>NC_133683.1:2828333-5656666 GCF_048934315.1 Petromyzon marinus
CAGTCGTTTCACAGATGCCCCAATAGTTTCACATATGTCCCATTAGTTTCACAGATGTCCCCATAGTTTTACAGATGTCCCAATAATTTAACATGTACCAGTAGTTTGACAGATGTCCTAATAGTTTCACATAGGTCCCCATAGTTTCACAGATGTCCCAATAGTTTCACATATGTCCCATTAGTTTCACAGATGTCCCCATAGATTCACAGATGTCCCAATAAGTTCACATATGTCCCAGTAGTGTCACAGATCACCCAGTCGTTTCACAGATGCCCCAATAGTTTCACATATGTCCCATTAGTTTCACAGATGTCCCAATAATTTCACAGATGTACCAGTAGTTTCACAGATGTCCCAATAGTTTCACAGATGTCCCAATAGTTTCACAGATGTCCCAGGAGATTTACAGATATTCCAGTAGGTTAACAGATGTCCCCATAGTTTCACAGATGTCCCAATAGTTTCACAGATGTCCCAATAGTTTCACAGATGTCCCAATAAGTTCACATATGTCCCACTAGTGTCACAGATCACCCAGTCGTTTCACAGATGCCCCAATAGTTTCACATATGTCCCATTAGTTTCACAGATGTCCCCATAGTTTTACAGATGTCCCAAATAGTTTCACAGATGTCCCAATAGTTTCACAGATGTCCCAGTTGTTTCACAGATGTCTCAATAGTTTCACAGATGTCCCAATAGTTTCACAGATGTCCCAATAGATTCACATATGTCCCAGTAGTTTTACAGATGTCCCAGTAGATTCACAGATGTCCCAATAGTTCAACAGATGTCTCAGTAGTTTAACAGATGTCCCAGTAGTTTCACAGATGTCCCAGTAGGTTAACAGATGTCCCCATAGTTTCACAGATGTCCCAAAAGTTTCACAGATGTCCCAATAGGTTCACATATGTCCCAGTAGTTTCACAGATGCCCAATAGTTTCACATATGTCCCATTAGTTTCACAGATGTCCCCATAGTTTCACAGATGTCCCAATAATTTCACAGATGTACCAGTAGTTTCACAGATGTCCCAATAGTTTAACAGATGTCCCAAATACTTTCACAGATGTCCCAATAGATTCACAGATGTCCCAATAGTTTCACAGATTTCCCAATAGTTTCACAGATGTCCCAATAGTTTCACAGATGTCCCAGAAGTTTTACAGATATTCCAGTAGGTTAACAGATGTCCCCATAGTTTCACAGATGTCCCAATAGTTTCAAAGATGTCCCAGTAGTTTTACAGATGTCCCGCTAGTTTCACAGATGATCCCAGTAGTTTCACAGATGCCCCAATAGTTTCACATATGTCCCATTAGTTTCACAGATGTCCCCATAGTTTCACAGATGTCCCAATAGTTTCACAGATGTCCCAATAGTTTCACAGATGTCCCAATAAGTTCACATATGTCCCAGTAGTTTCACAGATCACCCAGTCGTTTCACAGATGCCCCAATAGTTTCACATATGTCCCATTAGTTTCACAGATGTCCCCATAGTTTCACAGATGTCCCAATAATTTAACAGATGTACCAGTAGTTTCACAGATGTCCCAATACTTTAACAGATGTCCCAAATAGTTTCACAGATGTCCCAATAGTTTCACAGATGTCCCAGAAGTTTAACAGATGTCCCAATAGTTTAACAGATGTCCCAGTTGTTTCACAGATGTCTCAATAGTTTCACAGATGTCCCAATAGTTTCACAGATGTTCCAATAGGTTCACATATGTCCCAGTAGTTTTACAGATGTCCCAGTAGATTCACAGATGTCCCAATAGTTCAACAGATGTCCCAGTAGATTAACAGATGTCCCAATAGTTTCACAGATGTCCCAGTAGGTTAACAGATGTCCCCATAGTTTCACAGATGTCCCAATAGTTTCACAGATGTCCCAGTAGTTTTACAGATATCCCAGTAGGTTAACAGATGTCCCCATAGTTTCACAGATGTACCAGTAGTTTCACAGATGTCCCAATAGTTTCACAGATGTCCCAATAGTTTCACACATTTCCCAATAGTTTCACATATGTCCCAGTAGTTTTACAGATGTCCCAATAGTTTCACAGATGTCCCAATAGTTTCACAGATGTCCCAATAGTTTCACAGATGTCCCAATAAGTTCACATATGTCCCACTAGTGTCACAGATCACCCAGTCGTTTCACAGATGCCCCAATAGTTTCACATATGTCCCATTAGTTTCACAGATGTCCCCATAGTTTTACAGATGTCCCAATAATTTAACAGATGTACCAGTAGTTTCACAGATGTCCCAATAGTTTCACAGATGTCCCAATAAGTTCACATATGTCCCACTAGTGTCACAGATCACCCAGTCGTTTCACAGATGCCCCAATAGTTTCACATATGTCCCATTAGTTTCACAGATGTCCCCATAGTTTTACAGATGTCCCAATAATTTAACATGTACCAGTAGTTTGACAGATGTCCTAATAGTTTCACATATGTCCCCATAGTTTCACAGATGTCCCAATAGTTTCACATATGTCCCATTAGTTTCACAGATGTCCCCATAGATTCACAGATGTCCCAATAAGTTCACATATGTCCCAGTAGTGTCACAGATCACCCAGTCGTTTCACAGATGCCCCAATAGTTTCACATATGTCCCATTAGTTTCACAGATGTCCCAATAATTTCACAGATGTACCAGTAGTTTCACAGATGTCCCAATAGTTTCACAGATGTCCCAATAGTTTCACAGATGTCCCAGGAGTTTTACAGATATTCCAGTAGGTTAACAGATGTCCACATAGTTTCACAGATGTCCCAATAGTTTCACAGATGTCCCAATAGTTTCACAGATGTCCCAATAAGTTCACATATGTCCCACTAGTGTCACAGATCACCCAGTCGTTTCACAGATGCCCCAATAGTTTCACATATGTCCCATTAGTTTCACAGATGTCCCCATAGTTTTACAGATGTCCCAATAATTTAACAGATGTACCAGTAGTTTAACAGATGTCCCAATAGTTTAACAGATGTCCCAGTTGTTTCACAGATGTCTCAATAGTTTCACAGATGTCCCAATAGATTCACATATGTCCCAGTAGTTTTACAGATGTCCCAGTAGATTCACAGATGTCCCAATAGTTCAACAGATGTCCCAGTAGTTTAACAGATGTCCCAGTAGTTTCACAGATGTCCCAGTAGGTTAACAGATGTCCCAGTAGGTTAACAGATATCCCCATAGTTTCACAGATGTCCCAATAGTTTCACAGATGTCCCAATAGGTTCACAGATGTCCCAATAATTTCACAGATGTCCCAGAAGTTTTACAGATATTCCAGTAGGTTAACAGATGTCCCCATAGTTTTACAGATGTCCCAATAATTTAACAGATGTACCAGTAGTTTCACAGATGTCCCAGTAGTTTCACAGATGTCCCAATAGTTTCACAGATGTCCCAATAGTTTCACAGATGTCCCAATAAGTTCACATATGTCCCACTAGTGTCACAGATCACCCAGTCGTTTCACAGATGCCCCAATAGTTTCACATATGTCCCATTAGTTTCACAGATGTCCCCATAGTTTTACAGATGTCCCAAATAGTTTCACAGATGTCCCAATAGTTTCACAGATGTCCCAGTTGTTTCACAGATGTCTCAATAGTTTCACAGATGTCCCAATAGTTTCACAGATGTCCCAATAGATTCACATATGTCCCAGTAGTTTTACAGATGTCCCAGTAGATTCACAGCTGTCCCAATAGTTCAACAGATGTCCCAGTAGTTTAACAGATGTCCCAGTAGTTTCACAGATGTCCCAGTAGGTTAACAGATGTCCCCATAGTTTCACAGATGTCCCAAAAGTTTCACAGATGTCCCAATAGGTTCACATATGTCCCAGTAGTTTCACAGATGCCCCAATAGTTTCACATATGTCCCATTAGTTTCACAGATATCCCCATAGTTTCACAGATGTCCCAATAATTTCACAGATGTACCAGTAGTTTCACAGATGTCCCAATAGTTTAACAGATGTCCCAAATACTTTCACAGATGTCCCAATAGATTCACAGATGTCCCAATAGTTTCACAGATTTCCCAATAGTTTCACAGATGTCCCAATAGTTTCACAGATGTCCCAGAAGTTTTACAGATATTCCAGTAGGTTAACAGATGTCCCCATAGTTTCACAGATGTCCCAATAGTTTCAAAGATGTCCCAGTAGTTTTACAGATGTCCCGCTAGTTTCACAGATGATCCCAGTAGTTTCACAGATGCCCCAATAGTTTCACATATGTCCCATTAGTTTCACAGATGTCCCCATAGTTTCACAGATGTCCCAATAGTTTCACAGATGTCCCAATAGTTTCACAGATGTCCCAATAAGTTCACATATGTCCCAGTAGTTTCACAGATCACCCAGTCGTTTCACAGATGCCCCAATAGTTTCACATATGTCCCATTAGTTTCACAGATGTCCCCATAGTTTCACAGATGTCCCAATAATTTAACAGATGTACCAGTAGTTTCACAGATGTCCCAATACTTTAACAGATGTCCCAAATAGTTTCACAGATGTCCCAATAGTTTCACAGATGTCCCAGAAGTTTAACAGATGTCCCAATAGTTTAACAGATGTCCCAGTTGTTTCACAGATGTCTCAATAGTTTCACAGATGTCCCAATAGTTTCACAGATGTTCCAATAGGTTCACATATGTCCCAGTAGTTTTACAGATGTCCCAGTAGATTCACAGATGTCCCAATAGTTCAACAGATGTCCCAGTAGATTAACAGATGTCCCAATAGTTTCACAGATGTCCCAGTAGGTTAACAGATGTCCCCATAGTTTCACAGATGTCCCAATAGTTTCACAGATGTCCCAGTAGTTTTACAGATATCCCAGTAGGTTAACAGATGTCCCCATAGTTTCACAGATGTACCAGTAGTTTCACAGATGTCCCAATAGTTTCACAGATGTCCCAATAGTTTCACACATTTCCCAATAGTTTCACATATGTCCCAGTAGTTTTACAGATGTCCCAATAGTTTCACAGATGTCCCAATAGTTTCACAGATGTCCCAATAGTTTCACAGATGTCCCAATAAGTTCACATATGTCCCACTAGTGTCACAGATCACCCAGTCGTTTCACAGATGCCCCAATAGTTTCACATATGTCCCATTAGTTTCACAGATGTCCCCATAGTTTTACAGATGTCCCAATAATTTAACAGATGTACCAGTAGTTTCACAGATGTCCCAATAGTTTCACAGATGTCCCAATAAGTTCACATATGTCCCACTAGTGTCACAGATCACCCAGTCGTTTCACAGATGCCCCAATAGTTTCACATATGTCCCATTAGTTTCACAGATGTCCCCATAGTTTTACAGATGTCCCAATAATTTAACATGTACCAGTAGTTTGACAGATGTCCTAATAGTTTCACATATGTCCCCATAGTTTCACAGATGTCCCAATAGTTTCACATATGTCCCATTAGTTTCACAGATGTCCCCATAGATTCACAGATGTCCCAATAAGTTCACATATGTCCCAGTAGTGTCACAGATCACCCAGTCGTTTCACAGATGCCCCAATAGTTTCACATATGTCCGATTAGTTTCACAGATGTCCCAATAATTTCACAGATGTACCAGTAGTTTCACAGATGTCCCAATAGTTTCACAGATGTCCCAATAGTTTCACAGATGTCCCAGGAGTTTTACAGATATTCCAGTAGGTTAACAGATGTCCACATAGTTTCACAGATGTCCCAATAGTTTCACAGATGTCCCAATAGTTTCACAGATGTCCCAATAAGTTCACATATGTCCCACTAGTGTCACAGATCACCCAGTCGTTTCACAGATGCCCCAATAGTTTCACATATGTCCCATTAGTTTCACAGATGTCCCCATAGTTTTACAGATGTCCCAATAATTTAACAGATGTACCAGTAGTTTAACAGATGTCCCAATAGTTTAACAGATGTCCCAGTTGTTTCACAGATGTCTCAATAGTTTCACAGATGTCCCAATAGATTCACATATGTCCCAGTAGTTTTACAGATGTCCCAGTAGATTCACAGATGTCCCAATAGTTCAACAGATGTCCCAGTAGTTTAACAGATGTCCCAGTAGTTTCACAGATGTCCCAGTAGGTTAACAGATGTCCCAGTAGGTTAACAGATATCCCCATAGTTTCACAGATGTCCCAATAGTTTCACAGATGTCCCAATAGGTTCACAGATGTCCCAATAATTTCACAGATGTCCCAGAAGTTTTACAGATATTCCAGTAGGTTAACAGATCTCCCCATAGTTTTACAGATGTCCCAATAATTTAACAGATGTACCAGTAGTTTCACAGATGTCCCAGTAGTTTCACAGATGTCCCAATAGTTTCACAGATGTCCCAATAAGTTCACATATGTCCCACTAGTGTCACAGATCACCCAGTCGTTTCACAGATGCCCCAATAGTTTCACATATGTCCCATTAGTTTCACAGATGTCCCCATAGTTTTACAGATGTCCCAATAATTTAACAGATGTACCAGTAGTTTCACAGATGTCCCAATAAGTTCACATATGTCCCAGTAGTTTCACAGATCACCCAGTCGTTTCACAGATGCCCCAATAGTTTCACATATGTCCCATTAGTTTCACAGATGTCCCCATAGTTTCACAGATGTCCCAATAATTTAACAGATGTACCAGTAGTTTCACAGATGTCCCAATACTTTAACAGATGTCCCAAATAGTTTCACAGATGTCCCAATAGTTTCACAGATGTCCCAGAAGTTTAACAGATGTCCCAATAGTTTAACAGATGTCCCAGTTGTTTCACAGATGTACCAGTAGTTTCACAGATGTCCCAATAGTTTAACAGATGTCCCAAATACTTTCACAGATGTCCCAATAGATTCACAGATGTCCCAATAGTTTCACAGATTTCCCAATAGTTTCACAGATGTCCCAATAGTTTCACAGATGTCCCAGAAGTTTTACAGATATTCCAGTAGGTTAACAGATGTCCCCATAGTTTCACAGATGTCCCAATAGTTTCAAAGATGTCCCAGTAGTTTTACAGATGTCCCGCTAGTTTCACAGATGATCCCAGTAGTTTCACAGATGCCCCAATAGTTTCACATATGTCCCATTAGTTTCACAGATGTCCCCATAGTTTCACAGATGTCCCAATAGTTTCACAGATGTCCCAATAGTTTCACAGATGTCCCAATAAGTTCACATATGTCCCAGTAGTTTCACAGATCACCCAGTCGTTTCACAGATGCCCCAATAGTTTCACATATGTCCCATTAGTTTCACAGATGTCCCCATAGTTTCACAGATGTCCCAATAATTTAACAGATGTACCAGTAGTTTCACAGATGTCCCAATACTTTAACAGATGTCCCAAATAGTTTCACAGATGTCCCAATAGTTTCACAGATGTCCCAGAAGTTTAACAGATGTCCCAATAGTTTAACAGATGTCCCAGTTGTTTCACAGATGTCTCAATAGTTTCACAGATGTCCCAATAGTTTCACAGATGTTCCAATAGGTTCACATATGTCCCAGTAGTTTTACAGATGTCCCAGTAGATTCACAGATGTCCCAATAGTTCAACAGATGTCCCAGTAGATTAACAGATGTCCCAATAGTTTCACAGATGTCCCAGTAGGTTAACAGATGTCCCCATAGTTTCACAGATGTCCCAATAGTTTCACAGATGTCCCAGTAGTTTTACAGATATCCCAGTAGGTTAACAGATGTCCCCATAGTTTCACAGATGTACCAGTAGTTTCACAGATGTCCCAATAGTTTCACAGATGTCCCAATAGTTTCACACATTTCCCAATAGTTTCACATATGTCCCAGTAGTTTTACAGATGTCCCAATAGTTTCACAGATGTCCCAATAGTTTCACAGATGTCCCAATAGTTTCACAGATGTCCCAATAAGTTCACATATGTCCCACTAGTGTCACAGATCACCCAGTCGTTTCACAGATGCCCCAATAGTTTCACATATGTCCCATTAGTTTCACAGATGTCCCCATAGTTTTACAGATGTCCCAATAATTTAACAGATGTACCAGTAGTTTCACAGATGTCCCAATAGTTTCACAGATGTCCCAATAAGTTCACATATGTCCCACTAGTGTCACAGATCACCCAGTCGTTTCACAGATGCCCCAATAGTTTCACATATGTCCCATTAGTTTCACAGATGTCCCCATAGTTTTACAGATGTCCCAATAATTTAACATGTACCAGTAGTTTGACAGATGTCCTAATAGTTTCACATATGTCCCCATAGTTTCACAGATGTCCCAATAGTTTCACATATGTCCCATTAGTTTCACAGATGTCCCCATAGATTCACAGATGTCCCAATAAGTTCACATATGTCCCAGTAGTGTCACAGATCACCCAGTCGTTTCACAGATGCCCCAATAGTTTCACATATGTCCGATTAGTTTCACAGATGTCCCAATAATTTCACAGATGTACCAGTAGTTTCACAGATGTCCCAATAGTTTCACAGATGTCCCAATAGTTTCACAGATGTCCCAGGAGTTTTACAGATATTCCAGTAGGTTAACAGATGTCCACATAGTTTCACAGATGTCCCAATAGTTTCACAGATGTCCCAATAGTTTCACAGATGTCCCAATAAGTTCACATATGTCCCACTAGTGTCACAGATCACCCAGTCGTTTCACAGATGCCCCAATAGTTTCACATATGTCCCATTAGTTTCACAGATGTCCCCATAGTTTTACAGATGTCCCAATAATTTAACAGATGTACCAGTAGTTTAACAGATGTCCCAATAGTTTAACAGATGTCCCAGTTGTTTCACAGATGTCTCAATAGTTTCACAGATGTCCCAATAGATTCACATATGTCCCAGTAGTTTTACAGATGTCCCAGTAGATTCACAGATGTCCCAATAGTTCAACAGATGTCCCAGTAGTTTAACAGATGTCCCAGTAGTTTCACAGATGTCCCAGTAGGTTAACAGATGTCCCAGTAGGTTAACAGATATCCCCATAGTTTCACAGATGTCCCAATAGTTTCACAGATGTCCCAATAGGTTCACAGATGTCCCAATAATTTCACAGATGTCCCAGAAGTTTTACAGATATTCCAGTAGGTTAACAGATCTCCCCATAGTTTTACAGATGTCCCAATAATTTAACAGATGTACCAGTAGTTTCACAGATGTCCCAGTAGTTTCACAGATGTCCCAATAGTTTCACAGATGTCCCAATAAGTTCACATATGTCCCACTAGTGTCACAGATCACCCAGTCGTTTCACAGATGCCCCAATAGTTTCACATATGTCCCATTAGTTTCACAGATGTCCCCATAGTTTTACAGATGTCCCAATAATTTAACAGATGTACCAGTAGTTTCACAGATGTCCCAATAAGTTCACATATGTCCCAGTAGTTTCACAGATCACCCAGTCGTTTCACAGATGCCCCAATAGTTTCACATATGTCCCATTAGTTTCACAGATGTCCCCATAGTTTCACAGATGTCCCAATAATTTAACAGATGTACCAGTAGTTTCACAGATGTCCCAATACTTTAACAGATGTCCCAAATAGTTTCACAGATGTCCCAATAGTTTCACAGATGTCCCAGAAGTTTAACAGATGTCCCAATAGTTTAACAGATGTCCCAGTTGTTTCACAGATGTCTCAATAGTTTCACAGATGTCCCAATAGTTTCACAGATGTCCCAATAGGTTCACATATGTCCCAGTAGTTTTACAGATGTCCCAGTAGATTCACAGATGTCACAATAGTTCAACAGATGTCCCAGTAGATTAACAGATGTCCCAATAGTTTCACAGATGTCCCAGTAGGTTAACAGATGTCCCCATAGTTTCACAGATGTCCCAATAGTTTCACAGATGTCCCAGTAGTTTTACAGATATCCCAGTAGGTTAACAGATGTCCCCATAGTTTCACAGATGTACCAGTAGTTTCACAGATGTCCCAATAGTTTCACAGATGTCCCAATAGTTTCACACATTTCCCAATAGTTTCACATATGTCCCAGTAGTTTTACAGATGTCCCAATAGTTTCACAGATGTCCCAATAGTTTCACAGATGTCCCAATAGTTTCACAGATGTCCCAATAAGTTCACATATGTCCCACTAGTGTCACAGATCACCCAGTCGTTTCACAGATGCCCCAATAGTTTCACATATGTCCCATTAGTTTCACAGATGTCCCCATAGTTTTACAGATGTCCCAATAAGTTAACAGATGTACCAGTAGTTTCACAGATGTCCCAGTAGTTTCACAGATGTCCCAATAGTTTCACAGATGTCCCAATAAGTTCACATATGTCCCACTAGTGTCACAGATCACCCAGTCGTTTCACAGATGCCCCAATAGTTTCACATATGTCCCATTAGTTTCACAGATGTCCCCATAGTTTTACAGATGTCCCAATAATTTAACAGATGTACCAGTAGTTTCACAGATGTCCCAATAAGTTCACATATGTCCCAGTAGTTTCACAGATCACCCAGTCGTTTCACAGATGCCCCAATAGTTTCACATATGTCCCATTAGTTTCACAGATGTCCCCATAGTTTCACAGATGTCCCAATAATTTAACAGATGTACCAGTAGTTTCACAGATGTCCCAATACTTTAACAGATGTCCCAAATAGTTTCACAGATGTCCCAATAGTTTCACAGATGTCCCAGAAGTTTAACAGATGTCCCAATAGTTTAACAGATGTCCCAGTTGTTTCACAGATGTCTCAATAGTTTCACAGATGTCCCCATAGTTTTACAGATGTCCCAATAATTTAACAGATGTACCAGTAGTTTCACAGATGTCCCAATAGTTTCACAGATGTCCCAATAAGTTCACATATGTCCCACTAGTGTCACAGATCACCCAGTCGTTTCACAGATGCCCCAATAGTTTCACATATGTCCCATTAGTTTCACAGATGTCCCTATAGTTTTACAGATGTCCCAATAATTTAACATGTACCAGTAGTTTGACAGATGTCCTAATAGTTTCACATATGTCCCCATAGTTTCACAGATGTCCCAATAGTTTCACATATGTCCCATTAGTTTCACAGATGTCCCCATAGATTCACAGATGTCCCAATAAGTTCACATATGTCCCAGTAGTGTCACAGATCACCCAGTCGTTTCACAGATGCCCCAATAGTTTCACATATGTCCCATTAGTTTCACAGATGTCCCAATAATTTCACAGATGTACCAGTAGTTTCACAGATGTCCCAATAGTTTCACAGATGTCCCAATAGTTTCACAGATGTCCCAGGAGTTTTACAGATATTCCAGTAGGTTAACAGATGTCCCCATAGTTTCACAGATGTCCCAATAGTTTCACAGATGTCCCAATAGTTTCACAGATGTCCCAATAAGTTCACATATGTCCCACTAGTGTCACAGATCACCCAGTCGTTTCACAGATGCCCCAATAGTTTCACATATGTCCCATTAGTTTCACAGATGTCCCCATAGTTTTACAGATGTCCCAATAATTTAACAGATGTACCAGTAGTTTAACAGATGTCCCAATAGTTTAACAGATGTCCCAGTTGTTTCACAGATGTCTCAATAGTTTCACAGATGTCCCAATAGATTCACATATGTCCCAGTAGTTTTACAGATGTCCCAGTAGATTCACAGATGTCCCAATAGTTCAACAGATGTCCCAGTAGTTTAACAGATGTCCCAGTAGTTTCACAGATGTCCCAGTAGGTTAACAGATGTCCCAGTAGGTTAACAGATATCCCCATAGTTTCACAGATGTCCCAATAGTTTCACAGATGTCCCAATAGGTTCACAGATGTCCCAATAATTTCACAGATGTCCCAGAAGTTTTACAGATATTCCAGTAGGTTAACAGATGTCCCCATAGTTTTACAGATGTCCCAATAAGTTAACAGATGTACCAGTAGTTTCACAGATGTCCCAGTAGTTTCACAGATGTCCCAATAGTTTCACAGATGTCCCAATAAGTTCACATATGTCCCACTAGTGTCACAGATCACCCAGTCGTTTCACAGATGCCCCAATAGTTTCACATATGTCCCATTAGTTTCACAGATGTCCCCATAGTTTTACAGATGTCCCAATAATTTAACAGATGTACCAGTAGTTTCACAGATGTCCCAATAAGTTCACATATGTCCCAGTAGTTTCACAGATCACCCAGTCGTTTCACAGATGCCCCAATAGTTTCACATATGTCCCATTAGTTTCACAGATGTCCCCATAGTTTCACAGATGTCCCAATAATTTAACAGATGTACCAGTAGTTTCACAGATGTCCCAATACTTTAACAGATGTCCCAAATAGTTTCACAGATGTCCCAATAGTTTCACAGATGTCCCAGAAGTTTAACAGATGTCCCAATAGTTTAACAGATGTCCCAGTTGTTTCACAGATGTCTCAATAGTTTCACAGATGTCCCAATAGTTTCACAGATGTCCCAATAGGTTCACATATGTCCCAGTAGTTTTACAGATGTCCCAGTAGATTCACAGATGTCCCAATAGTTCAACAGATGTCCCAGTAGATTAACAGATGTCCCAATAGTTTCACAGATGTCCCAGTAGGTTAACAGATGTCCCCATAGTTTCACAGATGTCCCAATAGTTTCACAGATGTCCCAGTAGTTTTACAGATATCCCAGTAGGTTAACAGATGTCCCCATAGTTTCACAGATGTACCAGTAGTTTCACAGATGTCCCAATAGTTTCACAGATGTCCCAATAGTTTCACACATTTCCCAATAGTTTCACATATGTCCCAGTAGTTTTACAGATGTCCCAATAGTTTCACAGATGTCCCAATAGTTTCACAGATGTCCCAATAGTTTCACAGATGTAACAATAAGTTCACATATGTCCCACTAGTGTCACAGATCACCCAGTCGTTTCACAGATGCCCCAATAGTTTCACATATGTCCCATTAGTTTCACAGATGTCCCCATAGTTTTACAGATGTCCCAATAATTTAACAGATGTACCAATAGTTTCACATATGTCCCATTAGTTTCACAGATGTCCCCATAGTTTTACAGATGTCCCAATAATTTAACATTTACCAGTAGTTTGACAGATGTCCTAATAGTTTCACATATGTCCCCATAGTTTCACAGACGTCCCAATAGTTTCACATATGTCCCATTAGTTTCACAGATGTCCCCATAGATTCACAGATGTCCCAATAAGTTCACATATGTCCCAGTAGTGTCACAGATCACCCAGTCGTTTCACAGATGCCCCAATAGTTTCACATATGTCCCATTAGTTTCACAGATGTCCCAATAATTTCACAGATGTACCAGTAGTTTCACAGATGTCCCAATAGTTTCACAGATGTCCCAATAGTTTCACAGATGTCCCAGGAGTTTTACAGATATTCCAGTAGGTTAACAAATGTACCCATAGTTTCACAGATGTCCCAATAGTTTCACAGATGTCCCAATAGTTTCACAGATGTCCCAATAAGTTCACATATGTCCCAATAGTGTCACAGATCACCCAGTCGTTTCACAGATGCCCCAATAGTTTCACATATGTCCCATTAGTTTCACAGATGTCCCCATAGTTTTACAGATGTCCCAATAATTTAACAGATGTACCAGTAGTTTAACAGATGTCCCAATAGTTTAACAGATGTCCCAGTTGTTTCACAGATGTCTCAATAGTTTCACAGATGTCCCAATAGATTCACATATGTCCCAGTAGTTTTACAGATGTCCCAGTAGATTCACAGATGTCCCAATAGTTCAACAGATGTCCCAGTAGTTTAACAGATGTCCCAGTAGTTTCACAGATGTCCCAGTAGGTTAACAGATGTCCCAGTAGGTTAACAGATATCCCCATAGTTTCACAGATGTCCCAATAGTTTCACAGATGTCCCAATAGGTTCACAGATGTCCCAATAATTTCACAGATGTCCCAGAAGTTTTACAGATATTCCAGTAGGTTAACAGATGTCCCCATAGTTTTACAGATGTCCCAATAATTTAACAGATGTACCAGTAGTTTCACAGATGTCCCAGTAGTTTCACAGATGTCCCAATAGTTTCACAGATGTCCCAATAAGTTCACATATGTCCCACTAGTGTCACATATCACCCAGTCGTTTCACAGATGCCCCAATAGTTTCACATATGTCCCATTAGTTTCACAGATGTCCCCATAGTTTTACAGATGTCCCAATAATTTAACAGATGTACCAGTAGTTTCACAGATGTCCCAATAGTTTCACAGATGTCCCAATAAGTTCACATATGTCCCACTAGTGTCACAGATCACCCAGTCGTTTCACAGATGCCCCAATAGTTTCACATATGTCCCATTAGTTTCACAGATGTCCCCATAGTTTTACAGATGTCCCAATAATTTAACATGTACCAGTAGTTTGACAGATGTCCTAATAGTTTCACAGATGTCCCCATAGATTCACAGATGTCCCAATAAGTTCACATATGTCCCAGTAGTGTCACAGATCACCCAGTCGTTTCACAGATGCCCCAATAGTTTCACATATGTCCCATTAGTTTCACAGATGTCCCAATAATTTCACAGATGTACCAGTAGTTTCACAGATGTCCCAATAGTTTCACAGATGTCCCAATAGTTTCACAGATGTCCCAGGAGATTTACAGATATTCCAGTAGGTTAACAGATGTCCCCATAGTTTCACAGATGTCCCAATAGTTTCACAGATGTCCCAATAGTTTCACAGATGTCCCAATAAGTTCACATATGTCCCACTAGTGTCACAGATCACCCAGTCGTTTCACAGATGCCCCAATAGTTTCACATATGTCCCATTAGTTTCACAGATGTCCCCATAGTTTTACAGATGTCCCAATAATTTAACATGTACCAGTAGTTTGACAGATGTCCTAATAGTTTCACATATGTCCCCATAGTTTCACAGACGTCCCAATAGTTTCACATATGTCCCATTAGTTTCACAGATGTCCCCATAGATTCACAGATGTCCCAATAAGTTCACATATGTCCCAGTAGTGTCACAGATCACCCAGTCGTTTCACAGATGCCCCAATAGTTTCACATATGTCCCATTAGTTTCACAGATGTCCCAATAATTTCACAGATGTACCAGTAGTTTCACAGATGTCCCAATAGTTTCACAGATGTCCCAATAGTTTCACAGATGTCCCAGGAGTTTTACAGATATTCCAGTAGGTTAACAAATGTACCCATAGTTTCACAGATGTCCCAATAGTTTCACAGATGTCCCAATAGTTTCACAGATGTCCCAATAAGTTCACATATGTCCCAATAGTGTCACAGATCACCCAGTCGTTTCACAGATGCCCCAATAGTTTCACATATGTCCCATTAGTTTCACAGATGTCCCCATAGTTTTACAGATGTCCCAATAATTTAACAGATGTACCAGTAGTTTAACAGATGTCCCAATAGTTTAACAGATGTCCCAGTTGTTTCACAGATGTCTCAATAGTTTCACAGATGTCCCAATAGATTCACATATGTCCCAGTAGTTTTACAGATGTCCCAGTAGATTCACAGATGTCCCAATAGTTCAACAGATGTCCCAGTAGTTTAACAGATGTCCCAGTAGTTTCACAGATGTCCCAGTAGGTTAACAGATGTCCCAGTAGGTTAACAGATATCCCCATAGTTTCACAGATGTCCCAATAGTTTCACAGATGTCCCAATAGGTTCACAGATGTCCCAATAATTTCACAGATGTCCCAGAAGTTTTACAGATATTCCAGTAGGTTAACAGATGTCCCCATAGTTTTACAGATGTCCCAATAATTTAACAGATGTACCAGTAGTTTCACAGATGTCCCAGTAGTTTCACAGATGTCCCAATAGTTTCACAGATGTCCCAATAAGTTCACATATGTCCCACTAGTGTCACAGATCACCCAGTCGTTTCACAGATGCCCCAATAGTTTCACATATGTCCCATTAGTTTCACAGATGTCCCCATAGTTTTACAGATGTCCCAATAATTTAACAGATGTACCAGTAGTTTCACAGATGTCCCAATAGTTTCACAGATGTCCCAATAAGTTCACATATGTCCCACTAGTGTCACAGATCACCCAGTCGTTTCACAGATGCCCCAATAGTTTCACATATGTCCCATTAGTTTCACAGATGTCCCCATAGTTTTACAGATGTCCCAATAATTTAACATGTACCAGTAGTTTGACAGATGTCCTAATAGTTTCACAGATGTCCCCATAGATTCACAGATGTCCCAATAAGTTCACATATGTCCCAGTAGTGTCACAGATCACCCAGTCGTTTCACAGATGCCCCAATAGTTTCACATATGTCCCATTAGTTTCACAGATGTCCCAATAATTTCACAGATGTACCAGTAGTTTCACAGATGTCCCAATAGTTTCACAGATGTCCCAATAGTTTCACAGATGTCCCAGGAGATTTACAGATATTCCAGTAGGTTAACAGATGTCCCCATAGTTTCACAGATGTCCCAATAGTTTCACAGATGTCCCAATAGTTTCACAGATGTCCCAATAAGTTCACATATGTCCCACTAGTGTCACAGATCACCCAGTCGTTTCACAGATGCCCCAATAGTTTCACATATGTCCCATTAGTTTCACAGATGTCCCCATAGTTTTACAGATGTCCCAATAATTTAACAGATGTACCAGTAGTTTCACAGATGTCCCAATAGTTTCACAGATGTCCCAATAAGTTCACATATGTCCCACTAGTGTCACAGATCACCCAGTCGTTTCACAGATGCCCCAATAGTTTCACATATGTCCCATTAGTTTCACAGATGTCCCCATAGTTTTACAGATGTCCCAATAATTTAACATGTACCAGTAGTTTGACAGATGTCCTAATAGTTTCACATATGTCCCCATAGTTTCACAGATGTCCCAATAGTTTCACTTATGTCCCATTAGTTTCACAGATGTCCCCATAGATTCACAGATGTCCCAATAAGTTCACATATGTCCCAGTAGTGTCACAGATCACCCAGTCGTTTCACAGATGCCCCAATAGTTTCACATATGTCCCATTAGTTTCACAGATGTCCCAATAATTTCACAGATGTACCAGTAGTTTCACAGATGTCCCAATAGTTTCACAGATGTCCCAATAGTTTCACAGATGTCCCAGGAGTTTTACAGATATTCCAGTAGGTTAACAGATGTCCCCATAGTTTCACAGATGTCCCAATAGTTTCACAGATGTCCCAATAGTTTCACAGATGTCCCAATAAGTTCACATATGTCCCAATAGTGTCACAGATCACCCAGTCGTTTCACAGATGCCCCAATAGTTTCACATATGTCCCATTAGTTTCACAGATGTCCCCATAGTTTTACAGATGTCCCAATAATTTAACAGATGTACCAGTAGTTTAACAGATGTCCCAATAGTTTAACAGATGTCCCAGTTGTTTCACAGATGTCTCAATAGTTTCACAGATGTCCCAATAGATTCACATATGTCCCAGTAGTTTTACAGATGTCCCAGTAGATTCACAGATGTCCCAATAGTTCAACAGATGTCCCAGTAGTTTAACAGATGTCCCAGTAGTTTCACAGATGTCCCAGTAGGTTAACAGATGTCCCAGTAGGTTAACAGATATCCCCATAGTTTCACAGATGTCCCAATAGTTTCACAGATGTCCCAATAGGTTCACAGATGTCCCAATAATTTCACAGATGTCCCAGAAGTTTTACAGATATTCCAGTAGGTTAACAGATGTCCCCATAGTTTTACAGATGTCCCAATAATTTAACAGATGTACCAGTAGTTTCACAGATGTCCCAGTAGTTTCACAGATGTCCCAATAGTTTCACAGATGTCCCAATAAGTTCACATATGTCCCACTAGTGTCACAGATCACCCAGTCGTTTCACAGATGCCCCAATAGTTTCACATATGTCCCATTAGTTTCACAGATGTCCCCATAGTTTTACAGATGTCCCAATAATTTAACAGATGTACCAGTAGTTTCACAGATGTCCCAATAGTTTCACAGATGTCCCAATAAGTTCACATATGTCCCACTAGTGTCACAGATCACCCAGTCGTTTCACAGATGCCCCAATAGTTTCACATATGTCCCATTAGTTTCACAGATGTCCCCATAGTTTTACAGATGTCCCAATAATTTAACATGTACCAGTAGTTTGACAGATGTCCTAATAGTTTCACAGATGTCCCCATAGATTCACAGATGTCCCAATAAGTTCACATATGTCCCAGTAGTGTCAAAGATCACCCAGTCGTTTCACAGATGCCCCAATAGTTTCACATATGTCCCATTAGTTTCACAGATGTCCCAATAATTTCACAGATGTACCAGTAGTTTCACAGATGTCCCAATAGTTTCACAGATGTCCCAATAGTTTCACAGATGTCCCAGGAGATTTACAGATATTCCAGTAGGTTAACAGATGTCCCCATAGTTTCACAGATGTCCCAATAGTTTCACAGATGTCCCAATAGTTTCACAGATGTCCCAATAAGTTCACATATGTCCCACTAGTGTCACAGATCACCCAGTCGTTTCACAGATGCCCCAATAGTTTCACATATGTCCCATTAGTTTCACAGATGTCCCCATAGTTTTACAGATGTCCCAATAATTTAACAGATGTACCAGTAGTTTAACAGATGTCCCAATAGTTTAACAGATGTCCCAGTTGTTTCACAGATGTCTCAATAGTTTCACAGATGTCCCAATAGATTCACATATGTCCCAGTAGTTTTACAGATGTCCCAGTAGATTCACAGATGTCCCAATAGTTCAACAGATGTCCCAGTAGTTTAACAGATGTCCCAGTAGTTTCACAGATGTCCCAGTAGGTTAACAGATGTCCCAGTAGGTTAACAGATATCCCCATAGTTTCACAGATGTCCCAATAGTTTCACAGATGTCCCAATAGGTTCACAGATGTCCCAATAATTTCACAGATGTCCCAGAAGTTTTACAGATATTCCAGTAGGTTAACAGATGTCCCCATAGTTTTACAGATGTCCCAATAATTTAACAGATGTACCAGTAGTTTCACAGATGTCCCAGTAGTTTCACAGATGTCCCAATAGTTTCACAGATGTCCCAATAAGTTCACATATGTCCCACTAGTGTCACAGATCACCCAGTCGTTTCACAGATGCCCCAATAGTTTCACATATGTCCCATTAGTTTCACAGATGTCCCCATAGTTTTACAGATGTCCCAATAATTTAACAGATGTACCAGTAGTTTAACAGATGTCCCAATAGTTTAACAGATGTCCCAGTTGTTTCACAGATGTCTCAATAGTTTCACAGATGTCCCAATAGATTCCCATATGTCCCAGTAGTTTTACAGATGTCTCAGTAGATTCACAGATGTCCCAATAGTTCAACAGATGTCCCAGTAGTTTAACAAATGTCCCAGTAGTTTCACAGATGTCCCAGTAGGTTAACAGATGTCCCAGTAGGTTAACAAATATCCCCATAGTTTCACAGATGTCCCAATAGTTTCACAGATGTCCCAATAGGTTCACATATGTCCCAGTAGTTTCACAGATGCCCCAATAGTTTCACATATGTCCCATTAGTTTCACAGATGTCCCCATAGTTTCACAGATGTCCCAATAATTTCACAGATGTACCAGTAGTTTCACAGATGTCCCAATAGTTTCACAGATGTCCCAATAGTTTCACAGATGTCCCAGAAGTTTTACAGATATTCCAGTAGGTTAACAGATGTCCCCATAGTTTCACAGATGTCCCAATAGTTTCAAAGATGTCCCAGTAGTTTTACAGATGTCCCAGTAGTTTCACAGATGATCCCAGTAGTTTCACAGATGCCCCAATAGTTTCACATATGTCCCATTAGTTGCACAGATGTCCCCATAGTTTCACAGATGTCCCAATAGTTTCACAGATGTCCCAATAAGTTCACATATGTCCCACTAGTGTCACAGATCACCCAGTCGTTTCACAGATGCCCCAATAGTTTCACATATGTTCCATTAGTTTCACAGATGTCCCCATAGTTTTACAGATGTCCCAATAATTTAACATGTACCAGTAGTTTCACAGATGTCCTAATAGTTTCACATATGTCCCATTAGTTTCACAGATGTCCCCATAGCTTCACAGATGTCCCAATAGTTTCACAGATGTCCCAATAGTTTCACAGATGTCCCAATAATTTAACATGTACCAGTAGTTTCACAGATGTCCTAATAGTTTCACATATGTCCCATTAGTTTCACAGATGTCCCCATAGCTTCACAGATGTCCCAATAGTTTCACAGATGTCCCAATAGTTTCACAGATGTCCCAATAAGTTCACATATGTCCCAGTAGTTTCACAGATCACCCAGTCGTTTCACAGATGCCCCAATAGTTTCAAATATGTCCCATTAGTTTCACAGATGTCCCCATAGTTTCACAGATGTCCCAATAATTTCACAGATGTACCAGTAGTTTCACAGATGTCCCAATAGTTTCACAGATGTCCCAATAGTTTCACAGATGTCCCAGGAGTTTTACAGATATTCCAGTAAGTTAACAGATGTCCCCATAGTTTCACAGATGTCCCAATAGTTTCAAAGATGTCCCAGTAGTTTTACAGATGTCCCAGTAGTTTCACAGATGATCCCAGTAGTTTCACAGATGCCCCAATAGTTTCACATATGTCCCATTAGTTGCACAATGTCCCCATAGTTTCACAGATGTCCCAATAGTTTCACAGATGTCCCAATAGTTTCACAGATGTCCCAATAAGTTCACATATGTCCCACTAGTGTCACAGATCACCCAGTCGTTTCACAGATGCCCCAATAGTTTCACATATGTCCCATAAGTTTCACAGATGTCCCCATAGTTTTACAGATGTCCCAATAATTTAACAGATGTACCAGTAGTTTCACAGATGTCCCAATAGTTTCACATATGTCCCATTAGTTTCACAGATGTCCCCATAGTTTCACAGATGTCCCAATAGTTTCACAGATGTCCCAATAGTTTCACAGATGTCCCAATAAGTTCACATATGTCCTAGTAGTTTCACAGATCACACAGTCGTTTCACAGATGCCCCAATAGTTTCACATATGTCCCATTAGTTTCACAGATGTCCCCATAGTTTCACAGATGTCCCAGTAGTTTAACAGATGTCCCAGTAGTTTCACAGATGTCCCAGTAGGTTAACAGATGTCCCCATAGTTTCACAGATGTCCCAAAAGTTTCACAGATGTCCCAATAGGTTCACATATGTCCCAGTAGTTTCACAGATGCCCCAATAGTTTCACATATGTCCCATTAGTTTCACAGATGTCCCCATAGTTTCACAGATGTCCCAATAATTTCACAGATGTACCAGTAGTTTCACAGATGTCCCAATAGTTTAACAGATGTCCCAAATAGTTTCACAGATGTCCCAATAGATTCACAGATGTCCCAATAGTTTCACAGATTTCCCAATAGTTTCACAGATGTCCCAATAGTTTCACAGATGTCCCAGAAGTTTTACAGATATTCCAGTAGGTTAACAGATTTCCCCATAGTTTCACAGATGTCCCAATAGTTTCAAAGATGTCCCAGTAGTTTTACAGATGTCCCGCTAGTTTCACAGATGATCCCAGTAGTTTCACAGATGCCCCAATAGTTTCACATATGTCCCATTAGTTTCACAGATGTCCCCAAAGTTTCACAGATGTCCCAATAGTTTCAAAGATGTCCCAATAGTTTCACAGATGTCCCAATAAGTTCACATATGTCCCAGTAGTTTCACAGATCACCCAGTCGTTTCACAGATGCCCCAATAGTTTCACATATGTCCCATTAGTTTCACAGATGTCCCCATAGTTTCACAGATGTCCCAATAATTTAACAGATGTACCAGTAGTTTCACAGATGTCCCAATACTTTAACAGATGTCCCAAATAGTTTCACAGATGTCCCAATAGTTTCACAGATGTCCCAGAAGTTTAACAGATGTCCCAATAGTTTAACAGATGTCCCAGTTGTTTCACAGATGTCTCAATAGTTTCACAAATGTCCCAATAGTTTCACAGATGTCCCAATAGGTTCACATATGTCCCAGTAGTTTTACAGATGTCCCAGTAGATTCACAGATGTCCCAATAGTTCAACAGATGTCCCAGTAGATTAACAGATGTCCCAATAGTTTCACAGATGTCCCAGTAGGTTAACAGATGTCCCCATAGTTTCACAGATGTCCCAATAGTTTCACAGATGTCCCAGTAGTTTTACAGATATCCCAGTAGGTTAACAGATGTCCCCATAGTTTCACAGATGTACCAGTAGTTTCACAGATGTCCCAATAGTTTCACAGATGTCCCAATAGTTTCACACATTTCCCAATAGTTTCACATATGTCCCAGTAGTTTTACAGATGTCCCAATAGTTTCACAGATGTCCCAATAGTTTCACAGATGTCCCAATAGTTTCACAGATGTCCCAATAAGTTCACATATGTCCCACTAGTGTCACAGATCACCCAGTCGTTTCACAGATGCCCCAATAGTTTCACATATGTCCCATTAGTTTCACAGATGTCTCCATAGTTTTACAGATGTCCCAATAATTTAACATGTACCAGTAGTTTGACAGATGTCCTAATAGTTTCACAGATGTCCCCATAGATTCACAGATGTCCCAATAAGTTCACATATGTCCCAGTAGTGTCACAGATCACCCAGTCGTTTCACAAATGCCCCAATAGTTTCACATATGTCCCATTAGTTTCACAGATGTCCCAATAATTTCACAGATGTACCAGTAGTTTCACAGATGTCCCAATAGTTTCACAGATGTCCCAATAGTTTCACAGATGTCCCAGGAGATTTACAGATATTCCAGTAGGTTAACAGATGTCCCCATAGTTTCACAGATGTCCCAATAGTTTCACAGATGTCCCAATAGTTTCACAGATGTCCCAATAAGTTCACATATGTCCCACTAGTGTCACAGATCACCCAGTCGTTTCACAGATGCCCCAATAGTTTCACATATGTCCCATTAGTTTCACAGATGTCCCCATAGTTTTACAGATGTCCCAATAATTTAACAGATGTACCAGTAGTTTAACAGATGTCCCAATAGTTTAACAGATGTCCCAGTTGTTTCACAGATGTCTCAATAGTTTCACAGATGTCCCAATAGATTCACATATGTCCCAGTAGTTTTACAGATGTCCCAGTAGATTCACAGATGTCCCAATAGTTCAACAGATGTCCCAGTAGTTTAACAGATGTCCCAGTAGTTTCACAGATGTCCCAGTAGGTTAACGGATGTCCCAGTAGGTTAACAGATATCCCCATAGTTTCACAGATGTCCCAATAGTTTCACAGATGTCCCAATAGGTTCACAGATGTCCCAATAATTTCACAGATGTCCCAGAAGTTTTACAGATATTCCAGTAGGTTAACAGATGTCCCCATAGTTTTACAGATGTCCCAATAATTTAACAGATGTACCAGTAGTTTCACAGATGTCCCAGTAGTTTCACAGATGTCCCAATAGTTTCACAGATGTCCCAATAAGTTCACATATGTGCCACTAGTGTCACAGATCACCCAGTCGTTTCACAGATGCCCCAATAGTTTCACATATGTCCCATTAGTTTCACAGATGTCCCCATAGTTTTACAGATGTCCCAATAATTTAACAGATGTACCAGTAGTTTAACAGATGTCCCAATAGTTTAACAGATGTCCCAGTTGTTTCACAGATGTCACAATAGTTTCACAGATGTCCCAATAGTTTCCCATATGTCCCAGTAGTTTTACAGATGTCTCAGTAGATTCACAGATGTCCCAATAGTTCAACAGATGTCCCAGTAGTTTAACAAATGTCCCAGTAGTTTCACAGATGTCCCAGTAGGTTAACAGATGTCCCAGTAGGTTAACAAATATCCCCATAGTTTCACAGATGTCCCAATAGTTTCACAGATGTCCCAATAGGTTCACATATGTCCCAGTAGTTTCACAGATGCCCCAATAGTTTCACATATGTCCCATTAGTTTCACAGATGTCCCCATAGTTTCACAGATGTCCCAATAATTTCACAGATGTACCAGTAGTTTCACAGATGTCCCAATAGTTTCACAGATGTCCCAATAGTTTCACAGATGTCCCAGAAGTTTTACAGATATTCCAGTAGGTTAACAGATGTCCCCATAGTTTCACAGATGTCCCAATAGTTTCAAAGATGTCCCAGTAGTTTTACAGATGTCCCAGTAGTTTCACAGATGATCCCAGTAGTTTCACAGATGCCCCAATAGTTTCACATATGTCCCATTAGTTGCACAGATGTCCCCATAGTTTCACAGATGTCCCAATAGTTTCACAGATGTCCCAATAAGTTCACATATGTCCCACTAGTGTCACAGATCACCCAGTCGTTTCACAGATGCCCCAATAGTTTCACATATGTTCCATTAGTTTCACAGATGTCCCCATAGTTTTACAGATGTCCCAATAATTTAACATGTACCAGTAGTTTCACAGATGTCCTAATAGTTTCACATATGTCCCATTAGTTTCACAGATGTCCCCATAGCTTCACAGATGTCCCAATAGTTTCACAGATGTCCCAATAGTTTCACAGATGTCCCAATAATTTAACATGTACCAGTAGTTTCACAGATGTCCTAATAGTTTCACATATGTCCCATTAGTTTCACAGATGTCCCCATAGCTTCACAGATGTCCCAATAGTTTCACAGATGTCCCAATAGTTTCACAGATGTCCCAATAAGTTCACATATGTCCCAGTAGTTTCACAGATCACCCAGTCGTTTCACAGATGCCCCAATAGTTTCAAATATGTCCCATTAGTTTCACAGATGTCCCCATAGTTTCACAGATGTCCCAATAATTTCACAGATGTACCAGTAGTTTCACAGATGTCCCAATAGTTTCACAGATGTCCCAATAGTTTCACAGATGTCCCAGGAGTTTTACAGATATTCCAGTAAGTTAACAGATGTCCCCATAGTTTCACAGATGTCCCAATAGTTTCAAAGATGTCCCAGTAGTTTTACAGATGTCCCAGTAGTTTCACAGATGATCCCAGTAGTTTCACAGATGCCCCAATAGTTTCACATATGTCCCATTAGTTGCACAATGTCCCCATAGTTTCACAGATGTCCCAATAGTTTCACAGATGTCCCAATAGTTTCACAGATGTCCCAATAAGTTCACATATGTCCCACTAGTGTCACAGATCACCCAGTCGTTTCACAGATGCCCCAATAGTTTCACATATGTCCCATAAGTTTCACAGATGTCCCCATAGTTTTACAGATGTCCCAATAATTTAACAGATGTACCAGTAGTTTCACAGATGTCCCAATAGTTTCACATATGTCCCATTAGTTTCACAGATGTCCCCATAGTTTCACAGATGTCCCAATAGTTTCACAGATGTCCCAATAGTTTCACAGATGTCCCAATAAGTTCACATATGTCCCAGTAGTTTCACAGATCACACAGTCGTTTCACAGATGCCCCAATAGTTTCACATATGTCCCATTAGTTTCACAGATGTCCCCATAGTTTCACAGATGTCCCAGTAGTTTAACATTAGTCCCAGTAGTTTCACAGATGTCCCAGTAGGTTAACAGATGTCCCCATAGTTTCACAGATGTCCCAAAAGTTTCACAGATGTCCCAATAGGTTCACATATGTCCCAGTAGTTTCACAGATGCCCCAATAGTTTCACATATGTCCCATTAGTTTCACAGATGTCCCCATAGTTTCACAGATGTCCCAATAATTTCACAGATGTACCAGTAGTTTCACAGATGTCCCAATAGTTTAACAGATGTCCCAATAGATTCACAGATGTCCCAATAGTTTCACAGATTTCCCAATAGTTTCACAGATGTCCCAATAGTTTCACAGATGTCCCAGAAGTTTTACAGATATTCCAGTAGGTTAACAGATTTCCCCATAGTTTCACAGATGTCCCAATAGTTTCAAAGATGTCCCAGTAGTTTTACAGATGTCCCGCTAGTTTCACAGATGATCCCAGTAGTTTCACAGATGCCCCAATAGTTTCACATATGTCCCATTAGTTTCACAGATGTCCCCAAAGTTTCACAGATGTCCCAATAGTTTCAAAGATGTCCCAATAGTTTCACAGATGTCCCAATAAGTTCACATATGTCCCAGTAGTTTCACAGATCACCCAGTCGTTTCACAGATGCCCCAATAGTTTCACATATGTCCCATTAGTTTCACAGATGTCCCCATAGTTTCACAGATGTCCCAATAATTTAACAGATGTACCAGTAGTTTCACAGATGTCCCAATACTTTAACAGATGTCCCAAATAGTTTCACAGATGTCCCAATAGTTTCACAGATGTCCCAGAAGTTTAACAGATGTCCCAATAGTTTAACAGATGTCCCAGTTGTTTCACAGATGTCTCAATAGTTTCACAAATGTCCCAATAGTTTCACAGATGTCCCAATAGGTTCACATATGTCCCAGTAGTTTTACAGATGTCCCAGTAGATTCACAGATGTCCCAATAGTTCAACAGATGTCCCAGTAGATTAACAGATGTCCCAATAGTTTCACAGATGTCCCAGTAGGTTAACAGATGTCCCCATAGTTTCACAGATGTCCCAATAGTTTCACAGATGTCCCAGTAGTTTTACAGATATCCCAGTAGGTTAACAGATGTCCCCATAGTTTCACAGATGTACCAGTAGTTTCACAGATGTCCCAATAGTTTCACAGATGTCCCAATAGTTTCACACATTTCCCAATAGTTTCACATATGTCCCAGTAGTTTTACAGATGTCCCAATAGTTTCACAGATGTCCCAATAGTTTCACAGATGTCCCAATAGTTTCACAGATGTCCCAATAAGTTCACATATGTACCACTAGTGTCACAGATCACCCAGTCGTTTCACAGATGCCCCAATAGTTTCACATATGTCCCATTAGTTTCACAGATGTCCCCATAGTTTTACAGATGTCCCAATAATTTAACAGATGTACCAGTAGTTTAACAGATGTCCCAATAGTTTAACAGATGTCCCAGTTGTTTCACAGATGTCTCAATAGTTTCACAGATGTCCCAATAGATTCACATATGTCCCAGTAGTTTTACAGATGTCCCAGTAGATTCACAGATGTCCCAATAGGTTCACATATGTCCCAGTAGTTTCACAGATGCCCCAATAGTTTCACATATGTCCCATTAGTTTCACAGATGTCCCCATAGTTTCACAGATGTCCCAATAATTTCACAGATGTACCAGTAGTTTCACAGATGTCCCAATAGTTTCACAGATGTCCCAATAGTTTCACAGATGTCCCAGAAGTTTTACAGATATTCCAGTAGGTTAACAGATGTCCCCATAGTTTCACAGATGTCCCAATAGTTTCAAAGATGTCCCAGTAGTTTTACAGATGTCCCAGTAGTTTCACAGATGATCCCAGTAGTTTCACAGATGCCCCAATAGTTTCACATATGTCCCATTAGTTGCACAATGTCCCCATAGTTTCACAGATGTCCCAATAGTTTCACAGATGTCCCAATAGTTTCACAGATGTCCCAATAAGTTCACATATGTCCCACTAGTGTCACAGATCACCCAGTCGTTTCACAGATGCCCCAATAGTTTCACATATGTCCCATTAGTTTCACAGATGTCCCCATAGTTTTACAGATGTCCCAATAATTTAACAGATGTACCAGTAGTTTCACAGATGTCCCAATAGTTTCACATACGTCCCATTAGTTTAACAGATGTCCCAGTAGTTTCACAGATGTCCCAGTAGGTTAACAGATGTCCCCATAGTTTCACAGATGTCCCAAAAGTTTCACAGATGTCCCAATAGGTTCACATATGTCCCAGTAGTTTCACAGATGCCCCAATAGTTTCATATATGTCCCATTAGTTTCACAGATGTCCCCATAGTTTCACAGATGTCCCAATAATTTCACAGATGTACCAGTAGTTTCACAGATGTCCCAATAGTTTAACAGATGTCCCAAATAGTTTCACAGATGTCCCAATAGATTCACAGATGTCCCAATAGTTTTACAGATTTCCCAATAGTTTCACAGATGTCCCAATAGTTTCACAGATGTCCCAGAAGTTTTACAGATATTCCAGTAGGTTAACAGATGTCCCCATAGTTTCACAGATGTCCCAATAGTTTCAAAGATGTCCCAGTAGTTTTACAGATGTCCCGCTAGTTTCACAGATGATCCCAGTAGTTTCACAGATGCCCCAATAGTTTCACATATGTCCCATTAGTTTCACAGATGTCCCCATAGTTTCACAGATGTCCCAATAGTTTCACAGATGTCCCAATAGTTTCACAGATGTCCCAATAAGTTCACATATGTCCCAGTAGTTTCACAGATCACCCAGTCGTTTCACAGATGCCCGAATAGTTTCACATATGTCCCATTAGTTTCACAGATGTCCCCATAGTTTCACAGATGTCCCAATAATTTAACAGATGTACCAGTAGATTCACAGATGTCCCAATACTTTAACAGATGTCCCAAATAGTTTCACAGATGTCCCAATAGTTCCACAGATGTCCCAGAAGTTTAACAGATGTCCCAATAGTTTAACAGATGTCCCAGTTGTTTCACAGTTGTCTCAATAGTTTCACAGATGTCCCAATAGGTTCACATGTGTCCCAGGAGTTTTACAGATGTCCCAGTAGATTCACAGATGTCCCAATAGTTCAACAGATGTCCCAGTAGATTAACAGATGTCCCAATAGTTTCACAGATGTCCCAGTAGGTTAACAGATGTCCCCATAGTTTCACAGATGTCCCAATAGTTTCACAGATGTCCCAGTAGTTTTACAGATATCCCAGTAGGTTAACAGATTTCCCCATAGTTTCACAGATGTACTAGTAGTTTCACAGATGTCCCAATAGTTTCACAGATGTCCCAATAGTTTCACACATTTCCCAATAGTTTCACATATGTCCTAGTAGTTTTACAGATGTCCCAATAGTTTCACAGATGTCCCAATAATTTAACAGATGTACCAGTAGTTTCACAGATGTCCCAATAGTTTAACAGATGTCCCAAATAGTTTCACAGATGTCCCAATAGTTTCACAGATGTCCCCATAGTTTCACAGATCTCCCAATAGTTTCACATATGTCCCATTAGTTTCACAGATGTCCCCATAGATTCACAGATGTCCCAATAAGTTCACATATGTCCCAGTAGTGTCACAGATCACCCAGTCGTTTCACAGATGCCCCAATAGTTTCACATATGTCTCATTAGTTTCACAGATGTCCCCATAGTTTCACAGATGTCCCAATAATTTAACAGATGTTCCAGTAGTTTCACAGATGTCCCAATAGTTTAACAGATGTCCCAAATAGTTTCACAGATGTCCCAATAGTTTCACAGATGTCCCAGAAGTTTAACAGATGTCCCAGTAGTGTCACAGATCACCCAGTCGTTTCACAGATGCCCCAACAGTTTCACATATGTCCCATTAGTTTCACAGATGTCCCCATAGTTTCACAGATGTCCCAACAATTTAACAGATGTACCAGTAGTTTCACAGATGTCCCAATAGTTTGACAGATGTCCCAAATAGATTGACAGATGTCCCAATAGTTTCACAGATGTCCCAGGAGTTTAACAGATGTCCCAATAGTTTAACAGATGTCCCAGTTGTTTCACAGATGTCTCAATAGTTTCACAGATGTCCCAATAGTTTCACAGATGTCCCAATAGGTTCACATATGTCCCAGTAGTTTTACAGATGTCCCAGTAGATTCACAGATGTCCCAATAGTTCAACAGATGTCCCAGTAGTTTCACAGATGTCCCAGTAGGTTAACAGATGTCCCCATAGTTTCACAGATGTCCCAATAGTTTCACAGATGTCCCAGTAGTTTTACAGATATCCCAGTAGGTTAACAGATGTCCCCATAGTTTCACAGATGTACCAGTAGTTTCACAGATGTCCCAATAGTTTCACAGATGTCCCAATAGTTTCACACATTTCCCAATAGTTTCACATATGTCCCAGTAGTTTTACAGATGTCCCAATAGTTTCACAGATGTCCCAATAATTTAACAGATGTACCAGTAGTTTCACAGATGTCCCAATAGTTTAACAGATGTCCCAAATAGTTTCACAGATGTCCCAATAGTTTCAAAGATGTCCCCATAGTTTCACAGATGTCCCAATAGTTTCACATATGTCCCATTAGTTTCACAGATGTCCCCATAGATTCACAGATGTCCCAATAAGTTCACATATGTCCCAGTAGTGTCACAGATCACCCAGTAGTTTCACAGATGCCCCAATAGTTTCACATATGTCCCATTAGTTTCACAGATGTCCCCATAGTTTCACAGATTTTCCAATAATTTAACAGATGTACCAGTAGTTTCACAGATGTCCCAATAGTTTGACAGATGTCCCAGTAGTGTCACAGATCACCCAGTCGTTTCACAGATGCCCCAACAGTTTCACATATGTCCCATTAGTTTCACAGATGTCCCCATAGTTTCACAGATGTCCCAACAATTTAACAGATGTACCAGTAGTTTCACAGATGTCCAAATAGTTTGACAGATGTCCCAAATAGATTGACAGATGTCCCAATAGTTTCACAGATGTCCCAGGAGTTTAACAGATGTCCCAATAGTTTAACAGATGTCCCAGTTGTTTCACAGATGTCTCAATAGTTTCACATATGTCCCAATAGTTTCACAGATGTCCCAATAGGTTCACATATGTCCCAGTAGTTTTACAGATGTCCCAGTAGATTCACAGATGTCCCAATAGTTCAACAGATGTCCCAGTAGTTTCACAGATGTCCCAGTAGGTTAACAGATGTCCCCATAGTTTCACAGATGTCCCAATAGTTTCACAGATGTCCCAGTAGTTTTACAGATATCCCAGTAGGTTAACAGATGTCCCCATAGTTTCACAGATGTACCAGTAGTTTCACAGATGTCCCAATAGTTTCACAGATGTCCCAATAGTTTCACACATTTCCCAATAGTTTCACATATGTCCCAGTAGTTTTACAGATGTCCCAATAGTTTCACAGATGTCCCAATAATTTAACAGATGTACCAGTAGTTTCACAGATGTCCCAATAGTTTAACAGATGTCCCAAATAGTTTCACAGATGTCCCAATAGTTTCAAAGATGTCCCCATAGTTTCACAGATGTCCCAATAGTTTCACATATGTCCCATTAGTTTCACAGATGTCCCCATAGATTCACAGATGTCCCAATAAGTTCACATATGTCCCAGTAGTGTCACAGATCACCCAGTAGTTTCACAGATGCCCCAATAGTTTCACATATGTCCCATTAGTTTCACAGATGTCCCCATAGTTTCACAGATTTCCCAATAATTTCCCAGATGTTCCAGTAGTTTCACAGATGTCCCAATAGTTTAACAGATGTCCCAAATAGTTTCACAGATGTCCCCATAGTTTCACAGATGTCCCAATAATTTCACAGATGTCCCAATAGGTTCACATATGTCCCAGTAGTTTCACAGATGCCCCAATAGTTTCACATATGTCCCATTAGTTTCACAGATGTCTCAATGCTTTCACAGATGTCCCAATAGTTTAACAGATGTCCCAGTTGTTTCACAGATGTCTCAATATTTTCACAGATGTCCCAATAGTTTCACAGATGTCCCAATAGGTTCACATATGTCCCAGTAGTTTAACAGATGTCCCAGTAGTTTCACAGATGTCCCAGTAGGTTAACAGATGTCCCCATAGTTTCACAGATGTCCCAATAGTTTCACAGATGTCCCAGTAGTTTTACAGATATCCCAGTAGGTTAACAGATGTCCCCATAGTTTCACAGATGTACCAGTAGTTTCACAGATGTCCCAATAGTTTCACAGATGTCGCAATAGTTTCACACATTTCCCAATAGTTTCACATATGTTCCAATAGTTTCACAGATGTCCCAATAGGTTCACATATGTCCCAATAGTTTCACAGATCACCCAGTAGTTTCACAGATGCCCCAATAGTTTCACATATGTCCCATTAGTTTCACAGATATCCCCATAGTTTCACAGATTTCCCAATAATTTCACAGATGTACCAGTAGTTTCACAGATGTCCCAATAGTTTAACAGATGTCCCAAATAGTTTCACAGATGTCCCCATAGTTTCACAGATGTCCCAATAATTTCACAGATGTCCCAATAGGTTCACATATGTCCCAGTAGTTTCACAGATGCCCCAATAGTTTCACATATGTCCCATTAGTTTCACAGATGTCCCCATAGTTTCACAGATGTCCCAATAATTTCACAGATGTACCAGTAGTTTCACAGATGTCCCAATAATTTAACAGATGTCCCAAATAGTTTCACAGATGTCCAAGAAGTTTTACAGATATTCCAGTAGGTTAACAGATGTCCCCATAGTTTCACAGATGTCCCAATAGTTTCAAAGATGTCCCAGTAGTTTTACAGATGTCCCGGTAGTTTCACAGATGATCCCAGTAGTTTCACAGATGCCCCAATAGTTTCACATATGTCCCATTAGTTTCACAGATGTCCCCATAGTTTCACAGATGTACCAGTAGTTTCACAGATGTCCCAATAGTTTAACAGATGTCCCAAATAGTTTCACAGATGTCCCAATAGTTTCACAGATGTCCCAGAAGTTTAACAGATGTCCCAGTAGTGTCACAGATCACCCAGTCGTTTCACAGATGCCCCAATAGTTTCACATATGTCCCATTAGTTTCACAGATGTCCCCATAGTTTCACAGATGTCCCAATAGTTTAACAGATGTCCCAAATAGTTTGACAGATGTCCCAATAGTTTCACAGATGTCCCAGGAGTTTAACAGATGTCCCAATAGTTTAACAGATGTCCCAGTTGTTTCACAGATGTCTCAATAATTTCACAGATGTCCCAATAGTTTCACAGATGTCCCAATAGGTTCACATATGTCCCAGTAGTTTTACAGATGTCCCAGTACATTCACAGATGTCCCAATAGTTCAACAGATGTCCCAGTAGTTTCACAGATGTCCCAGTAGGTTAACAGATGTCCCCATAGTTTCACAGATGTCCCAATAGTTTCACAGATGTCCCAGTAGTTTTACAGATATCCCAGTAGGTTAACAGATGTCCCCATAGTTTCACAGATGTACCAGTAGTTTCACAGATCACCCAGTCGTTTCACAGATGCCCCAATAGTTTCACATGTGTCCCATTAGTTTGACAGATGTCCCAATAGTTTCACAGATATCCCAGGAGTTTAACAGATGTCCCAGTAGATTCACAGATGTCCCAATAGTTCATCAGATGTCCCAGTAGTTTCACAGATGTCCCAATAGCTTCACAGATGTCCCAATAGGTTCACATATGTCCCAGTAGTTTTACAGATGTCCCAGTAGATTCACAGATGTCCCAATAGTTCAACAGATGTCCCAGTAGTTTCACAGATGTCCCAGTAGGTTAACAGATGTCCCCATAGTTTCACAGATGTCCCAATAGTTTCACAGATGTCCCAGTAGTTTCACAGATGTCCCAATAGTTTAACACATGTCCCAAATAGTTTCACAGATGTCCCAGTAGTTTCACAGATGTCCCAGTAGTTTCACAGATGTCCTAATAGTTTCACAGATGTCCCAGTAGTTTCACAGATGTCCCAATAGTTTAACAGATGTCCCAAATAGTTTCACAGATGTCCCAATAGTTTCACAGATGTCCCAGTAGTTTCACAGATGCCCCAATAGTTTCACATATGTCCCATTAGTTTCACAGATGTCCCAATAAGTTCACATATGTCCCAGTAGTGTCACAGATCACCCAGTCGTTTCACAGATGCCCCAATAGTTTCACATATGTCCCATTAGTTTCACAGATGTCCCCATAGATTCACAGATGTCCCAATAATTTAACAGATGTACCAGTAGTTTCACAGATGTCCCAATAGTTTAACAGATGTCCCAAATAGTTTGACAGATGTCCCAATAGTTTCACAGATGTCCCAGGAGTTTAACAGATGTCCCAGTAGATTCACAGATGTCCCAATAGTTCAACAGATGTCCCAGTAGTTTCACAGATGTCCCAATAGTTTCACAGATGTCCCAATAGGTTCACATATGTCCCAGTAGTTTTACAGATGTCCCAGTAGATTCACAGATGTCCCAATAGTTCAACAGATGTCCCAGTAGTTTCACAGATGTCCCAGTAGGTTAACAGATGCCCCCATAGTTTCACAGATGTCCCAATAGTTTCACAGATGTCCCAGTCGTTTCACAGATGTCCCAATAGTTTAACACATGTCCCAAATAGTTTCACAGATGTCCCAGTAGTTTCACAGATGTCCCAGTAGTTTCACAGATGTCCCAATAGTTTCACAGATGTCCCAGTAGTTTCACAGATGTCCCAATAGTTTAACAGATGTCCCAAATAGTTTCACAGATGTCCCAATAGTTTCACAGATGTCCCAGTAGTTTCACAGATGCCCCAATAGTTTCACATATGTCCCATTAGTTTCACAGATGTCCCAATAAGTTCACATATGTCCCAGTAGTGTCAGAGATCACCCAGTCGTTTCACAGATGCCCCAATAGTTTCACATATGTCCCATTAGTTTCACAGATGTCCCCATAGTTTCACAGATGTCCCAATAATTTAACAGATGTACCAGTAGTTTCACAGATGTCCCAATAGTTTAACAGATGTCCCAAATAGTTTGACAGATGTCCCAATAGTTTCACAGATGTCCCAGGAGTTTAACAGATGTCCCAATAGTTTAACAGATGTCCCAGTTGTTTCACAGATGTCCCAGTAGTTTCACAGATGTCCCAATAGTTTCACAGATGTCCCAATAGGTTCACATATGTCCCAGTAGTTTTACAGATGTCCCAGTAGATTCACAGATGTCCCAATAGTTCAACAGATGTCCCAGTAGTTTCACAGATGTCCCAGTAGGTTAACAGATGTCCCCATAGTTTCACAGATGTCCCAATAGTTTCACAGATGTCCCAGTAGTTTTACAGATATCCCAGTAGGTTAACAGATGTCCCCATAGTTTCACAGATGTACCAGTAGTTTCACAGATGTCCCAATAGTTTCACAGATGTCCCAATAGTTTCACACATTTCCCAATAGTTTCACATATGTCCCAATAATTTAACAGATGTACCAGTAGTTTCACAGATGTCCCAATAGTTTTAACAGATGTCCCAAATAGTTTCACAGATGTCCCAATAGTTTCACAGATGTCCCCATAGTTTCACAGATGTCCCAATAGTTTCACATATGTCCCATTAGTTTCACAGATGTCCCCATAGATTCACAGATGTCCCAATAAGTTCACATATGTCCCAGTAGTGTCACAGATCACCCAGTAGTTTCACAGATGCCCCAATAGTTTCACATATGTCCCATTAGTTTCACAGATGTCCCCATAGTTTCACAGATTTTCCAATAATTTAACAGATGTACCAGTAGTTTCACAGATGTCCCAATAGTTTGACAGATGTCCCAGTAGTGTCACAGATCACCCAGTCGTTTCACAGATGCCCCAACAGTTTCACATATGTCCCATTAGTTTCACAGATGTCCCCATAGTTTCACAGATGTCCCAACAATTTAACAGATGTACCAGTAGTTTCACAGATGTCCAAATAGTTTGACAGATGTCCCAAATAGATTGACAGATGTCCCAATAGTTTCACAGATGTCCCAGGAGTTTAACAGATGTCCCAATAGTTTAACAGATGTCCCAGTTGTTTCACAGATGTCTCAATAGTTTCACATATGTCCCAATAGTTTCACAGATGTCCCAATAGGTTCACATATGTCCCAGTAGTTTTACAGATGTCCCAGTAGATTCACAGATGTCCCAATAGTTCAACAGATGTCCCAGTAGTTTCACAGATGTCCCAGTAGGTTAACAGATGTCCCCATAGTTTCACAGATGTCCCAATAGTTTCACAGATGTCCCAGTAGTTTTACAGATATCCCAGTAGGTTAACAGATGTCCCCATAGTTTCACAGATGTACCAGTAGTTTCACAGATGTCCCAATAGTTTCACAGATGTCCCAATAGTTTCACACATTTCCCAATAGTTTCACATATGTCCCAGTAGTTTTACAGATGTCCCAATAGTTTCACAGATGTCCCAATAATTTAACAGATGTACCAGTAGTTTCACAGATGTCCCAATAGTTTAACAGATGTCCCAAATAGTTTCACAGATGTCCCAATAGTTTCAAAGATGTCCCCATAGTTTCACAGATGTCCCAATAGTTTCACATATGTCCCATTAGTTTCACAGATGTCCCCATAGATTCACAGATGTCCCAATAAGTTCACATATGTCCCAGTAGTGTCACAGATCACCCAGTAGTTTCACAGATGCCCCAATAGTTTCACATATGTCCCATTAGTTTCACAGATGTCCCCATAGTTTCACAGATTTCCCAATAATTTCCCAGATGTTCCAGTAGTTTCACAGATGTCCCAATAGTTTAACAGATGTCCCAAATAGTTTCACAGATGTCCCCATAGTTTCACAGATGTCCCAATAATTTCACAGATGTCCCAATAGGTTCACATATGTCCCAGTAGTTTCACAGATGCCCCAATAGTTTCACATATGTCCCATTAGTTTCACAGATGTCTCAATGCTTTCACAGATGTCCCAATAGTTTAACAGATGTCCCAGTTGTTTCACAGATGTCTCAATATTTTCACAGATGTCCCAATAGTTTCACAGATGTCCCAATAGGTTCACATATGTCCCAGTAGTTTAACAGATGTCCCAGTAGTTTCACAGATGTCCCAGTAGGTTAACAGATGTCCCCATAGTTTCACAGATGTCCCAATAGTTTCACAGATGTCCCAGTAGTTTTACAGATATCCCAGTAGGTTAACAGATGTCCCCATAGTTTCACAGATGTACCAGTAGTTTCACAGATGTCCCAATAGTTTCACAGATGTCGCAATAGTTTCACACATTTCCCAATAGTTTCACATATGTTCCAATAGTTTCACAGATGTCCCAATAGGTTCACATATGTCCCAATAGTTTCACAGATCACCCAGTAGTTTCACAGATGCCCCAATAGTTTCACATATGTCCCATTAGTTTCACAGATATCCCCATAGTTTCACAGATTTCCCAATAATTTCACAGATGTACCAGTAGTTTCACAGATGTCCCAATAGTTTAACAGATGTCCCAAATAGTTTCACAGATGTCCCCATAGTTTCACAGATGTCCCAATAATTTCACAGATGTCCCAATAGGTTCACATATGTCCCAGTAGTTTCACAGATGCCCCAATAGTTTCACATATGTCCCATTAGTTTCACAGATGTCCCCATAGTTTCACAGATGTCCCAATAATTTCACAGATGTACCAGTAGTTTCACAGATGTCCCAATAATTTAACAGATGTCCCAAATAGTTTCACAGATGTCCAAGAAGTTTTACAGATATTCCAGTAGGTTAACAGATGTCCCCATAGTTTCACAGATGTCCCAATAGTTTCAAAGATGTCCCAGTAGTTTTACAGATGTCCCGGTAGTTTCACAGATGATCCCAGTAGTTTCACAGATGCCCCAATAGTTTCACATATGTCCCATTAGTTTCACAGATGTCCCCATAGTTTCACAGATGTACCAGTAGTTTCACAGATGTCCCAATAGTTTAACAGATGTCCCAAATAGTTTCACAGATGTCCCAATAGTTTCACAGATGTCCCAGAAGTTTAACAGATGTCCCAGTAGTGTCACAGATCACCCAGTCGTTTCACAGATGCCCCAATAGTTTCACATATGTCCCATTAGTTTCACAGATGTCCCCATAGTTTCACAGATGTCCCAATAGTTTAACAGATGTCCCAAATAGTTTGACAGATGTCCCAATAGTTTCACAGATGTCCCAGGAGTTTAACAGATGTCCCAATAGTTTAACAGATGTCCCAGTTGTTTCACAGATGTCTCAATAATTTCACAGATGTCCCAATAGTTTCACAGATGTCCCAATAGGTTCACATATGTCCCAGTAGTTTTACAGATGTCCCAGTACATTCACAGATGTCCCAATAGTTCAACAGAAGTCCCAGTAGTTTCACAGATGTCCCAGTAGGTTAACAGATGTCCCCATAGTTTCACAGATGTCCCAATAGTTTCACAGATGTCCCAGTAGTTTTACAGATATCCCAGTAGGTTAACAGATGTCCCCATAGTTTCACAGATGTACCAGTAGTTTCACAGATCACCCAGTCGTTTCACAGATGCCCCAATAGTTTCACATGTGTCCCATTAGTTTGACAGATGTCCCAATAGTTTCACAGATATCCCAGGAGTTTAACAGATGTCCCAGTAGATTCACAGATGTCCCAATAGTTCATCAGATGTCCCAGTAGTTTCACAGATGTCCCAATAGCTTCACAGATGTCCCAATAGGTTCACATATGTCCCAGTAGTTTTACAGATGTCCCAGTAGATTCACAGATGTCCCAATAGTTCAACAGATGTCCCAGTAGTTTCACAGATGTCCCAGTAGGTTAACAGATGTCCCCATAGTTTCACAGATGTCCCAATAGTTTCACAGATGTCCCAGTAGTTTCACAGATGTCCCAATAGTTTAACACATGTCCCAAATAGTTTCACAGATGTCCCAGTAGTTTCACAGATGTCCCAGTAGTTTCACAGATGTCCTAATAGTTTCACAGATGTCCCAGTAGTTTCACAGATGTCCCAATAGTTTAACAGATGTCCCAAATAGTTTCACAGATGTCCCAATAGTTTCACAGATGTCCCAGTAGTTTCACAGATGCCCCAATAGTTTCACATATGTCCCATTAGTTTCACAGATGTCCCAATAAGTTCACATATGTCCCAGTAGTGTCACAGATCACCCAGTCGTTTCACAGATGCCCCAATAGTTTCACATATGTCCCATTAGTTTCACAGATGTCCCCATAGATTCACAGATGTCCCAATAATTTAACAGATGTACCAGTAGTTTCACAGATGTCCCAATAGTTTAACAGATGTCCCAAATAGTTTGACAGATGTCCCAATAGTTTCACAGATGTCCCAGGAGTTTAACAGATGTCCCAGTAGATTCACAGATGTCCCAATAGTTCAACAGATGTCCCAGTAGTTTCACAGATGTCCCAATAGTTTCACAGATGTCCCAATAGGTTCACATATGTCCCAGTAGTTTTACAGATGTCCCAGTAGATTCACAGATGTCCCAATAGTTCAACAGATGTCCCAGTAGTTTCACAGATGTCCCAGTAGGTTAACAGATGCCCCCATAGTTTCACAGATGTCCCAATAGTTTCACAGATGTCCCAGTCGTTTCACAGATGTCCCAATAGTTTAACACATGTCCCAAATAGTTTCACAGATGTCCCAGTAGTTTCACAGATGTCCCAGTAGTTTCACAGATGTCCCAATAGTTTCACAGATGTCCCAGTAGTTTCACAGATGTCCCAATAGTTTAACAGATGTCCCAAATAGTTTCACAGATGTCCCAATAGTTTCACAGATGTCCCAGTAGTTTCACAGATGCCCCAATAGTTTCACATATGTCCCATTAGTTTCACAGATGTCCCAATAAGTTCACATATGTCCCAGTAGTGTCACAGATCACCCAGTCGTTTCACAGATGCCCCAATAGTTTCACATATGTCCCATTAGTTTCACAGATGTCCCCATAGTTTCACAGATGTCCCAATAATTTAACAGATGTACCAGTAGTTTCACAGATGTCCCAATAGTTTAACAGATGTCCCAAATAGTTTGACAGATGTCCCAATAGTTTCACAGATGTCCCAGGAGTTTAACAGATGTCCCAATAGTTTAACAGATGTCCCAGTTGTTTCACAGATGTCCCAGTAGTTTCACAGATGTCCCAATAGTTTCACAGATGTCCCAATAGGTTCACATATGTCCCAGTAGTTTTACAGATGTCCCAGTAGATTCACAGATGTCCCAATAGTTCAACAGATGTCCCAGTAGTTTCACAGATGTCCCAGTAGGTTAACAGATGTCCCCATAGTTTCACAGATGTCCCAATAGTTTCACAGATGTCCCAGTAGTTTTACAGATATCCCAGTAGGTTAACAGATGTCCCCATAGTTTCACAGATGTACCAGTAGTTTCACAGATGTCCCAATAGTTTCACAGATGTCCCAATAGTTTCACACATTTCCCAATAGTTTCACATATGTCCCAATAATTTAACAGATGTACCAGTAGTTTCACAGATGTCCCAATAGTTTTAACAGATGTCCCAAATAGTTTCACAGATGTCCCAATAGTTTCACAGATGTCCCCATAGTTTCACAGATGTCCCAATAGTTTCACATATGTCCCATTAGTTTCACAGATGTCCCCATAGATTCACAGATGTCCCAATAAGTTCACATATGTCCCAGTAGTGTCACAGATCACCCAGTCGTTTCACAGATGCCCCAATAGTTTCACATATGTCCCATTAGTTTCACAGATGTCCCCATAGTTTCACAGATGTCCCAATAATTTAACAGATGTACCAGTAGTTTCACAGATGTCCCAATAGTTTAACAGATGTCCCAAATAGTTTCACAGATGTCCCAATAGTTTCACAGATGTCCCAGGAGTTTCACAGATGTCCCAGGAGTTTCACAGATGTCCCAATAGTTTCACAGATGTCCCAGAAGTTTTACAGATATTCCAGTAGGTTAACAGATGTCCCCATAGTTTCACAGATGTCCCAATAGTTTCAAAGATGTCCCAGTAGTTTTACAGATGTCCCGGTAGTTTCACAGATGATCCCAGTAGTTTCACAGAGGCCCCAATAGTTTCACATATGTCCCATTAGTTGCACAGATGTCCCCATAGTTTCACAGATGTCCCAATAGTTTCACAGATGTCCCAGAAGTTTAACAGATGTCCCAGTAGTGTCACAGATCACCCAGTCGTTTCACAGATGCCCCAATAGTTTCACATATGTCCCATTAGTTTCACAGATGTCCCCATAGTTTCACAGATGTCCCAATAATTTAACAGATGTACCAGTAGTTTCACAGATGTCCCAATAGTTTAACAGATGTCCCAAATAGTTTGACAGATGTCCCCATAGTTTCACAGATGTCCCAATAATTTAACAGATTTACCAGTAGTTTCACAGATGTCCCAATAGTTTAACAGATGTCCCAAATAGTTTGACAGATGTCCCAATAGTTTCACAGATGTCCCAGGAGTTTAACAGATGTCCCAATAGTTTAACAGATGTCCCAGTTGTTTCACAGATGTCTCAATAGTTTCACAGATGTCCCAATAGTTTCACAGATGTCCCAATAGGTTCACATATGTCCCAGTAGTTTTACAGATGTCCCAGTAGATTCACAGATGTCCCAATAGTTCAACAGATGTCCCAGTAGTTTCACAGATGTCCCAGTAGGTTAACAGATGTCCCCATAGTTTCACAGATGTCCCAATAGTTTCACAGATGTCCCACTAGTTTTACAGATATCCCAGTAGGTTAACAGATGTCCCCATAGTTTCACAGATGTACCAGTAGTTTCACAGATGTCCCAATAGTTTCACAGATGTCCCAATAGTTTCACACATTTCCCAATAGTTTCACATATGTCCCAGTAGTTTTACAGATGTCGCAATAGTTTCACAGATGTCCCAATAATTTAACAGATGTACCAGTAGTTTCACAGATGTCCCAATAGTTTAACAGATGTCCCAAATAGTTTCACAGATGTCCCAATAGTTTCACGGATGTCCCCATAGTTTCACAGATGTCCCAATAGTTTCACATATGTCCCATTAGTTTCACAGATGTCCCCATAGATTCACAGATGTCCCAATAAGTTCACATATGTCCCAGTAGTGTCACAGATCACCCAGTCGTTTCACAGATGCCCAAATAGTTTCACATATGTCCCATTAGTTTCACAGATGTCCCCATAGTTTCACAGATGTCCCAATAATTTAACAGATGTACCAGTAGTTTCACAGATGTCCCAATAGTTTAACAGATGTCCCAAATAGTTTGACAGATGTCCCAATAGTTTCACAGATGTCCCAGGAGTTTAACAGATGTCCCAATAGTTTAACAGATGTCCCAGTTGTTTCACAGATGTCTCAATAGTTTCACAGATGTCCCAATAGTTTCACAGATGTCCCAATAGGTTCACATATGTCCCATTAGTTTTACAGATGTCCCAGTAGATTCACAGATGTCCCAATAGTTCAACAGATGTCCCAGTAGTTTCACAGATGTCCCAGTAGGTTAACAGATGTCCCCATAGATTCACAGATGTCCCAATAGTTTCACAGATGTCCCAGTAGTTTTACAGATATCCCAGTAGGTTAACAGATGTCCCCATAGTTTCACAGATGTACCAGTAGTTTCACAGATGTCCCAATAGTTTCACAGATGTCCCAATAGTTTCACACATTTCCCAATAGTTTCACATATGTCCCAGTAGTTTTGCAGATGTCCCAATAGTTTCACAGATGTCCCAATAATTTAACAGATGTACCAGTAGTTTCACAGATGTCCCAATAGTTTAACAGATGTCCCAAATAGTTTCACAGATGTCCCAATAGTTTCACAGATGTCCCCATAGTTTCACAGATGTCCCAATAGTTTCACATATGTCCCATTAGTTTCACAGATGTCCCCATAGATTCACAGATGTCCCCAATAAGTTCACATATGTCCCAATAGTGTCACAGATCACCCAGTCATTTCACAGATGCCCCAATAGTTTCACATATGTCCCATTAGTTTCACAGATGTCCCCATAGTTTCACAGATGTTCCAATAATTTAACAGATGTACCAGTAGTTTCACAGATGTCCCAATAGTTTAACAGATGTCCCAAATAGTTTCACAGATGTCCCAATAGTTTCACAGATGTCCCAATAGTTTCACATATGTCCCATTAGTTTCACAGATGTCCCCATAGATTCACAGATGTCCCAATAAGTTCACATATGTCCCAGTAGTGTCACAGATCACCCAGTCGTTTCACAGATGCCCAAATAGTTTCACATATGTCCCATTAGTTTCACAGATGTCCCCATAGTTTCACAGATGTCCCAATAATTTAACATATGTACCAGTAGTTTCACAGATGTCCCAATAGTTTAACAGATGTCCCAAATAGTTTGACAGATGTCCGAATAGTTTCACAGATGTCCCAGGAGTTTAACAGATGTCCCAATAGTTTAACAGATGTCCCAGTTGTTTCACAGATGTTTCAATAGTTTCACAGATGTCCCAGTAGATTCACAGATGTGCCAATAGTTCAACAGATGTCCCAGTAGTTTCACAGATGTCCCAGTAGGTTAACAGATTTCCCCATAGTTTCACAGATGTCCCAATAGTTTCACAGATGTCCCAGTAGTTTTACAGATATCCCAGTAGGTTAACAGATGTCCCCATAGTTTCACAGATGTACCAGTAGTTTCACAGATGTCCCAATAGTTTCACAGATGTCCCAATAGTTTCACACATTTCCCAATAGATTCACATATGTCCCAGTAGTTTTACAGATGTCCCAATAGTTTCACAGATGTCCCAATAATTTAACAGATGTACCAGTAGTTTCACAGATGTCCCAATAGTTTAACAGTTGTCCCAAATAGTTTCACAGATGTCCCAATAGTTTAACAGATGTCCCCATAGTTTCACAGATGTCCCAATAGTTTCACATATGTCCCATTAGTTTCACAGATGTCCCCTTAGATTCACAGATGTCCCAATAAGTTCACATATGTCCCAGTAGTGTCACAGATCACCCAGTCGTTTCACAGATGCCCCAATAGTTTCACATATGTCCCATTAGTTTCACAGATGTCCCCATAGTTTCACAGATGTTCCAATAATTTAACAGATGTACCAGTAGTTTCACAGATGTCCCAATAGTTTAACAGATGTCCCAAATAGTTTCACAGATGTCCCAATAGTTTCACAGATGTCCCAGGAGTTTCACAGATGTCCCAATAGTTTCACAGATGTCCCAGAAGTTTTACAGATTTTCCAGTAGGTTAACAGATGTCCCCATAGTTTCACAGATGTCCCAATAGTTTCAAAGATGTCCCAGTAGTTTTACAGATGTCCCGGTAGTTTCACAGATGATCCCAGTAGTTTCACAGATGCCCCAATAGTTTCACATATGTCCCATTAGTTGCACAGATGTCCCCATAGTTTCACAGATGTCCCAATAGTTTCACAGATGTCCAAATAAGTTCACATATGTCCCAGTAGTGTCACAGATCACCCAGTCGTTTCACAGATGCCCCAATAGTTTGACAGATGTCCCAATAGTTTCACAGATGTCCCAGGAGTTTAACAGATGTCTCAATAGTTTAACAGATGTCCCAGTTGTTTCACAGATGTCTCAATAGTTTCACAGATGTCCCAATAGTTTCACAGATGTCCCAATAGGTTCACATATGTCCCAGTAGTTTTACAGATGTCCCAGTAGATTCCCAGATGTCCCAATAGTTCAACAGATGTCCCAGTAGTTTAACAGATGTCCCAGTAGTTTCACAGATGTCCCAGTAGGTTAACAGATGTCCCCATAGTTTCACAGATGTCCCAATAGTTTCACAGATGTCCCAGTAGTTTTACAGATATCCCAGTAGGTTAACAGATGTCCCCATCGTTTCACAGATGTACCAGTAGTTTCACAGATGTCCCAATAGTTTCACAGATGTCGCAATAGTTTCACACATTTCCCAATAGTTTCACATATGTCCCAGTAGTTTTACAGATGTCCCAATAGTTTCACATATGTCCCATTAGTTTCACAGATGTCCCCATAGTTTCACAGATGTCCCAATAGTTTCACAGATGTCCCAATAGTTTCACAGATGTCCCAGAAGTTTTACAGATTTTCCAGTAGGTTAACAGATGTCCCCATAGTTTCACAGATGTCCCAATAGTTTCAAAGATGTCCCAGTAGTTTTACAGATGTCCCGGTAGTTTCACAGATGATCCCAGTAGTTTCACAGATGCCCCAATAGTTTCACATATGTCCCATTAGTTGCACAGATGTCCCCATAGTTTCACAGATGTCCCAATAGTTTCACAGATGTCCAAATAAGTTCACATATGTCCCAGTAGTGTCACAGATCACCCAGTCGTTTCACAGATGCCCCAATAGTTTGACAGATGTCCCAATAGTTTCACAGATGTCCCAGGAGTTTAACAGATGTCTCAATAGTTTAACAGATGTCCCAGTTGTTTCACAGATGTCTCAATAGTTTCACAGATGTCCCAATAGTTTCACAGATGTCCCAATAGGTTCACATATGTCCCAGTAGTTTTACAGATGTCCCAGTAGATTCCCAGATGTCCCAATAGTTCAACAGATGTCCCAGTAGTTTAACAGATGTCCCAGTAGTTTCACAGATGTCCCAGTAGGTTAACAGATGTCCCCATAGTTTCACAGATGTCCCCATAGTTTCACAGATGTTCCAATAATTTAACAGATGTACCAGTAGTTTCACAGATGTCCCAATAGTTTAACAGATGTCCCAAATAGTTTCACAGATGTCCCAATAGTTTCACAGATGTCCCAGGAGTTTCACAGATGTCCCAATAGTTTCACAGATGTCCCAGTAGTTTTACAGATATCCCAGTAGGTTAACAGATGTCCCCATCGTTTCACAGATGTACCAGTAGTTTCACAGATGTCCCAATAGTTTCACAGATGTCGCAATAGTTTCACACATTTCCCAATAGTTTCACATATGTCCCAGTAGTTTTACAGATGTCCCAATAGTTTCACATATGTCCCATTAGTTTCACAGATGTCCCCATAGTTTCACAGATGTCCCAATAGTTTCACAGATGTCCCAATAGTTTCACAGATGTCCCAATAGTTTCACAGATGTCCCAATAGGTTCACATATGTCCCAGTAGTTTCACAGATCACCCAGTAGTTTCACAGATGCCCCAATAGTTTCACATATGTCCCATTAGTTTCACAGATGTCCCCATAGTTTCACAGATTTCCCAATAATTTCACAGATGTATCAGTAGTTTCACAGATGTCCCAATAGTTTAACAGATGTCCCAAATAGTTTCACAGATGTCCCCATAGTTTCACAGATGTCGCAATAGTTTCACAGATGTCCCAATAGGTTCACATATGTCCCAGTAGTTTCACAGATGCCCCAATAGTTTCACATATGTCCCATTAGATTCACAGATGTCCCCATAGTTTCACAGATGTCCCAATAATTTCACAAATGTACCAGTAGTTTCACAGATGTCCCATTATTCATAATAAAGGTTTTTGGGTTAGATCGCGTTTATTTATAAATGTGTCTCTCTAGTGAGAGAGATTAAACACGTTAAAGACGCACTACGACAGAATGGCTACAATAATGCTCAAATTAACAGAGCACTGAATGCCAAATCACGATCGCAAAGCAATACTACTGAAAGCGACCAGATTGTTAAAACAATAAAAATTCCATATATCTCAGGAGTAACTGACAAATTAGCCCGCGTTTTGCAAAAGCAAAACATTACAGTAAGATTTGGTACAGTACACAAAATTCAAAAACTAGTATCTTGCACTAAAGACGCATTACCTAAACTATCAACAGAAGGTGTATATCGGATTAATTGTTCATGTGGCAGCTGCTACATTGGGCAGACGGGACGTAACATCAGCGTAAGACTAAAAGAACATCAGAGAAATATTAAATTATCTCAAACACAACTGTCGGCAGTGGCAGAACATGCTTGTCAACAAGGACACTCAATTGATTTTGACAATGTTGCAGTGGTGTGTAAAACTAATTATTACTGGCAAAGACTAATTAGAGAATCCATTGAAATTGAGAGGAACAAGAATAACTTTAATCGCTCTGACAGCTACCGGCTCAGTGCGGCCTGGAAGCGTATTATTAAATAATACACATTACATTTTGATTTAAAGAATTACTAATCTACAACTCATTACTAATCATAACCAATGACTGATTACTAATCGATTATATAATTACATTACCCCCCCCTCCGCCTCTAATCACTGCACCTGATGAGTTAAGTGATGACGTCACTCTTCTGCTCTATATAAAACCGGGAGCAAGCGAGGGCTTTACCATTCTGGCGAATTGCCCGATGATGCTGGAAGTATTTACCAGCGAAACGTCGTACTCAAACTGTAAATGTGGATTAACTCTTCAACACACCGGTGGGCTGAAGTAGTGAATTATTTGTCTTTTGTCAACGTGACACTTTTCTTTGCTGATTGGCCGTGTCGGGTGGTGGAGGGTTACGACACATTTATAAATAAACGCGATCTAACCCAAAAACCTTTATTATGAATAATATTGGTCGCGAAAGCCTACGTGTTAAACTGAGATGTCCCATTAGTTTAACAGATGTCCCAAATATTTTCACAGATGTCCCAGAAGTTTTACAGATATTCCAGTAGGTTAACAGATGTCCCCATAGTTTCACAGATGTCCCAATAGTTTCAAAGATGTCCCAGTAGTTTTACAGATGTCCCGGTTGTTTCACAGATGATCCCAGTAGTTTCACAGATGCCCCAATAGTTTCACATATGTCCCATTAGTTTCACAGATGTCCCCATAGTTTCACAGATGTACCAGTAGTTTCACAGATGTCCCAATAGTTTCACAGATGTCGCAATAGTTTCACACATTTCCCAATAGTTTCACATATGTCCCAGTAGTGTTACAGATGTCCCAATAGTTTCACATATGTCCCATTAGTTTCACAGATGTCCCTATAGTTTCACATATGTCCCAATAGTTTCACATATGTCCCATTAGTTTCACAGATGTCCCCATAGTTTCACAGATGTCCCAATAGTTTCACAGATGTCCCAATAGTTTCACAGATGTCCCAATAGGTTCACATATGTCCCAGTAGTTTCACAGATTACCCAGTAGTTTCACAGATGCCCCAATAGTTTCACATATGTCCCATTAGTTTCACAGATGTCCCCATAGTTTCACAGATTTCCCAATAATTTCACAGATGTACCAGTAGTTTCACAGATGTCCCAATAGTTTAACAGATGTCCCAAATAGTTTCACAGATGTCCCCATAGTTTCACAGATGTCCCAATAGTTTCACAGATGTCCCAATAGGTTCACATATGTCCCAGTAGTTTCACAGATGCCCCAATAGTTTCACATATGTCCCATTAGATTCACAGATGTCCCCATAGTTTCACAGATGTCCCAATAATTTCACAAATGTACCAGTAGTTTCACAGATGTCCCAATAGTTTCACAGATGTCCCAAATATTTTCACAGATGTCCCAGAAGTTTTACAGATATTCCAGTAGGTTAACAGATGTCCCCATAGTTTCACAGATGTCCCAATAGTTTCAAAGATGTCCCAGTAGTTTTACAGATGTCCCGGTTGTTTCAGAGATGATCCCAGTAGTTTCACAGATGCCCCAATAGTTTCACATATGTCCCATTAGTTTCACAGATGTCCCCATAGTTTCACAGATGTACCAGTAGTTTCACAGATGTCCCAATAGTTTAACAGATGTCCCAAATAGTTTCACAGATGTCCCAATAGTTTCACAGATGTCCCAGAAGTTTAACAGATGTCCCAGTAGTGTCACAGATCACCCAGTCGTTTCACAGATGCCCCAATAGTTTCACATATGTCCCATTAGTTTCACAGATGTCCCCATAGTTTCACAGATGTCCCAATAATTTAACAGATGTACCAGTAGTTTCACAGATGTCACAATAGTTTAACAGATGTCCCAATAGTTTCACAGATGTCCCAATAGGTTCACATATGTCCCAGTAGTTTCACAGATGCCCCAATAGTTTCACATATGTCCCATTAGATTCACAGATGTCCCCATAGTTTCACAGATGTCCCAATAATTTCACAAATGTACCAGTAGTTTCACAGATGTCCCAATAGTTTCACAGATGTCCCAAATATTTTCACAGATGTCCCAGAAGTTTTACAGATATTCCAGTAGGTTAACAGATGTCCCCATAGTTTCACAGATGTCCCAATAGTTTCAAAGATGTCCCAGTAGTTTTACAGATGTCCCGGTTGTTTCAGAGATGATCCCAGTAGTTTCACAGATGCCCCAATAGTTTCACATATGTCCCATTAGTTTCACAGATGTCCCCATAGTTTCACAGATGTACCAGTAGTTTCACAGATGTCCCAATAGTTTAACAGATGTCCCAAATAGTTTCACAGATGTCCCAATAGTTTCACAGATGTCCCAGAAGTTTAACAGATGTCCCAGTAGTGTCACAGATCACCCAGTCGTTTCACAGATGCCCCAATAGTTTCACATATGTCCCATTAGTTTCACAGATGTCCCCATAGTTTCACAGATGTCCCAATAATTTAACAGATGTACCAGTAGTTTCACAGATGTCACAATAGTTTAACAGATGTCCCAAATAGTTTGACAGATGTCCCAATAGTTTCACAGATGTCCCAGGAGTTTAACAGATGTCCCAATAGTTTAACAGATGTCCCAGTTGTTTCACAGATGTCTCAATAGTTTCAGAGATGTCCCAATAGTTTCACAGATGTCCCAATAGGTTCACATATGTCCCAGTAGTTTTTCAGATGTCCCAGTAGATTCACAGATGTCCCACTAGTTCAACAGATGTCCCAGTAGTTTCGCAGATGTCCCAGTAGGTTAACAGATGTCCCCATAGTTTCACAGATGTACCAGTAGTTTCACAGATGTCCCAATAGTTTCACAGATGTCCCAATCGTTTCACACATTTCCCAATAGTTTCACATATGTCCCAGTAGTTTTACAGATGTCCCAATAGTTTCACAGATGTCCCAATAATTTAATAGATGTACCAGTAGTTTCACAGATGTCCCAATAGTTTAACAGATGTCCCAAATAGTTTCACAGATGTCCCAATAGTTTCACAGATGTCCCCATAGTTTCACAGATGTCCCAATAGTTTCACATATGCCCCATTAGTTTCACAGATGTCCCCATAGATTCACAGATGTCCCAATAAGTTTACATATGTCCCAGTAGTGTCACAGATCACCCAGTCGTTTCACAGATGCCCCAATAGTTTCACATATGTCCCATTAGTTTCACAGATGTCCCAGGAGTTTCACAGATGTCCCAATAGTTTCACAGATGTCCCAGAAGTTTTACAGATATTCCAGTAGGTTAACAGATGTCCCCATAGTTTCACAGATGTCCCAATAGTTTCAAAGATGTTCCAGTAGTTTTACAGATGTCCCGGTAGTTTCACAGATGATCCCAGTAGTTTCACAGATGCCCCAATAGTTTCACATATGTCCCATTAGTTGCACAGATGTCCCCATAGTTTCACAGATGTCCCAATAGTTTCACAGATGTCCCAATAGTTTCACAGATGTCCAAATAAGTTCACATATGTCCCAGTAGTGTCACAGATCACCCAGTCGTTTCACAGATGCCCCAATAGTTTCACATATGTCCCATTAGTTTCACAGATGTCCCCATAGTTTCACAGATGTCCCAATAATTTAACAGATGTACCAGTAGTTTCACAGATGTCCCAATAGTTTCACAGATGTCCCAGAAGTTTAACAGATGTCCCAGTAGTGTCACAGATCACCCAGTCGTTTCACAGATGCCCCAATAGTTTCACATATGTCCCATTAGTTTCACAGATGTCCCCATAGTTTCACAGATGTCCCAATAATTTAACAGATGTACTAGTAGTTTCACAGATGTCCCAATAGTTTAACAGATGTCCCAAATAGTTTGACAGATGTCCCAATAGTTTCACAGATGTCCCAGGAGTTTAACTGATGTCCCAATAGTTTAACAGATGTCCCAGTTGTTTCACAGATGTCGCAATAGTTTCACAGATGTCCCAATAGTTTCACAGATGTCCAAATAAGTTCACATATGTCCCAGTAGTGTCACAGATCACCCAGTCGTTTCACAGATGCCCCAATAGTTTCACATATGTCCCATTAGTTTCACAGATGTCCCCATAGTTTCACAGATGTCCCAATAATTTAACAGATGTACCAGTAGTTTCACAGATGTCCCAATAGTTTCACAGATGTCCCAGAAGTTTAACAGATGTCCCAGTAGTGTCACAGATCACCCAGTCGTTTCACAGATGCCCCAATAGTTTCACATATGTCCCATTAGTTTCACAGATGTCCCCATAGTTTCACAGATGTCCCAATAATTTAACAGATGTACTAGTAGTTTCACAGATGTCCCAATAGTTTAACAGATGTCCCAAATAGTTTGACAGATGTCCCAATAGTTTCACAGATGTCCCAGGAGTTTAACTGATGTCCCAATAGTTTAACAGATGTCCCAGTTGTTTCACAGATGTCTCAATAGTTTCACAGATGTCCCAAATATTTTCACAGATGTCCCAGAAGTTTTACAGATATTCCAGTAGGTTAACAGATGTCCCCATAGTTTCACAGATGTCCCAATAGTTTCAAAGATGTCCCAGTAGTTTTACAGATGTCCCGGTTGTTTCACAGATGATCCCAGTAGTTTCACAGATGCCCCAATAGTTTCACATATGTCCCATTAGTTTCACAGATGTCCCCATAGTTTCACAGATGTACCAGTAGTTTCACAGATGTCCCAATAGTTTCACAGATGTCGCAATAGTTTCACACATTTCCCAATAGTTTCACATATGTCCCAGTAGTGTTACAGATGTCCCAATAGTTTCACATATGTCCCATTAGTTTCACAGATGTCCCCATAGTTTCACAGATGTCCCAATACTTTCACATATGTCACCATTAATTTCACAGATGTCCCCATAGTTTCACAGATGTCCCAATAGTTTCACAGATGTCCCAATAGTTTCACAGATGTCCCAATAGGTTCACATATGTCCCAGTAGTTTCACAGATCACCCAGTAGTTTCACAGATGCCCCAATAGTTTCACATATGTCCCATTAGTTTCACAGATGTCCCCATAGTTTCACAGATTTCCCAATAATTTCACAGATGTATCAGTAGTTTCACAGATGTCCCAATAGTTTAACAGATGTCCCAAATAGTTTCACAGATGTCCCCATAGTTTCACAGATGTCGCAATAGTTTCACAGATGTCCCAATAGGTTCACATATGTCCCAGTAGTTTCACAGATGCCCCAATAGTTTCACATATGTCCCATTAGATTCACAGATGTCCCCATAGTTTCACAGATGTCCCAATAATTTCACAAATGTACCAGTAGTTTCACAGATGTCCCATTAGTTTAACAGATGTCCCAAATATTTTCACAGATGTCCCAGAAGTTTTACAGATATTCTAGTAGGTTAACAGATGTCCCCATAGTTTCACAGATGTCCCAATAGTTTCAAAGATGTCCCAGTAGTTTTACAGATGTCCCGGTTGTTTCACAGATGATCCCAGTAGTTTCACAGATGCCCCAATAGTTTCACATATGTCCCATTAGTTTCACAGATGTCCCCATAGTTTCACAGATGTACCAGTAGTTTCACAGATGTCCCAATAGTTTCACAGATGTCGCAATAGTTTCACACATTTCCCAATAGTTTCACATATGTCCCAGTAGTGTTACAGATGTCCCAATAGTTTCACATATGTCCCATTAGTTTCACAGATGTCCCTATAGTTTCACATATGTCCCAATAGTTTCACATATGTCCCATTAGTTTCACAGATGTCCCCATAGTTTCACAGATGTCCCAATAGTTTCACAGATGTCCCAATAGTTTCACAGATGTCCCAATAGGTTCACATATGTCCCAGTAGTTTCACAGATTACCCAGTAGTTTCACAGATGCCCCAATAGTTTCACATATGTCCCATTAGTTTCACAGATGTCCCCATAGTTTCACAGATTTCCCAATAATTTCACAGATGTACCAGTAGTTTCACAGATGTCCCAATAGTTTAACAGATGTCCCAAATAGTTTCACAGATGTCCCCATAGTTTCACAGATGTCCCAATAGTTTCACAGATGTCCCAATAGGTTCACATATGTCCCAGTAGTTTCACAGATGCCCCAATAGTTTCACATATGTCCCATTAGATTCACAGATGTCCCCATAGTTTCACAGATGTCCCAATAATTTCACAAATGTACCAGTAGTTTCACAGATGTCCCAATAGTTTCACAGATGTCCCAAATATTTTCACAGATGTCCCAGAAGTTTTACAGATATTCCAGTAGGTTAACAGATGTCCCCATAGTTTCACAGATGTCCCAATAGTTTCAAAGATGTCCCAGTAGTTTTACAGATGTCCCGGTTGTTTCAGAGATGATCCCAGTAGTTTCACAGATGCCCCAATAGTTTCACATATGTCCCATTAGTTTCACAGATGTCCCCATAGTTTCACAGATGTACCAGTAGTTTCACAGATGTCCCAATAGTTTAACAGATGTCCCAAATAGTTTCACAGATGTCCCAATAGTTTCACAGATGTCCCAGAAGTTTAACAGATGTCCCAGTAGTGTCACAGATCACCCAGTCGTTTCACAGATGCCCCAATAGTTTCACATATGTCCCATTAGTTTCACAGATGTCCCCATAGTTTCACAGATGTCCCAATAATTTAACAGATGTACCAGTAGTTTCACAGATGTCCCAATAGTTTAACAGATGTCCCAAATAGTTTGACAGATGTCCCAATAGTTTCACAGATGTCCCAGGAGTTTAACAGATGTCCCAATAGTTTAACAGATGTCCCAGTTGTTTCACAGATGTCTCAATAGTTTCACAGATGTCCCAATAGTTTCACAGATGTCCCAATAGGTTCACATATGTCCCAGTAGTTTTTCAGATGTCCCAGTAGATTCACAGATGTCCCACTAGTTCAACAGATGTCCCAGTAGTTTCGCAGATGTCCCAGTAGGTTAACAGATGTCCCCATAGTTTCACAGATGTACCAGTAGTTTCACAGATGTCCCAATAGTTTCACAGATGTCCCAATCGTTTCACACATTTCCCAATAGTTTCACATATGTCCCAGTAGTTTTACAGATGTCCCAATAGTTTCACAGATGTCCCAATAATTTAAGAGATGTACCAGTAGTTTCACAGATGTCCCAATAGTTTAACAGATGTCCCAAATAGTTTCACAGATGTCCCAATAGTTTCACAGATGTCCCCATAGTTTCACAGATGTCCCAATAGTTTCACATATGTCCCATTAGTTTCACAGATGTCCCCATAGATTCACAGATGTCCCAATAAGTTTACATATGTCCCAGTAGTGTCACAGATCACCCAGTCGTTTCACAGATGCCCCAATAGTTTCACATATGTCCCATTAGTTTCACAGATGTCCCAGGAGTTTCACAGATGTCCCAATAGTTTCACAGATGTCCCAGAAGTTTTACAGATATTCCAGTAGGTTAACAGATGTCCCCATAGTTTCACAGATGTCCCAATAGTTTCAAAGATGTCCCAGTAGTTTTACAGATGTCCCGGTAGTTTCACAGATGATCCCAGTAGTTTCACAGATGCCCCAATAGTTTCACATATGTCCCATTAGTTGCACAGATGTCCCCATAGTTTCACAGATGTCCCAATAGTTTCACAGATGTCCCAATAGTTTCACAGATGTCCAAATAAGTTCACATATGTCCCAGTAGTGTCACAGATCACCCAGTCGTTTCACAGATGCCCCAATAGTTTCACATATGTCCCATTAGTTTCACAGATGTCCCCATAGTTTCACAGATGTCCCAATAATTTAACAGATGTACCAGTAGTTTCACAGATGTCCCAATAGTTTCACAGATGTCCCAGAAGTTTAACAGATGTCCCAGTAGTGTCACAGATCACCCAGTCGTTTCACAGATGCCCCAATAGTTTCACATATGTCCCATTAGTTTCACAGATGTCCCCATAGTTTCACAGATGTCCCAATAATTTAACAGATGTACTAGTAGTTTCACAGATGTCCCAATAGTTTAACAGATGTCCCAAATAGTTTTACAGATGTCCCAATAGTTTCACAGATGTCCCAGGAGTTTAACTGATGTCCCAATAGTTTAACAGATGTCCCAGTTGTTTCACAGATGTCTCAATAGTTTCACAGATGTCCCAATAGTTTCACAGATGTCCAAATAAGTTCACATATGTCCCAGTAGTGTCACAGATCACCCAGTCGTTTCACAGATGCCCCAATAGTTTCACATATGTCCCATTAGTTTCACAGATGTCCCCATAGTTTCACAGATGTCCCAATAATTTAACAGATGTACCAGTAGTTTCACAGATGTCCCAATAGTTTCACAGATGTCCCATTAGTTTCACAGATGTCCCCATAGTTTCACAGATGTCCCAATAATTTAACAGATGTACTAGTAGTTTCACAGATGTCCCAATAGTTTAACAGATGTCCCAAATAGTTTGACAGATGTCCCAATAGTTTCACAGATGTCCCAGGAGTTTAACTGATGTCCCAATAGTTTAACAGATGTCCCAGTTGTTTCACAGATGTCTCAATAGTTTCACAGATGTCCCAAATATTTTCACAGATGTCCCAGAAGTTTTACAGATATTCCAGTAGGTTAACAGATGTCCCCATAGTTTCACAGATGTCCCAATAGTTTCAAAGATGTCCCAGTAGTTTTACAGATGTCCCGGTTGTTTCACAGATGATCCCAGTAGTTTCACAGATGCCCCAATAGTTTCACATATGTCCCATTAGTTTCACAGATGTCCCCATAGTTTCACAGATGTACCAGTAGTTTCACAGATGTCCCAATAGTTTCACAGATATCGCAATAATTTCACACATTTCCCAATAGTTTCACATATGTCCCAGTAGTGTGACAGATGTCCCAATAGTTTCACATATGTCCCATTAGTTTCACAGATGTCCCCATAGTTTCACATATGTCCCAATAGTTTCACATATGTCCCATTAGTTTCACAGATGTCCCCATAGTTTCACAGATGTCCCAATAGTTTCACAGATGTCCCAATAGTTTCACAGATGTCCCAATAGGTTCACATATGTCCCAGTAGTTTCACAGATTACCCAGTAGTTTCACAGATGCCCCAATAGTTTCACATATGTCCCATTAGTTTCACAGATGTCCCCATAGTTTCACAGATTTCCCAATAATTTCACAGATGTACCAGTAGTTTCACAGATGTCCCAATAGTTTAACAGATGTCCCAAATAGTTTCACAGATGTCCCCATAGTTTCACAAATGTCCCAATAGTTTCACAGATGTCCCAATAGGTTCACATATGTCCCAGTAGTTTCACAGATGCCCCAATAGTTTCACATATGTCCCATTAGATTCACAGATGTCCCCATAGTTTCACAGATGTCCCAATAATTTCACAAATGTACCAGTAGTTTCACAGATGTCCCAATAGTTTCACAGATGTCCCAAATATTTTCACAGATGTCCCAGAAGTTTTACAGATATTCCAGTAGGTTAACAGATGTCCACATAGTTTCACAGATGTCCCAATAGTTTCAAAGATGTCCCAGTAGTTTTACAGATGTCCCGGTTGTTTCAGAGATGATCCCAGTAGTTTCACAGATGCCCCAATAGTTTCACATATGTCCCATTAGTTTCACAGATGTCCCCATAGTTTCACAGATGTACCAGTAGTTTCACAGATGTCCCAATAGTTTAACAGATGTCCCAAATAGTTTCACAGATGTCCCAATAGTTTCACAGATGTCCCAGAAGTTTAACAGATGTCCCAGTAGTGTCACAGATCACCCAGTCGTTTCACAGATGCCCCAATAGTTTCACATATGTCCCATTAGTTTCACAGATGTCCCCATAGTTTCACAGATGTCCCAATAATTTAACAGATGTACCAGTAGTTTCACAGATGTCCCAATAGTTTAACAGATGTCCCAAATAGTTTGACAGATGTCCCAATAGTTTCACAGATATCCCAGGAGTTTAACAGATGTCCCAATAGTTTAACAGATGTCCCAGTTGTTTCACAGATGTCTCAATAGTTTCACAGATGTCCCAATAGTTTCACAGATGTCCCAATAGGTTCACATATGTCCCAGTAGTTTTTCAGATGTCCCAGTAGATTCACAGATGTCCCACTAGTTCAACAGATGTCCCAGTAGTTTCGCAGATGTCCCAGTAGGTTAACAGATGTCCCCATAGTTTCACAGATGTACCAGTAGTTTCACAGATGTCCCAATAGTTTCACAGATGTCCCAATCGTTTCACACATTTCCCAATAGTTTCACATATGTCCCAGTAGTTTTACAGATGTCCCAATAGTTTCACAGATGTCCCAATAATTTAAGAGATGTACCAGTAGTTTCACAGATGTCCCAATAGTTTAACAGATGTCCCAAATAGTTTCACAGATGTCCCAATAGTTTCACAGATGTCCCCATAGTTTCACAGATGTCCCAATAGTTTCACATATGTCCCATTAGTTTCACAGATGTCCCCATAGATTCACAGATGTCCCAATAAGTTTACATATGTCCCAGTAGTGTCACAGATCACCCAGTCGTTTCACAGATGCCCCAATAGTTTCACATATGTCCCATTAGTTTCACAGATGTCCCAGGAGTTTCACAGATGTCCCAATAGTTTCACAGATGTCCCAGAAGTTTTACAGATATTCCAGTAGGTTAACAGATGTCCCCATAGTTTCACAGATGTCCCAATAGTTTCAAAGATGTCCCAGTAGTTTTACAGATGTCCCGGTAGTTTCACAGATGATCCCAGTAGTTTCACAGATGCCCCAATAGTTTCACATATGTCCCATTAGTTGCACAGATGTCCCCATAGTTTCACAGATGTCCCAATAGATTCACAGATGTCCCAATAGTTTCACAGATGTCCAAATAAGTTCACATATGTCCCAGTAGTGTCACAGATCACCCAGTCGTTTCACAGATGCCCCAATAGTTTCACATATGTCCCATTAGTTTCACAGATGTCCCCATAGTTTCACAGATGTCCCAATAATTTAACAGATGTACCAGTAGTTTCACAGATGTCCCAATAGTTTCACAGATGTCCCAGAAGTTTAACAGATGTCCCAGTAGTGTCACAGATCACCCAGTCGTTTCACAGATGCCCCAATAGTTTCACATATGTCCCATTAGTTTCACAGATGTCCCCATAGTTTCACAGATGTCCCAATAATTTAACAGATGTACTAGTAGTTTCACAGATGTCCCAATAGTTTAACAGATGTACTAGTAGTTTCACAGATGTCCCAATAGTTTAACAGATGTCCCAAATAGTTTGACAGATGTCCCAATAGTTTCACAGATGTCCCAGGAGTTTAACTGATGTCCCAATAGTTTAACAGATGTCCCAGTTGTTTCACAGATGTCTCAATAGTTTCACAGATGTCCCAAATATTTTCACAGATGTCCCAGAAGTTTTACAGATATTCCAGTAGGTTAACAGATGTCCCCATAGTTTCACAGATGTCCCAATAGTTTCAAAGATGTCCCAGTAGTTTTACAGATGTCCCTGTTGTTTCACAGATGATCCCAGTAGTTTCACAGATGCCCCAATAGTTTCACATATGTCCCATTAGTTTCACAGATGTCCCCATAGTTTCACAGATGTACCAGTAGTTTCACAGATGTCCCAATAGTTTCACAGATGTCGCAATAGTTTCACACATTTCCCAATAGTTTCACATATGTCCCAGTAGTGTTACAGATGTCCCAATAGTTTCACATATGTCCCATTAGTTTCACAGATGTCCCCATAGTTTCACATATGTCCCAATAGTTTCACATATGTCCCATTAGTTTCACAGATGTCCCCATAGTTTCACAGATGTCCCAATAGTTTCACAGATGTCCCAATAGTTTCACATATGTCCCATTAGTTTCACAGATGTCCCCATAGTTTCACAGATTTCCCAATAATTTCACAGATGTACCAGTAGTTTCACAGATGTCCCAATAGTTTAACAGATGTCCCAAATAGTTTCACAGATGTCCCCATAGTTTCACAGATGTCCCAATAGTTTCACAGATGTCCCAATAGGTTCACATATGTCCCAGTAGTTTCACAGATGCCCCAATAGTTTCACATATGTCCCATTAGATTCACAGATGTCCCCATAGTTTCACAGATGTCCCAATAATTTCACAAATGTACCAGTAGTTTCACAGATGTCCCAATAGTTTCACAGATGTCCCAAATATTTTCACAGATGTCCCAGAAGTTTTACAGATATTCCAGTAGGTTAACAGATGTCCCCATAGTTTCACAGATGTCCCAATAGTTTCAAAGATGTCCCAGTAGTTTTACAGATGTCCCGGTTGTTTCAGAGATGATCCCAGTAGTTTCACAGATGCCCCAATAGTTTCACATATGTCCCATTAGTTTCACAGATGTCCCCATAGTTTCACAGATGTACCAGTAGTTTCACAGATGTCCCAATAGTTTAACAGATATCCCAAATAGTTTCACAGATGTCCCAATAGATTCACAGATGTCCCAGAAGTTTAACAGATGTCCCAGTAGTGTCACAGATCACCCAGTCGTTTCACAGATGCCCCAATAGTTTCACATATGTCCCATTAGTTTCACAGATGTCCCCATAGTTTCACAGATGTCCCAATAATTTAACAGATGTACCAGTAGTTTCACAGATGTCCCAATAGTTTAACAGATGTCCCAAATAGTTTGACAGATGTCGCAATAGTTTCACAGATGTCCCAGGAGTTTAACAGATGTCCCAATAGTTTAACAGATGTCCCAGTTGTTTCACAGATGTCTCAATAGTTTCACAGATGTCCCAATAGTTTCACAGATGTCCCAATAGGTTCACATATGTCCCAGTAGTTTTTCAGATGTCCCAGTAGATTCACAGATGTCCCACTAGTTCAACAGATGTCCCAGTAGTTTCGCAGATGTCCCAGTAGGTTAACAGATGTCCCCATAGTTTCACAGATGTACCAGTAGTTTCACAGATGTCCCAATAGTTTCACAGATGTCCCAATCGTTTCACACATTTCCCAATAGTTTCACATATGTCCCAGTAGTTTTACAGATGTCCCAATAGTTTCACAGATGTCCCAATAATTTAAGAGATGTACCAGTAGTTTCACAGATGTCCCAATAGTTTAACAGATGTCCCAAATAGTTTCACAGATGTCCCAATAGTTTCACAGATGTCCCCATAGTTTCACAGATGTCCCAATAGTTTCACATATGTCCCATTAGTTTCACAGATGTCCCCATAGATTCACAGATGTCCCAATAAGTTTACATATGTCCCAGTAGTGTCACAGATCACCCAGTCGTTTCACAGATGCCCAAATAGTTTCACATATGTCCCATTAGTTTCACAGATGTCCCAGGAGTTTCACAGATGTCCCAATAGTTTCACAGATGTCCCAGAAGTTTTACAGATATTCCAGTAGGTTAACAGATGTCCCCATAGTTTCACAGATGTCCCAATAGTTTCAAAGATGTCCCAGTAGTTTTACAGATGTCCCGGTAGTTTCACAGATGATCCCAGTAGTTTCACAGATGCCCCAATAGTTTCACATATGTCCCATTAGTTGCACAGATGTCCCCATAGTTTCACAGATGTCCCAATAGTTTCACAGATGTCCCAATAGTTTCACAGATGTCCAAATAAGTTCACATATGTCCCAGTAGTGTCACAGATCACCCAGTCGTTTCACAGATGCCCCAATAGTTTCACATATGTCCCATTAGTTTCACAGATGTCCCCATAGTTTCACAGATGTCCCAATAATTTAACAGATGTACCAGTAGTTTCACAGATGTCCCAATAGTTTCACAGATGTCCCAGAAGTTTAACAGATGTCCCAGTAGTGTCACAGATCACCCAGTCGTTTCACAGATGCCCCAATAGTTTCACATATGTCCCATTAGTTTCACAGATGTCCCCATAGTTTCACAGATGTCCCAATAATTTAACAGATGTACTAGTAGTTTCACAGATGTCCCAATAGTTTAACAGATGTACTAGTAGTTTCACAGATGTCCCAATAGTTTAACAGATGTCCCAAATAGTTTGACAGATGTCCCAATAGTTTCACAGATGTCCCAGGAGTTTAACTGATGTCCCAATAGTTTAACAGATGTCCCAGTTGTTTCACAGATGTCTCAATAGTTTCACAGATGTCCCAAATATTTTCACAGATGTCCCAGAAGTTTTACAGATATTCCAGTAGGTTAACAGATGTCCCCATAGTTTCACAGATGTCCCAATAGTTTCAAAGATGTCCCAGTAGTTTTACAGATGTCCCGGTTGTTTCACAGATGATCCCAGTAGTTTCACAGATGCCCCAATAGTTTCACATATGTCCCATTAGTTTCACAGATGTCCCCATAGTTTCACAGATGTACCAGTAGTTTCACAGATGTCCCAATAGTTTCACAGATATCGCAATAATTTCACACATTTCCCAATAGTTTCACATATGTCCCAGTAGTGTGACAGATGTCCCAATAGTTTCACATATGTCCCATTAGTTTCACAGATGTCCCCATAGTTTCACATATGTCCCAATAGTTTCACATATGTCCCATTAGTTTCACAGATGTCCCCATAGTTTCACAGATGTCCCAATAGTTTCACAGATGTCCCAATAGTTTCACAGATGTCCCAATAGGTTCACATATGTCCCAGTAGTTTCACAGATTACCCAGTAGTTTCACAGATGCCCCAATAGTTTCACATATGTCCCATTAGTTTCACAGATGTCCCCATAGTTTCACAGATTTCCCAATAATTTCACAGATGTACCAGTAGTTTCACAGATGTCCCAATAGTTTAACAGATGTCCCAAATAGTTTCACAGATGTCCCCATAGTTTCACAGATGTCCCAATAGTTTCACAGATGTCCCAATAGGTTCACATATGTCCCAGTAGTTTCACAGATGCCCCAATAGTTTCACATATGTCCCATTAGATTCACAGATGTCCCCATAGTTTCACAGATGTCCCAATAATTTCACAAATGTACCAGTAGTTTCACAGATGTCCCAATAGTTTCACAGATGTCCCAAATATTTTCACAGATGTCCCAGAAGTTTTACAGATATTCCAGTAGGTTAACAGATGTCCACATAGTTTCACAGATGTCCCAATAGTTTCAAAGATGTCCCAGTAGTTTTACAGATGTCCCGGTTGTTTCAGAGATGATCCCAGTAGTTTCACAGATGCCCCAATAGTTTCACATATGTCCCATTAGTTTCACAGATGTCCCCATAGTTTCACAGATGTACCAGTAGTTTCACAGATGTCCCAATAGTTTAACAGATGTCCCAAATAGTTTCACAGATGTCCCAATAGTTTCACAGATGTCCCAGAAGTTTAACAGATGTCCCAGTAGTGTCACAGATCACCCAGTCGTTTCACAGATGCCCCAATAGTTTCACATATGTCCCATTAGTTTCACAGATGTCCCCATAGTTTCACAGATGTCCCAATAATTTAACAGATGTACCAGTAGTTTCACAGATGTCCCAATAGTTTAACAGATGTCCCAAATAGTTTGACAGATGTCCCAATAGTTTCACAGATGTCCCAGGAGTTTAACAGATGTCCCAATAGTTTAACAGATGTCCCAGTTGTTTCACAGATGTCTCAATAGTTTCACAGATGTCCCAATAGTTTCACAGATGTCCCAATAGGTTCACATATGTCCCAGTAGTTTTTCAGATGTCCCAGTAGATTCACAGATGTCCCACTAGTTCAACAGATGTCCCAGTAGTTTCGCAGATGTCCCAGTAGGTTAACAGATGTCCCCATAGTTTCACAGATGTACCAGTAGTTTCACAGATGTCCCAATAGTTTCACAGATGTCCCAATCGTTTCACACATTTCCCAATAGTTTCACATATGTCCCAGTAGTTTTACAGATGTCCCAATAGTTTCACAGATGTCCCAATAATTTAAGAGATGTACAGTAGTTTCACAGATGTCCCAAAAGTTTAACAGATGTCCCAAATAGTTTCACAGATGTCCCAATAGTTTCACAGATGTCCCCATAGTTTCACAGATGTCCCAATAGTTTCACATATGTCCCATTAGTTTCACAGATGTCCCCATAGATTCACAGATGTCCCAATAAGTTTACATATGTCCCAGTAGTGTCACAGATCACCCAGTCGTTTCACAGATGCCCCAATAGTTTCACATATGTCCCATTAGTTTCACAGATGTCCCAGGAGTTTCACAGATGTCCCAATAGTTTCACAGATGTCCCAGAAGTTTTACAGATATTCCAGTAGGTTAACAGATGTCCCCATAGTTTCACAGATGTCCCAATAGTTTCAAAGATGTCCCAGTAGTTTTACAGATGTCCCGGTAGTTTCACAGATGATCCCAGTAGTTTCACAGATGCCCCAATAGTTTCACATATGTCCCATTAGTTGCACAGATGTCCCCATAGTTTCACAGATGTCCCAATAGTTTCACAGATGTCCCAATAGTTTCACAGATGTCCAAATAAGTTCACATATGTCCCAGTAGTGTCACAGATCACCCAGTCGTTTCACAGATGCCCCAATAGTTTCACATATGTCCCATTAGTTTCACAGATGTCCCCATAGTTTCACAGATGTCCCAATAATTTAACAGATGTACCAGTAGTTTCACAGATGTCCCAATAGTTTCACAGATGTCCCAGAAGTTTAACAGATGTCCCAGTAGTGTCACAGATCACCCAGTCGTTTCACAGATGCCCCAATAGTTTCACATATGTCCCATTAGTTTCACAGATGTCCCCATAGTTTCACAGATGTCCCAATAATTTAACAGATGTACTAGTAGTTTCACAGATGTCCCAATAGTTTAACAGATGTACTAGTAGTTTCACAGATGTCCCAATAGTTTAACAGATGTCCCAAATAGTTTGACAGATGTCCCAATAGTTTCACAGATGTCCCAGGAGTTTAACTGATGTCCCAATAGTTTAACAGATGTCCCAGTTGTTTCACAGATGTCTCAATAGTTTCACAGATGTCCCAAATATTTTCACAGATGTCCCAGAAGTTTTACAGATATTCCAGTAGGTTAACAGATGTCCCCATAGTTTCACAGATGTCCCAATAGTTTCAAAGATGTCCCAGTAGTTTTACAGATGTCCCTGTTGTTTCACAGATGATCCCAGTAGTTTCACAGATGCCCCAATAGTTTCACATATGTCCCATTAGTTTCACAGATGTCCCCATAGTTTCACAGATGTACCAGTAGTTTCACAGATGTCCCAATAGTTTCACAGATGTCGCAATAGTTTCACACATTTCCCAATAGTTTCACATATGTCCCAGTAGTGTTACAGATGTCCCAATAGTTTCACATATGTCCCATTAGTTTCACAGATGTCCCCATAGTTTCACATATGTCCCAATAGTTTCACATATGTCCCATTAGTTTCACAGATGTCCCCATAGTTTCACAGATGTCCCAATAGTTTCACAGATGTCCCAATAGTTTCACATATGTCCCATTAGTTTCACAGATGTCCCCATAGTTTCACAGATTTCCCAATAATTTCACAGATGTACCAGTAGTTTCACAGATGTCCCAATAGTTTAACAGATGTCCCAAATAGTTTCACAGATGTCCCCATAGTTTCACAGATGTCCCAATAGTTTCACAGATGTCCCAATAGGTTCACATATGTCCCAGTAGTTTCACAGATGCCCCAATAGTTTCACATATGTCCCATTAGATTCACAGATGTCCCCATAGTTTCACAGATGTCCCAATAATTTCACAAATGTACCAGTAGTTTCACAGATGTCCCAATAGTTTCACAGATGTCCCAAATATTTTCACAGATGTCCCAGAAGTTTTACAGATATTCCAGTAGGTTAACAGATGTCCCCATAGTTTCACAGATGTCCCAATAGTTTCAAAGATGTCCCAGTAGTTTTACAGATGTCCCGGTTGTTTCAGAGATGATCCCAGTAGTTTCACAGATGCCCCAATAGTTTCACATATGTCCCATTAGTTTCACAGATGTCCCCATAGTTTCACAGATGTACCAGTAGTTTCACAGATGTCCCAATAGTTTAACAGATATCCCAAATAGTTTCACAGATGTCCCAATAGTTTCACAGATGTCCCAGAAGTTTAACAGATGTCCCAGTAGTGTCACAGATCACCCAGTCGTTTCACAGATGCCCCAATAGTTTCACATATGTCCCATTAGTTTCACAGATGTCCCCATAGTTTCACAGATGTCCCAATAATTTAACAGATGTACCAGTAGTTTCACAGATGTCCCAATAGTTTAACAGATGTCCCAAATAGTTTGACAGATGTCCCAATAGTTTCACAGATGTCCCAGGAGTTTAACAGATGTCCCAATAGTTTAACAGATGTCCCAGTTGTTTCACAGATGTCTCAATAGTTTCACAGATGTCCCAATAGTTTCACAGATGTCCCAATAGGTTCACATATGTCCCAGTAGTTTTTCAGATGTCCCAGTAGATTCACAGATGTCCCACTAGTTCAACAGATGTCCCAGTAGTTTCGCAGATGTCCCAGTAGGTTAACAGATGTCCCCATAGTTTCACAGATGTACCAGTAGTTTCACAGATGTCCCAATAGTTTCACAGATGTCCCAATCGTTTCACACATTTCCCAATAGTTTCACATATGTCCCAGTAGTTTTACAGATGTCCCAATAGTTTCACAGATGTCCCAATAATTTAAGAGATGTACCAGTAGTTTCACAGATGTCCCAATAGTTTAACAGATGTCCCAAATAGTTTCACAGATGTCCCAATAGTTTCACAGATGTCCCCATAGTTTCACAGATGTCCCAATAGTTTCACATATGTCCCATTAGTTTCACAGATGTCCCCATAGATTCACAGATGTCCCAATAAGTTTACATATGTCCCAGTAGTGTCACAGATCACCCAGTCGTTTCACAGATGCCCCAATAGTTTCACATATGTCCCATTAGTTTCACAGATGTCCCAGGAGTTTCACAGATGTCCCAATAGTTTCACAGATGTCCCAGAAGTTTTACAGATATTCCAGTAGGTTAACAGATGTCCCCATAGTTTCACAGATGTCCCAATAGTTTCAAAGATGTCCCAGTAGTTTTACAGATGTCCCGGTAGTTTCACAGATGATCCCAGTAGTTTCACAGATGCCCCAATAGTTTCACATATGTCCCATTAGTTGCACAGATGTCCCCATAGTTTCACAGATGTCCCAATAGTTTCACAGATGTCCCAATAGTTTCACAGATGTCCAAATAAGTTCACATATGTCCCAGTAGTGTCACAGATCACCCAGTCGTTTCACAGATGCCCCAATAGTTTCACATATGTCCCATTAGTTTCACAGATGTCCCCATAGTTTCACAGATGTCCCAATAATTTAACAGATGTACCAGTAGTTTCACAGATGTCCCAATAGTTTCACAGATGTCCCAGAAGTTTAACAGATGTCCCAGTAGTGTCACAGATCACCCAGTCGTTTCACAGATGCCCCAATAGTTTCACATATGTCCCATTAGTTTCACAGATGTCCCCATAGTTTCACAGATGTCCCAATAATTTAACAGATGTACTAGTAGTTTCACAGATGTCCCAATAGTTTAACAGATGTCCCAAATAGTTTGACAGATGTCCCAATAGTTTCACAGATGTCCCAGGAGTTTAACTGATGTCCCAATAGTTTAACAGATGTCCCAGTTGTTTCACAGATGTCTCAATAGTTTCACAGATGTCCCAATAGTTTCACAGATGTCCCAATAGGTTCACATATGTCCCAGTAGTTTTACAGATGTCCCAGTAGATTCACAGATGTCCCAATAGTTCAACAGATGTCCCAGTAGTTTAACAGATGTCCCAGTAGTTTCACAGATGTCCCAGTAGGTTAACAGATGTCCCAATAGTTTCACAGATGTCCCAGTAGTTTTACAGATATCCCAGTAGGTTAACAGTTCTCCCCATATTCTTAGTTTTTTCGGTAAAGTCACGTTGAAGAGAAACAACAAAATAACAAAATATATATAAAACAATAAAAAATTCTCACGACGTTTCGACCATAACTCAAACGGTCATCATCAGGTGTGTCGGTTTGCATAAATTTATTTTGAAAACGGCATATTTATTTATATATATATAAATAACGTTTGCGTCACGCGCAACGATGGCAGTTTGCCAGGACTAGTCCATCTATTTTTTTTTTTGAAAAGAGGAGGGGGGAGACGAAATTTGTTTTTATGTATGCTGTCTGAAAGGCACTGTAAGCGTGAACAATCAATCAAGAACTGAAATGATTTATCAAATCTTTCCAATGATTGCTAAGATAGAATCCATCTTCTCGGTTGAAATTGTCTCTGTGTTTGTATATGTGGATAGCCTCATGAACGAATCTCTCATGGAAGCCAGATGGCTTACAAAGAACCTCCGTCTTGGAAAAGTCAATGGCATGTGAGCCTACTGAATTAGAACAATGATCTGCTACGGCCGAGGTGTTGGTCCTACCGTGTTTAAGGTCTGCTTTATGTTCACGAATGCGGTCCGAGATATGGCGTTTGGTTTCTCCAATGTAACTACTACCACAGAGGCAACTTAGTTTGTAGACACCAGGGTATTGTATGTCCGGAATCACATCTTTTACAGACGGAACCAGATCACGGATTTTATGTAATGTGTTGAAACGGACCTGGATCTTGTGTTTATTCAAGATTTTGGAGATCTTTTTTGTGATCCCAGCAATGTAGGGTAAAGTGATGGTTTTGAAAGGCTCCTCAAGAGGGTTCTTCTTCATGGTTTGAGTGATAGCTTTGCGGATTGTATAGTCGGAGTAACCATTAGCCCTAAGAGCTTGGTGTACGTGCTTGAGTTCACTGCTTATGTGTTCCTGGTCGGATATGCATTGGGCTCTATGATACAGAGTCTTGATGAGAGAATTCTTCTGTGATGGATGGTGGTGGGAATCCGGTTTCAGATAAGCATCCGTATGGGTAGCTTTCCTGTAGACAGAGTGGCTCATTGAACCATCAGGTCTCTTTTTAATTAGGACATCCAAAAAAGGTATCTTGCCATCTATTTCGACTTCCATGGTAAATCTGATGGCTGGGTGTATGGAATTGATGTGGTCGAAGAATTTGTCTAGAGCAGGCCGGCCATGTGGCCAGATGACAAAAGTGTCATCCACGTACCTCTTCCATAAGGTTGGGCGCAGAGTGGCAGTCTGGATGGCGTCAGTCTCAAATTTCTCCATGAAAATGTTAGCTATAACTGGAGAAAGGGGGGAGCCCATTGGGGTGCCCTCAGTTTGTTTGTAGAAAGTTCCATTCCAAGTGAAGTATGTATTGGTTAAACAGTGTCTCACCAGGGGGGGTACCTCAGTGTTTAGTCCTTGATGAACCAAGTCTTCAATGATTGCAATGGTGTCAGGTACAGGAACCTTGGTGAATAAGGAAACTACATCAAAACTAACAAGCAGGTCGTCTGGGGACAGGGAAATACCCTTGATTGTTGATACCAGGTGAGTAGAATTTTGTACCGCAGAGGTGGTCTTTCCAGTGAAAGGACGCAGGATTTCAGACAAAAAACGAGCTAGTTTGTAGGTGGGGGAGCTGATAGTAGAGACTATGGGACGAAGAGGTGTATCAACTTTATGTATTTTTGGTAAGCCGTATAATCTTGGTGGCCTGGCAGCAGAAGGTTTCAACGAAAACTGTTTAGATTGATCAATTAATGCGGTTGAATCAGAAATTATTTTGTTGGTTTGTGTGACGAGGCTGTTGGTGGGATCTCTTTTTATTTTTGTATAACTACCATCGTCGAGTAATTCTTTAATTTTGTTGTTGTATTCTATTTTATCCATGATAACAGTAGCATTGCCTTTGTCAGCTGAGAGAACTACAATATCATTCCTCTTTTTTAATTTATATAATTCAAAACGCTCATCTTTGCTGAGGTTGCTAGCTGGCATCTTAGCGTTTTTGAGGGTTGCAGCGATTTCAGATCTTGCTACGTCTGCAGCGATGTGACCCAGGCCCCTGAGAGCAACGTCTACTTGGGCAATTATATCATTAACTGGTATGTGTTTAGGTGTGACTGCAAAGTTTAGACCTTTAGCTAAAACGGATTTCAGACCATCGGAAATAGAACTGTTACTGCGATTAATTACGACTTTATTAACGTCTAACTTTTTGGTGTGTGGGTCCGGTCTTTTGTTTAAGAGGAGGTTAAATTTGGAAATCAGGTTTTCCTTACATTTGGTCGACATAGTAGCAGCTGAAGAGGCAGTCATATTGTCTACATGTTCCCAATCCGATGTGGACATTATTGCCGTCAATGATAAGTGTGATTTGTAGAGTTTCCAAATTTAACCTCCTCTTAAACAAAAGACCGGACCCACACACCAAAAAGTTAGACGTTAATAAAGTCGTAATTAATCGCAGTAACAGTTCTATTTCCGATGGTCTGAAATCCGTTTTAGCTAAAGGTCTAAACTTTGCAGTCACACCTAAACACATACCAGTTAATGATATAATTGCCCAAGTAGACGTTGCTCTCAGGGGCCTGGGTCACATCGCTGCAGACGTAGCAAGATCTGAAATCGCTGCAACCCTCAAAAACGCTAAGATGCCAGCTAGCAACCTCAGCAAAGATGAGCGTTTTGAATTATATAAATTAAAAAAGAGGAATGATATTGTAGTTCTCTCAGCTGACAAAGGCAATGCTACTGTTATCATGGATAAAATAGAATACAACAACAAAATTAAAGAATTACTCGACGATGGTAGTTATACAAAAATAAAAAGAGATCCCACCAACAGCCTCGTCACACAAACCAACAAAATAATTTCTGATTCAACCGCATTAATTGATCAATCTAAACAGTTTTCGTTGAAACCTTCTGCTGCCAGGCCACCAAGATTATACGGCTTACCAAAAATACATAAAGTTGATACACCTCTTCGTCCCATAGTCTCTACTATCAGCTCCCCCACCTACAAACTAGCTCGTTTTTTGTCTGAAATCCTGCGTCCTTTCACTGGAAAGACCACCTCTGCGGTACAAAATTCTACTCACCTGGTATCAACAATCAAGGGTATTTCCCTGTCCCCAGACGACCTGCTTGTTAGTTTTGATGTAGTTTCCTTATTCACCAAGGTTCCTGTACCTGACACCATTGCAATCATTGAAGACTTGGTTCATCAAGGACTAAACACTGAGGTACCCCCCCTGGTGAGACACTGTTTAACCAATACATACTTCACTTGGAATGGAACTTTCTACAAACAAACTGAGGGCACCCCAATGGGCTCCCCCCTTTCTCCAGTTATAGCTAACATTTTCATGGAGAAATTTGAGACTGACGCCATCCAGACTGCCACTCTGCGCCCAACCTTATGGAAGAGGTACGTGGATGACACTTTTGTCATCTGGCCACATGGCCGGCCTGCTCTAGACAAATTCTTCGACCACATCAATTCCATACACCCAGCCATCAGATTTACCATGGAAGTCGAAATAGATGGCAAGATACCTTTTTTGGATGTCCTAATTAAAAAGAGACCTGATGGTTCAATGAGCCACTCTGTCTACAGGAAAGCTACCCATACGGATGCTTATCTGAAACCGGATTCCCACCACCATCCATCACAGAAGAATTCTCTCATCAAGACTCTGTATCATAGAGCCCAATGCATATCCGACCAGGAACACATAAGCAGTGAACTCAAGCACGTACACCAAGCTCTTAGGGCTAATGGTTACTCCGACTATACAATCCGCAAAGCTATCACTCAAACCATGAAGAAGAACCCTCTTGAGGAGCCTTTCAAAACCATCACTTTACCCTACATTGCTGGGATCACAAAAAAGATCTCCAAAATCTTGAATAAACACAAGATCCAGGTCCGTTTCAACACATTACATAAAATCCGTGATCTGGTTCCGTCTGTAAAAGATGTGATTCCGGACATACAATACCCTGGTGTCTACAAACTAAGTTGCCTCTGTGGTAGTAGTTACATTGGAGAAACCAAACGCCATATCTCGGACCGCATTCGTGAACATAAAGCAGACCTTAAACACGGTAGGACCAACACCTCGGCCGTAGCAGATCATTGTTCTAATTCAGTAGGCTCACATGCCATTGACTTTTCCAAGACGGAGGTTCTTTGTAAGCCATCTGGCTTCCATGAGAGATTCGTTCATGAGGCTATCCACATATACAAACACAGAGACAATTTCAACCGAGAAGATGGATTCTATCTTAGCAATCATTGGAAAGATTTGATAAATCATTTCAGTTCTTGATTGATTGTTCACGCTTACAGTGCCTTTCAGACAGCATACATAAAAACAAATTTCGTCTCCCCCCTCCTCTTTTCAAAAAAAAAAATAGATGGACTAGTCCTGGCAAACTGCCATCGTTGCGCGTGACGCAAACGTTATTTTTATATATATAAATAAATATGCCGTTTTCAAAATAAATTTATGCAAACCGACACACCTGATGATGACCGTTTGAGTTATGGTCGAAACGTCGTGAGAATTTTTTATTGTTTTATATATATTTTGTTATTTTGTTGTTTCTCTTCAACGTGACTTTACCGAAAAAACTAAGAATATGAATTACTGCAGTCACGAAAGCTTTAAATCAAAGTTGTCCCCATAGTTTCACAGATGTACCAGTAGTTTCACAGATGTCCCAATAGTTTCACAGATGTCCCAATAGTTTCTCACATTTCCCAATAGTTTCACATATGTCCCAGTAGTTTTACAGATGCCCCAATAGTTTCACATATGTCCCATTAGTTTCACAGATGTCCCCATAGTTTCACAGATGTCCCAATAGTTTCACATATGTCCCATTAGTTTCACAGATGTCCCCATAGTTTCACAGATGTCCCAATAGTTTCACAGATGTCCCAATAGTTTCACAGATGTCCCAATAGGTTCACATATGTCCCAGTAGTTTCACAGATCACCCAGTAGTTTCACAGATCCCCCAATAGTTTCACATATGTCCCATTAGTTTCACAGATGTCCCCATAGTTTCACAGATTTGCCAATAATTTCACAGATGTACCAGTAGTTTCACAGATGTCCCAAATAGTTTCACAGATGTCCCAAATAGTTTCACAGATGTCCCCATAGTTTCACAGATGTCCCAATAGTTTAACAGATGTCCCAATAGGTTCACATATGTCCCATTAGTTTCACAGATGTCCCCATAGTTTCACAGATGTCCCAATAATTTCACAGATGTACCAGTAGTTTAACAGATGTCCCAATAGTTTAACAGATGTCCCAAATAGTTTCACAGATGTCCCAGAAGTTTTACAGATATTCCAGTAGGTTAACAGATGTCCCCATAGTTTCACAGATGTCCCAATAGTTTCAAAGATGTCCCAGTAGTTTTACAGATGTCCCGGTAGTTTCACAGATGATCCCAGTAGTTTCACAGATGCCCCAATAGTTTCACATATGTCCCATTAGTTTCACAGATGTCCCCATAGTTTCACAGATGTCCCAGTAGTTTCACAGATCACCCAGTCGTTTCACAGATGCCCCAATAGTTTCACATATGTCCAATTAGTTTCACAGATGTCTCCATAGTTTCACAGATTTCCCAATAATTTCACAGATGTACCAGTAGATTCACAGATGTCCCCATAGTTTCACAGATGTCCCAATAGTTTCACAGATGTCCCAATAGTTTCACAGATGTCCCAATAGGTTCACATATGTCCCAGTAGTTTCACAGATCACCCAGTAGTTTCACAGATGCCCCAATAGTTTCACATATGTCCCATTAGTTTCACAGATGTCCCCATAGTTTCACAGATTTCCCAATAATTTCACAGATGTACCAGTAGTTTCACAGATGTCCCAATAGTTTAACAGATGTCCCAAATAGTTTCACAGATGTCCCCATAGTTTCACAGATGTCCCAATAGTTTCACAGATGTCCCAATAGGTTCACATATGTCCCAGTAGTTTCACAGATGCCCCAATAGTTTCACATATGTCCCATTAGTTTCACAGATGTCCCCATAGTTTCACAGATGTCCCAATAATTTCACAGATGTACCAGTAGTTTCACAGATGTCCCAATAGTTTAACAGATGTCCAAAAATAGTTTCACAGATGTCCCAGAAGTTTTACAGATATTCCAGTAGGTTAACAGATGTCCCCATAGTTTCACAGATGTCCCAATAGTTTCAAAGATGTCCCAGTAGTTTTACAGATGTCCCGGTTGTTTCACAGATGATCCCAGTAGTTTCACAGATGCCCCAATAGTTTCACATATATCCCATTAGTTTCACAGATGTCCCCATAGTTTCACAGATGTACCAGTAGTTTCACAGATGTCCCAATAGTTTAACAGATGTCCCAAATAGTTTCACAGATGTCCCAATAGTTTCACAGATGTCCCAGAAGTTTAACAGATGTCCCAGTAGTGTCACAGATCACCCAGTCGTTTCACAGATGCCCCAATAGTTTCACATATGTCCCATTAGTTTCACAGATGTCCCCATAGTTTCACAGATGTCCCAATAATTTAACAGATGTACCAGTAGTTTCACAGATGTCCCAATAGTTTAACAGATGTCCCAAATAGTTTCACAGATGTCCCAATAGTTTCACAGATGTCCCAGAAGTTTAACAGATGTCCCAGTAGTGTCACAGATCACCCAGTCGTTTCACAGATGCCCCAATAGTTTCACATATGTCCCATTAGTTTCACAGATGTCCCCATAGTTTCACAGATGTCCCAATAATTTAACAGATGTACCAGTAGTTTCACAGATGTCCCAATAGTTTAACAGATGTCCCAAATAGTTTGACAGATGTCCCAATAGTTTCACAGATGTCCCAGGAGTTTAACAGATGTCCCAATAGTTTAACAGATGTCCCAGTTGTTTCATAGATGTCTCAATAGTTTCACAGATGTCCCAATAGTTTCACAGATGTCCCAATAGGTTCACATATGTCCCAGTAGTTTTTCAGATGTCCCAGTAGATTCACAGATGTCCCAATAGTTCAACAGATGTCCCAGTAGTTTCGCAGATATCCCAGTAGGTTAACAGATGTCCCCATAGTTTCACAGATGTCCCAATAGTTTCACAGATGTCCCAGTAGTTTTACAGATATCCCAGTAGGTTAACAGATGTCCCCATAGTTTCACAGATGTACCAGTAGTTTCACAGATGTCCCAATAGTTTCACAGATGTCCCAATCGTTTCACACATTTCCCAATAGTTTCACATATGTCCCAGTAGTTTTACGGATGTCCCAATAGTTTCACAGATGTCCCAATAATTTAAGAGATGTACCAGTAGTTTCACAGATGTCCCACTAGTTTAACAGATGTCCCAAATAGTTTCACAGATGTCCCAATAGTTTCACAGATGTCCCCATAGTTTCACAGATGTCCCAATAGTTTCACATATGTCCCATTAGTTTCACAGATGTCCCCATAGTTTCACAGATGTCCCAATAATTTAACAGATGTACCAGTAGTTTAACAGATGTCCCAAATAGTTTCACAGATGTCCCAATAGTTTCACAGATGTCCCAGAAGTTTAACAGATGTCCCAGTAGTGTCACAGATCACCCAGTCGTTTCACAGATGCCCCAATAGTTTCACAGATGTCCCAGAAGTTTTACAGATATTCCAGTAGGTTAACAGATGTCCCCATAGTTTCACAGATGTCCCAATAGTTTCAAAGATGTCCCAGTAGTTTTACAGATGTCCCGGTAGTTTCACAGATGATCCCAGTAGTTTCACAGATGCCCCAATAGTTTCACATATGTCCCATTAGTTGCACAGATGTCCCCATAGTTTCACAGATGTCCCAATAGTTTCACAGATGTCCCAATAATTTCACAGATGTCCAAATAAGTTCACATATGTCCCAGTAGTGTCACAGATCACCCAGTCGTTTCACAGATGCCCCAATAGTTTCACATATGTCCCATTAGTTTCACAGATGTCCCCATAGTTTCACAGATGTCCCAATAATTTAACAGATGTACCAGTAGTTTTACAGATGTCCCAATAGTTTCACAGATGTCCCAGAAGTTTAACAGATGTCCCAGTAGTGTCACAGATCACCCAGTCGTTTCACAGATGCCCCAATAGTTTCACATATGTCCCATTAGTTTCACAGATGTCCCCATAGTTTCACAGATGTCCCAATAATTTAACAGATGTACTAGTAGTTTCACAGATGTCCCAATAGTTTAACAGATGTCCCAAATAGTTTGACAGATGTCCCAATAGTTTCACAGATGTCCCAGGAGTTTAACTGATGTCCCAATAGTTTAACAGATGTCCCAGTTGTTTCACAGATGTCTCAATAGTTTCACAGATGTCCCAATAGTTTCACAGATGTCCCAATAGGTTCACATATGTCCCAGTAGTTTTACAGATGTCCCAGTAGATTCACAGATGTCCCAATAGTTCAACAGATGTCCCAGTAGTTTAACAGATGTCCCAGTAGTTTCACAGATGTCCCAGTAGGTTAACAGATGTCCCCATAGTTTCACAGATGTCCCAATAGTTTCACAGATGTCCCAGTAGTTTTACAGATATCCCAGTAGGTTAACAGATGTCCCCATAGTTTCACAGATGTACCAGTAGTTTCACAGATGTCCCAATAGTTTCACAGATGTCCCAATAGTTTCACACATTTCCCAATAGTTTCACAGATGTCCCAATAGGTTCACATATGTCCCAGTAGTTTTACAGATGTCCCAGTAGTTTTACAGATGCCCCAATAGTTTCACATATGTCCCATTAGTTTCACAGATGTCCCCATAGTTTCACAGATGTCCCAATAGTTTCACATATGTCCCATTAGTTTCACAGATGTCCCCATAGTTTCACAGATGTCCCAATAGTTTCACAGATGTCCCAATAGTTTCACAGATGTCCCAATAGGTTCACATATGTCCCAGTAGTTTCACAGATCACCCAGTAGTTTCACAGATGCCCCAATAGTTTCACATATGTCCCATTAGTTTCACAGATGTCCCCATAGTTTCACAGATTTCCCAATAATTTCACAGATGTACCAGTAGTTTCACAGATGTCCCAATAGTTAACAGATGTCCCAAATAGTTTCACAGATGTCCCCATAGTTTCACAGATGTCCCAATAGTTTAACAGATGTCCCAATAGGTTCACATATGTCCCATTAGTTTCACAGATGTCCCCATAGTTTCACAGATGTCCCAATAATTTAACAGATGTACCAGTAGTTTCACAGATGTCCCAATAGTTTAACAGATGTCCCAAATAGTTTGACAGATGTCCCAATAGTTTCACAGATGTCCCAGGAGTTTAACAGATGTCCCAATAGTTTAACAGATGTCCCAGTTGTTTCATAGATGTCTCAATAGTTTCACAGATGTCCCAATAGTTTCACAGATGTCCCAATAGGTTCACATATGTCCCAGTAGTTTTTCAGATGTCCCAGTAGATTCACAGATGTCCCAATAGTTCAACAGATGTCCCAGTAGTTTCGCAGATATCCCAGTAGGTTAACAGATGTCCCCATAGTTTCACAGATGTCCCAATAGTTTCACAGATGTCCCAGTAGTTTTACAGATATCCCAGTAGGTTAACAGATGTCCCCATAGTTTCACAGATGTACCAGTAGTTTCACAGATGTCCCAATAGTTTCACAGATGTCCCAATCGTTTCACACATTTCCCAATAGTTTCACATATGTCCCAGTAGTTTTACGGATGTCCCAATAGTTTCACAGATGTCCCAATAATTTAAGAGATGTACCAGTAGTTTCACAGATGTCCCACTAGTTTAACAGATGTCCCAAATAGTTTCACAGATGTCCCAATAGTTTCACAGATGTCCCCATAGTTTCACAGATGTCCCAATAGTTTCACATATGTCCCATTAGTTTCACAGATGTCCCCATAGTTTCACAGATGTCCCAATAATTTAACAGATGTACCAGTAGTTTCACAGATGTCCCAATAGTTTAACAGATGTCCCAAATAGTTTCACAGATGTCCCAATAGTTTCACATGTCCCAGGAGTTTCACAGATGTCCCAGGAGTTTCACAGATGTCCCAATAGTTTCACAGATGTCCCAGAAGTTTTACAGATATTCCAGTAGGTTAACAGATGTCCCCATAGTTTCACAGATGTCCCAATAGTTTCAAAGATGTCCCAGTAGTTTTACAGATGTCCCGGTAGTTTCACAGATGATCCCAGTAGTTTCACAGATGCCCCAATAGTTTCACATATGTCCCATTAGTTGCACAGATGTCCCCATAGTTTCACAGATGTCCCAATAGTTTCACAGATGTCCCAATAATTTCACAGATGTCCAAATAAGTTCACATATGTCCCAGTAGTGTCACAGATCACCCAGTCGTTTCACAGATGCCCCAATAGTTTCACATATGTCCCATTAGTTTCACAGATGTCCCCATAGTTTCACAGATGTCCCAATAATTTAACAGATGTACCAGTAGTTTTACAGATGTCCCAATAGTTTCACAGATGTCCCAGAAGTTTAACAGATGTCCCAGTAGTGTCACAGATCACCCAGTCGTTTCACAGATGCCCCAATAGTTTCACATATGTCCCATTAGTTTCACAGATGTCCCCATAGTTTCACAGATGTCCCAATAATTTAACAGATGTACTAGTAGTTTCACAGATGTCCCAATAGTTTAACAGATGTCCCAAATAGTTTGACAGATGTCACAATAGTTTCACAGATGTCCCAGGAGTTTAACTGATGTCCCAATAGTTTAACAGATGTCCCAGTTGTTTCACAGATGTCTCAATAGTTTCACAGATGTCCCAATAGTTTCACAGATGTCCCAATAGGTTCACATATGTCCCAGTAGTTTCACAGATGTCCCAGTAGATTCACAGATGTCCCAATAGTTCAACAGATGTCCCAGTAGTTTAACAGATGTCCCAGTAGTTTCACAGATGTCCCAGTAGGTTAACAGATGTCCCCATAGTTTCACAGATGTCCCAATAGTTTCACAGATGTCCCAGTAGTTTTACAGATATCCCAGTAGGTTAACAGATGTCCCCATAGTTTCACAGATGTACCAGTAGTTTCACAGATGTCCCAATAGTTTCACAGATGTCCCAATAGTTTCACACATTTCCCAATAGTTTCACAGATGTCCCAATAGGTTCACATATGTCCCAGTAGTTTTACAGATGTCCCAGTAGTTTTACAGATGCCCCAATAGTTTCACATATGTCCCATTAGTTTCACAGATGTCCCCATAGTTTCACAGATGTCCCAATAGTTTCACATATGTCCCATTAGTTTCATAGATGTCCCCATAGTTTCACAGATGTCCCAATAGTTTCACAGATGTCCCAATAGTTTCACAGATGTCCCAATAGGTTCACATATGTCCCAGTAGTTTCACAGATCACCCAGTAGTTTCACAGATGCCCCAATAGTTTCACATATGTCCCATTAGTTTCACAGATGTCCCCATAGTTTCACAGATTTTCCAATAATTTCACAGATGTACCAGTAGTTTCACAGATGTCCCAATAGTTAACAGATGTCCCAAATAGTTTCACAGATGTCCCCATAGTTTCACAGATGTCCCAATAGTTTAACAGATGTCCCAATAGGTTCACATATGTCCCATTAGTTTCACAGATGTCCCCATAGTTTCACAGATGTCCCAATAATTTCACAGATGTACCAGTAGTTTCACAGATGTCCCAATAGTTTAACAGATGTCCCAAATAGTTTCACAGATGTCCCAGAAGTTTTACAGATATTCCAGTAGGTTAACAGATGTCCCCATAGTTTCACAGATGTCCCAATAGTTTCAAAGATGTCCCAGTAGTTTTACAGATGTCCCGGTAGTTTCACAGATGATCCCAGTAGTTTCACAGATGCCCCAATAGTTTCACATATGTCCCATTAGTTTCACAGATGTCCCCATAGTTTCACAGATGTCCTAGTAGTTTCACAGATCACCCAGTCGTTTCACAGATGCCCCAATATTTTCACATATGTCCAATTAGTTTCACAGATGTCCCCATAGTTTCACAGATTTCCCAATAATTTCACAGATGTACCAGTAGTTTCACAGATGTCCACATAGTTTCACAGATGTCCCAATAGTTTCACAGATGTCCCAATAGTTTCACAGATGTCCCAATAGGTTCACATATGTCCCAGTAGTTTCACAGATCACCCAGTAGTTTCACAGATGTCCCAATAAGTTCACATATGTCCCAGTAGTGTCACAGATCACCCAGTCGTTTCACAGATGCCCCAATAGTTTCACATATGTCCCATTAGTTTCACAGATGTCCCCATAGTTTCACAGATGTCCCAATAATTTAACAGATGTACCAGTAGTTTCACAGATGTCCCAATAGTTTAACAGATGTCCCAAATAGTTTCACAGATGTCCCAATAGTTTCACATGTCCCAGGAGTTTCACAGATGTCCCAGGAGTTTCACAGATGTCCCAATAGTTTCACAGATGTCCCAGAAGTTTTACAGATATTCCAGTAGGTTAACAGATGTCCCCATAGTTTCACAGATGTCCCAATAGTTTCAAAGATGTCCCAGTAGTTTTACAGATGTCCCGGTAGTTTCACAGATGATCCCAGTAGTTTCACAGATGCCCCAATAGTTTCACATATGTCCCATTAGTTGCACAGATGTCCCCATAGTTTCACAGATGTCCCAATAGTTTCACAGATGTCCCAATAATTTCACAGATGTCCAAATAAGTTCACATATGTCCCAGTAGTGTCACAGATCACCCAGTCGTTTCACAGATGCCCCAATAGTTTCACATATGTCCCATTAGTTTCATAGATGTCCCCATAGTTTCACAGATGTCCCAATAGTTTCACAGATGTCCCAATAGTTTCACAGATGTCCCAATAGGTTCACATATGTCCCAGTAGTTTCACAGATCACCCAGTAGTTTCACAGATGCCCCAATAGTTTCACATATGTCCCATTAGTTTCACAGATGTCCCCATAGTTTCACAGATTTTCCAATAATTTCACAGATGTACCAGTAGTTTCACAGATGTCCCAATAGTTAACAGATGTCCCAAATAGTTTCACAGATGTTCCCATAGTTTCACAGATGTCCCAATAGTTTAACAGATGTCCCAATAGGTTCACATATGTCCCATTAGTTTCACAGATGTCCCCATAGTTTCACAGATGTCCCAATAATTTCACAGATGTACCAGTAGTTTCACAGATGTCCCAATAGTTTAACAGATGTCCCAAATAGTTTCACAGATGTCCCAGAAGTTTTACAGATATTCCAGTAGGTTAACAGATGTCCCCATAGTTTCACAGATGTCCCAATAGTTTCAAAGATGTCCCAGTAGTTTTACAGATGTCCCGGTAGTTTCACAGATGATCCCAGTAGTTTCACAGATGCCCCAATAGTTTCACATATGTCCCATTAGTTTCACAGATGTCCCCATAGTTTCACAGATGTCCTAGTAGTTTCACAGATCACCCAGTCGTTTCACAGATGCCCCAATATTTTCACATATGTCCAATTAGTTTCACAGATGTCCCCATAGTTTCACAGATTTCCCAATAATTTCACAGATGTACCAGTAGTTTCACAGATGTCCACATAGTTTCACAGATGTCCCAATAGTTTCACAGATGTCCCAATAGTTTCACAGATGTCCCAATAGGTTCACATATGTCCCAGTAGTTTCACAGATCACCCAGTAGTTTCACAGATGTCCCAATAAGTTCACATATGTCCCAGTAGTGTCACAGATCACCCAGTCGTTTCACAGATGCCCCAATAGTTTCACATATGTCCCATTAGTTTCACAGATGTCCCCATAGTTTCACAGATGTCCCAATAATTTAACAGATGTACCAGTAGTTTCACAGATGTCCCAATAGTTTAACAGATGTCCCAAATAGTTTCACAGATGTCCCAATAGTTTCACATGTCCCAGGAGTTTCACAGATGTCCCAGGAGTTTCACAGATGTCCCAATAGTTTCACAGATGTCCCAGAAGTTTTACAGATATTCCAGTAGGTTAACAGATGTCCCCATAGTTTCACAGATGTCCCAATAGTTTCAAAGATGTCCCAGTAGTTTTACAGATGTCCCGGTAGTTTCACAGATGATCCCAGTAGTTTCACAGATGCCCCAATAGTTTCACATATGTCCCATTAGTTGCACAGATGTCCCCATAGTTTCACAGATGTCCCAATAGTTTCACAGATGTCCCAATAATTTCACAGATGTCCAAATAAGTTCACATATGTCCCAGTAGTGTCACAGATCACCCAGTCGTTTCACAGATGCCCCAATAGTTTCACATATGTCCCATTAGTTTCACAGATGTCCCCATAGTTTCACAGATGTCCCAATAATTTAACAGATGTACCAGTAGTTTCACAGATGTCCCAATAGTTTCACAGATGTCCCAGAAGTTTAACAGATGTCCCAGTAGTGTCACAGATCACCCAGTCGTTTCACAGATGCCCCAATAGTTTCACATATGTCCCATTAGTTTCACAGATGTCCCCATAGTTTCACAGATGTCCCAATAATTTAACAGATGTACTAGTAGTTTCACAGATGTCCCAATAGTTTAACAGATGTCCCAAATAGTTTGACAGATGTCCCAATAGTTTCACAGATGTCCCAGGAGTTTAACTGATGTCCCAATAGTTTAACAGATGTCCCAGTTGTTTCACAGATGTCTCAATAGTTTCACAGATGTCCCAATAGTTTCATAGATGTCCCAATAGGTTCACATATGTCCCAGTAGTTTTACAGATGTCCCAGTAGATTCACAGATGTCCCAATAGTTCAACAGATGTCCCAGTAGTTTAACAGATGTCCCAGTAGTTTCACAGATGTCCCAGTAGGTTAACAGATGTCCCCATAGTTTCACAGATGTCCCAATAGTTTCACAGATGTCCCAGTAGTTTTACAGATATCCCAGTAGGTTAACAGATGTCCCCATAGTTTCACAGATGTACCAGTAGTTTCACAGATGTCCCAATAGTTTCACAGATGTCCCAATAGTTTCACACATTTCCCAATAGTTTCACATATGTCCCAGTAGTTTTACAGATGCCCCAATAGTTTCACATATGTCCCATTAGTTTCACAGATGTCCCCATAGTTTCACAGATGTCCCAATAGTTTCACATATGTCCCAGTAGTTTCACAGATGTCCCCATAGTTTCACAGATGTCCCAATAGTTTCACAGATGTCCCAATAGTTTCACAGATGTCCCAATAGGTTCACATATGTCCCAGTAGTTTCACAGATCACCCAGTAGTTTCACAGATGCCCCAATAGTTTCACATATGTCCCATTAGTTTCACAGATGTCCCCATAGTTTCACAGATTTCCCAATAATTTCACAGATGTACCAGTAGTTTCACAGATGTCCCAATAGTTAACAGATGTCCCAAATAGTTTCACAGATGTCCCCATAGTTTCACAGATGTCCCAATAGTTTAACAGATGTCCCAATAGGTTCACATATGTCCCATTAGTTTCACAGATGTCCCCATAGTTTCACAGATGTCCCAAAAATTTCACAGATGTACCAGTAGTTTCACAGATGTCCCAATAGTTTAACAGATGTCCCAAATAGTTTCACAGATGTCCCAGAAGTTTTACAGATATTCCAGTAGGTTAACAGATGTCCCCATAGTTTCACAGATGTCCCAATAGTTTCAAAGATGTCCCAGTAGTTTTACAGATGTCCCGGTAGTTTCACAGATGATCCCAGTAGTTTCACAGATGCCCCAAAAGTTTCACATATGTCCCATTAGTTTCACAGATGTCCCCATAGTTTCACAGATGTCCTAGTAGTTTCACAGATCACCCAGTCGTTTCACAGATGCCCCAATAGTTTCACATATGTCCAATTAGTTTCACAGATGTCCCCATAGTTTCACAGATTTCCCAATAATTTCACAGATGTACCAGTAGTTTCACAGATGTCCCCATAGTTTCACAGATGTCCCAATAGTTTCACAGATGTCCCAATAGTTTCACAGATGTCCCAATAGGTTCACATATGTCCCAGTAGTTTCACAGATCACCCAGTAGTTTCACAGATGTCCCAATAAGTTCACATATGTCCCAGTAGTGTCACAGATCACCCAGTCGTTTCACAGATGCCCCAGTAGTTTCACATATGTCCCATTAGTTTCACAGATGTCCCCATAGTTTCACAGATGTCCCAATAATTTAACAGATGTACCAGTAGTTTCACAGATGTCCCAATAGTTTAACAGATGTCCCAAATAGTTTCACAGATGTCCCAATAGTTTCACATGTCCCAGGAGTTTCACAGATGTCCCAGGAGTTTCACAGATGTCCCAATAGTTTCACAGATGTCCCAGAAGTTTTACAGATATTCCAGTAGGTTAACAGATGTCCCCATAGTTTCACAGATGTCCCAATAGTTTCAAAGATGTCCCAGTAGTTTTACAGATGTCCCGGTACTTTCACAGATGATCCCAGTAGTTTCACAGATGCCCCAATAGTTTCACATATGTCCCATTAGTTGCACAGATGTCCCCATAGTTTCACAGATGTCCCAATAGTTTCACAGATGTCCCAATAATTTCACAGATGTCCAAATAAGTTCACATATGTCCCAGTAGTGTCACAGATCACCCAGTCGTTTCACAGATGCCCCAATAGTTTCACATATGTCCCATTAGTTTCACAGATGTCCCCATAGTTTCACAGATGTCCCAATAATTTAACAGATGTACCAGTAGTTTCACAGATGTCCCAATAGTTTCACAGATGTCCCAGAAGTTTAACAGATGTCCCAGTAGTGTCACAGATCACCCAGTCGTTTCACAGATGCCCCAATAGTTTCACATATGTCCCATTAGTTTCACAGATGTCCCCATAGTTTCACAGATGTCCCAATAATTTAACAGATGTACTAGTAGTTTCACAGATGTCCCAATAGTTTAACAGATGTCCCAAATAGTTTGACAGATGTCCCAATAGTTTCACAGATGTCCCAGGAGTTTAACTGATGTCCCAATAGTTTAACAGATGTCCCAGTTGTTTCACAGATGTCTCAATAGTTTCACAGATGTCCCAATAGTTTCATAGATGTCCCAATAGGTTCACATATGTCCCAGTAGTTTTACAGATGTCCCAGTAGATTCACAGATGTCCCAATAGTTCAACAGATGTCCCAGTAGTTTAACAGATGTCCCAGTAGTTTCACAGATGTCCCAGTAGGTTAACAGATGTCCCCATAGTTTCACAGATGTCCCAATAGTTTCACAGATGACCCAGTAGTTTTACAGATATCCCAGTAGGTTAACAGATGTCCCCATAGTTTCACAGATGTACCAGTAGTTTCACAGATGTCCCAATAGTTTCACAGATGTCCCAATAGTTTCACACATTTCCCAATAGTTTCACATATGTCCCAGTAGTTTTACAGATGCCCCAATAGTTTCACATATGTCCCATTAGTTTCACAGATGTCCCCATAGTTTCACAGATGTCCCAATAGTTTCACATATGTCCCAGTAGTTTCACAGATGTCCCCATAGTTTCACAGATGTCCCAATAGTTTCACAGATGTCCCAATAGTTTCACAGATGTCCCAATAGGTTCACATATGTCCCAGTAGTTTCACAGATCACCCAGTAGTTTCACAGATGCCCCAATAGTTTCACATATGTCCCATTAGTTTCACAGATGTCCCCATAGTTTCACAGATTTCCCAATAATTTCACAGATGTACCAGTAGTTTCACAGATGTCCCAATAGTTAACAGATGTCCCAAATAGTTTCACAGATGTCCCCATAGTTTCACAGATGTCCCAATAGTTTAACAGATTTCCCAATAGGTTCACATATGTCCCATTAGTTTCACAGATGTCCCATAGTTTCACAGATGTCCCAATAATTTCACAGATGTACCAGTAGTTTCACAGATGTCCCAATAGTTTAACAGATGTCCCAAATAGTTTCACAGATGTCCCAGAAGTTTTACAGATATTCCAGTAGGTTAACAGATGTCCCCATAGTTTCACAGATGTCCCAATAGTTTCAAAGATGTCCCAGTAGTTTTACAGATGTCCCGGTAGATTCACAGATGATCCCAGTAGTTTCACAGATGCCCCAATAGTTTCACATATGTCCCATTAGTTTCACAGATGTCCCCATAGTTTCACAGATGTACCAGTAGTTTCACAGATGTCCCAATAGTTTAACAGATGTCCCAAATAGTTTCACAGATGTCCCAATAGTTTCACAGATGTACCAGAAGTTTAACAGATGTCCCAGTAGTGTCACAGATCACCCAGTCGTTTCACAGATGCCCCAATAGTTTCACATATGTCCCATTAGTTTCACAGATGTCCCAGTTGTTTCACAGATGTCCCAATAATTTAACAGATGTACCAGTAGTTTCACAGATGTCCCAATAGTTTAACAGATGTCCCAAATAGGTTGACAGATGTCCCAATAGTTTCACAGATGTCCCAGGAGTTTAACAGATGTCCCAATAGTTTAACAGATGTCCCAGTTGTTTCACAGATGTCTCAATAGTTTCACAGATGTCCCAATAGTTTCACAGATGTCCCAGTAGTTTTACAGATATCCCAGTAGGTTAACAGATGTCCCCATAGTTTCACAGATGTACCAGTAGTTTCACAGATGTCCCAATAGTTTCACAGATGTCCCAATAGTTTCACACATTTCCCAATAGTTTCACATATGTCCCAGTAGTTTTACAGATGTCCCAATAGTTTCACAGATGTTCCAATAATTTAACAGATGTACCAGTAGTTTCACAGATGTCCCAGTAGTTTCACAGATGTCCCCATAGTTTCACAGATGTCCCAATAGTTTCACATATGTCCCATTAGTTTCACAGATGTCCCCATAGTTTCACAGATGTCCCAATAGTTTCACAGATGTCCCAATAGTTTCACAGATGTCCCAATAGGTTCACATATGTCCCAGTAGTTTCACAGATCACCCAGTAGTTTCACAGATGCCCCAATAGTTTCACATATGTCCCATTAGTTTCACAGATGTCCCCATAGTTTCACAGATTTCCCAATAATTTCACAGATGTACCAGTAGTTTCACAGATGTCCCAATAGTTAACAGATGTCCCAAATAGTTTCACAGATGTCCCCATAGTTTCACAGATGTCCCAATAGTTTAACAGATGTCCCAATAGGTTCACATATGTCCCATTAGTTTCACAGATGTCCCCATAGTTTCACAGATGTCCCAATAATTTCACAGATGTACCAGTAGTTTCACAGATGTCCCAATAGTTTAACAGATGTCCCAAATAGTTTCACAGATGTCCCAGAAGTTTTACAGATATTCCAGTAGGTTAACAGATGTCCCCATAGTTTCACAGATGTCCCAATAGTTTCAAAGATGTCCCAGTAGTTTTACAGATGTCCCGGTAGTTTCACAGATGATCCCAGTAGTTTCACAGATGCCCCAATAGTTTCACATATGTCCCATTAGTTTCACAGATGTCCCCATAGTTTCACAGATGTCCTAGTAGTTTCACAGATCACCCAGTCGTTTCACAGATGCCCCAATAGTTTCACATATGTCCAATTAGTTTCACAGATGTCCCCATAGTTTCACAGATTTCCCAATAATTTCACAGATGTACCAGTAGTTTCACAGATGTCCCCATAGTTTCACAGATGTCCCAATAGTTTCACAGATGTCCCAATAGTTTCACAGATGTCCCAATAGGTTCACATATGTCCCAGTAGTTTCACAGATCACCCAGTAGTTTCACAGATGTCCCAATAAGTTCACATATGTCCCAGTAGTGTCACAGATCACCCAGTCGTTTCACAGATGCCCCAATAGTTTCACATATGTCCCATTAGTTTCACAGATGTCCCCATAGTTTCACAGATGTCCCAATAATTTAACAGATGTACCAGTAGTTTCACAGATGTCCCAATAGTTTAACAGATGTCCCAAATTGTTTCACAGATGTCCCAATAGTTTCACATGTCCCAGGAGTTTCACAGATGTCCCAGGAGTTTCACAGATGTCCCAATAGTTTCACAGATGTCCCAGAAGTTTTACAGATATTCCAGTAGGTTAACAGATGTCCCCATAGTTTCACAGATGTCCCAATAGTTTCAAAGATGTCCCAGTAGTTTTACAGATGTCCCGGTAGTTTCACAGATGATCCCAGTAGTTTCACAGATGCCCCAATAGTTTCACATATGTCCCATTAGTTGCACAGATGTCCCCATAGTTTCACAGATGTCCCAATAGTTTCACAGATGTCCCAATAATTTCACAGATGTCCAAATAAGTTCACATATGTCCCAGTAGTGTCACAGATCACCCAGTCGTTTCACAGATGCCCCAATAGTTTCACATATGTCCCATTAGTTTCACAGATGTCCCCATAGTTTCACAGATGTCCCAATAATTTAACAGATGTACCAGTAGTTTCACAGATGTCCCAATAGTTTCACAGATGTCCCAGAAGTTTAACAGATGTCCCAGTAGTGTCACAGATCACCCAGTCGTTTCACAGATGCCCCAATAGTTTCACATATGTCCCATTAGTTTCACAGATGTCCCCATAGTTTCACAGATGTCCCAATAATTTAACAGATGTACTAGTAGTTTCACAGATGTCCCAATAGTTTAACAGATGTCCCAAATAGTTTGACAGATGTCCCAATAGTTTCACAGATGTCCCAGGAGTTTAACTGATGTCCCAATAGTTTAACAGATGTCCCAGTTGTTTCACAGATGTCTCAATAGTTTCACAGATGTCCCAATAGTTTCATAGATGTCCCAATAGGTTCACATATGTCCCAGTAGTTTTACAGATGTCCCAGTAGATTCACAGATGTCCCAATAGTTCAACAGATGTCCCAGTAGTTTAACAGATGTCCCAGTAGTTTCACAGATGTCCCAGTAGGTTAACAGATGTCCCCATAGTTTCACAGATGTCCCAATAGTTTCACAGATGTCCCAGTAGTTTTACAGATATCCCAGTAGGTTAACAGATGTCCCCATAGTTTCACAGATGTACTAGTAGTTTTACAGATGTCCCAATAGTTTCACAGATGTCCCAATAGTTTCACACATTTCCCAATAGTTTCACATATGTCCCAGTAGTTTTACAGATGCCCCAATAGTTTCACATATGTCCCATTAGTTTCACAGATGTCCCCATAGTTTCACAGATGTCCCAATAGTTTCACATATGTCCCAGTAGTTTCACAGATGTCCCCATAGTTTCACAGATGTCCCAATAGTTTCACAGATGTCCCAATAGTTTCACAGATGTCCCAATAGGTTCACATATGTCCCAGTAGTTTCACAGATCACCCAGTAGTTTCACAGATGCCCCAATAGTTTCACATATGTCCCATTAGTTTCACAGATGTCCCCATAGTTTCACAGATTTCCCAATAATTTCACAGATGTACCAGTAGTTTCACAGATGTCCCAATAGTTAACAGATGTCCCAAATAGTTTCACAGATGTCCCCATAGTTTCACAGATGTCCCAATAGTTTAACAGATTTCCCAATAGGTTCACATATGTCCCATTAGTTTCACAGATGTCCCATAGTTTCACAGATGTCCCAATAATTTCACAGATGTACCAGTAGTTTCACAGATGTCCCAATAGTTTAACAGATGTCCCAAATAGTTTCACAGATGTCCCAGAAGTTTTACAGATATTCCAGTAGGTTAACAGATGTCCCCATAGTTTCACAGATGTCCCAATAGTTTCAAAGATGTCCCAGTAGTTTTACAGATGTCCCGGTAGTTTCACAGATGATCCCAGTAGTTTCACAGATGCCCCAATAGTTTCACATATGTCCCATTAGTTTCACAGATGTCCCCATAGTTTCACAGATGTACCAGTAGTTTCACAGATGTCCCAATAGTTTAACAGATGTCCCAAATAGTTTCACAGATGTCCCAATAGTTTCACAGATGTACCAGAAGTTTAACAGATGTCCCAGTAGTGTCACAGATCACCCAGTCGTTTCACAGATGCCCCAATAGTTTCACATATGTCCCATTAGTTTCACAGATGTCCCAGTTGTTTCACAGATGTCCCAATAATTTAACAGATGTACCAGTAGTTTCACAGATGTCCCAATAGTTTAACAGATGTCCCAAATATGTTGACAGATGTCCCAATAGTTTCACAGATGTCCCAGGAGTTTAACAGATGTCCCAATAGTTTAACAGATGTCCCAGTTGTTTCACAGATGTCTCAATAGTTTCACAGATGTCCCAATAGTTTCACAGATGTCCCAGTAGTTTTACAGATATCCCAGTAGGTTAACAGATGTCCCCATAGTTTCACAGATGTACCAGTAGTTTCACAGATGTCCCAATAGTTTCACAGATGTCCCAATAGTTTCACACATTTCCCAATAGTTTCACATATGTCCCAGTAGTTTTACAGATGTCCCAATAGTTTCACAGATGTCCCAATAATTTAACAGATGTACCAGTAGTTTCACAGATGTCCCAGTAGTTTAACAGATGTCCCAAATAGTTTCACAGATGTCCCAGAAGTTTTACAGATATTCCAGTAGGTTAACAGATGTCCCCATAGTTTCACAGATGTCCCAATAGTTTCAAAGATGTCCCAGTAGTTTTACAGATGTCCCGGTTGTTTCACAGATGATCCCAGTAGTTTCACAGATGCCCCAATAGTTTCACATATGTCCCATTAGTTTCACAGATGTCCCCATAGTTTCACAGATGTACCAGTAGTTTCACAGATGTCCCAATAGTTTCACATATGTCCCATTAGTTTCACAGATGTCCCCATAGTTTCACAGATGTCCCAATAATTTAACAGATGTACCAGTAGTTTCACAGATGTCCCAATAGTTTAACAGATTTCCCAAATAGGTTGACAGATGTCCCAATAGTTTCACAGATGTCCCAGGAGTTTAACAGATGTGCCAATAGTTTAACAGATGTCCCAGTTGTTTCACAGATGTCTCAATAGTTTCACAGATGTCCCAATAGTTTCACAGATGTCCCAATAGGTTCACATATGTCCCAGTAGTTTTACAGATGTCCCAGTAGATTCACAGATGTCCCAATAGTTCAACAGATGTCCCAGTAGTTTCACAGATGTCCCAGTAGGTTAACAGATGTCCCCATAGTTTCACAGATGTCCCAATAGTTTCACAGATGTCCCAGTAGTTTTACAGATATCCCAGTAGGTTAACAGATGTCCCCATAGTTTCACAGATGTACCAGTAGTTTCACAGATGTCCCAATAGTTTCACAGATGTCCCAATAGTTTCACACATTTCCCAATAGTTTCACATATGTCCCAGTAGTTTTACAGATGTCCCAATAGTTTCACAGATGTCCCAATAATTTCACAGATGTACCAGTAGTTTCACAGATGTCCCAATAGTTTAACAGATGTCCCAAATAGGTTGACAGATGTCCCAATAGTTTCACAGATGTCCCAGGAGTTTAACAGATGTCCCAATAGTTTAACAGATGTCCCAGTTGTTTCACAGATGTCTCAATAGTTTCACAGATGTCCCAATAGTTTCACAGATGTCCCAGTAGTTTTACAGATATCCCAGTAGGTTAACAGATGTCCCCATAGTTTCACAGATGTACCAGTAGTTTCACAGATGTCCCAATAGTTTCACAGATGTCCCAATAGTTTCACACATTTCCCAATAGTTTCACATATGTCCCAGTAGTTTTACAGATGTCCCAATAGTTTCACAGATGGCCCAATAATTTAACAGATGTACCAGTAGTTTCACAGATGTCCCAATAGTTTAACAGATGTCCCAAATAGTTTCACAGATGTCCCAGAAGTTTTACAGATATTCCAGTAGGTTAACAGATGTCCCCATAGTTTCACAGATGTCCCAATAGTTTCAAAGATGTCCCAGTAGTTTTACAGATGTCCCGGTTGTTTCACAGATGATCCCAGTAGTTTCACAGATGCCCCAATAGTTTCACATATGTCCCATTAGTTTCACAGATGTCCCCATAGTTTCACAGATGTACCAGTAGTTTCACAGATGTCCCAATAGTTTAACAGATGTCCCATTAGTTTCACAGATGTCCCCATAGTTTCACAGATTTCCCAATAATTTCACAGATGTACCAGTAGTTTCACAGATGTCCCAATAGTTAACAGATGTCCCAAATAGTTTCACAGATGTCCCCATAGTTTCACAGATGTCCCAATAGTTTAACAGATTTCCCAATAGGTTCACATATGTCCCATTAGTTTCACAGATGTCCCATAGTTTCACAGATGTCCCAATAATTTCACAGATGTACCAGTAGTTTCACAGATGTCCCAATAGTTTAACAGATGTCCCAAATAGTTTCACAGATGTCCCAGAAGTTTTACAGATATTCCAGTAGGTTAACAGATGTCCCCATAGTTTCACAGATGTCCCAATAGTTTCAAAGATGTCCCAGTAGTTTTACAGATGTCCCGGTAGTTTCACAGATGATCCCAGTAGTTTCACAGATGCCCCAATAGTTTCACATATGTCCCATTAGTTTCACAGATGTCCCCATAGTTTCACAGATGTACCAGTAGTTTCACAGATGTCCCAATAGTTTAACAGATGTCCCAAATAGTTTCACAGATGTCCCAATAGTTTCACAGATGTACCAGAAGTTTAACAGATGTCCCAGTAGTGTCACAGATCACCCAGTCGTTTCACAGATGCCCCAATAGTTTCACATATGTCCCATTAGTTTCACAGATGTCCCAGTTGTTTCACAGATGTCCCAATAATTTAACAGATGTACCAGTAGTTTCACAGATGTCCCAATAGTTTAACAGATGTCCCAAATAGGTTGACAGATGTCCCAATAGTTTCACAGATGTCCCAGGAGTTTAACAGATGTCCCAATAGTTTAACAGATGTCCCAGTTGTTTCACAGATGTCTCAATAGTTTCACAGATGTCCCAATAGTTTCACAGATGTCCCAGTAGTTTTACAGATATCCCAGTAGGTTAACAGATGTCCCCATAGTTTCACAGATGTACCAGTAGTTTCACAGATGTCCCAATAGTTTCACAGATGTCCCAATAGTTTCACACATTTCCCAATAGTTTCACATATGTCCCAGTAGTTTTACAGATGTCCCAATAGTTTCACAGATGTCCCAATAATTTAACAGATGTACCAGTAGTTTCACAGATGTCCCAGTAGTTTAACAGATGTCCCAAATAGTTTCACAGATGTCCCAGAAGTTTTACAGATATTCCAGTAGGTTAACAGATGTCCCCATAGTTTCACAGATGTCCCAATAGTTTCAAAGATGTCCCAGTAGTTTTACAGATGTCCCGGTTGTTTCACAGATGATCCCAGTAGTTTCACAGATGCCCCAATAGTTTCACATATGTCCCATTAGTTTCACAGATGTCCCCATAGTTTCACAGATGTACCAGTAGTTTCACAGATGTCCCAATAGTTTAACAGATGTCCCAAATAGTTTCACAGATGTCCCAATAGTTTCACAGATGTCCCAGAAGTTTAACAGATGTCCCAGTAGTGTCACAGATCACCCAGTCGTTTCACAGATGCCCCAATAGTTTCACATATGTCCCATTAGTTTCACAGATGTCCCCATAGTTTCACAGATGTCCCAATAATTTAACAGATGTACCAGTAGTTTCACAGATGTCCCAATAGTTTAACAGATTTCCCAAATAGGTTGACAGATGTCCCAATAGTTTCACAGATGTCCCAGGAGTTTAACAGATGTGCCAATAGTTTAACAGATGTCCCAGTTGTTTCACAGATGTCTCAATAGTTTCACAGATGTCCCAATAGTTTCACAGATGTCCCAATAGGTTCACATATGTCCCAGTAGTTTTACAGATGTCCCAGTAGATTCACAGATGTCCCAATAGTTCAACAGATGTCCCAGTAGTTTCACAGATGTCCCAGTAGGTTAACAGATGTCCCCATAGTTTCACAGATGTCCCAATAGTTTCACAGATGTCCCAGTAGTTTTACAGATATCCCAGTAGGTTAACAGATGTCCCCATAGTTTCACAGATGTACCAGTAGTTTCACAGATGTCCCAATAGTTTCACAGATGTCCCAATAGTTTCACACATTTCCCAATAGTTTCACATATGTCCCAGTAGTTTTACAGATGTCCCAATAGTTTCACAGATGTCCCAATAATTTCACAGATGTACCAGTAGTTTCACAGATGTCCCAATAGTTTAACAGATGTCCCAAATAGGTTGACAGATGTCCCAATAGTTTCACAGATGTCCCAGGAGTTTAACAGATGTCCCAATAGTTTAACAGATGTCCCAGTTGTTTCACAGATGTCTCAATAGTTTCACAGATGTCCCAATAGTTTCACAGATGTCCCAGTAGTTTTACAGATATCCCAGTAGGTTAACAGATGTCCCCATAGTTTCACAGATGTACCAGTAGTTTCACAGATGTCCCAATAGTTTCACAGATGTCCCAATAGTTTCACACATTTCCCAATAGTTTCACATATGTCCCAGTAGTTTTACAGATGTCCCAATAGTTTCACAGATGGCCCAATAATTTAACAGATGTACCAGTAGTTTCACAGATGTCCCAATAGTTTAACAGATGTCCCAAATAGTTTCACAGATGTCCCAGAAGTTTTACAGATATTCCAGTAGGTTAACAGATGTCCCCATAGTTTCACAGATGTCCCAATAGTTTCAAAGATGTCCCAGTAGTTTTACAGATGTCCCGGTTGTTTCACAGATGATCCCAGTAGTTTCACAGATGCCCCAATAGTTTCACATATGTCCCATTAGTTTCACAGATGTCCCCATAGTTTCACAGATGTACCAGTAGTTTCACAGATGTCCCAATAGTTTAACAGATGTCCCAAATAGTTTCACAGATGTCCCAATAGTTTCACAGATGTCCCGAAGTTTAACAGATGTCCCAGTAGTGTCACAGATCACCCAGTCGTTTCACAGATGCCCCAATAGTTTAACATATGTCCCATTAGTTTCACAGATGTCCCCATAGTTTCAAAGATGTCCCAATAATTTAACAGATGTACCAGTAGTTTCACAGATGTCCCAATAGTTTAACAGATGTCCCAAATAGGTTGACAGATGTCCCAATAGTTTCACAGATGTCCCAGGAGTTTGACAGATGTCCCAATAGTTTAACAGATGTCCCAGTTGTTTCACAGATGTCTCAATAGTTTCACAGATGTCCCAATAGTTTCACAGATGTCCCAGTAGTTTTACAGATATCCCAGTAGGTTAACAGATGTCCCCATAGTTTCACAGATGTACCAGTAGTTTCACAGATGTCCCAATAGTTTCACAGATGTCCCAATAGTTTCACACATTTCCCAATAGTTTCACATATGTCCCAGTAGTTTTACAGATGTCCCAATAGTTTCACAGATGTCCCAATAATTTAACAGATTTACCAGTAGTTTCACAGATGTCCCAGTAGTTTAACAGATGTGCCAAATAGTTTCACAGATGTCCCAGAAGTTTTACAGATATTCCAGTAGGTTAACAGATGTCCCCATAGTTTCACAGATGTCCCAATAGTTTCAAAGATGTCCCAGTAGTTTTACAGATGTCCCGGTTGTTTCACAGATGATCCCAGTAGTTTCACAGATGCCCCAATAGTTTCACATATGTCCCATTAGTTTCACAGATGTCCCCATAGTTTCACAGATGTACCAGTAGTTTCACAGATGTCCCAATAGTTTAACAGATGTCCCAAATAGTTTCACAGATGTCCCAATAGTTTCACAGATGTCCCAGAAGTTTAACAGATGTCCCAGTAGTGTCACAGATCACCCAGTCGTTTCACAGATGCCCCAATAGTTTCACATATGTCCCATTAGTTTCACAGATGTCCCCATAGTTTCACAGATGTCCCAATAATTTAACAGATGTACCAGTAGTTTCACAGATGTCCCAATAGTTTAACAGATGTCCCAAATAGGTTGACAGATGTCCCAATAGTTTCACAGATGTCCCAGGAGTTTAACAGATGTCCCAATAGTTTAACAGATGTCCCAGTTGTTTCACAGATGTCTCAATAGTTTCACAGATGTCCCAGTAGTTTCACAGATGTCCCAGTAGTTCTACAGATATCCCAGTAGGTTAACAGATGTCCCCATAGTTTCACAGATATACCAGTAGTTTCACAGATGTCCCAATAGTTTCACAGATGTCCCAATAGTTTCACACATTTCCCAATAGTTTCACATATGTCCCAGTAGTTTTACAGATGTCCCAATAGTTTGACAGATGTCCCAATAATTAACAGATGTACCAGTAGTTTCACAGATGTCCCAATAGTTTAACAGATATCCCAAATAGTTTCACAGATGTCCCAGAAGTTTTACAGATATTCCAGTAGGTTAACAGATGTCCCCATAGTTTCACAGATGTCCCAATAGTTTCAAACACAGAAATATTTCCTCTTCACATGCGATTTTCCTCAAATAATTTAAGGCAGCTCATGATGTGACAGTGGAGGCTGCTTTGTAAAGGTGAACTATGTCCCTGTTTCCTTTGGATTTCCACGTGCATCTGAAATCTTATTGAAATGCACATGTAAATGTTTTGGATACGCCACTTTTATATTTATAGTGAAATAAAATCTGAACATTGTAAATAGTTGATGGGTGCATTGTAATTGTGTGAAGTCATAATTGCCATTCATCCTCCCATTAACCACAACATCTGGTATGGAGGCAATCCATCCCATGTTCCTGTCCAGTGAGCTCCCTCCGCTCCATAAATATCTTTGTTGTGTTGTCTATATGCACGGTTTGCAGAGTGCACTCAGACTGACATAAGTGCCGTTGCGATATCACCACGACCGAGTGGCAACTAGCGTGCAATGCTCTGTTTGATAGATATGTTTCAGCAGTTAAGGGTGAAAAGTTAGACAAGCGGGATTTGATTGCTGAAAAAAAAATCTTCGGGTTGGCCATCGCAAACGATGATGACTGCCGAGAAGAGCTGCTCGTAGCATTTTCCTGCACACTGGTGGGAAGAGCCCAGCAACTTGAGCGGAAGCATCGATCGCACTGTCGGCAAGAGTTGCTCGTCTGCTGAATGGGACTTGTGTTGTGCCGTTACTGGTGTTGATGCCGATGGGCTCTTTCACGTTTTTCTTTAATCCGCTTGGCTGAGTCGGCTATGGAACTTCTCCACTGCTTACAGCTGCTCTCAAAGTAAACATCTAGAAAAAATATCTACGGACAAAAATAATGCTTACCCAATGTTACTGATAATCTTGGACCAATATCTTTAAATGGTAACTGTTTGAGGCCAAACCAGTGTGATGAGACCCATGGAGATGACACTTCTCCGTTGTACCTACTGCAAACAGGGTACGCAGCAGCATTGGTGCCTGATTAGATTTCTTGAAGTGGAATCTGATCATTTGCTGTAACTGCTGCAATGGAACAATCTTTGCGGTGGCGGAATGTTATGACACGTCTGTTATTCATAGCCATGCACTTAGTGTCCTGCCTCGCACAAGCATACAATGTCACCGACCATCCAAAATTATAATTTCAATCATGAAAGAATCTTACAAGTTAGTGAGTTTTTTTTCGTACATACGTCAGGAAGCAGCTGGTTGTGTATGGAGCTGGTTAAGCATGGGGCTGGTTATGCATGGGGCTGGTTATGCATGGGGCTGGTTATGCATGGGGCTGCTTATGCATGGGGCTGCTTATGCATGGGGCTGGTTATGCATGGGGCTGGTTATGCATGGGGCTGGTTAAGCAGGTGTGAATTATCGTGTGTGGGAGGGAGGGGAGTCAGCCTAATTTCCAGTTTAGTCAAGTAAACTCAGGGTCTCTGGAGTGGCATTCATGAGGGGGCCCCAGATATGGGACAACTCCCCTTCCCTATTCCTCAGTTTAAGACTCAAGTGTTCTAAAGCTACTACACCATTGTCTCGTGAGTAGAGCTCTGAGTAGTGTTCTACCCACCTGGCCATTTGCTCTTGTTTATCAGTGATGATGGCCCCTGTGCTGGATTTAAGGGGGGCAGTCCTCCTGATGTTTGGACCAAAGGCTGTATTGATGCCTTCATACATGGCACGGATATTGCCAGTGTCAGAGGCGAGTTGGATCCTACTACTGAGATTCACCCAGTAGTCGTTGGCACAGCGTCTGGCGGTCGTTTGAGCTGCACTGCGAGCAGCTTTCAGTGCCCTTAACGATCCTGTACTTGGGACTTGCTTGTACTTCAAGAGCGCCATGCGTTTGGCTTGGAGGATGGGTTCCAATATAGCCAGGTGTTCCTCAAACCAGTCTGTGTTCCGCCTTGTCTGCTTGCCGAAGCTATTGATGGCTGCATTAAAGATGGCGTCTCTGATGTATGCCCACTTTGTCTCCACGCTTCCATCTGGTGTGTCGTGTAGGGACTGCTCAAGGCTGTGCTGGAAAATTGAGGGAGCTCTGGGAGGGATGTCTTGGCAGAGTTGATGCGTAGGTAGCGCTTTTGTTTGAGTCTGTGTATCTTTTTGGGGCGTAGTCTGACCTTGCTGGATACCAGCGAGTGATCGGTGTCACAGACTGCACTGTGGTAGCTGCGTGTGATGAGTACCGAGTTGAGGAGGGCTCGTCGGGTGATGATGAGGTCCAGTTGGTGCCAATTAAGAGACCTTGGATGTCTCCATGATACTTTATGGCATGGTTTTGTGAGAAAGAATGAGTTTCTGATACAGAGATTGTGGTATGAACAAAGCTCCAGTAGTCTTTGGCCACTGGCATTTATCTTTCCAATGCCATGATAGCCAAGGCATGCGGGCCACGCGTCGTGGTCAGCCCCAACCCTTGCATTGAAGTCTCCTAACAGAAACATGTGCTCAGAGCTGGGGATTTTGCGAATAATATTGTGAAGCTCTTCATAGAATTGGTCATGAATCTCCGGAGGTGAGTAGAGTGTTGGGGCGTAGACACTCAGGATGTTTACATGGCCAGAAGCAGTGAGCAATCTCATGAGTAGAATCCGCTCGGAGCCTGCAGTCGGTGGTTCTATCATGCCAAGGAGTGTGTTTTTGACAGCAAACCCAACATCATGTTGCCTTGGTTCGTTCTGCTGTTTTCCTTGCCAGTAGAAAGTGTAGTCACTCTCTCGTAGTGAGCCACTGCCAGCAAGCCGGGTCTCCTGCAGTGCTGCAATATCGACATGGAGTCTCGCCAACTCCCTGTCGATAACTCCAGTCTTGCGGATGTCCTCAATCTGCAATAGATCTTCGGAGAGTCCAGAACACATTGTGCGTACATTCCAGCTTGCAAAATGAAGGGCTGGAACCTTCTTTCGTTTTGTTTTGCTTTTGTCTGGTGCAAGTTTTGCAGCCCACTTGTCTGTTGATGAACCATAAGGTCCAAGCACCCATTGGAGCAGGTGAGCCGTGGCGGGAAAGGACCTTATTGGCCGGGGGCTGCCCAGCCTGAGGCGGGTGGCGGTAGCTATCCATTGGGGTGCAATGACCCCTCCCACCGACGATGGAAACCCGTGGCGCCCATTTTTTACGCCAATCTAAAATGAGCTTATAACCCGTGACTGCTGCCATCCGTGTTTCTTGGCCACGATTAGGTGGCCGAGGAGTGTCCTCTCCCCATTTTTGCACCTCTTGTTAGCGCAAAGCCTGGGCAGGTTATTCTGGAAATCCTGGGTTGCCCATGCGTCAGGATCCCCCCTCGGCCTTGCCGGTGATGTTCAAAGGAGTGCGTAGCACGACGTTTGGTACCAGTTTGGCTGCAGGGGCTGCCGGGAATGTGCCGCAGTGTGTCACAAAACCGCCTGAGGGGCCCCACTCCTGATTTTCTGTCGGGGTTTACTCCCTTAGCCATTGACTCTCCCGAGACACTCACAAGGCAGTGAGAAAACCGCGTAACCCTGGAAGGGGCCCTTACCAGCTACTGACAGCCGGGCCAGCTGTGCCTGGGACTCGCGTAAGGCAGGGTCGTCACGCCCTGAGGTAGTTTATCACAAACTACCCGCTACCACACCGCGGGGCCAAATTGGTCACCCCGTGCCCCTTACAAATCTCAACGTTCATCTTACAAAGTCCCATCACAAGGGGAGAAACACAAAACATTGTTTTGCCCGTTTTGAAACGGCTCTAGTAAGCCGTATGGACCTGAAAAACTAAATTTCCCTTCGGCTCTAAGAGATTCGTTTGTGACTGAACTGGAGATTAATGAATGATAAACCAGCCAGGGCTTCCCTCGCTGTACGCGGGTTTGGTTTGTTGCGCTATTTCACGCTGTGGAGTCCGTCCATAAATGACGTCACGCGATTTTGGACGATTTTTGACCCCCCCCCCCCCCATCGTCACGCGGCGTCACAAAAAGTCAGACCCCCCCCTCAAATATGACGTCACAAAGCTGTGCTCCGCCCCCCCCCCCCCCCCCCAAAATATAAAATATGCTTCAAATCGCTTTGAACTATTGTCATTGTAGTGCATATTTAATGTGGCGCTGCACTCTGATGTTATGGGAGAAAAGATTTGTTAAAAAGTATATTTAATTAAGTAGAACGTGTTGTCTATATTTATTTAAGGTGACGTCATATTTCTCAACCCCCCCCCCCTCATCGTCACACATCGTTACAAATGTCTGACCCCCCCCCCCCCACGTGCGTGACGTCATTTATGGATGGCCCCAGTGCAATGCGGCTACCTCTGACCCAAAAGTCGCTCTCTGGGGTTGCTGTGCGCGTGTGTGGTGGGGGGAGCGGTGGCGCAGCAGTTAGCGCACTGCGCTACGAACCCCAACTACAGGGATGAAAATGATTAAGAGAGGCGTATCAGGGCAGAGCAAAGTGCTTATTGTTATCTTAACTTAATAATGAAACGTAACTGAGCCATATGCCTTAAGCAGAACGTTTTTTTTTCAAACAGATGCATCACAAACGGAAAATAGAACCAATGTTTAGAAATGCACAAGGAAGCGTAGAGATGATGCACATCCTAAGAAAAACACTGATACTGGAAGACGGACACGTCAATTGGACATCATATGCAAATTAAGGACGTAATTTTAGTTTAGAAAGGTGGGGTGAGGCAGGACACACAACTTGAAGTGATGACGGCCGGTGGTCGAGACTAACGTGGGAATGGGAGCTAAGGAGGGAACACAACCGGCAGTGTCAACTGCGGAGATGGAGTGAATAAATCAACAGTATCTGAATTTTGATTTGTGAGAATTTTATTGTTTTATATCTTTATTATTGTATTTTCTTTGGTTCTTTCAGTAAAGTCACATAGAATGAGAATAAAATAATAAAATAACACAATAAAATTCTCACGACGTTTTGGCCACAACGCAAGCGGCCGTCTTCAGGTGAAAGGTACAGAACTGTCGGGACGACAGAGCTTCAATGAACAATGTTAAGATTCGTAGCGACTTTTAAGCTGGTTGGGAGAAGTGAGGCACCTTGAGAAAGGGGTTTACATAGCAATAGCTGAGGGATTAGCTTGTGACTGGTCACGGAAATGGCTATGTTAATGTCAAAACCTACACATCCACAGAGGCAACTAGTAATTTAGCAATGAAATAGCTAAGGGATTAGCCTGTGCAAATAGCTGAGGGATTAGCTTCTGAATGGTCACGGAAATGGCTATGTTAAAGTCAAAACCTACACATCCACAGAGGCAACTAGTAATTTAGCATTGAAATAGCTAAGGGATTAACTTGTGACTGGTCACAGGAATGGCTATGTTAAAGTCAAAACCTACACATCCACAGAGGCAACTAGTAATTTTGCATTGAAATAGCTAAGGGATTAGCTTGTGCAAATAGCTGAGGGAGTAGCTTGTGACTGGTCATGGAAATGGCTATGTTAAAGTAAAAACCTACACATCCACAGAGGCAACTAGTAATTTAGCATTGAAATAGCTAAGGGATTAGCTAGTGACTGGTCACAGAAATAGATGTTAAAGTAAAAGCCTACACATCCACAGAGGCACCTCGTTCATGGACGCCAAAGGGGGCTGCAACAACTCAACTGTCATACAGTAAAGCGATGTGCAAACCAACCGGCTACCATGAGAGATTCGTTCATGAGGCCATCCACATATACAAACACAGAGACAATTTCAACCGAGAAGATGGATTCTGGCTTAGTAACCATTGGAAAGATGTTTTAAACCATTTCGGTTCTTAATTAATTGTATTTTACGAGGACCTTCAGACTGCAGCTCTTTCACTGGCACTGACTTTTAATACCTCTCACACCACGGTTAATGGTATGGTTTATAACATGGAGTATAACAGCGCCTCGCAGCTGTTTCTCCCCTCCTTCCTCCTCTGCTCCAACCATGGATGGACTCGTCCGTCTGAGCGTAGCTGTCCGTGGTGAGGAAGGTAAGAATCCACCCGTTTTTTCACCATATAACATTGTGATATAACATTGAGGTAGTTTATATTTTAGTTTTTATTGGTTTACTATATGATATTCATTATATAGTGTAGTGTATACCCAGTTAATGTTAATAGCTCAGCTTATTGAAGAATATATTGAGTACATTTATTATATTGATGTAATTTAGAATTAGGTTTCTCACATCGCTTTACCGTATGACAGTTGAGTTGTTGCAGCCCCCTTTGGCGTCCATGTACGAGGTGCCTCTGTGGATGTGTAGGCTTTGACTTTAACATAGGTATTTCTATGACCAGTCACAAGCTTATCCCTTATCTATTTCAATGCTAAATTCTCCAGTTTGATTTGTACTAGGTGCCTCTGTGGATGTGTAGGTTTTGACTTTAACATAGCCATTTCCGTGACCAGTCATAAGCTAATCCCTTAGCTATCTCAATGCTAAATTACAAGTTGCCTCTGTGAATGTGTAGGTTTTGACTTTAACATAGCTATTTCCGTAACCAGTCACAAGCTAATCCCTCAGCTATTTGATATGTAAACCCCTTTGTCAAGGTGCCTCACTTCTCCCAACCAGCTTAATAGTCGCTACGAATTTTAACAGCGTTCATTGAAGCTCTGTGGATGTGTAGGCCTTTACTTTAACATTTAATTCTGTGACCAGTCACAAGCTAATCCCTTAGCTATTTCAATGCTAAATTACTAGTTGCCTCTGTGGATGTGTAGGTCTTTACTTTAACATAGCCATTTCTGTGACCAGTCACAAGCTAATCCCTCAGCTATTTGCACAAGCTAATCCCTTAGCTATTTCAATGCTAAATTACTAGTTGCCTCTGTGGATGTGTAGGTTTTGACTTTAACATAGCCATTCCTGTGACCAGTCACAAGCGAATCCATTATCTATTTCAATGCTAAATTACTAGTTGCTTCTGTGGATGTGTAGGTTTTGACTTTAATATAGCCATTTCCGTGACCAGTCACAAGCTAATCCCTCAGCTATTGATATGTAAACCCCTTTGTCAAGGTGCCTCACTTCTCCCAACAAGCTTAAAAGTCGCTACGAATCTTAACATCGTTCATTGAAGCTCTGTCGTCCCGACAGTTCTTTACCTTTCACCTGAAGACGGCCGCTTGCGTTGTGGCCAAAACGTCGTGAGAATTTTATTGTGTTTTTTAATTATTTTATTCTCATTCTACGTGACTTTACCGAAAGAACCAAAGAAGATGAATCCTTGCAGTCACGAAAGCTTCAAATCGAAAAATATAACTTTATTGTTTCCCTTCTACGTGACTTCACCGAAAGAACCAAGAATATAGTATATGAATTAGATCATTTATTTATTTTGCTAACTTTATCATTAATCGTACACTTTAATTGCACTAGTTTAATATCTTAAGGTTTAGTTTCTAATTCTCTAGGATAAAACAAGTTATTTTGTCAAAAAGAATGACGTTAATTGGCGCATACATTGAAAGTGCATTTTTAAATTAACCGTGTCAGTCTTCAAATACTGTTCTGGTTATTCCCACATTGTTGGTGTCTCTATTGTCTCCTGCACCCACTAACAACGGAGTTATTGTTGGGGTGGAGAGAAGCACAGCCAGCAGCCAGCCAGGAAACTCGAGACATAGAATATTTTAATAGCAGCGTGACTTACACTGCTACAGCAGCGATGTTGTCATGTAAATATTTACATTCTCTGTGTCGCAAACATTAAATGGAAACTAATTTTTTTTTGTGGTACGCTTGTCCCCACGATTTGAGGGCCAATTCCTTAGCGAAGGATTTTCTACCAATTGAAGGATGATACAAGTGAAATGTGAAGTTGTAAGATTGATCTTAGATCATTGCAAGCCAATCCCAAATTCTGAGTGCGGAGTGACTCGGCAGGGCCGACGGCGTGAGCCTGGCACCTTGGGAGTTGTCATGGACAGGGAGCAATGAGGCCGCGTTACCGGTTGTCTTAGTTTTGGGGAATTCTGTCTCCAGAACTCTGATCCACAGTAACGATGAAACAAACACAATGTAGAAAAAAGAACAGTTGCAAATGTTGCAGGAAATTGAAAGGCATTTTATTACAAAAATCATTACCATTCACACAAACAGTATAGTATTATAGTAGTTCGAAAATTAGACTGTAGAAAATAGTCATGTGTAATGATGAAAAATACTTGAATATAACATTTATCATTATCTTATTAGAATATATGAACGTGTAATGGCAAATTAAAACGATGCGATACGATTTGACAATCCTTTACAGCGATACACTTAATCCAGTGAAGTTGAATGTGAACGCTGAAACACGTAAATATTACTGAACATATCGTGAATAGAAGAAACTGATTTAACAAAATATCCATGCAATTAAAACATCAATGAAGCAGGTTGCTGGAATGGATGCTCCAGTCGCCACTCTACGCGTGAGTGGTGCCAGTGGACTGAGAGGCCGTGCCAGGAGTCGCTGTCGCTGGCTGCTCAATGACCACCACCCTCTCGGCCGCTGCAGGGAGGGCGCGGCGCTGAGCCTTGAACTTCAGCTTCCCGTCTTCAGTCAAGCAGCAGCTCACGCTCTGCGGGTCCACGTCCCTGGGCAGCTGCGTCTCCCTGTGGAACTCCTGGCAGCTGTGACTGTAGCTGCCGATGCTGACTTCTCCGCTCTTCACCTCGCGCCGTCCGGCCACCGCCAGCTTGTCTCCAGACACCTTCACGGCCAGGTCCTGTGGGGAGAAGTCCTGCACGTCCAGGGACGCGACAAACCCGCCTCCCTGCTCCTGTGGATCTTCAATCTGGAACCCACTGCTCACGGCCGGCTGCTGCAGCAGTGCATCTCCGAGGCTGCCCGGAGCCCGCGTGTGGCTGCTGAGCTGATCGACTCCACGGAAGATTCTCTCCATCCTCTCGATCTCGCTCCTCATGTCTCGCTGCAGCTGCTGGAAAATACTTTCACCGCGGGGGTTCCAGACCGGCCAGCCTGGCCAGACGCTCCTCTCCATAACGTGCATCGCAGGGAAGTAAACACTGAGGGCCATGCTTGTTGATGTGCTTCACAGTGAGGCTCGCTTCAGTTGTGAGCGCTGCTCCCTCCTCCGCCGATGTTCTGCCAGTGCAGCTACAGGAGCTGCTTTTATAGCCCTGGCAGTAGCTATGAGCAGATGCCAGGGGGAGCCAGAAGCGTCCAGAATGACGCAGCTGCTCCCAGGGCTTCCCTCATCCGCAGCAAATAGCAGTGACTCATACCTGGGGTTCAGCTGTGTGACGCCTTCTCTAAACTAAAAATGATATTTCCATTGGAAGCAAGCAGGCAAGACACAACTTTAATACACTATAGTACACCAGGACAGTGATATTTTGAAATGTACATATTGTCAATGAGAAAACGTGGTGTGCATTTGTGTCATTCCTTCACGTAAAGTCCTGGTCACAAAAGCAAAGTTTATGGGGAATAATAATACCCATTTTATATAGTTTTGAGGCATAAGCAATTAGAAAATAACACTTACTACCCAGGAACAAAAATCGTGTTACATAGTGAATTATCAGTGCAGAGCGAATTCCATGGCAGTAAACTGCTCACAGACTGCAGCCCGAGACACGAGTCACGCTCTTGATTCTGTGCGGATGGAGGAAGCCCCTGGGAGCAGCTGCGTCATTCTGGATTCTTCTGGCTGCCCCTGGCATCTGCTCGTAGCTACTGCCAGGGCTATAAAAGCAGCTCCTGTAGCTGCACTGGCAGAACATCGGAAGAACAGGGAGCAGCGCTAACAGCTGAAGCGAGCCTCACTGTGAAGCACATCAACATGGAAGCATGAGATGTCCTTAATTAACGCTAAGACACATTAATCAAAAACGCTAAAACACCTATTAGCAACATCAGTAAGGATGAGCGCTTTGAGCTTCCTCAATTAAAAAAGAGAGAGGACATCGTCATCCTCTCAGCCGACAAGGGCGATGTCACTGTCATCATGGAAAAAAAAACACATACAATAACAAAATTCAGGACCTACTGAATGATTGTAGCTATACCAAAGTCAATAGAGATCCCACCAACCGCCTTGTTACAAAAACCAACAATATCATCACTGATTCAACATCTTTAATCGAACCAACCAAGCGGCTTTCCTTAAAACCCTCTGCTGCTAGACCACACAGATTTTATGGCTTACCAAAAATCCATAAAGAAGATACACCACTTCGTTCTATCATCTTCATCATTAACTCACCCACCCACAAACTGGCCCGATTTCTGTCTGAGACCTTACAACCATTCACTGGTAAGACCACCTCAGCTGTACTTAAATCAGCTCACTTGGTATCGTTAATTAAGGACATCTCACTATCTCCAGGTGATTTGCTTGTCACTTTCGATCTAGTATCGTTGTTTACCAAAGTTCCTGTGCCTGACACCATTACAATCATTGAAGATGTGGTCCAACAAGGATTGAATGCTGATGTACCGGCCCTGGTTAGACACTGCCTCACCAACACTTCCTTCACCTGGAATGGAACATTGTACAAACAAGTTGAAGCTACCCCAATGGATTCGCCCTTATCTCCAGTTGTAGCCAATGTTTTCATGGAAAAATGTTTTGAGACGGATGCCATCCAGGCATCCACCCTACGTCCTTGTCTAAGAGGTACATAGATGACACGTTCGTCATCTGGCCACATGGCCTACCAGCTCTGGGCCAATTCTTCAACCACATCAATTCCATACACCCAGCCATCAGATTTACCATGGAGGTGGAAAAAGATGGAAAGCTACCCTTTTTGGATATCTTAATTAAAAGGAGACCTGACGGTTCAATGAGCCACTCTGTCTACAGGAAAGCTACCCATACAGATGCTTACTTGAAACCGGATTCCCACCACCATCCATCCCAGAAGAACTCCCTCATCAAGACTCTATACCATGGAGCCCAATGCATTCCGACCAGGAACACATTACCAGTGAACTCAAACACGTACACCAGGCTCTCAGGGCTAATGGTTACTCCGACTACACAATCCGCAAAGCCATCACTCCAGTCATGAAGAAGGATCCTCTTGTGGAGCCACTCAAAACCATCACCTTACCCTACATTGCAGGGGTCACTAAAACGATCTCCAAAATCCTGAATAAACACAAGATCCAGGTCCGATTCAACACAGTACATAAAATCCGTGATCTGGTTCCATCTGTAAAATATGCTGTTCCAGACATACAGTACCCGGGTGTTTACAAACTAAAGTGCCTCTGTGGTAGTAGCTACATTGGAGAAACCAAACGACATATCTCAGACCGCATCCGCGAACATAATGCAGACTTGAAACACATTAGAACGAACTCCTCCGCCGTGGCAGATCACTGTTATAATTCAGTGGGCTCACATGACATTGACTTCTCAAAGACGGAGGTTCTGTGCAAGCCAACCGGCTACCATGAGAGATTCGTTCATGAGGCTATCCACATATACAAGCCGAGAAGATGGATTCTGGCTTAGTAACCATTGGAAAGATGTTTTAAACCATTGCGGTTCTTAATTAATAATTTTATGGTGATCTTCAGACGGCAGCTCTTTCACTGGCATTGACTCTTAATACTTCTCACACCACGGTTAATGGTATGGTTTATAACATGATTATAACAGCGCCTCGCAGCTGTTTCTCTCCTCCCTCTGTTCCGACCATGGATGGACTCATCCGTCTGAACGGGGCTGGTAGCTGTCCGTGGTGCTGATGTGGAGGGTAAGAATCCAACCATTTTTTCGCCATATAGCATCGTGATATATAACGACTTATTGTTGGTAGCTCAGCTGATTGGAGAATATATAGAGTTTATTGTTAACATTGAGGTAGTTTATATTTTAGTTTTTTTTATCTGTTTACTATATGGTATTCATTATATAGTGTAGTGCATACCCAGTTGCTGTTATGAGCTCTGCTTATTGAAGAATATATTGAGTACATTTATTATATTGATGTAATTTGGACTCAGGTTTTTTCACATCGGTTTACTGTATGATATTTGAGTTGTTGCATCCCCCTTTTTGCATCCTTGTACGAGGTGCCTCGGTGGATGTGTAGGCTTTGACTTTAACATAGCTATTTCGTTGACCAGTCACAAGCTAATCAGATTTCTCAGTCAGCACTCAGTCTAGAATTATCAGAACTACACAGTAAACGACACAATGCGGGTGCTATATCTCGTAAGAATGAATACCCACCACCTAAACACAAATGGTAATTCCTGGACAGGTGACAACTCTAGCCATGCCCATGAAAAAATATATAGTGACTAACTTGGAGACGTAACTTCTTTGAGGCAATTCTTTAATTACACACCGAGCATACTGTTACACACCCTCTGCTGTAATACAACGCTCTGTCCCTCGCTTAAACGCAACTCTGCACTGGTGGCTAGCCTACAACACAACGCTCGCCATCTGACACTGACGGCGCTGAACTAAGACAGGCAACTACTGCTAGCAGCACAATTATCAAGTGGATGACAACAGCGGCGAAGGCGACGATCTTCAACAGCAACGACGACGACGACGGCGATCCCACTCCAAACGATGGCCCTCATCCCCTGCTCGGGGTCCCCTTTAATCCTGTTAGCGTGGCCTCGCTCCACTCCGGCCACGCTCCCCTTCTAGAATCTACTAGCAGGCTCTCGACGTGTCCTACCCGAGATCCTTCTCAGGTCTATTACGTGGTCTGCTGTCAATCAGGGCTGCTTCACTCTGCAGATCCCCTTCCCTGCCAGCAGCCAGCGCTATGCTACGTAGTGACCAATTCTATGTGACTACACATACACAACATCCTGACCATCACTCGCCTATGCGGATGATAAAATATCAAGCATTGGAGATTTAATTCTGATCTACTGTTGTTCGTTTTGATTGATTTTGGCACAGTTTAAAATATATATTTTCATATCAGTACCAGCGGGAAGTACCCAGCGTTTCCCGGGGGAAAAATATATTTACAAACTTGTCTTCTCTTAAAAACATAACATATACATACACAAACACTAAGCTATTGTGCCCTTTGTCCATTTGTCCGTCAACAAAATTATAGGAGCGACACTGGAAAAACGGCGTATTCTATTATTTAATTTATTTTCTGTCAACGTGACTTTACCGAAAGAACCAAAGAGTAATTCCTGCAGTCACGAAAACTTTGAATCTAGTTTTAGCGTGTTAATGTTAAATAAACGTGTTGTCTCCTATAGAAGCCTGAGTCTCCATTTGAGCCCACTACAACTGGTGTTGGAAGTGGCCAAACGTTAGTTAATTAACTATAGATTATGGAGACTAGGCGAACAATACGTACCAGGTCTCCAGATGAAGAGGACGACGACCCACCGGCCCCGGGGATGTCGGCGCAATCCCCCAGCCCCCACTGGGGGCCTGGGGTGTCCACCTCCGGTTCCAAACCGCCCTCCAAATTGCCTTACCTACGAGTCCTACTTGGTACAGGCCGGACCCGCTATTGCCCCCTGTTGGGCCCTGACTGCAGCTACATATTTTCCAGTAGTGGTGGCGGCGTATTACGCCTGACAATTACCCACCACATTAAGAAGCACGATGGTAGCTTGCAGTTGTGTGTCGACTTTAGGAAGCTTCATAAGATATCGGTGGCTGACGCGTATCCTCTCCCTCGGATGGACGATTCCCTGGACGCTATGGCGGGAGTACACAACTTCTCCACCCTTGATCTCCTGTCCGGATTTTGGCATTTGCCACTAAATGAGGCCTCTAAACCCAAACGGCTTTTCGAACACCTCAAGGCCTGTTTGAATTAAATCAGCTTCCCATTGGACTCCACGCAGCACCGGCTACGTTCCAATGACTGATGGAGCTGGTGCTGGCTGGACTTCAATGGGACTCATGCTTACAATACCTCGACGATGTCATCGTCTTCAGCCGTACGTTCAAAGAACATCTTGATTGGTTACGCGCTGTCTTTCTTAAAATGCGAGCAGCCCATCTCAAATTCAAGCCGCAGAAGTGTTACCCCCTTCAGAAATCCGTGCGGTATCTCGGTCATATTGTCAGTAAATCGGGCATGGCGATAGATCCCGACAAAACCACGTGTGTTCGGACGTGGCCGATCCCCACGTTGATGATGCAGGTGCAGAGTTTTATTGGTTTTGCGTCTTATTATCGCCGGTTTGTCACTGGGTTCGCTACCTTCGCAAAACCTCTCCACGCCTTGACGGTTATGGGTCAGAGGTTTCATTGGGGGGAGGAGGAAGCTGCATTTGTTGCGCTTCGCAATTCCCCTCCGCTACTCTGACTTTGCCATGCCGTGTGTCCTTGATACTGACGCAACCAACACCAGCATTGGCGCGGTTCTGTCCCAGGTTGTCAACGGGGTGGAGTGTGTTGTTGCATACGGCAGCAGAGTGCTGTCGCCAGCCGAACAGCGTTACTGTGTCACGCGCCGGGAACTATTCAGGTCTCCCGCATTAACGAGTTGATTGCTCTGGACATCCCTGGTTCGGTTCCCGTCACCCCTCGTGGGAATAAATATTTGTTGGTTGGCGTCCAATATTTATCGCGCTGGCCGATGGCCTGGCAGCTATGGATGGGAGCCATCCGGTAGTGCCACCTAGGCACATGCCATGGTACAATGGTGAGCACACAGGACTTGTAATCAATACAGAGGTACTATGTACAGGGGCGGCAAGCAGCTAAAAAATGGTGCACGTTTATTATAAATACGACATTCTCAAATGGTTTCGAAATTAAGTGTCTTATCAGCAGAATCGTGCAGAGTTTCTGCCGAACATACACAGCATTAGTTCCTAACACACTTTGGCAGAGTTGGTGTCACTGCCTGGGAAAGGAACATTAATGGTGATTTTGTGGAAAGTCAGGTGAAATGGGTGGTTGGTCAGACTGACCAGCACCCTGTGCTGTGTGGATCGCTCGTGGTTCTGGCCACCAATCGCCAAGCAAATTGGTTGCAGAGACTTCCACGTGTAGAGTGACTTCAGTTGTGTGCAACCGAGTTGCGCAACTGCTTGCACCGGCTGTGGCCGTGTGCGGAAAGCTAACTCGGGTCAAACCTGGGTTTCGAAGCACGGTGTAGCGTTAACCATGACACTACCGCTCCACACAATCACACACACGCGAAGATCGACACCAAATACGTGCTCTGTTGCACCGCACAGCAACTCACACGCACACTGCAGTGTCCAATAACAACACAAATGTATTAATCATGACAACCACCTGCTCTGCCACTCAAAGCAATGTCCATCACATGGCCATCAACGCGACACATATAGTTCATCACGGTCACCCGACCAGCAGGAGTCACGTGTGTGAGCAGTCCGTGAATGTCGCCGGGCTATGGTGATGCAGTGGTGTGGGTTGGACAAGGGGCGGATGATGATGTCTGTCGTGGAAATCTGTGGAGCGGCACGGAACAAAAGTGGGACGGGTGGCCCAGTGTGGAGCAGGAGCCGCTCGGCTGGGACGAAGGTGGGGAGGAATCCACTGATCCGGTGGAGGCGTGGGGAGGAGGGCGGGACGCCGCGTGAAGCGCGACTCGTGGGAGTGGTGCCAGGCAGAAGGGGCACCTGGGACTCCGTACGCGGGACCCCGGCCGTTGCACCTGGGCTGGGGGGGGATCCGCTGCCCTGCAGGTGGAGCGAGGCCGGGGGGAAGGTGCTCTCGGTCCGGGTGGATGGGACGAATCAATGCGGATGGAGTTGAGGATTCGAGAGGAGGTTTGCGGAGGCGGGGAGGAAGGCGGCTGTTGCGGGACTTGCGGTAACGCTGCCGTGAAGAATAGGGAGCAAAAGACTCGTGTGCCGGGCCCGGTCTGGTATCACGGTGGCGTGGAGGAACCCAGGGCTCTGGTGGAGGTGGAGGCAGGTGGAAAGCAGGGAGCTCCCAATCCTGGGGTTTAGCTTGATTACTCATGGGTGGAGGTGATGGTGCGAGTGGCGGTGGTGGCGATAGTGGCAGTGGAAGCGATGGCAGAAGTGGAGGTTGAGGCAATGGCAGGAGTGAAGGTGGAGTCGATGTCAGCAGTGGGGGTAGAGTTGATATCAGTGGTGGAGGCAATGGCCTGAGTAGAGATGGAGGCGATGGCAGCAGTGGAGTTGAGGATTCGAGAGGAGGTTTGCGGAGGCGGGGAGGAAGGCGGCTGTTGCGGGACTTGCGGTAACGCTGCCGTGAAGAACAGGGAGCAAAAGACTCGTGTGCCGGGCCCGGTCTGGTATCACGGTGGGGTGGAGGAGCCCAGGGCTCTGGTGGAGGTGGAGGCAGGTGGAAAGCAGGGAGCTCCCAATCCTGGGGGTTAGCTTGATTACTCATGGGTGGAGGTGATGGTGCGAGTGGCGGTGGTGGCGATAGTGGCAGTGGAGGCGATGGCAGAAGTGAAGGTTGAGGCAATGGCAGGAGTGAAGGTGGAGTCGATGTCAGCAGTGGGGGTAGAGTTGATATCAGTGGTGGAGGCAATGGCCTGAGTAGAGATGGAGGCGATGGCAGCAGTGGAGCCGATGGCCCGATTGGAGGTGTAGGCGATGGCAGCAGTGGGGGCGATGTCCTGAGTAGAGATGGAGGCGATGGCCTGAGTAGAGGTGGAGACGATGGCCTGAGTAGAGGTGGAGGCGATGGCCTGAGTAGAGGTAGAGGCGATGGCCTGAGTTGAGGTGGAGACGATGGCATGAGTAGAGGTGGAGGCGATGGCCTGAGTAGAGATGGAGGCGATGGCCTGAGTAGAGGTGGAGGCGATGGCCTGAGTGGAGGTGGAGGCGATGGCCTGAGTAGAGGTGGAGGCGATGGCCTGAGTGGAGGTGGAGGCGATGGCCTGAGTAGAGGTGGAGGCGATGGCCCGAGTGGAGGTGGAGAAGATGGCCCGAGTGGAGGTGGAGGCGATGGCCTGAGTGGAGGTGGAGGCGATGGAAGCAGTGGAGGTGGAGTTGATATCAGTGGGGGAGGCGATGGCCTGAGTAGAGATGGAGACGATGTCCTGAGTGGAGGTGGAGGCGATGGCCTGAGTAGAGGTGGAGGCGATGGCCTGAGTTGAGGTGGAGACGATGGCATGAGTAGAGGTGGAGGCGATGGCCTGAGTAGAGATGGAGGCGATGGCCTGAGTAGAGGTGGAGGCGATGGCCTGAGTAGAGGTGGAGGCGATGGCCCGAGTGGAGGTAGAGGCGATTGCCTGAGTGGAGGTGGAGGCGATGGCCTGAGTAGAGGTGGAGGCGATGGCCTGAGTGGAGGTGGAGGCGATGGCCTGAGTAGAGGTGGAGGCGATGGCCCGAGTGGAGGTGGAGAAGATGGCCCGAGTGGAGGTGGAGGCGATGGCCTGAGTGGAGGTGGAGGCGATGGAAGCAGTGGAGGTGGAGTTGATATCAGTGGGGGAGGCGATGGCCTGAGTAGAGATGGAGACGATGGCCTGAGTGGAGGTGGAGGCGATGGCCTGAGTAGAGGTGGAGGCGATGGCCTGAGTAGAGGTGGAGGCGATGGCCCGAGTGGAAGTGGAGGCGATGGCCCGAGTGGAGGTGGAGGCGATGGCCCGAGTGGAGGTGGAGGCGATGGAAGCATTGGAGGTGGAGTTGATATCAGTTGGGGAGGCGATGGCCTGAGTAGAGATGGAGGCGATGGCCTGAGTGGAGGTGGAGGCGATGGCAGCGGGGGAGGCGATGGCAGCGGTGGAGGCGATGGCCCGAGTAGAGATGGAGGCAATGGCCCGAGTGGAGGTGGAGGCGATGGCCCCAGTGGGAGCGATGGCCTGAGTGGAGCTGGATTCTTCAGGTGAGGAGCACAGCTCTGCTTGGTGCCGGGGCTGTTTCCCCTCCCCTGCGCCCGCCGCTTTCGTCTCCGCGCCGCGGCCATACGAGCCCAGGGACTCGGTGCTCGGCCGAGACCTCCACCTTTCTTTCTCTGCAGCGCCCGGGAAATCTTCCTCCTTCCGGTCCTCATCCTCATTCTCATCGCTCTCTGCAAAAGTTACGAAAAACATCAACGGCGTCATTAGCTGAATCTCCCTGCTCCGTGTCTGTGAGTGCGTTGTGACCCTGGGGACAGACTTGCGAGTTTGTTTTTTACGTTTTTGAGCCAGGAGGCCAGGATTGGGAAAAACTTGGGCCACTTTTCATCCAGGCAACTGGAGAGCAGCACAGACTAAGTCTTACTTACCAAACATTTAAACTAACAACAGCATACTCTTTGGTATCTTTCGGTAAAATCACGTAGATAGAAAAATAACTAATAAAGTGAAACCTTGGATTGTGAGCATAATTCCTTCTGGAAACGTGCTCTTAATCCAAAGCACTCGTATATCAAAGCGAATTTCCCCCATAAGAAATAATGGAAACTCAGATGATTCGTTCCACAAACCAAAAATACCGTATTCATATAAAAAATATTAATACAAAATACCTTTTTATATTTTTATTATTTAATATAAAGTATTCAAATTTATTAATTACATTTAATCGTGGCTGGTGTGAGGGAGACGAGATAGAGGATGGTTATTGTGTAGGACGACTTTCACTTGCAGTACAGTTACTAAAGAACAGTCACTACACATGGACACAAAATAAAAAAATGCTTTACGCACACACACGTATTCACAACACTACAGTACTGTAGTAAACAGTATACACGTAGTCACAACACTATAGTACTATAGTAAACAGTATACACGTGGTCACAACACTATAGTACTATAGTAAACAGTATAGACGTGGTCACAACACTATAGTACTATAGTAAACAGTATACACGTGGTCACAACACTATAGTACTGTAGTAAACAGTATACACGTGGTCCCAACACTATAGTACTATAGTAAACAGTATACACGTGGTCCCAACACTATAGTACTATAGTAAACAGTATACACGTGGTCACAACACTACAGTACTATAGTAAACAGTATACACTTGGTCACAACACTATAGTACTGTAGTAAACAGTATACACGTGGTCACAACACTATAGTACCATAGTAAACAGTATACACATGGTCACAACACTATAGTACTATAGGAAACAGTATACACGTGGTCACAACACTATAGTACTGTAGTAAACAGTATACACGTGGTCCCAACACTATAGTACTATAGTAAACAGTATACACGTGGTCACAACACTATAGTACTATAGTAAACAGTATACACGTGGTCACAACACTATAATACTATAGTAAACAGTATACACGTGGTCACAACAATATAGTACTGTAGTAAACAGTATACACGTGGTCCCAACACTATAGTACTATAGTAAACAGTATACACGTGGTCACAAGACTATAGTACTGTAGTATACAGTATACACGTGGTCACAACACTACAGTACTATAGTAAACAGTATGCACGTGGTCACAACACTATAGTACTGTAGTAAACAGTATAGACGTGGTCACAACACTATAGTACTATAGTAAACAGTACACACATGGTCACAACACTATAGTACTATAGGAAACAGTATACACGTGGTCACAACACTATAGTACTATAGTAAACAGTATACACGTGGTCCCAACACTATAGTACTATAGTAAACAGTATACACGTGGTCACAACACTATAGTACTGTAGTATACAGTATACACGTGGTCACAACACTACAGTACTATAGTAAACAGTATGCACGTGGTCACAACACTATAGTACTGTAGTAAACAGTATAGACGTGGTCACAACACTATAGTACTATAGTAAACAGTATACACATGGTCACAACACTATAGTACTATAGTAAACAGTATACACGTGGTCACAACACTATAGTACTGTAGTAAACAGTATACACGTGGTCACAACACTATAGTACTATAGTAAACAGTATACACATGGTCACAACACTATAGTACTATAGGAAACAGTATACACGTGGTCACAACACTATAGTACTGTAGTAAACAGTATACACGTGGTCCCAACACTATAGTAATGTAGTAAACATTACACACGTGGTCACAACACTATAGTACTGTAGTAAACAGTGTACACGTGGTCACAACACTATAGTACTATAGTAAACAGTAAACACGTGGTCACAACACTATAGTACTATAGTAAACAGTATACACGTGGTCACAACACTATAGTACTGTAGTAAACAATATACACGTGGTCACAACACTATAGTACTATAGTAAACAGTATACACGTGGTCACAACACTATAGTACTGTAGTAAACAGTATAGACGTGGTCACAACACTATAGTACTGTAGTAAACAGTATACACGTGGTCACAACACTATAGTACTGTAGTAAACAGTATAGACGTGGTCACAACACTATAGTACTGTAGTAAACAGTATACACGTGGTCACAACACTATAGTACTGTAGTAAACAGTATACACGTGGTCACACTATAGTACTATAGTAAACAGTATACACGTGGTCACAACACTATAGTACTGTAGTAAACAGTATACACGTGGTCACAACACTATAGTACTGTAGTAAACATTACACACGTGATCACAACACTATAGTACTGTGGTAAACATTACACACGTGGTCACAACACTATAGTACTGTAGCAAACAGTGTACACGTGGTCACAACACTATAGTACTATAGTAAACTGTACACACGTGGTCACACCACTATAGAACTGTAGTAAACAGTATACACGTGGTCACAACATTATAGTACTATAGTAAACAGTATACACGTGGTCACAACACTATAGTACTATAGTAAACAGTATAGACGTGGTCAACAAAACTATAGTACTATAGTAAACAGTATACACGTGGTCACAACACTATAGTACTGTAGTAAACAGTATACACGTGGTCCCAACACTATAGTACTATAGTAAACAGTATACACGTGGTCACAACACTATAGTACTGTAGTAAACAGTATACACGTGGTCCCAACACTATAGTACTATAGTAAACAGTATACACGTGGTCACAACTCTACAGTACTATAGTAAACAGTATACACTTGGTCTCAACACTATAGTACTGTAGTAAACAGTATGCACGTGGTCACAACACTATAGTACTGTAGTAAACAGTATACACGTGGTCCCAACACTATAGTACTATAGTAAACAGTATACACGTGGTCACAACACTATAGTACTGTAGTATACAGTATACACGTGGTCACAACACTACAGTACTATAGTAAACAGTATGCACGTGGTCACAACACTATAGTACTGTAGTAAACAGTATAGACGTGGTCACAACACTATAGTACTATAGTAAACAGTATACACATGGTCACAACACTATAGTACTATAGGAAACAGTATACACGTGGTCACAACACTATAGTACTGTAGTAAACAGTATACACGTGGTCCCAACACTATAGTACTATAGTAAACAGTATACACGTGGTCACAACACTATAGTACTGTAGTATACAGTAAACACGTGGTCACAACACTACAGTACTATAGTAAATAGTATGCACGTGGTCACAACACTATAGTACTGTAGTAAACAGTATACACGTGGTCACAACACTATAGTACTATAGTAAACAGTATACACATGGTCACAACACTATAGTACTATAGTAAACAGTATACACGTGGTCACAACACTATAGTACTGTAGTAAACAGTATACACGTGGTCCCAACACTATAGTACTATAGTAAACAGTATACACGTGGTCACAACACTATAGTACTGTAGTATACAGTATACACGTGGTCACACCACTACAGTACTATAGTAAACAGTATACACGTGGTCACACCACTACAGTACTATAGTAAACAGTATAGACGTGGTCACAACACTATAGTACTGTAGTAAACAGTATAGACGTGGTCCCAACACTATAGTACTATAGTAAACAGTATACACGTGGTCACAACACTATAGTACTATAGTAAACAGTATACACGTGGTCACAACACTATAGTACTGTAGTAAACAGTATACACGTGGTCCCAACACTATAGTACTATAGTAAACAGTATACACGTGGTCAAAACACTATAGTACAATAGTAAACAGTATACACGTGGTCACAACACTATAGTACTATATTAAACAGTATACACGTGGTCACAACACCATAGTACTGTAGTAAACAGTATACACGTGGTCACAACACAAGCAATCGTCTTCAGGTGAAATAATACAGCAGGCGGACTGCTGAGACAGGAAGAAATGTAGCGAGAGAGCTACTGCAACCAAAGGTTACACTATATACGTTTGTGGTGGGATTTGCAAGTAAATGTAAGATCGCAGAGCAAGCATACCCCGGCTAATCCCTCGGCTACTCCGAGGGGGAGTGGGAGCGGAGGGGCTGCCGTAACGGGCGAGATAGTGGGGGTGAAATTTACAGAGGGTACAAGCTGATAGAAAGAGGATCAAACTCAGCAAACTTAGAAATGTAATGCAACTCATTGAGTCGGCCAACACAACAAATAATACTTTGCCTGGTTGATCACCGTCCTTCTCTGCTTGTGTGTCTCCCTGTGTGTGGGGAGCGGTGGTGCAGCTGTTAGCGCTACGCTGCGCTATGAACCTGGCGACCCGGGTTCGATTCCCGCTCACGGCCAACACCAGTGACGATTATCTGAACCGGTCCCGGGCCTCCCCTAGGTCGACTCAGCCTCAAATGAGTACCTGGTGCGGTGTGTAAACATCGCCACTAGGGAGACAAAGGCGGTCGGGCGTGGTGCTGGCCACCCACCCCCTCGTGTACTGTTCCGGCCTTCACAGGTGCTCGCTAACAGCACTTGCCCCTACAGTCTGTTCAGGCTATACGGGGGATCTTTGTGTCTCCCTGTCTGTGTTTGGTCTCTCTCTCTCAAATTTAGTTTCACCTGATGACGACTGCTTGAGTTGCAATCGAAACGTCGTATTCTATTATTTTGTTTATTTTTTCTACGTGACTTTACCGAAAGACCATTGAGTAACAACAGTGTTTTTACGAATCACAGCTAAGAGACAAACAACATTATATTTTCTATTAAACATAACATTTTAATAACATGTTAAAAAATACTTTAAATCTCATCACTGCTCCTCATACTCAATCCGTGATCAGTGCCGGATTATCCTCGGAACAAAATAATCATTAGCTGTGGGCCCCGCACTTTCAAGCGCCCCGCGCTAAATGATCTCACCCTATAAATCCCCGTTCAGTGATTCTGTACTTGCTCTATTACTATAGTAAAATTACAATTACTTTACTATGCAAGTTAAAAACTTCGTGCTTTATAATTGTGTTTTTTTCATTTATTCTGGGCACCTTTATAATATAAGCTACAGGACCCGCACGAGCTTAATCCGGCACTGTCCGGGATACTGTTCCAGTGCCCAACCAGGCTGTTGAAGACACCGTGAGTGGAGTTGAGGGGGATCGGTGGAGGTGTGAAGGGGGCGAGTGATGCCGACGGGCTGCGAGGGGGTCATCCGAGAGGGTGCCCAGTGGGGAGATGAAGCAATGAAATCGCTCCACGTGCAGGTGCTGGGTGGATTACTGCACAGCGGCATCGTGGGAGGTGGCGACGGGTCGTGGACGTCTCTACCCACTAGTGGATTGACCATGGCTGATGGTGGTGATGATGATGGATGTTGCTCACTCACTTGGCGACGTATGAAACGCCAGAGATGCACGGCGATGTGCAGGGTGTTCAGCAGCACGGTGGAGCTGATGGCCTCCTTGCAGCCGCTGTACAGCTGACCTACAGCGTGGAGCAGAGCAGGGAGCGCGCTGTCCACTATGGCCTGGCAGCTGCTGCTCAGCTCACCCATAGCCTGCAGGAGGGCAGGGAGCACGCTGTCCACAATGTCCTCACTGTGGCTACTGAACATCGGTCCCCAGGTGGCGACCCCTGCTGATGCAGAGACGTTCTTCACGAGTCCCGAGTAGTTGATCGTGGTGGTGGTGGTGTTGGAGGCGTTAATGTCCGAACCCCCACGCCGAGATCCTCCGAGGAGCTCCACCATCGGCTGCGTGAGCAGCAGAACCACAGTGAGGACAGCCGTGAAGATCGCCATGGTGGTGGTGGTGGCGAAGGTCTCTGAAGAACTCGAAGTGGAGGAGCAGCGTGGGGTGAGGTGGTTTCCTCTCCAGGAGCCGACTCCACTCTGACCTCTGCCGTGACGTCACCGGGCCATGACGTCACCGTGACGTCAGAGGTTTCCACGGCTCTTACGTCATTATAGCATTTGGAACGTGGCTGTGCAATGGAACATCAACACGTGATGCACTACAACACTGTATTGTTTATAGAATTGTAATACAATACTAATTATTCACATCTGAGACAGAACATCGGCAGAGGAGGGAGCCTCACTCCTCACTTCTCCCAACCAGCTTAAAAGTCGCTACGAATCTTAACAGCGTTCATTGAAGCTCTGTGGATGTGTAGGCCTTACTTTAACATATATTTCTGTGACCAGTCACAAGCTAATCCCTTAGCTATTTCAATGCTAAATTCGCCTAGTTATTTCAATGCTAAATTCTCCTGTTTTGATTTGTACTAAGTGCCTCGGTGAATGTGTATGCTCTGACTTCAACGTAACTATTTCTGTAGCAGTTACAAGCGAGTCACTCAGCCATTTCAATGCTAAATTCTATGCTAATCCCATTGTCAAGGGGTGCCTCTGCGGATGTGTATGCCTTAACTTAGCTATTTCAATGCTAAATTCTATGCTAATTCCTTTTAACAATGGGGGCCTCTGCGGATGTGTATGCTTTAACTTTTAACATAGCTATTTCTGTGACCAGTCACAAGCTAATCATTCAGCCATTTCAATGCTAAATTTTATGCTAATTCCTTCGTCAAGGCTCTTTGTTCCTCTCACACAGCTTAAAAGCCGTGATCTGAACGTGGCTCTTTCACTCCAGCGCTGTCCTACCAGACAGTCTCGCCCCCTTCACCTGATGAAGGCCGCTTGTGTTGTGGCCGAAACGTCGTGAGAATATTATTGTGTTATTTTATTTTATAAATTTATTATTTTATTCTCATTCTACGTGACTTTACCGAAAGAACCAAAGAAGATGTAGGTTTTTACTTTAACATAGCCATTTCCGTGACCAGTCACAAGCTAATCCCTCAGCTATTTGCACAAGCTAATCCCTTAGCTATTTCAATGCTAAATTACTAGTTGCCTCTGTGGATGTGTAGGTTTTGACTTTAACATAGCCATTCCTGTGACCAGTCACAAGCTAATCCCTTAGCTATTTACATGCTAAATTACTAGTTGCCTCTGTGGATGTGTCGGTTTTGACTTTAACATAGCCAATTCCGTGACCAGTCACAAGCTAATCCCTCAGCTATTGATATGTAAACCCCTTTGTCAAGGTGCCTTACTTCTCCCAACCAGCTTAAAAGTCGCTACGAATCTTAACATCGTTAATTGAAGCTCTGTCGTCCCGACAGTACTGTACCTTTCACCTAAAGACGGCCGCTTGCGTTGTGGCCAAAACGTCGTGAGAATTTTATTGTGTTTTTTATTATTTTATTCTCATTCTACGTGACTTTACCGAAAGAACCAAAGAAAATAAAATAATAAAGATATAAAACAATAAAATTCCCCAAATCAAAATTCATATACTGTTGATTTATTCACTCCATCTCCGCAGTGGACACTGCCGGTTGTGTTCCTTCCTTAGCTCCCATTCCCACGTTAGTCTCGACCACCGGCCGTCATCACTTCAAGTTGTGTGTCCTGCCTCACCCCACCTTTCTAAACTAAAATTACGTCCTTAATTATATGAAGTCATATGAAGTCCAATTGACGTATCCGTCTTCCAGTATCAGTGTAATTCTTAGGATGTGCATCATCTCTACGCTTCCTTGTGCATTTCTAAACATTGGTTCTATTTTCCGTTTGTGATGCATCTGTTTGAAAAAAACGTTCTGCTTAAGGCATATGGCTCAGTTACGTTTCATTATTAAGTTAAGATAACAATAAGCACTTTGTTCTGCCCTGATACACCTCTCTTGATCATTTTCATCCGTCTTCCCCTTCAACAACCGCCCTACGTGTAGATGCACTTCTGTGTTTTCAAGGCTGTGTCCCTGTTCTTTTTGCGTTCAGTTTGTTATTCCCCCGCACCTCCAGTAAAGCATGGTTGGCTGCGTACGGTGCGAAAGAAGTTCACCATGCAAACATACGCTGCGTTGAAAAATGATTCTACTGACTGCAGACCAATCCTGGACAGATTTCTCAATACGAGTGCAATATCGAGGGTACAGATCAATACCAACTGAACACAGATGCTAATTCATGGACGTGTGGCAACTCTAGCCATGCCCATGCAAACATACACAACATCTTGACCATGAATCGCCTATGCGGCAGATTAAATGTCAAGCATTATACATTGAATTTCGATCTACTTTTGTTCGTTTTGATTTATTTTGGCGCAGTTTCAAGTAAGTATTTTTAATAGAATTATTATATTGCCATTTACTGTATAATTGTGATAATAGACCAAGCACTGAGACATTGCCCAGGGTTGGTCTACAATCGAAAAGGTGGCAACCCCATAGCACACCCTCATGTGTTCCAGTGTTAACACATCGTATGTTTGTATCTTGAAATTCTTTCGCACCGTACGTAGCCCACCGCTCCCCCCACCACACACGTGCACAGCAGCTCCAGAGAGCGACTTTTGGGTCAGAGGTAGCCGCATTGTACTGGGGCCGTTCATAAATGAGGGGGGGGGGGGGGGGGGTGAGAAATGTGACGTCACATCAAAATGCGCAACTTTAAATAAATATAGACAAGACGTTCTACGTAATTAAATAGACTTTTTAATAAATATTTTCTCCTACAACATCAGAGTGCAGCGCCACATTAAATAAGCACCACAATGACAATAGTTTAAAGCGATATGAAGCATGTTTTATTTTGGGGGGGGGGCACAGCTTTGTACCGTCATATTTGAGGGGGGGCTCTGACTCTTTGTGACGCCGCGTGACGATGGGAGGGGGGGTCAAAAATCGTCTAAAATCGCGTGACGTCATTTATGGACGGCCCCCACAGCGTGAAATAGCGCAACAAACCGAACCCGCGTACAGCGAGGGAAGCCCTGGCTGGTTTATCATTCATTAATCTCCAGTTCAGTCACAAACGAATCTCTTAGAGCCGAAGGCGCGATTCAGTATCACGTTGGCATGCCGTGTCAACCCGTACGGGGTTACCCCGTATTGGTGTACAGGGAGATTGAGTTCTCAGGTCCATACGGCTTACTAGAGCCGTTTCAAAACGGGCAAAACAATGTTTTGTGTTTCTCCCCTTGTGATGGGATTTTGTAGGATGAACGTTGAGATTTGTAAGGGGCACGGGGTGACCAATAAGGTCTGAATTGGTCTGTAATAAGAGAGGCAATGGTTAGGGGTTGACAGGTGTGCGTTGGCACTGCGTGCCACGTCGCGTTGTCATACAGCTGGCACTCCGATGAGCAATGATTCGGCGACGCACGGTGCCAAAGGGGCCGTCCATAAATGACGTCACGCGACTTCTGACGATTTTTGACCCCACCCCCCCATTGTCACACGGCGTCACAAAAAGTCAGACCCCCCCCTCAAATATGACGTCACAAAGCTCTGGCCCCCCTCCCACCAAATAAAACATGCTTCAAATCGCTTTAAACTATTGTCATTGTAGTGCGTATTTAATGTGGCGCTGCACTCTGATGTTGTAGGAGAAAACATTTATTAAAAAGTATATTTAATTAAGTAGAACGTGTCGTCTATATTTACTTAAAGTTGCGCATTTTGATGTGACGTCACATTTCTCACCCCCCCCCTCGTCACACATCGTCACAAATGTCTGATCGCCCCCCCCCCAGGTGCGTGACGTCATTTATGGACGGCCCCAAAGACGTTCAACATTCGTGCGTATCCGCCGTGATGTGGGGCGAAGTAATATTCTAATCTTATTATCCGCGATGCCTGCAGGATTAGCTTTTTTCTTCTTCGTCTTCCAAAGCAGATTATTAATGAGAATATTGATGGAATTTCCCCCAGTGCATGTTGGCTGGGGAAGGGCTGTTTAAGACCCGCGGTGAACCCGCTCATCTCCACGTATCGGCATGAAATGATAAAATCGCAGATTTTCGGAAGCGCGTTCGTTTCAAGTGGATGCTTGTTGTCAACACCGCCACATTGACAGCACTCGCAATCATCCCATACTCAATTGAAACTCTTCTTAAGTAATTGCTTATTGTGTTTAGTTTCTTGTCCTTACCTCATACCTCCGATTAGCACGGTGGGCTACGTACGGTGCGAAAGAATTTCAAGATACAAACATACGATGTGTTAACACTGGAACACATGAGGGTGTGCTATGGGGTTGCCACCTTTTCGATTGTAGACCAACCCTGGGCAATGTCTCAGTGCTTGGTCTATTATCATAATTATACAGTAAATAACAATACAATAATTGTATAAAAAATACTTACTTGAAACTGCTCCAAAATCAATCAAAACGAACAAAAGTAGATCGGAATTCAATGTAAAATGCTTGACATTTAATCTGCCGCATAGGCGATTCATGGTCAAGATGTTTTGTATGTTTGTATGGGCATGGCTAGAGTTGCCAACCGTCCGAGAAATAGCATCTGTGTTCAGGTCGTATTGATCTGTACCCTCGATATTGCACTCGTATTGAGAAATCTGTCCAGGTTTGGTCTGCTATCAGTAGAATCATTTTTCAACGCAGCGTATGTTTGCATGGTGAACTTCTTTCGCACCGTACGCTGCCAACCATGCTTTAATGGAGGTGCGGGGGAATGACAAACTGAACGCAAAAAGAACAGGGACACAGCCTTGAAAACACAGAAGTGCATTTGCACGTAGGGCGGTTGTTGAAGGGGAAGAGGGATGAAAATGATTAAGAGAGGCGTATCAGGGCAGAGCAAAGTGCTTATTATTATTATTATCTTAACTTAATAATGAAACGTAACTGAGCCATATGCCTTAAGCAGAACGTTTTTTTCAAACAGATGCATCACAAACAGAAAATATAACCAATGTTTAGAAATGCACAAGGAAGCGTAGAGATGATGCGCATCCTAAGAACACCACTGATACTGGAAGACGGACACGTCAATTGGACTTCATATGCAAATTAAGGACGTAATTTTAGTTTAGAAAGGTGGGGTGAGGCAGGACACACAACTTGAAGTGATGACGGCCGGTGGTCGAGACTAACGTGGGAATGGGAGCTAAGGAAGGAACACAACCGGCAGTGTCCACTGCGGATATGGAGTGAATAAATCAACAGTATATGAATTTTGATTTGGATAATTTTATTGTTTTATATCTTTATTATTTTATTTTCTTTGGTTCTTTCGGTAAAGTCACGTAGAATGAGAATAAAATAATAAAATGACACGATAAAATTCTCACGACGTTTTGGCCACAACGCAAGCGGCCGTCTTTAGGTGAAAGGTAACTGTCGGGACGACAGAGCTTCAATTAACGATGTTAAGATTCGTAGAGACTTTTAAGCTGGTTGGGATAAGTGAAGCACCTTGACAAAGGGGTTTACATATCAATAGCTGAGGGATTAGCTTGTGACTGGTCACGGAATTGGCTATGTTAAAGTCAAAACCTACACATCCACAGAGGCAACTAGTAATTTAGCATTGAAATAGCTAAGGGATTAGCTTGTGACTGGTCACAGGAATGGCTATGTTAAAGTCAAAACCTACACATCCACAGAGGCAACTAGTAATTTAGCATTGAAATAGCTAAGGGATTGGTTTGTGCAAATAGCTGAGGGATTATCTTTATTATTTTATTGTTTCCCTTCTACGTGACTTTACCGAAAGAACCAAGAATATAGTATATGAATTAGATCATTTATTTATTTTGCTAACTTTACAATTAATCGTACATTTTAATTGTACTAGTTTAATGTCTTCAGGTTTAGTTTCTAATTCTCTAGGATAAAACAAGTTATTTTGTCAAAAAGAATGACGTTAATTGGCGCATACATTGAAAGTGCAATTTTAAATGAACCGTGTCAGTCTTCAAATACTGTTCTGGTTATTCCCACCTTGTTGGTGTCCCTATTGTCTCCTGCACCCACTAACAACGGAGTTATTGTTGGGATGGAGAGAAGCACAGCCAGCAGCCAGCCAGGAAACTCGAAACATAGAATATATTAATAGCAGCATGACTTACACTGCTACAGCAGCGAGGTGGTCATGTAACTATTTACATTCTCTGTGTCGCAAACATTAAATGGCAACTAATCTTTCCGTGGTACGCTTGTCCCCACGATTTGAGGACCAATTCCTTAGCGAAGGATTTACTACCAATTGAAGGATGATACAAGTGAAATGTGAAGTGGTAAGATTGATCTTAGATCATTGCAAGCCAATCCCAGATTCTGAGTGCGGAGTGACTCGGCAGGGCCGACGGCGTGAGCCTGGCACCTTGGGAGTTGTCATGGTCAGGGAGCAATGAGGCCGCGTTACCGGTTGTCTTAGTTTTGGGGAATTCTGTGTCCAGAACTCTGATCCACAGTAACGATGAAACAAACACAATGTAGAAAAAAGAACAGTTGCAAATGTTGCAGGAAATTGAAAGGCATTTTATTACAAAAATCATTACCATTCACACAAACAGTATAGTATTATAGTAGTTCGAAAATTAGACTGTAGAAAATAGTCATGTGTAATGATGAAAAATACTTGAATATAACATTTATCATTATCTTATTAGAATATATGAACGTGTAATGGCAAATTAAAACGATGCGATACGATTTGACAATCCTTTACAGCGATACACTTAATCCAGTGAAGTTGAATGTGAACGCTGAAACACGTAAATATTACTGAACATATCGTGAATAGAAGAAACTGATTTAACAAAATATCCATACAATTAAAACATCAATGAAGCAGGTTGCTGGAATGGATGCTCCAGGCGCCACTCTACGCGTGAGTGGTGCCAGTGGACTGAGAGGCCGTGCCAGGAGTCGCTGTCGCTGGCTGCTCAATGACCACCACCCTCTCGGCCGCTGCAGGGAGGGCGCGGCGCTGAGCCTTGAACTTCAGCTTCCCGTCTTCAGTCAAGCAGCAGCTCACGCTCTGCGGGTCCACGTCCCTGGGCAGCTGCGTCTCCCTGTGGAACTCCTGGCAGCTGTGGCTGTAGCTGCCGCTGCTGACTTCTCCGCTCTTCACCTCGCGCCGTCCGGCCACCACCAGCTTGTCTCCAGACACCTTCACGGCCAGGTCCTGTGGGGAGAAGTCCTGCACGTCCAAGGACGCGACAAACCCGCCTCCCTGCTTCTGTGGATCTTCAATCTGGAACCCACTGCTCACGGCCGGCTGCTGCAGCAGTGCGTCTCCGAGGCTGCCCGGAGCCCGCGTGTGGCTGCTGAGCTGATCGACTCCACGGAAGATTCTCTCCATCCTCTCGATCTCGCTCCTCATGTCTCGCTGCAGCTGCTGGAAAATACTTTCACCGCGGGGGTTCCAGACCGGCCAGCCTGGCCAGACGCTCCTCTCCATCACGTGCATCGCAGGGAAGTAAACACTGAGGGCCATGCTTGTTGATGTGCTTCACAGTGAGGCTCGCTTCAGCTGTGAGCGCTGCTCCCTCCTCCGCCGATGTTCTGCCAGTGCAGCTATAGGAGCTGCTTTTATAGCCCTGGCAGTAGCTATGAGCAGATGCCAGGGGGAGCCAGAAGCGTCCAGAATGACGCAGCTGCTCCCAGGGCTTCCCTCATCCACAGCAAATAGCAGTGACTCAAACCTGGGGTTCAGCTGTGTGACGTCTTCTCTAAACTAAAAATGATATTTCCATTGGAAACAAGCAGGCAAGACACAACTTTAATACACTATAGTACACCAGGACAGTGATATTTTGAAATGTACATATTGTCAATGAGAAAACGTGGTGTGCATTTGTGTCATTCCTTCACGTAAAGTCCTGGTCACAAAAGCAAAGTTTATGGGGAATAATAATACCCATTTTATATAGTTTTGAGGCATAAGCAATTAGAAAATAACACTTACTACCCAGGAACAAAAATCGTGTTACATAGTGAATTATCAGTGCAGAGCGAATTCCATGGCAGTAAACTGCTCACAGACTGCAGCCCGAGACACGAGTCACGCTCTTGATTCTGTGCGGATGGAGGAAGCCCCTGGGAGCAGCTGCGTCATTCTGGACGCTTCTGGCTGCCCCTGGCATCTGCTCGTAGCTACTGCCAGGGCTATAAAAGCAGCTCCTGTAGCTGCACTGGCAGAACATCGGAAGAGCAGGGAGCAGCGCTAACAGCTGAAGCGAGCCTCACTGTGAAGCACATCAACATGGAAGCATGAGATGTCCTTAATTAACGCTAAGACACATTAATCAAAAACGCTAAAACACCTATTAGCAACATCAGTAAGGATGAGCGCTTTGAGCTTCCTCAATTAAAAAAAAGAGAGGACATCGTCATCCTCTCAGCCGACAAGGGCGATGTCACTGTCATCATGGAAAAAAAAACACATACAATAACAAAATTCAGGACCTACTGAATGATTGTAGCTATACCAAAGTCAATAGAGATCCCACCAACCGCCTTGTTACAAAAACCAACAATATCATCACTGATTCAACATCTTTAATCGAACCAACCAAGCGGCTTTCCTTAAAACCCTCTGCTGCTAGACCACACAGATTTTATGGCTTACCAAAAATCCATAAAGAAGATACACCACTTCGTTCTATCATCTTCATCATTAACTCACCCACCCACAAACTGGCCCGATTTCTGTCTGAGACCTTACAACCATTCACTGGTAAGACCACCTCAGCTGTACTTAAATCAGCTCACTTGGTATCGTTAATTAAGGACATCTCACTATCTCCAGGTGATTTGCTTGTCACTTTCGATCTAGTATCGTTGTTTACCAAAGTTCCTGTGCCTGACACCATTACAATCATTGAAGATGTGGTCCAACAAGGATTGAATGCTGATGTACCGGCCCTGGTTAGACACTGCCTCACCAACACTTACTTCACCTGGAATGGAACATTGTACAAACAAGTTGAAGCTACCCCAATGGATTCGCCCTTATCTCCAGTTGTAGCCAATGTTTTCATGGAAAAATGTTTTGAGACGGATGCCATCCAGGCATCCACCCTACGTCCTTGTCTAAGAGGTACATAGATGACACGTTCGTCATCTGGCCACATGGCCTACCAGCTCTGGGCCAATTCTTCAACCACATCAATTCCATACACCCAGCCATCAGATTTACCATGGAGGTGGAAAAAGATGGAAAGCTACCCTTTTTGGATATCTTAATTAAAAGGAGACCTGACGGTTCAATGAGCCACTCTGTCTACAGGAAAGCTACCCATACAGATGCTTACTTGAAACCGGATTCCCACCACCATCCATCCCAGAAGAACTCCCTCATCAAGACTCTATACCATGGAGCCCAATGCATTCCGACCAGGAACACATTACCAGTGAACTCAAACACGTACACCAGGCTCTCAGGGCTAATGGTTACTCCGACTACACAATCCGCAAAGCCATCACTCCAGTCATGAAGAAGGATCCTCTTGTGGAGCCACTCAAAACCATCACCTTACCCTACATTGCAGGGGTCACTAAAACGATCTCCAAAATCCTGAATAAACACAAGATCCAGGTCCGATTCAACACAGTACATAAAATCCGTGATCTGGTTCCATCTGTAAAAGATGCTGTTCCAGACATACAGTACCCGGGTGTTTACAAACTAAAGTGCCTCTGTGGTAGTAGCTACATTGGAGAAACCAAACGACATATCTCGGACCGCATCCGCGAACATAATGCAGACTTGAAACACATTAGAACGAACTCCTCCGCCGTGGCAGATCACTGTTATAATTCAGTGGGCTCACATGACATTGACTTCTCAAAGACGGAGGTTCTGTGCAAGCCAACCGGCTACCATGAGAGATTCGTTCATGAGGCTATCCACATATACAAGCACAGAGACAATTTCAACCGAGAAGATGGATTCTGGCTTAGTAACCATTGGAAAGATGTTTTAAACCATTGCGGTTCTTAATTAATAATTTTATGGTGATCTTCAGACGGCAGCTCTTTCACTGGCATTGACTCTTAATACTTCTCACACCACGGTTAATGGTATGGTTTATAACATGATTATAACAGCGCCTCGCAGCTGTTTCTCTCCTCCCTCTGTTCCGACCATGGATGGACACATCAGTCTGAACGGGGCTGGTAGCTGTCCGTGGTGCTGATGTGGAGGGTAAGAATCCACCCATTTTTTCGCCATATAGCATCGTGATATATAACGACTTATTGTTGGTAGCTCAGCTGATTGGAGAATATATAGAGTTTATTGTTAACATTGAGGTAGTTTATATTTTAGTTTTTTTCATCTGTTTACTATATGGTATTCATTATATAGTGTAGTGCATACCCAGTTGCTGTTATGAGCTCTGCTTATTGAAGAATATATTGAGTACATTTATTATATTGATGTAATTTAGACTCAGGTTTTTTCACATCGGTTTACTGTATGATATTTGAGTTGTTGCATCCCCCTTTTTGCATCCTTGTACGAGGTGCCTCGGTGGATGTGTAGGCTTTGACTTTAACATAGCTATTTCGTTGACCAGTCACAAGCTAATCCCTCAGCTATTCAATGCTAAAATCTCTTGTTTGATTTGTACTAGGTGCCTCTGTTGATGTGTAGGCTTTGAATTTAACATATCTATTTTTGTGACCAGTCACAAGCTAAATCCGTCAGCTATTTCAATGATAAATTCTCCTGTTTGATATGTTAACCCCTTTGTCAAGGTGCCTCTCTTCTCTCAACCAACTTAAAAGACGCTACGAATCTTAGCAGCGTTCATTGGAGCTCTGTCGTCCCGACAGTCACAAGCTAATCCCTCAGCTATTCAATGCTAAATTCTCCCGTTTGATTTGTACTAGGTGCCTCTGTGGATGTGTAGGCTTTGACTTTAACATAGCTATTTCTGTGACCAGTCACAAGCTAAATCCATCAGCTATTTCAATGATAAATTATCCTGTTTGATATGTTCACCCCTTTGTCAAGGTGCCTCTCTTCTCTCAACCAGCTTAAAAGACGCTACGAATCTTAGCAGCGTTCATTGGAGCTCTGTCGTCCCGACAGTTTTTTGTTCCTTCACCTGAAGAAGGCCAATTGTGTAGTGGCCAAAACGTCGTGAGAATTTAATTGTTATATTTTATTATTTTATTCTCATTCTACGTGATTTTACTGAAAGAACCAAATAAGATGAATCCTTGCAGTCACGAAAGCTTCAAATCGAAAAATGTCCTTAATTAACGCTAAGACACATATTAATCAAAAACGCTAAGACACCTATTAGCAACATCAGTAAGTATGTGCGCTTTGAGCTTTCTCAATTAAAAAAGAGAGAGGGCATCGTCATCTTCTCAGCCGACAAGGGCAATGTCACTGTCATCATGGAAAAAAAAACATACAATAACAAAATTCAGGATCTACTGAATGATGGTAGCTGTACCAAAATCAATAGAGATCCAACCAACTGCCTTGTTACAAAAACCAACAATATCATCACTGATTCAACATCTTTAATCGAACCAACCAAGCAGCTTTCCTTAAAACCCTCTGCTGTTAGACCACCCAGATTTTATGGCTTACCAAAAATCCATAAAGAAGATACACCTCTTCATCCTATCGTCTTCATCATTAACTCACCCACCTGCAAACTGGCCCCATTTCTGTATCAGACCTTACAACCATTCACTGGTAAGACCACCTCAGCTGTACTTAAATCAGCTCACTTGGTATCGTTATTTAAGGACATCTCACCATTTCCAGGTGATTTGCTTGTCAGTTTCGATCTAGTATCGTTGTTTACCAAAGTTCCTGTGCCTGACACCATTGCAATCATTGAAGATTTGCTCCAAACTGGAATTGAATGCTGATGTACCGGCCCTGGTTAGACACTGCCTCACCAACACTTACTTCACCTGGAATGGAACATTCTATAAACAAGGTGAAGTTACCCCAATTGGTTCTCCCTTATCTCCAGTTATAGCCAATGTTTTCATGGAAAAATGTTTTGAGACAGATGCCATCCAGGCATCCACCCTACGGCTTTGTCTAAGAGGTACATAGATGACACGTTCGTCATCTGGCCACATGGCCTACCAGATCTGGGCCAATTTTTCAACCACATCAATTCCATACACCCAGCGATCAGATTCACGATGGAGATGGAAAAGGATGGCAAATTAACATTCTTGGATGTTTTAATCGTACAGAGACCAGATGGCTCAATGGTACACTATGTCTACAGGAAAGCCACCCATATGAATGCCTAACAAAACCTGACTCCCACCACCATCCATCCCAGAAGAATTCTCTCAACATAACTCTACACCATAGAGCTCGATGTATTTCCGACCATCACCGCCTAGCCAGTGAACTGGAACACGTACACCAAGGCCTCAAGATGAATGGATATTTAGACTACACAATCCGAAAAGCTATCACCCCAACCATTGGGAAGGAACCATCTGAGGACCCAATAAAAACCATCACCTTGCCATACATAGCAGGGGTCACCAAAAATATTTCCAAAATCATGAGCAAACACAAGATCCAGGTTCGATTCAACACAGTACATAACATTTGTGATCTGATCCCATCTGTGAAGGATGTGATCCCTGACATGCAATACCCCGACGTCTAAAAACTAAGCTGCGTCTGCGGCAGTAGTTACATTGGGGAAACTAAGTGACATGTCTCGGACCGTGTTCGTGAACATAAGGCAGATCTGAAACACGGTAGGACCAATACCTCAGCCATGGCTGATCATTGTTTTAATGCTGTGGGCATACACGAAATTGATTTTTCCAAGACGAAGTTACTCTGCAAACCCACTGCTTATCAGCAAAGATTCGTTAATGAAGCCGTCCAGATGGGTTAACACAGACACAATTTCAACAGACTTGGGTACAAACTGAGCAATCATTGGAAGGACGTTATTAACCAGTTTAAGTCATGACGGGCCATGATGTTCCCAGCCTACCACCTTCTGATATTAGTTGTTTTTTCGGCTCTCTGATTTTTTACATTAACAGATGTCATTTCTCACTAACACAGCTACCTCGTGTGCCATCCTCGAGGCTGCTGCTTCAGGATCTCCCATTAACATGCTAATCTCTCACATTAACATAGCCACCTTGGCGCACTCGCCGTGAAGGAGTCTCGGCGATCTTGCATTGACATGCTAATTTCTGCCTGGCAGCCCTGTGATTGGTGGAAAGCCCACCACCGCCGCGGTCGCTACCCACCACTTGCATTGGCATTGGCTGCTGACATTTGGGCCACGCCCTTTTCAAACCTTTATACCTTTATAAGCAGTTGTTTTTAGCAGCTAACCCCACTTTTCCTGATGACGACCGCTCGTGTTGCGATTGAAACGTCGTGATATTTTTATTATGTTTTCTTATTTTTTCTCTCTACGTGACTTTACCTAAAGACCCAAACAATATGAATTCCTGCAGTCATGAAAGCTTTGAATCAAGGTTGATTAAATGTCAAGTATTGGAGATTTAATTCTGATACAATTATGTTAGTTTTTATTGATTTTGGCGCAGTTTCAAATAATTATTTTTATATCAGTATTTACGTAACTACACTCGTTTACATTCGGCTGTACTCAGCTCACCATTCCTTTGAACTAATAAAAAACTTCTGCTTAACAATTATTAAACATCCTCAGTTGTGTGTCATTAGGTTCAGTATACAAACTGGACTAACAACATTTGGTTTTATGCAACAAAAACTTTATTTCAAAATGTATTTTTTTAAAAGTGTACTGACGAAAGCAACAAATTAAACGTTCTAAATTATATTGTACGTGTACTGCATACAATGTTAACAGTAAGAGCTCAAAGCAGGAACGTACATGTACACCAGATAACTATATTCGTGTGTAAACAATAAATTGCTTACAATATTGTACTTAATGTTGCCCGGTGAAATGAAACATTCTAAATCTAATGAGTCGCATTGTAAATAACATCCTACAGGCTGTTAATATTACTGCTTAGATACGACACATTACATGTCTTTAACATTCTCATGAAGACAAATTACAAAATGCATGACATTGTATCACACTGAATTCCAGCACGAATACTGTTAAATAGTTAGACTACTGGAATGGATGCTCCAGGCACCACTCTACGCGTGAGTGGTGCCAGTGGACTGAGAGGCCGTGCCAGGAGTCGCTGTCGCTGGCTGCTCAATGACCACCACCCTCTCGGCCGCTGCAGGGAGGGCGCGGCGCTGAGCCTTGAACTTCAGCTTCCCGTCTTCAGTCAAGCAGCAGCTCACGCTCTGCGGGTCCACGTCCCTGGGCAGCTGCGTCTCCCTGTGGAACTCCTGGCAGCTGTGGCTGTAGCTGCCGCTGCTGACTTCTCCGCTCTTCACCTCGCGCCGTCCGGCCACCGCCAGCTTGTCTCCAGACACCTTCACGGCCAGGTCCTGTGGGGAGAAGTCCTGCACGTCCAGGGACGCGACAAACCCGCCTCCCTGCTCCTGTGGATCTTCAATCTGGAACCCACTGCTCACGGCCGGCTGCTGCAGCAGTGCGTCTCCGTGGCTGCCCGGGGCCCGCGTGTGGCTGCTGAGCTGATCGACTCCACGGAAGATTCTCTCCATCCTCTCGATCTCGCTCCTCATGTCTCGCTGCAGCTGCTGGAAGAGACTTTCACCGCGGGGGTTCCAGACCGGCCAGCCTGGACGTGCAGGACTTCTCCCCACAGGACCTGGCCGTGAAGGTGTCTGGAGACAAGCTGGTGGTGGCCGGACGGCGCGAGGTGAAGAGCGGAGAAGTCAGCAGCGGCAGCTACAGCCACAGCTGCCAGGAGTTCCACAGGGAGACGCAGCTGCCCAGGGACGTGGACCCGCAGAGCGTGAGCTGCTGCTTGACTGAAGACGGGAAGCTGAAGTTCAAGGCTCAGCGCCGCGCCCTCCCTGCAGCGGCCGAGAGGGTGGTGGTCATTGAGCAGCCAGCGACAGCGACTCCTGGCACGGCCTCTCAGTCCACTGGCACCACTCACGCGTAGAGTGGTGCCTGGAGCATCCATTCCAGTAGTCTAACTATTTAACAGTATTCGTGCTGGAATTCAGTGTGATACAATGTCATGCATTTTGTAATTTGTCTTCATGAGAATGTTAAAGACATGTAATGTGTCGTATCTAAACAGTAATATTAACAGCCTGTAGGATGTTATTTTCAATGCGACTCATTAGATTTAGAATTCATTTCACCGGGCAACATTAAGTACAATATTGTAAGCAATTTATTGTTTACACACGAATATAGTTATTTGGTGAACATGTACGTTCCTGCTTTGAGCTCTTACTGTTAACATTGTATGCAGTACACGTACAATATAATTTAGAACGTCAAATTTGTTGCTTTCGTCAGTACACTTTTTTTTAAATACATTTTGAAATAAAGTTTTTGTTGCATAAAACCAAATGTTGTTAGTCCAGTTTGTATACTGAACCTAATGACACACAACTGAGGATGTTTAATAATTGTTAAGCAGAAGTTTTTTATTAGTTCAAAGGAATGGTGAGCTGAGTACAGCCGAATGGAAATGAGTGTAGTTACGTAAATACTGATATAAAAATAATTATTATAAACTGCACCAAAATCAATAAAAACGAACATAATTGTATCAGAATTAAATCTCCAATACTTGCCATTTAATCAACCTTGACTTAAAGCGTTCATGTCTGCAGGAATTCATATTGTTTGGGTCTTTCGGTAAAGTCACGTAGAGAGAAAAAATAACCAAAAAAATAATAAAAATTTCACGACGTTTCAATCGCAACATGAGCGGTCATCATCAGGAAAAGTGGGGTTAGCTGCTAAAGACAACTGCTTATAAAGCTTTGAAAAGGGCATAGCCCAAATGTCAGCAGCCAATGCCATTGCAAGTGGTGGGTAGCGACCGCGGCGGTGGTGGGCTTTCCACCAATCACAGGGCTGCCAGGCAGAAATTAGCATGTCAATGCAAGATCGCCGAGACTCCTTCACGGCGAGTGCGCCAAGGTGGCTATGTTAATGTGAGAGATTAGTATGTTAATGGGAGATCCTGAAGCAGCAGCCTCGAGGATGGCACACGAGGTAGCTGTGTTAGTGAGAAATGACATCTGTTAATGTAAAAAACTCAGAGAGCCGAAAAAAACAACTAATATTGGAAGGTGGTAGGCTGGGAACATAATGGCCCGTTATGACTTAAACTGGTTAACAATGTCCTTCCAATGATTGCTCAGTTTGTACCCATCTTCTCGGTTGAAATTGTGTCTGTGTTTACACATCTGCATTGCTTCATGAACGAATCTTTGCTGATAGGCAGTGGGTTTGCAGAGTACCTTCGTCTTGGAAAAATCAATTTCGTGTATGCCCACAGCATTAAAACAATGATCAGCCACGGCTGAGGTATTGGTCCTACCGTGTTTCAGATCTGGCTTATGTTCACGAACATAGTCCGAAACATGTCACTTAATTTCCCCAATGTAACTACTGCCGCAGACACAGCTTAGTTTTTAGACGCCGGGGTATTGCATGTCAGGGATCACATCCTTCACAGATGGGATCAGATCACAAATTGTATGTACTGTGTTGAATCGAACCTGGATCTTGTGTTTCCTCATGAGTTTAGAAATATTTTGGTGACCCCTGCTATATATGGCAAGGTGATGGTTTTGATTGGTTACTGAGATGGTTCTTTCCCAACAGTTGGGGTGATAGCTTTTCGGATTGTGTATTCTGAATATCCATTCATTTTGAGGGCTTGGTGTACGTGTTCCAGTTCACTGGCTAGGTGGTGATGGTCGGAAATACATCGAGCTCTATGGTGTAGAGTTTTGATGAGAGAATTCTTCTGGGATGGATGGTGGTGGGAGTCAGGTTTTATTAGGCATTCGTATGGGTGGCTTTCCTGTAGACAGATTGTCCCATTGAGCCATCTGGTCTCTGTACGATGAAAACATCCAAGAATGGTAATTTGCCATCCTTTTCCACCTCCATGGTGAATTTGATCGCTGGGTGTATGTAATTGATGTGGTTGAAGAATTGGCCCAAAGCTGGTAGGCCATGTGGCCAGATGAGGAACGTGTCATCTATGTACCTCTTAGACAAGGACGTAGGGTGGATGCCTGGATGGCATCTGTCTCAAAATATGTTTCCATTAAAAATTGGCTTCAACTGGAGATAAGGGCGAACCCATTGGGGTAGCTTCAACTTCTTTGTATAGTGTTCCATTCCAGGTGAAGTAAGTGTTGGTGAGGCAGTGTCCAACCAGGGCCGGTACATCAGCATTCAATCCTTGTTGGACCAAATCGTCAATGATTGCAACGGTGTAAGGCACAGGAACTTTAGTAAACAACGATACTAGATCGAAACTGACAAGCAAATCACCTGGAAATAGTGAGATGTCATTAATTAACGATACCAAGTGAGCTGATTTAAGTACAGCTGAGGTGGTCTTACCAGTGAATGGTTGTAAGGTCTGAGACAGAAATGGGGCCCGTTTGTAGGTGAGTGAGTCAATAATGAAGACGATAGGATGAAGGGGTGTATCTTCTTTATGATTTTTGGTAAGCCATAAAGTCTGGGTGGTCTAGCAGCAGAGGGTTTTAAGGAAAGCCGCTTGGTTGGTTCGATTAAAGATGTTGAATCAGTGATGATATTGTTGGTTTTTGTAACAAGGCGGTTGGTGGGATCTCTATTGATTTTGGTAAATCTACCATCATTCAGTAGGTCCTGAATTTTGTTATTGTATTTTTTTTTTCCATGAGGACAGTGAAATTGCCCTTGTCGGCTGAGATGATGACGATGTCCTCTCTCTTTTTTAATTGAGAAAGCAAAAAACGCTCATCCTTACTTATGTTGCTAATAGGTGTCTTAGCGTTTTTGATTAATATGTGTCTTAGCGTTAATTAAGGACATCTTATGCTTGCTTGTTGATGTGCTTCACAGTGACGCTCGCTTCACCTGTTAGCGCTGTGAGCGCTGCTCCTTCCTCTGCCGATGTTCTGCCAGTGCAGCTACAGGAGCTGCTTTTATCGCCCTGGCAGTAGCTACGAGCAGATTCCAGGGGAGCCAGAAGCGTCCAGAATGACGCAGCTGCTCCCAGGGCTTCCCTCATCCACAGCAAATAGCAGTGACTCAAACCTGGGGTTCAGCTGTGTGACGTCTTCTCTAAACTAGCACATCAACAAGCATGGCCCTGAGTGTTTACTTTCCTGCGATGCACGTGAAGGAGAGGAACGTCTGGCCAGGCTGGCCGGTCTGGAACCCCCGCGGTGAAAGTCTCTTCCAGCAGCTGCAGCGAGACATGAGGAGCGAGATTGAGAGGATGGAGAGAATCTTCCGTGGAGTCGATCAGCTCAGCAGCCACACGCGGGCTCCGGGCAGCCTCGGAGACGCACTGCTGCAGCAGCCGGCCGTGAGCAGTGGGTTCCAGATTGAAGATCCACAGGAGCAGGGAGGCGGGTTCGTCGCGTCCCTGGACGTGCAGGACTTCTCCCCACAGGACCTGGCCGTGAAGGTGTCTGGAGACAAGCTGGTGGTGGCCGGACGGCGCGAGGTGAAGAGCGGAGAAGTCAGCAGCGGCAGCTACAGCCACAGTTGCCAGGAGTTCCACAGGGAGACGCAGCTGCCCAGGGACGTGGACCCGCAGAGCGTGAGCTGCTGCTTGACTGAAGACGGGAAGCTGAAGTTCAAGGCTCAGCGCCGCGCCCTCCCTGCAGCGGCCGAGAGGGTGGTGGTCATTGAGCAGCCAGCGACAGCGACTCCTGGCACGGCCTCTCAGTCCACTGGCACCACTCACGCGTAGAGTGGCGCCTGGAGCATCCATTCCAGCAACCTGCTTCATTGATGTTTTAATTGTATGGATATTTTGTTTAATCAGTTTCTTCTATCCACGATATGTTCACTAATATGTACGTGTTTCAGCGTTTGCAATTAACTTAATTTGATTACGTGTATCGCTGTACAGGATTGCTAAATTGTTTCGCGTCGTTTTAATTTGCCATTACACTTTAATATATTGCAATAAGATAATGCTAAATGTGTTATTCAAGTATTTTTCATCAACGCTGCTATAGCAATGTAAGTCATACTACTATTACAATAATCTATGCCTCGAGTTTCCTTACTGGCTGGGTTTCTCTCCACCACAACATTAACTCTGTTAGTGGGTTCCAGCTGTTTCCACCGAAACTAGCTGGGTTACTGGCTACACGGATTTTTCCGTTTACAGTAACAAATAAACATTACACATACATGCAGGCATCGACTTACGAACACTCGACTTACGAATTTCCGCACTTAGGAACCAGCTACCATGAAACATGTTTTAACATTGAGAATTACAACGCGAACTCGCACTTGCAAACTGAACCGAGGATCTATTCTTTTTTCAGCGGAGCGATCCTCCACGAGTTGTGTCATCCTCGCGCTTCCAGTGTTTGTGCTCGTGTGTGCGTGCGCGCACGTGTGTACATTATTGTGTTCCCACTTACAAACCGTTTGACTCACGAACGGGTCCCAGGAACTAATTGAGTTCATAAGTCGAGGACTGTCGGGATCGTTGTGTGAAACATAAAATACATACAAATTTATAAAAACATTTTATGTTCAAATACCTTGCATCCTGATGCTGGCTTGTCGTAAGGGGCGAAATGAGTCACCACAATTGCACACACACACACGGACAACAAACGCCACTAAGTGGCGGTGACGTTGCCACGGCACTTGTGCCAGGCTAAGTGCACTTTATGGCCACGTGATCACGGGTCAGATCCAGCTGCCATGGTTTGACTGAGATGAGTGGCAGATGTGTAAGCTGTGCCTCCCCTACTGTGCCAACTTGATGTGTTTTAAACGCCTGAGGCTCTGCTCGTTGTTGTGAGCGTCTCTCTGCTGCCCTCTGTTGTTGCTGGAGGGCGACTACCTCCAACTGCCCAGTATCGTCCATCATGAGTCTCCTCCACATAGGCCGCTCTTTACACTGCTGGTACCAGTCATTCGCAAGTCAATTCAGTTCCACATCCTCTTGTACCACATCATTTAATCTCTTCTCTAGCCCGTGCCGCGCCTGTTTAGACCCCTTTAATGCAGTGGTTAGGGAGGCGTGGTACATGACCCAGCCAATGTAGCATTACCTGCTGGAGGCGCTTACCGATGGGACTTTGTCCAGATCTGTAAAGGATTGTGAGCTCACACAATCCAGCCTGGTTAAACCCAGGATGGATCGTAGGAAGGCCATCCTGAATGTTTATTACCGGCGAAGATGTTCCATTAGGGGGGTCCACGTTTGGCAAGCATCGAGAAGGAAGGGCATGACCGTGGCCGAGAAGATCCGAAGACTGCTGTGGAGCGACAGATATCAGGTAGCTTCCACACAGCGTCATGCAACCGATGAAAAGATAATGCCGCTCGACTGATTCGGAGTGAGACCTCTTCTGTCAAACCGGAGTTGGTCATAAGCACACTATCCAGATGTGGAAAACCATCCAATTTACAACTGCCCCATTACCAATGGGGAGTTAAGGGGTGGAGGATTTAATGCAGACATGGGCTGGGCTTTTTAATCCGGCCCCCCGAACTTGTCCAAATATTATTAAATTAAATTTTACCTTTCACCTGTAATGCCCTCATTTCCCCATTAGATGGAGCACTTTGTCCGGGAATGTGGTAATTGGGTTGGGCGCAGGCCTCAGATGTTTTCATGATGTTTGATCAGTCACGTTACGACATGTTTTTGTATTGTTCATGTTCGTGCAATTTGTTAAATTGCCTTGCAAATAAATGCTTTGCTACCTGTTAAAGGCCAAATCCTTTCATGTAATGATTTTTACATGTCATTTATATTAGTTCACACAAACACTCCATCCATCTGTTCCTTGCCCGGCCCCTCTGTCAAATTTTAGAACCCATTGTGGCCCGCGAGTAAAAAAAATTGCCCACCCCTTGTTTAATGGCACAACATAGCGAGGCAGGTGCTTAGTTTTGGTGGGGCTGATGGTTAAGACCCCACCTCTTAGTGCAGGGGTGGGGAACCTTTTTTGTGCCAAGGGCCATTTGGATATTTATAACATCATTCGCGGGCCATACAAAATCATCAACTTAAAAATGAGCCTATTATATTTGGTCAAACATTTAGTTAACTCACCCCTAATGCGATGGCTGGAACTGCTTCTCTTTGGTGAGGCGTGTGGAGATATTAGCTGGCATTGATGATGTTAGCTGGTATTGATGATGTTGCTACTCGCAACTGCTTTTCCAGGTTTGCTCCAAGATTGATTGAATTTCGAGTCCCGCCTGCGGTTGCCTTGGCAGGGCCAGACCAAATGATTTCGCAGGCCTCATGGCCGGCCGGCCGGACGTTCCCCACCCCTGTCTAGTGGCACACTCCAGGTCTAGATCATTCGCATACGTAACATGGATGACAAATCGGGAGCAAGCTCTCAAGCGCACCCGGGCATCAATCCGCCTCCCATTGTATCTATATCAGATATAGATTGCTCCGGTACGGACATGGAAGGTTTCTCGAACGACGTGGACCAAAAATATTTTAAACAGTGTACGGAGCCAGAGGACATTACTGTCGAACCCCAAGGTTAACGGGGAATAGCTTTGTCTTCCGGCCAAGTAGCTTTACTCGGCCCTGCTCAATATCATGGAAGTCCTTAATTATTGTGAGCAGAGAGTCAGAGACTCCGAAAGCATGAAGAACAACCCAGAGTCCAGACCTATTGATGGTATCATAGGCATTGACCAGGTCAATAAAGCAGAGATGTAAGTCCTGTCGGAATTCAACACTCCTCTGCTGTAGCAAACGGAAGGAAGATGTGGCATCTGTGGCTGCCCTGGCCTGAAACCACAATGGGGCTCCCCAATCCTCTTCTCAGCATGCCTGGCAAGGTGATGTTGAATAATCCTTGCCAGGACTTTTTCTGGCACTCTAACACAGGCACAGACTCTAACCAAAACTATCGAATAATTACACGGTTTATTTAAAATTGCACTTTCAATTAATGTGCCTATTAATGTCATTATTTCGGCAAAAAATGTTTTTATCTTAAACTAGTGCAATGAAAAAACATACCCTTTATTGTAAAATTTGCAAAATAAAGACGATATAATTCCTGTACTGTTTTAGTTTATCTTTCTGAATACACATTTAATGAAAATGTGTTTTAGTGAATGGTTGTTTTTGAAGGTGATATCGTGTAAATGTTTTCCAAAGCTGCTTATGCAGCCGTCACCATCTCCAGCCGTGATTTCTCCACTTCTGTCCGAAGCCATCACCATCTCTTGCGGATTTGCAATGCAAAAATCTGTCTGGCTACTGCCCACCGGTTGATTTATTCGATCCATCTTCGCAGTGGACGCTCTATTGGTTGTGTTCCCTCCTTTAGCTCCCATTCCCACGTTAGTCACGACCACCGGCCGTCATCTCTTCAAGTTGTGTGTCCTGCCTCACCCCACCTTTCTAAACTAAAATTATATGATGTCCAATTGACGTGTCCGTCTTCCATTCTCAGTTTAATTCCTAGCATGTGCATCTCTATGCTTCCTTGTGCACTTCTCAACATTGGTTCCATTGTCTTCGTCAATGGCCATGTTTGTGATGCATCTGTTGTTGCAGGTCATATCCACTGATTAAAAAACGTTCTGCTTTAGGAAAATGGCTTTGTTACGTTTCATGATTTAAGTTCAGATTCCAATCAGCACTGTGCTCTGCCCTGATACGCCTCTCTTAATAATTTTCATCCCTCTCCCCCTTCAACAACCGCCCCACGTATAAATGCACTTCTATGTTTTCAAGTTGTGTCCCTGTTCTTTTTGTTCAATTTGTTATTCCCCCGCACCTCCAATAAGCATGGTTGCCTGCGTACGGTGCGAAAGAAGTTCAGCATGCAAACATACGCTGCGTTGAAAACTTACTCTACAGCATATTCACACTGGAGACGCAGGAGGGTGCTGCTATGAGATTGCCACATTTTTGACTGTAGACCAAGCCTGGACAGATTTCTCAGTCAGCACTCAGTCTAGAATTATCAGAACTACACAGTAAACGACACAATGCGGGTGCTATATCTCGTAAGAATGAATACCCACCACCTAAACACAAATGGTAATTCCTGGACAGGTGACAACTCTAGCCATGCCCATGAAAAAATATATAGTGACTAACTTGGAGACGTAACTTCTTCGAGGCAATTCTTTAATTACACACCGAGCATACTGTTACACACTCTCTGCTGTAATACAACGCTCTGTCCCTCGCTTAAACGCAACTCTCACTCGTGGCTAGCCTACAACACAACGCTCGCCATCTGACACTGACGGCGCTGAACTAAGACAGGCAACTACTGCTAGCAGCACAATTATCAAGTGGATGACGACAGCGGCGAAGGCGACGATCTTCAACAGCAACGACGACGACGGCGATCCCACTCCAAACGATGGCCCTCATCCCCTACTCGGGGTCCCCTTTAATCCTCTTAGCGCGGCCTCGCTCCCCTCCGGCCACGCTCCCCTTCTAGAATCTACTAGCAGGATCTCGACGTGTCCTACCCGAGATCCTTCTCAGGTCTATCACGTGGTCTGCTGTCAATCAGGGCTGCTTCACTCTGCAGATCCCCTTCCCTGCCAGCAGCCAGCGCTATGCTATGTAGTAACCAATTCTATGTGACTACACATACACAACATCCTGACCATCACTCGCCTATGCGGATGATAAAATATCAAGCATTGTAGATTTAATTCTGATCTACTGTTGTTCGTTTTGATTGATTTTGGCACAGTTTAAAATATATATTTTAATATCAGTACCAGCGGGAAGTACCCAGCGTTTCCCGGGGCAAAAATATATTTACAAACTTGTCTTCTCTTAAAAACATAACATATACATACACAAACACTAAGCTATTGTGCCCTTTGTCCATTTGTCCGTCAACAAAATTATAGGAGGAGCGACACTAGAAAAACGGCGTATTCTATTATTTAATTTTTTTTCTGTCAACGTGACTTAACCGAAAAAACCAAAGAGTAATTCCTGCAGTCACGAAAACTTTGAATCTAGTTTTAGCGTGTTAATGTTAAATAAACGTGTTGTCTCCTATAGAAGCCTGAGTCTCCATTTGAGCCCACTACAACTGGTGTTGGAAGTGGCCAAACGTTAGTTAATTAACTATAGATTATGGAGACTAGGCGAACAATACGTACCAGGTCTCCAGATGAAGAGGACGACGACCCACCGGCCCCGGGGATGTCGGCGCAATCCCCCAGCCCCCACTGGGGGCCTGGGGTGTCCACCTCCGGTTCCAAACCGCCCTCCAAATTGCCTTACCTACGAGTCCTACTTGGTACAGGCCGGACCCGCTATTGCCGCCTGTTGGGCCCTGACTGCAGCTACATATTTTCCAGTAGTGGTGGCGGCGTATTACGCCTGACAATTACCCACCACATTAAGAAGCACGATGGTAGCTTGCAGTTGTGTGTCGACTTTAGGAAGCTTCATAAGATATCGGTGGCTGACGCGTATCCTCTCCCTCGGATGGACGATTCCCTGGACGCTCTGGCGGGAGCACAGAACTTCTCCACCCTTGATCTCCTGTCCGGATTTTGGCATTTGCCACTAAATGAGGCCTCTAAACCCAAACGGCTTTTCGAACACCTCAAGGCCTGTTTGAATTAAATCAGCTTCCCATGGGACTCCACGCAGCACCGGCTACGTTCCAATGACTGATGGAGCTGGTGCTGGCTGGACTTCAATGGGACTCATGCTTACAATACCTCGACGATGTCATCGTCTTCAGCCGTACGTTCAAAGAACATCTTGATTGGTTACGCGCTGTCTTTCTTAAAATGTGAGCGGCCCATCTCAAATTCAAGCCGCAGAAGTGTTACCCCCTTCAGAAATCCGTGCGGTATCTCGGTCATATTGTCAGTAAATCGGGCATTGCGATAGATCCCGACAAAACCACGTGTGTTCGGACGTGGCCGACCCCCACGTTGATGATGCAGGTGCAGAGTTTTATTGGTTTTGCGTCTTATTATCGCCGGTTTGTCACTGGGTTCGCTACCTTCGCAAAACCTCTCCACGCCTTGACGGTTATGGGTCAGAGGTTTCATTGGGGGGAGGAGGAAGCCGCATTTGTTGCGCTTCGCAATTCCCCTCCGCTACTCTGACTTTGCCATGCCGTGCGTCCTTGATACTGACGCAACCAACACCAGCATTGGCGCGGTTCTGTCCCAGGTTGTCAACGGGGTGGAGTGTGTTGTTGCATACGGCAGCAGAGTGCTGTCGCCAGCCGAACAGCGTTACTGTGTCACGCGCCGGGAACTATTCAGGTCTCCCGCCTTAACGAGTTGATTGCTCTGGACATCCCTGGTTCGGTTCCCGTCACCCCTCGTGGGAATAAATATTTGTTGGTTGGCGTCGAATATTTATCGCGCTGGCCGATGGCCTGGCAGCTATGGATGGGAGCCATCCGGTAGTGCCACCTAGGCACATGCCATGGTACAATGGTGAGCACACAGGACTTGTAATCAATACAGAGGTACTATGTACAGGGGCGGCAAGCAGCTAAAAAATGGTGCACGTTTATTATAAATACGACATTCTCAAATGGTTTCGAAATTAAGTGTCTTATCAGCAGAATCGTGCAGAGTTTCTGCCGAACATACACAGCATTAGTTCCTAACACACTTTGGCAGAGTTGGTGTCACTGCCCGGGAAAGGAACATTAATGGTGATTTTGTGGAAAGTCAGGTGAAATGGGTGGTTGGTCAGACTGACCAGCACCCTGTGCTGTGTGGATCGCTCGTGGTTCTGGCCACCAATCGCCAAGCAAATTGGTTGCAGAGACTTCCACGTGTAGAGTGACTTCAGTTGTGTGCAACCGAGTTGCGCAACTGCTTGCACCGGCTGTGGCCGTGTGCGGAAAGCTAACTCGGGTCAAACCTGGGTTTCGAAGCGCGGTGTAGCGTTAACCATGACACTACCGCTCCACACAATCACACACACGCGAAGATCGACACCAAATACGTGCTCTGTTGCACCGCACAGCAACTCACACGCACACTGCAGTGTCCAATAACAACACAAATGTATTAATCATGACAACCACCTGCTCTGCCACTCAAAGCAATGTCCATCACATGGCCATCAACGCGACACATATAGTTCATCACGGTCACCCGACCAGCAGGAGTCACGTGTGTGAGCAGTCCGTGAATGTCGCCGGGCTATGGTGATGCAGTGGTGTGGGTTGGACAAGGGGCGGATGATGATGTCTGTCGTGGAAATCTGTGGAGCGGCATGGAACAAAAGTGGGACGGGTGGCCCAGTGTGGAGCAGGAGCCGCTCGGCTGGGACGAAGGTGGGGAGGAATCCACTGATCCGGTGGAGGCGTGGGGAGGAGGGCGGGACGCCGCGTGAAGCGCGACTCGTGGGAGTGGTGCCAGGCAGAAGGGGCACCTGGGACTCCGTACGCGGGACCCCGGCCGTTGCACCTGGGCTGGGGGGGGATCCGCTGCCCTGCAGGTGGAGCGAGGCCGGGGGGAAGGTGCTCTCGGTCCGGGTGGATGGGACGAATCAATGCGGATGGAGTTGAGGATTCGAGAGGAGGTTTGCGGAGGCGGGGAGGAAGGCGGCTGTTGCGGGACTTGCGGTAACGCTGCCGTGAAGAATAGGGAGCAAAAGACTCGTGTGCCGGGCCCGGTCTGGTATCAAGGTGGCGTGGAGGAACCCAGGGCTCTGGTGGAGGTGGAGGCAGGTGGAAAGCAGGGAGCTCCCAATCCTGGGGGTTAGCTTGATTACTCATGGGTGGAGGTGATGGTGCGAGTGGCGGTGGTGGCGATAGTGGCAGTGGAAGCGATGGCAGAAGTGGAGGTTGAGGCAATGGCAGGAGTGAAGGTGGAGTCGATGTCAGCAGTGGGGGTAGAGTTGATATCAGTGGTGGAGACAATGGCCTGAGTAGAGATGGAGGCGATGGCAGCAGTGGAGTTGAGGATTCGAGAGGAGGTTTGCGGAGGCGGGGAGGAAGGCGGCTGTTGCGGGACTTGCGGTAACGCTGCCGTGAAGAACAGGGAGCAAAAGACTCGTGTGCCGGGCCCGGTCTGGTATCACGGTGGGGTGGAGGAGCCCAGGGCTCTGGTGGAGGTGGAGGCAGGTGGAAAGCAGGGAGCTCCCAATCCTGGGGGTTAGCTTGATTACTCATGGGTGGAGGTGATGGTGCGAGTGGCGGTGGTGGCGATAGTGGCAGTGGAGGCGATGGCAGAAGTGAAGGTTGAGGCAATGGCAGGAGTGAAGGTGGAGTCGATGTCAGCAGTGGGGGTAGAGTTGATATCAGTGGTGGAGGCAATGGCCTGAGTAGAGATGGAGGCGATGGCAGCAGTGGAGCCGATGGCCCGATTGGAGGTGTAGGAGATGGCAGCAGTGGGGGCGATGTCCTGAGTAGAGATGGAGGCGATGGCCTGAGTAGAGGTAGAGGCGATGGCCTGAGTAGAGGTGGAGGCGATGGCCTGAGTTGAGGTGGAGACGATGGCCTGAGTAGAGGTGGAGGCGATGGCCCGAGTAGAGGTGGAGGCGATGGCCCGAGTGGAGGTGGAGGCGATTGCCTGAGTGGAGATGGAGGCGATGGCCTGAGTAGAGGTGGAGGCGATGGCCTGAGTAGAGGTAGAGGCGATGGCCTGAGTTGAGGTGGAGACGATGGCATGAGTAGAGGTGGAGGCGATGGCCTGAGTAGAGATGGAGGCGATGGCCTGAGTAGAGGTGGAGGCGATGGCCTGAGTAGAGGTGGAGGCGATGGCCCGAGTGGAGGTAGAGGCGATTGCCTGAGTGGAGGTGGAGGCGATGGCCTGAGTAGAGGTGGAGGCGATGGCCTGAGTGGAGGTGGAGGCGATGGCCTGAGTAGAGGTGGAGGCGATGGCCTGAGTGGAGGTGGAGAAGATGGCCCGAGTGGAGGTGGAGGCGATGGCCTGAGTGGAGGTGGAGGCGATGGAAGCAGTGGAGGTGGAGTTGATATCAGTGGGGGAGGCGATGGCCTGAGTAGAGATGGAGACGATGGCCTGCGTGGAGGTGGAGGCGATGGCCTGAGTAGAGGTGGAGGCGATGGCCTGAGTAGAGGTGGAGGCGATGGCCCGAGTGGAGGTGGAGGCGATGGCCCGAGTGGAGGTGGAGGCGATGGCCCGAGTGGAGGTGGAGGCGATGGAAGCATTGGAGGTGGAGTTGATATCAGTGGGGGAGGCGATGGCCTGAGTAGAGATGGAGGCGATGGCCTGAGTGGAGGTGGAGGCGATGGCAGCGGGGGAGGCGATGGCAGCGGTGGAGGCGATGGCCCGAGTAGAGATGGAGGCAATGGCCCGAGTGGAGGTGGAGGCGATGGCCCCAGTGGGAGCGATGGCCTGAGTGGAGCTGGATTCTTCAGGTGAGGAGCACAGCTCTGCTTGGTGCCGGGGCTGTTTCCCCTCCCCTGCGCCCGCCGCTTTCGTCTCCGCGCCGCGGCCATACGAGCCCAGGGACTCGGTGCTCGGCCGAGACCTCCACCTTTCTTTCTCTGCAGCGCCCGGGAAATCTTCCTCCTTCCGGTCCTCATCCTCATTCTCATCGCTCTCTGCAAAAGTTACGAAAAACATCAACGGCGTCATTAGCTGAATCTCCCTGCTCCGTGTCTGTGAGTGCGTTGTGACCCTGGGGACAGACTTGCGAGTTTGTTTTTTACGTTTTTGAGCCAGGAGGCCAGGATTGGGAAAAACTTGGGCCACTTTTCATCCAGGCAACTGAAGAGCAGCACAGACTAAGTCTTACTTACCAAACATTTAAACTAACAACAGCATACTCTTTGGTTTCTTTCGGTAAAATCACGTAGATAGAAATAATAACTAATAAAGTGAAACCTTGGATTGCGAGCATAATTCCTTCTGGAAACGTGCTCTTAATCCAAAGCACTCGTATATCAAAGCGAATTTCCCCCATAAGAAATAATGGAAACTCAGATGATTCGTTCCACAAACCAAAAATACCGTATTCATATAAAAAATATTAATACAAAATACCTTTTTATATTTTTATTATTTAATATAAAGTAATCAAATTTATTAATTACATTTAATCGTGGCTGGTGTGAGGGAGAGGAGATAGAGGATGGTTATTGTGTAGGACGACTTTCACTTGCAGTACAGTTACTAAAGAACAGTCACTACACATGGACACAAAATAAAAAAATGCTTTACGCACACACACGTATTCACAACACTACAGTACTGTAGTAAACAGTATACACGTAGTCACAACACTATAGTACTGTAGTAAACAGTATACACGTGGTCACAACACTATAGTACTATAGTAAACAAGATAGGTTCGCACGGATGTTGACTATACGAGTGAGGCACACCGACTGAGACCGAGCATGGGAGACGATTACCCACAATCCCGCAGTATACACGTGGTCACAACATTATAGTACTATAGTAAACAGTATACACGTGGTCACAACACTATAGTACTGTAGTAAACAGTACACACGTGGTCACAACACTATAGTACTGTAGTAAACAGTATACACGTGGTCACAACCCTATAGTACTATAGCAAATACAGTATACACGTGGTCACAACACTACAGTACTATAGTAAACAGTATACACGTGGTCACAACACTATAGTACTGTAGTAAACAGTACACACTTGGTCACAACACTATAGTACTGTAGTAAAGAGTATACACGTGGTCACAACACTATAGTACTGTAGTAAACAGTATACACGTGGTCACACTATAGTACTATAGTAAACAGTACACACGTGGTCACAACACTATAGTACTGTAGTAAACAGTATACACGTGGTCACAACACTATAGTACTGTAGTAAACATTACACACGTGATCACAACACTATAGTACTGTAGTAAACATTACACACGTGGTCACAACACTATAGTACTGTAGCAAACAGTGTACACGTGGTCACAACACTATAGTAATATAGTAAACAGTACACACGTGGTAACACCACTATAGTACTGTAGTAAACAGTATACACGTGGTCACAACATTATAGTACTATAGTAAACAGTATACACGTGGTCACAACACTATAGTACTATAGTAAACAGTATAGACGTGGTCACAACACTATAGTACTATAGTAAACAGTATACACGTGGTCACAACACTATAGTACTGTAGTAAACAGTATACACGTGGTCCCAACACTATAGTACTATAGTAAACAGTATACACGTGGTCCCAACACTATAGTACTATAGTAAACAGTATACACGTGGTCACAACACTACAGTACTATAGTAAACAGTATACACTTGGTCACAACACTATAGTACTGTAGTAAACAGTATACACGTGGTCACAACACTATAGTACTATAGGAAACAATATACACGTGGTCACAACACTATAGTACTGTAGTAAACAGTATACACGTGGTCCCAACACTATAGTACTATAGTAAACAGTATACACGTGGTCACAACACTATAGTACTATAGTAAACAGTATACACGTGGCCACAACACTATAGTACTGTAGTAAACAGTATACACGTGGTCCCAACACTATAGTACTATAGTAAACAGTATACACGTGGTCACAAGACTATAGTACTGTAGTATACAGTATACACGTGGTCACAACACTACAGTACTATAGTAAACAGTATGCACGTGGTCACAACACTATAGTACTGTAGTAAACAGTATAGACGTGGTCACAACACTATAGTACTATAGTAAACAGTATACACATGGTCACAACACTACAGTACTATAGGAAACAGTATAGAACGTGGTCACAACACTATAGTACTGTAGTAAACAGTATACACGTGGTCCCAACACTATAGTACTATAGTAAACAGTATACACGTGGTCACAACACTATAGTACTGTAGTATACAGTATACACGTGGTCACAACACTACAGTACTATAGTAAACAGTATGCACGTGGTCACAACACTATAGTACTGTAGTAAACAGTATAGACGTGGTCACAACACTATAGTACTATAGTAAACAGTATACACATGGTCACAACACTATAGTACTATAGTAAACAGTATACACGTGGTCACAACACTATAGTACTGTAGTAAACAGTATACACGTGGTCCCAACACTATAGTACTATAGTAAACAGAATACACGTGGTCACAACACTATAGTACTGTAGTATACAGTATACACGTGGTCACAACACTACAGTACTATAGTAAACAGTATGCACGTGGTCACAACACTATAGTACTGTAGTAAACAGTATAGAAGTGGTCCCAACACTATAGTACTATAGTAAACAGTATACACATGGTCACAACACTATAGTACTATAGTAAACAGTATACACGTGGTCACAACACTATAGTACTGTAGTAAACAGTATACACGTGGTCACAACACTATAGTAAACAGTATACACATGGTCACAACACTATAGTACTATAGGAAACAGTAAACACGTGGTCACAACACTATAGTACTGTAGTAACCAGTATACACGTGGTCCCAACACTATAGTAATGTAGTAAACATTACACACGTGGTCACAACACTATAGTACTGTAGTAAACAGTGTACACGTGGTCACAACACTATAGTACTATAGTAAACAGTAAACACGTGGTCACAACACTATAGTACTGTAGTAAACAGTGTACACGTGGTCACAACACTATAGTACTGTAGTAAACAGTACACACGTGGTCACAACACTATAGTACTGTAGTAAACAGTATACACGTGGTCACAACACTATAGTACTATAGCAAATACAGTATACACGTGGTCACAACACTACAGTACTATAGTAAACAGTATACACGTGGTCACAACACTATAGTACTGTAGTAAACAGTACACACTTGGTCACAACACTATAGTACTGTAGTAAAGAGTATACACGTGGTCACAACACTATAGTACTGTAGTAAACAGTATACACGTGGTCACACTATAGTACTATAGTAAACAGTACACACGTGGTCACAACACTATAGTACTGTAGTAAACAGTATACACGTGGTCACAACACTATAGTACTGTAGTAAACATTACACACGTGATCACAACACTATAGTACTGTAGTAAACATTACACACGTGGTCACAACACTATAGTACTGTAGCAAACAGTGTACACGTGGTCACAACACAATAGTACTATAGTAAACAGTACACACGTGGTAACACCACTATAGTACTGTAGTAAACAGTATACACGTGGTCACAACATTATAGTACTATAGTAAACAGTATACACGTGGTCACAACACTATAGTACTATAGTAAACAGTATAGACGTGGTCACAACACTATAGTACTATAGTAAACAGTATACACGTGGTCACAACACTATAGTACTGTAGTAAACAGTATACACGTGGTCCCAACACTATAGTACTATAGTAAACAGTATAAACGTGGTCCCAACACTATAGTACTATAGTAAACAGTATACACGTGGTCACAACACTACAGTACTATAGTAAACAGTATACACTTGGTCACAACACTATAGTACTGTAGTAAACAGTATACACGTGGTCACAACACTATAGTACCATAGTAAACAGTATACACATGGTCACAACACTATAGTACTATAGGAAACAGTATACACGTGGTCACAACACTATAGTACTGTAGTAAACAGTATACACGTGGTCCCAACATTATAGTACTATAGTAAACAGTACACGTGGTCACAACACTATAGTACTATAGTAAACAGTATACACGTGGTCACAACACTATAGTACTATAGTAAACAGTATACACGTGGTCACAACACTATAGTACTGTAGTAAACAGTATACACGTGGTCCCAACACTATAGTACTATAGTAAACAGTATACACGTGGTCACAAGACTATAGTACTGTAGTATACAGTATACACGTGGTCACAACACTACAGTACTATAGTAAACAGTATGCACGTGGTCACAACACTATAGTACTGTAGTAAACAGTATAGACGTGGTCACAACACTATAGTACTATAGTAAACAGTATACACATGGTCACAACACTATAGTACTATAGGAAACAGTATACACGTGGTCACAACAGTATAGTACGGTAGTAAACAGTATACACGTGGTCCCAACACTATAGTACTATAGTAAACAGTATACACGTGGTCACAACACTATAGTACTGTAGTATACAGTATACACGTGGTCACAACACTACAGTACTATAGTAAACAGTATGCACGTGGTCACAACACTATAGTACTGTAGTAAACAGTATAGACGTGGTCACAACACTATAGTACTATAGTAAACAGTATACACATGGTCACAACACTATAGTACTATAGTAAACAGTATACACGTGGTCACAACACTATAGTACTGTAGTAAACAGTATACACGTGGTCACAACACTATAGTACTGTAGTATACAGTATACACGTGGTCACAACACTACAGTACTATAGTAAACAGTATGCACGTGGTCACAACACTATAGTACTGTAGTAAACAGTATAGACGTGGTCACAACACTATAGTACTATAGTAAACAGTATACACATGGTCACAACACTATAGTACTATAGTAAACAGTATACACGTGGTCACAACACTATAGTACTGTAGTAAACAGTATACACGTGGTCACAACACTATAGTACTATAGTAAACAGTATACACATGGTCACAACACTATAGTACTATAGGAAACAGTATACATGTGGTCACAACACTATAGTACTGTAGTAAACAGTATACACGTGGTCCCAACACTATAGTAATGTAGTAAACATTACACACGTGGTCACAACACTATAGTACTGTAGTAAACAGTGTACACGTGGTCACAACACTATAGTACTATAGTAAACAGTAAACACGTGGTCACAACACTATAGTACTATAGTAAACAGTATACACGTGGTCACAACACTATAGTACTGTAGTAAACAATATACACGTGGTCACAACACTATAGTACTATAGTAAACAGTAAACACGTGGTCACAACACTATAGTACTATAGTAAACAGTATACACGTGGTCACAACACTATAGTACTGTAGTAAACAGTATACACGTGGTCACAACACTATAGTACTGTAGTAAACAGTATACACGTGGTCACAACACTATAGTACTGTAGTAAACAGTATACACGTGGTCACACTATAGTACTATAGTAAACAGTATACACGTGGTCACAACACTATAGTACTGTAGTAAACAGTATACACGTGGTCACAACACTATAGTACTGTAGTAAACATTACACACGTGATCACAACACTATAGGACTGTAGTAAACATTACACACGTGGTCACAACACTATAGTACTGTAGCAAACAGTGTACACGTGGTCACAACACTATAGTACTATAGTAAACAGTACACACGTGGTCACACCACTATAGAACTGTAGTAAACAGTATACACGTGGTCACAACATTATAGTACTATAGTAAACAGTATACACGTGGTCACAACACTATAGTACTATAGTAAACAGTATAGACGTGGTCACAAAACTATAGTACTATAGTAAACAGTATACACGTGGTCACAACACGATAGTACTGTAGTAAACAGTATACACGTGGTCCCAACACTATAGTACTATAGTAAACAGTATACACGTGGTCACAACACTATAGTACTGTAGTAAACAGTATACACGTGGTCCCAACACTATAGTACTATAGTAAACAGTATACACGTGGTCACAACACTATAGTACTATAGTAAACAGTATACACGTGGTCACAACACTATAGTACCATAGTAAACAGTATACACATGGTCACAACACTATAGTACTATAGTAAACAGTATGCACGTGGTCACAACACTATAGTACTGTAGTAAACAGTATACACGTGGTCACAACACTACAGTACTATAGTAAACAGTATACACATGGTCACAACACTATAGTACTATAGGAAACAGTATACACGTGGTCACAACACTATAGTACTGTAGTAAACAGTATACACGTGGTCCCAACACTATAGTAAACAGTATACACGTGGTCATAACACTATAGTACTGTAGTATACAGTATACACGTGGTCCCAACACTATAGTACTATAGTAAACAGTATACACGTGGTCAAAACACTATAGTACTATAGTAAACAGTATACACGTGGTCACAACACTATAGTACTATATTAAACAGTATACACGTGGTCACAACACCATAGTACTGTAGTAAACAGTATACACGTGGTCACAACACAAGCAATCGTCTTCAGGTGAAATAATACAGCAGGCGGACTGCTGAGACAGGAAGAAATGTAGCGAGAGAGCTACTGCAACCAAAGGTTACACTATATACGTTTGTGGTGGGATTTGCAAGTAAATGTAAGATCGCAGAGCAAGCATACCCCGGCTAATCCCTCGGCTACTCCGAGGGGGAGTGGGAGCGGAGGGGCTGCCGTAACGGGCGAGATAGTGGGGGTGAAATTTACAGAGGGTACAAGCTGATAGAAAGAGGATCAAACTCAGCAAACTTAGAAATGTAATGCAACTCATTGAGTCGGCCAACACAACAAATAATACTTTGCCTGGTTGATCACCGTCCTTCTCTGCTTGTGTGTCTCCCTGTGTGTGGGGAGCGGTGGTGCAGCTGTTAGCGCTACGCTGCGCTATGAACCTGGCGACCCGGGTTCGATTCCCGCTCACGGCCAACACCAGTGACGATTATCTGAACCGGTCCCGGGCCTCCCCTAGGTCGACTCAGCCTCAAATGAGTACCTGGTGCGGTGTGTAAACATCGCCACTAGGGAGACAAAGGCGGTCGGGCGTGGTGCTGGCCACCCACCCCCTCGTGTACTGTTCCGGCCTTCACAGGTGCTCGCTAACAGCACTTGCCCCTACAGTCTGTTCAGGCTATACGGGGGATCTTTGTGTCTCCCTGTCTGTGTTTGGTCTCTCTCTCTCAAATTTAGTTTCACCTGATGACGACTGCTTGAGTTGCAATCGAAACGTCGTATTCTATTATTTTGTTTATTTTTTCTACGTGACTTTACCGAAAGACCATTGAGTAACAACAGTGTTTTTACGAATCACAGCTAAGAGACAAACAACATTATATTTTCTATTAAACATAACATTTTAATAACATGTTAAAAAATACTTTAAATCTCATCACTGCTCCTCATACTCAATCCGTGATCAGTGCCGGATTATCCTCGGAACAAAATAATCATTAGCTGTGGGCCCCGCACTTTCAAGCGCCCCGCGCTAAATGATCTCACCCTATAAATCCCGGTTCAGTGATTCTGTACTTGCTCTATTACTATAGTAAAATTACAATTACTTTACTATGCAAGTTAAAAACTTCGTGCTTTATAATTGTGTTTTTTTCATTTATTCTGGGCACCTTTATAATATAAGCTACAGGACCCGCACGAGCTTAATCCGGCACTGTCCGGGATACTGTTCCAGTGCCCAACCAGGCTGTTGAAGACACCGTGAGTGGAGTTGAGGGGGATCGGTGGAGGTGTGAAGGCGGCGAGTGATGCCGACGGGCTGCGAGGGGGTCATCCGAGAGGGTGCCCAGTGGGGAGATGAAGCAATGAAATCGCTCCACGTGCAGGTGCTGGGTGGATTACTGCACAGCGGCATCGTGGGAGGTGGCGACGGCTCGTGGAGGTCTCTACCCACTAGTGGATTGACCATGGCTGATGGTGGTGATGATGATGGATGTTGCTCACTCACTTGGCGACGTATGAAACGCCAGAGATGCACGGCGATGTGCAGGGTGTTCAGCAGCACGGTGGAGCTGATGGCCTCCTTGCAGCCGCTGTACAGCTGACCTACAGCGTGGAGCAGAGCAGGGAGCGCGCTGTCCACTATGGCCTGGCAGCTGCTGCTCAGCTCACCCATAGCCTGCAGGAGGGCAGGGAGCACGCTGTCCACAATGTCCTCACTGTGGCTACTGAACATCGGTCCCCAGGTGGCGACCCCTGCTGATGCAGAGACGTTCTTCACGAGTCCCGAGTAGTTGATCGTGGTGGTGTTGGAGCCGTTAATGTCCGAACCCCCACGCCGAGATCCTCCGAGGAGCTCCACCATCGGCTGCGTGAGCAGCAGAACCACAGTGAGGACAGCCGTGAAGATCGCCATGGTGGTGGTGGTGGTGGCGAAGGTCTCTGAAGAACTCGAAGTGGAGGAGCAGCGTGGGGCGAGGTGGTTTCCTCTCCAGGAGCCGACTCCACTCTGACCTCTGCCGTGACGTCACCGGGCCATGACGTCACCGTGACGTCAGAGGTTTCCACGGCTCTTACGTCATTATAGCATTTGGAACGTGGCTGTGCAATGGAACATCAACACGTGATGCACTACAACACTGTATTGTTTATAGAATTGTAATACAATACTAATTATTCACATCTGAGACAGAACATCGGCAGAGGAGGGAGCCTCACTCCTCACTTCTCCCAACCAGCTTAAAAGTCGCTACGAATCTTAACAGCGTTCATTGAAGCTCTGTGGATGTGTAGGCCTTACTTTAACATATATTTCTGTGACCAGTCACAAGCTAATCCCTTAGCTATTTCAATGCTAAATTACTAGTTGCCTCCGTGGATGTGTAGGTTTTTACTTTAACATAGCCATTTCCGTGACCAGTCACAAGCTAATCCCTCAGCTATTTGCACAAGCTAATCCCTTAGCTATTTCAATGCTAAATTACTAGTTGCCTCTGTGGATGTGTAGGTTTTGACTTTAACATAGCCATTCCTGTGACCAGTCACAAGCTAATCCCTTAGCTATTTCAATGCTAAATTACTAGTTGCCTCTGTGGATGTGTCGGTTTTGACTTTAACATAGCCAATTCCGTGACCAGTCACAAGCTAATCCCTCAGCTATTGATATGTAAACCCCTTTGTCAAGGTGCCTTACTTCTCCCAACCAGCTTAAAAGTCGCTACGAATCTTAACATCGTTAATTGAAGCTCTGTCGTCCCGACAGTACTGTACCTTTCACCTAAAGACGGCCGCTTGCGTTGTGGCCAAAACGTCGTGAGAATTTTATTGTGTTTTTTTATTATTTTATTCTCATTCTACGTGACTTTACCGAAAGAACCAAAGAAAATAAAATAATAAAGATATAAAACAATAAAATTCCCCAAATCAAAATTCATATACTGTTGATTTATTCACTCCATCTCCGCAGTGGACACTGCCGATTGTGTTCCTTCCTTAGCTCCCATTCCCACGTTAGTCTCGACCACCGGCCGTCATCACTTCAAGTTGTGTGTCCTGCCTCACCCCACCTTTCTAAACTAAAATTACGTCCTTAATTATATGAAGTCATATGAAGTCCAATTGACTTGTCCGTCTTCCAGTATCAGTGTAATTCTTAGGATGTGCATCATCTCTACGCTTCCTTGTGCATTTCTAAACATTGGTTCTATTTTCCGTTTGTGATGCATCTGTTTGAAAAAAAACGTTCTGCTTAAGGCATATGGCTCAGTTACGTTTCATTATTAAGTTAAGATAACAATAAGCACTTTGTTCTGCCCTGATACACCTCTCTTAATCATTTTCATCCGTCTTCCCCTTCAACAACCGCCCTACGTGTAGATGCACTTCTGTGTTTTCAAGGCTGTGTCCCTGTTCTTTTTGCGTTCAGTTTGTTATTCCCCCGCACCTCCAGTAAAGCATGGTTGGCTGCGTACGGTGCGAAAGAAGTTCACCATGCAAACATACGCTGCGTTGAAAAATGATTCTACTGACTGCAGACCAATCCTGGACAGAGTTCTCAATACGAGTGCAATATCGAGGGTACAGATCAATACCAACTGAACACAGATGCTAATTTATGGACGGGTGGCAACTCTAGCCATGCCCATGCAAACATACACAACATCTTGACCATGAATCGCCTATGCGGCAGATTAAATGTCAAGCATTATACATTGAATTTCGATCTACTTTTGTTCGTTTTGATTTATTTTGGCGCAGTTTCAAGTAAGTATTTTTAATAGAATTATTGTATTGCCATTTACTGTATAATTGTGATAATAGACCAAGCACTGAGACATTGCCCAGGGTTGGTCTACAATCGAAAAGGTTGCAACCCCATAGCACACCCTCATGTGTTCCAGTGTTAACACATCGTATGTTTGTATCTTGAAATTCTTTCGCACCGTACGTAGCCCACCGCTCCCCCCACCACACACGTGCACAGCAGCTCCAGAGAGCGACTTTTGGGTCAGAGGTAGCCGCATTGTACTGGGGCCGTCCATAAATGAGGGGGGGGGGGGGGGTTGAGAAATGTGACGTCACATCAAAATGCGCAACTTTAAATAACTATAGACAACACGTTCTACGTAATTAAATAGACTTTTTAATAAATATTTTCTCCTACAACATCAGAGTGCAGCGCCACATTAAATAAGCACCACGATGACAATAGTTTAAAGCGATATGAAGCATGCTTTATTTTGGGGGGGGGCACAGCTTTGTACCGTCATATTTGAGGGGGGGCTCTGACTCTTTGTGACGCCGCGTAACGATGGGAGGGGGGGTCAAAAATCGTCTAAAATCGCGTGACGTCATTTATGGACGGCCCCCACAGCGTGAAATAGCGCAACAAACCGAACCCGCGTACAGCGAGGGAAGCCCTGGCTGGTTTATCATTCATTAATCTCCAGTTCAGTCACAAACGAATCTCTTAGAGCCGAAGGCGCGATTCAGTATCACGTTGGCATGCCGTGTCAACCCGTACGGGGTTACCCCGTATTGGTGTACAGGGAGATTGAGTTCTCAGGTCCATACGGCTTACTAGAGCCGTTTCAAAACGGGCAAAACAATGTTTTGTGTTTCTCCCCTTGTGATGGGATTTTGTAGGATGAACGTTGAGATTTGTAATGGGCACGGGGTGACCAATAAGGTCTGAATTGGTCTGTAATAAGAGAGGCAATGGTTAGGGGTTGACAGGTGTGCGTTGGCACTGCGTGCCACGTCGCGTTGTCATACAGCTGACACTCCGATGAGCAATGATTCGGCGACGCACGGTGCCAAAGGGGCCGTCCATAAATGACGTCACGCGACTTCTGACGATTTTTGACCCCACCCCCCCATTGTCACACGGCGTCACAAAAAGTCAGACCCCCCCCTCAAATATGACGTCACAAAGCTCTGGCCCCCCTCCCACCAAATAAAACATGCTTCAAATCGCTTTAAACTATTGTCATTGTAGTGCGTATTTAATGTGGCGCTGCACTCTGATGTTGTAGGAGAAAACATTTATTAAAAAGTATATTTAATTAAGTAGAACGTGTCGTCTATATTTACTTAAAGTTGCGCATTTTGATGTGACGTCACATTTCTCACCCCCCCCCTCGTCACACATCGTCACAAATGTCTGATCGCCCCCCCCCCAGGTGCATGACGTCATTTATGGACGGCCCCAAAGACGTTCAACATTCGTGCGTATCCGCCGTGATGTGGGGCGAAGTAATATTCTAATCTTATTATCCGCGATGCCTGCAGGATTAGCTTTTTTCTTCTTCGTCTTCCAAAGCAGATTATTAATGAGAATATTGATGGAATTTCCCCCAGTGCATGTTGGCTGGGGAAGGGCTGTTTAAGACCCGCGGTGAACCCGCTCATCTCCACGTATCGGCATGAAATGATAAAATCGCAGATTTTCGGAAGCGCGTTCGTTTCAAGTGGATGCTTGTTGTCAACACCGCCATATTGACAGCACTCGCAATCATCCCATACTCAATTGAAACTCTTCTTAAGTAATTGCTTATTGTGTTTAGTTCCTTGTCCTTATCTCATACCTCCGATTAGCACGGTGGGCTACGTACGGTGCGAAAGAATTTCAAGATACAAACATACGATGTGTTAACACTGGAACACATGAGGGTGTGCTATGGGGTTGCCACCTTTTCGATTGTAGACCAACCCTGGGCAATGTCTCAGTGCTTGGTCTATTATCATAATTATACAGTAAATGACAATACAATAATTGTATAAAAAATACTTACTTGAAACTGCTCCAAAATCAATCAAAACGAACAAAAGTAGATCGGAATTCAATGTAAAATGCTTGACATTTAATCTGCCGCATAGGCGATTCATGGTCAAGATGTTGTGTATGTTTGTATGGGCATGGCTAGAGTTGCCAACCGTCCGAGAAATAGCATCTGTGTTCAGGTCGTATTGATCTGTACCCTCGATATTGCACTCGTATTGAGAAATCTGTCCAGGTTTGGTCTGCTATCAGTAGAATCATTTTTCAACGCAGCGTATGTTTGCATGGTGAACTTCTTTCGCACCGTACGCTGCCAACCATGCTTTAATGGAGGTGCGGGGGAATGACAAACTGAACGCAAAAAGAACAGGGACACAGCCTTGAAAACACAGAAGTGCATTTGCACGTAGGGCGGTTGTTGAAGGGGAAGAGGGATGAAAATGATTAAGAGAGGCGTATCAGGGCAGAGCAAAGTGCTTATTATTATTATCTTAACTTAATAATGAAACGTAACTGAGCCATATGCCTTAAGCAGAACGTTTTTTTCAAACAGATGCATCACAAACAGAAAATATAACCAATGTTTAGAAATGCACAAGGAAGCGTAGAGATGATGCGCATCCTAAGAACACCACTGATACTGGAAGACGGACACGTCAATTGGACTTCATATGCAAATTAAGGACGTAATTTTAGTTTAGAAAGGTGGGGTGAGGCAGGACACACAACTTGAAGTGATGACGGCCGGTGGTCGAGACTAACGTGGGAATGGGAGCTAAGGAAGGAACACAACCGGCAGTGTCCACTGCGGATATGGAGTGAATAAATCAACAGTATATGAATTTTGATTTGGATAATTTTATTGTTTTATATCTTTATTATTTTATTTTCTTTGGTTCTTTCGGTAAAGTCACGTAGAATGAGAATAAAATAATAAAATGACACGATAAAATTCTCACGACGTTTTGGCCACAACGCAAGCGGCCGTCTTTAGGTGAAAGGTAACTGTCGGGACGACAGAGCTTCAATTAACGATGTTAAGATTCGTAGAGACTTTTAAGCTGGTTGGGATAAGTGAAGCACCTTGACAAAGGGGTTTACATATCAATAGCTGAGGGATTAGCTTGTGACTGGTCACGGAATTGGCTATGTTAAAGTCAAAACCTACACATCCACAGAGGCAACTAGTAATTTAGCATTGAAATAGCTAAGGGATTAGCTTGTGACTGGTCACAGGAATGGCTATGTTAAAGTCAAAACCTACACATCCACAGAGGCAACTAGTAATTTAGCATTGAAATAGCTAAGGGATTGGTTTGTGCAAATAGCTGAGGGATTATCTTTATTATTTTATTGTTTCCCTTCTACGTGACTTTACCGAAAGAACCAAGAATATAGTATATGAATTAGATCATTTATTTATTTTGCTAACTTTACAATTAATCGTACATTTTAATTGTACTAGTTTAATGTCTTCAGGTTTAGTTTCTAATTCTCTAGGATAAAACAAGTTATTTTGTCAAAAAGAATGACGTTAATTGGCGCATACATTGAAAGTGCAATTTTAAATGAACCGTGTCAGTCTTCAAATACTGTTCTGGTTATTCCCACCTTGTTGGTGTCCCTATTGTCTCCTGCACCCACTAACAACGGAGTTATTGTTGGGATGGAGAGAAGCACAGCCAGCAGCCAGCCAGGAAACTCGAGACATAGAATATATTAATAGCAGCATGACTTACACTGCTACAGCAGCGAGGTGGTCATGTAACTATTTACATTCTCTGTGTCGCAAACATTAAATGGCAACTAATCTTTCCGTGGTACGCTTGTCCCCACGATTTGAGGACCAATTCCTTAGCGAAGGATTTACTACCAATTGAAGGATGATACAAGTGAAATGTGAAGTGGTAAGATTGATCTTAGATCATTGCAAGCCAATCCCAGATTCTGAGTGCGGAGTGACTCGGCAGGGCCGACGGCGTGAGCCTGGCACCTTGGGAGTTGTCATGGTCAGGGAGCAATGAGGCCGCGTTACCGGTTGTCTTAGTTTTGGGGAATTCTGTCTCCAGAACTCTGATCCACAGTAACGATGAAACAAACACAATGTAGAAAAAAGAACAGTTGCAAATGTTGCAGGAAATTGAAAGGCATTTTATTACAAAAATCATTACCATTCACACAAACAGTATAGTATTATAGTAGTTCGAAAATTAGACTGTAGAAAATAGTCATGTGTAATGATGAAAAATACTTGAATATAACATTTATCATTATCTTATTAGAATATATGAACGTGTAATGGCAAATTAAAACGATGCGATACGATTTGACAATCCTTTACAGCGATACACTTAATCCAGTGAAGTTGAATGTGAACGCTGAAACACGTAAATATTACTGAACATATCGTGAATAGAAAAAAACTGATTTAACAAAATATCCATGCAATTAAAACATCAATGAAGCAGGTTGCTGGAATGGATGCTCCAGGCGCCACTCTACGCGTGAGTGGTGCCAGTGGACTGAGAGGCCGTGCCAGGAGTCGCTGTTGCTGGCTGCTCAATGACCACCACCCTCTCGGCCGCTGCAGGGAGGGCGCGGCGCTGAGCCTTGAACTTCAGCTTCCCGTCTTCAGTCAAGCAGCAGCTCACGCTCTGCGGGTCCACGTCCCTGGGCAGCTGCGTCTCCCTGTGGAACTCCTGGCAGCTGTGACTGTAGCTGCCGATGCTGACTTCTCCGCTCTTCACCTCGCGCCGTCCGGCCACCGCCAGCTTGTCTCCAGACACCTTCACGGCCAGGTCCTGTGGGGAGAAGTCCTGCACGTCCAGGGACGCGACAAACCCGCCTCCCTGCTCCTGTGGATCTTAATCTGGAACCCACTGCTCACGGCCGGCTGCTGCAGCAGTGCATCTCCGAGGCTGCCCGGAGCCCGCGTGTGGCTGCTGAGCTGATCGACTCCACGGAAGATTCTCTCCATCCTCTCGATCTCGCTCCTCATGTCTCGCTGCAGCTGCTGGAAAATACTTTGACCGCGGGGGTTCCAGACCGGCCAGCCTGGCCAGACGCTCCTCTCCATCACGTGCATCGCAGGGAAGTAAACACTGAGGGCCATGCTTGTTGATGTGCTTCACAGTGAGGCTCGCTTCAGTTGTGAGCGCTGCTCCCTCCTCCGCCGATGTTCTGCCAGTGCAGCTACAGGAGCTGCTTTTATAGCCCTGGCAGTAGCTATGAGCAGATGCCAGGGGGAGCCAGAAGCGTCCAGAATGACGCAGCTGCTCCCAGGGCTTCCCTCATCCACAGCAAATAGCAGTGACTCATACCTGGGGTTCAGCTGTGTGACGCCTTCTCTAAACTAAAAATGATATTTCCATTGGAAACAAGCAGGCAAGACACAACTTTAATACACTATAGTACACCAGGACAGTGATATTTTGAAATGTACATATTGTCAATGAGAAAACGTGGTGTGCATTTGTGTCATTCCTTCACGTAAAGTCCTGGTCACAAAAGCAAAGTTTATGGGGAATAATAATACCCATTTTATATAGTTTTGAGGCATAAGCAATTAGAAAATAACACTTACTACCCAGGAACAAAAATCGTGTTACATAGTGAATTATCAGTGCAGAGCGAATTCCATGGCAGTAAACTGCTCACAGACTGCAGCCCGAGACACGAGTCACGCTCTTGGGAGCAGCTGCGTCATTCTGGATTCTTCTGGCTGCCCCTGGCATCTGCTCGTAGCTACTGCCAGGGCTATAAAAGCAGCTCCTGTAGCTGCACTGGCAGAACATCGGAAGAGCAGGGAGCAGCGCTAACAGCTGAAGCGAGCCTCACTGTGAAGCACATCAACATGGAAGCATGAGATGTCCTTAATTAACGCTAAGACACATTAATCAAAAACGCTAAAACACCTATTAGCAACATCAGTAAGGATGAGCGCTTTGAGCTTCCTCAATTAAAAAAAAGAGAGGACATCGTCATCCTCTCAGCCGACAAGGGCAATGTCACTGTCATCATGGAAAAAAAAACACATACAATAACAAAATTCAGGACCTACTGAATGATTGTAGCTATACCAAAGTCAATAGAGATCCCACCAACCGCCTTGTTACAAAAACCAACAATATCATCACTGATTCAACATCTTTAATCGAACCAACCAAGCGGCTTTCCTTAAAACCCTCTGCTGCTAGACCACACAGATTTTATGGCTTACCAAAAATCCATAAAGAAGATACACCACTTCGTTCTATCATCTTCATCATTAACTCACCCACCCACAAACTGGCCCGATTTCTGTCTGAGACCTTACAACCATTCACTGGTAAGACCACCTCAGCTGTACTTAAATCAGCTCACTTGGTATCGTTAATTAAGGACATCTCACTATCTCCAGGTGATTTGCTTGTCACTTTCGATCTAGTATCGTTGTTTACCAAAGTTCCTGTGCCTGACACCATTACAATCATTGAAGATGTGGTCCAACAAGGATTGAATGCTGATGTACCGGCCCTGGTTAGACACTGCCTCACCAACACTTACTTCACCTGGAATGGAACATTGTACAAACAAGTTGAAGCTACCCCGATGGATTCGCCCTTATCTCCAGTTGTAGCCACTGTTTTCATGGAAAAATGTTTTGAGACGGATGCCATCCAGGCATCCACCCTACGGCTTTGTCTAAGAGGTACATAGATGACACGTTCGTCATCTGGCCACATGGCCTACCAGCTCTGGGCCAATTCTTCAACCACATCAATTCCATACACCCAGCCATCAGATTTACCATGGAGGTGGAAAAAGATGGAAAGCTACCCTTTTTGGATATCTTAATTAAAAGGAGACCTGGCGGTTCAATGAGCCACTCTGTCTACAGGAAAGCTACCCATACATATGCTTACTTGAAACCGGATTCCCACCACCATACATCCCAGAAGAACTCCCTCATCAAGACTCTATACCATGGAGCCCAATGCATTCCGACCAGGAACACATTACCAGTGAACTCAAACACGTACACCAGGCTCTCAGGGCTAATGGTTACTCCGACTACACAATCCGCAAAGCCATCACTCCAGTTATGAAGAAGGATCCTCTTGTGGAGCCACTCAAAACCATCACCTTACCCTACATTGCAGGGGTCACTAAAACGATCTACAAAATCCTGAATAAACACAAGATCCAGGTCCGATTCAACACAGTACATAAAATCCGTGATCTGGTTCCATCTGTAAAAGATGCTGTTCCAGACATACAGTACCCGGGTGTTTACAAACTAAAGTGCCTCTGTGGTAGTAGCTACATTGGAGAAACCAAACGACATATCTCGGACCGCATCCGCGAACATAAAGCAGACTTGAAACACATTAGAACGAACTCCTCCGCCGTGGCAGATCACTGTTATAATTCAGTGGGCTCACATGACATTGACTTCTCAAAGACGGAGGTTCTGTGCAAGCCAACCGGCTACCATGAGAGATTCGTTCATGAGGCTATCCACATATACAAGCACAGAGACAATTTCAACCGAGAAGATGGATTCTGGCTTAGTAACCATTGGAAAGATGTTTTAAACCATTGCGGTTCTTAATTAATAATTTTATGGTGATCTTCAGACGGCAGCTCTTTCACTGGCATTGACTCTTAATACTTCTCACACCACGGTTAATGGTATGGTTTATAACATGATTATAACAGCGCCTCGCAGCTGTTTCTCTCCTCCCTCTGTTCCGACCATGGATGGACACATCAGTCTGAACGGGGCTGGTAGCTGTCCGTGGTGCTGATGTGGAGGGTAAGAATCCACCCATTTTTTCGCCATATAGCATCGTGATATATAACGACTTATTGTTGGTAGCTCAGCTGATTGGAGAATATATAGAGTTTATTGTTAACATTGAGGTAGTTTATATTTTAGTTTTTTTCATCTGTTTACTATATGGTATTCATTATATAGTGTAGTGCATACCCAGTTGCTGTTATGAGCTCTGCTTATTGAAGAATATATTGAGTACATTTATTATATTGATGTAATTTGGACTCAGGTTTTTTCACATCGGTTTACTGTATGATATTTGAGTTGTTGCATCCCCCTTTTTGCATCCTTGTACGAGGTGCCTCGGTGGATGTGTAGGCTTTGACTTTAACATAGCTATTTCGTTGACCAGTCACAAGCTAATCCCTCAGCTATTCAATGCTAAAATCTCTTGTTTGATTTGTACTAGGTGCCTCTGTTGATGTGTAGGCTTTGAATTTAACATATCTATTTTTGTGACCAGTCACAAGCTAAATCCGTCAGCTATTTCAATGATAAATTCTCCTGTTTGATATGTTAACCCCTTTGTCAAGGTGCCTCTCTTCTCTCAACCAACTTAAAAGACGCTACGAATCTTAGCAGCGTTCATTGGAGCTCTGTCGTCCCGACAGTCACAAGCTAATCCCTCAGCTATTCAATGCTAAATTCTCCCGTTTGATTTGTACTAGGTGCCTCTGTGGATGTGTAGGCTTTGACTTTAACATAGCTATTTCTGTGACCAGTCACAAGCTAAATCCATCAGCTATTTCAATGATAAATTCTCCTGTTTGATATGTTCACCCCTTTGTCAAGGTGCCTCTCTTCTCTCAACCAGCTTAAAAGACGCTACGAATCTTAGCAGCGTTCATTGGAGCTCTGTCGTCCCGACAGTTTTTTGTTCCTTCACCTGAAGAAGGCCAATTGTGTAGTGGCCAAAACGTCGTGAGAATTTAATTGTTATATTTTATTATTTTATTCTCATTCTACGTGATTTTACTGAAAGAACCAAATAAGATGAATCCTTGCAGTCACGAAAGCTTCAAATCGAAAAATGTCCTTAATTAACGCTAAGACACATATTAATCAAAAACGCTAAGACACCTATTAGCAACATCAGTAAGTATGTGCGCTTTGAGCTTTCTCAATTAAAAAAGAGAGAGGGCATCGTCATCTTCTCAGCCGACAAGGGCAATGTCACTGTCATCATGGAAAAAAAACCATACAATAACAAAATTCAGGATCTACTGAATGATGGTAGCTGTACCAAAATCAATAGAGATCCAACCAACTGCCTTGTTACAAAAACCAACAATATCATCACTGATTCAACATCTTTAATCGAACCAACCAAGCAGCTTTCCTTAAAACCCTCTGCTGTTAGACCACCCAGATTTTATGGCTTACCAAAAATCCATAAAGAAGATACACCTCTTCATCCTATCGTCTTCATCATTAACTCACCCACCTGCAAACTGGCCCCATTTCTGTATCAGACCTTACAACCATTCACTGGTAAGACCACCTCAGCTGTACTTAAATCAGCTCACTTGGTATCGTTAATTAAGGACATCTCACTATCTCCAGGTGATTTGCTTGTCACTTTCGATCTAGTATCGTTGTTTACCAAAGTTCCTGTGCCTGACACCATTACAATCATTGAAGATGTGGTCCAACAAGGATTGAATGCTGATGTACCGGCCCTGGTTAGACACTGCCTCACCAACACTTACTTCACCTGGAATGGAACATTGTACAAACAAGTTGAAGCTACCCCGATGGATTCGCCCTTATCTCCAGTTGTAGCCACTGTTTTCATGGAAAAATGTTTTGAGACGGATGCCATCCAGGCATCCACCCTACGGCTTTGTCTAAGAGGTACATAGATGACACGTTCGTCATCTGGCCACATGGCCTACCAGCTCTGGGCCAATTCTTCAACCACATCAATTCCATACACCCAGCCATCAGATTTACCATGGAGGTGGAAAAAGATGGAAAGCTACCCTTTTTGGATATCTTAATTAAAAGGAGACCTGGCGGTTCAATGAGCCACTCTGTCTACAGGAAAGCTACCCATACAGATGCTTACTTGAAACCGGATTCCCACCACCATACATCCCAGAAGAACTCCCTCATCAAGACTCTATACCATGGAGCCCAATGCATTCCGACCAGGAACACATTACCAGTGAACTCAAACACGTACACCAGGCTCTCAGGGCTAATGGTTACTCCGACTACACAATCCGCAAAGCCATCACTCCAGTTATGAAGAAGGATCCTCTTGTGGAGCCACTCAAAACCATCACCTTACCCTACATTGCAGGGGTCACTAAAACGATCTACAAAATCCTGAATAAACACAAGATCCAGGTCCGATTCAACACAGTACATAAAATCCGTGATCTGGTTCCATCTGTAAAAGATGCTGTTCCAGACATACAGTACCCGGGTGTTTACAAACTAAAGTGCCTCTGTGGTAGTAGCTACATTGGAGAAACCAAACGACATATCTCGGACCGCATCCGCGAACATAAAGCAGACTTGAAACACATTAGAACGAACTCCTCCGCCGTGGCAGATCACTGTTATAATTCAGTGGGCTCACATGACATTGACTTCTCAAAGACGGAGGTTCTGTGCAAGCCAACCGGCTACCATGAGAGATTCGTTCATGAGGCTATCCACATATACAAGCACAGAGACAATTTCAACCGAGAAGATGGATTCTGGCTTAGTAACCATTGGAAAGATGTTTTAAACCATTGCGGTTCTTAATTAATAATTTTATGGTGATCTTCAGACGGCAGCTCTTTCACTGGCATTGACTCTTAATACTTCTCACACCACGGTTAATGGTATGGTTTATAACATGATTATAACAGCGCCTCGCAGCTGTTTCTCTCCTCCCTCTGTTCCGACCATGGATGGACACATCAGTCTGAACGGGGCTGGTAGCTGTCCGTGGTGCTGATGTGGAGGGTAAGAATCCACCCATTTTTTCGCCATATAGCATCGTGATATATAACGACTTATTGTTGGTAGCTCAGCTGATTGGAGAATATATAGAGTTTATTGTTAACATTGAGGTAGTTTATATTTTAGTTTTTTTCATCTGTTTACTATATGGTATTCATTATATAGTGTAGTGCATACCCAGTTGCTGTTATGAGCTCTGCTTATTGAAGAATATATTGAGTACATTTATTATATTGATGTAATTTGGACTCAGGTTTTTTCACATCGGTTTACTGTATGATATTTGAGTTGTTGCATCCCCCTTTTTGCATCCTTGTACGAGGTGCCTCGGTGGATGTGTAGGCTTTGACTTTAACATAGCTATTTCGTTGACCAGTCACAAGCTAATCCCTCAGCTATTCAATGCTAAAATCTCTTGTTTGATTTGTACTAGGTGCCTCTGTTGATGTGTAGGCTTTGAATTTAACATATCTATTTTTGTGACCAGTCACAAGCTAAATCCGTCAGCTATTTCAATGATAAATTCTCCTGTTTGATATGTTAACCCCTTTGTCAAGGTGCCTCTCTTCTCTCAACCAACTTAAAAGACGCTACGAATCTTAGCAGCGTTCATTGGAGCTCTGTCGTCCCGACAGTCACAAGCTAATCCCTCAGCTATTCAATGCTAAATTCTCCCGTTTGATTTGTACTAGGTGCCTCTGTGGATGTGTAGGCTTTGACTTTAACATAGCTATTTCTGTGACCAGTCACAAGCTAAATCCATCAGCTATTTCAATGATAAATTCTCCTGTTTGATATGTTCACCCCTTTGTCAAGGTGCCTCTCTTCTCTCAACCAGCTTAAAAGACGCTACGAATCTTAGCAGCGTTCATTGGAGCTCTGTCGTCCCGACAGTTTTTTGTTCCTTCACCTGAAGAAGGCCAATTGTGTAGTGGCCAAAACGTCGTGAGAATTTAATTGTTATATTTTATTATTTTATTCTCATTCTACGTGATTTTACTGAAAGAACCAAATAAGATGAATCCTTGCAGTCACGAAAGCTTCAAATCGAAAAATGTCCTTAATTAACGCTAAGACACATATTAATCAAAAACGCTAAGACACCTATTAGCAACATCAGTAAGTATGTGCGCTTTGAGCTTTCTCAATTAAAAAAGAGAGAGGGCATCGTCATCTTCTCAGCCGACAAGGGCAATGTCACTGTCATCATGGAAAAAAAACCATACAATAACAAAATTCAGGATCTACTGAATGATGGTAGCTGTACCAAAATCAATAGAGATCCAACCAACTGCCTTGTTACAAAAACCAACAATATCATCACTGATTCAACATCTTTAATCGAACCAACCAAGCAGCTTTCCTTAAAACCCTCTGCTGTTAGACCACCCAGATTTTATGGCTTACCAAAAATCCATAAAGAAGATACACCTCTTCATCCTATCGTCTTCATCATTAACTCACCCACCTGCAAACTGGCCCCATTTCTGTATCAGACCTTACAACCATTCACTGGTAAGACCACCTCAGCTGTACTTAAATCAGCTCACTTGGTATCGTTATTTAAGGACATCTCACCATTTCCAGGTGATTTGCTTGTCAGTTTCGATCTAGTATCGTTGTTTACCAAAGTTCCTGTGCCTGACACCATTGCAATCATTGAAGATTTGCTCCAAACTGGAATTGAATGCTGATGTACCGGCCCTGGTTAGACACTGCCTCACCAACACTTACTTCACCTGGAATGGAACATTCTATAAACAAGGTGAAGTTACCCCAATTGGTTCTCCCTTATCTCCAGTTATAGCCAATGTTTTCATGGAAAAATGTTTTGAGACAGATGCCATCCAGGCATCCACCCTACGGCTTTGTCTAAGAGGTACATAGATGACACGTTCGTCATCTGGCCACATGGCCTACCAGATCTGGGCCAATTTTTCAACCACATCAATTCCATACACCCAGCGATCAGATTCACGATGGAGATGGAAAAGGATGGCAAATTAACATTCTTGGATGTTTTAATCGTACAGAGACCAGATGGCTCAATGGTACACTATGTCTACAGGAAAGCCACCCATATGAATGCCTAACAAAACCTGACTCCCACCACCATCCATCCCAGAAGAATTCTCTCAACATAACTCTACACCATAGAGCTCGATGTATTTCCGACCATCACCGCCTAGCCAGTGAACTGGAACACGTACACCAAGGCCTCAAGATGAATGGATATTTAGACTACACAATCCGAAAAGCTATCACCCCAACCATTGGGAAGGAACCATCTGAGGACCCAATAAAAACCATCACCTTGCCATACATAGCAGGGGTCACCAAAAATATTTCCAAAATCATGAGCAAACACAAGATCCAGGTTCGATTCAACACAGTACATAACATTTGTGATCTGATCCCATCTGTGAAGGATGTGATCCCTGACATGCAATACCCCGACGTCTAAAAACTAAGCTGCGTCTGCGGCAGTAGTTACATTGGGGAAACTAAGTGACATGTCTCGGACCGTGTTCGTGAACATAAGGCAGATCTGAAACACGGTAGGACCAATACCTCAGCCATGGCTGATCATTGTTTTAATGCTGTGGGCATACACGAAATTGATTTTTCCAAGACGAAGTTACTCTGCAAACCCACTGCTTATCAGCAAAGATTCGTTAATGAAGCCGTCCAGATGGGTTAACACAGACACAATTTCAACAGACTTGGGTACAAACTGAGCAATCATTGGAAGGACGTTATTAACCAGTTTAAGTCATGACGGGCCATGATGTTCCCAGCCTACCACCTTCTGATATTAGTTGTTTTTTTCGGCTCTCTGATTTTTTACATTAACAGATGTCATTTCTCACTAACACAGCTACCTCATGTGCCATCCTCGAGGCTGCTGCTTCAGGATCTCCCATTAACATGCTAATCTCTCACATTAACATAGCCACCTTGGCGCACTCGCCGTGAAGGAGTCTCGGCGATCTTGCATTGACATGCTAATTTCTGCCTGGCAGCCCTGTGATTGGTGGAAAGCCCACCACCGCCGCGGTCGCTACCCACCACTTGCATTGGCATTGGCTGCTGACATTTGGGCCACGCCCTTTTCAAACCTTTATACCTTTATAAGCAGTTGTTTTTAGCAGCTAACCCCACTTTTCCTGATGACGACCGCTCGTGTTGCGATTGAAACGTCGTGATATTTTTATTATGTTTTCTTATTTTTTCTCTCTACGTGACTTTACCTAAAGACCCAAACAATATGAATTCCTGCAGTCATGAAAGCTTTGAATCAAGGTTGATTAAATGTCAAGTATTGGAGATTTAATTCTGATACAATTATGTTAGTTTTTATTGATTTTGGCGCAGTTTCAAATAATTATTTTTATATCAGTATTTACGTAACTACACTCGTTTACATTCGGCTGTACTCAGCTCACCATTCCTTTGAACTAATAAAAAACTTCTGCTTAACAATTATTAAACATCCTCAGTTGTGTGTCATTAGGTTCAGTATACAAACTGGACTAACAACATTTGGTTTTATGCAACAAAAACTTTATTTCAAAATGTATTTTTTAAAAAGTGTACTGACGAAAGCAACAAATTAAACGTTCTAAATTATATTGTACGTGTACTGCATACAATGTTAACAGTAAGAGCTCAAAGCAGGAACGTACATGTACACCAGATAACTATATTCGTGTGTAAACAATAAATTGCTTACAATATTGTACTTAATGTTGCCCGGTGAAATGAAACATTCTAAATCTAATGAGTCGCATTGTAAATAACATCCTACAGGCTGTTAATATTACTGTTTAGATACGACACATTACATGTCTTTAACATTCTCATGAAGACAAATTACAAAATGCATGACATTGTATCACACTGAATTCCAGCACGAATACTGTTAAATAGTTAGACTACTGGAATGGATGCTCCAGGCACCACTCTACGCGTGAGTGGTGCCAGTGGACTGAGAGGCCGTGCCAGGAGTCGCTGTCGCTGGCTGCTCAATGACCACCACCCTCTCGGCCGCTGCAGGGAGGGCGCGGCGCTGAGCCTTGAACTTCAGCTTCCCGTCTTCAGTCAAGCAGCAGCTCACGCTCTGCGGGTCCACGTCCCTGGGCAGCTGCGTCTCCCTGTGGAACTCCTGGCAGCTGTGGCTGTAGCTGCCGCTGCTGACTTCTCCGCTCTTCACCTCGCGCCGTCCGGCCACCACCAGCTTGTCTCCAGACACCTTCACGGCCAGGTCCTGTGGGGAGAAGTCCTGCACGTCCAGGGACGCGACAAACCCGCCTCCCTGCTCCTGTGGATCTTCAATCTGGAACCCACTGCTCACGGCCGGCTGCTGCAGCAGTGCGTCTCCGTGGCTGCCCGGGGCCCGCGTGTGGCTGCTGAGCTGATCGACTCCACGGAAGATTCTCTCCATCCTCTCGATCTCGCTCCTCATGTCTCGCTGCAGCTGCTGGAAGAGACTTTCACCGCGGGGGTTCCAGACCGGCCAGCCTGGACGTGCAGGACTTCTCCCCACAGGACCTGGCCGTGAAGGTGTCTGGAGACAAGCTGGTGGTGGCCGGACGGCGCGAGGTGAAGAGCGGAGAAGTCAGCAGCGGCAGCTACAGCCACAGCTGCCAGGAGTTCCACAGGGAGACGCAGCTGCCCAGGGACGTGGACCCGCAGAGCGTGAGCTGCTGCTTGACTGAAGACGGGAAGCTGAAGTTCAAGGCTCAGCGCCGCGCCCTCCCTGCAGCGGCCGAGAGGGTGGTGGTCATTGAGCAGCCAGCGACAGCGACTCCTGGCACGGCCTCTCAGTCCACTGGCACCACTCACGCGTAGAGTGGTGCCTGGAGAATCCATTCCAGTAGTCTAACTATTTAACAGTATTCGTGCTGGAATTCAGTGTGATACAATGTCATGCATTTTGTAATTTGTCTTCATGAGAATGTTAAAGACATGTAATGTGTCGTATCTAAACAGTAATATTAACAGCCTGTAGGATGTTATTTTCAATGCGACTCATTAGATTTAAAATTCATTTCACCGGGCAACATTAAGTACAATATTGTAAGCAATTTATTGTTTACACACGAATATAGTTATTTGGTGAACATGTACGTTCCTGCTTTGAGCTCTTACTGTTAACATTGTATGCAGTACACGTACAATATAATTTAGAACGTCAAATTTGTTGCTTTCGTCAGTACACTTTTTTTTAAATACATTTTGAAATAAAGTTTTTGTTGCATAAAACCAAATGTTGTTAGTCCAGTTTGTATACTGAACCTAATGACACACAACTGAGGATGTTTAATAATTGTTAAGCAGAAGTTTTTTATTAGTTCAAAGGAATGGTGAGCTGAGTACAGCCGAATGGAAATGAGTGTAGTTACGTAAATACTGATATAAAAATAATTATTATAAACTGCACCAAAATCAATAAAAACGAACATAATTGTATCAGAATTAAATCTCCAATACTTGCCATTTAATCAACCTTGACTTAAAGCGTTCATGTCTGCAGGAATTCATATTGTTTGGGTCTTTCGGTAAAGTCACGTAGAGAGAAAAAATAACCAAAAAAATAATAAAAATTTCACGACGTTTCAATCGCAACATGAGCGGTCGTCATCAGGAAAAGTGGGGTTAGCTGCTAAAGACAACTGCTTATAAAGCTTTGAAAAGGGCATAGCCCAAATGTCAGCAGCCAATGCCATTGCAAGTGGTGGGTAGCGACCGCGGCGGTGGTGGGCTTTCCACCAATCACAGGGCTGCCAGGCAGAAATTAGCATGTCAATGCAAGATCGCCGAGACTCCTTCACGGCGAGTGCGCCAAGGTGGCTATGTTAATGTGAGAGATTAGTATGTTAATGGGAGATCCTGAAGCAGCAGCCTCGAGGATGGCACACGAGGTAGCTGTGTTAGTGAGAAATGACATCTGTTAATGTAAAAAACTCAGAGAGCCGAAAAAAACAACTAATATTGGAAGGTGGTAGGCTGGGAACATAATGGCCCGTTATGACTTAAACTGGTTAACAATGTCCTTCCAATGATTGCTCAGTTTGTACCCATCTTCTCGGTTGAAATTGTGTCTGTGTTTACACATCTGCATTGCTTCATGAACGAATCTTTGCTGATAGGCAGTGGGTTTGCAGAGTACCTTCGTCTTGGAAAAATCAATTTCGTGTATGCCCACAGCATTAAAACAATGATCAGCCACGGCTGAGGTATTGGTCCTACCGTGTTTCAGATCTGGCTTATGTTCACGAACATAGTCCGAAACATGTCACTTAATTTCCCCAATGTAACTACTGCCGCAGACACAGCTTAGTTTTTAGACGCCGGGGTATTGCATGTCAGGGATCACATCCTTCACAGATGGGATCAGATCACAAATTGTATGTACTGTGTTGAATCGAACCTGGATCTTGTGTTTCCTCATGAGTTTAGAAATATTTTGGTGACCCCTGCTATATATGGCAAGGTGATGGTTTTGATTGGTTACTGAGATGGTTCTTTCCCAACAGTTGGGGTGATAGCTTTTCGGATTGTGTATTCTGAATATCCATTCATTTTGAGGGCTTGGTGTACGTGTTCCAGTTCACTGGCTAGGTGGTGATGGTCGGAAATACATCGAGCTCTATGGTGTAGAGTTTTGATGAGAGAATTCTTCTGGGATGGATGGTGGTGGGAGTCAGGTTTTGTTAGGCATTCGTATGGGTGGCTTTCCTGTAGACAGATTGTCCCATTGAGCCATCTGGTCTCTGTACGATGAAAACATCCAAGAATGGTAATTTGCCATCCTTTTCCACCTCCATGGTGAATTTGATCGCTGGGTGTATGGAATTGATGTGGTTGAAGAATTGGCCCAAAGCTGGTAGGCCATGTGGCCAGATGAGGAACGTGTCATCTATGTACCTCTTAGACAAGGACGTAGGGTGGATGCCTGGATGGCATCTGTCTCAAAATATGTTTCCATTAAAAATTGGCTTCAACTGGAGATAAGGGCGAACCCATTGGGGTAGCTTCAACTTCTTTGTATAGTGTTCCATTCCAGGTGAAGTAAGTGTTGGTGAGGCAGTGTCCAACCAGGGCCGGTACATCAGCATTCAATCCTTGTTGGACCAAATCGTCAATGATTGCAACGGTGTAAGGCACAGGAACTTTAGTAAACAACGATACTAGATCGAAACTGACAAGCAAATCACCTGGAAATAGTGAGATGTCATTAATTAACGATACCAAGTGAGCTGATTTAAGTACAGCTGAGGTGGTCTTACCAGTGAATGGTTGTAAGGTCTGAGACAGAAATGGGGCCCGTTTGTAGGTGAGTGAGTCAATAATGAAGACGATAGGATGAAGGGGTGTATCTTCTTTATGATTTTTGGTAAGCCATAAAGTCTGGGTGGTCTAGCAGCAGAGGGTTTTAAGGAAAGCCGCTTGGTTGGTTCGATTAAAGATGTTGAATCAGTGATGATATTGTTGGTTTTTGTAACAAGGCAGTTGGTGGGATCTCTATTGATTTTGGTAAATCTACCATCATTCAGTAGGTCCTGAATTTTGTTATTGTATTTTTTTTTCCATGAGGACAGTGAAATTGCCCTTGTCGGCTGAGATGATGACGATGTCCTCTCTCTTTTTTAATTGAGAAAGCAAAAAACGCTCATCCTTACTTATGTTGCTAATAGGTGTCTTAGCGTTTTTGATTAATATGTGTCTTAGCGTTAATTAAGGACATCTTATGCTTGCTTGTTGATGTGCTTCACAGTGACGCTCGCTTCACCTGTTAGCGCTGTGAGCGCTGCTCCTTCCTCTGCCGATGTTCTGCCAGTGCAGCTACAGGAGCTGCTTTTATCGCCCTGGCAGTAGCTACGAGCAGATTCCAGGGGAGCCAGAAGCGTCCAGAATGACGCAGCTGCTCCCAGGGCTTCCCTCATCCACAGCAAATAGCAGTGACTCAAACCTGGGGTTCAGCTGTGTGACGTCTTCTCTAAACTAGCACATCAACAAGCATGGCCCTGAGTGTTTACTTTCCTGCGATGCACGTGAAGGAGAGGAACGTCTGGCCAGGCTGGCCGGTCTGGAACCCCCGCGGTGAAAGTCTCTTCCAGCAGCTGCAGCGAGACATGAGGAGCGAGATTGAGAGGATGGAGAGAATCTTCCGTGGAGTCGATCAGCTCAGCAGCCACACGCGGGCTCCGGGCAGCCTCGGAGACGCACTGTTGCAGCAGCCGGCCGTGAGCAGTGGGTTCCAGATTGAAGATCCACAGGAGCAGGGAGGCGGGTTTGTCGCGTCCCTGGACGTGCAGGACTTCTCCCCACAGGACCTGGCCGTGAAGGTGTCTGGAGACAAGCTGGTGGTGGCCGGACGGCGCGAGGTGAAGAGCGGAGAAGTCAGCAGCGGCAGCTACAGCCACAGCTGCCAGGAGTTCCACAGGGAGACGCAGCTGCCCAGGGACGTGGACCCGCAGAGCGTGAGCTGCTGCTTGACTGAAGACGGGAAGCTGAAGTTCAAGGCTCAGCGCCGCGCCCTCCCTGCAGCGGCCGAGAGGGTGGTGGTCATTGAGCAGCCAGCGACAGCGACTCCTGGCACGGCCTCTCAGTCCACTGGCACCACTCACGCGTAGAGTGGCGCCTGGAGCATCCATTCCAGCAACCTGCTTCATTGATGTTTTAATTGTATGGATATTTTGTTTAATCAGTTTCTTCTATCCACGATATGTTCACTAATATGTACGTGTTTCAGCGTTTGCAATTAACTTAATTTGATTACGTGTATCGCTGTACAGGATTGCTAAATTGTTTCGCGTCGTTTTAATTTGCCATTACACTTTAATATATTGCAATAAGATAATGCTAAATGTGTTATTCAAGTATTTTTCATCAACGCTGCTATAGCAATGTAAGTCATACTACTATTACAATAATCTATGCCTCGAGTTTCCTTACTGGCTGGGTTTCTCTCCACCACAACATTAACTCTGTTAGTGGGTTCCAGCTGTTTCCACCGAAACTAGCTGGGTTACTGGCTACACGGATTTTTCCGTTTACAGTAACAAATAAACATTACACATACATGCAGGCATCGACTTACGAACACTCGACTTACGAATTTCCGCACTTAGGAACCAGCTACCATGAAACATGTTTTAACATTGAGAATTACAACGCGAACTCGCACTTGCAAACTGAACCGAGGATCTATTCTTTTTTCAGCGGAGCGATCCTCCACGAGTTGTGTCATCCTCGCGCTTCCAGTGTTTGTGCTCGTGTGTGCGTGCGCGCACGTGTGTACATTATTGTGTTCCCACTTACAAACCGTTTGACTCACGAACGGGTCCCAGGAACTAATTGAGTTCATAAGTCGAGGACTGTCGGGATCGTTGTGTGAAACATAAAATACATACAAATTTATAAAAACATTTTATGTTCAAATACCTTGCATCCTGATGCTGGCTTGTCGTAAGGGGCGAAATGAGTCACCACAATTGCACACACACACACGGACAACAAACGCCACTAAGTGGCGGTGACGTTGCCACGGCACTTGTGCCAGGCTAAGTGCACTTTATGGCCACGTGATCACGGGTCAGATCCAGCTGCCATGGTTTGACTGAGATGAGTGGCAGATGTGTAAGCTGTGCCTCCCCTACTGTGCCAACTTGATGTGTTTTAAACGCCTGAGGCTCTGCTCGTTGTTGTGAGCGTCTCTCTGCTGCCCTCTGTTGTTGCTGGAGGGCGACTACCTCCAACTGCCCAGTATCGTCCATCATGAGTCTCCTCCACATAGGCCGCTCTTTACACTGCTGGTACCAGTCATTCGCAAGTCAATTCAGTTCCACATCCTCTTGTACCACATCATTTAATCTCTTCTCTAGCCCGTGCCGCGCCTGTTTAGACCCCTTTAATGCAGTGGTTAGGGAGGCGTGGTACATGACCCAGCCAATGTAGCATTACCTGCTGGAGGCGCTTACCGATGGGACTTTGTCCAGATCTGTAAAGGATTGTGAGCTCACACAATCCAGCCTGGTTAAACCCAGGATGGATCGTAGGAAGGCCATCCTGAATGTTTATTACCGGCGAAGATGTTCCATTAGGGGGGTCCACGTTTGGCAAGCATCGAGAAGGAAGGGCATGACCGTGGCCGAGAAGATCCGAAGACTGCTGTGGAGCGACAGATATCAGGTAGCTTCCACACAGCGTCATGCAACCGATGAAAAGATAATGCCGCTCGACTGATTCGGAGTGAGACCTCTTCTGTCAAACCGGAGTTGGTCATAAGCACACTATCCAGATGTGGAAAACCATCCAATTTACAACTGCCCCATTACCAATGGGGAGTTAAGGGGTGGAGGATTTAATGCAGACATGGGCTGGGCTTTTTAATCCGGCCCCCCGAACTTGTCCAAATATTATTAAATTAAATTTTACCTTTCACCTGTAATGCCCTCATTTCCCCATTAGATGGAGCACTTTGTCCGGGAATGTGGTAATTGGTTTGGGCGCAGGCCTCAGATGTTTTCATGATGTTTGATCAGTCATGTTACGACATGTTTTTGTATTGTTCATGTTCGTGCAATTTGTTAAATTGCCTTGCAAATAAATGCTTTGCTACCTGTTAAAGGCCAAATCCTTTCATGTAATGATTTTTACATGTCATTTATATTAGTTCACACAAACACTCCATCCATCTGTTCCTTGCCCGGCCCCTCTGTCAAATTTTAGAACCCATTGTGGCCCGCGAGTAAAAAAAATTGCCCACCCCTTGTTTAATGGCACAACATAGCGAGGCAGGTGCTTAGTTTTGGTGGGGCTGATGGTTAAGACCCCACCTCTTAGTGCAGGGGTGGGGAACCTTTTTTGTGCCAAGGGCCATTTGGATATTTATAACATTCGCGGGCCATACAAAATCATCAACTTAAAAATGAGCCTATTATATTTGGTCAAACATTTAGTTAACTCACCCCTAATGCGATGGCTGGAACTGCTTCTCTTTGGTGAGGCGTGTGGAGATATTAGCTGGCATTGATGATGTTAGCTGGTATTGATGATGTTGCTACTCGCAACTGCTTTTCCAGGTTTGCTCCAAGATTGATTGAATTTCGAGTCCCGCCTGCGGTTGCCTTGGCAGGGCCAGACCAAATGATTTCGCAGGCCTCATGGCCGGCCGGCCGGACGTTCCCCACCCCTGTCTAGTGGCACACTCCAGGTCTAGATCATTCGCATACGTAACATGGATGACAAATCGGGAGCAAGCTCTCAAGCGCACCCGTGCGTCAATCCGCCTCCCATTGTATCTATATCAGATATAGATTGCTCCGGTACGGACATGGAAGGTTTCTCGAACGACGTGGACCAAAAATATTTTAAACAGTGTACGGAGCCAGAGGACATTACTGTCGAACCCCAAGGTTAACGGGGAATAGCTTTGTCTTCCGGCCAAGTAGCTTTACTCGGCCCTGCTCAATATCATGGAAGTCCTTAATTATTGTGAGCAGAGAGTCAGAGACTCCGAAAGCATGAAGAACAACCCAGAGTCCAGACCTATTGATGGTATCATAGGCATTGACCAGGTCAATAAAGCAGAGATGTAAGTCCTGTCGGAATTCAACACTCCTCTGCTGTAGCAAACGGAAGGAAGATGTGGCATCTGTGGCTGCCCTGGCCTGAAACCACAATGGGGCTCCCCAATCCTCTTCTCAGCATGCCTGGCAAGGTGATGTTGAATAATCCTTGCCAGGACTTTTTCTGGCACTCTAACACAGGCACAGACTCTAACCAAAACTATCGAATAATTACACGGTTTATTTAAAATTGCACTTTCAATTAATGTGCCTATTAATGTCATTATTTCGGCAAAAAATGTTTTTATCTTAAACTAGTGCAATGAAAAAACATACCCTTTATTGTAAAATTTGCAAAAAAAAGACGATATAATTCCTGTACTGTTTTAGTTTATCTTTCTGAATACACATTTAATGAAAATGTGTTTTAGTGAATGGTTGTTTTTGAAGGTGATATCGTGTAAATGTTTTCCAAAGCTGCTTATGCAGCCGTCACCATCTCCAGCCGTGATTTCTCCACTTCTGTCCGAAGCCATCACCATCTCTTGCGGATTTGCAATGCAAAAATCTGTCTGGCTACTGCCCACCGGTTGATTTATTCGATCCATCTTCGCAGTGGACGCTCTATTGGTTGTGTTCCCTCCTTTAGCTCCCATTCCCACGTTAGTCACGACCACCGGCCGTCATCTCTTCAAGTTGTGTGTCCTGCCTCACCCCACCTTTCTAAACTAAAATTATATGATGTCCAATTGACGTGTCCGTCTTCCATTCTCAGTTTAATTCCTAGCATGTGCATCTCTATGCTTCCTTGTGCACTTCTCAACATTGGTTCCATTGTCTTCGTCAATGGCCATGTTTGTGATGCATCTGTTGTTGCAGGTCATATCCACTGATTAAAAAACGTTCTGCTTTAGGAAAATGGCTTTGTTACGTTTCATGATTTAAGTTCAGATTCCAATCAGCACTGTGCTCTGCCCTGATACGCCTCTCTTAATAATTTTCATCCCTCTCCCCCTTCAACAACCGCCCCACGTATAAATGCACTTCTATGTTTTCAAGTTGTGTCCCTGTTCTTTTTGTTCAATTTGTTATTCCCCCGCACCTCCAATAAGCATGGTTGCCTGCGTACGGTGCGAAAGAAGTTCAGCATGCAAACATACGCTGCGTTGAAAACTTACTCTACAGCATATTCACACTGGAGACGCAGGAGGGTGCTGCTATGAGATTGCCACATTTTTGACTGTAGACCAAGCCTGGACAGATTTCTCAGTCAGCACTCAGTCTAGAATTATCAGAACTACACAGTAAACGACACAATGCGGGTGCTATATCTCGTAAGAATGAATACCCACCACCTAAACACAAATGGTAATTCCTGGACAGGTGACAACTCTAGCCATGCCCATGAAAAAATATATAGTGACTAACTTGGAGACGTAACTTCTTCGAGGCAATTCTTTAATTACACACCGAGCATACTGTTACACACTCTCTGCTGTAATACAACGCTCTGTCCCTCGCTTAAACGCAACTCTCACTCGTGGCTAGCCTACAACACAACGCTCGCCATCTGACACTGACGGCGCTGAACTAAGACAGGCAACTACTGCTAGCAGCACAATTATCAAGTGGATGACGACAGCGGCGAAGGCGACGATCTTCAACAGCAACGACGACGACGACGACGGCGATCCCACTCCAAACGATGGCCCTCATCCCCTGCTCGGGGTCCCCTTTAATCCTCTTAGCGCGGCCTCGCTCCCCTCCGGCCACGCTCCCCTTCTAGAATCTACTAGCAGGATCTCGACGTGTCCTACCCGAGATCCTTCTCAGGTCTATCACGTGGTCTGCTGTCAATCAGGGCTGCTTCACTCTGCAGATCCCCTTCCCTGCCAGCAGCCAGCGCTATGCTATGTAGTGACCAATTCTATGTGACTACACATACACAACATCCTGACCATCACTCGCCTATGCGGATGATAAAATATCAAGCATTGTAGATTTAATTCTGATCTACTGTTGTTCGTTTTGATTGATTTTGGCACAGTTTAAAATATATATTTTAATATCAGTACCAGCGGGAAGTACCCAGCGTTTCCCGGGGCAAAAATATATTTACAAACTTGTCTTCTCTTAAAAACATAACATATACATACACAAACACTAAGCTATTGTGCCCTTTGTCCATTTGTCCGTCAACAAAATTATAGGAGGAGCGACACTAGAAAAACGGCGTATTCTATTATTTATTTCTGTCAACGTGACTTAACCGAAAAAACCAAAGAGTAATTCCTGCAGTCACGAAAACTTTGAATCTAGTTTTAGCGTGTTAATGTTAAATAAACGTGTTGTCTCCTATAGAAGCCTGAGTCTCCATTTGAGCCCACTACAACTGGTGTTGGAAGTGGCCAAACGTTAGTTAATTAACTATAGATTATGGAGACTAGGCGAACAATACGTACCAGGTCTCCAGATGAAGAGGACGACGACCCACCGGCCCCGGGGATGTCGGCGCAATCCCCCAGCCCCCACTGGGGGCCTGGGGTGTCCACCTCCGGTTCCAAACCGCCCTCCAAATTGCCTTACCTACGAGTCCTACTTGGTACAGGCCGGACCCGCTATTGCCGCCTGTTGGGCCCTGACTGCAGCTACATATTTTCCAGTAGTGGTGGCGGCGTATTACGCCTGACAATTACCCACCACATTAAGAAGCACGATGGTAGCTTGCAGTTGTGTGTCGACTTTAGGAAGCTTCATAAGATATCGGTGGCTGACGCGTATCCTCTCCCTCGGATGGACGATTCCCTGGACGCTCTGGCGGGAGCACAGAACTTCTCCACCCTTGATCTCCTGTCCGGATTTTGGCATTTGCCACTAAATGAGGCCTCTAAACCCAAACGGCTTTTCGAACACCTCAAGGCCTGTTTGAATTAAATCAGCTTCCCATGGGACTCCACGCAGCACCGGCTACGTTCCAATGACTGATGGAGCTGGTGCTGGCTGGACTTCAATGGGACTCATGCTTACAATACCTCGACGATGTCATCGTCTTCAGCCGTACGTTCAAAGAACATCTTGATTGGTTACGCGCTGTCTTTCTTAAAATGTGAGCGGCCCATCTCAAATTCAAGCCGCAGAAGTGTTACCCCCTTCAGAAATCCGTGCGGTATCTCGGTCATATTGTCAGTAAATCGGGCATTGCGATAGATCCCGACAAAACCACGTGTGTTCGGACGTGGCCGACCCCCACGTTGATGATGCAGGTGCAGAGTTTTATTGGTTTTGCGTCTTATTATCGCCGGTTTGTCACTGGGTTCGCTACCTTCGCAAAACCTCTCCACGCCTTGACGGTTATGGGTCAGAGGTTTCATTGGGGGGAGGAGGAAGCCGCATTTGTTGCGCTTCGCAATTCCCCTCCGCTACTCTGATTTTGCCATGCCGTGCGTCCTTGATACTGACGCAACCAACACCAGCATTGGCGCGGTTCTGTCCCAGGTTGTCAACAGGGTGGAGTGTGTTGTTGCATACGGCAGCAGAGTGCTGTCGCCAGCCGAACAGCGTTACTGTGTCACGCGCCGGGAACTATTCAGGTCTCCCGCATTAACGAGTTGATTGCTCTGGACATCCCTGGTTCGGTTCCCGTCACCCCTCGTGGGAATAAATATTTGTTGGTTGGCGTCGAATATTTATCGCGCTGGCCGATGGCCTGGCAGCTATGGATGGGAGCCATCCGGTAGTGCCACCTAGGCACATGCCATGGTACAATGGTGAGCACACAGGACTTGTAATCAATACAGAGGTACTATGTACAGGGGCGGCAAGCAGCTAAAAAATGGTGCACGTTTATTATAAATACGACATTCTCAAATGGTTTCGAAATTAAGTGTCTTATCAGCAGAATCGTGCAGAGTTTCTGCCGAACATACACAGCATTAGTTCCTAACACACTTTGGCAGAGTTGGTGTCACTGCCCGGGAAAGGAACATTAATGGTGATTTTGTGGAAAGTCAGGTGAAATGGGTGGTTGGTCAGACTGACCAGCACCCTGTGCTGTGTGGATCGCTCGTGGTTCTGGCCACCAATCGCCAAGCAAATTGGTTGCAGAGACTTCCACGTGTAGAGTGACTTCAGTTGTGTGCAACCGAGTTGCGCAACTGCTTGCACCGGCTGTGGCCGTGTGCGGAAAGCTAACTCGGGTCAAACCTGGGTTTCGAAGCGCGGTGTAGCGTTAACCATGACACTACCGCTCCACACAATCACACACACGCGAAGATCGACACCAAATACGTGCTCTGTTGCACCGCACAGCAACTCACACGCACACTGCAGTGTCCAATAACAACACAAATGTATTAATCATGACAACCACCTGCTCTGCCACTCAAAGCAATGTCCATCACATGGCCATCAACGCGACACATATAGTTCATCACGGTCACCCGACCAGCAGGAGTCACGTGTGTGAGCAGTCCGTGAATGTCGCCGGGCTATGGTGATGCAGTGGTGTGGGTTGGACAAGGGGCGGATGATGATGTCTGTCGTGGAAATCTGTGGAGCGGCATGGAACAAAAGTGGGACGGGTGGCCCAGTGTGGAGCAGGAGCCGCTCGGCTGGGACGAAGGTGGGGAGGAATCCACTGATCCGGTGGAGGCGTGGGGAGGAGGGCGGGACGCCGCGTGAAGCGCGACTCGTGGGAGTGGTGCCAGGCAGAAGGGGCACCTGGGACTCCGTACGCGGGACCCCGGCCGTTGCACCTGGGCTGGGGGGGGATCCGCTGCCCTGCAGGTGGAGCGAGGCCGGGGGGAAGGTGCTCTCGGTCCGGGTGGATGGGACGAATCAATGCGGATGGAGTTGAGGATTCGAGAGGAGGTTTGCGGAGGCGGGGAGGAAGGCGGCTGTTGCGGGACTTGCGGTAACGCTGCCGTGAAGAATAGGGAGCAAAAGACTCGTGTGCCGGGCCCGGTCTGGTATCAAGGTGGCGTGGAGGAACCCAGGGCTCTGGTGGAGGTGGAGGCAGGTGGAAAGCAGGGAGCTCCCAATCCTGGGGGTTAGCTTGATTACTCATGGGTGGAGGTGATGGTGCGAGTGGCGGTGGTGGCGATAGTGGCAGTGGAAGCGATGGCAGAAGTGGAGGTTGAGGCAATGGCAGGAGTGAAGGTGGAGTCGATGTCAGCAGTGGGGGTAGAGTTGATATCAGTGGTGGAGACAATGGCCTGAGTAGAGATGGAGGCGATGGCAGCAGTGGAGTTGAGGATTCGAGAGGAGGTTTGCGGAGGCGGGGAGGAAGGCGGCTGTTGCGGGACTTGCGGTAACGCTGCCGTGAAGAACAGGGAGCAAAAGACTCGTGTGCCGGGCCCGGTCTGGTATCACGGTGGGGTGGAGGAGCCCAGGGCTCTGGTGGAGGTGGAGGCAGGTGGAAAGCAGGGAGCTCCCAATCCTGGGGGTTAGCTTGATTACTCATGGGTGGAGGTGATGGTGCGAGTGGCGGTGGTGGCGATAGTGGCAGTGGAGGCGATGGCAGAAGTGAAGGTTGAGGCAATGGCAGGAGTGAAGGTGGAGTCGATGTCAGCAGTGGGGGTAGAGTTGATATCAGTGGTGGAGGCAATGGCCTGAGTAGAGATGGAGGCGATGGCAGCAGTGGAGCCGATGGCCCGATTGGAGGTGTAGGAGATGGCAGCAGTGGGGGCGATGTCCTGAGTAGAGATGGAGGCGATGGCCTGAGTAGAGGTAGAGGCGATGGCCTGAGTAGAGGTGGAGGCGATGGCCTGAGTTGAGGTGGAGACGATGGCCTGAGTAGAGGTGGAGGCGATGGCCCGAGTAGAGGTGGAGGCGATGGCCCGAGTGGAGGTGGAGGCGATTGCCTGAGTGGAGATGGAGGCGATGGCCTGAGTAGAGGTGGAGGCGATGGCCTGAGTAGAGGTAGAGGCGATGGCCTGAGTTGAGGTGGAGACGATGGCATGAGTAGAGGTGGAGGCGATGGCCTGAGTAGAGATGGAGGCGATGGCCTGAGTAGAGGTGGAGGCGATGGCCTGAGTAGAGGTGGAGGCGATGGCCCGAGTGGAGGTAGAGGCGATTGCCTGAGTGGAGGTGGAGGCGATGGCCTGAGTAGAGGTGGAGGCGATGGCCTGAGTGGAGGTGGAGGCGATGGCCTGAGTAGAGGTGGAGGCGATGGCCTGAGTGGAGGTGGAGAAGATGGCCTGAGTGGAGGTGGAGGCGATGGCCTGAGTGGAGGTGGAGGCGATGGAAGCAGTGGAGGTGGAGTTGATATCAGTGGGGGAGGCGATGGCCTGAGTAGAGATGGAGACGATGGCCTGCGTGGAGGTGGAGGCGATGGCCTGAGTAGAGGTGGAGGCGATGGCCTGAGTAGAGGTGGAGGCGATGGCCCGAGTGGAGGTGGAGGCGATGGCCCGAGTGGAGGTGGAGGCGATGGCCCGAGTGGAGGTGGAGGCGATGGAAGCATTGGAGGTGGAGTTGATATCAGTGGGGGAGGCGATGGCCTGAGTAGAGATGGAGGCGATGGCCTGAGTGGAGGTGGAGGCGATGGCAGCGGGGGAGGCGATGGCAGCGGTGGAGGCGATGGCCCGAGTAGAGATGGAGGCAATGGCCCGAGTGGAGGTGGAGGCGATGGCCCCAGTGGGAGCGATGGCCTGAGTGGAGCTGGATTCTTCAGGTGAGGAGCACAGCTCTGCTTGGTGCCGGGGCTGTTTCCCCTCCCCTGCGCCCGCCGCTTTCGTCTCCGCGCCGCGGCCATACGAGCCCAGGGACTCGGTGCTCGGCCGAGACCTCCACCTTTCTTTCTCTGCAGCGCCCGGGAAATCTTCCTCCTTCCGGTCCTCATCCTCATTCTCATCGCTCTCTGCAAAAGTTACGAAAAACATCAACGGCGTCATTAGCTGAATCTCCCTGCTCCGTGTCTGTGAGTGCGTTGTGACCCTGGGGACAGACTTGCGAGTTTGTTTTTTACGTTTTTGAGCCAGGAGGCCAGGATTGGAAAAAACTTGGGCCACTTTTCATCCAGGCAACTGAAGAGCAGCACAGACTAAGTCTTACTTACCAAACATTTAAACTAACAACAGCATACTCTTTGGTTTCTTTCGGTAAAATCACGTAGATAGAAAAATAACTAATAAAGTGAAACCTTGGATTGCGAGCATAATTCCTTCTGGAAACGTGCTCTTAATCCAAAGCACTCGTATATCAAAGCGAATTTCCCCCATAAGAAATAATGGAAACTCAGATGATTCGTTCCACAAACCAAAAATACCGTATTCATATAAAAAATATTAATACAAAATACCTTTTTATATTTTTATTATTTAATATAAAGTAATCAAATTTATTAATTACATTTAATCGTGGCTGGTGTGAGGGAGAGGAGATAGAGGATGGTTATTGTGTAGGACGACTTTCACTTGCAGTACAGTTACTAAAGAACAGTCACTACACATGGACACAAAATAAAAAAATGCTTTACGCACACACACGTATTCACAACACTACAGTACTGTAGTAAACAGTATACACGTAGTCACAACACTATAGTACTGTAGTAAACAGTATACACGTGGTCACAACACTATAGTACTATAGTAAACAAGATAGGTTCGCACGGATGTTGACTATACGAGTGAGGCACACCGACTGAGACCGAGCATGGGAGACGATTACCCACAATCCCGCAGTATACACGTGGTCACAACACTATAGTACTATAGTAAACAGTATACACGTGGTCACAACACTATAGTACTGTAGTAAACAGTACACACGTGGTCACAACACTATAGTACTGTAGTAAACAGTATACACGTGGTCACAACCCTATAGTACTATAGCAAATACAGTATACACGTGGTCACAACACTACAGTACTATAGAAAACAGTATACACGTGGTCACAACACTATAGTACTGTAGTAAAACAGTACACACTTGGTCACAACACTATAGTACTGTAGTAAAGAGTATACACGTGGTCACAACACTATAGTACTGTAGTAAACAGTATACACGTGGTCACACTATAGTACTATAGTAAACAGTACACACGTGGTCACAACACTATAGTACTGTAGTAAACAGTATACACGTGGTCACAACACTATAGTACTGTAGTAAACATTACACACGTGATCACAACACTATAGTACTGTAGTAAACATTACACACGTGGTCACAACACTATAGTACTGTAGCAAACATTGTACACGTGGTCACAACACTATAGTACTATAGTAAACAGTACACACGTGGTAACACCACTATAGTACTGTAGTAAACAGTATACACGTGGTCACAACATTATAGTACTATAGTAAACAGTATACACGTGGTCACAACACTATAGTACTATAGTAAACAGTATAGACGTGGTCACAACACTATAGTACTATAGTAAACAGTATACACGTGGTCACAACACTATAGTACTGTAGTAAACAGTATACACGTGGTCCCAACACTATAGTACTATAGTAAACAGTATACACGTGGTCCCAACACTATAGTACTATAGTAAACAGTATACACGTGGTCACAACACTACAGTACTATAGTAAACAGTATACACTTGGTCACAACACTATAGTACTATAGTAAACAGTATACACGTGGTCCCAACACTATAGTACTATAGTAAACAGTATACACGTGGTCACAACACTATAGTACTATAGTAAACAGTATACACGTGGTCACAACACTATAGTACTATAGTAAACAGTATACACGTGGCCACAACACTATAGTACTGTAGTAAACAGTATACACGTGGTCCCAACACTATAGTACTATAGTAAACAGTATACACGTGGTCACAAGACTATAGTACTGTAGTATACAGTATACACGTGGTCACAACACTACAGTACTATAGTAAACAGTATGCACGTGGTCACAACACTATAGTACTGTAGTAAACAGTATAGACGTGGTCACAACACTATAGTACTATAGTAAACAGTATACACATGGTCACAACACTATAGTACTATAGGAAAGAGTATAGAACGTGGTCACAACACTATAGTACTGTAGTAAACAGTATACACGTGGTCCCAACACTATAGTACTATAGTAAACAGTATACACGTGGTCACAACACTATAGTACTGTAGTATACAGTATACACGTGGTCACAACACTACAGTACTATAGTAAACAGTATGCACGTGGTCACAACACTATAGTACTGTAGTAAACAGTATAGACGTGGTCACAACACTATAGTACTATAGTAAACAGTATACACATGGTCACAACACTATAGTACTATAGTAAACAGTATACACGTGGTCACAACACTATAGTACTGTAGTAAACAGTATACACGTGGTCCCAACACTATAGTACTATAGTAAACAGAATACACGTAGTCACAACACTATAGTACTGTAGTATACAGTATACACGTGGTCACAACACTACAGTACTATAGTAAACAGTATGCACGTGGTCACAACACTATAGTACTGTAGTAAACAGTATAGAAGTGGTCCCAACACTATAGTACTATAGTAAACAGTATACACATGGTCACAACACTATAGTACTATAGTAAACAGTATACACGTGGTCACAACACTATAGTACTGTAGTAAACAGTATACACGTGGTCACAACACTATAGTAAACAGTATACACATGGTCACAACACTATAGTACTATAGGAAACAGTAAACACGTGGTCACAACACTATAGTACTGTAGTAACCAGTATACACGTGGTCCCAACACTATAGTAATGTAGTAAACATTACACACGTGGTCACAACACTATAGTACTGTAGCAAACAGTGTACACGTGGTCACAACACAATAGTACTATAGTAAACAGTACACACGTGGTAACACCACTATAGTACTGTAGTAAACAGTATACACGTGGTCACAACATTATAGTACTATAGTAAACAGTATACACGTGGTCACAACACTATAGTACTATAGTAAACAGTATAGACGTGGTCACAACACTATAGTACTATAGTAAACAGTATACACGTGGTCACAACACTATAGTACTGTAGTAAACAGTATACACGTGGTCCCAACACTATAGTACTATAGTAAACAGTATAAACGTGGTCCCAACACTATAGTACTATAGTAAACAGTATACACGTGGTCACAACACTACAGTACTATAGTAAACAGTATACACTTGGTCACAACACTATAGTACTGTAGTAAACAGTATACACGTGGTCACAACACTATAGTACCATAGTAAACAGTATACACATGGTCACAACACTATAGTACTATAGGAAACAGTATACACGTGGTCACAACACTATAGTACTGTAGTAAACAGTATACACGTGGTCCCAACACTATAGTACTATAGTAAACAGTACACGTGGTCACAACACTATAGTACTATAGTAAACAGTATACACGTGGTCACAACACTATAGTACTATAGTAAACAGTATACACGTGGTCACAACACTATAGTACTGTAGTAAACAGTATACACGTGGTCCCAACACTATAGTACTATAGTAAACAGTATACACGTGGTCACAAGACTATAGTACTGTAGTATACAGTATACACGTGGTCACAACACTACAGTACTATAGTAAACAGTATGCACGTGGTCACAACACTATAGTACTATAGTAAACAGTATGCACGTGGTCACAACACTATAGTACTGTAGTAAACAGTATAGACGTGGTCACAACACTATAGTACCATAGTAAACAGTATACACATGGTCACAACACTATAGTACTATAGTAAACAGTATACACGTGGTCACAACACTATAGTACTGTAGTAAACAGTATACACGTGGTCACAACACTATAGTACTGTAGTATACAGTATACACGTGGTCACAACACTACAGTACTATAGTAAACAGTATGCACGTGGTCACAACACTATAGTACTGTAGTAAACAGTATAGACGTGGTCACAACACTATAGTACTATAGTAAACAGTATACACATGGTCACAACACTATAGATCTATAGTAAACAGTATACACGTGGTCACAACACTATAGTACTGTAGTAAACAGTATACACGTGGTCACAACACTATAGTACTATAGTAAACAGTATACACATGGTCACAACACTATAGTACTATAGGAAACAGTATACACGTGGTCACAACACTATAGTACTGTAGTAAACAGTATACACGTGGTCCCAACACTATAGTAATGTAGTAAACATTACACACGTGGTCACAACACTATAGTACTGTAGTAAACAGTGTACACGTGGTCACAACACTATAGTACTATAGTAAACAGTAAACACGTGGTCACAACACTATAGTACTATAGTAAACAGTATACACGTGGTCACAACACTATAGTACTGTAGTAAACAATATACACGTGGTCACAACACTATAGTACTATAGTAAACAGTAAACACGTGGTCACAACACTATAGTACTATAGTAAACAGTATACACGTGGTCACAACACTATAGTACTGTAGTAAACAGTATACACGTGGTCACAACACTATAGTACTGTAGTAAACAGTATACACGTGGTCACAACACTATAGTACTGTAGTAAACAGTATACACGTGGTCACACTATAGTACTATAGTAAACAGTATACACGTGGTCACAACACTATAGTACTGTAGTAAACAGTATACACGTGGTCACAACACTATAGTACTGTAGTAAACATTACACACGTGATCACAACACTATAGGACTGTAGTAAACATTACACACGTGGTCACAACACTATAGTACTGTAGCAAACAGTGTACACGTGGTCACAACACTATAGTACTATAGTAAACAGTACACACGTGGTCACACCACTATAGAACTGTAGTAAACAGTATACACGTGGTCACAACATTATAGTACTATAGTAAACAGTATACACGTGGTCACAACACTATAGTACTATAGTAAACAGTATAGACGTGGTCACAAAACTATAGTACTATACTAAACAGTATACACGTGGTCACAACACGATAGTACTGTAGTAAACAGTATACACGTGGTCCCAACACTATAGTACTATAGTAAACAGTATACACGTGGTCACAACACTATAGTACTGTAGTAAACAGTATACACGTGGTCCCAACACTATAGTACTATAGTAAACAGTATACACGTGGTCACAACACTATAGTACTGTAGTAAACAGTATACACGTGGTCACAACACTATAGTACCATAGTAAACAGTATACACATGGTCACAACACTATAGTACTATAGTAAACAGTATGCACGTGGTCACAACACTATAGTACTGTAGTAAACAGTATACACGTGGTCACAACACTACAGTACTATAGTAAACAGTATACACATGGTCACAACACTATAGTACTATAGGAAACAGTATACACGTGGTCACAACACTATAGTACTGTAGTAAACAGTATACACGTGGTCCCAACACTATAGTAAACAGTATACACGTGGTCATAACACTATAGTACTGTAGTATACAGTATACACGTGGTCCCAACACTATAGTACTATAGTAAACAGTATACACGTGGTCAAAACACTATAGTACTATAGTAAACAGTATACACGTGGTCACAACACTATAGTACTATATTAAACAGTATACACGTGGTCACAACACCATAGTACTGTAGTAAACAGTATACACGTGGTCACAACACAAGCAATCGTCTTCAGGTGAAATAATACAGCAGGCGGACTGCTGAGACAGGAAGAAATGTAGCGAGAGAGCTACTGCAACCAAAGGTTACACTATATACGTTTGTGGTGGGATTTGCAAGTAAATGTAAGATCGCAGAGCAAGCATACCCCGGCTAATCCCTCGGCTACTCCGAGGGGGAGTGGGAGCGGAGGGGCTGCCGTAACGGGCGAGATAGTGGGGGTGAAATTTACAGAGGGTACAAGCTGATAGAAAGAGGATCAAACTCAGCAAACTTAGAAATGTAATGCAACTCATTGAGTCGGCCAACACAACAAATAATACTTTGCCTGGTTGATCACCGTCCTTCTCTGCTTGTGTGTCTCCCTGTGTGTGGGGAGCGGTGGTGCAGCTGTTAGCGCTACGCTGCGCTATGAACCTGGCGACCCGGGTTCGATTCCCGCTCACGGCCAACACCAGTGACGATTATCTGAACCGGTCCCGGGCCTCCCCTAGGTCGACTCAGCCTCAAATGAGTACCTGGTGCGGTGTGTAAACATCGCCACTAGGGAGACAAAGGCGGTCGGGCGTGGTGCTGGCCACCCACCCCCTCGTGTACTGTTCCGGCCTTCACAGGTGCTCGCTAACAGCACTTGCCCCTACAGTCTGTTCAGGCTATACGGGGGATCTTTGTGTCTCCCTGTCTGTGTTTGGTCTCTCTCTCTCAAATTTAGTTTCACCTGATGACGACTGCTTGAGTTGCAATCGAAACGTCGTATTCTATTATTTTGTTTATTTTTTCTACGTGACTTTACCGAAAGACCATTGAGTAACAACAGTGTTTTTACGAATCACAGCTAAGAGACAAACAACATTATATTTTCTATTAAACATAACATTTTAATAACATGTTAAAAAATACTTTAAATCTCATCACTGCTCCTCATACTCAATCCGTGATCAGTGCCGGATTATCCTCGGAACAAAATAATCATTAGCTGTGGGCCCCGCACTTTCAAGCGCCCCGCGCTAAATGATCTCACCCTATAAATCCCCGTTCAGTGATTCTGTACTTGCTCTATTACTATAGTAAAATTACAATTACTTTACTATGCAAGTTAAAAACTTCGTGCTTTATAATTGTGTTTTTTTCATTTATTCTGGGCACCTTTATAATATAAGCTACAGGACCCGCACGAGCTTAATCCGGCACTGTCCGGGATACTGTTCCAGTGCCCAACCAGGCTGTTGAAGACACCGTGAGTGGAGTTGAGGGGGATCGGTGGAGGTGTGAAGGGGGTGAGTGATGCCGACGGGCTGCGAGGGGGTCATCCGAGAGGGTGCCCAGTGGGGAGATGAAGCAATGAAATCGCTCCACGTGCAGGTGCTGGGTGGATTACTGCACAGCGGCATCGTGGGAGGTGGCGACGGCTCGTGGAGGTCTCTACCCACTAGTGGATTGACCATGGCTGATGGTGGTGATGATGATGGATGTTGCTCACTCACTTGGCGATGTATGAAACGCCAGAGATGCACGGCGATGTGCAGGGTGTTCAGCAGCACGGTGGAGCTGATGGCCTCCTTGCAGCCGCTGTACAGTTGACCCACAGCGTGGAGCAGAGCAGGGAGCGCGCTGTCCACTATGGCCTGGCAGCTGCTGCTCAGCTCACCCATAGCCTGCAGGAGGGCAGGGAGCACGCTGTCCACAATGTCCTCACTGTGGCTACTGAACATCGGTCCCCAGGTGGCGACCCCTGCTGATGCAGAGACGTTCTTCACGAGTCCCGAGTAGTTGATCGTGGTGGTGGTGGTGTTGGAGGCGTTAATGTCCGAACCCCCACGCCGAGATCCTCCGAGGAGCTCCACCATCGGCTGCGTGAGCAGCAGAACCACAGTGAGGACAGCCGTGAAGATCGCCATGGTGGTGGTGGTGGCGAAGGTCTCTGAAGAACTCGAAGTGGAGGAGCAGCGTGGGGTGAGGTGGTTTCCTCTCCAGGAGCCGACTCCACTCTGACCTCTGCCGTGACGTCACCGGGCCATGACGTCACCGTGACGTCAGAGGTTTCCACGGCTCTTACGTCATTATAGCATTTGGAACGTGGCTGTGCAATGGAACATCAACACGTGATGCACTACAACACTGTATTGTTTATAGAATTGTAATACAATACTAATTATTCACATCTGAGACAGAACATCGGCAGAGGAGGGAGCCTCACTCCTCACTTCTCCCAACCAGCTTAAAAGTCGCTACGAATCTTAACAGCGTTCATTGAAGCTCTGTGGATGTGTAGGCCTTACTTTAACATATATTTCTGTGACCAGTCACTAGCAAATCACCCAGTTATTTCAATGCTAAATTCGCCTAGTTATTTCAATGCTAAATTCTCCTGTTTTGATTTGTACTAAGTGCCTCGGTGAATGTGTATGCTCTGACTTCAACGTAACTATTTCTGTAGCAGTTACAAGCGAGTCACTCAGCCATTTCAATGCTAAATTCTATGCTAATCCCATTGTCAAGGGGTGCCTCTGCGGATGTGTATGCCTTAACTTAGCTATTTCAATGCTAAATTCTATGCTAATTCCTTTTAACAATGGGGGCCTCTGCGGATGTGTATGCTTTAACTTTTAACATAGCTATTTCTGTGACCAGTCACAAGCTAATCATTCAGCCATTTCAATGCTAAATTTTATGCTTATTCCTTCGTCAAGGCTCTTTGTTCCTCTCACACAGCTTAAAAGCCGTGATCTGAACGTGGCTCTCTCACTCCAGCGCTGTCCTACCAGACAGTCTCGCCCCCTTCACCTGATGAAGGCCGCTTGTGTTGTGGCCGAAACGTCGTGAGAATATTATTGTGTTATTTTATTTTATAAATGTATTATTTTATTCTCATTCTACGTGACTTTACCGAAAGAACCAAAGAAGATGTAGGTTTTTACTTTAACATAGCCATTTCCGTGACCAGTCACAAGCTAATCCCTCAGCTATTTGCACAAGCTAATCCCTTAGCTATTTCAATGCTAAATTACTAGTTGCCTCTGTGGATGTGTAGGTTTTGACTTTAACATAGCCATTCCTGTGACCAGTCACAAGCTAATCCCTTAGCTATTTCAATGCTAAATTACTAGTTGCCTCTGTGGATGTGTCGGTTTTGACTTTAACATAGCCAATTCCGTGACCAGTCACAAGCTAATCCCTCAGCTATTGATATGTAAACCCCTTTGTCAAGGTGCCTTACTTCTCCCAACCAGCTTAAAAGTCGCTACGAATCTTAACATCGTTAATTGAAGCTCTGTCGTCCCGACAGTACTGTACCTTTCACCTAAAGACGGCCGCTTGCGTTGTGGCCAAAACGTCGTGAGAATTTTATCGTGTCATTTTATTATTTTATTCTCATTCTACGTGACTTTACCGAAAGAACCAAAGAAAATAAAATAATAAAGATATAAAACAATAAAATTATCCAAATCAAAATTCATATACTGTTGATTTATTCACTCCATATCCGCAGTGGACACTGCCGGTTGTGTTCCTTCCTTAGCTCCCATTCCCACGTTAGTCTCGACCACCGGCCGTCATCACTTCAAGTTGTGTGTCCTGCCTCACCCCACCTTTCTAAACTAAAATTACGTCTTCTTAGTTTTTTCGGTAAAGTCACGTTGAAGAGAAACAACAAAATAACAAAATATATATAAAACAATAAAAATTATCACGACGTTTCGACCATAACTCAAACGGTCATCATCACACCTGTGGATGTGTCGGTTTTGACTTTAACATAGCCAATTCCGTGACCAGTCACAAGCTAATCCCTCAGCTATTGATATGTAAACCCCTTTGTCAAGGTGCCTTACTTCTCCCAACCAGCTTAAAAGTCGCTACGAATCTTAACATCGTTAATTGAAGCTCTGTCGTCCCGACAGTACTGTACCTTTCACCTAAAGACGGCCGCTTGCGTTGTGGCCAAAACGTCGTGAGAATTTTATTGTGTTTTTTTATTATTTTATTCTCATTCTGATGATGACCGTTTGAGTTATGGTCGAAACGTCGTGAGAATTTTTATTGTTTTATATATATTTTGTTATTTTGTTGTTTCTCTTCAACGTGACTTTACCGAAAAAACTAAGAATATGAATTACTGCAGTCACGAAAGCTTTAAATCAAAATTTAAAATTACGTCCTTAATTATATGAAGTCATATGAAGTCCAATTGACGTGTCCGTCTTCCAGTATCAGTGTAATTCTTAGGATGTGCATCATCTCTACGCTTCCTTGTGCATTTCTAAACATTGGTTCTATTTTCCGTTTGTGATGCATCTGTTTGAAAAAAACGTTCTGCTTAAGGCATATGGCTCAGTTACGTTTCATTATTAAGTTAAGATAACAATAAGCACTTTGTTCTGCCCTGATACACCTCTCTTAATCATTTTCATCCGTCTTCCCCTTCAACAACCGCCCTACGTGTAGATGCACTTCTGTGTTTTCAAGGCTGTGTCCCTGTTCTTTTTGCGTTCAGTTTGTTATTCCCCCGCACCTCCAGTAAAGCATGGTTGGCTGCGTACGGTGCGAAAGAAGTTCACCATGCAAACATACGCTGCGTTGAAAAATGATTCTACTGACTGCAGACCAATCCTGGACAGATTTCTCAATACGAGTGCAATATCGAGGGTACAGATCAATACCAACTGAACACAGATGCTAATTCATGGACGGGTGGCAACTCTAGCCATGCCCATGCAAACATACACAACATCTTGACCATGAATCGCCTATGTGGCAGATTAAATGTCAAGCATTATACATTGAATTTCGATCTACTTTTGTTCGTTTTGATTTATTTTGGCGCAGTTTCAAGTAAGTATTTTTAATAGAATTATTGTATTGCCATTTACTGTATAATTGTGATAATAGACCAAGCACTGAGACATTGCCCAGGGTTGGTCTACAATCGAAAAGGTGGCAACCCCATAGCACACCCTCATGTGTTCCAGTGTTAACACATCGTATGTTTGTATCTTGAAATTCTTTCGCACCGTACGTAGCCCACCGCTCCCCCCACCACACACGTGCACAGCAGCTCCAGAGAGCGACTTTTGGGTCAGAGGTAGCCGCATTGTACTGGGGCCGTCCATAAATGAGGGGGGGGGGGTGAGAAATGTGACGTCACATCAAAATGCGCAACTTTAAATAAATATAGACAACACGTTCTACGTAATTAAATAGACTTTTTAATAAATATTTTCTCCTACAACATCAGAGTGCAGCGCCACATTAAATAAGCACCACGATGACAATAGTTTAAAGCGATATGAAGCATGCTTTATTTTGGGGGGGGGGGCACAGCTTTGTACCGTCATATTTGAGGGGGGGCTCTGACTCTTTGTGACGCCGCGTGACGATGGGAGGGGGGGTCAAAAATCGTCTAAAATCGCGTGACGTCATTTATGGACGGCCCCCACAGCGTGAAATAGCGCAACAAACCGAACCCGCGTACAGCGAGGGAAGCCCTGGCTGGTTTATCATTCATTAATCTCCAGTTCAGTCACAAACGAATCTCTTAGAGCCGAAGGCGCGATTCAGTATCACGTTGGCATGCCGTGTCAACCCGTACGGGGTTACCCCGTATTGGTGTACAGGGAGATTGAGTTCTCAGGTCCATACGGCTTACTAGAGCCGTTTCAAAACGGGCAAAACAATGTTTTGTGTTTCTCCCCTTGTGATGGGATTCTGTAGGATGAACGTTGAGATTTGTAAGGGGCACGGGGTGACCAATAAGGTCTGAATTGGTCTGTAATAAGAGAGGCAATGGTTAGGGGTTGACAGGTGTGCGTTGGCACTGCGTGCCACGTCGCGTTGTCATACAGCTGACACTCCGATGAGCAATGATTCGGCGACGCACGGTGCCAAAGGGGCCGTCCATAAATGACGTCACGCGACTTCTGACGATTTTTGACCCCACCCCCCCATTGTCACACGGCGTCACAAAAAGTCAGACCCCCCCCTCAAATATGACGTCACAAAGCTCTGGCCCCCCTCCCACCAAATAAAACATGCTTTAAATCGCTTTAAACTATTGTCATTGTAGTGCGTATTTAATGTGGCGCTGCACTCTGATGTTGTAGGAGAAAACATTTATTAAAAAGTATATTTAATTAAGTAGAACGTGTCGTCTATATTTACTTAAAGTTGCGCATTTTGATGTGACGTCACATTTCTCACCCCCCCCCCCCCCCTCGTCACACATCGTCACAAATGTCTGATCGCCCCCCCCCCCAGGTGCGTGACGTCATTTATGGACGGCCCCAAAGACGTTCAACATTCGTGCGTATCCGCCGTGATGTGGGGCGAAGTAATATTCTAATCTTATTATCCGCGATGCCTGCAGGATTAGCTTTTTTCTTCTTCGTCTTCCAAAGCAGATTATTAATGAGAATATTGATGGAATTTCCCCCAGTGCATGTTGGCTGGGGAAGGGCTGTTTAAGACCCGCGGTGAACCCGCTCATCTCCACGTATCGGCATGAAATGATAAAATCGCAGATTTTCGGAAGCGCGTTCGTTTCAAGTGGATGCTTGTTGTCAACACCGCCATATTGACAGCACTCGCAATCATCCCATACTCAATTGAAACTCTTCTTAAGTAATTGCTTATTGTGTTTAGTTCCTTGTCCTTATCTCATACCTCCGATTAGCACGGTGGGCTACGTACGGTGCGAAAGAATTTCAAGATACAAACATACGATGGAACACATGAGGGTGTGCTATGGGGTTGCCACCTTTTCGATTGTAGACCAACCCTGGGCAATGTCTCAGTGCTTGGTCTATTATCATAATTATACAGTAAATGACAATACAATAATTGTATAAAAAATACTTACTTGAAACTGCTCCAAAATCAATCAAAACGAACAAAAGTAGATCGGAATTCAATGTAAAATGCTTGACATTTAATCTGCCGCATAGGCGATTCATGGTCAAGATGTTGTGTACGTTTGTATGGGCATGGCTAGAGTTGCCAACCGTCCGAGAAATAGCATCTGTGTTCAGGTCGTATTGATCTGTACCCTCGATATTGCACTCGTATTGAGAAATCTGTCCAGGTTTGGTCTGCTATCAGTAGAATCATTTTTCAACGCAGCGTATGTTTGCATGGTGAACTTCTTTCGCACCGTACGCTGCCAACCATGCTTTAATGGAGGTGCGGGGGAATGACAAACTGAACGCAAAAAGAACAGGGACACAGCCTTGAAAACACAGAAGTGCATTTGCACGTAGGGCGGTTGTTGAAGGGGAAGAGGGATGAAAATGATTAAGAGAGGCGTATCAGGGCAGAGCAAAGTGCTTATTTTTATCTTAACTTAATAATGAAACGTAACTGAGCCATATGCCTTAAGCAGAACGTTTTTTTCAAACAGATGCATCACAAACAGAAAATATAACCAATGTTTAGAAATGCACAAGGAAGCGTAGAGATGATGCGCATCCTAAGAACAACACTGATACTGGAAGACGGACACGTCAATTGGACTTCATATGCAAATTAAGGACGTAATTTTAGTTTAGAAAGGTGGGGTGAGGCAGGACACACAACTTGAAGTGATGACGGCCGGTGGTCGAGACTAACGTGGGAATGGGAGCTAAGGAAGGAACACAACCGGCAGTGTCCACTGCGGATATGGAGTGAATAAATCAACAGTATATGAATTTTGATTTGGATAATTTTATTGTTTTATATCTTTATTATTTTATTTTCTTTGGTTCTTTCGGTAAAGTCACGTAGAATGAGAATAAAATAATAAAATGACACGATAAAATTCTCACGACGTTTTGGCCACAACGCAAGCGGCCGTCTTTAGGTGAAAGGTAACTGTCGGGACGACAGAGCTTCAATTAACGATGTTAAGATTCGTAGAGACTTTTAAGCTGGTTGGGATAAGTGAAGCACCTTGACAAAGGGGTTTACATATCAATAGCTGAGGGATTAGCTTGTGACTGGTCACGGAATTGGCTATGTTAAAGTCAAAACCTACACATCCACAGAGGCAACTAGTAATTTAGCATTGAAATAGCTAAGGGATTAGCTTGTGACTGGTCACAGGAATGGCTATGTTAAAGTCAAAACCTACACATCCACAGAGGCAACTAGTAATTTAGCATTGAAATAGCTAAGGGATTGGTTTGTGCAAATAGGTGAGGGATTATCTTTATTATTTTATTGTTTCCCTTCTACGTGACTTTACCGAAAGAACCAAGAATATAGTATATGAATTAGATCATTTATTTATTTTGCTAACTTTACAATTAATCGTACATTTTAATTGTACTAGTTTAATGTCTTTGGGTTTAGTTTCTAATTCTCTAGGATAAAACAAGTTATTTTGTCAAAAAGAATGACGTTAATTGGCGCATACATTGAAAGTGCAATTTTAAATGAACCGTGTCAGTCTTCAAATACTGTTCTGGTTATTCCCACCTTGTTGGTGTCCCTATTGTCTCCTGCACCCACTAACAACGGAGTTATTGTTGGGATGGAGAGAAGCACAGCCAGCAGCCAGCCAGGAAACTCGAAACATAGAATATATTAATAGCAGCATGACTTACACTGCTACAGCAGCGAGGTGGTCATGTAACTATTTACATTCTCTGTGTCGCAAACATTAAATGGCAACTAATCTTTCCGTGGTACGCTTGTCCCCACGATTTGAGGACCAATTCCTTAGCGAAGGATTTACTACCAATTGAAGGATGATACAAGTGAAATGTGAAGTGGTAAGATTGATCTTAGATCATTGCAAGCCAATCCCAGATTCTGAGTGCGGAGTGACTCGGCAGGGCCGACGGCGTGAGCCTGGCACCTTGGGAGTTGTCATGGTCAGGGAGCAATGAGGCCGCGTTACCGGTTGTCTAAGTTTTGGGGAATTCTGTGTCCAGAACTCTGATCCACAGTAACGATGAAACAAACACAATGTAGAAAAAAAACAGTTGCAAATGTTGCAGGAAATTGAAAGGCATTTTATTACAAAAATCATTACCATTCACACAAACAGTATAGTATTATAGTAGTTCGAAAATTAGACTGTAGAAAATAGTCATGTGTAATGATGAAAAATACTTGAATATAACATTTATCATTATCTTATTAGAATATATGAACGTGTAATGGCAAATTAAAACGATGCGATACGATTTGACAATCCTTTACAGCGATACACTTAATCCAGTGAAGTTGAATGTGAACGCTGAAACACGTAAATATTACTGAACATATCGTGAATAGAAGAAACTGATTTAACAAAATATCCATACAATTAAAACATCAATGAAGCAGGTTGCTGGAATGGATGCTCCAGGCGCCACTCTACGCGTGAGTGGTGCCAGTGGACTGAGAGGCCGTGCCAGGAGTCGCTGTCGCTGGCTGCTCAATGACCACCACCCTCTCGGCCGCTGCAGGGAGGGCGCGGCGCTGAGCCTTGAACTTCAGCTTCCCGTCTTCAGTCATGCAGCAGCTCACGCTCTGCGGGTCCACGTCCCTGGGCAGCTGCGTCTCCCTGTGGAACTCCTGGCAGCTGTGGCTGTAGCTGCCGCTGCTGACTTCTCCGCTCTTCACCTCGCGCCGTCCGGCCACCACCAGCTTGTCTCCAGACACCTTCACGGCCAGGTCCTGTGGGGAGAAGTCCTGCACGTCCAAGGACGCGACAAACCCGCCTCCCTGCTTCTGTGGATCTTCAATCTGGAACCCACTGCTCACGGCCGGCTGCTGCAGCAGTGCGTCTCCGAGGCTGCCCGGAGCCCGCGTGTGGCTGCTGAGCTGATCGACTCCACGGAAGATTCTCTCCATCCTCTCGATCTCGCTCCTCATGTCTCGCTGCAGCTGCTGGAAAATACTTTCACCGCGGGGGTTCCAGACCGGCCAGCCTGGCCAGACGCTCCTCTCCATCACGTGCATCGCAGGGAAGTAAACACTGAGGGCCATGCTTGTTGATGTGCTTCACAGTGAGGCTCGCTTCAGCTGTGAGCGCTGCTCCCTCCTCCGCCGATGTTCTGCCAGTGCAGCTATAGGAGCTGCTTTTATAGCCCTGGCAGTAGCTATGAGCAGATGCCAGGGGGAGCCAGAAGCGTCCAGAATGACGCAGCTGCTCCCAGGGCTTCCCTCATCCACAGCAAATAGCAGTGACTCAAACCTGGGGTTCAGCTGTGTGACGTCTTCTCTAAACTAAAAATGATATTTCCATTGGAAACAAGCAGGCAAGACACAACTTTAATACACTATAGTACACCAGGACAGTGATATTTTGAAATGTACATATTGTCAATGAGAAAACGTGGTGTGCATTTGTGTAATTCCTTCACGTAAAGTCCTGGTCACAAAAGCAAAGTTTATGGGGAATAATACCCATTTTATATAGTTTTAAGGCATAAGCAATTAGAAAATAACACTTACTACCCAGGAACAAAAATCGTGTTACATAGTGAATTATCAGTGCAGAGCGAATTCCATGGCAGTAAACTGCTCACAGACTGCAGCCCGAGACACGAGTCACGCTCTTGATTCTGTGCGGATGGAGGAAGCCCCTGGGAGCAGCTGCGTCATTCTGGACGCTTCTGGCTGCCCCTGGCATCTGCTCGTAGCTACTGCCAGGGCTATAAAAGCAGCTCCTGTAGCTGCACTGGCAGAACATCGGAAGAGCAGGGAGCAGCGCTAACAGCTGAAGCGAGCCTCACTGTGAAGCACATCAACATGGAAGCATGAGATGTCCTTAATTAACGCTAAGACACATTAATCAAAAACGCTAAAACACCTATTAGCAACATCAGTAAGGATGAGCGCTTTGAGCTTCCTCAATTAAAAAAGAGAGAGGACATCGTCATCCTCTCAGCCGACAAGGGCGATGTCACTGTCATCATGGAAAAAAAAACACATACAATAACAAAATTCAGGACCTACTGAATGATTGTAGCTATACCAAAGTCAATAGAGATCCCACCAACCGCCTTGTTACAAAAACCAACAATATCATCACTGATTCAACATCTTTAATCGAACCAACCAAGCGGCTTTCCTTAAAACCCTCTGCTGCTAGACCACACAGATTTTATGGCTTACCAAAAATCCATAAAGAAGATACACCACTTCGTTCTATCATCTTCATCATTAACTCACCCACCCACAAACTGGCCCGATTTCTGTCTGAGACCTTACAACCATTCACTGGTAAGACCACCTCAGCTGTACTTAAATCAGCTCACTTGGTATCGTTAATTAAGGACATCTCACTATCTCCAGGTGATTTGCTTGTCACTTTCGATCTAGTATCGTTGTTTACCAAAGTTCCTGTGCCTGACACCATTACAATCATTGAAGATGTGGTCCAACAAGGATTGAATGCTGATGTACCGGCCCTGGTTAGACACTGCCTCACCAACACTTACTTCACCTGGAATGGAACATTGTACAAACAAGTTGAAGCTACCCCAATGGATTCGCCCTTATCTCCAGTTGTAGCCAATGTTTTCATGGAAAAATGTTTTGAGACGGATGCCATCCAGGCATCCACCCTACGTCCTTGTCTAAGAGGTACATAGATGACACGTTCGTCATCTGGCCACATGGCCTACCAGCTCTGGGCCAATTCTTCAACCACATCAATTCCATACACCCAGCCATCAGATTTACCATGGAGGTGGAAAAAGATGGAAAGCTACCCTTTTTGGATATCTTAATTAAAAGGAGACCTGACGGTTCAATGAGCCACTCTGTCTACAGGAAAGCTACCCATACAGATGCTTACTTGAAACCGGATTCCCACACCATCCATCCCAGAAGAACTCCCTCATCAAGACTCTATACCATGGAGCCCAATGCATTCCGACCAGGAACACATTACCAGTGAACTCAAACACGTACACCAGGCTCTCAGGGCTAATGGTTACTCCGACTACACAATCCGCAAAGCCATCACTCCAGTCATGAAGAAGGATCCTCTTGTGGAGCCACTCAAAACCATCACCTTACCCTACATTGCAGGGGTCACTAAAACGATCTCCAAAATCCTGAATAAACACAAGATCCAGGTCCGATTCAACACAGTACATAAAATCCGTGATCTGGTTCCATCTGTAAAAGATGCTGTTCCAGACATACAGTACCCGGGTGTTTACAAACTAAAGTGCCTCTGTGGTAGTAGCTACATTGGAGAAACCAAACGACATATCTCGGACCGCATCCGCGAACATAATGCAGACTTGAAACACATTAGAACGAACTCCTCCGCCGTGGCAGATCACTGTTATAATTCAGTGGGCTCACATGACATTGACTTCTCAAAGACGGAGGTTCTGTGCAAGCCAACCGGCTACCATGAGAGATTCGTTCATGAGGCTATCCACATATACAAGCACAGAGACAATTTCAACCGAGAAGATGGATTCTGGCTTAGTAACCATTGGAAAGATGTTTTAAACCATTGCGGTTCTTAATTAATAATTTTATGGTGATCTTCAGACGGCAGCTCTTTCACTGGCATTGACTCTTAATACTTCTCACACCACGGTTAATGGTATGGTTTATAACATGATTATAACAGCGCCTCGCAGCTGTTTCTCTCCTCCCTCTGTACCGACCATGGATGGACTCATCCGTCTGAACGGGGCTGGTAGCTGTCCGTGGTGCTGATGTGGAGGGTAAGAATCCACCCATTTTTTCGCCATATAGCATCGTGATATATAACGACTTATTGTTGGTAGCTCAGCTGATTGGAGAATATATAGAGTTTATTGTTAACATTGAGGTAGATTATATTTTAGTTTTTTTTTTATCTGTTTACTATATGGTATTCATTATATAGTGTAGTGCATACCCAGTTGCTGTTATGAGCTCTGCTTATTGAAGAATATATTGAGTACATTTATTATATTGATGTAATTTGGACTCAGGTTTTTTCACATCGGTTTACTGTATGATATTTGAGTTGTTGCATCCCCCTTTTTGCATCCTTGTACGAGGTGCCTCGGTGGATGTGTAGGCTTTGACTTTAACATAGCTATTTCGTTGACCAGTCACAAGCTAATCCCTCAGCTATTCAATGCTAAAATCTCTTGTTTGATTTGTACTAGGTGCCTCTGTTGATGTGTAGGCTTTGAATTTAACATATCTATTTTTGTGACCAGTCACAAGCTAAATCCGTCAGCTATTTCAATGATAAATTCTCCTGTTTGATATGTTAACCCCTTTGTCAAGGTGCCTCTCTTCTCTCAACCAACTTAAAAGACGCTACGAATCTTAGCAGCGTTCATTGGAGCTCTGTCGTCCCGACAGTCACAAGCTAATCCCTCAGCTATTCAATGCTAAATTCTCCCGTTTGATTTGTACTAGGTGCCTCTGTGGATGTGTAGGCTTTGACTTTAACATAGCTATTTCTGTGACCAGTCACAAGCTAAATACATCAGCTATTTCAATGATAAATTCTCCTGTTTGATATGTTAACCCCTTTGTCAAGGTGCCTCTCTTCTCTCAACCAGCTTAAAAGACGCTACGAATCTTAGCAGCGTTCATTGGAGCTCTGTCGTCCCGACAGTTTTTTGTTCCTTCACCTGAAGAAGGCCAATTGTGTTGTGGCCGAAACGTCGTGAGAATTTAATTGTTATATTTTATTATTTTATTCTCATTCTACGTGATTTTACTGAAAGAACCAAATAAGATGAATCCTTGCAGTCACGAAAGCTTCAAATCGAAAAATGTCCTTAATTAACGCTAAGACACATATTAATCAAAAACGCTAAGACACCTATTAGCAACATCAGTAAGTATGTGCGCTTTGAGCTTTCTCAATTAAAAAAGAGAGAGGGCATCGTCATCCTCTCAGCCGACAAGGGCAATGTCACTGTCATCATGGAAAAAAACCCATAAAATAACAAAATTCAGGATCTACTGAATGATGGTAGCTGTACCAAAATCAATAGAGATCCCACCAACCGCCTTGTTACAAAAACCAACAATATCATCACTGATTCAACATCTTTAATCGAACCAACCAAGCAGCTTTCCTTAAAACCCTCTGCTGTTAGACCACCCAGATTTTATGGCTTACCAAAAATCCATATAGAAGATACACCCCTTCATCCTATCGTCTTCATCATTAACTCACCCACCTGCAAACTGGCCCCATTTCTGTATCAGACCTTACAACCATTCACTGGTAAGACCACCTCAGCTGTACTTAAATCAGCTCACTTGGTATCGTTATTTAAGGACATCTCACCATTTCCAGGTGATTTGCTTGTCAGTTTCGATCTAGTATCGTTGTTTACCAAAGTTCCTGTGCCTGACACCATTGCAATCATTGAAGATTTGCTCCAAACTGGAATTGAATGCTGATGTACCGGCCCTGGTTAGACACTGCCTCACCAACACTTACTTCACCTGGAATGGAACATTCTATAAACAAGGTGAAGTTACCCCAATTGGTTCTCCCTTATCTCCAGTTATAGCCAATGTTTTCATGGAAAAATGTTTTGAGACAGATGCCATCCAGGCATCCACCCTACGGCTTTGTCTAAGAGGTACATAGATGACACGTTCGTCATCTGGCCACATGGCCTACCAGATCTGGGCCAATTTTTCAACCACATCAATTCCATACACCCAGCGATCAGATACACGATGGAGATGGAAAAGGATGGCAAATTAACATTCTTGGATGTTTTAATCGTACAGAGACCAGATGGCTCAATGGTACACTCTGTCTACAGGAAAGCCACCCATATGAATGCCTAACAAAACCTGACTCCCACCACCATCCATCCCAGAAGAATTCTCTCATCATAACTCTACACCATAGAGCTCGATGTATTTCCGACCATCACCGCCTAGCCAGTGAACTGGAACACGTACACCAAGGCCTCAAGATGAATGGATATTTAGACTACACAATCCGAAAAGCTATCACCCCAACCATTGGGAAGGAACCATCTGAGGACCCAATCAAAACCATCACCTTGCCATACATAGCAGGGGTCACCAAAAATATTTCCAAAATCATGAGCAAACACAAGATCCAGGTTCGATTCAACACAGTACATAACATTTGTGATCTGATCCCATCTGTGAAGGATGTGATCCCTGACATGCAATACCCCGACGTCTAAAAACTAAGCTGCGTCTGCGGCAGTAGTTACATTGGGGAAACTAAGTGACATGTCTCGGACCGTGTTCGTGAACATAAGGCAGATCTGAAACACGGTAGGACCAATACCTCAGCCATGGCTGATCATTGTTTTAATGCTGTGGGCATACACGAAATTGATTTTTCCAAGACGAAGTTACTCTGCAAACCCACTGCTTATCAGCAAAGATTCGTTAATGAAGCCTTCCAGATGGGTTAACACAGACACAATTTCAACCGACTTGGGTACAAACTGAAAAATCATTGGAAGGACGTTATTAACCAGTTTAAGTCATGACGGGCCATGATGTTCCCAGCCTACCACCTTCTGATATTAGTTGTTTTTTTCGGCTCTCTGATTTTTTACATTAACAGATGTCATTTCTCACTAACACAGCTACCTCGTGTGCCATCCTCGAGGCTGCTGCTTCAGGATCTCCCATTAACATGCTAATCTCTCACATTAACATAGCCACCTTGGCGCACTCGCCGTGAAGGAGTCTCGGCGATCTTGCATTGACATGCTAATTTCTGCCTGGCAGCCCTGTGATTGGTGGAAAGCCCACCACCGCCGCGGTCGCTACCCACCACTTGCATTGGCATTGGCTGCTGACATTTGGGCCACGCCCTTTTCAAACCTTTATACCTTTATAAGCAGTTGTTTTTAGCAGCTAACCCCACTTTTCCTGATGACGACCGCTCGTGTTGCGATTGAAACGTCGTGATATTTTTATTATGTTTTCTTATTTTTTCTCTCTACGTGACTTTACCTAAAGACCCAAACAATATGAATTCCTGCAGTCATGAAAGCTTTGAATCAAGGTTGATTAAATGTCAAGTATTGGAGATTTAATTCTGATACAATTATGTTAGTTTTTTATTGATTTTGGCGCAGTTTCAAATAATTATTTTTATATCAGTATTTACGTAACTACACTCGTTTACATTCGGCTGTACTCAGCTCACCATTCCTTTGAACTAATAAAAAACTTCTGCTTAACAATTATTAAACATCCTCAGTTGTGTGTCATTAGGTTCAGTATACAAACTGGACTAACAACATTTGGTTTTATGCAACAAAAACTTTATTTCAAAATGTATTTTTTAAAAAGTGTACTGACGAAAGCAACAAATTAAACGTTCTAAATTATATTGTACGTGTACTGCATACAATGTTAACAGTAAGAGCTCAAAGCAGGAACGTACATGTACGCCAGATAACTATATTCGTGTGTAAACAATAAATTGCTTACAATATTGTACTTAATGTTGCCCGGTGAAATGAAACATTCTAAATCTAATGAGTCGCATTGTAAATAACATCCTACAGGCTGTTAATATTACTGTTTAGATACGACACATTACATGTCTTTAACATTCTCATGAAGACAAATTACAAAATGCATGACATTGTATCACACTGAATTCCAGCACGAATACTGTTAAATAGTTAGACTACTGGAATGGATGCTCCAGGCACCACTCTACGCGTGAGTGGTGCCAGTGGACTGAGAGGCCGTGCCAGGAGTCGCTGTCGCTGGCTGCTCAATGACCACCACCCTCTCGGCCGCTGCAGGGAGGGCGCGGCGCTGAGCCTTGAACTTCAGCTTCCCGTCTTCAGTCAAGCAGCAGCTCACGCTCTGCGGGTCCACGTCCCTGGGCAGCTGCGTCTCCCTGTGGAACTCCTGGCACCTGTGGCTGTAGCTGCCGCTGCTGACTTCTCCGCTCTTCACCTCGCGCCGTCCGGCCACCACCAGCTTGTCTCCAGACACCTTCACGGCCAGGTCCTGTGGGGAGAAGTCCTGCACGTCCAGGGACGCGACAAACCCGCCTCCCTGCTCCTGTGGATCTTCAATCTGGAACCCACTGCTCACGGCCGGCTGCTGCAGCAGTGCGTCTCCGAGGCTGCCCGGAGCCCGCGTGTGGCTGCTGAGCTGATCGACTCCACGGAAGATTCTCTCCATCCTCTCAATCTCGCTCCTCATGTCTCGCTGCAGCTGCTGGAAGAGACTTTCACCGCGGGGGTTCCAGACCGGCCAGCCTGGCCAGACGTTCCTCTCCTTCACGTGCATCGCAGGGAAGTAAACACTCAGGGCCATGCTTGTTGATGTGCTAGTTTAGAGAAGGCGTCACACAGCTGAACCCCAGGTTTGAGTCACTGCTATTTGCTGTGGATGAGGGAAGCCCTGGGAGCAGCTGCGTCATTCTGGACGCTTCTGGCTCCCCTGGAATCTGCTCGTAGCTACTGCCAGGGCTATAAAAGCAGCTCCTGTAGCTGCACTGGCAGAACATCGGCAGAGGAAGGAGCAGCGCTCACAGCTGAAGCGAGCCTCACTGTGAAGCACATCAACAAGCATGGCCCTCAGTGTTTACTTCCCTGCGATGCACGTCATGGAGAGGAGCGTCTGGCCAGGCTGGCTGGTCTGGAACCCCCGCGGTGAAAGTCTCTTCCAGCAGCTGCAGCGAGTCAACAGGAGCGAGATCGAGAGAATGGAGAGAATCTTCCGTGGAGTCGATCAGCTCAGCAGCCACACGCGGGCTCCGGGTAGCCTCGGAGACGCACTGTTGCAGCAGCCGGCCGTGAGCAGTGGGTTCCAGATTGAAAATCCACAGGAGCAGGGAGGCGGGTTTGTCGCGTCCCTGGACGTGCAGGACTTCTCCCCACAGGACCTGGCCGTGAAGGTGTCTGGAGACAAGCTGGTGGTGGCCGGACGGCGCGAGGTGAAGAGCGGAGAAGTCAGCAGCGGCAGCTACAGTCACAGCTGCCAGGAGTTCCACAGGGAGACGCAGCTGCCCAGGGACGTGGACCCGCAGAGCGTGAGCTGCTGCTTGACTGAAGACGGGAAGCTGAAGTTCAAGGCTCAGCGCCGCGCCCTCCCTGCAGCGGCCGAGAGGGTGGTGGTCATTGAGCAGCCAGCGACAGCGACTCCTGGCACGGCCTCTCAGTCCACTGGCACCACTCACGCGTAGAGTGGCGCCTGGAGCAGCAACCTGCTTTATTGATGTTTCAATTGTATGGATATTTAGTTTGACCGACCCTCTGTGCTGCATATTATTGTTTCCAAACTTTACTAAATCTTGTTCAATTTGACGTGCTTCTCCATCTCTCTGTGTTTCCTCTCTCTTAAATTTAGCTATTCTATACCTGATGATGATTGCTTGCGTTGCAATCGAAACGTCGTATGCTATTCTGAAATTTTATTTTATTATTTCTTATTTCTACGTGACTTTACCGAAAAAACCTAAGAGCAGTTTCTTCTATCCACACTATGTTCAGTAATATTTACGTGTTTCAGCGTTCACATTCAACTTCTTTGGATTAAGTGTATCGCTGTAAAGGATTGACATTAAACTGGTACAATTAAAATGTACGATTAATTGTAAGGTTAGCAAAATAAATGATCTAATTCATATACTATATACTTGGTTCTTTCGGTAAAATCACGTAGAAGGGAAACAATAAAATAACAAAGATATAACACAATAAAATTCTCACAAATCAAAATTCATATAACGTTGATTTATTCCCTCCGTCTCCGCACTTAACACTGCCGGTTGTGTTCCCTCCTTAGCTCCCATTCCCACGTTAGTCTCGACCACCGGCCGTCATCACTTCAAGTTGTGTGTCCTGCCTCACCCCACCTTTGTAAACTAAAATTACGTCCTTAATTTGCATATGATGTCCAATTGACGTGTCCGTCTTCCAGTATCAGTGTAATTCTTTGGATGTGCATCATCTCTACGCTTCCTTCTGCATTTCTAAACATTGGTTCTATTTTCCGTTTGTGATGCATCTGTTTGAAAAAAAAACGTTCTGCTTAAGGCATATGGCTCAGATATGTTTCATTATTAAGTTAAGATAACAATAAGCACTTTGCTCTGCCCTGATACGCCTCTCTTAATCATTTTCATTCCTCTTCCCATTCAACAACCGCCCTACGTGTCAATGCACTTCTGTGTTTTCAAGGCTGTGTCCCTGTTCTTTTTGCGTTCAGTTTGTCATTCCCCCGCACCTCCAATTAAAGCATGGTTGGCTGCGTACGGTGCGAAAGAAGTTCACCATGCAAACATACGCTGCGTTTGAAAAATTATTCTACTGACTGCAGACCAATCCTGGACAGATTTCTCAATACGAGTGCAATATCGAGGGTACAGATCAATACCACCTGAACACAGATGCTAATTCCCGGATGGGTGGCAACTCTAGCCATGCCCATGCAAACATACACAACATCTTGACCATGAATCGCCTATGCGGCAGATTAAATGTCAAGCATTTAACATTGAATTCCGATCTACTTTTGTTCGTTTTGATTTATTTTGGCGCAGTTTCAAGTAAGTCTTTTTGATATAATTATTGTATTGTCATTTACTGTATAATTATGATAATAGACCAAGCACTGAGACATTGCCCAGGATTGGTCTACAATCGAAAAGGTGGCAACCCCATAGCACACCCTCGTGTTCCAGTGTTAACACATCGTATATTTGTATCTTGAACTTCTTTCGCACCGTACGTAGCCCACCGTGCTAATCGGAGGTATGAGGTAAGGACAAGAAACTAAACACAATAAGCAATTACTTAAGAAGAGTTTTCAATTGAGTATGGGATGGTTGCGAGTGCTGTCAATGTGGCGGTGTTGACAACAAGCATCCACTTGAAACGAACGCGCTTCCTAAAATCCGCGATTTTTCATTTCATGCCGATACGTGGAGATGAGCGGGTTCACCGCGGGTCTTAAACAGCCCTTCCACAGCCAACATGCGCTGGGGGAAATCTCATCAATATTCTCATTAATCATCTGCTTTGGCAGACGAAGAATGAAAAAGCTAATCCTGCAGGCATCGCGGATAATAAGATTAGAATTAAACTTCGCCCCACATCACGGCGGATACGCACGAATGTTGAACTTTTTGGGGCCGTTCATAAATGACGTCACGCACCTGGGGGGGGGAGGGTTCAGACATTTGTGACGATGTGTGACGAGGGGGGGGGGTTTGAAAAATGTGACGTCACATCATAATGCGCAATTTTAAATGAATATAGACAACACGTTCTACTTAATTAAATAGACTTTTTAATAAATGTTTTCTCCTACAACATCAGAGTGCAGCGCCACGTTAAATACGCACTACAATGACAATAGTTTAAAGCGATTTGAAACATGTTTTATTTTTTTTAGGGGGTGGGCAAAACTTTGTGACGTCACATTTGATGGGGGGTCTGACTTTTTGTGACGCCGCGTGACGATGGGGGGGGGGGGGTGAAAAATCGTCAGAAATCTCGTGACGTCATTTATGGACGGCCCCATTGGCACCGTGCGTCGCCGCATCATTGCTCATCGGAGTGTCAGCTGTATGACAACGCGACGTGGCACGCAGTGCCAACGCACACCTGTCAACCCCTAACCATTGCCTCTCTTATTACAGACCAATTCAGACCTTATTGGTCACCCCGTGCCCCTTACAAATCTCAACGTTCATCCTACAAAGTCCCATCAAACAAAACATTGGTTTGCCCGTTTTGAAACGGCTGTAGTAAGCCGTATGAACCTGAAAACTCAATCTCCCTGTACACGAATACGGGGTAACCCCGTACGGGTTGACACGGCATGCCAACGTGATACTGGATCGCGCCTTCGGCTCTAAGAGAGTCGTTTGTGACTTAACTGGAGATTAATTAATGATAAACCAGGCAGGGCTACCCTCGCTGTACGTGGGTTCTGTTTGTTGCGCTATTTCTCGCTGTGGAGGCGTCCATAAATGACGTCACGCGATTTTGGACGATTTTTGACCCCCCCTCCATCGTCACACGGCGTCACAAAAAGTCAGACCCCCCCCCTCAAATATGACGTCACAAAGCTGTGCGCCGCCCCTCCCCAAAAATATAAAACATGTTTCATATCGCTTTAAACTATCGTCATTGTAGTGCGTATTTAATGTGGCGCTGCACTCTGATGTTGTAGAAGAAAAGATTTGTTAAAAAGCCTATTTAATTATGTAGAACGTGTTGTCTATATTTAATTAAAGTTGCGCATTTTGAGGTGACGTCACATTTCTCAAACCCCCCCCCCTCGTCACACATCGTCACAAATGTCTGACCTCCCCCCCCCCTCGGTGCGTGACGTCATTTATGGACGGCCCCAGTGCAATGTGGCTACCTCTGACCCAAAAGTTGCTCTCTGGAGCTGCTGTGCGCGTGTGTGGTGGGGGGAGCGGTGGCGCAGCGTTTAGCGTTTAGCACGCTGCGCTACGAACCCCGACTACACGAGTTCGATTCCCGCTCACCTCATACCTCCGATTAGCACGGTGGGCTACGTACGGTGCGAAAGAAGTTCAAGATACAAACATACGATGTGTTAACACTGGAACACGTTAGGGTGTGCTATGGGGTTGCCACCTTTTCGATTGTAGACCAACCCTGGGCAATGTCTCAGTGCTTGGTCTATTATCATAATTATACAGAAAATGACAATACAATAATTATATCAAAAATACTTACTTGAAACTGCGCCAAAATAAATCAAAACGAACAAAAGTAGATCGGAATTCAATGTTAAATGCTTGACATTTAATCTGCCGCATAGGCGATTCATGGTCAAGATGTTTTGTATGTTTTCATGGGCATGGCTAGAGTTGCCACCCGTCCGGGAATTAGCATCTGTGTTCAGGTGGTATTGATCTGTACCCTCGATATTGCACTCGTATTGAGAAATCTGTCCAGGATTGGTCTGCAGTCAGTAGAATCATTTTTCAACGCAGCGTATGTTTGCAGGGTGAACTTCTTTCGCACCGTACGCAGCCAACCATGCTTTAATGGAGGTGCGGGGGAATAACAAACTGAACGCAAAAAGAACAGGGACACAGCCTTGAAAACACAGAAGTGCATCTACACGTAGGGCAGTTGTTGAAGGGGAAGAGGGATGAAAATGATTAACGAGGCATATCAGGGCAGAGCAAAGTGCTTATTGTTATCTTGACTTAATAATGAAACGTTAATAATGAAACGCTAATCACTCAGCTGTTTCAATGCTAAATTATATGCTAATTCCTTTGTCAAGGCGCTCTGTTTCTTCTCACACAGCTTAAAGGTCGCGATATGAGCGTGGCTTTTTCGCTCCAGCGCTGTCCTCCAGACAGTCTCGTCCCGTCACCTGATGAAGGTCGCTTGTGTTGTGGCCGAAACGTCGTGAGAATTTTATTGTGTTATTTTATTTTATCAATTTATTATTTTATTCTCATTCTACGTGACTTTACCGAAAGAACCAAAGAATATTAATCCTTGCAGTCACGAAAGCTTTAAATCGAAATGAAACGTAACTGAGCCATATGCCTTATGCAGAACGTTTTTTTTCAAACAGATGCATCACAAACGGAAAATAGAATCAATGTTTAGAAATGCACAAGGAAGCGTAGAGATGATGCACATCCTAAGAATTACACTGATACTGGAAGACGGACACGTCAATTGGACATCATATGCAAATTAAGGACGTAATTTTAGTTTAGAAAGGTGGGGTGAGGCAGGACACACAACTTGAAGTGATGAAGGCCGGTGGTCGAGACTAACGTGGGAATGGGAGCTAAGGAGGGAACACAACCGGCAGTGTCAACTGCGGAGATGGAGAGAATAAATCAACAGTATATGAATTTTGACATGTGAGAATTTTATTGTTTTATATCTTTATTATTTTATTGTTTCCCTTCTACGTGACTTTACCGAAAGAACCAAGAATATAGTATATGATTTAGATCATTTATTTATTTTGCTAACTTTACAATTAATCGTACATTTTAATTGTACTAGTTTAATGTCCTAAGGTTTAGTTTCTAAATCTCTAGGTTAAAACAAGTTATTTTTTCAAAAAGAATGACGTTAATTGGCGCATACATTGAAAGTGCATTTTTAAATTAACCGTGTCAGTCTTCAAATACTGTTCTGGTAATTCCCACCTTGTTGGTGTCCCTATTGTCTCCTGCACCCACTAACAACGGAGTTATTGTTGGGGTGGAGAGAAGCACAGCCAGCAGCCAGCCAGGAAACTCGAGACATAGAATATTTTAATAGCAGCGTGACTTACACTGCTACAGCAGCGATGTTGTCATGTAACTATTTGCATTCTCTGTGTCGCAAACATTAAATGGCAACAAATTTTTCTGTGGTAGGCTTGTCCCCACGATTTGAGGACCAATTCCTTAGCGAAGGATTAACTACTAATTGAAGGATAATACAAGTGAAATGTGAAGTGGTAAGATTGATCATAGACAATTGCAAGCCAATCCCAAATTCTGAGTGCGGAGTGACTCGACAGGGCCGACGGCGTGAGCCTGGTACCTTGGGAGTTGTCACGGACAGGGAGCAATGAGGCCACGTTACCGGTTGTCTTAGTTTTGGGGAATTCTGTGTCCAGAACTCTGATCCACAGTAACGATGAAACAAACACAATGTAGAAAAAAGAACAGTTGCAACTGTTGCAGGAAATTGAAAGGCATTTTATTACAAAAAAAAACATCATTTACCATTCACACAAACACTATAGTATTATAGTAGTTCGAAAATTAGACTGTGCAAAATAGTCATGTGTAATGATGAAAAATAATTGAAGATAACATTCATCATTATCTTATTGCAATATATGAACGTGTAATGGCAAATTAAAACGAAGCGATACGATTTCACAATCCTTTACAGCGATACACTTAATCCAATGAAGTTGAATGTGAACGCTGAAACACGTAAATATTACTGAACATAGCGTGGATAGAAGAAACTGATTTATCTAAATATCCATACAATTGAAACATCAATAAAGCAGGCTGCTGGAATGGATGCTCCAGGCGCCACTCTACGCGTGAGTGGTGCCAGTGGACTGAGAGGCCGTGCCAGGAGTCGCTGTCGCTGGCTGCTCAATGACCACCACCCTCTCGGCCGCTGCAGGGAGGGCGCGGCGCTGAGCCTTGAACTTCAGCTTCCCGTCTTCAGTCAAGCAGCAGCTCACGCTCTGCGGGTCCACGTCCCTGGGCAGCTGCGTCTCCCTGTGGAACTCCTGGCAGCTGTGGCTGTAGCTGCCGCTGCTGACTTCTCCGCTCTTCACCTCGCGCCGTCCGGCCACCACCAGCTTGTCTCCAGACACCTTCATGGCCAGGTCCTGTGGGGAGAAGTCCTGCACGTCCAGGGACGCGACAAACCCGCCTCCCTGCTCCTGTGGATCTTCAATCTGGAACCCACTGCTCACGGCCGGCTGCTGCAGCAGTGCGTCTCCGAGGCTGCCCGGAGCCCGCGTGTGGCTGCTGAGCTGATCGACTCCACGGAAGATTCTCTCCATCCTCTCAATCTCGCTCCTCATGTCTCGCTGCAGCTGCTGGAAGAGACTTTCACCGCGGGGGTTCCAGACCGGCCAGCCTGGCCAGACGTTCCTCTCCTTCACGTGCATCGCAGGGAAGTAAACACTCAGGGCCATGCTTGTTGATGTGCTAGTTTAGAGAAGGCGTCACACAGCTGAACCCCAGGTTTGAGTCACTGCTATTTGCTGTGGATGAGGGAAGCCCTGGGAGCAGCTGCGTCATTCTGGACGCTTCTGGCTCCCCTGGAATCTGCTCGTAGCTACTGCCAGGGCTATAAAAGCAGCTCCTGTAGCTGCACTGGCAGAACATCGGCAGAGGAAGGAGCAGCGCTCACAGCTGAAGCGAGCCTCACTGTGAAGCACATCAACAAGCATGGCCCTCAGTGTTTACTTCCCTGCGATGCACGTCATGGAGAGGAGCGTCTGGCCAGGCTGGCCGGTCTGGAACCCCCGCGGTGAAAGTCTCTTCCAGCAGCTGCAGCGAGACAAGAGGAGCGAGATCGAGAGGATGGAGAGAATCTTCCGTGGAGTCGATCAGCTCAGCAGCCACACGCGGGCTCCGGGTAGCCTCGGAGACGCACTGTTGCAGCAGCCGGCCGTGAGCAGTGGGTTCCAGATTGAAAATCCACAGGAGCAGGGAGGCGGGTTTGTCGCGTCCCTGGACGTGCAGGACTTCTCCCCACAGGACCTGGCCGTGAAGGTGTCTGGAGACAAGCTGGTGGTGGCCGGACGGCGCGAGGTGAAGAGCGGAGAAGTCAGCAGCGGCAGCTACAGTCACAGGTGCCAGGAGTTCCACAGGGAGACGCAGCTGCCCAGGGACGTGGACCCGCAGAGCGTGAGCTGCTGCTTGACTGAAGACGGGAAGCTGAAGTTCAAGGCTCAGCGCCGCGCCCTCCCTGCAGCGGCCGAGAGGGTGGTGGTCATTGAGCAGCCAGCGAAAGCGACTCCTGGCACGGCCTCTCAGTCCACTGGCACCACTCACGCGTAGAGTAGCGCCTGGAGCAGCAACCTGCTTTATTGATGTTTCAATTGTGTGGATATTTAGTTTGACCGACCCTCTGTGCTGCATATTATTGTTTCCAAACTTTACTAAATCTTGTTCAATTTGACGTGCTTCTCCATCTCTCTGTTTCCTCTCTCTTAAATTTAGCTATTCTATACCTGATGATGATTGCTTGCGTTGCAATCGAAACGTCGTATGCTATTCTGAAATTTTATTTTATTATTTCTTATTTCTACGTGACTTTACCGAAAAAACCAAAGAGCAGTTTCTTCTATCCACACTATGTTCAGTAATATTTACGTGTTTCAGCGTTCACATTCAACTTCTTTGGATTAAGTGTATCGCTGTAAAGAATTGACATTAAACTGGTACAATTAAAATGTACGATTAATTGTAAGGTTAGCAAAATAAATGATCTAATTCATATACTATATACTTGGTTCTTTCGGTAAAATCACGTAGAAGGGAAACAATAAAATAACAAAGATATAACACAATAAAATTCTCACAAATCAAAATTCATATAACGTTGATTTATTCCCTCCGTCTCCGCACTTGACACTGCCGGTTGTGTTCCTCCTTAGCTCCCATTCCCACGTTAGTCTCGACCACCTGCCGTCATCACTTCAAGTTGTGTGTCCTGCCTCACCCCACCTTTCTAAACTAAAATTACGTCCTTAATTTGCATATGATGTCCAATTGACGTGTCCGTCTTCCAGTATCAGTGTAATTCTTTGGATGTGCATCATCTCTACGCTTCCTTCTGCATTTCTAAACATTGGTTCTATTTTCCGTTTGTGATGCATCTGTTTGAAAAAAAAAAACGTTCTGCTTAAGGCATATGGCTCAGATATGTTTCATTATTAAGTTAAGATAACAATAAGCACTTTGCTCTGCCCTGATACGCCTCTCTTAATCATTTTCATTCCTCTTCCCATTCAACAACCGCCCTACGTGTCAATGCACTTCTGTGTTTTCAAGGCTGTGTCCCTGTTCTTTTTGCGTTCAGTTTGTCATTCCCCCGCACCTCCAATTAAAGCATGGTTGGCTGCGTACGGTGCGAAAGAAGTTCACCATGCAAACATACGCTGCGTTTGAAAAATTATTCTACTGACTGCAGACCAATCCTGGACATATTTCTCAATACGAGTGCAATATCGAGGGTACAGATCAATACCACCTGAACACAGATGCTAATTCCCGGATGGGTGGCAACTCTAGCCATGCCCATGCAAACATACACAACATCTTGACCATGAATCGCCTATGCGGCAGATTAAATGTCAAGCATTTAACATTGAATTCCGATCTACTTTTGTTCGTTTTGATTTATTTTGGCGCAGTTTCAAGTAAGTCTTTTTGATATAATTATTGTATTGTCATTTACTGTATAATTATGATAATAGACCAAGCACTGAGACATTGCCCAGGATTGGTCTACAATCGAAAAGGTGGCAACCCCATAGCACACCCTCGTGTTCCAGTGTTAACACATCGTATATTTGTATCTTGAACTTCTTTCGCACCGTACGTAGCCCACCGTGCTAATCAGAGGTATGAGGTAAGGACAAGAAACTAAACACAATAAGCAATTACTTAAGAAGAGTTTTCAATTGAGTATGGGATGGTTGCGAGTGCTGTCAATGTGGCGGTGTTGACAACAAGCATCCACTTGAAACGAACGCGCTTCCTAAAATCCGCGATTTTTCATTTCATGCCGATACGTGGAGATGAGCGGGTTCACCGCGGGTCTTAAACAGCCCTTCCACAGCCAATATGCGCTGGGGGAAATCTCATCAATATTCTCATTAATCATCTGCTTTGGCAGACGAAGAATGAAAAAGCTAATCCTGCAGGCATCGCGGATAATAAGATTAGAATTAAACTTCGCCCCACATCACGGCGGATACGCACGAATGTTGAACTTTTTGGGGCCGTTCATAAATGACGTCACGCACCTGGGGGGGGAGGGTTCAGACATTTGTGACGAGGGGGGGGGGGGTTTGAGAAATGTGACGTCACATCATAATGCGCAATTTTAAATGAATATAGACAACACGTTCTACTTAATTAAATAGACTTTTTAATAAATGTTTTCTCCTACAACATCAGAGTGCAGCGCCACGTTAAATACGCACTACAATGACAATAGTTTAAAGCGATTTGAAACATGTTTTATTTTTTTTAGGGGGTGGGCAAAACTTTGTGACGTCACATTTGATGGGGGGTCTGACTTTTTGTGACGCCGCGTGACGATGGGGGGGGGGGGGTGAAAAATCGTCAGAAATCTCGTGACGTCATTTATGGACGGCCCCATTGGCACCGTGCGTCGCCGCATCATTGCTCATCGGAGTGTCAGCTGTATGACAACGCGACGTGGCACGCAGTGCCAACGCACACCTGTCAACCCCTAACCATTGCCTCTCTTATTACAGACCAATTCAGACCTTATTGGTCACCCCGTGCCCCTTACAAATCTCAACGTTCATCCTACAAAGTCCCATCAAACAAAACATTGGTTTGCCCGTTTTGAAACGGCTGTAGTAAGCCGTATGAACCTGAAAACTCAATCTCCCTGTACACGAATACGGGGTAACCCGCACGGGTTGACACGGCATGCCAACGTGATACTGGATCGCGCCTTCGGCTCTAAGAGAGTCGTTTGTGACTTAACTGGAGATTAATTAATGATAAACCAGGCAGGGCTACCCTCGCTGTACGTGGGTTCGGTTTGTTGCTCTATTTCTCGCTGTGGAGGCGTCCATAAATGACGTCACGCGATTTTGGACGATTTTTGACCCCCCCTCCATCGTCACACGGCGTCACAAAAAGTCAGACCCCCCCCCTCAAATATGACGTCACAAAGCTGTGCGCCGCCCCTCCCCAAAAATACATGTTTCACATCGCTTTAAACTATCGTCATTGTAGTGCGTATTTAATGTGGCGCTGCACTCTGATGTTGTAGGAGAAAAGATTTGTTAAAAAGCCTATTTAATTATGTAGAACGTGTTGTCTATATTTAATTAAAGTTGCGCATTTTGAGGTGACGTCACATTTCTCAAACCCCCCCCCCCCCTCGTCACACATCGTCACAAATGTCTGACCTCCCCCCCCCCTCGGTGTGTGACGTCATTTATGGACGGCCCCAGTGCAATGTGGCTACCTCTGACCCAAAAGCTGCTCTCTGGAGCTGCTGTGCGCGTGTGTGGTGGGGGGAGCGGTGGCGCAGCGTTTAGCGTTTAGCACGCTGCGCTACGAACCCCGACTACACGAGTTCGATTCCCGCTCACCTCATACCTCCGATTAGCACGGTGCGCTACGTACGGTGCGAAAGAAGTTCAAGATACAAACATACGATGTGTTAACACTGGAACAGGAGGGTGTGCTATGGGGTTGCCACCTTTTCGATTGTAGACCAACCCTGGGCAATGTCTCAGTGCTTGGTCTATTATCATAATTATACAGTAAATGACAATACAATAATTATATCAAAAAGACTTACTTGAAGCTGCGCCAAAATAAATCAAAACGAACAAAAGTAGATCGGAATTCAATGTTAAATGCTTGACATTTAATCTGCCGCATAGGCGATTCATGGTCAAGATGTTGTGTATTTTTGCATGGGCATGGCTAGAGTTGCAACCCGTCCGGGAATTAGCATCTGTGTTCAGGTGGCATTGATCTGTACCCTCGATATTGCACTCGTATTGAGAAATCTGTCCAGGTTTGGTCTGCAGTCAGTAGAATAATTTTTAAACGCAGCGTATGTTTGCATGGTGAACTTCTTTCGCACCGTACGCAGCCAACCATGCTTTACTGGAGGTGCGGGTGAATAACAAACTGAACGCAAAAAGAACAGGGACACAGCTTTGAAAACACAGAAGTGCATCTACACGTAGGGCGGTTGTTGAAGGGAAGAGGAATGAAAATGATTAAGAGAGGCGTATCAGGGCAGAACAAAGTGCTTATTGTTATCTTAACTTAATAATGAAACGTAACTGAGCCATATACCTTAAGCACAACGTTTTTTTCAAACAGATTCATCACAAACGGAAAATAGAACCAATGTTTAGAAATGCACAAGGAAGCGTAGAGATGATGCACATCCTAAGAATTACACTGATACTGGAAGACGGACAAATCAATTGGACATCATATGCAAATTAAGGACGTAATTTTAGTTTAGAAAGGTGGGGTGAGGCAGGACACACAACTTGAAGTGATGACGGCCGGTGGTCGAGACTAACGTGGGAATGGGAGCTAAGGAGGGAACACAACCGGCAGTGTCAAGTGCGGAGATGGAGTGAATAAATCAACAGTATATGAATTTTGATTTGTGAGAATTTTATTGTTTTATATATTTATTAATGTATTGTTTCCCTTCTTGGTGACTTTACCGAAAGAACCAAGAATATAGTATATGAATTAGATCATTTATTTATTTTGCTAACTTTACAATCAATCGTACATTTTAATTGCGCTAGTTTAATGTCTTCAGCTTTAGTTTCTAATTCTCTAGGATAAAACAAGTTATTTTGTCAAAAATAATGACGTTAATTGTCGCATACATTGAAAGTGAAATTTTAAATTAACCGTGTGAGTCTTCAAATACTGTTCTGGTTATTCCCACCTTGTTGGTGTCCCTATTGTCTCCTGCACCCACTAACAACGGAGTTATTGTTGGGGTGGAGAGAAGCACAGCCAGCAGCCAGCCAGGAAACTCGAGACATAGAATATTTTAATAGCAGCGTGACTTACACTGCTACAGCAGCGATGTTATCATGTAACTAGTTACATTCTCTGTGCCGCAAACATTAAATGGAAACTAATTTTTCTGTGGTACGATTGTCCCCACGATTTGAGGGCCAATTCCTTAGCGACGGATTTACTACCAATTGAAGGATGATACAAGTGAAATGTGAAGTGGTAAGATTGATCTTAGATCATTGCAAGCCAATCCCAGATTCTGAGTTCAGAGTGACTCGGCAGGGCCGACGGCGTGAGGCGGGCACCTTGGGAGTTGTCACGGACAGGGAGCAATGAGGCCGCGTTACCGGTTGTCTTAGTTTTGGGGAATTCTGTGTCCAGAACTCTGATCCACAGTAACGATGAAACAAACACAATGTAGAAAAAAAGAACAGTTGCAACTGTTACAGGAAATTGAAAGGCATTTTAATACAAAAAACAAACATCATTACCATTCACACAAACAGTATATATTATAGTAGTTCGAAAATTAGACTGTGGAAAATAAACACCTAATCCAATGAAGTTGAATGTGAACGCTGAAACACGTAAATATTACTGAACATTGCGTGGATAGAAGAAACTGATTTAACTAAATATCAATACAATTAAAACATCAATAAAGCAGGTTGCTGGAATGGATCCTCCAGGCGCCACTCTACGCGTGAGTGGTGCCAGTGGACTGAGAGGCCGTGCCAGGAGTCGCTGTCGCTGGCTGCTCAATGACCACCACCCTCTCGGCCGCTGCAGGGAGGGCGCGGCGCTGAGCCTTGAACTTCAGCTTCCCGTCTTCAGTCAAGCAGCAGCTCACGCTCTGCGGGTCCACGTTCCTGGGCAGCTGCGTCTCCCTGTGGAACTCCTGGCAGCTGTGGCTGTAGCTGACGCTGCTGACTTCTCCGCTCTTCACCTCGCGCCGTCCAGCCACCACCAGCTTGTCTCCAGACACCTTCACGGCCAGGTCCTGTGGGGAGAAGTCCTGCACGTCCAGGGACGCGACAAACCCGCCTCCTTGCTCCTGTGGATCTTCAATCTGGAACCCACTGCTCACGGCCGGCTCCTGCAGCAGTGCGTCTCCGAGGCTGCCCGGAGCCCGCGTGTGGCTGCTGAGCTGATCGACTCCACGGAAGATTCTCTCCATCCTCTCGATCTCGCTCCTCATGTCTTGCTGCAGCTGCTGGAAGAGACTTTCACCGCGGGGGTTCCAGACCGGCCAGCCTGGCCAGACGCTCCTCTCCATCACGTGCATCGCAGGGAAGTAAACACTCAGGGCCATGCTTGTTGATGTGCTTCACAGTAAGGCTCGCTTCAGCTGTGAGCGCTGCTCCCTCCTCCGCCGATGTTCTGCCAGTGCAGCTACAGGAGCTGTGTGGGGGCTACCGTCCCCCGCCATCACTGAATTGTCGGGGCCGCTGCTCACCGACTCCCCCATTCCACTCACACCGCTACCCCCCGGCTGCTCCTTCAGGTCCAGACTAACGACCCCTAACGTCTCGCCCCCCTGTACCTCTGCCTGGGATGTAGACCGCGTTTACATAGTTTAATTATCGGCTCGTACGCTCCGCGCTTGCGATGCGTTACACTGTGCAAAGGCGGGGTGGGGCTGTAAGCGCGCTCACCAGTAAATCTCCGTCCCGCCCGTAAACAAACAGGCGCGGCGCGTGTTTCCCTCCCACCCGCGCTCCACGTGTGCCGACAATAACAAACACGCCCCTACCCTCTGCCCCTAAACAAACCAATCGCACACGAAGGGGTTGGAGCCGGGGGACGGGCGGGCAGGGTTTCTGCCGTGCGCGCCGCTGATTGGGGACGCTCGCTTGGCTCTGAGTTAAAGGTCCGGCTCAAACAGTCGCGCGAATACGCGCGCGCTCGGCGCTCTAACTCGCTATCTCGCGACCAGACCCGTGTGCGGGTGCGTGACCGCGGCACCGCCACCCAGGTACGCGATCGCTAAGCACTATGGTGGGCAATCGTGCGGGCACGTAAACACCACCCGCTTCGTCTCGAGGTGCACAGCCGCGCATACACGTAGACACCCAGCGCACACTGCCCTCCACTTCACGCTCCCAAAAGACCACGCAACACAGTTGTTTTTCCCCCCACTAGCGAATTTTATTTACCTGTGATGGTATGGTCAGTGGACGCTAACCTATCCCTCGGAGGTCTACGAGTCGATTTCCCCTACCGCTCGCCCCGCTCTCTATCCTGGATGTAAAACGGCTGAACTTACGCCTCTCTCACTCGTACTTACTTCTCCCCGATGTACTGACCGCTGTGAGGGAATGAGGCGACGAGCCTGCCGATGCTGGAGTACGTCTCACGGACGTCTCGGATGGCTGACTCTCCTGCTCCCGGGACCGCGATGATCTTGAACCAGAAGAACCCCCCTGCTACCCCGACCCCCCCCCTTTTTATCCTACCTACAACAAAGGAATTTTTGCTCTTTCCGACCCTTGGCCTCCCGTCCAATCAGGGGCTCGGATTCTCCCGCCCTTTCGATGTCCGGATCCCAGCTCAGATGACGTCGCCGCAGTGATCTCACCGACGTCCGCTCTCTGTTCTCCCGCTACCAGTCCACTGACCCGTGCATGTATGAGGCTCCACTCGCGGTGGTTCGATGGCCCTTGCCGCGACCATGCAACTTTAATATCAGGTCGCGGCGCCGCAGTGCATGTCAGCTACAGGGGGGAGGATCGCCCAATTTCCCGGCCGCAGGAAACCATGAGGTTCGATCCCACTAGGGACTTCTGGACAAAAACCTATCAGCCGGGTGACCTCCCCTCCTGGCTCTACGTGGGGCGTGTGTACGTTCGTGTGTGGGGGGGGGGGGGTGGTGAGGGTGCGCAGCGTCGGCGTCGACATCCCCCGGTGGCGGCTTTGCAGCGGTGGCCACGACCTCGGCAGAGTGGCCCTGCTGCAGCGGCCTCACGACTGTGCAGGGGCCAAAACGCGGACGTCTGAGAAGGCACCGGCCCCGGGAGAGTGGCGGGAAATCCGCGGCATAGGTGATGGCGCCGCGGTAGCGGGCGCGGTTCCGCTGGAGCGGCTCCGCTGCGGCGGCACCACAGCTGCTTTTATAGCCCTGGCAGTAGCTACGAGCAGATGCCAGGGGCAGCCAGAAGCGTCCAGAATGACGCAGCTGCTCCCAGCGGCTTCCTCCATCCGCACAGAATCTAGAGCGTCACTCGTGTCTCAGATGTGAATAATTAGTATTGTATTACAATTCTATAAACAATACAGTGTTGTAGTGTATCACGTGGTGATGTTCTATTGCACAGCCACGTGCGGAATGCTATAATGACGAAAGAGCCGTGGAAAGCTCTGACATCACGGTGACGTCATGGCCCGGTGACGTCACGGCAGAGGCCAGAGTGGAGTCGGCTCCTGCAGAGGCAACCACCTCGCCCCACGCTGCTCCTCCACTTCGAGGTCTTCAGAGAACTTCGCCACTACCACCATGGCGATCTTCACGGCTGTCCTCACTGTGGTTCTGCTGCTCACGCAGCCGATGGTGGAACTCCTCGGAGGATCTCGGCGTGGGGGTTCGGACATCCACGGCTCCAACACCACCACCACCACGATCAACTACTCGGGACTCATGAAGAACGTCTCTGCACCAGCAGGGGTCGCCACCTGGGGACCGATGTTCACTAGCGGCCACGCAGATGGACAAGAGAGGGACGGCCCAGCCTGGCCCCACGGGATGTCCTGGCTCATGCACAGCGCGCCGACTCCTCTCCTGCACGCTGCGGGTCAGCTGTGCAGTAGCCACAGTGAGGACATTGTGGACAGCGTGCTCCCTGCCCTACTGCAGGCTATGGGTGAGCTGAGCAGCAGCTGCCAGGCCATAGTGGACAGCATGCTCCCTGCTCTGCTCCACGTTGTGGGTCAGCTGTACAGCGGCTGCAAGGAGGCCATCAGCTCCACCGTGCTGCTGAACACCCTGCACATCGCCGTGCATCTCTGGCGTTTCATACGTTGCCAAGTGAGTGAGCAACATCCATCATCATCACCACCATCAGCCATGGTCAATCCACTAGTGGGTAGAGACCTCCACGAGCCGTCGCCACCTCCCACGATGCCGCTGTGCAGTAATCCACCCAGCACCTGCACGTGGATCGATTTCATTGCTTCATCTCCCCACTGGGCACCCTCTCGGATGACCCCCTCGCAGCCCGTCGGCATCACTCGCCCCCTTCACACCTCCACCGATCCCCCTCAACTCCACTCACGGTGTCTTCAACAGCCTGGTTGGGCACTGGAACAGTATCCCGAACAGTGCCGGATTAAGCTCGTGCGGGTCCTGTAGCTTATATTATAAAGGTGCCCAAAATAATGAAAAAACACAATTATTGAAACACGAAGTTTTTAACTTGCATAGTAAAGTAATTGTAATTTTACTATTGTAATAGAGCAAGTACAGAATCACTGAACCGGGATTTATAGCGTGAGATCATTTACCACGGGGCCCTTGAAAGTGCGGGGCCCACAGCTAATGATTATTTTGTTCCGAGGATAATCCGGCACTGATCACGGATTGAGTATGAGGAGCAGTGATGAGATTTAAAGTATTTTTTTACATGTTATTAAAATGTTATGTTTAGTAGAAAATATAATGCTGTTTGTCTCTTAGCTGTGATTCTTAAAAACACTGTTGTTACTCAATGGTCTTTCGGTAAAGTCACGTAGAAATAAAATAAAATAAATAATACAATACGACGTTTCGATTGCAACCCAAGCAGTCGTCATCAGGTGAAACTAAATTTGAGAGAGAGACCAAACACAGACAGGGAGACACAAAGATCCCCCGTATAGCCTGAACAGACTGTAGGGGCAAGTGCTGTTAGCGAGCACCTATGAAGGCCGGAACAGTACACGAGGGGGTGGGTGGCCAGCACCACGCCCGACCGCCTTTGTCTCCCTAGTGGCGATGTTTACACACCGCACCAGGTACTCATTTGAGGCTGAGTAGACCTAGGGGAGGCCCGGGACCGGTTCCTGAAAATCAATGTGACTTCTGCTGTTGCCTTTGAGAGATCAGTTCAGATATGCGTGGCTTCACCTTGGCAAGTGCCACTCTCATGTCATTTTCACAGCAAAGTCTGTTCCTTTTCTTCGTTTTTATGTCCAGCATCCTCGAAAAGGATTGCTCACAAAGATATGTTGTAACAAATGGTATAAAAAAATCCAGGGCTTTCTTAGCAATAACTGGATACTTGTTCATTTGTCGACACCAAAACGTTGAGAGCGTTGTTGTTCTGAAGAGTTGCTGTTGAACCTGGCTCTGCTGAATTTCAATTATTTCGTCGAGGAATTCATCATTGACATCTGCTGTTTCAACAGCAAACGTGAACGGCTGTCTCACCCATGCTGGATATGACTCTCTTGTAGGGAAATATCCGTCGAGAGACTTTGCAAGCTCATCTAAGTGCGTGGCAATTGTTTGCTTCAGTTCCGTGGATACAGAAATATCTCCGATTCCAGACACATCTTCGATCTTACTTACACAGTCGTCCAGAAGCGGGAAGTTTGCGAAGTTATTGTTCTCTGTTCGTCGTTTCCATAACGGTAGCTTTTTTTGAAAAGCCTTCAGGTGTTCTTCCGCTTCCATGATATTGACTCCACCACCCTGCATCTGCTGATTGAGATGATTGAGAGCTGCGAATATATCAGCCATGTACGCTAAAATGAGAATGAACTCAGGATTTTTGAAGCAATCTGCATGGCAGTGTTGGTGCTCTTGCAAAAACAGGGCTAATTCCACACGCATGGTAAAAACACGATTCAGCACCTGTCCCCGGGATAACCACCGAATATTAGAATGGAGCAGAAGTACCTCAAATTCAGAGCCCATTTCTTTACACAGCTCACTGAAGATGCGGTGCCTCAGAGCACTTTTTCGCACATAGTTCACACATTCCACCACAGTTTTTAATACTTCTGCCATTTTTGTAGGTAAGGTTTTTGTTGCCAACGCATGCCTGTGCAGAATACAATGCGTCACAATGATGTGTGGTGCATCGGCCTTTACTAGCGCGCCAAAACCAGACTTTCTTCCCAGCATGACTGGAGCTCCGTCCGTACAAACTGCAGAAACCATATCCCATGAAAGATTGTTGTCTCTGAAGAAGTCATCCACAAGCTTCTTCACATCGGCTGCCTTCGTTGTTGTTGTAAGAGGCTTACAAAATAAAAACTCTTCTTTTATCATGTCGTCTTTCACATAGCGTACAAAAACAGCAAGCTGGCTTAGATCAGAAACGTCTGTGGTTTCGTCGAGTTGAAGGCTGAATTTTGCCGGGCTTGAAATCAGATCCGCGACTACTTGAGCCAAGATGTCTTTACTCATGTCTTCTATTCTGTCACTGACGGTGTCATTTGAAAGGGGAATTTGGGATAATTTACCTTCGGCCGCTGTTCCGAGTATCAGATTCGCCATCTTTAATGCAGCTGGTTTCACAAGTGTTTCACCAATGGTGTGTGGCTTGCCCTGCTTTGCGATCAGGTAAGCAACTTCGTACGATGCTGTCAGGATCGGTTTGTTAACAGGTACAAATCCAAGAGCAGGCAGAGTGGCCCTTTCATCGAATCTGGCTCTCTTCACCCTGAATTCAGCAAGTGTTGTGTTCTTGTATTCCCCGTCTCCATGCAGCTTCAAGAAGTGTTCCTTTAGTTTTGCCGGTGCAAGACTAGAGTTGCTCAACTTGGCGTTGCAAATCATGCAGATAGGACGCTCACTCCCATCACGTTCCGTGATACATGAGAATCCATGTTGTACATATTCGTCCGACCACTTTCTTCTTTTGCCCGACATAGTTAGTATGGATAAAATATTAAATAAATCACACGACGTACGACAACAACAGTCACACGTTGAGTACTGAGTACGCACTAAATTCCCCGCAGCGCTGATTGGCCAAGCAGTGTAGCATGATCATCTGCAGCCAGTGATGGCCAAGCGGGCCGTGTGTGTCATCACAAATTTACACAATAATTCAAGTGTGTCCGGACCTCCGTGGCGGGGGCTCTGCCGAACCCCTGAGATCGACTCACCGAACCCCTGGTGTTCGATCGAACCCAGGTTAAGAACCACTGCTCTAGTGACTCTATCGGATTCTAGTGACTCTATCGGATTCAACACCGCATTGGCAAAACTGCCGTTATTCACCAAGCCTGGTGCACCCTTTATCATGTAATCCTTTTCGTGGGTCTTCATATGCCTTTTGAATTTTCCTTGCTGATCAAAGCTTCGTCCGCATATGCCGCACCATTGGTCATGGGTCTCCTTGTGCGTTCTTACGTGGGCTTCTAGGCACCATGCCAGTTGGAATTTTTTCCCACAGACGTCACAAGAGATGAGTTTTTTCGCTCTTGTAACTCTACCGGATTGAGGTGGGGTCGAGACGGGTGCTGGTGAAGTGCCATCGATGGTAAAGGCAATTCTCCCAGCACCACCATGACTCGCAGCGGAGTTGCTCTCGCACATCTGAAACAAAAGACAATGGTCAAGCGCATTACACCTGTGTCATATGTGGACTCACAAAGGCATACATAAGGTGGCAAGATTCATTATAACAGATTCATTATAACAGAACTCCTCAATATAACAGAACTCCTCAATAGTGCAGATCCTATCATCAGAGTCTGCGGAGAGGAGGATGTCGTTGGTAACTCTGAGGAGGGCTGTTTCAGTGCTGTGTTGTGAACGGAAGCCGGATTGAAATGGTTCGAACAGGTCATTTGAGGAGAGGTGGGCTTTGAGTTGTTTGGCGACAGTGCGTTCCAGTATCTTAGACAGAAAGGGGAGATTGGCAATGGGCCGAAAGTTTGACAATGTTGGGGTCAAGTCCATTTTTTCTGAGAATGGGGGTGACAGCAGCCAGTTTGAGTGAACGTGGGATTGAGCCAGAGCTGAGAGAGGAGTTAATTATTTTTGTGATGAGTGTGGAGATAGCTGGTAAACAGTCTTTGATGAGGTGGGATGGGGTCCAGGACACATGTTGATGTTTTCATCCCTGTCAAGATTTTAGACAGCTCCCCCGGCGACACTGGGGAGAACTGAGACAGTGGCTGAGAGGTGTGGTGGGGGGGAACAAATGATGGAATGACAGAGCAGACAGTGGAAGCAGAAGAAGAGGACAGGTTGTTGTAAATGGTGTCAATTTTGGTCTGAAAGAATGATAGAACGGTGTTGCATTTATCAATTGTGAATGAGTTGACGATATTGTCATTGGGTTTGAGAAGTGTATTTACTGTGTAGAAAAGAGCCTTTGGGTTGGTAGAACCAGAATGTATGAGGTGTGAGTAGTAGGTGGACCGGGTAGTGTTAAGAGCTTCCTTATACTGCTGAAGGTAATCTGTGTGAGCTTGTAGATGAACAGTTAAACCAGTTTTCTTATGGAGCCTTTCAAGCTGACGCTTACGGGATTTCATTTTGTGCAGAATATGAGTGTACCAGGGAGCAGAGTGAGTGAATGAGACAGTTTTAGTTTTGATGGGAGCCAGATGATCGAGACTGGTGGAAAGTGTTTCATTGTAGTAGTTGGTGAGGTCGGAAGGGTTGTCAGTCATGGGTGGGGGGAAGGAGGATATTTTGCTGGCAAGAGAGGCTGAAAGGGCAGGACTAGAGATGGATTTAAGATTTCTGAAAGAAGTTGTCCTTTTGTCCTTGGTTGTAGAAATGGGGAGATCAATGTTCATGGTGATTGCCAGGTGGTCCGAGATGTTGAGGTTGTGGGGCTCGGGGAGCGGTATGGTGAGACCAGTAGAGCAGACCAGATCCAAAATGTGACCACGGCTGTGGGTTGGAAAGTTGAGATGTTGGGTGAAATTGAAGCAGTGTAGCAGTTCCAGGAATTCAATAGCAAATTTACAGTCAATGTCAATGTGGATGTTGAAATCTCCCAGGAGCAGAACTGAAGGTGAGATGGCAGATAACTCAGTTAAAAAGTCAGAGAGAAAGGAAGGATTTGGTTTGGGGGGTCGGTAGATTATGGCAGTGACCAGAGGAGTGGGACCAGGGAGTTTGAAAGTGATGTGTTCAAAGGAGTGAACAGCAGGGATGGAGATGGTGGATGTTTTAATGTCCTTTCTGTACACTGCAGCGACACCACCTCCCCGCCCCTCAGATCGGAGTTTGTCCATGTATGCATATCCTGTAGGTGTAGTCCTGTTGAGTGCGAAATAGTCCGTAGGTTTATGCCAAGTTTCAGTGATACAGAGAAAATCCAGGTTATTGTCAGTAATGAATTCATTTAAAATGAGGCTTTTATTGTTTAGTGAGCAGGTGTTGAGCAAAGCCAGTTTCAGGTGACTTTGCTTCGTGGTGAATTGAGAGGACCGAGGGACGGGGCGGAGATTGGTTAGGTGCACGTGTCGTATGTTGTGATGACATATTGAGGAAGTTGTGGGGCGCAAACAGGACCAGAGCCTTTGTGAAGCGGACGGCGAATTAGTCCAGTTTCTCGGTGAATGTCAATGCAGTCCAAATGAAGGTGGTTGTTGATTGAGTGGAAGTTGGTGGTGGAGTGGAGTGGTGGAATCCAAGTGTGGAGCTAGCACTAGCTTGTACCCAGATGCCCGGTGTCTTGTAAATGGGAGGGCGTCCACGGCTCCCAGGCGCCGCTCCGGCTTCTCGATGGTGGCGCTGCGACCGCTGCGTGACGGGAGCCGTGGGAGCAGCTCAGGTAGACCCAGAGAGTAGCAGCTCAGGCAGACCCAGGGAGCAGCAGCTCAGGTAGACCCAGGGAGCAGCAGCTCAGGTAGACCCAGGGAGCAGCAGCTCAGGTAGACCCAGGGAGCAGCAGCTCAGGTAGACCCAGGGAGCAGCAGCTCAGGTAGACGCAGGGAGTAGCAGCTCAGGTAGATCCAGGGAGCAGCAGCTCAGGTAGACGCAGGGAGCAGCAGCTCAGGTAGACCTGGGGAGCAGCTTAGACAGGCCCAGGGAGCAGCAGCTCAGGCAGACTCAGGGAGCAGCAGCTCAGGTAGACCTGGGGAGCAGCTTAGACAGGCCCAGGGAGCAGCAGCTCAGGCAGACGCAGGGAGCAGCAGCTCAGGTAGACACAGGGAGTAGCAGCTCAGGCAGGCCCAGGGAGCAGCAGCTCAGGTAGACACAGGGAGCAGCAGCTCAGACAGGCCCAGGGAGCAGTAGCTCAGGCAGGCCCACGGAGTAGCAGCTCAGGTAGACCCAGGGAGCAGCAGCTCAGGCAGGCCCAGGGAGATGAGTCGCATGTGGAAGAGTTGTTAATCGTGAAACTAAAAGTTTTGGCTAAAAATATAAAGCCACCCACAGTTGGAATTTACCAAATTTAGCGGCAAACCAAATTAAACGCGTAATAAAAAAAAAAATCGTTATTATGGAACACTGAGAAAGACAGAGCGGAAGAATACGTGGATTGGAGAACAGAGGCCGGTTACACGTAGATGGGAGGTCTCGGAAAAAATAATATCGTGCGAGCCCACTGCATTATAACAATGATCATCCACGGCAGAGGTATTGGTTCTGCCGTGTTTCAAATCTGCCTTGTGTTCGCGAACACGGTCCGAGACATGTCATGGATTTTGTGTACTGTATTGAATCGGACCTGGATCTTGTGTTTGTTTAAGATTTTGGAAATATTTTTGGTGACACGTGCTATGTATGGCAAGGTGATGGTTTTGATTGGGCCCTCAGATGGTTGTCTCCACATGGCTGGAGATACAGCTTTGCGGATTGTGCGGTCTGAGTATTCATTCATCTTGAGGGCTTGGTGTATGTGTAGAGGCATTAATCGGCACTCCCCATCCTGTTAGCGAGTAGCTCCCACTTCTCGTCAACAGGGGGCAGAAGCGCTATCACGCCACTGTTAATGACTATGCCCCAAGGGGCCAACGACAATCCCTGGGAAGCGGATCCTGAGACACATTCCCCGGACCCTGGGAGGGGGGACTGGGAGATGATATCACCTTCCAGAAAGTTCTGGAAGGGAGGTGTGGCTAGAGCGGAGCAAGCCACGAACCAGTATATAAGCTGGACCTCTCAAGGGTCCGGCTCAGGCATTTCCAAGCCGAAGGCTGAAGACCTGGGCTGAAGTTAGGACCCTGGACCCCAAGCTCCGTCGTCCTTCCAAGGGTCGGAGCTCAGTGAGGCCAGTGTTCAGGACCCGAAGACCCTGGCACGGTCGGGTCAGCATAGCCTCCTCTAGGGCCCCCAGCCAGAGGACGGGGAATTAACGGGTTCCCAGTGTTAGGGCCCGTGTAGTCTGGAGGCCATACCTCCCCAGGTATCGGGTTAAGGGGCCGCTACCCCTTTGTGTTAGGGACCCTGTAAAATAGTGTTAATAAATATCGTGTTGCCTCGCAAGAAGTTCTCCGCCGATTATTTACCCACTTCATATGTGCTCCAGTTCACTGGCTAGGTGGCGCTGGTCGGAGATGCAGCGGATTATTTTTTCCACCTGAGGACGACCGCTTGTGTTGCGATAGAAACATCGTTATATGTTATTTTTTCTTTTATTTTTCTACCTACGTGACTTTACCGAAAGAACCAAAGAGTATGGATTTCTGCAGTCACAAAAGCTTCAAATTATCACCTAAATAAGATTTTGTATATGAACAACAATGACTATCTCCATTTTCCAAATGTTACCCACCAGAGATCCTTTCTGTATATACACAACAGCAAGCTAATTATAGCACCATACGTTCAGTCCCTATTCATGACACACTTGACTCCCAATCCCCATGTAAGATTGCAATATAATTTCTGCATGAGGGCCCGTCAAAAAGTGTTGAGAATGGACACTTTTTCCAAAAAACTACGTTAAATAGTCTTAATTAAAAGTCCAGTATAGTACTATTCGTGGCACTCATAAGTGAACTTCATTATTGCTCATGTTAATTATTACAATATTAACTATTTACCCAGGAAAGCCTCATTGAGTCTAAAGACTGATTTTTTTTCAGAAGTTTCCCATTGCATTTAGATATTTGGCAATTACATTAATGAGCGTTTGGCTCTGTGTGAGTAGAACCCAGAGAGACCCCCACCTTGCACATGGGGAAACAGCACAACTCTGCACAGATTCTACCCACACTCGATAAATAATTAAAACCGATCTTGATTTGAAGCTTTTGCGACTGCAGGAATCCATACTCTTTGGTTCTTTCGGTAAAGTCACTTTGGTAGAAATAAAATAAAATAAATCACGACGTTTCGATAGCAACACAAGCCATCGTCTTCAGGTGAAAATCGCGACAGCCGCGATGTCTGCTGCGAGCAGCACGATGTCTGCTGCCTTGTGAAGAGAAGCTGTTACCAGCAAGAGTTTACATAAGTTTTTGAGAACAAAGGTAGCCAAAGTAGTGCTAATGGGGTATTATAGTGTAAAGGTAATAAATAGCGTGCCATGTTAAAGGAAATGAACTTAGATTAGCATGTTGGATTATAGTGCAAAGTTAATTTGCTTCCGTAGCGCATAAGAGTTCAGATTAGCATGTAGGATTAGCATATGTATTTTGATAAGAGATGCATGTAAAAGTTAGTGAAAAAAAATAGCAAGTTAATGTCAGTCTATGTGTAACCAAGAATAGCATGTTAAAGTTGATGAGAAAAGTATGTCAAAGTCAATGAGCGAAGTTAATGAGAATATCATGTTAAAGTCAATGAAAGATGAGCAAGTCGATGTCAGTCTACGTGTAATAAATAGCGTGGTATGTTAAAGTTAATGAACTTAGCATAAGAACGGCTGGCGGGAGAGAGAGAGAGAGAGAATGTGTTTTAATGAGAGAAGCATGTAAAAGTTAATGAAAAAATTAGTAAGTTAATGTCAGTCTATGTGTAACCAAGAGTGGCATGTTAAAGTTAAAGAGAAAAGCATGTAAAAGTACGTGAACGAAGTCAATGAGAATATCATGTTGAAGGCAATGAGAGATGAGCAAGTCGATGCAGTCATGCCGGTGGTAGCATGTCCACGTGTGACAAAAGCAGCCGTGTTAGCGATCCAAAAGATGGCCGTGCCAACGCGTTCGGGTGCGGAGCTCGCTCCCGCTAGGAGCTCGCTCCCGCCACGGAGCTCGCTCCCGCTAGGAGCTCGCTCCCGCCACGGAGCTCGCTCCCGCCGCGGAGCTCGCTGACGTCACAAAGCTCTGCCCCCCCCCCCCAAAACCATATTTCCATTTTGAAAATAAAACATGCTTCAAATCGCTTTAAACTATTGTCATTGTATTTAATGTGGCGCTGCACTCTGATGTTGTAGGAGAAAACATTTATTAAAAAGTCTATTTAACTAAGTAGAACATGTTGTCTATATTTATTTTAAGTTGCGCATTTTGACGTGACGTCACATTTCTCAACCCCCTCCCCTCGTCACAAATGTCTGACCCCCCCCCTCCCCAGGTGCGTGACGTCATTTATGGACGGTCCCCATCGCCTTAAAACGCAAACTCACGCTTGCAAACTGAACCCGCGGAACTTTTTTTGTTCAGCAGCGCGATCCTCCGCGAGATGTAATGAGTCGGCCTCGCGCTGTGAGTGAGTGTGAGTGAGACAGCATCGTCCCCCACTCCTCCTGATGTCGAGGGTAAATGGGCGAGGTTTAGGTCTGTGACTCATGCAGCTGCAATGGCTGCTTTGTGTACGCGGTCCAGACCTCCCCAGAGACCCTGGCTGACAGAGGAAGTGTTCAGGATTGTTGAGAAAAAGCGACAGGCCCACTCTAATCGTCTACAGCATCCCACGTCAGAGAATGAGGAGGCTTACCGCAGCCTTCGCTCGGAGGTTCGGAGAGCCGTGAGGCGCTGCAAGGATGGGGGGTGGTCGCAGGTTGATGAGGAGATGGAGTCTGCCTCAATGGCCCGCGATCACAAATTCCTATTTAACTCCATCAAAAAAGTAACCTACAGCGCCACACCTATTACCATTGTAGAGGTAATCGTCACTCACCACTCTGTGGGCTGGTAGCTTCCCCTTATCGTCAATAGGGGGCGGAAGCGCTATCACGCCAGGGCTAATGTCCATGGCCCAAAAAGGGGCCAAGACAATACATATCGTGTTGCCTCAGAAGTTTATTCGTCAATTTATACCCACTACACCATCATTAGGGGAACGAAGGGTGATCCAATCTCCGACCCCCAGCGACAGGTTTGCAGATTTGCTGAGCATTTCTGTGAGGTCCTGGGGGAGGGGGAATCCCTCAGCCTGGAAAACATCATGGGACAAAGTGGGGATGACCCTGCTGAGGATGCGGTGCCTCAAATATTGGAGGAGGAAGTCACCCTCTGTAAGTGGCTGGCTGAGGTACCATCCGTTGAGGAAGTACTGAGGGCGATCCAGAGTCCGAGAACAGGAAAGGCACCGAGCAGAGATGATCTCCAAAGCGAAATGCTGAGGGAGGGTGGCGTTTGTGCGTAGACTGCCCTACATGACATCATAACAACAGTCTGGGCCACTGGACGGGTTCCGCAGGATTGGAAGGATGCCCTGGCGGTCCCCCTCTTTAAGAAGGGGGACCGCACAGACTGTAACAACTACAGGGGCATCTAACTCCTCAGTGTGCCGGGAAAGGTCCTGGCAAGGATTATTCAACATCGCCTTGCTAGGTACGCTAAGGAGAGGCTTGCGGAGCCCCAATGCGGTTTCAAGAAAGGGCGGTCCTGCAAAAATGTCATATTTTCTGTCCGTCTGCTACAGCAGAGGTAGAGGGAATTCCAACTAGACCTACATCTCTGCTTTATTGACCTGGTTAAGGCCTATGATACCATCAGTAGGCCTGGGCTCTGGGTTGTTCTTCGTGCTTTTAGAGTCCCTGACCCTCTGCTCACACTCATTAAGGACCTTCATGATGGTGAGCAGACCCGAGTAAAACTACATAGCCGGGAGTCAGAGCCATTCCCTGCGACAGGGATGTCCTCTGGCTCCAACATTATTTAACATCTATTTCGACCACATAGTTCGTGAAGCCTTCAGTAGCTGTACCAGAGGAATTTACGTCTAGTACAGATACAATGGGAGGCTGATCGATGCCCAGGTGCGGTCAAGGGATGTCTCCCTATTGGTCAACCACATTATGTATGCCGACGACCTGGTAATTGCTGCTCATTCAGAGGAGGAGTTGGAGGCGCTGCTGCTGAAACTGGAGTGTGCCACTAAGAGGTGGGGCCTTACCATCAGCCCAACCAAAACGAAGCACCTGCCTGGGTATTTTGTGCCATCGGGCACTCTACCCCCACAACTCCCAATCGGGGATGGGGCAGTTGGGGAGAGAGTGGAGAGTTTTCCATACCTGGGCAGTGTGCTCATGATCGGCTCCGGTTTAACAGCAGAGGTCTCACTCCGAATTATCTTTTCATCGGTTGTGTAACGTTGTGTGGAAGCTACCTGGTCTGTCGCTCCGCATGAAGCTTCGGTTCTTCTCGGCCACAGTCATTCCCTCCATTCTCTACGCTTGCAAAACGTGGACCCCCCTAATGCAGCATCTTCACCGGTTAGAAACATTTAGGCTGGCCTGCCTACGATCAATCCTGGGTTTAACCAGGCTGGATTGTGTGAGGAGCTCACAAATCCTCAAAAGATCTGGACAAAGTCCCATCGGTGAGCTCCTCCAGCAGGCAAGGCTGCGTTGGCTGGGCCATGTAGCCCGCATGCCCAATCACCGCATGCCCAAACAGCTTTTGTTCGGCCGGATCGAGGGAGCTAAACGGGCGTGGCACGGACTAGAGAAGAGATGGAGTGATGTGGTACAGGAGGATGTGGAGCTGAGTGGACTTGCCAATGACTGGTACCAGCGGTGTCTCTACTGGGCAGTTGGAGGCAGTCGCCCTCCAACAACAACGGAGGGCGGAGGAGCGACGCTCAGAAAAACGAGCGGAGCGTCGGGTGGCTAAAGCTCAGCAAGTTGGCACAGTAGGGGGCACAGGTGGTGCATCAGCCAGTAATCTCAGTCATCTCAGTCAGTCGACCAGTGGCACCTGGGTCTGCCCCGTGACCTCCTGCCAGCCAGCGATCGACACTTCACGTAGCCTCAAGGTGCACATAGCCTGGCATAAGCGTCGTGGTGACGTCACCACCACTTAGTGGCGTATGGCGTTGTTGTTTTGAGACAGTAAGAGAGTGTGAGGTCGACTCTGCCTCAGATGAGTACCTGGTGCGGTGTGTCGTAAACATCGCTACTGGGGGAGAGAAAGGCCGCCGTGGAGGAGAATCCTAAAATAATAAAAGCTTTGATTATAATATTATGATATTATAATAAAAGCTATACTAAAAGCTTTTTAAATTAAAAATACAAATTTTTTTTAAATAATGAAAGCTTTTAATATTTAAAATTTATTATTTAATTTTTAAATTGGCAGAATCTACACGCCATATTCTTGGTTTTTCAGGTAAGTCACGTAGATTTGAAAATAAAAATAATTAAATTTAATTTAAAAATATAAATTATAATATTTAAACTAATCAAAGCTTTATTATTTTCAATTTATTATTTGAAATTTTAACATACAAAAAAATAAAATACAAATAATAAATTGAAAATAATAAAAGCTTTTATTATTTTAACATAAATTGAAAATAAAAGCTTTTATTATTTTCAATTTATTATTTAAATTTTATTAACAGGTCCCTGCAGGGTGGGCTGGTAGGGCAAGTCTCTGCGCTGCCTATTGCTGATTTTACACCCAACAGCACGAGATTTCACTTCGTTAAAGTATTGAAAGGGGACGGACGGACACATTAATCTATTGCAGGCTGGTACACTCAGTTTACAACTTCGTTCCTACCAGTATTATGACTTTACCGAAGGAAGCAATAATCTGGCGTGTAGATGCTGCCATCTGCTGGCCACCATTGTTGGGTGTAGATTGTGACAAACTTTCGTGACTTCAGGAATTCATATTCTTGGTTCTTTCGGTAAAGTCACGTCCATAGAAAATAAAAAAAATATCAAATCAAATAAAAATGTGAAATTTTAAATAATAAAAGCAAAAAACCCACATTCATATTCTTGGTTCTTTCGGTAAAGTCACGGAGATAAAAAAAATACAATTTTAAAATAATCAATTGAATAAAAGCTTTTAATATTATTTAAGCTTTTGTTATATTCAATTTATTTTTTTAATTTTTAAATTGGCAGAATCTACACGCCACGTTGGTGGCCGGCAGGTGGCAACATCTGCACGTCGAAATCTTGTTTTTTTCGTTAAAGTCACGTAGATTTGAAAATAAAAATAATATAATTAAATTTAAAAATACAAATAATAAATTGAAAATACTAAAAGCTTTCATAATTTTCAATTTTTTAATTTTATTATTATTTTCTATCTACGTGACTTTACCGAAGGAAGCAATAATATGGCGTGTAGATGCTGCCATCTGGTGGCCAACAACGTTGGCAGGTGGCAGCATCTACACGCCAGATTCTTGGTTCTTTGGGTAAAATATAAATAATAAAGAAAAGTTAAAAAAATCATGATTTAGTATTTTTTCATTTAAATCTATTATTTTCATTTTCAAATCGACGTTCCTTTACCGAAAGAACCAAGAATATGGCGTGTAGATTCTGCCAATTTAAAAAAAATACAAATTAAAATAATAAATTAAAAATAATAAAAGCTTTCATTATTTTCCATTTATCTTTTGTATTTTTTTTATTTAATTTTATTATTTTTATTTTCAACCTACATGGCTTTACCGAAAGAACCAAGAATATGAATCTGGATTTTGATTATTATTTTCAATCTATTTTAATTTCTAAATTGGCAGCATCTACACGCCATATTCTTGGTTCTATCGGTAAAGTCACGTCGATAGAAAATAAAAAAATAATCAAATCAAATCAAATAAAAAGTGTGAAATGGAAAGTAATAAAAGCAAAAAACCCACATTCATATTCTTGGTTCTTTCGGTAAAGTCACAGAGATAAAAAAAAAATGAAACAAAATTTTGATTTTATAATAATAAATTGAAAATAATAAAAGCTTTTATTATTTTCCATTTATTTTTTTGTATTTTTAAATTGGCAGAATCTACACGCTAAATTCTTAGTTCTTTGGGTAAAGTCACGTAGATAGAAAATATAAATAATAAAAGAAAAGTAAAAATTTAAATAATATTTTTAAAAATATTTATTTTATTTTATTGTTTCCCTTCTACGTGACTTTACTGAAAGAACCAATAATATGAATCACTGCAGTCACGAAAGCTTTAAATCAAAATATAATAATAACAATTCATGATTTTCATTTAATTATTTTATTTTTATTTTCAAATCGACGTCACTTTACCGAAAGAACCAAGAATATGGCGTGTAGATTATGCCAATTTAAAAATTACAAATAAAAGTAATTTTATTATTTCCGATTGATTTTTTTTATTAAATTTATTTCATTATTTTTAAATCTACGTGACTTTTCCGAAAGAACCAAGAATATGAATCTGGATTTTTGCTTATTATTTTCAATTTATTATTTTAATTTTTCAATTTGCAGAATCTACACGCCACGTTGCTGGCCGGCAGATGGCAGCATCTACACGCCATATTCTTGGTTCATCTTCTTTGGTTCTTTCGGTAAAGTCACGTAGCATGAGAATAAAATAATAAATTGAAAAAATAAAATAACACAATAAAATTCTCACGACGTTTCGGCCACAACACAAGCGGCCTTCATCAGGTGAAGGAACGAGACTGTCTGGAGGACAGCGCTGGAGCGAACAAAGCCAAGCTCAGATCGAGACCTTTAAGCTGTGTGAGAAGGAACAAAGCGCCTTGACAAAGGAATTAGCATTGAATTTAGCATTGAAATGGCTGAGTGATTAGCTTGTGACTGGTCACAGATATGGCTATGTTAAAGTCAAAGCATACACATCCACAGAGGCACCCCTTGACAAAGGAATTAGCATAGAATTTAGCATTGAAATAGCTGAGTGATTAACTTGTGACTGGTCACAGAAATGGCTATGTTAAAGTCAAAGCATACACATTCACAGAGGCACCTAGTAAAAATCAAACAGGAAAATTTAGCATTGAAATAACTAGGAGAATTTAGCATTGAAATAACTGAGTGATTAGCTTGAGACTGGTCACAGAAATGGATGTGTTAAAGTCAAAGCCTACACATCTGAGCTATTAATAGTAACTGGGTCAGTGTCTACTTCAAATATTGTTCAGGCTCTGGAGACTTCCAAAGTTATTCGTGATGTTATACATTTGGTTCGTTTTGAGCATAATCGCGACCTTATATAATTATGACGTGATATACACGCTGAATATACGCACACAAACATCCTGTACACGTGTGTCGTGCCCTCTATTGTCCACATAGACGGCTTGTGCTGACGAGAGAACGGTCTTAACGTACAATGTCGTGACATGTATCAGCCCTTTGTCGATCCAGCGTTTTGATAGAGGCCTCCCCCACACCATGTCGTTCGTGGGAGTTGTTTAACCATACTTCACCATGCCGGTCAATGCGGGTTTGGTGAAGTGAGGAGGCCCAGAAACTTGTATATGCAGATACGAGTTTGCCTGTGCTTGCATCTGCAGAATTACATTCTCACACATCTTCAAGTGTAGTTTAATACTTCTAAAAATGAATTTATTCTTCAGGATTCCATAAAGTACTGTGGTAAAAAGAAAACAACTTGATTTGAATAAATTTCGATTTAAAGCGTTCGTGACTGCAGGGATTCATCTTCTTGGTTCTTCGGTAAAGTCACGTCGAAGGGAAATAATAAAATAATTAAAATTGAACAATAAAATTCTCACGACGTTTCGGCCACAACACAAGTAGCCTTCCTCAGGTGAAGAAACAGAACTGTCGGAAAGACAGCGCTCCAATGAACACTGCTAAGCTTGGCAGGATGTTAACGTCAGAAATTAGCATGTAACTGGGAGATTAGCATGATGTTAATGCGAGGAATTAGCATGTAACTTGTCACGGAAGTAGCTATGTTAAAGTCAGAGTTTATATATCAACAGAGGCATTTAGTATATTGACGCTAAAGAACTGCAACTACCTAACAATCATACAACAAACCGATGTGAAAGAACTAAATATAAACTACATCAATATAATCAATGTACTCAATATATTCTCCACTAAGCTGAGCTACTAACAATATGTCATTATACATTACACTTCTATGTCGCAAAAATTATTATAATATGCCTCCAAATAATGTTTTATTATAAACTGCCATAGACAGACCCCAACATTGAATTATACGCAGCGTTACTATACACTACACTGTATTATTTTACCAACCCTACTGTATACCACACTGCTATATATTGACTATACAACTACGATACTATATATTACCAAATAAATTATATTAAACATTACACTGAATACTTTGTTAAACAAGGAATCCTTTGAGCTTGTGGGTTGAATCCATCTGTGTGAAGTTGTGTTATTTCCCCATATGCAAGGTGGGGTCTCTCTGGGTTCCACTCACACAAACATCTCAATGCAATGGGACCTTTCTGAAAATGCAGTACTTAGACTCAATGAAGCTTTCCTGCGTAACTAGTTAACATTGTAATAATTAGCATGAGAGATAATGACGTTCAGTTATAAGTGCCATTAATAGTACTATACTGTACTTTTTTTGAAGACTATTTTACGTAGTTGTTTGTAAAAAAAGTGTCCATTCTCAAAACTTTTTGACGGGCCCTCGTACAGAAATGATATTACAATCTTATATGGAGATTGCGAGTCAGAGTGTTGTGAATAGTGGAGTGAACGTGTGGTGCCATCATTATATTGTTGGTGTGTATATACAGAAAGGCCTATTTGGTGGGTAACATTAGGAAAATGGAGGTAGTTCGTCATTGTTGTTAAACAAAATCTTATTTGGGTGGATAAGAGGAGTAAAATCGTACATGATAGGAACTGCAATATTGTGGAGTTCTGGTATAATGAGTTGTAGTATATATGAATCTTATGTCACCTTAAGTATGCCTGTGTGAGTACACTCGTGACACGGGTGTCATGCGCGTGACCTTTGTCTTTTGTTTCAGATGTGCGAGAGCAACTCCGCTGTGAGTCAAGGTGGTGCTGGGAGAATTGCCTTCACCATTGATGGCACTTCACCAGCACCCATCTCAACCCCACCTCAATCCGGTAGAATTACAAGAACGAAAAAACTTATCTCTTGTGACGTCTGTGGGAAAAAATTCCAGCTGGCATGGTGCCTAGAAGCCCACGTAAGAACACACAAGGAGACCCGTGATCAATGGTGCGGCATATGCGGAAAAAGGTTTGATCAGCTAGGAAAATTAAAAAGGCATTTTAAGACCCATGAGAAGGATTATATGATGAAGGGTGCACCAGGCTTGGTGAATAACGGCAGTTTTGCCAATGCGGTGTTGAATCCACCGTCGCCCTATGAGATGTGCTCAGTCTGCGGATTTTTAAGTCCTATTGAAATCCTGAAAACTCATGAAAGTCTTCACGCACAGTTCTTGTACAGACCGAAGCCTGAACATGATTACACTTTGACAAAAGATAGCGGCGTTAAGATAAATGACATGAAATCCAATTTTCTTGAATGCTTTGGCCTAGTTCCACGTCAACAAACTGCTTCACCAGTCAGTGAGAATAAACCATACGCTGCTCTCGATCCTATGACGAGCATGAAAGTGTTGATGGCCTTGCAGCAGAAGAAGAAGGAAAAGCGAAGTAGACCTAAGCCCATTAAAAGAAAGAAGACCACCACCAGCGTCACCAATTGCAGCAGTAGCAACAGCCAGAATTCGGACATCAAGAGGATGGACTGCACGGAAGCAGGAGGCTGCATGGAGCAGAGCATCCCCAAGGTGGATGAACCCAACCTGGCACCTTTAGGTACGTCCGAGTAATGCACACACTACATTTCATTTGGATGTAATTGATAATTTCACAAATTAGTTAATGTACGCATATGTTGACCATATCTGTATGCCTGCACTGAGGAGTCTAGAGATCTGATGTGGTGCTGCTCGGATGTTGGGTTAAACCGTGAAACTCTGGGTTTCAGTCACCGAGCCATGATTAAACTGGCTTCTCATTGATGTTCTTATCCAGTTACCAAACACTTCTTCCAGCAAACACTTCTGATGTCGCGTGATGTGTAGGAAATTGCAATAACCTCCTAGTGGATAAAAAACGGTCACGAAGGGATGTCATGAGTAGTGCAATGATATCTCCTTCCACGAGCTGTTCTCTTACATGAGGTGGTTCACTGCTGTGTGAGAGTTGCACAGGGATACTTCATCTCATGACATGGAGCCAATAGCACCATTGGAAGGAAACTGAGTAAAATACATTGCTTGACAAATTCCAAAAAGTATCTATTTCTTAACCGAGGTAAATTTTGCTTAAACAAGTGGGTAAATTTAGGGAACATTTTTGAATGTATAGACCGAGTCATTTCCACAATGGGAATTTCCTCTTCATTGTACTAACACCTAACTTCCATGTGTATTTACTCGTTCTATTGCAGGTAATTATTGTGTAATTAATGAGCTGTAATAGAATAATCTGGCTCAACCACCTCAATGTTAAATTATAGTTGTTGCTCTGCATCAACATCAACCACACGAAGAAGTGCAAAATGTTGGGGCTTCAAAATAAGCCCCAAAAATTTGTTCTTCTGATATTTTTCAGGAAATCAGTATCTTGCTTTTCTACTATTTGCACGCATGTTGAACTTCTTTCGTACCATACGTAGCCAACCGTGCTAATCAGAGGTATTTGTTGCTGGCCATTTGGCATTTTGGGCCTTTGGGCCTGTGGTCAGCAACCGTGATTGATAAAACGTCCCATATACATAGTAATGCTATGGCATCCACTGCATGGTGATAAATAAATTATGTATTAGCGCGTGCGTGTGCTCAACGGTGGATGTCTTGTGTTCCAGATGAAAAGTCCTTCCCGTGCAGTGACTGCTCGTACGGAGCGACGCAGAAGTCGAAGCTCAAGAGACACGTCCTGAGCGTTCACCACGTGCCCTTCGATAGCGCGCTGGACTCCGACTGCCCCAAGAAGAGAAGGCGGCTGGCTGGGTGCCGAGACCACGGCTCAACTCTGGATTTGGAGCGCGCACGATGCTCACGGAGAACTCCCTGATGATTTATTTCATCCTGAGGCTGAGGTACCACGTGTAGGGCGATGAACTCAAGGTTTTGTGCAGCGGACATTTCCATGATGAAATTTTGTCACGTTCACTGCTGCGAGGTTACATCTATTGCCGTATATTCCTAGTCAATTGCTGTATTTTCTTGTATTCAATATATTTAATAAATTCTCCTAATTTCATAAGAAAGGTTTTTGGGTTAGATCGTGTAAGCATAAATGTGTCATAACTCTCCACCACCTGACACAGCCAATTAGTAAGGAATTTGTCACGTAAACAAAACTCCACTTAGTTACTACTTCAGCCCACCGGTGTTTTGGAGAGTAAATCCACAAGATGAGTACGACGTTTCACTGGTAATTACATCGAGCATCATCGGGCGATTTGCCAGAATAGTTAAGCCATCCCCCTGCTTCCGGTCTTAAATAGAGAAAGGCGATGTCATCACTGAACCCATCAGGTGCAGAAATCAGAGGCGGGGAGGGGGATTATTGAAATTATATAATTGATTAGTAATAATTAAATTAGTATGTTTCCTCTATAAGTAATGATAAATGTGAGATGTCTTCTTCCTCCACGCGTTTGTTCCAATCACGTGGGGTCCGCCGTCCTTGCCACCTTCTCCACACCGCCCCGTCCCGCGCCATCTCTCCCTCCGCTCCTCGGGCCACCACGTTCGACCGCATCACCACATCGCCCCACGTCTTCTTCTTCTGCCTTCATCTCCTCATCTTACAATCACAATTACTTAATAATACGCTTCCAGGCCGCACTAAGCCTGTAGCTGTCAGAGAGGTTAAAATAATACAAATTTTCTCAGTTTCAATGGATTCTCGAATTAGTCTTGGCCAGTAATAATGAGTTTTACACAACACTTCATCGTTATCAAAATACATTAAGTGTTCTTGTTGGCAAGCATGTACTGCAACTTCCGACAGTTATGTTTGAGAGTGTTTAATATTTATTTGGTGTTCCTTTAGTCTTACGCTAATGTTACATCCCATCTGTCCAATATACCATCTGCCACATAAGCCATTAATCCGATACACACCATCCGTTGACAACTTAGGCAATTCATCTTAAGTACAAGATACTATTTTTTGACTTTTGTGTACCGTGCCAAATCTTACTTAGATGTTTAGCTTTTTGCTTTTCCAAAACTCGAGCTAATTTCTCAATTACTCCCACGATATATGGTATTTTAATTGTTTAATAACCTGATTCAGCAGTATTGCTGTTCGATCTTGGTTTAGCATTCATTGCTGTTAATTATTTGAGCATTATTGTAGACATTCAATCGTAGAGTTTCTTTGACATGTTCAATTTCTCTCCCCAGACGTTCACCATCTGACACTGTTTTAGCCAGATGTATGAGCATCTTGATGAGAGAGGTTTTCTGTACGGGGTGATGATGCGAATCTGCATTCAGATAGGCATCAGTATGCGTTCCCTTTTGGTAAACGCTGTGTGTGTTATTTTACCATTTAGGCCTCATCCGATAAATCACCTCTCCCAAGGAAATAAGTATTTAGAGGCCACACGGGACCGGGGGGGGGGGGGGGGGGAGTTTATCGTTGTGTCTGTTGCTGCGAGCAGATAGCGCGCAATGGAGAGCTTGCTCAGAGCGGAGCTGGGCACGGACTCGGCGAGGACGCTGGGCGCTGCGGCCGGTGGAGGCTGCATCAGCACCGGGCAGAGCTACGAGACGGGGCGCGGACACGTGCTCACCAAGATCAACGCCAAGAGCGGGGCACCCTCCTCTACGCCTCCTCTACGCCTCCTCACCACCTCACCTCCTCTACCCTTCTCCTCGCCTCCTCTACGCCTCCTCACTACGCCACCTCACCACGCCACCTCACCTCCTCACCACGCCACCTCACCTCCTCACGCCACCTCACCTCCTCACCACGCCACCTCACCTCCTCACCACGCCACCTCAACACCTCACCACCTCACCTCCTCTACCCTCCTCTTCGCCTCCTCTACACCACCCTGCATTCTTGCCTCAACCTTCATTCATTCAGCCCTGTCATTAATGTATCACTTTTTTTTAGCTGCGACTACTAGCTAATTTGTCAGTTACTCCCACGATATATGGTATTTTAATTATTTAATAACCTGATTCAGCAGTATTACTGTTTGATCTTGGTTTAGCATTCACTGCTCTGTTAATTTGAGCATTATTGTAGACATTCAATCGTAGCGTTTCTTTGACATGTTTAATCTCTCTCCTCAGACTTTGACCATCTGACACTGTTTTAGCCAGATGTATGAGCATCTTGTTGAGAAAGGATTTCTGTTCGGGGTGATGATGCCAATCTGCATTCAGATAGGCATCAGTATGTGTTCCCTTTCGGTAAATGCTGTGTGTGTTACTTTACCATTTAGGCCTCGTCCGAGCAAAATATCCAGGAAAGGGAGTGTGTTATTCACCTCCGTTTCCATGGTGAACTGGATGGCCGGTTTTTGTGAATTGAGATGATTTAGACATTCATTCATTAAGTGTATCCTTCCCATGTCGCCAGACAACCAAAGTGTCATCTACATATCTACACCAAAAAGTGGGTTTTAATGTACTTGAAGCAAGTGCTCTTGCAACCCGGGGGTTGAGGACCCCTGTGTTAGAGGCCACACGGGACGGGGGGGGGGGGGGAAGTTTAACGTTGTGTTTGTCGCTGCGAGCAGACAGCGTGCAATGGAGAGCTTGCTCAGAGCGGAGCTGTGCACGGACTCGGCGAGGCCGCTGGGCGCTGCGGCCGGTGGAGGCTGCATCAGCACCGGGCAGAGCTACGAGACGGGGCGCGGACACGTGTTCACCAAGATCAACGCCAAGAGCGGGGCACCCTCCTCTACGCCTCCTCACCACCTCACCTCCTCTACCCTCCTCTTCGCCTCCTCTACACCACCTTGCATCCTGGCCTCAACCTTCATTCAGTCAGCCCTGTATCACTTTTTTTCGCTGCGACTACTAGCACCACCGTGGTGAATGTTGCAGTGAACTTCCCCTCGTTGATTCCCCCCTCCACCCACGTTAAGGGACTCGGTCTACCAGACACTTTGACCGCTTCGTCTCATCCACTCCGCGTTCAACCACCGCGCCTCACTGCAGTTCACAACAACGCACTCAACTAAACAACTCGGTCACCCACTCATCCAGTCACTAACCCAATCACCCTATCACACATTCATCCAGTCACTAACTCATCCAGTCACTAACTCAATCACCCTATCACACACTTATCTCGTCACTAATTCAATCACCCTATCACCCACTCATCCAGTTAACCACTCATCCAGTCACCCACTCATTCAGTCACCCACTCATCCAGTCACCCACTCATTCAGTCACCCACTCAATCACCCTATCACCCACTCATCAAATCAGCCACGTATCCAGTCACCCACTCATCCAGTCATCCACGCAATCACCCTATAACCCACTCACCCACTCATCTAGTCACCCACTCATTTAGTCACCCACTCAATCACCCACTCATCTAATCACCCACGCATTCAGTCACCCACGCATCCAGTCACCCACTCATCCGGTCACTGACTCAATCACCCTATCACACACTCCTCCACTCGTTTACTCAAACACTCACCCATTTACTCACCCACCCGCTCACCACCATGCAGGTCACCTCACTCTTCTTTTCAGATTTATCAGTTTGCACTGCTCCACTCTGGAATCCACACCCGGTCTTCCTGTTTTCCCAAACTCTTGAAACAATAAACTTGATCAATTTAAGGAACGCGTTTCTTTGATCTTAATTATCTAATTACTCATTGGACAGTTATGTATTATTATTTTTTATTGTTACTGGCCGTTTGGCGTTTTGTATTGTGTGGGGTTTGCATCGCTGTCAACCCCTCATCAGTGCCTACCTTATTACAGAACAATTCAGACCTTGTTGGTCACCCCGTGCCCCTTATAAGTCCCATGACAAGGGAGAAACACACAAATAAACTTAACAAAATGTTGCCCGTATTGAAACGGCCGTCTGCCGTATGGACCTGACAACTCACTCCCCCCCAACAGAATACGGGTAAACCGTGTGGGTTGGCGGCTATGGGTTTTGTTGTGTTTGCGAGTCCAAGTTATAGGACTGCACCCTGGGTTGTGCGTGGTTCTCATTGGTGGGAGATTCCCTTCGCTGTGTTGCACGCCAATGGCTGGGGGCTGCCTGGGGCTAGTGACGTGTAAGCCAGTCCCAATGTGCACCGGCAAACATTTACCGCCAGGTGGCCCCAGTGTTTATTGCCCGTCTCCACGTGGATACCTGAAACCCATGTCAATCCACTGCTGGATGAGTCCCGCAATGAAGATACAATCAGTACATCCACTTAGCTTTTGGACTCCACCTGTTCCATTGGCGGCCGAATGCGAATCTAAATGTGCATACGTTAGAGACTGGTTAATGCGCATAGAAATCAAACCAATTGACCTACGACATTTGCCCCGTCAACTTTTGTAGAATTTTAGATGTGCATTACAGCTACTTTAGCCGGATGGTTGTGGTGGCTATGTATGCCTGTAATCCACGACTACGTGGAGGTGAGGGTTGGTGGATTACAAAAATGTTGCGACAACTCCCACCCCTTGGTCGTCAAGGAGGTAGAGAAGGCGGTGTCGAATAATGTGGACTCTGCCTGTTCCATCTGTAGATTTGTGATAGAGCATTTGATTGGATTTCTGCAGGTGCTCCGATTTCCTCCCACATGTAAACACTCATTAATCTTGATTTGAAGCTGTCGTGACTGCAGGAATCCTTACTCTTTGGTTCTTTCGGTAAAGTCACGTAAGTAGAAAAAATAATAATGGATCACGATGTTTCGATCGCCACACAAGCAATCTCACTGAGTCTCAAGACTCTTGTTCAGGAGGGGCCTGCCAACTTTTCGCAGGAGTAATTTGGATGTTTGGCTAGTACCAGTTACATTGTATGTTGTTGTTTTGCTATGGGAGTAAACCCATACAGAGAAAGGGACCAGAATGAGAAAAGCGAAGCCAGGCAGTCCTTCAGAAGATGTCATGCACGGGCGTGACCACTGCACCACCCTGCCGCCCAAACAAATGTAATTTAAATAATGTACAATACTGGCAAATAAACCCTATTAGTATCAACTGAATTTCTGGACAATGTGGCACGTGTATAGCTGCATCGGTGTTTCTAAAAGTCGTGTTAAAATTGCTTATTAAAAATATTATAAAGAACAGGTTTCCCACCTCTGGTTTCATTTGACTTACCGGTTGTCCTCATTATGTGTGTCACAGGTAATATGGAAAGGAAAATATTACGCAGCACGAGTTGTAGGATAAGGGCAATTATGGTGACACACGTGACCCCCTCTACACAAGAAACAGCTAGGATTCATATTCTTGGTTCTTTCGGGAAAGTCACGTCGAAGGGAAACAATAAAATAATACAAATATAAAACAATAAAATTCTCGCGACCTTTTGATTGCAACACAAGCAATCATCATCAGGTGTGAAAACCACAAGAAAATTTGAAAGAACCAAGAATATGAATCTCTGCAGTCACTAAAGCTTTAAATCAAAATGTAACAGCTGAGAGTCAATGCTGTGGTGTTGTGCGATTGGTGCAAGCGACCCATCATTGTGTTTTGATGTTGAGCTGTTAAAATTGCACTGTTGTGGGGTGAGGTCAAGGCCGATGACTGCTTCCAGCGGTGTCAAGTTCAGCATTTTGAAGAGGCTCGCGGAGGATGATACTGGGCACTGGGGTGCAGTCTCCCTCCATGAACAACAGAGGGCAGAGGAGCGACGCTCACAACAATTATTGGCGGAGCGCCGGGCGTATGAAACGCAAATTTGGAAGAAAGTTTATCTCGGGGAGTTAACCCACAACACCTGGGTCTGTCCCGCGTGTTCACACGATAACGCGTTTTCACTACAACGCGTTTTCTCCGTCACAACGCGCTTTCTGAGCGGACTACTTTCTTGAGCTGCGCGGTTGAGCGAGATGAGACGGTAACGCGGCGGCGGCGGCGGCGTCCCCTCAAGTTATTTGGACCCCCATCGTACCGTGCGTGGACATTATTATTATTTACGGGAGGAAAATAGTTTCCGCTTAACGCGGCACTTTTCAGGAACGCATCTACCGCGTTAAACGAGGACTCGCCGCGTACAGGTGCCGCGCACGCTGTATCGACCCTGGAGAAATCCGAAGCGCTATGAAGCTCTTGTTCACAGACGTCCAGTAAGGGGCGGGTGGTGTTGGTGGTGTGGGCGTCACCACGTGACACACAGCTTGTCCGTGGAGTCGATCGTGAGGGTGCCGACGTCGCCTAGGCAACGCCGCCCCCCCTCTGGCTCTGCTGCTGCTGCTGCCTCGCTCTGTGCACGCGAGGCGCCAATCCGTGACGCGGGCACTGTACGCGTTGCGTCACCGTTCACCGTGGGGGGCGGCGGGGCCTCAGCTACGTCACGTCGTGTACAGTGGCACATTAATATTGACACTTTTACTCGTGTTTATGTGCCTCGTTATTAAAGGTGAGTTTAATAATAATCATGCTGCTGCTACACAATGTGTGCATTGATATATACGTACAGTTTATGTGTTTAAACGCGATTGTAGTTTATGGGCCCTTGAGGGATTTTTCGCCTCGTGTGAGGTTTTTATGCGCAACCTTAATTATTGCGCTTTTGTTAATCGTTAACATTTGGTCAGGAATAATGCACTTAAGATAAATGTTCTGGCGACGATATTTTGCAAAACAGACGATGGCAAAATTTCGATTTAAAGCTTTCGTGACTGCAAGGATTCATCTTCTTTGGTTCTTTCGGTAAAGTCACGTAGAATGAGAATAAAATAATAAATTGATAAAATAAAATAACACAATAATATTCTCACGACGTTTTCGGCCACAACACAAGCGGCCTTCATCAGGTGAAGGGGACGAGACTGTCTGATGAAGGCCACTTGTGTTGTGGCGGAAACGTCGTGAGAATATTATTATTTTATTTTATCAATTTATTATTTTATCTTATTCTACGTGACTTTACCGAAATAACCAAAGAAGATGGCAAAATTGTGTATATATTGTGCGATATGTGCCACTGAAACGGCAAGAAGTCAATAACAATGACTCGTGTTGAGTGTTTAATATGCAAGCAATGGGCCCACCACAGGTTCGTTAATGTTATAATGGAAGCAGTGAAATTAATGAAAATCTTTTGCTCTGCCATTTGATTTTAAATTACGACTCTTCAAAGAGCTTTGGTTGTAGTAAGCAATATTTGAATTTGTTTAAGCGACCTGTATTCTCTTACAACATGTTTTATATTCCTAGGCATTAAATTTGTACTAAAGATTCAGACTAATTGTAAATCTAATGGGACCACTGTAATCGATGTCCGTTAATATATGTAGGCGTGGTAAGGTTTCGAGACGCACTCTGCGATGCGTGAAACGCAGTCCGTGTCCTTCCTCATCCATGTGTCTTCATTCCAACGTCAACTTTGTTCTGCCGGTCTCTCTCATTAAGGCCACATGGCCACACTGTGTCTCTTAGTTCTTGCAAGCTAAGCTGGAGTCAGTCTCTCTCATTAAGGCCACATGGCCACACTGTGTCTCTTAGTTCTTGCAAGCTAAGCTGGAGTGAGTCTCATTAAGGCCACATGGCCACACTGTGTCTCTTAGTTCTTGCAAGCTAAGCTGGAGTCAGTCTCTCTCATTAAGGCCACATGGCCACACTGTCTCCTAGTTCTTGCAAGCCAAGCTGGAGTCAGTCTCTCTCATTAAGGCCACGTGGCCACAGTGTCTCTTAGTTCTTGCAAGCTAAGCTGGAGTGAGTCCCTCTCATTAAGGCCACATGGCCACACTGTGTCTCTTAGTGCTTGCAAGCTAAGCTGGAGTCAGTCTCTCTCATTAAGGCCACATGGCCACACAGTGTCTCTTAGTTCTTGCAAGCTAAGCTGGAGTCAGTCTCTTTTCAACATATGTCCCACCAAATTCTGTATTAATAATGTTCCAGTTTCTCTATATGTTTTTAAATTTAGATTTAAATTAATCTACATTTTAAAATCCACAAATCTGGCTGCCTCCTGATGATGCTGGTTGTAATTACTGGCGAAACGTCGTACTCAGATTGTTAATGTTGTGGCTTTGCTCTCTAACACACAACCGGTGTGCTGTACTAGTAACGAATTGGCATGTTCTGTTTAAGTGACAAACCTTACTAATTGGCTGTGTCGGGTGGTGGTGGGTTTACCGACATTTTTTTTATATTTACACGATCTTACCCAAAAAACCTGTATTATGTAAAAATACATTTATTTTCCTCCTTTCTTTTTGGACAGTTTAAAATCTCTAACGTTTTTCAAATTGTTCTGATGTACAGTGCTACATTTCAAATTACTGTCATGTTTGCAACGGGTTGTTTAAAATATATTTAAATGGTGTAGATTCATGTTTAAACTCGCTTCGAATCTGCATTCATCATTTTCTTCTTAAGCAGTCCGTAACCACAATTGGTACATCGATGCATGACCCATTTGATTATGGTTTGTTGATCTTAATTTATCAATTAAAATGTTATTGAGTGTGCCAAATCCTAAAGAGTGGCGTTTGAGTCGACCTTATTTCATATTCACATCTGAAACGCCTGTGCACATGAATGTAATCCAGTTACACACTCTTCTACTTGTTCATCAACTCTCTTCGTGGTGTAGATTTGATGGCTTGTATAGCAACCATAATCAAACACAACAAGTCCGGGTGACTCATGATCCATGATTCACGATGCCAGTGGGCCAGGTTTCACTCTCAATTCTCTACCTGTGTGGCATGAATAAAACGCACCTGTAAATTTGACCTGAAATGATTGCACAACAATTGCCCCGCCTTCATGCGATGTTTATCCTCCACTGTTTATCTGGCTTTGACCTGAATTATATAAAAGTGCGGCTGTGCAACTGCTGTAGAGTCACATTGGTATAAACGCATTTTACAATATGAACAGCGCATTGAAAACGCGTACTATTTTAAGTATTGTTTAACAAGTGTGTTTACAAATCCACACTGAGAAACACGATGATTGACAGAGGGGAGTAGATTATGTTTTCGATAGTGTATTTAAATAGAGCTACTGTAGGTAAGTAGTTTTCAGTTTTAAAGGCATAGTTTAACAAGTCAACACTTGCCACCATCCTTCAAACCCATTGGTGAAAAAGACCACAGTTTATGTTTACATTATAATATGTTTACATTATATATAATATATAATATAATGTTTACATTATATATAATATAATGTTTATATATAATATAATGTTTACATTATAATACATTGTTTACATTATATATAATATAATGTTTATGCAAAAGCCGGAGACTTATGGGACCCCGGGGTCCCACCATAAGGTTCATATGAATGGTCACCTAATAACTTTTGAAACACGGTAATCGCTGTGAAGTGCAGTTTCCAATTCTTATTGTTGACTCAATCTCTCTGGCCTTTCTATGCAATATGAAGAAGGGTCATTGCCCGAAACGTCGCTTATCGGATTTTTTTCCCTTTTTCAAGGCACCAGTGCTACTGATGCATGAATTTGTTTGGTATTTGAAATGATACGAAGGCTCAGCAAGTGATTCCTTGCAGACATAAACAGAAGCGATACGCGCCACCCCAGCCACCCATGTCGCGAATCAATCGATTATCGCGATTGAGGGCTCGTGAATAAATTCTAGATTCAACGCCTTGTTTTAAAACGTGAACACAGCCGGCTCTAGTGACTGGAGTGGGTGGGTGTTGGACAATGTGAAACAATGACACGCAACGTATACAAATCAAAAACAAATTCTTACGCACGCGATCCGGTGTGCATATCGCGATCTTCAGGATGAATGATCACGTCCGAATCAATGCGTCGTCGTTGCTCCCCTAGCATGCGCTCTGCGTAACCCGCTCGTGTTGTTGTTGTTTGCGGCAGAGTTTAGGACCTTCGTGGCCAAGAGCCGCAGCTCCCGAGGCAAAGGAGTGATGGCACGCTTCAAGGTGCCGGACTTGCTGAAGCATCTCATGGAATGATACGGGGCTCCGGATATTCACGATCTGGGCATCCGTATCACCAGCATACCTCTGGGCATTTCCGTACGTGCCGTGCCTGCGTGTACGAGCGTGTGTGTGTGTGTGTACGTGTGTATGCATTGCGTCGCTTGTTGACTGCGAATTGTATTATTATTGGATGCCTCAAGTTATACTCTTTGGTTCTTTCGGTAAAGTCACGTAGGTATAAAATGAAATAAATCACGACGTTTCGGGCGCGACACAAGCGTCCGTCATCAGGTGGGAAAGCCTTGGTGTGCTGCTGAGGCAGACTGTTTTAAATGGTTTGAAATGTGTGTAGCCCATGGGTCATAAAGAAGTGGCCAGGGATAGTGATGTTAACATGAGAAATTAGCGTGTAACTGTAAGGTAGGAAAGCGGCCTCCTCCTCGATTTTACGTGACTTTACCGAAAGAACCAAAGAGTGTGGATTCCTGCAGTCGCGAAAGCTTCAAATCAAGATTGGCTCAAGTATGTATTGTTGTTGCCCTTGAGGGGGTTTACTTTCGGAATTAAATGCGTTCTGGAATTGCTGACACACAGCCACAACGTACGTGTCGCTGTGTTCACACCTGAGAGTGACACTGCATCAGCCTTTTACCAATATTCCCCCGCCCCTGCGTTTGCCTTACACGGCCACAATGCTGAGTTATCCTCAGTTGCTCAGGCACACAAGTTTCACACCTGTCTCCCTGTCAAGTGAATGTGGTGTATCCTTTTGTCATGCAGTCTGAGACAGACTTCCAACACGACTTCAGTTTTGGGGGTGCAGTGCTGCGACAAGAGCACTGAAGTAACTGCTCGTGTAAGTACATCATGTTAATATATCGTATTGAAGGCTGAGGCCTATTTTACTGTACCGCTCCTTACAGAAATCTTCTTTCCCGAGTGGTTGTGCATTTGTCGCTTGTTTCAGAGGTTCGCGATTCGATCCCAGGAGTCGCCCTAGTTAATATTGCGGGTGTATTATCCAAAACTGCATTTCTATATGCTTCACAAATAATGTAAAAAAATAAATCCCGTGTTATTAATGAATGAGGAGGACATGTGTGCTGGCGTCAGAATCAAAATTTGCAAATCTAAACAAGTACTCAGAAATGACTGGATTGGGTAAAACCACATGTATATATGTTGAACATCTTTCGCACTGTACATAGCCAACTGTGCTAATCGGAGGTGTGGAGGACAACAAACTGAACACAAAAAGCAGTTCTAAAGAAATTGTTTTCAATCTAGATTTAAAAGTGCATAGCTCCAATGGCTTCCTAATATCGGAAGGAAGAGCATTCCAGTTGGCCGCAGAAGCCCATCTGAAAGCGAGTGATGCGGTGACTGTCTTTGTTCGATGGCTTGCCAAAAGCCACTGCTGCTAGGATGATCCACCAATCCCATCTCTCGATTGCAATCGTGCATTAGCTGCACACCTTGCATTTGCTGTTGAACCACTCGTCCATCACGTGTTCCATCATCGCAACTACAGCACTGCCCTGCACCTGTGGCCGCCACAGTTGCTAACATTGTGTTGTTTGTTTAGGTGATCGGCAAGGCCCAGAAAGGCGAGCGGGAGGCGATGGACCGTGGGCTGGCTCGCATCGAGTGTGACATTAAGCAGGAGGTGGAGGGCCGGCCACACAAGATCAAGAAATACCTGTTGGAGTCGTTCCCCTTGCCAGGGACGAGCGCCGATCTTCGCCGACAGTTCACGATACAGCCGGCGGCCGAGATGGTGCTGCAGGTCTTCCAGAACGCCGAGGACATCTTTGTGAATAAGCTGAAGAAGGTGGGGCCATGGCGTCTGGACTTAATGCAACAAAATTACCTTGCGAGAACATTCATGCATTTGCTTAGATTTGTCAAAGATTTTCCATAATACATTTGTCCTCGGAATTATTTAATAAGTGATAATCGCCATACGTTTCAAGTCTGTGGATACTTCCACCATTATCAAAAGACTTGCTCTACCACTGAATTAACACTCCTCTATAATATTTAGGGCCATCGCTTTCACAAAATTCAGTCACACGTTGAAACAAAAGTAAGGGGGGGCATTGAAATTGGTCGGACATCTATGCATGTATCACCCTCTATTTGTCCCAACAGAGTGATATGGCTGCACGTGGTTTGGGTCCTTTGTTGTTTCTACCGACAGTGTGTGCAGGACTTCCTGGGGCAGGTGAAAGGGGACACGCCGGCCCGGAATATGTTTCAGTTGGCCCTGTGCTGTAGCTCCCTCGAGACTCCTCGCGACCTCGTGGTCAAGGAGAAACCGGCCGCGTTTCTCGGCAACATCAGCACTCCCGACACCAGACCGCCGCCTACTCCGGGGAATAAGGAGACAAATTTGCATATACAGTAGACTCGATTATCTGCGCTAATGACGTGGAGGATGGCTGCGGATAATTAAAAATCTCGGATGATCCAAAGATATCTATTTTTTGCGGATCTCTATGCCACAAACTAACGATCAACCGATCGATGCACGTGCTGGGTGATAACACTTTCCTGCTAATTTGACCAAGTCCAATATCGGCTCAACTTTCATGTGACGGACATTACTCTCACGTTCAGAGTGGGTTAGAATGTGCTTCCCTTTACTCTGTAGACCAGAGGTCACTAGAAGCGATGTCAGAGGTAGCTTTGTGAAGTTCTCTTCTGTGGGCCATTCTCCAATAGGACGGGTTCCGCTGCTCCGTGAGAGATCCGAGTGGATACTCCGTCTCATGACACGATATCGAAAGCACAATCTGAATAAAATGTAGTTTCTCGTATTGTACATAAGGGATCAGACCACGGAGGACTGTCAAAATGCTGAGTGTGATCTTGAAATTTTTCCTGGACTGGTTCGGGGGATAGTTGAACAATTTGAATATTGGGGCGATATCGTCTTGCATACGGGTGTGAGAAGTCTGCCAGTGGTTTTTTGAGTCCATCATCTAGATTTTTGGGTTAGATCATGTATACATGCACTAAATAATACGCGTTAATATGCACTATTTACGTGACCTAATCCAAAAATCTCTATTATGGATAATCATTGGTCGCGAAGGCCTTCGTGTTAAACTTGTTTTTTGAGTCATCTGGAGAGTGATGATGAAACTTATCGGGAGGCCGTAGATGAGACGTGGGGGTGGGGGGGCAGAGAGAGAGTTGCAGTTGTTGAGCCTATTGGAGCGAGTTACAGCATCGTTGTCCTCTCCTACAATGGCATTGCTTGTCTCCTTCGCAGAGGCAGTAGCCGAGCATCTGGTCCGTCTGCTGAGCCACGTAAGTAAGATGGCAAAGCCCCCGAGCCTATCTGCGCTGTTACGCGTGGAGAAGCAGCTTGCCGAGCATTTTGACTCGTGCGACCTCCCCAGCCTGGGCCTCGGCTCCTTGGACATCCTCCATCGCAACGCCCAGGTGCGTACGTGGCGTGCGTGAGCCCACCCGCCTCCAGCTGGTAAGAGGCAGTACAGCAAGTAGGTGTACGACACTGCCCGTGCAAAGTTTGAGTGTACTTACCGCCTCCGAGTGGCGCTCAATGTTAAGTTTGTTTCCAAAATTGTGCGCGGTAATATTAGTTTATTATTACGAACTTAAAACTCATTTGTCGATAACTCGAATACGTTTAAGCGTTATGTAATCACTGCCAATGCAGAGCACAACAAAGTGTCACGTAAGATGCATGGGTTTTCTCTTGTCACTCTTAAAAAATATCTGTGAATTTGGCAAACATCCCAAAGGTAGATATTGAAAATCACCATTAAAATTGAGTGTACAGCGGTGACATTCAGATAACATTTATGATAACACTATATATGCAAAGTGGCCAGGTGGCTCAGATATCAAAGCGGTGCGATGACAATAATTAGATTCTGGGCTTGAATCTGGATTTTGACCGCTTGGGTTGAAACCGAGGTCTCAAGTCTTATCAAGTCGATCGTCCGAGCCCAGTCACCAGCGACTGCACAAAATTACAGTCTCATTAAACTTGGGTTTTGCACTTCATTTTCCTAATTCCATCTCTGAGAATAACAATTTCAGCTTGACTCTCGTGCGCCGCACAATCTCATAACACAGCTAATGTGAAAGTGTTGGCTCCTATTGTGTACAAGATAAAAGGCCACCCATCGCATTTTATGACACAGGGCCTGCACGGCTATGCGAGATTTACGCATGGATGATTTATTTGTCTCTTGACATTACGCCGATAGTGCATTTGGAAAACTAAAATTGAGAACGAATTTTGTGTTAATTTGCAAACTTAAATCTGTAATATTTAATCAGTTTTTGTGCACTGCATTGTGAGATGCAGCTCCATGCGTATCGTTTAGCTTTAAGCCGGTGTTTGCCTTGCGGTCGCCTCGGTGTCAACCAACTGATGTTGACGGATTTGTTGTGTCTGTGGTAGCTGTTGGAGGAGACTGGGGTTGTGATCTCTGCCCTGGGTGGATCTGGAGCCACAGCGGGAAGCTTCTGTCCAAAGCGCGACGAGCTGCATGGAGTTCATCCACCAGTGCGGCAGCCTCGACACCGCAGCGGTGAGACACGGGCCCCAGTAGGGGCCACAGGGGCGGCTCAGAGATGGGGATAAGGATTTGGAGATATAGAGCGCTCGCGTAAATAAACTCTTCAACTCAAAGCGCCTTACAGCAACGTCTCATCTCAACCATTCCATTGCTCTACGGCAGTCTACCCGAGGGGACCCCCCCCCCAATGGCAGCTGTTCCTATTTGGCACGTGGTGCACGCACTACCGGCCTGTGAATGGACATGTCTGCCATTCGGGAGCGATGTTTGATTTTCCTACGTGGTTTTTTCCCCGGTAAAGTAATTTGCAAGTATTTGATCTGATTTGGCAAATTTGGAACATGATGCGGTTACACGTGGCCAATTCAATTTTTTTAATACGGCGTCACAGGATTATTATCATACATTGTGAAACAGATCTCTTTGTTTGTGGTGAATAAACTGGCAACATTAACCAGGGCGGATGCTGGGCTTGATCCGAGAACCACCACTCGGCCATGTTTCCATAAATTTGTGCAGTCACATTAACGCTGGACACTTTATTATTAGCACCACCTCTGGACCTGTTTGGCTCCTGGTCCATTTTGAGAGGTCTTGTAAGGGCAACGTATTACAGTTTGATTTTATATCGGCACAGCAAATGGCCAATGGAAAACCACCCGTTCCGTGGGGGTGCTACGCGCTGGCACGGATCGGATGCGCCAGTGGAAAAGGGCTGCTAGCAACTCGGCCGCCTCCAAACGAAAGAGAGAGGGTTCCAGGTCTCTGTTGTTGGCTGTGTGCTCTGCAGCTGCCGGCCGTTGACTGCGCTGTGGGGCAGCACTACGGCGTGCATTCCTGCCGCAACCTTGGGCACGGCCCCGTGGCCAACCTGGTAAAACTGGCGCAGAAGGCCAAGCCCGGTGGCAGCAGCGGCGGTGCCCATCGGTGCGCCGTCTTGTACGAGGAGACGGCGCTGTGTGCTCGCGACTCGAGGTTTGGCAGCCCCCTCCAAAGTGCCCTCCTCCTCACCCCTCTGCTCACCTCGTGATCTGCCTGACCGCCACGGGTCGCTCCTCAAAATTGTTGAGTCGGCGACAGACACTTGGGGTTCTTTAATCTTTCACATCAAAGGGTCAGTGAGCCACACCAATATGCCATTGGTAATGTAACTTAAGGATTCAATGTTCAAGGCAAGTGATTGTCTAGACAAACTGATGATTGTGTGTGTAACACCCCTCTGGCAGTCCACTGCCTGATGAAGGCCTCGCCACGTTGCTTTGGTCATGGGGGTTGTTGCACCAAACTTTACCACGCTTGGTGAAGGGGGCGGGGATTAGGTTCAGGACTGGTTCAGATATGAGTCACCACTGACTTTAGCCATGGCTAGGAATCCAACTCGGATCGCCGCGTTAGTATCGCAGTGCACCAAACATTGCAGCAGTGCTTCAGAAATCATTCCGAAGTTGCTTGATATTGCACACAGTTTGAATAAACCATCATTACTTCAGGAAGTATATTTTTTATTAAAATGTTACTTTGTACATGCTGTGATCGTAATAAAGAGTTGTGCTAGTTAGTAGTAACAGCGCGATACATCGGTTAAATCGATTAATATTTATTATTCAGCTGACAATTCATGTATTGAATTGCACGTGTAAGAATCAACTTCTAAAAAATTGTATCGCTTTTTATTTTAATAGTTTCACATTGCCACTGCAGAGAGTCGACATGATCAGTGTAAGTTCAAAAGAACTGACACACCTTGTGAAAAACCCAACGCAGAAGATCCCTGGGCTTGATATTCCACGAAGATCATGGTCCCCCTAAACCGCATCTGCACAAACCATGGCAGCTGCGGATACCTGATGCACAAATGGAAAATTTTAAACTCTCCAGTGTTTGACTGTGGTCATCCAGAACAGATCGTACAACGTGAAACGACGCAATAGAAAATTAAAGTCAAGCCACAGTGTGATTGTGACCATGCAACCCAAACTATGCACGATATTGTGAACCACAGTCGTCTGTGCTCCTTCAACGGAGTAGGAATAGTAACCCTACACGAAGTTTCTCCTGAAGCCCTCTCGTCGTGACCAGCAGACCTCGGACATTGGCTTATGGCTCCTGAACATGTTGCCCTCATGCGCTGGAATAGAATAGCTCAGGGGTTGGCAATCTGCGTCTCCCGGTGCCGCATGCTGCTCTTTAAAGACTGGTGATGTTATTTATGAAGGACCACTGTCTCGTATTCACCACAGTGCATTGCGCCTCTTGAAATATTGAGTTGAGTAATCCCGGTAGTTGAGAAACTAAGGTAGTTGAGTACCCCGGGAACACGCTGTGGTTCGTGTCGCGTTAATAGCTCCGTACCGTGCCGTGTAACTCACTAAGCAGCCGATTGCTCGCGTGCAGTGGTAGTGCTGTGTTCATTGATAACACTGCACACTCCGTGCAGTGGTAGTGCCGTGTTCATTGATAACGCTGCACACTCCGTGCAGTGGTAGCGCCGTGTTGATTGATAACGCTGCACACTCCGTGCAGTGGTAGTGCCGTGTTCATTGATAACGCTGCACACTCCGTGTAGTGGTAGTGCCGTGTTCATTGATAACGCTGCACACTCCGTGCAGTGGTAGTGCCGTGTTCATTGATAACGCTGCACACTCCGTGCAGTGGTAGTGCCGTGTTCATTGATAACGCTGCACACTCCGTGCAGTGGTAGTGCCGTGTTCATTGATAACACTGCACACTCCGTGCAGTGGTAGTGCCGTGTTCATTGATAACGCTGCACCCTCCGTGCAGCGTTGTGTGAGGATGGCTCACTAATTGAAAGGGGAGTCGTAGCTATCGCACTGTGGGGTGGTCATCGCCCTCCTCCCGCTGGGCATGTGCCGTGTGTGTTGTGTGCGTCGTGAGTCGTGGCGATGTAAACCCGGGGTAGCTCCTCTCTCCGTCTCTTCGTTTGTTGCTGTCCCGGCGAAGCTCGAGTTGGTGAGCGCAACGCGTGGCAGATCCGGCTTCACCCGTTCCCACTCCTCCCAGTCAGCGACTCCCAAACCCCCACTCAATAATCGCAGATCACTACCCAGGTCCTTACGAACCAAATTATTTTTAACTAAACTATTTTTTGTATTCTTAACAAAGTATCCACAGTTCAATTTTAAAGTACAATTTTACCGCGCACTGTATGTTTTCCTGGTGTGGACTGTGGCTGTTTTTGCTATTGTTTTACTGCCTTTCCCAAGCTTGGAAATGTATTCATGAATGAAATTGGAACTTATATACTTCATTTATTTACTAATTGACAAACTATTTATATTTTACCAGGTAAGGCCCACTGAGCATAAATAGCAGTTTTTCAGAAGCGACCTGGCCATCGCAAATGATAGCTCAACGAAGTGGCTTATCGTCACGTGGACATTTATAGCAGACAAATATACAGCATGCGTCAGGGTTGGGATGGAACCCACGACCTCCTGCGTACCAGGGGAGGTAGTTAACATCTCCCAGCCACCGTGGTGCCCTGTGGTCACGTGAGGCCTTCCACTTCTGAATGGCTTGCGATGCATATTTGAACATTACTGCAAGCGTCTTAGCCTCGTTCATTCGGTATTCGAGGGGAATATTGCCATTTAGTAACTTTGTTTCAAATATCGTGCATTGAACTTTCGATTTTAATTTGCAATGTAATTGAGGGACTGTGCGTTGTCTTGTCGTGGTCTGGTGCTGTTGTTGTGTTGCTGAATTGCCCAAACTTGCATTTGTTGACAAATCGGCAGGAATCTATGTACTTTGTATTTTTAGCAACATGCTTACATTTTCTCCGTCTTGCCTCTCATATCGTTTTTGAACATACCTCGCTGACCCGCCCCTACTGGACATATGTGAAAAGAGCTTCATAGCTCATTGGATTCCTCCAGGATAAAAAAAAGATTCTGATTAATCAGTGGCACTGCCAACAGCCTGCATCCACACACGACCAAGCACCCTTTGCAATGCCATACACATGGTTCCTTTCCCATAGACATGTAATTTTGCAAATGTGCAGAAAAGTCTGCCGTATGAGAATTACTCCAGACAAGTTTAGAGTATTAAACGTGACCTGTTGTGACTCATCTAATGTGTATCGCGTGGTCGTCAGCACAGAAAGATGCATCTGGTAACGTCCTAATGGACCAAACATCGTAAAAAGGAGGCTGGGTCTGCGTTGTTCAGAGTGACCACCATATACAGGGACTCTTCTACTTACGGACGAGTTAGGTTCCAGAAGTCTGTTCGTAAGTCCAACTTTACTCCTGTCGATTCCAAACATGTTGTACGGCGTGTACACTAAACACAGGGAATGGCTTTAAGAGTTGTATAATCTCCTGTAGACGTAGACGCCACTGGTTCTTCACGTTGTGTAGATGTAGATGCCACCACCACCATCTATTGCGTGGCGGTTTGAACTTATGAATCTCGGTACAAACAGGCAACTGGACATATGGAGAGGTTTCTTTGTATCTCTGAGACTTTCTAAATTGAATGTTTTTTAAGTGAAGGAGTCCCCGTAAATATTTTTGAGGACCACTGGGATCTTCAGTTTAAACCGTGAGTCTTGGAGTCATTGGACCAGAAAGAAGTGAGACAAAAACGACAGTAACATTGAAAAATATGTACACAGGGCAGGGAGGGCCCAGCCACATGACAGGATTTATTCAGCGGTATCGTCACGGTAACAGAAACAGTGCTCCCGAATGAATTGCAGAATCCCCCGAATATTCCGCCTCAGGCGGGAGAATCTCCGTCCAGGCCCGCGTGACGCCTTTGGCCCAATCTTGTCGACGGCATCATCATCATCATCCTCCTCGTTGTTGTTGTTGCCTGGTTGGAGATCATGGCCCCGCCTGGCAAATGGACGCACGCGCCATCGTTAGCACGGTCGGCTACAGTTAGCACGGTCGGCTACGTACGCGTTCAAAATTATTTCAACGTACAGACATGCGCGTATTCATTATGCCACCGTCTGCCCCATCATGCATTCTCGGCTGTGCTTACACTGGTTGCTGCAGTGCACCTCATATGTGTCCGGCCGCTCAAATGCGAGGTAGGAGGATGCCACACATCTCTCACTATGGCCAGTAGCGGAATGCTACATTCCTATAACAGGAGCCAATGGTGGTGTATAATAGGATCACCGCTGTTGACTTCCCACAAAATGGGATTCATTATTTGACTATAGCTCGGGTTGATAAATAAGCTGTTAACCTTCTTGACCTAGATTTTGAACTACCAAGCGTACAGTGATCGTGGAGTGCTCTAACCGCAGCACCTCCAAGTGGGATGCAGTGCAATTCATATATTTATAATTAAGATATATATATGTTTTACTAGGAATGCATTTAGCTGCAGATTGGTGGAGATGAGGTTAGGGATAAGATATTACATCCTTTGGAGCCCTGGGATATTTACATCTTCAAGTGAGATGAACTAAAGAGGTGAATGCCATTACAGAATCCTCATTTCACAACTCCTCATGAAACAGATTCCCCGTTCTTAGTTTTTTCGGTAAAGTCACGTTGAAGAGAAACAACAAAATAATAAAATATATATAAAACAATAAAAATTCTCACGACGTTTCGACCATAACTCAAACGGTCGTCTTCAGGTGTGTTGGTTCGCATAAATTTATTTGTAAACGGCACATTTATTTATTTATTAAAAAAATAAAAAACGGTTAGCGCCACGCGCAACGATTTGGCAGTTTACCCAGGACTAGTCCATCTATATTCTGAAAAGAGGAGGGGGGAGACGAAATTTTTTATAATGTATGCTGTCTGAAAGCCACTGTAAGCGTGAACAATCAATTAAGACCTGAAATGGTTTATCAAATCTTTCCAATGATTGCTAAGATAGAATCCATCTTCTCGGTTGAAATTGTCTCTGTGCTTGTATATGTGGATAGCCTCATGAACGAATCTCTCATGGAAGCCAGATGGCTTACAAAGAACCTCTGTCTTGGAAAAGTCAATGGCATGTGAGCCTACTGAATTAGAACAATGATCTGCCACGGCCGAGGTGTTTGTCCTACCATGTTTAAGGTCTGCTTTGTGTTCACGAATGCGGTCCGAGACATGGCGTTTGGTTTCTCCAATGTAACTACTACCACAGAGGCAACTTAGTTTGTAGACACCAGGGTATTGTATGTCCAGAATCACATCTTTTACAGACGGAACCAGATCACGGATTTTATGTAATGTGTTGAAACGGACCTGGATCTTGTGTTTATTCAAGATTTTGGAGATCTTTTTTGTGATCCCAGCAATGTAGGGTAAAGTGATGGTTTTGAAAGGCTCCTCAAGAGGGTTTTTCTTCATGGTTTGAGTGATAGCTTTGCAGATTGTATAGTCGGAGTAACCATTAGCCCTAAGAGCTTGGTGTACGTGCTTGAGTTCACTGCTTATGTGTTCCTGGTCGGATATGCATTGGGCTCTATGATACAGAGTCTTGATGAGAGAATTCTTCTGTGATGGATGGTGGTGGGAATCCGGTTTCAGATAAGCATCCGTATGGGTAGCTTTCCTGTAGACAGAGTGGCTCATTGAACCATCAGGTCTCTTTTTAATTAGGACATCCAAAAAAGGTATCTTGCCATCTATTTCAACTTCCATGGTAAATCTGATGGCTGGGTGTATGGAATTGATGTGGTCGAAGAATTGGTCTAGAGCAGGCCGGCCATGTGGCCAGATGACAAAAGTGTCATCCACGTACCTCTTCCATAAGGTTGGGCGCAGAGTGGCAGTCTGGATGGCGTCAGTCTCAAATTTCTCCATGAAAATGTTAGCTATAACTGGAGAAAGGGGGGAGCCCATTGGGGTGCCCTCAGTTTGTTTGTAGAAAGTTCCATTCCAAGTGAAGTATGTATTGGTTAAACAGTGTCTCACCAGGGGGGGTACCTCAGTGTTTAGTCCTTGATGAACTAAGTCTTCAATTATTGCAATGGTGTCAGGTACAGGAACCTTGGTGAATAAGGAAACTACATCAAAACTGACAAGCAGGTCGTCTGGGGACAGGGAAATACCCTTGATTGTCGATACCAGGTGAGTAGAATTTTGTACCGCAGAGGTGGTCTTTCCAGTGAAAGGACGCAGGATTTCAGACAAAAAACGAGCTAGTTTGTAGGTGGGGGAGCCGATAGTAGAGACTATGGGACGAAGGGGTGTATCTACTTTATGTATTTTTGGTAAGCCGTATAATCTTGGTGGCCTGGCAGCAGAAGGTTTCAACGAAAACTGTTTAGATTGATCAATTAATGCGGTTGAATCAGAAATTATTTTGTTGGTTTGTGTGACGAGGCTGTTGGTGGGATCTCTTTTATTTTTGTATAACTACCATCGTAGAGTAATTCTTTAATTTTGTTGTTGTATTCTATTTTATCCATGATGACAGTAGCATTGCCTTTGTCAGCTGAGAGGACTACAATATCATTCCTCTTTTTTAATTTATATAATTCAAAACGCTCATCTTTGCTGAGGTTGCTAGCTGGCATCTTAGCGTTTTTGAGGGTTGCAGCGATTTCAGATCTTGCTACGTCTGCAGCGATGTGACTCAGGCCCCTGAGAGCAACGTCTACTTGGGCAATTATATCATTAACTGGTATGTGTTTAGGTGTGACTGCAAAGTTTAGACCTTTAGCTAAAACGGATTTCAGACCATCGGAAATAGAACTGTTACTGCGATTAATTACGACTTTATTAACGTCTAACTTTTTGGTGTGTGGGTCCGGTCTTTTGTTGAAGAGGAGGTTAAATTTGGAAAAAGAGGAATGATATTGTAGTCCTCTCAGCTGACAAAGGCAATGCTACTGTCATCATGGATAAAATAGAATACAACAACAAAATTAAAGAATTACTCGACGATGGTAGTTATACAAAAATAAAAGAGATCCCACCAACAGCCTCGTCACACAAACCAACAAAATAATTTCTGATTCAACCGCATTAATTAATCAATCTAAACAGTTTTCGTTGAAACCTTCTGCTGCCAGGCCACCAAGATTATACGGCTTACCAAAAATACATAAAGTAGATACACCCCTTCGTCCCATAGTCTCTACTATCGGCTCCCCCACCTACAAACTAGCTCGTTTTTTGTCTGAAATCCTGCGTCCTTTCACTGGAAAGACCACCTCTGCGGTACAAAATTCTACTCACCTGGTATCGACAATCAAGGGTATTTCCCTGTCCCCAGACGACCTGCTTGTCAGTTTTGATGTAGTTTCCTTATTCACCAAGGTTCCTGTACCTGACACATTGCAATAATTGAAGACTTAGTTCATCAAGGACTAAACACTGAGGTACCCCCCCTGGTGAGACACTGTTTAACCAATACATACTTCACTTGGAATGGAACTTTCTACAAACAAACTGAGGGCACCCCAATGGGCTCCCCCCTTTCTCCAGTTATAGCTAACATTTTCATGGAGAAATTTGAGACTGACGCCATCCAGACTGCCACTCTGCGCCCAACCTTATGGAAGAGGTACGTGGATGACACTTTTGTCATCTGGCCACATGGCCGGCCTGCTCTAGACCAATTCTTCGACCACATCAATTCCATACACCCAGCCATCAGATTTACCATGGAAGTCAAAATAGATGGCAAGATACCTTTTTTGGATGTCCTAATTAAAAAGAGACCTGATGGTTCAATGAGCCACTCTGTCTACAGGAAAGCTACCCATACGGATGCTTATCTGAAACCGGATTCCCACCACCATCCATCACAGAAGAATTCTCTCATCAAGACTCTGTATCATAGAGCCCAATGCATATCCGACCAGGAACACATAAGCAGTGAACTCAAGCACGTACACCAAGCTCTTATGGCTAATGGTTACTCCGACTATACAATCCGCAAAGCTATCACTCAAACCATGAAGAAAAACCCTCTTGAGGAGCCTTTCAAAACCATCACTTTACCCTACATTGCTGGGATCACAAAAAAGATCTCCAAAATCTTGAATAAACACAAGATCCAGGTCCGTTTCAACACATTACATAAAATACGTGATCTGGTTCCGTCTGTAAAAGATGTGATTCCGGACATACAATACCCTGGTGTCTACAAACTAAGTTGCCTCTGTGGTAGTAGTTACATTGGAGAAACCAAACGCCATGTCTCGGACCGCATTCGTGAACACAAAGCAGACCTTAAACACGGTAGGACCAACACCTCGGCCGTGGCAGATCATTGTTCTAATTCAGTAGGCTCACATGCCATTGACTTTTCCAAGACAGAGGTTCTTTGTAAGCCATCTGGCTTCCATGAGAGATTCGTTCATGAGGCTATCCACATATACAAGCACAGAGACAATTTCAACCGAGAATATGGATTCTATCTTAGCAATCATTGGAAAGATTTGATAAACCATTTCAGGTCTTAATTGATTGTTCACGCTTACAGTGGCTTTCAGACAGCATACATTATAAAAAATTTCGTCTCCCCCCTCCTCTTTTCAGAATATAGATGGACTAGTCCTGGGTAAACTGCCAAATCGTTGCGCGTGGCGCTAACCGTTTTTTTATTTTTTTATAAATAAATAAATGCGCCGTTTACAAATAAATTTATGCGAACCAACACACCTGAAGACGACCGTTTGAGTTATGGTCGAAACGTCGTGAGAATTTTTATTGTTTTATATATATTTTATTATTTTGTTGTTTCTCTTCAACGTGACTTTACCGAAAAAACTAAGAATATGAATTACTGCAGGCACGAAAGCTTTAAATAAAAATTTAAGATTCCCCGTTCTTACAATACAGAACTTGTCTCATCTGATACAGAACCCAAATCTCATGTGTCCTCAATATTTTTACTTCCTCTCAATCGTGAATACCACATTGTGGGAATCAACAGTGGTTGTAATTTAAATAGACTTGCCCTTGCTATAGGAATGTGTAATTTACTCAAGTAACTAATTTATGATGATCGATGGTGTTTGCTATATGCTAATTTATAGCAGGAGACACATTGTCTGAATGACCTCCCCAATACACATTTTTCTCAAGGTGCACTTCTGCGTGGAGACTCACTCTTGTCTCGTGGCCGACTCCATCTCCTCCTCCTCCGCGATGACGTCATTGGTGCCACCACTTTGATTGGGGAATTTTTCAGACAGGCGTGTTACCGCACAGTCACCCGCCGACTCCACTCCCCGCTCCGACTCCATTCCCCAATCCGAGTTCGAAGCCCACTCGCTCCCAGAAACTGAGCCTGCAGTATTCTGATTTGACCAAGTGGACTCCGAAGTCTGCCTCCTTGCAGTAGGGACTTGGCAATCTCCCTGGCTGAGACTGGAGACTGCCGAGAGGCTGCAGGCCGCCACCGGCTCCGTGTCCATGGCTGGGCAAGGCGGGAAGTTCGCTTGCGGTGGCAGGGCCCTGCCGCCCCACAATAATGGGCGGTTGAGGGCCTCCGTGGGTGTGAGGCGACGTTGGGGATCCCACCTGCCAAGGAGGCAAACGGAGGGAGTCAGGTGCCTGTTGCATTCTAAAATCGCTTCATTGAATCGTGGTCTGGGGTGAAATGAGCAATTCTATCCTCAACACTTTTGTCAGAAACGATATTTATTTTAAAAAACGACGAGATGAAGAAACGATGCCCCGGTGTGACACAAAACTTTGCAGTCCTAGCCCAAACGACACGTGAGGTCTAAGATCGTTTCCAGTAATGTTGATGGTAGACGCAAAGTGATTTATATTTAATTATTTGTACGAGGTGAAATGTAGACAATAGTAACAAGTCTCTTACTAAAGGCACCCGTTGAGAAAATTGATGAACTTTTGATTGCGGGTTCCCAGAACCGCCTTCAAAGACACGGAGCACGGGACGATCCGTTTCCCGTTGACGACGGGGCGATTCTTTTTGTCTGTTTATCGGAGAGAGAAAAAGAGAGAAACACTGAATTAGTTGTGGCGATCAATACAATGCGGCGGCGGTCCTTAACCCTCCAATTGCGATGTTTGCAAATATGATTCCATGTTGGCGGTCGACTACAGCCTGTCATCCCTCCAGGGTCGATAAAATTTGTAACCGTTTGTGAGACGTTTGCAGTAGTCGTGTGGAAAGGATGGCTCCTAAGCGTTAAAGTGAAATTCCCACTCTCAACTCTGGGCCACCGGAGGAGACGAGAACCTCCTGATACTTGTTTGAGCAAGGAGACACTTTGATGTTTATTTTAGTATTATATTATTATTTGCATCATTTGGAGAGGATGGTATTTTGTTGTACAAGCGTGCTTTTAAGCGTAATATATTTCTCAATCAAGGACCCACAGTTTGTGTGGAGGGTTGTTCTCTGTGGTTGTTTTGTACTATGGTAGAACTGTTCTATGCTGATTTAGGATACCGTTGCATCTGGCACACAATTTTTTAAAATTGTGCTAAGTCATGCTGAAATATAAAAAAAAACCGCCACTCATCTTCATGAAAAATGTGATGGCCAGATTCCATGTAATTAATGCATACGTCCTCTGTTGGATTGCAAATCCCGATTGGTTTTCCAAATATACTGTGCTTCCTAAACATAACCGTTCCTTTTAAAGTATTTTTTTCATAAGACTCCTTACTGTCGCACTAATTCAACACGTACTGAAAAGTACGTTGCCAAGACCGTTGTGACTTTTAAACCCAAATAAAGCATAGTTCATTTTTAAATTACGCGAAGCAGTTTCCATGCCTTTCTATTCAAGCACAGAGCACGAGACACGCGGCTGCACGGCCATGATTCTCCGGGCAGTGACAGCAGCAGCAGCATCAACAGCTACGAACTGCAACACCACCACCTCACCACCCCCCCTGTCCACTCACCAAAGGAGATAATGTTGTGGGTCGAGGCGTCAATCATGGCTTTGGGTGGGAGCCCCAACATCTGAAACCAAGATCACAAGAGGGATGAGTTGGATGAGGTCCGTCGCTCGAGTGAACAGAGCGTACATACGCTGCACTTTGTCTCATTGAAACGTCGATGAACAATGAACTTTGCCTGCTCTTGTACATACTGTTTGCAGATATTTATCTCTATCATCAGGCGAAGCATACATATTTGGTCTTTAATTGATGACGTGGTTACTACGTGCGGCTTCGTTGCTCTCCAACACAGGCCCTGAAAGCCTCAGGGATTAACAACAAACCACAATAGTCATAACAATAGTAATCATTCCGAAGGACATCAGCCTGACGCTCTGATTCTCTGGTATTACTGATGAACCCGAAATCTCTCTTTACTTCTTTACTCATGCAAATGGTGCGTGATCATGCAGTGAACACGTCCACTCCTCTCCCGTGTACCGGCAGCTGAGCGACATTTTTTGACCAGTGAAAGGCCCAGAGGATGACGACAGCCCTGCACGTAACCAGCTTTGTCGCATGAGCCATCGCACAGCGGGTCTGTACGCTGGTGGATCGTCGTGCGCCATCAGTCATAACCAACCCCCTGCTGCTGCTGCTGTTGTTGTTTATCGTGGACTCCATCGTTGGTTCAAATTCGAATTAAACCCTCCCTCCTCCTTTATATGGCGCAGTTGGAACGGTCCCATGGGAAATATGACGCCCGGTTTGGTGGTGCCGTATCGGGCTCGAGGTTTGTTACAATAAAAAATACAGAATTCATCAGTATGTATATATTATAATAATTAATATTTGTAAGGCGCATTTAATCCGATGATCCCATTGCGCCCCGTGTATGGAAAGCAGGGAAATGAGACGACCAAAACGAGGAAATGAGACGACCAAAACTATGGGGAATAGGCCATTTTACCGAGGTGAGTTTTCATGGCGAGATTTAAATAGCTTTAAAAATTCTGTCTTGTTATCAGAGGCCAACGCGTTCCATAGTCTTGGAGCTGCACTGGCAAAAAGCCCGATCGCCCTCAGGAATTGAGACTTGACCTCAGAAAACTGAGTAGAAGATCTCAAGGACCTCATTGGTGTACATGAGTGGATCAGCTCTTGTAAGTATTGTGGGGCTAACCCACTGACAGCCTTGTAGCTCAACAGCAGGACCTTATAACCAACTGGATATATGCAATGGTGTTTTCCTACGCGTCAGATACCTGGATGAGATAGCCGATGTGGTCTTCCGAGCTTGTCTTGAAGAGCGGGTTCCCGAGGAGCATCTCGGCCACCACACATCCGAGTGACCACATGTCCGCGCTGCATGTGACCGGGAGCCCAAAGTACATTTCGGGGGCCATGTACCACATCGAGCCAAGACACCAAGCTCCTAGCAGCACACGGACAGACAGGTGACCAAACAAGGTGGCACTTGCACATTATTCACCTGTACTTGTGAAGTGCAGAATAGATGAGGGTATGCACACGCAGTCACGTATGGCACTCAAAATACGCACAAATACAAAGATCGCCCACGTAAATGCGTGTATCAGCTGGGTAGCACTTAGAAATGTAAATTATTTTCATTACACTGGTGCCAGCTATCATAGAGTGCAGCTGTCGTGTCGCGAGAGTTCTCTGCGGTGAGTAACAACTTCTTTAAAAGCAACGGCGCTGCGACGCCTCTCTGAATAAAATTAACGCCGAGCCACTTTGCGCGTTTCAAGATTCAGTGATGAACCGGGGACACCTACCACCACCCTGTAACGTGCAGACGTCTCGGAACGGGAAAAGGTTAAGTGAGGAATGAGGACAAAGGTACTTAGGGCTATATTCTTAGTTTTTTCGGTAAAGTCACGTTGAAGAGAAACAACAAAATAATAAAATATATATGAAACAATAAAAAATTCTCACGACGTTTCGACCATAACTCAAACGGTCATCTTCAGGTGTGTTGGTTTGCATAAATTAGGGCTGCCATGCGATCTGTACATTTGCAATCGTAAATCACATGTAAATCACACGTAAATCAGCCATCCGCGACGAAAATTCCAATGGGATTGTCTACTGGCTCCAGACTTTCAATACCAGCAATCGATTATGAAAATTGTTACCGGTTTACTGGTTACTGTTTGACAACTACCCTCCTGAAACCTGGGAGGTTGAGAGTTGAAATCCTGGCCAAATGATTGACGAAATGTAACGTTTGAAGGGTATCAGTGTCACTACCACACTTTGTTTAAGCGGTGCTAACCACCACGCCACCACAGCACGAAGACAAAGACCCCCCCATATAGCTTAAACAGGCTTGTAGCGCAGCGTGCTAACCGTTAACACCACCGCTCCCCACAAACACTGTGACATGCACACACACATGCTGCTACACACGTACACACATTCACAGGGCAGCTAGATCACTCACTTGGGCAGGTCTCGCTGATGCTCAGGCCAAAATCCGTGAGCCTGATATTGTCACTGATGTGGTCTTTGACCAAGATGTTTGCCTGCAAAAAAGACAGTGGTTGTCAGTGAAACTCGTGGTGTGTCGGTGAGATTGCGTCTTGTTGAATTGGTTCATGGCGGTTTACTCAAAGATTTCATGTACTCATTTTTGTGAAACACTTAATGCCCTTTGTAAATGTAATCATGCTTGAAGATCTCCCTACCCCATGCCGTGTTAATCAAGGGGGTTGTATGGCCATACCTCACCATGCTGCTCAGGGGGCTGTTGAAGGCAATGGGATCCAGGACCGGTTCAGATATCGCCCAAACCCTGGTTTTAGCCGTGGCCAGAAATGTTTGTTTGGCCTCCTCCATACAATTGTCCTACTGGTGGTGTATTTAATGGGCTGTGAGCTGCTGTTGGTCATTGCTGGTCGATGATGATGATGTGTGGATGTTCAGAGTTGGGACGTGGCGGTGGTGGGGAGGTGAGGACAGAGAACTTTGGGCATAACCCCCCTGACTCTACTCCACATTATCATCATCACATTCAACCTCCTCATTATCTCGCTGCTGCTGCTGCTCATCATCATCATAGACTTCACAAGGCAGCAACAGCAGCAACAGTAGTAGGATGTGTGTGGTGGTGGGTGCCTTGTGTTTCGGCTCTTAGCAATGTGATCACAAGTTCCACATCGATACCCACACACGCCTCAATAACATTTTTTGGCGGGAAAGTTTATTTAAAATCTTTATTTAAAGCAGTCCTGGGCACAATGTGAGGAGATATGTGTTGCTGGATGTTGCTGTGCTCGTGGATATGAAAGAAAAGCGAGACCACTGTGTGTTGTAAGGACAACATTGTGGTGCTCACTCTGTGAGGAGTTTGTGTGCACCTTCCCAGGCAGGGTCGCCATCCGAGCCCCGTGGTCTCATCGCGGCCTACCTAAGTATTGCTTCCTGCGTGTCTGCCGCATTATTACCGCTGATTTAAGTTGTTGTCGCTGTCCAGCTCATTATATGACCGCTCCATCTTCGTGAACCAGCGTGTTGGGACGCTAATTCACTACTTTGAAGGAACAAACGCGTGTTGTAGGATGTGGCAGTGCATTTGTCTGCGTGGTTGTTGATACTGCGAAGGGGCAGTGGTGGCTGCTGAAGTGCGACTTCTGGAGCTTCTTCCTCCTCCTCATCCACACATTATTTTAAGTACACCACAGTACTTACAATAATTATTAGTCCATCTGTGGGTTGTATGAATGTCTCCTAACGCCGTGTTGGTCACAGGAAGTATTTGACTATACTTCACCATTCCTGGTGGGTGATGGCTGGGGAAAGCCCTCCGATTCTATCCACCACACGGGGAATGTTAACAACACGCACTGCGCTTCTGGTCAAATAACTCGCACGGCATGGCAAGGCCCTCATCCAGCAGTGGATGGACCAGGGCTGCCCACGCTGCCTGCGTTGTGTTTGTGAGCGAGGGTGTGGGGAGCGGTGGCGCAGCGGTTAGCGCTACGCTGCGCTACGAACCCGGCGACCCGAGTTCGATTCCCGCTCACGGCCACCAACACCGGTGACGATTATCTGAACAGGTCTTGGGCCTCCCCTAGGTCGACTCGGCCTCAAATGAGTACCTGGTTGCTGTGTGTAAACATCGCCAATGGGGGAGACAAAGGCGGCCGGGCGTGGTGCTGGCCACCCACCCCCTCGTGTGCCGTGCCGGCCTTCGTAGGTGCTCGCTAACAGCACTTGCCCCTACAGTCTGTTAAGGGTTCACTGGGGATCTTTGTTTTTGTTTGTTAGTCTGTGTGAGTCTGTGTGAGTGAGTTACTTTGTGAGTTCATGTGAGTTACTCCGAGTCTGTGTGTGTTACCCGGTGAGACTGAGTTGAGTGGGAGTGACTGTGAGTTACTGTGTAAGTCTGTGAGTGTGTGAGTTACTCTGAGTCTGTGTGAGTCTGAGTGAGTCTCCGAGTGTCTGAGTGAGTGAGTGACTCTGTGAGTCTCTGAGTGAGTGACTGTGAGTCTCTGAGTGAGTGACTCCGTGCGTCTCTGAATGTGGCTCTGTGAGTCTGTGGCTCTGAGTCTCTGAGTGAGTGACTTTGTGAGTCTCTGAGTGAGTGACTGTGAGTCTCTGAGTGAGTGACTGAGCGTGAGTCTCTGAGTGTGGCTCTGAGCCTCTGAGTGAGTGTCTGAATCTCTGAGTGTGGCTTTGTGAGTGCGTGCGAGTTTCTGAGTGAGTGACTGTGAGTCCCTGAGTGAGTGACTGAGCGTGACTCTGTGAGTCTCTGAGTGCGTGTTACTCTGCGAGTCTGTGTGTGTGTCAGAACTAGTATGTGAGTGTGAGTCTGTGTGTGAGTTACTCTGTGAGTCTGTGAGTGAGTCTGTGGGTCTCCTTGAGTGAGTGTGAGTCTGTGTGAGTGACTGTGATTCTCGGAGTGACTCTGTCAGTCTCTTGAGTGTGGCTCTGTGAGTCTGAGTGAGTGACTCTGTGAGTCTCTGAGTGTGGCTCTGTGAGTCTGAGTGAGTGACTCTGTGAGTCTCTGAGTGTGGCTCTGTGAGACTGAGTGAGTGACTGTGAGTCTCTGAGTGTGGCTGTGAGTCTGTGGCTCTGTGAGTCTGAGTGAGTGACTGTGAGTCTCTTGAGTGTAGCTGTGAGTCTCTTTGAGTGTGGCTCTGTGATTCTAAGTGAGTGATTGTGAGTCTCTGAGTGTGGCTCTGTGAGTCTGAGTGAGTGACTGTGAGTCTCTGAGTGTGGCTCTGTGAATCTGAGTGAGTGACTCGTCATCACCATCGTCATCAACATCATCATCACCGTCGTCACCATCTTCATCACCACCTCCATTACCCAGGTGCCATGGGGTGACACACTGAGATGGGATGGGTAGCCAGCACCACGCCTGGCCGCCTTTGTCTCCTCTCATTCACCGAACCTGGATACTCATTTTAAGGCAGAATAGACCTGGGATGGGACCGAGATTGGTTCAGATACTCGTCACCGATGTTGGCCGTGAGTGGGAATAGAACTCGGGTCGCCAGATCCCGTCGCACGGTGCGCTAACCACTTCGGCACCGCTCCCCATGTAATCCTCACTTCAAGCACACACCTCATCACCGACACAGCTTCCACATCGTCATATCCAACACTCCTCCCCCAGCCCCATCGCTTACAACACTCTCACCCCTTCCCTCTCCACAATGCCGATGCACCTCACACTCCCCACACCTCCCATGCTCCCACCAGCAGCTTCCACTCCCGATGACGCCTCCTCAAAATACCCCTTCACTCCCTCCCATCGGACCGCCATTCTCAAACTATAACTTTTAAACTAAACTATATTTTGATTTAAAGCTTTCGTGACTGCAGGGATTCATATCCTTGGTTCTTTCGGTAAAGTCACGTAGAAGGGAAACAATAAAATAATAAAAATATAAGACAATAAAATTATCCCGACGTTTCGACTGCAGCACAAGCAATCATCAGGTGATGATGATCATCAGGTGATGTTGCAGTCGAAACGTCGTGAGAATTTTATTGTTTTATATTTTTATTATTTTATTGTTTCCCTTCTACGTGACTTTACCGAAAGAACCAAGAATATAAACTATATTTTTTTTATTTTACCAGTTTGAGGCCCCACTGAGCTATGGAGCTATTTTTGAGAAGCAACCTGGCTATCACAAATGTTATCTTCAACGAAGTGGCTTATCCCGTGGAAATTTATAGAGGCCAAATACTCTAAACGCGTGATGTTTATTCTAAATGTAGTGAGAGAGACATGCAACCTCAAAATATACAGCAGGCGACAGGGTCTGGATTGAATCCACGACCTCCTGCGTACCAGGCGAGGTAGTTAACATATTGCCACTGTGGTGCCCTGTGGTCACGTGAGGCCTACCACTTCTGAATGGCTTGTGATGCATATTTGAACATTACTGCAAGCGTCTTAGCCTCATTCATTAGTCAGGTATTTGAAGGGAATATTGTCATTTGGTAACGCTATTTCAAATATCGCTCATTAAACGTTCAATTTTAATGCAATGCAATTAAGGGACTTTGTGGAGTCTTGTCGTGGTCTGGAGCTGTGGTTGTTGTGTTGCCACCTTGCCCAAGCTTGCATTTGTTGACAAATTGGCAGGAATGTATGTTCTTTGTATTTTTAGCAATTTGCTTACATTTTCTCCATCTTGCCTCTCATCGGTTTTGGAAATAGCTCGCTGACCCGCCCCTACTGGACATATGTGAAAAAGATCTTCATAGCTCATCGTATTCCTCCAGGATATAAAACAGATTCTGATTCTGATTAATCAGTGGCGCTGCGAACAACTTATTCCCTGTATTGCTGCGGGAATCTGCATCCACACATGATCAAGCACCCCTGTGTAATGCAATACACATGGTTCCTTTATCATTGACATGTAATTCTGCAAATGTGCAGAAATGTCTACCGTATGCGACTTACTCCAGACAAGTTTAGACTATTTAACGTGACCTGTTGTGACACGCCTAATGTGTATTGTGTGGTCGTTAGCACAGAAAGATGCGTCTGGTAATGTCCTAATGGACCAAAAATAGTCAAAAGGAGGCTGGGTCTGTGTTGTTCAGAGTGACCACCATATACAGACTCTTGTACGTACAAACGAGTTCGGTTCCAGAGGTCTGTTCGTAAGTCGATTTGTTCGTGAGTCCAACTTTACTCCCGTCGATTTCAAACACGTTTTACGGCTTGTACACTAAACACGGGGAATGGCTTTGACAGTTGCCTCTGGTTCTTCACGTTCTGCAGATGTAGATGCCACCATGAACTTGCGACTCTCGGTCCAAACAGGAAACTGGACATACGGACAGGTTTGATCATATCTCTGAAAGTTCGTAAGTCGAATGTTCGTAAGTAGAGGAGTCCCTGTGTAGTGGCATAGAATCGTAATGTAACAGCATAGCGCCTGCTGCTGGCAGGGAAAGGGATCTGCGGCTTACGGCCCTGACGTCAGCAGGCCAGGTTATACACCAGAGGGGTATCTAGGGAAAGGTCGCAGAAGGGGCAATGAATTCATAATGATACAATAATTCAGTAACACTGTACAAGTGTACTGCACGCCAGATCATTACATGGCCTAACCCTGGTTGGAAACACCGTGGGAGTGAAGAAGATGGATTAATAATCATTATTATTTACATTTGTAAGGTGCATTTCATCCGTATGCCACCAGACTTAACTTGGAGTGTCTAAATTCCCTTTGCCCACCGGAATGAACAGACCTCATCTTTCCCACCCCTGCAGACTTGGTATTAAAGTATATACATGCTAATGTTTACAAAGTAATGGACTCTTGACCAATTTCATTTCCACATAAATCAATAATTCGGAAAATAGGCCCCACTATACCCCACCGACTACAGCACTCTGATCTTGCCTCCTCGTTTTGCCTCTTCCACCTGCCTCATGCTCGTCACCACCGCCTTTCGTGCAGCCATGCGGGTGTGAGGTCATCATCACGAGAGGCCGTGCACTTCATCGTTCGCACGCGGCGGAGGAACCACTGAAGTCAAACGTTTACATACGTGCGGTTTAGTGGGGTCATTTCCGAGCGAACTCGGTTTGAAAGTGTTTATCGTTAAATGTGGAAGGGCTTGGGTTAGTTTTCGGGTTACCACCTTTTCCACTATGGAGATCAAACCCAGACCTACAGTGAGGGAAAAAAGTATTTGATCCCCTGCTGATTTTGTACGTTTGCCCACTGACAAAGAAATGATCAGTCTATAATTTTAATGGCAGGTTTATTTGAACAGTGAGAGACAGAATAACAAGAAAATCCAGAAGAACGCATGTCAAAAATGTTATAAATTGATTTGCATTTTAATGAGGGAAATAAGTATTTGACCCCTCTGCAAAAGATGACTTAGTACTTGTTATATACTTAGTCCTTTCGGTAAAGTCACGTTGAAGGGAAACAATAAAATAATAAAATATATATGTAAAACAAAAAATATATTTTATTATTTTGTTGTTTCCCTTCAACGTGACTTTACCAAAAGAACTAAGAATATGAATTACTGCAGTCACGAAAGCTTTAAATCAAAATTTAGTACTTGTTGGCAAAACCCTTGTTGGCAATCACAGAGGTCAGACGTTTCTTGTAGTTGGCCACCAGGTTTGCACACATCTCAGGAGGGATTTTGTCACCCTCCTCTTTGCAGATCTTCTCCAAGTCATTAAGGTTTTGAGGCTGACGTTTGGCAACTTGAACCTTCAGCTCCCTCCACAGATGTTCTATGGGATTAAGGTCTGGAGACTGGCTAGGCCACTCCAGGACCTTAATGTGCCTCTTCTTGAGCCACTCCTTTGTTGCCTTGGCCATGTGTTTTGGGTCATTGTCATACTGGAATACCCATCCACGACCCATTTTCAATGCCCTGGCTGAGGGAAGGAGGTTCTCACCCAAGATTTGACGGTACATGGCCCCATCCATCGTCCCTTTGATGCGGTGATGCTGTCCTGTCCCCTTAGCAGAAAAACACCCCCAAAGCATAATGTTTCCACCTCCATGTTTGACGGTGGGGATGGTGTTATTGGGGTCATAGGCAGCATTCCTCCTCCTCCAAACACGGCGAGTTGAGTTGATGCCAAAGAGCTCCATTTTGGTCTCATCTGACCACAACACTTTCACCCAGTTGTCCTCTGAATCATTCAGATGTTCATTGGCAAACTTCAGATGGGCATGTATATGTGCTTTATTGAGCAGAGGGACCTTGTGGGTGCTGCAGGATTTCAGTCCTTCACGGCGTAGTGTGTTACCAATTGTTTTCTTGGTGACTATGGTCCCAGCTGCCTTGAGATCATTGACAAGATCCTCCCGTGTAGTTTTGGGCTGATTCCTCACCGTCCTCATGATCATTGCAACTCCACGAGGTGAGATCTTGCATGGAGCTTCAGGCCGAGGGAGATTGACAGTTCTTTTGTGTTTCTTCCATTTGCGAATAATCGCACCAACTGTTGTCACCTTCTCGCCAAGCTGCTTGGCAATGGTCCTGTAGCCCATTCCAGCCTTGTGTAGGTCTACAATCTTGTCCCTAACATCCTTGGAGAGCTCTTTGGTCTTGGCCATGGTGGAGAGTTTGGAATCTGATTGATTGATTGCTTCTGTGGACAGGTGTCTTTTATACAGGTAACAAGCTGAGATTAGGAGCACTCCCTTTACGAGTGGGCTCCTAATCTCAGCTCGTTACCTGTATAAAAGACACCTGGGAGCCAGAAATCTTTCTAATTGAGAGGGGTCAAATACTTATTTCCCTCATTAAAATGCAAATCAATTTATAAAAATGTTGACATGCGTTTTTCTGGATTTTTTTGTTGTTATTCTGTCTCTCACTGTTCAAATAAACCTACCATTAAAATTATAGACTGATAATTTCTTTGTCAGTGGGCAAACGTACAAAATCAGCAGGGGATCAAATACTTTTTTTCCTCACTGTATGTTTCAGTTGGTCTAGGTCTGTCAACAACCATGCAGTAGTAAAGTTCAGCACAGTACCGGTACCAGATCTCGGTACAAATTAATTCATGCCACCCAAACACAGATGCCAATTCACAGACTGTCTCGGCTGGACCGGGACAGGAGATAACCCAAGGGTAGTGGGAGGATAACCGCTTTGTGAGCTATTTGTAAGTAATGCGTTTAGAGTATTTGGCTGCTATAAATTTCCACGTGATAAGCCACTTTGTTAAGCTATAATTTGTGGCCAGGTCGCTTCTGAAAAAGAGCTATATAGCTCTCAATGGGCCTTACCTGGTAAATAAAAAATAGTTTACTTTAATGGTATACATACTTGAATTTTACTGCGGATGTTTTAAAACATGTCCTGTCTAACTGTCAACTTTGTTTGAATTTCAGTGGGAGAAGATGCTTCTCACACAGACGTTAAAGCAGGTACCAGAGTCCACCTGAGGCTACTGCAGTGTGCGCCTCATATAGGATTCCGTCCATTACTGTTGGTGCGATGGTTTGGATTTTCAAGTTGAAATCTCCTAGTTCATTTGATTTTTACCCAGGCGACAACTCAATTGTTAAGGGTAGTCCTGTTTGGCAGAGGCTATCCTCGTCTCTTGAGTTCCACATCTTGGAGAGGATGTGATTAGTCAGCATCGATGCCATTTTAGTTGGTGTCACGCATCATGCGTGCATTCTTAAATTACTGACGCCGACTGAAGACTGAAGATGCAAGTGTGCCATCTGACAATGATAGTTATGAAGCCATTTTTTGCCATTGCCAATCTTCCTTTGTGCTCTGTCAGAGTCTGGGATAACACGGCCTTGGTGAAGTCCCCTGGACTTGTGTAATTTCTGTATAATTTTTTTTTTCATTTTGAAACCTCTGCTCCACGTCCTTCAATTGCATCCATCTGCACCTCCGATTAGCACGGCTGGCTGACGTACGGCGCGAAAAAGGTTCAACGTACATACCTACAAGGAGTGTAAATTCATACGGTGCCAGAAACTCTGCACGAGTTCGTGCCGCGTTCTCCCGATGTTGCCGTCGATGTTTGTCCAGCGACAAGCCATTCGTTGCCACGCGCGAACCTGTCTCACCTCCACAATCACAGGGCCGAGTGTGTGACGTGTCCAGCAAGCCGTGTGATGTGTCTGCGGATGATAATCTTCAGCAGAGGCCTGTGCCTTCTCCCACAGACGCCGCGCAACTGACGCCGCTCCCAGCACCGCCGACCTCTGCTTCCCCGGCCACGGCCACGGGGAGTTCCTCTCCTCTGCTGGACACCCCATGTGCTGGACCTGCTGCTCCACCACACTTGCCTGCCCACTACACAGGCACAAAGAGGTACGGGCAGAACTAATGCATAAATGCTTTCAACATAAGTTGGAGAGAGCTGAGCCTTTCTAGGAATTCGGCAATGCTTTCCCACCTGTGACTGCTCCCGATATATGACTCGAGAGCATGTAGGTTTTGCTTGCAGGCCACACACACACATGAATGATGTGTTTGGTATTATCTCATGGAAAATAATAAGATGCACAAGGGCCAGGGTCATGCCCCATTCATTCTGAACGATTAAACCAAACTGACCCACGTTCACACACGAGAGCAGAGAGGTTGGCTGCAGGGTGACGCACGCGAAGAACGCGTCGCTGTGAAAGAGTTAGAAGGTTCCCCTTCGTACCTTCTTACTCTCCCTCCCACCCCCCTCCTTCCGGTCAGGTGATTTTGAAGTGTCGTCGTCACGCGAGGACGTGGACCGAGACAGCGCGTGGAACCAGTGGCTGCGCTCCGAGATCCCAGGGCTCTTCCTGCTGGCCCTGCACACGTTTATCGTGAGTCGACGCAGATGTGGCCTCGCGACTGGGGCTGCCACCTGTCTGTGTTTGACCCCCGGACAGTGTTCGGGTGGCAGCAGGAATTGATTTGTGCCGAGATCTGGTACCCCGGGTATGGCTATGGTTGAATTTTATCACCGTGAACTGCACAGTTTTAACAATAGACCTGGGCTCGCTGAGAAATGTGCCTGGGTTTTCACTGTCGTAGAAATGGTGGCAGCTGTACTTGGGGCATCGGCACGTTTATTCGCGCTCCAGCTCCATTTACACCGAGAGTCACGTGCTCGTCTCGTGTGGGGAGTGGTGGTGTAGCTGTTAGGGGGCATCCATTTAGTATGTATGCATGGAGGGGGGAGGAGGGGTTAACCCAAATGCGTACGCTTGCGTATGGGGGTCTACTGACAATGTGTAAGCCGACTGCAACGGCATGAATCTGCCCATCGCAGTGACATGGGGAAGTAATTGCTTCCGACAAAGGCGTTCTATGACCTTTTAAATCGTACTCAGGTTTGAGCACGGGGACAATTTGCATTCATGATCCTGAATCATGACAATTCCTTGACTCTCCGGCAGTGGTGAATCGTTCCAACCACCAGTAGGAATCGTGTATATGTTGTGTACGTGTATGCACAGCTGTACCCATTGGCTTCTGTTGTGGTCATGTACGTTTATTTTTTATTTCGTGGAATATCACTTGCTGTACTCCACGCGATGAGTTCTTTGTGTAGATAGGAATCATGTTATGTAGAGAATATAAATCTTATTCAGTACCTCTATATGTCTCCCACAGACGAGCGGGGAGACAGCAGCCAGGCGGTGAGCCGGCACTCCCAACAATCGCCCAAGATCTGCAGTTCTCTTTACATTCCGATATTTGCAGCCACTTACTGAGTGTTTACATGTGGGGGGAAACCAGTACACTCGCAGAAAACGAACGAATGTGAGCAAGGGGGCAACGTTCTATCCCGTGCAGATGGAAAGGATTCCACAGTTGTGTTCCACTGCCTCCTGGCAAGCCAGGGTATAACTCATCCTCGATGCCCACCGGAAGGGAGATTGCACACTTGCAATTGAATTCCCTGAGATTATTTATATCATGGGGTAGGCAGTGACAAAGCCCCTGACTCACTTAACACGAACATGCGGTCCAGTGCATTGTACGTGCAAGGATACTCGCTTTCCAAAATGTATTAATGTGTGTTGTACTTGAATCTTGACTTAAAGCTTTCGTGACTGCAGGAATTAATATTCTTTGGGTCTTTCGATAAAGTCACGTAGATAGAACAATAAAATAATAAAAATAAAGTGAATAAAAAATAATAATAAAAAATATCACGACGTTTCGATCGCAACACAAGCAATCTTCATCATTTTTCTCCTGATGACGATTGCTTGTGTTGCGATCGAAACGTCGTGATATATTTTACTTTTGTATTCACTTTATTTTTATTTATTGTTCTATCTACGTGACTTTACGGAAAGACCCAAAGCATATGTATTGAACTTCTTTCGCAGTGTACGTAGCCAACCGTGCTAATCTGTGGTACATTAACACCTTGCCACAAATGCCCTGTTGCTCATGAGCCCAGCGACTCACATGAATCAGGCGCAAGGTTTTATGTGATTAATGCTTACAAAGTGGGGTCTATAATGAACAATATGGCTGAAGCTCGAGTTCTGTTCATTTAAAACCAAACGTGTTTCTTACCAACCATACCTGGTGTTTGCACACAGATACAGATTATGGGCGATGCGTTCTACACCATTCGGAATGCGCTGTTGCAATGTGCAGCCACAGCTGCTGCAAAAATATTTGTCTCGGTTTGATCCACTGAACAATATCCACTGACCACACCGCACGCGCAACAATGATATAACTATGAACAAAAATATTAATAATTTAGAATGGTTTATTAAATATATTGCACGTAAGAAAATACGGCAATAGACGTAAAAATACATGGCAGTTTAACACGTAGGCTTTCGCGACAAATATCCATAATACAGGTTTTACGGGTTGGATCGCGTAAATATACGTGTCATTATGAGGCCTTTGCCAGTAGCAAGATATAGTAATAGGTTTTTACCCTTTTATCTGGCACCAAAACTGACACCTTTATACAAGGGATCATGTTTGCAATAACCACAACACAAGCAGTCAAAATGCAAACAAAAAGAGACAACTCTGATAGTGATATACACTGTCCTTGAAGTTGATTGGTCCACACCCGAGACGGCTTTTCTTAGAGCCTAGTCTCCACTGGCGTTGGACCAGATGATGCCAAAAGGCATACAACTCAAAAACAGCGCACTATCAGAGTATTGAGAGCTCGGGGTAAGAATTTACATTATGAGACCTCCTTTGCCAGTAGCAAGATATAGTAATAGGTTTTTACCCTTTTATCTGGCACCAAAACTGACACCTTTATACAAGGGATCATGTTTGCAATGACCACAACACAAGCAGTCAAAATGCAAACAAAAAGAGACAATTCTGATAATGATATACACTGTCCTTGAAGCTGATTGGTCCACACCCGAGATGGCTTTTCTTAGAGCCTAGTCTCCACTGGTGTTGGACCAGATGACGCCAAAAGGCATACAACTCAAAAACAGCGCACTATCAGAGTATTGAGAGCTCGGGGTAAGAATTTACATTATGAGACCTCCTTTGCCAGTAGCAAGATATAGTAATAGGTTTTTACCCTTTTATCTGGCACCAAAACTGACACCTTTATACAAGGGATCATGTTTGCATAAAGGTGTTAGTTATGGTGCCAGATAAAAGGGTAAAAACCTATTACAATTTAAATGTGTCGTTAAACCCGCCACCACCCGACAGCCAACTAGTAAGGGTTGTCACGTAAACAGAACATGCCAATTCATCACTAGTACAGCACACCGGTGTGTGGTGTAGCCATTTCTGTGACCAGTCACAAGCTAATCACTCAGCTATTTCAATGCTAAATTCTATGCTAATTCCTTTGTCAAGGGGTGCCTCTGCGGATATGTATACTTTAACTTAGCTATTTCAATGCTTAATTCTATGCTAATTCCTTTGTCAAGGGGTGCCTTTGCGGATGTGTATGCTTTAACTTTAACATAGCCATTTCTGTGACCAGTCACAAGCTAATCACTCAGCCATTTCAATGCTAAATTATATGCTAATTCCTTTGTCAAGGCGCTTTGTTTCTTCTCACACAGCTTGAAGGTCGTGATCTGAGCGTGGCTTTTTTCACTCCAGTGCTGTCCTCCAGACAGTCTTGTCCCTTCACCTGATGAAGGCCGCTTGTGTTGTGGCCGAAACGTCGTGAGAATATTATTGTGTTATTTTATCAATTTATTATTTTATTCTCATTCTACGTGACTTTACCAAAAGAACCAAGAATATGTTGAACTTCTTTTATACCATACGTAGCCAACCGTGCTAATCGGAGGTATTTGTTGCTGGCCATTTGGCATTTTAGGCCTTTGGGCCTTTGTGCCTGTGGTCAGCAACCGTGATTAATAAAACGTCCCATATGCATAGTGATGCTATGGCATCCACTGCATGGTGATAAATAAATTATGTATTAGCGCGTGCATGTGCTCAACGGTGGATGTCTTGTGTTCCAGAGGAAAAGCCCTTCCCGCGCAGCGACTGATCGTACGGAGCGACGCAGAAGTCGAAGCTCAAGAGACACGTCCTGAGCGTTCACCACGTGCCCTTCGATAGCGTGCTGGACTCGGACTGCGCCAAGAAGAAAAGGCGGCTGGCTGGGTGCCGAGACCACGGCTCAACTCTGGATTTGGAGCGCGCACGATGCTCACGGAGAACTCCCTGATTATTTATTTCATCTTGAAGATGAATCCTTGCAGTCACGAAAGCTTTTAATTGAGAGGTGGCCATGTTAGTGAGACCCCAGCCCATTAATGCAGAGGCACCTAACAGGGCAATGCAACTCAGAGAGTCGGAGATAACAGCCAAACGGCAGGAACGAATGGGAGCGCCACAGCAAGTTACGACTTTGCTTGGTTAATAACGTCCTTCCAATGATTGCTCAGCTTATACCCATCTTCTCGGTTGAAATTGTCTCCATGTTTATTTTTCTGGATGGCTTCATGGACAAATCTTTTATGGTAGCCCGAAGGTTTGCAGAGTACCTTGGTCTCGGAAAAAATAATATCGTGCGCGCCCACTGCGTTATAACAATGATCATCCACGGCAGAGGTATTGGTTCTGCCATGTTTCAAATCTGCCTTGTGTTCGCGAACACGGTCCGAGACATGTCGTTTCGTTTCCCCAATATAACTGTTGCCGCAGACACAGCTTAGTTTGTAGACGCCTGGGTATTGCATGTCAGGAATGACATCCTTCACAGGTGGGATAAAATCATGGATTTTGTGTTCTGTATTGAATCGGACCTGGATCTTGTGTTTGTTTAAGATTTTGGAAATATTTTTGGTAACACCTGCTATGTATGGCAAGGTGATGGTTTTGATTGGGCCCTCAGATGGTTGTCTCCCCATAGCTGGAGATACAGCTTTGCGGATTGTGCGGTCTGAGTATCCATTCATCTTGAGGGCTTGGTGTATGTGTAGAGGCATTAATCGGCACTGCCCATCCTGTTAGCGAGTAGCTCCCCCTTCTCTTCAACAGGGGGTGGAAGCGCTATCACGCCACTGTTAATGACTATGGCCCAAGGGGCCAACGACAATCCCTGGGAAGTGGATCCTGAGACACATTCCCCGGACCTCGGGAGGGGGGACTGGGGGATGATGTCACCTTCCAGAAAGTTTTGGAAGGGAGGCGTGGCTAGGGCGGAGCAAGCCACGAACCAGTATATAAGCCGGACCTCTCAAGGGTCCGGCTCAGGCATCTCCAAGCCGAAGACTGTAGACCTGGGCTGAAGTTAGGACCCTGGACCCCAAGCTCCGTCGTCCTTCCAAGGGTCGGAGCTCAGTGAGGCCAGTGGTCAGGACTCGAAGACCCTGGCACGGTCGGGTCAGCATAGCCTCCCTTAGGGCCCCCAGCCCGAGGACGGGGAATTAATGGGTTCCCAGTGTTAGGGCCCGTGTAGTCTGGAGGCCATACCTCCCCAGGTATCGGGTGAAGGGGCCGCTACCCCTTTGTGTTAGGGACCCTGTAAAATAGTGTTAATAAATATCGTGTTGCCTCACAAGAAGTTCTCCGCCGATTATTTACCCACTTCATATGTGCTCCAGTTCACTGGCTAGGTGGCGCTGGTCGGAGATGCAGCGGATTATTTTTTCCACCTGAGGACGACCGCTTGTGTTGCGATAGAAACATCGTTATATGTTATTTTTTATTTTATTTTTCTACCTACGTGACTTTACCGAAAGAACCAAAGAGTATGGATTTCTGCAGTCACGAAAGCTTCAAATTATCACCCAAATAAGATTTTGTATATGAACAACAATGACTATCTCCATTTTCCCAATGTTACCCACCAGAGATCCTTTCTGTATATACACAACAGCCAGCTAATTATAGCACCATACGTTCAGTCCCTATTCATGACACACTTGACTCCCAATCCTCATGTAAGATTACAATATAATTTCTGCATGAGGGCCCGTCAAAAAGTGTTGAGAATGGACACTTTTTCCGAAAAACTACGTAAAATATTCTTAATTAAAAGTCCAGTATAGTACTCTTCGTGGCACTCATAAGTGAACTTCATTATTCCTCATGTTAATTATTACATTATTAACTATTTACCCAGGAAAGCCTCATTGAGTCTAAAGACTGATTTTTTGTCAGAAGTTTCTCATTGCAATGAGATATTTGGCAATTACATTAATGAGCGTTTGGCTCTGTGTGAGTTGAACCCAGAGAGACCCCCACCTTGCACATGGGGAAACAGCACAACTCTGCACAGATTCTACCCACACTCGATAAATAATTAAAACCGATCTTGATTTGAAGCTTTTGTGACTGCAGGAATCCATACTCTTTGGTTCTTTCGGTAAAGTCACTTTGCTTGAAATAAAACAAAATAAATCACGACGTTTCGATAGCAACACAAGCCATCGTCTTCAGGTGAAAATCGCGACAGCCGCGATGTCTGCTGCGAGCAGCACGATGTCTGCTGCCTTGTGAAGAGAAGCTGTTACCAGCAAGAGTTTACATAAGTTTTTGAGAACAAAGGTAGCCAAAGTAGTGCTAATGGGTTATTATAGTGTAAAGGTAATAAATAGCGTGCCATGTTAAAGGAAATGAACTTAGATTAGCATGTTGGATTATAGTGCAAAGTTAATTTGCTTCCGTAGCGCATAAGAGTTCAGATTAGCATGTAGGATTAGCATATGTATTTTGATAAGAGATGCATGTAAAAGTTAGTGAAAAAAATAGCAAGTTAATGTCAGTCTATGTGTAACCAAGAATAGCATGTTAAAGTTGATGAGAAAAGTATGTCAAAGTCAATGAGCGAAGTTAATGAGAATATCATGTTAAAGTCAATGAGAGATGAGCAAGTCGATGTCAGTCTACGTGTAATAAATAGCGTGGTATGTTAAAGTTAATGAACTTAGCATAAGAACGGCTGGCGGTAGAGAGAGAGAGAATGTGTTTTAATGAGAGAAGCATGTAAAAGTTAATGAAAAAATTAGTAAGTTAATGTCAGTCTATGGGTAACCAAGAGTAGCATGTTAAAGTTAAAGAGAAAAGCATGTAAAAGTACATGAACGAAGTCAATGAGAATATCATGTTGAAGGCAATGAGAGATGAGCAAGTCGATGCAGTCATGCCGGTGGTAGCATGTCCACATGTGACAAAAGCAGCCGTGTTAGCGATCCAAAAGATGGCCGTGCCAACGCGTTCGGGTGCGGACCTCGCTCCCGCCGCGGAGCTCGCTCCCGCCACGGAGCTCGCTCCCGCCACAGAGCTCGCTCCCGCCGCGGAGCTCGCTCCCGCCGAGGAGCTCGCTCCCGCCACGGAGCTCGCTCCCGCCGCGCAGCTCGCTCCCGCCGCGGAGCTCGCTCCCGCCACGGAGCTCGCTCCCGCCGCGGAGCTCGCTCCCGCCGCGGAGCTCGCTCCCGCCGCCGAGCTCGCTCCCGCCGCGGAGCTCGCTCCCGCTGCGGAGCTCGCTCCCGCCGCGGAGCTCGCTGACGTCACAAAGCTCTGCCCCCCCCCCCCCCAAAACCATATTTTCATTTTGAAAATAAAACATGCTTCAAATCGCTTTAAACTATTGTCATTGTATTTAATGTGGCGCTGCACTCTGATGTAGGAGAAAACATTTATTAAAAAGTCTATTTAACTAAATAGAACGTGTCGTCTATATTTATTTAAAGTTGCGCATTTTGACGTGACGTCACATTTCTCAAACCCCCCCCCCCGTCACAAATGTCTGACCCCCCCTCCCCAGGTGTGTGACGTCATTTATGGACGGCCCCCATCGCCTTAAAACGCGAACTCGCGCTTGCAAACTGAAACCGCGGAACTTTTTTTGTTGAGCAGCGCGATCCTCCGCGAGATGTAATGAGTCGGCCTCGCGCTGTGAGTGAGTGTGAGTGAGACAGCATCGTCCCCGACTCCTCCTGATGTCGAGGGTAAATGGGGGAAGTTTAGGTCTGACTCATGCAGCTGCAATGGCTGCTTTGTGTACGCGGTCCAGACCTCCCCAGAGACCCTGGCTGACAGAGGAGGTGTTCAGGATTGTTGAGAAAAAGCGACAGGCTCACTCTAATCGTCTACAGCATCCCACGTCAGAGAATGAGGAGGCTTACCGCAGCCTTCGCTCGGAGGTTCGGAGAGACGTGAGGCGCTGCAAGGATGGGTGGTGGTCGCGGGTTGCTGAGGAGATGGAGTCTGCCTCAATGGCCCGCGATCACAAATCCCTATTTAACTCCATCAAAAAAGTAACCTACAGCGCCACACCTATTATCCTGGGTTTAACCAGGCAGGATTGTGTGAGGAGCTCACAAATCCTCGAAAGATCTGGACAAAATCCCATCGGTGAGCTCCTCCAGCAGGCAAGGCTGCGTTGGCTGGGCCATGTAGCCCGCATGCCCAATCACCGCATGCCCAAACAGCTTTTGTTCGGCCGGATCGAGGGAGCTAAACGGGCGTGGCACGGACTAGAGAAGAGATGGAGTGATGTGGTACAGGAGGATGTGGAGCTGAGTGGACTTGCCAATGACTGGTACCAGCGATGTCTACTGGGCAGTTGGAGGCAGTCGCCCTCCAACAACAACGGAGGGCGGAGGAGCGACGCTCAGAAAAACGAGCGGAGCGTCGGGTGGCTAAAGCTCAGCAAGTTGGCACAGTAGGGGGCACAGGTGGTGCATCAGCCAGTAATCTCAGTCATCTCAGTCAGTCGACCAGTGGCACCTGGGTCTGCCCCGTGACCTCCTGCCAGCCGGCGATCGACACTTCACGTAGCCTCAAGATGCACATAGCCTGGCATAAGCGTCGTGGTGACGTCACCGCCACTTAGTAGCGCATGGCGGTTGTTGTTTTGAGACAGTAAGAGAGTGTGAGGTCGACTCAGCCTCAGATGAGTACCTGGTGCGGTGTGTCGTAAACATCGCTACTGGGAGAGACAAAGGCCGCCGTGGAGGAGAATCCTAAAATAATAAAAGCTTTTATTATAATAAAAGCTTTGATTATAATATGATATTATAATAAAAGCTATACTAAAAGCTTTTTAAATTAAAAATACAAAAAAATTTGAAATAATGAAAGCTTTTATAATTTAAAATGTATTATTTAATTTTTAGATTGGCAGAATCTACACGCCATATCTTGGTTCTTCAGGTAAAGTCACGTAGATTTGAAAATAAAAATAATTAAATTTAATTTAAAAATATAAATTATAATATTTAAACTAATAAAAGCTTTATTATTTTCAATTTATTATTTGAAATTTTAAAATACAAAAAAATAAAATAAAAATAACAAATTGAAAATAATAAAAGCTTTTATTATTTTATAATAAATTCAAAATAAAAGCTTTTATTATTTTCAATTTATTATTTTAATTTTATTAACAGGTCCCTGCAGGGTGGGCTGGTAGGGCAAGTCTCTGCGCTGCCTATTGCTGATTTTACACCCAACAGCACGAGATTTCACTTCGTTAAAGTATTGAAAGGGGACGGACGGACACATTAATCTATTGCAGGCTGGTACACTCAGTTTACAACTTCGTTCCTACCAGTATTATGACTTTACCGAAGGAAGCAATAATCTGGCGTGTAGATGCTGCCATCTGCTGGCCACCATTGTTGGGTGTAGATTGTGACTTAAAACTTTCGTGACTTCAGGAATTCATATTCTTGGTTCTTTCGGTAAAGTCACGTCCATAGAAAAGAAAAAAATTATCAAATCAAATAAAAATGTGAAATTTTAAATAATAAAAGCAAAAAACCCACATTCATATTCTTGGTTCTTTCGGTAAAGTCACGGAGATAAAAAAAAAATACAATTTTAAAATAATCAATTGAATAAAAGCTTTTAATATTATTTAAGCTTTTGTTATATTCAATTTATTATTTTAATTTTTAAATTGGCAGAATCTACACGCCACGTTGGTGGCCGGCAGGTGGCAACATCTACACGCCGAATTCTTGTTTTTTTCGTTAAAGTCACGTAGATTTTAAAATAATATAATTTAATTTAAAAATACAAATAATAAATTGAAAATAATAAAAGCTTTAATAATTTTCATTTTTTAAATTTTATTATTATTTTCTTTCTACGTGACTTTACCGAAGGAAGCAATAATATGGCGTGTAGATGCTGCCATCTCGTGGCCAACAACGTTGGCAGGTGGGAGCATCTACACGCCAGATTCTTGGTTCTTTGGGTAAAATATAAATAATAAATAAAAGTAAAAAAAATAATAATTCATGATTTAGTATTTTTTCATTTAATTCTATTATTTTCATTTTCAAATCTACGTTACTTTACCGAAAGAACCAAGAATATGGCGTGTAGATTCTGCCAATTTTAAAAAATGACAAATTTAAATAATAAATTTAAAATAATAAAAGCTTTCATTATTTTCCATTTATCTTTTGTTTTTTTATTTTATTATTTTTATTTTCAACCTACATGGCTTTACCGAAATAACCAAGAATATGAATCTGGATTTTGATTATTATTTTCAATCTATTTTAATTTTTAAATTGGCAGCATCTACACGCCATATTCTTGGTTCTATCGGTAAAGTCACGTCGATAGAAAATAAAAAATAATCAAATCAAATCAAATAAAAAGTGTGAAATGGAAAATAATAAAAGCAAAAAACCCACATTCATATTCTTGGTTCTTTCGGTAAAGTCACAGAGATAAAAAAAAAATGAAACAAAATTTTGATTTTAAAATAATAAATTGAAAATAATAAAAGCTTTTATTATTTTCCATTTATTTTTTTGTATTTTTAAATTGGCAGAATCTACACGCTATATTTCTAGTTCTTTGGGTAAAGTCACGTAGATAGAAAATATAAATAATAAAAGAAAAGTAAAATTTAAAATAATATTTTAAAAAATATTTATTTTATTTTATTGTTTCCCTTCTACGTGACTTTACTGAAAGAACCAATAATATGAATCACTGCAGTCACGAAAGCTTTAAATCAAAATATAATAATAACAATTCATAATTTTCATTTAATTATTTTCTTTTTATTTTCAAATCTACGTGACTTTATCGAAAGAACCAAGAATATGGCGTGTAGATTATGCCAATTTAAAAATTACAAATAAAAGTAATCTATTATTTCCGATGTATTTTTTTATTTAATTTATTTCATTATTTTTAAATCTACGTGACTTTACCGAAAGAACCAAGAATATGAATCTTAGTCGTCAAGGAGGTAGAGAAGGCAGTGTGGAATAATGTGGACTCCGCCTGTTCCATCTGTAGATTTGTGATAGAGCGTTGCCCCCCCCCCCCCATTTGCTTGGATTTCTCCAGGTGCTCCGATTTCCTCCCACATGTAAACACTCATTAATCTTGATTTCAAGCTTTCGTGACTGCAGGAATCCTTACTCTTTGGTTCTTTCGGTAAAGTCACGTAGGTAGAAAAAATAATAATGGATCACGACGTTTCGATCGCCACACAAGCAATCTCACTGAGTCTCAAGACTCTTGTTCAGGAGGGGCCTGACAACTTTTCGCAGGAGTAATTTGGATGTTTGGCTAGTACCAGTTACATTGTATGTTGTTGTTTTGCTATGGGAGTAAACCCATACAGAGAAAGGGACCAGAATGAGGAAAGCGAAGCCAGGCAGTCCTTCAGAAGATGTCATGCACGGGCGTGACCACTGCACTACCCTGCCGCCCAAACAAATGTAATTTCAATAATGTACAATACTGGCAAATAAACCCTATTAGTATCAACTGAATTTCTGGATAATGTGGCACGTGTATAGCTGCATCGGTGTTTCTAAAAGTCGTGTTCAAATTGTTTATTTAAAATATTATAAAGAACAGGTTTCCCACCTCTGGTTTCATTTGACTTACCGGTTGTCCTCATTATGTGTGTCACAGGTAATATGGCAAGGAAAATATTACGCAGCACGAGTTGTAGGATTAGGGCAATTATGGTGACACACGTGACCCCCTCTACACAAGTAACAGCTGAGAGTCAATGCTGGGATGTTGTGCGATTGGTGCAAGCGACCCATCATTGTGTTTTGATCTTGAGCTGTTAAAATTGCACTGTTGTGAGGTGAGGTCAAGGCCGATGACTGCTTCCAGCGGTGTCAAGATCAGCATTTTGAAGAGGCTCGCGGAGGATGATACTGGGCACTGGGGTGCAGTCTCCCTCCATGAACAACAGAGGGCAGAGGAGCGACACTCACAACAATTATTGGCGGACCGCCGGGCGTATAAAAGTTGGAAGAAAGTTTATCTCGGGGAGTTAACCCACAACACCTGGGTCTGTCCCGCGTGTTCACACGATAACGCGTTTTCACTACGTTGAGATTTATAAGGACACGGGGTGACCAATAAAGTCTGAATTGGTCTGTGATAAGCTCGGCCCTGATAAGGGGTTGACAGATATGAAATAATCGAGCAGACAGACACGGGCCTGACTTCATCCACAGATGCCTTGTTGAGTCTCTAATTTTTAGGATTCTGCTTGGGACGTCTTGCCAATTCCTCACCAAATAATGTGTACGTGTGAGTAACCAGACCTACCTGAGATCTCACGCCTTGTAGAGAGCCAAAATAAATATCGTACGTTTATAGATTGCTCGGTAACCTCCGTTCCATGCTGCCATCGACTGGCCAAGAATGTGGCCTGTAGATGCTGCCATCTGCTGGCCACTGATGTAGATGGCAGCATGGAAGGTGGTGAATTGCGGTCGTTGAGATGAGTTTTGATTGGTGAGATGAGTGAGGTTGGTGCAGTGGATGAGATGGGTGCAGTCAGTATGGTGACTGTGTGGTTGGTGTGGTGAATGTAGTGGGTGGTGTGATGAATGTAGTGGTTGGTGTGGTGAATGTAGTGGTTGGTGTGGTGAATGTAGTGGTTGGTGTGGTGAATGTAGTGGTTGGTGTGGTGAATGTAGTGGTTGGTGTGGTGAATGTAGTGGTTGGTGTGGTGAATGTAGTGGTTGGTGTGGTGAATGTAGTGGTTGGTGTGGTGAATGTAGTGGTTGGTATGGTGACTGTGTGGTTGGTGTAGTGAATGTAGTGGTTGGTGTGGTGAATGTAGTGGTTGGTGTGGTGAATGTAGTGGTTGGTGTGGTGAATGTAGTGGGTGAGATGAGTGTAGTAGGTGTGATGAGTGCCATTTGTGCGGTTAGTGGAGTTGGTGTTTGGTGAGTGAGGTGAGTGTGGTGTGATTGGTGAGGTTAGGTTTGTGAGGTGTAATTGGGGTGGTGAGGTGGGTGAGGTGTAATTGGTGAGGTAAAGTTGGTGAGTGTATCAGTGAGCACCTGGAGGATTCTCCTCCACGGTCGCCTTTGTCTCCCCCAGTAGCGATGTTCACTCCACACCGCACCAGGAACTCATCTGAGGCTGAGTCGACCTCACACTCTCTCACTGTCTCACAACAACAACAACCGCCATTCGCCACTAAGTGGCGGTGACGTCACCACGACGCTTGTGCCAGGCCATGTGCACCTTGAGGCCACGTGAAGTGTCGAACGCCCGCTGGCAGGTCACGGGGCAGACCCAGGTGGTGCCACGGGTCGACTGACTGAGATGACTGAGATGACTGGCTGATGCACCACCTGTGCCCCCTGCTCACACTCACGCACGCGCACTCACTCATAAGCGCGAGTTCGCGTTTTCAGGCGATATAAAATAATTTATATTTCATGCCAGTTGGTTCTGAAGGGCGGCTGTTTGTAATTTGGGCGTTCGTAAGTCGAGGACTGTCTGTAAATAAAGATTCCGATTGTGGGGCTTTCACCGTGGGATGAGCTTGGCCCGATCCGCAGGGGCGTGGCTTGCACGACAGTGGGCGGGGCATAGCCGCGACGGGCGTGGCTTATCCAGGAAGTGGAGACCGCGAACGCCGGACTGCAAGCCAGGGAGAATCCCGCGCCTTTTAAAGTTAACAACAACATTGTTAAATGTAAGTAGCGCCTCTCTACTTTATTATTGTTTTTATTTCTTTAATACATTACTTGTGGTGCCGTGAGTCGAGTGAAATGAGTCAATAACCTTGCTAGACATCGCTAAGCTTTTAATAAGGGGCGCCGCGGTGTCGAGATGTTAACTACCTCGCAGGCCTACAGCAGCGTGGAGGTTCCATCCAGACCCTGACGCCTGCTCTGTATTTGTTTATTTTTTTCCCCTGTGGTCGCGTAGATTCTTCTCCTGGTCCTTCGGTTTTCCCCTCCACATTTAGAAACGTGAGTTTAGAGTACTTGACTGCTATAAATGTCCACATGATAAGCCACTTTCGTTGAGCTATCATTTGTGTCCAGGTTGCTTCTGATAAGAGTTATATAGCTCAGTGGGCCTTACCTGGTTAAATAGAAATAGTTTATAGTTTAGTTTATAGTTCATAAGAACTCGTGACAAGGGTCAGTGTCTACTTCAAATATTGTTCAGGCTCTGGAGACCTCCAAAGTTATTCGTGATGTTATACATTTGGTTCGTTTTGAGCATAATCGCGACCTTATATAATTATGACGTGATACACACGCTGAATATACGCACACAAACATCGTGTACACGTGTGTCGTGCCCTCTATTGTCCACATAGACGGCTTGTGCTGACGAGAGAACGATCTTAACGTACAATGTCGTGACATGTATCAGCCCTTTGTCGATCCAGCGTTTTGATAGAGGCCTCCTCCACACCATGCCGTTCGTGGGAGTTGTTTAACCATACTTCACCATGCCGGTCAATGCGGGTTTGGTGAAGTGAGGAGGCCCAGAAACTTGTATATGCAGATACGAGTTTGCCTGTGCTTGCATCTGCAGAATTACATTCTCACACATCTTCAAGTGTAGTTTAATACTTCTAAAAATGCATTTATTCTTGAGGATTCCATAAAGTACTGTGGTAAAAAGAAAACAACTTGATTTGAATAAATTTCGATTTAAAGCTTTCGTGACTGCAGAGATTCATCTTCTTGGTTCTTTCGGTAAAGTCACGTAGAAGGGAAATAATAAAATAAAACATAATAAAATAAAATTCTCACGACGTTTCGGCCACAACACAAGCAGCCGTCCTCAGGTGAAGAAACAGAACTGTCGGAAAGACAGCGCTCCAATGAACACTGCTAAGCTTGGCAGCGTATTTTAAGCTGGGTGGGAGGAGCAGAGCGCCTTGCCAAAAGAGTTTACATATCAACAGAATAATTTAGCATTGAAGTAGCTGTGTTAATGTGATAGATTAGCAGGATGTTAAAGTCAGAAATTAGCATGTAACTGGGAGATTAGCATGATGTTAATGTGAGGAATTAGCATGTAACTGGTCACGGAAGTAGCTATGTTAAAGTCAGAGTTTACATATCAACAGAGGCATTTAGTATATTGACGCTAAAGAACTGCAACTACCCAACTATCATACAATAAACCGATGTGAAAGATCTAAATATAAACTACATCAATATAATCAATGTACTCAATATATTCTCCACTAAGCTGAGCTTATAAGTTATTATACATTACACTTCTATGTCGCTAAAAATATTATATGCCTCCAAATAATATTTTTATTATAAACTGGCATAGACAGACCACAACATTGAATTATACACTGAGTTACTATACACTACCCTATACGTTAGATTATAGTAATATTAGACTTGTAATATTACACTATGTATTATTTTACCAACCCTACTGTATACCACACTGCTGTAGATTCACTATACAATTACGATACTATATATTACCAAATAAATTATATTAAACATTACACTGAGTAATTTGTTGAACAGGGAATGCTTTGAGCTTGTGGGTTGAATCCATCTGTGTGGAGTTGTGTTATTTCCCAATATGCAAGGTGGGGTCTCTCTGGGTTCCACTCACACAAACATCTCAATGCAATGGGACCTTTCTGAAAATGCAGTACTTAGACTCAATGAAGCTTTCCTGGGTAACTAGTTAACATTGTAATATTAGCATGAGAGATAATGACGTTCACTTATAAGTGCCATTAATAGTACTATACTGTACTTTTAATGAAGACTATTTTACGTAGTTTTTTGTAAAAAAGTGTCCATTCTCAAAACTTTTTGACGGGCCCTCATACAGAAATTATATTACAATCTTATATGGAGATTGCGAGTCAGAGTGTTGTGAATAGTGGAGTGAACGTGTGGTGCCATCATTATATTGTTGGTGCGTATATACAGAAAGGCCTATTGGGTGGGTAACATTAGGAAATTGGAGGTAGTTAGTCATTGTTGTTTAGAAACAAAATATTACTTGGGTGGATAAGAGGGTAAAATCGTACATGATAGGAACTGCAATATTGTGGAGTTCTGGTATAATTAGTTGCAGTATATATGAATCTTATGTCACCTTAAGTATGCCTTTGTGAGTACACTCGTGACACGGGTGTCATGCGCGTCACCTTTGTCTTTTGTTTCAGATGTGTGAGAGCAACTCCGCTGCGAGTCATGGTGGTGCTGGGAGAATTGCCTTTACCAGCGATGGCACTTCACCAGCACCCGTCTCAACCCCACCTCAATCCGGTAGAGTTACAAGAGCTAAAAAACTAATCTCTTGTGACGTCTGTGGGAAAAAATTCCAGCTGGCATGGTGCCTAGAAGCCCACGTAAGAACGCATAAGGAGACCCGTGAGCAATGGTGCGGCATATGTGGACAAAGGTTTGATCAGCCAGGAAAATTCAAAAGGCATTTGAAGAGGCACGAAAAGGATTATATGATCAAGGGTGCACCAGGCTTGGTGAATAACAGCAGTTTTGCCAATGCGGTGTTGAATCCACCGTCGCCCTATGAGATGTGCTCAGTCTGCGGTTTTTTAAGTCCTATTGAAATCCTGAAAACTCATGAAAGTCTTCACGCACAGTTCTTGTACAGACCGAAGCCTGAACATGATTACACTTCGACAAAAGATAGCGGCGTTAAGATAAATGACATGAAATCCAATTTTCTTGAATGCTTTGGCCTAGTTCCACATCAACAAACTGCTTCACCAGTCAGTGAGAATAAACCATACGCTGCTCTCGATCCTATTACGAGCATGAAAGTGTTGATGGCCTTGCAGCAGAAGAAGAAGGAAAAGCGAAGTAGACCTAAGTCCATTAAAAGAAAAAAGACCACCACCAGCGTCACCAATTGCAGCAGTAGCAACAGCCAGAATTCGGACATCAAGAGGATGGACTGCACGGAAGCAGGAGGCTGCGTGGAGCAGAGCATCCCCAAGGTGGATGAACCCAACCTGGCACCTTTAGGTACGTCCTAGTAATGCACACACTACATTTCATTTGGATGTAATTCATAATTTCACAAATTAGTTAATGTACGCATATGTTGACCATATCTGTATGCCTGCGCTGAGAAGTCTAGAGATCTGATGTGGTGCTGCTCGGATGTTGGGTTAAACCGTGAAACTCTGGGTTTCAGTCACCGAGCCATTAAACTGGCTTCTCATTGATGGTCTTATCCAGTTACCAAACTTCTTCCAGCAAACACTTCTGATGTCGCGTGATGTATAGGAAATTGCAATAGCCTCCTAGTGGATAAAAAACGGTCACGAAGGGATGTCATGAGTAGTGCAATGATATCTCCTTCCACGAGCTGTTCTCTTACATGAGGGGGTTCACTGCTGTGTGAGAGTTGCACTGGGATACTTCATCTCATGACATGGAGCCAATATCACCATTGGAAGGAAACTGAGCAAAATACATTGCTTGACAAATTCCAAAAAGTGTCTATTTCTTAACCGGGGTAAATTTTACTTAAACAAGTGGGTAAATTTAGGGAACATTTTTGAATGTATAGACCGAGTCATTTCCACAATGGGAATTTCCTCTTCATTGTACTAACACCTAACTTCCATGTGTATTTACTCGTTCTATTGCAGGTAATTATTGTGTAATTAATGAGCTGTAATAGAATAATCTGGCTCAACCACCTCAATGTTAAATTATAGTTGTTGCTCTGCATCAACATCAACCACACGAAGAAGTGCAAAATGTTGGGGCTTCAAAATAAGCCCCAAAAATGTATTATGATATTTTTCAGGAAATCAGTATCTTGCTTTTCTACTATTTGTACGTATGTTGAACTTCTTTCGTACCATACGTAGCCAACCGTGCTAATCGGAGGTATTTGTTGCTGGCCATTTGGCATTTTGGGCCTTTGGGCCTGTGGTCAGCAACCGTGATTGATAAAACGTCCCATATACATAGTAATGCTATGGCATCCACTGCATGGTGATAAATAAATTATGTATTAGCGCGTGCGTGTGCTCAACGGTGGATGTCTTGTGTTCCAGAGGAAAAGCCTTTCCCGTGCAGTGACTGCTCGTACGGAGCGACGCAGAAGTCGAAGCTCAAGAGACACGTCCTGAGCGTTCACCACGTGCCCTTCGATAGCGCGCTGGACTCCGACTGCCCCAAGAAGAGAAGGCGGCTGGCTGGGTGCCGAGACCACGGCTCAACTCTGGATTTGGAGCGCGCACGATGCTCACGGAGAACTCCCTGATGATTTATTTCATCCTGAGGCTGAGGTACCATGTGTGGGGCGATGAATGCAAGGTTTTTGTGCAGTGGACATTTCCATGATGAAATTTCGTTACGTTCACTGCTGCGAGGTTACATCTATTGCCGTATATTTTTAGTCAATTGCTGTATTTTCTGGTATACAATATATTTAATAAATTGTCCTAATTTCATAACAAAGGTTTTTGGGTTAGATCGTGTAAATATAAATGTGTCATAACCCTACACTACCTGACACAGCCAATTAGTAAGGAATTTGTCACGTAAACAAAACTCCACTTAGTTACTACTTCAGCCCACCGGTGTTTTGGAGAGTAAATCCACAAGATGAGTACGACGTTTCACTGGTAATTACATCCAGCATCATCGGGCGATTTGCCAGAATAGTGAAGCCATCCCCCTGCTTCCGGTCTTAAATAGAGAAAGGCGATGTCATCACTGAACCCATCAGGTGCAGAAATCAGAGGCGGGGAGGGGGATTATTGAAATTATATAATTGATTAGTAATCATTTAATTAGTATGTTTCCTCTATAAGTAATGATAAATGAGAGATGTCTTCTTCCTCCACGCGTTTGTTCCACTCACGTGGGGTCCACCGTCCTTGCCACCTTCTCCACACCGCCCCGTCCCGCGCCATCTCTCCCTCCGCTCCTCGGGCCACCACGTTCGACCGCATCACCACATCGCCCCACGTCTTCTTCTTCTGCCTTCATCTCCTCATCTTACAATCACAATAACGTAATAATACGCTTCCAGGCCGCACTAAGCCTGTAGCTGTCAGAGAGGTTAAAATAATACAAATTTTCTCAGTTTCAATGGATTCTCGAATTAGTCTTGGCCAGTAATAATGAGTTTTACACAACACTTCATCGTTATCAAAATACATTAAGTGTCCTTGTTGGCAAACATGTTCTGCAACTTCCAACAGTTATGTTTGAGAGTGTTTAATATTTATTTGGTGTTCTTTTAGTCTTACGCTAATGTTACGTCTCATCTGTCCAATATAACATCTGCCACATAAGCCATTAATCCGATACACACCATCCGTTGACAACTTAGGCAATTCATCTTAAGTACAAGATACTATATTTTGAATTTTGTGTACCATGCCAAATCTTACTTAGATGTTTAGCTTTTTGCTTTTCCAAAACTCGAGCTAATTTCTCAATTACTCCCACGATATATGGTATTTTAATTTTCGATTTAAAGCTTTCGTGACTGCAATGATTCATCTTCTTTGGTTCTTTCGGTAAAGTCACGTAGAATGAGAATAAAATAATAAATTGATAAAATAAAATAACAATAATATTCTCACGACGTTTCGGCCACAACACAAGAGGCCTTCATCAGGTGAAGGGAGCGAGACTGTCTGGTAGGACAGCGCTGGAGTGAGAGAGCCACGTTCAGATCACGGCTTTTAAGCTGTGTGAGAGGAACAAAGAGCCTTGACGAAGGAATTAGCATAAAATTTAGCATTGAAAGGCTGAATGATTAGCTTGTGACTGGTCACAGAAATAGCTATGTTAAAAGTTAAAGCATACACATCCGCAGAGGCACCCATTGTTAAAAGGAATTAGCATAGAATTTAGCATTGAAATAGCTAAATTAAGGCATTCGCTTGTAACTGCTACAGAAATAGTTACGTTGAAGTCAGAGCATACACATTCACCGAGGCACTTAGTACAAATCAAAACAGGAGAATTTAGCATTGAAATAACTAGGCGAATTTAGCATTGAAATAACTGGGTGATTTGCTAGTGACTGGTCACAGAAATGACTACAAATCTGAGCTATTCACAGTACTATATAGTGAACCAATAAAAACTAAAATATAAATTACCTTCATGTTATCAATAAACTCTATATTCTCCAATCAGCTAAGCTACCAACCATAAGTCGTTATATATCACAATGCTATATGGCGAAAAAATGGGTGGATTCTTACCCTCAAATTTCCATACCACGGATAGCTACGGGCCCCGTTCAGACGGACGAGTTCGTCCATGGTCGGAACAGAGGAGGGGGAGAGAGACAGCTGCGAAGCCCTAGTATACTCCATGTTGTAAACCATACCATTAACCGTGGTGTGAGAGGTATTAAGAGGCAATGCTGGTGAAAGAGCTGCGGTCTGAAGGTCATCGTAAAATTACAATTAATTAAGAACAGAAATGATTTAACACATCTTTCCAGTGGTTACTGAGCCTGAATCCATCTTCTCGGTTGAAATTGTCTCTGTGCTTGTATATGTGAATGGCCTCATGAACGAATCTCTCATGGTAGCCAGTTGGTTTGCAAAGAACCTCCGTCTTGGAGAAGTCAATGTCATGTGAGCCCACTGAATTGTAACAGTGATCTGCCACGGCAGAGGAGTTCGTCTTACCGTGTTTCAAGTCTGCTTTATGTTCGCGGATGCGATCCGAGATATGTCTTTTGGTTTCTCCAATGTAGCTACTACCACAGAGGCACCGACCAGGAACACATTACCAGTGAACTCAAACACGTACACCAGGCTCTCAGGGCTAATGGCTACTCCGACTACACAATCCGCAAAGCCATCACTCCAGTCATGAAGAAGGATCCTCTTGTGGAGCCACTCAAAACCATCACCTTACCCTACATTGCAGGGGTCACTAAAAAGATCTCCAAAATCCTGAATAAACACAAGATCCAGGTCCGATTCAACACAGTACACAAAATCCGTGATTTAGTTCCATCTGTAAAAGATGCTCTTCCAGACATACAGTACCCGGGCGTTTACAAACTAAAGTGCCTCTGTGGTAGTAGCTACATTGGAGAAACCAAAAGACATATCTCGGATCGCATCCGCGAACATAAAGCAGACTTGAAACACGGTAAGACGAACTCCTCTGCCGTGGCAGATCACTGTTACAATTCAGTGGGCTCACATGACATTGACTTCTCCAAGACGGAGGTTCTTTGCAAACCAACTGGCTACCATGAGAGATTCGTTCATGAGGCCATTCACATATACAAGCACAGAGACAATTTCAACCGAGAAGATGGATTCAGGCTCAGTAACCACTGGAAAGATGTGTTAAATCATTTCTGTTCTTAATTAATTGTAATTTTACGATGACCTTCAGACCGCAGCTCTTTCGCCAGCATTGCCTCTTAATACCTCTCACACCACGGTTAATGGTATGGTTTACAACATGGAGTATACTAGGGCTTCGCAGCTGTCTCTCTCCCCCTCCTCTGTTCCGACCATGGACGAACTCGTCCGTCTGAACGGGGCCCGTAGCTATCCGTGGTATGGAAATTTGAGGGTAAGAATCCACCCATTTTTTCGCCATATAGCATTGTGATATATAACGACTTATGGTTGGTAGCTTAGCTGATTGGAGAATATAGAGTTTATTGATAACATGAAGGTAATTTATATTTTAGTTTTTATTGGTTCACTATATAGTACTGTGAATAGCTCAGATTTGTAGTCATTTCTGTGACCAGTCACTAGCAAATCACCCAGTTATTTCAATGCTAAATTCGCCTAGTTATTTCAATGCTAAATTCTCCTGTTTTGATTTGTACTAAGTGCCTCGGTGAATGTGTATGCTCTGACTTCAACGTAACTATTTCTGTAGCAGTTACAAGCGAATGCCTTAATTTAGCTATTTCAATGCTAAATTCTATGCTAATTCCTTTTAACAATGGGTGCCTCTGCGGATGTGTATGCTTTAACTTTTAACATAGCTATTTCTGTGACCAGTCACAAGCTAATCATTCAGCCTTTCAATGCTAAATTTTATGCTAATTCCTTCGTCAAGGCTCTTTGTTCCTCTCACACAGCTTAAAAGCCGTGATCTGAACGTGGCTCTCTCACTCCAGCGCTGTCCTACCAGACAGTCTCGCTCCCTTCACCTGATGAAGGCCTCTTGTGTTGTGGCCGAAACGTCGTGAGAATATTATTGTTATTTTATTTTATCAATTTATTATTTTATTCTCATTCTACGTGACTTTACCGAAAGAACCAAAGAAGGGGTATTTTAATTGTTTAATAACCTGATTCAGCAGTATTGCTGTTCGATCTTGGTTTAGCATTCATTGCTGTTAATTTGAGCATTATTGTAGACATTCAATCGTAGCGTTTCTTTGACATGTTCAATCTCTCTCCCCAGACATTCACCATCTGACACTGTTTTAGCCAGATGTATGAGCATCTTGATGAGAGAGGTTTTCTGTACGGGGTGATGATGCGAATCTGCATTCAGATAGGCATCAGTATGCGTTCCCTTTTGGTAAACGCTGTGTGTGTTATTTTACCATTTAGGCCTCGTCCGATAAATCACCTCTCCTAAGGAAATAAGTATTTAGAGGCCACACGGGACCGGGGGGGGGGGGGGGGAGTTTATCGTTGTGTCTGTTGCTGCGAGCAGATAGCGCGCAATGGAGAGCTTGCTCAGAGCGGAGCTGGGCACGGACTTGGCGAGGCCGCTGGGCGCTTCGGCCGGTGGAGGCTGCATCAGCACCGGGCAGAGCTACGAGACGGGGCGCGGACACGTGTTCACCAAGATCAACGCCAAGAGCGGGGCACCCTCCTCTACGCCTCCTCTACGCCTCCTCACCACCTCACCTCCTCTACCCTTCTCCTTGCCTCCTCTACTCCTCCTCACCACGCCACCTCACCACGCCACCTCACCTCCTCACCACGCCACCTCACCTCCTCACCACGCCACCTCACCTCCTCACCACGCCACCTCACCTCCTCACCACGCCACCTCACCTCCTCACCACGCCACCTCAACACCTCACCACCTCACCTCCTCTACCCTCCTCTTCGCCTCCTCTACACCACCCTGCATCCTTGCCTCAACCTTCATTCATTCAGCCCTGTCATTAATGTATCACTTTTTTTTTAGCTACGACTACTAGCTAATTTGTCAGTTACTCCCACGATATATGGTATTTTAATTGTTTAATAACCTGATTCAGCAGTATTGCTGTTTGATCTTGGTTTAGCATTCACTGCTCTGTTAATTTGAGCATTTTTGTAGACATTCAATCGTAACGTTTCTTTGACATGTTTAATCTCTCTCCTCAGACTTTGACCATCTGACACTGTTTTAGCCAGATGTATGAGCATCTTGTTGAGAAAGGATTTCTGTGCGGGGTGATGATGCCAATCTGCATTCAGATAGGCATCAGTATGTGTTCCCTTTCGGTAAACGCTGTGTGTGTTACTTTACCATTTAGGCCTCGTCCGAGCAAAATATCCAGGAAAGGGAGGGTGTTATTCACCTCCATTTCCATGGTGAACTGGATGGCCGGTTTTTGTGACTTGAGATGATTTAGACATTCATTCATTAAGTGTATCCTTACCATGTCGCCAGACAACCAAAGTGTCATCTACATATCTACACCAAAAAGTGGGTTTATATGTACTTGAAGCAAGTGCTCTTGCAACCCGGGGGTTGAGGACCCCTGTGTTAGAGGCCACACGGGACGGGGGGGGGGGGGGAGTTTATCGTTGTGTTTGTCGCTGCGAGCAGACAGCGTGCAATGGAGAGCTTGCTCAGAGCGGAGCTGGGCACGGACTCGGCGAGGCCGCTGGGCGCTGCGGCCGGTGGAGGCTGCATCAGCACCGGGCAGAGCTACGAGACGGGGCGCGGACACGTGTTCACCAAGATCAACGCCAAGAGCGGGGCACCCTCCTCTACGCCTCCTCACCACCTCACCTCCTCTACCCTCCTCTTCGCCTCCTCTACACCACCTTGCATCCTCGCCTCAACCTTCATTCAGTCAGTCCTGTATCACTTTTTTTCGCTGCGACTACTAGCACCACCATGGTGAATGTTGCAGTGAACTTCCCTTCCGTTGATTCCCCCCTCCACCCACGTTAAGGGACTCGGTCTACCAGACACTTTGACCGCTTCGTCTCATCCACTCCCCGTTCAACCACCGCGCCTCACTGCAGTTCACAAGAACGCACTCAACTAAACAACTCGGTCACCCACTCATCCAGTCACTAACTCAATCACCCTATCACACACTCATCCAGTCACCCACGCATCCAGTCGCCCACGCAATCACCCTATCATCCAGTCACCCACTCACTCAATCACCCTATCACACACTCATCTCGTCACTAATTCAATCACACACTCAGCTAGTCACTCAGTCAATCATCCTCTCACTCACTCATCCAATCACCCACTCATTCAGTCACCCATTCATCCAGTCACCCACTCATCCAGTCACCCATTCATCCAGTCACCCACTCATCCAGTCACCCACTCATCCAGTCACCCATTCAATCACGCACTCATCCACTCACCCACTCATTCAGTCACCCACTCATCCAGTCAACCACACAATCATCCTATCACCTACGCATCCTGTCACCCACTCATCCAGTCACCCACTCATCCAGTCACCCACTCATCCAGTCACCCACTCATCCAGTCACTCACGCATCTGGTCACTGACTCAATCACCCTATCACACACTCCTCAACTCGTTTACTCAAACACTCACCCATTTACTCACCCACCCGCTCACCACTATGCAGGTCACCTCACTCTTCTTTTCAGATTTATCAGTTTGCACTGCTCCACTCTGGAATCCACACCCGGTCTTCCTGTTTTCCCAAACTCTTGCAACAATAAACTTGATTAATTTAAGGAACGCGTTTCTTTGATCTTAATTATCTAATTACTCATTGGACAGTTATGTATTATTATTTTTTATTGTTGCTGGCCGCTTGGCGTTTTGTATTGTGGGGTTTGCATCGCTGTCAACCCTTTATCAGTGCCTTCCTTATTATAGACCAATTCAGACCTTGTTGGCCGTATTGCCGTATGGACCTAAAAACTCGCTTTCCCCCAACAGAATACGGGTAAACCGTGTGGGTTGGCGGCTATGGGTTTTGTTGTGTTTGCAAGTCCAAGTTATAGGACTGCACCCTGGGTTGTGCGTGGTTCTCATTGGTGGGCGATTCCCTTCGCTGTGTTGCACGCCAGTGGCTGGGGGCTGCCTGGGGCCAGTGACGTGTGAGCCGGTCCCAATGTGTACCGGCAAACATTTACCGCCAGGTGACCCTAGTGTTTATTGCCCGTCTCCACGTGGATACCTGAAACCCATGTCAATCCACTGCTGGATGAGTCCCGCAATGAAGATACAATCAGTACATCCACTTTCCTTTTGGACTCCACCTGTTCCATTGGCGGCCGAATGCGAATCTAAATGTGCATACGTTAGAGACTGGTTAATGCGCATAGAAATCAAACCAATTGACCTACGACATTTGCCTCATCAACTTTTATAGAATTTTAGATGTGCATTACAGCTACTTTAGCCGGATGGTTGTGGTGGCTATGTATGCCTGTAATCCACGACTACGTGGAGGTGAGGGTTGGTGGATCACAAAAATGTTGCGACAACTCCCACCCCTTGGTCGTCAAGGAGGTAGAGAAGGCGGTGTGGATTAATGTGGACTCCGCCTGTTCCATCTGTAGATTTGTGATAGAGCATTTGCTTGGATTTCTCCAGGTGCTCCGATTTCCTCCCACATGTAAACACTCATTAATCTTGATTTGAAGCTTTCGTGACTGCAGGAATCCTTACTCTTTGGTTCTTTCGGTAAAGTCACGTAGGTAGAAAAAATAATAATGGATCACGACGTTTCGATCGCCACACAAGCAATCTCACTGAGTCTCAAGACTCTTGTTCAGGAGGGCCTAAACATTTGGATGTTTGGCTAGTACCAGTTACATTGTATGTTGTTGTTTTCCCATGGGAGTAAACCCATACAGAGAAAGGGACCAGAATGAGGAAAGCGAAGCCAGGCAGTCCTTCAGAAGATGTCATGCACGGGCGTGACCACTGCACCACCTTGCCGCCCAAACAAATGTAATTTAAATAATGTACAATACTGGCAAATAAACCCTATTAGTATCAACTGAATTTCTGGACAATGTGGCACGTGTATAGCTGCATCGGTGTTTCTAAAAGTCGTGTTCACATTGCCTGAAATTAATAATATTATAAAGTACAGGTTTCCCACCTCTGGTTTCGTTTTACTTACTGGTTGTCCTCATTATGTGTGTCACAGGTAATATGGCAAGGAACATATTACGCAGCACGAGTTGTAGGATTAGGGCAATTATGGTGACACACGTGACCCCCTCTACACAAGAAACAGCTGAGAGTCAATGCTGTGGTGTTGTGCGATTGGTGCAAGCGACCCATCATTGTGTTTTGATGTTGAGCTGTTAAAATTGCACTGTTGTGGGGTGAGGTCAAGGCCGATGACTTCTTCCAGCGGTGTCAAGATCAGCATTTTGAAGAGGCTCGCGGAGGATGATACTGGGCACTAGGGTGCAGTCTCCCTCCATGAACAACAGAGGGCAGAGGAGCGACGGTCACAACAATTATTGGCGGAGCACTGGGCGTATAAAACACAAAGATGCAAGAAAGTTTATCTCGGGGAGTTAACCCACAACACCTGGGTCTGTCATGCGTGTTCACACGATAACGCGTTTTCACTACGTTGAGATTTATAAGGGCACGGGGTGACCAATAAAGTCTGAATTGGTCTGTAATAAGCTCGGCCCTAAGGGGTTGACAGATATGAAATAATCGAGCAGACAGACACGGGCCTGACTTCATCCACAGATGCCTTGTTGAGTCTCTAATTTTTAGGATTCTGCTTGAGATGTCTTGCCAATTCTTCACCAAATAATATGTACGTGTGAGTAACCAGACCTACCTGAGATACCACGCCTCGTAGAGAGCCAAAATAAATATCGTACGTTTATAGATTGCTCGGTAACCTCCGTTCCATGCTGCCATCGACTGGCCAAGAATGTGGCCTGTAGATGCTGCCATCTGCTGGCCAATAATGTAGATGGCAGCATGGAAGGTGGTGAATTGCGGTCGTTGAGATGAGTTTTGATTGGTGAGATGAGTGAGGTTGGTGCAGTGGATGAGATGGGTGCAGTCAGTCTGGTGACTGTGTGGTTGGTGTGGTGAATGTAGTGGGTGGTGTGGTGAATGTAGTGGTTGGTGTGGTGACTGTGTGGTTGGTGTGGTGACTGTGTGGTTGGTGTGGTGAATGTAGTGGTTGGTGTGGTGAATGTAGTGGTTGGTGTGGTGAATGTAGTGGTTGGTGTGGTGAATGTGGTGGTTGGTGTGGTGAATGTAGTAGTTGGTGTGGTGAATGTAGTGGTTGGTGTGGTGAATGTAGTGGTTGGTGTGGTGAATGTAGTGGTTGGTGTGGTGAATGTAGTGGTTGGTGTGGTGAATGTAGTGGGTGGTGTGGTGACTGTGTGGTTGTTGTGGTGAATGTAGTGGGTGGTGTGGTGAATGTAGTGGTTGGTTTGGTGAATGTAGTGGTTGGTTTGGTGAATGTAGTGGGTGGTGTGGTGAATGTAGTGGGTGAGATGAGTGTAGTAGGTGTGATGAGTGCCATTTGTGCGGTTAGTGGAGTTGGTGTTTGGTGAGTGAGGTGAGTGTGGTGTGATTGGTGAGGTGTAGTTGGTGAGGTTAGGTTTGTGAGGTGTAATTGGGGTGGTGAGGTGGGTGAGGTGTAATTGGTGAGGTAAAGTTGGTGAGTGTATCAGTGAGCACCTGGAGGATTCTCCTCCACGGTCGCCTTTGTCTCCCCCAGTAGCGATGTTCACTCCACACCGCACCAGGAACTCATCTGAGGCTGAGTCGACCTCACACTCTCTCACTGTCTCACAACAACAACAACAACCGCCATTCGCCACTAAGTGGCGGTGACGTCACCACGATGCTTGTGCCAGGCCATGTGCACCTTGAGGCCACGTGAAGTGTCGAACGCCCGCTGGCAGGAGGTCACGGGGCAGACCCAGGTGGTGCCACGGGTCGACTGACTGAGATGACTGTCTGATGCACCACCTGTGCCCCCTGCTCACACTCACGCACGCGCACTCACTCACAAGCGCGAGTTCGCGTTTTCAGGAGATATAAAATAATTTATATTTCATGCCAGTTGGTTCTGAAGGGCGGCTGTTTGTAATTTGGGCGTTCGTAAGTCGAGGACTGTCTGTAAATAAAGATTCCGATTGTGGGGCTTTCACCGTGGGATGAGCTTGGCCCGATCCGCGGGGGCGTGGCTTGCACGACAGTGGGCGGGGCATAGCCGCGACGGGCGTGGCTTATCCAGGAAGTGGAGACCGCGAACGCCGGACTGCAAGCCTGAGGGAAGCGCGCTCCTTTTAAAGTTAACAACAACATTGTTAAATGTAAGTAGCGCCTCTCTACTTTATTATTGTTTTACTTGTTTAATACATTACTTGTGGTGCCGTGAGTCGAGTGAAATGAGTCAATAACCTTGCTAGACATGGCTAAGCTTTTAATAAGGGGCGCCGCGGTGTCGAGAAGTTAACTACCTCGCTAGGCCTACAGCAGCGTGGAGGTTCCATCCAGACCCTGACGCCTGCTCTGTATTTGTTAATTTTTTCCCCTGTGGTCGCGTAGATTCTTCTCCTGGTCCTTCGGTTTTCCCCTCCACATTTAGAAACGTGAGTTTAGAGTACTTGACTGCTATAAATGTCCACATGATAAGCCACTTTCGTTGAGCTATCATTTGTGTCCAGGTCGCTTCTGATAAGAGTTATATAGCTCAGTGGGCCTTACCTGGTTAAATAGAAATAGTTTATAGTTTAGTTTATAGTTCATAAGAACTCGTGACAAGGGTCAGTGTCTACTTCAAATATTGTTCAGGCTCTGGAGACCTCCAAAGTTATTCGTGATGTTATACATTTGGTTCGTTTTGAGCATAATCGCGACCTCATAATTATTACGTGATACACACGCTGAATATACGCACACAACCATCGTGTACACGTGTGTCGTGCCCTCTATTGTCCACATAGACGGCTTGTGCTGACGAGAGAACGATCTTAACGTACAATGTCGTGACATGTATCAGCCCTTTGTCGATCCAGCGTTTTGATAGAGGCCTCCCCCACACCACGGCGTTCGTGGGAGTTGTTTAACCATACTTCACCATGCCGGTCAATGCGGGTTTGGTGAAGTGAGGAGGCCCAGAAACTTGTATATGCAGATACGAGTTTGCCTGTGCTTGCATCTGCAGAATTACATTCTCACACATCTTCAAGTGTAGTTTAATACTTCTAAAAATGCATTTATTCTTCAGGATTCCATAAAGTACTGTGGTAAAAAGAAAACAACTTGATTTGAATAAATTTCGATTTAAAGCTTTCGTGACTGCAGGGATTCATCTTCTTGGTTCTTTCGGTAAAGTCACGTCGAAGGGAAATAATAAAATAATAAAAATTTAACTATAAAATTCTCACGACGTTTCGGCCACAACACAAGTAGCCTTCCTCAGGTGAAGAAACAGAACTGTCGGAAAGACAGCGCTCCAATGAACACTGCTAAGCTTGGCAGCGTATTTTAAGCTGGGTGGGAGGAGCAGAGCGCCTTGACAAAGGAGTTTACATATCAACAGAATAATTTAGCATTTAAGTAGCTGTGTTAATGTGAGTTATTAGCAGGATGTTAACGTCAGAAATTAGCATGTAACTGTGAGATTAGCATGATGTTATTGCGAGGAATTAGCATGTAACTTGTCACGGAAGTAGCTATGTTAAAGTCAGAGTTTATATATCAACAGAGGCATTTAGTATATTGACGCTAAAGAACTGCAACTACCCAACTATCATACAACAAACCGATGTGAAAGAACTAAATATAAACTACATCAATATAATCAATGTACTCAATATATTCTCCACTAAGCTGAGCTACTAACAATACGTCATTATACATTACACTTCTATGTCGCAAAAATTATTATAATATGCCTCCAAATAATGTTTTATTATAAACTGCCATAGACAGACCCCAACATTGAATTATACGCAGCGTTACTATACACTACCCTATACCTTAGATTATAATAATATTACACTGTATTATTTTACCAACCGTACTGTATACCACACTGCTATATATTGACTATACAATTACGATACTATATATTACCAAATAAATTATATTAAACATTACACTGAATACTTTGTTAAACAAGGAATGCTTTGAGCTTGTGGGTTGAATCCATCTGTGTGAAGTTGTGTTATTTTCCCATATGCAAGGTGGGGTCTCTCTGGGTTCCACTCACACAAACATCTCAATGCAATGGGACCTTTCTGAAAATGCAGTACTTAGACTCAATTAAGCTTTCCTGGGTAACTAGTTAACATTGTAATAATTAGCATGAGAGATAATGACGTTCAGTTATAAGTGCCATTAATTGTACTATACTGTACTTTTATTGAAGACTATTTTACGTAGTTGTTTGTAAAAAAAAGTGTCAATTCTCAAAACTTTTTGACGGGCCCTCGTACAGAAATGATATTACAATCTTATATGGAGATTGCGAGTCAGAGTGTTGTGAATAGTGGAGTGAACGTGTGGTGCCATCATTATATTGTTGGTGTGTATATACAGAAAGGCCTATTTGGTGGGTAACATTAGGAAAATGGAGGTAGTTCGTCATTGTTGTTAAACAAAATCTTATTTGGGTGGATAAGAGGAGTAAAATCGTACATGATAGGAACTGCAATATTGTGGAGTTCTGGTATAATGAGTTGTAGTATATATGAATCTTATGTCACCTTAAGTATGCCTGTGTGAGTACACTCGTGACACGGGTGTCATTCGCGTGACCTTTGTCTTTTGTTTCAGATGTGCGAGAGCAACTCCGCTGCGAGTCAAGGTGGTGCTGGGAGAATTGCCTTCACCATTGATGGCACTTCACCAGCACCCATCTCAACCCCACCTCAATCCGGTAGGATTACAAGAACGAAAAAACGTATCTCTTGTGACGTCTGTGGGAAAAAATTCCAGCTGGCATGGTGCCTAGAAGCCCACGTAAGAACGCACAAGGAGACCCGTGATCAATGGTGCGGCATATGCGGGAAAAGGTTTGATCAGCTAGGAAAATTAAAAAGGCATTTGAAGACCCATGAGAAGGATTACGTGATAAAGGGTGCACCAGGCTTAGTGAATAACGGCAGTTTTGCCAATGCGGTGTTGAATCCACCGTCGCCCTATGAGATGTGCTCAGTCTGCGGATTTTTAAGTCCTATTGAAATCCTGAAAACTCATGAAAGTCTTCACGCACAGTTCTTGTACAGACCGAAGCCTGAACATGATTACACTTCGACAGAAGATAGCGGCGTTAAGATAAATGACATGAAATCCAATTTTCTTGAATGCTTTGGCCTAGTTCCACGTCAACAAACTGCTTCACCAGTCAGTGAGAATAAACCATACGCTGCTCTCGATCCTATGACGAGCATGAAAGTGTTGATGGCCTTGCAGCAGAAGAAGAAGGAAAAGCGAAGTAGACCTAAGCCCATTAAAAGAAAGAAGACCACCACCAGCGTCACCAATTGCAGCAGTAGCAACAGCCAGAATTCGGACATCAAGAGGATGGACTGCACGGAAGCAGGAGGCTGCGTGGAGCAGAGCATCCCCAAGGTGGATGAACCCAACCTGGCACCTTTAGGTACGTCCTAGTAATGCACACACTACATTTCATTTGGATGTAATTCATAATTTCACAAATTAGTTAATGTACGCATATGTTGACCATATCTGTATGCCTGCGCTGAGGAGTCTAGAGATCTGATGTGGTGCTGCTCGGATGTTGGGTTAAACCGTGAAACTCTGGGTTTCAGTCACCGAGCCATGATTAAACTGGCTTCTCATTGATGTTCTTATCCAGTTACCAAACACTTCTTCCAGCAAACACTTCTGATGTCGCGTGATGTGTAGGAAATTGCAATAACCTCCTAGTGGATAAAAAACGGTCACGAAGGGATGTCATGAGTAGTGCAATGATATCTCCTTCCACGAGCTGTTCTCTTACATGAGGTGGTTCACTGCTGTGTGAGAGTTGCACAGGGGTACTTCATCTCATGACATGGAGCCAATAGCACCATTGGAAGAAAACTGAGTAAAATACATTGCTTGACAAATTCCAAAAAGTATCTATTTCTTAACCGGGGTAAATTTTGCTTAAACAAGTGGGTAAATTTAGGGAATATTTTTGAATGTATAGACCGAGTCATTTCCACAATGGGAATTTCCTCTTCATTGTACTAACACCTAACTTCCATGTGTATTTACTCGTTCTATTGCAGGTAATTATTGTGTAATTAATGAACTGTAATAGAATAATCTGGCTCAACCACCTCAATGTTAAATTATAGTTGTTGCTCTGCATCAACATCAACCACACGAAGAAGTGCAAAATGTTGGGGCTTCAAAATAAGCCCCAAAAATGTGTTCTTCTGATATTTTTCAGGAAATCAGTATCTTGCTTTTCTACTATTTGCACGCATGTTGAACTTCTTTCGTACCATACGTAGCCAACCGTGCTAATCGGAGGTATTTGTTGCTGGCCATTTGGCATTTTAGGCCTTTGGGCCTTTGGGCCTGTGGTCAGCAACCGTGATTGATAAAACGTCCCATATACATAGTAATGCTATGGCATCCACTGCATGGTGATAAATAAATTATGTATTAGCGCGTGCGTGTGCTCAACGGTGGATGTCTTGTGTTCCAGAGGAAAAGCCCTTCCCGTGCAGTGACTGCTCGTACGGAGCGACGCAGAAGTCGAAGCTCAAGAGACACGTCCTGAGCGTTCACCACGTGTCCTTCGATAGCGCGCTGGACTCCAACTGCCCCAAGAAGAGAAGGCGGCTGGCTGGGTGCCAAGACCACGGCTCAACTCTGGATTTGGAGCGTGCACGATGCTCACGTAGAACTCCCTGATGATTTATTTCATCCTGAGGCTGAGGTACCACGTGTAGGGCGATGAACTCAAGGTTTTGTGCAGCGGACATTTCCATGATGAAATTTCGTCACGTTCACTGCTGCGAGGTTACATCTATTGCCGCATATGTTTAGTCAATTGCTGTATTTTCTGGTATACAATATATTTAATAAATTGTCCTAATTTCATAACAAAGGTTTTTGGGTTAGATCGTGTAAGTATAAATGTGTAATAACCCTACACCACCTGACACAGCCAATTAGTAAGGAATTTGTCACGTAAACAAAACTCCACTTAGTTACTACTTCAGCCCACCGGTGTTTTGGAGAGTAAATCCACAAGATGAGTACGACGTTTCACTGGTAATTACATCCAGCATCATCGGGCGATTTGCCAGAATAGTGAAGCCATCCCCCTGCTTCAGGTCTTAAATAGAGAAAGGCGATGTCATCACTGAACCCATCAGGTGCAGAAATCAGAGGCGGGGAGGGGGATTATTGAAATTATATAATTGATTAGTAATAATTAAATTAGTATGTTTCCTCTATAAGTAATGATAAATGTGAGATGTCTTCTTCTTCCACGCGTTTGTTCCACTCACGTGGGGTCCGCCGTCCTTGCCACCTTCTCCACACCGCCCCGTCCCGCGCCATCTCTCCCTCCGCTCCTCGGGCCACCACGTTCGACCGCATCACCAAATCGCCCCACGTCTTCTTCTGCCTTCATCTCCTCATCTTACAATCACAATTACTTAATAATACGCTTCCAGGCCGCACTAAGCCTGTAGCTGTCAGAGAGGTTAAAATAATACAAATTTTCTCAGTTTCAATGGATTCTCGAATTAGTCTTGGCCAGTAATAATGAGTTTTACACAACACTTCATCGTTATCAAAATACATGAAGTGTTGTTGTTGGCAAGCATGTACTGCAACTTCTGACAGTTATGTTTGAGAGTGTTTAATATTTATTTGGTGTTCCTTTAGTCTTACGCTAATGTTACATCCCATCTGTCCAATATAACATCTGCCACATAAGCCATTCATCCGATACACACCATCCGTTGACAACTTAGGCAATTCATCTTAAGTACAAGATACTATTTTTTGAATTTTGTGTACCGTGCCAAATCTTACTTAGATGTTTAGCTTTTTGCTTTTTCAAAACTCGAGCTCATTTCTCAATTACTCCCACGATATATGGTATTTTAATTGTTTAATAACCTGATTCAGCAGTATTGCTGTTCGATCTTGGTTTAGCATGTATTGCTGTTAATTTGAGCATTATTGTAGACATTCAATCGTAGCGTTTCTTTGACATGTTCAATCTCTCTCCCCAGACATTCACCATCTGACACTGTTTTAGCCAGATGTATGAGCATCTTGATGAGAGAGGTTTTCTGTACGGGGTGATGATGCGAAGCTGCATTCAGATAGGCATCAGTATGCGTTCCCTTTTGGTAAACGCTGTGTGTGTTATTTTACCATTTAGGCCTCGTCCGATAAATCACCTCTCCCAAGGAAATAAATATTTAGAGGCCACACGGGACCGGGGGGGGGGGGGGAGTTTATCGTTGTGTCTGTTGCTGAGAGCAGATAGCGCGCAATGGAGAGCTTGCTCAGAGCGGAGCTGGGCACGTACTCGGCGAGGACGCTGGGCGCTTCGGCCAGTGGAGGCTGCATCAGCACCGGGCAGAGCTACGAGACGGGGCGCGGACACGTGCTCACCAAGATCAACGCCAAGAGCGGGGCACCCTCCTCTACGCCTCCTCTACGCCTCCTCACCACCTCACCTCATCTACCCTTCTCCTCGCCTCCTCTACGCCTCCTCACTACGCCACCTCACCACGCCACCTCACCTCCTCACCACGCCACCTCACCTCCTCACGCCACCTCACCTCCTCACCACGCCACCTCACCTCCTCACCACGCCACCTCAACACCTCACCACCTCACCTCCTCTACCCTCTTCTTGGCCTCCTCTACACCACCCCGCATCCTTGCCTCAACCTTCATTCATTCAGCCCTGTCATTAATGTATCACTTTTTTTTTAGCTGCGACTACTAGCTAATTTGTCAGTTACTCCCACAATATATGGTATTTTAATTGTTTAATAACCTGATTCAGCAGTATTGCTGTTTGATCTTGGTTTAGAATTCACTGCTCTGTTAATTTGAGCATTATTGTAGACATTCAATCGTAGCGTTTCTTTGACATGTTTAATCTCTCTCCTCAGACTTTGACCATCTGACACTGTTTTAGCCAGATGTATGAGCATCTTGTTGAGAAAGGATTTCTGTGCGGGGTGATGATGCCAATCTGCATTCAGATAGGCATCAGTATGTGTTCCCTTTCGGTAAACGCTGTGTGTGTTACTTTACCATTTAGGCCTCGTCCGAGCAAAATATCCAGGAAAGGGAGTGTGTTATTCACCTCCATTTCCATGGTGAACTGGATGGCCGGTTTTTGTGAATTGAGATGATTTAGACATTCATTCATTAAGTGTATCCTTCCCATGTCGCCAGACAACCAAAGTGTCATCTACATATCTACACCAAAAAGTGGGTTTTAATGTACTTGAAGCAAGTGCTCTTGCAACCCGGGGGTTGAGGACCCCTGTGTTAGAGGCCACACGGGACGGGGGGGGTGGGGAAGTTTAACGTTGTGTTTGTCGCTGCGAGCAGACAGCGTGCAATGGAGAGCTTGCTCAGAGCGGAGCTGTGCACGGACTCGGCGAGGCCGCTGGGCGCTGCGGCCGGTGGAGGCTGCATCAGCACCGGGCAGAGCTACGAGACGGGGCGCGGACACGTGTTCACCAAGATCAACGCCAAGAGCGGGGCACCCTCCTCTACGCCTCCTCACCACCTCACCTCCTCTACCCTCCTCTTCGCCTCCTCTACACCACCTTGCATCCTGGCCTCAACCTTCATTCAGTCAGCCCTGTATCACTTTTTTTCGCTGCGACTACTAGCACCACCGTGGTGAATGTTGCAGTGAACTTCCCCTCGTTGATTCCCCCCTCCACCCACGTTAAGGGACTCGGTCTACCAGACACTTTGACCGCTTCGTCTCATCCACTCCGCGTTCAACCACCGCGCCTCACTGCAGTTCACAACAACGCACTCAACTAAACAACTCGGTCACCCACTCATCCAGTCACTAACCCAATCACCCTATCACACATTCATCCAGTCACTAACTCATCCAGTCACTAACTCAATCACCCTATCACACACTCATCTCGTCACTAATTCAATCACCCTATCACCCACTCATCCAGTTAACCACTCATCCAGTCACCCACTCATTCAGTCACCCACTCATTCAGTCACCCACTCATCCAGTCACCCACTCATTCAGTCACCCACTCAATCACCCTATCACCCACTCATCAAATCAGCCACGCATCCAGTCACCCACTCATCCAGTCATCCACGCAATCACCCTATAACCCACTCATCCAGTCACCCACTCAATCACCCTATCACATACTCATCTAGTCACTAATTAAATCACCCTATCACCCACTCATCCAGTCACCCACTCATCTAGTCACCCACTCATTTAGTCACCCACTCAATCACCCACTCATCTAATCACCCACGCATTCAGTCACCCACGCATCCAGTCACCCACTCATCCGGTCACTGACTCAATCACCCTATCACACACTCCTCCACTCGTTTACTCAAACACTCACCCATTTACTCACCCACCCACTCACCACCATGCAGGTCACCTCACTCTTCTTTTCAGATTTATCAGTTTGCACTGCTCCACTCTGGAATCCACTCCCGGTCTTCCTGTTTTCCCAAACTCTTGCAACAATAAACTTGATCAATTTAAGGAACGCGTTTCTTTGATCTTAATTATCTAATTACTCATTGGACAGTTATGTATTATTATTTTTTATTGTTACTGGCCGTTTGGCGTTTTGTATTGTGTGGGGTTTGCATCGCTGTCAACCCCTCATCAGTGCCTAACTTATTACAGAACAATTCAGACCTTGTTGGTCACCCCGTGCCCCTTATGAGTCCCATGACAAGGGAGAAACACACAAATAAACTTAACAAAAATGTTGCCCGTATTGAAACGGCCGTCTGCCGTATGGACCTGACAACTCACTTTCCCCCAACAGAATACGGGTAAACCGTGTGGGTTGGCGGCTATGGGTTTTGTTGTGTTTGCGAGTCCAAGTTATAGGACTGCACCCTGGGTTGTGCGTGGTTCTCATTGGTGGGAGATTCCCTTCGCTGTGTTGCACGCCAGTGGCTGGGGGCTGCCTGGGGCTAGTGACGTGTAAGCCGGTCCCAATGTGCACCGGCAAACATTTACCGCCAGGTGGCCCCAGTGTTTATTGCCCGTCTCCACGTGGATACCTGAAACCCACGTCAATCCACTGCTGGATGAGTCCCGCAATGAAGATACAATCAGTACATCCACTTTGCTTTTGGACACCACCTGTTCCATTGGCGGCCGAATGCGAATCTAAATGTGCATACGTTAGAGACTGGTTAATGCGCATAGAAATCAAACCAATTGACCTACGACATTTGCCCCATCAACTTTTGTAGAATTTTAGATGTGCATTACAGCTACTTTAGCCGGATGGTTGTGGTGGCTTTGTATGCCTGTAATCCACGACTACGTGGAGGTGAGGGTTGGTGGATCACAAAAATGTTGCGACAACTCCCACCCCTTGGTCGTCAAGGAGGTAGAGAAGGCGGTGTCGAATAATGTGGACTCCGCCTGTTCCATCTGTAGATTTGTGATAGAGCGTTGGCCCCCCATTTGCTTGGATTTCTCCAGGTGCTCCGATTTCCTCCCACATGTAAACACTCATTAATCTTGATTTGAAGCTTTCGTGACTGCAGGAATCCTTACTCTTTGGTTCTTTCGGTAAAGTCACGTAGGTAGAAAAAATAATAATGGATCACGACGTTTCGATCGCCACACAAGCAATCTCACTGAGTCTCAAGACTCTTGTTCAGGAGGGGCCTGACAACTTTTCGCAGGAGTAATTTGGATGTTTGGCTAGTACCAGTTACATTGTATGTTGTTGTTGTTTTGCTGTGGGAGTAAACCCATACAGAGAAAGGGACCAGAATGAGGAAAGCGAAGCCAGGCAGTCCTTCAGAAGATGTCATGCACGGGCGTGACCACTGCACCACCCTGCCGCCCAAACAAATGTAATTTAAATAATGTACAATACTGGCAAATAAACCCTATTAGTATCAACTGAATTTGTGGACAATGTGGCACGTGTATAGCTGCATCGGTGTTTCTAAAAGTCGTGTTCAAATTGCTTATTAAAAATATTATAAAGAACAGGTTTCTCACCTCTGGTTTCATTTGACTTACCGGTTGTCCTCATTATGTGTGTCACAGGTAATATGGCAAGGAAAATATTATGCAGCACGAGTTGTAGGATTAGGGCAATTATGGTGACACACGTGACCCCCTCTACACAAGTAACAGCTGAGAGTCAATGCTGGGATGTTGTGCGATTGGTGCAAGCGACACATCATTGTGTTTTGATGTTGAGCTGTTAAAATTGCACTGTTGTGAGGTGAGGTCAAGGCCGATAACTGCTTCCAGCGGTGTCAAGATCAGCATTTTGAAGAGGCTCGCGGAGGATGATACTGGGCAATGGGGTGCAGTCTCCCTCCATGAACAACAGAGGGCAGAGGAGCGACGCTCACAACAATAATTGGCGGAGCGCCGGGCGTATAAAAGACAAAGTTGGAAGAAAGTTTATCTCGGGGAGGTAACCCACAACACCTGGGTCTGTCCCGCGTGTTCACACGATAACGCGTTTTCACTACGTTGAGATTTATAAGGGCACGGGGTGACCAATAAAGTATGAATTGGTCTGTGATAAGCTCGGCCCTGATAAGGGGTTGACAGATATGAAATAATCGAGCAGACAGACACGGGCCTGACTTCATCCACAGATGCCTTGTTGAGTCTCTAATTTTTAGGATTCTGCTTGGGATGTCTTGCCAATTCCTCAGCAAATAATGTGTACGTGTGAGTAACCAGACCTACCTGAGATCTCACGCCTCGTAGAGAGCCAAAATAAATATCGTACGTTTATAGATTGCTCGGTAACCTCCGTTCCATGCTGCCATCGACTGGCCAAGAATGTGGCCTGTAGATGCTGCCATCTGCTGGCCACTGATGTAGATGTCAGCATGGAAGGTGGTGAATTGCGGTCGTTGAGATGAGTTTTGATTGGTGAGATGAGTGAGGTTGGTGCTGTGGATGAGATGGGTGCAGTCAGTCTGGTGACTGTGTGGTTGGTGTGGTGAATGTAGTGGGTGGTGTGGTGAATGTAGTGGTTGGTGTGGTGAATGTAGTGGTTGGTGTGGTGAATGTAGTGGTTGGTGTGGTGAATGTAGTGGTTGGTGTGGTGAATGTAGTGGGTGGTGTGGTGAATGTAGTGGTTGGTTTGGTGAATGTAGTGGGTGAGATGAGTGTAGTAGGTGTGATGAGTGCCATTTGTGCGGTTAGTGGAGTTGGTGTTTGGTGAGTGAGGTGAGTGTGGTGTGATTGGTGAGGTGTAATTGGTGAGGTTAGGTTGGTGAGGTGTAATTGTGGTGGTGAGGTGGGTGAGGTGTAATTGGTGAGGTAAAGTTGGTGAGTGTATCAGTGAGCACCTGGAGGATTCTCCTCCACGGTCGCCTTTGTCTCCCCCAGTAGCGATGTTCACTCCACACCGCACCAGGAACTCATCTGAGGCTGAGTCGACCTCACACTCTCTCACTGTCTCACAACAACAACAACAACCGCCATTCGCCACTAAGTGGCGGTGACGTCACCACGACGCTTGTGCCAGGCCATGTGCACCTTGAGGCCACGTGAAGTGTCGAACGCCCGCTGGCAGGTCACGGGGCAGACCCAGGTGGTGCCACGGGTCGACTGACTGAGATGACTGAGATGACTGGCTGATGCACCACCTGTGCCCCCTGCTCACACTCACGCACGCGCACTCACTCACAAGCGCGAGTTCGCGTTTTCAGGCGATATAAAATAATTTCTATTTCATGCCAGTTGGTTCTGAAGGGCGGCTGTTTGTAATTTGGGCGTTCGTAAGTCGAGGACTGTCTGTAAATAAAGATTCCGATTGTGGGGCTTTCACCGTGGGATGAGCTTGGCCCGATCCGCGGGGGCGTGGCTTGCACGACAGTGGGCGGGGCATAGCCGCGACGGGCGTGGCTTATCCAGGAAGTGGAGACCGCGAACGCCGGACTGCAAGCCTGAGGGAAGCGCGCTCCTTTTAAAGTTAACAACAACATTGTTAAATGTAAGTAGCGCCTCTCTACTTTATTATTGTTTTATTTGTTTAATACATTACTTGTGGTGCCGTGAGTCGAGTGAAATGAGTCAATAACCTTGCTAGACATGACTAAGCTTTTAATAAGGGGCGCCGCGGTGTCGAGATGTTAACTACCTCGCAGGCCTACAGCAGCGTGGAGGTTCCATCGAGACCCTGACGCCTGCTCTGTATTTGTTTATTTTTTCCCCCTGTCGTCGCGTAGATTCTTCTCCTGGTCCTTCGGTTTTCCCCTCCACATTTAGAAACGTGAATTTAGAGTACTTGACTGCTATAAATGTCCACATGATAAGCCACTTTCGTTGAGCTATCATTTGTGTCCAGGTCGCTTCTGATAAGAGTTATATAGCTCAGTGGGCCTTACCTGGTTAAATAGAAATAGTTTATAGTTTAGTTTATAGTTCATAAGAACTCGTGACAAGGGTCAGTGTCTACTTCAAATATTGTTCAGGCTCTGGAGACCTCCAAAGTTATTCGTGATGTTATACATTTGGTTCGTTTTGAGCATAATCGCGACCTTGTATAATTATGACGTGATACACACGCTGAATATACGCACACAAACATCGTGTACACGTGTGTCGTGCCCTCTATTGTCCACATAGACGGCTTGTGCTGACGAGAGAACGATCTTAACGTACAATGTCGTGACATGTATCAGCCCTTTGTCGATCCAGCGTTTTGATAGAGGCCTCCCCCACACCATGCCGTTCGTGGGAGTTGTTTAACCATACTTCACCATGCCGGTCAATGCGGGTTTGGTGAAGTGAGGAGGCCCAGAAACTTGTATATGCAGATACGAGTTTGCCTGTGCTTGCATCTGCAGAATTACATTCTCACACATCTTCAAGTGTAGTTTAATACTTCTAAAAATGCATTTATTCTTGAGGATTCCATAAAGTACTGTGGTAAAAAGAAAACAACTTGATTTGAATAAATTTCGATTTAAAGCTTTCGTGACTGCAGAGATTCATCTTCTTGGTTCTTTCGGTAAAGTCACGTAGAAGGGAAATAATAAAATAAAACATAATAAAATAAAATTCTCACAACGTTTCGGCCACAACACAAGCAGCCGTCCTCAGGTGAAGAAACAGAACTGTCGGAAAGACAGCGCTCCAATGAACACTGCTAAGCTTGGCAGCGTATTTTAAGCTGGGTGGGAGGAGCAGAGCGCCTTGCCAAAAGAGTTTACATATCAACAGAATAATTTAGCATTGAAGTAGCTGTGTTAATGTGATAGATTAGCAGGAGTCAGAATTTAGCATGTAACTGGGAGATTAGCATGATGTTAATGTGAGGAATTAGCATGTAACTGGTCACGGAAGTAGCTATGTTAAAGTCAGAGTTTACATATCAACAGAGGCATTTAGTATATTGACGCTAAAGAACTGCAACTACCCAACTATCATACAATAAACCGATGTGAAAGAACTAAATATAAACTACATCAATATAATCAATGTACTCAATATATTCTCCACTAAGCTGAGCTACTAACAATAAGTTATTATACATTACACTTCTATGTCGCAAAAAATATTATAATATGCCTCCAAATAATATTTTTTATTATAAACTGGCATAGACAGACCACAACATTGAATTATACACTGAGTTACTATACACTACCCTATACGTTAGATTATAATAATATTAGACTTGTAATATTACACTATGTATTATTTTACCAACCCTACTGTATACCACACTGCTGTAGATTCACTATACAATTACGATACTATATATCACCAAATAAATTATATTAAACATTACATTGAGTACTTTGTTGAACAGGGAATGCTTTGAGCTTGTGGGTTGAATCCATCTGTGTGGAGTTGTGTTATTTCCCAATATGCAAGGTGGGGTCTCTCTGGGTTCCACTCACACAAACATCTCAATGCAATGGGACCTTTCTGAAAATGCAGTACTTAGACTCAATGAAGCTTTCCTGGGTAACTAGTTAACATTGTAATTTTAGCATGAGAGATAATGACGTTCACTTATAAGTGCCATTAATAGTACTATACTGTACTTTTAATGAAGACTATTTTACGTAGTTTTTTGTAAAAAAGTGTCCATTCTCAAAACTTTTTGACGGGCCCTCGTACAGAAATTATATTACAATCTTATATGGAGATTGCGTGTCAGAGTGTTGTGAATAGTGGAGTGAACGTGTGGTGCCATCATTATATTGTTGGTGCGTATATACAGAAAGGCCTATTGGGTGGGTAACATTAGGAAATTGGAGGTAGTTAGTCATGTTGTTTAGAAACAAAATATTACTTGGGTGGATAAGAGGGTAAAATCGTACATGATAGGAACTGCAATATTGTGGAGTTCTGGTATAATTAGTTGCAGTATATATGAATCTTATGTCACCTTAAGTATGCCTTTGTGAGTACACTCGTGACACAGGTGTCATGCACGTGACCTTTGTCTTTTGTTTCAGATGTGTGAGAGCAATTCGGCGGCGAGTCATGGTGGTGCTGGGAGAATTGCCTTTACCAGCGATGGCACTTCACCAGCACCCGTCTCAACCCTACCTCAATCCGGTAGAGTTACGAGAGCTAAAAAACTAATCTCTTGTGACGTCTGTGGGAAAAAATTCCAGCTGGCATGGTGCCTAGAAGCCCACGTAAGAACGCATAAGGAGACCCGTGAGCAATGGTGCGGCATATGTGGACAAAGGTTTGATCAGCCAGGAAAATTCAAAAGGCATGTGAAGAGCCACGAAAAGGATTATATGATCAAGGGTGCACCAGGCTTGGTGAATAACAGCAGTTTTGCCAATGCGGTGTTGAATCCACCGTCGCCCTATGAGATGTGCTCAGTCTGCGGATTTTTAAGTCCTATTGAAATCCTGAAAACTCATGAAAGTCTTCACGCACAGTTCTTGTACAGACCGAAGCCTGAACATGATTACACTTCGACAAAAGATAGCGGCGTTAAGATAAATGACATGAAATCCAATTTTCTTGAATGCTTTGGCCTAGTTCCACATCAACAAACTGCTTCACCAGTCAGTGAGAATAAACCATACGCTGCTCTCGATCCTATTACGAGCATGAAAGTGTTGATGGCCTTGCAGCAGAAGAAGAAGGAAAAGCAAAGGAGACCTAAGTCCATTAAAAGAAAAAAGACCACCACCAGCGTCACCAATTGCAGCAGTAGCAACAGCCAGAATTCGGACATCAAGAGGATGGACTGCACGGAAGCAGGAGGCTGCGTGGAGCAGAGCATCCCCAAGGTGGATGAACCCAACCTGGCACCTTTAGGTACGTCCTAGTAATGCACACACTACATTTCATTTGGATGTAATTCATAATTTCACAAATTAGTTAATATGCGCATATGTTGACCATATTTGTATGCTTGTGCTGAGGAGTCTAGAGATCTGATGTGGTGCTGCTCGGATGTTGGGTTAAACCGTGAAACTCTGGGTTTCAGTCACCGAGCCATGATTAAACTGGCTTCTCATTGATGGTCTTATCCAGTTACCAAACTTCTTCCAGCAAACACTTCTGATGTCGCGTGATGTATAGGAAATTGCAATAACCTCCTAGTGGATAAAAAACGGTCACGAAGGGATGTCATCAGTAGTGCAATGATATCTCCTTCCACGAGCTGTTCTCTTAAATGAGGTGGTTCACTGCTGTGTGAGAGTTGCACAGGGATACTTCATCTCATGACATGGAGCCAATATCACCATTGGAAGGAAACTGAGCAAAATACATTGCTTGACAAATTCCAAAAAGTATCTATTTCTTAACCGGGGTAAATTTTACTTAAACAAGTGGGTAAATTTAGGGAACATTTTTGAATGTATAGACCGAGTCATTTCCACAATGGGAATTTCCTCTTCATTGTACTAACACCTAACTTCCATGTGTATTTACTCGTTCTATTGCAGGTAATTATTGTGTAATTAATGAGCTGTAATAGAATAATCTGGCTCAACCACCTCAATGTTAAATTATAGTTGTTGCTCTGCATCAACATCAACCACACGAAGAAGTGCAAAATGTTGGGGCTTCAAAATAAGCCCCAAAAATGTATTATGATATTTTTCAGGAAATCAGTATCTTGCTTTTCTACTATTTGTACGTATGTTGAACTTCTTTCGTACCATACGTAGCCAACCGTGCTAATCGGAGGTATTTGTTGCTGGCCATTTGGCATTTTGGGCCTTTGGGCCTGTGGTCAGCAACCGTGATTGATAAAACGTCCCATATACATAGTAATGCTATGGCATCCACTGCATGGTGATAAATAAATTATGTATTAGCGCGTGCGTGTGCTCAACGGTGGATGTCTTGTGTTCCAGAGGAAAAGCCCTTCCCGTGCAGTGACTGCTCGTACGGAGCGACGCAGAAGTCGAAGCTCAAGAGACACGTCCTGAGCGTTCACCACGTGCCCTTCGATAGCGCGCTGGACTCCGACTGCCCCAAGAAGAGAAGGCGGCTGGCTGGGTGCCGAGACCACGGCTCAACTCTGGATTTGGAGCGCGCACGATGCTCACGGAGAACTCCCTGATGATTTATTTCATCCTGAGGCTGAGGTACCACGTGTGGGGCGATGAATGCAAGGTTTTGTGCAGCGGACATTTCCATGATGAAATTTCGTTACGTTCACTGCTGCGAGGTTACATCTATTGCCGTATATTTTTAGTCAATTGCTGTATTTTCTGGTATACAATATATTTAATAAATTGTCCTAATTTCATAACAAAGGTTTTTGGGTTAGATCGTGTAAATATAAATGCGTCATAACCCTACACTACCTGACACAGCCAATTAGTAAGGAATTTGTCACGTAAACAAAACTCCACTTAGTTACTACTTCAGCCCACCGGTGTTTTGGAGAGTAAATCCACAAGATGAGTACGACGTTTCACTGGTAATTACATCCAGCATCATCGGGCGATTTGCCAGAATAGTGAAGCCATCCCCCTGCTTCCGGTCTTAAATAGAGAAAGGCGATGTCATCACTGAACCCATCAGGTGCAGAAATCAGAGGCGGGGAGGGGGATTATTGAAATTATATAATTGATTAGTAATCATTTAATTAGTATGTTTCCTCTATAAGTAATGATAAATGAGAGATCTCTTCTTCCTCCACGCGTTTGTTCCACTCACGTGGGGTCCACCGTCCTTGCCACCTTCTCCACACCGCCCCGTCCCGCGCCATCTCTCCCTCCGCTCCTCGGGCCACCACGTTCGACCGCATCACCACATCGTCTAACGTCTTCTTCTTCTGCCTTCATCTCATCTTACAATCACAATAACTTAATAATACACTTCCAGGCCGCACTAAGCCTGTAGCTGTCAGAGAGGTTAAAATAATACAAATTTTCTCAGTTTCAATGGATTCTCGAATTAGTCTTGGCCAGTAATAATGAGTTTTACACAACACTTCATCGTTATCAAAATACATTAGGTGTCCTTGTTGGCAAACATGTTCTGCAACTTCCAACAGTTATGTTTGAGAGTGTTTAATATTTATTTGGTGTTCTTTTAGTCTTACGCTAATGTTACGTCTCATCTGTCCAATATAACATCTGCCACATAAGCCATTAATCCGATACACACCATCCGTTGACAACTTAGGCAATTCATCTTAAGTACAAGATACTATATTTTGAATTTTGTGTACCATGCCAAATCTTACTTAGATGTTTAGCTTTTTGCTTTTCCAAAACTCGAGCTAATTTCTCAATTACTCCCACGATATATGGTATTTTAATTGTTTAATAACCTGATTCAGCAGTATTGCTGTTCGATCTTGGTTTAGCATTCATTGCTGTTAATTTGAGCATTATTGTAGACATTCAATCGTAGCGTTTCTTTGACATGTTCAATCTCTCTCCCCAGACATTCACCATCTGACACTGTTTTAGCCAGATGTATGAGCATCTTGATGAGAGAGGTTTTCTGTATGGGGTGATGATGCGAATCTGCTTTCAGATAGGCATCAGTATGCGTTCCCTTTTGGTAAACGCTGTGTGTGTTATTTTACCATTTAGGCCTCGTCCGATAAATCACCTCTCCTAAGGAAATAAGTATTTAGAGGCCACACGGGACCGGGGGGGGGGGGGGGGGAGTTTATCGTTGTGTCTGTTGCTGCGAGCAGATAGCGCGCAATGGAGAGCTTGCTCAGAGCGGAGCTGGGCATGGACTCGGCGAGGACGCTGGGAGCTTCGGCCGGTGAAGGCTGCATCAGCACCGGGCAGAGCTACGAGACGGGGCGCGGACACGTGTTCACCAAGATCAACGCCAAGAGCGGGGCACCCTCCTCTACGCCTCCTCTATGCCTCCTCACCACCTCACCTCCTCTACCCTTCTCCTCGCCTCCTCTACGCCTCCTCACCACGCCACCTCACCACGCCACCTCACCTCCTCACCACGCCACCTCACCTCCTCACCACGCCACCTCACCTCCTCACCACGCCACCTCAACACCTCACCACCTCACCTCCTCTACCCTCCTCTTCGCCTCCTCTACACCACCCCGCATCCTTGCCTCAACCTTCATTCATTCAGCCCTGTCATTAATGTATCACTTTTTTTTTAGCTGCGACTACTAGCTAATTTGTCAGTTACTCCCACGATATATGGTATTTTAATTGTTTAATAACCTGATTCAGCAGTATTGCTGTTTGATCTTGGTTTAGAATTCACTGCTCTGTTAATTTGAGCATTATTGTAGACATTCAATCATAGCGTTTCTTTGACATGTTTAATCTCTCTCCTCAGACTTTGACCATCTGACACTGTTTTAGCCAGATGTATGAGCATCTTGTTGAGAAAGGATTTCTGTGCGGGGTGATGATGCCAATCTGCATTCAGATAGGCATCAGTATGTGTTCCCTTTCGGTAAACGCTGTGTGTGTTACTTTACCATTTAGGCCTCGTCCGAGCAAAATATCCAGGAAAGGGAGTGTGTTATTCACCTCCATTTCCATGGTGAACTGGATGGCCGGTTTTTGTGAATTGAGATGATTTAGACATTCATTCATTAAGTGTATTCTTCCCATGTCGCCAGACAACCAAAGTGTCATCTACATATCTACACCAAAAAGTGGGTATTAATGTACTTGAAGCAAATGCTCTTGTAACCCGGGGGTTGAGGACCCCTGTGTTAGAGGCCACACGGGACGGGGGGGGGGGGGGAGTTTAACGTTGTGTTTGTCGCTGCGAGCAGACAGCGCGCAATGGAGAGCTTGCTCAGAGCGGAGCTGTGCACGGACTCGGCGAGGCCGCTGGGCGCTGCGGCCGGTGGAGGCTGCATCAGCACCGGGCAGAGCTACGAGACGGGGCGCGGACACGTGTTCACCAAGATCAACGCCAAGAGCGGGGCACCCTCCTCTACGCCTCCTCACCACCTCACCTCCTCTACCCTCCTCTTCGCCTCCTCTACACCACCTTGCATCCTCGCCTCAACCTTAATTCAGTCAGCCCTGTATCACTCTTTTTTCGCTGCGACTACTAGCACCACCGTGGTGAATGTTGCAGTGAACTTCCCCTCGTTGATTCCCCCCTCCACCCACGTTAAGGGACTCGGTCTACCAGACACTTTGACCGCTTCGTCTCATCCACTCCGCGTTCAACCACCGCGCCTCACTGCAGTTCACAACAACGCACTCAACTAAACAACTCGGTCACCCACTCATCCAGTCACTAACTCAATCACCCTATCACACATTCATCCAGTCACTAACTCATCCAGTCACTAACTCAATCACCCTATCACACACTTATCTCGTCACTAATTCAATCACCCTATCACCCACTCATCCAGTCACCCACTCATTCAGTCACCCACTCAATCACCCTATCACCCACTCATCAAATCAGCCACGCATCCAGTCACCCACTCATCCAGTCATCCACGCAATCACCCTATAACCCGCTCATCCAGTCACCCACTCAATCACCCTATCACATACTCATCTAGTCACTAATTAAATCACCCTATCACCCACTCATCCAGTCACCCACTCATCTAGTCACCCACTCATTTAGTCACCCACTCAATCACCCACTCATCTAATCACCCACACATTCAGTCACCCACGCATCCAGTCACCCACTCATCCGGTCACTGACTCAATCACCCTAGCACACACTCCTCCACTCGTTTACTCAAACACTCACCCATTTACTCACCCACCCGCTCACCACCATGCAGGTCACCTCACTCTTCTTTTCAGATTTATCAGTTTGCACTGCTCCACTCTGGAATCCACACCCGGTCTTCCTGTTTTCCCAAACTCTTGCAACAATAAACTTGATCAATTTAAGGAATGCGTTTCTTTGATCTTAATTATCTAATTACTCATTGGACAGTTATGTATTATTATTTGTTATTGTTACTGGCCGTTTGGCGTTTTGTATTGTGTGGGGTTTACATCGCTGTCAACCCCTCATCAGTGCCTACCTTATTACAGACCAATTCAGACCTTGTTGGTCACCCCGTGCCCCTTATAAATCCCAACGTCCATCCTACAAAGTCCCATGACAAGGGAGAAACACACAAATAAACTTAACAAAAATGTTGCCCGTATTGAAACGGCCGTCTGCCGTATGGACCTGAAAACTCACTTTCCCCCAACAGAATACGAGTAAACCGTGTGGGTTGGCGGCTATGGGTTTTGTTGTGTTTGCGAGTCCAAGTTCTAGGACTGCACCCTGGGTTGTGCGTGGTCCTCATTGGTGGGAGATTCCCTTCGCTGTGTTGCACGCCAGTGGCTGGGGGCTGCCTGGGGCCAGTGACGTGTGAGCCGGTCCCAATGTTCACCGGCAAACATTTACCGCCAGGTGGCCCCAGTGTTTATTGCCCGTCCACATGTGGATACCTGAAACCCATGTCAATCCACTGCTGGATGAGTCCCGCAATGAAGATACAATCAGTACATCCACTTTGCTTTTGGACACCACCTGTTCCATTGGCGGCCGAATGCGAATCTAAATGTGCATACGTTAGAGACTGGTTAATGCGCATAGAAATCAAACCAATTGACCTACGACCCCATCAACTTTTGTAGAATTTTAGACGTGCATTACAGCTACTTTAGCCGGATGGTTGTGGTGGCTATATATCCCTGTAATCAACGACTACGTGGAGGTGAGGGTTGGTGGATCACAAAAATGTTGCGACAACTCCCACCCCTTGGTCGTCAAGGAGGTAGAGAAGGCGGTGTCGAATAATGTGGACTCCGCCTGTTCCATCTGTAGATTTGTGATAGAGCATTTGCTTGGATTTCTCCAGGTGCTCCGATTTCCTCCCACATGTAAACACTCATTAATCTTGATTTGAAGCTGTCGTGACTGCAGGAATCCTTACTCTTTGGTTCTTTCGGTAAAGTCACGTAAGTAGAAAAAACTAATTAAAAAAAAATCGTGGATTGCTTGTGTGGCGATCGAAACGTCGTGATCCATTATTATTTGTTCTACCTACGCGACTTTACCTAAACAACCAAAGGGTACAAAGTATCATTAATTGGCCGATAACATCTTTATATAAAGAGGACAACAGAGCATGGGCAGGAGTGGTGGGGGGGGATTTGTTGCCAGCTGCTCACCATTTGACTGCCGCCTTCCCTCATCTGTAGTTCCTCGCGCCAAAGTGAAGGAATACTGTGTGCCAGTTACAATTATCACTTGAACGTAACTTGATGTTTCAATGAAAACAGCCACTGAGATTTAATACTGAAAATCTTTATTTTTCACATGCAGTGAAACAATGTTGTTAGTAGGCTTGTTTCCCTGGGAAAGCCTCACTGAGTCTCAAGACTCTTTTTCAGGAGGGGCCTGCCAACTTTTCGCAGGAGTAATTTGGATGTTTGGCTAGTACCAGTTACATTGTATGTTGTTGTTGTTTTGCTATGGGAGTAAACCCATACAGAGAAAGGGACCAGAATGAGGAAAGCGAAGCCAGGCAGTCCTTCAGAAGATGTCATGCACGGGCGTGACCACTGCACCACCCTGCCACCCAAACAAATGTAATTTAAATAATGTACAATACTGGCAAATAAACCCTATTAGTATCAACCGAATTTCTGGACATTCTGGCACGTGTATAGCTGCATCGGTGTTTCTAAAAGTCGTGTTCAAATTGCTTATTAATAATATTATAAAGAACAGGTTTCCCACATCTGGTTTCATTTGACTTACCGGTTGTCCTCATTATGTGTGTCACAGGTAATATGGCAAGGAAAATATTACCCAGCACGAGTTGTAGGATTAGGGCAATTATGGTGACACACGTGACCCCCTCTACACAAGTAACAGCTGAGAGTCAATGCTGGGATGTTGTGCGATTGGTGCAAGCGACCCATCATTGTGTTTTGATGTTGAGCTGTTAAAATTGCACTGTTGTGAGGTGAGGTCAAGGCCGATGACTGCTTCCAGCGGTGTCAAGATCAGCAATTTGAAGAGGCTCGCGGAGGATGATACTGGGCACTAGGGTGCAGTCTCTCTCCATGAACAACAGAGGGCAGAGGAGCGACGCTCACAACAATTATTGGCGGAGCACCGGGCGTATAAAACACAAAGTTGGAAGAAAGTTTATCTCGGGGAGTTAACCCACAACACCTGGGTCTGTCCCGCGTGTTCACACGATAAAGCGTTTTCACTACAACGCGTTTTCTTTACTTTAGGGAACGCTTCTCGCACAACGCGGAACACGCTCCATCACAACGCGCTTTCAGAGCGGACTACTTTCTTGAGCAGTGAAATTTATTAAAATCTTTTGCTCTGCCATTTGATTTTAAATTACGACTCTTCAAAGAGTTTTGGTTGTAGTAAGTAATATTTGAATTTGTTTAAGCGACCTGTATTCTCTTACAACATGTTTTATATTCCTAGGCATTAAATGTGTACTAAAGATTCAGACTAATTGTAAATCTAATGGGACCACTTTAATCGATGTCCGTTAATATATGTAGGCGTGGTAAGGTTTCGAGACGCACTCGGCGATGCGTGAAACGCAGTCCGTGTCCTTCCTCGTCCATTTGTCTTCATTCCAACGTCAACTTTGTTCTGCCGGTCTCTCTCATTAAGGCCACATGGCCACACTGTGTCTCTTAGTTCTTGCAAGCTAAGCTGGAGTCAGTCTCTCTCATTAAGGCCACATGGCCACACTGTGTCTCTTAGTTCTTGCAAGCTAAGGTGGAGTCAGTCTCTCTCATTAAGGCCGCATGGCCACACTATGTCTCTTAGTTCTTGCAAGCTAAGCTGGAGTCAGTCTATCTCATTAAGGCCGCATGGCCACACTATGTCTATTAGTTCTTGCAAGCTAAGCTGGAGTCATTCTCTTTTCGACATATGTCCCACCAAATTCTGTAATAATAATGTTCCAGTTTTTCTATATGTTTTTAAATGTAGATTTAAATAAATCTACATTTAAAAATCCACAAATCTGGCTGCCTCCTGATGACGCTGGTTGTAATTACTGGCGAAACGTCGTACTCAGATTGTTAATGTTGTGGCTTTGCTCTCTAACACGCAACCGGTGTGCTGTACTAGTAACGAATTGGCATGTTCTGTTTAAGTGACAAACCTTACTAATTGGCTGTTTCGGGTGGTGGTGGGTTTACCGACATTTTTATATTTACGTGATCTTACCTAAAAAACCTGTATTATGTAAAATACATTCATTTTCCTCCTTTCTTTTTGGACAGTTTCAAATCTCTAACGTCTTTCAAATTGTTCTGATGTACAGTGCTACATTTCAAATTACTGTCATGTTTGCAACGGGTTGTTTAAAATATATATTAAATGGTGTAGATTCATGTTTAAACTCGCTTCGAATCTGCATTCATCATTTTCTTCTTAAGCAGTCCGTAACCACAATTGGTGCATCGATGCATGACCCATTTGATTATTGTTTGTTGGTCTTAATTTATCAATTAAAATGTTGAGTGTGCCAAATCCTAAAGAGTGGCGTTTGAGTCGACCTTATTTATTTTATATTCACATCTGAAATGCCTGTGCACATGAATGTAATCCAGTTACACACTCTCCTACTTGTTCATCAACTCTCTTCGTGGTGTAGATTTGATGGCTTGTATAGCAACCATAAACAAACACAACAAGTCCGGGTGACTCATGATCCATGACTCACGATGCCAGTGGGCCAGGTTTCACTCTCAACTCTCTACCTGTGTGGCATGAATAAAACGCACCTGTAAATTTGACCTGAAATGATTGCACAACAATTGCCCCGCCTTCATGCGATGTTTATCCTCCACTGTTTATCTGGCTTTGACCTGAATTATATAAAAGTGCGGCTCTGCAACTACTGTAGAGTCACATTGGTATAAACACATTTTACAATATGAACAGCGCATTGAAAACGCGTACTATTTTATGTATTGTTTAACAAGTGTGTTCACAAATCCACACTGAGAAACACGATGATTGGCAGAGGGGAGTAAATTATGTTTTCGATAGTGTATTTAAATAGAGCTACTGTAGGTAAGTAGTTTTCATTTTTAAAGGCATAGTTTAACAAGACAACACTTGCCACCATCCTTCAAACCCATTGGTGAAAAAGACCACAGTTTATGTTTACATTATAATATGTTTACATTTATATATAATATATAATATAATGTTTATATTATAATATAATGTTTACATTATATTATAATATAATGTTTATATATATAATATAATGTTTACATTATAATACAATGTTTACATTATATATAATTTAATGTTTATGCAAGAGCCAGGGACTTATGGGACCCCGGGGTCCCACCATAAGGTTCATATGAATGGTTACCTAATAACCTTTGAAACACGGTAATCACTGTGAAGTGCAGTTTCCAATTCTTATTGTTGACTCAATCTCTCTGGCCTTTCTATGCAATATGAAGAAGGGTCATTGCCCAAAACGTCGCTTATCGGATGTTTTCCCTTTTTCAAGGCCCCAGTCCTACTGATGCATGAATTTGTTTGGTATTTGAAATGATACGAAGGCTCAGCAAGTGATTCCTTGCAGACATAAACAGAAGCGATACGCGCCACCCCAGCCACCCATGTCGCGAATCAATCGATTATCGCGATTGAGGGCTCGTGAATAAATTCTAGATTCAACGCCTTGTTTTAAAACGTGAACACAGCCGGCTCTAGTGACTGGAGTGGGTGGGTGTTGGACAATGTGAAACAATGACACGCAACGTATACAAATCTAAAACATAAATTCTTACGCACGCGATCGGGTGTGCATATCGCGATCTTCAGGATGAATGATCACATCCGAATCAATGCGTCGTCGTTGCTCCCCTAGCATGCGCTCTGCGTAACCCGCTCGTGTTGTTGTTGTTGTTTGCGGCAGAGTTTAGGACCTTCGTGGCCAAGAGCCGCAGCTCCCGAGGCAAAGGAGTGATGGCACGCTTCAAGGTGCCGGACTTGCTGAAGCATCTCATGGAACGATACGGGGCTCCGGATATTCACGATCTGGGCATCCGTATCACCAGCATACCTCTGGGCATTTCCGTACGTGCCGTGCCTGCGTGTATGAGCGTGTGTGTGTGTACGTGTGTATGCATTGCGTCGCTTGTTGACTGCGAATTGTATTATTATTGGATGCCTCAAGTAGACTCTTTGGTTCTTTCGGTAGAGTCACGTAGGTATAAAATAAAATAAATCACGACGTTTCGGGCGCAACACAAGCGTCCGTCATCAGGTGATAAAGCCTTGGTGTGCTGCTGAGGCAGACTGTTTTAAATGGTTTGAAATGTGTGTAGCCCATGGGTCATAAAGAAGTGGCCAGGGCTAGTGATGTTAACGTGAGAAATTAGCGTGTAACTGTAAGGTAGGAAAGCGGCCTCCTCCTCGATTTTACGTGACTTTACCGAAAGAACCAAAGAGTCTGGATTCCTGCAGTCACGAAAGCTTCAAATCAAGATTGCCTCAAGTATGTATTGTTGTTGCCCTTTAGGGGGTTTACTTTCTGAATTAAATGCGTTCTGGAATTGCTGACACACAGCCACAACGTACGTGTCGCTGTGTTCACACCTGAGAGTGACACTGCATCAGCCTTTTACCAATATTCCCCCGCCCCTGCGTTTGCCTTACACGGCCACAATGCTGAGCTATCCTCAGTTGCTCAGGCACGCAAGTTTCACACCTGTCTCCCTGTCAAGTGAATGTGGTGTATCCTTTTGTCATGCAGTCTGAGACAGACTTCCAACACGACTTCAGTTTTGTGGGTGCAGTGCTGCGACAAGAGCACTGAAGTAACTGCTCGTGTAAGTACATCATGTTACTATATATCGTATTGAAGGCTGAGGCCTATTTTACTGTACCACTCCTTACAGAAATCTTCTTTCCCGAGTGGTTGTGCATTTGTCGCTTGTTTCAGAGGTTTGCGATTCGATCCCAGGAGTCGCCCTAGTTAATATTGCGGGTGTATTATCCAAAACTGCATTTCTATATGCTTCACAAATAATGTAAAAAAAATCCCGTGTTGTTATCAATGAATGAGGAGGACATGTGTGCCGGCGTCAGAATCAAAATTTGAAAATCTAAACAAGTACTCAGAAATGACTGGATTGGGTAAAACCACATGTATATATGTTGAACTTCTTTCGCACTGTACGTAGCCAACTGTGCTAATCGGAGGTGTGGAGGACAACAAACTGAACACAAAAAGCAGTTCTAAAGACATTGTTTTCAATCTAGATTTAAAAGTGCTGTTGTATATGTGGGTGTGTGAAAATTGATGAAAAATAATTAAAATTAAATGAAATTCGAAATTTGCATAATTAATCCGAAATTATGCTAATTCGTGTAATTATGCGTGTAACTATGCTAATTAGAGAGGTAATCATATTCATTTATAGGAGTGGGTGTGGTTGTGTTAATGATAGCCTTTATGATAATCAGGCCCCGCCTCGTTGACGAGGTGGGGTTATCAATCAGGATAACGCAATCAATCGTGTGCAGTTACGCTAGTGTCAATTCGGCCTCGTTGTCTAACTTCGTATTATTGATCAGCATAATACAATGATTCTCGCTTTAACACTCCCCGAGTGTTCATATTTTAGGTCCCAAGTTCATATCATTCGCTTTAAAGTTTAATGAGTGTGGATTGGTGTGTTTATAGTTTAGGTTCCCGAGTTCATATCTCGTCGCAGGATACAGATCTTATGCAAAAATTTCAGGAAAGAATCACACGACCACTTCTGTATTAATCAATTTATTTTCTAATTAAACCTTAACTATAATATGTATGTGAACTCTCAATCTCGGAACTTCAACACGGTATCCACACGGTATCAAGACAGTATCATCAACGACTGTACGATTTCACTTTGATAACACATGGACCCCGCATAAAGCGATTGCTGTTAGTGAGAGAGTCAGGACATGCAAATGCTATGCTACACAAAAGCTTATACATTATAATATGAACGATCATTATGCTTGAAATGGTCAGCACATTATCACAGGCGATTTATTAACATGCCACGGTATTCATATAAAAAGACAATCAAACAGTTATTATTTCCAAAGGCATAAATGTAACAACAGATCCACCGGACAGACTATAAGATTACCGAAATGGCTTAGTGTGAGGGTATGCGGTGGAACGTGTTATCTCACGGTATATTAATTAATTCGTGAATAAGATTGTATGATCAGAAAATCGGTTTAGCACGATTCCTCCGCGGGAGCGTAGCTCCGTGGCGAAGGCTCCAAGGGTTAATTCGTATTGATGGATCGGTTGGTAACTTATGCGATTAGAAGTACAGTCCAAAACAAAATATTAAAGAGGGAAATTATGAATATACTTATAAATGTCAGACTGTTATCACACGATCGATGCTTCCACAGCCAGATGGTTCACGGACTTGAGTGTTCGCCTCTGGTTAAGGACCCATGTATGTTTGAGTGATATGAATTGTTTTGAATAGTCAGTGTTTGGAATTCTTTGCGTTGCCATACGCTGAAGTTGGCATCGCTTGTAGAAGTAGCCTCGCTCCCTTTAGAGCGGTGAGGTGTGTGAGAGTTGTGCATAATACGTATCGGCGTTCCCTCCTCCACACAGCAGCCAGCCTCTGTCCACGGGGGAGAGTTGCTTGATCGCTCTCAGTTCTGCTCAGTGGACACCTCTCTCCACTGCTGGATGAGCTGCGCGATCACGCTCGTGCTGGTTCGCTGACAGCAGTTTCTCTCCGCTGTTGGATGAGCTGCATCGGCACGCTCCCTCTCTCTGGGTGGAGAACTCGAACGTGCTCGTTGCTGGTTTGCTGAAAGCAGGTTTTTCTCCACTGCTGGATGACTCAAGTCGCACGTGCTCTTGCTCTGGTTTGCAGAAGCTCTTGCTTGGTGCGTCGGTCGCTCTGCAGCTGGACTCAATGTAGAATCATCTTTCAGCAATACTCTGTCTTTCAGCTCTTGGAAATCACACTAGGTGACGCCTCACTACCCTGCGAGTCTTGCCAACGTCAGTGGGTAGCGACGGGGCCACTTTGGCTTCTGCTCGCCGCCCCCTGCTCTGCAGCTCACCGGCTGGCGACCTGTTGCTCTCGTTCCCGATTGGAACGGCTCCTGAGCCGACCCACTGGTCGAACTCCCCGCGTTCCGACCTCCTTCGAGTCGAACTCCCCGAGTTCCGACCCCCCTGGTCGAACTCTTCCGAGTTGCTCCTCCGAGTCAAACTGTCTCCCGAGAGTCGACCCCCCGGTCGAACTCTGGTGAGCCGACCCCCCCCGGGTCGAACTCTGGTGAGCCGACCCACTCCTGTCGAACTGATGTTTCAATGCTCAGGATCCTCTTTTTATGCCCAAAAATCCCTTCACTCGGATCCTGCCCACAAGGCGGGGTTTCTTTCGATTTTTGCTGTGTCAGGATTTGTCCGTATGTATCTGTGTCCGTGTGTGTCCGTACGTGTGTCAGTGTGTGTCCTTGTGCATCACCCACGGTATATTCCGTTGTCATACTCCTACCATAAAACCCACAAGTAAAACAATCAAATGTTATAAATTGTCTCGAAGGCACCTCTCTGTCTGGGTGCACAACCTGGAGGGAGGGGCGATATTCCCTCCGACTTTCACCGACGCACAAAGAAATGGTTAAAACGTTTTAAGTTAACATTTCATTTCATCAGAGTTCAATAGTTATGATTCTGTATTAATCCAAGGTCTGAGTCAGCTTCTCGTTGTGGTATTTGACTCGTGTTTCCCCAAGCGTATACACACTCCTACCCCGCGCTGCAGGGATACAAAGACGGCCGGGATTTCCCTTTCTCTCCGACCCTGGGTTTAACATCGCCCTTTGCTTACGTTGCAGTTTTGCTGTGCGCTTGCATTCCTTTTCCTCTCTACTCTTACTTTAACCCTGCTTATTATTTGTGTATGGGTGGAGGCTAGAGCATTTATGTTGACTTAGGAAAACCTGATTGTTATAGGCTTCGGGTCAAGTCGTATAGAAATTATTAAAATATGGAAATACATTTCATATTAAATTAATAGACGGTTGATGGTTACATTGATGTAGCTATTGGCAGGGTTCAATTGAAGTTGGTGTGAAGATCAATAACTTTAGCCTACCCTGTCGTTGAATTCCGATTTTAAGTTACTTTAATAGTAATGTAGAACCAATCAGCTTTTTGACTGAACTATATCTAGGCTAACGCAAACTCCCAGTGACCCTGGCTTGGTGTGTTTACGTCAGCCCCTGGCAATCCGCTGTGCTCTGCTCTCTATCTGCTCCCGCTGACCCTGGGAGGACTCTTAATGTCAAAATCGTGTTAGTGGGTCATGGTAAAGATAACCTCCACATGCCATGCGGAGGCCTGGTTTGGTGTTTTTATTCATTATTATTAAAAAAAAACAATAGAAACATGTATCTATATGTATCGGAAAATTACTTGTTAACATTAAGATGGAAAAGGGGCCTAGATACAACAGTGCATAGCTCCAATGGCTTCCTAATATCGGAAGGAAGAGCATTCCAGTTGGCCGCAGAAGCCCATCTGAAAGCGAGTGATGCGGTGACTGTCTTTGTTCGATGGCTTGCCAAAAGCCACTGCTGCTAGGATGATCCACCAATCCCATCTCTCGATTGCAATCGTACATTAGCAGCACACCTTGCATTCGCTGTTGAACCACTCGTCCATCACGTGTTCCATCATCGCAACTACAGCACTGCCCTGCACCTGTGGCCGCCACAGTTGCTAACATTGTGTTGTTTGTTTAGGTGATCGGCAAGGCCCAGAAAGGCGAGCGGGAGGCGATGGACCGTGGGCTGGCTCGCATCGAGTGTGACATCAAGCAGGAGGTGGAGGGCCGGCCACACAAGATCAGGAAATACCTGTTGGAGTCGTTCCCCTTGCCAGGGACGAGCGCCGATCTTCGCCGACAGTTCACGACACAGCCGGCGGCCGAAATGGTGCTGCAGGTCTTCCAGAACGCCGAGGACATCTTTGTGAATAAGCTGAAGAAGGTGGGGCCATGGCGTCTGGACTTAATGCAACAAAATTACCGTGCGAGAAAAATCATGCATCTGCTTAGATTTGTCAAAGATTTTCCAAAATACATTTGTTCTTGGAATTATTTAATGAGTGATAATCGCCATACGTTTCAAGTCTGTCGATACTTCCACCAGTATCAATGACTTGCTCTACCACTGAATTAACTCTCCTCTATAATATTTAGGGCCATCGCTTTCACAAAATTCAGTCACACATTGAGACAAAAGTAAGGGGGGCATTGAAATCGGTAGGACATCTATGCATGTGTCACCCTCTATTTGTCCCAACAGAGTGATATGGCTGCACGTGGTTTGGGTCCTTTGTTGTCTCCACCAACAGTGTGTGCAGGACTTCCTGAGGCAGGTGAAAGGGGACACGCTGGCCCGGAAGCTGTTTCAGTTGGCCCTGTGCTGTGGCTCCCTCGAGACTCCTCGCGACCTCGTGGTCAAGGAGAAACCGGCCGCGTTTCTCGGCAACATCAGCACTCCCGACACCAGACCGCCGCCTCCTCCGGGGAGTAAGGAGACAAATTTGCATATACAGTAGACTCTCGATTGTCCGCGCTAATGACGTGGAGGATGGCTGCGGATAATTAAAATGACGGATGATCCAAAGATATCTATTTTTTGCGGCTCTCTATGCCACAAACTAACGATCAACCGATCGATGCACGTGGTCAGTGATAACACTTTCCTGCTAATTTGACCAAGTCCAATATCGGCTCAACTTTCATGTGACGGACGTTACTCTCACGTTCAGAGTGGGTTGGAATGTGCTTCCCTTTACTCTGTGGACCAGAGGTCACTAGAAGCAATGTCAGAGGTAGCTTTGTGATGTTCTCTTCTGCGGGCCATTCTCCAATAGGACGGGTTCCACTGCTCCGTGAGAGATCCGAGTGGATACTCCGTCTCATGACACGATATCGAAAGCACAATCTGAATAAAATGTAGTTTCTTGTATTGTACATAAGGGGTCAGACCACGGAGGACCTTCAGAATGCTGAGTGTGATCTTGAAATTAATCCTGGACTGGTTCGGGGGATAGTTGAACAATTCGAATATTGGGGCGATATTGTCTTGCATACGGGTGTGAGTGAGAAGTCTGCCAGTGGTTTTTTGAGTCCATCATCTAAATTTTTGGGTTAGATCATGTAAACATGCACTCAATAATACGCGTTAATATGCGCTTTTTATGTGACCTAACCCAAAAATCTCTATTATGGATAATATTGGTCGCGAAGGCCTTCGTGTTAAACTTGTTTTTTGAGTCATCTGGAGAGTGATGATGAAACTTATCGGGAGGCCGTAGATGAGACGTGGGGGTCGGGGGGCAGAGAGAGAGAGTTGCAGTTGTTGAGCCTATTGGAGCGAGTTACAGCATCGTTGTCCTCTCCTACAATGGCATTGCTTCTCTCCTTCGCAGAGACGGTAGCCGAGCATCTGGTCCGTCTGCTGAGCCACGCAAGTAAGATGGCAGAGCCCCTGGGCCTACCCGCGCTGTCACGCGTGGAGAAGCAGCTTGCCGAGCACTTTGACTCGCGCGACCTCCCCAGCCTGGGCCTCGGCTCCTTCTTGGACATCCTCCATCGCAACGCCCAGGTGCGTACGTGGCGTGCGTGAGCCCACCCGCCTCCAGCTGGTAAGAGGCAGTACAGCAAGTAGGTGTACGACACTGCCCGTGCAAAGTTTGAGTGTACTTATCGCCTCCGAGTGGCGCTCAATGTTAAGTTTGTTTCCAAAATTGTGCGGGGTAATATTAGTTTGTTATTACGAACTTAAAACTCATTTGTCGATAACTCGAATACGTTTAAGCGTTATGTAATCACTACCAATGCAGAGCACAACAAAGTGTCACGTAAGATGCATGGGTTTTCTCTTGTAACTCTTAAAAAATATCTGTGAATTTGGCAAACATCCCAAAGGTAGATATTGAAAATCAACGTTAAAATTGAGTGTACAGCGGTGACATTCAGATAAAATATATGATAACACTATATATGCAAAGTGGCCAGGTGGCTCAGAGATCAAAGCGGTGCATTGGCAATAACGAGATTCTGGGCTTGAATCTGGATTTTGACCGCTTGGGTTGAAACCGAGGTCTCAAGTCTTATCAAGTCGATCGTCCGAGCCCATTCACCAGCGACTGCACAAAATTACAGTCTCATTAAACTTGGGTTTTGCACTTCATTTTCCTAATTCCATCTCTGAGAATAACAATTTCAGCTTGACTCTCGTGCGCCGCACAATCTCATAACACAGCTAATGTGAAAGTGTTGGCTCCTATTGTGTACAAGATAAAAGGCCACCCACCGCATTTTATGACACAGGGCCTGCACGGCTATGCGAGATTTACGAATGGATGATTTATTTGTCTCTTGACATTACGCCGATAGCGCATTTGGAAAACTAAAATTGAGAACGAATTTTGTGTTAATTTGCAAACTTAAATCTGTAATATTTAATCAGTTTTCGTGCACTGCATTGTGAGATGCAGCTCCATGCGTATCGTTTAGCTTTAAGCCGGTGTTTGCCTTGCGGTCGCCTCGGTGTCAACCAACTGATGTTGACGGATTTGTTGTATCTGTGGTAGCTGTTAGAGGAGACTGGGGTTGTGATCTCTGCCCTGGGTGGATCTGGAGCCACAGCGGGAAGCTTCTGCCCAAAGCGCGACGAGCTGCATGGAGTTCATCCACCAGTGCGGCAGCCTCGACACCGCAGCGGTGAGACACGGGCCCCAGTAGGGGCCACAGGGGCGGCTCAGAGATGGGGATAAGGATTTGGAGATTTAGGGCGCTCGCGGAAATAAACTCTTCAACTCAAAGCGCCTTACAACAGCGTCTCATCTCAACCATTCCATTGCTCTGCGGCAGTCTACCCGAGGGGACCCCCCCCCCCCCAATGGCAGCTGTTCCTATTTGGCACGTGGTGCACGCACTACCGGCCTGTGAATGGACATGTCTGCCATTTGGGAGCGATGTTTGAGTTTCCTACGTGGTTTTTTCCCCGATAACGTAATTTGCAAGTACTTGATCTGATTTGGCAAATTTGCAACATGATGCGGTTACACGTGGCCAATTCTTTTTTTTTATACAGCGTCAGAGGATTATTATCATACATTGTGAAACAGATCTCTTTGTTTGTGGTGAATAAACTGGCAACATTAACCAGAGCGGATGCTGGGCTTGAACCGAGAACCACCACTCGGCCATGTTTCCATAAATTTGTGCAGTCACATTAACGCTGTTCACGTCGTACGCAATGGACACTTTATTATTAGCACCACCTCTGGACCTGTTTGGCCCCTGGTCCATCTTGAGTGGTCTTGTAAGGGCGACGTATTACAGTTTGATTTTATATCGGCACAGCAAATAGCCAATGGAAAACCACCCGTTCCGTGGGGGTGCTACGCGCTGGCACGGATCGGATGCGCCAGTGCAAAAGGGCTGCTAGCAACTCGGCCGCCTCCAAACGAAAGAGAGAGGGTTCCAGGTCTCTGTTGTTGGCTGTGTGCTCTGCAGCTGCCGGCCGTGGACTGCGCTGTGGGGCAGCACTACGGCGTGCATTCCTGCCGCAACCTTGGGCACGGCCCCGTGGCCAACCTGGTGAAACTGGCGCAGAAGGCCAAGCCCGGTGGCAGCAGCGGCGGTGCCCATCGGTGCGCCGTCTTGTACGAGACGGCGCTGTGTGCTCGCGACTCGAGGTTTGGCAGCCCCCTCCAAAGTGCCCTCCTCCTCACCCCTCTGCTCACCTCGTGATCTGCCTGACCGCCACGGGTCGCTCCTCAAAATTGTTGAGTCGGCGACAGACACTTGGGGTTCTTTAATCTTTCACATCAAAGGGTCAGTGAGCCACACCAATATGCCATTGGTAATGTAACTTAAGGATTCAATGTTCAAGGCAAGTGATTGTCGAGACAAACTGATGATTGTGTGTGTAACACCCCTCTGGCAGTCAACTGCCTGATGATGGCCTTGCCACGTTGCTTTGGTCATGGGGGTTGTTGCACCAAACTTTACCACGCTTGGTGAAGGGGGCGGGGATTAGGTTCAGGACTGGTTCAGATATCAGTCACCACTGACGTTAGCCATGGCTAGGAATCCAACTCGGATCGCCGCGTTAGTATCGCAGTGCACCAAACATTGCAGGAGTGCTTCAGAAATCATTCCGAAGTTGCTTGATATTGCACACAGTTTGAATAAACCATCGTTACTTCAGGACATATTTTTAATTAAAATTTTACTTTGTACATGCTGTGATCGTAATAAAGAGTTGTGCTAGTTAGTAGTAACAGCGCGATACATCGGTTAAATCGATTAATATTTATTATTCAGCTGACAATTCATGTATTGAATTGCACGTGTAAGAATCAACTTCTAAAAAATTGTATCGCTTTTTATTTTAATAGTTTCACATTGCCACTGCAGAGAGTCGACATGATCAGCGTAAGTTCAAAAGAACTGACACACCTTGTGAAAAACCCAACGCAGAAGATCCCTGGGTTTGATATTCGACGAAGATCATGGTCCCCCTAAACCGCATCTGCACAAAACATGGCAGATGCGGATACCTGATGCACAAATGGAAAATTTTAAACTATCCAGTGTTTGACTGTGGTCATCCAGAACAGATCGTACAACGTGAAACGACGCAATAGAAAATTAAAGTCAAGCCACAGTGCGATTGTGACCATCCAACCCAAGCTATTCACGATATTGTGAACCACAGTCGTTTGTGCTCCTTCAACGGAGTAGTTTTAGTTTAGTTTAGTTTTCATTTATTTGGTTTAGCCCTGTGAGCCATTCGGCTCTTGAATCGGGTGCAACCTCAACAAACAAAAAAGACAAAAACATGAACAAGAAAACATCTTAAAGTGACTTTGTGCATGTGCAAACAGAAAATCCAGGAAAAAACGTCAAAATATTCCTGATATAGCACCGTACACCAACGCTGTGTGCAAAAATCCCAGTGGGATGCAAGACAAACAACAACAAGAAGAAAACTTAGATTAAGGCCATCAGTCTAACTCCGTACTACAATAAACAAAAACATGGCCAAACCAAAAAACTTTTAGAAATCACCAAAATAAAGCTATAAATGCAATGTAACAGTGATCATGGGAACTGTGACCGAATTTTTAACAATAAACTACATAAATAACATGTATCACCAAACCCTAGAGCCACAGCTGGCTGCATGAGTCACTCCACAAACAACAGGAGGAGCTGGAATAGTAACCCTACATGAAGCCCTCTCGTCATGACCAGCAGACCTTGGACATTGGCTTATGGCTCCTGAACATGTTGCCCTCATGCGCAGGAATAGAATAGCTCAGGGATTGGCAATCTGCGTCTCCCGGTGCTGCATGCTGCTATTTAAAGACTGTTTGGTGATGTTATTTATGAAGGACCACTGTCTCGTATTCACCACAGTGCATTGCGCCTCTTGAAATATTGAGTTGAGTAATCCCGGTAGTTGAGAAACTAAGGTAGTTGAGTACCCCAGGAACACGCTGTGGTTCGTGTCGCGTTAATAGCTCCGTACCGTGCCGTGTAACTCACTAAGCAGCCGATTGCTCGCGTGCAGTGGTAGTGGCGTGTTCATTGATAACACTGCACACTCCGTGCAGTGGTAGTGCCGTGTTCATTGATAACACTGCACACTCCGTGCAGTGGTAATGCCGTGTTCATTGATAACACTGCACACTCCGTGCAGTGGTAGTGCCGTGTTCATTGATAACGCTGCACTCTCTGTGCAGTGGTAGTGCCGTGTTCATTGATAACGCTGCACACTCTGTGCAGTGGTAGTGCCGTGTTCATTGATAATGCTGCACACTCCATGCAGTGGTAGTGCCGTGTTCATTGATAACGCTGCACACTCCATGCAGTGGTAGTGCCGTGTTCATTGATAACACTGCACACTCCGTGCAGTGGTAGTGCCGTGTTCATTGATAACACTGCACACTCCGTGCAGTGGTAGTGCCGTGTTCATTGATAACACTGCACACTCGGTGCAGTGGTAGTGCCGTGTTCATTGATAACACTGCACACTCCGTGCAGTGGTAGTGCCATGTTCATTGATAACGCTGCACACTCCGTGCAGTGGTAGTGCCGTGTTCATTGATAACGCTGCACTCTCAGTGCAGTGGTAGTGCCGTGTTCATTGATAACGCTGCACACTCCGTGCAGCGTTGTGTGAGGATGGCTCACTAAATGAAAGGGGAGTCGTAGCTATCGCACTGTGGGGTGGTCATCGCCCTCCTCCCCCTGGGCATGTGCCGTGTGTGTTGTGTGCGTCGTGAGTCGTGGCGATGTAAACCCGGGGTAGCTCCTCTCTCCGTCTCTTCGTTTGTTGCTGTCCCGGCGAAGCTCGAGTTGGTGAGCGCAACGCGTGGCAGATCCGGCTTCACCCGTTCCCACTCCTCCCAGTCAGCGACTCCCAAACCCCCACTCAATAATCGCAGATCACTACCCAGGTCCTTATCAACCAAATGATTTTTAACTAAACTAGTTTTTGTATTCTTAATGTATCAACAGTTCAGTTTTAAAGTATAATTTTACCGAGGCACTGTATGTTTTCCTGGTGTGGACTGTGGCTGTTTTTGCTATTGTTTTACTGCCTTTCTCAAGCTTGGAAATGTATATATGAATGAAATTGGAACTTATATACTTCATTTATTTATTAATTGACAAACTATTTTTATTTTACCAGGTAAGGCCCACTGAGCATATATAGCAGTTTTTCAGAAGCGACCTGGCCATCGCAAATGATAGCTCAACGAAGTGGCATATCGTCATGTGGACATTTATAGCAGACAAATATACAGCATGCGTCAGGGTTGGGATGGAACCCACGACCTCCTGCGTACCAAGGGAGGTAGTTAACATCTCCCAGCCACCGTGGTGCCCTGTGGTCACGTGAGGCCTTCCACTTCTGAATGGCTTGCGATGCATATTTGAACATTACTGCAAGCGTCTTAGCCTCGTTCATTCGGTATTCGAGGGGAATATTGCCATTTAGTAACTTTGTTTCAAATATCGCGCATTGAACTTTCGATTTTAATTTGCAATGTAATTGAGGGACTGTGCATTGTCTTGTCGTGGTCTGGTGCTGTTGTATTGCTGAATTGCCCAAACTTGCATTTGTTGACAAATCGGCAGGAATCTATGTACTTTGTATTTTTAGCAACATGCTTACATTTTCTCCGTCTTGCCTCTCATATCGTTTTTGAACATACCTCGCTGACCCGCCCCTACTGGACATATGTGAAAAGAGCTTCATAGCTCATTGGATTCCTCCAGGATGAAAAAAAGATTCTAATTAATCAGTGGCACTGCCAACAACCTGCATCCACACACGACTAAGCACCCCTTGCAATGCCATACACATGGTTTCTTTCCCATAGACATGTAATTCTGCAAATTTTCAGAAATATCTGCCGTATGCGAATTACTACAGACAAGTTTAGAGTATTAAACGTGACCTGTTGTGACTCGTCTAATGTGTATCGCGTGGTCGTTAGCACAGAAAGATGCGTCTGGTAACGTCCTAATGGACCAAACATCGTAAAAAGGAGGCTGGGTCTGCGTTGTTCAGAGTGACCACCATATACAGGGACTTTTCTACTTACGGACGAGTTAGGTTCCAGAAGTCTGTTCGTAAGTCCAACTTTACTCCTGTCGATTCCAAACATGTTGTACGGCGTGTACACTAAACACAGGGAATGGCTTTAAGAGTTGTATAATCTCCTGTAGACGTAGACGCCACTGGTTCTTCACGTTGTGTAGTTGTAGATGCCACCACCACCACCATCTATTGCGTGGCGGTTGAAATTATGAATCTCGGTACAAACAGGCAACTGGACATATGGACAGGTTTCTTTGTATCTCTGAGACTTTCTAAGTTGAATGTTTTTTAAGTGAAGGAGTCCCCGTAAATATTTTTGAGGACCACTGGGATCTTCAGTTTAAACCGTGAGTCTTGGAGTCATTGGACCAGAAAGAAGTGAGATAAAAACGACAGTAACATTGAAAAATATGTACACAGGGCAGGGAGGGCCCAGCCGCATGATAGAATTTATTCAGCGGTAACGTCATGGTAACAGAAACAGCGCTCCCGAATGAATCGCAGAATCCCGTGAATATTCCGCCTCAGGCGGGAGAATCTCCGTCCAGGCCCGCGTGATGCCTTTGGCCCAATCTTGTCGACGGCATCATCATCATCATTCTCCTCGTTGTTGTTGTTGCCTGGTTGGAGAGCAGGGCCCCGCCTGGCAAATGGACGCACGCGCCATCGTTAGCACGGTCGGCTACAGTTAGCACGGTCGGCTACGTACGCGTTCAAAATTATTTCAACGTACACACATGCGCGTATTCATTATGCCACCGTCTGCCCCATCGTGCATTCTCGGCTGTGCTTACACTGGTTGCTGCAGTGCACCTCATATGTGTCCGACCGCTCAAATGCGAGGTAGGAGGATGCCACACATCTCTGACTATGGCCAGTAGCGGAATGCTACATTCCTATAACAGGAGCCAATGGTGGTGTATAATAGGATGACCGCTGTTGACTTCCCACAAAATGGGATTCATTATTTGACTATAGCTCGGGTTGATAAATAAGCTGTTAACCTTCTTGACCTGGATTTTGAACTCGCAAGCGTACAGTGATCGTGGAGTGCTCTAACCGCAGCACCTCCAAGTGGGATGCAGTGCAATTCATATATTTATAATTAAGATATATATTTTTACTAGGAATGCATTTAGCTGCAGATTGGTGGAGATGAGGTTAGGGATAAGATATTACATCCCGTGGAGCCCTGGGATATTTACATCTTCAAGTGAGATGAACTAAAGAGGTGAATGCCATTACAGAATCCTCATTTTACAACTCATGAAACAGATTCCCCGTTCTTACAATACAGAACTTGTCTCATTTGATACAGAACCCAAATTTCATGTGTCCTCAAAATTTTTTACTTCCTCTCAATCGTGAATACCACATTGTGGGAATTAACAGTGGTTGTAATATAAATAGACTTGCCCTTGCTATAGGAATGTGTAATTTACTCAAGTAACTAATTTATGATGATCGATGGTGTTTGCTATATGCTAATTTATATCAGGAGACACATTGTCTGAATGACCTCCCCAATACACATTTTTCTCAAGGTGCACTTCTGCGTGGAGGCTCACTCTTGTCTCGTGGCCGACTCCATCTCCTCCTCCTCCGCGATGACGTCATTGGTTCCACCACTTTGATTGGGGAATTTTTCAGACAGGCGTGTTACCGCACAGTCACCCGCCGACTCCACTCCCCGCTCCGACTCCATTCCCCAATCGGAGTTCGAAGCCCACTCGCTCACAGAAACTGAGCCTGCAGTATTCTGATTTGACCAAGTGGACTCTGAAGTCTGCTCGCTTGCAGCAGTGACTTGGAAATCTCCCTCACAGAGACAGGGGATTGCCGAGAGGCTGCAGGCCACCATCGGCTCCATTTCCTCTTCAACGATGACGTCATTGGTGCTGTCACGTTGATCGAAGAGTTTTTCAGACAGGCGTGTTACCGCACAGTCACCTGCCGACTCCACTCCCCACTCTGACTCCATTCCCCAATCCGAGTTCGAAGCCCACTCGCTCACAAAAACTGAGACTGCAGTATTCTGATTTGACCAAGTGGACTCCGAAGTCTGCTCGCTTGCAGCAGGGACTTGGCAATCTCCCTGGCTGAGACGGGGGACTGCCCGAGAGGCTGCCAGCCGCCACGAGCACCGTGTCCATGGCTGAGCAAGGCGGGAAGTTGGCTTGCGGTGGCACGGCCCTGCCGCCCCACAATAATGGGTGGTTGAGGGCCTCCGTGGGTGTGAGGCGACGTTGGGGATCCCACCTGCCAAGGAGGCAAACGGAGGGAGTCAAGTGCCTGTTGCATTCTAAAATCGCTTCATTGAATCGTGGTCTGGGGTGAAATGCGCAATTCTATCCTCAACACTTTTGTCAGAAACGATATTTATTTTAAAAAGCGACGAGATGAAGAAACGATGCCCCGGTGTGACACAAAACTTTGCAGTCCTAGCCCAAACGACACGTGAGGTCTAAGATCGTTTCCAGTAATGTTGATGGAAGACGCAAAGTGATTTATATTTAATTATTTGTACGAGGTGAAATGTAGACAATAGTAACAAGTCTCTTACTGAAGGCACCCGCGGAGAAAATTGATGAACTTTTGATTGCGGGTTCCCAGAACCGCCTTCAAAGACACGGAGCACGGGACGATCCGTTTCCCGTTGACGACGGGGCGATTCTTTTTGTCTGTTTATCGGAGAGAGAAAAAGAGAGAAACACTGAATTAGTTGTGGCGATCAGTACAATGCGGCGGCGGTCCTTAACCCTCCAATTGCGATGTTTGCAAATATGATTCCATGTTGGCGGTCGACTACAGCCTGTCATCCCTCCAGGGTCGATAAAATTTGTAACCGTTTGTGAGACGTTTGCAGTAGTCGTGTGGAAAGGATGGCTCCTAAGCGTGAAAGTGAAATTCCCACTCTCAACTCTGGGCCACCGGAGGAGACGAGAACCTCCTGATACTTGTTTGAGCAAGGAGACACTTTGATGTTTATTTGAGTATTATATTATTATTTGCATCACTTGGAGAGGATGGTAATTTGTTGTACAAGCGTGCTTTTAAGCATAATATATTTCTCAATCAAGGACCCACAGTTTGTGTGGAGGGTTGTTCTCTGTGGATGTTTTGTACTATGGTAGAACTGCTCTATGCTGATTTAGGATACCGTCGCATCTGCCACACAATTTTTTAAAATTGTGCTCAGTCATGCTGAAATATAGAAAAACGGCCACTCATCTTTATTAAAAATGTGATGGCCAGAATTCCATGTAATTAATACACACGTCCTCTGTTGGATTGCAAATCCCTATGGGTTTTCCAAATATACTGTGCTACCTAAACATAACCGTTCCTTTTAAAGTATTTTCTTCATAAGACTCCTTACTGTCACACTAATTCAACACGTACTGACGAGTACATTGCCAAGACCGTTGTGACTTTTAAACCCAAATAAAGCATAGTTCATTTTTAAATTACGCGAAGCAGTTTCCATGCCTTTCTATTCAAGCACACAGCACGAGACACGCGGCTGCACGGCCACGACTCTCCGGGCAGTGACAGCAGCAGCAGCAGCAACAGCTACGAACTGCAACACCACCACCTCACCACCCCCCTTGTCCACTCACCAAAGGAGATAATGTTGTGGGTCGAGGCGTCAATCATGGCTTTGGGTGGGAGCCCCAACATCTGAAACCAAGATCACAAGAGGGATGCGTTGGATGAGGTCCGTCGCTCGAGCGAACAGAGCGTACATACGCTGCTCTTTGTCTCATTGAAACGTCGATGAACAATTAACTTTGCCTGCTCTTGTACATACTGTTTGCAGATATTTATCTCTATCATCAGGCGAAGCATACATATTTGGTCTTTAATTTATGACGTGGTTACTACGTGTGGCTTCGTTGCTCTCCAACACAGGCTCTGAAAGCCTTGGGGATTAACAACAAACCACAATAATCATAACAATAGTAATCATTCCGAAGGACATCAGCCTGACGCTCTGATTATTTGGTATTACCGATGATCCCGAAATCTCTCTTTACTTCTTTACTCATGCAAATGGTGCGTGATCACGCAGTGAACACGTCCACTCCTCTCCCGTGTACCGGCAGCTGAGCGACATTTTGTGACCAGTGAAAGGCCCAGAGGATGACGACAGCCCTGCACGTAACCAGCTTTGTCGCATGAGCCATCGCACAGCGGGTCTGTATGCTGGTGGATCGTCGTGCGCCATCAGTCATAACCAACCCCCTGCTGCTGCTGCTGTTGTTGTTTATCGTGGACTCCATCGTTGGTTCAAATTCGAATTAAACCCTCCCTCCTCCTTTATATGGCGCAGTTGGAACGGTCCCATCGGAAATATGACGCCCAGTTTGGTGGTGCCGTATCGGGCTCGATGTTTGTTACAATAAAAATTATAGAATTCATCAGTATGTATATGTTATAATAATTAATATTTGTAAGGCGCATTTAATCCGATGATCCCAATGCCCCCCGTGTATGAAAAGCAGGGAAATGAGACGACCAAAACGAGGAAATGAGACGACCAAAACAATGGGGAATAGGCCATTTTACCGAGGTGAGTTTTCATGGCGAGATTTAAATAGCTTTAAAAATGCTGTCTTGTTATCAGAGGCCAACGCGTTCCATCGTCTTGGAGCTGCACTGGCAAAAAGCCTGATCGCCCCCAGGAATTGAGACTTGACCTCAGAAAACTGAGTAGGAGATCAGAAGATCTCAAGGACCTCATTGGTGTACATGAGTGGATCAGCTCCTGTAAGTATTGTGGGGCTAACCCACTGACAGCCTTGTAGCTCAACAGCAGGACCTTATAACCAACTGGATATATATGCAATGGTGTTTTCCTACGCGTCAGATACCTGGATGAGATAGCCGATGTGGTCTTCCGAGCTTGTCTTGAAGAGCAGGTTCCCGAGGAGCATCTCGGCCACCACACATCCGAGTGACCACATGTCCGCGCTGCATGTGACCGGGAGCCCAAAGTACATTTCGGGGGCCATGTACCACATCGAGCCAAGACACCAAGCTCCTAGCAGCACACGGACAGACAGGTGACCAAACAAGGTGGCACTTGCACATTATTCACCTGTACTTGTGAAGTGCTGAATAGATGAGGGTATGCACACGCAGTCACGTATGGCACTCAAAATACGCACAATGACAAAGATCGCCCACGTAAATGCGTGTATCAGCTGGGTAGCACTTAGAAATGTAAATTATTTTCATTACACTGGTGCCAGCTATCATAGAGTGCAGCTGTCGTGTCGCGAGAGTTCTCTGCGGTGAGTAACAACTTCTTTAAAAGCAACGGCGCTGCGACGCCTCTCTGAATAAAATTAACGCCGAGCCGCTTTGCACGTTTCAAGATTCAGTGATGAACCGGGGACACCTACCACCACCCTGTAACGTGCAGATGTCTCGGAACGGGAAAAGGTTACGTGAGGAATGAGGACAAAGGTACTTAGGGCTGCCATGCGATCTGTACATTTGCAAACGTAAATCACATGTAAATCACACGTTAATCAGCCATCCGCGATGAAAATTCCAATGGGATTGGCTACTGGCTCCAGACTTTCAATACCAGCAATCGATTATGAAAATTGTTACCGGTTTACTGGTTATTGTTTGACAACTACCCTCCTCAAAACTGGGAGGTTGAGAGTTGAAATCCTGGCCAAATGATTGACGAAATGTAACGTTTGAAGGGTATCAGTGTCATTACCACACTTTGTTTAAGCGGTGCTAACCACCACACCACCACAGCACGAAGACAAAGACCCCCCCATATAGCTTAAACAGGCTCGTAGCGCAGCGTGCTAACCGTTAACACCACCGCTCCCCACAAACTCTGTGACACGCACACACACATGCTGCTACACACGTACACACACACAGGGCAGCTAGATCACTCACTTGGACAGGTCTCGCTGATGCTCAGGCCAAAATCCGTGAGCCTGATATTGCCACTGATGTGGTCTTTGACCAAGATGTTTGCCTGCAAAAATGACAGAGTGGTTGTCAGTGAAACTCGTGGTGTGTCGGTGAGATTGCGTCTTGTTGAATTGGTTCATGGCGGTTTATTCAAGGATTTCATGTACTCATTTTTGTTGAACACTTAATGCCCTTTGTAAATGTAATCATGCTTAAAGATCTCCCTACCCCATGCCGTGTTAATCAAGGGGGTTGTATGGCCATACCTCACCATGCTGCTCAGGGGCTGTTGAAGGCAATGGGATCCAGGACCGGTTCAGATATCGCCCAAACCCTGGTTTTAGCCGTGGCCAGAAATCGAATTCGGGTCATTAACCTCTGAGTGCAGTTTGCGAACTACCCCACCACTGCTACGCCCATCATTTAGCTTTGGCATTCGGAATTGTTGCTTAGGGCAGTGGTCGTTGTTGTTTAACGCAAATTAGAAAATATTAAATGTTCCGCGGAGCGTTGGTTGTTGAGAGCAAACAGAGATCCACGTGAAAAGTTGTATTTCTATGCAAGTTTTGGCTATCTGTGTTTATGAAATAGCAAGTCGTGGCATGAGTGTTGTTGCGGTGTAGAATAAGATATCTCGAAATCCTGTTACTAAGGTTTACAAGAGTGTTCTCATTTTCTACAACTGCACGACCTGAGGCACTAACTCCATACTGACGGACAAAAGACGCAGCGGGCTGCTTAGTTTACTAACCGGCTTCAGATCCGCGTGAATGATGTGCATCGCCTTCAGCTTTGCCAGGGCCCGCAGCATGGAGCCCACGTACGGCTTCAATTCCGTCATGTATAAGCCATAGGTCTCGTCCAGCTTCTGGAGGAGGTCTCCGCTGCGTGACGGCACAAAACGTGAACGGTTACAGTTTCTTCCTGCTTGTGACCCATTCCCTGATTGGCCCCTTGAACGGGAGCACACGTGCTTGACTGAGGCGAAGCCGCACGGAGTAACCATACAGGGTTGCCGCTCAACTCAAAAGATAGTCAATGAGGCAGGAAGGCATTATAAAGAGTTATGTCTGACCATGGAGCCGTGTACAAAGACAATAATTCTAGGGCATTCTGAAAGCCTACGGACATTTATTCTACATCCAAATGACTCATGTGTGTGAACACACGGACGCATCGGTGTTTGGGGGAGCGGTGGTGCGGCGTTTAGCGCGTTGCTCTACAATTCCCGCTCACGGCCAAGACCGGTGACGATTATTTGAACCAATCCTGGGCCTCCCCTAGATCGACTCAGCCTCAAATGAGTACCTGGTGCGGTGTGTAAACATCGCCACTGGGGAGACAAAGGCTGCCGGGCGTGGTGCTGCCCACCCACCTCCTCGTGTGCCTTGCCCGTCTTCATAGGCGCTACTTGCTAACAGCACTTGCCCCAACAATCTTCTCAGGCTATACTGGTTAATCTTTGTCTTTGGATCGGTGTTCATCGGACACCATGACACTCACCTGATGAGCTCCAGGACGACGCAGTTGTGTCCCCGGAAGGTGAAGTTGTCCAGGAGGGTGACGATGTTGTTGTTGTCAGGGTCCCCCTTGCTCTGCAGGATCTTCATGATCTCCAACTCCAGCTGCTGTCTCTTGTTGTTGATGCTGTGGGGTGGGGGGGGGAGAACGCACAGAATGAGAGTTGTCACCTCGCTCTGAGCATCGCAACACGCAGGGGCGGAGGCAATGCTCATTCACCCTCCATGAGTGGTCCTAAGCCAAGAGTGTGAATCCCAATGGCTGAGGGAAACATTAAACACACCGTCAACACGCTGTTTGTGTTTAGTTTGTTGTCCTTCCTCTGCACCTCCGATTAGCATGGTCGGTTACATACGGTGCGAAATAAGTTCAACATTACATACTTACAATGAATGTCAGAATCGGCATGTGTATTTATACTGGAGGAATTTGATGAGCTACAAAGAACTTTTTCACAGACGTCCAGTAGGGGCGGGTGAGAACGTTACAACAACAAACAATACAAAAATACGATAGCAGTGCAAAGTACAAGAAAGGTAAACAAATTACCCAAACGCATGTAAATAAAAACAATCCTTCATAATAAAGGTTTTTGGGTTAGATCGCGTTTATTTATAAATGTGTCGTAACCCTCCACCACCCGACACGGCCAATTAGCAAAAAAAGTGTCTTTTCGTATTCCTCCAGGATATAAAAAAGATTCTGATTCTGATTAATCAGTGGCTCTGCGAACAACCTATTCCCTGTATTGCTGCGGGAATCTGCATCCACACATGATCAAAACACCTGTGTAATGCAATACACATGGTTCCTTTATCATTGACATGTAATTCTGCAAATGTGCAGAAATGTCTACCATATGCGACTTACTCCAGACAAGTTTAGACTATTAAACGTGACCTGTTGTGACACGTCTAATGTGTATTGTGTGGTCGTTAGCACAGAAAGATGCATCTGGTAATGTCCTAATGGACCAAAAATAGTAAAAAGGAGGCTGGGTCTGTGTTGTTCAGAGTGACCACCATATACAGACTCTTGTACGTACAAATGAGTTCGGTTCCAGAGGTCTGTTCGTAAGTCGATTTGTTCGTGAGTCCAACTTTACTCCCGTCGATTTCAAACACGTTTTACGGCTTGTACACTAAACACGGGGAATGGCTTTAATAGTTGCCTCTGGTTCTTCACGTTCTGCAGATGTAGATGCCACCATCACCACCTATTGTGTGGCAGTTGAACTTACGACTCTCGGTCCGAACAGGAAACTGGACATACGGACAGGTTTGATCATATCTCTGAAAGTTCGTAAGTTGAATGATCGTAAGTAGAGGATTCCCTGTGTTTTGGCATAGAATCGTAATGTAACAGTATAGCGCTGGCTGCTGGCAGGGAAAGGGATCTGCGGCTTACGGCCCTGACGTCAGCAGGCCAGGTTATACACCAGAGGGGATCTAGGGAAAGGTACAAGTGTACAGCACGTCAGATCATTACATGGCCTAACCCTGGTTGGAACACCGTGGGAGTGAAGAAGAAGATTGATTAATAATCATTATTATTTACATTTGTAAGGTGCATTTCATCCTTGTGCCACCAGACTTGGAGTGTCTAAATTACCTTTGCCCACCAGAATGAACAGACCTCATTTTTCCCACCCCTGCAGACTTGGTATTAAAGTAGATACATGCTAATGTTTACAAAGTAACGGACTCTTGACCAATTTCATTTCCGCATAAATCAATCATTCGGAAATAGGCCCCACTATACCCCACCGACTACAGCACTCTAATCTTGCCTCCTCGTTTTGCCTCTTCCACCTGCCTCATGCTCGTCAGCACCGCCTTTCGTGCAGCCATGCGGGTGTGAGGTCATCATCACGAGAGGCCGTGCACTTCATCGTTCGCACGCAGCGGAGGAACCACTGAAGTGAAACGTTTACATACGTGCGGTTTAGTGGGGTCATTTCCGAGCGAACTCGGTTTGAAAGTGTTTATCGTTGAATGTGGAAGGGTTTGGGTTAGTTTTCGGGTTACCACCTTTTCCACTATGGAGATCAAACCCAGACCTATGTTTCAGTCTGTCTAGGTCTGTCAACAACCATGCAGTAGTAAAGTTCAGCACAGTACCGGTACCAGATCTCGGTACAAATTAATTCATGCCACCCAAACACAGATGCCAATTCACAGACTGTCTCGGCTGGACCGGGACAGGAGGTAACCCAAGGGTAGTGGGAGGATAACCGCTTTGTGAGCTATTTGTAAGTAATGCGTTTAGAGTATTTGGCTACTATAAATTTCCACGTGATAAGCCACTTCGTTAAGCTATAATTTGTGGCCAGGTCGCTTCTGAAAAAGAGCTTAATAGCTCTCAATGGGCCTTACCTGGTAAATAAAAAATAGTTTACTTTAATGGTATACATACTTGAATTTTACTGCGAATGTTTTAAAACATGTCCTGTCTAACTGTCAACTTTGTTTGAATTTCAGTGGGAGAAGATGCTTCTCACACAGACGTTAAAGCAGGTACCAGAGTCCACCTGAAGCTCCTGCAGTGTGCGCCTTATATAGGATTCCGTCCATTACTGTTGGTGCGATGGTTTGGATTTTCAAGTTGAAATCTCCTAGTTCATTTTATCTTTACCCAGGCGACAACTCAATTGTCAAGGGTAGTCCTGTTTGGAAGAGGCATCCATGTCTCTTGAGTTCCACATCTTGGAGAGGATGTGACTAGTCAGCATCGATGCCATTTTAGTTGGTGTCACGCATCATGCGTGCATTCTTAAATTACTGACGCCGACTGAAGACTGAAGGTGCAAGTGTGCCATCTGACAATGATAGTTATGAAGCCATTTTTTGCCATTGCCAGTCTTCTTTTGTGCTCTGTCAGAGTCTGCGATAACACGGCCTTGGTGAAGTCCCCTGGACTTGTATAATTTCTGTATCAATTTATTTTGTTTCATTTTGAAATCTCTGCTCCACTTCCTTCAATTGCATCCATCTGCACCTCCGATTAGCACGGCTGGCTGACGTACGGCGCGAAAGAGGTTCAACGTACATACCTACAAGTAGTGTAAATTCATACGGTGCCAGAAACTCTGCACGAGTTCGTGCCGCGTTCTCCCGATGTTGCCGTCGATGTTTGTCCAGCGACAAGCCATTCGTTGCCACGCGCGAACCTGTCTCACCTCCACAATCACAGGGCCGAGTGCGTGACGTGTCCGGCAAGCCGTGTGATGTGTCTGCGGATGATATTCTTCAGCAGAGGCCTGTGCCTTCTCCCACAGACGCTGCGCAACTGACGCCGCTCCCAGCGCCGCCGACCTCTGCTTCCCCGGCCACGGCCACGGGGAGTTCCTCTCCTCTGCTGGACACTCCGTGTGCTGGACCTGCTGCTCCACCACACTTGCCTGCCCACTACACAGGCACAAAGAGGTACGGGCAGAACTAATGCATACAGTGAGGGAAAAAAAGTCTTTGATCCCCTGCTGCTTTTGTACGTTTGCCCACTGACAAAGAAATGATCAGTCTATATTTTTAATGGTAGGTTTATTTGAACAGTGAGAGACAGAATAACAACAAAAAAATCCAGAAAAACGCATGTGAAAAATGTTATAAATTGATTTGCATTTTAATGAGGGAAATAAGTATTTGACCCCTTGTTGGCAATCACAGAGGTCAGACGTTTTGCTTGCAGGCCACACACACACACACATGAATGATGTGTTTGGTATTATCTCATGGAAAATAATAAATTGCACAAGGGCCAGGGTCATGCCCCATTCATTCTGAACGATTAAACCAAACTGACCCACGTTCACACACGAGAGCAGAGAGGTTGGCTGCAGGGTGACGCACGCGAAGAACGCGTCACTGTGAAAGAGTTAGAAGGTTCCCCTTCGTACCTTCTTACTCTCCCTCCCACCCCCCTCCTTCCGGTCAGGTGATTTTGAAGTGTCGTCGTCACGCGAGGACATGGACCGAGACAGCGCGTGGAACCAGTGGCTGCGCTCCGAGATCCCGGGGCTCTTCCTGCTGGCCCTGCACACGTTTACCGTGAGTCGGTGCAGATGTGGCCTCGCGACTGGGGCTGCCACCTGTCTGTGTTTGACCCCCGGACAGTGTTCGGGTGGCAGCAGGAATTAATTTGTGTCGAGATCTGGTACCCCGGGTATGGCTATGGTTGAATTTTATCACCGTGAACTGCACAGTTTTAACAATAGACCTCGGCTCGCTGAGAAATGTGCCTGGGTTTGCTCTGTCGTAGGAATGGTGGCAACTGTACTTGGGGCATCGGCACGTTTATTCGCGCTCCGGCTCCATTTACACCGAGAGTCACGTGCTTGTCTCGTGCGGGGAGTGGTGGTGTAGCTGTCAGGGGGCATCCATTTAGTATGTATGCATGGAGGGGGGAGGAGGGGTTAACCCAAATGCGTACGCTTGCGTACTACTGACAATGTGTAAGCCGACTGCAATGGCATGAATCTGCCCATCGCAGTGACATGGGGAAGTAATTGCTTCCGACAAAGGCGTTCTACGACCTTTTCAATCATACTCAGGTTTGAGAACGGGGACAGTTTGCATTCATGATCCTGAATCATGACAATTCCTTGACTCTCCGGCAGTGGTGAATCGTTCCATCAGTAGGAATCGTGTATATGTGTGTACGTGTATGCACAGCTGTACCCATTGGCTTCTGTTATGGTCATGTACGTTTATTTTTTATTTCGTGGAATATCACTTGCTGTACTCCACGCGGTGAGTGCTTTGTGTAGATAGGAATCATGTTATGTAGAGAATATGAATCTAATTCAGTACCTCTATATGTCTCCCACAGACGAGCGGGGAGACAGCAGCCAGGCGGTGAGCCGGCACTACCAACAATCGCCCAAGATCTGCGGTTCTCTTTACATTCCGATATTTGCAGCCACTTACTGAGTGTTTACATGTGGGGGGAAACCAGTACACTCGCAGAAAATGAACGAATGTGAGCAAGGGGGCAACGTTCTATCCCGTGCATATGGAAAGGATTCCACAGTTGTGTTCCACTGCCTCCTGGCAAGCCAGGGTATGACTCATCCTCGATGCCCACCGGAAGGGAGATTGCACACTTGCAATTGAATTCCCTGAGATTATTTATATCATGGGGTAGGCAGTGACAAATCCCCTGTATCACTTAACACGAACATGCGGTCCAGTGCATTGTACGTGCAAGGATACTCGCTTTACAAAATGTATGAATGTATGTTCAACTTGAATCTTGACTTAAAGCTTTCGTGACTGCAGGAATTCATATTCTTTGGGTCTTTCGGTAAAGTCACGTAGATAGAACAATAAAATAATAAAAATAAAGTGAATACAAAATAATAATACAAATATCACGACGTTTTGATCACAACACAAGCAATCGTTATCATTTTTCTCCTGATGACGATTGCTTGTGTTGCGATCGAAACGTCGTGATATATTTTACTTTTTTATTCACTTTATTTTCATTATTTTATTGTTCTATCTACGTGACTTTACGGAAAGACCCAAAGAATATGTGTTGAAATTCTTTCGCAGTGTACGTAGCCAACCGTGCTAATCTGTGATACATTAACACCTTGCCACAAATGCCCTGTTGCTCATGAGCACACCGACTCAAATGAATCAGGCGCAAGGTTTGCGTGATTAATGCTTACAAAGTGGGGTCTATAATGAACAATATGGCTGAAGCTCGAGTTCTATTCATTTAAAACCAAACGTGTTTCTTACCAACCATACCTGGTGTTTGCACACAGATACAGATTCTGGGCGATGCGTTCTACACCATTCGGAATGCGCTGTTGCAATGTGCAGCCACAGCTGCTGCAAAAATATTTGTCTCGGTTTGATCCACTAAACAATATCCACTGACCACACCGCACGCGCAACAATGATATAACTATGAACAAAAATATGAATAAATTAGGATGGTTTATTAAATATATTGCACGTAAGAAAATACAGCAATAGACGTAAAAATACATGGCAGTTTAACACGTAGGCTTTCGCGACAAATATCCATAATACAGGTTTTATGGGTTGGATCGCGTAAATATATAAATATGTCATAAGACCTCCTTTGCCAGTAGCAAGATATAGTAATAGGTTTTTACCCTTTTATCTGGCACCAAAACTGACACCTTTATACAAGGGATCATGTTTGCAATAACCACAACAAAAGCAGTCAAAATGCAAACAAAAAGAGACAACTCTGATAATGATATACACTGTCCTTGAAGCTGATTGGTCCACACCCGAGACGGCTTTTCTTAGAGCCTAGTCTCCACTGGTGTTGGACCAGATGACGCCAAAAGGCATACAACTCAAAAACAGCGCACTATCAGAGTATTGAGAGCTCGGGGTAAGAATTTACATTATGAGACCTCCTTTGCCAGTAGCAAGATATAGTAATAGGTTTTTACCCTTTTATCTGGCACCAAAACTGACACCTTTATACAAGGGATCATGTTTCCATAAAGGTGTCAGTTTTGGTGCCAGATAAAAGGATAAAAACCTATTACAATTTAAATGTGTCGTTAAACCCGCCACCACCCGACAGCCCACTAGTAAGGGTTGTCACGTAAACAGAACATGCCAATTCATCACTAGTACAGCACACCGGTGTGTGGTGTGTTGGAGAGCCAAGCCACAACATTTACCATCGGAGTACGGCGTTTCAGTAATTACAACTAGCTTCATCAGGCAACAGCAAGGTTTGGGAGAAGTCCACCTGTTTAATTCCTTATATAGAGACGTAGATGTGGTGACAACACTTGTGCACTCTTTGAGCGCAAAGTGGGGGGGGATTAATGAATCAACATACATTATACATGCACATTATGCTAGCCCATTGATCTTGTACTTAGTGTCCATTGTGTGTATTAAAATAGCCGTACAAACGGTAATTTGATGATTCTCTTCCATGCAGCACTAAGTCGGTAGCTATCCAAACGATTACAATTATTTTTATTTCTTTAAATTTCGATAGATTCTGTAATTAGTCTTGGCCAGTAGTAACAAGTTTTGCACAGAACTTCAACATTATCAATTGAGTGTCCTTGTGGGCACGTGTGTTCTGCTACTGCTGACAGTTGTATTTGTGAGCATTTCATATTTCTGTGGTGTTCTTATAGTCTTGTGCTGATCATTCATCCTGTTTGCCCAACATAGCATTCCACAAGTGCAATTAATCCGGTACACACCTTCTGTTGATAGCTTCAGTAATAGAACAGCAAAGAAATATCCAATAGTCCTTTTCGTAGGTTTCCATATGCCTTCTGAATTTGCCTGGCTGATCAAAGTTTCGACCGCAGATGCCATTGGTCAGGGGTCTCTTTGTCCGTTCTCATGTGGGACTCTAGGCATGATGGCAGTTGGAATGCTTTCCCACAGACTTGGCAAGACATTTGTTTTCTCACTCTAGTGACTATGGGAGTGAGGTGGAGTCGAGACGGGCGCTGGTCAGGCGTGGCGTTTCCCAGCAGGCGCCTTCGTTCCATGCGTGGTCGCTGTGATAGCAATAACTTTGTTGCATGCAGGTGCGCCCTTTGCAGAAGGTGGCATTGTCTGCAACTCTGCCTCCTCACCACCAGGACTCGACAAGCTGCTGCTGGAGCTGCTGTTGCCATCCATGGCAAAGGCAATTCTTCCAGCACCATGACTCGCAGCCGAGTAGCTCTGACACACCTTCAACACCGCATTGGCAAAATTGCCGTCATTCACCGTGCCACGTGCGCCCCTTGAGTTCTTTCCGTGGGTCTCCATATGCCTTCTGAGTTTGTAGGGCTGATCAAAGCTTTGATCGCAGATGTGGCAGCTTTGACCACCGGTCTTGTGCATTCTCATGTGGGACTCTAGGCACCATGCCAGTTGGAATGTTTTCCTGCAGACGTCGCAAGAGATTTGTTTTCTCACTCTTGTGACTCTATCAGATTCTAGTGACTCTATCGGATTCAACACCGCATTGGCAAAACTGCCGTTATTCACCAAGCCTGGTGCACCCTTTATCATGTAATCCTTTTCATGGGTCTTCATATGCCTTTTGAATTTTCCTGGCTGATCAAAACTTTGTCCGCATATGCCGCCCCATTGATCACGGATCTCCTTGTACGTTCTTACGTGGGATTCTAGGCACCATGCCAGTTGGAATTTTTTCCCACAGACGTCACAAGAGATGAGTTTTTTCGCTCTTGTAACTCTACCGGATTGAGGTGGGGTCGAGACGGGTGCTGGTGAAGTGCCATCGATGGTAAAGGCAATTCTCCCAGCACCACCATGACTCGCAGCGGAGTTGCTCTCGCACATCTGATACAAAAGACAAAGGTCACGCGCATGACACCCGTGTCACGAGTGTACTCACAAAGGCATACTTAAGGTGACATAAGATTCATTACAACAGATTCATTATAACAGAACTCCTCAATAGTGCAGATCCTATCATCTACTATTTTACTCCTTATCCACCCAACTAAGTACTCTTTGGTTCTTTCAGTAAAGTCACGTAGGTAGGAAAAATAAAATAAAAAATAATATATCACGACCATAAATGACGTCACGCGATTTTGGACGATTTTTGACCCCCCCCCCCCCCTCGTCACACGGCGTCACAAAAAGTCAGACCCCCCCCCTCAAGTATGACGTCACAAAGCTCTGCCCCCCCCCCAAAACCATATTTCCATTTTGAAAATAAAACATGCTTCAAATCGCTTTAAACTATTGTCATTGTATTTAATGTGGCGCTGCACTCTGATGTTGTAGGAGAAAACATTTATTAAAAAGTCTATTTAACTAAATAGAACGTGTTGTCTATATTTATTTAAAGTTGCGCATTTTGACGTGACGTCACATTTCTCAAACCCCCCCCCTTGTCACAAATGTCTGACCCCCCCCCTCCCCAGGTGTGTGACGTCATTTATGGACGGCCCCCATCGCCTTAAAACGCGAACTCGTGCTGGCAAACTGAAACCGCGGAACTTTTTTTGTTCAGCAGCGCGATCCTCCGCGAGATGTAATGAGTCGGCCTCGCGCTGTGAGTGAGTGAGACAGCACCGTCCCCCACTCCTCCTGATGTCGAGGGTAAATGGGCGAGGTTTAGGTCTGTGACTCATGCAGCTGCAATGGCTGCTTTGTGTACGCGGTCCAGACCGCCCCAGAGACCCTGGCCGACAGAGGAGGCGTTCAGGATGGTTGAGAAAAAGCAACAAGCCCACTCTAATCGTCTACAGCATCCCACGTCAGAGAATGAGGAGGCTTACCGCAGCCTTCGGTCGGAGGTTCGGAGAGACGTGAGGCGCTGCAAGGATGGGTGGTGGTCGCGGGTTGCTGAGGAGATGGAGTCTGCCTCAATGGCCCGCGATCACAAATCCCTATTTAACTCCATTAAAAAAGTAACCTACAGCGCCACACCTATTACCATTGTAGGGGTAATCGTCACTCACCACTCTGTGGGCTGGTAGCTTCCCCTTATCGTCAATAGGGGGCGGAAGCGCTATCACGCCAGGGCTAATGTCCATGGCCCAAAAAGGGGCCAAGACAATAAATATCGTGTTGCCTCATCAGAAGTTTCTTCGTCAATTTATACCCACTACACCATCATTAGGGGAACGAAGGGTGATCCAATCTCCGACCCCCAGCGACAGGTTTGCAGATTTGCTGAGCATTTCTGTGAGGTCCTGGGGGAGGGGGAATCCCTCAGCCTGGAAAACATCATGGGACAAAGTGGGGATGACTCTGCTGAGGATGCGGTGCCTAAAATATTGGAGGAGGAAGTCACCCTCTGTGAGTGGCTGGCTGAGGTACCATCCGTTGAGGAAGTACTGAGGGCGATCCAGAGTCTGAGAACAGGAAAGGCACGGAGCAGAGATGATCTCCCAAGCGAAATGCTGAGGGAGGGTGGCGTTTGTGCGTAGACTGCCCTACGTGACATCATAACAACAGTCTGGGCCACTGGACGGGTTCCGCAGGATTGGAAGGATGCCCTGGCGGTCCCCCTCTTTAAGAAGGGGGACCGCACAGACTGTAACAACAACAGGGGCATCTAACTCCTCAGTGTGCCGGGAAAGGTCCTGGCAAAGATTATTCAACATCGCCTTGCTAGGTACGCTAAGGAGAGGCTTGCGGAGCCCCAATGCGGTTTCAAGAAAGGGCGGTCCTGCAAAAATGTCATATTTTCTGTCCGTCTGCTACAGCAGAGGTTGAGGGAATTCCAACTAGACCTACATCTCTGCTTTATTGACCTGGTTAAGGCCTATGATACCATCAGTAGGCCTGGGCTCTGGGTTGTTCTTCGTGCTTTCAGAGTCCCTGACCCTCTGCTCACACTCATTAAGGACCTTCATGATGGTGAGCAGACCCGAGTAAAACTACATAGCCGGGAGTCAGAGCCATTCCCTGCGACAGGGATGTCCTCTGGCTCCAACATTATTTAACATCTATTTCGACCACATAGTTCGTGAAGCCTTCAGTAGCTGTACCAGAGGAATTTACGTTTGGTACAGATACAATGGGAGGCTGATCGATGCCCAGGTGCGGTCAAGGGATGTCTCCCTATTGGTCAACCACATTATGTATGCCGACGACCTGGTAATTGCTGCTCATTCAGAGGAGGAGTTGGAGGCGCTGCTGCTGAAACTGGAGTGTGCCACTAAGAGGTGGGGCCTTACCATCAGCCCCACCAAAACGAAGCACCTGCCTGGGTATTTTATGCCATCGGGCACTCTACCCCCACAACTCCCAATCGGTGATGCGGCAGTTGGGGAGAGAGTGGAGAGTTTTCCATACCTGGGCAGTGTGCTCATGATCGGCTCCGGTTTAACAGCAGAGGTCTCACTCCGAATTAGTCGAGCGGCATTATCTTTTCATCAGTTGTGTAACGTTGTGTGGAAGCTACCTGGTCTGTCGCTCCGCATGAAGCTTCGGTTCTTCTCGGCCACAGTCATTCCCTCCCTTCTGTACGCTTGCAAAACGTGGACCCCCCTAATGCAGCATCTTCACCGGTTAGAAACATTTAGGCTGGCCTGCCTACGATCAATCCTGGGTTTAACCAGGCTGGATTGTGTGAGGAGCTCACAAATCCTCGAAAAATCTGGACAAAGTCCCATCGGTGAGCTCCTCCAGCAGGCAAGGCTGCGTTGGCTGGGCCATGTAGCCCGCATGCCCAATCACCGCATGCCCAAACAGCTTTTGTTCGGCCGGATCGAGGGAGCTAAACGGGCGTGGCACGGACTAGAGAAGAGATGGAGTGATGTGGTACAGGAGGATGTGGAGCTGAGTGGACTTGCCAATGACTGGTACCAGCGGTGTCTCTACTGGGCAGTTGGAGGCAGTCGCCCTCCAACAACAACGGAGGGCGGAGGAGCGATGCTCAGAAAAACGAGCGGAGCGTCGGGTGGCTAAAGCTCAGCAAGTTGGCACAGTAGGGGGCACAGGTGGTGCATCAGCCAGTAATCTCAGTCATCTCAGTCAGTCGACCAGTGGCACCTGGGTCTGCCCCGTGACCTCCTGCCAGCCGGCGATCGACACTTCACGTAGCCTCAAGGTGCACATAGCCTGGCATAAGCGTCGTGGTGACGTCACCGCCACTTAGTGGCGCATGGCGGTTGTTGTTTTGAGACAGTAAGAGAGTGTGAGGTCGACTCAGCCTCAGATGAGTACCTGGTGCGGTGTGTCGTAAACATTGCTACTGGGGGAGACAAAGGCCGCCGTGGAGGAGAATCCTAAAATAATTAAAGCTTTTATTATAATAAAAGCTTCGATTATAATATGATATTATAATAAAAGCTATACTAAAAGCTTTTTAAATTAAAAATACAAAAAAATTTGAAATAATGAAAGCTTTTATTATTTAAAATTTATTATTTATTTTTTTAATTGGCAGAATCTACACGCCATATTCTTGGTTCTTCAGGTAAAGTCACGTAGATTTGAAAATAAAAATAATTACATTTAATTTAAAAATATAAATTTTTATATTTAAACTAATAAAAGCTTTATCATTTTCAATTTATTATTTGAAATTTTAAAATACAAAAAAATAAAATACAAATAATAAATTGAAAATAATAAAAGCTTGTATTATTTTATAATAAATTGAAAATAAAAGCTTTTATTATTTTCAATTTATTATTTTAATTGTATTAACAGGTCCCTGCAGGGTGGGCTGGTAGGGCAAGTCTCTGCGCTGCCTATTGCTGATTTTACACCCAACAGCACGAGATTTCATTTCGTTAAAGTATTGAAAGGGGACGGACGGACACATTAATCTATTGCAGGCTGGTACACTCAGTTTACAACTTCGTTCCTACCAGTATTATGACTTTACCGAAGGAAGCAATAATCTGGCGTGTAGATGCTGCCATCTGCTGGCCACCATTGTTGGGTGTAGATTGTGACTTAAAACTTTCGTGACTTCAGGAATTCATATTCTTGGTTCTTTCGGTAAAGTCACGTCCATAGAAAATAAAAAAAATATCAAATCAAATAAAAATGTGAAATTTTAAATAATAAAAGCAAAAAACCCACATTCATATTCTTGGTTCTTTCGGTAAAGTCACGGAGATAAAAAAAATACAATTTTAAAATAATCAATTGAATAAAAGCTTTTAATATTAGTTAAGCTTTTGTTATATTCAATTTATTATTTTAATTTTTAAATTGGCAGATTCTACACGCCATATTCTTGGTTCTTCAGGTAAAGTCACGTAGATTTGAAAATAAAAATAATTAAATTTAATTTAAAAATATAAATTTTAATATTTAAACTAATAAAAGCTTTATCATTTTCAATTTATTATTTGAAATTTTAAAATACAAAAAAATAAAATACAAATAATAAATTGAAAATAATAAAAGCTTGTATTATTTTATAATAAATTGAAAATAAAAGCTTTTATTATTTTCAATTTATTATTTTAATTGTATTAACAGGTCCCTGCAGGGTGGGCTGGTAGGGCAAGTCTCTGCGCTGCCTATTGCTGATTTTACACCCAACAGCACGAGATTTCACTTCGTTAAAGTATTGAAAGGGGACGGACGGACACATTAATCTATTGCAGGCTGGTACACTCAGTTTACAACTTCGTTCCTACCAGTATTATGACTTTACCGAAGGAAGCAATAATCTGGCGTGTAGATGCTGCCATCTGCTGGCCACCATTGTTGGGTGTAGATTGTGACTTAAAACTTTCGTGACTTCAGGAATTCATATTCTTGGTTCTTTCGGTAAAGTCACGTCCATAGAAAATAAAAAAATATCAAATCAAATAAAAATGTGAAATTTTAAATAATAAAAGCAAAAAACCCACATTCATATTCTTGGTTCTTTCGGTAAAGTCACGGAGATAAAAAAAAATACAATTTTAAAATAATAAATTGAATAAAAGCTTTTAATATTAGTTAAGCTTTTGTTATATTCAATTTATTATTTTAATTTTTAAATTGGCAGAATCTACACGCCATATTCTTGGTTCTTCAGGTAAAGTCACGTAGAATGGAAAATAAAAATAATTAAATTTAATTTAAAAATATAAATTTTAATATTTAAACTAATAAAAGCTTTATCATTTTCAATTTATTATTTGAAATTTTAAAATACAAAAAAATAAAATACAAATAATAAATTGAAAATAATAAAAACTTGTATTATTTTATAATAAATTGAAAATAAAAGCTTTTATTATTTTCAATTTATTATTTTAATTGTATTAACAGGTCCCTGCAGGGTGGGCTGGTAGGGCAAGTCTCTGCGCTGCCTATTGCTGATTTTACACCCAACAGCACGAGATTTCACTTCGTTAAAGTATTGAAAGGGGACGGACGGACACATTAATCTATTGCAGGCTGGTACACTCAGTTTACAACTTCGTTCCTACCAGTATTATGACTTTACCGAAGGAAGCAATAATCTGGCGTGTAGATGCTGCCATCTGCTGGCCACCATTGTTGGGTGTAGATTGTGACTTAAAACTTTCGTGACTTCAGGAATTCATATTCTTGGTTCTTTCGGTAAAGTCACGTCCATAGAAAATAAAAAAAATATCAAATCAAATAAAAATGTGAAATTTTAAATAATAAAAGCAAAAAACCCACATTCATATTCTTGGTTCTTTCGGTAAAGTCACGGAGATAAAAAAAATACAATTTTAAAATAATCAATTGAATAAAAGCTTTTAATATTAGTTAAGCTTTTGTTATATTCAATTTATTATTTTAATTTTTAAATTGGCAGATTCTACACGCCATATTCTTGGTTCTTCAGGTAAAGTCACGTAGATTTGAAAATAAAAATAATTAAATTTAATTTAAAAATATAAATTTTAATATTTAAACTAATAAAAGCTTTATCATTTTCAATTTATTATTTGAAATTTTAAAATACAAAAAAATAAAATACAAATAATAAATTGAAAATAATAAAAGCTTGTATTATTTTATAATAAATTGAAAATAAAAGCTTTTATTATTTTCAATTTATTATTTTAATTGTATTAACAGGTCCCTGCAGGGTGGGCTGGTAGGGCAAGTCTCTGCGCTGCCTATTGCTGATTTTACACCCAACAGCACGAGATTTCACTTCGTTAAAGTATTGAAAGGGGACGGACGGACACATTAATCTATTGCAGGCTGGTACACTCAGTTTACAACTTCGTTCCTACCAGTATTATGACTTTACCGAAGGAAGCAATAATCTGGCGTGTAGATGCTGCCATCTGCTGGCCACCATTGTTGGGTGTAGATTGTGACTTAAAACTTTCGTGACTTCAGGAATTCATATTCTTGGTTCTTTCGGTAAAGTCACGTCCATAGAAAATAAAAAAATATCAAATCAAATAAAAATGTGAAATTTTAAATAATAAAAGCAAAAAACCCACATTCATATTCTTGGTTCTTTCGGTAAAGTCACGGAGATAAAAAAAAATACAATTTTAAAATAATAAATTGAATAAAAGCTTTTAATATTAGTTAAGCTTTTGTTATATTCAATTTATTATTTTAATTTTTAAATTGGCAGAATCTACACGCCATATTCTTGGTTCTTCAGGTAAAGTCACGTAGAATGGAAAATAAAAATAATTAAATTTAATTTAAAAATATAAATTTTAATATTTAAACTAATAAAAGCTTTATCATTTTCAATTTATTATTTGAAATTTTAAAATACAAAAAAATAAAATACAAATAATAAATTGAAAATAATAAAAACTTGTATTATTTTATAATAAATTGAAAATAAAAGCTTTTATTATTTTCAATTTATTATTTTAATTGTATTAACAGGTCCCTGCAGGGTGGGCTGGTAGGGCAAGTCTCTGCGCTGCCTATTGCTGATTTTACACCCAACAGCACGAGATTTCACTTCGTTAAAGTATTGAAAGGGGACGGACGGACACATTAATCTATTGCAGGCTGGTACACTCAGTTTACAACTTCGTTCCTACCAGTATTATGACTTTACCGAAGGAAGCAATAATCTGGCGTGTAGATGCTGCCATCTGCTGGCCACCATTGTTGGGTGTAGATTGTGACTTAAAACTTTCGTGACTTCAGGAATTCATATTCTTGGTTCTTTCGGTAAAGTCACGTCCATGGAAAATAAAAAAAATATCAAATCAAATAAAAATGTGAAATTTTAAATAATAAAAGCAAAAAACCCACATTCATATTCTTGGTTCTTTCGGTAAAGTCACGGAGATAAAAAAAATACAATTTTAAAATAATCAATTGAATAAAAGCTTTTAATATTATTTAAAAGTAAAGTCACGGAGATAAAAAAAAAATACAATTTTAAAATAATCAATTGAATAAAAGCTTTTCATATTATTAAGCTTTTGTTATATTCAATTTATTATTTATTTTTTAAATTGGCAGAATCTACACGACACGTTGGTGGCCGGCAGGTGGCAACATCTACACGCCGAATTCTTGTTTTTTTCGTTAAAGTCACGTAGATTTTAAAATAAAAATAATAGAATTTGATTTAAAAATACAAATAATAAATTGAAAATAATAAAAGCTTTCATAATTTTCATTTTTTAATTTTATTATTATTTTCTATCTCCGTTACTTTACCGAAGGAAGCAATAATATGGCGTGTAGATACTGCCATCTGGTGGCCAACAACGTTGGCAGGTGGCAGCATCTACACGCCAGATTCTTGGTTCTTTGGGTAAAATAGAAATAATAAAAAAAGTAAAAAAATATAATTCATGATTTAGTATTTTTTCATTTAATTCTATTATTTTCATTTTCAAATCTACGTTACTTTACCGAAAGAACCAAGAATATGGCGTGTAGATTCTGCCAATTTTAAAAAAATACAAATTAAAATAATAAATTTAAAATAATAAAAGCTTTCATTATTTTCCATTTATCTTTTGTATTTTTCATTTAATTTTATTATTTTTATTTTCAACCTACATGGCTTTACCGAAAGAACCAAGAATATGAATCTGGATTTTGATTATTATTTTCAATCTATTTTATTTTTTAAATTGGCAGCATCTACACGCCATATTCTTGGTTCTATCGGTAAAGTCACGTCGATAGAAAATAAAAAAAATAATCAAATCAAATAAAAAGTGTGAAATGGAAAATAATAAAAGCAAAAAACCCGCATTCATATTCTTGGTTCTTTCGGTAAAGTCACAGAGATAAAAAAAATGAAACAAAATTTTGATTTTAAAATAATAAATTGAAAATAATAAAAGCTTTTATTATTTTCCATTTATTTTTTTGTATTTTAAAATTGGCAGAATCTACACGCTATATTCTTAGTTCTTTGGGTAAAGTCACGTAGATAGAAAATATAAATAATAAAAGAAAAGTAAAAATTTAAATAATATTTTAAAAAATATTTATTTTATTTTATTGTTTCCCTTCTACGTGACTTTACTGAAAGAACCAATAATATGAATCACTGCAGTCACGGAAGCTTTAAATCAAAATATAATAATAACAATTCATGATTTTCATTTAATTATTTTCTTTTTATTTTCAAATCTACGTGACTTTACCGAAAGAACCAAGAATATGGCGTGTAGATTATGCCAATTGAAAAATTACAAATAAAAGTAATTTTATTATTTCCGATTTATTTTGTATTTAATTTTATTTAATTATTTTTAAATCTACGTTACTTTACCGAAAGAACCAAGAATATGAATCTGGATTTTTGCTTATTATTTTCAATTTATTATTTTAATTTTTCAATTTGCAGAATCTACACGCCACGTTGGTGGCCGGCAGATGGCAGCATCTACACGCCATAATCTTGGTTCATCTTCTTTGGTTCTTTCGGTAGTGTTACGTAGCATGAGAATAAAATAATACATTGAAAAAAGAAAATAACACAATAAAATTCTCACGACGTTTCGGCCACAACACAAGCGGCCTTCATCAGGTGAAGGGACGAGACTGTCTGGAGGACAGCGCTGGAGCGAACAAAGCCAAGCTCACATCGAGACCTTTAAGCTGTGTGAGAAGGAACAAAGCGCCTTGACAAAGGAATTAGCATTGAATTTAGCATTGAAATGGCTGAGTGATTAGCTTGTGACTGGTCACAGAAATGGCTATGTTAAAGTCAAAGCATACACATTCACAGAGGCACCTAGTAAAAATCAAACAGGAAAATGTAGCATTGAAATAACTGAGTGATTAGCTTGTGACTGGTCACAGAAATGGCTATGTTAAAGTCAAAGCCTACACATCTGAGCTATTAATAGTAACTGGGTCAGTGTCTACTTCAAATATTGTTCAGGCTCAGGAGACTTCCAAAGTTATTCGTGATGTTATACATTTGGTTCGTTTTGAGCATAATCGCGACCTTATATAATTATTACGTGATACACACGCTGAATATACGCACACAAACATCGTGTACACGTGTGTCGTGTCCTCTATTGTCCACATAGACGGCTTGTGCTGACGAGAGAACGATCTTAACGTACAATGTCGTGACATGTATCAGCCCTTTGTCGATCCAGCGTTTTGATAGAGGCCTCCCCCACACCATGTCGTTCGTGGGAGTTGTTTAACCATACTTCACCATGCCGGTCAATGCGGGTTTGGTGAAGTGAGGAGGCCCAGAAACTTGTATATGCAGATACGAGTTTGCCTGTGCTTGCATCTGCATAATTACATTCTCACACATCTTCAAGTGTAGTTTAATACATCTAAAAATGCATTTATTCTTCAGGATTCCATAAAGTACTGTGGTAAAAAGAAAACAACTTGATTTGAATAAATTTCGATTTAAAGCTTTCGTGACTGCAGGGATTCATCTTCTTGGTTCTTTCGGTAAAGTCACGTAGAAGGGAAATAATAAACTAATAAAAATAAAACATAATATAAGAAAATTCTCACGACGTTTCGGCCACAACACAAGTAGCCTTCCTCAGGTGAAGAAACAGAACTGTCGGAAAGACAGCGCTCCAATGAACACTGCTAAGCTTCGCAGCGTATTTTAAGCTGGGTGGGAGGAGCAGAGCGCCTTGCCAAAAGAGTTTACATATCAACAGAATAATTTAGCATTGAAGTAGCTGTGTTAATGTGATAGATTAGCAGAATGTTAAAGTCATAAATTAGCATGTAACTGTGAGATTAGCATGATGTTAATGTGAGGAATTAGCATGTAACTGGTGACGGAAGTAGCTATGTTAAAGTCAGGGTTTACATATCAACTGAGGCATTTAGTATATTGACGCTAAAGAACTGCAACTACCCAACTATCATACAATAAACCGATGTGAAAGAACTAAATATAAACTACATCAATATAATCAATGTACTCAATATATTCTCCACTAAGCTGAGCTACTAACAATACGTCATTATACATTACACTTCTATGTCGCAAAAATTATTATAATATGCCTCCAAATAATGTTTTATTATAAACTGCCATAGACAGACCCCAACATTGAATTATACGCAGCGTTACTATACACTACCCTATACCTTAGATTATAATAATATTACACTGTATTATTTTACCAACCCTACTGTATACCACACTGCTATATATTGACTATACAACTACGATACTATATATTACCAAATAAATTATATTAAACATTACACTGAATACTTTGTTAAACAAGGAATCCTTTGAGCTTGTGGGTTGAATCCATCTGTGTGAAGTTGTGTTATTTCCCCATATGCAAGGTGGGGTCTCTCTGGGTTCCACTCACACAAACATCTCAATGCAATGGGACCTTTCTGAAAATGCAGTACTTAGACTCAATGAAGCTTTCCTGGGTAACTAGTTAACATTGTAATAATTAGCATGAGAGATAATGACGTTCAGTTATAAGTGCCATTAATAGTACTATACTGTACTTTTATTGAAGACTATTTTACGTAGTTGTTTGTAAAAAAAGTGTCCATTCTCAAAACTTTTTGACGGGCCCTCGTACAGAAATGATATTACAATCTTATATGGAGATTGCGAGTCAGAGTGTTGTGAATAGTGGAGTGAACGTGTGGTGCCATCATTATATTGTTGGTGTGTATATACAGAAAGGCCTATTTGGTGGGCAACATTAGGAAAATTGAGGTAGTTCGTCATTGTTGTTAAACAAAATCTTATTTGGGTGGATAAGAGGAGTAAAATCGTACATGATAGGAACTGCAATATTGTGGAGTTCTGGTATAATGAGTTGTAGTATATATGAATCTTATGTCACCTTAAGTATGCCTGTGTGAGTACACTCGTGACACGGGTGTCATGCGCGTGACCTTTGTCTTTTGTTTCAGATGTGCGAGGGCAACTCCGCTGCGAGTCAAGGTGGTGCTGGGAGAATTGCCTTCACCATTGATGGCACTTCACCAGCACCCATCTCAACCCCACCTCAATCCGGTAGAATTACAAGAACGAAAAAACGTATCTCTTGTGACGTCTGTGGGAAAAAATTCCAGCTGGCATGGTGCCTAGAAGCCCACGTAAGAACGCACAAGGAGACCCGTGATCAATGGTGCGGCATATGCGGAAAAAGGTTTGATCAGCTAGGAAAATTAAAAAGGCATTTGAAGACCCATGAGAAGGATTACATGATAAAGGGTGCACCAGGCTTGGTGAATAACGGCAGTTTTGCCAATGCGGTGTTGAATCCACCATCGCCATATGAGATGTGCTCAGTCTGCGGATTTTTAAGTCCTATTGAAATCCTGAAAACTCATGAAAGTCTTCACGCACAGTTTTTGTACAGACCGAAGCCTGAACATGATTACACTTTGACAAAAGATAGCGGCGTTAAGATAAATGACATGAAATCCAATTTTCTTGAATGCTTTGGCCTAGTTCCACGTCAACAAACTGCTTCACCAGTCAGTGAGAATAAACCATACGCTGCTCTCGATCCTATGACGAGCATGAAAGTGTTTATGGCCTTGCAGCAGAAGAAGAAGGAAAAGCGAAGTAGACCTAAGCCCATTAAAAGAAAGAAGACCACCACCAGCGTCACCAATTGCAGCAGTAGCAACAGCCAGAATTCGGACATCAAGAGGATGGACTGCACGGAAGCAGGAGGCTGCGTGGAGCAGAGCATCCCCAAGGTGGATGAACCCAACCTGGCACCTTTAGGTACGTCCTAGTAATGCACACACTACATTTCATTTGGATGTAATTCATAATTTCACAAATTAGTTAATGTACGCATATGTTGACCATATCTGTATGCCTGCGCTGAGGAGTCTAGAGATCTGATGTGGTGCTGCTCGGATGTTGGGTTAAACCATGAAACTCTGGGTTTCAGTCACCGAGCCATGATTAAACTGGCTTCTCATTGATGGTCTTATCCAGTTACCAAACACTTCTTCCAGCAAACACTTCTGATGTCGCGTGATGTGTAGGAAATTTCAATAACCTCCTAGTGGATAAAAAACGGTCACGAAGGGATGTCATGAGTAGTGCAATGATATCTCCTTCCACGAGCTGTTCCCTTACATGAGGTGGTTCACTGCTGTGTGAGAGTTGCACAGGGATACTTCATCTCATGACATGGAGCCAATAGCACCATTGGAAGGAAACTGAGCAAAATACATTGCTTGACAAATTCCAAAAAGTATCTATTTCTTAACCGGGGTAAATTTTACTTAAACAAGTGGGTAAATTTAGGGAACATTTTTGAATGTATAGACCGAGTCATTTCCACAATGGGAATTTCCTCTTCATTGTACTAACACCTAACTTCCATGTGTATTTACTCGTTCTATTGCAGGTAATTATTGTGTAATTAATGAGCTGTAATAGAATAATCTGGCTCAACCACCTCAATGTTAAATTATAGTTGTTGCTCTGCATCAACATCAACCACACGAAGAAGTGCAAAATGTTGGGGCTTCAAAATAAGCCCCAAAAATGTATTATGATATTTTTCAGGAAATCAGTATCTTGCTTTTCTACTATTTGTACGTATGTTGAACTTCTTTCGTACCATACGTAGCCAACCGTGCTAATCAAAGGTATTTGTTGCTGGCCATTTGGCATTTTGGGCCTTTGGGCCTGTGGTCATCAACCGTGATTGATAAAACGTCCCATATACATTGTAATGCTATGGCATCCACTGCATGGTGATAAATAAATTATGTATTAGCGCGTGCGTGTGCTCAACGGTGGATGTCTTGTGTTCCAGAGGAAAAGCCCTTCCCGTGCAGTGACTGCTCGTACGGAGCGACGCAGAAGTCGAAGCTCAAGAGACACGTCCTGAGCGTTCACCACGTGCCCTTCGATAGCGCGCTGGACTCCGACTGCCCCAAGAAGAGAAGGCGGCTGGCTGGGTGCCGAGACCACGGCTCAACTCTGGATTTGGAGCGCGCACGATGCTCACGGAGAACTCCCTGATGATTTATTTCATCCTGAGGCTGAGGTACCACGTGTGGGGCAATGAACGGAAGGTTTTGTGCAGCGGACATTTCCATGATGAAATTTCGTCACGTTCACTGCTGCGAGGTTACATCTATTGCCGTATATGTTTAGTCAATTGCTGTTTTTTCTGGTATACAATATATTTAATAAATTGTCCAAATTTCATAACAAAGGTTTTTGGGTTAGATCGTGTAAGTATAAATGTGTCATAACCCTACACCACCTGACACAGCCAATTAGTAAGGAATTTGTCACGTAAACAAAACTCCACTTAGTTACTACTTCAGCCCACCGGTGTTTTGGAGAGGAAATCCACAAGATGAGTACGACGTTTCACTGGTAATTACATCCAGCATCATCGGGCGATTTGCCAGAATAGTGAAGCCATCCACCTGCTTCCGGTCTTAAATAGAGAAAGGCGATGTCATCACTGAACCCATCAGGTGCAGAAATCAGAGGCGGGGAGGGGGATTATTGAAATTATATAATTGATTAGTAATAATTAAATTTGTATGTTTCCTCTATAAGTAATGATAAATGTGAGATGTCTTCTTCTTCCACGCGTTTGTTCCACTCACGTGGGGTCCGCCGTCCTTGCCACCTTCTTCACACCGCCCCGTCCCACGCCATCTCTCCCTCCGCTCCTCGGGCCACCACGTTCGACCGCATCACCACATCGCCCCACGTCTTCTTCTTCTGCCTTCATCTCCTCATCTTACAATCACAATAACTTAATAATACGCTTCCAGGCCGCACTAAGCCTGTAGCTGTCAGAGAGGTTAAAATAATAACATTTTTCTCAGTTTCAATGAATTCTCAAATTAGTCTTGGCCAGTAATAATTAGTTTTACACAACATCTTCTTTGGTTCTTTCGGTAAAGTCACGTACAATGAGAATAAAATAATAAATTTATAAAATAAAATAACACAATAATATTATTTTATCAATTTATTATTTTATTCTCATTCTACGTGACTTTACCGAAAGAACCAAAGAAGATGAATCATTGCAGTCACGAAAGCTTTAAATCGAAATTTTACACAACACTTCATCGTTATCAAAATCAATTAAGTGTTCTTGTTGGCAAGCATGTACTGCAACTTCCAACAGTTATGTTTGAGAGTGTTTAATATTTATTTGGTGTTCTTTTAGTCTTGCGCTAATGTTACATCCCGTCTGTGCAATATAACATCTGCCACATAAGCAATTAATCCGATACATACCATCTGTTGATGACTTAGGCAATTCATCTTTAGTACAAGATACAATTTTTTGAATTTTGTGTACCGTGCCAAATCGTACTTAGATTTTTAGCTTTTTGCTTTTCCAAAAGTCGAGCTAATTTGTCAGTCACTCACACGATATATGGTATTTTAATTGTTTAATAACCTGATCACTTTCAGCAGTATTGCTGCTCGATGTTGGTTTGGCATTCACTGCTCTGTTAATTTGAGCATTATTGTAGAAATTCAATCCTAGATTTGAAGCTTTCGTGACTGCAAAGATCCATACTCTTTTGTTCTATTCGGTAAAGTCACGTAGGTAAAAAAAATAAAGCAATGAAAAAATCAAATAAAGCAATAAAAACAAATTATAATGCTTTCTTTTATTTGTTTACCTATGTTACTTTACCGAATAGAACCAAAGAGTATAGAAATTCAATCGTCGCATTTCTTTGACATGTTTAATCTCTCTCCTCAGACTTTCACCATCTGACACTGTTTTAGCCAGATGTATGAGCATCGTGATGAGAGAGGTTTTCTGTGCGGGGTGATGATCCGAATCTGCATTCAGATAGGCATCAGTATGCATTCCCTTTCGGTAGATGCTGTGTGTGTTATTTTACCATTTAGACTTCGTCCGATAAATCACCTCTCCCAAGGAAATAAGTATTTAGAGGCCACACCGGACCGGGTGGGGGGGGGGGGGAGTTTATTGTTGTGTCTGTTGCTGCGAGCAGATAGCGCGCAATGGAGAGCTTGCTCAGAGCGGAGCTGGGCACGTACTCGGCGAGGACGCTGGGCGCTTCGGCCGGTGGAGGCTGCATCAGCACCGGGCAGAGCTACGAGACGGGGCGCGGACACGTGTTCACCAAGATCAACGCCAAGAGCGGGGCACCCTCCTCTACGCCTCCTCTACACCTCCTCTACGCCTCCTCACTACGCCACCTCAACACCTACCTCCTGTACCCTCCTCTTTGCCTCCTCTACACCATCTTGCATCCTCGCCTCAACCTTCATTCATTCAGCCCTGTATCACTTTTTTTTCGCTGCGACTACTAGCACCACCGTGGTGAATGTTGCAGTGAACTTCCCCTCGTTGATTCCCCCCTCCACCCACGTTAAGGGACTCGGTCTACCAGACACTTTGACCGCTTCGTCTCATCCACTCCGCGTTCAACCACCGCGCCTCACTGCAGGTCACAAGAACGCACTCAACTAAACAACTCGGTCACCCACTCATCCAATCACTAACTCAATCACCCTATCACACACTCATCCAGTCACCCACGCATCCAGTCACCCACGCAATCACCCTATCATCCAGTCACCCACTAACTCAATCACCCTATCACACACTCATCTCGTCACTAATTCAATCACACACTCAGCTAGTCACTCAGTCAATCATCCTATCACACACTCATCCAATCACCCACTCATCCAGTCACCCATTCATCCAGTCACCCACTCATCCAGTCACCCACTCATCCAGTCACCCATTCAATCACGCACTCATCCACTCACCCACTCATTCAGTCACCCACTCATTCAGTCACCCACGCAATCATCCTATCACCTACGCATCCAGTCACCCACGCATCCAGTCACTCACGCATCCGGTCACTGACTCAATCACCCTATCACTCACTCCTCCACTCGTTTACTCAAACACTCACCCATTTACTCACCCACCCACTCACCACCATGCAGGTCACCTCACTCTTCTTTTCAGATTAATCAGTTTGCACTGCTCCACTCTGGAATCCACACCCGGTCTTCCTGTTTTCCCAAACTCTTGCAACAATAAACTTGATCCATTTAAGAAACACGTTTCTTTGATCTTAATGATCTAATTACTCATTGGACAGTTATGTATTATAATTTTTTGTTGTTGCTGGCCGCTTGCCGTTTTGTATTGTGTGGGGTGTGCATCGCTGTCAACCCCTTATCAGTGCCTACCTTATTACAGACCAATTCAGACCTTGTTGGTCACCCCGTGCCCCTTATAAATCTCAACGTTCATCCTACAAAGTCCCATCACAAGGGAGAAACACACTCATTTTCCCCCAACAGAATGCGGGTAAACCGTGTGGGTTGGCGGCTATGGGTTTTGTTGTGTTTAGGAGTCCAAGTTATAGGACTGCACCATGGGTTGTGCGTGGTTCTCATTGGTGGGAGATTCCCTTCGCTGTGTTGCACGCCAGTGGCTGGGGGCTGCCTGGGGCCAGAGACGTGTGAGCCGGTCCCAATGTGCACCGGCAAACATTTACCGCCAGGTGGCCCCAGTGTTTATTGCCCGTCCACACGTGGATACCTGAAGCCCATGTCAATCCACTGCTGGATGAGTCCCGCAATGAAGATACAATCAGTACATCCACTTAGCTTTTGGACTCCACCTGTTCCATTGGCGGCTGAATGCGACTATAAATGTGCATACGTTAGAGACTGGTTAATGCGCATAGAAATCAAACCAATTGACCTACGACCTTTGCCCCATCAACTTTTGTAGAATTTTAGATGTGCATTACAGCTACTTTAGCCGGGTGGTTGTGGTGGCTATGTATGCCTGTAAACCACCACTACGTGGAGGTGAGGGTTGGTGGATTACAAAAATATTGCGACAACTCCCACCCCTTGGTCGTCAAGGAGGTAGAGAAGGCGGTGTCGAATAATGTGGACTCCGCCTGTTCCATCTGTAGATTTGTGATAGAGCGTTGGCCCCCCCCATTTGCTTGGATTTCTCCAGGTGCTCCGATTTCCTCCCACATGTAAACACTCATTAATCTTGATTTGAAGCTTTCGTGACTGCAGGAATCCTTACTCTTTGGTTCTTTCTGTAAAGTCACGTAGGTAGAAAAAATAATAATGGATCACGACGTTTCTATCGCCACACAAGCAATCTCACTGAGTCTCAAGACTCTTGTTCAGGAGGGGCCTGCCACCTTTTCGCAGGAGTAATTTGGATGTTTGGCTAGTACCAGTTACATTGTATGTTGTTGTTGTTTTGCCATGGGAGTAAACCCATACAGAGAAAGGGACCATAATTAGAAAAGCGAAGCCAGGCAGTCCTTCAGAAGATGTCATGCACGGGCGTGACCACTGCACCACCCTGCCGCCCAAACAAATGTAATTTAAATAATGTACAATACTGGCAAATAAACCCTATTAGTATCAACTGAATTTCTGGACAATCTGGCATGTGTATAGCTGCATCGGTGTTTCTAAAAGTCGTGTTCACATTGCCTGAAATTAATAATATTAAGAACAGGTTTCCCACCTCTGGTTTCGTTTGACTTACCGGTTGTCCTCATTATGTGTGTCACAGATAATATGGCAAGGAAAATATTACGCAGCACGAGTTTCAGGATTAGGGCAATTATGGTGACACACGTGACCCCCTCTACACAAGTAACAGCTGAGAGTCAATGCTGTGGTGCTGTGCGATTGGTGCAAGCGACCCATCATCGTGTTTTGATGTTGAGCTGTTAAAATTGCACTGTTGTGGGGTGAGGTCAAGGCCGATGACTGCTTCCAGCGGTGTCAAGATCAGCATTTTGAAGAGGCTCGCAGAGGAAGATACTGGGCACTAGGGTGCAGTCTCTCTCCATGAACAACAGAGGGCAGAGGAGCGACACTCACAACAATTATTGGCGGAGCACAAGGCGTATAAAACACAAATTTGGAAGAAAGTTTACCTCGGGGAGTTAACCCACAACACCTGGGTCTGTCCCGCGTGTTCACACGATAACGCGTTTTCACTACAACGCGTTTTCTTTACTTTAGGGAACGCTTTTCGCACAACGCGGAACGCGCTCCGTCACAACGCGCTTTCTGAGCCACAGTGTGTCTCTTAGTTCTTGCAAGCTAAGCTGGAGTGAGTCTCTCTCATTAAGGCCACATGGCCACACTGTGTCTCTTAGTTCTTGCAAGCTAAGCTGGAGTGAGTCTCTCATTAAGGCCACATGGCCACACTGTGTCTCTTAGTTCTTGCAAGCTAAGCTGGAGTGAGTCTCTCATTAAGGCCACATGGCCACACTGTGTCTCTTAGTTCTTGCAAGCTAAGCTGGAGTGAGTCTCTCATTAAGGCCACATGGCCACACTGTGTCTCTTAGTTCTTGCAAGCTAAGCTGGAGTAAGTCTCTCTCATTAAGGCCACATGGCCACACTGTGTCTCTTAGTTCTTGCAAGCTAAGCTGGAGTCAGTCTCTCTCATTAAGGCCACATGGCCACACTGTGTCTCTTAGTTCTTGCAAGCTAAGCTGGAGTCAGTCTCTCTCATTAAGGCCACATGGCCACACTGTGTCTCTTAGTTCTTGCAAGCTAAGCTGGAGTGAGTCTCTCTCATTAAGGCCACATGGCCACACTGTGTCTCTTAGTTCTTGCAAGCTAAGCTGGAGTCAGTCTCTCTCATTAAGGCCACATGGCCACACTGTGTCTCTTAGTTCTTGCAAGCTAAGCTGGAGTGAGTCTCTCTCATTAAGACCACATGGCCACACTGTGTCTCTTAGTTCTTGCAAGCTAAGCTGGAGTCAGTCTCTCTCATTAAGGCCACATGGCCACACTCTGTCTCTTAGTTCTTGCAAGCTAAGCTGGAGTGAGTCTTTCATTAAGGCCACATGGCCATACTGTGTCTCTTAGTTCTTGCAAGCTAAGCTGGAGTGAGTCTCTCATTAAGGCCACATGCCCACACTGTGTCTCTTATTTCTTGCAAGCTAAGCTGGAGTCAGTCTCTCTCATTAAGGCCACATGGCCACACTGTGTCTCTTAGTTATTGCAAGCTAAGCTGGAGTGAGTCTCTCTCATTAAGGCCACATGGCCACACTGTCTCTTAGTTCTTGCAAGCTAAGCTGGAGTCAGTCTCTCTCATTAAGGCCACATGGCCACACTGTCTCTTAGTTCTTGCAAGCTAAGCTCGAGTCAGTCTCTCTCATTAAGGCCACGTGGCCACACTGTGTCTCTTAGTTCTTGCAAGCTAAGCTGGAGTGAGTCTCTCATTAAGGCCACATGGCCACACAGTGTCACTTAGTTCTTGCAAGCTAAGCTGGAGTCAGTTTCTCTCATTAAGGCCACATGGCCACACAGTGTCTCTTAGTTCTTGCAAGCTAAGCTGGAGTCAGTCTCTCTCATTAAGGCCACATGGCCACACTGTGTCTCTTAGTTCTTGTAAGCTAAGCTGGAGTCATTCTCTTTTCGACATGTCTCACCAAATTCTGTAATAATAATGTTCCAGTTTCTCTATATGTTTTTTTAATTTAGATTTAAATAAATCTACATTTTAAAATCCACAATTCTGGCTGCCTCCTGATGATGCTGGTTGTAATTACTGGCGAAACGACGTACTCAGATTGTTAATGTTGCGGCTTTGCTCTCTAACACACAACCGGTGTGTTGTACTAGTAACGAATTGGCATGTTCTGTTTAAGTGACAAACCTTACTAATTGGCTGTGTCGGGTGGTGGTGGGTTTACCGACATATTTTTATATTTATGCAATCTTACCCAAAAAACCTGTATTATGTAAAAATACATTTATTTTCCTCCTTTCTTTTTGGACAGTTTCAAATCTCTAACGTCTTTCAAATTGTTCTGATGTACAGTGCTACATTTCAAATTACTGTCATGTTTGCAACGGGTTGTTTAAAATATATTTAAATGGTGTAGATTCACGTTTAAACTCGCTTCGAATCTGCATTCATCATTTTCTTCTTTAGCAGTCCGTAACCACAATTGGTACATCGATGCATGACCCATTTGATTATGGTTTGTTGGTCTTAATTTATCAATTAAAATGTTATTGAGTGTGCCAAATCCTAAAGAGTGGCGTTTGAGTCGACGTTATTTATTTTATATTCACATGTGAAACGCCTGTGCACATGAATGTAATCCAGTTACACACTCTCCTACTTGTTCATCAACTCTCTTCGTGGTGTAGATTTGATGGCTTGTATAGCAACCATAAACAAACACAACAAGTCCGGGTGACTCATGATCCATGATTCACGATGCCAGTGGGCCAGGTTTCACTCTCAACTCTCTACCTGTGTGGCATGAATAAAACGCACCTGTAAATTTGACCTGAAATGATTGCACAACAATTGCCCCGCCTTCATGCGATGTTTATCCTCCACTGTTTATCTGGCTTTGACCTGAATTATATAAAAGTGCGGCTCTGCAACTGCTGTAGAGTCACATTTGTAAAAACGCATTTTACGATATGAACAGCGCATTGAAAACGCGTACTATTTTATGTATTGTTTAACAAGTGTGTTTACAAATCCACACTGAGAAACACGATGATTGACAGAGGGGAGTAAATTATTTTTTAGATAGTGTATGTAAATAGAGCTACTGTAGGTAAGTAGTTTTCAGTTTTAAAGGCATAGTTTAACAAGACAACACTTGCCACCATCCTTCAAACCCATTGGTGAAAAAAAGCAAAGTTTATGTTTACATTATAACACAATGTTAACATTATATATAATATATAATGTTTACATTATATATAATATATAATATAATGTTTATGCAAGAGCCGGGGACTTATGAGACCCCGGGGTCCCGCCATAAGGTTCATATGAATGGTTACCTAATAACTTTTGAAACACGGTAATCGCTGTGAAGTGCAGTTTCCAATTCTTATTGTTCACTCAATCTCTCTGGCCTTTCTATGCAATATGAAGAAGGGTCATTGCCCGAAACGTCGCTTATCGGATTTTTTTTCCCTTTTTCAAGGCCCCAGTGCTACTGATGCATGAATTTGTTTGGTATTTGAAATGATACGAAGGCTCAGCAAGTGATTCCTTGCAGACATAAACAGAAGCGATACGCGCCACCCCAGCCACCCATGTCGCGAATCAATTGATTATCGCGATTGAGGGCTCGTAAATAAATTCTAGATTCAACGCCTTGTTTTAAAACGTGAACACAGCCGGCTCTAGTGACTGGAGTGGGTGCGTGTTGGACAATGTGAAACAATGACACGCAACGTATACAAATCTAAAACATAAATTCTTACGCACGCGATCCGGTGTGCATATCGCGATCTTCAGGATGAATGATCACGTCCGAATCAATGCGTCGTCGTTGCTCCCCTAGCATGCGCTCTGCGTAACCCGCTCGTGTTGTTGTTGTTGTTTGCGGCAGAGTTTAGGACCTTCGTGGCCAAGAGCCGCAGCTCCCGAGGCAAAGGAGTGATGGCACGCTTCAAGGTGCCGGACTTGCTGAAGCATCTCATGGAACGATACGGGGCTCCGGATATTCACGATCTGGGCATCCGTATCACCAGCATACCTCTGGGCATTTCCGTACGTGCCGTGCCTGCGTGTATGAGCGTGTGTGTGTGTGTGTACGTGTGTATGCATTGCGTCGCTTGTTGACTGCGAATTGTATTATTATTATTATTGGATGCCTCAAGTAGACTCTTTGGTTCTTTCGGTAGAGTCACGTAGGTATAAAATAAAATAAATCACGACGTTTCGGGCGCAACACAAGCGTCCGTCATCAGGTGGGAAAGCCTTGGTGTGCTGCTGAGGCAGACTGTTTTAAATGGTTTGAAATGTGTGTAGCCCATGGGTCATAAAGAAGTGGCCAGGGCTAGTGATGTTAACGTGAGAAATTAGCGTGTAACTGTAAGGTAGGAAAGCGGCCTCCTCCTCGATTTTACGTGACTTTACCGAAAGAACCAAAGAGTGTGGATTCCTGCAGTCGCGAAAGCTTCAAATCAAGATTGCCTCAAGTATGTATTGTTGTTGCCCTTGAGGGGGTTTACTTTCTGAATTAAATGCGTTCTGGAATTGCTGACACACAGCCACAACGTACGTGTTGCTGTGTTCACACCTGAGAGTGACACTGCATCAGCCTTTTACCAATATTCCCCCGCCCCTGCGTTTGCCTTACACGGCCACAATGCTGAGCTATCCTCAGTTGCTCAGGCACACAAGTTTCACACCTGTCTCCCTGTCAAGTGAATGTGGTGTATCCTTTTGTCATGCAGTCTGAGACAGACTTCCAACACGACTTCAGTTTTGGGGGTGCAGTGCTGTGACAAGAGCACTGAAGTAACTGCTCGTGTAAGTACATCATGTTAATATATATCGTATTGAAGGCTGAGGCCTATTTTACTTTACCGTTCCTTACAGAAATATTCTTTCCCGAGTCTTTGTGCATTTGTCGCTTGTTTCAGAGGTTCGCGATTCGATCCCAGGAGTCGCCCTAGTTAATATTGCGGGTGTATTATCCAAAACTGCATTTCTATATGCTTCGCAAATAATGTAAAAAAAAAAATCCCGTGTTGTTATTAATGAATGAGGAGGACATGTGTGCCGGCGTCAGAATCAAAATTTGCAAATCTAAACAAGTACTCAGAAATGACTGGATTGGGTAAAACCACAAGTATATATGTTGAACTTCTTTCGCACTGTACGTAGCCAACTGTGCTAATCGGAGGTGTGGAGGGCAACAAACTGAACACAAAAAGCAGTTCTAAAGAAATTCTTTTCAATCTAGATTTAAAAGTGCATAGCTCCAATGGCTTCCTAATATCGGAAGGAAGAGCATTCCAGTTGGCCGCAGAAGCCCATCTGAAAGCGAGTGATGCGGTAACTGTCTTTGTTCGATGGCTTGCCAAAAGCCACTGCTGCTAGGATGATCCACCAATCCCATCTCTCGATTGCAATCGTGCATTAGCAGCACACCTTGCATTCGCTGTTGAACCACTCGTCCATCACGTGTTCCATCATCGCAACTACAGCACTGCCCTGCACCTGTGGCCGCCACAGTTGCTAACATTGTGTTGTTTGTTGAGGTGATCGGCAAGGCCCAGAAAGGCGAGTGGGAGGTGATGGACCGTGGGCTGGCTCGCATCGAGTGTGACATCAAGCAGGAGGTGGAGGGCCGGCCACACAAGATCAAGAAATACCTGTTGGAGTCGTTCCCCTTGCCAGGGACGAGCGCCGATCTTCGCCGACAGTTCACGACACAGCCGGCGACCAAGATGGTGCTGCAGGTCTTCCAGAATGCCGAGGACATCTTTGTGAATAAGCTGAAGAAGGTGGGGCCCATGGCGTCTGGACTTAATGCAACAAAATTACCGTGCGAGAAAGTCCATGCATTTGCTTACATTTGTCAAAGATTTTCCATAATACATTTGTCCTCGGAATTATTTAATGAGTGATAATCGCCATACGTTTCAAGTCTGTGGATACTTCTACCATTATCAAAAAAACTTTCTCTACCACTGAATTAACTCTCCTCTATAATATTTAGGGCCATCGCTTTCACAAAATTCAGTCACACGTTGAGACAAAAGTAAGGGGGGGGCATTGAAATTGGTCGGACATCTATGCATGTGTCACCTTCTATTTGTCCCAACAGAGTGATATGGCTGCAAGTGGTTTGGGTCCTTTATTGTTTCCACCACCAGTGTGTGCAGGACTTCCTGGGGCAGGTGAAAGGGGACACGCTGGCCGGGAAGCTGTTTCAGTTGGCTCTGTGCTGTGGCTCCCTCGAGACTCCTCGCGACCTCGTGGTCAATGAGAAACCGGCCGCGTTTCTCGGCAACATCAGCACTCCCGACACCAGACCGCCGCTTCTTCCGGGGAGTAAGGAGACAAACTTGCATATACAGTAGACTCTCGATTATCCGCGCTAATTACGGGGAAGATGGCTGCGGATGATAAAAAATCTCGGATGATCCAAAGATATCTATTTTCTGCGGATCTCTATGCCACAAACTAACGATCAACCGATCAATGCACGTGGTCGGTGATAAAACTTTCCTGCTCCCGAGCAGAAGACTCGGCCCTCTAAGTGGATAGCAGAGCCACGCCAATCACCATCAATCAAACTCCACCCACTGTTGTAAAGATATGCAACTACTGTACTGTCGAGGTGATCACGTAGATTTCGGATTCATGGGCGCACATATTTGCTCGATATAAGCACGTGACTTGTAACAAACATTTCCAAGAATTACAATGTATAACTATTTTTAGATTATTAATTTGGGCCTAAGGGAAAATCCATGAGTTATTAATAAGTAAAAATCTCATGTGCGTGGTTAATCCGCAAATCAGATAAACCGCACACGGATAATCAAGAGTCTACTGGATTGCACGCGCGCTGAATTGTCGTAGCTTCTCTAAACACCTTATTTCACATCTCGTATCGATTATTACTAATGCATTAGTAAGAGTTTGGCATATCACGACGCATCAGTTTGTCAGATCTACATCGAGATGACCCGGGTGGCTGAGAGAGATTATTAGCATTGAGCTGGAAACGCTGAGATCCTGGGTTCGAATCTGGGTAACCACCTGTGATTAAACTTGCTTTTGTCAAGTGCAGCCAGTTGATGGTCTCAGCTCGGTCATTAATGACTGTCAAAAAAACCCAAGACATACTAAATGGCTATGCACTTAATTTGACCAAGTCCAATATCGGCTCAACAGAGTGGGTGGGAATGTGCTTCCCTTTACTCTGTGGACCAGAGGTCACTAGAAGCAATGTCAGAGGTAGCTTTGTGATGTTCTCTTCTGCGGGCCATTCTCCAATAGGACGGGTTCCGCTGCTCCGTGAGAGATCCGAGTGGATACTCCGTCTCATTACACGATATCGAAAGCACAATCTGAATAAAATGTAGTTTCTTGTATTGTACATAGGGGGTCAGACCACGGAGGACCTTCAGAATGCTGAGTGTGATCTTGAAATTAATCCTGGACTGGTTCGGGGGATAGTTGAACAATTCGAATATTGGGGCGATATCGTCTTGCATACGGGTGCGAGAAGTCTGCCAGTGGTTTTTTTAGTCCATCTAGATTTTTGGGTTAGATCATGTAAACATGCACTCAATAATACGCTTTAATATGCACTATTTATGTGACCTAACCCAAAAATCTCTATTATGGGTAATATTGGTCGCGAAGGCCTTCGTGTTAAACTTGTTTTTTGAGTCATCTGGAGAGTGATGATGAAACTTATCGGGAGGCCGTAGATGAGACGTGGGGGGTGGGAGGGCAGAGAGAGAGTTGCAGTTGTTGAGCCTATTGGAGTGAGTTACAGCATCGTTGTCCTCTCCTACAATGGCATTGCTTGTCTCCTTCGCAGAGGCGGTAGCCGAGCATCTGGTCCGTCTGCTGAGCCACGCAAGTAAGATGGCAGAGCCCCTGGGCCTACCCGCGCTGTCACGCGTGGAGAAGCAGCTTGCCGAGCTTTTGACTCGCGCAACCTCCCCAACCTGGGCCTCGGCTCCTTCTTGGACATCCTCCATCGCAACGCACAGGTGCGTACGTGGCGTGCGTGAGCCCACCCGCCTCCAGCTGGTAAGAGGCAGTACAGCAAGTAGGTGTACGACACTGCCCGTGCAAAGTTTGAGTGTACTTATCGCCTCCGAGTGGCGCTCAATGTTAAGTTTGTTTCCAAAATTGTGCGCGGTAATATTAGTTTATTATTACCAACTTAAAACTCATTTGTCGATAACTCAAATACGTTTAAGCGTTATTCAATCACTGCCAATGCAGAGCACAACAAAGTGTCACGTAAGATGCATGGGTTTTCTCTTGTCACTCTTAAAAAATATCTGTGAATTTGGCAAACATCCCAAAGGTAGATATTGAAAATCACCGTTAAAATTGAGTGTACAGCGGTGACATTCAGATAAAATATATGATAACACTATATATGCAAAGTGGACGGGTGGCTCAGAGATCAAAGCGGTGCGTTGGCAATAATGAGATTCTGGGCTTGAATCTGGATTTTGACTGCTTGGGTTGAAACCGAGGTCTCAAGTCTTATCAAGTCGATCGTCCGAGCCCCGTCACCAGCGACTGCACAAAATTACAGTCTCATTAAACTTGGGTTTTGCACTTCATTTTCCTAATTCCATCTCTGAGATAACAATTTCAGCTTGACTCTCGTGCGCCGCACAATCTCATAACACAGCTAATGTGAAAGTGTTGGCTCCTATTGTGTACAAGATAAAAGGCCACCCACCGCATTTTATGACACAGGGCCTGCACGGCTATGCGAGATTTACGAATGGATGATTTATTTGTCTCTTGACATTACGCCGATAGCGCATTTGGAAAACTAAAATTGAGAACGAATTTTGTGTTAATTTGCAAACTTAAATCTGTAATATTTAATCAGTTTTCGTGCACTGCATTGTGAGATGCAGCTCCATGCGTATCGTTTAGCTTTAAGCCGGTGTTTGCCTTGCGGTCGCCTCGGTGTCAACCAACTGATATTGACGGATTTGTTGTGTCTGTGGTAGCTGTTGGAGGAGACTGGGGTTGTGATCTCCGTCCTGGGTGGATCTGGAGCCAGAGAGAGGAGCCGGAGAGCGGCAGCCCTCTCCCCGCGAGCGAGGAGTCGAGTAGCGGCTGCTCTCACTCGAGCGAGGAATCCTTGAGCCCGCAGCCCTCTCGAGATCAGCCCTCCCCCGGGTGGGGAGCCGGGGGCCCGCGTCCCCCACAACTGACAACCTGTGTACCAACTGGCTGAGTGAGAGTTTGTGTGTATTTGAGCGTAATCGTGCCAGTGTTTAGCTGTACCAGGGAGTTTGATGCAGCAGAGTGTTTCGGTGTAGCAGGGTGTCTGGATTGTGCCGGCACACTATCCTTCTATCCGTAATGTCGTAGGGTGAGGTCCATTAAAAGTTTACTCGGACCCCAACCTGTCAAAGCGCCTAATCATGGAACGTGGTTCTCAACATCGTCCCTCACCCATGCTACGTACCTTTGAGACGTCCTGCTTTTACAAATGTTGATGAACTGGAGGGCAAAGGTCTGGAGGACCCCACATGGAGTCTGGTTTCTCACACCCAAGCCTCCTGTGACATTTCTGGAGGCTTCTCTGGGATCTTTGTCCCATTTATTGAGTGCGTATTTGGCTTACTTCTGGCTTCGTCCCAAGACGTCATCCAGTTGGGAAATACCCGAAGGTTGTGGGAGTCGCCCCGTGCTTCAGTTTATTTCCAACCCTCGCAATGGCCGGATGCTCACCAGCCGGAAGTCTTTTGCTGCATACACCACGACCGAGGTGTTGAGAGCAGCCATCTCGTGGCTGGTCGGCAATGGAGATGGTATTATCGATTAGGGGAGCGTGAGTCTGTGGCGTTGGTGGTGCTGCTGTCACGGAGGCGACACGAGTTTAGGAAATTCAGTTTTGTGGGTTTCCTGTAGGGAGCACTGAAAGATCCTCCCTTCCTCTTTCTCCACCCTTTGTCTGTTGTCTCCATGTCCCCGTTCAACTCTTTCTACGCCGCTTTCCTTGAATGTGCAGCCGCCTTTACGGCCTCCCCTCTCCCCTTCTCTCCACCTCCAACTCATCTCCGTCGTAATCTCCTCCCCTTTGTTCAGGCTCTTCCCTTTCTTCCTCAGTCTATGGATGGGGTTATTGTTTATCCGGCTCTTATACAAAAAATGGAGCTTATTTAGCCTTTGAATAGGATTTTGTTTTCTTTCGGTAGCGTGTTGCGCACCTAGGGAAGATCGAGCCACGCCACCGGTTCCCATTATCAAAATCTTTGTCAACTTGTCTCCCTCGGTAGGAATGCCTTTCCTTCTCCAGGAGGCAATTGTTTCTCTCTCTCACCTCCGTTATTTCTTCCGATGCGCTTTCTTAATCTCGCTTGCTGTGTCTCGACTCTATCATTCAACAAGGGCAAATTTAAAAATTTGCTTTTTTTTCCTCCACTGCTTTACCACTATACCTCCTGCGTGGGTACTCGGAGTTTCATCTAATGTACTATTTGATGGGTCGCTTCCACACAGCACAAAGGCGGTAGCTATCCGAACGGTAAATATTTCTTTCAATTTCGATAGATTCTCGAATTATTCTTGGCCAGCAGTAGCTAGTTTTGCACAGAACTTCAACATTAAAATCAACTGAGTGTCCTTGTTGGCACGTGTGCTCTGCTACTGCTGAACACGGGTGCCAACAAATAATACATTATTTAAATGCATGCCTATAAAGGGTACCATACTTCAATAGGGATTACCATTGGTACGGCTATTTTAATACACAATAGACAGGAAGGACAAGATCAAAATGCTCTCATTATGCACATGCATAATGTACGTTGACTCGGTAATCTCCCCCCCCCCCCCCCACTTTGCGCGAGAGTGTCACAAATCTGGCTGTCGCCTGATGAAGCTAGTTGTAATTACTGGCAAAACGTCGTACTCCGATTATAAATGTTGTGGCTTGGCTCTCCAAAGTACCAGTGACGAATTGGCTTGTTCTGTTTCCGTGACAACCCTTACTAGTTGGCTGTATCGAGTGGTGGCGGGTTTTAACGACACGTTTATATATGTACGCGATCTAACCCAAAAAACACCTCTATGGATGATATTGGGCCCGAAAGCCTACGTGTTAAACCAAAATAAAAAAATATTTACAAAATAACAATAATTTCTAGTTTTCCTCATTCACATCGTGATTCGTATGAAAAGACATGAGATGATTGAGACATGTTAAATCATAAACTATTTATTAATATATATACAGATAGTCCTCGACTGCAATGTCCTTGTCCACAAGCAAACAGCGTTAGGATAGCAGCCTCCTTTAAAAGTCTGAGTAGATTTATATGCTGTAGAAGACAGTTGACGAATCCTCGCTGCTTGATTCCTCCTCGGATCCCTTCAGCAGTGAGTCGTCACCAGTCTTCTCTGCCTGCTCATTCTCCATGTGGCACCGCTGGGGTGGGTGCAATACGCCAGGAGACTCCTTATGCAGTGAGCAGCGAAGCAGGCCCATCTCTGCCTGCTCATCCTCAATGTGGAATTGAGGCGATGGCGGTGAGCTGGGGGCATCGGTGAGGAGGGTGTTACGGAGACGGCCCAGCTCTGCCTGCTGCAGAATCGTCTGTACGACGAAGCGCTCGCGGCGCATGCAGGCGCGCACATGGGATGGCGTGTCCGGGATGATGTATGCAATGCAGGCCTTCGTGAGTAACACCACGTGCTGCACACGTCCACACACAGGTAAAGGATTTTCAGTTTCAGGATTTGCATGTAAAGGGTGCTTACTAAATATAATATGGCAGCATCTCAAAGTGCTTTACATCTCAGGTCAACTATTCCGGGGACCTGCAGCCTAGGGATATTATATTGTTACGTCGTTTTTCCCAAATTAAATTAAGTCATTTGAGTAATTTTTGAACATTTGGCAAATTATACCGAGGCACTTTTTTTGAATTACTTAATGGATTTTTTACGTTCACTATGCAGCAGGCAACATTTATGATGTGCAGTTAATGCACCCACCGTATTCACCTGGGCAGCCGCAAATTACCGCAACAATCAGCAAACACTTACACTCGGCCATGTCACCACTACAAAGATTCCCTGTGTAGCCTTTCACAGACTGAGACAAGTGCATCTATGAAGGTTCGCACAGTGCCTGTGGGGGTGGTGTGCACGTTTATCTCGCCAGTGATGATTTTCACACACTTCATCAAGTACTAATTTTAAGACAGAATCAACTTAAAGGAAGCTCAACACTGGTTCTAATATTTTCCACTGTTGTTGGCTGTGGCCAGAAATAGTACTCCGGTCACACAGGATTGGTAGCGCAGTTCACAAACAACAACGCAGCCGCTCCCCTTCCCACAAGCACACATGCTTACGTGTGACAAATTGCATCAACAACATGAATCGTCTGCTGCATGATGAAAGTATTGTATTACCACTATTATTTGTGATCTCAGAAATACTGTGCAATTGTGAGGTGTAATAGCATTACTGGCATTATCTGTAATGACCCATTGACAATGATCACGGTTTGCTCTGCTGACCTTAACAACTGCTCACAGATGAGTCTATACGATGGTGCAGTAGTGTAAGGCTTTGCACACTAGACTTGCAATCCAGAGGTCACGGGTGTGAATTGATCTTTGGTCGTGGGAGTGTAAACAATGGTGAAAGTTTTTTTTTACATTCCACTGCCTCTATCCACCTAGCAGTGTAAATGGAATACATCCAGTCAATTGGTCGGCTGAGTTTGGTTCTGTCCAGTGTGGGAACTCCCACATCTTCCCAAGACGTCTGACCAGTGTGGAAGAGCAGTAAAAATACATCTTAAGGGTCTCTCTTGAGCTCCCTATAGCAGGAGCGCTTTTGCCATCAGTGACATGAGCAAGTAATTGGAGGGCTGTACCTTTATCTTTCAATGGGTTTATGAATGTGTGTGTGTCTGTGTGTGCATGTTGATGTGTACCTGCATGGCAATGACGAAGGCCAGCTTTGCCGTCAGTACTTGCCAGTACTGCTTGGTGACGGAGTAGGCTTGGGGATGATCCGGCGGGTAGCGATAACCTGGATACCTACACACGTACAACCACAAGCACGCATGGACTATATTGAGCAAAGTGCCTAGAAAGTAGAGTTGGCGCTAAATTGAACAAGTATGGTTGTGCACAAACGGTAAATGCGTTCACAGCCCTTAAAAAAATTCCGCTTCTGAAAGAGGGCCTTCCCACAACGTGCAGCTTGTGGGGGCTCTTTTGACAATGGTTCACGCTGGTCCATGCCAGGTTGGTGAAGGCAGGGAGTACAGATAATGGGAGAGCAATATAGCACAACTTTTAATTTTGCTGAACTACCCACTGCTGACAACCTAGCTCCACAGTCGCCTACTGCACCTGCATTGTGCATGGTGATCATCAATCTAAGCATGAACAAGGCTCAAGCCGGCTTGACTTCCGGAATCTAAGATCAGCTGTATTCGTGGTGATTTGATCATAGTCAAGTAAGGTTATATTAAATATCGATCAATATGGTTATATTGATTATAGTTGTGTATGCCAGCAATTCAAAAACGTTAGAGAAAAGGGTTGGTAGATCGCATCAATTTCTTAACTATCTGTGCTGAGGTGACCAGAAGATGGCTGTAGACCAAGTGGTTTCATGTCTGTGTGAACCTTTAAGCTTCATTTCAATATCATGGGTTCTCCAGGACCTCTTATTGCATCCCACATGCATAAAACCACCTTAAACTGGAATCCCAATGCACGGTCTGCCTGCAAAGGGATCTTGAGACTCAATTAAGCAGTCGTGGATCGATAGATAAATAAATAACATTACTCTTTAGCAAGGTAACAATGAGCTAGAATTTATATCAATCTATTATTATATTTCTCTAAGTGGGACTTTGGTTGTGAAGCCATCCCACCCGTACCCACTGCTCCCCCCCTCCAATTCCCCCCCCACCCCCTTTACTGTCCCCACCCACCATGCACACTCTTCCCCCAACCCTACCACAACCCCTTACTACCCAACTAAGCCAAACCCTGTGTCCACGGTAAGGGGCAGGGCATAAACAGAGGTGGGGCCTAGGGGAAGTGTGGGTCTTAAAAGGAAAGTCACGGAGTGAAAAGAGGAAGAGAACGAGCCTAATCAGGAAGGGGCGGAGCCAGGAGGACGCCACACCCAGAAGGATGTCGCATCTACCTGGACAACACACCCAGACATCAGTGCATCACATTCGCAGGGACGGCACCCCCGATAGCTGGGCATGACATTGAATGGCACAAACCTGCAGGTTGTGTGGATTGCCGGATCAAACCAGGCTGGCAGGATGTTGGGATAATTTTGCTCCTTGAAGTCGCTGATCTTGAAAATTGAAAAGCTGTCCTCCGTGTACCCATGCATTGTAGGCGAACCTGTGCCATACTCTGCTGAGTATCCATAATAATACACCAGGCGTGGGATGATGTCCGTTGTGAACGCCAAGATGCATGACTGTGGAATTAGCATACGGAGGCACAGCGATAGCGGTCACTTAGCATGCAATGATTTGACCAAGGCTTCTGAACATCTTACCTTGGCAATTACATTAATTTTCACAAATACAATTTGGGGGGTTGCTGCCAGAGTGAAATGGTTACCATATAAGGACTTGCAATCTGGCAGTCGTCAGTTCAGTCTCCTGACACAACAGTTGAAGCAATGGATCATTTTCTTAAATCTCCCCCACCTCTGTCCAATTAGCAATATAAATGGGTTCATCACTGTTTTAGCGCAGGTAATTCCACAACTTACAACATGTCTGGTCATCATGGAAGAGTAGGCCAAATACCGTGTAGAGGGGTTCTCTAGAGCTACCTTTAGTTGAGGCCCTTCTGCCAGCAGTGACATGAGCAAGCAATTGCAAGGCTTTACCTTTTGCGATTTTGGGAGAGAGTGGATAGGAGCGGTGGTGCAGTGATTCGTGCACTGCACTTTGAATTCAGCACACATGCAATTGACTTCCAGCTACGACTAACATCAGTGACAAGTGATACCCGAACCGCTCCTGGTCCCCCACTACACCTCTTCTCAAACCTGCCATGACCAGAATGGTGAAGTATGGTAAAAAGAACCCACACGGCTAACATGACATGTTATGTTGAGCGAGAAAGCGAGCGGACAATCTGGCGACTTACATTGGTGATTACAGAGAGGGTGGCAATGATACTCAGAATGTCGGCCCAGGCTCCAATTCCTCTTGCTCGCGAAACCACAGGCCTCCTCATCTTTGTTACGAGCTTCCACGCGTCGACCCGCACTTCGATGATGTTGTTCAGCAGTGCGAGCAATGGCGCAAGTGGAAATGATGCCACGAAGAGAGTGACAAACCCGAATTGGATAACTGGGGTATATTTTGAGAATGGGTAGGGGGGCAAGGATAGGATAATGAGTGAAACAGGATATAGACACACACTCTTAATGCTGTTATGTTGTGATTACTTTAAGCAAACAAAACATGTTTTCAATGCATTGAATGTGTTTTAGTCAAAGGAGACCCCAAAATATGATCACATTTTCGTATCATTTGTTCACAAATTATCGTGTCCATTACATTGGCCACTGAGATGCGACCAGCCACTACCATCTTTAATGCTCAGCTCTGGTTCACCTGGGTTTCTTTTGCACCATTTTCCACCACTAGGTGGCTATAATAACTAGATCACATCCTGTATTGAGGACTCCATTAACCGTACCACACATTTTTAGGCATATGCACTGTGGCTGAAATGCCAACAAATCACAGCAGTTAACCACAGTGGACATGATGCACAAGAGTTTTAAATAAATAGTAAGGGGGAGAAACGTCAACCCAAGCTGACCAATGTAGCTGCATTGGTTAGCAGACAAGAGGAGCAAATATGTGCTCCTATTGTTTCTAAAACTTAACTCCGTACATATGCACATACACGCATGCTCAAAGACAATTGTGTTACAGTATATCCATAGATTGGTGCCTATGGCCAAATCACCCAGTATGCGTCAGATTTAATCAGATCCCAGAAGTTAAGGAGAGCTGAGCCTGAAAATTGGTTGGATGGGTGACCATGCAATAGTTATTGTGGGGTTGTGAGCAGCATAGGACAGTGCAGCAAATTACATTGTTGTATTGTACATCTAAGCTCTTACATCTGTGCTCCCTGCCTTCAACAACCCGAAGTGTGGGTAATTTCCCTCCCACAACAATGTCCGACAGATACACAGGGGCCGTACACACATGCCTATATAGTCAAATGATACCCAATTGTGTGTTTTTTTTATAATAAAGTAAAACGCGTTGACTCCATAGTGTGATCCTCTGAGCTCATTGTACCCATCTCGAGGTATTCATCAAAGAGTCCAAGTGGGCTCTGGGGCTGTAGGTCCATGTCTTGCTCCCAGCGCGTGTAGACAGCCTCAGGCCTTAGCTTGGCCCGACGCTGGGCCCACCAATTGCTGAACCATCTGGGGAATTGTGGAGGGAGGTACGCATGTGCAGACACAGAGACACCCTTACACACGTGCATATCCATTTGTTCATCAACACTAGGTTTGCTATTTCATAGCTTTCCACTGCGTTTTCAGGTTGTATCATGTGAATATCCCAAGCACGTGGAGCGAAACGTCAAGACATGCCAAACAATATGCGGTATGACACAAAACATGTCAGAGAGCTGTACAAAACAACTGCTAAAACCTAAGTAGTAGCTGTTTTTCATTTAGCCCGTTGTCAATCCACTACACTCTTTCAGTCATGGGAGTTGCTTGTCTAATATTATGAAACTATGTACGAAGCGTCTGATCGGAATATCGCATGATACTAACGAGGTGAACTTTGTCCACTTGACTGGTGTTCACTGCTTAACCAGTGCACACTGCTAACAAGCTGTCGACCCGACTTTTCGCTGAATGCGTTTTCACACAACACATTTGCATTGTAACATGGTTCTTATATTTGGGAAAACTTTTCACACAACGTGGAACGTGTCCATTATAATGTGGAATGCACACTGTTAAAACGCCGAACGCGGCCATTATAATGCTTTCTTGAGCAGTCGACGATGAACGACTGTCTTGAGTTGCGCGGCTGAGCAGTTTGATACAGGATGCCGAATGATACAGTAACACGGCAGCCTAGCCTGAGTTGTTTATCCCACTTTGGAATGACTGCAGGTTGAATGTACTGTGAAAATGTGATTAACTCAGTAATTCCTTGCTTTGCGCGTTTTTTACTTCAGGCGGAAATTTTCAGGAACGCATCTACCGCGTTACACGAGGAAACGCCGTAATCAGACTTCACAGCTTTCATGTGTTCATGCGATACTTACGGGATGATGACCTCCTGAAAATTGCCAACCATCTGCTTCACTACCATGATGACAGTGAGTTGAGAAGTCAGTTCAAAGAGACAGCCGTTTGGGGGACACTGGAGGGGGGATGGGGTGGAGAATAGATTCAGGTTAAACACTGAAGATATGAAATATTGGGTAATACATATATGGATACCACACATCATTTCTAATGATCCTCTCACATTCTTCTCTTCAGTCAATTGCACACTGCAAAAGTGACGGCTCCATATGTTAGAGGGGACAGTGATTAAGAATATCAATATTCTCCAGATTATAAGAAACACTTTCCCCCTCCCCCTCATGTATTTTAAATAAAGAAAATGGTGGCGCATCTGATAATGTTGTGTTTGTTGTCCTTCCCCCACACATCCGATGCAGACTGTGTACGGTGCAAAATAAGTTCAACACACAACATGCATACTGCAGTTGGTGTTTAGTATCAGGTGAGTTTAATTCCAGAGCATCGTCTAGTAAATATAATAATCGTAAAACATGAAATTAAGTTGGTAGAAAACACAGAGGCACTTAAATAATAAGCTCTATTCTTTATCCTTTATGTGTATTGTTTTTGAGAGGATATCAATCAATGAATCGCCCTCGTGACGATTTTCTGCAAATCTGCAGCAGAAGAAGTAGGCACCTTAATATAACACCAAATATACTCATAATAATCATCTCATGTGTCAACAAGTCTGCCTTCAAACAGAAACATGAGCAACAGGGGCACATTTTGGGCAATGGACTTTCTTCCGAGCATAGACTGCAAATACTCAGGGTGACTCTGAATGGCAATTATGTAAATGTTAAACTACGTGTCATTAACACTGTCTTAATGACATTGATTTAACGTGTGCACAACGCAATGCTGCTTAATTCCTTACTCCAGAATTGGTTCTTGATATATTACGGGGCCGTTCTCTAACACAACGTGCTCCACTGCGCCACAGTGAGTCATAGGTAGTGGCTAAATATATCCTTGAGGGGGTCTGAAATACTGTACATTTTTAAGGATGATCAAATATATAATTTTAAATAAATGGCGTTTGATAAATACGGTATATAATTGAAAATGTCCAATGAGAGACCACAAGGGTAGTACTTGCAAAGTATGTGATAAACTAACACCCTCAAGTTAACTGGGTTACCAATTGCATCAGTCTAACACGTGTTCTGCTCGTGGTGACCTCGTGCTCTCTCAAGTCTGGTTTCGAAAACTTTTTTACTCCGGAGACTGTGTTAATGCTAGAGCTGGTGACCAGGTGTGAAGACAATGAGGCCTTTTAGAGTTCCAAAAGAAAGAGTCCTTATTTCGACATTTCACCAACAGCACGGTGTGAAGACAATTGTTGGGAAAAATATCAACTACAAAAGTAAAACATAAAAATGTTGTACAAACAGCATAGAAAAGACAGGGCCAACCCCTCAGATCTACACACCTCCTCGATTCTCCATTTTCCAAAGTAAGTGTAGCTTCCGGGGAAGCCGATGAATTTCCCTTTGAAAAATGCAATGTAGAAAGACGCCGAGTAGAAGTTGACGAACTGAAATAAGAATTTCTTGAACGTCAGCCGATACTCATATTCTCCTTGCGTCTTGGGCATCTCTGTGGGTATGATACAAAGGCACACAGGAACACAGACATCAAACAGGGCAATCGGTTTTGATGTTACTTACATAGTTTCTGGCACACAGGCTACGAAAAGCCACTGATAATGATGCCGCATTGAGGAATAGCAACATTTCACAATGTGACGTGCTTTGATATCCATTAAAATGAATTTGAAGATCAAAAGTGAATTTCAAAGATGTTGCTGGGGAATGAGTGACAGTGGACAAGTTGTTTACCAGGTGTTGTTCACCACATTCACCCTGTGGAGTGTCCTTCAGTCTCCATTTGCAATTAAGCCATTTACACTGTCCGTATGATGTCTGAAAGCCAGTGCACTTGATTTTCAAATATCTTTAAGGTGTATTAAATTTCGATTTAAAGCTTTCGTGACTGCAAGGATTCATTTTCTTTGGTTCTTTCGGTAAAGTCACGTAGAATGAGAATAAAATAATAAATTGATAAAATAAAATAACACAATAATATTCTCACGACGCTTCGGCCACAACACAAGCGGCCTTCATCAGGTGAAGGGACGAGACTGTCTGGAGGACAGCGCTAATTATCATGGGTCACCTTTCAGAGGGGGTGCAGGCTTCAGCAGGATAAATTACTAATAAAGGGCTCAGTAGCGGGCAACATGACCAACACAAGCAGAGAGCTGTTTGCTGGCTAGAAGGTAGCAATGCAGCAGTGAGGGTCAGCCCACAATTACATTCAGTGATTCAATGGATCGAGAGGTGAAATCAGAGCGCTAAGTTGGCACCATTGAGATCCTGGGTTTAAATCCAGGCAGCGACCTCTGGTAACATGTGTTCTCAAGTGCAGTAAATTAATGGCTTCAGGACTATTACTAATGATGGCATTACATCTGTAACATACACCATTTGGTTCATCACTTAATTTGGTGAAATTTTAGTTGTGAGAATGAGCAATTTGACTGTTACGAGATTAACATTATATTCCGTAGCAGTGTGGATTGAAAAGTGCTTCCCTCTAATGTGTGAACCAGAGTTCACTTGAATGAAGGGTCTCAGAGGTAGCTCACTTCAAGGGCCATTTCATGACATTAAGGGTTGCACTGGTCTACAAGAGATCCCATTGGATACTTCATCTCAAGACACGATTCTGATAGCCCAATCGGAATGAAACTGGAGGAAAAATTTAACAGAGTTCTGACAAAAACAGGCAGTAGTTGAACAAGTGATTGGATGATGCACTGATGCTGCTATTCATGGCCTCATGGTGCAAGGTTAAAATCATGATGACATTTTACAGCGACAATATTTACCATGCACAACATTTATCCAATCTTCAAATTTACATGTGTTCTCTGGTGGCGTATAATAAAATAAACATATGCAAACCGTGATGGTGATGACACCTACCCAGATCAGTGAGGACGAGGGCCAGCTTGTCGTAACCTTTGTTGAGTAGTAATATGATTACGATGTTGAGGATGGAGGCCGTGATGGTGGTAACCATATCAGGTGTGAGTAGGGCACCGATCACCTTGATCTTGGTCACATGATTGGGGATACTCGAGGAGAGTATGCCAAAGATGGACAGGCGGTAAACAACCACACCCAAAATTGCAGCAAGAATCAGGAGGATCTGCCAGTAACACAAGAAACACAGAGGTGGGTGAGATTTACAGTCTTGTAGCTCTTTTCCACTGTATAACCAAGCCGTGAGTTAGCTGTGCCAAGCTAGCCTGGTGTGACTCAGGAGGTGCCAGTTCGTTTGTCTACTGCAGAACCAAATGACTGGCAAAACGTCGTACTCAGATTGTAGATATTGTGGATTTGCTGTACTAGTAACGAATTGGCATGTTCTGTTTACGTGAACAACTTTACTAATTGGCTGTGTCGGGTGGTGGTGGGTTTCATGGCATATATTTACGCGATCTAACCCAAAAAAAAATATTATGGATGATATTGGTCGCGAAAAGCTTACATGTTAAACAGAACCTGAGCTGTTTCGCTAACATCACACACAATGAACGTGTAATGGTAACGTCACTTGGTCAAATGTAGAAAATGATGCAATGTTATGAAAGGAATTACTATCCCTGGCCCTGCTAGACCTCGAGCCAGGTTCAGATGTGAAGTTGAGACCAAAAGCTACAAGGCCAAGGTGAGGCCAAGGCGGCAGCTTTTTAGGCCACAATCAGTGTCAAGGTCACTCAAGGTTGGGTGTGCTAGTATGAGGCCAGTGTCAAGGTCGGTACCTCTAAGAAACCTCCTCGGACTGAGGCCACACACTCAAGGCCAAGGAGCTGAGGACATGTTTTTCATCTGGCCTTAAGGCCGAGTACTGGTCTCGAGAAACCCAAATCGAGGTTGACAGGAGCAGGTGGATAACATGATATGGCTCATGAGGTATTCATTGCCTTGGGGCAGCAGTAGATATTTCAGGTGATTGGATTGACAAAGGGCTGTAAGTTATATGATTATGCATGTATCTATACCCCCACTTGTAATCACTCAATGGATCACACAGGAGGAACAACATAGTTTGAGAGCGATTCTGACTGGGGGAGCAGCGTGTGGAGGTTGGGATTGGGTCAAGTAAAAATATATATGTATAACCCGTATATGAATCCACTGCTGGATGGTGGCCTCCCCAAACCTGTGCAGGTTGTCAGGGTTATTTTCCCATACTTCACCATGCACACCAGTACAGGTTGGTAAAGGATGGAAGCATGAGAATGCAGTTCTCTGTTGGCCACAAGGTAGCTCTGCAGCAGCCTACAGTCCATTTTGTGCATGATGGTTACCGATTCGTGCAGTACCCAGGCTCAAAACCTGCTTCGCCTCCAAGATGAGGCACATAGCAGGTGACTTGACCATAGCTCACTGGATCAGGAGAAGGGGTTCAATGTTGCTGTTGAGTTGGCGGACTCACCCAGAACAACACCATGATCCCAGAGAGGCAGTAACGGAACCTCAGTATCCTCTTAGGCATATGAGGCTCCTCCTCCTGCACTCACAATGCACGGACATAGACGGAAAAGCATTTGTATATAGATTAGTCTGTAGGAGTGACCAATGTTAGTGTGAGCCGTTAAGGTTGACTGATGAACCATTATTTGTTTTCCCCACTACTAGTTAAGCATGCGATGATATAAAGGAATGGATTTGATGGTTCTGATGTCTGAGAGTTGAGCTGGCAGCGCTGAGATTCATTGGCTTGAATCCAGGCAGCTGCCTACAATTAAACTAAGTAGTAAGCCGATCAGCCTGGTCACCAATATTACATTTGTTTCTTTTCTTAATTTGGCCAAATTTCACCTTTCAGAATAAAAAAAGATTAGTTTGACCATCATGAACATTTCTTTGTAGCAGGGCTGATGGGAAAGGGCCACCCTCTAGTGTGTGTTCACTTGAAGGGATCTTAGAAGTAATTATGTAACATCTGCTTGAGCAAACCTTTCCATAACATAGAGTTCCAAATGGACATTGTTTCATAACGATTCCGATAGTACAATCGGGATAATATTGGGAGGAAAACAAAATTGAGCAAAGGCCAACAAATATGTTAGAAGAAAAACTAGGAAAACAGTGAACAGTTACACATGCAACAGTACAAAACAGAGGTGTGTGTGTGCAATGAGGTAGTCGCCGTGGTGACAGCAAAAAGCATTACCATGGTGATGATGTTACATTTCGTGGTCGTGCAGCGAGCCAGGTACTCGGGCCGGATGGGGTCTCCTTCCTCCGCCGCTGCCGTCAGGTCCCAGCGGTATGCGAGCGATGCCTGGCGACGCTTCCAAAATTCCAGGAACACCGTGGCTGTTGCGACACACCACACGGGGAGGATTTACTTTGAAAAGTAATTTGACTATCGATTGCTCAAGGGTTCAAAAGTTACCTAATGTAGTCTGTTTAATGTAATGTTCAAAGTAACTTCATTAGTATTTTTTTTGTCTTTCATAAATACCTTTATTGGCTTTTTTTGGTACATTGCCACAATTTTATCCCACTTGCACCATGAGTGGCATGGCATGAGATTGAGATTTCTTTTGGATCTATAACAGAGCAGTGCTGCTCTTCGTGTTACAAAACGTTACACAAAAGCGAATGTCACAGAGCTACCTCTGTGATCTCTGATCCACATAGTAGGGGTAGCTCTTTCCCAACTGCTTTGCCACGGAGAGGAGCGTTTGTTACGTGATAGTCAAGCTAACATTTTTATTCTCAGAGCTGGAATGTAGCCAAATTAAGTACAGAAGCAACTTCAACATTATGGATTTTTTCTATTTGTTGTGCAGATATCGGTGATTGAGTTGAGACCATCATCTCGCTATAATTGAAAAACTTGTTTAATCGCAGGTGGCCACTTTCATTTCAACACAGAATCTCAGCGACGGCAACGCAGCACTCTGAACTCTGAGCCACCTGGCCACTTTGTATTTTTCATGGAATCGCCTTGGGGTAGCGCATTCGTTGCTTGTTGCAGAGGTTCGTGGTTCAAATTATGTGGCTGCCCTGATTAATATTGCCGGTGTATTAATTACACAAAAATACACACCATCTGCTTCACAGTGGACATTAAAGATTATCGGTTATCATTCGTAAGAGTAGGACAATGTGTACAAGTCATGGTCCAAATGTGCCCTAATTGAGCAGTGGGTTCATAATAGGACTGTCAGGATCACTGCATACGAACATTGCAAGACATGATGGTACTGTATATGGTTGTACGTATGTATGTTGAACTTCTTTAACACTGTACGTGGCCAAATGTGCTCATCATCATTGCAAACATGTTGATACTTGTCACTGTGTCTGGACAATGTGTGCCAATGCTTAGAATCACTTACCCCAAAGTCCCATGAAAACTGCGAAGAATATGGTGACCGGATTTTCATACATGTGTGAAGTCTGCAACGGCACAATCAGAGGTGTTAGTCACAATTAAACCTTAAATCTTAGCATCCACGTCTTTTCAATATCAACAGCAGGAAAGTAACGATGCATCGATTGATTTTTAAGTTAAAATAGATTAATCACTCATGAAACATCCATTAAATTGTGGAGATGACAATGCTCTACAATGTCTGATATTATAGTGCTATTCATGTATCAAACAAATCTGTATAAATGTGACAGAAAGAGCAAAATAAGCAATGGGCAGTTCCATGATTGTGGACATACATTTCAGACACTTTAAAGTGAATAATCATTATTTCGGCATGACATGTCAACTAATTAGCACTGAAATTCAGATTTCAAAATACTTTGTCCACTTGTATTGATCGTGGAGAAATACTCATGAAATACATCGTGTCGGATTTACTCAAAGTAACTTTTGCACTCCCGCTGGGATGTGACGATGCATTCATTTTCATGTATTTGTCTAACCATCGACTTAGTCCATTAAAATACCCTATTTGCTAAAACTATAACTAACTACCCTCAGAATGATCACACGTGTATTATTAGTATAATATTTTTTTAACACCCACACGAATGGCAGCATAGTGTTTAGCATGATGTGCTGCAATCTAGTGATCATGGTTAATGTTAATGATACAATCTCAGCAACGTGAGTTGGCTTTGTGATAATGATGCACATCACCAATAACCAATAAGTATCCTTATTTAGAGGGAACATCGATGGTGTATTTGTGTGATACCTTCGCAGTCTCGCAGGTATCATTTAGCCTCCAAAAGGTGCATTTTTGGTCACACTGGGGACACATGACCAGGGATCCTCCGATGGTGTTGTTGCATATTTCTCCACTGCACACATAGACACGCACGAACATAAACACACTAATGGGCATAATACACTTGGATGAGAAATATAATTTGTCTAAAGGTCATGCTGCCTTTGAATGTGTCATACCCTCCCTTTAAACAAAGTCAGACTAAATTATGGGTTCCAACGTCGAGCATTTTCCAAAGTAAAATGTATTTCCTGATGTTTAATTATAATTTTCGTTGATATCAGTGGTGTAACATCTCTATGTATTGATTTCCAGGGGTGTTTACAGCCCTTTTATCAATCCATTTCTGGCTGAGGGCCTCCCCACACCTCGTGGGTCATGAGGGCTATTTAATTCTAGTCATCCCACACTGGTCAGTACGGGTTGAATATGGGAAGCGAAGACTCCAGACACAGAGTACAGCAATGTATTTCCTGCACTTGCTCCCCGCTGTCCGTCATGCAGCTCCACAGAGTCTATGTGTGTAAGTCGTATTATAAGGATACGTTTCACATTTAAACATTTTGGATTTGAATATGTTTTGCTTTTGATTTTCGGATTATTTACAATTCGTAAGAATGTACAATATATTCATGTGAACAAGAGTGACGAAACCCGATGCCACGTGATACGTGTCGTCGTGAGTGACGTCACAATGGGCGATGTCATGTTTTCTGAGCAATCCAAAACAATGTTTAATTTTCCCTGGATTGTCCGAAATATTGTAGCTAGGCTTGATTTTTTGGATTTACTTTTAGAAACAGAGACATTTGGAACATATATACATATACAATATATTGAATGTACTATATTTGTACTGTATATGTATATAAACTGTATGAGATTGTATATATGTGCATATGTACTTTAATAGTGAAATGTTAAAGATGTGGCCCTGAAATTGCTTGCTCATGCCACTGCTGGTGGAAGGTCCTCCACTAAAGAATGCTCTAGATTGCCCATCGAGATGATATTTGGCCTACTCGTCCATGATGGCCAGACGTCTTGGACACTGTGGGAGTACCCACATTTTACCCCATCACATCTGAACTGCCAATCATCTAACTGCGGTGTCTCCGTTTATACTGCTGAGCATATGTGGGATAATTGAAGAAACCTAGCCATTATTTCAGCTGCCATGCCAGGCGATCGCACTGGAAATCTATAAACTGCAATTCTAGAAATGTAACTATTACACCATGGCAGCATCCCATGGGATTGTATATAAGTGTATATGTATGTCTATATGTACTTTACGTGTATATGTACTTGTGTATAGCCTTAGTAGGTGCTTGCTGATACTCATTGTTCAGTCTGTATTGCTATACATGAGATCTGTGTGAGTTCTACATCTGACACATGAGTGTATGTGTGTGTGTGTTTGTATGCATTTGTCTGTATGCATGTGTCGGGCCAGTACCTAGTGATGTCACGGTCCTTGCTGAATACTCCAAAGAAAAAGGAGATCAGGCCGACGATTGCAGCGAAGATCAGCATCTTTGTGTAGAAGCCGAGCCATGCAAAATAGAGCCCCACTTGCTCCCCGAAGTATGACCTGTGCCGACAACATCACTCGCACACACAGCGCAAACATCACCAACCGCACATGGCACCAGTGGTGTAGCTATCGAATATGTAAGCAAGGACCATGGGCTGGAGGGAAATGTGAAGAGCAGGGAAGGCATGGGCAAATGCTATTCTGGAACTCCATTTCCCCAGCCATCTGTGCTATCAACTCCCAGCTAGCATTCAAGTCCAGCCTTAGGACCTTTCTGGACAGAGCACGTCCCTAAGAGGTACGATGGCCTGTGGTCGAGACTAAGAATGATGTGGCAGTCAAGAGAAGGAATGCGTCTGAGAGGATGTGCACCACAGAGATTTAAGTAATGAAATCAGCATGTGTGCAGGAGCCACATGGATCGTTGCATCAGGAGACTGGGAGAGATGGCGAAGGCTTGGGGAAGTCTTCATCCAGCAGTGGATAGGGCATGAACTTACCGCACAAGGTCAAGAGGCTGCTCCTTGAAAGAGCGCCCGGCTCTCGCCCACTCCCGTCGCAGCGTGTTGCGGTCGCCCAGCGTGTTCGGGTTTTTGGTGGGATGAACAGACTCACTCTGACATGGGGAAAGCAATTGTTAGTCACAAACACTGCATGGACATTCACAAATTACCAGCTCCACCCCCCCAAAACTCTGCCATGGCGCTGCTGTGGTGTAATGGTGTTGCACACTTGCACACTGCACTGGACATGGGAACGACAGTTAAAACAATGACCACGTTTCTTAATCACGCTGCTTCTTCCCAGCAAGCAGTGTAAATGGGTGCACCCACAGTTAATCTATTGGTTGTTCACGTGTTGTGGGATGAAGTGTGGGTACTTCTAATTCTTCCAAAGACTTCTGTCCCACGTGAAATAGTCGGCCAAATACCCTTGAGAATGGCTCTCTAGAGTGCTCGTGGAGTCCTTTTCAATGCATGGATATTGAACTTCTTTTGCACCGTATGTAGCCAACCATGCAAATCAGAGGTGTGTTTAGTGAGCTGGGGAACCTGGACACCTATGCGGCGCATCTCTGTGGGACACTAATGTTAAGTATGTGGTAAGCTTTAGACTATGCAATAGCATCCTAAACAGGTGTGCAATTCAGGTGTTGTACATAGGCCTCCCGTAAGGTGTCAGTGTGCCCTCCACCCCCTACCCCCCCAACAACTTACGTCATGCAGTGGATAGGCTGCAGTATAGCAGCCATTTTCAATCATTTGGTTGATATTTAATATGTTCGTGCTGTCTTGTGGCATGGGGTTTTGCAGCATGTAGTGGACCTGTGTGAGCACACATGACACACATGACAAACATTACATGCATGAAACATAGGGCTGGGTGGGTAAGCTATTATTGACTCACTCCACTCTGAAATGTTTCCCCCTCTCCAACCACCACCAGCCTACACAGTTATAATGGGCCCACAACTCTTATTGAGTCCCGACTCGGAAAGGTCCATAGAACACTCCAAAAACTGAAGCAGATATGTACCGATTTCAGCAAGTACAATATCCAGATTTCAAGGAGACATTTTATGCATGCTTTCCATGCACAAAGGCAATTTATTCAGAATACAATACTATCAAAACCCCAAATGCCCACAATATTGGCTCGACAGGATACCTGCTCACCAAGAACCATATCAACAGTAGTCTTTCATTCTTTTGTTGTGCAGGGGAGAGTGATTGAGGGGACGTGGTTATATAATGTGGGCAGGACTTACAAAGGGTGGGGCTGCTAGCTCACCATGTCTCCTGGTTAAGCATCCCAAAAATTTGGTAGCTTTCTCTACAGGGACACATATTACCACAACCCCTAAATCATAAATCCAGGCATTCTTAATAAACCATAATGATTTACACTTCTAACCACATGTCACTCAGAGATCGCAAGTTGCGATACAGAGCTGAAAACTTTAATTAAAATTATAAAAACACGACAAAACCCTATTAAATTAACTTGTTTTTGCAAAAAAACCACCTCATTCTGGCATTATTTATACAGCATTATTGATACAAACGTACGATTTGGCTGCGTACGGCCGGTGGGATGAGGACGTCATGATCCTTTATAGGATAGATGTCCTGCTGCGAACGCCGGTAGGGTGCCGTGAAATAGTCCGGTTGTTTGGGCACGGCTCCCGGCTTCAGGTGGTGAATATTTCCCAGGTAGTGAAGAGGCCCACTGTCTGAGCCTGACACCTGGGGGAGGTCGCTCTCCTTGAGTGGCACCTGTTTGATTTTAAATGTATTAAACCCTTTGCCTCGAGCACATGGAATCATCATCAGCCAAAATCAGTCCACGAATGGATGAAGGTCTCCCCAAGTTGTTGCAATCTATACAAGTCCTATAATACAACAAGTCCTTTAATACAACAAGTCCTATAATACAACAAATCCTATAATACAACAAGTCCTATAATACAACGTTCTATACAAGTCCTATAATACAACAAGTCCTATAATACAACAAGTCCTTTAATACAAGTCCTATAATACAACAATTCCTATAATACAACAAGTCCTATAATACAACAAGTCCTATAATACAAGTCCAATAATACAAGAAGTCCTATAATACAACAAGTCCTATAATACAAGTCCTATAATACAACAAGTCCTATAATACAACAAGTCCTATAATACAACAAGTCCTATAATACAACATTCTATACAAGTCCAATAATACAACAAGTCCTATAATAATACAAGTCCTATAATACAACAAGTCCTATAATACAACAAGTCCTATAATAATACAAGTCCTATAATACAACAAGTCCTATAATACAACAAGTCCTATAATACAACAAGTCCTATAATACAACAAGTCCTATAATACAACAAGTCCTATAATACAACAAGTCCTATAATACAACATTCTATACAAGTCCTATAATACAAGTCCTATAATACAACAAGTCCTATAATACAACAAGTCCTATAATGCAACAATTAATATGCCAAAAGCCTCCGCTGCATATCCCACCCACTCTTCAAGTTGTCCCACCAATATCCCCAGTCATGAGCACACGCACATGAGCCAATCTTATCTCGCCATCTCTATGATATACATCATCTTGGGCACGTTCTCTCCTTCTGCTGCCACTCCAATGTCATTTTCGGCCAGCAGACATCATCCCTTCAAGCAACGTGCCCTTCCCGAGCCCATTCACTTTTCTAAAAAGAGTCAATATGTTGCTAATATGCATATTTTTCCAAATGTACGTTTTTCTAATCCGTTTGTATATTTACGTCTCTCGATATCTCGTAATGTCAGTGCTACGATTATTATCGTTGAACGTCATAAATTATAATCATCACAATCATCACCCTCACCATCATACTCTGTATCACATGCATGATCATCGCAATTATCATCACAACCATGATGAATCTTCACAAACATTATTGTCATCACATTCATTATCACCATCATAATCACAATCATCACCACAATCATCATCACAATCATCGGCATCATCATGATCATCATTACAATGACCATCAGAATCTTGCCTGGATGTGTAGAATCTCAGCATAGGTGGTGAGTGGGTTCCATGGCGCGTGTACTTTCACAAAGGTGGTGCGTCCGCTCACCGACTCCTAGTGGATGGCACGAAGTTCATCGTCAGACTCTAGATGAGTGCATTTAGTTGTATTTATTAGACTTTGTTTGACCAGGTGAGAGTTCAAGGGAACCGGATGGTCTCATTTGGAAGAGTGTCCACGGCCGCGTGGATTTTCGTGCTTGTGTCACGTGTTGTTAGCACCTCGTGCCGATCAACGTGTGGCACAACCCAAAAGCAAATTGCATAATGTACGTGCAGTTATCGAACACTTATTACTACAGTATAAATAGCTGGCATGCCACATTAAGGTGGAGACTGTTATACCCTCCAGTATAAATGGGTAAGCCACAATTAATCCATCTTAAGATGTGCATGGTGGGGTAAAGTATGGGTATTCGCTATCTCTTTCAAGACGTCTGGCAAGCATAGAAGAGTAGGCCATATACCCTCCAGCGGGGATCTTTAGCGCTCCTACTCAAGGAATGTATGCCAGCAGTGATATTATGAAGCAATCACAGTCTAACACCTTTTTATTTGTATACAGTGTCTGTCATCTATAGCAGAGAGACACGCAGGAAACTTACCTCCTTGGGTTCAATCTCGAGATCTAGCCCCATCTTCATCAGGCTTGCCTGATATTCGGTCCTCTTCTTCTGTCAAACAAAATTGACCATCTGTGTTATACATTGTTCTCAGTTGTGTCACTGTGGGAGTCAAGTCAAGAGGTGAGGAAACTTCTTGAACTCTTACAGTGAGTAGAGCCTCACATGGGAATCAATCAGAGAACGGCTCTGCAAAGTAGCATCACTGAACTGCTTCAGTCGGTGTCACTTCAGCAGACCTTAATAAAATAAAAATTTGCACAGCTCTTTGTCAATCAACTGTTTGAGTTCACCTTATTTGTTACAGGGATGGTCTCACTTAGCTAGTTGCTTTGCTATTTTACAAGGGAGATAGATCCATTGTGCGTGGGTACAATAGCAACAAAATAAACAAAAACATCAATATTGCAGAGAATGCATACTGGGTACTTCAGCACTGTTGTAATAGTTTTCCATTTGGCAGTTAGAATGTGGATATTACATGTATCCTGTAAGTTATGTCTGGGTGTCGGTGTTTGCAATATGAAAGTGGTGTATTTATTTAGGAGTTGTGGATGGAGTGTGATACGTAACGATAATTGATTGTTGTTCGCCAAAGCAGTGAGGCGTATGGTTCAGGGTATGGATGTGCGAGTTGAGTGATGGGAGTCTAGCGTTCATTGACTAGCGTGGTCTGCAGTTGACGATACAGTTTGATAAAGGATGTATACTGTGGATTTAAAGACTCGTATGGAGGTGGCAGGGTGACTCAGCAGTCAGAGAGCTGAGCTGGCACCACTGCGTCAAACCTAGGTTTAGAGGCGTGTGGTGTTGCACGTGGGGAGGGGTGATAATGCTGGGTGCAGGAAGGTGGAGCATTATTTGTAGGTTCCTCGTTCTCACCTGATTGTTGATGGCGTCCTGAGAATGGACCTCATCATCGAACGCGAGGATGAAATCGATCCGACGGACTCCATCGCAAAAGTAGACAGTGTCCTACACGCAAAGGCAAGCACACACACGAATATGAGAGATGTAATAGCTTATGCATGAAATGTATATTTATTCATAAGCTCATGATACATGTATCAGGACATAAGTTAATCTGCTATTTGTATGCAAGTTGTTTATTGCTATGATGATGTACTAGTTTACCCAGGAAAACCTCAATGAGTTTACATTTTTATTTTCAAGGAGGGTCCTACCAAGTTCTGTTTTTTTGCAGTCGAGAACGAAGTTGCTTAGTTTAATTCCAATTGAATAATTTGCATGTATTTTTTCAGCATTGGTACGTTTGGCCAATACCAGTTACACTGTGTCATTTAGCTATGGGAGGAAACCAGAGACCTGGAGAAATATGTACAAAAAGCATCTAGCCCCTGTGCATTATACAAAAAACATCAGTATTTTCTAAAGTGCATTGTGGTAATGGTATCTTAAACCACCATCAAAATAAAGGTGAGCAAATGTGACAGACTAACAGCAGCAGTTATGCAGTGATATGCAACTGTGGACCGGTGTAATCCTCATTCGGACTCATCAGCACAGTATAGTCACCAAAACGCACTGCTGCAAAGGCTGGAAATCTATAAATGAGGAGCAGCCATGTCTACACTTTGGGGCCCATTAGTTGGCGAATGCAAACAACTAAATCTGTAAATACCAGGAATCTCCCATCTTTGACATTAGCCAAGTTAATTTATAGGCTGTGCAAATCCACGTTGTGCCGCATCGTACCTGGGCCAGGGTAGATTGAAATGATGACGTCGAAAAGTCTTGTGGCACCGTTGAAGGCTGAGCCTCATGCCCCTCCGCTCCCTCCTCCTCATTCATTCTCTCCACGAGCTCTGCATAGGTAATGTGGGGGTAGAGGGTTCATTGCATTAGGGACAGGGGAGGCAGGTGCAAGGATGGGAATGTCGGTAAAGAACCGCACATGGTACTCATGTGTAAAGCTTTCTCATAAATGTCGACGCTGCTCCAGTGTGAGTACACCTGTGGTATAAAGTTGTATTACCATTAGGGGACTTTTACCCCATTGAATATCGTACACTTTAACAAAGCCGTGCCCAGCATGGTCAGACACAAACCAGGGCAAAAAATATTAGTTGGAATATGCAAAGTCATTTTTGCCCTGACAGCTTGTCAGCTATACTCTTTGGTTCTTTCGGTAAAGTCACGTAGGTGGAAAAAAAAATAGAAATAGAAATAAATCACGACGTTTCGAATGCAACATAAGCACTCATCATCAGGTGTGACAACCACAGCAAGGAAACTGTTTTACTGAAGTGGGAGAGAAACCAGGGTTAGGGCAGTTAAATAAGTCAGAGAGGGGGAGAGTGGGGGGTGAATGGGGCGAGGAGTGCGAGCGCTGCAAGCGCTGCAGAGACGCTGAGAGTAAAAAAAGAGGCAACATAATTACTGCCAAGATGGAAGCTTGTCAGCTTCTGCGAGAGCTTCCCCGTGACCACACAGATCATGGTGGTTACTTGACCACATTTCAATTGAAGTGCTGTCGCCCCGACAGTTCTGTTCCTTCATCTGAAGAAGGCCACTTGTGTTGTGGCCAAAACGTCGTGATTTTTGTTGTTTTATTTTTTACCTACGTGACTTTACCCAATAGAACCAAAGAGTATGGATCCTTGCAGTCACGAAAGCTTCAAATCCACATTTCACCACTCTGGTTAATGTGGGTTGGTGAAGACGTATAGTATGTATAGTACAACCAATTTTTATGGACTGCCCTTTGCTGCCCACCATGTAGCCCGACACTACACTTTTAGACCTGTTATGCACTATCCTGGCTCAAACCCTGCTGAGCGTCCGATTAAAACACTGACGAGATCTCAATATTTAAAAGTGGCCCAAAGCCCCGTCATAGCACGAACATTACACTTTACCTATCTCAACAAATGTGGACATCATGAATCTTTGGTCTAATCTCAGATCTTGTGAGTTAGAACTCGGGGGCTCCTCATGCACAGCCAGCCAAGGATAACTCCCCGCTATAGTGACGTCACAGGAAAAGGACGTGACGTCACCTAAATATGGGCGTGGTCAAAAGCGGCCCCATCCCCCGCTCTTCCCGACCTTGCTTCCCCCCTTGCCGAGGTTACCCACATGAACAATAATAATAAATCATAGATGTACATTATGAAAGAATCAATTATTTTTCACAAAACTGCTCCTGTACGACCTTTTGCCAATCCCCTGCTGGAGAGCCTCTTGACGATTGCACGAATCGTGTTGGTTATTTGCACATACTTCACCATGCCGGTGAGTATGGGTTGGTAAAGGAAAAGGAGGAGCATTAACGTACAAACAAAAACCTATTTTACTAGAATGCCTTCTGCTTCCCATCATGTAGCCTGTAACACCTGGTATGCGCTATCCAGACTCCAACCTCCTTAACGTTAGATGGAGACATCTGGCACATCCCCAGCAGTTTTGTCTACAGGCTCAACATATAACACAAACACACCTCCCTAACACTAACGTTAAACTTTACCTATCTCGACGAAGGTAGACATCGTGAATCTTTGATTTTTTCTCGAATTCAGAGTCAGAAGTCAGGAGCTCCTCGCGTGCACAGGCAGCCCACGATAAAGTCCGACCCAGAATGATGTCACCGTGACGTCAGTTAAATATGGGCGTGGCCTGAATGTGGGTGTGGCCAACAGCGGCGGCTTCCCCGCCCCCCGCTGCCCCTCCCCGCAGGTTTCTCTCAACCCTCAGTGCGCATGCGCGGGCGGCATGTCTCGGACATCGCCTTCAGCGGCCGTTGGCGACGCGGTGGTTGTGGCGGGAAAATTAATAAAAAAAACTTCCCCCGAATAACCGCGACCTTTAACTACCCTCACGGATAATCCACACGGATCTCTGGACGGCAAGGCGAATACGATCAATGGAATAATCTCCGGTGAGAGACGGAGAGAGATGGGCAGGCGTGAGGGCGAGCCAGGTTCAACTTTGTTGAACGCTGAGCGCAGAGTGAATGGGGTTTATACTCTTTGGTTCTATTGGGTAAAGTCACGTAGGTGAAAATAAAATAACAATTTTCACCTACGTGACTTTACCCAATAGAACCAAAGAGTATGGATCCTAGCAGCCACGAAAGCTTTAAATCTAGAATTGAATGGGGTTTGCTTCACTCAGCACGCGACTTGGACACTTCGGTGTGCAAAGTGTTGTCTGGTTGTGCCGTGTAAAGGAGGAGGACATTCAGTAAATATCGTTGGTTTGTTAATGGGAGTGTGTGGCGCGGTAATGGACTGGGTACGACTTACAACACAAGTTCTGCTCACATTGCACGCTAAGGGTTAGCACGGCGATTACTACGTGTGCATTTATTAGTTATTGTTTATGTTAAAAGTAGTATTGATTGTTAAGACAATAATGTTTAGTATTTGTAGGTGAATCATTTCAATATTGTACAGTATAGAATTGTCCTGCTGTGTGGCTCTCACGTGGCGGGCATCAGTGCAGCAATATCCAGTACGTGGTTGTAATGCACTTCTATAGCCCCCTGCCACCAGTGCAGCAATATTCAGTACGTGGTTGTAATGTACTTCTATAGCCCCCTGCCACCAGTGCAGCAATATTCAGTACGTGGTTGTAATGTACTTCTATAGCCCCCTGCCATCAGTACAGCAATATTCAGCACGTGGTTGTAATGTACTTCTATAGCCCCCTGCCACCAGTGCAGCAATATTCAGTACGTGGTTGTAATGTACTTCTATAGCCCCCTGCCACCAGTGCAGCAGTATTCAGTACGTGGTTGTAATGCACTTCTATAGCCCCCTGCCATCAGTGCAGCAATATTCAGTACATGGTTGTAATGCACTTCTATAGCCCCCTGCCACCGGTGCAGCAATATTCAGTACGTGGTTGTAATGCACTTCTATAGCCCCCTGCCATCAGTGCAGCAATATTCAGTACGTGGTTGTAATGTACTTCTATAGCCCCCTGCCACAAGTGCAGCAATATTCAGTACATGGTTGTAATGCACTTCTATAGCCCCCTGCCACCAGTGCAGCAATATTCAGTACGTGGTTGTAATGCACTTCTATAGCCCCCTGCCACCGGTGCAGCAATATTCAGTACATGGTTGTAATGTACTTCTATAGCCCCCTGCCACCAGTGCAGCAATATTCAGTACATGGTTGTAATGCACTTCTATAGCCCCCTGCCACAAGTGCAGCAATATTCAGTACGTGGTTGTAATGTACTTCTATAGCCCCCTGCCACCAGTGCAGCAATATTCAGTACGTGGTTGTAATGAACTTCTATAGCCCCCTGCCACCGGTGCAGCAATATTCAGTACGTGGTTGTAATGCACTTCTATAGCCCCCTGCCACCAGTGCAGCAATATTCAGTACGTGGTTGTAATGTACTTCTATAGCCCCCTGCCATCAGTGCAGAAATATTCAGTATGTGGTTGTAATGCACTTCTATAGCCCCCTGCCACCAGTGCAGCAATATTCAGTACATTGTTGTAATCCACTTCTATAGCCCCCTGCCACCAGTGCAGCCATATTCAGTACGTGGTTGTAATGTACTTCTATAGCCCCCTGCCACCAGTGCAGCAATATTCAGTACATGGTTGTAATGTACTTCTATAGCCCCCTGCCACCAGTGCAGCAATATTCAGTACGTGGTTGTAATGCACTTCTATAGCCCCCTGCCATCAGTACAGCAATATTCAGTACATGGTTGTAATGTACTTCTATAGCCCCCTGCCACCAGTGCAGCAATATTCAATACGTGGTTGTAATGCACTTCTATAGCCCCCTGCCATCAGTGCAGCAATATTCAGTACATGGTTGTAATGTACTTCTATAGCCCCCTGCCACCAGTGCAGCAATATTCAGTACGTGGTTGTAATGCACTTCTATAGCTCCCTGCCACCAGTTCAGCAATATTCAGTACGTGGTTGTAATGTACTTCTATAGCCCCCTGCCACCAGTGCAGCAATATTCAGTACGTGGTTGTAATGCACTTCTATAGCCCCCTGCCACCAGTTCAGCAGTATTCAGTACGTGGTTGTAATGCACTTCTATAGCCCCCTGACATTGTGCAGCAATGTTCAGTACATTGTTGTAATGCACTTCTATAGCCCCCTGCCATCACCAAATTCACACTTACCAGCGTGGTGAAGTACGGTAAATAACCCCTCCCCCTGGGAGCTGCATAGCATGGGACAGCTGTCAGCCAGCAATGGATTGAAAAAGGAGCTGTACTCTGCACACGTTGTTATTCAGGGTAGGGTAAGGAACTTGGAGGTTCGGTATGCATAATGTGCTCGGAAAGTATTGTATTCTGTATGTGTGTTGAATCTCTTTCGCACCGTACCAAGCCCACCGTGCTCTTCGGAGGTGCGATAATATATAAATATAAGTAGTCATACTACTGTAATACCACTATTAATATGTAGCATTCATTTTATTAGTAGTACTGTAATTTGTTGATATGCAGGTGTACATGCCAAACGTTAACCAATGTTAAATGTTAAGCCTTCTCTTTTGAATACAGTGTGTTTTAAACATGGAGTTGTCTCCAGCTAATTCTTAAATGTATATCATTCATAATGTAGTAGTAGGCAGGTAGAGCATTTATGACACTTCAATTGTACATAGAGCTTGCAGGTGTGATGAAGGAAAGCATGGGAAAGGCTGGAATTTTTGTTGAAAAAAGGACAACAGCCACAGTAGCTTAAGAGACCTAACGCTGAAGCTGCTAACGCGAAGTGGTCGACACTGGCCCATGCGTTGTGACGTCGGACCCACTTTCCGCACACAGCAGCTCCTCATGGTGCCCCCCATACCAGGACCAGTGGTGACCTGGTAGCCACAGCGATTCCTCTCCCTGGCCCCATCCGGTTCGGGCATCCCAAATCGTACAAAATGAACTGCAACGGTGGTGAGACAAACAGCCCTTCGGGCGACAGCACGGTGACGGACACAAGCCCTCGCGGCAGCCAGGGCAGCTCGCTGCTCCGGACCGGAAGCGGGGGCTAGCACAGCCCTGTGGTGTGCGGAGAGCAGTGCTGCTCGTAGGCGAGCGGTGCGCTGGACGCCTACATCGAGGACTTTGAGCAGAGCGGAATCTGTGCGTCACCGCCATCCAGGATACGTGCAGAGCACAGCGCCGCGCAGCATAGCGGAGCGGAGACGCGTGGAGGAGAGGAGGATGCACAGTGTGGATGAGGGTGGGTTGCGCCTCTCGCCACGCGAGGAATCGCTCCGTGGTGCTTGCGCTCGAGTGGCTATCGAGTGTGCAGGCGGTGCAATGGTATCGAAGCTATAGTAATAGGTTTTTACCCTTTTATCTGGCACAAACACTGACACCTTTATACAAGGGATCATGTTTGCAATAACCACAACACAAGTAGTCAAAATGCAAACAAAAAAGACAACTGATAATATGCACTGTCCTTGAATTTGATTGGTCCACACCCGAGACGGCTTTTCTGAGATCCCAGTCTCCACTGGTGTTGGACCAGAAGACGCCAAAAGGCGTCTTCTTATTCTTAGCGTCTTCTTGTTTGCATTTTGACTACTTGCGTTGTGGTTATCGCAAACATGATCCCTTGTATAAAGGTGTCAGTTTTTTGTGCCAGATAAAAGGGTAAAAACCTATTACTATATCTTGTTACTGGCAAAGGAGGTCTCACAAGGTATCGAAGCTAGTTGACTGGAGGGGGGATAATTGGAGAGGAGAACCCCATTTTTTTTGCTTGTACTGGGTGCTTGTCAATTATGCTATGCTATCATGAATGTAATGTAATTCCCCTAGAAAAAAAACCCTTAATAAGGTCTAAAGATACATTTTCGTGAGAGTCCCACACTGGGATGCTTGGCAAATTCCATTAATGAGTTCATTTTATGTCAGAGAAAACTATCCACAGTAAGCACACGCATATGAGAGGATAGCATAGGTCTGAACAGATAGGTTGGTGCATGCATTTCTTTCTCCTGTCATCTTCCAGCAACTTCACTGATTATCGAGTTTGTAAAGTTTGTGAAATCTAAGTGATCCTCCAACCTTTGTGTCAAAATTTGCAGATCCTAGACTGGACACATCTGAAGTTTAAACAATAACAGCTCATGCACTGATTTATCCCATATTCTCACAAACTCCACAAACGGATAACATCATTAGTTACTGATGGTGCAAAGTAAGGCAACATTGCAGGATTGCCGTTCAGGGGTCAAGGAATCTAGGGGAGAGCAAATTCATTGTGTACCAGTAAAATGTCTGTGGGTCTTACATTGCAGGTGGCATGCTGCTTGTGGAGGACCTCATCTCGGGCACGTGCAGCCTCACTGCTGCGCTGCAGCGGTCGTGGCTCATAGCCCGACGGTCAGTCTAACCACGGACCAGCTCCTAGCGGCGCCAGTTGACGGTTCCTCCAAGTCCTTGCTCCGCTCGCCTGGCGCCCACCGAGACCTCGCAGTGTCGCACAGAGGCAAGCGGTCATCTCTCGGGGTCACCGCGCACAGCCTCGGCGCATCATTGGTGAGGGGCAATAAGCCAACTAAACGGTTGAGCTCAACAGCGAGAAGCAACAAGGCCGTGATGCCATTAAATTTGTCGGCAAAGCCCGAAAATTATTTCTTTTCTAACCAGACGAATGTTTTGTTGTACTTACGGAGCAGTGAAGCAACTAGGCGTGAGCACTTGCCGAACGGCGGCTGTGCGACAAGTACCTATCTCAGGTGGTTGACAAGCCAAAAGGATAAGCTGGATGTGTCGGGGATCACGAGCATTCCTGAGCTCAGGTACCCGGCCTGGCTGCGTGACTGCGATGTGGACTCCCAGACCAGCAGCCACGAGACGGATACCAGCACAAAGAGAGCAGGTGCCGCTCAGAGCCCGCAAAGCAGACCAAAGTACCCAGAGTGGCTCAAAGTTTTGGATATCTCCGGCCTTACGAATGTAGCCAACGAGGAGCCCGTGTCAGAGGACAATAGATCCCTAGGTGTGTGTATATATATAGTCTGTATATAGCAGATGACATTTCATATGTTTTCAGGTACATATTCAGTCTTTTCTCACAGAGACGGCTGAGCGGCCACCCATGTGGTTGTGACGTGCGATGCGTGATTCTTGATGCACAGCCTCATTGGAGGAGCTGCTGAGCAGGGCGCACATGGAGTTGGACTCCCCCGGCTTGGAGGCCCCCTCCCCGGGCAGCTTCAACACGGACGTCTTTCTAGGGGCTGATCGTCCCTGGGAAAACCCCTCCACGCCATTGTGAATTTATCTTTATATCCACACTCACGCACAGCATAGAGGCTGCACCGCCTCTAAGTATGATGTCAGATTTTGAATGTTATAAGCTAAGCAGGTAAGCCTGGTTATTACTTGGATGGGAGACTGTTTTGAAATAGCATATATTATAGATTTTGGCTGCTAGGTAACCAGGAGTTAGTAATACGGCAATGGAATCTTGAATCTATATCCGGAGTTTTGCATTTTACTCCCTCTGTTTTCACCGGGTTCTCCGTTTTCCTCTCACATACCACTCGCTGATGAAATTTGCAAAATATCACTGCCAAACCCTCCTGAGACTTGGTGAGATTTTTCTGGCTTCCACCTTGATAATAAGTCAACCAAGTAATTTTCTCTCAATCGTGTCTCTTCTCAGGGCCGTGTACCACCTGTCGCGTCTGAAAGAGCTGGTTGACACCATCAAGGAGAACAAGGATGGCTGACTACCCGTGATGTAGAAAGCCCGAAAGCATTTTATGGCGGTGGTCGAGGTTTCTACTCAGAAGGATACGTTCGCTTGGTCCTGCTAATTCATGGTTGTTAAACATCAATGGTACTTCAGGTGCTGTGGTGTGAATCGCAATTACTTGTGAACTTGTGGGGCCCATGGGGCACAGTAATTGCCCTGTTAATGGAAGTGCCACAACAAAGTATTGGAAAAATGTGATAAAGTTCGTTCAGGGTTGGAGTTATTGAATGGTTGCAGCAGTATTTTGCACAGCAAATCCATACAGACTCAAATGTCACTTGAAATAGAACGGATATGTGAACAATATTGTGAGCACAACTAAACTAATTTTGGTTTTAGCCATTTTGGAAGGAGACTACTTTATTGGGAACATACATGCTAGTATTTGTGTAGTTATAAACATTTGGGAAATCACTGTAAAAGTACATTTGCTTATTTAGATTGCACTATACCTGTATTGTAAAATTTCAGAACCTTTTATGTAATTTGTAATCAATAAACCAAAGTTGCATATTGTATGCAACCCATGACTTGGATTGTTTTTATCATGTCTTGTTTAGCATGGTTGGTTATGTACAGTGTGAAAGAAATTCAACATACATTAAATATTTTCTGATATTTGAATGTTTATATTGTACATGTATATTTATTTTACAATAAATCTGAGACAAAGGCTTATACACATGGAATTGAAAATATTCAGCTATGATTTGTATTTCTCAAGTATTTTAAGAAAAGTCAGCGAGTCTCGTGACATGTCTTCACATTTGGGAGTGATGATTGTGATGGATATACAGGCATTAACCTGCTTACATTCCTAGAGTATGTAAGGTGAATTTGGGCATTCTGGGTGATTGGGTTTTAGGCCAAACACAGGCAGATGGTGGGGGATAGATGTTTTCAAGCATCTATTAATTATTCATCGGCATGTACTATCTTACTATGATGTAAAGTTCAAAAACATGGTTCATGAAGGGAATGGAATAAAAACTCAACTGTGCACAAGTATGGAGGAATTAATACTTGGAATTCAATGCAAAGATCTGGCCATATGGCGTTTACTGGGCACCATGGTTGCCAAACAACACGTGAAAGATGTGTATCAGGCACAGCCTCTGCATTATGAAAAAAATATCACTTCCTGAAGAAGTGCATTTTGCTTCTCCTGTCTTAGGTCACCATCAAAATAAATTAGAGCAAATGTGACTCGACTGACACAGGCAGCATTTATACTTGTGAAGTGTTCTCCTTCCGACGTGTGGTGTGTGTCGCACACACTGTCGGAGACGAGGTAGTTGCAGGAGACATCGTCTCTTTATTATCTTGTTCACACCAACTCCGGCCTCACTCTCTCGACCACGTTGCCATAGAGCCCGGCCTAGACACGACCCTGTCCGTGTTGCACCGACGGCGTCGACCGAGAAGGCCAACGACTGTCTGGCCACGCAATGATTGGGCGAATGCGGTGGCAACGACAGCGACGTCGAGACGAGTCCACTCCCAGAACCGGCAGCCCGGAGCTGTCGCTCTCCGCTGCTTATATTATATTCTATATTCTACTCGGTGCGGCTTGGCTCTGCCCTATCCACGCCTCCCTTCTCGAACCGACCAGAGGGTTCCAGAGGCTTCCCTATGAGGTCTTCCATGACCCTTGCCCCAATTCCTCTGCCCGGCCGGCACACCCGTATATATGCTCAACGGCGTGTGCGCAAACTTTCCACTGCAGTTGCCGCTGCTGGACAGCAGTCAGCGCTGTGTCACTACACTTGTATGAACACAAGAATTACATAATCACATCTACACTTATATGTAATGGGCTGAGATAGGCGCACACAACTTCTTGGGAGGCAACACTATTTATTAACACCAACACATTACACTTAACATAAATTTCGATTTAAAGCTTTCGTGACTGCGGGCTAACACCAATCCCGAATATCCGCCCCCACAGCCCTTTAAATAACCTCCCATACAGCCCCCCAATCGGCTACGCGTGTACGAGTGACGTCCCTGCCCTCTGACCCCCGACCCCCCCGTCCTGCGCGTGCGATTGGTGTGTCGCTCTAAAACCGACTCCAAATCCCCGCCCCGCAGCCCTTTAAACAATCTCCATTGCCCGGCATCGGCGGCAACGCGTGTGCGAAGGACGTCATTGCCCTCTGACCCCTGACCCCCCGTTTAGTTCGTGTGAGTGGTGCGCGGGGTTGTGTGAGCGGAGACGTCGCGTTTGAGTGGCTGAGAAGCGACGGATTGATTCCAGGCAGCCACGTGCCAGCCCCGAGCTATGCCCCACAAACAGGACCCGCGGACCCGAGGGGCTGCGCCGTGAGGAGAGGAGCCGGAGAGCGGCAGCCCTCTCACCGCGAGCGAGGAGTCGAGTAGCGGCTGCTCTCACTCGAGCGAGGAGTCCGGAGCCCGCAGCCCTCTCGAGATCAGCCCTCCCCCAGGGGGGGAGCCGGGGGCCCGCATCCCCCACAACTGACAACCTGTGTACCAACTAGCCGAGCGAGAGTTTGTGTGTATTTGAGCGCGATCGTGCCAGTGTTTAGCTGTACCAGGGAGTTTGATGCAGCAGATTGTTTCGGTGTAGCAGGGTGTCCGGATTGTGCCGGCACACTATCCTTCTATCTGTAATGTTGTAGGGTGAACTCCATTAAAAGTTTACTCGGACCCCAACCTGTCAAAGCGCCTAATCTCGGAACGTGGTTCTCAACCTCGTACCTCACCCATGCTACGTACCTTTGATACGTCCTGCTTTTACAAATGTTGATGAACTGGAGGGCAAAGGTCTGGAGGACCCCACATGGAGTCTGGTTTCTCACACCCGAGCCTCCTGTGACATTTCTGGAGGCTTCTCTGGAATCTTTGTCCCATTTATTGAGTGCAGATTTGGCTTATTTCTAGCTTCATCCCAAGACGTCATCCAGTTTGGAAATACCCGAAGGTTGTGGGAGTCGCCCCGTGCTTCAGTTTCTTTCCAACCCTCGTAATGGCCGGATGCTCACCAGCCGGAAGTCTTTTGCTGCTTACACCACGACCGAGGTGTTGAGAGCAACCATCTCGTGGCTGGTCGGCAATGGAGATGGTATTGTCGATTTGGGGAGCGTGAGTCTGTGGCGTTCGTGGTGCTGCTGTCACGGAGGCGACACGAGTTTAGGAAATTCAGTTTTGTGGGTTTCCTGTAGCGAGCACTGAAAGATCCTCTCTTCCTCTTTCTCCACCCTTGTCTCTGCTGTCTCCATGTCCCCGTTCAACTCTTTCTACACCGCTTTCCTTGAATGTGCAGCTGCCTTTACGGCCTCCCTCTCCCCTTCTCTCCACCTCCAACCCATCTCCGTCGTAATCTCCTCCCCTTCGTTCAGGCTCTTCCCTTTCTTCCTCAGTCTATGGATGGGGTTATTGTTTATCGGGCTCTTATACAAAAAATGGAGCTTATTTTAGCCTTTGAATAGGATTTTCTGTTTTCCTTCGGTAGCATGTTGCGCACATAGGGAAGATCGAGCCACGCCACCGGTTCCCATGATCAAAATCTTTGTCAACTTGTCTCCCTCGGTAGGAATGCCTTTCCTTCTGCAGCAAGGAATTGTCTTCTCTCTCTCCTCCGTTATTTCTTCCGATGCGCTTTCTTAATCTCGCTTGCTGTGTGTATCGACTCTATCATTCAACAAGGGCAAATAAAAAAAATGCTTTTTTTTCCTCCACTGTTTTACCACTATACCTCCTGAGTGGGTACTCGGAGTTTCATCTAATGTACTATTTGATGAGTCGCTTCCACACAGCACAAAGGCGGTAGCTATCCGAACTGTAAATTTTTCTTCCAATTTCGATAGATTCTCGAATTATTCTTAGGCATCTTCTTTGGTTCTTTCGGTAAAGTCACGTAGAATGAGAATAAAATAATAAATTGATAAAATAAAATAACACAATAATATTCTCACGACGTTTCGGCCACAACACAAGCGGCCTTCATCAGGTGAAGGGAGCGAGACTGTCTGGTAGGACAGCGCTGGAGTGAGAGAGCCACGTTCAGATCACGGCTTTTAAGCTGTGTGAGAGGAACAAAGAGCCTTGACGAAGGAATTAGCATAAAATTTAGCATTGAAAAGGCTGAATGATTAGCTTGTGACTGGTCACAGAAATAGCTATGTTAAAAGTTAAAGCATACACATCCGCAGAGGCACCCATTGTTAAAAGGAATTAGCATAGAATTTAGCATTGAAATAGCTAAATTAAGGCATTCGCTTGTAACTGCTACAGAAATAGTTACGTTGAAGTCAGAGCATACACATTCACCGAGGCACTTAGTACAAATCAAAACAGGATAATTTAGCATTGAAATAACTAGGCGAATTTAGCATTGAAATAACTGGGTGATTTGCTAGTGACTGGTCACAGAAATGACTACACATCTGAGCTATTCACAGTACTATATAGTGAACCAATAAAAACTAAAATATAAATTACCTTCATGTTATCAATAAACTCTATATTCTCCAATCAGCTAAGCTACCAACCATAAGTCGTTATATATCACAATGCTATATGGCGAAAAAATGGGTGGATTCTTACCCTCAAATTTCCGTACCACGGATAGCTACGGGCCCCGTTCAGACGGACGAGTTCGTCCATGGTCGGAACAGAGGAGGGGGAGAGAGACAGCTGCGAAGCCCTAGTATACTCCATGTTGTAAACCATACCATTAACCGTGGTGTGAGAGGTATTAAGAGGCAATGCTGGCGAAAGAGCTGCGGTCTGAAGGTCATCGTAAAATTACAATTAATTAAGAACAGAAATGATTTAACACATCTTTCCAGTGGTTACTGAGCCTGAATCCATCTTCTCGGTTGAAATTGTCTCTGTGCTTGTATATGTGAATGGCCTCATGAACGAATCTCTCATGGTAGCCAGTTGGTTTGCAAAGAACCTCCGTCTTGGAGAAGTCAATGTCATGTGAGCCCACTGAATTGTAACAGTGATCTGCCACGGCAGAGGAGTTCGTCTTACCGTGTTTCAAGTCTGCTTTATGTTCGCGGATGCGATCCGAGATATGTCTTTTGGTTTCTCCAATGTAGCTACTACCACAGAGGCACTTTAGTTTGTAAACGCCCGGGTACTGTATGTCTGGAAGAGCATCTTTTACAGATGGAACTAAATCACGGATTTTGTGTACTGTGTTGAATCGGACCTGGATCTTGTGTTTATTCAGGATTTTGGAGATCTTTTTAGTGACCCCTGCAATGTAGGGTAAGGTGATGGTTTTGAGTGGCTCCACAAGAGGATCCTTCTTCATGACTGGAGTGATGGCTTTGCGGATTGTGTAGTCGGAGTAGCCATTAGCCCTGAGAGCCTGGTGTACGTGCTTGAGTTCACTGGTAATGTGTTCCTGGTCGGAAATGCATTGGGTTCTATGGTATAGAGTCTTGATGAGGCAGTTCTTCTGGGATGGATGGTGGTGGGAATCCGGTTTCAAGTAAGCATCTGTATGGGTAGCTTTCCTGTAGACAGAGTGGCTCATTGAACCATCATGTCTCCTTTTAATTAAGACATCCAGAAAGGGTAGTTTGCCATCTTTTTCGACCTCCATGGTAAATCTGATGGCTGGGTGTATGGAATTGATGTGGTCGCGGAATTGGTCTAGAGCAGGCTGGCCATGTGGCCAGATGACAAAGGTGTCATCAACGTACCTCTTCCATAAGGTCGGGCGTAGAGTGGCAGTCTGGATGGCGTCAGTTTCAAATTTTTCCATGAATACGTTGGCTACAACCGGAGATAGGGGGGAGCCCATTGGGGTGCCCTCAGTTTGTTTGTAGAAAGTTCCATTCCAGGTGAAGTATGTGTTGGTTAAGCAATGTCTCACCAGGGGGGGTACATCAGTATGCAGTCCTTGATGAACCAGGTCTTCAATGATAGCGATGGTGTCAGGTACCGGGACTTTGGTGAACAAGGACACCACATCAAAACTGACAAGCAGGTCGTTTGGGGACAGGGAAATGTCTTTGATTGTCGATACCAGGTGAGTAGAATTTAGTACCGCAGAGGTGGTTTTTCCAGTGAAAGGTCGCAGTATATTCCAAATTCAATCACCTCTCCAGCAAAAAATCGGATCCACACACCGAAAAGATAGACGTCAACAAAGTCGTAATTAATCGCAGTAACAGTTCCATTTCTGATGGTCTGAAATCCGTTTTAGCTAAAGGTCTAAACTTTGCTGTCATACCGAGACACTTACCGGTTAATGATATCATTGCCCATGTCGACGTTGCACTCAAGGGCTTGAGTCACATCTCTGCAGACGTAGCAAGATCTGAAATCGCTGCAACCCTCAAAAACGCTAAGTTGCCACCTAGCAACATCAGCAAAGACGAACGTTTTGAATTATCTCAATTAAAAAAGAGGGATGATATTGTCGTTCTCTCAGCCGACAGTTTTGATGTGGTGTCCTTGTTCACCAAAGTCCCGGTACCTGACACCATCGCTATCATTGAAGACCTGGTTCATCAAGGACTGCATACTGATGTACCCCCCCTGGTGAGACATTGCTTAACCAACACATACTTCACCTGGAATGGAACTTTCTACAAACAAACTGAGGGCACCCCAATGGGCTCCCCCCTATCTCCGGTTGTAGCCAACGTATTAATGGAAAAATTTGAAACTGACGCCATCCAGACTGCCACTCTACGCCCGACCTTATGGAAGAGGTACGTTGATGACACCTTTGTCATCTGGCCACATGGCCAGCCTGCTCTAGACCAATTCCGCGACCACATCAATTCCATACACCCAGCCATCAGATTTACCATGGAGGTCGAAAAAGATGGAAAACTACCCTTTCTGGATGTCTTAATTAAAAGGAGACATGATGGTTCAATGAGCCACTCTGTCTACAGGAAAGCTACCCATACAGATGCTTACTTGAAACCGGATTCCCACCACCATCCATCCCAGAAGAACTGCCTCATCAAGACTCTATACCATAGAGCCCAATGCATTTCCGACCAGGAACACATTACCAGTGAACTCAAGCACGTACACCAGGCTCTCAGGGCTAATGGCTACTCCGACTACACAATCCGCAAAGCCATCACTCCAGTCATGAAGAAGGATCCTCTTGTGGAGCCACTCAAAACCATCACTTTACCCTACATTGCAGGGGTCACTAAAAAGATCTCCAAAATCCTGAATAAACACAAGATCCAGGTCCGATTCAACACAGTACACAAAATCCGTGATTTAGTTCCATCTGTAAAAGATGCTCTTCCAGACATACAGTACCCGGGCGTTTACAAACTAAAGTGCCTCTGTGGTAGTAGCTACATTGGAGAAACCAAAAGACATATCTCGGATCGCATCCGCGAACATAAAGCAGACTTGAAACACGGTAAGACGAACTCCTCTGCCGTGGCAGATCACTGTTACAATTCAGTGGGCTCACATGACATTGACTTCTCCAAGACGGAGGTTCTTTGCAAACCAACTGGCTACCATGAGAGATTCGTTCATGAGGCCATTCACATATACAAGCACAGAGACAATTTCAACCGAGAAGATGGATTCAGGCTCAGTAACCACTGGAAAGATGTGTTAAATCATTTCTGTTCTTAATTAATTGTAATTTTACGATGACCTTCAGACCGCAGCTCTTTCGCCAGCATTGCCTCTTAATACCTCTCACACCACGGTTAATGGTATGGTTTACAACATGGAGTATACTAGGGCTTCGCAGCTGTCTCTCTCCCCCTCCTCTGTTCCGACCATGGACGAACTCGTCCGTCTGAACGGGGCCCGTAGCTATCCGTGGTACGGAAATTTGAGGGTAAGAATCCACCCATTTTTTCGCCATATAGCATTGTGATATATAACGACTTATGGTTGGTAGCTTAGCTGATTGGAGAATATAGAGTTTATTGATAACATGAAGGTAATTTATATTTTAGTTTTTATTGGTTCACTATATAGTACTGTGAATAGCTCAGATGTGTAGTCATTTCTGTGACCAGTCACTAGCAAATCACCCAGTTATTTCAATGCTAAATTCGCCTAGTTATTTCAATGCTAAATTATCCTGTTTTGATTTGTACTAAGTGCCTCGGTGAATGTGTATGCTCTGACTTCAACGTAACTATTTCTGTAGCAGTTACAAGCGAATGCCTTAATTTAGCTATTTCAATGCTAAATTCTATGCTAATTCCTTTTAACAATGGGTGCCTCTGCGGATGTGTATGCTTTAACTTTTAACATAGCTATTTCTGTGACCAGTCACAAGCTAATCATTCAGCCTTTTCAATGCTAAATTTTATGCTAATTCCTTCGTCAAGGCTCTTTGTTCCTCTCACACAGCTTAAAAGCCGTGATCTGAACGTGGCTCTCTCACTCCAGCGCTGTCCTACCAGACAGTCTCGCTCCCTTCACCTGATGAAGGCCGCTTGTGTTGTGGCCGAAACGTCGTGAGAATATTATTGTGTTATTTTATTTTATCAATTTATTATTTTATTCTCATTCTACGTGACTTTACCGAAAGAACCAAAGAAGATGAATCATTGCAGTCACGAAAGCTTTAAATCGAAATTTATTCTTAGGCAGTAGTAGCTAGTTTTGCACAGAACTTCAACATTAGAATCAACTGAGTGTCCTTGTTGGCACGTGTGTTCTGCTACTGCTGAACACGGGTGCCAACAAATAATACATTATTTAAATGCATGCCTATAAAGGGCAGCATACTTCAATAGGGATTACCATTGGTACGGCTATTTTAATACACAATAGACAGGAAGGACAAGATCAAAGGGCTCTCATAATGCACATGCATAATGTACGTTGACTCGGTAATCTCCCCCCCCCCCCCCCCCCCACTTTGCGCGAGAGTGCCACAAATCTGGCTGTCGCCTGATGAAGCTAGTTGTAATTACTGGCAAAACGTCGTACTCCAATTGTAAATGTTGTGGCTTGGCTCTCCAAAGTACCAGTGACGAATTGGCTTGTTCTGTTTCCGTGACAACCCTTACTAGTTGGCTGTGTCGAGTGGTGGCGGGTTTTAACGACACGTTTATATATGTATGCGATCTAATCCAAAAAACACCTCTATGGATGATATTGGGCGCGAAAGCCTACATGTTAAACCAAAATTTAAAATATATACAAAATAACAATAATTTCTAGTTTTCCTCATTCACATCGTGATTCGTATGAACAGACATGAGATGATTGAGACATGTTAAATCATAAACGTATTTATTAATATATATATACAGATAGTCCTCGACTGCAATGTCCTTGTCCACGTGCAAACAGAGTTAGGATAGCAGCCTCCTTTAAAAGCCAGAGTAGATTTATACGCTGTAGAAGACAGTTGACGAATCCTCGTTGCTTGATTCCTCCTCGGATCCCTTCAGCAGTGAGTCGTCACCAGTCTTCTCTGCCTGCTCATTCTCCATGTGGCACGGCTGGGGTGGGTGCAATACGCCAGGAGACTCCTTATGCAGCGAGCAGCGAAGCAGGCCCATCTCTGCCTGCTCATCCTCAACGTGGAATTGAGGAGATGGCGGTGAGCTGGGGGCATCGGTGAGGAGGGTGTTACGGAGACGGCCCAGCTCTGCCTGCTGCAGAATCGTCTGTACGACGAAGCGCTCGCGGCGCCTGCAGGCGCGCACATGGGATGGCGTGTCCGGGATGATGTATGCAATGCAGGCCTTCGTGAGTAACACCACGTGCTGCACACGTCCACACACAGGTAAAGGATTTTCAGTTTCAGGATTTGCATGTAAAGGGTGCTTACTAAATATAATATGGCAGCATCTTAAAGTGCTTTACATCTCAGGTCAACTATTCCGGGGACCTGAAGCCCAGGGATATTATATTGTTACGTCGTTTTTCCCAATTAAATTAAGTCATTTGAGTAATTTTTGAACATTTGGCAAATTATACCGAGACACTTTTTTTGAATTACTTAATGGGTTTTTTACGTTCACTATGCAGCAGGCAACATTTATGATGTGCAGTTAATGCACCCACAGTATTCACCTGGGCAGCCGCAAATTACCGCAACAATCAGCAAACACTTACACTCGGCCATGTCACCACTACAAAGATTCCCTGTGTAGCCTTTCACAGACTGAGACAAGTGCATCTATGAAGGGTGGCACAGTGCCTGTGGGGGTGGTGTGCACCTTTATCTCGCCAGTGATGATTTTCACACACTTCATCAAGTACTCATTTTAAGACAGAATCAACTTAAGGGAAGCTCAACACTGGTTCTAATATTTTCCACTGTTGTTGGCTGTGGCCAGAAATAGTACTCCGGTCACACAGGATTGGTAGCGCAGTTCACAAACAACTACGCAGCCGCTCCCCTTCCCACAAGCACACATGCTTACGTGTGACAAATTGCATCAACAACATGAATCGTCTGCTGCATGATGAAAGTGAGTATTGTATTACCACTATTATTTGTGATCTCAGAAATACTGTGCAATTGTGAGGTGTAATAGCATTACTGGCATTATCTGTAATGACCCATTGACAATGATCACGGTTTGCTCTGCTGACCTTAACAACTGCTCACAGATGAGTCTATACGATGGTGCAGTAGTGTAAGGCTTTGCACACTAGACTTGCAATCCAGAGGTCACGGGTGTGAATTGATCTTTGATCGTGGGAGTGTAAACAACGGTGAAAGGTTTTTTTTTTACATTCCACTGCCTCTATCCACCAAGCAGTGTAAGTGGAATACATCCAGTCAATTGGTCGGCTGAGTTTGGTGCTGTTCAGTGCGGGAACTCCCAGCTCTTCCCAAGACGTCTGTCCAGTGTGGAAGAGAAGTTCAAATACATCTTAAGGGTCTCTCTTGAGCTCCCTATAGCAGGAGCCCTTTTGCCATCAGTGACATGAGCAAGTAATTGGAGGGCTGTACCTTTATCTTTCAATGGGTTTATGAATGTGTGTGTGTGTGTGCATGTTGATGTGTACCTGCATGGCAATGACGAAGGCCAGCTTTGCCGTCAGTACTTTCCAGTACTGCTTGGTGACGGAGTAGGCTTGGGGATGATCCGGCGGGTAGCGATGACCTGGATACCTACACACATACAACCACAAGCACGCATGGACTATATTGAGCAAAGTGCCTCGAAAGTAGAGTTGGCGCTAAATTGAACAAGTATGGTTGTGCACAAACGGTATATGCGTTCACAGCCCTTTAAAAAATCCGCTTCTGAAAGAGGGCCTTCCCACAACGTGCAGCTTGTGGGGGCTCTATTGACCATGGTTCACGCTGGTCCGTACCAGGTTGGTGAAGGTAGGGAGTACAGATAATGGGAGAACAATATAGCACAACTATTAATTTTTCTGATCTACCCACTGCTGACAACCTAGCTCCAAAGTCGCCTACTGCACCTGCATTGTGCATGGTGTTCATCAATCTAAGCACGAACAAGGCTCAAGCCTGCTTGACTTCCGGAATCTAAGATTAGCTGTATTCGTGGTGATTTGGTCATAGTCAAGTAAGGTTATATTAAATATCGATCAATATGGTTATATTGATTATAGTTGTGTATGCCAGCAATTCAAAAACGTTACAGAAAAGGGTTGGTAGATCGCATCAATTTCCTAACTAACTGTGCTGTGAGGTGACCAGAAGATGGCTGTAGAGCAAGTGGTTTCATGTCTGTGTGGACCTTTAAACTTCATTTCATTATCATGGGTTCTCCAGGACCTCTTATTGCATCCCACATGCATAAGACCACCTTAAACTGGAATCCCAATGCACGGTCTTCCTGAAAAGGGATCTTGAGACTCAATTAAGCAGTCGTGGATCGATAGATAGATAAATAAATAACATTACTCTTTAGCAAGGTAACAATGAGCTGTAATTTATATCAATCTATTATTATATTTCTCTAAGTGGGACTTTGGTTGTGAAGCCATCCCACCCGTACCCACTGCTCCCCCCCTCCAATTCCCCCCCCCACCCCCTTTACTGTCCCCACCCACCATGCACACTCTTCCCCCAACCCTACCACAACCCCTTACTACCCAACTAAGCCAAACCCTGTGTCCACGGTAAGGGGCAGGGCATAAACAGAGGTGGGGCCTAGGGGAAGTGTGGGTCTTAAAAGGAAAGTCACGGAGTGAAAAGAGGAAGAGAACGAGCCTAATCAGGAAGGGGCGGAGCCAGGAGGACGCCACACCCAGAAGGATGTCGCATCTACCTGGACAACACACCCAGACATCAGTGCATCACATTCGCAGGGACGGCACCCCCGATAGCTGGGCATGACACTGAATGGCACAAACCTGCAGGTTGTGTGGATTGCCGGATCAAACCAGGCTGGCAGGATGTTGGGATAATTTTGCTCCTTGAAGTTGCTGATCTTGAAAATTGAAAAGCTGTCCTCCGTGTACCCATGCATTGTAGGCGAACCTGTGCCATACTCTGCTGAGTATCCATAATAATACACCAGGCGTGGGATGATGTCCGTTGTGAATGCCAAGATGCATGACTGTGGAATTAGCATACGGAGGCACAGCGATAGCGGTCACTTAGCATGCAATGATTTGACCAAGGCTTCTGAACATCTTACCTTGGCAATTACATTAAGTTTCACAAATACAATTTGGGGGGTTGCTGCCAGAGTGAAATGGTTACCATATAAGGACTTGCAATCTGGCAGTCGTCAGTTCATTCTCCTGACACAACAGTTGAAGCAATGGATCATTTTCTTAAATCTCCCCCACCTCTGTCCAATTAGCAATATAAATGGGTTCATCACTGTTTTAGCGCAGGTAATTCCACATCTTACAACATGTCTGGTCATCATGGAAGAGTAGGCCAAATACCGTGTAGAGGGGTTCTCTAGAGCTACCTTTAGTTGAGGCCCTTCTGCCAGCAGTCACATGAGCAAGCAATGGCAAGGCTTTACCTTTTGCGATTTTGGGAGAGAGTGGATAGGAGCGGTGGTGCAGTGATTCGTGCACTGCACTTTGAATTCAGCACACATGCAATTGACTTCCAGCTACGACTAACATCAGTGACGAGTGATACCCGAACCGCTCCTGGTCCCCCACTATACCTCTTCTCAAACCTGCCAGGACCAGAATGGTGAAGTATGGTAAAAAGAACCCACACGGCTAACATGACATGTTATGTCACTCATAAGATGGAATATTGAGCGAGAAAGCGAGCGGACAATCTGGCGACTTACATTGGTGATTACAGAGAGGGTGGCAACGATACTCAGAATGTCGGCCCAGGCTCCAATTCCTCTTGCTCGTGAAACCACAGGCCTCCTCATCTTTGTTACGAGCTTCCACGTGTCGACCCGCACTTCGATGATGTTGTTGAGCAGTGCGAGCAATGGCGCAAGTGGAAATGATGCCACGAAGAGAGTGACAAACCCGAATTGGATAACTGGGGTATATTTTGAGAATGGGTAGGGGGGCAAGGATAGGATAATGAGTGAAACAGGATATAGACATACACTCTTAATTCTGTTATGTTGTGATTACTTTAAGCAAACAAAACATGTTTTCAATGCATTGAATGTGTTTTAGTCAAAGGAGACCCCAAAATATGGTCACATTTTCGTGTCATTTGTTCACAAAATTATCGTGTCCATTACATTGGCCACTGAGATGCGACCAGCCACTACCATCTTTAATGCTAAGCTCTGGTTCACCTGGGTTTCTTTTGCACCATTTTCCACCACTAGGTGGCTATAATAACTAGATCACATCCTGTATTGAGGACTCCATTAACCGTACCACACATTTTTAGGCATATGCACTGTGGCTGAAATGCCAACAAATCACAGCAGTTAACCACAGTGGACATGATGCACAAGAGTTTTAAATAAATAGTAAGGGGGAAAAACGTCAATCCAAGCTGACCAATGTAGCTGCATTGGTTAGCAGACAAGAGGAGCAAATATGTGCTCCTATTGTTTCTAAAACTTAACTCCGTACATATGCACATACGCGCATGCTCAAAGACAATTGTGTTACAGTATATCCATAGATTGGTGCCTATGGCCGAATCACCCAGTATGCGTCAGATTTAATCAGATCCCAGAAGTTAAGGAGAGCTGAGCCTGAAAATTGGTTGGATGGGTGACCATGCAATAGTTATTGTGGGGTTGTGAGCAGCAGAGGACAGTGCAGCAAATTACATTGTTGTATTGTACATCTAAGCTCTTACATCTGTGCTCCCTGCCTTCAACAACCCGAAGTGTGGGTAATTTCCCTCCCACAACAATGTCCGACAGATACACAGGGGCCGTACACACGTGCCTATATAGTCAAATGATACCCAATTGTGTTTTTTTTTGTTATAATAAAGTAAAACGCGTTGACTCCGTAGTGTGATCCTCTGAGCTCATTGTACCCATCTCGAGGTATTCATCAAAGAGTCCAAGTGGGCTCTGGGGCTGTAGTTCCAAGTGTTTGCTGGAAGAAGTGTTTGGTAACTGGATAAGACCATCAATGAGAAGCCAGTTTAATCATGGTTCGGTGACAGAAAACCCAGAGTTTCACGGTTTAACCCAACATCCGAGCAGCACCACATCAGATCTCTAGACTCCTCAGCTCAGGCATACAGATATGGTCAACATATGCGTACATTAACTAATTTGTGAAATTATGAATTACATCCAAATTAAATGTAGTGTGTGCATTACTAGGACGTACCTAAAGGTGCCAGGTTGGGTTCATCCACCTTGGGGATGCTCTGCTCCACGCAGCCTCCTGCTTCCGTGCAGTCCATCCTCTTGATGTCCGAATTCTGGCTGTTGTTACTGCTGCAATTGGTGACACTGGTGGTGGTCTTCTTTCTTTTAATGGACTTAGGTCTACTTCGCTTTTCCTTCTTCTTCTGCTGCAAGGTCATCAACACTTTCATGCTCGTAATAGGATCGAGAGCAGCGTATGGTTTATTCTCACTGACTGGTGAAGCAGTTTGTTGACGTGGAACTAGGCCAAAGCATTCAAGAAATTTGGATTTCATGTCATTTATCTTAACGCCGCTATCTTTTGTCGAAGTGTAATCATGTTCAGGCTTCGGTCTGTACAAAAACTGTGCGTGAAGACTTTCATGAGTTTTCAGGATTTCAATAGGACTTAAAAATCCGCAGACTGAGCACATCTCATAGGGCGATGGTGGATTCAACACCGCATTGGCAAAACTGCCGTTATTCACCAAACCTGGTGCACCCTTTATCATATAATCCTTTTCATGGGTCTTCATGTGCCTTTTTAATTTTCCTGGCTGATTAAACCTTTGTCCACATATGCCGCTCCATTGCTCACGGGTCTCCTTATGCGTTCTTACGTGGGCTTCTAGGCACCATGCCAGTTGGAATTTTTTCCCACAGACGTCACAAGAGAAAAGTTTTTTCGCTCTTGTAACTCTACCGGATTGAGGTGGGGTTGAGACGGGTGCTGGTGAAGTGCCATCGATGGTGAAGGCAATTCTCCCAGCACCACCATGACTCGCAGCGGAGTTGCTCTCGCACATCTGAAACAAAAGACAAAGGTCACGCGCATGACACCCGTGTCACGAGTGTACTCACAAAGGCATACTTAAGGTGACATAAGATTCATATATACTACAACTCATTATACCAGAACTCCACAATATTGCAGTTCCTATCATGTACGATTTTACCCTCTTATCCACCCAAGTAATATTTTGTTTCTAAACAACAATGACTAACTACCTCCATTTTTCTAATGTTACCCACCAAATAGGTCTTTCTGTATATACACACCAACAATATAATGATTGCCCCACACGTTCACTCCACTATTCACAACACTCTGACTCGCAATCTCCATGTAAGATTGTAATATCATTTCTGTATGAGGGCCCGTTAAGAAGTTTTGGGAATGGACACTTTTTTACAAACAACTACGTAAAATAGTCTTCATTAAAAGTACAGGATAGTACTACTAATGGCACTTATAAGGGAACGTCATTATCTCTCATGCTAATTATTACAATGTTAACTAGTTACCCAGGAAAGCTTAATTGCGTCTAAGTACTGCATTTTCAGAAAGGTCCCATTGCATTGAGATGTTTGCGTGAGTGGAACCCAGAGAGACCCCACCTTGCATATTGGGAAATAACACAACTCCACACAGATGGATTCAACCCACAAGCTCAAAGCATTCCCTGTTCAACAAAGTACTCAGTGTAATGTTTAATATAATTTATTTGGTAATATACAGTATCGTAATTGTATAGTGAATCTACAGCAGTGAGGTATACAGTAGGGTTGGTAAAATAATACATAGTGTAATATTACAAGTCTAATATTATTATAATCTAACGTATAGGGTAGTGTATAGTAACGCAGTGTATAATTCAATGTTGGGGTCTGTCTATGGCAGTTTATAATAAAAAATATTATTTTGAGGCATATCATAATCTTTTTTGCGACATAGAAGTGTAATGTATAATAACTTATTGTTAGTAGCTCAGCTTAGTGGAGAATATATTGAGTACATTGATTATATTGATGTAGTTTATATTTAGTTCTTTCACATCGGTTTATTGTATGATAGTTGGGTAGTTGCAGTTCTTTAGCATCAATATACTAAATGCCTCTGTTGATATGTAAACTCTGACTTTAACATAGCTACTTCTGTCACCAGTTACATGCTAATTCCTCACATTAACATCATGCTAATCTCACAGTTACATGCTAATTTCTGACTTTAACATCCTGCTAATCTATCACATTAACACAGCTACTTCAATGCTAAATTCTTCTGTTGATATGTAAACTCCTTTGTCAAGGAGCTCTGCTCCTCCCACCCAGCTTAAAATATGCTGCCAAGCTTAGCAGTGTTCATTGGAGCGCTGTCTTTCCGACAGTTCTGTTTCTTCACCTGAGGAAGGCTACTTGTGTTGTGGCCAAGACGTCGTGAGAATTTTGTTATGTTTTGATTTTATTATGTTATTATTTCCCTTCTACGTGACTTTACCGAAAGAACCAAGAAGATGAATCCCTGCAGTCACGAAAGCTTTAAATCGAAATTTATTCAAATCAAGTTGTTTTATTTTTACCACAGTACTTTATGGAATCCTCAAGAATGAATGCATTTTTATAAGTATTAAACTATACTTGAAGATGTGTGAGAATGTAATTCTGCAGATGCAAGCACAGGCTAACTCGTATCTGCATATACAAGTTTCTGGGCCTCCTCACTTCACCAAACCCGCATTGACCGGCATGGTGAAGTATGGTTAAACAACTCCCACGAACGACATGGTGTGGGGGAGGCCTCTATCAAAACGCTGGATCGACAAAGGGCTGATACATGTCACGACATTGTACGTTAAGATCGTTCTCTCGTCAGCACAAGCCGTCTATGTGGACAATAGAGGACACGACACACGTGTACACGATGTTTGTGTGCGTATATTCAGCGTGTGTATCACGTAATAATTATATAAGGTCGCGATTATGCTCAAAACGAACCAAATGTATAACATCACGAATAACTTTGGAGGTCTCCAGAGCCTGAACAATATTTGAAGTAGACACTGACCCTTGTCACGAGTTCTTATGAACTATAAACTAAACTATAAACTCTTTCTATTTTACCAGGTAAGGCCCACTGAGCTATATAACTCTTATCAGAAGCGACCTGGACACAAATGATAGCTCAACAAAAGTGGCTTATCATGTGGACATTTATAGCAGCCAAGTACTCTGAACTCACGTTTCTAAATGTGGAGGGGAAAACCGAAGGACCAGGAGAAGAATCTACGTGACCACAGGGGAAAAAAATAAACAAATACAGAGCAGGCGTCAGGGTCTGGATGGAACCTCCACGCTGCTGTAGGCCTAGCAAGGTAGTTAACATCTCGACACCGCGGCGCCCCTTATTAAAAGCTTAGCTATGTCTAGCAAGGTTATTGACTCATTTCACTCGACTCACGGCACCACAAGTAATGTATTAAACAAATAAAACAATAATAAAGTAGAGAGGCGCTACTTACATTTAACAATGTTGTTGTTAACTTTAAAAGGAGCGCGCTTCTCTCTGGCTTGCAGTCCGGTGATCGCGGTCTCCTTTGCGATTGGTCAGCGCAGACGTCACCCAGGGTGACACTCCACGTCCCCTTTGTTATTGCACGCCCCCACGTAGGCTCGAGACTCCTCCTCCCACTTCCTGGATAAGCCACGCCTGTCGCGGCTGTGCCCCGCCCACTGTCGTGCAAGCCACGCCCCCGCGGATCGGGCCAAGCTCACCCCACGGTGAAAGCCCCACATCCACAATCGGAATCTTTATTTACAGGCAGTCCTCGACTTACGAACGCCCAAATTACAAACAGCCACACTTCAGAACCAACTGGCATGAAATATAAATTATTTTATATCGCCTGAAAACGCGAACTCGCGCTTGTGAGTGAGTCCGCATGCGTGAGTGTGAGCAGGGGGCACAGGTGGTGCATCAGCCAGTCATCTCAGTCATCTCAGTCAGTCGACCAGTGGCACCCTTGGGTCTGCCCCGTGACCTCATGCCAGCGGGCGTTCGACACTTGACGTGGCCTTAAGGTGCACATGGCCTGGCACAAGCGTTGTGGTGACGTCACCGACACTTAGTGGCGAATGGCGGTTGTTGTTGTGAGACAGTGAGAGAGTGTGAGGTCGACTCAGCCTCAGATGAGTTCCTGGTGCGGTGTGGAGTGAACATCGCTACTGGGGGAGACAAAGGCGACCGTGGAGGCGAATCCTCCAGGTGCTCACCGACACACTCACTATGCAACTCACCAACATCACCAACCCAATCACCTTTCAAATCACACCTGGCAGCATCTGCACGCCACGTTGGTGGCCGGCAGGTGGCAGCATCTACACGCCGTATTCTTGGTTATGTCGGTAATGTCACGTCGATAGAAAATACAAATAATTAAATAAAATTGAAAATAATAAAAGCTTTTATTATTATTTTCAAAATAATAAAAGCTTTTATTATTTTCAATTTATCATTTGTATTTTTAAATGTAAAATAATAAAAAAAATTTTTTTATTAAATTCGATTATTTTATTTTCAAATCTACGTGACTTTACCGAAAGAACCGAGAATATTTTTCGATTTAAAGCTTTCGTGACTGCAAGGATTCATCTTCTTTGGTTCTTTCGGTAAAGTCACGATAAATGAGAATAAAATAATAAATTGATAAAATAAAATAACAATAAAATTCTCACGACGTTTCGGCCACAACACAAGCGCCTTCATCAGGTGAAGGGACGAGACTGTCTAGAGAACAGCGCTGGAGCGAACAAAGCCAAGCTCAGATCGCGACCTTTAAGCTGTGTGAGAAGAAACAGAGCGCCTTGACAAAGGAATTATCATAGAATTTAGCATTGAAATAGCTGAGTGATTAGCTTGTGACTGGTCACAGAAATGGCTATGTTAAAGTCAAAGCCTACACATCTGAGCTATTAACAGTAACTGGGTATACACTACACTAAATAATGAATACTATATACAACATGGAGTATAACAGCGCCTCGCAGCTGTCTCTCTACCCCTCCTCTGTTCCGACCATGGATGAACTCGTCCGTCTGAACGGGGCTCGTAGCTGTCCGTGGTGCTAAAGTTAAGGGTAAGAATCCACCAATTTTTTCGCCATATAGCATTGTGATATATAACGACTTATTGTGTGGTAGCTTAGCAGATTGGAGAATATATATAGTTTATTGATAACATTGAGGTAATTTATATTTTAGTTTTTTATTGGTTTACTATGTAGTATTCATTATGTAGTGTAGTATATACCCAGTTACTGTGAATAGCTCAGATGTGTAGGCTTTGACTTTAACATAGCCATTTCTGTGACCAGTCACAAGCTAATCACTCAGCTATTTCAATGCTAAATTCTATGATAATTCCTTTGCAAGGTGCTCTGTTTCTTCTCACACAGTTTAAAGGTCGCGATCTGAGCTTGGCTTTGTTCGCTCCAGCGCTGTCCTCCAGACAGTCTCGTCCCTTCACCTGATGAAGGCCGCTTGTGTTGTGGCCGAGACGTCGTGATAATTTTATTGTGTCATTTTATTTTATCAATTTATTATTTTATTCTCATTCTACGTGACTTTACCGAAAGAACCAAGATTATGGCGTGTAGATGCTGCCATCTGCCGGCCACCAACGTGGCGTGTAGATTCTGCCAATTGAAAAATGAAAATAATACATTGAAAATAATAAGCAAAAATCCAGATTCATATTCTTGGTTCTTTCGGTAAAGTCATGTAGATTTAAAAATAATCAAATACATTTAAAACAAAATAAATCGAATTATAAAAGCTTTTATTATTTTCAATTTATTACTTTTATTTGTAATTTTTAAATTGGCATAATCTACACGCCATATTCTTGGTTCTTTCGGTAAAGTCACGTAGATTTGAAAATAAAAATAAAATAATTAAATGAAAAATCATGAATTGTTATTATTAAATTTTGATTTAAAGCTTTCGTGACTGCAGGGATTCATATTATTGGTTCTTTCAGTAAAGTCACGTAGAAGGGAAACAATAAAATAATTAAAAATATTTTTAAAAATATTGTTAAAAATTGTACTTTTCTTTTATTATTTATATTTTCTATCTACGTGACTTTACCCAAAGAACCAAGAAAATGGCGTGTAGATTCTGCCAATTTAAAAATACAAAAAAATAAATGGAAAATAATAAAAGCTTTTATTATTATATTCTTAGTTTTTTCGGTAAAGTCACGTTGAAGAGAAATAACACAACACCTCGGCCGTAGCAGATCATTGTTCTAATTCAGTAGGCTCACATGCCATTGACTTTTCCAAGACGGAGGTTCTTTGTAAGCCATCTGGCTTCCATGAGAGATTCGTTCATGAGGCTATCCACATATACAAGCACAGAGACAATTTCAACCGAGAAGATGGATTCTATCTTAGCAATCATTGGAAAGATTTGATAAATCATTTCAGTTCTTGATTGATTGTTCACGCTTACAGTGGCTTTCAGACAGCATACATAAAAACAAATTTCGTCTCCCCCCTCCTCTTTTCAAAAAATAGATGGACTAGTCCTGGGCAAACTGCCAATCGCTGCGCGTGACGCAAACGCGATTTTTTTTATATATAAATAAATAAATAAATATGCCGTTTTCAAAATAAATTTATGCAAACCGACACACCTGATGATGACCGTTTGAGTTATGGTCGAAACGTCGTGAGAATTTTTTATTGTTTTATATATATTTTGTTATTTTGTTGTTTCTCTTCAACGTGACTTTACCGAAAAAACTAAGAATATGAATTACTGCAGTCACGAAAGCTTTAAATCAAAATTTAAGCTTTTATTATTGTCAATTTATTATTTTAAAATAAAAATTTTGTTTCATTTTTTTATCTCTGTGACTTTACCGAAAGAACCAAGAATATGAATGTGGGTTTTTTGCTTTTATTATTTTCAATTTCACACTTTTGATTTGATTTGATTTTTTTTTCTATCAACGTGACTTTACCGATAGAACCAAGAATATGGCGTGTAGATGCTGCCAATTTAAAAATTAGAATAGATTGAAAATAATAATCAAAAATCCAGATTCATATTCTTGGTTCTTTCGGTAAAGCCATGTAGGTTGGAAATAAAAATAATAAAATTAAATAAAAAATACAAAAAATAAATGGAAAATAATGAAAGCTTTTATTATTTTCAATTTATTTTAATTTGTAATTTTTTTTTAATTGGCAGAATATACACGCCATATTCTTGGTTCTTTTGGTAAAGTAACGTAGATTTGAAAATTAAAATAATAGAATTAAATGAAAAAATACTAAATCATGAATTGTTAGTTTTTTACTTTTCTTTATTATTTATATTTTACCCAAAGAACCAAGAATATGGCGTGTAGATGCTGCCACCTGCCAACGTTTGTGGCCACCAGATGGCAGCATCTACACGCCAGATTATTGCTTCCTTCGGTAAAGTTATAATAAAATTAAAATAATAAATTGAAAATAATAAAAGCTTTTCTTATTTTCAATTTATTATAAAATAATAAAAGCTTTTATTATTTTCAATTTATTATTTGTATTTTATTTTTTTATATTTTAAAATTTCAAGTAATAAATTGAAAATAATAAAAGCTTTTATTAGTTTCAATATATAATTTATATTTTTCAATTGAATTGAATTATTTTTATTTTCAAATCTACGTGACTTTACCTGAAGAACCAAGAATATGGCGTGTAGATTCTGCCAATTTAAAAAACTTAAACAATAAATTGAAAATAATAAAAGCTTTTATTAGTTTCAATATATAATTTATATTTTTTAATTAAATTGAATTATTTTTATTTCAAATCTACGTTACTTTACCTGACGAACCAAGAATATGGCGTGTAGATTCTGCCAATTTAAAAACTTAAATAATAAATTGAAAATAATAAAAGCTTTCATTATTAAAAATTTATTTTTTGTATTTTTAATTTAAAAAAATTAATTGTATGTTATTATTTTAGTTTTATTTCTATCTACGTGACTTTACCGAAGCAACCAAGAATATGAATCTGGGTTTTTGCTTATTATTTTCAATTTCTTATTTTTATTAGTAACTTTTTAATTTGGCAGAATCTACACGCCACGTTGGTGGCCGGCAGGTGGCAGCAAAATAAAAATAATAAAATAATAAATTGTAAATAATCAAAGCTTTTATTATTTTAAATTTATTATTGTATTTCTTTTCATAACAAATTGAAATTTTATTATAATAAAAGCTTTAAGTATAGCTTTTATTATAATATTAATATAATATTACAATCAAAGTTTTTATTATAATAAAAGCTTTTATTATTTTAGGATTCTCCTCCACGGCGGCCTTTGTCTCCCCCAGTAGCGATGTTTACGACACACCGCACCAGGTACTCATCTGAGGCTGAGTCAACCTCACACTCTCTTACTGTCTCAAAACAACCGCCATTCGCCACTAAGTGGTGGTGACGTCACCACGACGCTTGTGCCAGGCCATGTGCACCTTGAGGCCACGTGAAGTGTCGATCGCCGGCTGGCAGGAGGTCACGGGGCAGACCCAGGTGCCAATGGTCGACTGACTGACATGACTGAGATGACTGGCTGATGCACCACCTGTGCCCCCTACTGTGCCAACTTGCTGAGCTTTAGCCACCCGACGCTCCGCTCGTTTTTCTGAGCGTCGCTCCTCCGCCCTCCGTTGTTGTTGGAGGGCGACTGCCTCCAACTGCCCAGTAGCGTCCTTCACAAGCCTCCTCCACAGAGGCTGATCTTGACACCACTGGTACCAGTCATCGGCAAGTCCACTCAGCTCCACATCCTCCTGTACCACATCACTCCATCTCTTCTCAAGTCCGTGCCACGCCCGTTAAGCTCCATCAATCCGGCCGAACAAAAGCTGTTTGGGCATGCGGTGATTGGGCATGCGGGCTACATGCCCAGCCAACACAGCCTTGCCTGCTGGAGGAGCTCGCCGATGGGACTTTGTCCAGATCTTTCGAGAATTTGTGAGCTCCTCACACAATCCAGCCTGGTTAAACCTAGGATTGATCGTAGGCAGGCCAGCCTAAATGTTTCTAACCGGTGAAGATGCTGCATTAGGGGGGTCCACGTTTCGCAAGCGTAGAGAAGGGAGGGAATGACTGTGGCCGAGAAGACCCGAAGCTTCATGCGGAGCGACAGACCAGGTAGCTTCCACACGTTACACAACCGATGAAAAGATAATGCCGCTCGACTAATTCGGAGTGAGACCTCTGTTGTTAAACCGGAACCGATCATGAGCACACTGCCCAGGTATGGGAAACTCTCCACTCTCTTCCCAACTGCCCCATCACCGATTGGGAGTTGTGGGGGTGGAGTGCCCGATGGCACAAAATACCCAGGCAGGTGCTTCTTTTGGTGGGGCTGATGGTAAGGCCCCACCTCTTAGTGGCACACTCCAGTTTCAGCAGCAGCGCCTCCAACTCTTCCTCTGAATGAGCAGCAATTACCAGGTCGTCGGAATACATAATGTGGTTGACCAATAGGGAGCCATCCCTTGACCGCACCCGGGCATCGATCAGCCTCCCATTACTTCCTCCTCTAATATTTGAGGCACCGCATCCTCAGCAGGGTCATCCCCACTTTGTCCCATGATGTTTTCCAGGCTGAGGGATTCCCCCTCCCCCAGGACCTCACAGAAATGCTCAGCAAATCTGCAAACCTGTCCCTGGGGGTCGGAGATTGGATCACCCTTCGTTTCCCTAATGGTGGTGTAGTGGGTATAAATTGACGAATACACTTCTGATGAGGCAACACGATATTTATTGTCTTCCTTACAAGTCTCTAACACAAAGGGTATATCGGTCCCTTTACCCGATACCTGGGGAGGTATGGCCTCCGGATTATGCGGGCCCTATCACTAGGTACCCCGTTACCCTTCGTCCTCCGGCTGGGACCCTAGGAGAGGCTATTTGACCTGACCGTACCCGGTCCGTGGGTCCTGACCACTGGCCTCACTGAGCTCCGGCCCTTAAAAGGACAACGGAGCTTGGGGTCCAGAGTCCTATCTTCAGCCCAGGTCTTCGTTCTTCAGCTTGCAGATGACTGAGCCAAACCTCTGAGAGGTCCGGCTTATGGTTCGTGGCTTGCTCCGCCCTAGCCACGCTTCCCTTCTAGAACGTTCTGGAAGGTGACATCATCCCCCGGTTCCCCCCTCCCGGGGCCCCGGGGAATGTGTCCCAGGATCCGTTTGCTAGGGTTTGTCGTTGGCCCCTTTTTGGGCCATGGACATTAGCCCTGGCGTGATAGCGCTTCCGCCCCCTATTGACGATAAGGGGAAGCTACCAGCCCACAGAGTGGTGAGTGACGATTACCCCTACAATGGAGTTAAATAGGGATTTGTGATCGCGGGCCACTGAGGCAGACTCCATCTCCTCAGCAACCCGCGACCACCACCCATCCTTGCAGCGCCTCACGGCTCTCCGAACCTCCGAGCGAAGGCTGCGGTAAGCCTCCTCATTCTCTGACGTGGGATGCTGTAGACGATTAGAGTGGGCCTGTCGCTTTTTCTCAACCATCCTGAACACCTCCTCTGTCAGCCAGGGTCTCTGGGGAGGTCTGGACCGCGTACACAAAGCAGTCATTGCAGCTGCATGAGTCACAGACCTAAACCTCGCCCATTTACCCTCGACATCAGGAGGAGTGGGGGACGATGCTGTCCACTCACACTCACTCACAGCGCGAGGCCGACTCATTACATCTCGCGGAGGATCGCGCTGCTGAACAAAAAAAGTTCCGCGGTTTCAGTTTGCAAGTGCGAGTTCGCGTTTTAAGGCGATGGGGGCCATCCATAAATGACGTCACGCACCTGGGGAGGGGGGGTCAGACATTTGTGACGATGTGTGACGAGGAGGGGGGGGGGTTTAAGAAATGTGACGTCACATCAAAATGTGCAACTTTAAATAAATATAGACAACACGTTCTACTTAGGTAAATAGACTTTTTAATGTTTTCTCCGACAACAACTGAGTGCAGCACCACATTAAATACGCACTACAATGACAATAGTCTAAAGCGATTTGAGTCATGTTTAATTTTCAAAATGTAAATATGATTTTGGGGGGGGGGGCAGAGCTTTGTGACGTCATATTTGAGGGGGGGGGGTCTGACTTTTTGTGACGCCGTGTGACGAGGGGGGGGGTCAAAAATCGTCCAAAATCGCGTGACGTCATTTATGGACGACCCCATATAAAATAATTAATATTTCATGGCAGTTGGTTCTGAAGTGCGACTGTTTGTAATTTGGGCGCTCGTAAGTCGAGAACTGTCTGTAAATAAAAATTCCAATTGTGGATGTGGGACTTGCTGGTAACAGCTTCTCTTCACAAGGCAGCAGACATCGCGGCTGTCGCGATTTTCACCTGAAGACGATGGCTTGTGTTGCTATCGAAACGTCGTGATTTATTTTGTTTTATTTCTACCTACGTGACTTTACCGAAAGAACCAAAGAGTATGGATTCCTGCAGTCACAAAAGCTTCAAACCAAGATCGGTTTGAATTATTTATCGAGTGTGGGTAGAATCTGTGCAGAGTTGTGCTGTTTCCCCATGTGCAAGGTGGGGGTCTCTCTGGGTTCTACTCACACAGAGCCAAACGCTCATTAATGTAATTGCCAAATATCTCATTGCAATGGGAAACTTCTGAAAAAAAATCAGTCTTTAGACTCAATGAGGCTTTCCTGGGTAAATAGTTAATATTGTAATAATTAGCATGAGCAATAATGAAGTTCACTTATGAGTGCCACGGATAGTACTATACTAGACTTTTAATTAAGAATATTTTACGTAGTTTTTTTGAAAGAAAGTGTCCATTCTCAACACTTTTTGACGGGCCCTCATGCAGAAATTATATTGCAATCTTACATGGGGATTGGGAGTCAAGTGTGTCATGGATAGGGACTGAACGTATGGTGCTATAATTAGCTTTCTGTTGTGTATATGCAGATAGGATCTCTGGTGGGTAACATTGGGAAAATGGAGATAATTAGTAATTGTTGTTCATATACAAAATCTTATTTTGGTGGTGATTTGAAGCTTTCGTGACTGCAGAAATCCATACCCTTTTGTTCTTTCGGTAAAGTCACGTAGGTAGAAAATAAAATAAAAAATAATATAGTACGTTTCGATCGCAACACAAGCGGTCGTCCTCAGGCGGAAAAAATAATCCGCTGCATCTCCGACCAGCGCCACCTAGCCAGTGAACTGGAGCACATATGTGGGTAAATAATCGGTGGCGAACTTCTTGTGAGGCAACACGATATTTATTAACACTCTATTTTACAGGGTCCCTAACACAAAGGGGTAGCGGCCCCTTCACCCGATACCTGGGGAGGTATGGCCTCCGGACTACACGGGCCCTAACACTGGGAACCCGTTAATTCCCCGTCCTCCGGCTGGGGGCCCTAGGGGAGGCTCTGCTGACCCGACCGTGCCAGGGTCTTCGGGTCCTGACCACTGGCCTCACTGAGCTCCGGCCCGTGGAAGGACGACGGAGTTTGGGGTCCAGGGTCCTATCCCCCAGGACCTATCTTCCCTTGACCACTGGCCTCACTGAGCTCTGGCCCTTTGAAGGACGACGGAGCTTGGGGTCCAGGGTCCTAACTTCAGCCCAGGGGCCAGTGACGTGTGAGCTGGTCCCAATGTGCACCGGCAAACATTTACCGCCAGGTGGCCCCAGTGTTCATTGCCGTCCACACGTGGATACCTGAAGCCCATGTCAATCCACTGCTGGATGAGTCCCGCAATGAAGATACAATCAGTACATCCACTTTGCTTTTGGACTCCACCTGTTCCATTGGCGGCCGAATGCGAATCTAAATGTGCATACGTTAGAGACTGGTTAATGCGCATAGAAATCAAACCAATTGACCTGCGACATTTGCCACATCAACTTTTGTAGAATTTTAGATGTGCATTACAGCTACTTTAGCCGGATGGTTGTGGTGGCTATGTATGCCTGTAATCAACGACTACGTGGAGGTGAGGGTTGGTGGATCACAAAAATGTTGCGACAACTCCCACCCCTTGGTCGTCAAGGAGGTAGAGAAGGCGGTGTGGAATAATGTGGACTCCGCCTGTTCCATCTGTAGATTTGTGATAGAGCGTTGGCCCCTCATTTGCTTGGATTTCTCCAGGTGCTCCGATTTCCTCCCACATGTAAACACTCATTAATCTTGATTGGAAGCTGTCGTGACTGCAGGAATCTATACTCTTTGGTTCTTTCGGTAAAGTCACGTAGGTATAAAAAACAAATAAAAAAAATCGTCAATTGCTTGTGTGGCGATCGAAACGTCGTGATCCATTATTATTTGTTCTACCTACGCGACTTTACATAAACAACCAAAGAGTACAAACTCTCATTAATTTGCCGATAACATCTTTATATAAAGAGGACAACAGAGCATGGGCAGGAGTGGTGGGGGGGGGATGTTGCCAGCTGCTCACCATTTGACTGCCGCCTTCCCTCGTCTGTAGTTCCTCGCGCCAAAGTGAAGGAATTCTGTGTGCCAGTTACAATTATCACTTGAATGTAACTTGATGTTTCAATGAAAACAGCCACAGATTTAATCCTGAAAATCTTTATTTTTCACATGCAGTGAAACAATGTTGTTAGTAGGCTTGTTTCCCTGGGAAAGCCTCACTGAGTCTCAAGACTCTTTTTCAGGAGGGGCCTGCCAACTTTTCGCAGGAGTAATTTGGATGTTTGGCTAGTACCAGTTACATTGTATGTTGTTGTTGTTTTGCTATGGGAGTAAACCCATGCAGAGAAAGGGACCAGAATGAGGAAAGCGAAGCCAGGCAGTCCTTCAGAAGATGTCATGCACGGGCGTGACCACTGCACCACCCTGCCGCCCAAACAAAAGTAATTTAAATAATGTACAATACTGACAAATAAACCCTATTAGTATCAACTGAATTTCTGGCCAATATGGCACGTGTATAGCTGCATCGGTGTTTCTAAAAGTTGTGTTCACATTGCCTGAAATTAATAATATAAATAACAGATTTCCCACCTCTGGTTTCATTTGGATTACCGGTTGTCCTCATTATGTGTATCACAGGTAATATGGCAAGGAAAATATTACGCAGCACGAGTTGTAGGATTAGGGCAATTATGGTGACACACGTGACCCCCTCTACACAAGAAACAGCTAAGATTCATATTCTTGGTTCTTTCGGGAAAATCACGTCGAAGGGAAACAATAAAATAATACAAATATAAAACAATTAAATTCTCGCGACCTTTTGACTGCAACACAAGCAATCATCATCAGGTGTGAAAACCACAACAAGAAAATTTGAAAGAACCAAGAATATGAATCTCTGCAGTCACTAAAGCTTTAAATCAAAATTTAACAGCTGAGAGTCAATGCTGTGGTGTTGTGCGATTGGTGCAAGCGACCCATCATTGTGTTTTGATGTTGAGCTGTTAAAATTGCACTGTTGTGGGGTGAGGTCAAGGCCGATGACTGCTTCCAGCGGTGTCAAGATCAGCATTTTGAAGAGGCTCGCGGAGGATGATACTGGGCACTGGGGTGCAGTCTCCCTCCATGAACAACAGAGGGCAGAGGAGCGACGCTCACAACAACAATTGGCGGAGCACCGCGCGTATAAAACACAAAGTTGGAAGAAAGTTTATCTCGGGGAGTTAACCCACAACACCTGGGTCTGTCCCGCGTGTTCACACGATAACGCGTTTTCACTACAACGCGTTTTCTTTACATTAGGGAACGCTTCTCGCACAACGCGGAACGCGCTCCATCACAACGCGCTTTCTGAGCGGACTACTTTCTTGAGCAGTGAAATTAATTAAAATCTTTTGCTCTGCCATTTGATTTTAAATTACGACTCTTCAAAGAGCTTTGGTTGTAGTAAGCAATATTTGAATTTGTTTAAACGACCTGTATTCTCTTACAACATGTTTTATATTCCTAGGCATTAAATGTGTACTAAAGATTCAGACTAATTGTAAATCTAATGGGACCACTTTAATCGATGTCCGTTAATATATGTAGGCGTGGTAAGGTTTCGAGACGCACTCGGCGATGCGTGAAACGCAGTCCGTGTCCTTCCTCGTCCATTTGTCTTCATTCCAACGTCAACTTTGTTCTGCCGGTCTCTCTCATTAAGGCCACATGGCCACACTGTGTCTCTTAGTTCTTGCAAGCTAAGCTGGAGTCAGTCTCTCTCATTAAGGCCACATGGCCACACTGTGTCTCTTAGTTCTTGCAAGCTAAGCTGGAGTAAGTCTCTCTCATTAAGGCCACATGGCCACACTGTGTCTCTTAGTTCTTGCAAGCTAAGCTGGAGTGAGTCTCATTAAGGCCACATGGCCACACTGTGTCTCTTAGTTCTTGCAAGCTAAGCTGGAGTCAGTCTCTCTCATTAAGGCCACATGGCTACACTGTCTCTTAGTTCTTGCAAGCTAGCTGGAGTGAGTCTCTCTCATTAAGGCCACATGGCCACAGTGTGTCTCTTAGTTCTTGCAAGCTAAGCTGGAGTCAGTCTCTCTCATTAAGGCCACATGACCACACTGTGTCTCTTAGTTCTTGCAAGCTAAGCTGGAGTGAGTCTCTCTCATTAAGGCCACATGACCACAGTGTCTCTTAGTTCTTACAAGCTAAGCTGGAGTCAGTCTCTCTCATTAAGCCACATGGCCACACTGTGTCTCTTAGTTCTTGCAAGCTAAGCTGGAGTGAGTCTCATTAAGGCCACATGGCCACACTGTGTCTCTTAGTGCTTGCAAGCCAAGCTGGAGTCAGTCTCTCTCATTAAGGCCACATGGCCACACAGTGTCTCTTAGTTCTTGCAAGCTAAGCTGGAGTCAGTCTCTTTTCGACATATGTCCCACCAAATTCTGTAATAATAATGTTCCAGTTTCTCTATATGTTTTTAAATTTAGATGTAAATAAATCTACATTTTAAAATCCACAAATCTGGCTGCCTCCTGATGATGCTGGTTGTAATTACTGGCGAAACGTCATACTCAGATTGTTAATGTTGCGGCTTTGCTCTCTAACACACAACCGGTGTGCTGTACTAGTAACGAATTGGCATGTTCTGTTTAAGTGACAAACCTTACTAATTGGCTGTGTCGGGTGGTGGTGGGTTTACCGACATATTTTTTATATTTACGCGATCTTACCCAAAAAACCTGTATTATGTAAAAATACATTTATTTTCCCCCTTTCTTTTTGGACAGTTTCAAATCTCTAACGTCTTTCAAATTGTTCTGATGTACAGTGCTACATTTTAAATTACTGTCATGTTTGCAACGGGTTGTTTAAAATATATTCAAATGGTGTAGATTCATGTTTAAACTCGATTCGAATCTGCATTCATCATTTTCTTCTTAAGCAGTCCGTAACCACAATTGGTACATCGATGCATGACCCATTTGATTATGGTTTGTTGGTCTTAATTTATCAATTAAAATGTTATTGAGTGTGCCAAATCCTAAAGAGTGGCGTTTGAGTCGACCTTATTTTATATTCACATGTGAAACGCCTGTGCACATGAATGTAATCCAGTTACACACTCTCCTACTTGTTCATCAACTCTCTTCGTGGTGTAGATTTGATGGCTTGTATAGCAACCATAAACAAACGCAACAAATCCGGGTGACTCATGATCCATGATTCACGATGCCAGTGGGCCAGGTTTCACTTTCAACCTGTGTGGCATGAATTAAACGCACCTGTAAATTTGACCTGAAATGATTGCACAACAATTGCCCCGCCTTCATGGGATGTTTATCCTCCACTGTTTATCTGGCTTTGACCTGAATTATATAAAAGTGCGGCTCTGCAACTGCTGTAGAGTCACATTGGTATAAACGCATTTTACAATATGAACAGCGCATTGAAAACGCGTACTATTTTATGTATTGTTTAACAAGTGTGTTTACAAATCCACACTGTGAAACACGATGATTGACACAGGGGAGTAGATTATGTTTTCGATAGTGTATTTAAATAGAGCTACTGTAGGTAAGTAGTTTTCAGTTTTAAAGGCATAGTTTAACAAGACAACACTTGCCACCATCCTTCAAACCCATTGGTGAAAAAGACCACAGTTTATGTTTACATTATAATATGTTTACATTATATACAATATATAATATAATGTTTATATTATAATATAATGTTTACATTATATATAATATAATGTGTATATATAATATAATATAATGTTTATGCAAGAGCCGGGGACTTATGGGACCCCGGGGTCCCACCATAAGGTTCATATGAATGGTTACCTAATAACTTTTGAAACACGGTAATCGCTGTGAAGTGCAGTTTCCAATTCTTATTGTTGACTCAATCTCTCTGGCCTTTCTATGCAATATGAAGAAGGGTCATTGCCCGAAACGTCGCTTATCGGATGTTTTCCCTTTTTCAAGGCCCCAGTGCTACTGATGCATGAATTTGTTTGGTATTTGAAATGATACGAAGGCTCAGCAAGTGATTCCGTGCAGACATAAACAGAAGCAATACGCGCCACCCCAGCCACCCATGTCGCGAATCAATCGATTATCGCGATTGAGGGCTCGTGAATAAATTCTAGATTCAACGCCTTGTTTTAAAACGTGAACACAGCCGGCTCTAGTGACTGGAGTGGGTGCGTGTTGGACAATGTGAAACAATGACACGCAACGTATACAAATCTAAAACATAAATTCTTACGCACGCGATCGGGTGTGCATATCGCGATCTTCAGGATGAATGATCACATCCGAATCAATGCGTCGTCGTTGCTCCCCTAGCATGCGCTCTGCGTAACCCGCTCGTGTTGTTGTTGTTGTTTGCGGCAGAGTTTAGGACCTTCGTGGCCAAGAGCCGCAGCTCCCGAGGCAAAGGAGTGATGGCACGCTTTCAAGGTGCCGGACTTGCTGAAGCATCTCATGGAACGATACGGGGCTCCGGATATTCACGATCTGGGCATCGGTATCACCAGCATACCTCTGGGCATTTCCGTACGTGCCGTGCCTGCGTGTACGAGCGTGTGTGTGTGTGTGTACGTGTGTATGCATTGCGTCGCTTGTTGACTGCGAATTGTATTATTATTGGATGCCTCAAGTAGACTCTTTGGTTCTTTCGGTAAAGTCACGTAGGTATAAAATAAAATAAATCAAGACGTTTCGGGCGCGACACAAGCGTCCGTCTTCAGGTGGGAAAGCCTTGGTGTGCTGCTGAGGCAGACTGTTTTAAATGGTTTGAAATGTGTGTAGCCCATGGGTCATAAAGAAGTGGCCAGGGCTAGTGATGTTAACGTGAGAAATTAGCGTGTAACTGTAAGGTAGGAAAGCGGCCTCCTCCTCGATTTTACGTGACTTTACCGAAAGAACCAAAGAGTGTGGATTCCTGCAGTCGCGAAAGCTTCAAATCAAGATTGCCTCAAGTATGTATTGTTGTTGCCCTTGAGGGGGTTTACTTTCTGAATTAAATGCGTTCTGGAATTGCTGACACACAGCCACAACGTACGTGTCGCTGTGTTCACACCTGAGAGTGACACTGCATCAGCCTTTTACCAATATTCCCCCGCCCCTGCGTTTGCCTTACACGGCCACAATGCTGAGCTATCCTCAGTTGCTCAGGCACGCAAGTTTCACACCTGTCTCCCTGTCAAGTGAATGTGGTGTATCCTTTTGTCATGCAGTCTGAGACAGACTTCCAACACGACTTCAGTTTTGTGGGTGCAGTGCTGCGACAAGAGCACTGAAGTAACTGCTCGTGTAAGTACATCATGTTACTATATATCGTATTGAAGGCTGAGGCCTATTTTACTGTACCACTCCTTACAGAAATCTTCTTTCCCGAGTGGTTGTGCATTTGTCGCTTGTTTCAGAGGTTCGCGATTCGATCCCAGGAGTCGCCCTAGTTAATATTGCGGGTGTATTATCCAAAACTGCATTTCTATATGCTTCACAAATAATGTAAAAAAAAATCCCGTGTTGTTATCAATGAATGAGGAGGACATGTGTGCCGGCGTCAGAATCAAAATTTGCAAATCTAAACAAGTACTCAGAAATGACTGGATTGGGTAAAACCACATGTATATATGTTGAACTTCTTTCGCACTGTACGTAGCCAACTGTGATAATCGGAGGTGTGGAGGACAACAAACTGAACACAAAAAGCAGTTCTAAAGACATTGTTTTCAATCTAGATTTAAAAGTGCTGTTGTATATGTGGGTGTGTGAAAATTGATGAAAAATAATTAAAATTAAATGAAATTCGAAATTTGCATAATTAATCCGAAATTATGCTAATTCGTGTAATTATGCGTGTAACTATGCTAATTAGAGAGGTAATCGTATTCATTTATACGAGTGGGTGTGGTTGTGTTAATGATAGCCTTTATGATAATCAGGCCCCGCCTCGTTGACGAGGTGGGGTTATCAATCAGGATAACGCAATCAATCGTGTGCAGTTACGCTAGTGTCAATTCGGCCTCGTTGTCTAACTTCGTATTATTGATCAGCATAATACAATGATTCTCGCTTTAACACTCCCCGAGTGTTCATATTTTAGGTCCCAAGTTCATATCATTCGCTTTAAAGTTTAATGAGTGTGGATTGGTGTGTTTATAGTTTAGGTTCCCGAGTTCATATCTCGTCGCAGGATACAGATCTTATGCAAAAATTTCAGGAAAGAATCACACGACCACTTCTGTATTAATCAATTTATTTTCTAATTAAACCTTAACTATAATATGTATGTGAACTCTCAATCTCGGAACTTCAACACGGTATCCACACGGTATCAAGACAGTATCATCAACGACTGTACGATTTCACTTTGATAACACATGGACCCCGCATAAAGCGATTGCTGTTAGTGAGAGAGAGAGTCAGGACATGCAAATGCTATGCTACACAAAAGCTTATACATTATAATATGAACGATTATTATGCTTGAAATGGTCAGCACATTATCACAGGCGATTGATTAACATGCCACGGTATTCATATAAAAAGACAATCAAACAGTTATTATTTCCAAAGGCATAAATGTAACAACAGATCCACCGGACAGACTATAAGATTACCGAAATGGCTTAGTGTGAGGGTATGCGGTGGAACGTGTTATCTCACGGGATATTAATTAATTAATTCGTGAATAAGATTGTATGATCAGAAAATCGGTTTAGCACGATTCCTCCGCGGGAGCGTAGCTCCGTGGCGAAGGCTCCAAGGGTTAATTCGTATTGATGGATCGGTTGGTAACTTATGCGATTAGAAGTACAGTCCAAAACAAAATATTAAAGAGGGAAATTATGAATATACTTATAAATGTCAGACTGTTATCACACGATCGATGCTTCCACAGCCAGATGGTTCACGGACTTGAGTGTTCGCCTCTGGTTAAGGACCCATGTATGTTTGAGTGATATTAATTGTTTTGAATAGTCAGTGTTTGGAATTTCGATTTAAATTTCGATTTAAAGCTTTCATGACTGCAATGATTCATCTTCTTTGGTTCTTTCGGTAAAGTCACGTAGAATGAGAATAAAATAATAAATTGATAAAATAAAATAACACAATAATATTCTCACGACGTTTCGGCCACAACACAAGCGGCCTTCATCAGGTGAAGGGGGCGAGACTGTCTGGTAGGACAGCGCTGGAGTGAGAGAGCCACGTTCAGATCACGGCTTTTAAGCTGTGTGAGAGGAACAAAGAGCCTTGACAAAGGGATTAGCATAAAATTTAGCATTGAAATGGCTGAATGATTAGCTTGTGACTGGTCACAGAAATAGCTATGTTAAAAGTTAAAGCATACACATCCGCAGAGGCACCCATTGTTAAAAGGAATTAGCATAGAATTTAGCATTGAAATAGCTAAGTTAAGGCATACACATCCGCAGAGGCACCCCTTGACAATGGGATTAGCATAGAATTTAGCATTGAAATGGCTGAGTGACTCGCTTGTAACTGCTACAGGAATAGTTACGTTGAAGTCACAGCATACACATTCACCGAGGCACTTAGTACAAATCAAACAGGAGAATTTAGCATTGAAATAACTAGGCAAATTTAGCATTGAAATAACTGGGTGATTTGCTAGTGACTGGTCACAGAAATGACTACACATCTGAGCTATTCACAGTACTATATAGTGAACCAATAAAAACTAAAATATAAATTACCTTCATGTTATCAATAAACTCTATATTCTCCAATCAGCTAAGCTACCAACCATAAGTCGTTATATATCACAATGCTATATGGCGAAAAAATGGGTGGATTCTTACCCTCAAATTTCCGTACCACGGATAGCTACGGGCCCCGTTCAGAAGGACGAGTTCGTCCATGGTCGGAACAGAGGAGGGGGAGAGAGACAGCTGCGAAGCCCTAGTATACTCCATGTTGTAAACCATACCATTAACCGTGGTGTGAGAGGTATTAAGAGGCAATGCTGGCGAGAGAGCTGCGGTCTGAAGGTCATCGTAAAATTACAATTAATTAAGAACAGAAATGATTTAACACATCTTTCCAGTGGTTACTAAGCCTGAATCCATCTTCTCGGTTGAAATTGTCTCTGTGCTTGTATATGTGAATGGCCTCATGAACGAATCTCTCATGGTAGCCAGTTGGTTTGCAAAGAACCTCCGTCTTGGAGAAGTCAATGTCATGTGAGCCCACTGAATTGTAACAGTGATCTGCCACGGCAGAGGAGTTCGTCTTACCGTGTTTCAAGTCTGCTTTATGTTCGCGGATGCGGTCCGAGATATGTCTTTTGGTTTCTCCAATGTAGCTACTACCACAGAGGCACTTTAGTTTGTAAACGCCCGGGTACTGTATGTCTGGAAGAGCATCTTTTACAGATGGAACTAAATCACGGATTTTGTGTACTGTGTTGAATCGGACCTGGATCTTGTGTTTATTCAGGATTTTGGAGATCTTTTTAGTGACCCCTGCAATGCAGGGTAAGGTGATGGTTTTCAGTGGCTCCACAAGGGGATCCTTCTTCATGACTGGAGTGATGGCTTTGCGGATTGTGTAGTCGGAGTAGCCATTAGCCCTGAGAGCCTGGTGTACGTGCTTGAGTTCACTGGTAATGTGTTCCTGGTCGGAAATGCATTGGGCTCTATGGTATAGAGTCTTGATGAGGCAGTTCTTCTGGGATGGATGGTGGTGGGAATCCGGTTTCAAGTAAGCATCTGTATGGGTAGCTTTCCTGTAGACAGAGTGGCTCATTGAACCATCATGTCTCCTTTTAATTAAGACATCCAGAAAGGGTAGTTTGCCATCTTTTTCGACCTCCATGGTAAATCTGATGGCTGGGTGTATGGAATTGATGTGGTCGCGGAATTGGTCTAGAGCAGGCTGGCCATGTGGCCAGATGACAAAGGTGTCATCAACGTACCTCTTCCATAAGGTCGGGCGTAGAGTGGCAGTCTGGATGGCGTCAGTTTCAAATTTTTCCATGAATACGTTGGCTACAACCGGAGATAGGGGGGAGCCCATTGGGGTGCCCTCAGTTTGTTTGTAGAAAGTTCCATTCCAGGTGAAGTATGTGTTGGTTAAGCAATGTCTCACTAGGGGGGGTACATCAGTATGCAGTCCTTGATGAACCAGGTCTTCAATGATAGCGATGGTGTCAGGTACCGGGACTTTGGTGAACAAGGACACCACATCAAAACTGACAAGCAGGTCGTTTGGGGACAGGGAAATGTCTTTGATTGTCGATACCAGGTGAGTAGAATTTAGTACCGCAGAGGTGGTTTTTCCAGTGAAAGGTCGCAGTATATCAGCCAGAAAACGTGCCAGTTTGTAGGTGGGGGAGCTGATAGTAGAGACGATGGGACGAAGGGGTGTATCTTCTTTGTGTATCTTTGGAAGGCCATATAATCTTGGTGGTCTGGCAGCAGAGGGTTTTAACGAGAACTGTTTGATCTCATCAATTAATGCTGTTGAATCAGAGATAATTTTGTTCGTTTTGGTGACCAGGCTGTTGGTGGGATCTCTTTTTATTTTTGTATAGCTGCCATCGTTGAGTAGTTCTTGAATTTTGTTGTTATATTCTGTTTTGTCCATGATGACAGTGGCATTGCCTTTGTCGGCTGAGAGAACGACAATATCATCCCTCTTTTTTAATTGAGATAATTCAAAACGTTCGTCTTTGCTGATGTTGCTAGGTGGCAACTTAGCGTTTTTGAGGGTTGCAGCGATTTCAGATCTTGCTACGTCTGCAGAGATGTGACTCAAGCCCTTGAGTGCAACGTCGACATGGGCAATGATATCATTAACCGGTAAGTGTCTCGGTGTGACAGCAAAGTTTAGACCTTTAGCTAAAACGGATTTCAGACCATCAGAAATGGAACTGTTACTGCGATTAATTACGACTTTGTTGACGTCTATCTTTTCGGTGTGTGGATCCGATTTTTTGCTGGAGAGGTGATTGAATTTGGAAATCAAATTGTCCCTACATTTGTTCGACATAGTGGCAGCCGAAGAGGTAGTCATATTGTCTACATGTTCCCAATCCGATGTAGACATTGTTGCTGTCAATTTTAAGTGTGATTTGTAGAGTGTCTTGTCTAACTGATCGAGTTCGGTGCGCGTAAGTCTGATTTTTTTTTGTTTGGAATTCTTTGCGTTGCCATACGCTGAAGTTGGCATCGCTTGTAGAAGTAGCCTCGCTCCCTTTAGAGCGGTGAGGTGTGTGAGAGTTGTGCATCATACGTATCGGCGTTCCCTCCTCCACACAGCAGCCAGCCTCTGTCCACGGGGGAGAGTTGCTTGATCGCTCTCAGTTCTGCTCAGTGGACACCTCTCTCCACTGCTGGATGAGCTGCGCGATCACGCTCGTGCTGGTTCGCTGACAGCAGTTTCTCTCCGCTGTTGGATGAGCTGCATCGGCATGCTCCCTCTCTCTGGGTGGAGAACTCGAACGTGCTCGTTGCTGGTTTGCTGAAAGCAGGTTTTTCTCCACTGCTGGATGACTCAAGTCGCACGTGCTCTTGCTCTGGTTTGCAGAAGCTCTTGCTTGGTGCGTCGGTCGCTCTGCAGCTGGACTCAATGTAGAATAATCTTTCAGCAATACTCTGTCTTTCAGCTCTTGGAAATCACACTAGGTGACGCCTCACTACCCTGCGAGTCTTGCCAACGTCAGTGGGTAGCGACGGGGCCACTTTGGCTTCTGCTCGCCGCCCCCTGCTCTGCAGCTCGCCGGCTGGCGACCTGTTGCTCTCGTTCCCGATTGGAACGGCTCCTGAGCCGACCCACTGGTCGAACTCCCCGCGTTCCGACCTCCTCCGAGTCGAACTCCCCGAGTTCCGACCCCCCTGGTCGAACTCTTCCGAGTTGCTCCTCCGAGTCAAACTGTCTCCCGAGAGTCGACCCCCCGGTCGAACTCTGGTGAGCCGACCCCCCCCGGGTCGAACTCTGGTGACCCGACCCACTCCTGTCGAACTGATGTTTCAATGCTCAGGATCCTCTTTTTATGCCCAAAAATCCCTTCACTCGGATCCTGCCCACAAGGCGGGGTTTCTTTCGATTTTTGCTGTGTCAGGATTTGTCCGTATGTATCTGTGTCCGTGTGTGTCCGTACGTGTGTCAGTGTGTGTCCTTGTGCATCACCCACGGTATATTCCGTTGTCATACTCCTACCATAAAACCCACAAGTAAAACAATCAAATGTTATAAATTGTCTCGAAGGCGCTTCTCTGTCTGGGTGCACAACCTGGAGGGAGGGGCGATATTCCCTCCGACTTTCACCGACGCACAAAGAAATGGTTAAAAAGTTTTAAGTTAACATTTCATTTCATCAGAGTTCAATAGTTATGATTTTGTATTAATCCAAGGTCTGAGTCAGCTTCTCGTTGTGGTGTTTGACTCGTGTTTCCCCAAGCGTATACACACTCCTACCCCGCGCTGCAGGGATACAAAGACGGCCGGGATTTCGCTTTCTCTCCGACCCTGGGTTTAACATCGCCCTTTGCTTACGTTGCAGTTTTGCTGTGCGCTTGCATTCCTTTTCCTCTCTACTCTTACTTTAACCCTGCTTATTATTTGTGTATGGGTGGAGGCTAGAGCATTTATGTTGACTTAGGAAAACCTGATTGTTATAGGCTTCGGGTCAAGTCGTATAGAAATTATTAAAATATGGAAATACATTTCATATTAAATTAATAGACGGTTGATGGTTACATTGATGTAGCTATTGGCAGGGTTCAATTGAAGTTGGTGTGAAGATCAATAACTTTAGCCTACCCTGTCGTTGAATTCCGATTTTAAGTTACTTTAATAGTAATGTAGAACCAATCAGCTTTTTGACTGAACTATATCTAGGCTAACGCAAACTCCCAGTGACCCTGGCTTGGTGTGTTTACGTCAGCCCCTGGCAATCCGCTGTGCTCTGCTCTCTATCTGCTCCCGCTGACCCTGGGAGGGCTCTTAATGTCAAAATCGTGTTAGTGGGTCATGGTAAAGATAACCTCCACATGCCATGCGGAGGCCTGGTTTGGTGTTTTTATTCATTATTATAAAAAAAAACAATAGAAACATGTATCTATATGTATCGGAAAATTACCTGTTAACATTAAGATGGAAAAGGGGCCTAGATACAACAGTGCATAGCTCCAATGGCTTCCTAATATCGGAAGGAAGAGCATTCCAGTTGGCCGCAGAAGCCCATCTGAAAGCGAGTGATGCGGTGACTGTCTTTGTTCGATGGCTTGCCAAAAGCCACTGCTGCTAGGATGATCCACCAATCCCATCTCTCGATTGCAATCGTGCATTAGCAGCACACCTTGCATTCGCTGTTGAACCACTCGTCCATCACGTGTTCCATCATCGCAACTACAGCACTGCCCTGCACCTGTGGCCGCCACAGTTGCTAACATTGTGTTGTTTGTTTAGGTGATCGGCAAGGCCCGGAAAGGCGAGCGGGAGGCGATGGACCGTGGGCTGGCTCGCATCGAGTGTGACATCAAGCAGGAGGTGGAGGGCCGGCCACACAAGATCAAGAAATACCTGTTGGAGTCGTTCCCCTTGCCAGGGACGAGCGCCGATCTTCGCCGACAGTTCACGACACAGCCGGCGGCCGAGATGGTGCTGCAGGTCTTCCAGAACGCCGAGGACATCTTTGTGAATAAGCTGAAGAAGGTGGGGCCATGGCGTCTGGACTTAATGCAACAAAATTACCGTGCGAGAAAAATCATGCATCTGCTTAGATTTGTCAAAGATTTTCCAAAATACATTTGTTCTCGGAATTATTTAATGAGTGATAATCGCCATACGTTTCAAGTCTGTCGATACTTCCACCAGTATCAATGACTTGCTCTACCACTGAATTAACTCTCCTCTATAATATTTAGGGCCATCGCTTTCACAAAATTCAGTCACACATTGAGACAAAAGTAAGGGGGGCATTGAAATCGGTAGGACATCTATGCATGTGTCACCCTCTATTTGTCCCAACAGAGTGATATGGCTGCACGTGGTTTGGGTCCTTTGTTGTCTCCACCAACAGTGTGTGCAGGACTTCCTGGGGCAGGTGAAAGGGGACACGCTGGCCCGGAAGCTGTTTCAGTTGGCCCTGTGCTGTGGCTCCCTCGAGACTCCTCGCGACCTCGTGGTCAAGGAGAAACCGGCCGCGTTTCTCGGCAACATCAGCACTCCCGACACCAGACCGCCGCCTCCTCCGGGGAGTAAGGAGACAAATTTGCATATACAGTAGACTCTCGATTGTCCGCGCTAATGACGTGGAGGATGGCTGCGGATAATTAAAATGACGGATGATCCAAAGATATCTATTTTTTGCGGCTCTCTATGCCACAAACTAACGATCAACCGATCGATGCACGTGGTCAGTGATAACACTTTCCTGCTAATTTGACCAAGTCCAATATCGGCTCAACTTTCATGTGACGGACGTTACTCTCACGTTCAGAGTGGGTTGGAATGTGCTTCCCTTTACTCTGTGGACCAGAGGTCACTAGAAGCAATGTCAGAGGTAGCTTTGTGATGTTCTCTTCTGCGGGCCATTCTCCAATAGGACGGGTTCCACTGCTCCGTGAGAGATCCGAGTGGATACTCCGTCTCATGACACGATATCGAAAGCACAATCTGAATAAAATGTAGTTCCTTGTATTGTACATAAGGGGTCAGACCACGGAGGACCTTCAGAATGCTGAGTGTGATCTTGAAATTAATCCTGGACTGGTTCGGGGGATAGTTGAACAATTCGAATATTGGGGCAATATTGTCTTGCATACGGGTGTGAGTGAGAAGTCTGCCAGTGGTTTTTTGAGTCCATCATCTAAATTTTTGGGTTAGATCATGTAAACATGCACTCAATAATACGCGTTAATATGCGCTTTTTATGTGACCTAACACAAAAATCTCTATTATGGATAATATTGGTCGCGAAGGCCTTCGTGTTAAACTTGTTTTTTGAGTCATCTGGAGAGTGATGATGAAACTTATCGGGAGGCCGTAGATGAGACGTGGGGGTGGGGGGGCAGAGAGAGAGAGTTGCAGTTGTTGAGCCTATTGGAGCGAGTTACAGCATCGTTGTCCTCTCCTACAATGGCATTGCTTCTCTCCTTCGCAGAGGCGGTAGCCGAGCATCTGGTCCGTCTGCTGAGCCACGCAAGTAAGATGGCAGAGCCCCTGGGCCTACCCGCGCTGTCACGCATGGAGAAGCAGCTTGCCGAGCACTTTGACTCGCGCGACCTCCCCAGCCTGGGCCTCGGCTCCTTCTTGGACATCCTCCATCGCAACGCCCAGGTGCGTACGTGGCGTGCGTGAGCCCACCCACCTCCAGCTGGTAAGAGGCAGTACAGCAAGTAGGTGTACGACACTGCCCGTGCAAAGTTTGAGTGTACTTATCGCCTCCGAGTGGCGCTCAATGTTAAGTTTGTTTCCAAAATTGTGCGGGGTAATATTAGTTTATTATTACGAACTTAAAACTAATTTATCGATAACTCGAATACGTTTAAGCATCATGTAATCACTGCCAATGCAGAGCGCAACAAAGTGTCACGTAAGATGCATGGGTTTTCTCTTGTCACTCTTAAAAAATATCTGTGAATTTGGCAAACATCCCAAAGGTATAGGTATAAAAATCCCAAAGGTAGATATTGAAAATCACCGTTAAAATTGAGTTTGCAGCGGTGACATTCAGATAACATATATGATAACACTATATATGCAAAGCGGCCAGGTGGCTCAGATATCAAAGCGGTGCGTTGGCAATAATGAGATGCTGGGCTTGAATCTGGATTTTGACCGCTTGGATGGAAACCGAGGTCTCAAGTCTTATGAAGTCGATCATCCAAGCCCAGTCACCAGCGACTGCACAACATTACAGTCTCATTAAACTTGGGTTTTGCACTTCATTTTCCTAATTCCATCTCTGAGAATAACAATTTCAGCTTGACTCTCGTGCGCCGCACAATCTCATAACACAGCTCATGTGAAAGTGTTGGCTCCTATTGTGTACAAGATCAAAGGCCACCCACTGCATTTTATGACAGGGCCTGCACGGCTATGCGAGATTTACGAATGGATGATTTATTTGTCTCTTGACATTACGCCGATAGCGCATTTGGAAAACTAAAATTGAGAACAAATTTTGTGTTAATATGCAAACTTAAATCTGTAATATTTAATCAGTTTTCGTGCACTGCATTGTGAGATGCAGCTCCATGCGTATCGTTTAGCTTTAAGCCGGTGTTTGCCTTGCGGTCGCCTCGGTGTCAACCAACTGATGTTGACGGATTTGTTGTGTCTGTGGTAGCTGTTGGAGGAGACTGGGGTTGTGATCTCTGCCCTGGGTGGATCTGGAGCCACAGCGGGAAGCTTCTGTTCATCCACCAGTGCGGCAGCCTCGACACCGCAGCGGTGAGACACGGGCCCCAGTAGGGGCCACAGGGGCGGCTCAGAGATGGGGATAAGGATTTGGAGATTTAGGGCGCTCGTGGAAATAAACTCTTCAACTCAAAGCGCCTTACAGCAGCGTCTCATCTCAACCATTCCATTGCTCTGCGGCAGTCTACCCGAGGGGACCCCCCCCCATTGGCAGCTGTTCCTATTTGGCACGTGGTGCACGCACTACCGGCCTGTGAATGGACATGTCTGCCATTCGGGAGCGATGTTTGATTTTCCTACGTGGTTTTTCACCGATAAAGTAATTTGCAAGTATTTTATCTGATTTAGCAAATTTGGAACATGATGCGGTTACACGTGGCCAATTCTATTTTTTTAATACAGCGTCACAGGATTATTATCATACATTGTGAAACAGATCTCTTTGTTTGTGGTGAATAAACTGCCAACATTAACCAGGGCGGATGCTGGGCTTGAACCGAGAACCACCACCCGACCATGTTTCCATAAATTTGTGCAGTCACATTAACGCTGTTCACGTCGTACGCAATGGACACTTTATTATTAGCACCACCTCTGGACCTGTTTGGCCCCTGATCCATCTTGAGAGGTCTTGTAAGGGCGGCGTATTACAGTTTGATTTTATATCGGCACAGCAAATAGCCAATGGAAAACCACCCGTTCCGTGGGGGTGCTACGCGCTGGCACGGATCGGATGCGCCAGTGGAAAAGGGCTGCTAGCAACTCGGCCGCCTCCAAACGAAAGAGAGAGGGTTCCTGGTCTCTGTTGTTGGCTGTGTGCTCTGCAGCTGCCGGCCGTGGACTGCGCTGTGGGGAAGCACTACGGCGTGCATTCCTGCCGCAACCTTGGGCACGGCCCCATGGCCAACCTGGTAAAACTGGCGCAGAAGGCCAAGCCCGGTGGCAGCAGCGGCGGTGCCCATCGGTGCGCCGTCTTGTACGAGACGGCGCTGTGTGCTCGCGACTCGAGGTTTGGCAGCCCCCTCCAAAGTGCCCTTCTCCTCACACCTCTGCTCACCTCGTGATCTGCCTGACCGCCACGGGTCGCTCCTCAAAATTGTTGGGAGTTGGCGACAGACACTTGGGGTTCTTTAATTTTTCGCATCAAACGGTCAGTGAGCCACACCAATATGCCATTGGTAATGTAACTTAAGGATTCAATGTTCAAGGCAAGTGATTGTCGAGACAAACTGATGATTGTGTGTGTTACACTCCTCTGGCAGTCCACTGCCTGATGAAGGCCTCACCACGTTGCTTTGGTCATGGGGGTTGTTGCACAAAACGTTACCACGCTTGGTGAAGGGGGCGGGGATTAGGTTCAGGACTTGTTCAGATATCAGTCACCACTGACGTTAGCCATGGCTAGGAATCCAACTCGGATCGCCGCGTTAGTATCGCAGTGCACCAAACATTGCAGCAGTGCTTCAGAAATCATTCCGAAGTTGCTTGATATTACACACAGTTTGAATAAACCATCATTACTTCATGACATATCTTTTTACTTAAAATTTTACTTTATACATGCTGTGATCGTAATAAAGAGTTGTGCTAGTTAGTAGTAACAGCGCGATACATCGGTTAAATCGATTAATATTTATTATTCAGCTGACAATTCATGTATTGAATTGCACGTGTAAGAATCAACTTCTAAAAAAATTGTATCCCTTTTTATTTTAATAGTTTCACATTGCCACTGCAGAGAGTCGACATGATCAGTGTAAGTTCAAAAGAACTGACACACCTTGTGAAAAATCCAACGCAGAAGATCCCTGGGCTTGATATTCCACGAAGATCATGGTCCCCCTAAACCGCATCTGCACAAACCATGGCAGATGCGGATACCTGATGCACAAATGGAAAATTTTAAACTCTCCAGTGTTTGACTGTGGTCATCCAGAACAGATCGTACAACGTGAAACGACGCAATAGAAAATTAAAGTCAAGCCACAGTGCGATTGTGACCATGCAACCCAAACTATGCACAATATTGTGAACCACAGTCGTCTGTGCTCCTTCAACGGAGTAGGAATAGTAACCCTACACGAAGTTTCTCCTGAAGCCCTCTCGTCGTGACCAGCAGACCTCGGACATTGGCTTATGGCTCCTGAACATGTTGCCCTCATGCGCAGGAATAGAATAGCTCAGGGGTTGGCAATCTGCGTCTCCCGGTGCCGCATGCTGCTCTTTAAAGACTGTTTGGTGATGTTGTTTATGAAGGACCACTGTCTCGTATTCACCACAGTGCATTGCGCCTCTTGAAATATTGAGTTGAGTAATCCCGGTAGTTGAGAAACTAAGGTAGTTGAGTACCCCGGGAACACGCTGTGGTTCGTGTCGCGTTAATAGCTCCGTACCGTGCCGTGTAACTCACTAAGCAGCCGATTGCTCGCGTGCAGTGGTAGTGCCGTGTTCATTGATAACACTGCACACTCCGTGCAGTGGTAGTGCCGTGTTCATTGATAACACTGCACACTCCGTGCAGTGGTAATGCCGTGTTCATTGATAACACTGCACACTCTGCAGTGGTAGTGCCGTGTTCATTGATAACGCTGCACACTCCGTGCAGCGTTGTGTGAGGATGGCTCACTAATTGAAAGGGGAGTCGTAGCTATCGCACTGTGGGGTGGTCATCACCCTCCTCCCCCTGGGCATGTGCCGTGTGTGTTGTGTGCGTCGTGAGTCGTGGCGATGTAAAACCCGGGGTAGCTCCTCTCTCCGTCTCTTCGTTTGTTGCTGTCCCGGCGAAGCTCGAGTTGGTGAGCGCAACGCGTGGCAGATCCGGCTTCACCCGTTCCCACTCCTCCCAGTCAGCGACTCCCAAACCCCCACTCAATAATCGCAGATCACTACCCAGGTCCTTATCAACCAAATGATTTTTAACTAAACTATTTTTTGTATTCTTAATGTATCAACAGTTCAGTTTTAAAGTATAATTTTACCGAGGCACAGTAAGTTTTCCTGGTGTGGACGGTGGCTGTTTTTGCTATTGTTTTACTGCCTTTCTCAAGCTTGGAAATGTATGTATGAATGAAATTGGAACTTATATACTTCATTTATTTACTAATTGACAAACTATTTTTATTTTACCAGGTAAGGCCCACTGAGCATATATAGCAGTTTTTCAGAAGCGACCTGGCCATCGCAAATGATAGCTCAACAAAGTGGCTTATCGTCACGTGAACATTTATAGCAGACAAATATACAGCATGCGTCAGGGTTGGGATGGAACCCACGACCTCCTGCGTACCAGGGGAGGTAGTTAACATCTCCCAGCCACCGTGGTGCCCTGTGGTCACGTGAGGCCTTCCACTTCTGAATGGCTTGCGATGCATATTTGAACATTACTGCAAACGTCTTAGCCTCGTTCATTCGGTATTCGAGGGGAATATTGCCATTTAGTAACTTTGTTTCAAATATCGTGCATTGAACTTTCGATTTTAATTTGCAATGTAATTGAGGGACTGTGCGTTGTCTTGTCGTGGTCTGGTGCTGTTGTTGTGTTGCTGAATTGCCCAAACTTGCATTTGTTGACAAATCGGCAGGAATCTATGTACTTTGTATTTTTAGCAACATACTTACATTTTCTCCGTCTTGCCTCTCATATCGTTTTTGAACATACCTCGCTGACCCGCCCCTACTGGACATATGTGAAAAGAGCTTCATAGCTCATTGGATTCCTCCAGGATGAAAAAAAGATTCTAATTAATCAGTGGCACTGCCAACAACCTGCATCCACACACGACTAAGCACCCATTGTAATGCCATACACATGGTTTCTTTCCCATAGACATGTAATTCAGCAAATTTTCAGAAATATCTGCTGTATGCGAATTACTCCAGACAAGTTTAGAGTATTAAACGTGACCTGTTGTGACTCGTCTAATGTGTATCGCGTGGTCGTTAGCACAGAAAGATGCGTCTGGTAACGTCCTAATGGACCAAACATCGTAAAAAGGAGGCTGGGTCTGCGTTGTTCAGAGTGACCACCATATACAGGGACTCTTCTACTTACGGACGAGTTAGGTTCCAGAAGTCTGTTCGTAAGTCCAACTTTACTCCTGTCGATTCCAAACATGTTGTACGGCGTGTACACTAAACACAGGGAATGGCTTTAAGAGTTGTATAATCTCCTGTAGACGTAGACGCCACTGGTTCTTCACGTTGTGTAGTTGTAGATGCCACCACCACCACCATCTATTGCGTGGCGGTTGAAATTATGAATCTCGGTACAAACAGGCAACTGGACATATGGACAGGTTTCTTTGTATCTCTGAGACTTTCTAAGTTGAATGTTTTTTAAGTGGAGTCCCCGTAAATATTTTTGAGGACCACTGGGATCTTCAGTTTAAACCGTGAGTCTTGGAGTCATTGGACCAGAAAGAAGTGAGATAAAAACGACAGTAACATTGAAAAATATGTACACAGGGCAGGGAGGGCCCAGCCGCATGATAGAATTTATTCAGCGGTATCGTCACGGTAACAGAAACAGCGCTCCCGAATGAATCGCAGAATCCCGTGAATATTCCGCCTCAGGCGGGAGAATCTCCGTCCAGGCCCGCGTGATGCCTTTGGCCCAATCTTGTCGACGGCATCATCATCATCATTCTCCTCGTTGTTGTTGTTGCCTGGTTGGAGAGCAGGGCCCCGCCTGGCAAATGGACGCACGCGCCATCGTTAGCACGGTCGGCTACAGTTAGCACGGTCGGCTACGTACGGGTGAAAAATTATTTCAACGTACACTCATGCGCGTATTCATTATGCCACCGTCTGCCCCATCGTGCATTCTCGGCTGTGCTTACACTGGTTGCTGCAGTGCACCTCATATGTGTCCGACCGCTCAAATGCGAGGTAGGAGGATGCCACACATCTCTGACTATGGCCAGTAGCGGAATGCTACATTCCTATAACAGGAGCCAATGGTGGTGTATAATAGGATGACCGCTGTTGACTTCCCACAAAATGGGATTCATTATTTGACTATAGCTCGGGTTGATAAATAAGCTGTTAACCTTCTTGACCTGGATTTTGAACTCGCAAGCGTACAGTGATCGTGGAGTGCTCTAACCGCAGCACCTCCAAGTGGGATGCAGTGCAATTCATATATTTATAATTAAGATTTATATTTTTACTAGGAATGCATTTAGCTGCAGATTGGTGGAGATGAGGTTAGGGATAAGATATTACATCCCGTGGAGCCCTGGGATATTTACATCTTCAAGTGAGATGAACTAAAGAGGTGAATGCCATTACAGAATCCTCATTTCACAACTCCTCATGAAACAGATTCCCCGTTCTTACAATACAGAACTTGTCTCATCTGATACAGAACCCAAATCTCATGTGTCCTCAATATTTTTTACTTCCTCTCAATCGTGAATACTACATTGTGGGAATCAACAGTGGTTGTAATATAAATAGACTTGCCCTTGCTATAGGAATGTGTAATTTACTCAAGTAACTAATTTATGATGATCGATGGTGTTTGCTATATGCTAATTTATATCAGGAGACACATTGTCTGAATGACCTCCCCAATACACATTTTTCTCAAGGTGCACTTCTGCGTGGAGGCTCACTCTTGTCTCGTGGCCGACTCCATCTCCTCCTCCTCCGCGATGACGTCATTGGTGCCACCACTTTGATTGGGGAATTTTTCAGACAGGCGTGTTACCGCACAGTCACCCGCCGACTCCACTCCCCGCTCCGACTCCATTCCCCAATCGGAGTTCGAAGCCCACTCGCTCACAGAAACTGAGCCTGCAGTATTCTGATTTGACCAAGTGGACTCTGAAGTCTGCTCGCTTGCAGCAGTGACTTGGAAATCTCCCTCACAGAGACAGGGGATTGCCGAGAGGCTGCAGGCCACCATCGGCTCCATTTCCTCTTCAACGATGACGTCATTGGTGCTGTCACGTTGATCGAAGAGTTTTTCAGACAGGCGTGTTACCGCACAGTCACCTGCCGACTCCACTCCCCACTCTGACTCCATTCCCCAATCCGAGTTCGAAGCCCACTCGCTCACAGAAACTGAGACTGCAGTATTCTGATTTGACCAAGTGGACTCCGAAGTCTGCTCGCTTGCAGCAGGGACTTGGCAATCTCCCTGGCTGAGACGGGGGACTGCCGAGAGGCTGCAGGCCGCCACCGGCTCCGTGTCCATGGCTGGGCAAGGCGGGAAGTTGGCTTGCGGTGGCACGGCCCTGCTGCCCAACAATAATGGGTGGTTGAGGGCCTCCGTGGGTGTGAGGCGACGTTGGGGATCCCACCTGCCAAGGAGGCAAACGGAGGGAGTCAAGTGCCTGTTGCATTCTAAAATCGCTTCATTGAATCGTGGTCTGGGGTGAAATGCGCAATTCTATCCTCAACACTTTTGTCAGAAACGATATTTATTTTAAAAAGCGACGAGATGAAGAAACGATGCCCCGGTGTGACACAAAACTTTGCAGTCCTAGCCCAAACGACACGTGAGGTCTAAGATCGTTTCCAGTAATGTTGATGGAAGACGCAAAGTGATTTATATTTAATTATTTGTACGAGGTGAAATGTAGACAATAGTAACAAGTCTCTTACTGAAGGCACCCGCGGAGAAAATTGATGAACTTTTGATTGCGGGGTTCCCAGAACCGCCTTCAAAGACACGGAGCACGGGACGATCCGTTTCCCGTTGACGACGGGGCGATTCTTTTTGTCTGTTTATCGGAGAGAGAAAAAGAGAGAAACACTGAATTAGTTGTGGCGATCAGTACAATGCGGCGGCGGTCCTTAACCCTCCAATTGCGATGTTTGCAAATATGATTCCATGTTGGCGGTCGACTACAGCCTGTCATCCCTCCAGGGTCGATAAAATTTGTAACCGTTTGTGAGACGTTTGCAGTAGTCGTGTGGAAAGGATGGCTCCTAAGCGTGAAAGTGAAATTCCCACTCTCAACTCTGGGCCACCGGAGGAGACGAGAACCTCCTGATACTTGTTTGAGCAAGGAGACACTTTGATGTTTATTTGAGTATTATATTATTATTTGCATCACTTGGAGAGGATGGTAATTTGTTGTACAAGCGTGCTTTTAAGCATAATATATTTCTCAATCAAGGACCCACAGTTTGTGTGGAGGGTTGTTCTCTGTGGATGTTTTGTACTATGGTAGAACTGCTCTATGCTGATTTAGGATACCGTCGCATCTGCCACACAATTTTTTAAAATTGTGCTCAGTCATGCTGAAATATAGAAAAACGGCCACTCATCTTTATTAAAAATGTGATGGCCAGAATTCCATGTAATTAATACACACGTCCTCTGTTGGATTGCAAATCCCTATGGGTTTTCCAAATATACTGTGCTACCTAAACATAACCGTTCCTTTTAAAGTATTTTTTTCATAAGACTCCTTACTGTCGCACTAATTCAACACGTACTGACAAGTACGTTGCCAAGACCGTTGTGACTTTTAAACCCAAATAAAGCACAGTTCATTTTTACATTACGCGAAGCAGTTTCCATGCCTTTCTATTCAAGCACAGAGCACGAGACACGCGGCTGCACGGCCACGACTCTCCGGGCAGTGACAGCAGCAGCAGCAACAGCTACGAACTCCAACACCACCACCTCACCACCCCCCCTGTCCACTCACCAAAGGAGATAATGTTGTGGGTCGAGGCGTCAATCATGGCTTTGGGTGGGAGCCCCAACATCTGAAACCAAGATCACAAGAGGGATGCGTTGGATGAGGTCCGTCGCTCGAGCGAACAGAGCGTACATACGCTGTACTTTGTCTCATTGAAACGTCGATGAACAATGAACTTTGCCTGCTCTTGTACATACTGTTTGCAGATATTTATCTCTATCATCAGGCGAAGCATACATATTTGGTCTTTAATTGACGACGTGGTTACTACGTGCGGCTTCGTTGCTCTCCAACACAGGCTCTGAAAGCCTCAGGGATTAACAACAAACCACAATAATCATAACAATAGTAATCATTCCGAAGGACATCAGCCTGACGCTCTGATTCTCTGGTATTACCGATGATCCCGAAATCTCTCTTTACTTCTTTACTCATGCAAATGGTGCGTGATCACGCAGTGAACACGTCCACTCCTCTCCCGTGTACCGGCAGCTGAGCGACATTTTTTGACCAGTGAAAGGCCCAGAGGATGACGACAGCCCTGCACGTAACCAGCTTTGTCGCATGAGCCATCGCACAGCGGGTCTGTACGCTGGTGGATCGTCGTGCGCCATCAGTCATAACCAACCCCCTGCTGCTGCTGTTGTTGTTTATCGTGGACTCCATCGTTGGTTCAAATTCGAATTAAACCCTCCCTCCTCCTTTATATGGCGCAGTTGGAACAGTCCCATGGGAAATATGACGCCCGGTTTGGTGGTGCCGTATCGGGCTCGATGTTTGTTACAATAAAAATTATAGAATTCATCAGTATGTATATATTATAATAATTAATATTTGTAAGGCGCATTTAATCCGATGATCCCAATGCGCCCCGTGTATGGAAAGCAGGGAAATGAGACGACCAAAACGAGGAAATGAGACGACCAAAACTATGGGGAATAGGCCATTTTACCAAGGTGAGTTTTCATGGCGAGATTTAAATAGCTTTAAAAATTCTGTCTTGTTATCAGAGACCAACGCGTTCCATAGTCTCGGAGCTGCACTTTCCAAAAAGCCCGATCGCCCCCAGGAATTGAGACTTGACCTCAGAAAACTGAGTAGGAGATCAGAAGATCTCAATGACCTCATTGGTGTACATGAGTAGATCAGCTCCTGTAAGTATTGTGGGGCTAACCCACTGACAGCCTTGTAGCTTAACAGCAGGACCTTATAACCAACCGGATATATATGCAATGGTGTTTTCCTACGCGTCAGATACCTGGATGAGATAGCCGATGTGGTCTTCCGAGCTTGTCTTGAAGAGCGGGTTCCCGAGGAGCATCTCGGCCACCACACATCCGAGTGACCACATGTCCGCGCTGCATGTGACCGGGAGCCCAAAGTACATTTCGGGGGCCATGTACCACATCGAGCCAAGACACCAAGCTCCTAGCAGCACACGGACAGACAGGTGACCAAACAAGGTGGCACTTGCACATTATTCACCTGTACTTGTGAAGGGCAGAATAGATGAGGGTATGCACACGCAGTCACGTATGGCACTCAAAATGCGCACAATGACAAAGATCGCCCACATAAATGCGTGTATCAGCTGGGTAGCACTTAGAAATGTAAATTATTTTCATTACACTGGTGCCAGCTATCATAGAGTGCAGCTGTCGTGTCGCGAGAGTTCTCTGCGGTGAGTAACAACTTCTTTAAAAGCAACGGCGCTGCGACGCCTCTCTGAATAAAATTAACGCCGAGCCGCTTTGCGCGTTTCAAGATTCAGTGATGAACCGGGGACACCTACCACCACCCTGTAATGTGCAGACGTCTCGGAACGGGAAAAGGTTAAGTGAGAAATGAGGACAAAGGTACTTAGGGCTATATTCTTAGTTTTTTCGGTAAAGTCACGTTGAAGAGAAACAACAAAATAATAAAAAATATATAAAACAATAAAAAATTCTCACGACGTTTCGACCATAACTCAAACGGTCATCTTCAGGTGTGTTGGTTTGCATAAATTAGGGCTGCCATGCGATCTGTACATTTGCAATCGTAAATCACATGTAAATCACACGTAAATCAGCCATCCGCGACGAAAATTCCAATGGGATTGTCTACTGGCTCCAGACTTTCAATACCAGCAATCGATTATGAAAATTGTTACCGGTTTACTGGTTACTATTTGACAACTACCCTCCTCAAACCTGGGAGGTTGAGAGTTGAAATCCTGGCCAAATGATTGACGAAATGTAACGTTTGAAGGGTATCAGTGTCACTACCACACTTTGTTTAAGCGGTGCTAACCACCACGCCACCACAGCACGAAGACAAAGACCCCCCCATATAGCTTAAACATGCTTGTAGCGCAGCGTGCTAACCGTTAACACCACCGCTCCCCACAAACACTGTGACATGCACACACACATGCTGCTACACACGTACACACATTCACAGGGCAGCTAGATCACTCACTTGGGCAGGTCTCGCTGATGCTCAGGCCAAAATCCGTGAGCCTGATATTGCCACTGATGTGGTCTTTGACCAAGATGTTTGCCTGCAAAAAAGACAGTGGTTGTCAGTGAAACTCGTGGTGTGTCGGTGAGATTGCGTCTTGTTGAATTGGTTCATGGCGGTTTACTCAAAGATTTCATGTACTCATTTTTGTTAAACACTTATTTCCCTTTGTAAATGTAATCATGCTTGAAGATCTCCCTACCCCATGCCGTGTTAATCAAGGGGGTTGTATGGCCATACCTCACCATGCTGCTCAGGGGGCTGTTGAAGGCAATGGGATCCAGGACCGGTTCAGATATCGCCCAAACCCTGGTTTTAGCCGTGGCCAGAAATCGAATTCGGGTCATTAACCTCTGAGTGCAGTTTGCGAACTACCCCACCACTGCTACGCCCATCATTTAGCTTTGGCCTTCGGAATTGTTGCTTAGGGCAGTGGTCGTTGTTGTTTAACGCAAATTAGAAAATATTAAATGTTCCGCGGAGCGTTGGTTGTTGAGAGCAAACAGAGATCCACGTGAAAAGTTGTATTTCTATGCAAGTTTTGGCTATCTGTGTTTATGAAATAGCAAGTCGTGGCATGAGTGTTGTTGCGGTGTAGAATAAGATATCTCGAAATCCTGTTACTAAGGTTTACAAGAGTGTTCTCATATTCTTAGTTCTTTCGGTAAGAAAGAACTAAGAATATGAATTACTGGAGTCACGAAAGCTTTAAAATCAAAATTTAAGAGTGTTCTCATTTTCTACAACTGCACGAACTGAGGCACTAACTCCATACTGACGGACAAAAGACGCAGCGGGCTGCTTAGTTTACTAACCGGCTTCAGATCCGCGTGAATGATGTGCATCGCCTTCAGCTTTGCCAGGGCCCGCAGCATGGAGCCCACGTACGGCTTCAATTCCATCATGTATAAGCCATAGGTCTCGTCCAGCTTCTGGAGGAGGTCTCCGCTGCGTGACGACACAAAACGTGAACGGTTACAGTTTCTTCCTGCTTGTGACCCATTCCCTGATTGGCCCCTTGAACAGGAGCACACGTGCTTGACTGAGGCGAAGCCGCACGGAGTAACCATACAGGGTTGCCGCTCAACTCAAAAGATAGTCAATGAGGCAGGAAGGCATTATAATCAGTTATGTCTGACCATGGAGCCGCGTACAAAGACAATAATTCTAGGGAATTCTGAAAGCCTACGAACATTTATTCTACATCCAAATGATTAATGTGTGTGAACACACGGACGCATCGGTGTTTGGGGGAGCGGTGGTGCAGCGTTTAGCGCGTTGCTCTACAATTCCCGCTCACGGCCAAAGACCAGTGACGATTATCTGAACCAATCCTGGGCCTCCCCTAGGTCGACTCAGCCTCAAATGAGTACCTGGTGCGGTGTGTAAACATCGCCACTGGGGAAACAAAGGCTGCCGGGCGTGGTGCTGCCCACCCACCCCCTCGTGTGCCTTGCCCGTCTTCATAGGTACTACTTGCTAACAGCACTTGCCCCAACAATCTTCTCAGGCTATACTGGTTAATCTTTGTCTTTGGATCGGTGTTCATCGGACGCCATGACACTCACCTGATGAGCTCCAGGACGACGCAGTTGTGTCCCCGGAAGGTGAAGTTGTCCAGGAGGGTGACGATGTTGTTGTTGTCTGGGTCCCCCTTGCTCTGCAGGATCTTCATGATCTCCAACTCCAGCTGCTGTCTCTTGTTGTTGATGCTGTGGGGTGGGGGGGGAGAACGCACGGAATGAGAGTTGTCACCTCGCTCTGAGCATCGCAACACGCAGGGGCGGAGGCAATGCTCATTCATCCTCCATGAGTGGTCCTAAGCCAAGAGTGTGAATCCCACTGGCTGAGGGAGCCATTAAACACACCGTCAACACGCTGTTTGTGTTTAGTTTGTTGCCCTTCCTCTGCACCTCCGATTAGCATGGTCGGTTACATACGGTGCGAAAGAAGTTCAACATTACATACTTACAATGAATGTCAGAATCGGCATATGTATTTATACTGGAGGAATTTGATGAGCTGCAAATAACTTTTTCACAGATATAATTATATAATTTTATATTTTTTTCTCTTTAAACCAAAGTCACAAATATGCACACATTTTAGATTTTGGACTAAAATTTGGGGTGGGTGGGGGGGGCAGCTGCATACATTTGTATTCATTTGTGATCTCTGTGTGTGGCTAAATGTGATCTATGACACGAGTTACAAGGCGATATAAGTTATTTGGGCAAAGGACAGGCATAGGGAGATTAATTTAGTGTCTGACGAATGCACAGCAATGGGGAAGCTGGCTTAAAATAATGTTAAAGTGGACACCACTACAGATTATCGTTCTGTATGTTTACTGTATAGATGTGTGTTGTCTGCTCGTATTAAAAAAACGAAGTCGTTGACTATCGTTTAAAATATTACATCAATAAAAATATTTATTTTGGGTGAATATTGTTGCTGAGGAGCAGTTATGTTAACGTGTTAAGATGGTGATTTTATCTCAAAGTGATTCCCATCCGATATTTTGAGGGGGTAATTGACGAAAGTAACAGGCTTCATATCATCGTGGGAGAGGAATATTGGCGGGCGTATTGCGTCTCTGTACAAGGATTGTTGTTGTCACGGTAAACTCTCAGTGACAGTGGTGTGCTACGTGGAGCAAAATCCCAACGTGACGCTGAAGAGGAGGTGGACGAGGTGGTGACACCGCCGAGAGGAGGAGGAGGAGAGCCATCAGGGGTGGCCAGGCCTTGCCGAGAGGATCTCAAGGAGCGCTCCCCCCCCCCATTGACACCACAAGGGAGGAGGAGGAGGGAGCAGACATCGCGGAGTTGCCGCTCATCTCCCGTAGCAGCAGCAGCAGCAGCAGCCAGAGAGCCCCACCACGACTGCCGTGCCACGCGACTGTCACTGCGACTCCGGGAGTCGGGGCTCTCACCACCACCACCACCGCCGCCCTTCTGCGTCGACTCACAGCGGAGCTCCACAGCAGCAGCAGCAGCAGCGTGACCCCTGCCGACCCGCGCGGTCTTCTACGCCGTCTTCTTGCGTGGCGGGGACATTGAGTTTGCGGCTCCTTACGGCGTACGGACGTTTCAATAGGGGTTAAAAAACACAATGTCTCTGTGTGGTGTTTCTCCCTTGTCATGGGGACTTTGTAGGATGAACGGTGGAGATTGTTAAGGGGTGACCAATAATGTCTGAATTGGTCTGTAATAAGGTAGGGCACTGATAAGGTAATGACGACACGTGTGCACTAGCGATGAGAACATTGACGCACTTTTGTCGAAGCGTTACTGAGTTTCAAGTCTCTGTTCCCGACAGTTTTGTTTGGTGGAGGGGATATTTGGGGCCTCCTGACAAAGAATTTTCTAGCTAAGCTCTACTAACATCGTAGAGTAACAACAGCAGCAGCACTGTCCACATAATAGAAACACTCCTCCTCCTCCACACGTGCGTGCATTCACTTACTGCCACCTAGACACCGCTGGAACTTGTGCAGAGACATTTCGTGAGGTTCAAATGTCAAAGTTTGTGCTCAGAGAGCCAGCCGGAGCCGTCGAGAGTTTGCGGATTGGCGATGCCTTTGTCGAGGCAAGACGCAGCCACACTCGGGCACAATTAGAACCTTTAGATAACTGCAATTGTCTGAAGACTTTGAGTGCACGAGTTATGTGAAACAGTTCTCAGTGGCAATGGTTATTTTGTTAGTTTTAGATGTTTGTTTGGCCTCCTCCATACAATTGTCCTACTGGTGGTGTATTTAATGGGCTGTGAGCTGCTGTTGGTCATTACTGGTCGATGATGATGATGTGTGGATGTTCAGAGTTGGGACGTGGCGGTGGTGGGGAGGTGAGGACAGAGAACTTTGGGCATAACCCCCCTGACTCTACTCCACATTATCATCATCACATTCAACCTCCTCATTATCTCGCTGCTGCTGCTCATCATCATCATCATAGACTTCACAAGGCAGCAGCAACAGCAGCAGTAGGATGTGTGGGGTGGTGGGTGCCTTGTGTTTCGGCTCTTAGCAATGTGATCACAAGTTCCACATCGATACCCAGACACGCCTCAATTACATTCTTTGGCGGGAAAGTTTATTTAGAATCTTTATTTAAAGCAGTCCTGGGCACAATGTGAGGAGATATGTGTTGCTGGATGTTGCTGTGCTCGTGGATATGAAAGAAAAGCGAGACCACTGTGTGTTGTAAGGACAACATTGTGGTGCTCACTCTGTGAGGAGCTTGTGTGCACCTTCCCAGGCAGGGTCGCCATCCGAGCCCCGTGGTCTCATCGCGGCCTACCTAAGTATTGCTTCCTGCGTGTCTGCCGCATTATTACCGCTGATTTAAGTTGTTGTCGCTGTCCAGCTCATTATATGACCGCTCCATCTTCGTGAACCAGCGTGTTGGGACGCTAATTCACTACTTTGAAGGAACAAACGCGTGTTGTAGGATGTGGCAGTGCATTTGTCTGCGTGGTTGTTGATACTGCGAAGGGGCAGTGGTGGCTGCTGAAGTGCGACTTCTGGAACTTCTTCCTCCTCCACACATTATTTTAAGTGCACCACAGTACTCACAATAATTATTAGTCCATCTGTGGGTTGTATGAATGTCTCCTAACGCCGTGTTGGTCACAGGAAGTATTTGACTATACTTCACCATTCCTGGTGGGTGAGGGCTGGGGAAAGCCCTCCGATTCTATCCACCACACGGGGAATGTTAACAACACGCACTGCGCTTCTGGTCAAATAACTCGCACGGCATGGCAAGGCCCTCATCCAGCAGTGGATGGACCAGGGCTGCCCACGCTGCCTGCGTTGTGTTTGTGAGCGAGGGTGTGGGGAGCGGTGGCGCAGCGGTTAGCGCTACGCTGCGCTACGAACCCGGCGACCCGAGTTCGATTCCCGCTCACGACCACCAACACCGGTGACGATTATCTGAACAGGTCTTGGGCCTCCCCTAGGTCGACTCGACCTCAAATGACTACCTGGTTGCGGTGTGTAAACATCGCCAATGGGGGAGACAAAGACGGCCGGGCGTGGTGCTGGCCACCCACCCCCTCGTGTGCCGTGCCGGCCTTCGTAGGTGCTCGCTAACAGCACTTGCCCCTACAGTCTGTTAAGGGTTCACTGGGGATCTTTGTTTTTGTTTGTTAGTCTGTGAGTCTGTGTGAGTGAGTTACTTTGTGAGTTCATGTGAGTTACTCCGAGTCTGTGTGAGTGTGTTACCCGGTGAGACTGAGTTGAGTGGGAGTCAGTTTAACACGTAGGCTTTCGCGACCAATATTATTCATAATAAAGGTTTTTGGGTTAGATCGCGTTTATTTATAAATGTGTCGTAACCCTCCACCACCCGACACGGCCAATCAGCAAAGAAAAGTGTCACGTTGACAAAAGACAAATAATTCACTACTTCAGCCCACCGGTGTGTTGAAGAGTTAATCCACATTTACAGTTTGAGTACGACGTTTCGCTGGTAAATACTTCCAGCATCATCGGGCAATTCGCCACCATTCTGGCGAATTGCCCGATGATGCTGGAAGTATTTACCAGCGAAACGTCGTACTCAAACTGTAAATGTGGATTAACTCTTCAACACACCGGTGGGCTGAAGTAGTGAATTATTTGTCTTTTGTCAACGTGACACTTTTCTTTGCTGATTGGCCGTGTCGGGTGGTGGAGGGTTACGACATTTATAAATAAACGCGATCTAACCCAAAAACCTTTATTATGAATTGAGTGGGAGTGACTGTGAGTTACTGTGTAAGTCTGTGAGTGTGTGAGTTACTCTGAGTCTGTGTGAGTCTGAGTGAGTCTCCGAGTGTCTGAGTGAGTGAGTGACTCTGTGAGTCTCTGAGTGAGTGACTTTGTGAGTCTCTGAGTGAGTGACTCCGTGCGTCTCTGAATGTGGCTCTGTGAGTCTGTGGCTCTGAGTCTCTGAGTGAGTGACTTTGTGAGTCTCTGAGTGGGTGACTGTGAGTCTCTGAGTGAGTGACTGAGCGTGAGTCTCTGAGTGTGGCTCTGAGTCTCTGAGTGAGTGTCTGAATCTCTGAGTTGTGGCTTTGTGAGTGCGTGCGAGTTTCTGAGTGACTGTGAGTCCCTGAGTGAGTGACTGAGCGTGACTCTGTGAGTCTCTGAGTGCGTGTTACTCTGCGAGTCTTTGTGTGTGTCAGAACTAGTATGTGAGTGTGAGTCTGTGTGTGAGTTACTCTGTGAGTCTGTGTGAGTGAGTCTGTGAGTGAGTCTGTGGGTCTCCTTGAGTGAGTGTGAGTCTGTGTGAGTGACTGTGATTCTCGGAGTGACTCTGTCAGTCTCTTGAGTGTGGCTCTGTGAGTCTGAGTGAGTGACTCTGTGAGTCTCTGAGTGTGGCTCTGTGAGTCTGAGTGAGTGACTCTGTGAGTCTCTGAGTGTGGCTCTGTGAGTCTGAGTGAGTGACTGTGAGTCTCTGAGTGTGGCTGTGAGTCTGTGGCTCTGTGAGTCTGAGTGAGTGACTGTGAGTCTCTTGAGTGTGGCTGTGAGTCTCTTGAGTGTGGCTCTGTGATTCTAAGTGAGTGACTGTGAGTCTCTGAGTGTGGCTCTGTGAGTCTAAGTGAGTGACTGTGAGTCTCTGAGTGTGGCTCTGTGAATCTGAGTGAGTGACTCGTCATCACCATCGTCATCAACATCATCACCGTCGTCACCATCTTCATCACCACCTCCATTACCCAGGTGCCATGGGGTGACACGCTGAGATGGGATGGGTAGCCAGCACCACGCCTGGCCGCCTTTGTCTCCTCTCATTCACCGAACCTGGATACTCATTTTAAGGCAGAATAGACCTGGGATGGGACCGAGATTGGTTCAGATACTCGTCACCGATGTTGGCCGTGAGTGGGAATAGAACTCGGGTCGCCGGATCCCGTCGCACGGTGCGCTAACCACTTCGGCACCGCTCCCCATGTAATCCTCACTTCAAGCACACACCTCATCACCGACACAGCTTCCACATCGTCATATCCACCACTCCTCCCCCAGCCCCATCGCTTACAACACTCTCACCCCTTCCCTCTCCACAATGCCGATGCACCTCACACTCCCCACACCTCCCATGCTCCCACCAGCAGCTTCCACTCTCGATGACGCCTCCTCACAATACCCCTTCACTCCCTCCCATCGGACCGCCGTTCTCAAACTATAACTTTTAAACTAAACTATATTTTGATTTAAAGCTTTCGTGACTGCAGGGATTCATATCCTTGGTTCTTTCGGTAAAGTCACGTAGAAGGGAAACAATTAAATAATAAAAATATAAGACAAAATTCTCCCGACGTTTCGACTGCAACACAAGCAATCATCAGGTGATGATGATCATCAGGTGATGTTGCAGTCGAAACGTCGTGAGAATTTTATTGTTTTATATTTTTATTATTTTATTGTTTCCCTTCTACGTGACTTTACCGAAAGAACCAAGAATATAAACTATATTTTTTTATTTTACCAGTTTGAGGCCCCACTGAGCTATGGAGCTATTTTTCAGAAGCAACCTGGCTATCACAAATGTTATCTTCAACGAAGTGGCTTATCCCGTGGAAATTTATAGATGCCAAATACTCTAAACGCGTGATGTTTATTCTAAATGTAGTGAAAGAGACATGCAACCTCAAAATATACAGCAGGCGACAGGGTCCGGATTGAATCCACGGCCTCCTGCGTACCAAGCGAGGTAGTTAACATATTGCCACTGTGGTGCCCTGTGGTCACGTGAGGCCTACCACTTCTGAATGGCTTGTGATGCATATTTGAACATTACTGCAAGCGTCTTAGCCTCATTCATTAGTCAGGTATTCGAAGGGAATATTGTCATTTGGTAACGCTATTTCATATATCGCTCATTAAACGTTCAATTTTAATGCAATGCAATTGAGGGACTTTGTGGAGTCTTGTTGTGGGCTGAAGCTGTGGTTGTTGTGTTGCTACCTTGCCGAAGCTTGCATTTGTTGACAAATTGGCAGGAATGTATGTACTTTGTATTTTTAGCAATTTGCTTACATTTTCTCCATCTTGCCTCTCATCGGTTTTGGAAATAGCTCGCTGACCCGCCCCTACTGGACATATGTGAAAAAGATCTTCATAGGTCATCGTATTCCTCCAGGATATAAAAAAGATTCTGATTCTGATTAATCAGTGGCGCTGCGAACAACCTATTCCCTGTATTGCTGCGGGAATCTGCATCCACACATGATCAAGCACCCCTGTGTAATGCAATACACATGGTTCCTTTATCATTGACATGTAATTCTGCAAATGTGCAGAAATGTCTTCCGTATGCGACTTACTCCAGACAAGTTTAGACTATTAAACGTGACCTGTTATGACTCGTCTAATGTGTATTGTGTGGTCGTTAGCACAGAAAGATGTGTCTGGTAATGTCCTAATGGACCAAAAAAAGTAAAAAGGAGGCTGGGTCTGTGTTGTTCAGAGTGACCACCATATACAGACTCTTGTACGTACAAACGAGTTCGGTTCCAGAGGTCTGTTCGTAAGTCGATTTGTTCGTGAGTCCAACTTTACTCCCGTCGATTTCAAACACGTTTTACGGCTTGTACACTAAACACGGTGAATGGCTTTAATAGTTGCCTCTGGTTCTTCACGTTCTGCAGATGTAGATGCCACCATGAACTTGTGACTCTCGGTCCAAACAGGAAACTGGACATACGGACAGGTTTGATCATATCTCTGTATGTTCGTAAGTCGAATGTTCGTAAGTAGAGGAGTCCCTGTGCAGTGGCATAGAATGGTAATGTAACAGTATTGCGCTGGCTGCTGGCAGGGAAAGGGATCTGCGGCTTACAGCCCTGACGTCAGCAGGCCAGGTTATACACCAGAGGGGATCTAGGGAAAGGTCGCAGAAGGGGCACTGAATTCATAATGATACAATAATTCAGTAACACTGTACAAGTGTACAGCACGTCAGATCATTACATGGCCTAACCCTGGTTGGAACACCGTGGGAGTGAAGAAGAAGATTGATTAATAATCATTATTATTTACATTTGTAAGGTGCATTTCATCCTTATGCCACCAGACTTGGAGTGTCTAAATTACCTTTGCCCACCAGAATGAACAGACCTCATCTTTCCCACCCCTGCAGACTTGGTATTAAAGTAGATACATGCTAATGTTTACAAAGTAACGGACTCTTGACCAATTTCATTTCCGCATAAATCAATCATTCGGAAATAGGCCCCACTATACCCCACCGACTACAGCACTCTAATCTTGCCTCCTCGTTTTGCCTCTTCCACCTGCCTCATGCTCGTCAGCACCGCCTTTCGTGCAGCCATGCGGGTGTGAGGTCATCATCACGAGAGGCCGTGCACTTCATCGTTCGCACGCGGCGGAGGAACCACTGAAGTGAAACGTTTACATACGTGCGGTTTAGTGGGGTCATTTCCGAGCGAACTCGGTTTGAAAGTGTTTATCGTTGAATGTGGAAGGGTTTGGGTTAGTTTTCGGGTTACCACCTTTTCCACTATGGAGATCAAACCCAGACCTATGTTTCAGTCTGTCTAGGTCTGTCAACAACCATGCAGTAGTAAAGTTCAGCACAGTACCGGTACCAGATCTCGGTACAAATTAATTCATGCCACCCAAACACAGATGCCAATTCACAGACTGTCTCGGCTGGACCGGGACAGGAGGTAACCCAAGGGTAGTGGGAGGATAACCGCTTTGTGAGCTATTTGTAAGTAATGCGTTTAGAGTATTTGGCTACTATAAATTTCCACGTGATAAGCCACTTCGTTAAGCTATAATTTGTGGCCAGGTCGCTTCTGAAAAAGAGCTTAATAGCTCTCAATGGGCCTTACCTGGTAAATAAAAAATAGTTTACTTTAATGGTATACATACTTGAATTTTACTGCGGATGTTTTAAAACATGTCCTGTCTAACTGTCAACTTTGTTTGAATTTCAGTGGGAGAAGATGCTTCTCACACAGACGTTAAAGCAGGTACCAGAGTCCACCTGAAGCTCCTGCAGTGTGCGCCTTATATAGGATTCCGTCCATTACTGTTGGTGCGATGGTTTGGATTTTCAAGTTGAAATCTCCTAGTTCATTTTATCTTTACCCAGGCGACAACTCAATTGTCAAGGGTAGTCCTGTTTGGAAGAGGCATCCATGTCTCTTGAGTTCCACATCTTGGAGAGGATGTGATTAGTCAGCATCGATGCCATTTTAGTTGGTGTCACGCATCATGCGTGCATTCTTAAATTACTGACGCCGACTGAAGACTGAAGGTGCAAGTGTGCCATCTGACAATGATAGTTATGAAGCCATTTTTTGCCATTGCCAGTCTTCTTTTGTGCTCTGTCAGAGTCTGCGATAACACGGCCTTGGTGAAGTCCCCTGGACTTGTATAATTTCTGTATCAATTTATTTTGTTTCATTTTGAAATCTCTGCTCCACTTCCTTCAATTGCATCCATCTGCACCTCCGATTAGCACGGCTGGCTGACGTACGGCGCGAAAGAGGTTCAACGTACATACCTACAAGTAGTGTAAATTCATACGGTGCCAGAAACTCTGCACGAGTTCGTGCCGCGTTCTCCCGATGTTGCCGTCGATGTTTGTCCAGCGACAAGCCATTCGTTGCCACGCGCGAACCTGTCTCACCTCCACAATCACAGGGCCGAGTGCGTGACGTGTCCGGCAAGCCGTGTGATGTGTCTGCGGATGATATTCTTCAGCAGAGGCCTGTGCCTTCTCCCACAGACGCTGTGCAACTGACGCCGCTCCCAGCGCCGCCGACCTCTGCTTCCCCGGCCACGGCCACGGGGAGTTCCTCTCCTCTGCTGGACACCCCGTGTGCTGGACCTGCTGCTCCACCACACTTGCCTGCCCACTACACAGGCACAAAGAGGTACGGGCAGAACTAATGCATACAGTGAGGGAAAAAAAGTCTTTGATCCCCTGCTGCTTTTGTACGTTTGCCCACTGACAAAGAAATGATCAGTCTATATTTTTAATGGTAGGTTTATTTGAACAGTGAGAGACAGAATAACAACAAAAAAATCCAGAAAAACGCATGTGAAAAATGTTATAAATTGATTTGCATTTTAATGAGGGAAATAAGTATTTGACCCCTTGTTGGCAATCACAGAGGTCAGACGTTTTGCTTGCAGGCCACACACACACACACATGAATGATGTGTTTGGTATTATCTCATGGAAAATAATAAATTGCACAAGGGCCAGGGTCATGCCCCATTCATTCTGAACGATTAAACCAAACTGACCCACGTTCACACACGAGAGCAGAGAGGTTGGCTGCAGGGTGACGCACGCGAAGAACGCGTCACTGTGAAAGAGTTAGAAGGTTCCCCTTCGTACCTTCTTACTCTCCCTCCCACCCCCCTCCTTCCGGTCAGGTGATTTTGAAGTGTCGTCGTCACGCGAGGACGTGGACCGAGACAGCGCGTGGAACCAGTGGCTGCGCTCCGAGATCCCGGGGCTCTTCCTGCTGGCCCTGCACACGTTTACCGTGAGTCGGTGCAGATGTGGCCTCGCGACTGGGGCTGCCACCTGTCTGTGTTTGACCCCCGGACAGTGTTCGGGTGGCAGCAGGAATTAATTTGTGTCGAGATCTGGTACCCCGGGTATGGCTATGGTTGAATTTTATCACCGTGAACTGCACAGTTTTAACAATAGACCTCGGCTCGCTGAGAAATGTGCCTGGGTTTGCTCTGTCGTAGGAATGGTGGCAACTGTACTTGGGGCATCGGCACGTTTATTCGCGCTCCGGCTCCATTTACACCGAGAGTCACGTGCTTGTCTCGTGCGGGGAGTGGTGGTGTAGCTGTCAGGGGGCATCCATTTAGTATGTATGCATGGAGGGGGGAGGAGGGGTTAACCCAAATGCGTACGCTTGCGTACTACTGACAATGTGTAAGCCGACTGCAATGGCATGAATCTGCCCATCGCAGTGACATGGGGAAGTAATTGCTTCCGACAAAGGCGTTCTACGACCTTTTCAATCATACTCAGGTTTGAGAACGGGGACAGTTTGCATTCATGATCCTGAATCATGACAATTCCTTGACTCTCCGGCAGTGGTGAATCGTTCCATCAGTAGGAATCGTGTATATGTGTGTACGTGTATGCACAGCTGTACCCATTGGCTTCTGTTATGGTCATGTACGTTTATTTTTTATTTCGTGGAATATCACTTGCTGTACTCCACGCGGTGAGTGCTTTGTGTAGATAGGAATCATGTTATGTAGAGAATATGAATCTAATTCAGTACCTCTATATGTCTCCCACAGACGAGCGGGGAGACAGCAGCCAGGCGGTGAGCCGGCACTACCAACAATCGCCCAAGATCTGCGGTTCTCTTTACATTCCGATATTTGCAGCCACTTACTGAGTGTTTACATGTGGGGGGAAACCAGTACACTCGCAGAAAACGAACGAATGTGAGCAAGGGGGCAACGTTCTATCCCGTGCATATGGAAAGGATTCCACAGTTGTGTTCCACTGCCTCCTGGCAAGCCAGGGTATGACTCATCCTCGATGCCCACCGGAAGGGAGATTGCACACTTGCAATTGAATTCCCTGAGATTATTTATATCATGGGGTAGGCAGTGACAAATCCCCTGAATCACTTAACACGAACATGCGGTCCAGTGCATTGTACGTGCAAGGATACTCGCTTTACAAAATGTATGAATGTATGTTGAACTTGAATCTTGACTTAAAGCTTTCGTGACTGCAGGAATTCATATTCTTTGGGTCTTTCGGTAAAGTCACGTAGATAGAACAATAAAATAATAAAAATAAAGTGAATACAAAATAATAATACAAATATCACGACGTTTTGATCACAACACAAGCAATCGTTATCATTTTTCTCCTGATGACGATTGCTTGTGTTGCGATCGAAACGTCGTGATATATTTTACTTTTTTATTCACTTTATTTTCATTATTTTATTGTTCTATCTACGTGACTTTACGGAAAGACCCAAAGAATATGTGTTGAAATTCTTTCGCAGTGTACGTAGCCAACCGTGCTAATCTGTGATACATTAACACCTTGCCACAAATGCCCTGTTGCTCATGAGCACACCGACTCAAATGAATCAGGCGCAAGGTTTGCGTGATTAATGCTTACAAAGTGGGGTCTATAATGAACAATATGGCTGAAGCTCGAGTTCTATTCATTTAAAACCAAACGTGTTTCTTACCAACCATACCTGGTGTTTGCACACAGATTCTGGGCGATGCGTTCTACACCATTCGGAATGCGCTGTTGCAATGTGCAGCCACAGCTGCTGCAAAAATATTTGTCTCGGTTTGATCCACTAAACAATATCCACTGACCACACCGCACGCGCAACAATGATATAACTATGAACAAAAATATGAATAAATTAGGATGGTTTATTAAATATATTGCACGTAAGAAAATACAGCAATAGACGTAAAAATACATGGCAGTTTAACACGTAGGCTTTCGCGACAAATATCCATAATACAGGTTTTATGGGTTGGATCGCGTAAATATATAAATGTGTCATAAGACCTCCTTTGCCAGTAGCAAGATATAGTAATAGGTTTTTACCCTTTTATCTGGCACCAAAACTGACACCTTTATACAAGGGATCATGTTTGCAATAACCACAACAAAAGCAGTCAAAATGCAAACAAAAAGAGACAACTCTGATAATGATATACACTGTCCTTGAAGCTGATTGGTCCACACCCGAGACGGCTTTTCTTAGAGCCTAGTCTCCACTGGTGTTGGACCAGATGACGCCAAAAGGCATACAACTCAAAAACAGCGCACTATCAGAGTATTGAGAGCTCGGGGTAAGAATTTACATTATGAGACCTCCTTTGCCAGTAGCAAGATATAGTAATAGGTTTTTACCCTTTTATCTGGCACCAAAACTGACACCTTTATACAAGGGATCATGTTTCCATAAAGGTGTCAGTTTTGGTGCCAGATAAAAGGATAAAAACCTATTACAATTTAAATGTGTCGTTAAACCCGCCACCACCCGACAGCCCACTATTAAGGGTTGTCACGTAAACAGAACATGCCAATTCATCACTAGTACAGCACACCGGTGTGTGGTGTGTTGGAGAGCCAAGCCACAACATTTACCATCGGAGTACGGCGTTTCAGTAATTACAACTAGCTTCATCAGGCAACAGCAAGGTTTGGGAGAAGTCCACCTGTTTAATTCCTTATATAGAGACGTAGATGTGGTGACAACACTTGTGCACTCTTTGAGCGCAAAGTGGGGGGGGATTAATGAATCAACATACATTATACATGCACATTATGCTAGCCCATTGATCTTGTACTTAGTGTCCATTGTGTGTATTAAAATAGCCGTACAAACGGTAATTTGATGATTCTCTTCCATGCAGCACTAAGTCGGTAGCTATCCAAACGATTACAATTATTTTTATTTCTTTAAATTTCGATAGATTCTGTAATTAGTCTTGGCCAGTAGTAACAAGTTTTGCACAGAACTTCAACATTATCAATTGAGTGTCCTTGTGGGCACGTGTGTTCTGCTACTGCTGACAGTTGTATTTGTGAGCATTTCATATTTCTGTGGTGTTCTTATAGTCTTGTGCTGATCATTCATCCTGTTTGCCCAACATAGCATTCCACAAGTGCAATTAATCCGGTACACACCTTCTGTTGATAGCTTCAGTAATAGAACAGCAAAGAAATATCCAATAGTCCTTTTCATAGGTTTCCATATGCCTTCTGAATTTGCCTGGCTGATCAAAGTTTCGACCGCAGATGCCATTGGTCAGGGGTCTCTTTGTCCGTTCTCATGTGGGACTCTAGGCATGATGGCAGTTGGAATGCTTTCCCACAGACTTGGCAAGACATTTGTTTTCTCACTCTAGTGACTATGGGAGTGAGGTGGAGTCGAGACGGGCGCTAGTCAGGCGTGGCGTTTCCCAGCAGGCGCCTTCGTTCCATGCGTGGTCGCTGTGATAGCAATAACTTTGTTGCATGCAGGTGCGCCCTTTGCAGAAGGTGGCATTGTCTGCAACTCTGCCTCCTCACCACCAGGACTCGACAAGCTGCTGCTGGAGCTGCTGGTGCCATCCATGGCAAAGGCAATTCTTCCAGCACCATGACTCGCAGCCGAGTAGCTCTGACACACCTTCAACACCGCATTGGCAAAATTGCCGTCATTCACCGTGCCACGTGCGCCCCTTGAGTTCTTTCCGTGGGTCTCCATATGCCTTCTGAGTTTGTAGGGCTGATCAAAGCTTTGATCGCAGATGTGGCAGCTTTGACCACCGGTCTTGTGCATTCTCATGTGGGACTCTAGGCACCATGCCAGTTGGAATGTTTTCCTGCAGACGTCGCAAGAGATTTGTTTTCTCACTCTTGTGACTCTATCAGATTCTAGTGACTCTATCGGATTCAACACCGCATTGGCAAAACTGCCGTTATTCACCAAGCCTGGTGCACCCTTTATCATGTAATCCTTTTCATGGGTCTTCATATGCCTTTTGAATTTTCCTGGCTGATCAAAACTTTGTCCGCATATGCCGCCCCATTGATCACGGGTCTCCTTGTACGTTCTTACGTAGGATTCTAGGCACCATGCCAGTTGGAATTTTTTCCCACAGACGTCACAAGAGATGAGTTTTTTCGCTCTTGTAACTCTACTGGATTGAGGTGGGGTCGAGACGGGTGCTGGTGAAGTGCCATCGATGGTAAAGGCAATTCTCCCAGCACCACCATGACTCGCAGCAGAGTTGCTCTCGCACATCTGATACAAAAGACAAAGTTCACGCGCATGACACCCGTGTCACGGGTGTACTCACAAAGGCATACTTAAGGTGACATGAAATTCATTACAACAGATTCATTATTTTGTTCTTTCGGTAAAGTCACGTAGGTAGGAAAAATAAAATAAAAAATAATATATCACGACCATAAATGACGTCACGCGATTTTGGACGATTTTTGACCCCCCCCCCCCTCGTCACACGGCGTCACAAAAAGTCAGACCCCCCCCCTCAAGTATGACGTCACAAAGCTCTGCCCCCCCCCCCAAAACCATATTTTCATTTTGAAAATAAAACATGCTTCAAATCGCTTTAAACTATTGTCATTGTATTTAATGTGGTGCTGCACTCTGATGTTGTAGGAGAAAACATTTATTAAAAAGTCTATTTAACTAAATAGAACGTGTTGTCTATATTTATTTTAAGTTGCGCATTTTGACGTGACGTCACATTTCTCAAACCCCCCCCCTTGTCACAAATGTCTGACCCCCCCCTCCCCAGGTGCGTGACGTCATTTATGGACGGCCCCCATTGCCTTAAAACGCGAACTCGCGCTGGCAAACTGAAACCGCGGAACTTTTTTTGTTCAGCAGCGTGATCCTCCGCGAGATGTAATGAGTCGGCCTCGCGCTGTGAGTGAGTGTGAGTGAGACAGCATCGTCCCCCACTCCTCCTGATGTCGAGGGTAAATGGGCGAGGTTTAGGTCTGTGACTCATGCAGCTGCAATGGCTGCTTTGTGTACGCGGTCCAGACCGCCCCAGAGACCCTGGCCGACAGAGGAGGCGTTCAGGATGGTTGAGAAAAAGCAACAAGCCCACTCTAATCGTCTACAGCATCCCACGTCAGAGAATGAGGAGGCTTACCGCAGCCTTCGGTCGGAGGTTCGGAGAGCCGTGAGGCGCTGCAAGGATGGGTGGTGGTCGCGGGTTGATGAGGAGATGGAGTCTGCCTCAATGGCCCGCGATCACAAATCCCTATTTAACTCCATTAAAAAAGTAACCTACAGCGCCACACCTATTACCATTGTAGGGGTAATCGTCACTCACCACTCTGTGGGCTGGTAGCTTCCCCTTATCGTCAATAGGGGGCGGAAGCGCTATCACGCCAGGGCTAATGTCCATGGCCCAAAAAGGGGCCAAGACAATAAATATCGTGTTGCCTCATCAGAAGTTTCTTCGTCAATTTATACCCACTACACCATCATTAGGGGAACGAAGGGTGATCCAATCTCCGACCCCCAGCGACAGGTTTGCAGATTTGCTGAGCATTTCTGTGAGGTCCTGGGGGAGGGGGAATCCCTCAGCCTGGAAAACATCATGGGACAAAGTGGGGATGACTCTGCTGAGGATGCGGTGCCTCAAATATTGGAGGAGGAAGTCACCCTCTGTGAGTGGCTGGCTGAGGTACCATCCGTTGAGGAAGTACTGAGGGCGATCCAGAGTCTGAGAACAGGAAAGGCACGGAGCAGAGATGATCTCCCAAGCGAAATGCTGAGGGAGGGTGGCGTTTGTGCGTAGACTGCCCTACGTGACATCATAACAACAGTCTGGGCCACTGGACGGGTTCCGCAGGATTGGAAGGATGCCCTGGCGGTCCCCCTCTTTAAGAAGGGGGACCGCACAGACTGTAACAACAACAGGGGCATCTAACTCCTCAGTGTGCCGGGAAAGGTCCTGGCAAAGATTATTCAACATCGCCTTGCTAGGTACGCTAAGGAGAGGCTTGCGGAGCCCCAATGCGGTTTCAAGAAAGGGCGGTCCTGCAAAAATGTCATATTTTCTGTCCGTCTGCTACAGCAGAGGATTGAGGGAATTCCAACTAGACCTACATCTCTGCTTTATTGACCTGGTTAAGGCCTATGATACCATCAGTAGGCCTGGGCTCTGGGTTGTTCTTCGTGCTTTCAGAGTCCCTGACCCTCTGCTCACACTCATTAAGGACCTTCATGATGGTGAGCAGACCCGAGTAAAACTACATAGCCGGGAGTCAGAGCCATTCCCTGCGACAGGGATGTCCTCTGGCTCCAACATTATTTAACATCTATTTCGACCACATAGTTCGTGAAGCCTTCAGTAGCTGTACCAGAGGAATTTACGTCTGGTACAGATACAATGGGAGGCTGATCGATGCCCAGGTGCGGTCAAGGGATGTCTCCCTATTGGTCAACCACATTATGTATGCCGACGACCTGGTAATTGCTGCTCATTCAGAGGAGGAGTTGGAGGCGCTGCTGCTGAAACTGGAGTGTGCCACTAAGAGGTGGGGCCTTACCATCAGCCCCACCAAAACGAAGCACCTGCCTGGGTATTTTGTGCCATCGGGCACTCTACCCCCACAACTCCCAATCGGTGATGGGGCAGTTGGGGAGAGAGTGGAGAGTTTTCCATACCTGGGCAGTGTGCTCATGATCGGCTCCGGTTTAACAGCAGAGGTCTCACTCCGAATTAGTCGAGCGGCATTATCTTTTCATCAGTTGTGTAATGTTGTGTGGAAGCTACCTGGTCTGTCGCTCCGCATGAAGCTTCGGTTCTTCTCGGCCACAGTCATTCCCTCCCTTCTCTACGCTTGCAAAACGTGGACCCCCCTAATGCAGCATCTTCACCGGTTAGAAACATTTAGGCTGGCCTGCCTACGATCAATCCTGGGTTTAACCAGGCTGGATTGTGTGAGGAGCTCACAAATCCTCGAAAGATCTGGACAAAGTCCCATCGGTGAGCTCCTCCAGCAGGCAAGGCTGCGTTGGCTGGGCCATGTAGCCCGCATGCCCAATCACCGCATGCCCAAACAGCTTTTGTTCGGCCGGATCGAGGGAGCTAAACGGGCGTGGCACGGACTAGAGAAGAGATGGAGTGATGTGGTACAGGAGGATGTGGAGCTGAGTGGACTTGCCAATGACTGGTACCAGCGGTGTCTCTACTGGGCAGTTGGAGGCAGTCGCCCTCCAACAACAACGGAGGGCGGAGGAGCGACGCTCAGAAAAACGAGCGGAGCGTCGGGTGGCTAAAGCTCAGCAAGTTGGCACAGTAGGGGGCACAGGTGGTGCATCAGCCAGTAATCTCAGTCATCTCAGTCAGTCGACCAGTGGCACCTGGGTCTGCCCCGTGACCTCCTGCCAGCCGGCGATCGACACTTCACGTAGCCTCAAGGTGCACATAGCCTGGCATAAGCGTCGTGGTGACGTCACCGCCACTTAGTGGCGCATGGCGGTTGTTGTTTTGAGACAGTAAGAGAGTGTGAGGTCGACTCAGCCTCAGATGAGTACCTGGTGCGGTGTGTCGTAAACATTGCTACTGGGGGAGACAAAGGCCGCCGTGGAGGAGAATCCTAAAATAATTAAAGCTTTTATTATAATAAAAGCTTTGATTATAATATGATATTATAATAAAAGCTATACTAAAAGCTTTTAAAATTAAAAATACAAAAAAATTTGAAATAATGAAAGCTTTTATTATTTTAAATTTATTATTTAATTTTTTAATTGGCAGAATCTACACGCCATATTCTTGGTTCTTCAGGTAAAGTCACGTAGATTTGAAAATAAAAATAATTACATTTAATTAAAAAATATAAATTTTAATATTTAAACTAATAAAAGCTTTATCATTTTCAATTTATTATTTGAAATTTTAAAATACAAAAAAATAAAATACAAATAATAAATTGAAAATAATAAAAGCTTGTATTATTTTATAATAAATTGAAAATAAAAGCTTTTATTATTTTCAATTTATTATTTTAATTGTATTAACAGGTCCCTGCAGGGTGGGCTGGTAGGGCAAGTCTCTGCGCTGCCTATTGCTGATTTTACACCCAACAGCACGAGATTTCATTTCGTTAAAGTATTGAAAGGGGACGGACGGACACATTAATCTATTGCAGGCTGGTACACTCAGTTTACAACTTCGTTCCTACCAGTATTATGACTTTACCGAAGGAAGCAATAATCTGGCGTGTAGATGCTGCCATCTGCTGGCCACCATTGTTGGGTGTAGATTGTGACTTAAAACTTTCGTGACTTCAGGAATTCATATTCTTGGTTCTTTCGGTAAAGTCACGTCCATAGAAAATAAAAAAAATATCAAATCAAATAAAAATATGAAATTTTAAATAATAAAAGCAAAAAACCCACATTCATATTCTTGGTTCTTTCGGTAAAGTCACGGAGATAAAAAAAAATACAATTTTAAAATAATCAATTGAATAAAAGCTTTTAATATTAGTTAAGCTTTTGTTATATTCAATTTATTATTTTAATTTTTAAATTGGCAGAATCTACACGCCATATTCTTGGTTCTTCAGGTAAAGTCACGTAGATTTGAAAATAAAAATAATTAAATTTAATTTAAAAATATAAATTTTAATATTTAAACTAATAAAAGCTTTATCATTTTCAATTTATTATTTGAAATTTTAAAATACAAAAAAATAAAATACAAATAATAAATTGAAAATAATAAAAGCTTGTATTATTTTATAATAAATTGAAAATAAAAGCTTTTATTATTTTAAATGTATTATTTTAATTGTATTAACAGGTCCCTGCAGGGTGGGCTGGTAGGGCAAGTCTCTGCGCTGCCTATTGCTGATTTTACACCCAACAGCACGAGATTTCACTTCGTTAAAGTATTGAAAGGGGACGGACGGACACATTAATCTATTGCAGGCTGGTACACTCAGTTTACAACTTCGTTCCTACCAGTATTATGACTTTACCGAAGGAAGCAATAATCTGGCGTGTAGATGCTGCCATCTGCTGGCAACCATTGTTGGGTGTAGATTGTGACTTAAAACTTTCGTGACTTCAGGAATTCATATTCTTGGTTCTTTCGGTAAAGTCACGTCCATAGAAAATAAAAAAAATATCAAATCAAATAAAAATGTGAAATTTTAAATAATAAAAGCAAAAAACCCACATTCATATTCTTGGTTCTTTCGGTAAAGTCACGGAGATAAAAAAAAATACAATTTTAAAATAATCAATTGAATAAAAGCTTTTAATATTATTTAAAAGTAAAGTCACGGAGATAAAAAAAATACAATTTTAAAATAATCAATTGAATAAAAGCTTTTCATATTATTTAAGCTTTTGTTATATTCAATTTATTATTTTAATTTTTAAATTGGCAGAATCTACACGCCACGTTGGTGGCCGGCAGGTGGCAACATCTACACGCCGAATTCTTGTTTTTTTCGTTAAAGTCACGTAGATTTTAAAATTAAAATAATAGAATTTGATTTAAAAATACAAATAATAAATTGAAAATAATAAAAGCTTTCATAATTTTCATTTTTTAATTTTATTATTATTTTCTATCTCCGTTACTTTACCGAAGGAAGCAATAATATGGCGTGTAGATACTGCCATCTGGTGGCCAACAACGTTGGCAGGTGGCAGCATCTACACGCCATATTCTTGGTTCTTTGGGTAAAATAGAAATAATAAAAAAAGTAAAAAAATATAATTCATGATTTAGTATTTTTTCATTTAATTCTATTATTTTCATTTTCAAATCTACGTTACTTTACCGAAAGAACCAAGAATATGGCGTGTAGATTCTGCCAATTTAAAAAAAATACAAATTAAAATAATAAATTTAAAATAATAAAAGCTTTCATTATTTTCCATTTATCTTTTGTATTTTTCATTTAATTTTATTATTTTTATTTTCAACCTACATGGCTTTACCGAAAGAACCAAGAATATGAATCTGGATTTTGATTATTATTTTCAATCTATTTTATTTTTTAAATTGGCAGCATCTACACGCCATATTCTTGGTTCTATCGGTAAAGTCACGTCGATAGAAAATAAAAAAGAATAATCAAATCAAATAAAAAGTGTGAAATGGAAAATAATAAAAGCAAAAAACCCGCATTCATATTCTTGGTTCTTTCGGTAAAGTCACAGAGATAAAAAAATGAAACAAAATTTTGATTTTAAAATAATAAATTGAAAATAATAAAAGCTTTTATTATTTTCCATTTATTTTTTTGTATTTTAAAATTGGCAGAATCTACACGCTATATTCTTAGTTCTTTGGGTAAAGTCACGTAGATAGAAAATATAAATAATAAAAGAAAAGTAAAAATTTAAATAATATTTTAAAAAAATATTTATTTTATTTTATTGTTTCCCTTCTACGTGACTTTACTGAAAGAACCAATAATATGAATCACTGCAGTCACGAAAGCTTTAAATCAAAATATAATAATAACAATTCATGATTTTCATTTAATTATTTTCTTTTTATTTTCAAATCTACGTGACTTTACCGAAAGAATCAAGAATATGGCGTGTAGATTATGCCAATTGCAAAATTACAAATAAAAGTAATTTTATTATTTCCGATTTATTTTGTATTTAATTTTATTTAATTATTTTTAAATCTACGTGACTTTACCGAAAGAACCAAGAATATGAATCTGGATTTTTGCTTATTATTTTCAATTTATTATTTTAATTTTTCAATTTGCAGAATCTACACGCCACGTTGGTGGCCGGCAGATGGCAGCATCTACACGCCATAATCTTGGTTCATCTTCTTTGGTTCTTTCGGTAGTGTTACGTAGCATGAGAATAAAATAATACATTGAAAAAAGAAAATAACACAATAAAATTCTCACGACGTTTCGGCCACAACACAAGCGGCCTTCATCAGGTGAAGGGACGAGACTGTCTGGAGGACAGCGCTGGAGCGAACAAAGCCAAGCTCAGATCGAGACCTTTAAGCTGTGTGAGAAAAAACAAAGCGCCTTGACAAAGGAATTAGCATTGAATTTAGCATTGAAATGGCTGAGTGATTAGCTTGTGACTGGTCACAGATATGGCTATGTTAAAGTCAAAGCATACGCATCCACAGAGGCACCCCTTGACAAAGGAATTAGCATAGAATTTAGCATTGAAATAGCTGAGTGATTAGCTTGTGACTGGTCACAGAAATGGCTATGTTAAAGTCAAAGCATACACATTCACAGAGGCACCTAGTAAAAATCAAACAGGAAAATTTAGCATTGAAATAACTGAGTGATTAGCTTGTGACTGGTCACAGAAATGGCTATGTTAAAGTCAAAGCCTACACATCTGAGCTATTAATAGTAACTGGGTCAGTGTCTACTTCAAATATTGTTCAGGCTCAGGAGACTTCCAAAGTTATTCGTGATGTTATACATTTGGTTCGTTTTGAGCATAATCGCGACCTTATATAATTATTACGTGATACACATGCTGAATATACGCACACAAACATCGTGTACACGTGTGTCGTGTCCTCTATTGTCCACATAGACGGCTTGTGCTGACGAGAGAACGATCTTAACGTACAATGTCGTGACATGTATCAGCCCTTTGTCGATCCAGCGTTTTGATAGAGGCCTCCCCCACACCATGTCGTTCGTGGGAGTTGTTTAACCATACTTCACCATGCCGGTCAATGCGGGTTTGGTGAAGTGAGGAGGCCCAGAAACTTGTATATGCAGATACGAGTTTGCCTGTGCTTGCATCTGCATAATTACATTCTCACACATCTTCAAGTGTAGTTTAATACTTCTAAAAATGCATTTATTCTTGAGGATTCCATAAAGTACTGTGGTAAAAAGAAAACAACTTGATTTGAATAAATTTCGATTTAAAGCTTTCGTGACTGCAGAGATTCATCTTCTTGGTTCTTTCGGTAAAGTCACGTAGAAGGGAAATAATAAAATAAAACATAATAAAATAAAATTCTCACGACGTTTCGGCCACAACACAAGCAGCCGTCCTCAGGTGAAGAAACAGAACTGTCGGAAAGACAGCGCTCCAATGAACACTGCTAAGCTTGGCAGCGTATTTCAAGCTGGGTGGGAGGAGCAGAGCGCCTTGCCAAAAGAGTTTACATATCAACAGAATAATTTAGCATTGAAGTAGCTGTGTTAATGTGATAGATTAGCAGGATGTTAAAGTCAGAAATTAGCATGTAACTGGGAGATTAGCATGATGTTAATGTGAGGAATTAGCATGTAACTGGTCACGGAAGTAGCTATGTTAAAGTCAGAGTTTACATATCAACAGAGGCATTTAGTATATTGATGCTAAAGAACTGCAACTACCCAACTATCATACAATAAACCGATGTGAAAGAACTAAATATAAACTACATCAATATAATCAATGTACTCAATATATTCTCCACTAAGCTGAGCTACTAACAATAAGTTATTATACATTAAACTTCTATGTCGCAAAAAATATTATAATATGCCTCCAAATAATATTTGTATTATAAACTGGCATAGACAGACCACAACATTGAATTATACACTGAGTTACTATACACTACCCTATACGTTAGATTATAATAATATTAGACTTGTAATATTACACTATGTATTATTTTACCAACCCTACTGTATACAACACTGCTATATATTGACTATACAATTACGATACTATATATTACCAAATAAATTATATTAAACATTACACTGAATACTTTGTTAAACAAGGAATGCTTTGAGCTTGTGGGTTGAATCCATCTGTGTGAAGTTGTGTTATTTCCCCATATGCAAGGTGGGGTCTCTCTGGGTTCCACTCACACAAACATATCAATGCAATGGGACCTTTCTGAAAATGCAGTACTTAGACTCAATGAAGCTTTCCTGGGTAACTAGTTAACATTGTAATAATTAGCATGAGAGATAATGACGTTCAGTTATAAGGGCCATTAATAGTACTATACTGTATTTTTATTGAAGACTATTTTACGTAGTTGTTTGTAAAAAAAAGTGTCCATTCTCAAAACTTTTTGACGGGCCCTCGTACAGAAATGATATTACAATCTTATATGGAGATAGCGAGTCAGAGTGTTGTGAATAGTGGAGTGAACGTGTGGTGCCATCATTATATTGTTGGTGTGTATATACAGAAAGGCCTATTTGGTGGGTAACATTAGGAAAATGGAGGTAGTTCGTCATTGTTGTTAAACAAAATCTTATTTGGGTGGATAAGAGGAGTAAAATCGTACATGATAGGAACTGCAATATTGTGGAGTTCTGGTATAATGAGTTGTAGTATATATGAATCTTATGTCACCTTAAGTATGCCTGTGTGAGTACACTCGTGACACGGGTGTCATGCGCGTGACCTTTGTCTTTTGTTTCAGATGTGCGAGGGCAACTCCGCTGCGAGTCAAGGTGGTGCTGGGAGAATTGCCTTCACCATTGATGGCACTTCACCAGCACCCATCTCAACCCCACCTCAATCCGGTAGAATTACAAGAACGAAAAAACTTATCTCTTGTGACGTCTGTGGGAAAAAATTCCAGCTGGCATGGTGCCTAGAAGCCCACGTAAGAACGCACAAGGAGACCCGTGATCAATGGTGCGGCATATGCGGAAAAAGGTTTGATCAGCTAGGAAAATTAAAAAGGCATTTGAAGACCCATGAGAAGGATTACATGATAAAGGGTGCAACAGGCTTGGTGATTAACGGCAGTTTTGCCAATGCGGTGTTGAATCCAGCGTCGCCCTATGAGATATGCTCAGTCTGCGGATTTTTAAGTCCTATTGAAATCCTGAAAACTCATGAAAGTCTTCACGCACAGTTCTTGTACAGACCGAAGCCTGAACATGATTACACTTCGACAAAAGATAGCGGCGTTAAGATAAATGACATGAAATCCAATTTTCTTGAATGCTTTGGCCTAGTTCCACGTCAACAAACTGCTTCACCAGTCAGTGAGAATAAACCATACGCTGCTCTCGATCCTATGACGAGCATGAAAGTGTTGATGGCCTTGCAGCAGAAGAAGAAGGAAAAGCGAAGTAGACCTAAGCCCATTAGAAGAAAGAAGACCACCACCAGCGTCACCAATTGCAGCAGTAGCAACAGCCAGAATTCGGACATCAAGAGGATGGACTGCACGGAAGCAAGAGGCTGCGTGGAGCAGAGCATCCCCAAGGTGGATGAACCCAACCTGGCACCTTTAGGTACGTCCTAGTAATGCACACACTACATTTCATTTGGATGTAATTCATAATTTCACAAATTAGTTAATGTATGCATATGTTGACCATATCTGTATGCCTGTGCTGAGGAGTCTAGAGATCTAATGTGGTGCTGCTCGGATGTTGGGTTAAACCGTGAAACTCTGGGTTTCAGTCACCGAGCCATGATTAAACTGGCTTCTCATTGATGGTCTTATCCAGTTACCAAACACTTCTTCCAGCAAACACTTCTGATGTCGCGTGATGTGTAGGGAATTGCAATAAACTCCTAGTGGATAAAAAACGGTCATGAAGGGATGTCATGAGTAGTGCAATGATATCTCCTTCCACGAGCTGTTCTCTTACATGAGGTGGTTCACTGCTGTGTGAGAGTTGCACAGGGATACTTCATCTCATGACATGGAGCCAATAGCACCATTGGAAGGAAACTGAGCAAAATACATTGCTTGACAAATTCCAAAAAGTATCTATTTCTTAACCGGGGTAAATATTACTTAAACAAGTGGGTAAATTTAGAGAACATTTTTGAATGTATAGACCGAGTCATTTCCACAATGGGAATTTCCTCTTCATTGTACTAACACCTAACTTCCATGTGTATTTACTCGTTCTATTGCAGGTAATTATTGTGAAATTAATGAGCTGTAATAGAATAATCTGGCTCAACCACCTCAATGTTAAATTATAGTTGTTGCTCTGCATCAACATCAACCACACGAAGAAGTGCAAAATGTTGGGGCTTCAAAATAAGCCCCAAAAATGTATTATGATATTTTGCAGGAAATCAGTATCTTGCTTTTCTACTATTTGTACGTATGTTGAACTTCTTTCGTACCATACGTAGCCAACCGTGCTAATCGGAGGTATTTGTTGCTGGCCATTTGGCATTTTGGGCCTTTGGGTATGTGGTCAGCAACCGTGATTGATAAAACGTCCCATATACATAGTAATGCTATGGCATCCACTGCATGGTGATAAATAAATTATGTATTAGCGCGTGCGTGTGCTCAACGGTGGATGTCTTGTGTTCCAGAGGAAAAGCCCTTCCCGTGCAGTGACTGCTCGTACGGAGCGACGCCGAAGTCGAAGCTCAAGAGACACGTCCTGAGCGTTCACCACGTGCCCTTCGATAGCGCGCTGGACTCCGACTGTCCCAAGAAGAGAAGACGGCTGGCTGGGTGCCGAGACCACGGCTCAACTCTGGATTTGGAGCGCGCACGATGCTCACGGAGAACTCTCTGATGATTTATTTCATCCTGAAGCTGAGGTACCACGTGTGGGGCGATGAACGCAAGGTTTTGTGCAGCGGACATTTCCATGATGAAATTTCGTCACGTTCACTGCTGCGAGGTTACATCTATTGCCGTATATTTTTAGTCAATTGCTGTATTTTATGGTATACAATATATTTAATAAATTGTCCTAATTTAATAACAAAGGTTTTTGGGTTAGATCGTGTAAGTATAAATGTGTCATAACCCTACACCACCTGACACAGCCAATTAGTAAGGAATTTGTCACGTAAACAAAACTCCACTTAGTTACTACTTCAGCCCACCGGTGTTTTGGAGAGTAAATCCACAAGATGAGTACGACGTTTCACTGGTAATTACATCCAGCATCATCGGGCGATTTGCCAGAATAGTGAAGCCATCCACCTGCTTCCGATCTTAAATAGAGAAAGGCGATGTCATCACTGAACCCATCAGGTGCAGAAATCAGAGGCGGGGAGGGGGATTATTGAAATGATATAATTGATTAGTAATCATTTAATTAGTATGTTTCCTCTATAAGTAATGATAAATGTGAGATGTCTTCTTCCTCCACGCGTTTGTTCCACTCACGTGGGGTCCGCCGTCCTTGCCACCTTCTCCACACCGCCCCGTCCCGCGCCATCTCTCCCTCCGCTCCTCGGGCCACCACGTTCGACCGCATCACCACATCGCCCCACGTCTTCTTCTGCCTTCATCTCCTCATCTTACAATCACAATTACTTAATAATACGCTTCCAGGCCGCACTAAGCCTGTAGCTGTCAGAGAGGTTAAAATAAGACAAATTTTCTCAGTTTCAATGGATTCTCGAATTAGTCTTGGCCAGTAATAATGAGTTTTACACAACACTTCATCGTTATCAAAATACATGACGTGTTCTTGTTGGCAAGCATGTACTGCAACTTCCGACAGTTATGTTTGAGAGTGTTTAATATTTATTTGGTGTTCCTTTAGTCTTACGCTAATGTTACATCCCATCTGTCCAATATAACATCTGCCACATAAGCCATTAATCCGATACACACCATCCGTTGACAACTTAGGCAATTCATCTTAAGTACAAGATACTATTTTTTGAATTTTGTGTACCGTGCCAAATCTTACTTAGATGTTTAGCTTTTTGCTTTTCCAAAACTCGAGCTAATTTCTCAATTACTCCCACGATATATGGTATTTTAATTGTTTAATAACCTGATTCAGCAGTATTGCTGTTCGATCTTGGTTTAGCATTCACTGCTCTGTTAATTTGAGCATTATTGTAGACATTCAATCGTAGCTTTTCTTTGACATGTTTAATCTCTCTCCTCAGACTTTGACCATCTGACACTGTTTTAGCTAGATGTATGAGCATCTTGTTGAGAAAGGATTTATGTGCGGGGTGATGATGCCAATCTGCATTCAGATAGGCATCAGTATGTGTTCCCTTTCGGTAAACGCTGTGTGTGTTACTTTACCATTTAGGCCTCATCCGAGCAAAATATCCAGGAAAGGGAGTGTGTTATTCACCTCCATTTCCATGGTGAAATGGATGGCCGGTTTTTGTGAATTGAGATGATTTAGACATTCATTTATTAAGTGTATCCTTACCATGTCGCCAGACAACCAAAGTGTCATCTACATATCTACACCAAAAAGTGGGTTTTAATGTACTTGAAGCAAGTGCTCTTGCAACCTGTGGGTTGAGGACCCCTGTGTTAGAGGCCACACAGGACGGGGGGGGGGGGGGAGTTTATCGTTGTGTTTGTCGCTGCGAGCAGACAGCGTGCAATGGAGAGCTTGCTCAGAGCGGAGCTGGGCACGGACTCGGCGAGGCCGCTGGGCGCTGCGGCCGGTGGAGGCTGCATCAGCACCGGGCAGAGCTACGAGACGGGGCGCGGACACGTGTCCTCTACCCTCCTCTTCGCCTCCTCTACACCACCTTGCTTCCTCGCCTCAACCTTCATTCATTCAGCCCTGTATCACTTTTTTTCGCTGCGACTACTAGCATCACCGTGGTGAATGTTGCAGTGAACTTCCCCTCGTTGATTCCCCCCTCCACCCACGTTAAGGGACTCGGTCTACCAGACACTTTGACCGCTTCGTCTCATCCACTCCGCGTTCAACCACTGCGCCTCGCTGTAGTTCACAACAACGCACTCAACTAAACAACTCGGTCACCCACTCATCCAGTCACTAACTCAATCACCCTATCACACATTCATCCAGTCACTAACTCATCCAGTCACTAACTCAATCACCCTATCACACACTATCTCGTCACTAATTCAATCACCCTATCACCCACTCATCCAGTTAACCACTCATCCAGTCACCCACTCATTCAGTCACCCACTCATCCAGTCACCCACTCATTCAGTCACCCACTCAATCACCCTATCACCCACTCATCAAATCAGCCACGCATCCAGTCACCCACTCATCCAGTCATCCACGCAATCACCCTATAACCCACTCATCCACTCATCCAGTCACCCACTCAATCACCCTATCACATACTAATCTAGTCACTAATTAAATCACCCTATCACCCACTCATCCAGTCACCCACTCATCTAGTCACCCACTCATTTAGTCCCCCACTCAATCACCCACTCATCTAATCACCCACGCATTCAGTCACCCACGCATCCAGTCACCCACTCATCCGGTCACTGACTCAATCACCCTATCACACACTCCTCCACTCGTTTACTCAAACACTCATCCATTTACTCACCCACCTGCTCACCACCATGCAGGTCACCTCACTCTTATTTTCAGATTTATCAGTTTGCACTGCTCCACTCTGGAATCCACACCCGGTCTTCCTGTTTTCCCAAACTCTTGCAACAATAAACTTGATCAATTTAAGGAACGCGTTTCTTTGATCTTAATTATCTAATTACTCATTGGAGAGTTATGTATTATTTTTTGAATTGTTACTGGCCGTTTGGCGTTTTGTATTATGTGGGGTTTGCATCGCTGTCAACCCCTCATCAGTGCCTACCTTATTACAGAACAATTCAGACCTTGTTGGTCACCCCGTGCCCCTTATAAGTCCCATGACAAGGGAGAAACACACAAATAAACTTAACAAAAATGTTGCCCGTATTGAAACGGCCGTCTGCCGTATGGACCTGACAACTCACTTTCCCCCAACAGAATACGGGTAAACCGTGTGGGTTGGCGGCTATGGGTTTTGTTGTGTTTGCGAGTCCAAGTTATAGGACTGCACCCTGGGTTGTGCGTGATTCTCATTGGTGGGAGATTCCCTTCGCTGTGTTGCACGCCAGTGGCTGGGGGCTGCCTGGGGCCAGTGACGTGTGAGCCGGTCCCAATGTGCACCGGCAAACATATACCGCCAGGTGGCCCCAGTGTTTATTGCCCGTCTCCACGTGGATACCTGAAACCCATGTCAATCCACTGCTGGATGAGTCCCGCAATGAAGATACAATCAGTACATCCACTTTGCTTTTGGACTCCACCTGTTCCATTGGCGGCCGAATGCGAATCTAAATGTGCATACGTTAGAGACTGGTTAATGCGCATAGAAATCAAACCAATTGACCTACAACATTTGCCCCATCAACTTTTGTAGAATTTTAGATGTGCATTACAGCTACTTTAGCCGGATGGTTGTGGTGGCTATGTATGCCTGTAATCCACGACTACGTGGAGGTGAGGGTTGGTGGATCACAAAAATGTTGCAACAACTCCCACCCCTTGGTCGTCAAGGAGGTAGAGAAGGCGGTGTGGAATAATGTGGACTCCGCCTGTTCCATCTGTAGATTTGTGATAGAGCATTTGCTTGGATTTCTCCAGGTGCTCCGATTTCCTCCTACATGTAAACACTCATTAATCTTGATTTGAAGCTTTCGTGACTGCAGGAATCCTTACTCTTTGGTTCTTTCGGTAAAGTCACGTAGGTAGAAAAAATAATAAGGGATCACGACGTTTCGATCGCCACACAAGCAATCTCACTGAGTCTCAAGACTCTTGTTCAGGAGGGCCTGCCAACTTTTCGCAGGAGTAATTTGGATGTTTGGCTAGTACCAGTTACATTGTATGTTGTTGTTTTCCCATGGGAGTAAACCCATTCAGAGAAAGGGACCAGAATGAGGAAAGCGAAGCCAGGCAGTCCTTCAGAAGATGTCATGCACGGGCGTGACCACTGCACCACCTTGCCGCCCAAACAAATGTAATTTAAATAATGTACAATACTGGCAAATAAACCCTATTAGTATCAACTGAATTTCTGGACAATGTGGCACGTGTATAGCTGCATCGGTGTTTCTAAAAGTCGTGTTCACATTGCCTGAAATTAATAATATTATAAAGTACAGGTTTCCCACCTCTGGTTTCGTTTTACTTACTGGTTGTCCTCATTATGTGTGTCACAGGTAATATGGCAAGGAAAATATTACGCAGCACGAGTTGTAGGATTAGGGCAATTATGGTGACACACGTGACCCCCTCTACACAAGAAACAGCTGAGAGTCAATGCTGTGGTGTTGTGCGATTGGTGCAAGCGACCCATCATTGTGTTTTGATGTTGAGCTGTTAAAATTGCACTGTTGTGGGGTGAGGTCAAGGCCGATGACTTCTTCCAGCGGTGTCAAGATCAGCATTTTGAAGAGGCTCGCGGAGGATGATACTGGGCACTAGGGTGCAGTCTCCCTCCATGAACAACAGAGGGCAGAGGAGCGACGGTCACAACAATTATTGGCGGAGCACTGGGCGTATAAAACACAAAGTTGGAAGAAAGTTTATCTCGGGGAGTTAACCCACAACACCTGGGTCTGTCATGCGTGTTCACACGATAACGCGTTTTCACTACGTTGAGATTTATAAGGGCACGGGGTGACCAATAAAGTCTGAATTGGTCTGTAATAAGCTCGGCCCTGATAAGGGGTTGACAGATATGAAATAATCGAGCAGACAGACACGGGCCTGACTTCATCCACAGATGCCTTGTTGAGTCTCTAATTTTTAGGATTCTGCTTGAGATGTCTTGCCAATTCCTCACCAAATAATATGTACGTGTGAGTAACCAGACCTACCTGAGATCTCACGCCTCGTAGAGAGCCAAAATAAATATCGTACGTTTATAGATTGCTCGGTAACCTCCGTTCCATGCTGCCAACGACTGGCCAAGAATGTGACCTGTAGATGCTGCCATCTGCTGGCCACTGATGTAGATGGCAGCATGTAAGGTGGTGAATTGCGGTCGTTGAGATGAGTTTTGATTGGTGAGATGAGTGAGGTTGGTGCAGTGGATGAGATGGGTGCAGTCAGTCTGGTGACTGTGTGGTTGGTGTGGTGAATGTAGTGGTTGGTGTGGTGAATGTAGTGGTTGGTGTAGTGAATGTAGTGGGTTGTGTGGTGAATGTAGTGGTTGGTGTGGTGAATGTAGTGGTTGGTGTGGTGAATGTAGTGGTTGGTGTGGTGAATGTAGTGGTTGGTGTGGTGAATGTAGTGGTTGGTGTGGTGAATGTAGTGGTTGGTGTGGTGAATGTAGTGGGTGAGATGAGTGTAGTAGGTGTGATGAGTGCCATTTGTGCGGTGAGTGGAGTTGGTGTTTGGTGAGTGAGGTGAGTGTGGTGTGATTGGTGAGGTGTAATTGGGGTGGTGAGGTGGGTGAGGTGTCATTGGTGAGGTAAAGTTGGTGAGTGTATCAGTGAGCACCTGGAGGATTCTCCTCCACGGTCGCCTTTGTCTCCCCCAGTAGCGGTGTTCACTCCACTCCTCACCAGGAACTCATCTGAGGCTGAGTCGACCTCACACTCTCTCACTGTCTCACAACAACAACCGCCATTCGCCACTAAGTGGCGGTGACGTCACCACGACGCTTGTGCCAGGCCATGTGCACCTTGAGGCCACGTGAAGTGTCGAACGCCCGCTGGCAGGTCACGGGGCAGACCCAGGTGGTGCCACGGGTCGACTGACTGAGATGACTGAGATGACTGGCTGATGCACCACCTGTGCCCCCTGCTCACACTCACGCACGCGCACTCACTCACAAGCGCGAGTTCGCGTTTTCAGGCGATATAAAATAATTTATATTTCATGCCAGTTGGTTCTGAAGGGCGGCTGTTTGTAATTTGGGCGTTCGTAAGTCGAGGACTGTCTGTAAATAAAGATTCCGATTGTGGGGCTTTCACCGTGGGATGAGCTTGGCCCGATCCGCGGGGGCGTGGCTTGCACAACAGTGGGCGGGGCATAGCCGCGACGGGCGTGGCTTATCCAGGAAGTGGAGACCGCGATCGCCGGACTGCAAGCCAGACAGAAGCGCGCTCCTTTTAAAGTTAACAACAACATTGTTAAATGTAAGTAGCGCCTCTCTACTTTATTATTGTTTTATTTGTTTAATACATTACTTGTGGTGCCGTGAGTCGAGTGAAATGAGTCAATAACCTTGCTAGACATGGCTAAGCTTTTAATAAGGGGCGCCGCGGTGTCGAGATGTTAACTACCTCGCTAGGCCTACAGCAGCGTGGAGGTTCCATCGAGACCCTGACGCCTACTCTGTATTTGTTTATTTTTTTCCCCTGTGGTCGCGTAGATTCTTCTCCTGGTCCTTCGGTTTTCCCCTCCACATTTAGAAACGTGAGTTTAGAGTACTTGACTGCTATAAATGTCCACATGATAAGCCACTTTCGTTGAGCTATCATTTGTGTCCAGGTCGCTTCTGATAAGAGTTATATAGCTCAGTGGGCCTTACCTGGTTAAATAAAAATAGTTTATAGTTTAGTTTATAGTTCATAAGAACTCGTGACAAGGGTCAGTGTCTACTTCAAATATTGTTCAGGCTCTGGAGACCTCCAAAGTTATTCGTGATGTTATACATTTGGTTCGTTTTGAGAATAATCGCGACCTTATATGATTATTACGTGATACACACGCTGAATATACGCACACAAACATCGTGTACACATGTGTCGTGCCCTCTATTGTCCACATAGACGGCTTGTGCTGACGAGAGAACGATCTTAACGTACAATGTCGTGACATGTATCAGCCCTTTGTCGATCCAGCGTTTTGATAGAGGCCTCCCCCACACCATGTCGTTCGTGGGAGTTGTTTAACCATACTTCACCATGCTGGTCAATGCGGGTTTGGTGAAGTGAGGAGGCCCAGAAACTTGTATATGCAGATACGAGTTTGCCTGTGCTTGCATCTGCATAATTACATTCTCACACATCTTCAAGTGTAGTTTAATACTTCTAAAAATGCATTTATTCTTCAGGATTCCATAAAGTACTGTGGTAAAAAGAAAACAACTTGATTTGAATAAATTTCGATTTAAAGCTTTCGTGACTGCAGAGATTCATCTTCTTGGTTCTTTCGGTAAAGTCACGTAGAAGGGAAATAATAAACTAATAAAAATAAAACATAATATAAGAAAATTCTCACGACGTTTCGGCCACAACACAAGTAGCCTTCCTCAGGTGAAGAAACAGAACTGTCGGAAAGACAGCGCTCCAATGAACACTGCTAAGCTTCACAGCGTATTTTAAGCTGGGTGGGAGGAGCAGAGCGCCTTGCCAAAAGAGTTTACATATCAACAGAATAATTTAGCATTGAAGTAGCTGTGTTAATGTGATAGATTAGCAGGATGTTAAAGTCATAAATTAGCATGTAACTGTGAGATTAGCATGATGTTAATGTGAGGAATTAGCATGTAACTGGTGACGGAAGTAGCTATGTTAAAGTCAGGGTTTACATATCAACTGAGGCATTTAGTATATTGACGCTAAAGAACTGCAACTACCCAACTATCATACAATAAACCGATGTGAAAGAACTAAATATAAACTACATCAATATAATCAATGTACTCAATATATTCTCCACTAAGCTGAGCTACTAACAATACGTCATTATACATTACACTTCTATGTCGCAAAAATTATTATAATATGCCTCCAAATAATGTTTTATTATAAACTGCCATAGACAGACCCCAACATTGAATTATACGCAGCGTTACTATACACTACCCTATACCTTAGATTATAATAATATTACACTGTTGTTAAACAAGGAATGCTTTGAGCTTGTGGGTTGAATCCATCTGTGTGAAGTTGTGTTATTTCCCCATATGCAAGGTGGGGTCTCTCTGGGTTCCACTCACACAAACATCTCAATGCAATGGGACCTTTCTGAAAATGCAGTACTTAGACTCAATGAAGCTTTCCTGGGTAACTAGTTAACATTGTAATAATTAGCATGAGAGATAATGACGTTCAGTTATAAGTGCCATTAATAGTACTATACTGTACTTTTATTGAAGACTATTTTACGTAGTTGTTTGTAAAAAAAAGTGTCCATTCTCAAAACTTTTTGACGGGCCCTCGTACAGAAATGATATTACAATCTTATATGGATATTGCGAGTCAGAGTGTTGTGAATAGTGGAGTGAACGTGTGGTGTCATCATTATATTGTTGGTGTGTATATACAGAAAGGCCTATTTGGTGGGTAACATTAGGAAAATGGAGGTAGTTCGTCATTGTTGTTGAACAAAATCTTATTTGGGTGGATAAGAGGAGTAAAATCGTACATGATAGGAACTGCAATATTGTGGAGTTCTGGTATAATGAGTTGTAGTATATATGAATCATATGTCACCTTAAGTATGCCTGTGTGAGTACACTCGTGACACGGGTGTCATGCGCGTGACCTTTGTCTTTTGTTTCAGATGTGCGAGAGCAACTCCGCTGCGAGTCAAGGTGGTGCTGGGAGAATTGCCTTCACCATTGATGGCACTTCACCAGCACCCATCTCAACCCCACCTCAATCCGGTAGAATTACAAGAACGAAAAAACGTATCTCTTGTGACGTCTGTGGGAAAAAATTCCAGCTGGCATGGTGCCTAGAAGCCCACGTAAGAACGCACAAGGAGACCCGTGATCAATGGTGCGGCATATGCGGAAAAAGGTTTGATCAGCTAGGAAAATTAAAAAGGCATTTGAAGACCCATGAGAAGGATTACATGATAAAGGGTGCACCAGGCTTGGTGAATAACGGCAGTTTTGCCAATGCGGTGTTGAATCCACCGTCGCCCTATGAGATGTGCTCAGTCTGCGGATTTTTAAGTCCTATTGAAATCCTGAAAACTCATGAAAGTCTTCACGCACAGTTCTCGTACAGACCGAAGCCTGAACATGATTACACTTCGACAAAAGATAGCGGCGTTAAGATAAATGACATGAAATCCAATTTTCTTGAATGCTTTGGCCTAGTTCCACGTCAACAAACTGCTTCACCAGTCAGTGAGAATAAACCATACGCTGCTCTCGATCCTATGACGAGCATGAAAGTGTTGATGGCCTTGCAGCAGAAGAAGAAGGAAAAGCGAAGTAGACCTAAGCCCATTAAAAGAAAGAAGACCACCACCAGCGTCACCAATTGCAGCAGTAGCAACAGCCAGAATTCGGACATCAAGAGGATGGACTGCACGGAAGCAGGAGGCTGCGTGGAGCAGAGCATCCCCAAGGTGGATGAACCCAACCTGGCACCTTTAGGTACGTCCTAGTAATGCACACACTACATTTCATTTGGATGTAATTCATGATTTCACAAATTAGTTAATGTACGCATATGTTGACCATATCTGTATGCCTGCGCTGAGGAGTCTAGAGATCTGATGTGGTGCTGCTCGGATGTTGGGTTAAACCGTGAAACTCTGGGTTTCAGTCACCGAGCCATGATTAAACTGGCTTCTCATTGATGGACTTATCCAGTTACCAAACACTTCTTCCAGCAAACACTTCTGATGTCGCGTGATGTGTAGGAAATTGCAATAACCTAAAAATTATAGTTGTTGCTCTGCATCAACATCAACCACACGAAGAAGTGCAAAATGTTGGGGCTTCAAAATAAGCCCCAAAAATGTGTTCTTCTGATATTTTTCAGGAAACCAGTATCTTGCTTTTCTACTATTTGCACACATGTTGAACTTCTTTCGTACCATACGTAGCCAACCGTGCTAATCGGAGGTATTTGTTGCTGGCCATTTGGCATTTTAGGCCTTTGGGCCTTTGGGCCTGTGGTCAGCAACCGTGATTGATAAAACGTCCCATATACATAGTAATGCTATGGCATCCACTGCATGGTGATAAATAAATTATGTATTAGCGCGTGCGTGTGCTCAACGGTGGATGTCTTGTGTTCCAGAGGAAAAGCCCTTCCCGTGCAGTGACTGCTCGTACGGAGCGACGCAGAAGTCGAAGCTCAAGAGACACGTCCTGAGCGTTCACCACGTGCCCTTCGATAGCGCGCTGGACTCCGACTGCCCCAAGAAGAGAAGGCGGCTGGCTGGGTGCCGAGACCACGGCTCAACTCTGGATTTGGAGCGCGCACGATGCTCACGGAGAACTCCCTGATGATTTATTTCATCCTGAGGCTGAGGTACCACGTGTGGGGCGATGAACTCAAGGTTTTGTGCAGCGGACATTTCCATGATGAAATTTCGTCACGTTCACTGCTACGAGGTTACATCTATTGCCGTATATGTTTAGTCAATTGCTGTATTTTCTGGTATACAATATATTTAATAAATTGTCCTAATTTCATAACAAAGGTTTTTGGGTTAGATCGTGTAAGTACAAATGTGTCATAACCCTACACCACCTGACACAGCCAATTAGTAAGGAATTTGTCACGTAAACAAAACTCCACTTAGTTACTACTTCAGCCCACCGGTGTTTTGGAGAGTAAATCCACAAGATGAGTACGACGTTTCACTGGTAATTACATCCAGCATCATCGGGCGATTTGCCAGAATAGTGAAGCCATCCACCTGCTTCCCGTCTTAAATAGAGAAAGGCGATGTCATCACTGAACCCATCAGGTGCAGAAATCAGAGGCGGGGAGGGGGATTATTGAAATTATATAATTGATTAGTAATAATTAAATTAGTATGTTTCCTCTATAAGTAATGATAAATGTGAGATGTCTTCTTCTTCCACGCGTTTGTTCCACTCACGTGGGGTCCGCCATCCTTGCCACCTTCTCCACACCGCCCCGTCCCGCGCCATCTCTCCCTCCGCTCCTCGGGCCACCACGTTCAACCGCATCACCACATCGCCCCACGTCTTCTTCTGCCTTCATCTCCTCATCTTACAATCACAATTACTTAATAATACGCTTCCAGGCCGCACTAAGCCTGTAGCTGTCAGAGAGGTTAAAATAAGACAAATTTTCTCAGTTTCAATGGATTCTCGAATTAGTCTTGGCCAGTAATAATGAGTTTTACACAACACTTCATCGTTATCAAAATACATGAAGTGTTCTTGTTGGCAAGCATGTACTGCAACTTCCGACAGTTATGTTTGAGAGTGTTTAATATTTATTTGGTGTTCCTTTAGTCTTACGCTAATGTTACATCCCATCTGTCCAATATAACATCTGCCACATAAGCCATTAATCCAATACACACCATCCGTTGACAGCTTAGGCAATTCATCTTAAGTACAAGATACTATTTTTTGAATTTTGTGTACCGTGCCAAATCTTACTTAGATGTTTAGCTTTTTGCTTTTCCAAAACTCGAGCTAATTTCTCAATTACTCCCACGATATATGGTATTTTAATTGTTTAATAACCTGATTCAGCAGTATTGCTGTTCGATCTTGGTTTAGCATTCATTGCTGTTAATTATTTGAGCATTATTGTAGACATTCAATCGTAGCGTTTCTTTGACATGTTCAATCTCTCTCCCCAGACATTCACCATCTGACACTGTTTTAGCCAGATGTATGAGCATCTTGATGAGAGAGTTTTCTGTACGGGGTGATGATGCGAATCTGCATTCAGATAGGCATCAGTATGGGTTTCCTTTTGGTAAACGCTGTGTGTGTTATTTTACCATTTAGGCCTCATCCGATAAATCACCTCTCCCAAGGAAATAAGTATTTAGAGGCCACATGGGACCGGGGGGGGGGGGGGGAGTTTATCCTTGTGTCTGTTGCTGCGAGCAGATAGCGCGCAATGGAGAGCTTGCTCAGAGCGGAGCTGGGCACGAACTCGGCGAGGCCGCTGGGCGCTTCGGCCGGTGGAGGCTGCATCAGCACAGGGCAGAGCTACGAGACGGGGCGCGGACACGTGTTCACCAAGATCAACGCCAAGAGCGGGGCACCCTCCTCTACGCATCCTCTACGCCTCCTCACCACCTCACCTCCTCTACCCTTATCCTCGCCTCCTCTACGCTCCTCACCACCCCACCTCACCACGCCACCTCACCTCCTCACCATGCCACCTCACCTCCTCACCACGCCACCTCACCTCACCACGCCACCTCAACACCTCACCACCTCACCTCCTCTACCCTCCTCTTCGCCTCCTCTACACCACCCCGCATCCTTGCCTCAACCTTCATTCAGCCCTGTCATTAATGTATCACTTTTTTTTAGCTGCGACTACTAGCTAATTTGTCAGTTACTCCCACGAAATATGGTATTTTAATTGTTTAATAACCTGATTCAGCAGTATTGCTGTTTGATCTTGGTTTAGAATTCACTGCTCTGTTAATTTGAGCATTATTGTAGACATTCAATCGTAGCGTTTCTTTGACATGTTTAATCTCTCTCCTCAGACTTTGACCATCTGACACTGTTTTAGCCAGATGTATGAGCATCTTGTTGAGAAAGGATTTATGTGCGGGGTGATGATGCCAATCTGCATTCAAATAGGCATCAGTATGTGTTCCCTTTCGGTAAACGCTGTGTGTGTTACTTTACCATTTAGGCCTCGTCCGAGCAAAATATCCAGGAAAGGGAGTGTGTTATTCACCTCCATTTCCATGGTGAACTGGATGGCCGTTTTTTGTGAATTGAGATGATTTAGACATTCATTCATTAAGTGTATCCTTCCCATGTCGCCAGACAACCAAAGTGTCATCTACATATCTACACCAAAAAGTGGGTTTTAATGTACTTGAAGCAAGTGCTCTTGCAACCCGGGGGTTGAGGACCCCTGTGTTAGAGGCCACACGGGGGGGGGGGGGGGGGGAGTTTAACGTTGTGTTTGTCGCTGCGAGCAGACAGCGTGCAATGGAGAGCTTGCTCAGAGCGGAGCTGGGCACGGACTCGGCGAGGCCGCTGGGCGCTGCGGCCGGTGGAGGCTGCATCAGCACCGGGCAGAGCTACGAGACGGGGCGCGGACACGTGTTCACCAAGATCAACGCCAAGAGCGGGGCACCCTCCTCTACGCCTCCTCACCACCTCACCTCCTCTACCCTCCTCTTCGCCTCCTCTACACCACCTTGCATCCTCGCCTCAACCTTCATTCAGTCAGCCCTGTATCACTCTTTTTTCGCTGCGACTACTAGCACCACCGTGGTGAATGTTGCAGTGAACTTCCCCTCGTTGATTCCCCCCTCCACCCACGTTAAGGGACTCGGTCTACCAGACACTTTGACCGCTTCGTCTCATCCACTCCGCGTTCAACCACCGCGCCTCACTGCAGTTCACAACAACGCACTCAACTAAACAACTCGGTCACCCACTCATCCAGTCACTAACTCAATCACCCTATCACACATTCATCCATTCACTAACTCATCCAGTCACTAACTCAATCACCCTATCACCCAGTCACCCACTAACTCAAATCACCCTATCACACACTCATCTCGTCACTAATTCAATCACCCTATCACCCACTCATCCAGTTAACCACTCATCCAGTCACCCACTCATTCAGTCACCCACTCATCCAGTCACCCACTCATTCAGTCACCCACTCAATCACCCTATCACCCACTCATCAAATCAGCCACGCATCCAGTCACCCACTCATCCAGTCATCCACGCAATCACCCTATAACCCACTCATCCAGTCACCCACTCAATCACCCTATCACATACTCATCTAGTCACTAATTAAATCACCCTATCACCCACTCATCCAGTCACCCACGCATCCAGTCACCCACTCATCCGGTCACTGACTCAATCACCTTATCACACACTCCTCCACTCGTTTACTCAAACACTCACCCATTTACTCACCCACCCACTCACCACCATGCAGGTCACCTCACTCTTCTTTTCAGATTTATCAGTTTGCACTGCTCCACTCTGGAATCCACTCCCGGTCTTCCTGTTTTCCCAAACTCTTGCAACAATAAACTTGATCAATTTAAGGAACGCGTTTCTTTGATCTTAATTATCTAATTACTCATTGGACAGTTATGTATTATTATTTTTTATTGTTACTGGCCGTTTGGCGTTTTGTATTGTGTGGGGTTTGCATCGCTGTCAACCCCTCATCAGTGCCTACCTTATTACAGAACAATTCAGACCTTGTTGGTCACCCCGTGCCCCTTATAAGTCCCATGACAAGGGAGAAACACACAAATAAACTTAACAAAAATGTTGCCCGTATTGAAACGGCCGTCTGCCGTATGGACCTGACAACTCACTTTCCCCCAACAGAATACGGGTAAACCGTGTGGGTTGGCGGCTATGGGTTTTGTTGTGTTTGCGAGTCCAAGTTATAGGACTGCACCCTGGGTTGTGCGTGGTTCTCATTGGTGGGAGATTCCCTTCGCTGTGTTGCACGCCAGTGGCTGGGGGCTGCCTGGGGCTAGTGACGTGTAAGCCGGTCCCAATGTGCACCGGCAAACATTTACCGCCAGGTGGCCCCAGTGTTTATTGCCCGTCTCCACGTGGATACCTGAAACCCACGTCAATCCACTGCTGGATGAGTCCCGCAATGAAGATACAATCAGTACATCCACTTTGCTTTTGGACACCACCTGTTCCATTGGCGGCCGAATGCGAATCTAAATGTGCATACGTTAGAGACTGGTTAATGCGCATAGAAATCAAACCAATTGACCTACGACATTTGCCCCATCAACTTTTGTAGAATTTTAGATGTGCATTACAGCTACTTTAGCCGGATGGTTGTGGTGGCTTTGTATGCCTGTAATCCACGACTACGTGGAGGTGAGGGTTGGTGGATCACAAAAATGTTGCGACAACTCCCACCCCTTGGTCGTCAAGGAGGTAGAGAAGGCGGTGTCGAATAATGTGGACTCCGCCTGTTCCATCTGTAGATTTGTGATAGAGCGTTGGCCCCCCATTTGCTTGGATTTCTCCAGGTGCTCCGATTTCCTCCCACATGTAAACAATCATTAATCTTGATTTGAAGCTTTCGTGACTGCAGGAATCCTTACTCTTTGGTTCTTTCGGTAAAGTCACGTAGGTAGAAAAAATAATAATGGATCACGACGTTTCGATCGCCACACAAGCAATCTCACTGAGTCTCAAGACTCTTGTTCAGGAGGGGCCTGACAACTTTTCGCAGGAGTAATTTGGATGTTTGGCTAGTACCAGTTACATTGTATGTTGTTTTGCTGTGGGAGTAAACCCATACAGAGAAAGGGACCAGAATGAGGAAAGCGAAGCCAGGCAGTCCTTCAGAAGATGTCATGCACGGGCGTGACCACTGCACCACCCTGCCGCCCAAACAAATGTAATTTAAATAATGTACAATACTGGCAAATAAACCCTATTAGTATCAACTGAATTTGTGGACAATGTGGCACGTGTATAGCTGCATCGGTGTTTCTAAAAGTCGTGTTCAAATTGCTTATTAAAAATATTATAAAGAACAGGTTTCTCACCTCTGGTTTCATTTGACTTACCGGTTGTCCTCATTATGTGTGTCACAGGTAATATGGCAAGGAAAATATTATGCAGCACGAGTTGTAGGATTAGGGCAATTATCGTGACACACGTGACCCCCTCTACACAAGTAACAGCTGAGAGTCAATGCTGGGATGTTTTGCGATTGGTGCAAGCGACACATCATTGTGTTTTGATGTTGAGCTGTTAAAATTGCACTGTTGTGAGGTGAGGTCAAGGCAGATAACTGCTTCCAGCGGTGTCAAGATCAGCATTTTGAAGAGGCTCGCGGAGGATGATACTGGGCACTGGGGTGCAGTCTCCCTCCATGAACAACAGAGGGCAGAGGAGCGACGCTCACAACAATAATTGGCGGAGCGCCGGGCGTATAAAAGACAAAGTTGGAAGAAAGTTTATCTCGGGGAGGTAACCCACAACACCTGGGTCTGTCCCGCGTGTTCACACGATAACGCGTTTTCACTACGTTGAGATTTATAAGGGCACGGGGTGACCAATAAAGTATGAATTGGTCTGTGATAAGCTCGGCCCTGATAAGGGGTTGACAGATATGAAATAATCGAGCAGACAGACACGGGCCTGACTTCATCCACAGATGCCTTGTTGAGTCTCTAATTTTTAGGATTCTGCTTGGAATGTCTTGCCAATTCCTCAGCAAATAATGTGTACGTGTGAGTAACCAGACCTACCTGAGATCTCACGCCTCGTAGAGAGCCAAAATAAATATCGTACGTTTATAGATTGCTCGGTAACCTCCGTTCCATGCTGCCATCGACTGGCCAAGAATGTGGCCTGTAGATGCTGCCATCTGCTGGCCACTGATGTAGATGGCAGCATGTAATGTGGTGAATTGCGGTCGTTGAGATGAGTTTTGATTGGTGAGATGAGTGAGGTTGGTGCAGTGGATGAGATGGGTGCAGTCAGTATGGTGACTGTGTGGTTGGTGTGGTGAATGTAGTGGTTGGTGTAGTGAATGTAGTGGGTTGTGTGGTGAATGTAGTGGTTGGTGTGGTGAATGTAGTGGTTGGTGTGGTGAATGTAGTGGTTGGTGTGGTGAATGTAGTGGTTGGTGTGGTGAATGTAGTGGTTGGTGTGGTGAATGTAGTGGGTGAGATGAGTGTAGTAGGTGTGATGAGTGCCATTTGTGCGGTGAGTGGAGTTGGTGTTTGGTGAGTGAGGTGAGTGTGGTGTGATTGGTGAGGTGTAATTGGGGTGGTGAGGTGGGTGAGGTGTCATTGGTGAGGTAAAGTTGGTGAGTGTATCAGCGAGCACCTGGAGGATTCTCCTCCACGGTCGCCTTTGTCTCCCCCAGTAGCGGTGTTCACTCCACTCCTCACCAGGAACTCATCTGAGGCTGAGTCGACCTCACACTCTCTCACTGTCTCACAACAACAACCGCCATTCGCCACTAAGTGGCGGTGACGTCACCACGACGCTTGTGCCAGGCCATGTGCACCTTGAGGCCACGTGAAGTGTCGAACGCCCGCTGGAAGGAGGTCACGGGGCAGATCCAGGTGGTGCCACGGGTCGACTGACTGAGATGACTGAGATGACTGGCTGATGCACCACCTGTGCCCCCTGCTCACACTCACGCACGCGCACTCACTCACAAGCGCGAGTTCGCGTTTTCAGGCGATATAAAATAATTTATATTTCATGCCAGTTGGTTCTGAAGGGCGGCTGTTTGTAATTTGGGCGTTCGTAAGTCGAGGACTGTCTGTAAATAAAGATTCCGATTGTGGGGCTTTCACCGTGGGATGAGCTTGGCCCGATCCGCAGGGGCGTGGCTTGCACGACAGTGGGCGGGGCATAGTCGCGACGGGCGTGGCTTATCCAGGAAGTGGAGACCGCGATCGCCGGACTGCAAGCCAGACAGAAGCGCGCTCCTTTTAAAGTTAACAACAACATTGTTAAATGTAAGTAGCGCCTCTCTACTTTATTATTGTTTTATTTGTTTAATACATTACTTGTGGTGCCGTGAGTCGAGTGAAATCAGTCAATAACCTTGCTAGACATGGTTAATCTTTTAATAAGGGGCGCCGCGGTGTCGAGATGTTAACTACCTCGCTAGGCCTACAGCAGCGTGGAGGTTCCATCGAGACCCTGACGCCTGCTCTGTATTTGTTTATTTTTTTCCCCTGTGGTCGCGTAGATTCTTCTCCTGGTCCTTCGGTTTTCCCCTCCACATTTAGAAACGTGAGTTTAGAGTACTTGACTGCTATAAATGTCCACATGATAAGCCACTTTCGTTGAGCTATCATTTGTGTCCAGGTCGCTTCTGATAAGAGTTATATAGCTCAGTGGGCCTTACCTGGTTAAATTAAAATAGTTTATAGTTTAGTTTATAGTTCATAAGAACTCGTGACAAGGGTCAGTGTCTACTTCAAATATTGTTCAGGCTCTGGAGACCTCCAAAGTTATTCGTGATGTTATACATTTGGTTCGTTTTGAGCATAATCGCGACCTTATATAATTATGACGTGATGCACACGCTGAATATACGCACACAAACATCGTGTACACGTGTGTCGTGCCCTCTATTGTCCACATAGACGGCTTGTGCTGACGAGAGAACGGTCTTAATGTACAATGTCGTGACATGTATCAGCCCTTTGTCGATCCAGCGTTTTGATAGAGGCCTCCCCCACACCATGTCGTTCGTGGGAGTTGTTTAACCATACTTCACCATGCCGGTCAATGCGGGTTTGGTGAAGTGAGGAGGCCCAGAAACTTGTATATGCAGATACGAGTTTGCCTGTGCTTGCATCTGCAGAATTACATTCTCACACATCTTCAAGTATAGTTTAATACTTCTAAAATGCATTAATTATTGATGATTCCATAAAGTACTGTGGTAAAAAGAAAATAACTTGCTTTGAATACTTTGTTGAACAGGGAATGCTTTGAGTTTGTGGGTTGAATCCATTAGTGCGGAGTTGTGTTATTTCCCCATTTGCAAGGTGGGGTCTCTCTGGGTTCCACTCACACAAACATCTCAATGCAATGGGACCTTTCTGAAAATGCAGTACTTAGACTCAATGAAGCTTTCCTGGGTAACTATTTAACATTGTAATAATTAGCATGAGAGATAATGACGTTCACGTATAAGTGCCATTAATAGTACTATACTGTACTTTTATTGAAGACTATTTTACGTAGTTGTTTGTAAAAAAAGTGTCCATTCTCAAAACTTTTTAACTGGCCCTCGTACATAAATGATATTACAATCTTTATGGAGATTGCAAGTCAGAGTGTTGTGAATAGTGGAGTGAACGTGTGGTGCAATCATTATATTGTTGGTGTGTATATACAGAAAGGCCTATTTGGTGGGTAACATTAGGAAAATGGAGGTAGTTGGTCATTGTTGTTTAGAAACAAAATATTATTTGGGTGGATAAGAGGAGTAAAATCGTACATGATAGGAACTGCAATATTGTGGAGTTCTGGTATAATGAGTTGTAGTATATATGAATCTTATGTCACCTTAAGTATGCCTTTGTGAGTACACTCGTGACACGGGTGTCATGCGCGTGACCTTTGTCTTTGTTTCAGATGTGCGAGAGCAACTCCGCTGTGAGTCATGGTGGTGCTGGGAGAATTGCCTTTACCATCGATGGCACTTCATCAGCACCCGTCTCAACCCCACCTCAATCCGGTAGAGTTACAAGACCGAAAAAACTTATCTCTTGTGACGTCTGTGGGAAAAAATTCCAACTGGCATGGTGCCTAGAAGCCCACGTAACAACGCACAAAGAGACCCATGACCAATGGTGCCGCATATGTGGACAAAGGTTTGAACAGCTAGGAAAATTTAAAAGGCATGTGAAGACCCACGAGAAGGATTACGTGATAAAGGGTGCACCAGGCTTGGTGAATAACGGCAGTTTTGCCAATGCGGTGTTGAATCCACCATCGCCCTATGAGATGTGCTCAGTCTGCGGAGTTTTATGTCCTATTGAAATCCTGAAAACTCATGAAAGTCTTCACGCACAGTTCTTGTACAGACCGAAGCCTGAACATGATTACGCTTCGACAAAAGATAGCGGCGTTAAGATAAATGACATGAAATCCAATTTTCCTGAATGCTTTGGCCTAGTTCCACATCAACAAACTGCTTCACCAGTCAGTGAGAATAAACCATACGCTGCTCTCGATCCTATTACGAGCATGAAAGTGTTGATGGCCTTGCAGCAGAAGAAGAAGGAAAAGCGACGTAGACCTAAGTCCATTAAAAGAAAGAAGACCACCACCAGCGTCACCAATTGCAGCAGTAGCAACAGCCAGAATTCGGACATCAAGAGGATGGACTGCACGGAAGCAGGAGGCTGCGTGGAGCGGAACATCCCCAAGGTGGATGAACCCAACCTGGCACCTTTCGGTACGTCCGAGTAATGCACACACTACATTTCATTTGGATGTAATTCATAATTTCACAAATTAGTTAATGTACGCATATGTTGACCATATCTGTATGCCTGCGCTGAGGAGTCTAGAGATCTGATGTGGTGCTGCTCGGATGTTGGGTTAAACCATGAAACTCTGGGTTTCAGTCACCGAGCCATGATTAAACTGGCTTCTCATTGATGGTCTTATCCAGTTACCAAACACTTCTTCCAGCAAACACTTCTGATGTCGCGTGATGTGTAGGAAATTGCAACAACCTCCTAGTGGATAAAAAACGGTCACGAAGGGATGTCATGAGCAGTGCAATGATATCTCCTTCCACGAGCTGTTCCCTTACATGAGGTGGTTCACTGCTGTGTGAGAGTTGCACAGGGATACTTCATCTCATGACATGGAGCCAATAGCACCATTGGAAGGAAACTGAGAAAAATACATTGCTTGACAAATTCCAAAAATTATCTATTTCTTAACCGGGGTAAATTTTACTTAAACAAGTGGGTAAATTTAGGGAACATTTTTGAATGTATAGACCGAGTCATTTCCACGATGGGAATTTCCTCTTCATTGTACTCACACCTAACTTCCATGTGTATTTACTCGTTCTATTGCAGGTAATTATTGTGTAATTAATGAGCTGTAATAGAATAATCTGGCTCAACCACCTCAATGTTAATTATAGTTGTTGCTCTGCATCAACATCAACCACACGAAGAAGTGCAAAATGTTGGGGCTTCAAAATAAGCCCCAAAAATGTATTATGATATTTTTCAGGAAATCAGTATCTTGCTTTTCTACTATTTGTACGTATGTTGAACTTCTTTCGTACCATACGTAGCCAACCGTGCTAATCGGAGGTATTTGTTGCTGGCCATTTGGCATTTTGGGCCTTTGGGCCTGTGCTCAGCAACCGTGATTGATAAAACGTCCCATATACATAGTAATGCTATGGCATCCACTGCATGGTGATAAATAAATTATGTATTAGCGCGTGCGTGTGCTCAACGGTGGATGTCTTGTGTTCCAGAGGAAAAGCCCTTCCCGTGCAGTGACTGCTCGTACGGAGCGATGCAGAAGTCGAAGCTCAAGAGACACGTCCTGAGCGTTCACCACGTGCCCTTCGATAGCGCGCTGGACTCCGACTGCCCCAAGAAGAGAAGGCGTCTGGCTGGGTGCCGAGACCACGGCTCAACTCTGGATTTGGAGCGCGCACGATGCTCACGGAGAACTCCCTGATGATTTATTTCATCCTGAGGCTGAGGTACCACGTGTGGGGCGATGAACTCAAGGTTTTGTGCAGCGGACATTTCCATGATGAAATTTCGTCACGTTCACTGCTGCGAGGTTACATCTATTGCCGTATATTTTTAGTCAATTGCTGTATTTTATGGTATACAATATATTTAATAAATTGTCCTAATTTCATAACCCATCAGGTGCAGAAATCAGAGGCGGGGAGGGGGATTATTGAAATTATATAATTGATTAGTAATCATTTCATTAGTATGTTTCCTCTATAAGTAATGATAAATGTGAGATGTCTTCTTCTTCCACGCGTTTGTTCCACTCACGTGGGGTCCGCCGTCCTTGCCACCTTCTCCACACCGCCCCGTCCCGCGCCATCTCTCCCTCCGCTCCTCGGGCCACCACGTTCGACCGCATCACCACATCGCCCCACGTCTTCTTCTTCTGCCTTCATCTCCTCATCTTACAATTACAATTACTTAATAATACGCTTCCAGGCCGCACTAAGCCTGTAGCTGTCAGAGAGGTTAAAATAAGACAAATTTTCTCAGTTTCAATGGATTCTCGAATTAGTCTTGACCAGTAATAATGAGTTTTACACAACACTTCATCGTTATCAAAATACATTAAGTGTTCTTGTTGGCAAGCATGTACTGCAACTTCCGACAGTTATGTTTGAGAGTGTTTAATATTTATTTGGTGTTCCTTTAGTCTTACGCTAATGTTACGTCCCATCTGTCCAATGTAACATCTGCCACATAAGCCATTAATCCGATACACACCATCCGTTGACAACTTAGGCAATTCATCTTAAGTACAAGATACTATTTTTTGAATTTTGTGTACCGTGCCAAATCTTACTTAGATGTTTAGATTTTTGCTTTTCCAAAACTCGAGCTAATTTCTCAATTACTCCCACGATATATGGTATTTTAATTGTTTAATAACCTGATTCAGCAGTATTGCTGTTCGATCTTGGTTTAGCATTCATTGCTGTTAATTATTTGAGCATTTTCTTTGGTTCTTTCGGTAAAGTCATGTAGAATGAGAATAAAATAATAAATTGATAAAATATCAATTTATTATTTGATAAAATATCAATTTATTATTTTATTCTCATTCTACGTGACTTTACCGAAAGAACCAAAGAAGATGAATCATTGCAGTCACGAAAGCTTTAAATCGATATTTGAGCATTATTGTAGACATTCAATCGTAGCGTTTCTTTGACATGTTCAATTTCTCTCCCCAGACATTCACCATCTGACACTGTTTTAGCCAGATGTATGAGCATCTTGATGAGAGAGGTTTTCTGTACGGGGTGATGATGCGAATCTGCATTCAGATAGGCATCAGTATGCGTTCCCTTTTGGTAAACGCTGTGTGTGTTATTTTACCATTTAGGCCTCGTCCGATAAATCACCTCTCCCAAGGAAATAAGTATTTAGAGGCCACACGGGACCGGGGGGGGGGGGGAGTTTATCGTTGTGTCTGTTGCTGAGAGCAGATAGCGCGCAATGGAGAGCTTGCTCAGAGCGGAGCTGGGCACGTACTCGGCGAGGATGCTGGGCGCTTCGGCCAGTGGAGGCTGCATCAGCACCGGGCAGAGCTACGAGACGGGGCGCGGACACGTGCTCACCAAGATCAACGCCAAGAGCGGGGCACCCTCCTCTACGCCTCCTCTACGCCTCCTCACCACCTCACCTCCTCTACCCTTCTCCTCGCCTCCTCTACGCCTCCTCACTACGCCACCTCACCACGCCACCTCACCTCCTCACCACGCCACCTCACCTCCTCACGCCACCTCACCTCCTCACCACGCCACCTCACCTCCTCACCACGCCACCTCAACACCTCACCACCTCACCTCCTCTACCCTCCTCTTCGCCTCCTCTACACCACCCTGCATTCTTGCCTCAACCTTCATTCATTCAGCCCTGTCATTAATGTATCACTTTTTTTTAGCTGCGACTACTAGCTAATTTGTCAGTTACTCCCACGATATATGGTATTTTAATTATTTAATAACCTGATTCAGCAGTATTACTGTTTGATCTTGCTTTAGCATTCACTGCTCTGTTAATTTGAGCATTATTGTAGACATTCAATCGTAGCGTTTCTTTGACATGTTTAATCTCTCTCCTCAGACTTTGACCATCTGACACTGTTTTAGCCAGATGTATGAGCATCTTGTTGAGAAAGGATTTCTGTTCGGGGTGATGATGCCAATCTGCATTCAGATAGGCATCAGTATGTGTTCCCTTTTGGTAAATGCTGTGTGTGTTACTTTACCATTTAGGCCTCGTCCGATCAAAATATCCAGGAATGGGAGTGTGTTATTCACCTCCATTTCCATGGTGAACTGGATGGCCGGTTTTTGTGAATTGAGATGATTTAGACATTCATTCATTAAGTGTATCCTTCCCATGTCGCCAGACAACCAAAGTGTCAACTACATATCTACACCAAAAAGTGGGTTTTAATGTACTTGAAGCAAGTGCTCTTGCAACCCGGGGGTTGAGGACCCCTGTGTTAGAGGCCACACGGGACGGGGGGGGTGGGGAAGTTTAACGTTGTGTTTGTCGCTGCGAGCAGACAGCATGCAATGGAGAGCTTGCTCAGAGCGGAGCTGTGCACGGACTCGGCGAGGCCGCTGGGCGCTGCGGCCGGTGGAGGCTGCATCAGCACCGGGCAGAGCTACGAGACGGGGCGCGGACACGTGTTCACCAAGATCAACGCCAAGAGCGGGGCACCCTCCTCTACGCCTCCTCACCACCTCACCTCCTCTACCCTCCTCTTCGCCTCCTCTACACCACCTTGCATCCTGGCCTCAACCTTCATTCAGTCAGCCCTGTATCACTTTTTTTCGCTGCGACTACTAGCACCACCGTGGTGAATGTTGCAGTGAACTTCCCCTCGTTGATTCCCCCCTCCACCCACGTTAAGGGACTCGGTCTACCAGATACTTTGACCACTTCGTCTCATCCACTCCGCGTTCAACCACCGCGCCTCACTGCAGTTCACAACAACGCACTCAACTAAACAACTCGGTCACCCACTCATCCAGTCACTAACCCAATCACCCTATCACACATTCATCCAGTCACTAACTCATCCAGTCACTAACTCAATCACCCTATCACACACTCATCTCGTCACTAATTCAATCACCCTATCACCCACTCATCCAGTTAACCACTCATCCAGTCACCCACTCATTCAGTCACCCACTCATTCAGTCACCCACTCATCCAGTCACCCACTCATTCAGTCACCCACTCAATCACCCTATCACCCACTCATCAAATCAGCCACGCATCCAGTCACCCACTCATCCAGTCATCCACGCAATCACCCTATAACCCACTCATCCAGTCACCCACTCAATCACCCTATCACCCACTCATCCAGTCACCCACTCATCTAGTCACCCACTCATTTAGTCACCCACTCAATCACCCACTCATCTAATCACCCACGCATTCAGTCACCCACGCATCCAGTCACCCACTCATCCGGTCACTGACTCAATCACCCTATCACACACTCCTCCACTCGTTTACTCAAACACTCACCCATTTACTCACCCACCCACTCACCACCATGCAGGTCACCTCACTCTTCTTTTCAGATTTATCAGTTTGCACTGCTCCACTCTGGAATCCACTCCCGGTCTTCCTGTTTTCCCAAACTCTTGCAACAATAAACTTGATCAATTTAAGGAACGCGTTTCTTTGATCTTAATTATCTAATTACTCATTGGACAGTTATGTATTATTATTTTTTATTGTTACTGGCCGTTTGGCGTTTTGTATTGTGTGGGGTTTGCATCGCTGTCAACCCCTCATCAGTGCCTACCTTATTACAGAACAATTCAGACCTTGTTGGTCACCCCGTGCCCCTTATAAGTCCCATGACAAGGGAGAAACACAAATAAACTTAACAAAAATGTTGCCCGTATTGAAACGGCCGTCTGCCGTATGGACCTGACAACTCACTTTCCCCCAACAGAATACGGGTAAACCGTGTGGGTTGGCGGCTATGGGTTTTGTTGTGTTTGCGAGTCCAAGTTATAGGACTGCACCCTGGGTTGTGCGTGGTTCTCATTGGTGGGAGATTCCCTTCGCTGTGTTGCACGCCAGTGGCTGGGGGCTGCCTGGGGCTAGTGACGTGTAAGCCGGTCCCAATGTGCACCGGCAAACATTTACCGCCAGGTGGCCCCAGTGTTTATTGCCCGTCTCCACGTGGATACCTGAAACCCACGTCAATCCACTGCTGGATGAGTCCCGCAATGAAGATACAATCAGTACATCCACTTTGCTTTTGGACACCACCTGTTCCATTGGCGGCCGAATGCGAATCTAAATGTGCATACGTTAGAGACTGGTTAATGCGCATAGAAATCAAACCAATTGACCTACGACATTTGCCCCATCAACTTTTGTAGAATTTTAGATGTGCATTACAGCTACTTTAGCCGGATGGTTGTGGTGGCTTTGTATGCCTGTAATCCACGACTACGTGGAGGTGAGGGTTGGTGGATCACAAAAATGTTGCGACAACTCCCACCCCTTGGTCGTCAAGGAGGTAGAGAAGGCGGTGTCGAATAATGTGGACTCCGCCTGTTCCATCTGTAGATTTGTGATAGAGCGTTGGCCCCCCATTTGCTTGGATTTCTCCAGGTGTTCCGATTTCCTCCCACATGTAAACACTCATTAATCTTGATTTGAAGCTTTCGTGACTGCAGGAATCCTTACTCTTTGGTTCTTTCGGTAAAGTCACGTAGGTAGAAAAAATAATAATGGATCACGACGTTTCGATCGCCACACAAGCATTCTCACTGAGTCTCAAGACTCTTGTTCAGGAGGGGCCTGACAACTTTTCGCAGGAGTAATTTGGATGTTTGGCTAGTACCAGTTACATTGTATGTTGTTGTTGTTTTGCTGTGGGAGTAAACCCATACAGAGAAAGGGACCAGAATGAGGAAAGCGAAGCCAGGCAGTCCTTCAGAAGATGTCATGCACGGGCGTGACCACTGCACCACCCTGCCGCCCAAACAAATGTAATTTAAATAATGTACAATACTGGCAAATAAACCCTATTAGTATCAACTGAATTTGTGGACAATGTGGCACGTGTATAGCTGCATCGGTGTTTCTAAAAGTCGTGTTCAAATTGCTTATTAAAAATATTATAAAGAACAGGTTTCTCACCTCTGGTTTCATTTGACTTACCGGTTGTCCTCATTATGTGTGTCACAGGTAATATGGCAAGGAAAATATTATGCAGCACGAGTTGTTGACACACGTGACCCCCTCTACACAAGTAACAGCTGAGAGTCAATGCTGGGATGTTGTGCGATTGGTGCAAGCGACACATCATTGTGTTTTGATGTTGAGCTGTTAAAATTGCACTGTTGTGAGGTGAGGTCAAGGCCGATAACTGCTTCCAGCGGTGTCAAGATCAGCATTTTGAAGAGGCTCGCGGAGGATGATACTGGGCACTGGGGTGCAGTCTCCCTCCATGAACAACAGAGGGCAGAGGAGCGACGCTCACAACAATAATTGGCGGAGCGCCGGGCGTATAAAAGACAAAGTTGGAAGAAAGTTTATCTCGGGGAGGTAACCCACAACACCTGGGTCTGTCCCGCGTGTTCACACGATAACGCGTTTTCACTACGTTGAGATTTATAAGGGCACGGGGTGACCAATAAAGTATGAATTGGTCTGTGATAAGCTCGGCCCTGATAAGGGGTTGACAGATATGAAATAATCGAGCAGACAGACACGGGCCTGACTTCATCCACAGATGCCTTGTTGAGTCTCTAATTTTTAGGATTCTGCTTGGGATGTCTTGCCAATTCCTCAGCAAATAATGTGTACGTGTGAGTAACCAGACCTACCTGAGATCTCACGCCTCGTAGAGAGCCAAAATAAATATCGTACGTTTATAGATTGCTCGGTAACCTCCGTTCCATGCTGCCATCGACTGGCCAAGAATGTGGCCTGTAGATGCTGCCATCTGCTGGCCACTGATGTAGATGGCAGCATGTAATGTGGTGAATTGCGGTCGTTGAGATGAGTTTTGATTGGTGAGATGAGTGAGGTTGGTGCAGTGGATGAGATGGGTGCAGTCAGTATGGTGACTGTGTGGTTGGTGTGGTGAATGTAGTGGGTGGTGTGGTGAATGTAGTGGTTGGTGTGGTGAATGTAGTGGTTGGTGTAGTGAATGTAGTGGGTTGTGTGGTGAATGTAGTGGTTGGTGTGGTGAATGTAGTGGTTGGTGTGGTGAATGTAGTGGTTGGTGTGGTGAATGTAGTGGTTGGTGTGGTGAATGTAGTGGTTGGTGTGGTGAATGTAGTGGTTGGTGTGGTGAATGTAGTGGGTGAGATGAGTGTAGTAGGTGTGATGAGTGCCATTTGTGCGGTGAGTGGAGTTGGTGTTTGGTGAGTGAGGTGAGTGTGGTGTGATTGGTGAGGTGTAATTGGGGTGGTGAGGTGGGTGAGGTGTCATTGGTGAGGTAAAGTTGGTGAGTGTATCAGTGAGCACCTGGAGGATTCCCCTCCACGGTCGCCTTTGTCTCCCCCAGTAGCGGTGTTCACTCCACTCCTCACCAGGAACTCATCTGAGGCTGAGTCGACCTCACACTCTCTCACTGTCTCACAACAACAACAACAACAACCGCCATTCGCCACTAAGTGGCGGTGACGTCACCACGACGCTTGTGCCAGGCCATGTGCACCTTGAGGCCACGTGAAGTGTCGAACGCCCGCTGGCAGGTCACGGGGCAGATCCAGGTGGTGCCACGGGTCGACTGACTGAGATGACTGAGATGACTGGCTGATGCACCACCTGTGCCCCCTGCTCACACTCACGCACGCGCACTCACTCACAAGCGCGAGTTCGCGTTTTCAGGCGATATAAAATAATTTATATTTCATGCCAGTTGGTTCTGAAGGGCGGCTGTTTGTAATTTGGGCGTTCGTAAGTCGAGGACTGTCTGTAAATAAAGATTCCGATTGTGGGGCTTTCACCGTGGGATGAGCTTGGCCCGATCCGCAGGGGCGTGGCTTGCACGACAGTGGGCGGGGCATAGTCGCGACGGGCGTGGCTTATCCAGGAAGTGGAGACCGCGATCGCCGGACTGCAAGCCAGACAGAAGCGCGCTCCTTTTAAAGTTAACAACAACATTGTTAAATGTAAGTAGCGCCTCTCTACTTTATTATTGTTTTATTTGTTTAATACATTACTTGTGGTGCCGTGAGTCGAGTGAAATCAGTCAATAACCTTGCTAGACATGGTTAATCTTTTAATAAGGGGCGCCGCGGTGTCGAGATGTTAACTACCTCGCTAGGCCTACAGCAGCGTGGAGGTTCCATCGAGACCCTGACGCCTGCTCTGTATTTGTTTATTTTTTTCCCCTGTGGTCGCGTAGATTCTTCTCCTGGTCCTTCGGTTTTCCCCTCCACATTTAGAAACGTGAGTTTAGAGTACTTGACTGCTATAAATGTCGACATGATAAGCCACTTTCGTTGAGCTATCATTTGTGTCCAGGTCGCTTCTGATAAGAGTTATATAGCTCAGTGGGCCTTACCTGGTTAAATAAAAATAGTTTATAGTTTAGTTTATAGTTCATAAGGACTCGTGACAAGGGTCAGTGTCTACTTCAAATATTGTTCAGGCTCTGGAGACCTCCAAAGTTATTCGTGATGTTATACATTTGGTTCGTTTTGAGCATAATCGCGACCTTATATAATTATGACGTGATGCTCACGCTGAATATACGCACACAAACATCGTGTACACGTGTGTCGTGCCCTCTATTGTCCACATAGACGGCTTGTGCTGACGAGAGAACGGTCTTAATGTACAATGTCGTGACATGTATCAGCCCTTTGTCGATCCAGCGTTTTGATAGAGGCCTCCCCCACACCATGTCGTTCGTGGGAGTTGTTTAACCATACTTCACCATGCCGGTCAATGCGGGTTTGGTGAAGTGAGGAGGCCCAGAAACTTGTATATGCAGATACGAGTTTGCCTGTGCTTGCATCTGCAGAATTACATTCTCACACATCTTCAAGTATAGTTTAATACTTCTAAAATGCATTAATTATTGATGATTCCATAAAGTACTGTGGTAAAAAGAAAATAACTTGATTTGAATACTTTGTTGAACAGGGAATGCTTTGAGTTTGTGGGTTGAATCCATTAGTGCGGAGTTGTGTTATTTCCCCATTTGCAAGGTGGGGTCTCTCTGGGTTCCACTCACACAAACATCTCAATGCAATGGGACCTTTCTGAAAATGCAGTACTTAGACTCAATGAAGCTTTCCTGGGTAACTATTTAACATTGTAATAATTAGCATGAGAGATAATGACGTTCACGTATAAGTGCCATTAATAGTACTATACTGTACTTTTATTGAAGACTATTTTACGTAGTTGTTTGTAAAAAAAGTGTCCATTCTCAAAACTTTTTAACTGGCCCTCGTACATAAATGATATTGCAATCTTTATGGAGATTGCAAGTCAGAGTGTTGTGAATAGTGGAGTGAACGTGTGGTGCAATCATTATATTGTTGGTGTGTATATACAGAAAGGCCTATTTGGTGGGTAACATTAGGAAAATGGAGGTAGTTGGTCATTGTTGTTTAGAAACAAAATATTATTTGGGTGGATAAGAGGAGTAAAATCGTACATGATAGGAACTGCAATATTGTGGAGTTCTGGTATAATGAGTTGTAGTATATATGAATCTTATGTCACCTTAAGTATGCCTTTGTGAGTACACTCGTGACACGGGTGTCATGCGCGTGACCTTTGTCTTTGTTTCAGATGTGCGAGAGCAACTCCGCTGTGAGTCATGGTGGTGCTGGGAGAATTGCCTTTACCATCGATGGCACTTCATCAGCACCCGTCTCAACCCCACCTCAATCCGGTAGAGTTACAAGACCGAAAAAACTTATCTCTTGTGACGTCTGTGGGAAAAAATTCCAACTGGCATGGTGCCTAGAAGCCCACGTAACAACGCACAAAGAGACCCATGACCAATGGTGCCGCATATGTGGACAAAGGTTTGAACAGCTAGGAAAATTTAAAAGGCATGTGAAGACCCACGAGAAGGATTACGTGATAAAGGGTGCACCAGGCTTGGTGAATAACGGCAGTTTTGCCAATGCGGTGTTGAATCCACCATCGCCCTATGAGATGTGCTCAGTCTGCGGAGTTTTATGTCCTATTGAAATCCTGAAAACTCATGAAAGTCTTCACGCACAGTTCTTGTACAGACCGAAGCCTGAACATGATTACGCTTCGACAAAAGATAGCGGCGTTAAGATAAATGACATGAAATCCAATTTTCCTGAATGCTTTGGCCTAGTTCCACATCAACAAACTGCTTCACCAGTCAGTGAGAATAAACCATACGCTGCTCTCGATCCTATTACGAGCATGAAAGTGTTGATGGCCTTGCAGCAGAAGAAGAAGGAAAAGCGACGTAGACCTAAGTCCATTAAAAGAAAGAAGACCACCACCAGCGTCACCAATTGCAGCAGTAGCAACAGCCAGAATTCGGACATCAAGAGGATGGACTGCACGGAAGCAGGAGGCTGCGTGGAGCGGAACATCCCCAAGGTGGATGAACCCAACCTGGCACCTTTCGGTACGTCCGAGTAATGCACACACTACATTTCATTTGGATGTAATTCATAATTTCACAAATTAGTTAATGTACGCATATGTTGACCATATCTGTATGCCTGCGCTGAGGAGTCTAGAGATCTGATGTGGTGCTGCTCGGATGTTGGGTTAAACCATGAAACTCTGGGTTTCAGTCACCGAGCCATGATTAAACTGGCTTCTCATTGATGGTCTTATCCAGTTACCAAACACTTCTTCCAGCAAACACTTCTGATGTCGCGTGATGTGTAGGAAATTGCAACAACCTCCTAGTGGATAAAAAACGGTCACGAAGGGATGTCATGAGCAGTGCAATGATATCTCCTTCCACGAGCTGTTCCCTTACATGAGGTGGTTCACTGCTGTGTGAGAGTTGCACAGGGATACTTCATCTCATGACATGGAGCCAATAGCACCATTGGAAGGAAACTGAGAAAAATACATTGCTTGACAAATTCCAAAAATTATCTATTTCTTAACCGGGGTAAATTTTACTTAAACAAGTGGGTAAATTTAGGGAACATTTTTGAATGTATAGACCGAGTCATTTCCACGATGGGAATTTCCTCTTCATTGTACTCACACCTAACTTCCATGTGTATTTACTCGTTCTATTGCAGGTAATTATTGTGTAATTAATGAGCTGTAATAGAATAATCTGGCTCAACCACCTCAATGTTAAATTATAGTTGTTGCTCTGCATCAACATCAACCACACGAAGAAGTGCAAAATGTTGGGGCTTCAAAATAAGCCCCAAAAATGTATTATGATATTTTTCAGGAAATCAGTATCTTGCTTTTCTACTATTTGTACGTATGTTGAACTTCTTTCGTACCATACGTAGCCAACCGTGCTAATCGGAGGTATTTGTTGCTGGCCATTTGGCATTTTGGGCCTTTGGGCCTGTGCTCAGCAACCGTGATTGATAAAACGTCCCATATACATAGTAATGCTATGGCATCCACTGCATGGTGATAAATAAATTATGTATTAGCGCGTGCGTGTGCTCAACGGTGGATGTCTTGTGTTCCAGAGGAAAAGCCCTTCCCGTGCAGTGACTGCTCGTACGGAGCGATGCAGAAGTCGAAGCTCAAGAGACACGTCCTGAGCGTTCACCACGTGCCCTTCGATAGCGCGCTGGACTCCGACTGCCCCAAGAAGAGAAGGCGTCTGGCTGGGTGCCGAGACCACGGCTCAACTCTGGATTTGGAGCGCGCACGATGCTCACGGAGAACTCCCTGATGATTTATTTCATCCTGAGGCTGAGGTACCACGTGTGGGGCGATGAACTCAAGGTTTTGTGCAGCGGACATTTCCATGATGAAATTTCATCACGTTCACTGCTGCGAGGTTACATCTATTGCCGTATATTTTTAGTCAATTGCTGTATTTTATGGTATACAATATATTTAATAAATTGTCCTAATTTCATAACCCATCAGGTGCAGAAATCAGAGGCGGGGAGGGGGATTATTGAAATTATATAATTGATTAGTAATCATTTAATTAGTATGTTTCCTCTATAAGTAATGATAAATGTGAGATGTCTTCTTCTTCCACGCGTTTGTTCCACTCACGTGGGGTCCGCCGTCCTTGCCACCTTCTCCACACCGCCCCGTCCCGCGCCATCTCTCCCTCCGCTCCTCGGGCCACCACGTTCGACCGCATCACCACATCGCCCCACGTCTTCTTCTTCTGCCTTCATCTCCTCATCTTACAATTACAATTACTTAATAATACGCTTCCAGGCCGCACTAAGCCTGTAGCTGTCAGAGAGGTTAAAATAATACAAATTTTCTCAGTTTCAATGGATTCTCGAATTAGTCTTGACCAGTAATAATGAGTTTTACACAACACTTCATCGTTATCAAAATACATTAAGTGTTCTTGTTGGCAAGCATGTACTGCAACTTCCGACAGTTATGTTTGAGAGTGTTTAATATTTATTTGGTGTTCCTTTAGTCTTACGCTAATGTTACGTCCCATCTGTCCAATGTAACATCTGCCACATAAGCCATTAATCCGATACACACCATCCGTTGACAACTTAGGCAATTCATCTTAAGTACAAGATACTATTTTTTGAATTTTGTGTACCGTGCCAAATCTTACTTAGATGTTTAGATTTTTGCTTTTCCAAAACTCGAGCTAATTTCTCAATTACTCCCACGATATATGGTATTTTAATTGTTTAATAACCTGATTCAGCAGTATTGCTGTTCGATCTTGGTTTAGCATTCATTGCTGTTAATTATTTGAGCATTTTCTTTGGTTCTTTCGGTAAAGTCACGTAGAATGAGAATAAAATAATAAATTGATAAAATATCAATTTATTATTTGATAAAATATCAATTTATTATTTTATTCTCATTCTACGTGACTTTACCGAAAGAACCAAAGAAGATGAATCATTGCAGTCACGAAAGCTTTAAATCGATATTTGAGCATTATTGTAGACATTCAATCGTAGCGTTTCTTTGACATGTTCAATCTCTCTCCCCAGACATTCACCATCTGACACTGTTTTAGCCAGATGTATGAGCATCTTGATGAGAGAGGTTTTCTGTACGGGGTGATGATGCGAATCTGCATTCAGATAGGCATCAGTATGCGTTCCCTTTTGGTAAACGCTGTGTGTGTTATTTTACCATTTAGGCCTCGTCCGATAAATCACCTCTCCCAAGGAAATAAGTATTTAGAGGCCACACGGGACCGGGGGGGGGGGGGAGTTTATCGTTGTGTCTGTTGCTGAGAGCAGATAGCGCGCAATGGAGAGCTTGCTCAGAGCGGAGCTGGGCACGTACTCGGCGAGGATGCTGGGCGCTTCGGCCAGTGGAGGCTGCATCAGCACCGGGCAGAGCTACGAGACGGGGCGCGGACACGTGCTCACCAAGATCAACGCCAAGAGCGGGGCACCCTCCTCTACGCCTCCTCTACGCCTCCTCACCACCTCACCTCCTCTACCCTTCTCCTCGCCTCCTCTACGCCTCCTCACTACGCCACCTCACCACGCCACCTCACCTCCTCACCACGCCACCTCACCTCCTCACGCCACCTCACCTCCTCACCACGCCACCTCACCTCCTCACCACGCCACCTCAACACCTCACCACCTCACCTCCTCTACCCTCCTCTTCGCCTCCTCTACACCACCCTGCATTCTTGCCTCAACCTTCATTCATTCAGCCCTGTCATTAATGTATCACTTTTTTTTAGCTGCGACTACTAGCTAATTTGTCAGTTACTCCCACGATATATGGTATTTTAATTATTTAATAACCTGATTCAGCAGTATTACTGTTTGATCTTGCTTTAGCATTCACTGCTCTGTTAATTTGAGCATTATTGTAGACATTCAATCGTAGCGTTTCTTTGACATGTTTAATCTCTCTCCTCAGACTTTGACCATCTGACACTGTTTTAGCCAGATGTATGAGCATCTTGTTGAGAAAGGATTTCTGTTCGGGGTGATGATGCCAATCTGCATTCAGATAGGCATCAGTATGTGTTCCCTTTTGGTAAATGCTGTGTGTGTTACTTTACCATTTAGGCCTCGTCCGAGCAAAATATCCAGGAAAGGGAGTGTGTTATTCACCTCCATTTCCATGGTGAACTGGATGGCCGGTTTTTGTGAATTGAGATGATTTAGACATTCATTCATTAAGTGTATCCTTCCCATGTCGCCAGACAACCAAAGTGTCAACTACATATCTACACCAAAAAGTGGGTTTTAATGTACTTGAAGCAAGTGCTCTTGCAACCCGGGGGTTGAGGACCCCTGTGTTAGAGGCCACACGGGACGGGGGGGGTGGGGAAGTTTAACGTTGTGTTTGTCGCTGCGAGCAGACAGCATGCAATGGAGAGCTTGCTCAGAGCGGAGCTGTGCACGGACTCGGCGAGGCCGCTGGGCGCTGCGGCCGGTGGAGGCTGCATCAGCACCGGGCAGAGCTACGAGACGGGGCGCGGACACGTGTTCACCAAGATCAACGCCAAGAGCGGGGCACCCTCCTCTACGCCTCCTCACCACCTCACCTCCTCTACCCTCCTCTTCGCCTCCTCTACACCACCTTGCATCCTGGCCTCAACCTTCATTCAGTCAGCCCTGTATCACTTTTTTTCGCTGCGACTACTAGCACCACCGTGGTGAATGTTGCAGTGAACTTCCCCTCGTTGATTCCCCCCTCCACCCACGTTAAGGGACTCGGTCTACCAGACACTTTGACCACTTCGTCTCATCCACTCCGCGTTCAACCACCGCGCCTCACTGCAGTTCATAACAACGCACTCAACTAAACAACTCGGTCACCCACTCATCCAGTCACTAACCCAATCACCCTATCACACATTCATCCAGTCACTAACTCATCCAGTCACTAACTCAATCACCCTATCACACACTCATCTCGTCACTAATTCAATCACCCTATCACCCACTCATCCAGTTAACCACTCATCCAGTCACCCACTCATTCAGTCACCCACTCATTCAGTCACCCACTCATCCAGTCACCCACTCATTCAGTCACCCACTCAATCACCCTATCACCCACTCATCAAATCAGCCACGCATCCAGTCACCCACTCATCCAGTCATCCACGCAATCACCCTATAACCCACTCATCCAGTCACCCACTCAATCACCCTATCACCCACTCATCCAGTCACCCACTCATCTAGTCACCCACTCATTTAGTCACCCACTCAATCACCCACTCATCTAATCACCCACGCATTCAGTCACCCACGCATCCAGTCACCCACTCATCCGGTCACTGACTCAATCACCCTATCACACACTCCTCCACTCGTTTACTCAAACACTCACCCATTTACTCACCCACCCACTCACCACCATGCAGGTCACCTCACTCTTCTTTTCAGATTTATCAGTTTGCACTGCTCCACTCTGGAATCCACTCCCGGTCTTCCTGTTTTCCCAAACTCTTGCAACAATAAACTTGATCAATTTAAGGAACGCGTTTCTTTGATCTTAATTATCTAATTACTCATTGGACAGTTATGTATTATTATTTTTTATTGTTACTGGCCGTTTGGCGTTTTGTATTGTGTGGGGTTTGCATCGCTGTCAACCCCTCATCAGTGCCTACCTTATTACAGAACAATTCAGACCTTGTTGGTCACCCCGTGCCCCTTATAAGTCCCATGACAAGGGAGAAACACAAATAAACTTAACAAAAATGTTGCCCGTATTGAAACGGCCGTCTGCCGTATGGACCTGACAACTCACTTTCCCCCAACAGAATACGGGTAAACCGTGTGGGTTGGCGGCTATGGGTTTTGTTGTGTTTGCGAGTCCAAGTTATAGGACTGCACCCTGGGTTGTGCGTGGTTCTCATTGGTGGGAGATTCCCTTCGCTGTGTTGCACGCCAGTGGCTGGGGGCTGCCTGGGGCTAGTGACGTGTAAGCCGGTCCCAATGTGCACCGGCAAACATTTACCGCCAGGTGGCCCCAGTGTTTATTGCCCGTCTCCACGTGGATACCTGAAACCCACGTCAATCCACTGCTGGATGAGTCCCGCAATGAAGATACAATCAGTACATCCACTTTGCTTTTGGACACCACCTGTTCCATTGGCGGCCGAATGCGAATCTAAATGTGCATACGTTAGAGACTGGTTAATGCGCATAGAAATCAAACCAATTGACCTACGACATTTGCCCCATCAACTTTTGTAGAATTTTAGATGTGCATTACAGCTACTTTAGCCGGATGGTTGTGGTGGCTTTGTATGCCTGTAATCCACGACTACGTGGAGGTGAGGGTTGGTGGATCACAAAAATGTTGCGACAACTCCCACCCCTTGGTCGTCAAGGAGGTAGAGAAGGCGGTGTCGAATAATGTGGACTCCGCCTGTTCCATCTGTAGATTTGTGATAGAGCGTTGGCCCCCCATTTGCTTGGATTTCTCCAGGTGTTCCGATTTCCTCCCACATGTAAACACTCATTAATCTTGATTTGAAGCTTTCGTGACTGCAGGAATCCTTACTCTTTGGTTCTTTCGGTAAAGTCACGTAGGTAGAAAAAATAATAATGGATCACGACGTTTCGATCGCCACACAAGCATTCTCACTGAGTCTCAAGACTCTTGTTCAGGAGGGGCCTGACAACTTTTCGCAGGAGTAATTTGGATGTTTGGCTAGTACCAGTTACATTGTATGTTGTTGTTGTTTTGCTGTGGGAGTAAACCCATACAGAGAAAGGGACCAGAATGAGGAAAGCGAAGCCAGGCAGTCCTTCAGAAGATGTCATGCACGGGCGTGACCACTGCACCACCCTGCCGCCCAAACAAATGTAATTTAAATAATGTACAATACTGGCAAATAAACCCTATTAGTATCAACTGAATTTGTGGACAATGTGGCACGTGTATAGCTGCATCGGTGTTTCTAAAAGTCGTGTTCAAATTGCTTATTAAAAATATTATAAAGAACAGGTTTCTCACCTCTGGTTTCATTTGACTTACCGGTTGTCCTCATTATGTGTGTCACAGGTAATATGGCAAGGAAAATATTATGCAGCACGAGTTGTAGGATTAGGGCAATTATGGTGACACACGTGACCCCCTCTACACAAGTAACAGCTGAGAGTCAATGCTGGGATGTTGTGCGATTGGTGCAAGCGACACATCATTGTGTTTTGATGTTGAGCTGTTAAAATTGCACTGTTGTGAGGTGAGGTCAAGGCCGATAACTGCTTCCAGCGGTGTCAAGATCAGCATTTTGAAGAGGCTCGCGGAGGATGATACTGGGCACTGGGGTGCAGTTTCCCTCCATGAACAACAGAGGGCAGAGGAGCGACGCTCACAACAATAATTGGCGGAGCGCCGGGCGTATAAAAGACAAAGTTGGAAGAAAGTTTATCTCGGGGAGGTAACCCACAACACCTGGGTCTGTCCCGCGTGTTCACACGATAACGCGTTTTCACTACGTTGAGATTTATAAGGGCACGGGGTGACCAATAAAGTATGAATTGGTCTGTGATAAGCTCGGCCCTGATAAGGGGTTGACAGATATGAAATAATCGAGCAGACAGACACGGGCCTGACTTCATCCACAGATGCCTTGTTGAGTCTCTAATTTTTAGGATTCTGCTTGGGATGTCTTGCCAATTCCTCAGCAAATAATGTGTACGTGTGAGTAACCAGACCTACCTGAGATCTCACGCCTCGTAGAGAGCCAAAATAAATATCGTACGTTTATAGATTGCTCGGTAACCTCCGTTCCATGCTGCCATCGACTGGCCAAGAATGTGGCCTGTAGATGCTGCCATCTGCTGGCCACTGATGTAGATGGCAGCATGTAATGTGGTGAATTGCGGTCGTTGAGATGAGTTTTGATTGGTGAGATGAGTGAGGTTGGTGCAGTGGATGAGATGGGTGCAGTCAGTATGGTGACTGTGTGGTTGGTGTGGTGAATGTAGTGGGTGGTGTGGTGAATGTAGTGGTTGGTGTGGTGAATGTAGTGGTTGGTGTAGTGAATGTAGTGGGTTGTGTGGTGAATGTAGTGGTTGGTGTGGTGAATGTAGTGGTTGGTGTGGTGAATGTAGTGGTTGGTGTGGTGAATGTAGTGGTTGGTGTGGTGAATGTAGTGGTTGGTGTGGTGAATGTAGTGGTTGGTGTGGTGAATGTAGTGGGTGAGATGAGTGTAGTAGGTGTGATGAGTGCCATTTGTGCGGTGAGTGGAGTTGGTGTTTGGTGAGTGAGGTGAGTGTGGTGTGATTGGTGAGGTGTAATTGGGGTGGTGAGGTGGGTGAGGTGTCATTGGTGAGGTAAAGTTGGTGAGTGTATCAGTGAGCACCTGGAGGATTCTCCTCCACGGTCGCCTTTGTCTCCCCCAGTAGCGGTGTTCACTCCACTCCTCACCAGGAACTCATCTGAGGCTGAGTCGACCTCACACTCTCTCACTGTCTCACAACAACAACAACAACCGCCATTCGCCACTAAGTGGCGGTGACGTCACCACGACGCTTGTGCCAGGCCATGTGCACCTTGAGGCCACGTGAAGTGTCGAACGCCCGCTGGCAGGAGGTCACGGGGCAGACCCAGGTGGTGCCACGGGTCGACTGACTGAGATGACTGAGATGACTGGCTGATGCACCACCTGTGCCCCCTGCTCACACTCACGCACGCGCACTCACTCACAAGCGCGAGTTCGCGTTTTCAGGCGATATAAAATAATTTATATTTCATGCCAGTTGGTTCTGAAGGGCGGCTGTTTGTAATTTGGGCGTTCGTAAGTCGAGGACTGTCTGTAAATAAAGATTCCGATTGTGGGGCTTTCACCGTGGGATGAGCTTGGCCCGATCCGCAGGGGCGTGGCTTGCACGACAGTGGGCGGGGCATAGCCGCGACGGGCGTGGCTTATCCAGGAAGTGGAGACCGCGATCGCCGGACTGCAAGCCAGACAGAAGCGCGCTCCTTTTAAAGTTAACAACAACATTGTTAAATGTAAGTAGCGCCTCTCTACTTTATTATTGTTTTATTTGTTTAATACATTACTTGTGGTGCCGTGAGTCGAGTGAAATCAGTCAATAACCTTGCTAGACATGGTTAATCTTTTAATAAGGGGCGCCGCGGTGTCGAGATGTTAACTACCTCGCTAGGCCTACAGCAGCGTGGAGGTTCCATCGAGACCCTGACGCCTGCTCTGTATTTGTTTATTTTTTTCCCCTGTGGTCGCGTAGATTCTTCTCCTGGTCCTTCGGTTTTCCCCTCCACATTTAGAAACGTGAGTTTAGAGTACTTGACTGCTATAAATGTCGACATGATAAGCCACTTTCGTTGAGCTATCATTTGTGTCCAGGTCGCTTCTGATAAGAGTTATATAGCTCAGTGGGCCTTACCTGGTTAAATAAAAATAGTTTATAGTTTAGTTTATAGTTCATAAGGACTCGTGACAAGGGTCAGTGTCTACTTCAAATATTGTTCAGGCTCTGGAGACCTCCAAAGTTATTCGTGATGTTATACATTTGGTTCGTTTTGAGCATAATCGCGACCTTATATAATTATGACGTGATGCACACGCTGAATATACGCACACAAACATCGTGTACACGTGTGTCGTGCCCTCTATTGTCCACATAGACGGCTTGTGCTGACGAGAGAACGGTCTTAATGTACAATGTCGTGACATGTATCAGCCCTTTGTCGATCCAGCGTTTTGATAGAGGCCTCCCCCACACCATGTCGTTCGTGGGAGTTGTTTAACCATACTTCACCATGCCGGTCAATGCGGGTTTGGTGAAGTGAGGAGGCCCAGAAACTTGTATATGCAGATACGAGTTTGCCTGTGCTTGCATCTGCAGAATTACATTCTCACACATCTTCAAGTATAGTTTAATACTTCTAAAATGCATTAATTATTGATGATTCCATAAAGTACTGTGGTAAAAAGAAAATAACTTGATTTGAATACTTTGTTGAACAGGGAATGCTTTGAGTTTGTGGGTTGAATCCATTAGTGCGGAGTTGTGTTATTTCCCCATTTGCAAGGTGGGGTCTCTCTGGGTTCCACTCACACAAACATCTCAATGCAATGGGACCTTTCTGAAAATGCAGTACTTAGACTCAATGAAGCTTTCCTGGGTAACTATTTAACATTGTAATAATTAGCATGAGAGATAATGACGTTCACGTATAAGTGCCATTAATAGTACTATACTGTACTTTTATTGAAGACTATTTTACGTAGTTGTTTGTAAAAAAAGTGTCCATTCTCAAAACTTTTTAACTGGCCCTCGTACATAAATGATATTGCAATCTTTATGGAGATTGCAAGTCAGAGTGTTGTGAATAGTGGAGTGAACGTGTGGTGCAATCATTATATTGTTGGTGTGTATATACAGAAAGGCCTATTTGGTGGGTAACATTAGGAAAATGGAGGTAGTTGGTCATTGTTGTTTAGAAACAAAATATTATTTGGGTGGATAAGAGGAGTAAAATCGTACATGATAGGAACTGCAATATTGTGGAGTTCTGGTATAATGAGTTGTAGTATATATGAATCTTATGTCACCTTAAGTATGCCTTTGTGAGTACACTCGTGACACGGGTGTCATGCGCGTGACCTTTGTCTTTGTTTCAGATGTGCGAGAGCAACTCCGCTGTGAGTCATGGTGGTGCTGGGAGAATTGCCTTTACCATCGATGGCACTTCATCAGCACCCGTCTCAACCCCACCTCAATCCGGTAGAGTTACAAGACCGAAAAAACTTATCTCTTGTGACGTCTGTGGGAAAAAATTCCAACTGGCATGGTGCCTAGAAGCCCACGTAACAACGCACAAAGAGACCCATGACCAATGGTGCCGCATATGTGGACAAAGGTTTGAACAGCTAGGAAAATTTAAAAGGCATGTGAAGACCCACGAGAAGGATTACGTGATAAAGGGTGCACCAGGCTTGGTGAATAACGGCAGTTTTGCCAATGCGGTGTTGAATCCACCATCGCCCTATGAGATGTGCTCAGTCTGCGGAGTTTTATGTCCTATTGAAATCCTGAAAACTCATGAAAGTCTTCACGCACAGTTCTTGTACAGACCGAAGCCTGAACATGATTACGCTTCGACAAAAGATAGCGGCGTTAAGATAAATGACATGAAATCCAATTTTCCTGAATGCTTTGGCCTAGTTCCACATCAACAAACTGCTTCACCAGTCAGTGAGAATAAACCATACGCTGCTCTCGATCCTATTACGAGCATGAAAGTGTTGATGGCCTTGCAGCAGAAGAAGAAGGAAAAGCGACGTAGACCTAAGTCCATTAAAAGAAAGAAGACCACCACCAGCGTCACCAATTGCAGCAGTAGCAACAGCCAGAATTCGGACATCAAGAGGATGGACTGCACGGAAGCAGGAGGCTGCGTGGAGCGGAACATCCCCAAGGTGGATGAACCCAACCTGGCACCTTTCGGTACGTCCGAGTAATGCACACACTACATTTCATTTGGATGTAATTCATAATTTCACAAATTAGTTAATGTACGCATATGTTGACCATATCTGTATGCCTGCGCTGAGGAGTCTAGAGATCTGATGTGGTGCTGCTCGGATGTTGGGTTAAACCATGAAACTCTGGGTTTCAGTCACCGAGCCATGATTAAACTGGCTTCTCATTGATGGTCTTATCCAGTTACCAAACACTTCTTCCAGCAAACACTTCTGATGTCGCGTGATGTGTAGGAAATTGCAACAACCTCCTAGTGGATAAAAAACGGTCACGAAGGGATGTCATGAGCAGTGCAATGATATCTCCTTCCACGAGCTGTTCCCTTACATGAGGTGGTTCACTGCTGTGTGAGAGTTGCACAGGGATACTTCATCTCATGACATGGAGCCAATAGCACCATTGGAAGGAAACTGAGAAAAATACATTGCTTGACAAATTCCAAAAATTATCTATTTCTTAACCGGGGTAAATTTTACTTAAACAAGTGGGTAAATTTAGGGAACATTTTTGAATGTATAGACCGAGTCATTTCCACGATGGGAATTTCCTCTTCATTGTACTCACACCTAACTTCCATGTGTATTTACTCGTTCTATTGCAGGTAATTATTGTGTAATTAATGAGCTGTAATAGAATAATCTGGCTCAACCACCTCAATGTTAAATTATAGTTGTTGCTCTGCATCAACATCAACCACACGAAGAAGTGCAAAATGTTGGGGCTTCAAAATAAGCCCCAAAAATGTATTATGATATTTTTCAGGAAATCAGTATCTTGCTTTTCTACTATTTGTACGTATGTTGAACTTCTTTCGTACCATACGTAGCCAACCGTGCTAATCGGAGGTATTTGTTGCTGGCCATTTGGCATTTTGGGCCTTTGGGCCTGTGCTCAGCAACCGTGATTGATAAAACGTCCCATATACATAGTAATGCTATGGCATCCACTGCATGGTGATAAATAAATTATGTATTAGCGCGTGCGTGTGCTCAACGGTGGATGTCTTGTGTTCCAGAGGAAAAGCCCTTCCCGTGCAGTGACTGCTCGTACGGAGCGATGCAGAAGTCGAAGCTCAAGAGACACGTCCTGAGCGTTCACCACGTGCCCTTCGATAGCGCGCTGGACTCCGACTGCCCCAAGAAGAGAAGGCGTCTGGCTGGGTGCCGAGACCACGGCTCAACTCTGGATTTGGAGCGCGCACGATGCTCACGGAGAACTCCCTGATGATTTATTTCATCCTGAGGCTGAGGTACCACGTGTGGGGCGATGAACTCAAGGTTTTGTGCAGCGGACATTTCCATGATGAAATTTCGTCACGTTCACTGCTGCGAGGTTACATCTATTGCCGTATATTTTTAGTCAATTGCTGTATTTTATGGTATACAATATATTTAATAAATTGTCCTAATTTCATAACCCATCAGGTGCAGAAATCAGAGGCGGGGAGGGGGATTATTGAAATTATATAATTGATTAGTAATCATTTAATTAGTATGTTTCCTCTATAAGTAATGATAAATGTGAGATGTCTTCTTCTTCCACGCGTTTGTTCCACTCACGTGGGGTCCGCCGTCCTTGCCACCTTCTCCACACCGCCCCGTCCCGCGCCATCTCTCCCTCCGCTCCTCGGGCCACCACGTTCGACCGCATCACCACATCGCCCCACGTCTTCTTCTTCTGCCTTCATCTCCTCATCTTACAATTACAATTACTTAATAATACGCTTCCAGGCCGCACTAAGCCTGTAGCTGTCAGAGAGGTTAAAATAATACAAATTTTCTCAGTTTCAATGGATTCTCGAATTAGTCTTGACCAGTAATAATGAGTTTTACACAACACTTCATCGTTATCAAAATACATTAAGTGTTCTTGTTGGCAAGCATGTACTGCAACTTCCGACAGTTATGTTTGAGAGTGTTTAATATTTATTTGGTGTTCCTTTAGTCTTACGCTAATGTTACGTCCCATCTGTCCAATGTAACATCTGCCACATAAGCCATTAATCCGATACACACCATCCGTTGACAACTTAGGCAATTCATCTTAAGTACAAGATACTATTTTTTGAATTTTGTGTACCGTGCCAAATCTTACTTAGATGTTTAGATTTTTGCTTTTCCAAAACTCGAGCTAATTTCTCAATTACTCCCACGATATATGGTATTTTAATTGTTTAATAACCTGATTCAGCAGTATTGCTGTTCGATCTTGGTTTAGCATTCATTGCTGTTAATTATTTGAGCATTTTCTTTGGTTCTTTCGGTAAAGTCACGTAGAATGAGAATAAAATAATAAATTGATAAAATATCAATTTATTATTTGATAAAATATCAATTTATTATTTTATTCTCATTCTACGTGACTTTACCGAAAGAACCAAAGAAGATGAATCATTGCAGTCACGAAAGCTTTAAATCGATATTTGAGCATTATTGTAGACATTCAATCGTAGCGTTTCTTTGACATGTTCAATCTCTCTCCCCAGACATTCACCATCTGACACTGTTTTAGCCAGATGTATGAGCATCTTGATGAGAGAGGTTTTCTGTACGGGGTGATGATGCGAATCTGCATTCAGATAGGCATCAGTATGCGTTCCCTTTTGGTAAACGCTGTGTGTGTTATTTTACCATTTAGGCCTCGTCCGATAAATCACCTCTCCCAAGGAAATAAGTATTTAGAGGCCACACGGGACCGGGGGGGGGGGGAGTTTATCGTTGTGTCTGTTGCTGAGAGCAGATAGCGCGCAATGGAGAGCTTGCTCAGAGCGGAGCTGGGAACGTACTCGGCGAGGACGCTGGGCGCTTCGGCCAGTGGAGGCTGCATCAGCACCGGGCAGAGCTACGAGACGGGGCGCGGACACGTGTTCACCAAGATCAACGCCAAGAGCGGGGCACCCTCCTCTACGCCTCCTCTACGCCTCCTCACCACCTCACCTCCTCTACCCTTCTCCTCGCCTCCTCTACGCCTCCTCACTACGCCACCTCACCACGCCACCTCACCTCCTCACCACGCCACCTCACCTCCTCACGCCACCTCACCTCCTCACCACGCCACCTCACCTCCTCACCACGCCACCTCAACACCTCACCACCTCACCTCCTCTACCCTCCTCTTCGCCTCCTCTACACCACCCTGCATTCTTGCCTCAACCTTCATTCATTCAGCCCTGTCATTAATGTATCACTTTTTTTTAGCTGCGACTACTAGCTAATTTGTCAGTTACTCCCACGATATATGGTATTTTAATTATTTAATAACCTGATTCAGCAGTATTACTGTTTGATCTTGGTTTAGCATTCACTGCTCTGTTAATTTGAGCATTATTGTAGACATTCAATCGTAGCGTTTCTTTGACATGTTTAATCTCTCTCCTCAGACTTTGACCATCTGACACTGTTTTAGCCAGATGTATGAGCATCTTGTTGAGAAAGGATTTCTGTTCGGGGTGATGATGCCAATCTGCATTCAGATAGGCATCAGTATGTGTTCCCTTTCGGTAAATGCTGTGTGTGTTACTTTACCATTTAGGCCTCGTCCGAGCAAAATATCCAGGAAAGGGAGTGTGTTATTCACCTCCATTTCCATGGTGAACTGGATGGCCGGTTTTTGTGAATTGAGATGATTTAGACATTCATTCATTAAGTGTATCCTTCCCATGTCGCCAGACAACCAAAGTGTCATCTACATATCTACACCAAAAAGTGGGTTTTAATGTACTTGAAGCAAGTGCTCTTGCAACCTGGGGGTTGAGGACCCCTGTGTTAGAGGCCACACGGGACGGGGGGTGGGGAAGTTTAACGTTGTGTTTGTCGCTGCGAGCAGACAGCGTGCAATGGAGAGCTTGCTCAGAGCGGAGCTGTGCACGGACTCGGCGAGGCCGCTGGGCGCTGCGGCCGGTGGAGGCTGCATCAGCACCGGGCAGAGCTACGAGACGGGGCGCGGACACGTGTTCACCAAGATCAACGCCAAGAGCGGGGCACCCTCCTCTACGCCTCCTCACCACCTCACCTCCTCTACCCTCCTCTTCGCCTCCTCTACACCACCTTGCATCCTGGCCTCAACCTTCATTCAGTCAGCCCTGTATCACTTTTTTTCGCTGCGACTACTAGCACCACCGTGGTGAATGTTGCAGTGAACTTCCCCTCGTTGATTCCCCCCTCCACCCACGTTAAGGGACTCGGTCTACCAGACACTTTGACCGCTTCGTCTCATCCACTCCGCGTTCAACCACCGCGCCTCACTGCAGTTCACAACAACGCACTCAACTAAACAACTCGGTCACCCACTCATCCAGTCACTAACCCAATCACCCTATCACACATTCATCCAGTCACTAACTCATCCAGTCACTAACTCAATCACCCTATCACACACTTATCTCGTCACTAATTCAATCACCCTATCACCCACTCATCCAGTTAACCACTCATCCAGTCACCCACTCATTCAGTCACCCACTCATCCAGTCACCCACTCATTCAGTCACCCACTCAATCACCCTATCACCCACTCATCAAATCAGCCACGTATCCAGTCACCCACTCATCCAGTCATCCACGCAATCACCCTATAACCCACTCACCCACTCATCTAGTCACCCACTCATTTAGTCACCCACTCAATCACCCACTCATCTAATCACCCACGCATTCAGTCACCCACGCATCCAGTCACCCACTCATCCGGTCACTGACTCAATCACCCTATCACACACTCCTCCACTCGTTTACTCAAACACTCACCCATTTACTCACCCACCCGCTCACCACCATGCAGGTCACCTCACTCTTCTTTTCAGATTTATCAGTTTGCACTGCTCCACTCTGGAATCCACACCCGGTCTTCCTGTTTTCCCAAACTCTTGAAACAATAAACTTGATCAATTTAAGGAACGCGTTTCTTTGATCTTAATTATCTAATTACTCATTGGACAGTTATGTATTATTATTTTTTATTGTTACTGGCCGTTTGGCGTTTTGTATTGTGTGGGGTTTGCATCGCTGTCAACCCCTCATCAGTGCCTACCTTATTACAGAACAATTCAGACCTTGTTGGTCACCCCGTGCCCCTTATAAGTCCCATGACAAGGGAGAAACACACAAATAAACTTAACAAAATGTTGCCCGTATTGAAACGGCCGTCTGCCGTATGGACCTGACAACTCACTCCCCCCCAACAGAATACGGGTAAACCGTGTGGGTTGGCGGCTATGGGTTTTGTTGTGTTTGCGAGTCCAAGTTATAGGACTGCACCCTGGGTTGTGCGTGGTTCTCATTGGTGGGAGATTCCCTTCGCTGTGTTGCACGCCAGTGGCTGGGGGCTGCCTGGGGCTAGTGACGTGTAAGCCGGTCCCAATGTGCACCGGCAAACATTTACCGCCAGGTGGCCCCAGTGTTTATTGCCCGTCTCCACGTGGATACCTGAAACCCATGTCAATCCACTGCTGGATGAGTCCCGCAATGAAGATACAATCAGTACATCCACTTAGCTTTTGGACTCCACCTGTTCCATTGGCGGCCGAATGCGAATCTAAATGTGCATACGTTAGAGACTGGTTAATGCGCATAGAAATCAAACCAATTGACCTACGACATTTGCCCCGTCAACTTTTGTAGAATTTTAGATGTGCATTACAGCTACTTTAGCCGGATGGTTGTGGTGGCTATGTATGCCTGTAATCCACGACTACGTGGAGGTGAGGGTTGGTGGATTACAAAAATGTTGCGACAACTCCCACCCCTTGGTCGTCAAGGAGGTAGAGAAGGCGGTGTCGAATAATGTGGACTCTGCCTGTTCCATCTGTAGATTTGTGATAGAGCATTTGATTGGATTTCTGCAGGTGCTCCGATTTCCTCCCACATGTAAACACTCATTAATCTTGATTTGAAGCTGTCGTGACTGCAGGAATCCTTACTCTTTGGTTCTTTCGGTAAAGTCGCGTAAGTAGAAAAAATAATAATGGATCACGATGTTTCGATCGCCACACAAGCAATCTCACTGAGTCTCAAGACTCTTGTTCAGGAGGGGCCTGCCAACTTTTCGCAGGAGTAATTTGGATGTTTGGCTAGTACCAGTTACATTGTATGTTGTTGTTTTGCTATGGGAGTAAACCCATACAGAGAAAGGGACCAGAATGAGAAAAGCGAAGCCAGGCAGTCCTTCAGAAGATGTCATGCATGGGCGTGACCACTGCACCACCCTGCCGCCCAAACAAATGTAATTTAAATAATGTACAATACTGGCAAATAAACCCTATTAGTATCAACTGAATTTCTGGACAATGTGGCACGTGTATAGCTGCATCGGTGTTTCTAAAAGTCGTGTTAAAATTGCTTATTAAAAATATTATAAAGAACAGGTTTCCCACCTCTGGTTTCATTTGACTTACCGGTTGTCCTCATTATGTGTGTCACAGGTAATATGGAAAGGAAAATATTACGCAGCACGAGTTGTAGGATAAGGGCAATTATGGTGACACACGTGACCCCCTCTACACAAGAAACAGCTAGGATTCATATTCTTGGTTCTTTCGGGAAAGTCACGTCGAAGGGAAACAATAAAATAATACAAATATAAAACAATAAAATTCTCGCGACCTTTTGATTGCAACACAAGCAATCATCATCAGGTGTGAAAACCACAAGAAAATTTGAAAGAACCAAGAATATGAATCTCTGCAGTCACTAAAGCTTTAAATCAAAATGTAACAGCTGAGAGTCAATGCTGTGGTGTTGTGCGATTGGTGCAAGCGACCCATCATTGTGTTTTGATGTTGAGCTGTTAAAATTGCACTGTTGTGAGGTGAGGTCAAGGCCGATGACTGCTTCCAGCGGTGTCAAGTTCAGCATTTTGAAGAGGCTCGCGGAGGATGATACTGGGCACTGGGGTGCAGTCTCCCTCCATGAACAACAGAGGGCAGAGGAGCGACGCTCACAACAATTATTGGCGGAGCGCCGGGCGTATGAAACGCAAATTTGGAAGAAAGTTTATCTCGGGGAGTTAACCCACAACACCTGGGTCTATCCCGCGTGTTCACACGATAACGCGTTTTCACTACAACGCGTTTTCTCCGTCACAACGCGCTTTCTGAGCGGACTACTTTCTTGAGCTGCGCGGTTGAGCGAGATGAGACGGTAACGCGGCGGCGGCGGCGGCGTCCCCTCAAGTTATTTGGACCCCCATCTTACCGTGCGTGGACATTATTATTATTTACGGGAGGAAAATAGTTTCCGCTTAACGCGGCACTTTTCAGGAACGCATCTACCGCGTTAAACGAGGACTCGCCGCGTACAGGTGCCGCGCACGCTGTATCGACCCTGGAGAAATCCGAAGCGCTATGAAGCTCTTGTTCACAGACGTCCAGTAAGGGGCGGGTGGTGTTGGTGGTGTGGGCGTCACCACGTGACACACAGCTTGTCCGTGGAGTCGATCGTGAGGGTGCCGACGTCGCCTAGGCAACGCCGCCCCCCCTCTGGCTCTGCTGCTGCTGCTGCCTCGCTCTGTGCACGCGAGGCGCCAATCCGTGACGCGGGCACTGTACGCGTTGCGTCACCGTTCACCGTGGGGGGCGGCGGGGCCCCACCTACGTCACGTCGTGTACAGTGGCACATTAATATTGACACTTTTACTCGTGTTTATGTGCCTCGTTATTAAAGGTGAGTTTAATAATAATCATGCTGCTGCTACACAATGTGTGCATTGATATATACGTACAGTTTATGTGTTTAAACGCGATTGTAGTTTATGGGCCCTTGAGGGATTTTTCGCCTCGTGTGAGGTTTTTATGCGCAACCTTAATTATTGCGCTTTTGTTAATCGTTAACATTTGGTCAGGAATAATGCACTTAAGATAAATGTTCTGGCGACGATATTTTGCAAAACAGACGATGGCAAAATTTCGATTTAAAGCTTTCGTGACTGCAAGGATTCATCTTCTTTGGTTCTTTCGGTAAAGTCACGTAGAATGAGAATAAAATAATAAATTGATAAAATAAAAGAACACAATAATATTCTCACGACGTTTCGGCCACAACACAAGCGGCCTTCATCAGGTGAAGGGGACGAGACTGTCTAATGAAGGCCACTTGTGTTGTGGCGGAAACGTCGTGAGAATATTATTATTTTATTTTATCAATTTATTATTTTATCTTATTCTACGTGACTTTACCGAAATAACCAAAGAAGATGGCAAAATTGTGTATATATTGTGCGATATGTGCCACTGAAACGGCAAGAAGTCAATAACAATGACTCGTGTTGAGTGTTTAATATGCAAGCAATGGGCCCACCACAGGTTCGTTAATGTTATAATGGAAGCAGTGAAATTAATGAAAATCTTTTGCTCTGCCATTTGATTTTAAATTACGACTCTTCAAAGAGCTTTGGTTGTAGTAAGCAATATTTGAATTTGTTTAAGCGATGCGTGAAACGCAGTCCGTGTCCTTCCTCGTCCATTTGTCTTCATTCCAACGTCAACTTTGTTCTGCCGGTCTCATTAAGGCCACATGGCCACACTGTGTCTCTTAGTTCTTGCAAGCTAAGCTGGAGTCAGTCTCTCTCATTAAGGCCACATGGCCACACTGTGTCTCTTAGTTCTTGCAAGCTAAGCTGGAGTCAGTCTCTCTCATTAAGGTCACATGGTCACACTGTGTCTCTTAGTTCTTGCAAGCTAAGCTGGAGTGAGTCTCATTAAGGCCACATGGCCACACTGTGTCTCTTAGTTCTTGCAAGCTAAGCTGGAGTCAGTCTCTCTCATTAAGGCCACATGGCCACACTGTCTCTTAGTTCTTGCAAGCTAAGCTGGAGTCAGTCTCTCTCATTAAGGCCACATGGCCACACTGTGTCTCTTAGTTCTTGCAAGCTAAGCTGGAGTGAGTCTCATTAAGGCCACATGGCCACACTGTCTCTTAGTTCTTGCAAGCTAAGCTGGAGTCAGTCTCTCTCATTAAGGCCACATGGCCACACTGTCTCTTAGTTCTTGCAAGCCAAGCTGGAGTCAGTCTCTCTCATTAAGGCCACGTGGCCACAGTGTCTCTTAGTTCTTGCAAGCTAAGCTGGAGTGAGTCCCTCTCATTAAGGCCACATGGCCACACTGTGTCTCTTAGTGCTTGCAAGCTAAGCTGGAGTCAGTCTCTCTCATTAAGGCCACATGGCCACACAGTGTCTCTTAGTTCTTGCAAGCTAAGCTGGAGTCAGTCTCTTTTCAACATATGTCCCACCAAATTCTGTATTAATAATGTTCCAGTTTCTCTATATGTTTTTAAATTTAGATTTAAATTAATCTACATTTTAAAATCCACAAATCTGGCTGCCTCCTGATGATGCTGGTTGTAATTACTGGCGAAACGTCGTACTCAGATTGTTAATGTTGTGGCTTTGCTCTCTAACACACAACCGGTGTGCTGTACTAGTAACGAATTGGCATGTTCTGTTTAAGTGACAAACCTTACTAATTGGCTGTGTCGGGTGGTGGTGGGTTTACCGACATATTTTTATATTTACGCGATCTTACCCAAAAAACCTGTATTATGTAAAAATACATTTATTTTCCTCCTTTCTTTTTGGACAGTTTAAAATCTCTAACGTTTTTCAAATTGTTCTGATGTACAGTGCTACATTTCAAATTACTGTCATGTTTGCAACGGGTTGTTTAAAATATATTTAAATGGTGTAGATTCATGTTTAAACTCGCTTCGAATCTGCATTCATCATTTTCTTCTTAAGCAGTCCGTAACCACAATTGGTACATCGATGCATGACCCATTTGATTATGGTTTGTTGATCTTAATTTATCAATTAAAATGTTATTGAGTGTGCCAAATCCTAAAGAGTGGCGTTTGAGTCGACGTTATTTATTTTATATTCACATGTGAAACGCCTGTGCACATGAATGTAATCCAGTTACACACTCTCCTACTTGTTCATCAACTCTCTTCGTGGTGTAGATTTGATGGCTTGTATAGCAACCATAATCAAACACAAGTCCGGGTGACTCATGATCCATGATTCACGATGCCAGTGGGCCAGGTTTCACTCTCAACTCTCTACCTGTGTGGCATGAATAAAACGCACCTGTAAATTTGACCTGAAATGATTGCACAACAATTGCCCCGCCTTCATGCGATGTTTATCCTCCACTGTTTATCTGGCTTTGACCTGAATTATATAAAAGTGTGGCTGTGCAACTGCTGTAGAGTCACATTGGTATAAACGCATTTTACAATATGAACAGCGCATTGAAAACGCGTACTATTTTATGTATTGTTTAACAAGTGTGTTTACAAATCCACACTGAGAAACACGATGATTGACAGAGGGGAGTAGATTATGTTTTCGATAGTGTATTTAAATAGAGCTACTGTAGGTAAGTAGTTTTCAGTTTTAAAGGCATAGTTTAACAAGTCAACACTTGCCACCATCCTTCAAACCCATTGGTGAAAAAGACCACAGTTTATGTTTACATTATAATATGTTTACATTATATATAATATATAATATAATGTTTACATTATATATATTATATAATGTTTATATATAATATATAACATAATGTTTACATAATAATACATTGTTTACATTATATATAATATAATGTTTATGCAAAAGCCGGAGACTTATGGGACCCTGGGGTCCCACCATAAGGTTCATATGAATGGTTACCTAATAACTTTTGAAACACGGTAATCGCTGTGAAGTGCAGTTTCCAATTCTTATTGTTGACTCAATCTCTCTGGCCTTTCTATGCAATATGAAGAAGGGTCATTGCCCGAAACGTCGCTTATCGGATTTTTTCCCTTTTTCAAGGCACCAGTGCTACTGATGCATGAATTTGTTTGGTATTTGAAATGATACGAAGGCTCAGCAAGTGATTCCTTGCAGACATAAACAGAAGCGATACGCGCCACCCCAGCCACCCATGTCGCGAATCAATCGATTATCGCGATTGAGGGCTCGTGAATAAATTCTAGATTCAACGCCTTGTTTTAAAACGTGAACACAGCCGGCTCTAGTGACTGGAGTGGGTGGGTGTTGGACAATGTGAAACAATGACACGCAACGTATACAAATCTAAAACATAAATTCTTACGCACGCGATCCGGTGTGCATATCGCGATCTTCAGGATGAATGATCACGTCCGAATCAATGCGTCGTCGTTGCTCCCCTAGCATGCGCTCTGCGTAACCCGCTCGTGTTGTTGTTGTTGTTGTGTGCGACAGAGTTTAGGACCTTCGTGGCCAAGAGCCGCAGCTCCCGAGGCAAAGGAGTGATGGCACGCTTCAAGGTGCCGGACTTGCTGAAGCATCTCATGGAACGATACGGGGCTCCGGATATTCACGATCTGGGCATCCGTATCACCAGCATACCTCTGGGCATTTCCCTACGTGCCGTGCCTGCGTGTACGAGCGTGTGTGTGTGTGTGTACATGTGTATGCATTGCGTCGCTTGTTGACTGCGAATTGTATTATTATTGGATGCCTCAAGTTATACTCTTTGGTTCTTTCGGTAAAGTCACGTAGGTATAAAATAAAATAAATCACGACGCTTCGGGCGCGACACAAGCGTCCGTCATCAGGTGATAAAGCCTTGGTGTGCTACTGAGGCAGACTGTTTTAAATGGTTTGAAATGTGTGTAGCCCATGGGTCATAAAGAAGTGTCCAGGGCTAGTGATGTTAACGTGAGAAATTAGCGTGTAACTGTAAGGTAGGAAAGCGGCCTCCTCCTCGATTTTACGTGACTTTACCGAAAGAACCAAAGAGTGTGGATTCCTGCAGTGGCGAAAGCTTCAAATCAAGACTGCCTCAAGTATGTATTGTTGTTGCCCTTGAGGGGGTTTACTTTCGGAATTAAATGCGTTCTGGAATTGCTGACACACAGCCACAACGTACGTGTCGCTGTGTTCACACCTGAGAGTGACACTGCATCAGCCTTTTACCAATATTCCCCCGCCCCTGCGTTTGCCTTACACGGCCACAACGCTGAGCTATCCTCAGTTGCTCAGGCACACAAGTTTCACACCTGTCTCCCTGTCAAGTGAATGTGGTGTATCCTTTTGTCATGCAGTCTGAGACAGACTTCCAACACGACTTCAGTTTTGTGGGTGCAGTGCTGTGACAAGAGCACTGAAGTGACTGCTCGTGTAAGTACATCATGTTAATATATACCGCTCCTTACAGAAATCTTCTTTCCCGAGTGGTTGTGCATTTGTCGCTTGTTTCAGAGGTTTGCGATTCGATCCCAGGAGTCGCCCTAGTTAATATTGCGGGTGTATTATCCAAAACTGCATTTCTATATGCTTCACAAATAATGTAAAAAAAAATCCCGTGTTGTTAATAATGAATGAGGAGGACATGTGTGCCGGCGTCAGAATCAAAATTTGCAAATCTAAACAAGTACTCAGAAATGACTGGATTGGGTAAAACCACAAGTATATATGTTGAACTTCTTTCGCACTGTACGTAGCCAACTGTGCTAATCGGAGGTGTGGAGGACAACAAACTGAACACAAAAAGCAGTTCTAAAGAAATTGTTTTCAATCTATATTTAAAAGTGCATAGCTCCAATGGCTTCCTAATATCGGAAGGAAGAGCATTCCAGTTGACCGCAGAAGCCCATCTGATAGCGAGTGATGCGGTGACTGTCTTTGTTCGATGGCTTGCCAAAAGCCACTGCTGCTAGGATGATCCACCAATCCCATCTCTCGATTGCAATCGTGCATTAGCAGCACACCTTGCATTCGCTGTTGAACCACTCGTCCATCACGTGTTCCATCATTGCAACTACAGCACTGCCCTGCACCTGTGGCCGCCACAGTTGCTAACATTGTGTTGTTTGTTTAGGTGATCGGCAAGGCCCAGAAAGGCGAGCGGGAGGTGATGGACCGTGGGCTGGCTCGCATTGAGTGTGACATCAAGCAGGAGGTGGAGGGCCGGCCACACAAGATCAAGAAATACCTGTTGGAGTCGTTCCCCTTGCCAGGGACGAGCGCCGATCTTCGCCAACAGTTCACGACACAGCCGGCGGCCGAGATGGTGCTGCAGGTCTTCCAGAACGCCGATGACATCTTTGTGAATAAGCTGAAGAAGGTGGGGCCATGGCGTCTGGACTTAATGCAACAAAATTACCGTGCGAGAAAGTTCACGCATTTGCTTAGATTTGTCAAAGATTTTCCAAAATACATTTGTTCTCGGAATTATTTAATGAGTGATAATCGCCATACGTTTCAAGTCTGTCGATACTTCCACCAGTATCAATGGCTTGTTCTACCACTGAATTAACTCTCCTCTATAATATTTAGGGCCATCGCTTTCACAAAATTCAGTCACACGTTGAGACAAAAGTAAGGGGGGCATTGAAATCGGTAGGACATCTATGCACGTGTCACCCTCTATTTGTCCCAACAGAGTGATATGGCTGCACGTGGTTTGGGTCCTTTGTTGTTTCCACCAACAGTGTGTGCAGGACTTCTTGGGGCAGGTGAAAGGGGACACGCTGGCCCAGAAGCTGTTTCAGTTGGCCCTGTGCTGTGGCTCCCTCGAGACTCCTCGCGACCTCGTGGTCAAGGAGAAACCGGCCGCGTTTCTCGGCAACATCAGCACTCCCGACACCAGACCGCCGCCTCCTCCGGGGAGTAAGGAGACAAATTTGCATATACATTAGACTCTCGATTGTCCGCGCTAATTACGGGGAAGATGGCTGCGGATGATAAAAAATCTCGGATTATCCAAATATATCTATTTTCTGCGGATCTCTATGCCACAAACTAACGATCGACCGATCGATGCACGTGGTCGGTGATAAAACTTTCCTGCTCCTGAGCAGAGGACTCGGCCCTCTAAGTAGATAGCAGAGCCACGCCAATCACCATCAATCAAACTCCACCCACTGTTGTAAAGATATGCAACTACTGTACTGTCGAGGTGATCACGTAGATTTCGGATTCATGGGCGCACATATTTGCTCGATATAAGCACGTGACTTGTAACAAACATTTCCAAGAATTACAATGTATAACTATTTTTAGATTATTAATTTGGGCCTAAGGGGAAATCCATGAGTTATTAATAAGTTAAAATCTCATGTGCGTGGTTAATCCGCAAATCAGATAAACCGCACACGGATAATCAAGAGTCTACTGGATTGCACGTGCGCTGAATTGTCGTAGCTTCTCTAAACACCTTATTTCACATCTCGTCTCGATTATTACTAATGCATTAGTAAGAGTTTGGCATATCACGACGCATCAGTTTATCAAATTTACATCGAGATGACCCGGGTGGCTGAGAGAGATTATTAGCATTGAGCTGGAAACGCTGAGATCCTGGGTTCGAATCTGGGTAACCACCTGTGATTAAACTTGCTTTTGTCAAGTGCAGCCAGTTGATGGTCTCAGCTCGGTCATTAATGACTGTCAAAAAAACCCAAAACATACTCAATAAATGGCTATGCACTTAATTTTACCAAGTCCAATATCGGCTCAACAGAGTGGGTGGGAATGTGCTTCCCTTTACTCTGTGGACCAGAGGTCACTAGAAGCAATGTCAGAGGTAGCTTTGTGATGTTCTCTTCTGCGGGCCATTCTCCAATAGGACGGGTTCCGCTGCTCCGTGAGAGATCCGAGTGGATACTCCGTCTCATGACACGATATCGAAAGCACAATCTGAATAAAATTTAGTTTCTTATATTGTACATAAGGGGTCAGACCACGGAGGACCTTCAGAATGCTGAGTGTGAACTTGAAATTGATTCTGGACTGGTTCAGGGGATAGTTGAACAATTCGAATATTGGGGCGATATCGTCTTGCATACGGGTGTGAGTGAGAAGTCTGCCAGTGGTTTTTTTAGGCCATCATCTAGATTTTTGGGTTAGATCACGTAAACATGCACTCAATAATACGCGTTAAAATGCACTTTTTACGTGACCTAACCCAAAAATCTCAATTATGGATAATATTGGTCGCGAAGGCCTTCGTGTTAAACTTGTTTTTTGAGTCATCTGGAGAGTGATGATGAAACTTATCGGGAGGCCGTAGATGAGACGTGGGGGTGGGGGGGCAGAGAGAGAGTTGCAGTTGTTGAGCCTATTGGAGCGAGTTACAGCATCGTTGTCCTCTCCTACAATGGCATTGCTTGTCTCCTTCGCAGAGGCGGTAGCCGAGCATCTGGTCCGTCTGCTGAGCCACGCAAGTACCCGCGCTGTCACACCTGGAGAAACAGCTTGCCGAGCACTTTGACTCGCGCGACCTCCCCAGCCTGGGCCTCGGCTCCTTCTTGGACATCCTCCATCGCGACGCCCAGGTGCGTACGTGGCGTGCGTGAGCCCACCCGCCTCCAGCTGGTAAGAGGCAGTACAGCAAGTAGGTGTACGACACTGCCCGTGCAAAGTTTGAGTGTACTTACCGCCTCCGAGTGGCGCTCAATGTTAAGTTTGTTTCCAAAATTGTGCGCGGTAATATTAGTTTATTATTACGAACTTAAAACTCATTTGTCGATAACTCGAATACGTTTAAGCGTTATGTAATAACTGCCAATTCAGAGCGCAACAAAGTGTCACGTAAGATGCATGGGTTTTCTCTTGTCACTCTTAAAAAATATCTGTGAATTTGGCAAACATCCCAAAGGTAGATATTGAAAATCACCGTTAAAATTGAGTGTACAGCGGTGACATTCAGATAAAATATATGATAACACTATATATGCAAAGTGGCCAGGTGGCTCAGAGATCAAAGCGGTGCATTGGCAATAATGAGATTCTGGGCTTGAATCTGGATTTTGACCGCTTGGGTTGAAACCGAGGTCTCAAGTCTTATCAAGTCGATCGTCCGAGCCCCGTCACCAGCGACTGCACAAAATTACAGTCTCATTAAACTTGAGTTTTGCACTTCATTTTCCTAATTCCATCTTTGAGAATAACAATTTCAGCTTGACTCTCGTGCGCCGCACAATCTCATAACACAGCTAATGTGAAAGTGTTGGCTCCTATTGTGTACAAGATAAAAGGCCACCCCCCACATTTTATGACACAGGGCCTGCACGGCTATGCGAGATTTACGAATGGATGATTTATTTGTCTCTTGACATTACGTCGATAGTGCATTTGGAAAACTAAAATTGAGAACGAATTTTGTGTTAATTTGCAAACTTAAATCTGTAATATTTAATCAGTTTTCGTGCACTGCATTGTGAGATGCAGCTCCATGCGTATCGTTTAGCTTTAAGCTGGTGTTTGCCTTGCGGTCGCCTCGGTGTCAACCAACTGATGTTGACGGATTTGTTGTGTCTGTGGTAGCTGTTGGACGAGACTGGGGTTGTGATCTCTGCCCTGGGTGGATCTGGAGCCACAGCGGGAAGCTTCTGTCCAAAGCGCGACGAGCTGCATGGAGTTCATCCACCAGTGCGGCAGCCTCGACACCGCAGCGGTGAGACACGGGCCCCAGTAGGGGCCAGAGGGGCGGCTCAGAGATGGGGATAAGGATTTGGAGATTTAGGGCGCTCGCGGAAATAAACTCTTCAACTCAAAGCGCCTTACAGCAACGTCTCATCTCAACCATTCCATTGCTCTGCGGCAGTCTACCCGAGGAGACCCCCCCCAATGGCAGCTGTTCCTATTTGGCACGTGGTGCACGCACTACCGGCCTGTGAATGGACATGTCTGCCAATTGGGAGCGATGTTTGAGTTTCCTACATGGTTTTTTCCCCGATAAAGTAATTTGCAAGTATTTGATCTGATTTGGAAAATTTGGAACATGATGCGGTTACACGTGGCCAATTCTATTTTTTTAATACAGTGTCACAGGATTATTATCATACATTGTGAAACAGATCTCTTTGTTTATGGTGAATAAACCGGCAACATTAACCCGGGCGGATGCTGGGCTTGAACCGAGAACCACCACTCGACCATGTTTCCATAAATTTGTGCAGTCACATTAACGCTGTTCACGTCGTACGCAATGAATACTTTATTATTAGCACCACCTCTGGACCTGTTTGGCCCCTGGTCCATTTTGAGAGGTCTTGTAAGGGCGGCATATACAGTTTGATTTTATATCGGCAGAGCAAATAGCCAATGGAAAACCACCCGTTCCGTGGGGGTGCTACGCGCTGGCACGGATCGGATGCGCCAGTGGAAAAGGGCTGCTAGCAACCCGGCCGCCTCCAAACGAAAGAGAGAGGGTTCCAGGTCTCTGTTGTTGGCTGTGTGCTCTGCAGCTGCCGGCCGTGGACTGTGCTGTGGGGCAGCACTACGGCGTGCATTCCTGCCGCAACCTTGGGCACGGCCCCGTGGCCAACCTGGTCAAACTGGCGCAGAAGGCCAAGCCCGGTGGCAGCAGCGGCGGTGCCCATCGGTGTGCCGTCTTGTACGAGATGGCGCTGTGTGCTCGCGACTCGAGGTTTGGCAGCCCCCTCCAAAGTGCCCTCCTCCTCACCTCTCTGCTCACCTCGTGATCTGCCTGACCGCCACGGGTCGCTCCTCAAAATTGTTGAGTCGGCGACAGACACTTGGGGTTCTTTAATCTTTCACATCAAAGGGTCAGTGAGCCACACCAATATGCCATTGGTAATGTAACTTAAGGATTCAATGTTCAAAGCAAGTGATTGTCGAGACAAACTGATGATTGTGTGTGTTACACCCCTCTGGCGGTCCACTGCCTGATGAAGGCCTCGCCACGTTGCTTTGGTCATGGGGGTTGTTGCACCAAACTTTACCACGCTTGGTGAAGGGGGCGCGGATTAGGTTCAGGACTTGTTCAGATATCAGTCACCACTGACGTTAGCCATGGCTAGGAATCCAACTCGGATCGCCGCGTTAGTATCGCAGTGCACCAAACATTGCAGCAGTGCTTCAGAAATCATTCCGAAGTTGCTTGATATTGCACACAGTTTGAATAAACCATCATTTCTTCAGGAATATATATTTGTAGTTAAAAGTTTACTTTATACATGCTGTGATCGTTATAAAGAGTTGTGCTAGTTAGTAGTAACAGCGCGATACATTGGTTAAATCGATTAATATTTATTATTCAGCTGACAATTCATGTATTGAATTGCACGTGTAAGAATCAACTTCAAAAAATTGTATCGCTTTTTATTTTAATAGTTTCACATTGCCACTGCAGAGAGTCGACATGATCAGTGTAAGTTCAAAAGAACTGACACACCTTGTGAAAAACCCAACGCAGAAGATCCCTGGGCTTGATATTCCACGAAGATCATGGTCCCCCTAAACCGCATCTGCACAAACCATGGCAGATGCGGATACCTGATGCACAAATGGAAAATTTTAAACTCTCCAGTGTTTGACTGTGGTCATCCAGAACAGATCGTACAACGTGAAACGACGCAATAGAAAATTAAAGTCAAGCCACAGTGCGATTGTGAAACATCCAACCCAAGCTATTCACGATATTGTGAACCACAGTCGTTTGTGCTCCTTCAACGGAGTAGTTTTAGTTTAGTTTAGTTTTCATTTATTTGGTTTAGCCCTGTGAGCCATTCGGCTCTTGAATCGGGTGCAACCTCAACAAACAAAAAAGACAAAAACATGAACAAGAAAACATCTTAAAGTGACTTTGTGCATGTGCAAACAGAAAATCCAGGAAAAAACGTCAAAATATTCCTGATATAGCACCGTACACCAACGCTGTGTGCAAAAATCCCAGTGGGATGCAAGACAAACAACAACAAGAAAACTTAGATTAAGGCCATCAGTCTAACTCCGTACTACAATAAACAAAAACATGGCCAGACCAAAAAACTTTTAGAAATCACCAAAATAAAGCTATAAATGCAATGTAACAGTGATCATAGGAACTGTGACCGAATTTTTAACAATAAACTACATAAATAACATGTATCACCAAACCCTAGAGCCACAGCTGGCTGCATGAGTCACTCCACAAACAACAGGAGGAGCAGGAATAGTAACCCTACATGAAGCCCTCTCGTCGTGACCAGCAGACCTCGGACATTGGCTTATGGCTCCTGAACATGTTGCCCTCATGCGCAGGAATAGAATAGCTCAGGGGATGGCAATCTGAGTCTCCCGGTGCCGCATGCTGCTCTTTAAAGACTGTTTGGTGATGTTGTTTATGAAGGACCACTGTCTCGTATTCACCACAGTGCATTGCGCCTCTTGAAATATTGAGTTGAGTAGTCCCGGTAGTTGAGAAACTAAGGTAGTTGAGTACCCCGGGAACACGCTGTGGTTCGTGTCGCGTTAATAGCTCCGTACCATGCCGTGTAACTCGCTAAGCAGCCGATTGCTCGCGTGCAGTGGTAGTGCCGTGTTCATTGATAACACTGCACACTCCGTGCAGTGGTAGTGCCGTGTTCATTGATAACACTGCACACTCTGTGCAGTGGTAGTGCCGTGTTCATTGATAACGCTGCACACTCCGTGCAGCGTTGTGTGAGGATGGCTCACTAATTGAAAGGGGAGTCGTAGCTATCGCACTGTGGGGTGGTCATCGTCCTCCTCCCCCTGGGCATGTGCCGTGTGTGTTGTGTGCGTCGTGAGTCGTGGCGATGTAAACCCGGGGTAGCTCCTCTCTCCGTCTCTTCGTTTGTTGCTGTCCCGGCGAAGCTCGAGTTGGTGAGCACAACGCGTGGCAGATCCGGCTTCACCCGTTCCCACTCCTCCCAGTCAGCGACTCCCAAACCCCCACTCAATAATCGCAGATCACTACCCAGGTCCTTATCAACAAAATTATTTCTAACTAAACTATTTTTTGTATTCTTAACAATGTATCCACAGTTCAATTTTAAAGTACAATTTTACCGAGGCACTGTATGTTGTCTTGGTGTGGACTGTGGCTGTTTTTGCTATTGTTTTACTGCCTTTCCCAAGCTTGGAAATGTATGTATGAATGCAATTGTAACTTATATACTTCATTTATTTACTAATTGACAAACTATTTTTATTTTACCAGGTAAGGCCCACTGAGCATATATAGCAGTTTTTCAGAAGCGACCTGGCCATCGCAAATGATAGCTCAACGAAGTGGCTTATCGTCACGTGGACATTTATAGCAGACAAATATACAGCATGCGTGAGGGTTGGGATGGAACCCACGACCTCCTGCGTACCAGGGGAGGTAGTTAACATCTCCCAGCCACCGTGGTGCCCTGTGGTCACGTGAGGCCTTCCACTTCTGAATGGCTTGCGATGCATATTTGAACATTACTGCAAGCGTCTTAGCCTCGTTCATTCGGTATTCAAGGGGAATATTGCCATTTAGTAACGCTGTTTCAAATATTGCGCATTGAACTTTCGATTTTAATTTGCAATGTAATTACATTTGCAATGTAATTGTTGTCTTGTCGTGGTCTGGTGCTTTGTTGTGTTGCTGCCTTGCCCAAACTTGCATTTGTTGACAAATCGGCAGGAATCTATGTACTTTGTATTTTTAGCAACATGCTTACATTTTCTCCATCTTGCCTCTCATATCGTTTTTGTACATACCTCGCTGACCCGCCCCTACTGGACATATGTGAAAAGAGCTTCATAGCTCATTGGATTCCTCCAGGATGAAAAAAAAGATTCTGATTAATCAGTGGCACTGCCAACAGCCTGCATCCACACACGACCAAGCACCCCTTGTAATGCCATACACATGGTTCCTTTCCCATGGACATGTAATTCTGCAAATGTGCAGAAATGTCTGCCGTATGCAAATTACTCCAGACAAGTTTAGAGTATTAAACGCGACCTGTTGTGACTCGTCTAATGTGTATCGCGTGGTCGTTAGCACAGAAAGATGCGTCTGGTAACGTCCTAATGGACCAAACATCGTAAAAAGGAGGCTGGGTCTGCGTTGTTCAGAGTGACCACCATATACGTGGACTCTTCTACTTGCGGACGAGTTAGGTTCCAGAAGTCTGTTCGTAAGTCCAACTTTACTCCTGTCGATTCCAAACATGTTGTACGGCGTGTACACTAAACACAGGGAATGGCTTTAAGAGTTGTATAATCTCCTGTAGACGTAGACGCCACTGGTTCTTCACGTTGTGTAGATGTAGATGCCAACACCACCATCTATTGCGTGGCAGTTGAACTTATGAATCTCGGTACAAACAGGCAACTGGACATATGGACAGGTTTCTTTGTATCTCTGAGACTTTCTAAGTTGAATGTTTTTTAAGTGAAGAAGTCCCCGTAAATATTTTTGAGGACCACTGGGATCTTCAGTTTAAACCGTGATTCTTGGAGTCATTGGACCAGAAAGAAGTGAGATAAAAACGACAGTAACATTGAAAAATATGTACACAGGGCAGGGAGGGCCCAGCCGCATGACAGCATTTATTCAGCGGTATCGTCACGGCAACAGAAACAGCGCTCCCGTAAGAATCGCAGAATCCCCCGAATATTCCGCCTCAGGCGGGAGAATCTCCGTCCAGGCCCGCGTGACGCCTTTGGCCCAATCTTGTCGACGGCATCATCATCCTCCTCCTCGTTGTTGTTGCCTGGTTGGAGAGCAGGGCCCCGCCTGGCAAATGGACGCACGCGCCATCGTTAGCACGGTCGGCTACGGTTAGCACGATCGGCTACGTACGCGTTCAAAATTATTTCAACGTACACACATGCGCGTATCCATTACGCCACCGTCTGCCCCATCGTGCATTCTCGGCTGTGCTTACACTGGTTGCTGCAGTGCACCTCATATGTGTCCGGCCGCTCAAATGCGAGGTAGGAGGATGCCACACATCTCTCACTATGGCCAGTAACGGAATGCTACATTCCTATAACAGGAGCCAATGTTGGTGTATAATAGGATGACCGCTGTTGACTTCCCACAAAATGGGATTTATTATTTGACTATAGCTCGGGTTGATAAATAAGCTGTTAACCTTCTTCACCTGGATTTTGAACTCGCAAGTGTACAGTGATCGTGGAGTGCTCTAACCGCAACACCTCCAAGTGGGATGCAGTGCAATTCATATATTTATAATTAAGATATATATTTTTTACTAGGAATGCATTTAGCTGCAGATTGGTGGAGATGAGGTTAGGGATAAGATATTACATTCTGTGGAGCCCTGGGATATTTACATCTTCAAGTGAGATGAACTAAAGAGGTGAATGCCATTACAGAATCCTCATTTCACAACTCCTCATGAAACATATTCCCCGTTTTTACAATACAGAACTTGTCTCATCTGATACAGAACCCAAATCTCATGTGTCCTCAATATTTTTTACTTCCTCTCAATCGTGAATACCACATTGTGGGAATCAACAGTGGTTGTAATATGAATCGACTTGCCCTTGCTATAGGAATGTGTGATTTACTCAAATAACTAATTTCTGATGATCGATGGTGTTTGCTATATGCTAATTTATATCAGGAGACACTTTGTCGGAATGACCTCCCCAATACACATTTTTCTCAAGGTGCATTTCTGCGTGGAGACTCACTCTTGTCTCGTGGCCGACTCCATCTCCTCCTCCGCGATGACGTCATTGGTGCCACCACTTTGATTGGGGAATTTTTCAGACAGGCGTGTTACCGCACAGTCACCCACCGACTCCACTCCCCGCTCCGACTCCATTCCCCAATCCGAGTTCGAAGCCCACTCGCTCCCAGAAACTGAGCCTGCAGTATTCTGATTTGACCAAGTGGACTCCGAAGTCTGCTCGCTTGCAGCAGGGACTTGGCAATCTCCCTGGCTGAGACGGGGGACTGCCGAGAGGCTGCAGGCCGCCACCGGCTCCGTGTCCATGGCTGGGCAAGGCGGGAAGTTCGCTTGCGGTGGCACGGCCCTGCTGCCCAACAATAATGGGTGGTTGAGGGCCTCCGTGGGTGTGAAGCGACGTTGGGGATCCCACCTGCCAAGGAGGCAAACGGAGGGAGTCAGGTGCCTGTTGCATTCTAAAATCGCTTCATTGAATCGTGGTCTGGGGTGAAATGCGCAATTCTATCCTCAACACTTTTGTCAGAAACGATATTTATTTTAAAAAGCGACGAGATGAAGAAACGATGCCCCGGTGTGACACAAAACTTTGCAGTCCTAGCCCAAACGACACGTGAGGTCTAAGATCGTTTCCAGTAATGTTGATGGTAGACGCAAAGTGATTTATATGTAATTATTTGTACGAGGTGAAATGTAGACAATAGTAACAAGTCTCTTACTGAAGGCACCCGCGGAGAAAATTGATGAACTTTTGATTGCGGGTTCCCAGAACCGCCTTCAAAGACACGGAGCACGGGACGATCCGTTTCCCGTTGACGACGGGGCGATTCTTTTTGTCTGTTTATCGGAGAGAGAAAAAGAGAGAAACACTGAATTAGTTGTGGCGATCAGTACAATGCGGCGGCGGTCCTTAACCCTCCAATTGCGATCTTTGCAAATATGATTCCATGTTGGCGGTCGACTACAGCCTGTCATCCCTCCAGGGTCGATAAAATTTGTAACCGTTTGTGAGACGTTTGCAGTAGTCGTGTGGAAAGGATGGCTCCTAAGCGTGAAAGTGAAATTCCCACTCTCAACTCTGGGCCACCGGAGGAGACGAGAACCTCCTGATACTTGTTTGAGCAAGGAGACACTTTGATGTTTATTTTAGAATTATATTATTATTTGCATCACTTGGAGAGGATGGTAATTTGTTGTACAAGCATGCTTTTAAGCATAATATATTTCTCAATCAAGGACCCACAGTTTGTGTGGAGGGTTGTTCTCTGTGGTTGTTTTGTACTATGGTAGAACTGCTCTATGCTGATTTAGGATACCGTCGCATCTGCCACACAATTTTTAAAAATTGTGCTAAGTCATGCTGAAATAAAAAAAAAACGCCCACTCATCTTCATGAAAAATGTGATGGCCAGAATTCCATGTAATTAATACACACGTCCTCTGTTGGATTGCAAATCCCTATGGGTTTTCCAAATATACTGTGCTACCTAAACATTACCGTTCCTTTTAAAGTATTTTTTTCATAAGACTCCTTACTGTCACACTAATTCAACACGTACTGACGAGTACGTTGCCAAGACCGTTGTGACTTTTAAACCCAAATAAAGCACAGTTCATTTTTACATTACGCGAAGCAGTTTCCATGCCTTTCTATTCAAGCACAGAGCACGAGACACGCGGCTGCATGGCCACGACTCTCCGGGCAGTGACAGCAGCAGCAGCAGCAACAGCTACGAACTCCAACACCACCACCTCACCACCCCCCCTGTCCACTCACCAAAGGAGATAATGTTGTGGGTCGAGGCGTCAATCATGGCTTTGGGTGGGAGCCCCAACATCTGAAACCAAGATCACAAGAGGGATGAGTTGGATGAGGTCCGTCGCTCGAGTGAACAGAGCGTACGTACTCTGCACTTTGTCTCATTGAAACGTCGATGAACAATGAACTTTGCCTGCTCTTGTACATACTGTTTGCAGATATTTATCTCTATCATCAGGCGAAGCATACATATTTGGTCTTTAATTGATGACGTGGTTACTACGTGCGGCTTCGTTGCTCTCCAACACAGGCTCTGAAAGCCTCGGGGATTAACAACAAACCACAATAATCATAATAATAGTAATCATTCCGAAGGACATCAGCCTGACGCTCTGATTATCTGGTATTACCGATGAACCCGAAATCTCTCTTTCCTTCTTTACTCATGCAAATGGTGCGTGATCACGCAGTGAACACGTCCACTCCTCTCCCGTGTACCGGCAGCTGAGCGACATTTTTTGACCAGTGAAAGGCCCAGAGGATGACGACAGCCCTGCACGTAACCAGCTTTGTCGCATGAGCCATCGCACAGCGGGTCTGTACGCTGGTGGATCGTCGTGCGCCATCAGTCGTAACCAACCCCCTGCTGCTGCTGCTGCTGCTGTTGTTTATCGTGGACTCCATCGTTGCTTCAAATTCGAATTAAACCGTCCCTCCTCCTTTATATGGCGCAGTTGGAACGGTCCCATGGGAAATATGACGCCCGGTTTGGTGGTGCCGTATCGGGCTCGAGGTTTGTTACAATACAAATTATAGAATTCATCAGTATGCATATGTTATAATAATTAATATTTGTAAGGCGCATTTAATCCGATGATCCCAATGTGCCCCGTGTATGGAAAGCAGGGAAATGAGACGACCAAAACGAGGAAATTAGATGACCAAAACTATGGGGAATTGGCCATTTTACCTAGGTGAGTTTTCATGGCGAGATTTAAATAGCTTTAAAAATTCTGTCTTGTTATCAGAGGCCAACGCGTTCCATCGTTTTGGAGCTGCACTGGCAAAAAGCCCGATCGCCCACAGGAATTGAGACTTGACCTCAGAAAACTGAGTAGGAGATCAGAAGATCTCAAGGACCTCATTGGTGTACATGAGTGGATCAGCTCCTGTAAGTATTGTGGGGCTAACCCACTGACAGCCTTGTAGCTCAACAGCAGGACCTTATAACCAACTGGATATATATGCAGTGGTGTTTTCCTACGCATCAGATACCTGGATGAGATAGCCGATGTGGTCTTCCGAGCTTGTCTTGAAGAGCGGGTTCCCGAGGAGCATCTCGGCCACCACACATCCGAGTGACCACATGTCCGCGCTGCATGTGATCGGGAGCCCAAAGTACATTTCGGGGGCCATGTACCACATCGAGCCAAGACACCAAGCTCCTAGCGGCACACGGACAGACAGGTGACCAAACAAGGTGGCACTTGCACATTATTCACCTGTACTTGTGAAGTGCAGAATAGATGAGGGTATGCACACGCAGTCACGTATGGCACTCAAAATACGCACAATGACAAAGATCGCCCACGTAAATGCGTGTATCAGCTGGGTAGCACTTAGAAATGTAAATTATTTTCATTACACTGGTGCCAGCTATCATAGAGTGCAGCTGTCGTGTCGCGAGAGTTCTCTGCGGTGAGTAACAACTTATTTAAAAGCAACGGCACTGCGACGCCTCTCTGAATAAAATTAACGCCGAGCCGCTTTGCGCGTTTCAAGATTCAGTGATGAACCGGGGACACCTACCACCACCCTGTAACGTACAGACGTCTCGGAACGGGAAAAGGTTAAGTGAGGAATGAGGACAAAGGTACTTAGGGCTGCCATGCGATCTGTACATTTGCAAATGTAAATCACATGTAAATCACACGTAAATCAGCCATCCGCGACGAAAATTCCAATGGGATTGGCTACTGACTCCAGACTTTCAATTCCAGCAATCGATTATGAAAATTGTTACCGGTTTACTGGTTCTTGTTTGACAACTACCCTCCTCAAAACTGGGAGGTTGAGAGTTGAAATCCTGGCCAAATGATTGACGAAATGTAACGTTTGAAGGGTATCAGTGTCACTACCACACTTTGTTTAAGCGGTGCCAACCAGCACGCCACCACAGCACGAAGACAAAGACCCCCCATATAGCTTAAACAGGCTCGTAGCGCAGCGTGCTAACCGTTAACACCACCGCTCCCCACAAACACTGTGACATGCACACACACATGCTGCTACACACGTACACACACACAGGGCAGCTAGATCACTCACTTGGGCAGGTCTCGCTGATGCTCAGGCCAAAATCCGTGAGCCTGATATTGCCACTGATGTGGTCTTTGACTAAGATGTTTGCCTGCAAAAAAGACAGAGTGGTTGTCAGTGAAACTCGTGGTGTGTCGGTGAGATTGCGTCTTGTTGAATTGGTTCATGGCGGTTTACTCAAGGATTTCATGTACTCATTTTTGTTGAACACTTAATGCCCTTTGTAAATGTCATCATGCTTAAAGATCTCCCTACCCCATGCCGTGTTAATCAAGGGGGTTGTATGGCCATACCTCACCATGCTGCTCTGGGGGCTTTTGAAGGCAATGGGATCCAGGACCGGTTCAGACATCGCCCAAACCCTGGTTTTAGCCGTGGTCAGAAATCGAATTCGGGTCATTAACCTCTGAGTGCAGTTTGCGAACTACCCCACCACTGCTACGCCCATCATTTAGCTTTGGCCTTCGGAATTGTTGCTTAGGGCAGTGGTCGTTGTTGTTTAACGCAAATTAGAAAATATTAAATGTTCCGCGGAGCGTTGGTTGTTGAGAGCAAACAGAGATCCACGTGAAAAGTTGTATTTCTATGCAAGTTTTGGCTATCTGTGTTTATGAAATAGCAAGTCGTGGCATGAGTGTTGTTGCGGTGTAGAATAAGATATCTCGAAATCCTGTTACTAAGGTTTACAAGAGTGTTCTCATATTCTTAGTTCTTTCGGTAAGAAAGAACTAAGAATATGAATTACTGGAGTCACGAAAGCTTTAAAATCAAAATTGAAGAGTGTTCTCATTTTCTACAACTGCAGGAACTGAGGCACTAACTCCATACTGACGGACAAAAGACGCAGCGGGCTGCTTAGTTTACTAACCGGCTTCAGATCCGCGTGAATGATGTGCATCGCCTTCAGCTTTGCCAGGGCCCGCAGCATAGAGCCCACGTACGGCTTCAATTCCGTCATGTATAAGCCATAGGTCTCGTCCAGCTTCTGGAGGAGGTCTCCGCTGCGTGACGGCACAAAACATGAACGGTTACAGTTTCTTCCTGCTTGTGACCCATTCCCTGATTGGCCCCTTGAACGGGAGCACACGTGCTTGACTGAGGCGAAGCCGCACGGAGTAACCATACAGGGTTGCCGCTCAACTCAAAACATAGTCAATGAGGCACGAAGGCATTATAAAGAGTTATGTCTGACCATGGAGCCGTGTACAAATACAATAATTCTAGGGCATTCTGAAAGCCTACGGACATTTATTCTACATCCAAATGATTCATGTGTGTGAACACACGGACGCATCGGTGTTTGGGGGAGCGGTGGTGCGGCGTTTAGCGCATTGCTCTACAATTCCCGCTCACGGCCAAGACCGGTGACGATTATCTGAACCAATCCTGGGCCTCCCCTAGGTCGACTCAGCCTCAAATGAGTACCTGGTGCGGTGTGTAAACATCGCCACTGGGGAGACAAAGGCTGCCGGGCGTGGTGCTGCCCATCCACCCCTTCGTGTGCCTTGCCCGTCAGGTGATGATGATCATCAGGTGATGATGATTGCTTGTGTTGCAGTCGACACGTCGTGATAATTTTATTGTTTTATATTTTTATTATTTTATTGTTTCCCTTCTACGTGACTTTACCGAAAGAACCAAGAATATAAACTATATTTTTTATTTTACCAGTTTGAGGCCCCACTGAGCTATGGAGCTATTTTTCAGAAGCAACCTGGCTATCACAAATGTTATCTTCAACGAAGTGGCTTATCCCGTGGAAATTTATAGAGGCCAAATACTCTAAACGCGTGATGTTTATTCTAAATGTAGTGAGAGAGACATGCAACCTCAAAATATACAGCAGGCGACAGGGTCGGGATTGAATCCACGGCCTCCTGCGTACCAGGCGAGGTAGTTAACATATTGCCACTGTGGTGCCCTGTGGTCACGTGAGGCCTACCACTTCTGAATGGCTTGTGATGCATATTTGAACATTACTGCAAGCGTCTTAGCCTCATTCATTAGTCAGGTATTCGAAGGGAATATTGTCATTTGGTAACGCTATTTCAAATATCGCTCATTAAACGTTCAATTTTAATGCAATGCAATTGAGGGACTTTGTGGAGTCTTGTCGTGGTCTGGAGCTGTGGTTGTTGTGTTGCTACCTTGCCCAAGCTTGCATTTGTTGACAAATTGGCAGGAATATATGTACTTTGTATTTTTTGCAATTTGCTTACATTTTCTCCGTCTTGCCTCTCATCGGTTTTGGAAATAGCTTGGTGACCCGCCCCTACTGGACATATGTGAAAAAGATCTTCATAGCTCATCGTATTCCTCCAGGATATAAAAAAGATTCTGATTCTAATTAATCAGTGGCGCTGCGAACAACCTATTCCCTGTATTGCTGCGGGAATCTGCATCCACACATGATCCAGCACCGCTGTGTAATGCAATACACATGGTTCCTTTATCATAGACATGTAATTCTGCAAATGTGCAGAAATGTCTTCCGTATGCGACTTACTCCAGACAAGTTTAGACTATTAAACGTGACCTGTTATGACTCGTCTAATGTGTATTGTGTGGTCGTTAGCACAGAAAGATGTGTCTGGTAATGTCCTAATGGACCAAAAATAGTAAAAAGGAGGCTGGGTCTGTGTTGTTCAGAGTGACCACCATATACAGACTCTTGTACGTACAAACGAGTTCGGTTCCAGAGGTCTGTTCGTAAGTCGATTTGTTCGTGAGTCCAACTTTACTCCCGTCGATTTCAAACACGTTTTACGGCTTGTACACTAAACACGGTGAATGGCTTTAAAAGTTGCCTCTGGTTCTTCACGTTCTGCAGATGTAGATGCCACCATGAACTTGCGACTCTCGGTCCAAACAGGAAACTGGACATACGGACAGGTATGATCATATCTCTGTATGTTCGTAAGTCGAATGTTCGTAAGTAGATGAGTCCCTGTGTAGTGGCATAGAATGGTAATGTAACAGCATAGCGCCTGCTGCTGGCAGGGAAAGGGATCTGAGGCTTAAAGCCCTGACGTCAGCAGGCCAGGTTATACACAAGAGGGGGATCTAGGGAAAGGTCGCAGAAGGGGCACTGAATTCATAATGATACAATAATTCAGTAACACTGTACAAGTGTACAGCACGCCAGATCATTACATGGCCTAACCCTGGTTGGAAACACCGTGGGAGTGAAGAAGAAGATTGATTAATAATCATTATTTACATTTGTAAGGTGCATTTTATCCGTATGCCACCAGACTTAACTTGGAGTGTCTAAATTCTCTTTGCCCACCAGAATGAATAGACCTCATCTTTCCCACCCCTGCAGACTTGGTATTAAAGTAGATACATGCTAATGTTTACAAAGTAACGGGCTCTTGACCAATTTCATTTCCACATAAATCAATCATTTGGAAATAGGCCCCACTATACCCCACCGACTACAGCACTCTAATCTTGCCTCCTCGTTTTGCCTCTTCCACCTGCCTCATGCTCGTCAGCACCGCCTTTCGTGCAGCCATGCGGGTGTGAGGTCATCATCACGAGAGGCCGTGCACTTCATCGTTCGCACGCGGCGGAGGAACCACTGAAGTCAAACGTTTACATACGTGCGGTTTAGTGGGGTCATTTCCGAGCGAACTCGGTTTTAGAAGTGTTTATCGTTAAATGTGGAAGGGTTTGGGTTAGTTTTCGGGTTACCACCTTTTCCACTATGGAGATCAAACCCAGACCTATGTTTCAGTCTGTCTAGGTCTGTCAACAACCATGCAGTAGTAAAGTTCAGCACAGTACCGGTACCAGATCTCGGTACAACTTAATTCATGCCACCCAAACACAGATGCCAAGTCACAGACTGTCTCGGCTGGACCGGGACAGGAGGTAACCCAAGGGTAGTGGGAGGATAACCGCTTTGTGAGCTATTTGTAAGTAATGCGTTTAGAGTATTTGGCTACTATAAATTTCCACGTGATAAGCCACTTCGTTAAGTTATAATTTGTGGCTAGGTCGCTTCTGAAAAAGAGCTATATAGCTCTCAATGGGCCTTACCTGGTAAATAAAAAAATATTTTACTTTAATGGTATACATACTTGAATTTTACTGCGGATGTTTTAAAACATGTCCTGTCTAACTGTCAACTTTGTTTGAATTTCAGTGGGAGAAGATGCTTCTCACACAGACGTTAAAGCAGGTACCAGAGTCCACCTGAAGCTCCTGCAGTGTGCGCCTCATATAGGATTCCATCCATTACTGTTGGTGCGATGGTTTGGATTTTCAAGTTGAAATCTCCTAGTTCATTTTATTTTTACCCAGGCGACAACTCAATTGTCAAGGGTAGTCCTGTTTGGAAGAGGCTATCCTCGTCTCTTGAGTTCCACATCTTGGAGAGGATGTGATTAGTCAGCATCGATGCCATTTTAGTTGGTGTCACGCATCATGCGTGCATTCTTAAATTACTGACGCTGATTGAAGACTGAAGATGCAAGTGTGCCATCTGACAATGATAGTTATGAAGCCATTTTTTGCCATTGCCAATCTTCCTTTGTGCTCTGTCAGAGTCTGGGATAACACGGCCTTGGTGAAGTCCCCTGGACTTGTGTAATTTCTGTATCAATTTTTTTTGTTTCATTTTGAAATCTCTGCTCCACTTCCTTCGATTGCATCCATCTGCACCTCCGATTAGCACGGCTGGCTGACGTACGGCGCGAAAGAAGTTCAACGCACATACCTACAAGGAGCGTAAATTAATACGGTGCCAGAAACTCTGCACGAGTTCGTGCCGCGTTCTCCCGATGTTGCCGTCGATGTTTGTCCAGCGACAAGCCATTCGTTGCCACGCGCGAACCTGTCTCACCTCCACAATCACAGGGCCGAGTGTGTGACGTGTCCGGCAAGCCGTGTGATGTGTCTGCGGATGATATTCTTCAGCAGAGGCCTGTGCCTTCTCCCACAGACGCCGCGCAACTGACGCCGCTCCCAGCGCCGCCGACCTCTGCTTCCCCGGCCACGGCCACGGGGAGTTCCTCTCCTCTGCTGGACACCCCGTGTGCTGGACCTGCTGCTCCACCACACTTGCCTGCCCACTACACAGGCACAAAGAGGTACGGGCAGAACTAATGCATAAACGCTTTCAACATAAGTTGGAGAGAGCTGAGCCTTTCTAGGAATTCGGCAATGCTTTCCCACCTGTGACTGCTCCCGATATATGACTCGAGAGCATGTAGGTTTTGCTTGCAGGCCACACACACACAAACATGAATGATGTGTTTGGTATTATCTCATGGAAAATAATAAGTTGCACAAGGGCCAGGGTCATTCCCCATTCATTCTGAACGATTAAACCAAACTGACCCACGTTCACACACGAGAGCAGAGAGGTTGGCTGCAGGGTGATGCGCGCGAAGAACGGGTCACTGTGAAAGTGTTAGAAGGTTCCCCTTCGTACCTTCTTACTCTCCCTCCCACCTCGCTCCTTCCGGTCAGGTGATTTTGAAGTGTCATCGTCGTCACGCGAGGACGTGGACCGAGACAGCGCGTGGAACCAGTGGCTACGCTCCGAGATCCCGGGGCTCTTCCTGCTGGCCCTGCACACGTTTACCGTGAGTCGGCGCAGATGTGGCCTCTCGACTGGGGCTGCCACCTGTCTGTGTTTGACCCCCGGACAGTGTTCGGGTGGCAGCAGGAATTGATTTGTGTCGAGATCTGGTACCCCGGGTATGGCTATGGTTGAATTTTATCACCGTGAACTGCACAGTTTTAACAATAGACCTGGGCTCGCTGAGAAATGTGCCTGGGTTTGCTCTGTCGTAGGAATGGTGGCAACTGTACTTGGGGCATCGGCACGTTTATTCGCGCTCCGGCTCCATTTACACCGAGAGTCACGTGCTCGTCTCGTGTGGGGAGTGGTGGTGTAGCTGTTAGGGGGCATCCATTTAGTATGTATGCATGGAGGGGGGAGGAGGGGTTAACCCAAATGCGTACGCTTGCGTATGGGGGTCTACTGACAATGTGTAAGCCGACTGCAACGGCATGAATCTGCCCATCGCAGTGACATGGGGAAGTAATTGCTTCCGACAAAGGCGTTCTATGACCTTTTAAATCGTACTCAGGTTTGAGCACGGGGACAATTTGCATTCATGATCCTGAATCATGACAATTCCTTGACTCTCCTTCAGTGGTGAATCGTTCCAACCACCAGTAGGAATCGTGTATATGTTGTGTACGTGTATGCACAGCTGTACCCATTGGCTTCTGTAGTGGTCATGTACGTTTATTTTTTATTTTGTGGAATATCACTTGCTGTACTCCACGCGGTGAGTTCTTTGTGTAGATAGGAATCATGTTATGTAGAGAATATAAATCTTATTCAGTACCTCTATATGTCTCCCACAGACGAGCGGGGAGACAGCAGCCAGGCGGTGAGCCGGCACTCCCAACAGTCGCCCAAGATCTGCGGTTCTCTTTACATTCCGATATTTGCAGCCACTTACTGAGTGTTTACATGTGGGGGGAAACCAGTACACTCGCAGAAAACGAACGAATGTGAGCCAGGGGGCAACGTTCTATCCCGTGCAGATGGAAAGGATTCCACAGTTGTGTTCCACTGCCTCCTGGCAAGCCAGGGTATAACTCATCCTCGATGCCCACCGGAAGGGAGATTGCACACTTGCAATTGAGTTCCCTGAGATTATTTATATCATGGGGTAGGCAGTGACAAAGCCCCTGACTCACTTAACACGAACATGCGGTCCAGTGCATTGTACGTGCAAGGATACTCGCTTTCCAAAATGTATTAATGTGTGTTGTGCTTGAATCTTGACTTAAAGCTTTCGTGACTGCAGGAATTAATATTCTTTGGATCTTTCGATAAAGTCACGTAGATAGAACAATAAAATAATAAAAATAAAGTGAATACAAAATAATAATAAAAATATCACGACGTTTCGATCGCAACACAAGCAATCGTCATCATTTTTCTCCTGATGACGATTGCTTGTGTTGCGATCGAAACGTGATATATTTAACTTTTTTATTCACTTTATTTTTATTATTTTATTGTTCTATCTACGTGACTTTACGGAAAGACCCAAAGAATATGTGTTGAACTTCTTTCGCAGTGTACGTAGCCAACCGTGCTAATCTGTGGTACATTAACACCTTGCCACAAATGCCCTGTTGCTCATGAGCCCAGCGACTCAAATTAATCAGGCGCAAGGTTTGCGTGATTCATGCTTACAAAGTGGGGTCTATAATGAACAATATGGCTGAAGCTCGAGTTCTGTTCATTTAAAACCAAACGTGTTTCTTACCAACCATACCTGGTGTTTGCACACAGATACAGATTATGGGCGATGCGTTCTACACCATTCGGAATGCGCTGTTGCAATGTGCAGCCACAGCTGCTGCAAAAATATGTCTCGGTTTGATCCACTGAACAATATCCACTGACCACACCGCACGCGCAACAATGATATAACTATGAACAAAAATATTAATAAATTAGCATGGTTTATTAAATATATTGCACGTAAGAAAATACAGCAATAGACGTAAAAATACATGGCAGTTCAACACGTAGGCTTTCGCGACAAATATCCATAATACAGGTTTTACGGGTTGGATCGCGTAAATATATGTGTAATTATGAGACCTTTGCCAGTAGCAAGATATAGTAATAGGTTTTTACCCTTTTATCTGGCACCAAAACTGACACCTTTATACAAGGGATCATGTTTGCAATAACCACAACACAAGCAGTCAAAATGCAAACAAAAAGAGACAACTCTGATAGTGATATACACTGTCCTTGAAGTTGATTGGTCCACACCCGAGACGGCTTTTCTTAGAGCCTAGTCTCCACTGGTGTTGGACCAGATGACGCCAAAAGGCATACAACTCAAAAACAGCGCACTATCAGAGTATTGAGAGCTTGGGGTAAGAATTTACATTATGAGACCTCCTTTGCCAGTAGCAAGATATAGTAATAGGTTTTTACCCTTTTATCTGGCACCAAAACTGGCATCTTTATACAAGGGATCATGTTTGCAATGACCACAACACAAGCAGTCAAAATGCAAACAAAAAGAGACAATTCTGATAATGATATACACTGTCCTTGAAGCTGATTGGTCCACACCCGAGATGGCTTTTCTTAGAGCCTAGTCTCCACTGGTGTTGGACCAGATGACGCCAAAAGGCATACAACTCAAAAACAGCGCACTATCAGAGTATTGAGAGCTCGGGGTAAGAATTTACATTATGAGACCTCCTTTGCCAGTAGCAAGATATAGTAATAGGTTTTTACCCTTTTATCTGGCACCAAAACTGACACCTTTATACAAGGGATCATGTTTGCATAAAGGTGTTAGTTATGGTGCCAGATAAAAGGGTAAAAACCTATTACAATTTAAATGTGTCGTTAAACCCGCCACCACCCGACAGCCAACTAGTAAGGGTTGTCACGTAAACAGAACATGCCAATTCATCACTAGTACAGCACACCGGTGTGTGGTGTAGCCATTTCTGTGACCAGTCACAAGCTAATCACTCAGCTATTTCAATGCTAAATTCTATACTAATTCCTTTGTCAAGGGGTGCCTCTGCGGATGTGTATACTTTAACTTAGCTATTTCAATGCTAAATTCTATGCTAATTCCTTTGTCAAGGGGTGCCTTTGCGGATGTGTATGCTTTAACTTCAACATAGCCATTTCTGTGACAAGTCACAAGCTAATCACTCAACCATTTCAATGCTAAATTATATGCTAATTCCTTTGTCAAGGTGCTTTGTTTCTTCTCACACAGCTTAAAGGTCGTGATCTGAGCGTAGCTTTTTTCACTCCAGTGCTGTCCTCCAGACAGTCTCGTCCCTTCACCTGATGAAGGCCGCTTGTGTTGTGGCCAAAACGTCGTGAGAATATTATTGTGTTATTTTATTTATCAATTTATTATTTTATTCTCATTCTACGTGACATTACCAAAAGAACCAAGAATATGTTGAACTTCTTTTATACCATACGTAGCCAACCGTGCTAATCGGAGGTATTTGTTGCTGGCCATTTGGCATTTTAGGCCTTTGGGCCTTTGTGCCTGTGGTCAGCAACCGTGATTGATAAAACGTCCCATATGCATAGTGATGCTATGGCATCCACTGCATGGTGATAAATAAATTATGTATTAGCGCGTGCGTGTGCTCAACGGTGGATGTCTTGTGTTCCAGAGGAAAAGCCCTTCCCGTGCAGCGACTGATCGTATGGAGCGACGCAGAAGTCGAAGCTCAAGAGACACGTCCTGAGCGTTCACCACGTGCCCTTCGATAGCGCGCTGGACTCGGACTGCGCCAAGAAGAGAAGGCGGCTGGCTGGGTGCCGAGACCACGGCTCAACTCTGGATTTGGAGCGCGCACGATGCTCACGGAGAACTCCCTGATGATTTATTTCATCTTGAAGATGAATCCTTGCAGTCACGAAAGCTTTTAATTGAGAGGTGGCCATGTTAGTGAGACCCCAGCCCATTAATGCAGAGGCACCTAACAGGGCAATGCAACTCAGAGAGTCGGAGATAACAGCCAAACGGCAGGAACAAATGGGAGCGCCACAGCAAGTTATGACTTTGCTTGGTTAATAACGTCCTTACAATGATTGCTCAGCTTATACCCATCTTCTCAGTTGAAATTGTCTCCGTGTTTATTTTTCTGGATGGCTTCATGGACAAATCTTTTATGGTAGACCGAAGGTTTGCAGAGTACCTTGGTCTCGGAAAAAATAATATCGTGCGCGCCCACTGCGTTATAACAATGATCATCCACGGCAGAGGTATTGGTTCTGCCATGTTTCAAATCTGCCTTGTGTTCACGAACACGGTCCGAGACATGTAGTTTCGTTTCCCCAATATAACTGCTGCCGCAGACACAGCTTAGTTTGTAGACGCCTGGGTATTGCATGTCAGGAATGACATCCTTCACAGGTGGGATAAAATCATGGATTTTGTGTTCTGTATTGAATCGGACGTGGATCTTGTGTTTGTTTAAGATTTTGGAAATATTTTTGGTAACACCTGCTATGTATGGCAAGGTGATGGTTTTGATTGGGCCCTCAGATGGTTGTCTCCCCATAGCTGGAGATACAGCTTTGCGGATTGTGCGGTCTGAGTATCCATTCATCTTGAGGGCTTGGTGTATGTGTAGAGGCATTAATCGGCACTGCCCATCCTGTTAGCGAGTAGCTCCCCCTTCTCTTCAACAGGGGGTGGAAGCGCTATCATGCCACTGTTAATGACTATGGCCCAAGGGGCCAACGACAATCCCTGGGAAGTGGATCCTGAGACACATTCCCCGGACCTCGGGAGGGGGGACTGGGGGTTGATGTCACCTTCCAGAAAGTTCTGGAAGGGAGGCGTGGCTAGGGTGGAGCAAGCCACGAACCAGTATATAAGCCGGACCTTTCAAGGGTCCGGCTCGGGCATCTCCAAGCCGAAGACTGTAGACCTGGGCTGAAGTTAGGACCCTGGACCCCAAGCTCCGTCGTCCTTCCAAGGGTCGGAGCTCAGTGAGGCCAATGGTCAGGACCCGAAGACCCTGGCACGGTCGGGTCAGCATAGCCTCCCCTAGGGCCCCCAGCCGGAGGACGGGGAATTAACGGGTTCCCAGTGTTAGGGCCCGTGTAGTCCAGAGGCCATACCTCCCCAGGTATCGGGTGAAGGGGCCGCTACCCCTTTGTGTTAGGGACCCTGTAAAATAGTGTTAATAAATATCGTGTTGCCTCACAAGAAGTTCTCCGCCGATGATTTACCCACAACATATGTGCTCCAGTTCACTGGCTAGGTGGCGCTGGTCGGAGATGCAGCGGATTATTTTTTCCGCCTGAGGACGACCGCTTGTGTTGCGATCGAAACGTAATATATAATTTTTTATTTTATTTTTCTACCTACGTGACTTTACCGAAAGAACAAAAGCGTATGGATTTCTGCAGTCACGAAAGCTTCAAATCACCACCAAAATAAGATTTTGTATATGAACAACAATTACTAATTATCTCTATTTTCCAAATGTTACCCACCAGAGATCCTTTCTGTATATACACAACAGCAAGCTAATTATAGCACCATACGTTCAGTCCCTATTCATGACACACTTGACTCCCAATCCCCATGTAAGATTGCAATATAATTTCTGCATGAGGGCCCGTCAAAAAGTGTTGAGAATGGACACTTTTTTTCAAAAAAACTACGTAAAATATTCTTAATTAAAAGTCAGTATAGTACTATTCGTGGCACTCATAAGTGGACTTCATTATTGCTTATGCTAATTATTACAATATTAACTATTTACCCAGGAAAGCCTCATTGAGTCTAAAGACTGATTTTTTTTCAGAAGTTTCTCATTGCAATGAGATATTTGGCAATTACATTAATGAGCGTTTGGCTCTGTGTGAGTAGAACCCAGAGAGACCCCCACCTTGCACATGGGGAAACAGCACAACTCTGCACAGATTCTACACACACTCGATAAATAATTAAAACCGATCTTGATTTGAAGCTTTTGTCACTGCAGGAATCCATACTCTTTGGTTCTTTCGGTAAAGTCACTTTGGTAGAAAAATAAAATAAAATAAATCACGACGTTTCGATAGCAACACAAGCCATCGTCTTCAGGTGAAAATCGCGACAGCCGCGATGTCTGCTGCCTTGTGAAGAGAAGCTGTTACCAGCAAGTCCCACATCCACAATTGGAATTTTTATTTACAGACAGTCCTCGACTTACGAGCGCCCAAATTACAAACAGTCGCACTTCAGAACCAACTGCCATGAAATATTAATTATTTTATATGGGGTCGTCCATAAATGACGTCACGCGATTTTGGACGATTTTTGACCCCCCCCCCTCGTCACACGGCGTCACAAAAAGTCAGACCCCCCCCTCAAATATGACGTCACAAAGCTCTGCCCCCCCCCCCCAAACCATATTTACATTTTGAAAATTAAACATGCTTCAAATCGCTGTAAACTATTGTCATTGTAGCGCGTATTTAATGTGGTGCTGCACTCAGTTGTTGTCGGAGAAAACATTAAAAAGTCTATTTACCTAAGTAGAACGTGTTGTCTATATTTATTTAAAGTTGCGCATTTGATGTGACGTCACATTTCTCAAACCCACCCCCCCGTCACAAATGTCTGACCCCCCTCCCCAGGTGCGTGACGTCAGCCTTCGCTCGGAGCTTCGGAGAGCCGTGAGGCGCTGCAAGGATGGGTGGTGGTCGCGGGTTGCTGAGGAGATGGAGTCTGCCTCAGTGGCCCGCGATCACAAATCCCTATTTAACTCCATGAAAAAAGTAACCTACAGCGCCGCACCTATTACCATTGTAGGGGTAATCGTCACTCACCACTCTGTGGGCTGGTAGCTTCCCCTTATCGTCAATAGGGGGCGGAAGCGCTATCACGCCAGGGCTAATGTCCATGGCCCAAAAAGGGGCCAAGACAATAAATATCGTTTTGCCTCATCAGAAGTTTATTCGTCAATTTATACCCACTACACCATCATTAGGGGAACGAAGGGTGATCCAATCTCCGACCCCCAGCGACAGGTTTGCAGATTTGCTGAGCATTTCTGTGAGGTCCTGGGGGAGGGGGAATCGCTCAGCCTGGAAAACATCATGGGACAAAGTGCGGATGACCCTGCTGAGGATGCGGTGCCTCAAATATTGGAGGAGGAAGTCACCCTCTGTGAGTGGCTGGCTGAGGTACCATCCGTTGAGGAAGTACTGAGGGCGATCCAGAGTCCGAGAACAGGAAAGGCACCGAGCAGAGATGATCTCCAAAGCGAAATGCTGAGGGAGGGTGGCGTTTGTGCGTAGACTGCCCTACATGACATCATAACAACAGTCTGGGCCACTGGACGGGTTCTGCAGGATTGGAAGGATGCCCTGGTGGTCCCCCTCTTTAAGAAGGGGGACCGCACAGACTGTAACAACTACAGGGCATCTCACTCCTCAGTGTGCCGGGAAAGGTCCTGGCAAGGATTATTCAACATCGCCTTGCTAGGTACGCTAAGGAGAGGCTTGCGGAGCCCCAATGCGGTTTCAAGAAAGGGCGGTCCTGCAAAAATGTCATATTTTCTGTCCGTCTGCTACAGCAGAGGTGGAGGGAATTCCAACTAGACCTACATCTCTGCTTTATTGACCTGGTTAAGGCCTATGATACCATCAGTAGGCCTGGGCTCTGGGTTGTTCTTCGTGCTTTCAGAGTCCCTGACCCTCTGCTCACACTCATTAAGGACCTTCATGATGGTGAGCAGACCCGAGCAAAACTACATAGCCGGGAGTCAGAGCCATTCCGTGCGACAGGGATGTCCTCTGGCTCCAACATTATTTAACATTTATTTCGACCACATAGTTCGTGAAGCCTTCAGTAGCTGTACCAGAGGAATTTACGTCTGGTACAGATACAATGGGAGGCTGATCGATGCCCAGGGGCGGTCAAGGGATGTCTCCCTATTGGTCAACCACATTATGTATGCCGACGACCTGGTAATTGCTGCTCATTCAGAGGAGGAGTTGGAGGCGCTGCTGCTGAAACTGGAGTGTGCCACTAAGAGGTGGGGCCTTACCATCAGCCCCACCAAAACGAAGCACCTGCCTGGGTATTTTGTGCCATCGGGCACTCTACCCCCACAACTCCCAATCGGTGATGGGGCAGTTGGGGAGAGTGGAGAGTTTTCCATACCTGGGCAGTGTGCTCATGATCGGCTCCAGTTTAACAGCAGAAGTCTCACTCTGAATTAGTCGAGCGGCATTATCTTTTCATCGGTTGTGTAACGTTGCGTGGAAGCTACCTGCCATTGGAAACCTCATTTGCCAGTAACAAAATATGATAATTGTTTTTTTTACCCTTTTATCTGGCAACAAAACTGACGCCTTTTTTTACAAGGAGTCATGTTTACATTGACCACAATACCTGCGGTCGGAACGCAAACAAAAATCAACAACTCTGATAATGTATGCACTGTCCTTGAAATTGATTGGTCCACACCCGAGACAGCTTTCTTTAGAGCCTCGTCTCACATGGTGTTGGACCAGAAGACGCCAAAAGGCGCACAACTCAAAGGCAATGCACCATCAGAGTATGAGAGCTCGGGGTAAGCATTTACACCATTGGAAACCTCATTTGCCAGTTACAAAATATGATAATTGGTTTTTTACCCTTTTATCTGGCAACAAAACTGACGCCTTTTTTACAAGGAGTCATGTTTACATTGACAATAATACCTGCGGTCGGAACGCAAACAAAAATCAACAACTCTGATAATGTATGCACTGTCCTTGAAATTGATTGGTCCACACCCGAGACAGCTTTCTTTAGAGCCTCGTCTCACATGGTGTTGGACCAGAAGACGCCAAAAGGCGCACAACTCAAAGGCAATGCACCATCAGAGTATGAGAGCAAGGCGTCAGTTTTGTTGCCAGATAAAAGGGTAAAAAAAACAATTATCATATTTTGTTACTGGCAAATGAGGTTTCCAATGGTGTAAATGCTTACCCCGAGCTCTCATACTCTGATGGTGCATTGCCTTTGAGTTGTGTGCCTTTTGGCGTCTTCTGGTCCAACACCATGTGAGACGAGGCTCTAAAGAAAGCTGTCTCGGGTGTGGACCAATCAATTTCAAGGACAGTGCATACATTATCAGAGTTGTTGATTTTTGTTTGCGTTCCGACCGCAGGTATTGTGGTCAATGTAAACATGACTCCTTGTAAAAAAGGCGTCAGTTTTGTTTCCAGATAAAAGGGTAAAAAAACCAATTATCATATTTTGTTACTGGCAAATGAGGTTTCCAATGGTGTAAATGCTTACCCCGAGCTCTCATACTCTGATAGTGCATTGCCTTTGAGTTGTGCGCCTTTTGGCGTCTTCTGGTCCAACACCATGTGAGACGAGGCTCTAAAGAAAGCTGTCTCGGGTGTGGACCAATCAATTTCAAGGACAGTGCATACATTATCAGAGTTGTTGATTTTTGTTTGCGTTCCGACCGCAGGTATTGTGGTCAATGTAAACATGACTCCTTGTAAAAAAGGCGTCAGTTTTGTTGCCAGATAAAAGGGTAAAAAAACCAATTATCATATTTTGTTACTGGCAAATGAGGTTTCCAATGGTGTAAATGCTTACCCCGAGCTCTCATACTCTGATAGTGCATTGCCTTTGAGTTGTGCGCCTTTTGGTGTCTTCTGGTCCAACACCATGTGAGACGAGGCTCTAAAGAAAGCTGTCTCGGGTGTGGACCAATCAATTTCAAGGACAGTGCATACATTATCAGAGTTGTTGATTTTTGTTTGCGTTCCGACCGCAGGTATTGTGGTCAATGTAAACATGACTCCTTGTAAAAAAGGCGTCAGTTTTGTTGCCAGATAAAAGGGTAAAAAAACAATTATCATATTTTGTTACTGGCAAATGAGGTTTCCAATGGTGGAAATGCTTACCCCGAGCTCTCATACTCTGATGGTGCATTGCCTTTGAGTTGTGCGCCTTTTGGCGTCTTCTGGTCCAACACCATGTGAGACGAGGCTCTAAAGAAAGCTGTCTCGGGTGTGGACCAATCAATTTCAAGGACAGTGCATACATTATCAGAGTTGTTGATTTTTGTTTGCGTTCCGACCGCAGGTATTGTGGTCAATGTAAACATGACTCCTTGTAAAAAAGGCGTCAGTTTTGTAGCCAGATAAAAGGGTAAAAAACCAATTATCATATTTTGTTACTGGCAAATGAGGTTTCCAATGGTGTAAATGCTTACCCCGAGCTCTCATACTCTGATGGTGCATTGCCTTTGAGTTGTGCGCCTTTTGGCGTCTTCTGGAAGCTACCTGGTCTGTCGCTCCGCATGAAGCTTCGGTTCTTCTCGGCCACAGTCATTCCCTCCCTTCTCTACGCTTGCAAAACGTGGACCCCCCTAATGCAGCATCTTCACCGGTTAGAAACATTTAGGCTGGCCTGCCTACGATCAATCCTGGGTTTAACCAGGCTGGATTGTGTGAGGAGCTCACAAATCCTCGAAAGATCTGGACAAAGTCCCATCGGTGAGCTCCTCCAGCAGGCAAGGCTGCGTTGGCTGGGCCATGTAGCCCGCATGCCCAATCACTGCATGCCCAAACAGCTTTTGTTCGGCCGGATCGAGGGAGCTAAACGGGCGTGGCACGGACTAGAGAAGAGATGGAGTGATGTGGTACAGGAGGATGTGGAGCTGAGTGGACTTGCCAATGACTGGTACCAGCGGTGTCAAGATCGGCCTCTGTGGAGGAGGCTCGTGAAGGACTCTACTGGGCAGTTGGAGGCAGTCGCCCTCCAACAACAACGGAGGGCGGAGGAGCGACGCTCAGATAAACGAGCGGAGCGTCGGGTGGCTAAAGCTCAGCAAGTTGGCACAGTAGGGGGCACAGGTGGTGCATCAGCCAGTAATCTCAGTCACCTCAGTCAGTCGACCAGTGGCACCTGGGTCTGCCCCGTAACCTCCTGCCAGCCGGCGATCGACACTTCACGTAGCCTCAAGGTGCACATAGCCTGGCACAAGCGTCGTGGTGACGTCACCGCCACTTAGTGGCGAATGGCGGTTGTTGTTTTGAGACAGTAAGAGAGTGTGAGGTCGACTCAGCCTCAGATGAGTTCCTGGTGCGGTGTGTCGTAAACATCACTACTGGGGGAGACAAAGGCCGCCGTGGAGGAGAATCCTAAAATAATAAAAGCTTTTATTATTATTATAAAAGCTTTTATTATAATATTATATTATAATAAAAGCTATACTAAAAGCTTTTTAAATAAAAAAAATAATAATAATGAAAGCTTTAATGATTAAAAATGTATTATTTATTTATTTATATTGGCAGAATCTACACGCCATATTCTTGGTTCTTCAGGTAAAGTCACGTAGATTTGAAAATAAACATAATTAAATTTAATTTAAAAATATAAATTATAATATTTAAACTAATAAAAGCTTTTATTATTTGCAATGTATTATTTATTATTTTCAATTTATTATTTTAATTTTATTAACAGGTCCCTGCAGGGTGGGCTGGTAGGACAAGTCTCTGCGCTGTCTATTGCTGATTTTACACCCAACAGCACGAGATTTCACTTCGTTAAAGTATTGAAAGGGGACGGACGGACGGACACATTAATCTATTGCAGGCTGGTACACTCAGTTTACAACTTCGTTCCTACCAGTATTTCACTTCGTTAAAGTATTGAAAGGGGACGGACGGACGGACACATTAATCTATTGCAGGCTGGTACACTCAGTTTACAACTTCGTTCCTACCAGTATTATGACTTTACCGAAGGAAGCAATAATCTGGCGTGTAGATGCTGCCATCTGCTGGCCACCGTTGTTGGGTGTAGATTGTGACTTAAAACTTTCGTGACTTCAGGAATTCATATTCTTGGTTCTTTCGGTAAAGTCACGTCCATAGAAAAAAAAATCAAATCAAATAAAAATGTGAAATTTTAAATAATAAAAGCAAAAAACCCACATTCATATTCTTGGTTCTTTCGGTAAAGTCACGGAGATAAAAAATACAATTTTAAATTATCAATTGAATAAAAGCTTTTAATATTATTTAAGCTTTTATTATATTCAATTTATCATTTTAATTTTTTAATTGGCAGAATCTACACGCCACGTTGGTGGCCGGCAGGTGGCAACATCTACACGCCGAATTCTTGTTTTTTTCGTTAAAGTCACGTAGATTTTAAAATAAAAATAATATAATTTAAAAATACAAATAATACATTGAAAATAATAAAAGCTTTCATAATTTTCATTTTTATTTTCTATCTACGTGACTTTACCGAAAGAACCAAGAATCTGGCGTGTAGAAGCTGCCATCTGGTGGCCACCAACGTTGGCAGGTGGCAGCATCTACACGCCAGATTCTTGGTTCTTTGGGTAAAATATAAATAATAAAGAAAAGTTTAAAAAAATCATGATTTAGTATTTTTTCATTTAATTCTATTATTTTCATTTTCAAATCTACGTTACTTTACCGAAAGAACCAAGAATATGGCGTGTAGATTCTGCCAATTTAAAAAAAATTGCAAATTAAAATAATAAATTGAAAATAATAAAAGCTTTCATTATTTTCCATTTATCTTTTGTATTTTTTATTTAATTTTATTATTTTTATTTTCAACCTACATGGTTTTACCGAAAAAAACTAGAATATGAATCTGGATTTTGATTACTATTTTCAATCTATTTTAATTTTTAAATTGGCAGCATCTACACGCCATATTCTTGGTTCTATCGGTAAAGTCACGTCGATAGAAAATTAAAAAAATAATCAAATAAAATCAAATAAAAAGTGTGAAATGGAAAATAATAAAAGCAAAAAAAACCCACATTCATATTGTTGGTTCTTTCGGTAAAGTCACAGAGATAAAAAAAAATGAAACAAAATTTTGATGTTAAAATAATAAATTGAAAATAATAATAAAAGCTTTTATTATTTTCCATTTTTTTTGTATTTTTAAATTGGCAGAATCTACACGCTATATTCTTAGTTCTTTGGGTAAAGTCACGTAGATACAAAATATAATTAATAAAAGAAAAGTAAAAATTTAAATAATCTTTTTAAAATTTTTTATTTTATTTTATTGTTTCCCTTCCACGTGGCTTTACTGAAAGAACCAATAATATGAATCCCCGCAGTCACGAAAGCTTTAAATCAAAATATAATAATAACAATTCATGATTTTCATTTAATTATTTTCTTTTTCTTTTCAAATCTACGTGACTTTACCGAAAGAACCAAGAATATGGCGTGTAGATTATGCCAATTTAAAAAAATTACAAATAAAAGTAATTTTATTATTTACGATTTATTTTTTCTTTAATTTATTTCATTATTTTTAAATCTACGTGACTTTACCGAAAGAACCAAGAATATGAATCTGGATTTTTGCTTATTAATTTCAATTTATTATTTCAATTTTTCAATTTGCAGAATCTACACGCCACGTTGGTGGCCAGCAGATGGCAGCATCTACACGCCATAATCTTTGTTCATCTTCTTTGGTTCTTTCAGTAAAGTCACGTAGCATGAGAATAAAATAATAAATTTTAAAAATAAAATAACAATAAAATTCTCACAACGTTTCGGCCACAACACAAGCGGCCTTCATCAGGTGAAGGGACGAGACTGTCTGGAGGACAGCGCTGGAGCGAACAAAGCTAAGCTCAATTCGAGACCTTTAAGCTGTGTGAGAAGAAACAAAGCGCCTTGACAAAGGAATTAGCATTGAATTTAGCATTGAAATGGCTGAGTGATTAGCTTGTGACTGGTCACAGATATGGCTATGTTAAAGTCAAATCATACACATCCACAGAGGCACCCCTTTACAAAGGAATTAGCATAGAATTTAGCATTGAAATAGCTGAGTGATTAGCTTGTGACTGGTCACAGAAATGGCTATGTTAAAGTCAAAGCATACACATTCACAGAGACACCTAGTAAAAATCAAACAGGAAAATTTAGCATTGAAATAACTGAGTGATTAGCTTGTGACTGGTCACAGAAATGGCTATGTTAAAGTCAAAGCCTACACATCTGAGCTATTAATAGTAACTGGGTCAGTGTCTACTTCAAATATTGTTCAGGCTCAGGAGACTTCCAAAGTTATTCGTGATGTTATACATTTGGTTCGTTTTGAGCATAATCGCGACCTTATATAATTATTACGTGATACACACGCTGAATATACGCACACAAACATCGTGTACACGTGTGTCGTGTCCTCTATTGTCCACATAGACGGCTTGTGCTGACGAGAGAACGATCTTAACGTACAATGTCGTGACATGTATCAGCCCTTTGTCGATCCAGCGTTTTGATAGAGGCCTCCCCCACACCATGTCGTTCGTGGGAGTTGTTTAACCATACTTCACCATGCCGGTCAATGCGGGTTTGGTGAAGTGAGGAGGCCCAGAAACTTGTATATGCAGATACGAGTTTGCCTGTGCTTGCATCTGCAGAATTACATTCTCACACATCTTCAAGTGTAGTTTAATACTTCTAAAAATGCATTTATTCTTCAGGATTCCATTAAGTACTGTGGTAAAAAGAAAACAACTTGATTTGAATAAATTTCGATTTACAGCTTTCGTGACTGCAGGGATTCATCTTCTTGGTTCTTTCGGTAAAGTCACGTAGAAGGGAAATAATAAAATAATATAAATAAAACATAATAAAATAAAATTCTCACGACGTTTCGGCCACAAGACAAGCAGCCGTCCTCAGGTGAAGAAACAGAACTGTCGGAAAGACAGTGCTCCAATGAACACTGCTAAGCTTGGCAGCATATTTTAAGCTGGGTGGGAGGAGCAGAGCGCCTTGCCAAAAGAGTTTACATATCAACAGAATAATTTAGCATTGAAGTAGCTGTGTTAATGTGATAGATTAGCAGGATGGTAAAGTCAGAAATTAGCATGTAACTGGGAGATTAGCATGATGTTAATGTGAGGAATTAGCATGTAACTTGTCACGGAAGTAGCTATGTTAAAGTCAGAGTTTATATATCAACAGAGGCATTTAGTATATTGACGCTAAAGAACTGCAACTACCCAACTATCATACAATAAACCGATGTGAAAGAACTAAATATAAACTACATCAATATAATCAATGTACTCAATATATTCTCCACTAAGCTGAGCTACTAACAATAAGTCATTATACATTACACTTCTATGTCGCAAAAATTATTACAATATGCCTCCAAATAATATTTGTATTATAAACTGCCATAGACAGACACCAACATTGAATTATACACTGCGTTACTATACACTACCTTAGATTATAATAATATTAGACTTGTAATATTACACTATGTATTATTTTACCAACCCTACTATACCACACTGCTGTATATTGACTATACAATTACGATACTATATAATACCAAATAAATTATATTAAACATTACACTGAGTACTTTGTTGAACAGGGAATGCTTTGAGCTTGTGGGTTGAATCCATCTGTGTGGAGTTGTGTTATTTCTCCATATGCAAGGTGGGGTCTCTCTGGGTTCCACTCACACAAACATCTCAATGCAATGGGACCTTTCTGAAAATGCAGTACTTAGACTCAATGAAGCTTTCCTGGGTAACTAGTTGACATTGTAATATTAGCATGAGAGATAATGACGTTCACTTATAAGTGCCATTAATAGTACTATACTGTACTTTTAATGAAGACTATTTTACGTAGTTTTTTGTAAAAAAGTGTCCATTCTCAAAACTTTTTGAGGTGTCCGTCTGAAGTTCGTCACGCGGACGTCTCGAACGGCTGACTCCCCTCCTGCGTGGACCGCGATGATTTTTGAAGAAGACTGTCTTGCTACCTGAATCCCCCTCCCTTTATCCCACCTACAACAAAGGAATTTCGCCGTTTCGCTCTCTTGGCCTCCCGTCCAATCAGGGGCTCGGATTTTCCCGCCCTTTCGATACCGGGATCCCAGCTCGGGTGATGTCGCCGCAGTGATCTCTCCGACGTCCGCTCTCTGTTCTCCCGCTACCAGTCCACTGACCCGTGCTTGTGCATGTGTGGTTCCACTCGCGGTGGCACGATGGCCCTTGCCGTGACCATGCAACTTTAATATTAGGTCATGGCGCCGCAGTGCATGTCAGCTACAGGGGGAAGATCGCCCAATTTCCCGGCCGCAGGAAACCATGAAGTTCGATCCCATTAGGGACTTCTGGAAAAAAACCTATCAGCCGGGTGACCTCCCCTCCTGGCTCTATGTGGGGCGTGTGTGCTTTCGTGCGGGGGGGGGGGGGGGGTGGTGGCGAGGGTGCACCGCGTCGGCGTCGGCATCCCCCGGTGGCGGCTTCACGGTGGTGGGCACGGCCTCGGCAGAGCGGCTCTGCTGCGGCGGCCTCACGACTGTGCAGTGGGCAAAACGCGGACGTCTGAGAAGGCACCGGCCCCGGGAGAGTGGCGGGAAATCCGAGGCATCGGTGACGGCGTCGCGGCGGTGGGCACGGCTCCGCTGGAGCGGCTCCGCTGCGGCGGCACCACACCCTGCTGACTCAGACTGATTCGGGTAATAGTGGCTCGCAGACACGCCGGGAGTAAATCGTTAGTGATCGATAACAGCCTCGTGTGGTTTCTACGAGTGTGGGGAAAGTGCATGGTGGTGTGTTTGCGCTCGCCGGAACGCGTGTGGTCGGCGCGCGGTGTCACGGTAGAAGAAACGCCGCGCCCGAAGGACTCGGCGAGTGAGCGCTTCGTCCTGTGACCCCGGACTCCCGCCCTGCTGCGTGCGGGCTAACACCAATCCCGAATATCCGCCCCTCCAGCCCTTTAAATAAACTCCAATACAACCCCCCAATCGGCTAGGCGTGTACGAGTGACGTCCCTGCCCTCTGACCCCCGACCCCCCCGTCCTGCGCGTGCGATTGGTGTGTCGCTCTAAAACCGACTCCAAATCCCCGCCCCGCAGCCCTTTAAACAATCTCCATTGCCCGCCCTCGGCGGCAACGCGTGTGCGAAGGACGTCATTCCCTCTGACCCCTGACCCCCCGTTCAGTTCGTGTGAGTGGTGCGTGGGGTTGTGTAAGCGGAGACGTCGCGTTTGAGTGGCTGAGAAGCGACGGATTGATTCCAGGCAGCCACGTGCCAGCCCCGAGCTATGCCCCACAAACAGGACCCGCGGACCCAAGGGGCTGCGGCGTGAGGGGAGGAGCCGGAGAGCGGCAGCCCTCTCCCCGCGAGCGAGGAGTCGAGTAGCGGCTGCTCTCACTCGAGCGAGGAGTCCTTGAGCCCGCAGCCCTCTCGAGATCAGCTCTCCCCCGGGGGGGGAGCCGGGGGCCCGCGTCCCTCACAACTGACAACCTGTGTACCAACTGGCCGAGCGAGAGTTTGTGTGTATTTGAGCGTAATCGTGCCAGTGTTTAGCTGTACCAGGGAGTTTGATGCAGCAGAGTGTTTCGGTGTAGCAGGGTGTCCGGATTGTGCCGGCACACTATCCTTCTATCCGTAATGTCGTAGGGTGAGCTCCATTAAAAGTTTACTCGGACCCCAACCTGTCAAAGCGCCTAATCTCTGAACGTAGTTCTCAACATCGTCCCTCACCCATGCTACGTACCTTTGAGACGTCCTGCTTTTACAAATGTTGATGAACTGGAGGGCAAAGGTCTGGAGGACCCCACATGGAGTCTGGTTTCTCACACCCGAGCCTCCTGTGACATTTCTGGAGGCTTCTCTGGGATCTTTGTCCCATTTATTGAGTGCGGATTTGGCTTACTTCTGGCTTCATCCCAAGACGTCATCCAGTTGGGAAATACCCGAAGGTTGTGGGAGTCGCCCCGTGCTTCAGTTTATTTCCAACCCTCGCAATGGCCGGATGCTCACCAGCCGGAAGTCTTTTGCTGCATACACCACGACCGAGGTGTTGAGAGCAGCCATCTCGTGGCTGGTCGGCAATGGAGATGGTATTATCGATTAGGGGAGCGTGAGTCTGTGGCGTTGGTGGTGCTGCTGTCACGGAGGCGACACGAGTTTAGGAAATTCGGTTTTGTGGGTTTCCTGTAGGGAGCACTGAAAGATCCTCTATTCCTCTTTCTCCACCCTTTGTCTGTTGTCTCCATGTCCCCGTTCAACTCTTTCTACGCCGCTTTCCTTGAATGTGCAGCCGCCTTTACGGCCTCCCCTCTCCCCTTCTCTCCACCTCCAACCCATCTCCGTCGTAATCTCCTCCCCTTTGTTCAGGCTCTTCCCTTTCTTCCTCAGTCTATGGATGGGGTTAATGTTTATCGGGCTCTTATACAAAAAATTGAGCTTATTTTAGCCTTTGAATAGGATTTTCTGTTTTCCTTCGGTAGTGTGTTGCGCACATAGGGAAGATCAAGCCACGCCACCGGTTCCCATTATCAAAATCTTTGTCAACTTGTCTCCCTCGGTAGGAATGCCTTTCCTTCTCCAGCAGGCAATTGTCTTCTCTCTCTCACCTCCGGTATTTCTTCCGATGCGCTATCTTAATCTCGCTTGCTGTGTGTATCGACTCTATCATTCAACAAGGGCAAATTTTAAAATTTGCTTTTTTTCCTGTGTCGAGTGGTGGCGGATTTTAACGACACGTTTCTATATGTACGCGATCTAACCCAAAAAACACCTCTATGGATAATATTGGACCCGAAAGCCTACGTGTTAAACCAAAATTAAAAATATATACAAAATAACAATAATTTCTAGATGTCCTCATTCACATCGTGATTCGTATGAAAAGACATGAGATGATTGAGACATGTTAAATCATAAACTATTTATTAATATATATACAGAGAGTCTTCGACTGCAATGTCCTTGTCCACGTGCAAACAGAGTTAGGATAGCAGCCTCCTTTAAAAGTCAGAGTAGATTTATACACTGTAGAAGACAGTTGACGAATCCTCGCTGCTTGATTCCTCCTCGGATCCCTTCAGCAGTGAGTCGTCACCAGTCTTCTCTGCCTGCTCATTCTCCATGTGGCACCGCTGGGGTGGGTGCGATACGCCAGGAGACTGCTTATGCAGTGAGCAGCGAAGCAGGCCCATCTCTGCCTGCTCATCCTCAACGTGGAATTGAGGCGATGGCGGTGAGCTGGGGGCATCGGTGAGGAGGGTGTTACGGAGACGGCCCAGCTCTGCCTGCTGCAGAATCGTCTGTACGACGAAGCGCTCGCGGCGCATGCAGGCGCGCACATGGGATGGCGTGTCCGGGATGATGTATGCAATGCAGGCCTTCGTGAGTAACACCACGTGCTGAAAAAGTCCACACACAGGTAAAGGATTTTCAGTTTCAGGATTTGCATGTAAAGGGTGCTTACTAAATATAATATGGCAGCATCTCAAAGTGCTTTACATCTCAGGTCAACTATTCCGGTGACCTGAAGCCTAGGGATATTATATTGTTACATCGTTTTTCCCAATTAATTTAAATCATTTGAGTAATTTTTGAACATTTGGCAAATTATACCGAGGCACTTTTTTTGAATTACTTAATGGGTTTTTTTACGTTCACTATGCAGCAGGCAACATTTATGATGTGCAGTTAATGCACCCACCGTATTCACCTGGGCAGCCGCAAATTACCGCAACAATCAGCAAAGACTTACACTCGGCCATGTCACCACTACAAAGATTCCCTGTGTAGCCTTTCACAGACTGAGACAAGTGCATCTATGAAGGGTGGCACAGTGCCTGTGGGGGTGGTGTGCACCTTTATCTCGCCAGTGATGATTTTCACACACTTCATCAACTTAAGGGAAGCTCAACACTGGTTCTAATATTTTCCACTGTTGTTGGTTGTGGCCAGAAATAGTACTCCGGTCACACAGGATTGGTAGCGCAGTTCACAAACAACAACGCAGCCGCTCCCCTTCCCACCCACACGCACACATGCTTACGTGTGACAAATTGCATCAACAACATGAATCGTCTGCTGCATGATGAAAGTGAGTATTGTATTACCACTATTATTTGTGATCTCAGAAATACTGTGCAATTGTGAGGTGTAATAGCATTACTGGCATTATCTGTAATGACCCATTGACAATGATCACGGTTTGCTCTGCTGACCTTAACAACTGCTCACAGATGAGTCTATACGATGGTGCAGTAGTGTAAGGCTTTGCACACTAGACTTGCAATCCAGAGGTCATGGGTGTGAATTGATCTTTGGTCGTGGGAGTGTAAACAATGGTGAAAGTTTTTTTACATTCCACTGCCTCTATCCACCTAGCAGTGTAAATGGAATACATCCAGTCAATTGGTCGGCTGAGTTTGGTTCTGTCCAGTGTGGGAACTCCCACATCTTCCCAAGACGTCTGACCAGTGTGAAAGAGCAGTACAAATACATCTTAAGGGTCTCTCTTGAGCTCCCTATAGCAGGAGCGCTTTTGCCATCAGTGACATGAGCAAGTAATTGGAGGGCTGTACCTTTATCTTTCAATGGGTTTATGAATGTGTGTGTGTGTGCATGTTGATGTGTACCTGCATGGCAATGACGAAGGCCAGCTTTGCCGTCAGTACTTGCCAGTACTGCTTGGTGACGGAGTAGGCTTGGGGATGATCCGGCGGGTAGCGATAACCTGGATACCTACACATGTACAACCACAAGCACGCATGGACTATATTGAGCAAAGTGCCTCGAAAGTAGAGTTGGCGCTAAATTGAACAAGTATGGTTGTGCACAAACGGTATATGCGTTCACAGCCCTTAAAAAATCCGCTTCTGAAAGAGGGCCTTCCCACAACGTGCAGCTTGTGGGGGCTCTTTTGACAATGGTTCACGCTGGTCCATGCCAGGTTGGTGAAGGCAGGGAGTACAGATAATGGGAGAGCAATATAGCACAACTGTTAATTTTGCTGAACTACCCACTGCTGACAACCTAGCTCCACAGTCGCCTACTGCACCTGCATTGTGCATGGTGTTCATCAATCTAACCACAAACAAGGCTCAAGCCGGCTTGACTTCCGGAATCTAAGATCAGCTGTATTCGTGGTGATTTGATCATAGTCAAGTAAGGTTATATTAAATATCGATCAATATGGTTATATTGATTATAGTTGTGTATGCCAGCAATTCAAAAACGTTAGAGAAAAGGGTTGGTAGATCGCATCAATTTCTTAACTATCTGTGCTGAGGTGACCAGAAGATGGCTGTAGAGCAAGTGGTTTCATGTCTGTGTGAACCTTTAAGCTTCATTTCATTATCATGGGTTCTCCAGGACCTCTTATTGCATCCCACATGCATAAGACCACCTTAAACTGGAATCCCAATGCACGGTCTTCCTGCAAAGGGATCTTGAGACTCAATTAAGCAGTCGTGGATCGATAGATAAATAAATAACATTACTCTTTAGCAAGGTAACAATGAGCTAGAATTTATATCAATCTATTATTATATTTCTCTAAGTGGGACTTTGGTTGTGAAGCCATCCCACCCGTACCCACTGCTCCCCCCCTCCAATTCCCCCCCCACCCCCTTTACTGTCCCCACCCACCATGCACACTCTTCCCCCAACCCTACCACAACCCCTTACTACCCAACTAAGCCAAACCCTGTGTCCACGGTAAGGGGCAGGGCATAAACAGAGGTGGAGCCTAGGGGAAGTGTGGGTCTTAAAAGGAAAGTCACGGAGTGAAAAGAGGAAGAAAACGAGCCTAATCAGGAAGGGGCGGAGCCAGGAGGACGCCACACCCAGAAGGATGTCGCATCTACCTGGACAACACACCCAGACATCAGTGCATCACATTCGCAGGGACGGCACACCCGATAGCTGGGCATGACACTGAATGGCACAAACCTGCAGGTTGTGTGGATTGCCGGATCAAACCAGGCTGGCAGGATGTTGGGATAATTTTGCTCCTTGAAGTCGCTGATCTTGAAAATTGAAAAGCTGTCCTCCGTGTACCCATGCATTGTAGGCGAACCTGTGCCATACTCTGCTGAGTATCCATAATAATACACCAGGCGTGGGATGATGTCCGTTGTGAACGCCAAGATGCATGACTGTGGAATTAGCATACGGAGGCACAGCGATAGCGGTCACTTAGCATGCAATGATTTGACCAAGGCTTCTGAACATCTTACCTTGGCAATTACATTAATTTTCACAAATACAATTTGGGGCGTTGCTGCCAGAGTGAAATGGTTACCATATAAGGACTTGCAATCTGGCAGTCGTCAGTTCAGTCTCCTGACACAACAGTTGAAGCAATGGATCATTTTCTTAAATCTCCCCACCTCTGTCCAATTAGCAATATAAATGGGTTCATCACTGTTTTAGCGCAGGTAATTCCACAACTTACAACATGTCTGGTCATCATGGAAGAGTAGGCCAAATACCGTGTAGAGGGGTTCTCAAGAGCTACCTTTAGTTGAGGCCCTTCTGCCAGCAGTAACATGAGCAAGAAATTGCAAGGCTTTACCTTTTGTGATTTTGGGAGAGAGTGGATAGGAGCGGTGGTGCAGTGATTCGTGCACTGCACTTTGAATTCAGCACACATGCAATTGACTTCAAGCTACGACTAACATCAGTGACGAGTGATACCCGAACCGCTCCTGGTCCCCCACTACACCTCTTCTCAAACCTGCCATGACCAGAATGGTGAAGTATGGTAAAAAGAACCCACACGGCTAACATGACATGTTATGTCACTCATAAGATGGGATATTGAGCGAGAAAGCGAGCGGACAATCTGGCGACTTACATTGGTGATTACAGAGAGGGTGGCAACGATACTGAGAATGTCGGCCCAGGCTCCAATTCCTCTTGCTCGCGAAACCACAGGCCTCCTCATCTTTGTTATGAGCTTCCACGCGTCGACCCGCACTTCGATGATGTTGTTGAGCAGTGCGAGCAATGGCGCAAGTGGAAATGATGCCACGAAGAGAGTGACAAACCCGAATTGGATAACTGGGGTATATTTTGAGAATGGGTAGGGGGGCAAGGATAGGATAATGAGTGCAACAGGATATAGACATACACTCTTAATGCTGTTATGTTGTGATTACTTTAAGCAAACAAAACATGTTTTCAATGCATTGAATGTGTTTTAGTCAAAGGAGACCCCAAAATATGATCACATTCTCGTGTCATTTGTTCACAAAATTATCGTGTCCATTACATTGGCCACTGACATGCGACCAGCCACTACCATCTTTAATGCTCAGCTCTGGTTCACCTGGGTTTCTTTTGCACCATTTTCCACCACTAGGTGGCTATAATAACTAGATCACATCCTGTATTGAGGACTCCATTAACCGTACCACACATTTTTAGGCATATGCACTGTGGCTGAAATGCCAACAAATCACAGCAGTTAACCACAGTAGACATGATGCACAAGAGTTTTAAATAAATAGTAAGGGGGAGAAACGTCAACCCAAGCTGACCAATGTAGCTGCATTGGTTAGCAGACAAGAGGAGCAAATATGTGCTCCTATTGTTTCTAAAACTTAACTCCGTACATATGCACATACGCGCATACTCAAAGACAATTGTGTTACAGTATATCCATAGATTGGTGCCTATGGCCAAATCACCCAGTATGCGTCAGATTTAATCAGATCCCAGAAGTTAAGGAGAGCTGAGCCTGAAAATTGGTTGGATGGGTGACCATGCAATAGTTATTGTGGGGTTGTGAGCAGCATAGGACAGTTCAGCAAATTACATTGTTGTATTGTACATCTAAGCTCTTACATCTGTGCTCCCTGCCTTCAACAACCCGAAGTGTGGGTAATTTCCCTCCCACAACAATGTCCGACAGATGCACAGGGGCCGTACACACGTGCCTATATAGTCAAATGATACCCAATTGTGTGTTTTTTTTATAATAAAGTAAAACGCGTTGACTCCGTAGTGTGATCCTCTGAGCTCATTGTACCCATCTCGAGGTATTCATCAAAGAGTCCAAGTGGGCTCTGGGGCTGTAGGTCCATGTCTTGCTCCCAGCGCGTGTAGACAGCCTCAGGCCTTAGCTTGGCCCGACGCTGGGCCCACCAATTGCTGAACCATCTGGGGAATTGTGGAGGGAGGTACGCATGTGCAGACACAGAGACACCCTTACACACGTGCATATCCATTTGTTCATCAACTCTAGGTTTGCTATTTCATAGCTTTCCACTGCGTTTTCAGGTTGTATCATGTGAATATCCCAAGCACGTGGAGCGAAACGTCAAGACATGCCAAACAATATGCGGTATGACACAAAACATGTCAGAGAGCTGTACAAAACAACTGCTAAAACCTAAGTAGTAGCTGTTTTTCATTTAGCCCGTTGTCAATCCACTACACTCTTTCAGTCATGGGAGTTGCTTGTCTAATATTATGAAACTATGTACGAAGCGTCTGATCGGAATATCGCATGATACTAACGAGGTGAACTTTGTCCACTTGACTGGTGTTCACTGCTTAACCAGTGCACACTGCTAACAAGCTGTCGACCCGACTTTTCGCTGAATGCGTTTTCACACAACACATTTTCATTGTAACATGGTTCTTATATTTGGGAAAACTTTTCACACAACGTGGAACGTGTCCATTATAATGTGGAATGCACACTGTTAAAACGCCGAACGCGGCCATTATGATGCGTTCCTGAGCAGTCGACGATGAACGACTGTCTTGAGTTGCACGGCTGAGCAGTTTGATAAAGTATGCCGAATGATACAGTAACACGGCAGCCTAGCCTGAGTTATTTATCCCACCATGGGATGACTGCAGGTTGAATGTACTGTGAAAATGTGATTAACTCAGTAATTCCTTGCTTTGCGCGTTTTTACTTCACGCGGAAATTTTCAGGAACGCATCTACCGCGTTACACGAGGAAACGCCGTAATCAGACTTCACAGCTTTCATGTGTTCATGCGATACTTACGGGATGATGACCTCCTGAAAATTGCCAACCATCTGCTTCACTACCATGATGACAGTGAGTTGAGAAGTCAGTTCAAAGAGACAGCCGTTTGGGGGACACTGGAGGGGGGATGGGGTGGAGAATAGATTCAGGTTAAACACTGAAGATATGAAATATTGGGTAATACGTATATGGATACCACACATCATTTCTAATGATCCTCTCACATTCTTCTCTTCAGTCAATTGCACACTGCAAAAGTGACGGCTCCATATGTTAGAGGGGACAGTGATTAAGAATATCAATATTCTCCAGATTATAAGAAACACTTTCCCCCTCCCCCTCATGTATTTTAAATAAAGAAAATGGTGGCGCATCTGATAATGTTTTGTTTGTTGTCCTTCCCCCACACATCCGATGCAGGCTGTGTACGGTGCAAAATAAGTTCAACACACAACATGCATACTGCAGTTGGTGTTTAGTATCAGGTGAGTTTAATTCCAGAGCATCGTCTAGTAAATATAATAATCGTAAAACATGAAATTAAGTTGGTAGAAAACACAGAGGCACTTAAATAATAAGCTGTATTCTTTTTCCTGTATGTGTATTGTTAATGAGAGGATATCAATCAATGAATCGCCCTCGTGACGATTTTCTACAAATCTGCAGCAGGAGAAGTAGGAACCTTAATATAACACCAAATATACTCATAATAATCATCTCATGTGTCAACAAGTCTGCCTTCAAACAGAAACATGAGCAACAGGTGCACATTTTGGGCAATGGACTTTCTTCCGAGCATAGAGTGACTGCAAATACTCAGGGTGACTCTGAATGGCAATTATGTAAATGTTAAACTACGTGTCATTAACACTGTCTTAATGACATTGATTTAACGTGTGCACAACGCAATGCTGCTTAATTCCTTACTCCAGAATTCGTTCTTGATATCATATTACGGGGCCGTTCTCTAACACAACGTGCTCCACTGCGCCACAGTGAGTCATAGGTAGTGGCTAAACATATCCTTGAGGGGGGCTGAAATACTGTACATTTTTAAGGATGATCAAATATATAATTTTAAATAAATGGCGTTTGATAAATACGGTATATAATTGAAAATGTCCAATGAGAGACCACAAGGGTACTACTTGCAAAGTATGTGATAAACTAACACCCTCAAGGTAACTGGGTTACCAATTGCATCAGTCTAACACGTGTTCTGCTCGTGGTGACCTCGTGCTCTCTCAAGTCTGGTTTCGAAAACTTTTTTACTCCGGAGACTGTGTTAATGCTAGAGCTGGTGACCAGGTGTGAAGACAATGAGGCCTTTTAGAGTTCCAAAAGAAAGAGTCCTTATTTCGACATTTCACCAACAGCACGGTGTGAAGAGAATTGTTGGGAAAAATATCAACTACAAAAGTAAAACATAAAAATGTTGTACAAACAGCATAGAAAAGACAGGGCCAACCCCTCAGATCTACACACCTCCTCGATTCTCCATTTTCCAAAGTAAGTGTAGCTTCCGGGGAAGCCGATGAATTTCCCTTTGAAAAATGCAATGTAGAAAGACGCCGAGTAGAAGTTGACGAACTGAAATAAGAATTTCTTGAACGTCAGCCGATACTCATATTCTCCTTGCGTCTTGGGCATCTCTGTGGGTGTGATACAAAGGCACACAGGGACACAGACATCAAACAGGGCAATCGGTTTTGATGTTACTTACACAGTTTCTGACACACAGGCTACGAAAAGCCACTGATAATGATGCCGCATTGAGGAATAGCAACATTTCACAATGTGACGTGCTTTGATATCCATTAAAATGAATTTGAAGATCAAAAGTGAATTTCAAAGATTTTGCTGGGGAATGAGTGACAGTGGACAAGTTGTTTACCAGGTGTTGTTCACCACATTCACCCTGTGGAGTGTCCTTCAGTCTCCATTTGCAATTAAGCCATTTACACTGTCCGTATGATGTCTGAAAGCCAGTGCACTTGATTTTCAAATATCTTTAAGGTGTATTAAATTTCGATTTAAAGCTTTCGTGACTGCAAGGATTCATTTTCTTTGGTTCTTTCGGTAAAGTCACGTAGAATGAGAATAAAATAATAAATTGATAAAATAAAATAACACAATAATATTCTCACGACGCTTCGGCCACAACACAAGCGGCCTTCATCAGGTGAAGGGACGAGACTGTCTGGAGGACAGCGCTAATTATCATGGGTCACCTTTCAGAGGGGGTGCAGGCTTCAGCAGGATAAATTACTAATAAAGGGCTCAGTAGCGGGCAACATGACCAACACAAGCAGAGAGCTGTTTGCTGGCTAGAAGGTAGCAATGCAGCAGTGAGGGTCAGCCCACAATTACATTCAGTGATTCAATGGATCGAGAGGTGAAATCAGAGCGCTAAGTTGGCACCATTGAGATCCTGGGTTTAAATCCAGGCAGCGGCCTCTGGTAACATGTGTTCTCAAGTGCAGTAAATTAATGGCTTCAGGACGATTACTAATGATGGCATTACATCTGTAACATACACCATTTGGTTCATCACTTAATTTGGTGAAATTTTAGTTGTGAGAATGAGCAATTTGACTGTTACGAGATTAACATTATATTCCGTAGCAGTGTGGATTGAAAAGTGCTTCCCTCTAATGTGTGAACCAGAGTTCACTTGAATGAAGGGTCTCAGAGGTAGCTCACTTCTAGGGCCATTTCATGACATTAAGGGTTGCACTGGTCTACAAGAGATCCCATTGGATACTTCATCTCAAGACACGATTCTGATAGCCCAATCGGAATGAAACTGGAGGAAAAATTTAACAGAGTTCTGACAAAAACAGGCAGTAGTTGAACAAGTGATTGGATGATGCACTGATGCTGCTATTCATGGCCTCATGGTGCAAGGTTAAAATCATGATGACATTTTACAGCGACAATATTTACCATGCACAACATTTATCCAATCTTCAAATTTACATGTGTTCTCTGGTGGCGTATAATAAAATAAACATATGCAAACCGTGATGGTGATGACACCTACCCAGATCAGTGAGGACGAGGGCCAGCTTGTCGTAACCTTTGTTGAGTAGTAGTATGATTATGATGTTGAGGATGGAGGCCGTGATGGTGGTAACCATATCAGGTGTGAGTAGGGCACCGATCACCTTGATCTTGGTCACATGATTGGGGATACTCGCGGAGAGTATGCCAAAGATGGACAGGCGGTAAACAACCACACCCAAAATTGCAGCAAGAATCAGGAGGATCTGCCAGTAACACAAGAAACACAGAGGTGGGTGAGATTTACAGTCTTGTAGCTCTTTTCCACTGTATAACCAAGCCGTGAGTTAGCTGTGCCAAGCTAGCCTGGTGTGACTCAGGAGGTGCCAGTTCGTTTGTCTACTGCAGAACCAAATGACTGGCAAAACGTCGTACTCAGATTGTAGATATTGTGGATTTGCTGTACTAGTAACGAATTGGCATGTTCTGTTTACGTGAACAACTTTACTAATTGGCTGTGTCGGGTGGTGGTGGGTTTCATGGCATATATTTACGCGATCTAACCCAAAAAAAATATTATGGATGATATTGGTCGCGAAAAGCTTACATGTTAAACAGAACCTGAGCTGTTTCGCTAACATCACACACAATGAACGTGTAGTGGTAACGTCACTTGGTCAAATGTAGAAAATGATGCAATGTTATGAAAGGAATTACTATCCCTGGCCCTGCTAGACCTCGAGCCAGGTTCAGATGTGAAGTTGAGACCAAAAGCTACAAGGCCAAGGTGAGGCCAAGGCGGCAGCTTTTTAGGCCACAATCAGTGTCAAGGTCACTCAAGGTTGGGTGCGCTAGTATGAGGCCAGTGTCAAGGTCGGTACCTCTAAGAAACCTCCTCGGACTGAGGCCACACACTCAAGGCCAAGGAGCTGAGGACATGTTTTTCATCTGGCCTTAAGGCCGAGTACTGGTCTCGAGAAACCCAAATCGAGGTTGACAGGAGCAGGTGGATAACATGATATGGCTCATGAGGTATTCATTGCCTTGGGGCAGCAGTAGATATTTCAGGTGATTGGATTGACAAAGGGCTGTAAGTTATATGATTATGCATGTATCTATACCCCCACTTGTAATCACTCAATGGATCACACAGGAGGAACAACATAGTTTGAGAGCGATTCTGACTGGGGGAGCAGCGTGTGGAGGTTGGGATTGGGTCAAGTAAAAATATATATGTATAACCCGTATATGAATCCACTGCTGGATGATGGCCTCCCCAAACCTGTGCAGGTTGTCAGGGTTATTTTCCCATACTTCACCATGCACACCAGTACAGGTTGGTAAAGGATGGAAGCATAAGAATGCAGTTCTCTGTTGGCCACAAGGTAGCTCTGCAGCAGCCTACAGTCCATTTTGTGCATGATGGTTACCGATTCGTGCAGTACCCAGGCTCAAAACCTGCTTCGCCTCCAAGATGAGGCACATAGCAGGTGACTTGGCCATAGCTCACTGGATCAGGAGAAGGGGTTCAATGTTGCTGTTGAGTTGGCGGACTCACCCAGAACAACACCATGATCCCAGAGAGGCAGTAACGGAACCTCAGTATCCTCTTAGGCATATGAGGCTCCTCCTCCTGCACTCACAATGCACGGACATAGACGGAAAAGCATTTGTATATAGATTAGTCTGTAGGAGTGACCAATGTTAGTGTGAGCCGTTAAGGTTGACTGATGAACCATTATTTGTTTTCCCCACTACTAGTTAAGCATGCGATGATATAAAGGAATGGATTTGATGGTCCTGATGTCTGAGAGTTGAGCTGGCAGCGCTGAGATTCATTGGCTTGAATCCAGGCAGCTGCCTCCAATTAAACCAAGTAGTAAGCCGATCAGCCTGGTCACCAATATTACATTTGTTTCTTTTCTTAATTTGGCCAAATTTCACCTTTCAGAATAAAAAAAGATTAGTTTGACCATCATGAACATTTCTTTGTAGCAGGGCTGATGGGAAAGGGCCACCCTCTAGTGTGTGTTCACTTGAAGGGATCTTAGAAGTAATTATGTAACATCTGCTTGAGCAAACCTTTCCATAACATAGAGTTCCAAATGGACATTGTTTCATAACGATTCCGATAGTACAATCGGGATAATATTGGGAGGAAAACAAAATTGAGCAAAGGTCAACAAATATGTTAGAAGAAAAACTAGGAAAACAGTGAACAGTTACACATGCAACATTACAAAACAGAGGTGTGTGTGTGCAATGAGGTAGTCGCCGTGGTGACGGCAGAAAGCATTACCATGGTGATGATGTTACATTTCGTGGTCGTGCAGCGAGCCAGGTACTCGGGCCGGATGGGGTCTCCCTCCTGCGCCGCTGCCGTCAGGTCCCAGCGGTACGCGAGCGATGCCTGGCGACGCTTCCAAAATTCCAGGAACACCGTGGCTGTTGCGACACACCACACGGGGAGGATTTACTTTGAAAAGTAATTTGACTATCGATTGCTCAAGGGTTCAAAAGTTACCTAATGTAGTCTGTTAAATGTAATGTTCAAAGTAACTTCATTAGTATTTTTTTTGTCTTTCATAAATACCTTTATTGGCTTTTTTTGGTACATTGCCACAATTTTATCCCACTTGCACCATGAGTGGCATGGCATGAGATTGAGATTTCTTTTGGATCTATAACAGAGCAGTGCTGCTCTTCGTGTTACAAAACGTTACACAAAAGCGAATGTCACAGAGCTACCTCTGTGATCTCTGATCCACATAGTAGGGGTAGCTCTTTCCCAACTGCTTTGCCACGGAGAGGAGCGTTTGTTACGTGATAGTCAAGCTAACCTTTTTATTCTCAGAGCTGGAATGTAGCCAAATTAAGTACAGAAGCAACTTCAACATTATGGATTTTTTCTATTTGTTGTGCAGATATCGGTGATTGAGTTGAGACCATCATATCGCTATAATTGAAAAACTTGTTTAATCGCAGGTGGCCACTTTCATTTCAACACAGAATCTCAGCGGCGGCAACGCAGCACTCTGAACTCTGAGCCACCTGGCCACTTTGTATTTTTCATGGAATCGCCTTGGGGTAGCGCATTCGTTGCTTGTTGCAGAGGTTCGTGGTTCAAATTATGTGGCTGCCCTGATTAATATTTCCGGTGTATTAATTACACAAAAATACACACCATCTGCTTCACAGTGGACATTAAAGATTATCGGTTATCATTCGTAAGAGTAGGACAATGTGTACAAGTCATGGTCCAAATGTGCCCTCATTGAGCAGTGGGTTCATAATAGGACTGTCAGGATCACTGCATACGAACATTGCAAGACATGATGGTACTGTATATGGTTGTACGTATGTATGTTGAACTTCTTTAACACTGTACGTGGCCAAATGTGCTCATCATCATTGCAAACATGTTGATACTTGTCACTGTGTCTGGACAATGTGTGCCAATGCTTAGAATCACTTACCCCAAAGTCCCATGAAAACTGCGAAGAATATGGTGACCGGATTTTCATACATGTGTGAAGTCTGCAACGGCACAATCAGAGGTGTTAGTCACAATTAAACCTTAAATCTTAGCATCCACGTCTTTTCAATATCAACAGCAGGAAAGTAACGATGCATCGATTGATTTTTAAGTTAAAATAGATTAATCACTCATGAAACATCCATTAAATTGTGGAGATGACAATGCTCTACAATGTCTGATATTATAGTGCTATTCATGTATCAAACAAATCTGTATAAATGTGACAGAAAGAGCAAAATAAGCAATGGGCAGTTCCATGATTGTGGACATACATTTCAGACACTTTAAAGTGAATAATCATTATTTCGGCATGACATGTCAACTAATTAGCACTGAAATTCAGATTTCAAAATACTTTGTCCACTTGTATTGATCGTGGAGAAATACTCATGAAATACATCGTGTCGGATTTACTCAAAGTAACTTTTGCACTCCCGCTGGGATGTGACGATGCATTCATTTTCATGTATTTGTCTAACCATCGACTTAGTCCATTAAAATACCCTATTTGCTAAAACTATAACTAACTACCTTCAAAACGATCACACGTGTATTATTAGTATAATATTTTTTTAACACCCACACGAATGGCAGCATAGTGTTTAGCATGATGTGCTGCAATCTAGTGATCATGGTTAATGTTAATGATACAATCTCAGCAACGTGAGTTGGCTTTGTGATAATGATGCACATCACCAATAACCAATAAGTATCCTTATTTAGAGGGAACATCGATGGTGTATTTGTGTGATACCTTCGCAGTCTCGCAGGTATCATTTAGCCTCCAAAAGGTGCATTTTTGGTCACACTGGGGACACATGACCAAGGATCCTCCGATGGTGTTGTTGCATATTTCTCCACTGCACACATAGACACGCACGAACATAAACACACTAATGGGCATAATACACTTGGATGAGAAATATAATTTGCCTAAAGGTCATGCCACCTTTGAATGTGTCATACCCTCCCTTTAAACAAAGTCAGACTAAATTATGGGTTCCAACGTCGAGCATTTTCCAAAGTAAAATGTATTTCCTGATGTTTAATTATAATTTTCGTTGATATCAGTGGTGTAACATCTCTATGTATTGATTTCCAGGGGTGTTTACAGCCCTTTTATCAATCCACTTCTGGCTGAGGGCCTCCCCACACCTCGTGGGTCATGAGGGCTATTTAATTCTAGTCATCCCACACTGGTCAGTACGGGTTGAATATGGGAAGCGAAGACTCCAGACACAGAGTACAGCAATGTATTTCCTGCACTTGCTCCCCGCTGTCCGTCATGCAGCTCCACAGAGTCTATGTGTGTAAGTCGTATTATAAGGATACGTTTCACATTTAAACATTTTGGATTTGAATATGTTTTGCTTTTGATTTTCGGATTATTTACAATTCGTAAGAATGTACAATATATTCATGTGAACAAGAGTGACGAAACCCGATGCCACGTGATACGTGTCGTCGTGAGTGACGTCACAATGGGCGATGTCATGTTTTCTGAGCAATCCAAAACAATGTTTAATTTTCCCTGGATTGTCCGAAATATTGTAGCTAGGCTTGATTTTTTGGATTTACTTTTAGAAACAGAGACATTTGGAACATATATACATATACAATATATTGAATGTACTATATTTGTACTGTATATGTATATAAACTGTATGAGATTGTATATATGTGCATATGTACTTTAATAGTGAAATGTTAAAGATGTGGCCCTGAAATTGCTTGCTCATGCCACTGCTGGTGGAAGGTCCTCCACTAAAGAATGCTCTAGATTGCCCATCGAGATGATATTTGGCCTACTCGTCCATGATGGCCAGACGTCTTGGACACGGTGGGAGTACCCACATTTTACCCCATCACATCTGAACTGCCAATCATCTAACTGCGGTGTCTCCGTTTATACTGCTGAGCATATGTGGGATAATTGAAGAAACCTAGCCATTATTTCAGCTGCCATGCCAGGCGATCGCACTGGAAATCTATAAACTGCAATTCTAGAAATGTAACTATTACACCATGGCAGCATCCCATGGGATTGTATATAAGTGTATATGTATGTCTATATGTACTTTACGTGTATATGTACTTGTGTATAGCCTTAGTAGGTGCTTGCTGATACTCATTGTTCAGTCTGTATTGCTATACAGGAGATCTGTGTGAGTTCTACATCTGACACATGAGTGTATGTGTGTGTGTGTTTGTATGCATTTGTCTGTATGCATGTGTCGGGCCAGTACCTAGTGATGTCACGGTCCTTGCTGAATACTCCAAAGAAAAAGGAGATCAGGCCGACGATTGCAGCGAAGATCAGCATCTTTGTGTAGAAGCCGAGCCATGCAAAATAGAGCCCCACTTGCTCCCCGAAGTATGACCTGTGCCGACAACATCACTCGCACACACAGCGCAAACATCACCAACCGCACATGGCACCAGTGGTGTAGCTATCGAATATGTAAGCAAGGACCATGGGCTGGAGGGAAATGTGAAGAGCAGGGAAGGCATGGGCAAATGCTATTCTGGAACTCCATTTCCCCAGCCATCTGTGCTATCAACTCCCAGCTAGCATTCAAGTCCAGCCTTAGGACCTTTCTGGACAGAGCACGTCCCTAAGAGGTACGATGGCCTGTGGTCGAGACTAAGAATGATGTGGCAGTCAAGAGAAGGAATGCGTCTGAGAGGATGTGCACCACAGAGATTTAAGTAATGAAATCAGCATGTGTGCAGGAGCCACATGGATCGTTGCATCAGGAGACTGGGAGAGATGGCGAAGGCTTGGGGAAGTCTTCATCCAGCAGTGGATAGGGCATGAACTTACCGCACAAGGTCAAGAGGCTGCTCCTTGAAAGAGCGCCCGGCTCTCGCCCACTCCCGTCGCAGCGTGTTGCGGTCGCCCAGCGTGTTCGGGTTTTTGGTGGGATGAACAGACTCACTCTGACATGGGGAAAGCAATTGTTAGTCACAAACACTGCATGGACATTCACAAATTACCAGCTCCACCCCCCCAAAACTCTGCCGTGGCGCTGCTGTGGTGTAATGGTGTTGCACACTTGCACACTGCACTGGACATGGGAACGACAGTTAAAACAATGACCACGTTTCTTAATCACGCTGCTTCTTCCCAGCAAGCAGTGTAAATGGGTGCACCCACAGTTAATCTATTGGTTGTTCACGTGTTGTGGGATGAAGTGTGGGTACTTCTAATTCTTCCAAAGACTTCTGTCCCACGTGAAATAGTCGGCCAAATACCCTTGAGAATGGCTCTCTAGAGTGCTCGTGGAGTCCTTTCCAATGCATGGATATTGAACTTCTTTTGCACCGTATGTAGCCAACCATGCAAATCAGAGGTGTGTTTAGTGAGCTGGGGAACCTGGACACCTATGCGGCGCATCTCTGTGGGACACTAATGTTAAGTATGTGGTAAGCTTTAGACTATGCAATAGCGTCCTAAACAGGTGTGCAATTCAGGTGTTGTACATAGGCCTCCCGTAAGGTGTCAGTGTGCCCTCCACCCCCTACCCCCCCAACAACTTACGTCATGCAGTGGATAGGCTGCAGTATAGCAGCCATTTTCAATCATTTGGTTGATATTTAATATGTTCGTGCTGTCTTGTGGCATGGGGTTTTGCAGCATGTAGTGGACCTGTGTGAGCACACATGACACACATGACAAACATTACATGCATGAAACATAGGGCTGGGTGGGTAAGCTATTATTGACTCACTCCACTCTGAAATGTTTCCCCCTCTCCAACCACCACCAGCCTACACAGTTATAATGGGCCCACAACTCTTATTGAGTCCCGACTCGGAAAGGTCCATAGAACACTCCAAAAACTGAAGCAGATATGTACCGATTTCAGCAAGTACAATATCCAGATTTCAAGGAGACATTTTATGCATGCTTCCCATGCACAAAGGCAATTTATTTAGAATACAATACTATCAAAACCCCAAATGCCCACAATATTGGCTCGACAGGATACCTGCTCACCAAGAACCATATCAACAGTAGTCTTTCATTCTTTTGTTGTGCAGGGGAGAGTGATTGAGGGGACGTGGTTATATAATGTGGGCAGGACTTACAAAGGGTGGGGCTGCTAGCTCACCATGTCTCCTGGTTAAGCATCCCAAAAATTTGGTAGCTTTCTCTACAGGGACACATATTACCACAACCCCTAAATCATAAATCCAGGCATTCTTAATAAACCATAATGATTTACACTTCTAACCACATGTCACTCAGAGATCGCAAGTTGCGATACAGAGCTGAAAACTTTAATTAAAATGATAAAAACACGACAAAACCCTATTAAATTAACTTGTTTTTGCAAAAAAACCACCTCATTCTGGCATTATTTATACAGCATTATTGATACAAACGTACGATTTGGCTGCGTACGGCCGGTGGGATGAGGACGTCATGATCCTTTATAGGATAGATGTCCTGCTGCGAACGCCGGTAGGGTGCCGTGAAATAGTCCGGTTGTTTGGGCACGGCTCCCGGCTTCAGGTGGTGAATATTTCCCAGGTAGTGAAGAGGCCCACTGTCTGAGCCTGACACCTGGGGGAGGTCGCTCTCCTTGAGTGGCACCTGTTTGATTTTAAATGTATTAAACCCTTTGCCTCGAGCACATGGAATCATCATCAGCCAAAATCAGTCCACGAATGGATGAAGGTCTCCCCAAGTTGTTGCAATCTATACAAGTCCTATAATACAACAAGTCCTTTAATACAACAAGTCCTATAATACAACAAATCCTATAATACAACAAGTCCTATAATACAACGTTCTATACAAGTCCTATAATACAACAAGTCCTATAATACAACAAGTCCTTTAATACAAGTCCTATAATACAACAATTCCTATAATACAACAAGTCCTATAATACAACAAGTCCTATAATACAAGTCCAATAATACAACAAGTCCTATAATACAACAAGTCCTATAATACAAGTCCTATAATACAACAAGTCCTATAATACAACAAGTCCTATAATACAACAAGTCCTATAATACAACATTCTATACAAGTCCAATAATACAACAAGTCCTATAATAATACAAGTCCTATAATACAACAAGTCCTATAATACAACAAGTCCTATAATACAACAAGTCCTATAATAATACAAGTCCTATAATACAACAAGTCCTATAATACAACAAGTCCTATAATACAACAAGTCCTATAATACAACAAGTCCTATAATACAACATTCTATACAAGTCCTATAATACAAGTCCTATAATACAACAAGTCCTATAATACAACAAGTCCTATAATGCAACAATTAATATGCCAAAAGCCTCCACTGCATATCCCACCCACTCTTCAAGTTGTCCCACCAATATCCCCAGTCATGAGCACACGCACATGAGCCAATCTTATCTCGCCATCTCTATGATATACATCATCTTGGGCACGTTCTCTCCTTCTGCTGCCACTCCAATGTCATTTTCGGCCAGCAGACATCATCCCTTCAAGCAACGTGCCCTTCCCGAGCCCATTCACTTTTCTAAAAAGAGTCAATATGTTGCTAATATGCATATTTTTCCAAATGTACGTTTTTCTAATCCGTTTGTATATTTACGTCTCTCGATATCTCGTAATGTCAGTGCTACGATTATTATCGTTGAACGTCATAAATTATAATCATCACAATCATCACCCTCACCATCATACTCTGTATCACATGCATGATCATCGCAATTATCATCACAACCATGATGAATCTTCACAAACATTATTGTCATCACATTCATTATCACCATCATAATCACAATCATCACCACAATCATCATCACAATCATCGGCATCATCATGATCATCATTACAATGACCATCAGAATCTTGCCTGGATGTGTAGAATCTCGGCATAGGTGGTGAGTGGGTTCCATGGCACGTGTACTTTCACAAAGGTGGTGCGTCCGCTCACCGACTCCTAGTGGATGGCACGAAGTTCATCGTCAGACTCTAGATGAGTGCATTTAGTTGTATTTATTAGACTTTGTTTGACCAGGTGAGAGTTCAAGGGAACCGGATGGTCTCATTTGGAAGAGTGTCCACGGCCGCGTGGATTTTCGTGCTTGTGTCACGTGTTGTTAGCACCTCGTGCCGATCAACGTGTGGCACAACCCAAAAGCAAATTGCATAATGTACGTGCAGTTATCGAACACTTATTACTACAGTATAAATAGCTGGCATGCCACATTAAGGTGGAGACTGTTATACCCTCCAGTATAAATGGGTAAGCCACAATTAATCCATCTTAAGATTGTGCATGGTGGGGTAAAGTATGGGTATTCGCTATCTCTTTCAAGACGTCTGGCAAGCATAGAAGAGTAGGCCATATACCCTCCAGCGGGGATCTTTAGCGCTCCTACTCAAGGAATGTATGCCAGCAGTGATATTATGAAGCAATCACAGTCTAACACCTTTTTATTTGTATACAGTGTCTGTCATCTATAGCAGAGAGACACGCAGGAAACTTACCTCCTTGGGTTCAATCTCGAGATCTAGCCCCATCTTCATCAGGCTTGCCTGATATTCGGTCCTCTTCTTCTGTCAAACAAAATTGACCATCTGTGTTATACATTGTTCTCAGTTGTGTCACTGTGGGAGTTAAGTCAAGAGGTGAGGAAACTTCTTGAACTCTTACAGTGAGTAGAGCCTCACATGGGAATCAATCAGAGAACGGCTCTGCAAAGTAGCATCACTGAACTGCTTCAGTCGGTGTCACTTCAGCAGACCTTAATAAAATAAAAATTTGCACAGCTCTTTGTCAATCAACTCTTTGAGTTTACCTTATTTGTTACAGGGATGGTCTCACTTAGCTAGTTGCTTTGCTATTTTACAAGGGAGATAGATCCATTGTGCGTGGGTACAATAGCAACAAAATAAACAAAAACATCAATATTGCAGAGAATGCATACTGGGTACTTCAGCACTGTTGTAATAGTTTTCCATTTGGCAGTTAGAATGTGGATATTACATATATCCTGTAAGTTATGTCTGGGTGTCGGTGTTTGCAATATGAAAGTGGTGTATTTATTTAGGGGTTGTGGATGGAGTGTGATACGTAACGATAATTGATTGTTGTTCGCCAAAGCAGTGAGGCGTATGGTTCAGGGTATGGATGTGCGAGTTGAGTGATGGGAGTCTAGCGTTCATTGACTAGCGTGGTCTGCAGTTGACGATACAGTTTGATAAAGGATGTATACTGTGGATTTAAAGACTCGTATGGAGGTGGCAGGGTGACTCAGCAGTCAGAGAGCTGAGCTGGCACCACTGCGTCAAACCTAGGTTTAGAGGCGTGTGGTGTTGCACGTGGGGAGGGGTGATAATGCTGGGTGCAGGAAGGTGGAGCATTATTTGTAGGTTCCTCGTTCTCACCTGATTGTTGATGGCGTCCTGAGAATGGACCTCATCATCGAACGCGAGGATGAAATCGATCCGACGGACTCCATCGCAAAAGTAGACAGTATCCTACACGCAAAGGCAAGCACACACACGAATATGAGAGATGTAATAGCTTATGCATGAAATGTATATTTATTCATAAGCTCATGATACATGTATCAGGACATAAGTTAATCTGCTATTTGTATGCAAGTTGTTTATTGCTATGATGTACTAGTTTACCCAGGAAAACCTCAATGAGTTTACATTTTTATTTTCAAGGAGGGTCCTACCAAGTTCTGTTTTTTTGCAGTCGAGAACGAAGTTGCTTAGTTTAATTCCAATTGAATAATTTGCATGTATTTTTTCAGCATTGGTACGTTTGGCCAATACCAGTTACACTGTGTCATTTAGCTATGGGAGGAAACCAGAGACCTGGAGAAATGTGTACACAAAGCATCTAGCCCCTGTGCATTATACAAAAAACATCAGTATTTTCTAAAGTGCATTGTGGTAATGCTATCTTAAACCACCATCAAAATAAAGTTGAGCAAATGTGACAGACTAACAGCAGCAGTGATGCAGTGATATGCAACTGTGGACCGGTGTAATCCTCATTCGGACTCATCAGCACAGTATAGTCACCAAAACGCACTGCTGCAAAGGCTGCAAATCTATAAATGAGGAGCAGCCATGTCTACACTTTGGGGCCCATTAGTTGGCGAATGCAAACAACTAAATCTGTAAATACCAGGAATCTCCCATCTTTGACATTAGCCAAGTTAATTTATAGGCTGTGCAAATCCACGTTGTGCCGCATCGTACCTGGGCCAGGGTAGATTGAAATGATGACGTCGAAAAGTCTTGCGGCACCGTTGAAGGCTGAGCCTCATGCCCCTCCGCTCCCTCCTCCTCATTCATTCTCTCCACGAGCTCTGCATAGGTAATGTGGGGGTAGAGGGTTCATTGCATTAGGGACAGGGGAGGCAGGTGCAGGGATGGGAATGTCGGTAAAGAACCGCACATGGTACTCATGTGTAAAGCTTTCTCATAAATGTCGACGCTGCTCCAGTGTGAGTACACCTGTGGTATAAAGTTGTATTACCATTAGGGGACTTTTACCCCATTGAATATCGTACACTTTAACAAAGCCGTGCCCAGCATGGTCAGACACAAACCAGGGCAAAAAATATTAGTTGGAATATGCAAAGTCATTTTTGCCCTGACAGCTTGTCAGCTATACTCTTTGGTTCTTTCGGTAAAGTCACGTAGGTGGAAAAAAAAAATAGAAATAGAAATAAATCACGACGTTTCGAATGCAACATAAGCACTCATCATCAGGTGTGACAACCACAGCAAGGAAACTGTTTTACTGAAGTGGGAGAGAAACCAGGGTTAGGGCAGTTAAATAAGTCAGAGAGGGGGAGAGTGGGGGGTGAATGGGGCGAGGAGTGCGAGCGCTGCAAGCGCTGCAGAGACGCTGAGAGTAAAAAAAGAGGCAACATAATTACTGCCAAGATGGAAGCTTGTCAGCTTCTGCGAGAGCTTCCCCGTGACCACACAGATCATGGTGGTTACTTGACCACATTTCAATTGAAGTGCTGTCGTCCCGACAGTTCTGTTCCTTCATCTGAAGAAGGCCACTTGTGTTGTGGCCAAAACGTCGTGATTTTTGTTGTTTTATTTTTTACCTACGTGACTTTACCCAATAGAACCAAAGAGTATGGATCCTTGCAGTCACGAAAGCTTCAAATCCACATTTCACCACTCTGGTTAATGTGGGTTGGTGAAGACGTATAGTATGTATAGTACAACCAATTTTGATGGACTGCCCTTTGCTGCCCACCATGTAGCCCGACACTACACTTTTAGACCTGTTATGCACTATCCTGGCTCAAACCCTGCTGAGCGTCCGATTAAAACACTGACGAGATCTCAATATTTAAAAGTGGCCCAAAGCCCCGTCATAGCACGAACATTACACTTTACCTATCTCAACAAATGTGGACATCATGAATCTTTGGTCTAATCTCAGATCTTGTGAGTTAGAACTCGGGGGCTCCTCATGCACAGCCAGCCAAGGATAACTCCCCGCTATAGTGACGTCACAGGAAAAGGACGTGACGTCACCTAAATATGGGCGTGGTCAAAAGCGGCCCCATCCCCCGCTCTTCCCGACCTTGCTTCCCCCCTTGCCGAGGTTACCCACATGAACAATAATAATAAATCATAGATGTACATTATGAAAGAATCAATTATTTTTCACAAAACTGCTCCTGTACGACCTTTTGCCAATCCCCTGCTGGAGAGCCTCTTGACGATTGCACGAATCGTGTTGGTTATTTGCACATACTTCACCATGCCGGTGAGTATGGGTTGGTAAAGGAAAAGGAGGAGCATTAACGTACAAACAAAAACCTATTTTACTAGAATGCCTTCTGCTTCCCATCATGTAGCCTGTAACACCTGGTATGCGCTATCCAGACTCCAACCTCCTTAACGTTAGATGGAGACATCTGGCACATCCCCAGCAGTTTTGTCTACAGGCTCAACATATAACACAAACACACATCTCTAACACTAACGTTAAACTTTACCTATCTCGACGAAGGTAGACATCGTGAATCTTTGATTTTTTTCGAATTCAGAGTCAGAAGTCAGGAGCTCCTCGCGTGCACAGCCAGCCCACGATAAAGTCCGACCCAGAATGATGTCACCGTGACGTCAGTTAAATATGGGCGTGGCCTGAATGTGGGTGTGGCCAACAGCGGCGGCTTCCCCGCCCCCCGCTGCCCCTCCCCGCAGGTTTCTCTCAACCCTCAGTGCGCATGCGCGGGCGGCATGTCTCGGACATCGCCTTCAGCGGCCGTTGGCGACGCGGTGGTTGTGGCGGGAAAATTAATTTAATAAAACTTCTCCGAATAACCGCGACCTTTAACTACCCTCACGGATAATCCACACGGATCTCTGGACGGCAAGGCGAAGACGATCAATGGAATAATCTCCGGTGAGAGACGGAGAGAGATGGGCAGGCGTGAGGGCGAGCCAGGTTCAACTTTGTTGAACGCTGAGCGCAGAGTGAATGGGGTTTATACTCTTTGGTTCTATTGGGTAAAGTCACGTAGGTGAAAATAAAATAACAATTTTCACCTACGTGACTTTACCAATAGAACCAAAGAGTATGGATCCTAGCAGCCACGAAAGCTTTAAATCTAGAATTGAATGGGGTTTGCTTCACTCAGCACGCGACTTGGACACTTCGGTGTGCAAAGTGTTGTCTGGTTGTGCCGTGTAAAGGAGGAGGACATTCAGTAAATGTTTTTGGTTTGTTAATGGGAGTGTGTGGCACGGTAATGGACTGGGTACGACTTACAACACAAGTTCTGCTCACATTGCACGCTAAGGATTAGCACGGCGATTACTACGTGTGCATTTATTAGTTATTGTTTATGTTAAAAGTAGTATTGATTGTTAAGACAATAATGTTTAGTATTTGTAGGTGAATCATTTCAATATTGTACAGTATAGCATTGTCCTGCTGTGTGGCTCTCACGTGGCGGGCATCAGTGCAGCAATATCCAGTACGTGGTTGTAATGTACTTCTATAGCCCCCTGCCACCAGTGCAGCAATATTCAGTACGTGGTTGTAATGCACTTCTATAGCCCCCTGCCACCAGTGCAGCAATATTCAGTACGTGGTTGTAATGTACTTCTATAGCCCCCTGCCACCAGTGCAGCAATATTCAGTACGTGGTTGTAATGTACTTCTATAGCCCCCTGCCATCAGTACAGCAATATTCAGCACGTGGTTGTAATGTACTTCTATAGCCCCCTGCCACCAGTGCAGCAATATTCAGTACGTGGTTGTAATGTACTTCTATAGCCCCCTGCCACCAGTGCAGCAGTATTCAGTACGTGGTTGTAATGCACTTCTATAGCCCCCTGCCATCAGTGCAGCAATATTCAGTACGTGGTTGTAATGTACTTCTATAGCCCCCTGCCACAAGTGCAGCAATATTCAGTACATGGTTGTAATGGACTTCTATAGCCCCCTGCCATCGGTGCAGCAATATTCAGTACGTGGTTGTAATGCACTTCTATAGCCCCCTGCCATCAGTGCAGCAATATTCAGTACGTGGTTGTAATGCACTTCTATAGCCCCCTGCCACAAGTGCAGCAATATTCAGTACATGGTTGTAATGCACTTCTATAGCCCCCTGCCACCAGTGCAGCAATATTCAGTACATGGTTGTAATGTACTTCTATAGCCCCCTGCCACCAGTGCAGCAATATTCAGTACATGGTTGTAATGCACTTCTATAGCCCCCTGCCACAAGTGCAGCAATATTCAGTACGTGGTTGTAATGTACTTCTATAGCCCCCTGCCACCAGTGCAGCAATATTCAGTACGTGGTTGTAATGAACTTCTATAGCCCCCTGCCACCGGTGCAGCAATATTCAGTACGTGGTTGTAATGCACTTCTATAGCCCCCTGCCACCAGTGCAGCAATTTTCAGTACGTGGTTGTAATGTACTTCTATAGCCCCCTGCCATCAGTGCAGAAATATTCAGTATGTGGTTGTAATGCACTTCTATAGCCCCCTGCCACCAGTGCCTCAATATTCAGTACATTGTTGTAATCCACTTCTATAGCCCCCTGCCACCAGTGCAGCCATATTCAGTACGTGGTTGTAATGCACTTTTATAGCCCCCTGCCACCAGTGCAGCAATATTCAGTACATGGTTGTAATGTACTTCTATAGCCCCCTGCCACCAGTGCAGCAATATTCAGTACGTGGTTGTAATGCACTTCTATAGCCCCCTGCCATCAGTGCAGCAATATTCAGTGCATGGTTGTAATGCACTTCTATAGCCCCCTGCCATCAGTACAGCAATATTCAGTACATGGTTGTAATGTACTTCTATAGCCCCCTGCCACCAGTGCAGCAATATTCAATACGTGGTTGTAATGCACTTCTATAGCCCCCTGCCATCAGTGCAGCAATATTCAGTACATGGTTGTAATGTACTTCTATAGCCCCCTGCCACCAGTGCAGCAATATTCAGTACGTGGTTGTAATGCACTTCTATAGCTCCCTGCCACCAGTTCAGCAATATTCAGTACGTGGTTGTAATGTACTTCTATAGCCCCCTGCCACCTGTGCAGCAATATTCAGTACGTGGTTGTAATGCACTTCTATAGCCCCCTGCCACCAGTTCAGCAGTATTCAGTACGTGGTTGTAATGCACTTCTATAGCCCCCTGACATTGTGCAGCAATGTTCAGTACATTGTTGTAATGCACTTCTATAGCCCCCTGCCATCACCAAATTCACACTGACCAGCGTGGTGAAGTACGGTAAATAACCCCTCCCCCTGGGAGCTGCATAGCATGGGACAGCTGTCAGCCAGCAATGGATTGAAAAAGGAGCTGTACTCTGCACACGTTGTTATTCAGGGTAGTGTAAGGAACTTGGAGGTTCGGTATGCATAATGTGCTCGGAAAGTATTGTATTCTGTATGTGTGTTGAATCTCTTTCGCACCGTACCAAGCCCACCGTGCTCTTCGGAGGTGCGATTATATGTAAATATAAGTAGTCATACTACTGTAATACCACTATTAATATGTAGCATTCATTTTATTAGTAGTACTGTAATTTGTTGATATGCAGGTGTACATGCCAAACGTTAACCAATGTTAAATGTTAAGCCTTCTCTTTTGAATACAGTGTGTTTTAAACATGGAGTTGTCTCCAGCTAATTCTTAAATGTATATTATTCATAATGTAGTAGTAGGCAGGTAGAGCATTTATGACACTTCAATTGTACATAGAGCTTGCAGGTGTGATGAAGGAAAGCATGGGAAAGGCTGGAATTTTTGTTGAAAAAAGGACAACAGCCACAGTAGCTTAAGAGACCTAACGCTGAAGCTGCTAACGCGAAGTGGTCGACACTGGCCCATGCGTTGTGACGTCGGACCCACTTTCCGCACACAGCAGCTCCTCATGGTGCCCCCCATACCAGGACCAGTGGTGACCTGGTAGCCACAGCGATTCCTCTCCCTGGCCCCATCCGGTTCGGGCATCCCAAATCGTACAAAATGAACTGCAACGGTGGTGAGACAAACAGCCCTTCGGGCGACAGCACGGTGACGGACACAAGCCCTCGCGGCAGCCAGGGCAGCTCGCTGCTCCGGACTGGAAGCGGGGGCTAGCACAGCCCTGTGGTGTGCGGAGAGCAGTGCTGCTCGTAGGCGAGCGGTGCGCTGGACGCCTACATCGAGGACTTTGAGCAGAGCGGAATCTGTGCGTCACCGCCATCCAGGATACGTGCAGAGCACAGCGCCGCGCAGCATAGCGGAGCGGAGACGCGTGGAGGAGAGGAGGATGCACAGTGTGGATGAGGGTGGGTTGCGCCTCTCGCCACGCGAGGAATCGCTCCGTGGTGCTTGCACTCGAGTGGCTATCGAGTGTGCACGCGGTGCAATGGTATTGAAGCTATAGTAATAGGTTTTTACCCTTTTATCTGGCACAAACACTGACACCTTTATACAAGGGATCATGTTTGCAATAACCACAACACAAGTAGTCAAAATGCAAACAAAAAAGACAACTGATAATATGCACTGTCCTTGAATTTGATTGGTCCACACCCGAGACGGCTTTTCTGAGATCCCAGTCTCCACTGGTGTTGGACCAGAAGACGCCAAAAGGCGTCTTCTTATTCTTAGCGTCTTCTTGTTTGCATTTTGACTACTTGCGTTGTGGTTATCGCAAACATGATCCCTTGTATAAAAGTGTCAGTTTTTGTGCCAGATAAAAGGGTAAAAACCTATTACTATATCTTGTTACTGGCAAAGGAGGTCTCATAAGGTATCGAAGCTAGTTGACTGGATGGGGGATAATTGGAGAGGAGAACCCCATTTTTTTTGCTTGTACTGGGTGCTTGTCAATTATGCTATGCTATCATGAATGTAATGTAATTCCCCTAGAAAAAAAACCCTTAATAAGGTCTAAAGATACATTTTCGTGAGAGTCCCACACTGGGATGCTTGGCAAATTCCATTAATGAGTTCATTTTATGTCAGAGAAAACTATCCACAGTAAGCACACGCATATGAGAGGATAGCATAGGTCTGAACAGATAGGTCGGTGCATGCATTTCTTTCTCCTGTCATCTTCCAGCAACTTCACTGATTATCGAGTTTGTAAAGTTTGTGAAATCTAAGTGATCCTCCAACCTTTGTGTCAAAATTTGCAGATCCTAGACTGGACACATCTGAAGTTTAAACAATAACAGCTCATGCACTGATTTATCCCATATTCTCACAAACTCCACAAACGGATAACATCATTAGTTACTGATGGTGCAAAGTAAGGCAACATTGCAGGATTGCCGTTCAGGGGTCAAGGAATCTAGGGGAGAGCAAATTCATTGTGTACCAGTAAAATGTCTGTGGGTCTTACATTGCAGGTGGCATGCTGCTTGTGGAGGACCTCATCTCGGGCACGTGCAGCCTCACTGCTGCGCTGCAGCGGTCGTGGCTCATAGCCCGACGGTCAGTCTAACCACGGACCAGCTCCTAGCGGCGCCAGTTGACGGTTCCTCCAAGTCCTTGCTCCGCTCGCCTGGCGCCCACCGAGACCTCGCAGTGTCGCACAGAGGCAAGCGGTCATCTCTCGGGGTCACCGCGCACAGCCTCGGCGCATCATTGGTGAGGGGCAATAAGCCAACTAAACGGTTGAGCTCAACAGCGAGAAGCAACAAGGCCGTGATGCCATTAAATTTGTCGGCAAAGCCCGAAAATTATTTATTTTCTAACCAGACGAATGTTTTGTTGTACTTACGGAGCAGTGAAGCAACTAGGCGTGAGCACTTGCCGAACGGCGGCTGTGCGACAAGTACCTATCTCAGGTGGTTGACAAGCCAAAATGATAAGCTGGATGTGTCGGGGATCACGAGCATTCCTGAGCTCAGGTACCCGGCCTGGCTGCGTGACTGCGATGTGGACTCCCAGACCAGCAGCCACGAGACGGATACCAGCACAAAGAGAGCAGGTGCCGCTCAGAGCCCGCAAAGCAGACCAAAGTACCCAGAGTGGCTCAAAGTTTTGGATATCTCCGGCCTTACGAATGTAGCCAACGAGGAGCCCGTGTCAGAGGACAATGGATCCCTAGGTGTGTGTATATATATAGTCTGTATATAGCAGATGACATTTCATATGTTTTCAGGTACATATTCAGTCTTTTCTCACAGAGACGGCTGAGCGGCCACCCATGTGGTTGTGACGTGCGATGCGTGATTCTTGATGCACAGCCTCATTGGAGGAGCTGCTGAGCAGGGCGCACATGGAGTTGGACTCCCCCGGCTTGGAGGCCCCCTCCCCGGGCAGCTTCAACACGGACGTCTTTCTAGGGGCTGATCGTCCCTGGGAAAACCCCTCCACGCCATTGTGAATTTATCTTTATATCCACACTCACGCACAGCATAGAGGCTGCACCGCCTCTAAGTATGATGTCAGATTTTGAATGTTATAAGCTAAGCAGGTAAGCCTGGTTATTACTTGGATGGGAGACTGTTTTGAAATAGCATATATTATAGATTTTGGCTGCTAGGTAACCAGGAGTTAGTAATACGGCAATGGAATCTTGAATCTATATCCGGAGTTTTGCATTTTACTCCCTCTGTTTTCACCGGGTTCTCCGTTTTCCTCTCACATACCACTCGCTGATGAAATTTGCAAAATATCACTGCCAAACCCTCCTGAGACTTGGTGAGATTTTTCTGGCTTCCACCTTGATAATAAGTCAACCAAGTAATTTTCTCTCAATCGTGTCTCTTCTCAGGGCCGTGTACCACCTGTCGCGTCTGAAAGAGCTGGTTGACACCATCAAGGAGAACAAGGATGGCTGACTACCCGTGATGTAGAAAGCCCGAAAGCATTTTATGGCGGTGGTCGAGGTTTCTACTCAGAAGGATACGTTCGCTTGGTCCTGCTAATTCATGGTTGTTAAACATCAATGGTACTTCAGGTGCGGTGGTGTGAATCGCAATTACTTGTGAACTTGTGGGGCCCATGGGGCACAGTAATTGCCCTGTTAATGGAAGTGCCACAACAAAGTATTGGAAAAATGTGATAAAGTTCGTTCAGGGTTGGAGTTATTGAATGGTTGCAGCAGTATTTTGCACAGCAAATCCATACAGACTCAAATGTCACTTGAAATAGAACGGATATGTGAACAATATTGTGAGCACAACTAAACTAATTTTGGTTTTAGCCATTTTGGAAGGAGACTACTTTATTGGGAACATACATGCTAGTATTTGTGTAGTTATAAACATTTGGGAAATCACTGTAAAAGTACATTTGCTTATTTAGATTGCACTATACCTGTATTGTAAAATTTCAGAACCTTTTATGTAATTTGTAATCAATAAACCAAAGTTGCATATTGTATGCAACCCATGACTTGGATTGTTTTTATCATGTCTTGTTTAGCATGGTTGGTTATGTACAGTGTGAAAGAAATTCAACATACATTAAATATTTTCTGATATTTGAATGTTTATATTGTACATGTATATTTATTTTACAATAAATCTGAGACAAAGGCTTATACACATGGAATTGAAAATATTCAGCTATGATTTGTATTTCTCAAGTATTTTAAGAAAAGTCAGCGAGTCTCGTGACATGTCTTCACATTTGGGAGTGATGATTGTGATGGATATACAGGCATTAACCTGCTTACATTCCTAGAGTATGTAAGGTGAATTTGGGCATTCTGGGTGATTGGGTTTTAGGCCAAACACAGGCAGATGGTGGGGGATAGATGTTTTCAAGCATCTATTAATTATTCATCGGCATGTACTATCTTACTATGATGTAAAGTTCAAAAACATGGTTCATGAAGGGAATGGAATAAAAACTCAACTGTGCACAAGTATGGAGGAATTAATACTTGGAATTCAATGCAAAGATCTGGCCATATGGCGTTTACTGGGCACCAGGGTTGCCAAACAACACGTGAAAGATGTGTATCAGGCACAGCCTCTGCATTATGAAAAAAATATCACTTCCTGAAGAAGTGCATTTTGCTTCTCCTGTCTTAGGTCACCATCAAAATAAATTAGAGCAAATGTGACTCGACTGACACAGGCAGCATTTATACTTGTGAAGTGTTCTCCTTCCGACGTGTGGTGTGTGTCGCACACACTGTCGGAGACGAGGTAGTTGCAGGAGACATCGTCTCTTTATTATCTTGTTCACACCAACTCCGGCCTTACTCTCTCGACCACGTTGCCATAGAGCCCGGCCTAGACACGACCCTGTCCGTGTTGCACCGACGGCGTCGACCGAGAAGGCCAACGACTGTCTGGCCACGCAATGATTGGGCGAATGCGGTGGCAACGACAGCGACGTCGAGACGAGTCCACTCCCAGAACCGGCAGCCCGGAGCTGTCGCTCTCCGCTGCTTATATTATATTCTATATTCTACTCGGTGCGGCTTGGCTCTGCCCTATCCACGCCTCCCTTCTCGAACCGACCAGAGGGTTCCAGAGGCTTCCCTATGAGGTCTTCCATGACCCTTGCCCCAATTCCTCTGCCCGGCCGGCACACCCGTATATATGCTCAACGGCGTGTGCGCAAACTTTCCACTGCAGTTGCCGCTGCTGGACAGCAGTCAGCGCTGTGTCACTACACTTGTATGAACACAAGAATTACATAATCACATCTACACTTATATGTAATGGGCTGAGATAGGCGCACACAACTTCTTGGGAGGCAACACTATTTATTAACACAAACACATTACACTTAACATAAATTTCGATTTAAAGCTTTCGTGACTGCGGGCTAACACCAATCCCGAATATCCGCCCCCACAGCCCTTTAAATAACCTCCCATACAGCCCCCCAATCGGCTACGCGTGTACGAGTGACGTCCCTGCCCTCTGACCCCCGACCCCCCCGTCCTGCGCGTGCGATTGGTGTGTCGCTCTAAAACCGACTCCAAATCCCCGCCCCGCAGCCCTTTAAACAATCTCCATTGCCCGGCATCGGCGGCAACGCGTGTGCGAAGGACGTCATTGCCCTCTGACCCCTGACCCCCCGTTTAGTTCGTGTGAGTGGTGCGCGGGGTTGTGTGAGCGGAGACGTCGCGTTTGAGTGGCTGAGAAGCGACGGATTGATTCCAGGCAGCCACGTGCCAGCCCCGAGCTATGCCCCACAAACAGGACCCGCGGACCCGAGGGGCTGCGCCGTGAGGAGAGTAGCCGGAGAGCGGCAGCCCTCTCACCGCGAGCGAGGAGTCGAGTAGCGGCTGCTCTCACTCGAGCGAGGAGTCCTTGAGCCCGCAGCCCTCTCGAGATCAGCCCTCCCCCAGGGGGGGAGCCGGGGGCCCGCATCCCCCACAACTGACAACCTGTGTACCAACTGGCCGAGCGAGAGTTTGTGTGTATTTGAGCGCAATCGTGCCAGTGTTTAGCTGTACCAGGGAGTTTGATGCAGCAGATTGTTTCGGTGTAGCAGGGTGTCCGGATTGTGCCGGCACACTATCCTTCTATCTGTAATGTCGTAGGGTGAGCTCCATTAAAAGTTTACTCGGACCCCAACCTGTCAAAGCGCCTAATCTCGGAACGTGGTTCTCAACCTCGTACCTCACCCATGCTACGTACCTTTGAGACATCCTGCTTTTACAAATGTTGATGAACTGGAGGGCAAAGGTCTGGAGGACCCCACATGGAGTCTGGTTTCTCACACCCGAGCCTCCTGTGACATTTCTGGAGGCTTCTCTGGAATCTTTGTCCCATTTATTGAGTGCAGATTTGGCTTACTTCTAGCTTCATCCCAAGACGTCATCCAGTTTGGAAATACCCGAAGGTTGTGGGAGTCGCCCCGTGCTTCAGTTTCTTTCCAACCCTCGTAATGGCCGGATGCTCACCAGCCGGAAGTCTTTTGCTGCTTACACCACGACCGAGGTGTTGAGAGCAACCATCTCGTGGCTGGTCGGCAATGGAGATGGTATTGTCGATTTGGGGAGCGTGAGTCTGTGGCGTTCGTGGTGCTGCTGTCACGGAGGCGACACGAGTTTAGGAAATTCAGTTTTGTGGGTTTCCTGTAGCGAGCACTGAAAGATCCTCTCTTCCTCTTTCTCCACCCTTGTCTCTGCTGTCTCCATGTCCCCGTTCAACTCTTTCTACACCGCTTTCCTTGAATGTGCAGCTGCCTTTACGGCCTCCCTCTCCCCTTCTCTCCACCTCCAACCCATCTCCGTCGTAATCTCCTCCCCTTTGTTCAGGCTCTTCCCTTTCTTCCTCAGTCTATGGATGGGGTTATTGTTTATCGGGCTCTTATACAAAAAATGGAGCTTATTTTAGCCTTTGAATAGGATTTTCTGTTTTCCTTCGGTAGCATGTTGCGCACATAGGGAAGATCGAGCCACGCCACCGGTTCCCATGATCAAAATCTTTGTCAACTTGTCTCCCTCGGTAGGAATGCCTTTCCTTCTGCAGCAAGGAATTGTCTTCTCTCTCTCCTCCGGTATTTCTTCCGATGCGCTTTCTTAATCTCGCTTGCTGTGTGTATCGACTCTATCATTCAACAAGGGCAAATAAAAAAAATGCTTTTTTTTCCTCCACTGTTTTACCACTATACCTCCTGAGTGGGTACTCGGAGTTTCATCTAATGTACTATTTGATGAGTCGCTTCCACACAGCACAAAGGCGGTAGCTATCCGAACTGTAAATTTTTCTTCCAATTTCGATAGATTCTCGAATTATTCTTAAACATCTTCTTTGGTTCTTTCGGTAAAGTCACGTAGAATGAGAATAAAATAATAAATTGATAAAATAAAATAACACAATAATATTCTCACGACGTTTCGGCCACAACACAAGCGGCCTTCATCAGGTGAAGGGAGCGAGACTGTCTGGTAGGACAGCGCTGGAGTGAGAGAGCCACGTTCAGATCACGGCTTTTAAGCTGTGTGAGAGGAACAAAGAGCCTTGACGAAGGAATTAGCATAAAATTTAGCATTGAAAAGGCTGAATGATTAGCTTGTGACTGGTCACAGAAATAACTATGTTAAAAGTTAAAGCATACACATCCGCAGAGGCACCCATTGTTAAAAGGAATTAGCATAGAATTTAGCATTGAAATAGCTAAATTAAGGCATTCGCTTGTAACTGCTACAGAAATAGTTACGTTGAAGTCAGAGCATACACATTCACCGAGGCACTTAGTACAAATCAAAACAGGATAATTTAGCATTGAAATAACTAGGCGAATTTAGCATTGAAATAACTGGGTGATTTGCTAGTGACTGGTCACAGAAATGACTACACATCTGAGCTATTCACAGTACTATATAGTGAACCAATAAAAACTAAAATATAAATTACCTTCATGTTTTGATTTAAAGCTTTCGTGACTGCAGTAATTCATATTCTTAGTTTTTTCGGTAAAGTCACGTTGAAGAGAAACAACAAAATAACAAAATATATATAAAACAATAAAAAATTCTCACGACGTTTCGACCATAACTCAAACGGTCATCATCAGGTGTGTCGGTTTGCATAAATTTATTTTGAAAACGGCATATTTATTTATATATATAAAAATAACGTTTGCGTCACGCGCAACGATGGCAGTTTGCCAGGACTAGTCCATCTATTTTTTGAAAAGAGGAGGGGGGAGACGAAATTTGTTTTTATGTATGCTGTCTGAAAGGCACTGTAAGCGTGAACAATCAATCAAGAACTGAAATGATTTATCAAATCTTTCCAATGATTGCTAAGATAGAATCCATCTTCTCGGTTGAAATTGTCTCTGTGTTTGTATATGTGGATAGCCTCATGAACGAATCTCTCATGGAAGCCAGATGGCTTACAAAGAACCTCCGTCTTGGAAAAGTCAATGGCATGTGAGCCTACTGAATTAGAACAATGATCTGCTACGGCCGAGGTGTTGGTCCTACCGTGTTTAAGGTCTGCTTTATGTTCACGAATGCGGTCCGAGATATGGCGTTTGGTTTCTCCAATGTAACTACATCACTTTACCCTACATTGCTGGGATCACAAAAAAGATCTCCAAAATCTTGAATAAACACAAGATCCAGGTCCGTTTCAACACATTACATAAAATCCGTGATCTGGTTCCGTCTGTAAAAGATGTGATTCCGGACATACAATACCCTGGTGTCTACAAACTAAGTTGCCTCTGTGGTAGTAGTTACATTGGAGAAACCAAACGCCATATCTCGGACCGCATTCGTGAACATAAAGCAGACCTTAAACACGGTAGGACCAACACCTCGGCCGTAGCAGATCATTGTTCTAATTCAGTAGGCTCACATGCCATTGACTTTTCCAAGACGGAGGTTCTTTGTAAGCCATCTGGCTTCCATGAGAGATTCGTTCATGAGGCTATCCACATATACAAACACAGAGACAATTTCAACCGAGAAGATGGATTCTATCTTAGCAATCATTGGAAAGATTTGATAAATCATTTCAGTTCTTGATTGATTGTTCACGCTTACAGTGCCTTTCAGACAGCATACATAAAAACAAATTTCGTCTCCCCCCTCCTCTTTTCAAAAAATAGATGGACTAGTCCTGGCAAACTGCCATCGTTGCGCGTGACGCAAACGATATTTTTATATATATAAATAAATATGCCGTTTTCAAAATAAATTTATGCAAACCGACACACCTGATGATGACCGTTTGAGTTATGGTCGAAACGTCGTGAGAATTTTTTATTGTTTTATATATATTTTGTTATTTTGTTGTTTCTCTTCAACGTGACTTTACCGAAAAAACTAAGAATATGAATTACTGCAGTCACGAAAGCTTTAAATCAAAATTTAATCGCCTCTACGGGGAGGGTTTTCACATAACTTTAAGATCTTTCAACAAACTCCGGGATAAGAAAGCTCAGCTGATCGAGTCTCTCACCTTCCTGAAGAGATGCCGCGACTCTGGGGTAATACCAATCGCATTTACACTCACCTCTGCTACTGTAACTTCTTCTAATGCGAAACGAATTCTTTTCAAAACTAGCTTAGCTCTTATCTCAGAAAAAATCAGACTTATACGCACAGAACTAGATCAGTTAGACAAGACACTCTACAAATCACACTTATCATTGACGGCAATAATGTCCACATCGGATTGGGAACATGTAGACAATATGACTGCCTCTTCAGCTGCTACTATGTCGACCAAATGTAAGGAAAACCTGATTTCCAAATTTAACCTCCTCTTAAACAAAAGACCGGACCCACACACCAAAAAGTTAGACGTTAATAAAGTCGTAATTAATCGCAGTAACAGTTCTATTTCCGATGGTCTGAAATCCGTTTTAGCTAAAGGTCTAAACTTTGCAGTCACACCTAAACACATACCAGTTAATGATATAATTGCCCAAGTAGACGTTGCTCTCAGGGGCCTGGGTCACATCGCTGCAGACGTAGCAAGATCTGAAATCGCTGCAACCCTCAAAAACGCTAAGATGCCAGCTAGCAACCTCAGCAAAGATGAGCGTTTTGAATTATATAAATTAAAAAAGAGGAATGATATTGTAGTTCTCTCAGCTGACAAAGGCAATGCTACTGTTATCATGGATAAAATAGAATACAACAACAAAATTAAAGAATTACTCGACGATGGTAGTTATACAAAAATAAAAAGAGATCCCACCAACAGCCTCGTCACACAAACCAACAAAATAATTTCTGATTCAACCGCATTAATTGATCAATCTAAACAGTTTTCGTTGAAACCTTCTGCTGCCAGGCCACCAAGATTATACGGCTTACCAAAAATACATAAAGTTGATACACCTCTTCGTCCCATAGTCTCTACTATCAGCTCCCCCACCTACAAACTAGCTCGTTTTTTGTCTGAAATCCTGCGTCCTTTCACTGGAAAGACCACCTCTGCGGTACAAAATTCTACTCACCTGGTATCAACAATCAAGGGTATTTCCCTGTCCCCAGACGACCTGCTTGTCAGTTTTGATGTAGTTTCCTTATTCACCAAGGTTCCTGTACCTGACACCATTGCAATCATTGAAGACTTGGTTCATCAAGGACTAAACACTGAGGTACCCCCCCTGGTGAGACACTGTTTAACCAATACATACTTCACTTGGAATGGAACTTTCTACAAACAAACTGAGGGCACCCCAATGGGCTCCCCCCTTTCTCCAGTTATAGCTAACATTTTCATGGAGAAATTTGAGACTGACGCCATCCAGACTGCCACTCTGCGCCCAACCTTATGGAAGAGGTACGTGGATGACACTTTTGTCATCTGGCCACATGGCCGGCCTGCTCTAGACAAATTCTTCGACCACATCAATTCCATACACCCAGCCATCAGATTTACCATGGAAGTCGAAATAGATGGCAAGATACCTTTTTTGGATGTCCTAATTAAAAAGAGACCTGATGGTTCAATGAGCCACTCTGTCTACAGGAAAGCTACCCATACGGATGCTTATCTGAAACCGGATTCCCACCACCATCCATCACAGAAGAATTCTCTCATCAAGACTCTGTATCATAGAGCCCAATGCATATCCGACCAGGAACACATAAGCAGTGAACTCAAGCACGTACACCAAGCTCTTAGGGCTAATGGTTACTCCGACTATACAATCCGCAAAGCTATCACTCAAACCATGAAGAAGAACCCTCTTGAGGAGCCTTTCAAAACCATCACTTTACCCTACATTGCTGGGATCACAAAAAAGATCTCCAAAATCTTGAATAAACACAAGATCCAGGTCCGTTTCAACACATTACATAAAATCCGTGATCTGGTTCCGTCTGTAAAAGATGTGATTCCGGACATACAATACCCTGGTGTCTACAAACTAAGTTGCCTCTGTGGTAGTAGTTACATTGGAGAAACCAAACGCCATATCTCGGACCGCATTCGTGAACATAAAGCAGACCTTAAACACGGTAGGACCAACACCTCGGCCGTAGCAGATCATTGTTCTAATTCAGTAGGCTCACATGCCATTGACTTTTCCAAGACGGAGGTTCTTTGTAAGCCATCTGGCTTCCATGAGAGATTCGTTCATGAGGCTATCCACATATACAAACACAGAGACAATTTCAACCGAGAAGATGGATTCTATCTTAGCAATCATTGGAAAGATTTGATAAATCATTTCAGTTCTTGATTGATTGTTCACGCTTACAGTGCCTTTCAGACAGCATACATAAAAACAAATTTCGTCTCCCCCCTCCTCTTTTCAAAAAATAGATGGACTAGTCCTGGCAAACTGCCATCGTTGCGCGTGACGCAAACGTTATTTTTATATATATAAATAAATATGCCGTTTTCAAAATAAATTTATGCAAACCGACACACCTGATGATGACCGTTTGAGTTATGGTCGAAACGTCGTGAGAATTTTTTATTGTTTTATATATATTTTGTTATTTTGTTGTTTCTCTTCAACGTGACTTTACCGAAAAAACTAAGAATATACCTTCATGTTATCAATAAACTCTATATTCTCCAATCAGCTAAGCTACCAACCATAAGTCGTTATATATCACAATGCTATATGGCGAAAAAATGGGTGGATTCTTACCCTCAAATTTCCGTACCACGGATAGCTACGGGCCCCGTTCAGACGGACGAGTTCGTCCATGGTCGGAACAGAGGAGGGGGAGAGAGACAGCTGCGAAGCCCTAGTATACTCCATGTTGTAAACCATACCATTAACCGTGGTGTGAGAGGTATTAAGAGGCAATGCTGGCGAAAGAGCTGCGGTCTGAAGGTCATCGTAAAATTACAATTAATTAAGAACAGAAATGATTTAACACATCTTTCCAGTGGTTACTGAGCCTGAATCCATCTTCTCGGTTGAAATTGTCTCTGTGCTTGTATATGTGAATGGCCTCATGAACGAATCTCTCATGGTAGCCAGTTGGTTTGCAAAGAACCTCCGTCTTGGAGAAGTCAATGTCATGTGAGCCCACTGAATTGTAACAGTGATCTGCCACGGCAGAGGAGTTCGTCTTACCGTGTTTCAAGTCTGCTTTATGTTCGCGGATGCGATCCGAGATATGTCTTTTGGTTTCTCCAATGTAGCTACTACCACAGAGGCACTTTAGTTTGTAAACGCCCGGGTACTGTATGTCTGGAAGAGCATCTTTTACAGATGGAACTAAATCACGGATTTTGTGTACTGTGTTGAATCGGACCTGGATCTTGTGTTTATTCAGGATTTTGGAGATCTTTTTAGTGACCCCTGCAATGTAGGGTAAGGTGATGGTTTTGAGTGGCTCCACAAGAGGATCCTTCTTCATGACTGGAGTGATGGCTTTGCGGATTGTGTAGTCGGAGTAGCCATTAGCCCTGAGAGCCTGGTGTACGTGCTTGAGTTCACTGGTAATGTGTTCCTGGTCGGAAATGCATTGGGCTCTATGGTATAGAGTCTTGATGAGGCAGTTCTTCTTGGATGGATGGTGGTGGGAATCCGGTTTCAAGTAAGCATCTGTATGGGTAGCTTTCCTGTAGACAGAGTGGCTCATTGAACCATCATGTCTCCTTTTAATTAAGACATCCAGAAAGGGTAGTTTGCCATCTTTTTCGACCTCCATGGTAAATCTGATGGCTGGGTGTATGGAATTGATGTGGTCGCGGAATTGGTCTAGAGCAGGCTGGCCATGTGGCCAGATGACAAAGGTGTCATCAACGTACCTCTTCCATAAGGTCGGGCGTAGAGTGGCAGTCTGGATGGCGTCAGTTTCAAATTTTTCCATGAATACGTTGGCTACAACCAGAGATAGGGGGGAGCCCATTGGGGTGCCCTCAGTTTGTTTGTAGAAAGTTCCATTCCAGGTGAAGTATGTGTTGGTTAAGCAATGTCTCACCAGGGGGGGTACATCAGTATGCAGTCCTTGATGAACCAGGTCTTCAATGATAGCGATGGTGTCAGGTACCGGGACTTTGGTGAACAAGGACACCACATCAAAACTGACAAGCAGGTCGTTTGGGGACAGGGAAATGTCTTTGATTGTCGATACCAGGTGAGTAGAATTTAGTACCGCAGAGGTGGTTTTTCCAGTGAAAGGTCGCAGTATATTCCAAATTCAATCACCTCTCCAGCAAAAAATCGGATCCACACACCGAAAAGATAGACGTCAACAAAGTCGTAATTAATCGCAGTAACAGTTCCATTTCTGATGGTCTGAAATCCGTTTTAGCTAAAGGTCTAAACTTTGCTGTCATACCGAGACACTTACCGGTTAATGATATCATTGCCCATGTCGACGTTGCACTCAAGGGCTTGAGTCACATCTCTGCAGACGTAGCAAGATCTGAAATCGCTGCAACCCTCAAAAACGCTAAGTTGCCACCTAGCAACATCAGCAAAGACGAACGTTTTGAATTATCTCAATTAAAAAAGAGGGATGATATTGTCGTTCTCTCAGCCGACAGTTTTGATGTGGTGTCCTTGTTCACCAAAGTCCCGGTACCTGACACCATCGCTATCATTGAAGACCTGGTTCATCAAGGACTGCATACTGATGTACCCCCCCTGGTGAGACATTGCTTAACCAACACATACTTCACCTGGAATGGAACTTTCTACAAACAAACTGAGGGCACCCCAATGGGCTCCCCCCTATCTCCGGTTGTAGCCAACGTATTCATGGAAAAATTTGAAACTGACGCCATCCAGACTGCCACTCTACGCCCGACCTTATGGAAGAGGTACGTTGATGACACCTTTGTCATCTGGCCACATGGCCAGCCTGCTCTAGACCAATTCCGCGACCACATCAATTCCATACACCCAGCCATCAGATTTACCATGGAGGTCGAAAAAGATGGCAAACTACCCTTTCTGGATGTCTTAATTAAAAGGAGACATGATGGTTCAATGAGCCACTCTGTCTACAGGAAAGCTACCCATACAGATGCTTACTTGAAACCGGATTCCCACCACCATCCATCCCAGAAGAACTGCCTCATCAAGACTCTATACCATAGAGCCCAATGCATTTCCGACCAGGAACACATTACCAGTGAACTCAAGCACGTACACCAGGCTCTCAGGGCTAATGGCTACTCCGACTACACAATCCGCAAAGCCATCACTCCAGTCATGAAGAAGGATCCTCTTGTGGAGCCACTCAAAACCATCACCTTACCCTACATTGCAGGGGTCACTAAAAAGATCTCCAAAATCCTGAATAAACACAAGATCCAGGTCCGATTCAACACAGTACACAAAATCCGTGATTTAGTTCCATCTGTAAAAGATGCTCTTCCAGACATACAGTACCCGGGCGTTTACAAACTAAAGTGCCTCTGTGGTAGTAGCTACATTGGAGAAACCAAAAGACATATCTCGGATCGCATCCGCGAACATAAAGCAGACTTGAAACACGGTAAGACGAACTCCTCTGCCGTGGCAGATCACTGTTACAATTCAGTGGGCTCACATGACATTGACTTCTCCAAGACGGAGGTTCTTTGCAAACCAACTGGCTACCATGAGAGATTCGTTCATGAGGCCATTCACATATACAAGCACAGAGACAATTTCAACCGAGAAGATGGATTCAGGCTCAGTAACCACTGGAAAGATGTGTTAAATCATTTCTGTTCTTAATTAATTGTAATTTTACGATGACCTTCAGACCGCAGCTCTTTCGCCAGCATTGCCTCTTAATACCTCTCACACCACGGTTAATGGTATGGTTTACAACATGGAGTATACTAGGGCTTCGCAGCTGTCTCTCTCCCCCTCCTCTGTTCCGACCATGGACGAACTCGTCCATCTGAACGGGGCCCGTAGCTATCCGTGGTACGGAAATTTGAGGGTAAGAATCCACCCATTTTTTCGCCATATAGCATTGTGATATATAACGACTTATGGTTGGTAGCTTAGCTGATTGGAGAATATAGAGTTTATTGATAACATGAAGGTAATTTATATTTTAGTTTTTATTGGTTCACTATATAGTACTGTGAATAGCTCAGATGTGTAGTCATTTCTGTGACCAGTCACTAGCAAATCACCCAGTTATTTCAATGCTAAATTCGCCTAGTTATTTCAATGCTAAATTATCCTGTTTTGATTTGTACTAAGTGCCTCGGTGAATGTGTATGCTCTGACTTCAACGTAACTATTTCTGTAGCAGTTACAAGCGAATGCCTTAATTTAGCTATTTCAATGCTAAATTCTATGCTAATTCCTTTTAACAATGGGTGCCTCTGCGGATGTGTATGCTTTAACTTTTAACATAGCTATTTCTGTGACCAGTCACAAGCTAATCATTCAGCCTTTTCAATGCTAAATTTTATGCTAATTCCTTCGTCAAGGCTCTTTGTTCCTCTCACACAGCTTAAAAGCCGTGATCTGAACGTGGCTCTCTCACTCCAGCGCTGTCCTACCAGACAGTCTCGCTCCCTTCACCTGATGAAGGCCGCTTGTGTTGTGGCCGAAACGTCGTGAGAATATTATTGTGTTATTTTATTTTATCAATTTATTATTTTATTCTCATTCTACGTGACTTTACCGAAAGAACCAAAGAAGATGAATCATTGCAGTCACGAAAGCTTTAAATCGAAATTTATTCTTAGGCAGTAGTAGCTAGTTTTGCACAGAACTTCAACATTAGAATCAACTGAGTGTCCTTGTTGGCACGTGTGTTCTGCTACTGCTGAACACGGGTGCCAACAAATAATACATTATTTAAATGCATGCCTATAAAGGGCAGCATACTTCAATAGGGATTACCATTGGTACGGCTATTTTAATACACAATAGACAGGAAGGACAAGATCAAAGGGCTCTCATAATGCACATGCATAATGCATGTTGACTCGGTAATCTCCCCCCCCCCCCCCCCCACTTTGCGCGAGAGTGCCACAAATCTGGCTGTCGCCTGATGAAGCTAGTTGTAATTACTGGCAAAACGTCGTACTCCAATTGTAAATGTTGTGGCTTGGCTCTCCAAAGTACCAGTGACGAATTGGCTTGTTCTGTTTCCGTGACAACCCTTACTAGTTGGCTGTGTCGAGTGGTGGCGGGTTTTAACGACACGTTTATATATGTATGCGATCTAATCCAAAAAACACCTCTATGGATGATATTGGGCGCGAAAGCCTACATGTTAAACCAAAATTTAAAATATATACAAAATAACAATAATTTCTAGTTTTCCTCATTCACATCGTGATTCGTATGAACAGACATGAGATGATTGAGACATGTTAAATCATAAACGTATTTATTAATATATATATACAGATAGTCCTCGACTGCAATGTCCTTGTCCACGTGCAAACAGAGTTAGGATAGCAGCCTCCTTTAAAAGCCAGAGTAGATTTATACGCTGTAGAAGACAGTTGACGAATCCTCGTTGCTTGATTCCTCCTCGGATCCCTTCAGCAGTGAGTCGTCACCAGTCTTCTCTGCCTGCTCATTCTCCATGTGGCACGGCTGGGGTGGGTGCAATACGCCAGGAGACTCCTTATGCAGCGAGCAGCGAAGCAGGCCCATCTCTGCCTGCTCATCCTCAACGTGGAATTGAGGCGATGGCGGTGAGCTGGGGGCATCGGTGAGGAGGGTGTTACGGAGACGGCCCAGCTCTGCCTGCTGCAGAATCGTCTGTACGACGAAGCGCTCGCGGCGCCTGCAGGCGCGCACATGGGATGGCGTGTCCGGGATGATGTATGCAATGCAGGCCTTCGTGAATAACACCACGTGCTGCACACGTCCACACACAGGTAAAGGATTTTCAGTTTCAGGATTTGCATGTAAAGGGTGCTTACTAAATATAATATGGCAGCATCTTAAAGTGCTTTACATCTCAGGTCAACTATTCCGGGGACCTGAAGCCCAGGGATATTATATTGTTACGTCGTTTTTCCCAATTAAATTAAGTCATTTGAGTAATTTTTGAACATTTGGCAAATTATACCGAGACACTTTTTTTGAATTACTTAATGGGTTTTTTACGTTCACTATGCAGCAGGCAACATTTATGATGTGCAGTTAATGCACCCACAGTATTCACCTGGGCAGCCGCAAATTACCGCAACAATCAGCAAACACTTACACTCGGCCATGTCACCACTACAAAGATTCCCTGTGTAGCCTTTCACAGACTGAGACAAGTGCATCTATGAAGGGTGGCACAGTGCCTGTGGGGGTGGTGTGCACCTTTATCTCGCCAGTGATGATTTTCACACACTTCATCAAGTACTCATTTTAAGACAGAATCAACTTAAGGGAAGCTCAACACTGGTTCTAATATTTTCCACTGTTGTTGGCTGTGGCCAGAAATAGTACTCCGGTCACACAGGATTGGTAGCGCAGTTCACAAACAACAACGCAGCCGCTCCCCTTCCCACACGCACACATGCTTACGTGTGACAAATTGCATCAAAAACATGAATCGTCTGCTGCATGATGAAAGTGAGTATTGTATTACCACTATTATTTGTGATCTCAGAAATACTGTGCAATTGTGAGGTGTAATAGCATTACTGGCATTATCTGTAATGACCCATTGACAATGATCACGGTTTGCTCTGCTGACCTTAACAACTGCTCACAGATGAGTCTATACGATGGTGCAGTAGTGTAAGGCTTTGCACACTAGACTTGCAATCCAGAGGTCACGGGTGTGAATTGATCTTTGATCGTGGGAGTGTAAACAACGGTGAAAGGTTTTTTTTTACATTCCACTGCCTCTATCCACCAAGCAGTGTAAGTGGAATACATCCAGTCAATTGGTCGGCTGAGTTTGGTGCTGTTCAGTGCGGGAACTCCCAGCTCTTCCCAAGACGTCTGTCCAGTGTGGAAGAGCAGTTCAAATACATCTTAAGGGTCTCTCTTGAGCTCCCTATAGCAGGAGCCCTTTTGCCATCAGTGACATGAGCAAGTAATTGGAGGGCTGTACCTTTATCTTTCAATGGGTTTATGAATGTGTGTGTGTGTGCATGTTGATGTGTACCTGCATGGCAATGACGAAGGCCAGCTTTGCCGTCAGTACTTTCCAGTACTGCTTGGTGACGGAGTAGGCTTGGGGATGATCCGGCGGGTAGCGATGACCTGGATACCTACACACATACAACCACAAGCATGCATGGACTATATTGAGCAAAGTGCCTCGAAAGTAGAGTTGGCGCTAAATTGAACAAGTATGGTTGTGCACAAACGGTATATGCGTTCACAGCCCTTTAAAAAATCCGCTTCTGAAAGAGGGCCTTCCCACAACGTGCAGCTTGTGGGGGCTCTATTGACCATGGTTCACGCTGGTCCGTACCAGGTTGGTGAAGGTAGGGAGTACAGATAATGGGAGAACAATATAGCACAACTATTCATTTTTCTGATCTACCCACTGCTGACAACCTAGCTCCAAAGTCGCCTACTGCACCTGCATTGTGCATGGTGTTCATCAATCTAAGCACGAACAAGGCTCAAGCCTGCTTGACTTCCGGAATCTAAGATTAGCTGTATTCGTGGTGATTTGGTCATAGTCAAGTAAGGTTATATTAAATATCGATCAATATGGTTATATTGATTATAGTTGTGTATGCCAGCAATTCAAAAACGTTACAGAAAAGGGTTGGTAGATCGCATCAATTTCCTAACTAACTGTGCTGTGAGGTGACCAGAAGATGGCTGTAGAGCAAGTGGTTTCATGTCTGTGTGGACCTTTAAGCTTCATTTCATTATCATGGGTTCTCCAGGACCTCTTATTGCATCCCACATGCATAAGACCACCTTAAACTGGAATCCCAATGCACGGTCTTCCTGAAAAGGGATCTTGAGACTCAATTAAGCAGTCGTGGATCGATAGATAAATAAATAACATTACTCTTTAGCAAGGTAACAATGAGCTGTAATTTATATCAATCTATTATTATATTTCTCTAAGTGGGACTTTGGTTGTAAAGCCATCCCACCCGTACCCACTGCTCCCCCCCTCCAATTCCCCCCCCACCCCCTTTACTGTCCCCACCCACCATGCACACTCTTCCCCCAACCCTACCACAACCTCTTACTACCCAACTAAGCCAAACCCTGTGTCCACGGTAAGGGGCAGGGCATAAACAGAGGTGGGGCCTAGGGGAAGTGTGGGTCTTAAAAGGAAAGTCACGGAGTGAAAAGAGGAAGAAAACGAGCATAATCAGGAAGGGGCGGAGCCAGGAGGACGCCACACCCAGACATCAGTGCATCACATTCGCAGGGACGGCACCCCCGATAGCTGGGCATGACACTGAATGGCACAAACCTGCAGGTTGTGTGGATTGCCGGATCAAACCAGGCTGGCAGGATGTTGGGATAATTTTGCTCCTTGAAGTTGCTGATCTTGAAAATTGAAAAGCTGTCCTCCGTGTACCCATGCATTGTAGGCGAACCTGTGCCATACTCTGCTGAGTATCCATAATAATACACCAGGCGTGGGATGATGTCCGTTGTGAATGCCAAGATGCATGACTGTGGAATTAGCATACGGAGGCACAGCGATAGCGGTCACTTAGCATGCAATGATTTGACCAAGGCTTCTGAACATCTTACCTTGGCAATTACATTAATTTTCACAAATACAATTTGGGGGGTTGCTGCCAGAGTGAAATGGTTACCATATAAGGACTTGCAATCTGGCAGTCGTCAGTTCATTCTCCTGACACAACAGTTGAAGCAATGGATCATTTTCTTAAATCTCCCCCACCTCTGTCCAATTAGCAATATAAATGGGTTCATCACTGTTTTAGCGCAGGTAATTCCACATCTTACAACATGTCTGGTCATCATGGAAGAGTAGGCCAAATACCGTGTAGAGGGGTTCTCTAGAGCTACCTTTAGTTGAGGCCCTTCTGCCAGCAGTGACATGAGCAAGCAATGGCAAGGCTTTACCTTTTGCGATTTTGGGAGAGAGTGGATAGGAGCGGTGGTGCAGTGATTCGTGCACTGCACTTTGAATTCAGCACACATGCAATTGACTTCCAGCTACGACTAACATCAGTGACGAGTGATACCCGAACCGCTCCTGGTCCCCCACTACACCTCTTCTCAAACCTGCCAGGACCAGAATGGTGAAGTATGGTAAAAAGAACCCACACGGCTAACATGACATGTTATGTCACTCATAAGATGGGATATTGAGCGAGAAAGCGAGCGGACAATCTGGCGACTTACATTGGTGATTACAGAGAGGGTGGCAACGATACTCAGAATGTCGGCCCAGGCTCCAATTCCTCTTGCTCGTGAAACCACAGGCCTCCTCATCTTTGTTACGAGCTTCCACGCGTCGACCCGCACTTCGATGATGTTGTTGAGCAGTGCGAGCAATGGCGCAAGTGGAAATGATGCCACGAAGAGAGTGACAAACCCGAATTGGATAACTGGGGTATATTTTGAGAATGGGTAGGGGGGCAAGGATAGGATAATGAGTGAAACAGGATATAGACATACACTCTTAATGCTGTTATGTTGTGATTACTTTAAGCAAACAAAACATGTTTTCAATGCATTGAATGTGTTTTAGTCAAAGGAGACCCCAAAATATGGTCACATTTTCGTGTCATTTGTTCACAAAATTATCGTGTCCATTACATTGGCCACTGACATGCGACCAGCCACTACCATCTTTAATGCTCAGCTCTGGTTCACCTGGGTTTCTTTTGCACCATTTTCCACCACTAGGTGGCTATGATAACTAGATCACATCCTGTATTGAGGACTCCATTAACCATACCACACATTTTTAGGCATATGCACTGTGGCTGAAATGCCAACAAATCACAGCAGTTAACCACAGTGGACATGATGCACAAGAGTTTTAAATAAATAGTAAGGGGGAAAACCGTCAATCCAAGCTGACCAATGTAGCTGCATTGGTTAGCAGACAAGAGGAGCAAATATGTGCTCCTATTGTTTCTAAAACTTAACTCCGTACATATGCACATACGCGCATGCTCAAAGACAATTGTGTTACAGTATATCCATAGATTGGTGCCTATGGCCAAATCACCCAGTATGCGTCAGATTTAATCAGATCCCAGAAGTTAAGGAGAGCTGAGCCTGAAAATTGGTTGGATGGGTGACCATGCAATAGTTATTGTGGGGTTGTGAGCAGCAGAGGACAGTGCAGCAAATTACATTGTTGTATTGTACATCTAAGCTCTTACATCTGTGCTCCCTGCCTTCAACAACCCGAAGTGTGGGTAATTTCCCTCCCACAACAATGTCCGACAGATACACAGGGGCCGTACACACGTGCCTATATAGTCAAATGATACCCAATTGTGTGTGTTTTTTATAATAAAGTAAAACGCGTTGACTCCGTAGTGTGATCCTCTGAGCTCATTGTACCCATCTCGAGGTATTCATCAAAGAGTCCAAGTGGGCTCTGGGGCTGTAGGTTCAAGTGTTTGCTGGAAGAAGTGTTTGGTAACTGGATAAGACCATCAATGAGAAGCCAGTTTAATCGTGGTTCGGTGACAGAAAACCCAGAGTTTCACGGTTTAACCCAACATCCGAGCAGCACCACATCAGATCTCTAGACTCCTCAGCGCAGGCATACAGATATGGTCAACATATGCGTACATTAACTAATTTGTGAAATTATGAATTACATCCAAATGAAATGTAGTGTGTGCATTACTAGGACGTACCTAAAGGTGCCAGGTTGGGTTCATCCACCTTGGGGATGCTCTGCTCCACGCAGCCTCCTGCTTCCGTGCAGTCCATCCTCTTGATGTCCGAATTCTGGCTGTTGCTACTGCTGCAATTGGTGACACTGGTGGTGGTCTTCTTTCTTTTAATGGACTTAGGTCTACTTCGCTTTTCCTTCTTATTCTGCTGCAAGGTCATCAACACTTTCATGCTCGTAATAGGATCGAGAGCAGCGTATGGTTTATTCTCACTGACTGGTGAAGCAGTTTCTTGACGTGGAACTAGGCCAAAGCATTCAAGAAATTTGGATTTCATGTCATTTATCTTAACGCCACTATCTTTTGTCGAAGTGTAATCATGTTCAGGCTTCGGTCTGAACAAGAACTGTGCGTGAAGACTTTCATGAGTTTTCAGGATTTCAATAGGACTTAAAAATCCGCAGACTGAGCACATCTCATAGGGCGATGGTGGATTCAACACCGCATTGGCAAAACTGCCGTTATTCACCAAACCTGGTGCACCCTTTATCATATAATCCTTTTCATGGGTCTTCATGTGCCTTTTAATTTTCCTGGCTGATTAAACCTTTGTCCACATATGCCGCACCATTGCTCACGGGTCTCCTTATGCGTTCTTACGTGGGCTTCTAGGCACCATGCCAGTTGGAATTTTTTTCCCACAGACGTCACAAGAGATAAGTTTTTTCGCTCTTGTAACTCTACCGGATTGAGGTGGGGTTGAGACGGGTGCTGGTGAAGTGCCATCGATGGTGAAGGCAATTCTCCCAGCACCACCATGACTCGCAGCGGAGTTGCTCTCGCACATCTGAAACAAAAGACAAAGGTCACGCACATGACACCCGTGTCACGAGTGTACTCACAAAGGCATACTTAAGGTGACATAAGATTCATATATACTACAACTCATTATACCAGAACTCCACAATATTGCAGTTCCTATCATGTACGATTTTACCCTCTTATCCACCCAATTAATATTTTGTTTCTAAACAACAATGACTAACTACCTCCAATTACCTAATGTTACCCACCCAATAGGCCTTTCTGTATATACACACCAACAATATAATGATGGAACCACACGTTCACTCCACTATTCACAACACTCTGACTGGCAATCTCCATATAAGATTGTAATATAATTTCTGTACGAGGGCCGGTCAAAAAGTTTTGAGAATGGACACTTTTTTTACAAAAAACTACGCAAAATAGTCTTCATTAAAAGTACAGTATAGTACTATTAATGGCACTTATAAGTGAACGTCATTATCTCTCATGCTAATATTACAATGTTAACTAGTTACCCAGGAAAGCTTCATTGAGTCTAAGTACTGCATTTTCAGAAAGGTCCCATTGCATTGAGATGTTTGTGTGAGTGGAACCCAGAGAGACCCCACCTTGCATATTGGAAAATAACACAACTCCACAGAGATGGATTTAACCCACAAGCTCAAAGCATTCCCTGTTCAACAAAGTACTCAGTGTAATGTTTAATATAATTTATTTGGTAATGTATAGTATCGTAATTGTATAGTGAATCTACAGCAGTGTGGTATACAGTAGGGTTGGTAAAATAATACATAGTGTAATATTACAAGTCTAATATTATTATAATCTAACGTATAGGGTAGTGTATAGTAACTCAGTGTATAATTCAGTGTTGTGGTCTGTCTATGCCAGTTTATAATAAAAATATTATTTGGAGGCATATTATAATATTTTTTGCGACATAGAAGTGTAATGTATAATAACTTATTGTTAGTAGCTCAGCTTAGTGGAGAATATATTGAGTACATTTATTAAATTGATGTAGTTTATATTTAGTTCTTTCACATCGGTTTGTTGTATGATAGTTGGGTAGTTGCAGTTCTTTAGCGTCAATATACTAAATGCCTCTGTTGATATGTAAACTCTGACTTTAACATAGCTACTTCCGTGACCAGTTACATGCTAATTCCTCACATTAACATCATGCTAATCTGCCAGTTACATGCTAATTTCTGACTTTAACATCCTACTAATATCTCACATTAACACAGCTACTTCAATGCTAAATTATTCTGTTGATATGTAAACTCTTTTGGCAAGGCGCTCTGCTCCTCCCACCCAGCTTAAAATACGCTGCCAAACTTAGCAGTGTTCATTGGAGCACTGTCTTTCTGACAGTTCTGTTTCTTCACCTGAGGACGGCTGCTTGTGTTGTGGCCGAAACGTCGTGAGAATTTTATTTTATTATGTTTTATTTTAATATTTCCCTTCTATGTGACTTCACCGAAAGAACCAAGAAGATGAATCTCTGCAGTCACGAAAGCTTTAAATCGAAATTTATTCAAATCAAGTTGTTTTCTTTTTACCACAGTACTTTATGGAATCCTCAAGAATAAATGCATTTTTAGAAGTATTAAACTACACTTGAAGATGTGTGAGAATGTAATTCTGCAGATGCAAGCACAGGCAAACTCGTATCTGCAAATACAAGTTTCTGGGCCTCCTCACTTCACCAAACCCGCATTGACCGGCATGGTGAAGTATGGTTAAACAACTCCCACGAACGACATGGTGTGGGGGAGGCCTCTATCAAAACGCTGGATCGACAAAGGGCTGATACATGTCACGACATTGTACATTAAGACCGTTCTCTCGTCAGCACAAGCCGTCTATGTGGACAATAGAGGGCACGACACACGTGTACACGATGTTTGTGTGCGTATATTCAGCGTGTGTATCACGTCATAATTATATAAGGTCGCGATTATGCTCAAAACGAACCAAATGTATAACATCACGAATAACTTTGGAAGTCTCCAGAGCCTGAACAATATTTGAAGTAGACACTGACCCAGTTACTATTAATAGCTCAGATGTGTAGGCTTTGACTTTAACATATCCATTTCTGTGACCAGTCACAAGCTAATCACTCAGTTATTTCAATGCTAAATTCTCCTAGTTATTTCAATGCTAAATTTTCCTGTTTGATTTTTACTAGGTGCCTCTGTGAATGTGTATGCTTTGACTTTAACATAGCTATTTCTGTGACCAGTCACAAGCTAATCACTCAGCTATTTCAATGCTAAATTCTATGCTAATTCCTTTGTCAAGGGGTGCCTCTGTGGATGTGTATGCTTTGACTTTAACATAGCCATATCTGTGACCAGTCACAAGCTAATCACTCAGCCATTTCAATGCTAAATTCAATGCTAATTCCTTTGTCAAGGCGCTTTGTTACTTCTCACACAGCTTAAAGGTCTCGATCTGAGCTTGGCTTTGTTCGCTCCAGCGCTGTCCTCCAGACAGTCTCGTCCCTTCACCTGATAAAGGCCGCTTGTGTTGTGGCCGAAACGTCGTGAGAATTTTATTGTGTTATTTTATTTTTCCAATTTATTATTTTATTCTCATGCTACGTGACTTTACCGAAAGAACCAAAGAAGATGAACCAAGAATATGGCGTGTAGATGCTGCCATCTGCCGGCCACCAATGTGGCGTGTAGATTCTGCAAATTGAAAAATTAAAATAATAAATTGAAAATAATAAGCAAAAATCCAGATTCATATTCTTGGTTCTTTCGGTAAAGTCACGTAGATTTAAAAATAATGAAATAAATTAAATTAAAAAATAATCGTAAATAATAAAATTACTTTTCTTTGTAATTTTGAAATTGACATAATCTACACGCCATAATCTTGGTTCTTTCGGTAAAGTCACGTAGATTTGAAAATAAAAAGAAAATAATTAAACGAAAATCATGAATTGTTATTATTATATTTTGATTTAAAGCTTTCGTGACTGCAGTGATTCATATTATTGGTTCTTTCAGTAAAGTCACGTAGAAGGGAAACAATAAAATAAAATAAATATTTTAAAAAATATTATTTAAATTTTAACTTTTCTTTTATTATTTATATTTTCTATCTACGTGACTTTACCCAAAGAACTAAGAATATAGCGTGTAGATTCTGCCAATTTAAAAATACAAAAAAATAAATGGAAAATAATAAAAGCTTTTATTATTTTCAATTTATTATTTTAAAATAAAAATTTTGTTTCATTTCTTTAATCTCTGTGACTTTACCGAAAGAACCAAGAATATGAATGTGGGTTTTTGCTTTTTTTATTTTCCATTTCACACATTTTATTTGATTTGATTTGATAATTTTTTTATTTTCTATCGACGTGACTTTACCGATAGAACCAAGAATATGGCGTGTAGATGCTGCCAATTTAAAAATTAAAATAGATTGAAAATAATAATCAAAATCCAGATTCATATTCTTGGTTATTTCGGTAAAGCCATGTAGGTTCAAAATAAAAATAATAAAATTAAATAAATAAAAAATACAAAAGATAAATGGAAAATAATGAAAGCTTTTATTATTTTAAATTTATTATTTTAATTTGTAATTTTTTTTTAAAATTGGCAGAATCTACACGCCATATTCTTGGTTCTTTCGGTAAAGTAACGTAGATTTGAAAATGAAAATAATAGAATTAAATGAAAAAATACTAAATCATGATTTTTTTTACTTTTCTTTATTATTTATATTTTACCCAAAGAACCAAGAATCTGGCGTGTAGATGCTGCCACCTGCCAACGTTGTTGGCCACCAGATGGCAGCATCTACACGCCATATTATTGCTTCCTTCGGTAAAGTCACGTAGATAGAAAATTATTTGTATTTTTAAATTAAATTATATTATTTTTATTTTAAAATCTACGTGACTTTAACGAAAAAAACAAGAATTCGGCGTGTAAATGTTGCCACCTGCCGGCCACCAACGTGGCGTGTAGATTCTGCCAATTTAAAAATTAAAATAATAAATTGAATATAACAAAAGCTTAAATAATATTAAAAGCTTTTATTCAATCGATTATTTTAAAATTGTATTTTTTTTTATCTCCGTGACTTTACCGAAAGAACCAAGAATATGAATGTGGGTTTTTTGTTTTTATTATTTAAAATTTCACATTTTTATTTGATTTGATATTTTTTTTATTTTGTATGGACGTGACTTTACCGAAAGAACCAAGAATATGAATTCCTGAAGTCACGAAAGTTTTAAGTCACAATCTACACCCAACAATGGTGGCCAGCAGATGGCAGCATCTACACGCCAGATTATTGCTTCCTTCGGTAAAGTCATAATACTGGTAGGAACCAAGTTGTAAACTGAGTGTACCAGCCTGCAATAGATTAATGTGTCCGTCCGTGCCCTTTCAATACTTTAACGAAGTGAAATCTCGTGCTGTTGGGTGTAAAATCAGCAATAGGCAGTGCAGAGACTTGCCCTACCAGCCCACCCTCCAGGGACCTGTTAATAAAATTAAAATAATAAATTGAAAATAATAAAAGCTTTTATTTTCAATTTATTATAAAATAATAAAAGCTTTTATTATTTTCAATTTATTATTTGTATTTTATTTTTTTGTATTTTAAAATTTCAAATAATAAATTTAAAATAATCAAGCTTTTATTAGTTTAAATATTATTATTTATATTTTTAAATTAAATTTAATTATTTTTATTTTCAAATCTACGTGACTTTACCTGAAGAACCAAGAATATGGCGTGTAGATTCTGCCAATTTAAAAATTAAATAATACATTTTTTATAATAAAAGCTTACATTATTTCTAAAAAATTTGTATTTTTAATTTAAAAAGCTTTTAGTATAGCTTTTATTATAATATTATAATATTATAATCAAAGCTTTTATTATAATAAAAGCTTTTATTATTTTAGGATTCTCCTCCACGGCGGCCTTTGTCTCCCCCAGTAGCGATGTTTACGACACACCGCACCAGGTACTCATCTGAGGCTGAGTCGACCTCACACTCTCTTACTGTCTCAAAACAACAACCGCCATGCGCCACTAAGTGGCGGTGACGTCACCACGACGCTTATGCCAGGCTATGTGCACCTTGAGGCTACGTGAAGTGTCGATCGCCGGCTGGCAGGAGGTCACGGGGCAGACCCAGGTGCCACTGATCGACTGACTGAGATGACTGAGATTACTGGCTGATGCACCACCTGTGCCCCCTACTGTGCCAACCTGCTGAGCTTTAGCCACCCGACGCTCCGCTCGTTTTTCTGAGCGTCGCTCCTCCGCCCTCCGTTGTTGTTGGAGGGCGACTGCCTCCAACTGCCCAGTAGAGACATCGCTGGTACCAGTCATTGGCAAGTCCACTCAGCTCCACATCCTCCTGTACCACATCACTCCATCTCTTCTCTAGTCCGTGCCACGCCCGTTTAGCTCCCTCGATCCGGCCAAACAAAAGCTGTTTGGGCATGTGGTGATTGGGCATGCGGGCTACATGGCCCAGCCAACGCAGCCTTGCCTGCTGGAGGAGCTCACCGATGGGACTTTGTCCAGATCTTTCGAGGATTTGTGAGCTCCTCACACAATCCAGCCTGGTTAAACCCAGGATTGATCGTAGGCAGGCCAGCCTAAATGTTTCTAACCGGTGAAGATGCTGCATTAGGGGGGTCCACGTTTTGCAAGCGTAGAGAAGGGAGGGAATGACTGTGGCCGAGAAGAACCGAAGCTTCATGCGGAGCGACAGACCAGGCAGCTTCCACACAACGTTACACAACCGATGAAAAGATAATGCCGCTCGACTAATTCGGAGTGAGACCTCTGCTGTTAAACCGGAGCCGATCATGAGCACACTGCCCAGGTATGGAAAACTCTCCACTCTCTCCCCAACTGCCCCATCACCGATTAGGAGTTGTGGGGGTAGAGTGCCCGATGGCACAAAATACCCAGACAGGTGCTTCGTTTTGGTGGGGCTGATGGTAAGGCCCCACCTCTTAGTGGCACACTCCAGTTTCAGCAGCAGCGCCTCCAACTCCTCCTCTGAATGAGCAGCAATTACCAGGTCGTCGGCATACATAATGTGGTTGACCAATAGGGAGACATCCCTTGACCGCACCTGGGCATCGATCAGCCTCCCATTGTATCTGTACCGGACGTAAATTCCTCTGGTACAGCTACTGAAGGCTTCACGAACTATGTGGTCGAAATAGATGTTAAATAATGTTGGAGCCAGAGGACATCCCTGTCGCAGGGAATGGCTCTGACTCCCGGCTATGTAGTTTTACTCGGGTCTGCTCACCATCATGAAGGTCCTTAATGAGTGTGAGCAGAGGGTCAGGGACTCTGAAAGCACGAAGAACAACCCAGAGCCCAGGCCTACTGATGGTATCATAGGCCTTAACCAGGTCAATAAAGCAGAGATGTAGGTCTAGTTGGAATTCCCTCCACCTCTGCTGTAGCAGACGAACAGAAAATATGACATTTTTGCAGGACCGCCCTTTCTTGAAACCGCATTGGGACTCCGCAAGCCTCTCCTTAGCGTACCTAGCAAGGCGATGTGGAATAATCCTTGCCAGGACCTTTCCCGGCACACTGAGGAGTTAGATGCCCCTGTAGTTGTTACAGTCTGTGCGGTCCCCCTTCTTAAAGAGGGGGACCGCCAGGGCATCCTTCCAATCCTGCAGAACCCGTCCAGTGGCCCAGACTGTTGTTATGATGTCATGTAGGGCAGTCTGCGCACAAACGCAACCCTCCCTCAGCATTTCTCTTTGGAGATCATCTCTGCTCGGTGCCTTTCCTGTTCTCGGACTCTGGATCGCCCTCAGTACTTCCTCAACGGATGGTACCTCAGCCAGCCACTCACAGAGGGTGACTTCCTCCAATATTTGAGGCACCGCATCCTCAGCAGGGTCATCCCCACTTTGTCCCATGATGTTTTCCAGGCTGAGGGATTCCCCCTCCCCCAAGACCTCACAGAAATGCTCAGCAAATCTGCAAACCTGTCGCTGGGGGTCGGAGATTGGATCACCCTTCGTTCCCCTAATGATGGTGTAGTGGGTATAAATTGACGAATAAACTTCTGATGAGGCAACACGATATTTACTGTCTTGGCCCCTTTTTGGGCCATGGACATTAGCCCCGGCGTGATAGCGCTTCCGCCCCCTATTGACGATAAGGGGAAGCTACCAGCCCACAGAGTGGTGAGTGACGATTACCTCTACAATGGTAATAGGTGTGGCGCTGTAGGTTATTTTTTTAATGGAGTTAAATAGGGATTTGTGATCGCGGGCCATTGAGGCAGACTCCATCTCCCAGCAACCCGCGACCACCACCCATCCTTGCAGCGCCTCACGTCTCTCCGAACCTCCGAGCGAAGGCTGCGGTAAGCCTCCTCATTCTCTGACGTGGGATGCTGTAGACGATTAGAATGGGCCTGTTGCTTTTTCTCAACAATCCTGAACACCTCCTTTGTCAGCCAGGGTCTCTGGGGAGGTCTGGACCGCGTACACAAAGCAGCCATTGCAGCTGCATGAGTCACAGGCCTAAACCTCGCCCATTTACCCTCGACATCAGGAGGAGTGGGCGACGATGCTGTCTCACTCACACTCACTCACAGCGCGAGGCCGACTCATTACATCTCGCGGAGGATCGCGCTGCCGAACAAAAAAAGTTCCGTGGTTTCAGTTTGCAAGCGCGAGTTCGCGTTTTAAGGCGATGGGGGCCGTCCATAAATGACATCACGCACCTGGGGAGGGGGGGGTCAGACATTTGTGACGAGGGGGGGGGTTGAGAAATGTGACGTCACATCGAAATGCGCAACTTAAAATAAATATAGACAACACGTTCTATTTAGTTAAATAGACTTTTTAATTAATGTTTTCTCCTACAACATCAGAGTGCAGCGCCACATAAAATACAATGACAATAGTTTAAAGCGATTTGAAGCATGTTTTATTTTCAAAATGGAAATTTGGTTTTGGGGGGGGGGGGCAGAGCTTTGTGACGTCAGCGAGCGCCGTGGCGGGAGCGAGCTCCGCGGCGGGAGCGAGCTCCGCGGCGGGAGCGAGCTCCGTAACGGGAGCGAGCTCCTAGCGGGAGCGAGCTCCGTGGCGGGAGCGAGCTCCGTGGCGGGAGCGAGCTCCGTGGCGGGAGCGAGCTCCGTGGCGGGAGCGAGCTCCGTGGCGGGAGCGAGCTCCGTGGCGGGAGCGAGCTCCGCGGCGGGAGCGAGCTCCGCACCCGAACGCGTTGGCACGGCCATCTTTTGGATCGCTAACACGGCTGCTTTTGTCACACGTGGACATGCTACCACCGGCATGACTGCATCGACTTGCTCATCTCTCATTGCCTTCAACATGATATTCTCATTGACTTCGTTCATGTACTTTTACATGCTTTTCTCTTTAACTTTAACATGCCACTCTTGGTTACACATAGACTGACATTAACTTACTAATTTTTTCATTAACGTTTACATGCTTCTCTCATTAAAACACATTCTCTCTCTCTCCCGCCAGCCGTTCTTATGCTAAGTTCATTAACTTTAACATACCACGCTATTTATTACACGTAGACTGACATCGACTTGCTCATCTCTCATTGACTTTAACATGATATTCTCATTAACTTCGCTCATTGACTTTGACATACTTTTCTCATCAACTTTAACATGCTATTCTTGGTTACACATAGACTGACATTAACTTGCTATTTTTTTCACTAACTTTTACATGCATCTCTTATCAAAATACATATGCTAATCCTACATGCTAATCTGAACTCTTATGCGCTACGGAAGCAAATTAACTTTGCACTATAATCCAACATGCTAATCTAAGTTCATTTCCTTTAACATGGCACGCTATTTATTACCTTTACACTATAATAACCCATTAGCACTACTTTGGCTACCTTTGTTCTCAAAAACTTATGTAAACTCTTGCTGGTAACAGCTTCTCTTCACAAGGCAGCAGACATCGTGCTGCTCGCAGCAGACATCGCGACTGTCGCGATTTTCACCTGAAGACGATGGCTTGTGTTGCTATCGAAACGTCGTGATTTATTTTGTTTTATTTCTACCTACGTGACTTTACCGAAAGAACCAAAGAGTAAGGATTCCTGCAGTCACAAAAGCTTCAAATCAAGATCGGTTTTAATTATTTATCGAGTGTGGGTAGAATCTGTGCAGAGTTGTGCTGTTTCCCCATGTGCAAGGTGGGGGTCTCTCTGGGTTCAACTCACACAGAGCCAAACGCTCATTAATATAATTGCCAAATATCTCATTGCAATGAGAAACTTCTGAAAAAATCAGTCTTTAGACTCATTGAGGCTTTCCTGGGTAAATCGTTAATATTGTAATAATTAACATGAGGAATAATGAAGTTCACTTATGAGTGCCACGAAGAGTACTATACTGGACATTTAATTAAGAATATTTTACGTAGTTTTTTGGAAAAAGTGTCCATTCTCAACACTTTTTGACGGGCCCTCAAGCAGAAATTATATTGCAATCTTACATGAGGATTGGGAGTCAAGTGTGTCATGAATAGGGACTGAACGTATTGTGCTATAATTCGCTTGCTGTTGTGTATATACAGAAAGGATCTCTGGTGGGTAACATTTGGAAATTGGAGATAGTCATTGTTGTTCATATACAAAATCTTATTTGGGTGATGATTTGAAGCTTCTGTGACTGCAGAAATCCATACTCTTTGGTTCTTTTGGTAAAGTCACGTAGGTAGAAAAATTAAATAAAAAATAACATATAACGATGTTTCTATCGCAACACAAGCGGTCGTCCTCAGGTGGAAAAAATAATCCGCTGCATCTCCGACCAGCGCCACCTAGCCAGTGAACTGGAGCACATATGAAGTGGGTAAATAATCGGCGGAGAACTTCTTGCGAGGCAACACGATATTTATTAACACTATTTTACAGGGTCCCTAACACAAAGGGGTAGCGGCCCCTTCACCCGATACCTGGGGAGGTATGGCCTCCGGACTACACGGGCCCTAACACTGGGAACCCGTTAATTCCCTGTCCTCTGGCTGGGGGCCCTAGGGGAGGCTATGCTGACCCGACCATGCCAGGGTCTTCGGGTCCTGACCACTGGCCTCACTGAGCTCCGACCCTTGGAAGGACGACGGAGCTTGGGGTCCAGGGTATTAACTTCAGCCCAGGTCTACAGTCTTCGGCTTGGAGATGCCTGAGCCGGACCCTTGAGAGGTCCGGCTTATATACTGGTTCGTGGCTTGCTCCGCCCTAGCCACGCCTCCCTTACAGAACTTTCTGGAAGGTGACATCATCCCCCAGTCCCCCCTCCCGGGGTCTGGGGAATGTGTCTCAGGATCCGCTTCCCAGGGATTGTCGTTGGCCCCTTGGGCCATAGTCATTAACAGTGGCGTGATAGCGCTTCCGCCCCCTGTTGACGAGAAAGGGGAAGCTACCCGCTAACAGGATGGGGAGTGCCGATTAATGCCTCTACACATACACCAAGCCCTCAAGATGAATGGATACTCAGACCGCACAATCCGCAAAGCTGTATCTCCAACCATGGGGAGACAACCTTCTGAGAATCCAATAAAAACAATCACCTTACCGTACATAGCACGTGTCACCAAAAAGATTTCCAAAATCTTAAACAAACACAAGATCCAGGTCCAATTCAATACAGTACACAAAATCCGTGATTTGATCCCACCTGTGAAGGATGTCATTCCTGACATGCAATACCCTGGTGTCTACAAACTAAGTTGTGTCCTGCGGCAGCAGTTACATTGGGGAAACGAAACGACATGTCTCGGACTGTGTTCGCGAACACAAGGCAGATTTGAAACACGGCAGAACCAATACCTCTGCCGTGGATGATCATTGTTATAACGCAGTGGGCTCGCACGATATTATTTTACCGAGACCAAGGTACTCTGCAAACCTTCGGGCTACCATCAAAGATTTGTCCATGAAGCCATCCAGAAAAATAAACACGGAGACAATTTCAACCGAGAAGATGGGTATAAGCTGAGCAATCATTGGAAGGACGTTATTAACCAAGCAAAGTCGTAACTTGCTGTGGCGCTCCCATTCTTCCCTGCCGTTTGGCTGTTATCTCCGACTCTCTGAGTTGCATTGCCCTGTTAGGTGCCTCTGCATTAATGGGCTGGGGTCTCACTAACATGGCCACCTCTGCTCCCTTAGCCTCGATGTATCGATGGTTCTGGCTGTGTGATGGGCTGTGTGTCTCACTGCGGTGGTTCTCTTGCGTGGACGTGCTTGCCTCTCACAGCGCAGTTGGCAGCGCCGCAGCTTGTGTTACACATAGACATGACATTAACTTGCTAATCTCCCTAATCTCTCTGCCTAATCTCTCCCATCAACACAGTGCTGATCTCCCATTAACACTGCTCTTGTGCCCATATGCGAGGACGATACTCTTATGCGGCGACGGAAGCTCATTTCATGCTAATCTTCTCCCTAATCTCCCCCATTAACACAACTGACGTGCTTGCATCCGGGGATGGAATTCCTTTCCAGCTCAGACCCCACCTGGTTGCCCTTCACCACATATATAACCTCTTGATTTAACAGCTCTCTCGCTGGTTCAGCAGTTCTACCGCTGGATTATTTTTTCCGCCTGACGACGAACAATTGTGTTGCGATCGAAATGTCGTAATGTTGTTTTTTATTTTATTTTTCTACGTACGTGACGTTACTGAAAGAACCAAAGAGTACTTATTTGGGTGGATAAGGAGCAAAATAGTACATGATAGGATCTGCACTATTGAGGACTTCTGTTATAATGAATCTGTTATAATGAATCTTGTCACCTTATGTATGCCTTTGTGAGTCCACATATGACACAGGTGTAATGCGCTTGACCTTTGTCTTTTGTTTCAGATGTGTGAGAGCAACTCCGCTGCGAGTCATGGTGGTGCTGGGAGAATTGCCTTTACCATCGATGGCACTTCACCAGCACCCGTCTCAATCCGGTAGAGTTACAAGAGTGAAAAAACTCATCTCTTGTGACGTCTGTGGGAAAAAAATTCCAACTGGCATGGTGCCTAGAAGCCCACGTAAGAACGCACAAGGAGACCCGTGATCAATGTTGCGGCATATGCGGACGAAGCTTTGATCAGCAAGGAAAATTCAAAAGGCATATGAAGACCCACGAAAAGGATTACATGATAAAGGGTGCACCAGGCTTGGTGAATAACGGCAGTTTTGCCAATGCGGTGTTGAATCCGATAGAGTCACTAGAATCTGATAGTATCACTAGAGTGAGAAAACGAATCTCTTGCGACGTCTGCAGGAAAACATTCCAACTGGCATGGTGCCTAGAGTCCCACATGAGAATGCACAAGACCGGTGGTCAAAGCTGCAACATCTGCGATCAAAGCTTTGATCAGCCCTACAAACTCAGAAGGCATATGGAGACCCACGGAAATAACTCAAGGGGCGCACGTGGCATGGTGAATGACGGCAATTTTGCCAATGCGGTGTTAAAGGTGTGTCAGAGCTACTCGGATGCGAGTCATGGTGCTGGAAGAATTGCCTTTGCCATGGATGGCACCAGCAGCTCCAGCAGCAGCAGCTTGTCGAGTCCTGGTGGTGAGGAGGCAGAGTTGCAGACAATGCCACCTTCTGCAAAGGGCGCACCTGCGTGCAACGAAGTTATTGCTATCACAGCAACCGTGCATGGAACGAAGGCGCCTGCTGGGAAACGCCACGCCTGACCAGCGCCCGTCTCGACTCCACCTCACTCCCATAGTCACTAGAGTGAGAAAACAAATGTCTTGCCAAGTCTGTGGGAAAGCATTCCAACTGCCATCATGCCTAGAGTCCCACATGAGAACGGACAAAGAGACCCCTGACCAATGGCATCTGCGGTCGAAACTTTGATCAGCCAGGCAAATTCAGAAGGCATATGGAAACCTACGAAAAGGCCTATTGGATATTTCTTTGCTGTTCTATTACTGAAGCTATCAACAGAAGGTGTGTACCGGATTAATTGCACTTGTGGCAAATGCTATGTATGGCAAACAGGACGAATGATCAGCACGAGACTAAAAGAACACCACAGAAATATGAAATGCTCACAAATACAACTGTCAGCAGCAGCAGAACACGCGTGCCCACAAGGACACTCAATTGATTTTGATAATGTTGAAGTTCTGTGCAAAACTAGTTACTACGGGCCAAGACTAATTACAGAATCTATCGAAATTTAAAGAAATAAAAATAATTGTAATCGTTTGGATAGCTACCGACTTAGTGCTGCATGGAAGAGAATCATCAAATTACCGTTTGTACGGCTGTTTTAGTACACACAATGGACACTAAGTACAAGATCAATGGGCTAGCATAATGTGCATGTATAATGTATGTTGATTCATTAATCCCCCCCACTTTGCGCTCAAAGAGTGCACAAGTGTTGTCACCACATCTACGCCTCTATATAAGGAATTAAACAGGTGGACTTCTCCCAAATCTTGTGTTGCCTGATGAAGCTAGTTGTAATTACTGAAACGTCATACTCCGATGGTTAATGTTGTAGCTTGGCTCTCCAACACACCACACACCGGTGTGCTGTACTAGTGATGAATTGGCATGTTCTGTTTACGTGACAACCCTTACTAGTTGGCTGTCGGGTGGTGGCGGATTTAACGACATATTTACTTGATCCAACCCATAAAACCTGTATTATGGATATTTGTCGCGAAAGCCTACGTGTTAAACTGCCATGTATTTTTACGTCTATTGCTGTATTTTCTTACGTGCAATATATTTAATAAACCATCTTAATTTATTCATATTTTTGTTCATAGTTATATCATTGTTGCGCGTGCGGTGTGGTCAGTGGATATTGTTCAGTGGATCAAACCGAGACAAATATTTTTGCAGCAGCTGTGGCTGCACATTGCAACAGCGCATTCCGAATGGTGTAGAACGCATCGCCCAGAATCTGTATCTGTGTGCAAACACCAGGTATGGTTGGTAAGAAACACGTTTGGTTTTAAATGAATAGAACTCGAGCTTCAGCCATATTGTTCATTATAGACCCCACTTTGTAAGAATTAATCACGCAAACCTTGCGCCTGATTCATTTGAGTCGCTGTGCTCATGAGCAACAGGGCATTTGTGGCAAGGTGTTAATGTACCACAGATTAGCACGGTTGGCTACGTACACTGCGAAAGAAGTTCAACACATATTATTTGGGTCTTTCCGTAAAGTCACGTAGATAGAACAATAAAATAATAAAAATAAAGTGAATGAAAATTAAAATAAATCACGACGTTTCGATCACAGCACAAGCAATCGTCATCAGGAGAAAAATGATAACGATTGCTTGTGTTGCGATCGAAACGTCGTGATATTTTTATTATTATTTTGTATTCACTTTATTTTTATTATTTTACTGTTCTATCTACGTGACTTTATCGAAAGACCCAAAAAATATTAATTCCTGCAGTCACGAAAGCTTTAAGTCAAGATTCAAGCACAACACACTTTCATACATTGTGGAAAGCGAGTATCCTTGCACGTACAATGCACTGGACCGCATGTTCGTGTTAAGTGAGTCAGGGGCTTTGTCACTGCCTACCCCATGATATAAATAATCTCAGGGAATTCAATTGCAAGTGTGCAATCTCCCTTCCGGTGGGCATCGAGGATGAGTCATACCCTGGCTTGCCAGGAGGCAGTGGATCACAACTGTGGAATCCTTTCCATCTGCACGGGATAGAACGTTGCCCCCTTGCTCACATTCGTTCGTTTTCTGCGAGTGTACTGGTTTCCCCCCACATGTAAACACTCAGTAAGTGGCTGCAAATATCGGAATGTAAAGAGAACCGCAGATCTTGGGCGATTGTTGGGAGTGCCGGCTCACCGCCTGGCTGCTGTCTCCCCGCTCGTCTGTGGGAGACATATAGAGGTACTGAATTAAATTTATATTCTCTACATAACATGATTCCTATATACACAAAGCACTCACCGCGTGGAGTACAGCAAGTGATATTCCACGAAATAAAAAAGAAACGTACATGACCAAAACAGAAGCCAATGGGTACAGCTGTGCATACACGTACACACATATACACGATTCCTACTGATGGTTGGAACGATTCACCACTGCCAGAGAGTCAAGGAATTGTCATGATTCAGGATCATGAATGCAAACTGTCCCCGTTCTCAAATCTGAGTACGATTTAAAAGGTCATAGAACGCCTTTGTCGGAAGTAATTACTTCCCCATGTCACTGCGATGGGCAGATTCATGCCGTTGCAGTCGGCTTACACATTCTCAGTAGACCCCTGATACGCAAGCGTACGCATGTGGGTTAACCCCTCCTCCCCCCCTCCATGCATACATACTAAATGGATGCCCCCTAACAGCTACACCACTACTCCCCACACGAGACAAGTACGTGACTCTCGGTGTAAATGGAGCCGGAGCGCGAATAAACGTGCCGATGCCCCAAGTACAGTTGCCACCATTTCCACGACAGAGCAAACCCAGGCACATTTCCCAGCGAGCCCAGGTCTATTGTTAAAACTGTGCAGTTCACGGTGATAAAATTCAACCATAGCCATACCTGGGGTACCAGATCTCGACACAAATCAATTCCTGCTGCCACCCGAACACTGTCCGGGGGTCAAACGCGGACAGGTGGCAGCCCCAGTCGTGAGGCCACATCTGCGCCGACTCACGGTAAATGTATGCAGGGCCAGCAGGAAGAGCCCCAGGATCTCGGAGCGCAGCCACTGGTTCCACGTGCTGTCTCGGTCCACGTCCTCGCGTGACAACGACGACACTTCAAAATCACCTGACCGGAAGGAGGGGGGTGGGAGGGAGAGTAAGAAGGTACAAAGGGGAACCTTCTAACTCTTTCACAGGGACGCGTTCTTCGCATGCGTCACCCTGCAGCCAACCTCTCTGCTCTCGTGTGTGAACGTGGGTCAGTTTGGTTTAATCGTTCAGAATGAATGGGGCATGACCCTGGCCCTTGTGCAACTTATTATTTTCCATGAGATAATACCAAACACATCATTCATGTGTGTGTGTCTGTGGCCTGCATGCAAAACCTACATTCTCTCGAGTCATATATCGGGAGCAGTCACAGGTGGGAAAGCATTGCCGAATTCCTTGAAAGGCTCAACTCTCTCCAACTTATGTTGAAAGCATTTACAGTGAGGGAAAAAGTATTTTATCCCCTGCTGATTTTGTACGTTTGCCCACTGACAAATAAATGATCAGTCTATAATTTTAATGGTAGGTATATTTGAACAGTAAGAGAGACAGAATAACAACAACAAAATCCAGAAAAATGCATGTAAAAAATGTTCTAAATTGATTTGCATTTTAATTAGGGGAATAAGTACTTGACCCCTCTGCAAAACATGACTTAGAACTTGGTGGAAAAACCCTTGTTGGAAATCACAGAAGTCAAACGTTTTTTTGTAGTTGGCTACCAGGTTTGCACACATCTCAGGAGGGATTTTGTCCCACTCCTCTTTGCAGATCTTCTCCAAGTCATTAAGGTGTGGAGGCTGACGTTTGGCAACTCGAACCTTCAGCTCCCTCCACAAATTTTCTATGGGATTAAAGTCTGGAGACTGGCTAGGCCACTCTAGGACCTTAATGTGCTTCTTCTTGAGCAACTCCTTTGTTGCCTTGGCCGTGTGTTTTGGGTCATTGTCATGCTGGAATACCCATCCACGACCCATTTTCAATGCCCTGGCTGAGGGAAGGAGGTTATCACCCAAGATTTGACGGTACATGGCCCCGTCCATCGTCCCTTTGATGCGGTGAAGTTGTCCTGTCCCCTTAGCAGAAAAACACCCCCAAAGCATAATGTTTCCACCTCCATGTTTGACGGTGGGGATGGTGTTCTTGGGGTCATAGGCAGCATTCCTCCTCCTCCAAACACGGCGAGTTGAGTTTATGCCAAAGAGCTCCATTTTGGTCTCATCTGACCACAACACTTCATTCAGATGTTCATTGGCAAACTTCAGACGGGCATGTATATGTGCTTTCTTGAGCAGGAGGACCTTGCGGGTGCTGCAGGATTTCAGTCCTTCAAGGTGTAGTGTGTTACCAATTGCTTTCTTGGTATGGTGCCAGCTGCCTTGAGATCATTGACAAGATCCTCCCGTATAGTTCTGGGCTGATTCCTCACTGTTCTCATGATCATTGCAACTCCACGAGGTGAGATCTTGCACGGAGCCCCAGGCAGAGGGAGATTGACAGTTATTTTGTGTTTCTTCCATTTGCGAATAATCGCACCAACTGTTGTCACCTTCTCCACAAGCTGCTTGGCAATGGTCTTGTAGCCCATTCCAGCCTTGTGTAGGTCTACAATCTTGTCCCTGACATCCTTGGAGAGCTCTTTGGTCTTGGCCATGGTGGAGAGTTTGGAATCTGATTGATTGATTGCTTCTGTGGACAGGTGTCTTTTATACAGGTAACAAGCTGAGATTAGGAGCACTCCCTTTAAGAGTGTGCTCCTAATCGCAGCTCGTTACCTGTATAAAAGACACCTGGGAGCCAGAAATCTTTCTGATTGAGAGGGGGTCAAATACTTATTTCCCTCATTAAAATGCAAATCAATTTATTACATTTTTGACATGCGTTTTTCTGGATTTTTTTGTTGTTATTCTGCCTCTCACTGTTCAAAAAAACCTGCCATTAAAATTATAGACTAATAATTTCTTTGTCAGTGGGCAAACGTACAAAATCAGCAAGGGATCAAACACTTTTTTCCCTCACTGTATGCATTAGTTCTGCCCGTACCTCTTTGTGCCTGTGTAGTGGGCAGGCAAGTGTGGTGGAGCAGCAGGTCCAGCACACGGGTTGTCCAGCAGAGGAGAGGAACTCCCCGTGGCCGTGGCCGGGGAAGCAGAGGTCGGTGGCGCTGGGAGCGGCGTCAGTTGAGCGGCGTCTGTGGGAGAAGGCACAGGCCTCTGCTGAAGATTATCATCCGCAGACACATCACACGGCTTGCCGGACACGTCACACACTCGGCCCTGTGATTGTGGAGGTGAGACAGGTTCGCGCTTGGCAACGAATGGCTTGTCGCTGGACAAACATCGACGGCAACATCGGGAGAACGCGGCACGAACTCGTGCAGAGTTTCTGGCACCATATGAATTTACACTCCTTGTAGGTATGTACGTTGAACCTCGTTCGCGCCATACGTCAGCCAGCCGTGCTAATCGGAGGTGCAGATGGATGCAATTGAAGGACGTGGAGCAGAGGTGTCAAAATGAAAAAAATAATTGATACAGAAATTACACAAGTCCAGGGGACTTCACCAAGGCCGTGTTATCCCAGACTCTGACAGAGCACAAAGGAAAATTGGCAATGACAAAAAATGGCTTCATAACTTTCATTGTCAGATGGCACACTTGCATCTTCAGTCTTCAGTCGGCGTCAGTAATTTAAGAATGCACGCATGATGCGTGACACCAACTAAAATGGCATCGATGCTGACTAATCACATCCTCTCCAAGATGTGGAACTCAAGAGACGAGGATAGCCTCTTCCAAACAGGACTACCCTTGACAATTGAGTTGTCGCCTGGGTAAAAATAAAATGAACTAGTAGATTTCAACTTGAAAATCCAAACCATCGCACCAACAGTAATGGACGGAATCCTAAATGAGGCGCACACTGCAGTAGCTTCAGGTGGACTCTGGTACCTGCTTTAACGTCTGTGTGAGAAGCATCTTCTCCCACTGAAATTCAAACAAAGTTGACAGTTAGACAGGACATGTTTTAAAACATCCGCAGTAAAATTCAAGTATGTATACCATTAAAGTAAACTATTTTTTATTTACCAGGTAAGGCCCATTGAGAGCTATTAAGCTCTTTTTCAGAAGCGACCTGGCCACAAGTTATAGCTTAACGAAGTAGCTTATCACGTGGAAATTTATAGCAGCCAAATACTCTAAACGCATTACTTACAAATAGCTCACAAAGCGGTTATCCTCCCACCACCCTTGGGTTACCTCCTGTCCCGGTCCAGCCGAGACAGTCTGTGAATTGGCATCTGTGTTTGGGTGGCATGAATTAATTTGTACCGAGATCTGGTACCGGTACTGTGCTGAACTTTACTACTGCATGGTTGTTGACAGACCTAGACCGACTGAAACATAGGTCTGGGTTTGATCTCCATAGTGGAAAAGGTGGTAACCCGAAAACTAACCCAAACCCTTCCACATTCAACGATAAACACTTTCAAACCGAGTTCGCTCGGAAATGACCCCACTAAACCGCACGTATGTAAACGTTTGACTTCAGTGGTTCCTCCGCCGCGTGCGAACGATGAAGTGCACGGCCTCTCGTGATGATGACCTCACACCCGCATGGCTGCACGAAAGGCGGTGCTGACGAGCATGAGGCAGGTGGAAGAGGCAAAACGAGGAGGCAAGATTAGAGTGCTGTAGTCGGTGGGGTATAGTGGGGCCTATTTCCAAATGATTGATTTATGTGGAAATGAAATTGGTCAAGTGCCCGTTACTTTGTAAACATTAGCATGTATCTACTTTAATACCAAGTCTGCAGGGGTGGGAAAGATGAGGTCTATTCATTCTGGTGGGCAAAGAGAATTTAGACACTCCAAGTTAAGTCTGGTGGCATACGGATAAAATGCACCTTACAAATGTAAATAATGATTATTAATCAATCTTCTTCTTCACTCCCACGGTGTTTCCAACCAGGGTTAGGCCATGTAATGATCTGACGTGCTGTACACTTGTACAGTGTTTCTGAATTATTGTATCATTATGAATTCAGTGCCCTTTCTGCGACCTTTCCCTAGATCCCCCTCTGGTGTATAACCTGGCCTGCTGACGTCAGGGCCGTAAGCCTCAGATCCCTTTCCCTGCCAGCAGCAGGCGCTATGCTGTTACATTACGATTCTATGCCACTACACAGGGACTCCTCTACTTACGAACATTCGACTTACGAACTTTCAGAGATATGATCAAACCTGTCCGTATGTCCAGTTTCCTGTTCGGACCGAGAGTCGCAAGTTCAACCACCGCACAATAGGTGGTGATGGTGGCATCTACATCTGCAGAACGTGAAGAACCAGAGGCAAACGTTAAAGCCATTCCCCGTGTTTAGTGTACAAGTCGTGAAACGTGTTTGAAATCGATGGGAGTAAAGTTGGACTCACGAACAAATCGACTTACGAACAGACCTATGGAACCGAACTCGTTTGTACGTACAAGAGTCTGTATATGGTGGTCACTCTGAACAACACAGACCCAGCCTCCTTTTTACTATTTTTGGTCCATTAGGACATTACCAGATGCATCTTTCTGTGCTAACGACCACACAATACACATTAGACGTGTCACAACAGGTCACGTTTAATAGTCTAACCTTGTCTGGAGTAAGTCGCATGCGGTAGACATTTCTGCGCATTTGCAGAATTACATGTCTATGACAAAGGAACCAAGTGTATTGCATTACAAGGGGTGCTTGATCATGTGTGGATGCAGATTCCCGCAGCAATAGAGGGAATAGGTTGTTCGCAGCGCCACTGATTAATCAGAATCAGAATCTTTTTTATATCCTGGAGGAATCCGATGAGCTATGAAGATCTTTTTCACATATGTCCAGTAGGGGAGGGTCAGCGAGCTATTTCCAAAACCGATGAGAGGCAAGATGGAGAAAATGTAAGCAAATTGCTAAAAATACAAAGTACATACATTCCTGCCAATTTGTCAACAAATGCAAGCTTGGGCAAGGTAGCAACACAACAACCACAGCTCCAGACCACGACAAGACTCCACAAAGTCCCTCAATTGCATTGCATTAAAATTGAACGTTAAATGAGCGATATTTGAAATAGCGTTACCAAATGACAATATTCCCTTCGAATACCTGACTAATGAATGAGGCTAAGACGCTTGCAGTAATGTTCAAATATGCATCACAAGCCATTCAGAAGTGGTAGGCCTCACGTGACCACAGGGCACCACAGTGGCAATATGTTAACTACCTCGCCTGGTACGCAGGAGGCCGTGGATTCAATCCCGACCCTGTCGCCTGCTGTATATTTTGAGGTTGCATGTCTCTTTCACTACATTTAGAATAAACATCACGCGTTTAGAGTATTTGGCCTCTATAAATTTCCACGGGATAAGCCACTTCGTTGAAGATAACATTTGTGATAGCCAGGTTGCTTCTGAAAAATAGCTCCATAGCTCAGTGGGGCCTCAAACTGGTAAAATAAAAAAATATAGTTTATATTCTTGGTTCTTTCGGTAAAGTCGCATAGAAGGGAAACAATAAAATAATAAAAATATAAAATAATAAAATTCTCACGACGGTAAAGTCACGTAGATAGAACAATAAAATAATAAAAATAAAGTGAATACGAAATAATAATAAAAATATCACGACGTTTTGATCACAACACAAGCAATCGTCATAATTTTTCTCCTGATGACGATTGCTTGTGTTGTGATCGAAACGTCGTGATATATTTTACTTTTTTATTCACTTTATTTTTATTTATTGTTCTATCTACGTGACTTTACGGAAAGACCCAAAGAATATGTGTTGAACTTCTTTCGCAGTGTACGTAGCCAACCGTGCTAATCTGTGGTACATTAACACCTTGCCACAAATGCCCTGTTGCTCATGAGCACACCGACTCAAATGAATCAGGCGCAAGGTTTGCGTGATTAATTCTTACAAAGTGGGGTCTATAATGAACAATATGGCTGAAGCTCGAGTTCTATTCATTTAAAACCAACGTGTTTCTTACCAACCATACCTGGTGTTTGCACACAGATACAGATTCTGGGCAATGCGTTCTACACCATTCGGAATGCGCTATTGCAATGTGCAGCCACAGCTGCTGCAAAAATATTTGTCCCGGTTTGATCCACTGAACAATATCCACTGACCACACCGCACGCGCAACAATGATATAACTATGAACACAAATATGAATAAATTAGGATGGTTTATTAAATATATTGCACGTAAGAAAATACAGCAATAGACGTAAAAATACATGGCAGTTTAACACGTACGCTTTCGCGATAAATATCCAGAATACAGGTTTTATGGGTTGGATCGCGTAAATATATAAATGTGTCATTATGAGACCTCCTTTGCCAGTAGCAAGATATAGTAATAGATTTTTACCCTTTTATCTGGCACCAAAACTGACACCTTTATACAAGGAATCATGTTTGCAATAACCACAACACAAGCAATCAAAATGCAAACAAAAAGGGACAACTCTGATAATGATATACACTGTCCTTGAAGTTGATTGGTCCACACCCGAGACGGCTTTTCTTAGAGCCTAGTCTCCACTGGTGTTGATCCAGATGACACCAAAAGGCATACAACTCAAAAACAGCGCACTATCAGAGTATTGAGAGCTCGGGGTAAGCATTTACATTATGAGACCTCCTTTGCCAGTAGCAAGATATAGTAATAGGTTTTTTACCCTTTTATCTGGCACCAAACTGACACCTTTATGCAAACATGATCCCTTGCATAAAGGTGTCAGTTTTGGTGCCAGATAAAAGGGTAAAAACCTATTACTATATCTGGCTACTGGCAAAGGAGGTATCATAATGTAAATGCTTACCCCGAGCTCTCAATACTCTGATAGTGCGCTGTTTTTGAGTTGTATGCCTTTTGGCGTCATCTGGTCCAACACCAGTGGAGACTAGGCTCTAAGAAAAGCCGTCTCGGGTGTGGACCAATCAACTTCAAGGACAGTGTATATCACTATCAGAGTTGTCTCTTTTTGTTTGCATTTTGACTGCTTGTGTTGTGGTTATTGCAAACATGATCCCTTGTATAAAGGTGTCAGTTTTGGTGCCAGATAAAAGGGTAAAAACCTATTACTATATCTTGCTACTGGCAAAGGAGGTCTCATAATGTATATTCTTACCCCGAGCTCTCAATACTCTGATAGTGCGCTGTTTTTGAGTTGTATGCCTTTTGGCGTCATCTGGTCCAACACCAGTGGAGACTAGGCTCTAAGAAAAGCCGTCTCGGGTGTGGACCAATCAACTTCAAGGACAGTGTATATCACTATCAGAGTTGTCTCTTTTTGTTTGCATTTTGACTGCTTGTGTTGTGGTTATTGCAAACATGATCCCTTGTATAAAGGTGTCAGTTTTGGTGCCAGATAAAAGGGTAAAAACCTATTACTATATCTTGCTACTGGCAAAGGAGGTCTCATAATGTATATTCTTACCCCGAGCTCTCAATACTCTGATAGTGCGCTGTTTTTGAGTTCTATGCCTTTTGGCGTCATCTGGTCCAACACCAGTGGAGACTAGGCTCTAAGAAAAGCCATCTCGGGTGTGGACCAATCAACTTCAAGGACAGTGTATATCATTATCAGAGTTGTCTCTTTTTACTCATTGGTTTTTTCGGTAAAGTCATGTATGTAGAAATACCATAAAATTATATTAAATTAAATAAATCACGACGTTGCGACCGCAACACAAGCGATCTTCATCAGGTGTAAAAAAACAACAAATAGCGAGGGAGCATATAGGGCGACACCAACGCAACACATAGAGAGCGCCAAACTGCACGGAGGTAAATACAACAAGAAGATGAGAGACGAGAATTCAACAAACCTAAGAAAAAATAACGTGATGCAAAACCAGTCAGGCCAACAACACAGTTAGACACTTGCCTGGCGGACCACGAATTGAAATTCGTTGAAATTCGTGGTCCGCCAGGCAAGTGTCTGCTTGTGTTGTGGTTATTGCAAACATGATCCCTTGTATAAAGGTGTCAGTTTTGGTGCCAGATAAAAGGGTAAAAACCTATTACTATATAAATGTGTCGTTAAACCCGCCACTGCCCGACAGCCAACTAGTAAGGGTTGTCACGTAAACAGAACATGCCAATTCATCACTAGTACAGCACACCGGTGTGTGGTGTGTTGGAGAGCCAAGCGACAACATTTACTATCGGAGTACGACGTATCAGTAATTACAACTAGCTTCATCAGGCAACAGCAAGATTTGGGAGAAGTCCACCTGTTTCATTCCTTATATAGAGGCGTAGATGTGATGACAACATTTGTGCGCTCTTTGAGCGCAAAGTAGGGGGGGGATTAATGAATCAACGTACATTATACATGCACATTATGGTAGCCCATTGATCTTGTACTTAGTGTCCATTGTGTGTACTAAAATATCCGTACAAACGGTAATTTGATTATTCTCTTCCATGCAGCACTAAGTCGGTAGCTATCCAAACGATTACAATTATTTTTCTTAATTTAAATTTCGATAGATTCTGTAATTAGTCTTGGCCAGTAGTAACTAGTTTTGCACAGAACTTCAACATTATCAAAATCAATTGAGTGTCTTTGTGGGCACGCGTGTTCTGCTACTGCTGACAGTTGTATTTGTGAGCATTTCATATTTCTGTGGTGTTTTAGTCTCGTGCTGATCATTCGTCCTGTTTGCCCTACATAGCATTTGCCACAAGTGCAATTAATCCGGTACACACCTTCTGTTGATAGCTTCAGTAATAGAACAGCAAAGAAATATCCAATAGTCCTTTTCGTAGGTTTCCATATGCCTTCTGAATTTGCCTGGCTGATCAAAGTTTCGACCGCAGATGCCATTGGTCAGGGGTCTCTTTGTCCGTTCTCATGTGGGACTTTAGGCATGATGGCAGTTGGAATGCTTTCCCACAGACTTGGCAAGACATTTGTTTTCTCACTCTAGTGACTATGGGAGTGAGGTGGAGTCGAGACGGGCGCTGGTCAGGCGTGGCGTTTCCCAGCAGGCGCCTTCGTTCCATGCGCGGTCGCTGTGATAGCAATAACTTCGTTGCACGCAGGTGCGCCCTTTGCAGAAGGTGGCATTGTCTGCAACTCTGCCTCCTCACCACCAGGACTCGACAAGCTGCTGCTGGAGCTGCTGGTGCCATCCATGGCAAAGGCAATTCTTCCAGCACCATGACTCGCAGCCGAGTAGCTCTGACACACCTTCAACACCGCATTGGCAAAATTGCCGTCATTCACCATGCCACGTGCGCCCCTTGAGTTCTTTCCGTGGGTTACTCCATATGCCTTCTGAGTTTGTAGGGCTGATCAAAGCTTTGATCGCAGATGTTGCAGCTTTGACCACCGGTCTTGTGCATTCTCATGTGGGACTCTAGGCACCATGCCAGTTGGAATGTTTTCCTGCAGACGTCGCAAGAGATTCGTTTTCTCACTCTAGTGACTCTATCAGATTCTAGTGACTATCGGATTCAACACAGCATTGGCAAAACTGCCGTTATTCACCAAGCCTGGTGCACCCTTTATCATGTAATACTTTTCGTGGGTCTTCATATGCCTTTTGAATTTCCCTGGCTGATCAAAACTTCGTCCGCATATGCCACACCATTGATCACGGGTCTCCTTGTGCGTTCTTACGTGGGATTCTAGGCACCATGCCAGTTGGAATTTTTTCCCACAGACGTCACAAGAGATGAGTTTTTTCGCTCTTGTAACTCTACCGGATTGAGGTGGGGTCGAGACGGGTGCTGGTGAAGTGCCATCGATGGTAAAGGCAATTCTCCCAGCACCACCATGACTCGCAGCGGAGTTGCTCTCGCACATCTGATACAAAAGACAAAGGTCACGCGCATGACACCCGTGTCACGAGTGTACTCACAAAGGCATACTTAAGGTGACGTAAGATTCATTACAACAGATTCATTATAACAGAACTCCTCAATAGTGCAGATCCTATCATCTACTATTTTACTCCTTATCCACCAAAATAAGTCCTCTTTGGTTCTTTCGGTAAAGTCACGTAGGTAGGAAAAATAAAATAAAAAATTATATATCACGACCATAAATGACGTCACGCGATTTTGGACGATTTTTAACCCCCCCCCCCTCGTCACACGGCGTCACAAAAAGTCAGACCCCCCCCCCTCAAGTATGACGTCACAAAGCTCTGCCCCCCCCCCCCCAAACCATATTTTCATTTTGAAAATAAAACATGCTTCAAATCGCTTTAAACTATTGTCATTGTATTTAATGTGGCGCTGCACTCTGATGTTGTAGGAGAAAACATTTATTAAAAAGTCTATTTAACTAAATAGAACGTGTCGTCTGTATTTATTTAAAGTTGCGCATTTTGACGTGACGTCACATTTCTCAAACCCCCCCCCCCCGTCACAAATGTCTGACCCCCCCCTCCCCAGGTGCGTGACGTCATTTATGGATGGCCCCCATCGCCTTAAAACGCGAACTCGCGCTTGCAAACTGAAACCGCGGAACTTTTTTTGTTCCGCAGCGCGATCCTCCACGAGATGTAATGAGTCGGCCTCGCGCTGTGAGTGAGTGTGAGTGAGACAGCATCGTCCCCCACTCCTCCTGATGTCGAGGGTAAATGGGCGAGGTTTAAGCCTGTGACTCATGCAGCTGCAATGGCTGCTTTGTGTACGCGGTCCAGACCTCCCCAGAGACCCTGGCTGACAGAGGAGGTGTTCAGGATGGTTGAGAAAAAGCGACAGGCTCACTCTAATCGTCTACAGCATCCCACGTCAGAGAATGAGGAGGCTTACCGCAGCCTTCGCTCGGAGGTTCAGAGAGCCGTGAGGCGCTGCAAGGATGGGTGGTGGTCGCGGGTTGCTGAGGAGATGGAGTCTGCCTCAATGGCCCGCGATCACAAATCCCTATTTAACTCCATCAAAAAAGTAACCTACAGCGCCACACCTATTACCATTGTAGGGGTAATCGTCACTCACCACTCTGTGGGCTGGTAGCTTCCCCTTATCGTCAATAGGGGGCGGAAGCGCTATCACGCCAGGGCTAATGTCCATGGCCCAAAAAGGGGCCAACGATAAACCCTAGCAAACGGATCCTGGGACACATTCCCCGGGGCCCCGGGAGGGGGGAACCGGGGGATGATGTCACCTTCCAGAACGTTCTAGAAGGGAAGCGTGGCTAGGGCGGAGCAAGCCACGAACCAAAAGCCGGACCTTTCAGAGGTCTGGCTCAGTCATCTGCAAGCTGAAGAACGAAGACCTGGGCTGAAGATAGGACTCTGGACCCCAAGCTCCGTTGTCCTTCTAAGGGCCAGAGCTCAGTGAGCCCAGTGGTCAGGACCCACGGACCGGGTACGGTCAGGTCAAATAGCCTCTCCTATGGTCCCAGCCGGAGGAAGGGTAACGGGGTACCCAGTGATAGGGCCCTATAATCCGGAGGCCATACCTCCCCAGGGATCGGATAAAGGGACCGATATACCCTTTGTGTTAGGGACTTGTAAGGAAGACAATAAATATCGTGTTGTCTCATCAGAAGTTTATTCGTCAATTTATACCCACTACATCATTAGGGGAACGAAGGGTGATCCAATCTCCGACCCCCAGCGACAGGTTTGCAGATTTGCTGAGCATTTCTGTGAGGTCCTGGGGGAGGGGGAATCCCTCAGCCTAGAAAACATCATGGGACAAAGTGGGGATGACCCTGCTGAGGATGCGGTGCCTCAAATATTGGAGGAGGAAGTCACCCTCTGTGAGTGGCTGGCTGAGGTACCATCCGTTGAGGAAGTACTGAGGGCGCTTCAGAGTCTGAGACCAGGAAAGGCACCGAGCAGAGATGATCTCCCAAGCGAAATGCTGAGGGAGGGTGGCGTTTGTGCGTAGACTGCCCTACATGACATCATAACAGCAGTCTGGGCCACTGGACGGGTTCCGCAGGATTGGAAGGATGCCCTGGCGGTCCCCCTCTTTAAGAAGGGGGACCGCACAGACTGTAACAACTACAGGGGCATCTAACTCCTCAGTGTGCCGGGAAAGGTCCTGGCAAGGATTATTCAACATCGCCTTGCTAGGTACGCTAAGGAGAGGCTTGCGGAGCCCCAATGCGGTTTCAGGAAAAGGCGGTCCTGCAAAAATGTAATATTTTCTGTCCGTCTGCTACAGCAGAGGTGGAGGGAATTCCAACTAGACCTACATCTCTGCTTTATTGACCTGGTTAAGGCCTATGATACCATCAGTAGGCCTGGACTCTGGGTTGTTCTTCGTGCTTTCAGAGTCCCTGACCCTCTGCTCACACTCATTAAGGACCTTCATGATGGTGAGCAGACCCGAGTAAAACTACATAGCCGGGAGTCAGAGCCATTCCCTGCGACAGGGATGTCCTCTGGCTCCAACATTATTTAACATCTATTTCGACCACATAGTTCGTGAAGCCGTCAGTAGCTGTACCAGAGGAATTTACGTCTGGTACAGATACAATGGGAGGCTGATCGATGCCCAGGTGCGGTCAAGGGATGTCTCCCTATTGGTCAACCACATTATGTATGCCGACGACCTGGTAATTGCTGCTCATTCAGAGGAGGAGTTGGAGGCGCTGCTGCTGAAACTGGAGTGTGCCACTAAGAGGTGGGGCCTTACCATCAGCCCCACCAAAACGAAGCACCTGCCTGGGTATGTTGTGCCATCGGGCACTCTACCCCCACAACTCCCAATCGGTGATGGGGCAGTTGGGGAGAGAGTGGAGAGTTTTCCATACCTGGGCAGTGTGCTCATGATCGGCTCCGGTTTAACAGCAGAGGTCTCACTCCGAATTAGTCGAGCAGCATTATCTTTTCATCGGTTGTGTAACATTGTGTGGAAGCTACCTGGTCTGTCGCTCCGCATGAAGCTTCGGTTCTTCTCGGCCACAGTCATTCCCTCCCTTCTCTACGCTTGCAAAACGTGGAACCCCCTAATGCAGCATCTTGACCGGTTAGAAACATTTAGGCTGGCCTGCCTACGATCAATCCTGGGTTTAACCAGGCTGGATTGTGTGAGGAACTCACAAATCCTCGAAAGATCTGGACAAAGTCCCATCGGTGAGCTCCTCCAGCAGGCAAGGCTGCGTTGGCTGGGCCATGTAGCCCGCATGCCCAATCACCGCATGCCCAAACAGCTTTTGTTCGGCCGGATCGAGGGAGCTAAACGGGCGTGGCACGGACTAGAGAAGAGATGGAGTGATGTGGTACAGGAGGATGTGGAGCTGAGTGGACTTGCCAATGACTGGTACCAGCGGTGTCAAGATCGGCCTCTGTGGAGGAGGCTCGTGAAGGACGCTACTGGGCAGTTGGAGGCAGTCGCCCTCCAACAACAACGGAGGGCGGAGGATCGACGCTCAGAAAAACGAGCAGACCGTCGGGTGGCTAAAGCTCAGCAAGTTGGCACAGTAGGGGGCACAGGTGGTGCATCAGCCAGTAATCTCAGTCATCTCAGTCAGTCGACCAGTGGCACCTGGGTCTGCCCCGTGACCTCCTGCCAGCCGGCGATCGACACTTCACGTAGCCTCAAGGTGCACATAGCCTGGCACAAGCGTCGTGGTGACGTCACCGCCACTTAGTGGCGAATGGCGGTTGTTGTTTTGAGACAGTAAGAGAGTGTGAGGTCGACTCAGCCTCAGATGAGTACCTGGTGCGGTGTGTCGTAAACATCGCTACTGGGGGAGACAAAGGCCGCCATGGAGGAGAATCCTAAAATAATAAAAAAAGCTTTGATTATAATAAAAGCTTTTTATTATTATTATAATAAAAGCTTTGATTATAATATTATGATATTATAATAAAAGCTATACTAAAAGCTTTTTAAATTAAAAATACAACATTTTTTGAAATAATGAAAGCTTGTATTATTTAAAATGTATTATTTAATTTTTAAATTGGCAGAATCTACACGCCATATTCTTGGTTCTTCAGGTAAAGTCACGTCGATTTGAAAATAAAAATAATTAAATTAAATTGAAAAATATAAATTATAATATTTAAACTAATAAAAGCTTTTATTATTTTCAATTTATTATTTTCAATTTATTATTTTAATTTTATTAACAGGTCCCTGCAGGGTGGGCTGGTAGGACAAGTCTCTGCGCTGTCTATTGCTGATTTTACACCCAACAGCACGAGATTTCACTTCGTTAAAGTATTGAAAGGGGACGGACGGACGGACACATTAATCTATTGCAGGCTGGTACACTCAGTTTAAAACTTCGTTCCTACCAGTATTACACTTCATTAAAGTATTGAAAGGGGACGGACGGACGGACACATTAATCTATTGTAGGCTGGTACACTCAGTTTACAACTTTGTTCCTACCAGTATTACACTTCGTTAAAGTATTGAAAGGGGACGGACGGACGGACACATTAATCTATTGTAGGCTGGTACACTCAGTTTACAACTTCGTTCCTACCAGTATTATGACTTTACCGAAGGAAGCAATAATCTGGCGTGTAGATGCTGCCATCTGCTGGCCACCATTGTTGGGTGTAGATTGTGACAAAACTTTCGTGACTTCAGGAATTCATATTCTTGGTTCTTTCGGTAAAGTCACGTCCATAGAAAATAAAAAATATCAAATCAAATAAAAATGTGAAATTTTAAATAATAAAAGCAAAAAACCCACATTCATATTCTTGGTTCTTTCGGTAAAGTCGCGGAGATAAAAAAAAATACAATTTTAAAATAATCAATTGAATAAAAGCTTTTAATATTATTTAAGCTTTTGTTATATTCAATTTATTATTTTAATTTTTAAATTGGCAGAATCTACACGCCACGTTGGTGGCCGGCAGGTGGCAACATCTACACGCCGAATTCTTGTTTTTTTCGTTAAAGTCACGTAGATTTTAAAATAAAAAATAATATAATTTAATTAAAAATACAAATAATAAATTGAAAATAATAAAAGCTTTCATAATTTTCATTTTTTTTTTAAATTATTTTCTATCTACGTGACTTTACCGAAAGAACCAAGAATCTGGCGTGTAGATGCTGCCATCTGATGGCCACCAACGTTGGCAGGTGGCAGCATCTACACGCCAGATTCTTGGTTCTTTGGGTAAAATATAAATAATAAAGAAAAGAAAAAATAATAATTCATGATTTAGTATTTTTTTAATTTAATTATATTTTTTTCATTTTCAAATCTACGTTACTTTACCGAAAGAACCAAGAATATGGCGTGTAGATTCTGCCAATTTAAAAATAAAATAAAATAATAAATTGAAAATAATAAAAGCTTTCATTATTTTCCATTTATCTTTTGTATTTTTTTAATTTTATTATTTTTATTTTCAACCTACATGGCTTTACCGAAAGAACCGAGAATATGAATCTGGATTTTTGATGATTATTTTCAATCTATTTTAATTTTTAAATTGGCAGCATCTACACGCCATATTCTTGGTTCTATCGGTAAAGTCACGTCGATAGAAAAAAAATCAAATCAAATAAAAAGTGTGAAATTGAAAATAATAAAAGCAAAAACCACATTCATATTCTTGGTTCTTTCGGTAAAGTAACAGAGATTAAAAAAAAATGAAACAAAATTTTGATTTTAAAAGAATAAATTGAAAATAATAAAAGCTTTTATTATTTTCCATTCATTTTTTTGTATTTTTAAATTGGCAGAATCTACACGCTATATCCTTAGTTCTTTGAGTGAAGTCACGTAGATAGAAAATATAAATAATAAAAGAAAAGTAAACATCTAAATAATATTTTTAAAAAATATATTTTATTGTTTCCCTTCTACGTGACTTTACTGAAAGAACCAATAATATGAATCACTGCAGTCACGAAAGCTTTAAATCAAAATATAATAATAACAATTCATGATTTTCATTTAATTATTTTCTTTTTATTTTCAAATCTACGTGAGTTTACCCAAAGAACCAAGAATATGGCGTGTAGATTATGCCAATTGAAAAAATACAAATAAAAGTAATTTTATTATTTCCGATTGTTTTTATTAAATTTATTTCATTATTTTTAAATCTACGTGACTTTACCGAAAGTACCAAGAATATGAATCTGGATTTTTGCTTATTATTTTCAATTTATTATTTTAATTTTTCAATTAGCAGAATCTACACGCCACGTTGGTGGCCGGCAGATGGCAGCATCTACACGCCATATTCTTGGTTCTTTCGGTAAAGTCACGTAGAATGAGAATACAGTAATAAATTGATAAAATAAAATAACACAATAAAATTCTCACGACGTTTCGGCCACAACACAAGCGGCCTTCATCAGGTGAAGGGACGAGACTGTCTGGAGGACAGCGCTGGAGCGAACAAAGCCAAGCTCAGATCGAGACCTTTAAGCTGTGTGAGAAGACACAAAGCGCCTTGACAAAGGAATTAGCATTGAATTTAGCATTGAAATGGCTGAGTGATTAGCTTGTGACTGGTCACAGAAATGGCTATGTTAAAGTCAAAGCATACACATTCACAGAGGCACTGTGAAAATATTACGCAGCACGAGTTGTAGGATTAGGGCAATTATGGTGACACACGTGACCCCCTCTACACAAGAAACAGCTAAGATTCATATTCTTGGTTCTTTCGGGAAAGTCACGTCGAAGGGAAACAATAAAATAATACAAATATAAAACAATAAAATTCTCACGACCTTTTGACTGCAACACAAGCAATCATCATCAGGTGTGAAAACCACAACAAGAAAATTTGAAAGAACCATGAATATGAATCTCTGCAGTCACTAAAGCTTTAAATCAAAATTTAACAGCTGAGAGTCAATGCTGGGATGTTGTGCGATTGGTGCAAGCGACCCATCATTGTGTTTTGATGTTGAGCTGTTAAAATTGCACTGTTGTGAGGTGAGGTCAAGGCCTATGACTGCTTCCAGCGGTGTCAAGATCAGCATTTTGAAGAGGCTCGCGGAGGATGATACTGGGCACTGGGGTGCAGTCTCCCTCCATGAACAACAGAGGGCAGAGGAGCGACGCTCACAACAATTATTGGCGGAGCGCCGGGCGTATAAAAGACAAAGTTGGAAGAAAGTTTATCTCGGGGAGGTAACCCACAACACCTGGGTCTGTCCCGCGTGTTCACACGATAACGCGTTTTCACTACGTTGATATTTATAAGGGCACGGGGTGACCAATAAAGTATGAATTGGTCTGTAATAAGCTCGGCCCTGATAAGGGGTTGACAGATATGAAATAATCGAGCAGACAGACACGGGCCTGACTTCATCCACAGATGCCTTGTTGAGTCTCTAATTTTTAGGATTCTGCTTGGGACGTCTTGCCAATTCCTCACCAAATAATGTGTACGTGTGAGTAACCAGACCTACCTGAGATCTCACGCCTCGTAGAGAGCCAAAATAAATATCGTACGTTTATAGATTGCTCGGTAACCTCCGTTCCATGCTGCCATCGACTGGCCAAGAATGTGGCCTGTAGATGCTGCCATCTGCTGGCCACTGATGTAGATGTCAGCATGGAAGGTGGTGAATTGCGGTCGTTGAGATGAGTTTTGATTGGTGAGATGAGTGAGGTTGGTGCTGTGGATGAGATGGGTGCAGTCAGTCTGGTGACTGTGTGGTTGGTGTGGTGAATGTAGTGGGTGGTGTGGTGAATGTAGTGGTTGGTGTGGTGAATGTAGTGGTTGGTGTGGTGAATGTAGTGGTTGGTGTGGTGAATGTAGTGGTTGGTGTGGTGAATGTAGTGGGTGGTGTGGTGAATGTAGTGGTTGGTTTGGTGAATGTAGTGGGTGGTGTGGTGAACGTAGTGGGTGGTGTGGTGAATGTAGTGGTTGGTGTGGTGAATGTAGTGGTTGGTTTGGTGAATGTAGTGGTTGGTGTGGTGAATGTAGTGGGTGAGATGAGTGTAGTAGGTGTGATGAGTGCCATTTGTGCGGTTAGTGGAGTTGGTGTTTGGTGAGTGAGGTGAGTGTGGTGTGATTGGTGAGGTGTAATTGGTGAGGTTAGGTTTGTGAGGTGTAATTGGGGTGGTGAGGTGGGTGAGGTGTAATTGGTGAGGTAAAGTTGGTGAGTGTATCAGTGAGCACCTGGAGGATTCTCCTCCACGGTCGCCTTTGTCTCCCCCAGTAGCGATGTTCACTCCACACCGCACCAGGAACTCATCTGAGGCTGAGTCGACCTCACACTCTCTCACTGTCTCACAACAACAACAACAACCGCCATTCGCCACTAAGTGGTGGTGACGTCACCACGACGCTTGTGCCAGGCCATGTGCACCTTGAGGCCACGTGAAGTGTCGAACGCCCGCTGGCAGGTCACGGGGCAGACCCAGGTGGTGCCACGGGTCGACTGACTGAGATGACTGAGATGACTGGCTGATGCACCACCTGTGCCCCCTGCTCACACTCACGCACGCGCACTCACTCACAAGCGCGAGTTCGCGTTTTCAGGCGATATAAAATAATTTATATTTCATGCCAGTTGGTTCTGAAGGGCGGCTGTTTGTAATTTGGGCGTTCGTAAGTCGAGGACTGTCTGTAAATAAAGATTCCGATTGTGGGGCTTTCACCGTGGGATGAGCTTGGCCCGATCCGCAGGGGCGTGGCTTGCACGACAGTGGGCGGGGCATAGCCGCGACGGGCGTGGCTTATCCAGGAAGTGGAGACCGCGAACGCCGGACTGCAAGCCTGAGGGAAGCGCGCTCCTTTTAAAGTTAACAACAACATTGTTAAATGTAAGTAGCGCCTCTCTACTTTATTATTGTTTTATTTGTTTAATACATTACTTGTGGTGCCGTGAGTCGAGTGAAATGAGTCAATAACCTTGCTAGACATGACTAAGCTTTTAATAAGGGGCGCCGCGGTGTCGAGATGTTAACTACCTCGCAGGCCTACAGCAGCGTGGAGGTTCCATCGAGACCCTGACGCCTGCTCTGTATTTGTTTATTTTTTTCCCCTGTGGTCGCGTAGATTCTTCTCCTGGTCCTTCGGTTTTCCCCTCCACAATTAGAAACGTGAGTTTAGAGTACTTGACTGCTATAAATGTCCACATGATAAGCCACTTTCGTTGAGCTATCATTTGTGTCCAGGTCGCTTCTGATAAGAGTTATATAGCTCAGTGGGCCTTACCTGGTTAAATAGAAATAGTTAATAGTTTAGTTTATAGTTCATAAGAACTCGTGACAAGGGTCAGTGTCTACTTCAAATATTGTTCAGGCTCTGGAGACCTCCAAAGTTATTCGTGATGTTATACATTTGGTTCGTTTTGAGCATAATCGCGACCTTGTATAATTATGACGTGATACACACGCTGAATATACGCACACAAACATCGTGTACACGTGTGTCGTGCCCTCTATTGTCCACATAGACGGCTTGTGCTGACGAGAGAACGATCTTAACGTACAATGTCGTGACATGTATCAGCCCTTTGTCGATCCAGCGTTTTGATAGAGGCCTCCCCCACACCATGCCGTTCGTGGGAGTTGTTTAACCATACTTCACCATGCCGGTCAATGCGGGTTTGGTGAAGTGAGGAGGCCCAGAAACTTGTATATGCAGATACGAGTTTGCCTGTGCTTGCATCTGCAGAATTACATTCTCACACATCTTCAAGTGTAGTTTAATACTTCTAAAAATTCATTTATTCTTCAGGATTCCATAAAGTACTGTGGTAAAAAGAAAACAACTTGATTTGAATAAATTTCGATTTAAAGCTTTCGTGACTGCAGAGATTCATCTTCTTGGTTCTTTCGGTAAAGTCACGTAGAAGGGAAATAATAAAATAAAACATAATAAAATTAAATTCTCACGACGTTTCGGCCACAACACAAGCAGCCGTCCTCAGGTGAAGAAACAGAACTGTCGAAAAGACAGCGCTCCAATGAACACTGCTAAGCTTGGCAGCATATTTTAAGCTGGGTGGGAGGAGCAGAGCGCCTTGCCAAAAGAGTTTACATATCAACAGAATAATTTAGCATTGAAGTAGCTGTGTTAACGTGATAGATTAGCAGGATGTTAAAGTCAGAAATTAGCATATAACTGGGAGATTAGCATAATGTTAATGTGAGGAATTAGCATGTAACTGGTCACGGAAGTACCTATGTTAAAGTCAGAGTTTACATATCAACAGAGGCATTTAGTATATTGACGCTAAAGAACTGCAACTACCCAACTATGATACAATAAACCGATGTGAAAGGACTAAATATAAACTACATCAATATAATCAATGTACTCAATATATTCTCCACTAAGCTGAGCTACTAACAATAAGTTATTATACATTACACTTCTATGTCGCAAAAAATATTATAATATGCCTCCAAATAATATTTTTATTATAAACTGGCATAGACAGACCACAACATTGAATTATACACTGAGTTACTATACACTACCCTATACGTTAGATTATAATAATATTAGACTTGTAATATTACACTATGTATTATTTTACCAACCCTACTGTATACCACACTGCTGTAGATTCACTATACAATTACGATACTATATATCACCAAATAAATTATATTAAACATTACACTGAGTGCTTTGTTGAACAGGGAATGCTTTGAGCTTGTGGGTTGAATCCATCTGTGTGGAGTTGTGTTATTTCCCAATATGCAAGGTGGGGTCTCTCTGGGTTCCACTCACACAAACATCTCAATGCAATGGGACCTTTCTGAAAATGCAGTATTTAGACTCAATGAAGCTTTCCTGGGTAACTAGTTAACATTGTAATTTTAGCATGAGAGATAATGACGTTCACTTATAAGTGCCATTAATAGTACTATACTGTACTTTTAATGAAGACTATTTTACGTAGTTTTTTGTAAAAAAGTGTCCATTCTCAAAACTTTTTGACGGGCCCTCGTACAGAAATTATATTACAATCTTATATGGAGATTGCGAGTGTTGTGAATAGTGGAGTGAACGTGTGGTGCCATCATTATATTGTTAGTGCGTATATACAGAAAGGCCTATTGGGTGGGTAACATTAGGAAATTGGAGGTAGTTAGTCATGTTGTTTAGAAACAAAATATTACTTGGGTGGATAAGAGGAGTAAAATCGTACATGATAGGAACTGCAATATTGTGGAGTTCTGGTATAATTAGTTGCAGTATATATGAATCTTATGTCACCTTAAGTATGCCTTTGTGAGTACACTCGTGACACGGGTGTCATGCGCGTGACCTTTGTCTTTTGTTTCAGATGTGTGAGAGCAATTCGGCGGCGAGTCATGGTGGTGCTGGGAGAATTGCCTTTACCAGCGATGGCACTTCACCAGCACCCGTCTCAACCCTACCTCAATCCGGTAGAGTTACGAGAGCTAAAAAACTAATCTCTTGTGACGTCTGTGGGAAAAAATTCCAGCTGGCATGGTGCCTAGAAGCCCACGTAAGAACGCATAAGGAGACCCGTGAGCAATGGTGCGGCATATGTGGACAAAGGTTTGATCAGCCAGGAAAATTCAAAAGGCATTTGAAGAGCCACGAAAAGGATTATATGATCAAGGGTGCACCAGGCTTGGTGAATAACAGCAGTTTTGCCAATGCGGTGTTGAATCCACCGTCGCCCTATGAGATGTGCTCAGTCTGCGGATTTTTAAGTCCTATTGAAATCCTGAAAACTCATGAAAGTCTTCACGCACAGTTCTTGTACAGACCGAAGCCTGAACATGATTACACTTCGACAAAAGATAGCGGCGTTAAGATAAATGACATGAAATCCAATTTTCTTGAATGCTTTGGCCTAGTTCCACATCAACAAACTGCTTCACCAGTCAGTGAGAATAAACCATACGCTGCTCTCGATCCTATTACGAGCATGAAAGTGTTGATGGCCTTGCAGCAGAAGAAGAAGGAAAAGCGAAGTAGACCTAAGTCCATTAAAAGAAAAAAGACTACCACCAGCGTCACCAATTGCAGCAGTAGCAACAGCCAGAATTCGGACATCAAGAGGATGGACTGCACGGAAGCAGGAGGCTGCGTGGAGCAGAGCATCCCCAAGGTGGATGAACCCAACCTGGCACCTTTAGGTACGTCCTAGTAATGCACACACTACATTTCATTTGGATGTAATTCATAATTTCACAAATTAGTTAATGTACGCATATGTTGACCATATCTGTATGCCTGCGCTGAGGAGTCTAGAGATCTGATGTGGTGCTGCTCGGATGTTGGGTTAAACCGTGAAACTCTGGGTTTCAGTCACCGAGCCATGATTAAACTGGCTTCTCATTGATGGTCTTATCCAGTTACCAAACTTCTTCCAGCAAACACTTCTGATGTCGCGTGATATTTTTCAGGAAATCAGTATCTTGCTTTTCTACTATTTGTACGTATGTTGAACTTCTTTCGTACCATACGTAGCCAACCGTGCTAATCGGAGGTATTTGTTGCTGGCCATTTGGCATTTTGGGCCTTTGGGCCTGTGGTCAGCAACCGTGATTGATAAAACGTCCCATATACATAGTAATGCTATGGCATCCACTGCATGGTGATAAATAAATTATGTATTAGCACGTGCGTGTGCTCAACGGTGGATGTCTTGTGTTCCAGAGGAAAAGCCCTTCCCGTGCAGTGACTGCTCGTACGGAGCGACGCAGAAGTCGAAGCTCAAGAGACACGTCCTGAGCGTTCACCACGTGCCCTTCGATAGCGCGCTGGACTCCGACTGCCCCAAGAAGAGAAGGCGGCTGGCTGGGTGCCGAGACCACGGCTCAACTCTGGATTTGGAGCGCGCACGATGCTCACGGAGAACTCCCTGATGATTTATTTCATCCTGAGGCTGAGGTACCACGTGTGGGGCGATGAATGCAAGGTTTTGTGCAGCGGACATTTCCATGATGAAATTTCGTTACGTTCACTGCTGCGAGGTTACATCTATTGCCGTATATTTTTAGTCAATTGCTGTATTTTCTGGTATACAATATATTTAATAAATTGTCCTAATTTCATAACAAAGGTTTTTGGGTTAGATCGTGTAAATATAAATGTGTCATAACCCTACACTACCTGACACAGCCAATTAGTAAGGAATTTGTCACGTAAACAAAACTCCACTTAGTTACTACTTCAGCCCACCGGTGTTTTGGAGAGTAAATCCACAAGATGAGTACGACGTTTCACTGGTAATTACATCCAGCATCATCGGGCGATTTGCCAGAATAGTGAAGCCATCCCCCTGCTTCAGGTCTTAAATAGAGAAAGGCGATGTCATCACTGAACCCATCAGGTGCAGAAATCAGAGGCGGGGAGGGGGATTATTGAAATTATATAATTGATTAGTAATCATTTAATTAGTATGTTTCCTCTATAAGTAATGATAAATGAGAGATGTCTTCTTCCTCCACGCGTTTGTTCCACTCACGTGGGGTCCACCGTCCTTGCCACCTTCTCCACACCGCCCCGTCTCGCGCCATCTCTCCCTCCGCTCCTCGGGCCACCACGTTCGACCGCATCACCACATCGCCTAACGTCTTCTTCTTCTGCCTTCATCTCCTCATCTTACAATCACAATAACTTAATAATACGCTTCCAGGCCGCACTAAGCCTGTAGCTGTCAGAGAGGTTAAAATAATACAAATTTTCTCAGTTTCAATGGATTCTCGAATTAGTCTTGGCCAGTAATAATGAGTTTTACACAACACTTCATCGTTATCAAAATACATTAGGTGTCCTTGTTGGCAAACATGTTCTGCAACTTCCAACAGTTATGTTTGAGAGTGTTTAATATTTATTTGGTGTTCTTTTAGTCTTACGCTAATGTTACGTCTCATCTGTCCAATATAACATCTGCCACATAAGCCATTAATCCGATACACACCATCCGTTGACAACTTAGGCAATTCATCTTAAGTACAAGATACTATATTTTGAATTTTGTGTACCATGCCAAATCTTACTTAGATGTTTAGCTTTTTGCTTTTCCAAAACTCAAGCTAATTTCTCAATTACTCCCACGATATATGGTATTTTAATTGTTTAATAACCTGATTCAGCAGTATTGCTGTTCGATCTTGGTTTAGCATTCATTGCTGTTAATTTGAGCATTATTGTAGACATTCAATCGTAGCGTTTCTTTGACATGTTCAATCTCTCTCCCCAGACATTCACCATCTGACACTGTTTTAGCCAGATGTATGAGCACCTTGATGAGAGAGGTTTTCTGTACGGGGTGATGATGCGAATCTGCATTCAGATAGGCATCAGTATGCGTTCCCTTTTGGTAAACGCTGTGTGTGTTATTTTACCATTTAGGCCTCGTCCGATAAAGCACCTCTCCTAAGGAAATAAGTATTTAGAGGCCACACGGGACCGGGGGGGGGGGGGGGGGAGTTTATCGTTGTGTCTGTTGCTGCGAGCAGATAGCGCGCAATGGAGAGCTTGCTCAGAGCGGAGCTGGGCACGGACTCGGCGAGGCCGCTGGGCGCTTCGGCCGGTGGAGGCTGCATCAGCACCGGGCAGAGCTACGAGACGGGGCGCGGACACGTGTTCACCAAGATCAACGCCAAGAGCGGGGCACCCTCCTCTACGCCTCCTCACCACCTCACCTCCTCTACCCTTCTCCTCGCCTCCTCTACGCCTCCTCACCACGCCACCTCACCACGCCACCTCACCTCCTCACCACGCCACCTCACCTCCTCACCATGCCACCTCACCTCCTCACCACGCCACCTCAACACCTCACCACCTCACCTCCTCTACCCTCCTCTTCGCCTCCTCTACACCACCCTGCATCCTTGCCTCAACCTTCATTCATTCAGCCCTGTCATTAATGTATCACTTTTTTTTTAGCTGCGACTACTAGCTAATTTGTCAGTTTCTCCCACGATATATGGTATTTTAATTGTTTAATAACCTGATTCAGCAGTATTGCTGTTTGATCTTGGTTTAGCATTCACTGCTCTGTTAATTTGAGCATTTTTGTAGACATTCAATCGTAACGTTTCTTTGACATGTTTAATCTCTCTCCTCAGACTTTGACCATCTGACACTGTTTTAGCCAGATGTATGAGCATCTTGTTGAGAAAGGATTTCTGTGCGGGGTGATGATGCCAATCTGCATTCAGATAGGCATCAGTATGTGTTCCCTTTCGGTAAACGCTGTGTGTGTTACTTTACCATTTAGGCCTCGTCCGAGCAAAATATCCAGGAAAGGGAGTGTGTTATTCACCTCCATTTCCATGGTGAACTGGATGGCCGGTTTTTGTGAATTGAGATGATTTAGACATTCATTCATTAAGTGTATCCTTACCATGTCGCCAGACAACCAAAGTGTCATCTACATATCTACACAAAAAAGTGGGTTTATATGTACTTGAAGCAAGTGCTCTTGCAACCCGGGGGTTGAGGACCCCTGTGTTAGAGGCCACACGGGACGGGGGGGGGGGGGGGAGTTTAACGTTGTGTTTGTCGCTGCGAGCAGACAGCGTGCAATGGAGAGCTTGCTCAGAGCGGAGCTGGGCACGGACTCGGCGAGGCCGCTGGGCGCTGCGGCCGGTGGAGGCTGCATCAGCACCGGGCAGAGCTACGAGACGGGGCGCGGACACGTGTTCACCAAGATCAACGCCAAGAGCGGGGCACCCTCCTCTACGCCTCCTCACCACCTCACCTCCTCTACCCTCCTCTTCGCCTCCTCTACACCACCTTGCATCCTCGCCTCAACCTTCATTCAGTCAGCCCTGTATCACTTTTTTTCGCTGCGACTACTAGCACCACCGTGGTGAATGTTGCAGTGAACTTCCCCTCGTTGATTCCCCCAGCCACCCACCTTAAGGGACTCGGTCTACCAGACACTTTGACCGCTTCGTCTCATCCACTCCACGTTCAACCACCGCGCCTCACTGCAGTTCACAAGAACGCACTCAACTAAACAACTCGGTCACCCACTCATCCAGTCACTAACTCAATCACCCTATCACACACTCATCCAGTCACCCACGCATCCAGTCGCCCACGCAATCACCCTATCATCCAGTCACCCACTCACTCAATCACCCTATCACACACTCATCTCGTCACTAATTCAATCACACACTCAGCTAGTCACTCAGTAAATCATCCTATCACTCATCCAATCACCCACTCATTCAGTCACCCATTCATCCAGTCACCCACTCATCCAGTCACCCATTCATCCAGTCACCCACTCATCCAGTCACCCACTCATCCAGTCACCCATTCAATCACACACTCATCCACTCACCCACTCATTCAGTCACCCACTCATCCAGTCAACCACACAATCATCCTATCACCTACGCATCCTCTCACCCACTCATCCAGTCACCCACTCATCCAGTCACCCACTCATCCAGTCACCCACTCATCCAGTCACTCACGCATCTGATCACTGACTCAATCACCCTATCACACACTCCTCAACTCTTTTACTCAAACACTCACCCATTTACTCACCCACCCGCTCACCACTATGCAGGTCACCTCACTCCTCTTTTCAGCTTTATCAGTTTGCACTGCTCCACTCTGGAATCCACACCCGGTCTTCCTGTTTTCCCAAACTCTTGCAACAATAAACTTGATCAATTTAAGGAACGTGTTTCTTTGATCTTAATTAGCTAATTACTCATTGGACAGTTATGTATTATTATTTTTTATTGTTGCTGGCCGCTTGGCGTTTTGTATTGTGTGGGGTTTGCATCGCTGTCAACCCCTCATCAGTGCCTACCTTATTACAGAACAATTCAGACCTTGTTGGTCACCCCGTGCCCCTTATAAGTCCCATGACAAGGGAGAAACACACAAATAAACTTAACAAAAATGTTGCCCGTATTGAAACGGCCGTCTGCCGTATGGACCTGACAACTCACTTTCCCCCAACAGAATACGGGTAAACCGTGTGGGTTGGCGGCTATGGGTTTTGTTGTGTTTGCAAGTCCAAGTTATAGGACTGCACCCTGGGTTGTGCGTGGTTCTCATTGGTGGGAGATTCCCTTCGCTGTGTTGCACGCCAGTGGCTGGGGGCTGCCTGGGGCCAGTGACGTGTGAGCCGGTCCCAATGTGCACCGGCAAACATTTACCGCCAGGTGGCCCCAGTGTTCATTGCCCGTCCACACGTGGATACCTGAAGCCCATGTCAATCCACTGCTGGATGAGTCCCGCAATGAAGATACAATCAGTACATCCACTTTGCTTTTGGACACCACCTGTTCCATTGGCGGCCGAATGCGAATCTAAATGTGCATACGTTAGAGACTGGTTAATGCGCATAGAAATCAAACCAATTGACCGACCTTTACCCCATCAACTTTTGTAGAATTTTAGATGTGCATTACAGCTACTTTAGCCGGATGGTTGTGGTGGCTATGTATGCCTGTAATCCACGACTACGTGGAGGTGAGGGTTGGTGGATCACAACAATGTTGCGACAACTCCCACCCCTTGGTCGTCAAGGAGGTAGAGAAGGCGGTGTCGAATAATGTGGACTCCGCCTGTTCCATGTGTAGATTTGTGATAGAGCGTTGGCCCCTCATTTGCTTGGATTTCTCCAGATGCTCCGATTTCCTCACACATGTAAACACTCATTAATCTTGATTTGAAGCTGTCGTGACTGCAGGAATCCTTACTCTTTGGTTCTTTCGGTAAAGTCACGTAAGTAGAAAAAACTAATAAAAAATAATCATCGATTGCTTGTGTGGCGATCGAAACGTCGTGATCCATTATTATTTGTTCTACCTACGCGACTTTACCTAAACAACCAAAGAGTACAAACTCTCATTAATTGTCCGATAACATCTTTATATAAAGAGGACCACAGAGCATGGGCAGGAGTGGTGGGGGGGGATTTGTTGCCAGCTGCTCACCATTTGACTGCCGCCTTCCCTCGTCTGTAGTTCCTCGCGCCAAAGTGAAGGAATTCTGTGTGCCAGTTACAATTATCACTTGAATGTAACTTGATGTTTCAATGTAAACAGCCACTGAGATTTAATCCTGAAAATCTTTATTTTTCACATGCAGTGAAACAATGTTGTTAGTAGGCTTGTTTCCCTGGGAAAGCCTCACTGAGTCTCAAGACTCTTTTTCAGGAGGGGCCTGCCAACTTTTCGCATGAGTAATTTGGATGTTTGGCTAGTACCAGTTACATTGTATGTTGTTGTTGTTTTGCCATGGGAGTAAACCCATGCAGAGAAAGGGACCAGAATGAGGAAAGCGAAGCCAGGCAGTCCTTCAGAAGATGTCATGTACGGGCGTGACCACTGCACCACCCTGCCGCCCAAACAAAAGTAATTTAAATAATGTACAATACTGGCAAATAAACCCTATTAGTATCAACTGAATTTCTGGCCAATATGGCACGTGTATAGCTGCATCGGTGTTTCTAAAAGTCGTGTTCACATTGCCTGAAATTAATAATATAAAGAACAGGTTTACCACCTCTGGTTTCATTTGGATTACCAGTTGTCATTATGTGTGTCACAGGTAATATGGAAGGAAAATATTACGCAGCACGAGTTATAGGATTAGGGCAATTATGGTGACACACGTGACCCCCTCTACACAAGAAACAGCTAAGATTCATATTCTTGATTCTTTCGGGAAAGTCACGTCGAAGGGAAACAATAAAATAATACAAATATAAAACAATAAAATTCTCGCGACCTTTTGACTGCAACACAAGCAATCATCATCAGGTGTGAAAACCACAACAAGAAAATTTGAAAGAACCAAGAATATGAATCTCTGCAGTCACTAAAGCTTTAAATCAAAATTTAACAGCTGAGAGTCAATGCTGGGATGTTGTGCGATTGGTGCAAGCGACCCATCATTGTGTTTTGATGTTGAGCTGTTAAAATTGCACTGTTGTGAGGTGAGGTCAAGGCCGTTGACTGCTTCCAGCGGTGTCAAGATCAGCATTTTGAAGAGGCACGCGGAGGATGATACTGGGCACTGGGGTGCAGTCTCCCTCCATGAACAACAGAGGGCAGAGGAGCGACGCTCACAACAATTATTGGCGGAGCGCCGGGCGTATAAAACACAAAGTTGGAAGAAAGTTTATCTCGGGGAGTTAACCCACAACACCTGGGTCTGTCCCGCGTGTTCACACGATAACGCGTTTTCACTACAACGCGTTTTCTCCGTCACAACGCGCTTTCTGAGCGGACTACTTTCTTGAGCTGCGCGGTTGAGCGAGATGAGACGGTAACGCGGCGGCGGCGGCGTCCCCTCAAGTTATTTGGACCCCCATCTTACCGTGCGTGGACATTATTATTATTTACGGGAGGAAAATAGTTTCCGCTTAACGCGGCACTTTTCAGGAACGCATCTACCGCGTTAAACGAGGACTCGCCGCGTACAGGTGCCGCGCACGCTGTATCGACCCTGGAGAAATCCGAAGCGCTATGAAGCTCTTGTTCACAGACGTCCAGTAAGGGGCGGGTGGTGTTGGTGGTGTGGGCGTCACCACGTGACACACAGCTTGTCCGTGGAGTCGATCGTGAGGGTGCCGACGTCGCCTAGGCAACGCCGCCCCCCCTCTGGCTCTGCTGCTGCTGCCTCGCTCTGTGCACGCGAGGCGCCAATCCGTGACGCGGGCACTGTACGCGTTGCGTCACCGTTCACCGTGGGGGGCGGCGGGGCCCCAGCTACGTCACGTCGTGTACAGTGGCACATTAATATTGACACTTTTACTCGTGTTTATGTGCCTCGTTATTAAAGGTGAGTTTAATAATAATCATGCTGCTGCTACACAATGTGTGCATTGATATATACGTACAGTTTATGTGTTTAAACGCGATTGTAGTTTATGGGCCCTTGAGGGATTTTTCGCCTCGTGTGAGGTTTTTATGCGCAACCTTAATTATTGCGCTTTTGTTAATCGTTAACATTTGGTCAGGAATAATGCACTTAAGATAAATGTTCTGGCGACGATGTTTTGCAAAACAGACGATGGCAAAATTTCGATTTAAAGCTTTCGTGACTGCAAGGATTCATCTTCTTTGGTTCTTTCGGTAAAGTCACGTAGAATGAGAATAAAATAATAAATTGATAAAATAAAATAACACAATAATATTCTCACGACGTTTCGGCCACAACACAAGCGGCCTTCATCAGGTGAAGGGGACGAGACTGTCTGATGAAGGCCACTTGTGTTGTGGCCGAAACGTCGTGAGAATATTGTTATTTTATTTTATCAATTTATTATTTTATCTTATTCTACGTGACTTTACCGAAATAACCAAAGAAGATGGCAAAATTGTGTATATATTGTGCGATATGTGCCACTGAAACGGCAAGAAGTCAATAACAATGACTCGTGTTGAGTGTTTAATATGCAAGCAATGAGCCCGCCACAGGTTCGTTAATGTTATAATGGAAGCAGTGAAATTAATTAAAATCTTTTGCTCTGCCAATTTCATTTTAAATTACGACTCTTCAATGAGCTTTGGTTGTAGTAAGCAATATTTGAATTTGTTTAAACGACCTGTATTCTCTTACAACATGTTTTATATTCCTAGGCATTAAATGTGTACTAAAGATTCAGTCTAATTGTAAATCTAATGGGACCACTTTAATCGATGTCCGTTAATATATGAAGGCGTGGTAAGGTTTCGAGACGCACTCGGCGATGCGTGAAACGCAGTCCGTGTCCTTCCTCGTCCATTTGTCTTCATTCCAACGTCAACTTTGTTCTGCCGGTCTCTCTCATTAAGGCCACATGGCCACACTGTGTCTCTTAGTTCTTGCAAGCTAAGCTGGAGTCAGTCTCTCTCATTAAGGCCACATGGCCACACTGTGTCTCTTAGTTCTTGCAAGCTAAGCTGGAGTCAGTCTCTCTCATTAAGGCCGCATGGCCACACTATGTCTCTTAGTTCTTGCAAGCTAAGCTGGAGTGAGTCTCTCTCATTAAGGCCACATGGCCACACTATGTCTCTTAGTTCTTGCAAGCTAAGCTGGAGTGAGTCTCTCTCATTAAGGCCACATGGCCACACTGTGTCTCTTAGTTCTTGCAAGCTAAGCTGGAGTCAGTCTCTCTCATTAAGGCCACATGGCCACACAGTGTCTCTTAGTTCTTGCAAGCTAAGCTGGAGTCATTCTCTTTTCGACATATGTCCCACCAAATTCTGTAATAATAATGTTCCAGTTTCTCTATATGTTTTTAATTTTAGATTTAAATAAATCTACATTTAAATTTAGATTTAAATAAATCTACATTTAAAAATCCACAAATCTGGCTGCCTCCTGATGACGCTGGTTGTAATTACTGGCGAAACGTCGTACTCAGATTGTTAATGTTGTGGCTTTGCTCTCTAACACGCAACCGGTGTGCTGTACTAGTAACGAATTGGCATGTTCTGTTTAAGTGACAAACCTTACTAATTGGCTGTTTCGGGTGGTGGTGGGTTTACCGACATTTTTATATTTACGTGATCTTACCTAAAAAACCTGTATTATGTAAAATACATTCATTTTCCTCCTTTCTTTTTGGACAGTTTCAAATCTCTAACGTCTTTCAAATTGTTCTGATGTACAGTGCTACATTTCAAATTACTGTCATGTTTGCAACGGGTTGTTTAAAATATATATTAAATGGTGTAGATTCATGTTTAAACTCGCTTCGAATCTGCATTCATCATTTTCTTCTTAAGCAGTCCGTAACCACAATTGGTGCATCGATGCATGACCCATTTGATTATTGTTTGTTGGTCTTAATTTATCAATTAAAATGTTGAGTGTGCCAAATCCTAAAGAGTGGCGTTTGAGTCGACCTTATTTATTTTATATTCACATCTGAAACGCCTGTGCACATGAATGTAATCCAGTTACACACTCTCCTACTTGTTCATCAACTCTCTTCGTGGTGTAGATTTGATGGCTTGTATAGCAACCATAAACAAACACAACAAGTCCGGGTGACTCATGATCCATGACTCACGATGCCAGTGGGCCAGGTTTCACTCTCAACTCTCTACCTGTGTGGCATGAATAAAACGCACCTGTAAATTTGACCTGAAATGATTGCACAACAATTGCCCCGCCTTCATGCGATGTTTATCCTCCACTGTTTATCTGGCTTTGACCTGAATTATATAAAAGTGCGGCTCTGCAACTGCTGTAGAGTCACATTGGTATAAACACATTTTACAATATGAACAGCGCATTGAAAACGCGTACTATTTTATGTATTGTTTAACAAGTGTGTTCACAAATCCACACTGAGAAACACGATGATTGGCAGAGGGGAGTAAATTATGTTTTCGATAGTGTATTTAAATAGAGCTACTGTAGGTAAGTAGTTTTCATTTTTAAAGGCATAGTTTAACAAGACAACACTTGCCACCATCCTTCAAACCCATTGGTGAAAAAGACCACAGTTTATGTTTACATTATAATATGTTTACATTTATATATAATATATAATATAATGTTTATATTATAATATAATGTTTACATTATAATATAATGTTTACATTATATTATAATATAATGTTTATATATATAATATAATGTTTACATTATAATACAATGTTTACATTATATATAATTTAATGTTTATGCAAGAGCCAGGGACTTATGGGACCCCGGGGTCCCACCATAAGGTTCATATGAATGGTTACCTAATAACCTTTGAAACACGGTAATCACTGTGAAGTGCAGTTTCCAATTCTTATTGTTGGCTCAATCTCTCTGGCCTTTCTATGCAATATGAAGAAGGGTCATTGCCCAAAACGTCGCTTATCGGATGTTTTCCCTTTTTCAAGGCCCCAGTCCTACTGATGCATGAATTTGTTTGGTATTTGAAATGATACGAAGGCTCAGCAAGTGATTCCTTGCAGACATAAACAGAAGCGATACGCGCCACCCCAGCCACCCATGTCGCGAATCAATCGATTATCGCGATTGAGGGCTCGTGAATAAATTCTAGATTCAACGCCTTGTTTTAAAACGTGAACACAGCCGGCTCTAGTGACTGGAGTGGGTGGGTGTTGGACAATGTGAAACAATGACACGCAACGTATACAAATCTAAAACATAAATTCTTACGCACGCGATCCGGTGTGCATATCGCGATCTTCAGGATGAATGATCACGTCCGAATCAATGCGTCGTCGTTGCTCCCCTAGCATGCGCTCTGCGTAACCCGCTCGTGTTGTTGTTGTTGTTTGCGGCAGAGTTTAGGACCTTCGTGGCCAAGAGCCGCAGCTCCCGAGGCAAAGGAGTGATGGCACGCTTCAAGGTGCCGGACTTGCTGAAGCATCTCATGGAACGATACGGGGCTCCGGATATTCACGATCTGGGCATCCGTATCACCAGCATACCTCTGGGCATTTCCGTACGTGCCGTGCCTGCGTGTACGAGCGTGTGTGTGTGTGTGTGTACGTGTGTATGCATTGCGTCGCTTGTTGACTGCGAATTGTATTATTATTGGATGCCTCAAGTTATACTCTTTGGTTCTTTCGGTAAAGTCACGTAGGTATAAAATTAAATAAATCACGACGTTTCGGGCGCGACACAAGCGTCCGTCATCAGGTGAGAAAGCCTTGGTGTGCTGCTGAGGCAGACTGTTTTAAATTGTTTGAAATGTGTGTAGCCCATGGGTCATAAAGAAGTGGCCAGGGCTAGTGATGTTAACGTGAGAAATTAGCGTGTAACTGTAAGGTAGGAAAGCGGCCTCCTCCTCGATTTTACGTGACTTTACCGAAAGAACCAAAGAGTCTGGATTCCTGCAGTCGCGAAAGCTTCAAATCAAGATTGCCTCAAGTATGTATTGTTGTTGCCCTTGAGGGGGTTTACTTTTGGAATTAAATGCGTTCTGGAATTGCTGACACACAGCCACAACGTACGTGTCGCTGTGTTCACACCTGAGAGTGACACTGCATCAGCCTTTTACCAATATTCCCCCGCCCCTGCGTTTGCCTTACACGGCCACAATGCTGAGCTATCCTCAGTTGCTCAGGCACACAAGTTTCACACCTGTCTCCCTGTCAAGTGAATGTGGTGTATCCTTTTGTCATGCAGTCTGAGACAGACTTCCAACACGACTTCAGTTTTGTGGGTGCAGTGCTGCGACAAGAGCACTGAAGTAACTGCTCGTGTAAGTACATCATGTTAATATATATATCGTATTGAAGGCTGAGGCCTATTTTACTGTACCGCTCCTTACAGAAATCTTCTTTCCCGAGTGGTTGTGCATTTGTCGCTTGTTTCAGAGGTTCGCGATTCGATCCCAGGAGTCGCCCTAGTTAATATTGCGGGTGTATTATCCAAAACTGCATTTCTATATGCTTCACAAATAATGTAAAAAAAATCCCGTGTTGTTATTAATGAATGAGGAGGACATGTGTGCCGGCGTCAGAATCAAAATTTGCAAATCTAAACAAGTACTCAGAAATGACTGGATTGGGTAAAACCACATGTATATATGTTGAACTTCTTTCGCACTGTACGTAGCCAACTGTGCTAATCGGAGGTGTGGAGGACAACAAACTGAACACAAAAAGCAGTTCTAAAGAAATTGTTTTCAATCTAGATTTAAAAGTGCATAGCTCCAATGGCTTCCTAATATCGGAAGGAAGAGCATTCCAGTTGGCCGCAGAAGCCCATCTGAAAGCGAGTGATGCGGTGACTGTCTTTGTCCGATGGCTTGCCAAAAGCCACTGCTGCTAGGATGATCCACCAATCCCATCTCTCGATTGCAATCGTGCATTAGCAGCACACCTTGCATTCGCTGTTGAACCACTCGTCCATCACGTGTTCCATCATCGCAACTACAGCACTGCCCTGCACCTGTGGCCACCACAGTTGCTAACATTGTGTTGTTTGTTTAGGTGATCGGCAAGGCCCGGAAAGGCGAGCGGGAGGCGATGGACCGTGGGCTGGCTCGCATCGAGTGTGACATCAAGCAGGAGGTGGAGGGCCGGCCACACAAGATCAAGAAATACCTGTTGGAGTCGTTCCCCTTGCCAGGGACGAGCGCCGATCTTCGCCGACAGTTCACGACACAGCCGGTGGCCGAGATGGTGCTGCAGGTCTTCCAGAATGCCGAGGACATCTTTGTGAATAAGCTGAAGAAGGTGGGGGTCATGGCGTCTGGACTTAATGCAACAAAATTACCGTGCAAGAAAGTTCATGCATTTGCTTAGATTTGTCAAAGATTTTCCATAATACATTTGTCCTCGGAATTATTTAATGAGTGATAATCGCCATACGTTTCAAGTCTGTCGATACTTCCACCATCATCAAAAAACTTTCTCTACCACTGAATTAACTCTCCTCTATATTATTTAGGGCCATCGCTTTCACAAAATTCAGTCACACGTTGAGACAAAAGTAAGGGGGGGCATTGAAATTGGTCGGACATCTATGCATGTATCACCCTCTATTTGTCCCAACAGAGTGATATGGCTGCACGTGGTTTGGGTCCTTTGTTGTCTCCACCAACAGTGTGTGCAGGACTTCCTGGGGCAGGTGAAAGGGGACACGCTGGCCCGGAAGCTGTTTCAGTTGGCCCTGTGCTGTGGCTCCCTCGAGACTCTTCGCGACCTCGTGGTCAAGGAGAAACCGGCCGCGTTTCTCGGCAACATCAGCACTCCCGACACCAGACCGCCGCCTCCTCCGGGGAGTAAGGAGACAAATTTGCATATACAGTAGACTCTCGATTATCTGCGCTAATGACGTGGAGGATGGCTGCGGATAATTAAGAATGTCGGATGATCCAAAGATATCTATTTTTTGTGGCTCTCTATGCCACAAACTAACGATCAACCGATCGATGCACGTGCTCGGTGATAAAACTTTCCTGCTAATTTGACCAAGTCCAATATCGGCTCAACTTTCATGTGACGGACGTTACTCTCACGTTCAGAGTGGGTTGGAATGTGCTTCCCTTTACTCTGTGGACCAGAGGTCACTAGAAGCAATGTCAGAGGTAGCTTTGTGATGTTCTCTTCTGTGGGCCATTCTCCAATAGGACGGGTTCCACTGCTCCGTGAGAGATCCGAGTGGATACTCCGTCTCATGACACGATATCGAAAGCACAATCTGAATAAAATGTAGTTTCTTGTATTGTACATACTGGGTCAGACCACGGAGGACCTTCAGAATGCTGATTGTGATCTTGAAATTAATCCTGGACTGGTTCGGGGGATAGTTGAACAATTCGAATATTGGGGCGATATCGTCTTGCATACGGGTGTGAGACGTCTGCCAGTGTTGTTTTTAGTCCATCTAAATTTTTGGGTTAGATCATGTAAACATGCACTCAATAATACGCGTTAATATGCACTTTTTATGTGACCTAACCCAAAAATCTCTATTATGGATAATATTGGTCGCGAAGGCCTTCGTGTTAAACTTGTTTTTTGAGTCATCTGGAGAGTGATGATGAAACTTATCGGGAGGCCGTAGATGAGACGTGGGGGTGGGAGGGCAGAGAGAGAGTTGCAGTTGTTGAGCCTATTGGAGCGAGTTACAGCATCGTTGTCCTCTCCTACAATGGCATTGCTTCTCTCCTTCGCAGAGGCGGTAGCCGAGCATCTGGTCCGTCTGCTGAGCCACGCAAGTAAGATGGCAGAGCCCCTGGGCCTACCCGCGCTGTCACGCCTGGAGAAGCAGCTTGCCGAGCACTTTGACTCGCGCGACCTCCCCAGCCTGGGCCTCGGCTCCTTCTTGGACATCCTCCATCGCAACGCCCAGGTGCGTACGTGGCGTGCGTGAGCCCACCCGCCTCCAGCTGGTAAGAGACAGTACAGCAAGTAGGTGTACGACACTGCCCGTGCAAAGTTTGAGTGTACTTATCGCCTCCGAGTGGCGCTCAATGTTAAGTTTGTTTCCAAAATTGTGCGGGGTAATATTAGTTTATTATTACGAACTTAAAACTAATTTATCGATAACTCGAATACGTTTAAGCATCATGTAATCACTGCCAATGCAGAGCGCAACAAAGTGTCACGTAAGATGCATGGGTTTTCTCTTGTCACTCTTAAAAAATATCTGTGAATTTGGCAAACATCCCAAAGGTATAGGTATAAAAATCCCAAAGGTAGATATTGAAAATCACCGTTAAAATTGAGTGTGCAGCGGTGACATTCAGATAACATATATGATAACACTATATATGCAAAGCGGCCAGGTGGCTCAGATATCAAAGCGGTGCGTTGGCAATAATGAGATGCTGGGCTTGAATCTGGATTTTGACCGCTTGGATGGAAACCGAGGTCTCAAGTCTTATGAAGTCGATCATCCAAGCCCAGTCACCAGCGACTGCACAACATTACAGTCTCATTAAACTTGGGTTTTGCACTTCATTTTCCTAATTCCATCTCTGAGAATAACAATTTCAGCTTGACTCTCGTGCGCCGCACAATCTCATAACACAGCTAATGTGAAAGTGTTGGCTCCTATTGTGTACAAGATCAAAGGCCACCCACTGCATTTTATGACACAGGGCCTGCACGGCTATGCGAGATTTACGAATGGATGATTTATTTGTCTCTTGACATTACGCCGATAGCGCATTTGGAAAACTAAAATTGAGAACAAATTTTGTGTTAATTTGCAAACTTAAATCTGTAATATTTAATCAGTTTTCGTGCACTGCATTGTGAGATGCAGCTCCATGCGTATCGTTTAGCTTTAAGCCGGTGTTTGCCTTGCGGTCGCCTCGGTGTCAACCAACTGATGTTGACGGATTTGTTGTGTCTGTGGTAGCTGTTGGAGGAGACTGGGGTTGTGATCTCTGCCCTGGGTGGATCTGGAGCCACAGCGGGAAGCTTCTGTTCATCCACCAGTGCGGCAGCCTCGACACCGCAGCGGTGAGACACGGGCCCCAGTAGGGGCCACAGGGGCGGCTCAGAGATGGGGATAAGGATTGGGAGATTTAGGGCGCTCGTGGAAATAAACTCTTCAACTCAAAGCGCCTTACAGCAGCGTCTCATCTCAACCATTCCATTGCTCTGCGGCAGTCTACCCGAGGGGACCCCCCCCCCATTGGCAGCTGTTCCTATTTGGCACGTGGTGCACGCACTACCGGCCTGTGAATGGACATGTCTGCCATTCGGGAGCGATGTTTGATTTTCCTACGTGGTTTTTCACCGATAAAGTAATTTGCAAGTATTTTATCTGATTTAGCAAATTTGGAACATGATGCGGTTACACGTGGCCAATTCTATTTTTTTAATACAGCGTCACAGGATTATTATCATACATTGTGAAACAGATCTCTTTGTTTGTGGTGAATAAACTGCCAACATTAACCAGGGCGGATGCTGGGCTTGAACCGAGAACCACCACCCGACCATGTTTCCATAAATTTGTGCAGTCACATTAACGCTGTTCACGTCGTACGCAATGGACACTTTATTATTAGCACCACCTCTGGACCTGTTTGGCCCCTGATCCATCTTGAGAGGTCTTGTAAGGGCGGCGTATTACAGTTTGATTTTATATCGGCACAGCAAATAGCCAATGGAAAACCACCCGTTCCGTGGGGGTGCTACGCGCTGGCACGGATCGGATGCGCCAGTGGAAAAGGGCTGCTAGCAACTCGGCCGCCTCCAAACGAAAGAGAGAGGGTTCCTGGTCTCTGTTGTTGGCTGTGTGCTCTGCAGCTGCCGGCCGTGGACTGCGCTGTGGGGCAGCACTACGGCGTGCATTCCTGCCGCAACCTTGGGCACGGCCCCATGGCCAACCTGGTAAAACTGGCGCAGAAGGCCAAGCCCGGTGGCAGCAGCGGCGGTGCCCATCGGTGCGCCGTCTTGTACGAGACGGCGCTGTGTGCTCGCGACTCGAGGTTTGGCAGCCCCCTCCAAAGTGCCCTCCTCCTCACCCCTCTGCTCACCTCGTGATCTGCCTGACCGCCACGGGTCGCTCCTCAAAATTGTTGAGTCGGCGACAGACACTTGGGGTTCTTTAATCTTTCACATCAAAGGGTCAGTGAGCCACACCAATATGCCATTGGTAATGTAACTTAAGGATTCAATGTTCAAGGCAAGTGATTGTCGAGACAAACTGATGATTGTGTGTGTAACACCCCTCTGGCAGTCCACTGCCTGATGAAGGCCTCGCCACGTTGCTTTGGTCATGGGGGTTGTTGCACCAAACTTTACCACGCTTGGTGAAGGGGGCGCGGATTAGGTTCAGGACTTGTGCAGATATCAGTCACCACTGACGTCAGCCATGGCTAGGAATCCAACTCGGATCGCCGCGTTAGTATCGCAGTGCACCAAACATTGCAGCAGTGCTTCAGAAATCATTCCGAAGTTGCTTGATATTGCACACAGTTTGAATAAACCATCATTACTTCAGGAAATATATTTTTAGTTAAAATTTTACTTTGTACATGCTGTGATCATAATGAAGAGATGTGCTAGTTAGTAGTAACAGCGCGATACATCGGTTAAATCGATTAATATTTATTATTCAGCTGACAATTCATGTATTGAATTGCACGTGTAAGAATCAACTCTTAAAAAATTGTATCCCTTTTTATTTTAATAGTTTCACATCGCCACTAGAGAGAGTCGACATGATCAGTGTAAGTTCAAATGAACTGACACACCTTGTGAAAAACCCAACGCAGAAGATCCCTGGGCTTGATATTCCACGAAGCTCATGGTCGCCCTAAACCGCATCTGCACAAACCATGGCAGATGCGGATACCTGATGCACAAATGGAAAATTTTAAACTCTCCAGTGTTTGACTGTGGTCATCCAGAACAGATCGTACAACGTGAAACGACGCAATAGAAAATTAAAGTCAAGCCACAGTGCGATTGTGACCATGCAACCCAAACTATGCACGATATTGTGAACCACAGTCGTCTGTGCTCCTTCAACGGAATAGGAATAGTAACCCTACACGAAGTTTCTCCTGAAGCCCTCTCGTCGTGACCAGCAGACCTCGGACATTGGCTTATGGCTCCTGAACATGTTGCCCTCATGGGCAGGAATAGAATAGCTCAGGGGTTGGCAATCTGCGTCTCCCGGTGCCGCATGCTGCTCTTTAAAGACTGTTTGGTGATGTTGTTTATGAAGGACCACTGTCTCGTATTCACCACAGTGCATTGCGCCTCTTGAAATATTGAGTTGAGTAATCCCAGTAGTTGAGAAACTAAGGTAGTTGAGTACCCCGGAAACACGCTGTGGTTCGTGTCGCGTTAATAGCTCCGTACCGTGCCGTGTAACTCACTAAGCAGCCGATTGCTCGCGTGCAGTGGTAGTGCCGTGTTGATTGATAACACTGCACACTCCGTGCAGTGGTAGTGCCGTGTTCATTGATAACGCTGCACACTCCGTGCAGTGGTAGTGCCGTGTTCATTGATAACGCTGCACACTCCGTGCAGTGGTAGTGCCGTGTTCATTGATAACGCTGCACACTCCGTGCAGCGTTGTGTGAGGATGGCTCACTAAATGAAAGGGGAGTCGTAGCTATCGCACTGTGGGGTGGTCATCGCCCTCCTCCCCCTGGGCATGTGCCGTGTGTGTTGTGTGCGTCGTGAGTCGTGGCGATGTAAACCCGGGGTAGCTCCTCTCTCCGTCTCTTCGTTTGTTGCTGTCCCGGCGAAGCTCGAGTTGGTGAGCGCAACGCGTGGCAGATCCGGCTTCACCCGTTCCCACTCCTCCCAGTCAGCGACTCCCAAACCCCCACTCAATAATCGCAGATCACTACCTAGGTCCTTATCAACCAAATGATTTTTAACTAAACTATTTTTTGTATTCTTAACAATGTATCCACAGTTCAATTTTAAAGTACAATTTTACCGAGGCACTGCATGTTTTCCTGGTGTGGACTGTGGCTGTTTTTGCTATTGTTTTACTGCCTTTTCCAAGCTTGGAAATGTATGTATGAATGAAATTGGAACTTATATACTTCATTTATTTACTAATTGACAAACTATTTTTATTTTACCAGGTAAGGCCCACTGAGCATATATAGCAGTTTTTCAGAAGCGACCTGGCCATCGCAAATGATAGCTCAACGAAGTGGCTTATCGTCACGTGGACATTTATAGCAGACAAATATACAGCATGCGTCAGGGTTGGGATGGAACCCACGACCTCCTGCGTACCAGGGGAGGTAGTTAACATCTCCCAGCCACCGTGGTGCCCTGTGGTCACGTGAGGCCTTCCACTTCTGAATGGCTTGCGATGCATATTTGAACATTACTGCAAGCGTCTTAGCCTCGCTCATTTGCTATTCGAGGGGAATATTGCCATTTAGTAACTTTGTTTCAAATATCGTGCATTGAACTTTCGATTTTAATTTGCAATGTAAGTGAGGGACTGTGCGTTGTCTTGTCGTGGTCTGGTGCTGTTGTTGTGTTGCTGAATTGCCCAAACTTGCATTTGTTGACAAATCGGCAGGAATCTATGTACTTTGTATTTTTAGCAACATGCTTACATTTTCTCCGTCTTGCCTCTCATATCGTTTTTGAACATACCTCGCTGACCCGCCCCTACTGGACATATGTGAAAAGAGCTTCATAGCTCATTGGATTCCTCCAGGATGAAAAAAAGATTCTAATTAATCAGTGGCACTGCCAACAACCTGCATCCACACACGACTAAGCACCCCTTTGTAATTCCATACACATGGTTCCTTTCCCATAGACATGTAATTCTGCAAATTTCCAGAAATATCTGCCGTATGCAAATTACTCCAGACAAGTTTAGAGTATTAAACGTGACCTGTTGTGACTCGTCTAATGTGTATCGCGTGGTCGTTAGCACAGAAAGATGCGTCTGGTAACGTCCTAATGGACCAAACATCGTAAAAAGGAGGCTGGGTCTGCGTTGTTCAGAGTGACCACCATATACAGGGACTCTTCTACTTACGGACGAGTTAGGTTCCAGAAGTCTGTTCGTAAGTCCAACTTTACTCCTGTCGATTCCAAACATGTTGTACGGCGTGTACACTAAACACAAGGAATGGCTTTAAGAGTTGTATAATCTCCTGTAGACGTAGACGCCACTGGTTCTTCACGTTGTGTAGATGTAGATGCCACCACCACCATCTATTGCGTGGCGGTTGAACTTATGAATCTCGGTACAAACAGGCAACTGGGCATATGGACAGGTTTCTTCGTATCTCTGAGACTTTCTAAGTTGAATGTTTGTAAGCGAAGGAGTCCCCGTAAATATTTTTGAGGACCACTGGGATCTTCAGTTTAAACCGTGATTCTTGGAGTCATTGGACCAGAAAGAAGTGAGACAAAAACGACAGTAACATTGAAAAATATGTACACAGGGCAGGGAGGGCCCAGCCGCATGACAGGATTTATTCAGCGGTATCGTCACGGTAACAGAAACAGTGCTCCCGAATGAATCGCAGAATCCCCCGAATATTCCGCCTCAGGCGGGAGAATCTCCGTCCAGGCCCGCGTGACGCTTTTGGCCCAATCTTGTCGACGGCATCATCATCATCCTCCTCCTCGTTGTTGTTGTTGCCTGGTTGGAGAGCAGGGCCCCGCCTGGCAAATGGACGCACGCGCCATCGTTAGCACGGTCGGCTACAGTTAGCACGGTCGGCTACGGTTAGCACGATCGGCTACGTACGCGTTCAAAATTATTTCAACGTACAGACATGCGCGTATTCATTATGCCACCGTCTGCCCCATCGTGCATTCTCGGCTGTGCTTACACTGGTTGCTGCAGTGCACCTCATATGTGTCCGGCCGCTCAAATGCGAGGTAGGAGGATGCCACACATCTCTCACTATGGCCAGTAGCGGAATGCTACATTCCTATAACAGGAGCCAATGGTGGTGTATAATAGGATCACCGCTGTTGACTTCCCAAAAAATGGGATTCATTATTTGACTATAGCTCAGGTTGATAAATAAGCTGTTAACCTTCTTGACCTGGATTTTGAACTCACAAGCGTACAGTGATCATGGAGTGCTCTAACCGCAGCACCTCCAAATGGGATGCAGTGCAATTCATATATTTATAATTAAGATATATATTTTTACTAGGAATGCATTTAGCTGCAGATTGGTGGAGATGAGTTTAGGGATAAGATATTACATCCTTTGGAGCCCTGGGATATTTACATCTTCAAGTGAGATGAACTAAAGAGGTGAATGCCATTACAGAATCCTCATTTCACAACTCCTCATGAAACAGATTCCCCGTTCTTACAATACAGAACTTGTCTCATCTGATACAGAACCCAAATCTCATGTGTCCTCAATATTTTTTACTTCCTCTCAATCGTGAATACCACATTGTGGGAATCAACAGTGGTTGTAATATAAATAGACTTGCCCTTGCTATAGGAATGTGTAATTTACTAAAGTAACTAATTTATGATGATCGATGGTGTTTGCTATATGCTAATTTATATCAGGAGACACATTGTCTGAATGACCTCCCCAATACACATTTTTCTCAAGGTGCACTTCTGCGTGGGAACTCACTCTTGTCTCGTGGCCGACTCCATCTCCTCCTCCTCTGCGATGACGTCATTGGTGCCACCACTTTGATTGGGAAATTTTTCAGACAGGCGTGTTACCACACAGTCACCTGCCGACTCCACTCTCCGCTCCGACTCCATTCCCCAATCAGAGTTTGAAGCCCACTCGCTCACAGAAACTGAGCCTGCAGTATTCTGATTTGACTAAGTGGACTCCGGAGTCTGCTCGCTTGCAGCAGTGACTTGGCAATCTCCCTCACAGAGACAGGGGATTGCCGAGAGGCTGCAGGCCACCATCGGCTCCATTTCCTCTTCAACGATGACGTCATTGGTGCTGTCACGTTGATCGAAGAGTTTTTCAGACAGGCGTGTTACCGCACAGTCACCTGCCGACTCCACTCCCCACTCCGACTCCATTCCCAAATCCGAGTTTGAAGCCCACTCGCTCCCAGAAACTGAGCCTGCAGTATTCTGATTTGACCAAGTGGACTCCGAAGTCTGCCTCCTTGCAGTAGGGACTTGGCAATCTCCCTGGCTGAGACGGGAGACTGCCGAGAGGCTGCAGGCCGCCACCGGCTCCGTGTCCATGGCTGGGCAAGGCGGGAAGTTGGCTTGCGGTGGCACGGCCCTGCCGCCCCACAATAATGGGTGGTTGAGGGCCTCCGTGGGTGTGAGGCGACGTTGGGGATCCCACCTGCCAAGGAGGCAAGCGGAGGGAGTCAGGTGCCTGTTGCATTCTAAAATCGCTTCATTGAATCGTGGTCTGGGGTGAAATGCGCAATTCTATCCTCAACACTTTTGTCAGAAACGATATTTATTTTAAAAAGCGACGAGATGAAGAAACGATGCCCCGGTGTGACACAAAACTTTGCAGTCCTAGCCCAAACGACACGTGAGGTCTAAGATCGTTTCCAGTAATGTTGATGGTAGATGCAAAGTGATTTATATTTAATTATTTGTACGAGGTGAAATGTAGACAATCGTAACAAGTCTCTTACTGAAGGCACTCGCGGAGAAAATTGATGAAATTTTGATTGCGGGTTCCCAGAACCGCCTTCAAAGACACGGAGCACGGGACGATCCGTTTCCCGTTGACGACGGGGCGATTCTTTTTGTCTGTTTATCGGAGAGAGAAAAAGAGAGATACACTGAATTAGTTGTGGCGATCAGTACAATGCGGGGGCGGTCCTTAACCCTCCAATTGCGATGTTTGCAAATATGATTCCATGTTGGCGGTCGACTACAGCCTGTCATCCCTCCAGGGTCGATAAAATTTGTAACCGTTTGTGAGACGTTTGCAGTAGTCGTGTGGAAAGGATGGCTCCTAAGTGTGAAAGTGAAATTCCCACTCTCAACTCTGGGCCACTGGAGGAGACGAGATCCTCCTGATACTTGTTTGAGCAAGGAGACACTTTGATGTTTATTTTAGTATTATATTATTATTTGCATCACTTGGAGAGGATGGTAATTTGTTGTACAAGCGTGCTTTTAAGCATAATCTATTTCTCAATCAAGGACCCACAGTTTGTGTGGAGGGTTGTTCTCTGTGGTTGTTTTGTACTATGGTAGAACTGTTCTATGCTGATTTAGGATACTGTCGCATCTGCCACACAATTTTTAAAAATTGTGCTAAGTCATGCTGAAATAAAAAAAACGGCCACTCATCTTTATTAAAAATGTGATGGCTAGAATTCCATGTAATTAATACACACGTCCTCTGTTGGATTGCAAATCCCTATAAGGTTTTCCAAATATACTCTGCTACCTAAACATAACCGTTCCTTTTAAAGTATTTTTTTCATAAGACTCCTTACTATCACACTAATTCAACACGTACTGACGAGTACGTTGCCAAGACCGTTGTGACTTTTAAACCCAAATAAAGCACAGTTCATTTTTAAATTATGCGAAGCAGTTTCCATGCCTTTCTATTCAAGCACAGAGCACGAGACACGCGGCTGCACGGCCACGACTCTCCGGGCAGTGACAGCAGCAGCAGCAACAGCTACGAACTCCAACACCACCACCTCACCACCCCCCCTGTCCACTCACCAAAGGAGATAATGTTGTGGGTCGAGGCGTCAATCATGGCTTTGGGTGGGAGCCCCAACATCTGAAACCAAGATCACAAGAGGGATGAGTTGGATGAGGTCCGTCGCTCGAGTGAACAGAGCGTACATACGCTGCTCTTTGTCTCATTGAAACGTCGATGTACAATGAACTTTGCCTGCTCTTGTACATACTGTTTGCAGATATTTATCTCTATCATCAGGCGAAGCATACATATTTGGTCTTTAATTGATGACGTGGTTACTACGTGCGGCTTCGTTGCTCTCCAACACAGGCTCTGAAAGCCTCGGGGATTAACAACAAACCACAATAATCATAACAATAGTAATCATTCCGAAGGACATCAGCCTGACGCTCTGATTATCTGGTATTACCGATGATCCCGAAATCTCTCTTTACTTCTTTACTCATGCAAATGGTGCGTGATCACGCAGTGAACACGTCCACTCCTCTCCCGTGTACCGGTAGCTGAGCGACATTTTTTGACCAGTGAAAGGCCCAGAGGATGACGACAGCCCTGCACGTAACCAGCTTTGTCGCATGAGCCATCGCACAGCGGGTCTGTACACTGGTGGATCGTCGTGCGCCATCAGTCATAACCAACCCCCTGCTGCTGCTGCTGCTGCTGTTGTTGTTTATCGTGGACTCCATCGTTGGTTCAAATTCGAATTAAACCCTCCCTCCTCCTTTATATGGCGCAGTTGGAACGGTCCCATGGGAAATATGACGCCCGGTTTGGTGGTGCCGTATCGGGCTCGAGGTTTGTTACAATAAAAATTATAGAATTCATCAGTATGTATATATTATAATAATTAATATTTGTAAGGCGCATTTAATCCGATGATCCCAATGCGCCCCGTGTATGGAAAGCAGGGAAATGAGACGACCAAAACGAGGAAATGAGACGACCAAAACTATGGGGAATAGGCCATTTTACGGAGGTGAGTTTTCATGGCGAGATTTAAATAGCTTTAAAAATTGTCTTGTTTTCAGAGGCCAACGCGTTCCATAGTCTTGGAGCTGCACTGGCAAAAAGCCCGATCGCCCCCAGGAATTGAGACTTGACCTCAGAAAACTGAGTAGGAGATCAGAAGATCTCAAGGACCTCATTGGTGTACATGAGTGGATCAGCTCCTGTAAGTATTGTGGGGCTAACCCACTGACAGCCTTGTAGCTCAACAGCAGGACCTTATAACCAACTGGATATATATTCAATGGTGTTTTCCTACGCGTCAGATACCTGGATGAGATAGCCGATGTGGTCTTCCGAGCTTGTCTTGAAGAGCAGGTTCCCGAGGAGCATCTCGGCCACCACACATCCGAGTGACCACATGTCCGCGCTGCATGTGACCGGGAGCCCAAAGTACATTTCGGGGGCCATGTATCATATCGAGCCAAGACACCAAGCTCCTAGCAGCACACGGACAGACAGGTGACCAAACAAGGTGGCACTTGCACATTATTCATCTGTACTTGTGAAGTGCAGAATAGATGAGGGTATGCACACGCAGTCACGTATGGCACTCAAAATACGCACAATGACAAAGATCGCCCACGTAAATGCGTGTATCAGCTGGGTAGCACTTAGAAATGTAAATTATTTTCATTACACTGGTGCCAGCTATCATAGAGTTCAGCTGTCGTGTCGCGAGAGTTCTCTGCGGTGAGTAACAACTTCTTTAAAAGCAACGGCGCTGCGACGCCTCTCTGAATAAAATTAACGCCGAGCCGCTTTGCGCGTTTCAAGATTCAGTGATGAACCGGGGACACCTACCACCACCCTGTAATGTGCAGACGTCTCGGAACGGGAAAAGGTTAAGTGAGGAATGAGGACAAAGGTACCTAGGGCTGCCATGAGATCTGTACATTTGCAATCGTAAATCACATGTAAATCACACGTAAATCAGCCATCCGCGACGAAAATTCCAATGGGATTGTCTACTGGCTCCAGACTTTCAATACCAGCAATCGATTATGAAAATTGTTAGCGGTTTACTGGTTACTGTTTGACAACTACCCTCCTCAAACCTGGGAGGTTGAGAGTTGAAATCCTGGCCAAATGATTGACGAAATGTAACGTTTGAAGGGTATCAGTGTCACTACCACACTTTGTTTAAGCGGTGCTAACCAACACGCCACCACAGCACGAAGACAAAGACCCCCCCCCATATAGCTTAAACAGGCTTGTAGCGCAGCGTGCTAACCGTTAACACCACCGCTCCCCACAAACACTGTGACACGCACATACACATGCTGCTACACACGTACACACATTCACAGGGCAGCTAGATCACTCACTTGGGCAGGTCTCGCTGATGCTCAGGCCAAAATCCGTGAGCCTGATATTGCCACTGATGTGGCCTTTGACCAAGATGTTTGCCTGCAAAAAAGACGGTGGTTGTCAGTGAAACTCGTGGTGTGTCGGTGAGATTGCGTCTTGTTGAATTGGTTCATGGCGGTTTACTCAAAGATTTCATGTACTCATTTTTGTTGAACACTTAATGCCCTTTGTAAATGTAATCATGCTTGAAGATCTCCCTACCCCATGCCGTGTTAATCAAGGGGGTTGTATGGCCATACCTCACCATGCTGCTCAGGGGGCTGTTGAAGGCAATGATCATCAGGTGATGATGATTGCTTGTGTTGCAGTCGAAACGTCGTGAGAATTGTATTGTTTTATATTTTTATTATTTTATTGTTTCCCTTCTACGTGACTTTACCGAAAGAACCAAGAATATGAACAATATTTTTTATTTTACCAGTTTGAGGCCCCACTGAGCTATGGAGCTATTTTTCAGAAACAACCTGGCTATCACAAATGTTATCTTCAACGAAGTGGCTTATCCCGTGGAAATGTATAGAGGCCAAATACTCTAAACGCGTGATGTTTATTCTAAATGTAGTGAGAGAGACATGCAACCTCAAAATATACAGCAGGCGACAGGGTCCGGATTGAATCCATGGCCTCCTGCGTACCAGGCGAGGTAGTTAACATATTGCCACTGTGGTACCCTGTGGTCACGTGAGGCCTACCACTTCTGAATGGCTTGTGATGCATATTTGAACATTACTGCAAGCGTCTTAGCCTCATTCATTAGTCAGGTATTCGAAGGGAATATTGTCATTTGGTAACGCTATTTCAAATATCGCTCATTAAACGTTCAATTTTAATGCAATGCAATTGAGGGACTTTGTGGAGTCTTGTCGTGGTCTGGAGCTGTGGTTGTTGTGTTTCTACCTTGCCCAAGCTTGCATTTGTTGACAAATTGGCAGGAATGTATGTACTTTGTATTTTTAGCAATTTGCTTACATTTTCTCCATCTTGCCTCTCATTGGTTTTGGAAATAGCTCGCTGACCCGCCCCTACTGGACATATGTGAAAAAGATCTTCATAGCTCATCGGATTCCTCCAGGATATAAAAAAGATTCTGATTAATCAGTGGCGCTGCAAACAACCTATTCCCTGTATTGCTGCGGGAATCTGCATCCACACATGATCAAGCACCCCTGTGTAATGCAATACACATGGTTCCTTTATCATAGACATGTAATTCTGCAAATGTGCAGAAATGTCTACCGTATGCGACTTACTCCAGACAAGTTTAGACTATTAAACGTGACCTGTTGTGACACGTCTAATGTGTATTGTGTGGTCGTTAGCACAGAAAGATGCATCTGGTAATGTCCTAAGGGACCAAAAATAGTAAAAAGGAGGCTGGGTCTGTGTTGTTCAGAGTGACCACCATATACAGACTCTTGTACGTACAAACGAGTTCGGTTCCAGAGGTCTGTTCATAAGTCGATTTGTTCGTGAGTCCAACTTTACTCCCGTCGATTTCAAACACGTTTTACGGCTTGTACACTAAACACGGGGAATGGCTTTAATAGTTGCCTCTGGTTCTTCACGTTCTGCAGATGTAGATGCCACCATGAACTTGCGACTCTCGGTCCGAACAGGAAACTGGACATACGGACAGGTTTGATCATATCTCTGAAAGTTCGTAAGTCGAATGTTCGTAAGTAGGGGTGTCCCTGTGTAGTGGCATAGAATCGTAATGTAACAGCATAGCGCTTGCTGCTGGCAGGGAAAGGGATGTGAGGCTTACGGCCCTGACGTCAGCAGGCCAGGTTATACACCAGAGGGGGATCTAGGGAAAGGTCGCAGTAGGGGCACTGAATTCATAATGATACAATAATTCAGTAACACTGTACAAGTGTACAGCACGTCAGATAATTACATTGCCTAACCCTGGTTGGAAACACCGTGGGAGTGAAGAAGAAGAAGGATTAATAATCATTATTATTTACATTAGTAAGGTGCATTTCATCCGTATGCCACCAGACTTAACTTGGAGTGTCTAAATTCCCTTTGCCCACTAGAATGAACAGACCTCATCTTTCCCACCCCTGCAGACTTGGTATTAAAGTAGATACATGCTAACGTTTACAAAGTAACGGACTCATGACCAATTTCATTTCTACATAAATCAATCATTCGGAAATAGGCCCCACTATACCCCACCGACTACAGCACTCCAATCTTGCCTCCTCGTTTTGCCTCTTCCACCTGCCTCATGCTCGTCAGCACCGCCTTTCGTGCAGCCATGCGGGTGTGAGGTCATCATCACGAGAGGCCGTGCACTTCATCGTTCGCACGCGGCGGAGGAACCACTGAAGTCAAACGTTTACATTTGTGCAGTTTAGTGGGGTCATTTCCGAGCGAACTCGGTTTGAAAGTGTTTATCGTTAAATGTGGAAGGGCTTGGGTTAGTTTTCGGGTTGCCACTTTTTCCACTATGGAGATCAAACCCAGACCTACAGTGAGGGAAAAAAGTATTTGATCCCCTGCTGATTTTGTACGTTTGCCCACTGACAAATAAATGATCAGTCTATAATTTTAATGGTAGGTTTATTTGAACAGTGAGAGACAGAATAACAAGAAAATCCAGAAGAACGCATGTCAAAAATGTTCTAAATTGATTTGCATTTTAATGAGGGAAATAAGTATTTGACCCCTCTGCAAAAGATGACTTAGTACTTGTTATAATCTTAGTTCTTTCGGTAAAGTCACGTTGAAGGGAAACAATAAAATATATATAAAACAAGACAATATATTTTATTATTTTATTGTTTCCCTTCAACGTGACTTTACCGAAAGAACTAAGAATATGAATTACTGCAGTCACGAAAGCTTTAAATCTAAATTTAGTACTTGTTGGCAAAACCCTTGTTGGCAATCACAGAGGTCAGACGTTTCTTGTAGTTGGCCACCAGGTTTGCACACATCTCAGGAGGGATTTTGTCACCCTCCCCTTTGCAGATCTTCTCCAAGTCATTAAGGTTTCGAGGCTGACGTTTGGCAACTTGAACCTTCAGCTCCCTCCACAGATGTTCTATGGGATTAAGGTCTGGAGACTGGCTAGGCCACTCCAGGACCTTAATGTGCTTCTTCTTGAGCCACTCCTTTGTTGCCTTGGCCATGTGTTTTGGGTCATTGTCATACTGGAATACCCATCCACGACCCATTTTCAATGCCCTGGCTGAGGGAAGGAGGTTCTCACCCAAGATTTGACGGTACATGGCCCCGTCCATCGTCCCTTTGATGCGGTGATGTTGTCCTGTCCCCTTAGCAGAAAAACACCCCCAAAGCATAATGTTTCCACCTCCATGTTTGACGGTGGGGATGGTGTTATTGGGGTCATAGGCAGCATTCCTCCTCCTCCTCCAAACACGGCGAGTTGAGTTGATGCCAAAGAGCTCCATTTTGGTCTCATCTGACCACAACACTTTCACCCAGTTGTCCTCTGAATCATTCAGATGTTCATTGGCAAACTTCAGATGGGCATGTATATGTGCTTTCTTGAGCAGAGGGACCTTGCGGGCGCTGCAGGATTTCAGTCCTTCACGGCGTAGTGTGTTACCAATTGTTTTCTTGGTGACTATTGTCCCAGCTGCCTTGAGATCATTGACAAGATCCTCCCGTTTAGTTCTGGGCTGATTCCTCACCGTCCTCATGATCATTGCAACTCCACGAGGTGAGATCTTGCATGGAGCTTCAGGCCGAGGGAGATTGACAGTTCTTTTGTGTTTCTTCCATTTGTGAATAATCGCACCAACTGTTGTCACCTTCTCGCCAAGCTGCTTGGCAATGGTCCTGTAGCCCATTCCAGCCTTGTGTAGGTCTACAATCTTGTCCCTGACATCCTTGGAGAGCTCTTTGGTCTTGGCCATGGTGGAGAGTTTGGTATCTGATTGATTGATTGCTTCTGTGGACAGGTGTCTTTTATACAGGTAACAAGCTGAGATTAGGAGCACTCCCTTTAAGAGTGGGCTCCTAATCTCAGCTCGTTACCTGTATAAAAGACACCTGGGAGCCAGAAATCTTTATAATTGAGAAGGGGTCAAATACTTATTTCCCTCATTAAAATGCAAATCAATTTATAAAAAATTTGACATGCGTTTTTCTGGATTTTTTTGTTGTTATTCTGTCTCTCACTGTTCAAATAAACCTACCATTAAAATTATAGACTGATAATTTCTTTGTCAGTGGGCAAACGTACAAAATCAGCAGGGGATCAAATACTTGTTTCCCTCACTGTATGTTTCAGTTGGTCTAGGTCTGTCAACAACCATGCAGTAGTAAAGTTCAGCACAGTACCGACACCAGATCTTGGTACAAATTAATTCATGCCACCCAAACACAGATGCCAATTCACAGACTGTCTCGGCTGGACCGGGACAGGAGGTAACCCAAGGGTAGTGGGAGGATAACCGCTTTGTGAGCTATTTGTAAGTAATGCGTTTATAGTATTTGGCTGCTATAAATTTCCACGTGATAAGCCACTTCGTTAAGCTATAATTTGTGGCCAGGTCGCTTCTGAAAAAGAGCTATATAGCTCTCAATGGGCCTTACCTGGTAAATAAAAAATAGTTTGCTTTAATGGTATACATACTTGAATTTTACTGCGGATGTTTTAAAACATGTCCTGTCTAACTGTCAACTTTGTTTGAATTTCAGTGAGAGAAGATGCTTCTCACACAGACGTTAAAGCAGGTACCAGAGTCCACCTGAAGCTCCTGCAGTGTGCGCCTCATATAGGATTCCGTCCATTACTGATGGTGCGATGGTTTGGATTTCCAAGTTGAAATCTCCTAGTTCATTTTATTTTTACCCAGGCGACAACTCAATTGTCAAGGGTAGTCCTGTTTGGAAGAGGCTATCCTCGTCTCTTGAGTTCTACATCTTGGAGAGGATGTGATTAGTCAGCATCGATGCCATTTTAGTTGGTGTCACGCATCATGCGTGCATTCTTAAATTACTGACGCCGACTGAAGACTGAAGATGCAAGTGTGCCACCTGACAATGATAGTTATGAAGCCATTTTTTGTCATTGCCAATCTTCCTTTGTGCTCTGTCAGAGTCTGGGATAACACGGCCTTGGTGACGTCCCCTGGACTTGTGTGATTTCTGTATGAATTTTTTTTCATTTTGAAACCTCTGCTCCACGTCCTTCATTTGCATCCATCTGCACCTCCGATTAGCACGGCTGGCTGACGTACGGCGCAAAAGAGGTTCAACGTACATACCTACAAGGAGTGTAAATTCATACGGTGCCAGAAACTCTGCACGAGTTCGTGCCGCGTTCTCCCGATGTTGCCGTCGATGTTTGTCCAGCGACAAGCCATTCGTTGCCACGCGCGAACCTGTCTCACTTCCACAATCACAGGGCCGAGTGTGTGACGTGTCCGGCAAGCCGTGTGATGTGTCTGCGGATGATAATCTTCAGCAGAGGCCTGTGCCTTCTCCCACAGACGCCGCGCAACTGACGCCGCTCCCAGCGCCGCCGACCTCTGCTTCCCCGGCCACGGCCACGGGGAGTTCCTCTCCTCTGCTGGACACCCCGTGTGCTGGACCTGCTGCTCCACCACACTTGCCTGCCCACTACACAGGCACAAAGAGGTACGGGCAGAATTAATGCATACACGCTTTCAACATAAGTTGGAGAGAGCTGAGCCTTTCTAGGAATTCGGCAATGCTTTCCCACCTGTGACTGCTCCCGATATATGACTCGAGAGCATGTAGGTTTTACTTGCAGGCCACACACACACACATGAATGATGTGTTTGGTATTATCTCATGGAAAATAATAAATTGCACAAGGGCCAGGGTTATGCCCCATTCATTCTGAACGATTAAACCAAACTGACCCACGTTCACACACGAGAGCAGAGAGGTTGGCTGCAGGGTGACGCACGCGAAGAACACGTCGCTGTGAAAGAGTTAGAAGGTCCCCCTTCGTACCTTCTTACTCTCCTTCCCACCCCCCTCCTTCCGGTCAGGTGATTTTGAAGTGTCGTCGTCACGCGAGGACGTGGACCGAGACAGCGCGTGGAACCAGTGGCTGCGCTCCGAGATCCCGGGGCTCTTCCTGCTGGCCCTGCATACGTTTACCGTGAGTCGGCGCAGATGTGGCCTCGCGACTGGGGCTGCCACCTGTCCGCGTTTGACCCCCGGACAGTGTTCGGGTGGCAGCAGGAATTGATTTGGGCCAAAATCTGGTACCCCGGGTATAGCTGTGGTTGAATTTTATCACCGTGAACTGCACAGTTTTAACAATAGACCTGGGCTCGCTGAGAAATGTGCCTGGGTTTTCTCTGTCGTGGAAATGGTGGCAACTGTACTTGAGGCATCGGCACGTTTATTCGCGCTCCGGCTCCATTTACACCGAGTCACGTGCTCGTCTCGTGTGGGGAGTGGTGGTGTAGCTGTTAGTATGAATTTTAGTATGTATGCATGGAGGGGGGAGGAGGGGTTAACCCAAATGCGTACGCTTGTGTATGGGGGGTCTACTGACAATGTGTAAGCCGACTCAACGGCATGAATCTGCCCATCGCAGTGACATGGGGAAGTAATTGCTTCCGACAAAGGCGTTCATTGACCTTTTAAATCGTACTCAGGTTTGAGAACGGGGACAGTTTGCATTCATGATCCTGAATCATGACAATTCCTTGACTCTCCGGCAGTGGTGAATCGTTCCAACCATCAGTAGGAATCGTGTATATGTGTGTACGTGTATGCACAGCTGTACCCATTGGCTTCTGTTATGGTCATGTACGTTTATTTTTTATTTCGTGGAATTTCACTTGCTGTACACCACGCGGTGAGTGCTTTGTGTAGATAGGAATCATCTTATGTAGAGAATATAAATCTAATTCAGTACCTCTATATGTCTCCCACAGACGAGCGGGGAGACAGCAGCCAGGCGGTGAGCCGGCACTCCCAACAATCGCCCAAGCTCTGCGGTTCTCTTTACATTCCGATATTTGCAGCCACTTACTGAGTGTTTACATGTGGGGGGAAACCAGTACACTCGCAGAAAACGAACGAATGTGAGCAAGGGGGCAACGTTCTATCCCGTGCAGATGGAACAGATTCCACAGTTGTGTTCCACTGCCTCCTGGCAAGCCAGGGTATGACTCATCCTCGATGTCCACCGGAAGGGAGATTGCACACTTGCAATTGAATTCTCTGAGATTATTTATATCATGGGGTAGGCAGTGACAAAGCCCCTGACTCACTTAACACGAACATGCGGTCCAGTGCATTGTACGTGCAAGGATACTTGCTTTCCAAAATGTATGAATGTGTGTTGAACTTGAATCTTGACTTGAAGCTTTCGGGACTGCAGGAATTCATATTTTTTGGGTCTTTCGGTAAAGTCACGTAGATAGAACAATAAACTAATAAAAATAAAGTGAATACGAAATAATAATAAAATTATCACGACGTTTCGATCGCAACACAAGCAATCGTCTTCATTTTTCTCCTGATGACGATTGCTTGTGTTGTGATCGAAACGTCGTGATATATTTTACTTTTTTATTCACTTTATTTTTATTATTTTATTGTTCTATCTACGTGACTTTACGGGAAGACCCAAAGAATATGTGTTGAACTTTTTTCGCAGTGTGCGTATCCAACCGTGCTAATCTGTGGTACATTAACACCTTGCCACAAATGCCCTGTTGCTCATGAGCACAGCGACTCAAATGAATCAGGCGCAAGGTTTGCGTGATTAATGCTTACAAAGGTGGGGTCTATAATGAACAATATGGCTGAAGCTCGAGTTCTATTCATTTAAAACCAAACGTGTTTCTTACCAACCATACCTGGTGTTTGCACACAGATACAGATTATGGGCGATGCGTTCTACACCATTCGGAATGCGCTGTTGCAATGTGCAGCTACAGCTGCTGCAAAAATATTTGTCTCGGTTTGATCCACTGAACAATATCCACTGACCACACCGCACGCGCAACAATGATATAACTACAAACAAAAATATAATAAATTAGGATGGTTTATTAAATATATTGCACGTAAGAAAATACAGCAATAGACGTAAAAATACATGGCAGTTTAACACGTAGGCTTTCGCGACAAATATCCATAATACAGGTTTTATGGGTTGGATCGCGTAAATATGTAAATGTGTCATTATGAGACCTCCTTTGCCAGTAGCAAGATATAGTAATAGGTTTTTACCGTTTTATCTGGCACCAAAACTGACACCTTTATACAAGGGATCATGTTTGCATCATCTGGTCCAACACCAGTGGAGACTAGGCTCTAAGAAAAGCCGTCTCGGGTGTGGACCAATCAACTTCAAGGACAATGTATATTACTATCAGAGTTGTCTCTTTTTGTTTGCATTTTGATTGCTTGTCTTGTGGTTATTGCAAACATGATCCCTTGTATAAAGGTGTCAGTTTTGGTGCCATATAAAAGGGTAAAAACCTATTACAATATAAATGTGTCGTTAAACCCGCCACCACCCGACAGCCAACTAGTAAGGGTTGTCACGTAAACAGAACATGCCAATTCATCACTAGTACAGCACACCGGTGTGTGGTGTGTTGGAGAGCCAAGCCACCACATTTACCATCGGAGTACGACGTTTCAGTAATTACAACTAGCTTCATCAGGCAACAGCAAGATTTGGGAGAAGTCCACCTGTTTCATTCCTTGTGTAGAGGCGTAGATGTGATGACAACACTTGTGCGCTCTTTGAGCGCAAAGTAGGGGGGGGATTAATGAATCAACGTACATTATACATGCACATTATCCTAGCCCATTGATCTTGTACTTAGTGTCCATTGTGTGTACTAAAATAGCCGTACAAACGGTAATTTGATTATTCTCTTCCATGCAGAAACTAAGTCGGTAGCTATCCAAATGATTACAATTATTTTTATTTATTTTTATTTCGATAGATTCTGTAATTAGTCTTGGCCAGTAATAACTAATTTTGCACAGAACTTCACCATTATCAAAATCAATTGAGTGTCTTTGTGGGCACGCGTGTTCTGCTACTGCTGACAGTTGTATTTGTGAGCATTTCATATTTCTGTGGTGTTCTTTTAGTCTCGTGCTGATCATTCATCCTGTTTGCCCTACATAGAATTTGCCACAAGTGCAATTAATCCGGTACACACCTTCTGTTGATAGCTTCAGTAATAGAACAGCAAATAAATACCCAATAGTCCTTTTCGTAGGTTTCCATATGCCTTCTGAATTTGCCTGGCTGATCAAAGTTTCGACCGCAGATGCCATTGGTCAGGGGTCTCTTTATCCGTTCTCATGTGGGACTCTAGGCAGGATGGCAGTTGGAATGCTTTCCCACAGACTTGGCAAGACATTTGTTTTCTCACTCTAGTGACTATGGGAGTGAGGTGGAGTCGAGACGGGCGCTGGTCAGGCGTGGCGTTTCCCAGCAGGCGCCTTCGTTCCATGCGCGGTCGCTGTGATAGCAATAACTTCGTTGCACGCAGGTGCGCCCTTTGCAGAAGGTGGCATTGTCTGCAACTCTGCCTCCTCACCACCAGGACTCGACAAGCTGCTGCTGCTGTTGCTGGTGCCATCCATGGCAAAGGCAATTCTTCCAGCACCATGACTCGCAGCCGAGTAGCTCTGACACACCTTCACCACCGCATTGACAAAATTGCCGTCATTCACCATGCCACGTGCGCCCCTTGAGTTCTTTCCGTGGGTCTCCATATGCCTTCTGAGTTTGTAGGGCTGATCAAAGCTTTGATCGCAGATGTTGCAGCTTTGACCACCGGTCTTGTGCATTCTCATGTGGGACTCTAGGCACCATGCCAGTTGGAATGTTTTCCTGCAGACGTCGCAAGAGATTCGTTTTCTCACTCTAGTGACTCTATCGGATTCTAGTGACTATCGGATTCAACGCCGCATTGGCAAAACTGCCGTTGTTCACCAAGCCTGCTGCACCCTTTATCATGTAATCCTTTTCGTGGGTCTTCATATGCCTTTTGAATTTTCATGGCTGATCAAAGCTTCGTCCACATAAGCCGCACCATTGCTCACAGGTCTCCTTGTGCGTTCTTACGTGGGCTTCTAGGCACCACGCCAGTTGGAATTTTTTCCCACAGACGTCACAAGAGATAAGTTTTTTCGCTCTTGTAACTCTACCGGATTGAGGTGGGGTCGAGACGGGTGCTGGTGAAGTGCCATCGATGGTAAAGGCAATTCTTCCAGCACCACCATGACTCGCAGCGGAGTTGCTCTCGCACATCTGAAACAAAAGACAAAGGTCACGCGCATGACACCCGTGTCACGAGTGCACTCACAAAGGCATACTTAAGGTGACGTAAGATTCATTACAACAGATTCATTATAACAGAACTCCTCAATAGTGCAGATCCTATCATCTACTATTTCACTCCTTATCCACCCAACTAAGTACTCTTTGGTTCTTTCGGTAAAGTCACGTAGGTAGGAAAAATAAAATAAAAAATAATATATCACGACCATAAATGACGCCACGCGATTTTTGACCCCCCCCCCTCGTCACACGGCGTCACAAAAAGTCAGACCCCCCCCCTCAAGTATGACGTCACAAAGCTCTGCCCCCCCCCCCCAACCATATTTTCATTTTGAAAATAAAACATGTTCCAAATCGCTTTAAACTATTGTCATTGTATTTAATGTGGCGCTGCACTCTGATGTTGTAGGAGAAAACATTTATTAAAAAGTTTTATTTAACTAAATAGAACATGTTGTCTATATTTAAAGTTGCGCATTTTGACGTGACGTCACATTTCTCAAACCCCCCCCCCCCCCCTCGTCACAAATGTCTGACCCCCCCTCCCCAGGTGCGTGACGTCATTTATGGACGGCCCCCATCGCCTTAAAACGCGAACTCGCGCTTGCAAACTGAAACCGCGGAAATTTTTTTGTTCCGCAGCGCGATCCTCCGCGAGATGTAATGAGTCGGCCTCGCGCTGTGAGTGAGTGTGAGTGAGACAGCATCGTCCCCCACTCCTCCTGATGTCGAGGGTAAATGGGCGAGGTTTAAGCCTGTGACTCATGCAGCTGCAATGGCTGCTTTGTGTACGCGGTCCAGACCTCCCCAGAGACCCTGGCTGACAGAGGAGGTGTTCAGGATGTTTGAGAAAAAGCGACAGGCCCACTCTAATCGTCTACAGCATCCCACGTCAGAGAATGAGGAGGCTTACCGCAGCCTTCGCTCGGAGGATCGGAGAGCCGTGAAGCGCTGCAAGGATGGGTGGTGGTCGCGGGTTGCTGAGGAGATGGAGTCTGCCTCAATTGCCCGCGATCACAAATCCCTATTTAACTCCATCAAAAAAGTAACCTACAGCGCCACACCTATTACCATTGTAGGGGTAATCGTCACTCACCACTCTGTGGGCTGGTAGCTTCCCCTTATCGTCAATAGGGGGCGGAAGCGCTATCACGCCAGGGCTAATGTCCATGGCCCAAAAAGGGGCCAACTACAAACCCTAGCAAACGGATCCTGGGACACATTCCCCGGGGCCCCGGGAGGAGGGAACCGGGGGATGATGTCACCTTCCAGAACGTTCTAGAAGGGAAGCGTGGCTAGGGCGGAGCAAGCCACGAACCATAAGCCGGACCTCTCAGAGGTCTGGCTCAGTCATCTGCAAGCTGACGAATGAAGACCTGGGCTGAAGATAGGACTCTGGACCCCAAGCTCCGTTGTCCTTCTAAGGGCTGGAGCTCAGTGAGGCCAGTGGTCAGGACCCACGGACCGGGTACGGTCAGGTCAAAAAGCCTCTCCTAGGGTCCCAGCCGGAGCACGAAGGGTAACGGGGTACCTAGTGATAGGGCCCGCATAATCCGGAGGCCATACCTCCCCAGGTATCGGGTAAAGGGACCGATATACCCTTTGTGTTAGAGACTTGTAAGGAAGACAATAAATATCGTGTTGCCTCATCAGAAGTTTATTCGTCAATTTATACCCACTACACCACCATTAGGGGAACGAAGGGTGATCCAATCTCCGACCCCAGGGACAGGTTTGCAGATTTGCTGAGCATTTCTGTGAGGTCCTGGGGGAGGGGGAATCCCTCAGCCTGGAAAACATCATGGGACAAAGTGGGGATGACCCTGCTGAGGATGCGGTGCCTCAAATATTAGAGGAGGAAGTCACCCCCTGTGAGTGGCTGGCTGAGGTACCATCCATTGAGGAAGTACTGAGGGCGATCCAGAGTCTGAGACCAGGAAAGGCACCGAGCAGAGATGATCTCCCAAGCGAAATGCTGAGGGAGGGTTGCGTTTTTGCGTAGACTGACCTACATGACATCATAACAACAGTCTGGGCCACTGGATGGGTTCCGCAGGATTGGAAGGATGCCCTGGTGGTCCCCCTCTTTATGAAGGGGGACCGCACAGACTGTAACAACTACAGAGGCATCTCACTCAGTGTGCCGGGAAAGGTCCTGGCAAGGATTATTCAACATCGCCTTGCTAGGTACGCTGAGCAGAGGCTTGCGGGGCCCCAATGCGGTTTCAGGAAAGGGCGGTCCTGCACAGATGTCATATTTTCTGTCCGTCTGCTACAGCAGAGGTGGAGGGAATTCCAACAAGACCTACATCTCTGCTTTATTGACCTGGTCAAGGCCTATGATACCATCAGTAGGCCTGGGCTCTGGGTTTTTCTTCGTGCTTTCAGAGTCCCTGACCCTCTGCTCACACTCATTAAGGACCTTCATGATGGTGAGCAGGCCCGGGTAAAACTACGTAGCCGGGAGTCAGAGCCATTCCCTGCGACAGGGATGTCCTCTGGCTCCAACATTTAACATCTATTTCGACCACATAGTTCGTGAAGCCTTCAGTAGCTGTACCAGAGCAATTTACGTCTGGTACAGATATAATGGGAGGCTAATCTATGCCCGGGTGCGGTCAAGGGATGGCTCCCTATTGGTCAACCACATTATGTATGCCGACGACCTGGTAATTGCTGCTCATTCAGAGGAAGAGTTGGAGGCGCTGCTGCTGAAACTGGAGTGTGCCACTAAGAGGTGGGGCCTTACCATCAGCCCCACCAAAACGAAGCACCTGCCTGGGTATTTTGTGCCATCGGGCACTCCACCCCCACAACTCCCAATCGGTGATGGGGCAGTTGGGAAGAGAGTGGAGAGTTTCCCATACCTGGGCAGTGTGCTCATGATCGGCTCCGGTTTAACAACAGAGGTCTCACTCCGAATTAGTCGAGCGGCATTATCTTTTCATCGGTTGTGTAACGTGTGGAAGCTACCTGGTCTGTCGCTCCGCATGAAGCTTCGGGTCTTCTCGGCCACAGTCATTCCCTCCCTCTACGCTTGCGAAACGTGGACCCCCCTAATGCAGCATCTTCACCGGTTAGAAACATTTAGGCTGGCCTGCCTACGATCAATCCTAGGTTTAACCAGGCTGGATTGTGTGAGGAGCTCACAAATTCTCGAAAGATCTGGACAAAGTCCCATCGGCGAGCTCCTCCAGCAGGCAAGGCTGTGTTGGCTGGGCATGTAGCCCGCATGCCCAATCACCGCATGCCCAAACAGCTTTTGTTCGGCCGGATTGATGGAGCTAAACGGGCGTGGCACGGACTTGAGAAGAGATGGAGTGATGTGGTACAGGAGGATGTGGAGCTGAGTGGACTTGCCAATGACTGGTACCAGCGGTGTCAAGATCAGCCTCTGTGGAGGAGGCTTGTGAAGGACGCTACTGGGCAGTTGGAGGCAGTCGCCCTCCAACAACAACGGAGGGCGGAGGAGCGACGCTCAGAAAAACGAGCGGAGCGTCGGGTGGCTAAAGCTCAGCAAGTTGGCACAGTAGGGGGCACAGGTGGTGCATCAGCCAGTCATCTCAGTCATGTCAGTCAGTCGACCATTGGCACCTGGGTCTGCCCCGTGACCTCCTGCCAGCCGGCGATCGACACTTCACGTGGCCTCAAGGTGCACATGGCCTGGCACAAGCGTCGTGGTGACGTCACCACCACTTAGTGGCGAATTGCGGTTGTTTTGAGACAGTAAGAGAGTGTGAGGTCGACTCAGCCTCAGATGAGTACCTGGTGCGGTGTGTCGTAAACATCGCTACTGGGGGAGACAAAGGCCGCCGTGGAGGAGAATCCTAAAATAATAAAAGCTTTTATTATAATAAAAACTTTGATTGTAATATTTTATTAATATTATAATAAAAGCTATACTTAAAGCTTTTATTATAATAAAATTTCAATTTGTTATGAAAAGAAATACAAATAATAAATTTAAAATAATAAAAGCTTTGATTATTTCCAATTTATTATTTTATTATTTTTATTTTGCTGCCACCTGCCGGCCACCAACGTGGCGTGTAGATTCTGCCAAATTAAAAAGTTACTAATAAAAATAAGAAATTGAAAATAATAAGCAAAAACCCAGATTCATATTCTTGGTTGCTTCGATAAAGTCACGTAGATAGAAATAAAACTAAAATAATAACATAAAATTTATTTTTTTTAATTAAAAATACAAAAAATAAATTTTAAATAATGAAAGCTTTTATTATTTTCAATTTATTATTTAATTTTTTTAATTGGCAGAATCTACACGCCATATTCTTGGTTCTTCAGGTAAAGTAACGTAGATTTGAAATAAAAATAATTCAATTTAATTCAAAAATATAAATGATATATTGAAACTAATAAAAGCTTTTATTATTTTAAATTTATTGTTTAATTTTTTAAATTGGCAGAATCTACACGCCATATTCTTGGTTCTTCAGGTAAAGTCACGTAGATTTGAAAATAAAAATAATTCAATTCAATTGAAAAATATAAATTATATATTGAAACTAATAAAAGCTTTTATTATTTTCAATTTATTATTTTAATTTTATTATAACTTTACCGAAGGAAGCAATAATCTGGCGTGTAGATGCTGCCATCTGGTGGCCACCAACGTTGGCAGGTGGCAGCATCTACACGCCAAATTCTTGGTTCTTTGGGTAAAATATAAATAATAAAGAAAAGTAAAAAACTAACAATTCATGATTTGGTATTTTTTCATTTAATTCGATTATTTTCATTTTCAAATCTACGTTACTTTACCAAAAGAACCAAGAATATGGCGTGTAGATTCTGCCAATTTAAAAAAATTAAAATAAATTGAAAATAATAAAAGCTTTCATTATTTTCCATTTATTTTTTGTATTTTTTTATTTAATTTTATTATTTTTATTTTCAACCTACATGGCTTTACCGAAAGAACCAAGAATATGAATCTGGATTTTTGATTATTATTTTCAATCTATTCTAATTTTTAAATTGGCAGCATCTACACGCCATATTCTTGGTTCTATCGGTAAAGTCACGTTGATAGAAAAAAAAATCAAATCAAATAAAAAGTGTGAAATTGAAAATAATTAAAGCAAAAAACCCACATTCATATTCTTGGTTCTTTCGGTAAAGTCACAGAGATAAAAAAATGAAACAAAATTTGGATTTTAAAATAATAAATTGACAATAATAAAAGCTTTTATTATTTTCCATTTATTTTTTTGTATTTTTAAATTGGCAGAATCTACACGCCATTTTTTTGGTTCTTTGGGTAAAGTCACGTAGATAGAAAATATAAATAATAAAAGAAAAGTAAAATTTTTAACAATTTTTTTAAAAATATTTTTATTATTTTATTGTTTCCCTTCTACGTGACTTTACTGAAAGAACCAATAATATGAATCCCTGCAGTCACGAAAGCTTTAAATCAAAATTTAATAATAACAATTCATGATTTTTCATTTAATTCTTACATTTTCATTTTCAAATCTACGTGACTTTACCGAAAGAACCAAGAATACGGCGTGTAGATGCTGCCATCTGCCGGCCACCAAGGTGGCGTGTAGATTCTGCCAATTTAAAAATTACAAATAAAAGTCATAAATTGAAAATAATAAAAGCTTTTATTATTTTCGATTTATTTTGTTTTAAATTTATTTGATTATTTTTTAATCTACATGACTTTACCGAAAGAACCAAGAATATGAATCTGGATTTTTGCTTATTATTTTCAATTTATTATTTTCATTTTTCAATTGGCAGAATCTACACGCCACGTTGGTGGCCGGCAGATGGCAGCATCTACACGCCATAATCTTGGTTCTTTCGGTAAAGTCACGTAGAATGAGAATAAAATAATAAATTGATAAAATAAAATGACACAATAAAATTATCACGACGTTTCGGCCACAACACAAGCGGCCTTCATCAGGTGAAGGGACGAGACTGTCTGGAGGACAGCGCTGGAGCGAACAAAGCCAAGCTCAGATCGCGACCTTTAAGCTGTGTGAGAAGAAACAGAGCACCTTGACAAAGGAATTATCATAGAATTTAGCATTGAAATAGCTGAGTGATTAGCTTGTGACTGGTCACAGAAATGGCTATGTTAAAGTCAAAGCATACACATCCACAGAGGCACCCCTTGACAAAGGAATTATCATAGAATTTAGCATTGAAATAGCTGAGTGATTAGCTTGTGACTGGTCACAGAAATAGCTATGTTAAAGTCAAAGCATACACATTCACAGAGGCACCTAGTACAAATCAAACAGGAGAATTTAGCATTGAAATAACTAGGAGAATTTAGCATTGAAATAACTGAGTGATTCGCTTGTGACTGGTCACAGAAATGGCTATGTTAAAGTCAAAGCCTACACATCTGAGCTATTCACCGTAACTGGGTATACACTACACTACATAATGAATACTACATAATAAACCAATAAAAACTAAAATATAAATTACCTCAATGTTATCAATAAACTTTATATATTCTCCAATCAGCTAAGCTACCACACAATAAGTCGTTATATATCACAATGCTATATGGCGAAAAAATTGGTGGATTCTTACCGTTAACTTTAGCACCACGGACAGCTACGAGCCCCGTTCAGACGGACGAGTTCATCCATGGTCGGAACAGAGGAGGGGTAGAGAGACAGCTGCGAGGCGCTGTTATACTCCATGTTGTATATAGTATTCATTATTTAGTGTAGTGTATACCCAGTTACTGTTAATAGCTCAGATGTGTAGGCTTTGACTTTAACATAGCTATTTCTGTGACCAGTCACAAGCTAATCACTCAGCTATTTCAATGCTAAATTCTATGATAATTCCTTTGTCAAGGCGCTCTGTTTCTTCTCACACAGCTTAAAGGTCGCGATCTGAGCTTGGCTTTGTTCGCTCCAGCGCTGTTCTCCAGACAGTCTCGTCCCTTCACCTGCTGAAGGCGCTTGTGTTGTGGCTGAAACGTCGTGAGAATTTTATTGTTATTTTATTTTATCAATTTATTATTTTATTCTCATTCTACGTGACTTTACCGAAAGAACCAAAGAAGATGAATCCTTGCAGTCACGAAAGCTTTAAATCGAAAAATATTCTCGGTTCTTTCGGTAAAGTCACGTAGATTTGAAAATAAAATAATCGAATTTAATTAAAAAAAATTCTTATTATTTTAAATTTAAAAATACAAATGATAAATTGAAAATAATAAAAGCTTTTATTATTTTGAAAATAATAATAAAAGCTTTTATTATTTTCATTTTTATTTAATTATTTGTATTTTCTATCGACGTGACATTACCGACATAACCAAGAATACGGCGTGTAGATGCTGCCACCTGCCGGCCACCAACGTGGCGTGCAGATGCTGCCAGGTGTGATTTGAGAGGTGATTGGGTTGGTGATGTTGGTGAGTTGCATGGTGAGTGTGTCGGTGAGCACCTGGAGGATTCGCCTCCACGGTCGCCTTTGTCTCCCCCAGTAGCGATGTTCACTCCACACCGCACCAGGAACTCATCTGAGGCTGAGTCGACCTCACACTCTCTCACTGTCTCACAACAACAACAACAACCGCCATTCGCCACTAAGTGTCGGTGACGTCACCACGACGCTTGTGCCAGGCCATGTGCACCTTGAGGCTACGTCAAGTGTCGAACGCCCGCTGGCATGAGGTCACGGGGCAGACCCAAGGGTGCCACTGGTCGACTGACTGAGATGACTGAGATGACTGGCTGATGCACCACCTGTGCCCCCTCTGAAGGGCGGCTGTTTGTAATTTGGGCGTTCGTAAGTCGAGGACTGCCTGTAAATAAAGATTCCGATTGTGGATGTGGGGCTTTCACCGTGGGGTGAGCTTGGCCCGATCTGCAGGGGCGTGGCTTGCACGACAGTGGGCGGGGCACAGCCGCGACAGGCGTGGCTTATCCAGGAAGTGGGAGGAGGAGTCTCGAGCCTACGTGGGGGCGTGCAATAACAAAGGGGACGTGGAGTGTCACCCTGGGTGACGCCTGCGCTGACCAATCGCAAAGGAGACCGCGATCACCGGACTGCAAGCCAGAGAGAAGCGCGCTCCTTTTAAAGTTAACAACAACATTGTTAAATGTAAGTAGCGCCTCTCTACTTTATTATTGTTTTATTTGTTTAATACATTACTTGTGGTGCCGTGAGTCGAGTGAAATGAGTCAATAACCTTGCTAGACATGGCTAAGCTTTTAATAAGGGGCGCCGCGGTGTCGAGATGTTAACTACCTCGCCAGGCCTACAGCAGCGTGGAGGTTCCATCCAGACCCTGACGCCTGCTCTGTATTTGTTTATTTTTTTTCCCCTGTGGTCACGTAGATTCTTCTCCTGGTCCTTCGGTTTTCCCCTCCACATTTAGAAACGTGAGTTCAGAGTACTTGGCTGCTATAAATGTCCACATGATAAGCCACTTTTGTTGAGCTATCATTTGTGTCCAGGTCGCTTCTGATAAGAGTTATATAGCTCAGTGGGCCTTACCTGGTAAATATAAATAGTTTATAGTTTAGTTTATAGTTCATAAGAACTCGTGACAAGGGTCAGTGTCTACTTCAAATATTGTTCAGGCTCTGGAGACCTCCAAAGTTATTCGTGATGTTATACATTTCGTTCGTTTTGAGCATAATCGCGACCTTATATAATTATTACGTGATACACACGCTGAATATACGCACACAAACATCGTGTACACGTGTGTCGTGCCCTCTATTGTCCACATAAACGGCTTGTGCTGACGAGAGAACGGTCTTAACGTACAATGTCGTGACATGTATCAGCCCTTTGTCGATCCAGCGTTTTGATAGAGGCCTCCCCCACACCATGTCGTTCGTGGGAGTTGTTTAACCATACTTCACCATGCCGGTCAATGCGGGTTTGGTGAAGTGAGGAGGCCCAGAAACTTGCATATGCAGATACGAGTTTGCCTGTGCTTGCATCTGCAGAATTACATTCTCACACATATTCAAGTATAGTTTAATACTTATAAAAATGCATTAATTCTTGAGGATTCCATAAAGTACTGTGGTAAAAATAAAACAACTTGATTTGAATAAATTTCGATTTAAAGCGTTCGTGACTGCAGGGATTCATCTTCTTGGTTCTTTCGGTAAAGTCACGTAGAAGGGAAATAATAACATAATAAAATCAAAACATAATAAAATTCTCACAACGTTTTGGCCACAACACAAGTAGCCTTCCTCAGGTGAAGAAACAGAACTGTCGGAAAGACAGCGCTCCAATGAACACTGCTAAGCTTGGCAGCGTATTTAAGCTGGGTGGGAGGAGCAGAGCTCCTTGACAAAGGAGTTTACATATCAACAGAAGAATTTAGCATTGAAGTAGCTGTGTTAATGTGATAGATTAGCAGGATGTTAAAGTCAGAAATTAGCATGTAACTGGGAGATTAGCATGATGTTAATGTGAGGAATTAGCATGTAACTGGTGACAGAAGTAGCTATGTTAAAGTCAGAGTTTACATATCAACAGAGGCATTTAGTATATTGACGCTAAAGAACTGCAACTACCCAACTATCATACAATAAACCGATGTGAAAGAACTAAATATAAACTACATCAATATAAATTTTGATTTAAAGCTTTCGTGACTGCAGTAATTCATATTCTTAGTTTTTTCGGTAAAGTCACGTTGAAGAGAAACAAACAAAATAATATAATATATATAAAACAATAAAAATTCTCACGACGTTTCGACCATAACTCAAACGGTCATCTTCACACCTGAAGACCTGAAGATGACCGTTTGAGTTGAAACGTCGTGATAATTTTTATTGTTTTATATATATTATATTATTTTGTTTGTTTCTCTTCAACGTGACTTTACCGAAAAAACGAATCAATGTACTCAATATATTCTCCACTAAGCTGAGCTACTAACAATAAGTTATTATACATTACACTTCTATGTCGCAAAAAATATTATAATATGCCTCCAAATAATATTTTTTATTATAAACTGCCATAGACAGACCCGAACATTGAATTATACACTGCGTTACTATACACTACCCTATACGTTAGATTATAATAATATTAGACTTGTAATATTACACTATGTATTATTTTACCAACCCTACTGTATACCTCACTGCTGTAGATTCACTATACAATTACGATACTGTATATTACCAAATAAATTATATTAAACTTTACACTGAGTACTTTGTTGAACAGGGAATGCTTTGAGCTTGTGGGTTGAATCCATCTGTGTGGAGTTGTGTTATTTCGCAATATGCAAGGTGGGGTCTCTCTGGGTTCCACTCACGCAAACATCTCAATGCAATGGGACCTTTCTGAAAATGCAGTACTTAGACGCAATGAAGCTTTCCTGGGTAACTAGTTAACATTGTAATAATTAGCATGAGAGATAATGACGTTCCCTTATAAGTGCCATTAGTAGTACTATCCTGTACTTTTAATGAAGACTATTTTACGTAGTTGTTTGTAAAAAAGTGTCCATTCCCAAAACTTCTTGACGGGCCCTCATACAGAAATGATATTACAATCTTACATGGAGATTGCGAGTCAGAGTGTTGTGAATAGTGGAGTGAACGTGTGGTGCAATCATTATATTGTTGGTGTGTATATACAGAAAGACCTATTTGGTGGGTAACATTAGGAAAATGGAGGTAGTTAGTCATTGTTGTTTAGAAACAAAATATTACTTGGGTGGATAAGAGGGTAAAATCGTACATGATAGGAACTGCAATATTGTGGAGTTCCGGTATAATGAGTTATAGTATATATGAATCTTATGTCACCTTAAGTATGCCTGTGCGAGTACACTCGTGACACGGGTGTCATCCGCGTGACCTTTGTGTTTTGTTTCAGATGTGCGAGAGCAACTCCGCTGCGAGTCATGGTGGTGCTGGGAGAATTGCCTTCACCATCGATGGCACTTCACCAGCACCCGTCTCAACCCCAACTCAATCCGGTAGAGTTACACGAGCGAAAAAACGTATCTCTTGTGACGTCTGTGGGAAAAAAATCCAACTGGCATGGTGCCTAGAAGCCCACGTAAGAACGCATAAGGAGACCCGTGAGCAATGGTGCGGCATATGTGGACAAAGGTTTAATCAGCCAGGAAAATTAAAAAGGCACATGAAGACCCATGAAAAGGATTATATGATAAAGGGTGCACCAGGTTTGGTGAATAACGGCAGTTTTGCCAATGCGGTGTTGAATCCACCATCGCCCTATGAGATGTGCTCAGTCTGCGGATTTTTAAGTCCTATTGAAATCCTGAAAACTCATGAAAGTCTTCACGCACAGTTCTTGTACAGACCGAAGCCTGAACATGATTACACTTCGACAAAAGATAGCGGCGTTAAGATAAATGACATGAAATCCAAATTTCTTGAATGCTTTGGCCTAGTTCCACGTCAACAAACTGCTTCACCAGTCAGTGAGAATAAACCATACGCTGCTCTCGATCCTTTTATGAGCATGAAAGTGTTGATGACCTTGCAGCAGAAGAAGGAAAAGCGAAGTAGACCTAAGTCCATTAAAAGAAAGAAGACCACCACCAGTGTCACCAATTGCAGCAGTAGCAACAGCCAGAATTCGGACATCAAGAGGATGGACTGCACGGAAGCAGGAGGCTGCGTGGAGCAGAGCATCCCCAAGGTGGATGAATCCAACCTGGCACCTTTAGGTACGTCCTAGTAATGCACACACTACATTTCATTTGGATGTAATTCATAATTTCACAAATTAGTTAATGTACGCATATGTTGACCATATCTGTATGCCTGCGCTGAGGAGTCTAGAGATCTGATGTGGTGCTGCTCGGATGTTGGGTTAAACCGTGAAACTCTGGGTTTTCTGTCACCGAACCACGATTAAACTGGCTTCTCATTGATGGTCTTATCCAGTTACCAAACACTTCTTCCAGCAAACACTTGGACCTACAGCCCCAGAGCCCACTTGGACTCTTTGATGAATACCTCGAGATGGGTACAATGAGCTCAGAGGATCACACTACGGAGTCAACGCGTTTTACTTTATTATAAAAAAAAAACACAATTGGGTATCATTTGATTATATTGGCACGTGTGGACGGCCCCTGTGTATCTGTCGGACATTGTTGTGGGAGGGAAATTACCCACACTTCGGGTTGTTGAAGGCAGGGAGCACATATGTAAGAGCTTAGATGTACAATACAACAATGTAATTTGCTGCACTGTCCTCTGCTGCTCACAACCCCACAATAACTATTGCATGGTCACCCATCCAACCAATTTTCAGGCTCAGCTCTCCTTAACTTCTGGGATCTGATTAAATCTGACGCATACTGGGTGATTTGGCCATAGGCACCAATCTATGGATATACTGTAACACAATTGTCTTTGAGCATGCGCATATGTGCATATGTACGGAGTTAAGTTTTAGAAACAATAGGAGCACATATTTGCTCCTCTTGTCTGCTAACCAATGCAGCTACATTGGTCAGCTTGGATTGACGTTTTTCCCCCTTACTATTTATTTAAAACTCTTGTGCATCATGTCCACTGTGGTTAACTGCTGTAATTTGTTGGCATTTCAGCCACAGTGCATATGCCTAAAAATGTGTGGTACGGTTAATGGAGTCCTCAATACAGGATGTGATCTAGTTATTATAGCCACCTAGTGGTGGAAAATGGTGCAAAAGAAACCCAGGTGAACCAGAGCTGAGCATTAAAGATGGTAGTGGCTGATCGCATCTTAGTGGCCAATGTAATGGACACGATAATTTTGTGAACAAATGACACGAAAATGTGACCATATTTTGGGGTCTCCTTTGACTAAAACACATTCAATGAATTGAAAACATGTTTTGTTTGCTTAAAGTAATCACAACATAACAGCATTAAGAGTGTATGTCTATATCCTGTTTCACTCATTATCCTATCCTTGCCCCCCTACCCATTCTCAAAATATACCCCAGTTATCCATATTCGGGTTTGCCACTCTCTTCGTGGCATCATTTCCACTTGCGCCATTGCTCGCACTGCTCAACAACATCATCGAAGTGCGGGTCGACGCGTGGAAGCTCGTAACAAAGATGAGGAGGCCTGTGGTTTCGCAAGCAAGAGGAATTGGAGCCTGGGCCGACATTCTGAGTATCGTTGCCACCCTCTCTGTAATCACCAATGTAAGTCGCCAGATTGTCCGCTCGCTTTCTCGCTCAATATCCCATCTTATGAGTGACATAACATGTCATGTTAGCCGTGTGGGTTCTTTTTACCATACTTCACCATTCTGGTCCTGGCAGGTTTGAGAAGAGGTGTAGTGGGGGACCAGGAGCGGTTCGGGTATCACTCGTCACTGATGTTAGTCGTAGCTGGAAGTCAATTGCATGTGTGCTGAATTCAAAGTGCAGTGCATGAATCACTGCACCACCGCTCCTATCCACTCTCTCCCAAAATCGCAAAAGGTAAAGCCTTGCAATTGCTTGCTCATGTCACTGCTGGCAGAAGGGCCTCAACTAAAGGTAGCTCTAGAGAACCCCTCTACACGGTATTTGGCCTACTCTTCCATGATGACCAGGCATGTTGTAAGATGTGGAATTACCTGCGCTAAAACAGTGATGAACCCATTTATATTGCTAATTGGACAGAGGTGGGGGAGATTTAAGAAAATGATCCATTGCTTCAACTGTTGTGTCAGGAGACTGAACTGACGACTGCCAGATTGCAAGTCCTTATATGGTAACCATTTCACTCTGGCAGCAACCCCCCAAATTGTATTTGTGAAAATTAATGTAATTGCCAAGGTAAGATGTTCAGAAGCCTTGGTCAAATCATTGCATGCTAAGTGACCGCTATCGCTGTGCCTCCGTATGCTAATTCCACAGTCATGCATCTTGGCGTTCACAACGGACATCATCCCACGCCTGGTGTATTATTATGGATACTCAGCAGAGTATGGCACAGGTTCGCCTACAATGCATGGGTACACGGAGGACAGCCTTTCAATTTTCAAGATCAGCGACTTCAAGGAGCAAAATCATCCCAACATCCTGCCAGCCTGGTTTGATCCGGCATTCCACACAACCTGCAGGTTTGTGCCATTCAGTGTCATGCCCAGCTATCGGGGGTGCCGTCCCTGCGAATGTGATGCACTGATCTCTGGGTGTGTTGTCCAGGTAGATGCGACATCCTTCTGGGTGTGGTGTCCTCCTGGCTCCGCCCCTTCCTGATTAGTCTGGTTCTCTTCCTCTTTTCACTCCGTGACTTTCCTTTTAAGACCCACACTTCCCCTAGGCCCCACCTCTGTTTAGGCCCTGCCCCTTACCCTGGACACAGGGTTTGGCTTAGTTGGGTAGTAAGGGGTTGTGGTAGGGTTGGGGGAGGAGTGTGCGTGGTGGGCGGGGACAGTAAAGGGGGTGGGGGGGGGGAATTGGAGGGGGGGAGCAGTGGGTACGGGTGGGATGGCTTCACAACCAAAGTCCCACTTAGAGAAATATAATAATAGATTGATATAAATTATAGCTCATTGTTACCCTGCTAAAGAGTAATGTTATTTATTTATCTATCGATCCACGACTGCTTAATTGAGTCTCAAGATCCCTTTTCAGGAAGACCGTGCATTGGGATTCCAGTTTAAGGTGGTTTTATGCATGTGGGATGCAATAAGAGGTCCTGGAGAACCCATGGTAATGAAATGAAGCTTAAAGGTCCACACAGACATGAAACCACTTGCTCTACAGCCATCTTCTGGTCTCCTCACCGCACAGTTAGTTAGGAAATTGATGCGATCTACCAACCCTTTTCTGTAACGTTTTTGAATTGCTGGCATACACAACTATAATCAATATAACCATATTGATCGATATTTAATATAACCTTACTTGACTATGACCAAATCACCACGAATACAGCTAATCTTAGATTCCGGAAGTCAAGCAGGCTTGAGCCTTGTTCGTGCTTAGATTGATGAACACCATGCACAATGCAGGTGCAGTAGGCGACTTTGGAGCTAGGTTGTCAGCAGTGGGTAGTTCAGAAAAAAATAATAGTTGTGCTATATTGTTCTCCCATTATCTGAACTCCCTACCTTCACCAACCTGGTACGGACCAGCGTGAACCATGGTCAATAGAGCCCCCACAAGCTGCACGTTGTGGGAAGGCCCTCTTTCAGAAGCGGATTTTTTAAAGGGCTGTGAACGCATATACCGTTTGTACACAACCACTTGTTCAATTTAGCGCCAACTCTACTTTCGAGGCACTTTGCTCAATATAGTCCATGCGTGCTTGTGGTTGTATGTGTGTAGGTATCCAGGTTATCGCTACCCGCCGGATCATCCCCAAGCCTACTCCGTCACCAAGCAGTACTGGCAAGTACTGACGGCAAAGCTGGCCTTCGTCATTGCCATGCAGGTACACATCAACATGCACACACACACATTCATAAACCCATTGAAAGATAAAGGTACAGCCCTCCAATTACTTGCTCATGTCACTGATGGCAAAAGGGCTCCTGCTATAGGGAGCTCACGAGAGACCCTTAAGATGTATTTGAACTGCTCTTCCACACTGGTCAGACGTCTTGGGAAGAGCTGGGAGTTCCCGCACTGAACAGCACCAAACTCAGCCGACCAATTGACTGGATGTATTCCATTTACACTGGTAGGTGGATAGAGGCAGTGGAATGTAAAAAAAAAACTTTCACCATTGTTTACACTGCCACGATCAAAGATCAATTCACACCCGCGACCTCTGGATTGCAAGTCTAGTGTGCAAAGCCTTACACTACTGCACCATCGTATAGACTCATCTGTGAGCAGTTGTTAAGGTCAGCAGAGCAAACCGTGATCATTGTCAATGGGTCATTACAGATAATGCCAGTAATGCTATTACACCTCACAATTGCACAGTATTTCTGAGATCACAAATAATAGTGGTAATACAATACGCTCTGTCATCATGCAGCAGACGATCCATGTTGTTTATGACATTTGTCACACGTAAGCATGTGTGCGTGTGGGAAGGGGAGCGGCTGCGTAGTTGTTCGTGAACTGCGCTACCAATCCTGTGTGACCGGAGTACTATTTCTGGCCACAGCCAACAACAGTGGAAAATATTAGAACCAGTGTTGAGCTTCCCTTAAGTTGATTCTGTCTTAAAATGAGTACTTGATGAAGTGTGTGAAAATCATCACTGGCGAGATAAAGGTGCACACCACCCCCGCAGGCACTGTGCCACCCTTCATAGATGCACTTGTCTCAGTCTGTGAAAGGCTACACAGGGAATCTTTGTAGTGGTGACATGGCCGAGTGTAAGTGTTTGCTGATTGTTGCGATAAATTTGCGGCTGCCCAGGTGAATACTGTGGGTGCATTAACTGCACATCAGAAATGTTGCCTGCTGCATAGTGAACGTAAAAAACCCATTAAGTAATTCAAAAAGTGCCTCGGTATAATTTGCCAAATGTTCAAAAATTACTCAAATGACTTAATTTAATTGGGAAAAACGACGTAACAATATAATATCCCTAGGCTTCAGGTCCCCGGAATAGTTGACCTGAGATGTAAAGCACTTTGAGATGCTGCCATATTATATTTAGTAAGCACCCTTTACATGCAAATCCTGAAACTGAAAATCCTTTACCTGTGTGTGGACGTGTGCAGCACGTGGTGTTACTCACGAAGGCCTGCATTGCATACATCATCCCGGACACGCCATCCCATGTGCGCGCCTGCATGCGCCGCGAGCGCTTCATCGTACAGACGATTCTGCAGCAGGCAGAGCTGGGCCGTCTCCGTAACACCCTCCTCACCGATGCCCCCAGCTCACCGCCATCGCCTCAATTCCACGTTGAGGATGAGCAGGCAGAGATGGGCCTGCTTCGCTGCTCGCTGCATAAGGAGTCTCCTGGCGTATTGCACCCACCCCAGCGGTGCCACATGGAGAATGAGCAGGCAGAGAAGACTGGTGACGACTCACTGCTGAAGGGATCCGAGGAGGAATCAAGCAACGAGGATTCGTCAACTGTCTTCTACAGCGTATAAATCTACTCTGACTTTTAAAGGAGGCTGCTATCCTAACTCTGTTTGCACGTGGACAAGGACATTGCAGTCGAGGACTATCTGTATATATATTAATAAATACGTTTATGATTTAACATGTCTCAATCATCTCATGTCTTTTCATACGAATCACGATGTGAATGAGGAAAACTAGAAATTATTGTTATTTTGTATATATTTTAAATTTTGGTTTAACATGTAGGCTTTCGCGCCCAATATCATCCATAGAGGTGTTTTTTGGATTAGATCGCATACATATATAAACGTGTCGTTAAAACCCGCCACCACTCGACACAGCCAACTAGTAGGGTTGTCACGGAAACAGAACAAGCCAATTCGTCACTGGTACTTTGGAGAGCCAAGCCACAACATTTACAATCGGAGTACGACGTTTTGCCAGTAATTACAACTAGCTTCATCAGGTGACAGCCAGATTTGTGGCACTCTCGCGCAAAGTGGGGGGGGAGATTACCGAGTCAACGTACATTATGCATGTGCATTATGAGAGCCCTTTGATCTTGTCCTTCCTGTCTATTGTGTATTAAAATAGCCGTACCAATGGTAATCCCTATTGAAGTATGCTGCCCTTTATAGGCATGCATTTAAATAATGTATTATTTGTTGGCACCCATGTTCAGCAGTAGCAGAACACACGTGCCAACAAGGACACTCAGTTGATTTTAATGTTGAAATTCTGTGCAAAACTAGCTACTACTGCCCAAGAATAATTCGAGAATCTATCGAAATTGGAAGAAAAATTTACAGTTCGGATAGCTACCGCCTTTCTGCTGTGTGGAAGCGACTCATCAAATAGTACATTAGATGAAACTCCGAGTACCCACTCAGGAGGTATAGTGGTAAAGCAGTGGAGGAAAAAAAAACATTTTTTTTAATTTGCCCTTGTTGAATGATAGAGCCGATACACACAGCAAGCGAGATTAAGAAAGCGCATCGGAAGAAATAACGAAGGAGAGAGAGAAGACAATTGCTTGCTGGAGAAGGAAAGGCATTCCTACCGAGGGAGACAAGTTGACAAAGATTTTGATAATGGGAACCGGTGGCGTGGCTCGATCTTCCCTATGTACGCAACATGCTACCGAAAGAAAACAGAAAATCCTATTCAAAGGCTAAAATAAGCTCCATTTTTTGTATAAGAGCCCGATAAACAATAACCCCATCCATAGACTGAGGAAGAGAGGGAAGAGCCTGAACAAAGGGGAGGAGATTACGACGGAGATGGGTTGGAGAGAAGGGGAGAGGGGAGGCCGTAAAGGCAGCTGCACATTCAAGGAAAGCGGTGTAGAAAGAGTTGAGCGGGGACATGCAGACAGTAGAGACAAGGGTGGAGAAAGAGGAAGGGAGGATCTTTCAGTGCTCGCTACAGGAAACCCACAAAACTGAATTTCCTAAACTCGTGTCGCCTCCGTGACAGCAGCACCACCAACGCCACAGACTCACGCTCCCCTAATCGACAATACTATCTCCATTGCCGACCAGCCACGAGATGGCTGCTCTCAACACCTCGGTCGTGGTGTAAGCAGCAAAAGACTTCCAGCTGGTGAGCAACTGGCCATTGCGAGGGTTGGAAAGAAACTGAAGCACGGGGCGACTCCCACAACCTTCGGGTATTTCCAAACTGGATGACGTCTTGGGATGAAGCTAGAAGTAAGCCAAATCTGCACTCAATAAATGGGACAAAGATTCCAGAGAAGCCTCCAGAAATGTCACAGGAGGCTCGGGTGTGAGAAACCAGACTCCATGTGGGGTCCTCCAGACCTTTGCCCTCCAGTTCATCAACATTTGTAAAAGCAGGACGTCTCAAAGGCACGTAGCATGGGTGAGGTAAGAGGTTGAGAACCACGTTCCGAGATTAGGCGCTTTGACAGGTTGGGGTCCGAGTTAACGTTTAATGGAGCTCACCCTACGACATTATGGATAGAAGGGTAGTGTGCCGGCACAATCCGGACACCCTGCTACACCGAAACACTCTGCTGCACCAAACTCCCTGGTACAGCTAAACACTGGCACGATTGCGCTCAAATACACACAAACTCTCGCTCGGCCAGTTGGTACACAGGTTGTCAGTTGTGGGGGACGCGGGCCCCCGGCTCCCCCCCCCCGGGGGAGGGCTGATCTCGGGAGGGCTGCGGGCTCCGGACTCCTCGCTCGAGTGAGAGCAGCCGCTACTCGACTCCTCGCTCGCGGTGAGAGGGCTGCCGCTCTCCGGCTCCTCTCCTCGCGCCGCAGCCCCTCGGGTCCGCGGGTCCTGTTTGTGGGGCATAGCTCGGGGCTGGCACGTGGCTGCCTGGAATCAATCCGTCGCTTCTCAGCCACTCAAACGCGACGTCTCCGCTCACACAACCCCGCGCACCACTCACACGAACTGAACGGGGGATCAGGGGTCAGAGGGCAATGACGTCCTTCGCACACGCGTTGCCGCCGATGCCGGGCAATGGAGATTGTTTAAAGGGCTGCGGGGCGGGGATTTGGAGTCAGTTTTAGAGCGACACACCAATCGCACGCGCGGGACGGGGGGGTCGGGGGTTAGAGGGCAGGGACGTCACTCATACACGCATAGCCGATTGGGGGGCTGTATTGGAGATTATTTAAAGGGCTGTGGGGGCGGATATTCGGGATTGGTGTTAGCCCGCAGTCACGAAAGCTTTAAATCGAAATTTATGTTAAGTGTAATGTGTTGGTGTTAATAAATAGTGTTGCCTCCCAAGAAGTTGTGTGCGCCTATCTCAGCCCATTACATATAAGTGTAGACATGATTATGTAATTCTTGTGTTCATACAAGTGTAGTGACACAGCGCTGACTGCTGTCCAGCAGCGGCAACTGCAGTGGAAAGTTTGCACACACGCCGTTGAGCATATATACGGGTATGCCGGCCGGGCAGAGGAATTGGGGCAAGGGTCATGGAAGACCTCATAGGGAAGCCTCTGGAACCCTCTGGTCGGTTCGAGAAGGGAGGCGTGGATAGGGCAGAGCCAAGCCGCGCCGAGTAGAATATAGAATATAATATCAGCGGAGAGCGAGAGCTCCGGGCTGCCGGTTCTGGGAGTGGACTCGTCTCGTCGTCGCCACCGCATTCGCCCAATCATTGCGTGGCCAGACAGTAGCTGGCCTTCTCGGTCGACGCCGTCGGTGCAACACGGACAGGGTCGTGTCTAGGCCGGGCTCTATGGCAACGTGGTCGAGTGAGGCCGGAGTTGGTGTGAACAAGATAATAAAGAGACGGTGTCTCCTGCAACTACCTCGTCTTCGACAGTGTGTGCGACACACACCACACGTCGGAAGGAGAACACTTCACAAGTATAAATGCTGCCTGTGTCAGTCGAGTCACATTTGCTCTAATTTATTTTGGTGACCTAAGACAGGAGAAGCAAAATGCACTTCTTTAGGAAGTGATATTTTTTTCATAATGCAGAGGCTGTGCCTGATACACATCTTTCATGTGTTGTTTGGCAACCCTGGTGCCCAGTAAACGCCATATGGCCAGATCTTTGCATTGAATTCCAAGTATTAATTCCTCCATACTTGTGCACAGTTGAGTTTTTATTCCATTCCCTTCATGAACCATGTCTTTGAACTTTACATCATAGTAAGATAGTACATGCCGATGAATAATTAATAGATGCTTGAAAACATCTATCCCCAACCATCTGCCTGTGTTTGGCCTAAAACCCAATCACCCAGAATGCCCAAATTCACCTTACATACTCTAGGAATGTAAGCAGGTTAATGCTTGTATATCCATCACAATCATCACCCCCAAATGTGAAGACATGTCACGAGACTCGCTGACTTTTCTTAAAATACTTGAGAAATACAAATCATAGCTGAATATTTTCAATTCCATGTGTATAAGCCTTTGTCTCAGATTTATTGTAAAATAAATATACATGTACAATATAAACATTCAAATATCAGAAAATATTTAATGTATGTTGAATTTCTTTCACACTGTACATAACCAACCATGCTAAACAAGACATGATAAAAACAATCCAAGTCATGGGTTGCATACAATATGCAACTTTGGTTTATTGATTACAAGTTACATAAAAGGTTCTGAAATTTTACAATACAGGTATAGTGCAATCTAAATAAGCAAATGTACTTTTACAGTGATTTCCCAAATGTTTATAACTACACAAATACTAGCATGTATGTTCCCAATAAAGTAGTCTCCTTCCAAAATGGATAAAACCAAAATAAGTTTAGTTGTGCTCACAATATTTTTCACATATCCGTTCTCTTTCAAGTGACATTTGAGTCTGCATGGATTTGCTGTGCAAAATACTGCTGCAACCATTCACTAACTCCAACCCTGAACGAACTTCATCACATTTTTCCAATACTTTGTTGTGGCACTTCCATTAACAGGGCAATTACTGTGCCCCATGGGCCCCACAAGTTCACAAGTAATTGCGATTCACACCACAGCACCTGAAGTACCATTGATGTTTAACAACCATGAATTAGCAGGACCAAGCGAACGTATCCTTCTGAGTACAAACCTCGACCACCGCCTTAAAATGCAGCCATCCTTGTTCTCCTTGATGGTGTCAACCAGCTCTTTCAGACGCGACAGGTGGTACACGGCCCTGAGAAGAGACACGATTGAGAGAAAATTACTTGGTTGACTTATTATCATGGTGGAAGCCAGAAAAATCTCACCAAGTCTCAGGCGGGTTTGGCAGTGATATTTTGCAAATTTCATCAGCGAGTGGTATGTGAGAGGAAATCGGAGAACCCGGTGAAAACAGAGGGAGTAAAATGCAAAACTCCGGATATAGATTCAAGATTCCATTGCTGTATTACTAACTCCTGGTTACCTAGCAGCCAAAATCTATAATATATGCTATTACCAAATAGTCTCCCATCCAAGTAATAACCAGGCTTACCTGCTTAGCTTATAACATTCATAATCTGACATCATACTTAGAGGCGGTGCAGCCTCTATGCTGTGCGTGAGTGTGAATATAAAGATAAATTCACAATGGCGTGGAGGGGTTTTCCCAGGGACGATCAGCCCCTAGGAAGACGTCCGTGTTGAAGCTGCCCGGGGAGGGGGCCTCCAAGCCGGGGGATTCCAACTCCATGCGCGCCCTGCTCAGCAGCTCCTCCAATGAGGCTGTGCATCAAGAATCACGCATCGCACGTCACAACCACATGGGTGGCCGCTCAGTCGTCTCTGTGAGAAAAGACTGAATATGTACCTGAAAACATATGAAATGTCATCTGCTATATACAGACTATATATATATACACACACACACCTAGGGATCTAAGGTCCTCTGACACGGGCTCCTCGTTGGCTACATTCGTAAGGCCGGAGATGTCCAATCTTTGAGCCACTCTGGGTACTTTGGTCTGCTTTGCAGGCTCTGAGCGGCACCTGCTCTCTTCGTGCTGGTATCCGTCTCGTGGCTGCTGGTCTGGGAGTCCACATCGCAGTCACGCAGCCAGGCCGGGTACCTGAGCTCAGGAATGCTCGTGATCCCCGACACATCCAGCTCATCCTTTTGGCTTGTCAACCACCTGGGATAGGTACTTGTTGCACAGCCGCCGTTCGGCAAGTGCTCACGCCTAGTTGCTTCACTGCTCCGTAAGTACAACAAAACATTCTTCTGGTTAGAAAAGAAATAATTTTTGGGCTTTGCCGACTCATTTAATGGCATCAGGGCCTTGTTGCTTCTCGCTGTTGAGCTCAACCGTTCAGTTGGCTTATTGCCCCTCACCAATGATGCGCCGAGGCTGTGCGCGGTGACCCCGAGAGATGACCGCTTGCCTCTGTGCGACACTGCAAGGTCTCGGTGGGCGCCAGGCGAGCGGAACAAGGACTTGGAGGAACCGTCAACTGGCGCCTCTAGGAACTGGTCCGTGGTTAGACTGACTGTCGGGCTATAAGCCATGACCGCTGCAGCGCAGCAGTGAGGCTGCACGTGCCCGAGATGAGGTCCTCCACAGGCAGCATGCCACCTGCAATGTAAGACCCACAGACATTTTACTGGTACACAATGAATTTGCTCTCCCCTAGATTCCTTGACCCCTGAACGGCAATCCTGCAATGTTGCCTTACTTTGCACCATCAGTAACTAATGATGTTATCCGTTTGTGGAGTTTGTGAGAATATGGGATAAATCAGTGCATGAGCTGTTATTGTTTAAACTTCAGATGTGTCCAGTCTAGGATCTGCAAATTTTGACACAAAGGTTGGAGGATCACTTATATTTCACAAACTTTACAAACTCGATAATCAGTGAAGTTGCTGGAAGACGACAGGAGAAAGAAATGCATGCTCCGACCTATCTGTTCAGACCTATGCTATCCTCTCATATGCGTGTGCTTACTGTGGATAGTTTTCTCTGACATAAAATGAACTCATTAATGGAATTTGCCAAGCATGCCAGTGTGGGACTCTCACGAAAATGTATCTTTAGACCTTATTAAGGGTTTTTTTCTAGGGGAATTACATTACATTCATGATAGCATAGCATAATTGACAAGCACCCAGTACAAGCAAATAAATGGGGTTCTCCTCTCCAATTATCCCCCCTCCAGTCAACTAGCTTCGATACCTTATGAGACCTCCTTTGCCAGTAACAAGATATAGTAATAGGTTTTTACCCTTTTATCTGGCACAAAAACTGACACCTTTATACAAGGGATCATGTTTGCGATAACCACAACGCAAGTAGTCAAAATGCAAACAAGAAGACGCTAAGAATAAGAAGACGCCTTTTTGCGTCTTCTGGTCCAACACCAGTGGAGACTGGGATCTCAGAAAAGCCATCTCGGGTATGGACCAATCAAATTCAAGGACAGTGCATATTATCAGAGTTGTCTTTTTTGTTTGCATTTTGACTACTTGTGTTGTGGTTATTGCAAACATGATCCCTTGTATAAAGGTGTCAGTTTTTGTGCCAGATAAAAGGGTAAAAACCTATTACTATAGCTTCAATACCATTGCACCGCGTGCACACTCGATAGCCACTCGAGTGCAAGCACCACGGAGCGATTCCTCGAGTGGCGAGAGGCGCAACCCACCTTCATCCACACTGTGCATCCTCCTCTCCTCCGCGCGTCTCCGCTCCGCCATGCTGCGCGGCGCTGTGCTCTGCACGTATCCTGGGTGGCGGTGACGCACAGATTCCGCTCTGCTCAAAGTCCTCGATGTAGGCGTCCAGCGCACCGCTCGCCTACGAGCAGCACTGCTCTCCGCACACCACAGGGCTGCGCTAGCCCCCGCTTCCGGTCCGGAGCAGCGTGCTGCCCAGGCTGCCGCGAGGGCTTGTGTCCGTCACCGTGCTGTCGCCCGAAGGGCTGTTTGTCTCACCAACGTTGCAGTACATTTTGTACGATTTGGGATGCCTGGACCGGATGGGGCCAGGGAGAGGAATGGCTGTGGCTACAAGGTCACCACTGGTCCTGGTATGGGGGGCACCATGAGGAGCTGCTGTGTGCGGAAAGTGGGTCCGCTGTCGCAACGCGATCGCATGGGCCAGTGTCGACCACTTCGCGTTAGGTCTCTTAAGCTACTGTGGCTGTTGTCCTTTTTTCAACAAAAATTCCAGCCTTTCCCATGGTTTCCTTCATCACACCTGCAAGCTCTATGTACAATTGAAGTGTCATAAATGCACTACCTGCCTACTACTACATTATGAATGATATACATTTAAGAATTAGCTGGAGACAACTCCATGTTTAAAACACACTGTATTCAAAAGAGAAGGCTTAACATTTAACATTGGTTAACGTTTGGCATGCACACCTGCATATAAAAAAATTACCGTACTACTAATACAATGAATGCTAAATATTAAGTGGTATTACAGTAGTATGACTACTTATATTTATATATTATCGCACCTCCGAAGAGCACGGTTGGCTTTGTACGATGCGAAAGAGGTTCAACACACATACAGAATACAATACTTTCCGAGCACATTATGCGTACCGAACCTCCAAGTTCCTTACCCTACCCTGAATAAGAATGTGTGCGGAGTACAGCTCCTTTTTAAATCCATTGCTGGCTGACAGCTGTCCCATGCTATGCAGCTCCCAGGGGGAGGGGTTATTTACCATACTTCACCACGCTGGTCAGTGTGAGTTTGGTGATGGCAGGGGGCTATAGAAGTGCATTACAACCATGTACTGAATATTGCTGCACTGATGGCAGGGGGCTATAGAAGTGCATTACAACCACGTACTGAACATAGCTGCATTGGTGGCAGGGGGCTATAGAAGTTCATTACAACCACGTACTGAATATTGCTGCATGGATGGCAGGGGGCTATAGAAGTACATTACAACCACGTACTGAATATTGCTGCACTGGTGGCAGGGGGCTATAGAAGTTCATTACAACCACGTACTGAATATTGCTGAACTGGTGGCAGGGGGCTATAGAAGTGCATTACAACCACGTACTGAATATTGCTGCACTGATGGCAGGGGGCTATAGAAGTACATTACAAGCACGTACTGAAAATTGCTGCACTTGTGGCAGGGGGCTATAGAAGTACATTACAACCACGTACTGAATATTGCTGCACTGATGGCAGGGGGCTATAGAAGTACATTACAACCACGTGCTGAATATTGCTGCACTGGTGGCAGGGGGCTATAGAAGTACATTACAACCACGTACTGAATATTGCTGCATTGATGGCAGGGGGCTATAGAAGTGCATTACAACCACGTACTGAATATTGCTGCACTGGTGGCAGGGGGCTATAGAAGTACATTACAACCACGTACTGAATATTGCTGCACTGGTGGCAGGGGGCTATAGAAGTACATTACAACCACGTACTGAATATTGCTGCACTGGTGGCATGGGGCTATAGAAGTGCATTACAACCACGTACTGAATATTGCTGCACTGATGCTCGCCACGTGAGAGCCACACAGCAGGACAATGCTATACTGTACAATATTGAAATGATTCTCCTACAAATACTAAACATTATTGTCTTAACAATCAATACTACTTTTAACATGAACAATAACTAATAAATGCACGCGTAGTAATCGCCGTGCTAACCCTTAGCGTGCAATGTGAGCAGAACTTGTGTTGTAAGTCGTACCCAGTCCATTACCGCGCCACACACTCCCATTAACAAACCAACGACATTTACTGAATGTCCTCCTCCTTTACACGGCACAACCAGACAACACTTTGCACACCGAAGTGTCCAAGCCGCGTGCTGAGTGAAGCAAACCCCATTCACTCTGCGCTCAGCGTTCAACAAAGTTGAACCTGGCTCGCCCTCACGCCTGCCCATCTCTCTCCGTCTCTCACCGGAGATTATTCCATTGATCGTCTTCGCCTTGCCGTCCAGAGATCCGTGTGGATTATCCGTGAGGGTAGTTAAAGGTCGCGGTTATTCGGAGAAGTTTTTTTAATTAATTTTCCCGCCACAACCGCCGCGTCGCCAACGGCCGCTGAAGGCGATGTCCGAGACGCGCGGCCTGCGCATGCGCACTGAGGGTTGAGAGAAACCTGCGGGGAGGGGCAGCGGGGGGCGGGGAAGCCGCCGCCGTTGGCCACACCCACATTCTGGCCACGCCTATATTGAACCGACGTCACGGTGACATCATTCTGGGTCGGACTTTATCGTGGGCTGGCTGTGCACGCGAGGAGCTCCTGACTTCTGACTCTGAATTCGAGAAAAAATCAAAGATTCACGATGTCTACCTTCGTCGAGATAGGTAAAGTTTAACGTTAGTGTTAGAGATGTGTGTTTGTGTTAAATGTTGAGCCTGTGGACAAAACTGCTGGGGATGTGCCAGATGTCTCCATCTAACGTTAAGGAGGTTGGAGCCTGGATAGTGCATACCAGGTGTTACAGGCTACATGATGGGAAGCAGAAGGCATTCTAGTAAAATAGGTTTTTGTTTGTACGTTAATGCTCCTCCTTTTCCTTTACCAACCCATACTCACCGGCATGGTGAAGTATGTGCAAATAACCAACACGATTCGTGCGATCGTCAAGAGGCTCTCCAGCAGGGGATTGGCAAAAGGCCGTACAGGAGCAGTTTTGTGAAAAATCATTGATTCTTTCATAATGTACATCTATGATTTATTATTATTGTTCATGTGGGTAACCTCGGCGAGGGGGGAAGCAAGGTCGGGAAGAGCGGGGGATGGGGCCACTTTTGACCACGCCCATATTTAGGTGACGTCACGCCCTTTTGCTGTGACGTCACTATAGCAGGGAGTTATCCTTGGCTGGCTGTGCATGAGGAGCTCCCGAGTTATAACTCACAAGATCTGAGATTAGACCAAAGATTCATGATGTCCACATTTGTTGAGATAGGTAAAGTGTAATGTTCGTGCTATGACAGGGCTTTGGGCCAGTTTTAAATATTGAGATCTCGTCAGTGTTTTAATCGGACGCTCAGCAGGGTTTGAGCCAGGATAGTGCATAACAGGTCTAAAAGTGTGGTGTCGGGCTACATGGTGGGCAGCAAAGGGCAGTCCATCAAAATTGGTTGTACTATACATACTATACGTCTTCACCAACCCACATTAACCAGAGTGGTGAAATGTGGATTTGAAGCTGTCGTGACTGCAAGGATCCATACTCTTTGGTTCTATTGGGTAAAGTCACGTAGGTAAAAAATAAACCAACAAAAATCACGACGTTTTGGCCACAACACAAGTGGCCTTCTTCAGGTGAAGGAACAGAACTGTCGGGACGACAGCACTTCAATTGAAATGTGGTCAAGTAACCACCATGATCTGTGTGGTCACGGGGAAGCTCTCGCAGAAGCTGACAAGCTTCCATCTTGGCAGTAATTATGTTGCCTCTTTTTTACTCTCAGCGTCTCTGCAGCGCTTGCAGCGCTCGCACTCCTCGCCCCATTCACCCCCACCCTCCCCCTCTCTGACTTATGTAACTGCCCTAACCCTGGTTTCTCTCCCACTTCAGTAAAACAGTTTCCTTGCTGTGGTTGTCACACCTGATGATGAGTGCTTGTGTTGCATTCGAAACGTCGTGATTTATTTCTATTTCTATTTTTTTTCACCTACGTGACTTTACCGAAAGAACCAAAGAGTATAGCTGACAAGCTGTCAGGGCAAAAATGACTTTGCATATTCCAACTAATATTTTTTGCCCTGGTTTGTGTCTGACCATGCTGGGCACGGCTTTGTTAAAGTGTACGATATTCAATGGGGTAAAAGTCCCCTAATGGTAATACAACTTTATACCACAGGTGTACTCACACTGGAGCAGCGTCGACATTTATGAGAAAGCTTTACACATGAGTACCATGTGCGGTTCTTTACCGACATTCCCATCCCTGCACCTGCCTCCCCTGTCCCTAATGCAATGAACCCTCTACCCCCACATTACCTATGCAGAGCTCGTGGAGAGAATGAATGAGGAGGAGGGAGCGGAGGGGCATGAGGCTCAGCCTTCAACGGTGCCGCAAGACTTTTCGACGTCATCATTTCAATCTACCCTGGCCCAGGTACGATGCGGCACAACGTGGATTTGCACTGCCTATAAATTAGCTTGGCTAATGTCAAAGATGGGAGATTCCTGGTATTTACAGATTTAGTTGTTGTTTGCATTCGCCAACTAATGGGCCCCAAAGTGTAGACATGGCTGCTCCTCATTTATAGATTTGCAGCCTTTGCAGCAGTGCGTTTTGGTGACTATACTGTGCTGATGAGTCCGAATGAGGATTACACCGGTCCACAGTTGCATATCACTGCATAACTGCTGCTGTTAGTCTGTCACATTTGCTCAACTTTATTTTGATGGTGGTTTAAGATAGCATTACCACAATGCACTTTAGAAAATACTGATGTTTTTTGTATAATGCACAGGGGCTAGATGCTTTGTGTACACATTTCTCCAGGTCTCTGGTTTCCTCCCATAGCTAAATGACACAGTGTAACTGGTATTGGCCAAACGTACCAATGCTGAAAAAATACATGCAAATTATTCAATTGGAATTAAACTAAGCAACTTCGTTCTCGACTGCAAAAAAACAGCACTTGGTAGGACCCTACTTGAAAATAAAAATGTAAACTCATTGAGGTTTTCCTGGGTAAACAAGTACATCATCATAGCAATAAACAACTTGCATACAAATAGCAGATTAACTTATGTCCTGATACATGTATCATGAGCTTATGAATAAATATACATTTCATGCATAAGCTATTACATCTCTCATATTCGTGTGTGTGCTTGCCTTTGCGTGTAGGACACTATCTACTTTTGCGATGGAGTCCGTCGGATCGATTTCATCCTCGCGTTCGATGATGAGGTCTATTCTCAGGACGCCATCAACAATCAGGTGAGAACGAGGAACCTACAAATAATGCTCCACCTTCCTGCACCCAGCATTATCACCCCTCCCCACGTGCAACACCACACGCCTCTAAACCTAGGTTTGACGCAGTGGTGCCAGCTCAGCTCTCTGACTGCTGAGTCACCCTGCCACCTCCATACGAGTCTTTAAATCCACAGTATACATCCTTTATCAAACTGTATCGTCAACTGCAGACCACGCTAGTCAATGAACGCTAGACTCCCATCACTCAACTCGCACATCCATACCCTGAACCATACGCCTCACTGCTTTGGCGAACAACAATCAATTATCGTTACGTATCACACTCCATCCACAACTCCTCAATAAATACACCACTTTCATATTGCACACACCGACACCCAGACATAACTTACAGGATATATGTAATATCCACATTCTAACTGCCAAATGGAAAACTATTATAACAGTGCTGAAGTACCCAGTATGCATTCTCTGCAATATTGATGTTTTTGTTTATTTTGTTGCTATTGTACCCACGCACAATGGATCTATCTCCCTTGTAAAATAGCAAAGCAACTAGCTAAGTGAGACCATCCCTGTAACAAATAAGGTAAACTCAAAGAGTTGATTGACAAAGAGCTGTGCAAATTTTTATTTTATTAAGGTCTGCTGAAGTGACACCGACTGAAGCAGTTCAGTGATGCTACTTTGCAGAGCCGTTCTCTGATTGATTCCCATGTGAGGCTCTACTCACTGTAAGAGTTCAAGAAGTTTCCTCACCTCTTGACTTGACTCCCACAGTGACACAACTGAGAACAATGTATAACACAGATGGTCAATTTTGTTTGACAGAAGAAGAGGACCGAATATCAGGCAAGCCTGATGAAGATGGGGCTAGATCTCGAGATTGAACCCAAGGAGGTAAGTTTCCTGCGTGTCTCTCTGCTATAGATGACAGACACTGTATACAAATAAAAAGGTGTTAGACTGTGATTGCTTCATAATTTCACTGCTGGCATACATTCCTTGAGTAGGAGCGCTAAAGATCCCCGCTGGAGGGTATATGGCCTACTCTTCTCTGCTTGCCAGACGTCTTGAAAGAGATAGCGAATACCCATACTTTACCCCACCATGCACACTCTTAAGATGGATTAATTGTGGCTTACCCATTTATACTGGAGGGTATAACAGTCTCCACCTTAATGTGGCATGCCAGCTATTTATACTGTAGTAATAAGTGTTCGATAACTGCACGTACGTTATGCAATTTGCTTTTGGGTTGTGCCACACGTTGATCGGCACGAGGTGCTAACAACACGTGACACAAGCACGAAAATCCACGCGGCCGTGGACACTCTTCCAAATGAGACCATCCTGTTCCCTTGAACTCTCACCTGGTCAAACAAAGTCTAATAAATACAACTAAATGCACTCATCTAGAGTCTGACGATGAACTTCGTGCCATCCACTAGGAGTCGGTGAGCGGACCCACCACCTTTGTGAAAGTACACGCGCCATGGAACCCACTCACCACCTATGCCGAGATTCTACACATCCAGGCAAGATTCTGATGGTCATTGTAATGATGATCATGATGATGCCGATGATTGTGATGATGATTGTGGTGATGATTGTGATTATGATGGTGATAATGAATGTGATGACAATAATGTTTGTGAAGATTCATCATGGTTGTGATGATAATTGCGATGATCATGCATGTGATACAGAGTATGATGGTGAGGGTGATGATTGTGATGATTATAATTTATGACGTTCAACGATAATAATCGTAGCACTGACATTACGAGATATCGAGAGACGTAAATATACAAACGGATTAGAAAAACGTACATTTGGAAAAATATGCATATTAGCAACATATTGACTCTTTTTAGAAAAGTGAATGGGCTCGGGAAGGGCACGTTGCTTGAAGGGATGATGTCTGCTGGCCGAAAATGACATTGGAGTGGCAGCAGAAGGAGAGAACGTGCCCAAGATGATGTATATCATAGAGATGGCGAGATAAGATTGGCTCATGTGCGTGTGCTCATGACTGGGGATATTGGTGGGACAACTTGAAGAGTGGGTGGGATATGCAGTGGAGGCTTTTGGCATATTAATTGTTGCATTATAGGACTTGTTGTATTATAGGACTTGTTGTATTATAGGACTTGTATTATAGGATTTGTATTGAATGTTGTATTATAGAACTTGTTGTATTATAGGACTTGTTGTATTATAGGACTTGTTGTATTATAGGACTTGTTGTATTATAGGACTTGTTGTATTATAGGACTTGTTGTATTATAGGACTTGTTGTATTATAGGACTTGTATTATTATAGGACTTGTTGTATTATAGGACTTGTTGTATTATAGGACTTGTTGTATTATAGGACTTGCATTATTATAGGACTTGTTGTATTGTTGGACTTGTATTATAGGACTTGTTGTATTATAGGACTTGTTGTATTATAGGAATTGTTGTATTATAGGACTTGTATTAGAGGACTTGTTGTATTATAGGACTTGTTGTATTATAGGACTTGTATAGAACGTTGTATTATAGGACTTGTTGTATTATAGGATTTGTTGTATTATAGGACTTGTTGTATTAAAGGACTTGTTGTACTATCGGACTTGTTGTATTATAGGACTTGTATAGATTGCAACAACTTGGGGAGACCTTCATCCATTCGTGGACTGATTTTGGCTGATGATGATTCCATGTGCTCGAGGCAAAGGGTTTAATACATTTAAAATCAAACAGGTGCCACTCAAGGAGAGCGACCTCCCCCAGGTGTCAGGCTCAGACAGTGGGCCTCTTCACTACCTGGGAAATATTCACCACCTGAAGCCGGGAGCCGTGCCCAAACAACCGGACTATTTCACGGCACCCTACCGGCGTTCGCAGCAGGACATCTATCCTATAAAGGATCATGACGTCCTCATCCCACCGGCCGTACGCAGCCAAATCGTACGTTTGTATCAATAATGCTGTATAAATAATGCCAGAATGGGGTGGTTTTTTTGCAAAAACATGTTAATTTAAAAGGGTTTTGTCGTGTTTTTATCATTTTAATTAAAGTTTTCAGCTCTGTATCGCAACTTGCGATCTCTGAGTGACATGTGGTTAGAAGTGTAAATCATTATGGTTTATTAAGAATGCCTGGATTTATGATTTATGGGTTGTGGTAATATGTGTCCCTGTAGAGAAAGCTACCAAATTTTTGGGATGCTTAACCAGGAGACATGGTGAGCTAGCAGCCCCACCCTTTGTAAGTCCTGCCCACATTATATAACCACGTCCCCTCAATCACTCTCCCCTGCACAACAAAAGAATGAAAGACTACTGTTGATATGGTTCTTGGTGAGCAGGTATCCTGTCGAGCCAATATTGTGGGCATTTGGGGTTTTGATAGTATTGTATTCTGAATAAATTGCCTTTGTGCATGGAAAGCATGCATAAAATGTCTCCTTGAAATCTGGATATTGTACTTGCTGAAATCGGTACATATCTGCTTCAGTTTTTGGGGTGTTCTATGGACCTTTCCGAGTCGGGACTCAATAAGAGTTGTGGGCCCATTATAACTGTGTAGGCTGGTGGTGGTTGGAGAGGGGGAAACATTTCAGAGTGGAGTGAGTCAATAATAGCTTACCCACCCAGCCCTATGTTTCATGCATGTTATATTTGTCATGTGTGTCATGTGTGCTCACACAGGTCCACTACATGCTGCAAAACCCCATGCCACAAGACAGCACGAACATATTAAATATCAACCAAATGATTGAAAATGGCTGCTATACTGCAGCCTATCCACTGCATGACGTAAGTTGTTGGGGGGGTAGGGGGTGGAGGGCACACTGACACCCTACGGGAGGCCCAGGTACGACACCTGAATTGCACACCTGTATAGGACGCTATAGCATAGTCTAAAGCTTACCACATACTTAACATTAGTGTCCCACAGAGATGCGCCGCATAGGTGTCCAGGTTCCCCAGCTCACTAAACACACCTCTGATTTGCATGGTTGGCTACATACGGTGCAAAAGAAGTTCAATATCCATGCATTGGAAAGGACTCCACGAGCACTCTAGAGAGCCATTCTCAAGGGTATTTGGCCGACTATTTCACGTGGGACAGAAGTCTTTGGAAGAATTAGAAGTACCCACACTTCATCCCACAACACGTGAACAACCAATAGATTAACTGTGGGTGCACCCATTTACACTGCTTGCTGGGAAGAAGCAGCGTGATTAAGAAACGTGGTCATTGTTTTAACTGTCGTTCCCATGAAATCAAATGGGCGACCTCTAACTTTGCAAGTCCAGTGCAGTGTGCAACACCATTACACCACAGCAGCGCCACGGCAGAGTTTTGGGGGGGTGGAGCTGGTAATTTGTGAATGTCCATGCAGTGTTTGTGACTAACAATTGTTTTCCCCATGTCAGAGTGAGTCTGTTCATCCCACCAAAAACCCGAACACGCTGGGCGACCGCAACACGCTGCGACGGGAGTGGGCGAGAGCCGGGCGCTCTTTCAAGGAGCAGCCTCTTGACCTTGTGCGGTAAGTTCATGCCCTATCCACTGCTGGATGAAGACTTCCCCAAGCCTTCGCCATCTCTCCCAGTCTCCTGATGCAACGATCCATGTGGCTCCTGCACACATGCTGATTTCATTACTTAAATCTCTGTGGTGCACATCCTCTCAGACGCATTCCTTCTCTTGACTGCCACATCATTCTTAGTCTCGACCACAGGCCATCGTACCTCTTAGGGACGTGCCCTGTCCAGAAAGGTCCTAAGGCTGGACTTGAATGCTAGCTGGGAGTTGATAGCACAGACGGCTGGGGAAATGGAGTTCCAGAATAGCATTTGCCCATGCCTTCCCTGCTCTTCACATTTCCCTCCAGCCCATGGTCCTTGCTTACATATTCGATAGCTACACCACTGGTGCCATGTGCGGTTGGTGATGTTTGCGCTGTGTGTGCGAGTGATGTTGTCGGCACAGGTCATACTTCGGGGAGCAAGTGGGGCTCTATTTTGCATGGCTCGGCTTCTACACAAAGATGCTGATCTTCGCTGCAATCGTCGGCCTGATCTCCTTTTTCTTTGGAGTATTCAGCAATGACCGTGACATCACTAGGTACTGGCCCGACACATGCATACAGACAAATGCATACAAACACACACACACATACACTCATGTGTCAGATGTAGAACTCACACAGATCTCCTGTATAGCAATACAGACTGAACAATGAGTATCAGCAAGCACCTACTAAGGCTATACACAAGTATATATACACGTAAAGTACATATAGACATACATATACACTTATATACAATCCCATGGGATGCTGCCATGGCGTAATAGTTACATTTCTAGAATTGCAGTTTATAGATTTCCAGTGCGATCTCCTGGCATGGCAGCTGAAATAATGGCTAGGTTTCTTCAGTTATCCCACATATGCTCAGCAGTATAAACGGAGACACCGCAGTTAGATGATTGGCAGTTCAGATGTGATGGGGTAAAATGTGGGTACTCCCACCGTGTCCAAGACGTCTGGCCATCATGGACGAGTAGGCCAAATATCATCTCGAGGGGCAACCTAGAGCATTCTTTAGTGGAGGGCCTTCCACCAGCAGTGGCATGAGCAAGCAATTTCAGGGCCACATCTTTAACATTTCACTATTAAAGTACATATGCACATTGTATACATATACAGTACAAATATAGTACATTCAATATATTGTATATGTATATATGTTCCAAATGTCTCTGTTTCTAAAAGTAAATCCAAAAAATCAAGCCTAGCTACAATATTTCGGACAATCCAGGGAAAATTAAACATTGTTTTGGATTGCTCAGAAAACATGACATTGCCCATTGTGACGTCACTCACGACGACACGTATCACGTGGCATCGGGTTTCGTCACTCTTGTTCACGTGAATATATTGTACATTCTTACGAATTGTAAATAATCCGAAAATCAAAAGCAAAAAATATTCAAATCCAAAATGTTTAAATGTGAAACGTATCCTTATAATACGACTTACACACATAGACTCTTTGGAGCTGCATGACGGACAGCGGGGAGCAAGTGCAGGAAATACATTGCTGTACTCTGTGTCTGGAGTCTTCGCTTCCCATATTCAACCCGTACTGACCAGTGTGGGATGACTAGAATTAAATAGCCCTCATGACCCACGAGGTGTGGGGAGGCCCTCAGCCAGAAGTCGATTGATAAAAGGGCTGTAAACACCCCTGGAAATCAATACATAGAGATGTTACACCACTGATATCAACGAAAATTATAATTAAACATCAGCAAATACCTTCTTTGGTTCTTTCGGTAAAGTCATGTAGAATGAGAATAAAATAATAAATTGATAAAATAAAATAACACAATAATATTCTCACGACGTTTCGGCCACAACACAAGCGGCCTTCATCAGGTGAAGGGACGAGACTGTCTGGTAGGACAGCGCTGGAGTGAAAGAGCCACGTTCAGATCACGGCCTTTAAGCTGTGTGAGAGGAACAAAGCGCCTTGACAAAGGAATTAGCATATAATTTAGCATTGAAATGGCTGAATGATTAGCTTGTGACTGGTCACAGAAATAGCTATGTTAAAAGTTAAAGCATACACATCCGCAGAGGCACCCCTTGATAAAGGAATTAGCATAGAATTTAGCATTGAAATAGCTAAGTTAAAGCATACACATCCGCAGAGGCACCCCTTGACAATGGAATTAGCATAGAATTTAGCATTGAAATAGCTGAGTGATTAGCTTGTAACTGCTCACAGAAATAGCTACGTTAAAGTCAGAGCATACACATTTACCGAGGCACTTAGTACAAATCAAACAGGAGAATTTAGCATTGAAATAACTAGGCGAATTTAGCATTGAAATAACTGAGTGATTAGCTAGTGACTGATCACAGAAATGACTATGTTGAAGTCAAGGCCTACACATCTGAGCTATTCACAGTACTATATAGTGAACCAATAAGAAAACGTGCCAGTTTGTAGGTGGGGGAGTTGATAGTAGCTGCCATCGTTGAGAACTACTCAACGATGGCAGCTATACAAAAATAAAAAGAGATCCCACCAACAGCCTGGTCACCAAAACGAACAAAATCATCTCTGATTCAACAGCATTAATTGATGAGATCAAACAGTTCTCGTTGAAACCCTCTGCTGCCAGACCACCAAGATTATATGGCCTTCCAAAGATACACAAAGAAGATACACCCCTTCGTCCCATTGTCTCTACTATCAACTCCCCCACCTACAAACTGGCACGTTTTCTTGCTGATATACTGCGACCTTTCACTGGAAAAACCACCTCTGCGGTACTAAATTCTACTCACCTGGTATCGACAATCAAAGGCATTTCCCTGTCCCCAAACGACCTGCTTGTCAGTTTTGATGTGGTGTCCTTGTTCACCAAAGTCCCGGTACCTGACACCATCGCTATCATTGAAGACCTGGTTCATCAAGGACTGCATACTGATGTACCCCCCCTGGTGAGACATTGCTTAACCAACACATACTTCACCTGGAATGGAACTTTCTACAAACAAACTGAGGGCACCCCAATGGGCTCCCCCCTATCTCCGGTTGTAGCCAACGTATTCATGGAAAAATTTGAAACTGACGCCATCCAGACTGCCACTCTACGCCCGACCTTATGGAAGAGGTAAGTTGATGACACCTTTGTCATCTGGCCACATGGCCAGCCTGCTCTAGACCAATTCCGCGACCACATCAATTCCATACACCCAGCAATCAGATTTACCATGGAGGTCGAAAAAGATGGCAAACTACCCTTTTTGGATGTCTTAATTAAAAGGAGACATGATGGTTCAATGAGCCACTCTGTCTACAGGAAAGCTACCCATACAGATGCTTACTTGAAACCGGATTCCCACCACCATCCATTCCAGAAGAACTCCCTCATCAAGACTCTATACCATAGAGCCCAATGCATTTCCGACCAGGAACACATTACCAGTGAACTCAAGCACGTACACCAGGCTCTCAGGGCTAATGGCTACTCCGACTACACAATCCGCAAAGCCATCACTCCAGTCATGAAGAAGGATCCTCTTGTGGAGCCACTCAAAACCATCACCTTACCCTACATTGCAGGGGTCACTAAAAAGATCTCCAAAATCCTGAATAAACACAAGATCCAGGTCCGATTCAACACAGTACATAAAATCCGTGATTTAGTTCCATCTGTAAAAGATGCTGTTCCAGACATACAATACCCGGGCGTTTACAAACTAAAGTGCCTCTGTGGTAGTAGCTACATTGGAGAAACCAAAAGACATATCTCGGACCGCATCCGCGAACATAAAGCAGACTTGAAACACGGTAGGACGAACTCCTCTGCCGTGGCAGATCACTGTTATAATTCAGTGGGCTCACATGACATTGACTTCTCCAAGACGGAGGTTCTTTGCAAACCAACCGGCTACCATGAGAGATTCGTTCATGAGGCCATTCACATATACAAGCACAGAGACAATTTCAACCGAGAAGATGGATTCTGGCTTAGTAACCACTGGAAAGATGTTTTAAACCATTTCTGTTCTTAATTAATTGTATTTTTACGATGACCTTCAGACCGCAGCTCTTTCGCCAGCATTGACTCTTAATACCTCTCACACCACGGTTAATGGTATGGTTTTACAACATGGAGTATAATAGCGCCTCGCAGCTGTCTCTCTCCCCCTCCTCTGTTCCGACCATGGACGAACTCGTCCGTCTGAACGGGGCCCGTAGCTATCCGTGGTGCTAAAGTTGAGGGTAAGAATCCACCCATTTTTTCGCCATATAGCATTGTGATATATAACGACTTATTGTTGGTAGCTTAGCTGATTGGAGAATTATAGAGTTTATTGATAACATTAAGGTAATTTATATTTTAGTTTTTTATTGGTTCACTATATAGTACTGTGAATAGCTCAGATGTGTAGGCCTTGACTTCAACATAGTCATTTCTGTGACCAGTCACTAGCTAATCACTCAGTTATTTCAATGCTAAATTCACCTAGTTATTTCAATGCTAAATTCTCCTGTTTGATTTGTACTAAGTGCCTCGGTGAATGTGTATGCTCTGACTTTAACGTAGCTATTTCTGTGAGCAGTTACAAGCTAATCACTCAACTATTTCAATGCTAAATTCTATGCTAATTCCATTGTCAAGGGGTGCCTCTGCGGATGTGTATGCTTTAACTTAGCTATTTCAATGCTAAATTCTATGCTAATTCCTTTATCAAGGGGTGCCTCTGCGGATGTGTATGCTTTAACTTTTAACATAGCTATTTCTGTGACCAGTCACAAGCTAATCATTCAGCCATTTCAATGCTAAATTATATGCTAATTCCTTTGTCAAGGCGCTTTGTTCCTCTCACACAGCTTAAAGGCCGTGATCTGAACGTGGCTCTTTCACTCCAGTGCTGTCCTACCAGACAGTCTCGTCCCTTCACCTGATGAAGGCCGCTTGTGTTGTGGCCAAAACGTCGTGAGAATATTATTGTGTTATTTTATTTTATAAATTTATTATTTTATTCTCATTCTACGTGACTTTACCGAAAGAACCAAAGAAGATGAATCATTGCAGTCACGAAAGCTTTAAATCGAAATCAGCAAATACATTTTACTTTGGAAAATGCTTGATGTTGGAACCCATAATTTAGTCTGACTTTGTTTAAAGGGATGGTATGACACATTCAAAGGTGGCATGACCTTTAGGCAAATTATATTTCTCATCCAAGTGTACTATGCCCATTAGTGTGTTTATGTTCGTGCGTGTCTATGTGTGCAGTGGAGAAATATGCAACAACACCATCGGAGGATCCCTGGTCATGTGTCCCCAGTGTGACCAAAAATGCACCTTTTGGAGGCTAAATGATACCTGCGAGACTGCGAAGGTATCACACAAATACACCATCGATGTTCCCTCTAAATAAGGATACTTATTGGTTTTTGGTGCTGTGCATCATTATCACAAAGCCAACTCACGTTGCTGAGATTGTATCATTAACATTAACCATGATCACTAGATTGCAGCACATCATGCTAAACACTATGCTGCCATTCGTGTGGGTGTTAAAAATTTTTATACTAATAATACACGTGTGATCATTTTTAAGGTAGTTAGTTATAGTTTTAGCAAATAGGGCATTTTAATGGACTAAGTCGATGGTTAGACAAATACATGAAAATGAATGCATCGTCACATCCCAGCGGGAGTGCAAAAGTTACTTTGTCTGAGTAAATCCGACACGATGTATTTCATGAGTATTTCTCCACGATCAATACAAGTGGACAAAGTATTTTGAAATCTGAATTTCAGTGCTAATTAGTTGACATGTCATGCCGAAATAATGATTATTCACTTTAAAGTGTCAGAAATGTATGTCCACAATCATGGAACTGCCTATTGCTTATTTTGCTCTTTCTGTCACATTTATACAGATTTGTTTGATACATGAATAGCGCTATAATATCAGACATTGTAGAGCATTGTCATCTCCACAATTTAATGGATGTTTCATGAGTGATTAATCTATTTTAACTTAAAAATCAATCGATGCATCATTACTTTCCTGCTGTTGATATTGAAAAGACGTGGATGCTAAGATTTAAGGTTTAATTGTGACTAACACCTCTGATTGTGCCGTTGCAGACTTCACACATGTATGAAAATCCGGTCACCATATTCTTCGCAGTTTTCATGGGACTTTGGGGTAAGTGATGCTAAGCATTGGCACACATTGTCCAGACACAGTGACAAGTATCAACATGTTTGCAATGATGATGAGCACATTTGGCCACATACAGTGTTAAAGAAGTTCAACATACATACGTACAACCATATACAGTACCATCATGTCTTGCAATGTTCGTATGCAGTGATCCTGACAGTCCTATTATGAACCCACTGCTCAATGAGGGCAAATTTGGACCATGACTTGCACACATTGTCCTACTCTTACGAATGATAACCGATAATCTTTAATGTCCACTGTGAAGCAGATGGTGTGTATTTTTGTGTAATTAATACACGGGCAATATTAATCAGGGCAGCCACATAATTTGAACCACGAACCTCTGCAACAAGCAACGAATGCGGTACCCCAAGGCGATTCCATGAAAAATGCAAAGTGGCCAGGTGGCTCAGAGTTCAGAGTGCTGCGTTGCCGCCGCTGAGATTCTGTGTTGAAATGAAAGTGGCCACCTGCGATTAAACCAGTTTCTCAATTATAGCAAGATGATGGTCTCAACTCAGTCACCGATATCTGCACAACAAATACAAAAAATCCATAATGTTAAAGTTGGTTCTGTACTTAATTAGGCTACATTCCAGCTCTGAGAATAAAAATGTTAGCTTGACTATCACGTAACAAACGCTCCTCTCCGTGGCAAAGCATTTGGGAAAGAGCTACCCCTACTGTGTGGACCAGAGATCACAGAGGTAGCTCTGTGACATTCACTTTTGTGTAACGTTTTGTAACACGAAGAGCAGCACTGCTCTGTTATAGATCCAAAGGAAAACTCAATCTCATGCCATGCCACTCAGTGCAAGTGGGATAAAATTGTGGCAATGTACCAAAAAAAGCCAATAAAGGTATTTATGAAAGAAAAAAAAGTACTAATGAAGTTACTTTGAACATTACATTTAACAGACTACATTAGGTAACCTTTGAACCCTTGAGCAATCGATAGTGAAATTACTTTTCTAAGTAAATCCTCCCCGTGTGGTGTGTCGCAACAGCCACGGTGTTCCTGGAATTTTGGAAGCGTCGCCAGGCATCGCTCGCGTACCGCTGGGACCTGACGGCAGCGGCGGAGGAAGGAGACCCCATCCGGCCCGAGTACCTGGCTCGCTGCACGACCACGAAATGTAACATCATCACCATGGTAATGCTTTTTGCTGTCACCACGGCGACTACCTCATTGCACACACACACCTCTGTTTTGTAATGTTGCATGTGTAACTGTTCACTGTTTTCCTAGTTTTTCTTCTAACATATTTGTTGGCCTTTGGTCAATTGTGTTTTCCTCCCAATATTATCCCGATTGTCCTATCGGCATCGTTATGAAACAATGTCCATTTGGAACTCTATGTTATGGAAAGGTTTGCTGAAGCAGATGTTACATAATTACTTATAAGATCCCTTCAAGTGAACACACACTAGAGGGTGGCCCTTTCGCATCAGCCCTGCTACAAAGAAATGTTCATGATGGTCAAACTCATCTTTTTTAATTCTGAAAGGTGAAATTTGTCCAAATTAAGAAAAGAAACAAATGTAATATTGGTGACCAGGCTGATCGGCTTACTACTTGGTTTTATTGGAGGCAGCTGCCTGGATTAAAACCAAGAAATACCAGCTCAACTCTCAGACATCAGGACCATCAAATCCATTCCTTTATATCATCGCATGCTTAACTAGTAGTGGGGAAAACAAATAATAGTTCATCAGTCAACCTTAACGGCTCACACTAACATTGGTCACTCCGACAGACTAATCTATATACAAATGCTTTTCCGTCTGTGTCCGTGCATTGTGAGTGCAGAAGGAGGAGCCTCATATGCCTAAGAGGATACTGAGGTTCCGATACTGCCTCTCCGGGATCATGGTGTTGTTCTGGGTGAGTCCGCCAACTCAACAGCAACATTGAACCCCTTCTCCTGATCCAGTGAGCTATGGCCAAGTCACCTGCTATGTTCCTCATCTTGGAGGCGAAGCAGGTTTTGAGCCTGGGTACTGCACGAATGGGTAACCATCATGCACAAAATGGACTGTAGGCTGCTGCAGAGCTACCTTGTGGCCAACAGAGAACTGCATTCTTTTGCTTCCATCCTTTACCAACCTGTACTGGTGTGCATGGTGAAGTATGGGAAAATAACCCTGACAACCTGCACAGGTTTGGGGAGGCCATCATCCAGCAGTGGATTCATATACGGGTTATACACATATATATATATTTTTACTTGACCCAATCCTAACCTCCACACTCTGCTCCACCAGTCAGAATCGCTCTCAAACTATGTTGTTCCTCCTGTGTGATCCATTGAGTGATTACAAAGTGGGGGTATAGATACATGCATAATTATATAACTTACAGCCCTTTGTCAATCCAATCACCTGAAATATCTACAGGTGGCCCAAGGCAATGAATACATCATGAGCCGTATCATGTTATCCACCTGCTCCTGTCAACCTCGATTTGGGTTTCTCGAGACTAGTCCTCGGCCTTAAGGCCAGATGGAAAAGATTTCCTCAGCTCCTTGGCCTTGAGTGTGTGGCCTCAGTCCGAGGAGTTTTACTAGAGGTACCGACCTTGACACTGGCCTCATACTAGCGCACCCAACCTTGAGTGACCTTGACACTGATTGTGGCCTAAAAAGCTGCCGCCTTGGCCTCACCTTGGCCCTGTGGCTTTTGGTCTCAACTTCACATCTGAACGTGGCTCGAGGTCAAGCAGGGCCAGGGATAGTAATTCCTTTCATAACCTTGCATCATTTTCTACAATTGACCACGTGACGTTACCATTACACGTTCATTGTGTGTGATGTTAGCGAAACAGCTCAGGTTTTGTTTAACATGTAGGCTTTTCGCGACCAATATCATCCATAATATTTTTTTTGGATTAGATCGCGTAAATATGTGTCATTAAACCCACCACCACCCGACAAAGCCAATTAGTAAAGTTGTTCACGTAAACAGAACATGCCAATTCGTTACTAGTATAGCAAATTCACAATATCTACAATCTGAGTCCGACATTTTGCCAGTCATTTGGTTCTGCTGTAGACAAACGAACTGGCACCTCCTGAGCCACACCAGGCTAGCTCGGCACAGCTAACTCACGGCTTGGTTATATAGTGGAAAAGAGCTACAAGACTGTCAATCTCACCCACCTGTGTGTTTCTTGTGTTACTGGCAGATCCTCCTGATTCTTGCTGCAATTTTGGGTGTGGTTGTTTACCGCCTGTCCATCTTTGGCATACTCTCCTCGAGTATCCCCAATCATGTGACCAAGATCAAGGTGATCGGTGCCCTACTCACACCTGATATGGTTACCACCATCACGGCCTCCATCCTCAACATCGTAATCATATTACTACTCAACAAAGGTTACGACAAGCTGGCCCTCGTCCTCACTGATCTGGGTAGGTGTCATCACCATCACGGTTTGCATATGTTTATTTTATTATACGCCACAAGAGAACACATGTAAATTTGAAGCTTGGATAAATGTTGTGCATGGTAAATAATGTCGCTGTAAAAATGTCATCATGATTTTAACCTTGCACCATGGGGCCATGAATAGCAGCATCAGTGCATCATCCAGTCACTTGTTCAACTACTGCCTGTTTTTGTCAGAACTCTCTTAAATTTTTCCTCCAGTTTCATTCCGATTGGGCTATCAGAATCGTGTCTTGAGATGAAGTATCCAATGGGATCTCTTGTAGACCAGTGCAACCCTTAATGTCATGAAATGGCCCTAGAAGTGAATATCACTGAGCTACCTCTGAGACCCTTCATTCAAGTGAACTCTGGTTCACACATTAGGGGGAAGCACTTTTCAATCCACACTACTACGGAATATAATGTTAATCTCGTAACAGTCAAATTGCTCATTCTCACAACTAGAATTTCACCAAATTAAGTGATGAACCAAATGGTGTATGTTACAAATGTATATGCCATCATTAGTAACCGTCCTGAAGCCATCAATTCACTGCACTTGAGAACACATGTTACCAGAGGCCGCTGCCTGGATTTAAACCCAGGATCTCAATGGTGCCAACTTAGCACTCTGATTTCACCTCTCGATCCATTGAATCACTGAATGTAATTGTGGGCTGACCCTCACTGCTGCATTGCTACCTTCTAGTCAGCTGTCAGCTATCTGCTTGTGTTGCTCATGTTGCCAGCTACTGAGCCCTTTATTAGTAATTTATCCTGCTGAAGCCTGCACCCCCTCTGAAAGGTGACCCATGATAATTACTAAGATACACATTATAGATATTTGAGAATCAAGTGCACTGGCTTTCAGACATCATACGGACAGTGTAAATGGCTTAATTGCAAATGGAGACTGAAGGACACTCCACAGGGCGAATGTGGTGAACAACACCTGGTAAACAACTTGTGCACTGTCACTCATTCCCCAGCAACATCTTTGAAATTAACTTTTGATCTTCAAATTCATTTTAATGGATATCAAAGCACGTTACATTGTGAAATGTTGCTATTCCTCAATGCGGCATCATTATCAGTGGCTTCTCGTAGCCTGTGTGCCAGAAACTATGAAAGTAACATCAAAACTGATTGCCCTGTTTGATGTCTGTGTCCCTGTGTGCCTTTGTATCACACCCACAGAGATGCCCAAGACGCAAGGAGAATATGAGTATCGGCTGACGTTCAAGAAATTCTTATTTCAGTTCGTCAACTTCTACTCGGCGTCTTTCTACATTGCATTTTTCAAGGGGAAATTCATCGGCTTCCCCGGAAGCTACACTTACTTTGGAAAATGGAGAATCGAGGAGGTGTGTAGATCTGAGGGGTTGGCCCCTCTGTTTTCTATGCTGTTTGTACAACATTTTTATGTTTTACTTTTGTAGTTGATATTTTTCCCAACAATTGTCTTCACACCGTGCTGTTGGTGAAATGTCGAAATAAGGACTCTTTCTTTTGGAACTCTAAAAGGCCTCATTGTCTTCACACCTGGTCACCAGCTCTAGCATTAACACAGTCTCCGGAGTAAAACAGTTTTCGAAACCAGACTTGAGAGAGCACGAGGTCACCACGAGCAGAACACGTGTTAGACTGATGCAATTGGTAACCCAGTTAACTTGAGGGTGTTAGTTTATCACATATTTTGCAAGTAGTACCCTTGTGGTCTCTCATTGGACATTTTCAATATACCGTATTTATCAAACGCCATTTATTTAAAATTATATATTTGATCATCCTTAAAAATGTACAGTATTTCAGCCCCCCTCAAGGATATGTTTAGCCACTACCTATGACTCACTGTGGCGCAGTGGAGCACGTTGTGTTAGAGAACGGCCCCGTAATATGATATCAAGAACGAATTCTGGAGTAAGGAATTAAGCAGCATTGCGTTGTGCACACGTTAAATCAATGTCATTAAGACAGTGTTAATGACACGTAGTTTAACATTTACATAATTGCCATTCAGAGTCACCCTGAGTATTTGCAGTCACTCTATGCTCGGAAGAAAGTCCATTGCCCAAAATGTGCACCTGTTGCTCATGTTTCTGTTTGAAGGCAGACTTGTTGACACATGAGATGATTATAATGAGTACATTTGGTGTTATATTAAGGTGCTTACTTCTCCTGCTGCAGATTTGTAGGAAATCGTCACGAGGGCGATTCATTGATTGATATCCTCTCAAAAACAATACACATAAAGGATAAAGAATACAGCTTATTATTTAAGTGCCTCTGTGTTTTCTACCAAATTAATTTCATGTTTTACGATTATTATATTTACTAGACGATGCTCTTGAATTAAACTCACCTGATACTAAACACCAACTGCAGTATGCATGTTGTGTGTTGAACTTATTTTGCACCGTACACAGCCTGCATCGGATGTGTGGGGGAAGGACAACAAACAAAACATTATCAGATGCGCCACCATTTTCTTTATTTAAAATACATGAGGGGGAGGGGGAAAGTGTTTCTTATAATCTGGAGAATATTGATATTCTTAATCACTGTCCCCTCTAACATATGGAGCCGTCAGTTTTGCAGTGTGCAATTGACTGAAGAGAAGAATGTGAGAGGATCATTAGAAATGATGTGTGGTATCCATATATGTATTACCCAATATTTCATATCTTCAGTGTTTAACCTGAATCTATTCTCCACCTCATCCCCCCTCCAGTGTCCCCCAAACGGCTGTCTCTTTGAACTGACTTCTCAACTCACTGTCATCATGGTAGTGAAGCAGATGGTTGGCAATTTTCAGGAGGTCATCATCCCGTAAGTATCGCATGAACACATGATAGCTGTGAAGTCTGATTACGGCGTTTCCTCGTGTAACGCGGTAGATGCGTTCCTGAAAATTTCCGCGTGAAGTAAAAACGCGCAAAGCAAGGAATTACTGAGTTAATCACATTTTCACAGTACATTCAACCTGCAGTCATCCCATGGTGGGATAAATAACTCAGGCTAGGCTGCCGTGTTACTGTATCATTCGGCATCCTTTATCAAACTGCTCAGCCGCGCAACTCAAGACAGTCGTTCATCGTCGACTGCTCAGGAAAGCATTATAATGGCCGCGTTCGGCGTTTTAACAGTGTGCATTCCACATTATAATGGACACGTTCCACGTTGTGTGAAAAGTTTTCCCAAATATAAGAACCATGTTACAATGAAAATGTGTTGTGTGAAAACGCATTCAGCGAAAAGTCGTGTCGACAGCTTGTTAGCAGTGTGCACTGGTTAAGCAGTGAACACCAGTCAAGTGGACAAAGTTCACCTCGTTAGTATCATGCGATATTCCGATCAGACGCTTCGTACATAGTTTCATAATATTAGACAAGCAACTCCCATGACTGAAAGAGTGTAGTGGATTGACAACGGGCTAAATGAAAAACAGCTACTACTTAGGTTTTAGCAGTTGTTTTGTACAGCTCTCTGACATGTTTTGTGTCATACCGCATATTGTTTGGCATGTCTTGACGTTTCGCTCCACATGCTTGGGATATTCAAATGATACAACCTAAAAACGCAGTGGAAAGCTATGAAATAGCAAACCTAGTGTTGATGAACAAATGGATATGCACGTGTGTAAGGGTGTCTCTGTGTCTGCACATGCGTACCTCCCTCCACAATTCCCCAGATGGTTCAGCAATTGGTGGGCCCAGCGTCGGGCCAAGCTAAGGCCTGAGGCTGTCTACACGCGCTGGGAGCAAGACATGGACCTACAGCCCCAGAGCCCACTTGGACTCTTTGATGAATACCTCGAGATGGGTACAATGAGCTCAGAGGATCACACTACGGAGTCAACGCGTTTTACTTTATTATAAAAAAAACACACACAATTGGGTATCATTTGACTATATAGGCACGTGTGTACGGCCCCTGTGTATCTGTCGGACATTGTTGTGGGAGGGAAATTACCCACACTTCGGGTTGTTGAAGGCAGGGAGCACAGATGTAAGAGCTTAGATGTACAATACAACAATGTAATTTGCTGCACTGTCCTCTGCTGCTCACAACCCCACAACAACTGTTGCATGGTCACCCATCCAACCAATTTCCAGGCTCAGCTCTCCTTAACTTCTGGGATCTGATTAAATCTGATGCATACTGGGTGATTTGGCCATAGGCACCAATCTATGGATATACTGTAACACAATTGTCTTTGAGCATGCGCGTATGTGCATATGTACGGAGTTAAGTTTTAGAAACAATAGGAGCACATATTTACTCCTCTTGTCTGCTAACCAATGCAGCTACATTGGTCAGCTTGGGTTGACGTTTCTCCCCATAATATATATTTAAAACTCTGGTGCATCATGTCCACTGTGGTTAACTGCTGTGATTTGTTGGCATTTCAATCACAGTGCATATGCCTAAAAATGTGTGGTACGGTTAATGGAGTCCTCAATACAGGGTGTGATCTTGTCATTATAGCCACCTAGTGGTGGAAAATGCTGCAAAAGAAACCCAGGTGAACCAGAGCTGAGCATTAAAGATGGTAGTGGCTGGTTGCATCTCAGTGGCCAATTTAATGGACACGATAATTTTGTGAACAAATTATACGAAAATGTGATCATATTTTGGGGTCTCCTTTGACTAAAACACATTCAATGCATTGAAAACATGTTTTGTTTGCTTAAAGTAATCACAACATAACAGCATTAAGAGTCTATGTCTATATCCTGTTTCACTCATTATTCTATCCTTGCCCCCCTACCCATTCTCAAAATATACCCCAGTTATCCAATTCGGGTTTGTCACTCTCTTTGTGGCATCATTTCCACTTGCGCCATTGCTCGCACTGCTCAACAACATCATTGAAGTGCGGGTCGACGCGTGGAAGCTCGTAACAAAGATGAGGAGGCCTGTGGTTTCGCGAGCAAGAGGAATTGGAGCCTGGGCCGACATTCTGAGTATCGTTGCCACCCTCTCCGTAATCACTAATGTAAGTCGCCAGATTGTCCGCTCGCTTTCTCGCTCAATATCCCATCTTATGAGTGACATAACATGTCATGTTAGCCGTGTGGGTTCTTTTTACCATACTTCACCATTCTGGTCATGGCAGGTTTGAGAAGAGGTGTAGTGGGGGACTAGGAGCGGTTCGGGTATCACTCGTCACTGATGTTAGTCGTAGCTGGAAGTCAATTGCATGTGTGCTGAATTCAAAGTGCAGTGCACGAATCACTGCACCACCGCTCCTATCCACTCTCTCCCAAAATCGCAAAAGGTAAAGCCTTGCAATTGCTTGCTCATGTCACTGCTGGCAGAAGGGCCTCAACTAAAGGTAGCTCTCGAGAACCCCTCTACACGGTATTTGGCCTACTCTTCCATGATAACCAGACATGTTGTAAGATGTGGAATTACCTGTGCTAAAACAGTGATGAACCCATTTATATTGCGAATTGGACAGAGGTGGGGGAGATTTAAGAAAATGATCCATTGCTTCAACTGTTGTGTCAGGAGACTGAACTGACGACTGCCAGATTGCAAGTCCTTATATGCTAACCATTACACTCTGGCAGCAACCCCCCAAATTGTATTTGTGAAAATGAATGTAATTGTCAAGGTGAGATGTTCAGAAGCCTTGGTAAAATCATTGCATGCTAAGTGACTGCTATCGCTGTGCCTCCGTATGCTTATTCCACAGTCATGCATCTTGGCGTTCACAACGGACATCATCCCACGCCTGGTGTATTATTATGGATACTCAGCAGAGTATGGAACAGGTTCGCCTACAATGCATGGGTACACGGAGGACAGCCTTTCAATTTTCAAGATCAGCGACTTCAAGGAGCAAAATCATCCCAACATCCTGCCAGCCTGGTTTGATCCGGCAATACACACAACCTGCAGGTTTGTGCCATTCAGTGTCATGCCCAGCTATCGGGGGTGCCGTCCCTGCGAATGTGATGCACTGATCTCTGGGTGTGTTGTCCAGGTAGATGCGACATCCTTCTGGGTGTGGCGTCCTCCTGGCTCCGCCCCTTCCTGATTAGGCTCGTTCTCTTCCTCTTTTCACTCCGTGACTTTCCTTTTAAGACCCACACTTCCCCTAGGCCCCACCTCTGTTTAGGCCCTGCCCCTTACCCTGGACACAGGGTTTGGCTTAGTTGGGTAGTAAGGGGTTGTGGTAGGGTTGGGGGAGGAGTGTGCGTGGTGGGCGGGGACAGTAAAGGGGGTGGGGGAGGGGGAATTGGAGGGGGGGAGCAGTGGGTACGGGTGGGATGGCTTCACAACCAAAGTCCCACTCAGAGAAGTATAATAATAGATTGATATAAATTCTAGCTCATTCTTACCTTGCTAAAGAGTAATGTTATTTATTTATCTATCAATCCACGACTGCTTAATTGAGTCTCAAGATCCCTTTGCAGGAAGACTGCGCATTGGGATTCCAGTTTAAGTTGGTTTTATGCATGTGGGATGCAATAAGAGGTGCTGGAGAACCCATGATAATGAAATTAAGCTTAAAGGTCCACACAGACATGAAACCACTTGCTCTACAGCCATCTTCTGGTCACCTCACAGCACAGTTAGTTAAGAAATTGATGCGATCTAACAACCCTTTTCTCTAACGTTTTTGAATTGCTGACATACACAACTATAATCAATATAACCATATTGATCGATGTTTAATATAACCTTCCTTGACTATGACCAAATCACCACGAATGCAGCTGATCTTAGATTCCGGAAGTCAAGCAGGCTTGAGCCTTGTTCGTGCTTAGATTTATGATCACCATGCACAATGCAGGTGCAGTAGGCGACTGTGGAGCTAGGTTGTCAGCAGTGGGTAGTTCAGCAAAATTAACAGTTGTGCTATATTGCTCTCCCATTATCTTTAATCCCTGCCTTCACCAACCTGGCACGGACCAGCGTGAACCATGGTCAAAAGAGCCCCCACAAGCTGCACGTTGTGGGAAGGCCCTCTTTCAGAAGCGGATTTTTTAAAGGGCTGTGAACGCATATACCGTTTGTGCACAACCATACTTGTTCAATTTAGCGCCAACTCTACTTTCGAGGCACTTTGCTCAATATAGCCCATGCGTGCTTGTGGTTGTACGTGTGTAGGTATCCTGGTTATCGCTACCCACCGGATCATCCCCAAGCCTACTCCGTCACCAAGCAGTACTGGCAAGTACTGACGGCAAAGCTGGCCTTTGTCATTGCCATGCAGGTACACATCAACATGCACACACACATTCATAAACCCATTGAAAGATAAAGGTACAGCCCTCCAATTACTTGCTCATGTCACTGATGGCAAAAGGGCTCCTGCTATAGGGAGCTCAAGAGAGACCCTTAAGATGTATTTTAACTGCTCTTCCACACTTGTCAGACGTCTTGGGAAGATGTGGGAGTTCCCACACTGGACAGCACCAAACTCAGTCGACCAATTGACTGGATGTATTCCATTTACACTGCTAGGTGGATAGAGGCAGTGGAATGTAAAAAAAAACTTTCACCATTGTTTACACTGCCACGACCAAAGATCAATTCACACCCGTGACCTCTGGATTGCAAGTCTAGTGTGCAAAGCCTTACACTACTGCACCATCGTATAGACTCATCTGTGAGCAGTTGTTAAGGTCAGCAGAGCAAACCGTGATCATTGTCAATGGGTCATTACAGATAATGTCAGTAATGCTGTTACACCTCACAATTGCACAGTATTTCTGAGATCACAAATAATAGTGGTAATACAATACTCACTTTCATCATGCAGCAGACGATTCATGTTGTTGATGCAATTTGTCACACATAAGCATGTGTGCGTGTGGGTGGGAAGGGGAGCGGCTGCGTTGTTGTTTGTGAACTGCGCTACCAATCCTGTGTGACCGGAGTACTATTTCTGGCCACAGCCAACAACAGTGGAAAATATTAGAACCAGTGTTGAGCTTCCCTTAAGTTGATTCTGTCTTAAAATGAGTACTTGATGAAGTGTGTGAAAATCATCACTGGCGAGATAAAGGTGCACACCACCCCCGCAGGCACTGTGCCACCCTTCATAGATGCACTTGTCTCAGTCTGTGAAAGGCTACACAGGGAATCTTTGTAGTGGTGACATGGCCGAGTGTGTTTGCTGATTGTTGCGGTAATTTGCGGCTGCCCAGGTGAATACGGTGGGTGCATTAACTGCACATCATAAATGTTGCCTGCTGCATAGTGAACGTAAAAAACCCATTAAATAATAAAAAAGTGCCTCGGTATAATTTGCCAAATGTTCAAAAATTACTCAAATGACTTAATTTAATTTGGGAAAAACGACGTAACAATATAATATCCCTAGGCTGCAGGTCCCCGGAATAGTTGACCTGAGATGTAAAGCACTTTGAGATGCTGCCATATTATATTTAGTAAGCACCCTTTACATGCATATCCTGAAACTGAAAATCCTTTACCTGTGTGTGGACGTGTGCAGCACGTGGTGTTACTCACGAAGGCCTGCATTGCATACATCATCCCGGACACGCCATCCCATGTGCGCGCCTGCATGCGCCGCGAGCGCTTCGTCGTACAGACGATTCTGCAGCAGGCAGAGCTGGGCCGTCTCCGTAACACCCTCCTCACCGATGCCCCCAGCTCACCGCCATCGCCTCAATTCCACGTTGAGGATGAGCAGGCAGAGATGGGCCTGCTTCGCTGCTCGCTGCATAAGGAGTCTCCTGGCGTATCGCACCCACCCCAGCGGTGCCACATGGAGAATGAGCAGGCAGAGAAGACTGGTGACGACTCACTGCTGAAGGGATCCGAGGAGGAATCAAGCAGCGAGGATTCGTCAACTGTCTTCTACAGCATATAAATCTACTCTGACTTTTAAAGGAGGCTGCTATCCTAACTCTGTTTGCACGTGGACAAGGACATTGCTGTCGAGGACTATCTGTATATATATTAATAAATAGTTTATGATTCAACATGTCTCAATCATCTCATGTCTTTTCATACGAATCACGATGTGAATGAGGAAAACTAGAAATTATTGTTATTTTGTATATATTTTTAATTTTGGTTTAACACGTAGGCTTTCGGGCCCAATATCATCCATAGAGGTGTTTTTTGGGTTAGATCGCGTACATATTTAAACGTGTCGTTAAAACCCGCCACCACTCGACACAGCCAACTAGTAAGGGTTGTCACGGAAACAGAACAAGCCAATTCGTCACTGGTACTTTGGAGAGCCAAGCCACAACATTTACAATCGGAGTACGACGTTTTGCCAGTAATTACAACTAGCTTCATCAGGCGACAGCCAGATTTGTGACACTCTCGCGCAAAGTGGGGGGGGGGGGGGGAGATTACCGAGTCAACGTAAATTATGCATGTGCATTATGAGAGCCCTTTGATCTTGTCCTTCCTGTCTATTGTGTATTAAAATAGCCGTACCAATGGTAATCCCTATTGAAGTATGCTGCCCTTTATAGGCATGCATTTAAATAATGTATTATTTGTTGGCACCCGTGTTCAGCAGTAACAGAGCACACGTGCCAACAAGGACACTCAGTTGATTTTAATGTTGAAGTTCTGTGCAAAACTAGCTACTGCTGGCCAAGAATAATTCGAGAATCTATCGAAATTGAAAGAAAAATTTACAGTTCGGATAGCTATCGCCTTTGTGCTGTGTGGAAGCGACTCATCAAATAGTACATTAGATGAAACTCCGAGTACCCACTCAGGAGGTATAGTGGTAAAGCAGTGGAGGAAAAAAAAGCAAATTTTTAAATTTGCCCTTGTTGAATGATAGAGTCGATACACACAGCAAGCGAGATTAAGAAAGCGCATCGGAAGAAATAACGGAGTTGAGAGAGAGAAGACAATTGCCTGCTGGAAAAGGAAAGGCATTCCTACCGAGGGAGACAAGTTGACAAAGATTTTGATCATGGGAACCGGTGACGTGGCTCGATCTTCCCTATGTGCGCAACACGCTACCGAAAGAAAACAGAAAATCCAATTCAAAGGCTAAAATAAGCTCCATTTTTTGTATAATAGCCCGATAAACAATAACCCCATACATAGACTGAGGAAGAAAGGGAAGAGCCTGAACAAAGGGGAGGAGATTACGACGGAGATGGGTTGGAGGTGGAGAGAAGGGGAGAGGGGAGGCCGTAAAGGTGGCTGCACATTCAAGGAAAGCGGCATAGAAAGAGTTGAACGGGGACATGGAGACAACAGACAAAGGGTGGAGAAAGAGGAAGAGAGGATCTTTCAGTGCTCCCTACAGGAAACCCACAAAACTGAATTTCCTAAACTCGTGTCGCCTCCGTGACAGCAGCACCACCAACGCCAAAGACTCACGCTCCCCTAATCGACAATACCATCTCCATTGCCGACCAGCCACGAGATGGCTGCTCTCAACACCTCGGCCGTGGTGTAAGCAACAAAAGACTTCCGGCTGGTGAGCAACCGGCCATTGCGAGGGTTGGAAATAAACTGAAGCACGGGGCGACTCCCACCACCTTCGGGTATTTCCCAACTGGATGACGTCTTGGGATGAAGCTAGAAGTAAGCCAAATACGCACTCAATAAATGGGACAAAGATCCCAGAGAAGCCTCCAGAAATGTCACAGGAGGCTCGGGTGTGAGAAACCAGACTCCATGTGGGGTCCTCCAGACCTTTGCCCTCCAGTTCATCAACATTTGTAAAAGCAGGACGTCTCAAAGGTACGTAGCATGGGTGAGGGACGATGTTGAGAACCACGTTCCATGATTAGGCGCTTTGACAGGTTGGGGTCCGAGTTAACGTTTAATGGAGCTCACCCTACGACATTATGGATAGAAGGGTAGTGTGCCGGCACAATCCGGACACCCTGCTACACCGAAACACTCTGCTGCATCAAACTCCCTGGTACAGCTAAACACTGGCACGATTACGCTCAAATACACACAAACTCTCGCTCGGCCAGTTGGTACACAGGTTGTCAGTTGTGGGGGACGCGGGCCCCCGGCTCCCCACCCGGGGGAGGGCTGATCTCGAGAGGGCTGCGGGCTCCGGACTCCTCGCTCGAGTGAGAGCAGCCGCTACTCGACTCCTCGCTCGCGGGGAGAGGGCTGCCGCTCTCCGGCTCCTCTCTCCGCAAGGCAAACACCGGCTTAAAGCTAAACGATACGCATGGAGCTGCATCTCACAATGCAGTGCACGAAAACTGATTAAATAATACAGATTTAAGTTTGCAAATTAACACAAAATTCGTTCTCAATTTTAGTTTTCCAAATGCGCTATCGGCGTAATGTCAAGAGACAAATAAATCATCCATTCGTAAATCTCGCATAGCCGTGCAGGCCTTGTGTCATAAAATGCGGTGGGTGGCCTTTTATCTTGTACACAATAGGAGCCAACACTTTCACATTAGCTGTGTTATGAGATTGTGCGGCGCACGAGAGTCAAGCTGAAATTGTTATTCTCAGAGATGGAATTAGGAAAATGAAGTGCAAAACCCAAGTTTAATGAGACTGTAATTTTGTGCAGTCGCTGGTGACGGGGCTCGGACGATCGACTTGATAAGACTTGAGACCTCGGTTTCAACCCAAGCAGTCAAAATCCAGATTCAAGCCCAGAATCTCATTATTGCCAACGCACCGCTTTGATCTCTGAGCCACCCGTCCACTTTGCATATATAGTGTTATCATATATTTTATCTGAATGTCACCGCTGTACACTCAATTTTAACGGTGATTTTCAATATCTACCTTTGGGATGTTTGCCAAATTCACAGATATTTTTTAAGAGTGACAAGAGAAAACCCATGCATCTTACGTGACACTTTGTTGTGCTCTGCATTGGCAGTGATTAAATAACGCTTAAACGTATTTGAGTTATCGACAAATGACTTTTAAGTTGGTAATAATAAACTAATATTACCGCGCACAATTTTGGAAACAAACTTAACATTGAGCGCCACTCGGAGGCGATAAGTACACTCAAACTTTGCACGGGCAGTGTCGTACACCTACTTGCTGTACTGCCTCTTACCAGCTGGAGGCGGGTGGGCTCACGCACGCCACGTACGCACCTGTGCGTTGCGATGGAGGATGTCCAAGAAGGAGCCGAGGCCCAGGCTGGGGAGGTTGCGCGAGTCAAAAGCTCGGCAAGCTGCTTCTCCACGCGTGACAGCGCGGGTAGGCCCAGGGGCTCTGCCATCTTACTTGCGTGGCTCAGCAGACGGACCAGATGCTTGGCTACCGCCTCTGCGAAGGAGACAAGCAATGCCATTGCAGGAGAGGACAACGATGCTGTAACTCGCTCCAATAGGCTCAACAACTGCAACTCTCTCTCTGCCCTCCCACCCCCCACGTCTCATCTACGGCCTCCCGATACGTTTCATCATCACTCTCCAGATGACTCAAAAAACAAGTTTAACACGAAGGCCTTCGCGACCATGATTATCCATAATAGAGCTTTTTGGGTTAGGTCACGTAAATAGTGCATATTAACGCGTATTATTGAGTGCATGTTTACATGATCTAACCCAAAAATCTAGATGGACTAAAAAAACCACTGGCAGACTTCTCACACCCGTATGCAAGACGATATCGCCCCAATATTCGAATTGTTCAACTATCCCCCGAACCAGTCCAGGATTAATTTCAAGATCACACTCAGCATTCTGAAGGTCCTCCGTGGTCTGACCCCCTATGTACAATACAAGAAACTACATTTTATTCAGATTGTGCTTTCGATATCGTGTCATGAGACGGAGTATCCACTCGGATCTCTCACAGAGCAGCGGAACCCGTCCTATTGGAGAATGGCCCGCAGAAGAGAACATCACAAAGCTACCTCTGACATTGCTTCTAGTGACCTCTGGTCCACAGAGTAAAGGGAAGCACATTCCCACCCACTCTGTTGAGCCATTATTGGACTTGGTCAAATTAAGTGCATAGCCATTTATTTAGTATATTTTGGGTTTTTTTGACAGTCATTAATGACCGAGCTGAGACCATCAACTGGCTGCACTTGACAAAAGCAAGTTTAATCACAGGTGGTTACCCAGATTCGAACCCAGGATCTCAGCGTTTCCAGCTCAACGTTAATAATCTCTCTCAGCCACCCGGGTCATCTCGACGTAAATTTGACAAACTGATGCGTCGTGATATGCCAAACTCTTACTAATGCATTAGTAATAATCGAGACGAGATGTGAAATAAGGTGTTTAGAGAAGCTACGACAATTCAGCGTGCGTGCAATCCAGTAGACTCTTGATTATCCGTGTGCGGTTTATCTGATTTGCAGATTAACCACCCACATGAGATTTTTACTTATTAATAACTCATGGATTTTCCCTTAGGCCCAAATTAATAATCTAAGAATAGTTATACATTGTAATTCTTGGAAATGTTTGTTACAAGTCACGTGCTTATATCGAGCAAATATGTGCGCCCATGAATCCGAAATCTACGTGATCACCTCGACAGTACAGTAGTTGCATATCTTTACAACAGTGGGTGGAGTTTGATTGATGGCGATTGGCGTGGCTCTGCTATCCACTTAGAGGGCCGAGTCTTCTGCTCGGGAGCAGGAAAGTTTTATCACCGACCACGTGCATCGATCGGTTGATCGTTAGTTTGTGGCATAGAGATCCGCAGAAAATAGATATATTTGGATCATCCGAGATTTTTATCATCCACAGCCATCTTCCCCGTAATTAGCGCGGATAATCGAGAGTCTACTGTATGTGAAAATTTGTCTCCTTACTCCCCGGAGGAGGCGGCGGTCTCGTGTCGCGAGTGCTGATGTTGCCGAGAAACGCGGCCGGTTTCTCCTTGACCACGAGGTCGCGAGGAGTCTCGAGGGAGCCACAGCACAGGGCCAACTGAAACAGCTTCCGGGCCAGCGTGTCCCCTTTCACCTGCCCCAGGAAGTCCTGCACACACTGTTGGTGGAAACAATAAAGGACCCAAACCACTTGCAGCCATATCACTCTGTTGGGACAAATAGAGGGTGATACATGCATAGATGTCCGACCAATTTCAATGCCCCCCCTTACTTTTGTCTCAATGTGTGACTGAATTTTGTGAAAGCGATGGCCCTAAATATTATAGAGGAGAGTTAATTCAGTGGTAGAGAAAGTTTTTTGATAATGGTGGAAGTATCCACAGACTTGAAACGTATGGCGATTATCACTCATTAAATAATTCCGAGGACAAATGTATTATGGAAAATCTTTGACAAATGAAAGCAAATGCATGAACTTTCTCGCACGGTAATTTTGTTGCATTAAGTCCAGACGCCATGGCCCCCACCTTCTTCAGCTTATTCACAAAGATGTCCTCGGCATTCTGGAAAACCTGCAGCACCATCTCGGCCGCCGGCTGTGTCGTGAACTGTCGGCGAAGATCGGCGCTCGTCCCTGGCAAGGGGAACGACTCCAACAGGTATTCCTTGACCTTGTGTGGCTGGCCCTCCACCCCCTGCTTGATGTCACACTCGATGCGAGCCAGCCCACGGTCCATCGCCTCCCGCTCGCCTTTCTGGGCCTTGCCAATCACCTAAACAAACAACACAATGTTAGCAACTGTGGCGGCCACAGGTGCAGGGCAGTGCTGTAGTTGCGATGATGGAACACGTGATGGACGAGTGGTTCAACAGCGAATGCAAGGTGTGCTGCTAATGCAAGACTGCAATCGAGAGATGGGATTGGTGGATAATCCTAGCGGCAGTGGCTTTTGGCAAGCCATCGACCAAAGACAGTCACCGCATCACTCGCTTTCAGATGGGCTTCTGCGGCCAACTGGAATGCTCTTCCTTCCGATATCAGGAAGCCATTGGAGCTTTGCACTTTAAAATCTAGATTGAAAACAATTTCTTTAGAACTGCTTTTTGTGTTCAGTTTGTTGTCCTCCACACCTCTGATTGGCACAGTTGGCTACGTACAGTGCGAAAGACGTTCAACATATATACATGTGGTTTTACCCAATCCAGTCATTTCTGAGTACTTGTTTAGATTTGCAAATTTTGATTCTGACGCCGGCACACACGTCCTCCTCATTCATTAATAATAACACGGGATTTTTTTTTTACATTATTTGTGAAGCATATAGAAATGCAGTTTTGGATAATACACCCGCAATATTAACTAGGGCGACTCCTGGGATCGAATCGCGAACCTCTGAAACAAGCGACAAATGCACAACCACTCGGGAAAGAAGATTTCTGTAAGGAGCGGTACAGTAAAATAGGCCTCATCCTTCAATACGATATATATTAACATGATGTACTTACACGAGCAGTTACTTCAGTGCTCTTGTCACAGCAATGCACCCACAAAACTGAAGTCGTGTTGGAAGTCTGTCTCAGACTGCATGACAAAAGGATACACCACATTCACTTGACAGGGAGACAGGTGTGAAACTTGTGTGCCTGAGCAACTGAGGATAGCTCAGCATTGTGGCCGTGTAAGGCAAACGCAGGGGCGGGGGAATATTGGTAAAAGGCTGATGCAGTGTCACTCTCAGGTGTGAACACAGCGACACGTACGTTGTGGCTGTGTGTCAGCAATTCCAGAACGCATTTAATTCCGAAAGTAAACCCCCTCAAGGGCAACAACAATACATACTTGAGGCAATCTTGATTTGAAGCTTTCGCGACTGCAGGAATCCACACTCTTTGGTTCTTTCGGTAAAGTCACGTAAAATCGAGGAGGAGGCCGCTTTCCTACCTTACAGTTACACGCTAATTTCTCACGTTAACATCACTAGCCCTGGACACTTCTTTATGACCCATGGGCTACACACATTTCAAACAATTTAAAACAGTCTGCCTCAGCAGCACACCAAGGCTTTATCACCTGATGACGGACGCTTGTGTCGCGCCCAAAACGTCATGATTTATTTTATTTTATACCTACGTGACTTTACCGAAAGAACCAAAGAGTATAACTTGAGGCATCGAATAATAATACAATTCGCAGTCAACAAGCGACGCAATTCATACACACGTACACACACACACACACGCTCGTACACGCAGGCACGGCACGTACGGAAATGCCCAGAGGTATGCTGGTGATACGGATGCCCAGATCGTGAATATCTGGAGCCCCGTATCGTTCCATGAGATGCTTCAGCAAGTCCGGCACCTTGAAGCGTGCCATCACTCCTTTGCCTCAGGAGCTGCGGCTCTTGGCCACGAAGGTCCTAAACTCTGCCGCAAACAACAACAACAACACGAGCGGGTTACGCAGAGCGCATGCTAGGGGAGCAACGACGACGCATTGATTCGGACGTGATCATTCATCCTGAAGATCGCGATATGCACACCGGATCGCGTGCGTAAGAATTTATGTTTTAGATTTGTATACGTTGCGTGTCATTGTTTCACATTGTCCCACACCCACCCACTCCAGTCACTAGAGCCGGCTGTGTTCACGTTTTAAAACAAGGCGTTGAATCTAGAATTTATTTACGAGCCCTCAATCGCGATAATCGATTGATTCGCGACATGGGTGGCTGGGGTGGCGCGTATCGCTTCTGTTTATGTCTGCAAGGAATCACTTGCTGAGCCTTCGTATCATTTCAAATACCAAACAAATTCATGCATCAGTAGCACGGGTGCCTTGAAAAATGGAAAAAATCCGATAAGCGACGTTTTGGGCAATGACCCTTCTTCATATTGCATAGAAAGGCCAGAGAGATTGAATGAACAATAAGAATTGGAAACTGCACTTCACAGCGATTACCGTGTTTCAAAAGTTATTAGGTAACCATTCATATGAACCTTATGGTGGGACCCCGGGGTCCCATAAGTCTCCGGCTCTTGCATAAACATTATATTATATATAATGTAAACATTGTATTATAATGTAAACATTATATTATATATAAACATTATATTATATATATAATGTAAACATTATATATATATTATATATAATGTAAACATATTATAATGTAAACATAAACTGTGGTCTTTTTCACCAATGGGTTTGAAGGATGGTGGCAAGTGTTGTCTTGTTAAACTATGCCTTTAAAACTGAAAACTACTTACCTACAGTAGCTCTATTTAAATACACTATCGAAAACATAATCTACTCCCCTCTGTCAATCATCGTGTTTCTCAGTGTGGATTTGTAAACACACTTGTTAAACAATACATAAAATAGTACGCGTTTTCAATGCGCTGTTCATATTGTAAAATGTGTTTATTCCAATGTGACTCTACAGCAGTTGCAGAGCCGCACTTTTATATAATTCAGGTCAAAGCCAGATAAACAGTGGAGGATAAACATCGCATGAAGGCGGGGCAATTTTTGTGCAATCATTTCAGGTCAAATTTACAGGTGCGTTTTATTCATGCCACACAGGTAGAGAGTTGAGAGTGAAACCTGGCCCACTGGCATCGTGAGTCATGGATCATGAGTCACCCGGACTTGTTGTGTTTGTTTATGGTTGCTATACAAGCCATCAAATCTACACCACGAAGAGAGTTGATGAACAAGTAGGAGAGTGTGTAACTGGATTACATTTATGTGCACAGGCGTTTCAGATGTGAATATAAATAAGGTCAACTCAAACGCCACTCTTTAGGATTTGGCACACTCAATAACATTTTAATTGATAAATAAAGACCAACAAACCATAATCAAATGGATCATGCATCGATGTACCAATTGTGGTTACGGACTGCTAAAGAAGAAAATGATGAATGCAGATTCGAAGCGAGTTTAAACGTGAATCTACACCATTTAAATATATTTTAAACAACCCGTTGCAAACATGACAGCAATTTGAAATGTAGCACTGTACATCAGAACAATTTGAAAGACGTTAGAGATTTGAAACTGTCCAAAAAGAAAGGGGGAAAATAAATATATTTTTACATAATACAGGTTTTTTGGGTAAGATCGCGTAAATATAAAAATATGTCGGTAAACCCACCACCACCCGACAGCCAATTAGTAAGGTTTGTCAATTAAACGGAACATGCCAATTCGTTACTAGTACAGCACACCGGTTGTGTGTTAGAGAGCAAAGCCACAACATTAACAATCTGAGTACGACGTTTCGCCAGTAATTACAACCAGCGTCATCAGGAGGCAGCCAGATTTGTGGATTTTTAAATGTAGATTTATTTAAATCTAAATTTAAAAACAAATAGAGAAACTGGAACATTATTATTACAGAATTTGGTGAGACATGTCGAAAAGAGACTGACTCCAGCTTAGCTTGCAAGAACTAAGAGACAGTGTGGCCATGTGGCCTTAATGAGAGACTCACTCCAGCTTAGCTTGCAAGAACTAAGAGACACTGTGTGGCCATGTGGCCTTAATGAGAGAGACTCACTCCAGCTTAGCTTGCAAGAACTAAGAGACACAGTGTGGCCATGTGGCCTTAATGAGAGAGACTGACTCCAGATTAGCTTGCAAGAACTAAGAGACACTGTGTGGCCATGTGGCCTTAATGAGAGAGACTCACTCCAGCTTAGCTTGCAAGAACTAAGAGACACAGTGTGGCCATGTGGCCTTAATGAGAGACTCACTCCAGCTTAGCTTGCAAGAACTAAGAGACAGTGTGGCCATGTGGCCTTAATGAGAGAGAGTGACTCCAGCTTAGCTTGCAAGAACTAAGAGACACAGTGTGGCCATGTGGCCTTAATGAGAGAGACTGACTCCAGCTTAGCTTGCAAGAACTAAGAGACACAGTGTGGCCATGTGGCCTTAATGAGAGAGACTGACTCCAGCTTAGCTTGCAAGAACTAAGAGACACAGTGTGACCATGTGACCTTAATGAGAGAGACTGACTCCAGCTTAGCTTGCAAGAACTAAGAGACACTGTGTGGCCATGTGGCCTTAATGAGAGAGACTGACTCAAGCTTAGCTTGCAAGAACTAAGAGACACAGTGTGGCGATGTGGCCTTAATGAGAGAGACTCACTCCAGCTTAGCTTGCAAGAACTAAGAGACACTGTGTGGCCATGTGGCCTTAATGAGAAAGACTCACTCCAGCTTAGCTTGCAAGAACTAAGAGACACAGTGTGACCATGTGACTTTAATGAGAGAGACTGACTCCAGCTTAGCTTGCAAGAACTAAGAGACACTGTGTGGCCATGTGGCCTTAATGAGAGAGACTGACTCAAGCTTAGCTTGCAAGAACTAAGAGACACAGTGTGGCCATGTGGCCTTAATGAGAGAGACTGACTCCAGCTTAGCTTGCAAGAACTAAGAGACACAGTGTGGCCATGTGGCCTTAATGAGAGAGACTGACTCCAGCTTAGCTTGCAAGAACTAAGAGACACAGTGTGACCATGTGACCTTAATGAGAGAGACTGACTCCAGCTTAGCTTGCAAGAACTAAGAGACACTGTGTGGCCATGTGGCCTTAATGAGAGAGACTGACTCAAGCTTAGCTTGCAAGAACTAAGAGACACAGTGTGGCCATGTGGCCTTAATGAGAGAGACTCACTCCAGCTTAGCTTGCAAGAACTAAGAGACACTGTGTGGCCATGTGGCCTTAATGAGAAAGACTCACTCCAGCTTAGCTTGCAAGAACTAAGAGACTCAGTGTGGCCATGTGGCCTTAATGAGAGAGACTGACTCCAACTTAACTTGCAAGAACTAAGATACACTGTGTGGCCATGTGGCCTTAATGAGAGAGACTCACTCCAGCTTAGCTTGCAAGAACTAAGAGACACAGTGTGGCCATGTGGCCTTAATGAGAGACTCACTCCAGCTTAGCTTGCAAGAACTAAGAGACAGTGTGGCCATGTAGCCTTAATGAGAGAGACTGACTCCAGCTTAGCATGCAAGAACTAAGAGACACAGTGTGGCCATGTGGCCTTAATGAGAGAGACTGACTCCAGCTTAGCTTGCAAGAACTAAGAGACACAGTGTGGCCATGTGGCCTTAATGAGAGAGACTGATTCCAGCTTAGCTTGCAAGAACTAAGAGACACAGTGTGGCCATGTGGCCTTAATGAGAGACTCACTCCAGCTTAGCTTGCAAGAACTAAGAGACACAGTGTGACCATGTGACCTTAATGAGAGAGACTGACTCCAGCTTAGCTTGCAAGAACTAAGAGACACTGCGTGGCCATGTGGCCTTAATGAGAGAGACTGACTCAAGCTTAGCTTGCAAGAACTAAGAGACACAGTGTGGCCATGTGGCCTTAATGAGAGAGACTCACTCCAGCTTAGCTTGCAAGAACTAAGAGACACTGTGTGGCCATGTGGCCTTAATGAGAAAGACTCACTCCAGCTTAGCTTGCAAGAACTAAGAAATTCAGTATGGCCATGTGGCCTTAATGAGAGAGACTGACTCAAGCTTAGCTTGCAAGAACTAAGAGACACTGTGTGGCCATGTGGCCTTAATGAGAGAGACTGACTCCAGCTTAGCTTGCAAGAACTAAGAGACACAGTGTGACCATGTGACCTTAATGAGAGAGACTGACTCAAGCTTAGCTTGCAAGAACTAAGAGACACTGTGTGGCCATGTGGCCTTAATGAGAGAGACTGACTCAAGCTTAGCTTGCAAGAACTAAGAGACACAGTGTGGCCATGTGGCCTTAATGAGAGAGACTCACTCCAGCTTAGCTTGCAAGAACTAAGAGACACTGTGTGGCCATGTGGCCTTAATGAGAAAGACTCACTCCAGCTTAGCTTGCAAGAACTAAGAGACTCAGATGTGGCCATGTGGCCTTAATGAGAGAGACTGACTCCAACTTAACTTGCAAGAACTAAGATACACTGTGTGGCCATGTGGCCTTAATGAGAGAGACTCACTCCAGCTTAGCTTGCAAGAACTAAGAGACACAGTGTGGCCATGTGGCCTTAATGAGAGACTCACTCCAGCTTAGCTTGCAAGAACTAAGAGACACAGTGTGACCATGTGACCTTAATGAGAGAGACTGACTCCAGCTTAGCTTGCAAGAACTAAGAGACACTGCGTGGCCATGTGGCCTTAATGAGAGAGACTGACTCAAGCTTAGCTTGCAAGAACTAAGAGACACAGTGTGGCCATGTGGCCTTAATGAGAGAGACTCACTCCAGCTTAGCTTGCAAGAACTAAGAGACACTGTGTGGCCATGTGGCCTTAATGAGAAAGACTCACTCCAGCTTAGCTTGCAAGAACTAAGAGATTCAGTATGGCCATGTGGCCTTAATGAGAGAGACTGACTCAAGCTTAGCTTGCAAGAACTAAGAGACACTGTGTGGCCATGTGGCCTTAATGAGAGAGACTGACTCCAGCTTAGCTTGCAAGAACTAAGAGACACAGTGTGACCATGTGACCTTAATGAGAGAGACTGACTCAAGCTTAGCTTGCAAGAACTAAGAGACACTGTGTGGCCATGTGGCCTTAATGAGAGAGACTGACTCAAGCTTAGCTTGCAAGAACTAAGGGACACAGTGTGGCCATGTGGCCTTAATGAGAGAGACTCACTCCAGCTTAGCTTGCAAGAACTAAGAGACACTGTGTGGCCATGTGGCCTTAATGAGAAAGACTCACTCCAGCTTAGCTTGCAAGAACTAAGAGACTCAGTGTGGCCATGTGGCCTTAATGAGAGAGACTGACTCCAACTTAACTTGCAAGAACTAAGATACACTGTGTGGCCATGTGGCCTTAATGAGAGAGACTCACTCCAGCTTAGCTTGCAAGAACTAAGAGACACAGTGTGGCCATGTGGCCTTAATGAGAGACTCACTCCAGCTTAGCTTGCAAGAACTAAGAGACAGTGTGGCCATGTAGCCTTAATGAGAGAGACTGACTCCAGTTTAGCTTGCAAGAACTAAGAGACACAGTGTGGCCATGTGGCCTTAATGAGAGAGACTGACTCCAGCTTAGCTTGCAAGAACTAAGAGACACAGTGTGGCGATGTGGCCTTAATGAGAGAGACTCACTCCAGCTTAGCTTGCAAGAACTAAGAGACACAGTGTGGCCATGTGGCCTTAATGAGAGAGACTGACTCCAGCTTAGCTTGCAAGAACTAAGAGACACAGTGTGACCATGTGACCTTAATGAGAGAGACTGACTCCAGCTTAGCTTGCAAGAACTAAGAGACACTGTGTGGCCATGTGGCCTTAATGAGAGAGACTGACTCAAGCTTAGCTTGCAAGAACTAAGAGACACTGTGTGGCCATGTGGCCTTAATGAGAGAGACTGACTCAAGCTTAGCTTGCAAGAACTAAGAGACACTGTGTGGCCATGTGGCCTTAATGAGAAAGACTCACTCCAGCTTAGCTTGCAAGAACTAAGAGACTCAGTATGGCCATGTGGCCTTAATGAGAGAGACTGACTCCAACTTAACTTGCAAGAACTAAGATACACTGTGTGGCCATGTGGCCTTAATGAGAGAGACTCACTCCAGCTTAGCTTGCAAGAACTAAGAGACACAGTGTGGCCATGTGGCCTTAATGAGAGAGACTGATTCCAGCATAGCTTGCAAGAACTAAGAGACACAGTGTGGCCATGTGGCCTTAATGAGAGAGACTGACTCCAACTTAACTTGCAAGAACTAAGATACACTGTGTGGCCATGTGGCCTTAATGAGAGAGACTCACTCCAGCTTAGCTTGCAAGAACTAAGAGACACAGTGTGGCCATGTGGCCTTAATGAGAGACTCACTCCAGCTTAGCTTGCAAGAACTAAGAGACAGTGTGGCCATGTAGCCTTAATGAGAGAGACTGACTCCAGTTTAGCTTGCAAGAACTAAGAGACACAGTGTGGCCATGTGGCCTTAATGAGAGAGACTGACTCCAGCTTAGCTTGCAAGAACTAAGAGACACAGTGTGGCCATGTGGCCTTAATGAGAGAGACTGATTCCAGCTTAGCTTGCAAGAACGAAGAGACACAGTGTGGCCATGTGGCCTTAATGAGAGAGACTGACTCCAGCTTAGCTTGCAAGAACTAAGAGACACAGTGTGACCATGTGACCTTAATGAGAGAGACTGACTCCAGCTTAGCTTGCAAGAACTAAGAGACACTGTGTGGCCATGTGGCCTTAATGAGAGAGACTGACTCAAGCTTAGCTTGCAAGAACTAAGAGACACAGTGTGGCCATGTGGCCTTAATGAGAGAGACTCACTCCAGCTTAGCTTGCAAGAACTAAGAGACACTGTGTGGCCATGTGGCCTTAATGAGAAAGACTCACTCCAGCTTAGCTTGCAAGAACTAAGAGATTCAGTATGGCCATGTGGCCTTAATGAGAGAGACTGACTCAAGCTTAGCTTGCAAGAACTAAGAGACACTGTGTGGCCATGTGGCCTTAATGAGAGAGACTGACTCCAGCTTAGCTTGCAAGAACTAAGAGACACAGTGTGACCATGTGACCTTAATGAGAGAGACTGACTCAAGCTTAGCTTGCAAGAACTAAGAGACACTGTGTGGCCATGTGGCCTTAATGAGAGAGACTGACTCAAGCTTAGCTTGCAAGAACTAAGGGACACAGTGTGGCCATGTGGCCTTAATGAGAGAGACTCACTCCAGCTTAGCTTGCAAGAACTAAGAGACACTGTGTGGCCATGTGGCCTTAATGAGAAAGACTCACTCCAGCTTAGCTTGCAAGAACTAAGAGACTCAGTGTGGCCATGTGGCCTTAATGAGAGAGACTGACTCCAACTTAACTTGCAAGAACTAAGATACACTGTGTGGCCATGTGGCCTTAATGAGAGAGACTCACTCCAGCTTAGCTTGCAAGAACTAAGAGACACAGTGTGGCCATGTGGCCTTAATGAGAGACTCACTCCAGCTTAGCTTGCAAGAACTAAGAGACAGTGTGGCCATGTAGCCTTAATGAGAGAGACTGACTCCAGTTTAGCTTGCAAGAACTAAGAGACACAGTGTGGCCATGTGGCCTTAATGAGAGAGACTGACTCCAGCTTAGCTTGCAAGAACTAAGAGACACAGTGTGGCGATGTGGCCTTAATGAGAGAGACTCACTCCAGCTTAGCTTGCAAGAACTAAGAGACACAGTGTGGCCATGTGGCCTTAATGAGAGAGACTGACTCCAGCTTAGCTTGCAAGAACTAAGAGACACAGTGTGACCATGTGACCTTAATGAGAGAGACTGACTCCAGCTTAGCTTGCAAGAACTAAGAGACACTGTGTGGCCATGTGGCCTTAATGAGAGAGACTGACTCAAGCTTAGCTTGCAAGAACTAAGAGACACTGTGTGGCCATGTGGCCTTAATGAGAGAGACTGACTCAAGCTTAGCTTGCAAGAACTAAGAGACACTGTGTGGCCATGTGGCCTTAATGAGAAAGACTCACTCCAGCTTAGCTTGCAAGAACTAAGAGACTCAGTATGGCCATGTGGCCTTAATGAGAGAGACTGACTCCAACTTAACTTGCAAGAACTAAGATACACTGTGTGGCCATGTGGCCTTAATGAGAGAGACTCACTCCAGCTTAGCTTGCAAGAACTAAGAGACACAGTGTGGCCATGTGGCCTTAATGAGAGAGACTGATTCCAGCATAGCTTGCAAGAACTAAGAGACACAGTGTGGCCATGTGGCCTTAATGAGAGAGACTGACTCCAACTTAACTTGCAAGAACTAAGATACACTGTGTGGCCATGTGGCCTTAATGAGAGAGACTCACTCCAGCTTAGCTTGCAAGAACTAAGAGACACAGTGTGGCCATGTGGCCTTAATGAGAGACTCACTCCAGCTTAGCTTGCAAGAACTAAGAGACAGTGTGGCCATGTAGCCTTAATGAGAGAGACTGACTCCAGTTTAGCTTGCAAGAACTAAGAGACACAGTGTGGCCATGTGGCCTTAATGAGAGAGACTGACTCCAGCTTAGCTTGCAAGAACTAAGAGACACAGTGTGGCCATGTGGCCTTAATGAGAGAGACTGATTCCAGCTTAGCTTGCAAGAACGAAGAGACACAGTGTGGCCATGTGGCCTTAATGAGAGAGACTGACTCCAGCTTAGCTTGCAAGAACTAAGAGACACAGTGTGACCATGTGACCTTAATGAGAGAGACTGACTCCAGCTTAGCTTGCAAGAACTAAGAGACACTGTGTGGCCATGTGGCCTTAATGAGAGAGACTGACTCAAGCTTAGCTTGCAAGAACTAAGAGACACAGTGTGGCCATGTGGCCTTAATGAGAGAGACTCACTCCAGCTTAGCTTGCAAGAACTAAGAGACACTGTGTGGCCATGTGGCCTTAATGAGAAAGACTCACTCCAGCTTAGCTTGCAAGAACTAAGAGACTCAGTATGGCCATGTGGCCTTAATGAGAGAGACTGACTCCAACTTAACTTGCAAGAACTAAGATACACTGTGTGGCCATGTGGCCTTAATGAGAGAGACTCACTCCAGCTTAGCTTGCAAGAACTAAGAGACACAGTGTGGCCATGTGGCCTTAATGAGAGAGACTGATTCCAGCATAGCTTGCAAGAACTAAGAGACACAGTGTGGCCATGTGGCCTTAATGAGAGAGACTGACTCCAGCTTAGCTTGCAAGAACTAAGAGACAGTGTGACCATGTGACCTTAATGAGAGAGACTGACTCCAGCTTAGCTTGCAAGAACTAAGAGACACTGTGTGGCCATGTGGCCTTAATGAGAGAGACTGACTCCAGCTTAGCTTGCAAGAACTAAGAGACACAGTGTGACCATGTGACCTTAATGAGAGAGACTGACTCAAGCTTAGCTTGCAAGAACTAAGAGACACTGTGTGGCCATGTGGCCTTAATGAGAGAGACTGATTCAAGCTTAGCTTGCAAGAACTAAGAGACACAGTGTGGCCATGTGGCCTTAATGAGAGAGACTCACTCCAGCTTAGCTTGCAAGAACTAAGAGACACTGTGTGGCCATGTGGCCTTAATGAGAGAGACTCACTCCAGCTTAGCTTGCAAGAACTAAGAGACACAGTGTGGCCATGTGGCCTTCATGAGAGACTCACTCCAGCTTAGCTTGCAAGAAATAAGAGACAGTGTGGCCATGTAGCCTTAATGAGAGAGACTGACTCCAGCTTAGCTTGCAAGAACTAAGAGACACAGTGTGGCCATGTGGCCTTAATGAGAGAGACTGACTCCAGCTTAGCTTGCAAGAACTAAGAGACACAGTGTGGCCATGTGGCCTTAATGAGAGAGACTGATTCCAGCTTAGCTAGCAAGAACGAAGAGACACAGTGTGGCCATGTGGCCTTAATGAGAGAGACTGACTCCAGCTTAGCTTGCAAGAACTAAGAGACACAGTGTGACCATGTGACCTTAATGAGAGAGACTGACTCCAGCTTAGCTTGCAAGAACTAAGAGACACTGTGTGGCCATGTGGCCTTAATGAGAGAGACTGACTCAAGCTTAGCTTGCAAGAACTAAGAGACACAGTGTGGCCATGTGGCCTTAATGAGAGAGACTCACTCCAGCTTAGCTTGCAAGAACTAAGAGACACTGTGTGGCCATGTGGCCTTAATGAGAAAGACTCACTCCAGCTTAGCTTGCAAGAACTAAGAGACTCAGTATGGCCATGTGGCCTTAATGAGAGAGACTGACTCCAACTTAACTTGCAAGAACTAAGATACACTGTGTGGCCATGTGGCCTTAATGAGAGAGACTCACTCCAGCTTAGCTTGCAAGAACTAAGAGACACAGTGTGGCCATGTGGCCTTAATGAGAGACTCACTCCAGCTTAGCTTGCAAGAACTAAGAGACAGTGTGGCCATGTAGCCTTAATGAGAGAGACTGACTCCAGCTTAGCTTGCAAGAACTAAGAGACACAGTGTGGCCATGTGGCCTTAATGAGAGAGACTGACTCCAGCTTAGCTTGCAAGAACTAAGAGACACAGTGTGGCCATGTGGCCTTAATGAGAGAGACTGATTCCAGCTTAGCTTGCAAGAACTAAGAGACACAGTGTGGCCATGTGGCCTTAATGAGAGAGACTGACTCCAGCTTAGCTTGCAAGAACTAAGAGACACTGTGTGGCCATGTGGCCTTAATGAGAGAGACTGACTCAAGCTTAGCTTGCAAGAACTAAGAGACACAGTGTGGCCATGTGGCCTTAATGAGAGAGACTCACTCCAGCTTAGCTTGCAAGAACTAAGAGACACTGTGTGGCCATGTGGCCTTAATGAGAGAGACTCACTCCAGCTTAGCTTGCAAGAACTAAGAGACTCAGTGTGGCCATGTGGCCTTAATGAGAGAGACTGACTCCAACTTAGCTTGCAAGAACTAAGAGACACTGTGTGGCCATGTGGCCTTAATGAGAAAGACTCACTCCAGCTTAGCTTGCAAGAACTAAGAGACACAGTGTGGCCATGTGGCCTTAATGAGAGACTCACTCCAGCTTAGCTTGCAAGAACTAAGAGACAGTGTGGCCATGTAGCCTTAATGAGAGAAACTGACTCCAGCTTAGCTTGCAAGAACTAAGAGACACAGTGTGGCCATGTGGCCTTAATGAGAGAGACTGCCTCCAGCTTAGCTTGCAAGAACTAAGAGACACAGTGTGGCCATGTGGCCTTAATGAGAGAGACTGATTCCAGCTTAGCTTGCAAGAACGAAGAGACACAGTGTGGCCATGTGGCCTTAATGAGAGAGACTGACTCCAGCTTAGCTTGCAAGAACTAAGAGACACTGTGTGGCCATGTGGCCTTAATGAGAGAGACTGACTCAAGCTTAGCTTGCAAGAACTAAGAGACACAGTGTGGCCATGTGGCCTTAATGAGAGAGACTGACTCCAGCTTAGCTTGCAAGAACTAAGAGACACTGTGTGGCCATGTGGCCTTAATGAGAGAGACTGACTCAAGCTTAGCTTGCAAGAACTAAGAGACACAGTGTGGCCATGTGGCCTTAATGAGAGAGACTCACTCCAGCTTAGCTTGCAAGAACTAAGAGACACTGTGTGGCCATGTGGCCTTAATGAGAGAGACTGACTCCAACTTAACTTGCAAGAACTAAGATACACTGTGTGGCCATGTGGCCTTAATGAGAGAGACTGACTCAAGCTTAGCTTGCAAGAACTAAGAGACACAGTGTGGCCATGTGGCCTTAATGAGAGAGACTCACTCCAGCTTAGCTTGCAAGAACTAAGAGACACTGTGTGGCCATGTGGCCTTAATGAGAGAGACTGACTCAAGCTTAGCTTGCAAGAACTAAGAGACACTGTGTGGCCATGTGGCCTTAATGAGAAAGACTCACTCCAGCTTAGCTTGCAAGAACTAAGAGACTCAGTATGGCCATGTGGCCTTAATGAGAGAGACTGACTCCAACTTAACTTGCAAGAACTAAGATACACTGTGTGGCCATGTGGCCTTAATGAGAGAGACTCACTCCAGCTTAGCTTGCAAGAACTAAGAGACACAGTGTGGCCATGTGGCCTTAATGAGAGAGACTGATTCCAGCATAGCTTGCAAGAACTAAGAGACACAGTGTGGCCATGTGGCCTTAATGAGAGAGACTGACTCCAACTTAACTTGCAAGAACTAAGATACACTGTGTGGCCATGTGGCCTTAATGAGAGAGACTCACTCCAGCTTAGCTTGCAAGAACTAAGAGACACAGTGTGGCCATGTGGCCTTAATGAGAGACTCACTCCAGCTTAGCTTGCAAGAACTAAGAGACAGTGTGGCCATGTAGCCTTAATGAGAGAGACTGACTCCAGTTTAGCTTGCAAGAACTAAGAGACACAGTGTGGCCATGTGGCCTTAATGAGAGAGACTGACTCCAGCTTAGCTTGCAAGAACTAAGAGACACAGTGTGGCCATGTGGCCTTAATGAGAGAGACTGATTCCAGCTTAGCTTGCAAGAACGAAGAGACACAGTGTGGCCATGTGGCCTTAATGAGAGAGACTGACTCCAGCTTAGCTTGCAAGAACTAAGAGACACAGTGTGACCATGTGACCTTAATGAGAGAGACTGACTCCAGCTTAGCTTGCAAGAACTAAGAGACACTGTGTGGCCATGTGGCCTTAATGAGAGAGACTGACTCAAGCTTAGCTTGCAAGAACTAAGAGACACAGTGTGGCCATGTGGCCTTAATGAGAGAGACTCACTCAGCTTAGCTTGCAAGAACTAAGAGACACTGTGTGGCCATGTGGCCTTAATGAGAAAGACTCACTCCAGCTTAGCTTGCAAGAACTAAGAGACTCAGTATGGCCATGTGGCCTTAATGAGAGAGACTGACTCCAACTTAACTTGCAAGAACTAAGATACACTGTGTGGCCATGTGGCCTTAATGAGAGAGACTCACTCCAGCTTAGCTTGCAAGAACTAAGAGACACAGTGTGGCCATGTGGCCTTAATGAGAGAGACTGATTCCAGCATAGCTTGCAAGAACTAAGAGACACAGTGTGGCCATGTGGCCTTAATGAGAGAGACTGACTCCAGCTTAGCTTGCAAGAACTAAGAGACAGTGTGACCATGTGACCTTAATGAGAGAGACTGACTCCAGCTTAGCTTGCAAGAACTAAGAGACACTGTGTGGCCATGTGGCCTTAATGAGAGAGACTGACTCCAGCTTAGCTTGCAAGAACTAAGAGACACAGTGTGACCATGTGACCTTAATGAGAGAGACTGACTCAAGCTTAGCTTGCAAGAACTAAGAGACACTGTGTGGCCATGTGGCCTTAATGAGAGAGACTGATTCAAGCTTAGCTTGCAAGAACTAAGAGACACAGTGTGGCCATGTGGCCTTAATGAGAGAGACTCACTCCAGCTTAGCTTGCAAGAACTAAGAGACACTGTGTGGCCATGTGGCCTTAATGAGAGAGACTCACTCCAGCTTAGCTTGCAAGAACTAAGAGACACAGTGTGGCCATGTGGCCTTCATGAGAGACTCACTCCAGCTTAGCTTGCAAGAAATAAGAGACAGTGTGGCCATGTAGCCTTAATGAGAGAGACTGACTCCAGCTTAGCTTGCAAGAACTAAGAGACACAGTGTGGCCATGTGGCCTTAATGAGAGAGACTGACTCCAGCTTAGCTTGCAAGAACTAAGAGACACAGTGTGGCCATGTGGCCTTAATGAGAGAGACTGATTCCAGCTTAGCTAGCAAGAACGAAGAGACACAGTGTGGCCATGTGGCCTTAATGAGAGAGACTGACTCCAGCTTAGCTTGCAAGAACTAAGAGACACAGTGTGACCATGTGACCTTAATGAGAGAGACTGACTCCAGCTTAGCTTGCAAGAACTAAGAGACACTGTGTGGCCATGTGGCCTTAATGAGAGAGACTGACTCAAGCTTAGCTTGCAAGAACTAAGAGACACAGTGTGGCCATGTGGCCTTAATGAGAGAGACTCACTCCAGCTTAGCTTGCAAGAACTAAGAGACACTGTGTGGCCATGTGGCCTTAATGAGAAAGACTCACTCCAGCTTAGCTTGCAAGAACTAAGAGACTCAGTATGGCCATGTGGCCTTAATGAGAGAGACTGACTCCAACTTAACTTGCAAGAACTAAGATACACTGTGTGGCCATGTGGCCTTAATGAGAGAGACTCACTCCAGCTTAGCTTGCAAGAACTAAGAGAAACAGTGTGGCCATGTGGCCTTAATGAGAGACTCACTCCAGCTTAGCTTGCAAGAACTAAGAGACAGTGTGGCCATGTAGCCTTAATGAGAGAGACTGACTCCAGCTTAGCTTGCAAGAACTAAGAGACACAGTGTGGCCATGTGGCCTTAATGAGAGAGACTGACTCCAGCTTAGCTTGCAAGAACTAAGAGACACAGTGTGGCCATGTGGCCTTAATGAGAGAGACTGATTCCAGCTTAGCTTGCAAGAACTAAGAGACACAGTGTGGCCATGTGGCCTTAATGAGAGAGACTGACTCCAGCTTAGCTTGCAAGAACTAAGAGACACTGTGTGGCCATGTGGCCTTAATGAGAGAGACTGACTCAAGCTTAGCTTGCAAGAACTAAGAGACACAGTGTGGCCATGTGGCCTTAATGAGAGAGACTCACTCCAGCTTAGCTTGCAAGAACTAAGAGACACTGTGTGGCCATGTGGCCTTAATGAGAAAGACTCACTCCAGCTTAGCTTGCAAGAACTAAGAGACTCAGTATGGCCATGTGGCCTTAATGAGAGAGACTGACTCCAACTTAACTTGCAAGAACTAAGATACACTGTGTGGCCATGTGGCCTTAATGAGAGAGACTCACTCCAGCTTAGCTTGCAAGAACTAAGAGAAACAGTGTGGCCATGTGGCCTTAATGAGAGACTCACTCCAGCTTAGCTTGCAAGAACTAAGAGACAGTGTGGCCATGTAGCCTTAATGAGAGAGACTGACTCCAGCTTAGCTTGCAAGAACTAAGAGACACAGTGTGGCCATGTGGCCTTAATGAGAGAGACTGACTCCAGCTTAGCTTGCAAGAACTAAGAGACACAGTGTGGCCATGTGGCCTTAATGAGAGAGACTGATTCCAGCTTAGCTTGCAAGAACGAAGAGACACAGTGTGGCCATGTGGCCTTAATGAGAGAGACTGACTCCAGCTTAGCTTGCAAGAACTAAGAGACACAGTGTGACCATGTGACCTTAATGAGAGAGACTGACTCCAGCTTAGCTTGCAAGAACTAAGAGACACTGTGTGGCCATGTGGCCTTAATGAGAGAGACTGACTCAAGCTTAGCTTGCAAGAACTAAGAGACACAGTGTGGCCATGTGGCCTTAATGAGAGAGACTCACTCAGCTTAGCTTGCAAGAACTAAGAGACACTGTGTGGCCATGTGGCCTTAATGAGAAAGACTCACTCCAGCTTAGCTTGCAAGAACTAAGAGACTCAGTATGGCCATGTGGCCTTAATGAGAGAGACTGACTCCAACTTAACTTGCAAGAACTAAGATACACTGTGTGGCCATGTGGCCTTAATGAGAGAGACTCACTCCAGCTTAGCTTGCAAGAACTAAGAGACACAGTGTGGCCATGTGGCCTTAATGAGAGAGACTGATTCCAGCATAGCTTGCAAGAACTAAGAGACACAGTGTGGCCATGTGGCCTTAATGAGAGAGACTGACTCCAGCTTAGCTTGCAAGAACTAAGAGACAGTGTGACCATGTGACCTTAATGAGAGAGACTGACTCCAGCTTAGCTTGCAAGAACTAAGAGACACTGTGTGGCCATGTGGCCTTAATGAGAGAGACTGACTCCAGCTTAGCTTGCAAGAACTAAGAGACACAGTGTGACCATGTGACCTTAATGAGAGAGACTGACTCAAGCTTAGCTTGCAAGAACTAAGAGACACTGTGTGGCCATGTGGCCTTAATGAGAGAGACTGATTCAAGCTTAGCTTGCAAGAACTAAGAGACACAGTGTGGCCATGTGGCCTTAATGAGAGAGACTCACTCCAGCTTAGCTTGCAAGAACTAAGAGACACTGTGTGGCCATGTGGCCTTAATGAGAGAGACTCACTCCAGCTTAGCTTGCAAGAACTAAGAGACACAGTGTGGCCATGTGGCCTTCATGAGAGACTCACTCCAGCTTAGCTTGCAAGAAATAAGAGACAGTGTGGCCATGTAGCCTTAATGAGAGAGACTGACTCCAGCTTAGCTTGCAAGAACTAAGAGACACAGTGTGGCCATGTGGCCTTAATGAGAGAGACTGACTCCAGCTTAGCTTGCAAGAACTAAGAGACACAGTGTGGCCATGTGGCCTTAATGAGAGAGACTGATTCCAGCTTAGCTAGCAAGAACGAAGAGACACAGTGTGGCCATGTGGCCTTAATGAGAGAGACTGACTCCAGCTTAGCTTGCAAGAACTAAGAGACACAGTGTGACCATGTGACCTTAATGAGAGAGACTGACTCCAGCTTAGCTTGCAAGAACTAAGAGACACTGTGTGGCCATGTGGCCTTAATGAGAGAGACTGACTCAAGCTTAGCTTGCAAGAACTAAGAGACACAGTGTGGCCATGTGGCCTTAATGAGAGAGACTCACTCCAGCTTAGCTTGCAAGAACTAAGAGACACTGTGTGGCCATGTGGCCTTAATGAGAAAGACTCACTCCAGCTTAGCTTGCAAGAACTAAGAGACTCAGTATGGCCATGTGGCCTTAATGAGAGAGACTGACTCCAACTTAACTTGCAAGAACTAAGATACACTGTGTGGCCATGTGGCCTTAATGAGAGAGACTCACTCCAGCTTAGCTTGCAAGAACTAAGAGAAACAGTGTGGCCATGTGGCCTTAATGAGAGACTCACTCCAGCTTAGCTTGCAAGAACTAAGAGACAGTGTGGCCATGTAGCCTTAATGAGAGAGACTGACTCCAGCTTAGCTTGCAAGAACTAAGAGACACAGTGTGGCCATGTGGCCTTAATGAGAGAGACTGACTCCAGCTTAGCTTGCAAGAACTAAGAGACACAGTGTGGCCATGTGGCCTTAATGAGAGAGACTGATTCCAGCTTAGCTTGCAAGAACTAAGAGACACAGTGTGGCCATGTGGCCTTAATGAGAGAGACTGACTCCAGCTTAGCTTGCAAGAACTAAGAGACACTGTGTGGCCATGTGGCCTTAATGAGAGAGACTGACTCAAGCTTAGCTTGCAAGAACTAAGAGACACAGTGTGGCCATGTGGCCTTAATGAGAGAGACTCACTCCAGCTTAGCTTGCAAGAACTAAGAGACACTGTGTGGCCATGTGGCCTTAATGAGAAAGACTCACTCCAGCTTAGCTTGCAAGAACTAAGAGACTCAGTATGGCCATGTGGCCTTAATGAGAGAGACTGACTCCAACTTAACTTGCAAGAACTAAGATACACTGTGTGGCCATGTGGCCTTAATGAGAGAGACTCACTCCAGCTTAGCTTGCAAGAACTAAGAGAAACAGTGTGGCCATGTGGCCTTAATGAGAGACTCACTCCAGCTTAGCTTGCAAGAACTAAGAGACAGTGTGGCCATGTAGCCTTAATGAGAGAGACTGACTCCAGCTTAGCTTGCAAGAACTAAGAGACACAGTGTGGCCATGTGGCCTTAATGAGAGAGACTGACTCCAGCTTAGCTTGCAAGAACTAAGAGACACAGTGTGGCCATGTGGCCTTAATGAGAGAGACTGATTCCAGCTTAGCTTGCAAGAACTAAGAGACACAGTGTGGCCATGTGGCCTTAATGAGAGAGACTGACTCCAGCTTAGCTTGCAAGAACTAAGAGACACTGTGTGGCCATGTGGCCTTAATGAGAGAGACTGACTCAAGCTTAGCTTGCAAGAACTAAGAGACACAGTGTGGCCATGTGGCCTTAATGAGAGAGACTCACTCCAGCTTAGCTTGCAAGAACTAAGAGACACTGTGTGGCCATGTGGCCTTAATGAGAGAGACTCACTCCAGCTTAGCTTGCAAGAACTAAGAGACTCAGTGTGGCCATGTGGCCTTAATGAGAGAGACTGACTCCAACTTAGCTTGCAAGAACTAAGAGACACTGTGTGGCCATGTGGCCTTAATGAGAAAGACTCACTCCAGCTTAGCTTGCAAGAACTAAGAGACACAGTGTGGCCATGTGGCCTTAATGAGAGACTCACTCCAGCTTAGCTTGCAAGAACTAAGAGACAGTGTGGCCATGTAGCCTTAATGAGAGAAACTGACTCCAGCTTAGCTTGCAAGAACTAAGAGACACAGTGTGGCCATGTGGCCTTAATGAGAGAGACTGCCTCCAGCTTAGCTTGCAAGAACTAAGAGACACAGTGTGGCCATGTGGCCTTAATGAGAGAGACTGATTCCAGCTTAGCTTGCAAGAACGAAGAGACACAGTGTGGCCATGTGGCCTTAATGAGAGAGACTGACTCCAGCTTAGCTTGCAAGAACTAAGAGACACTGTGTGGCCATGTGGCCTTAATGAGAGAGACTGACTCAAGCTTAGCTTGCAAGAACTAAGAGACACAGTGTGGCCATGTGGCCTTAATGAGAGAGACTCACTCCAGCTTAGCTTGCAAGAACTAAGAGACACTGTGTGGCCATGTGGCCTTAATGAGAAAGACTCACTCCAGCTTAGCTTGCAAGAACTAAGAGACTCAGTATGGCCATGTGGCCTTAATGAGAGAGACTGACTCCAACTTAACTTCCAAGAACTAAGATACACTGTGTGGCCATGTGGCCTTAATGAGAGAGACTCACTCCAGCTTAGCTTGCAAGAACTAAGAGACACAGTGTGGCCATGTGGCCTTAATGAGAGACTCACTCCAGCTTAGCTTGCAAGAACTAAGAGACACAGTGTGACCATGTAGCCTTAATGAGAGAGACTGACTCCAGCTTAGCTTGCAAGAACTAAGAGACACAGTGTGGCCATGTGGCCTTAATGAGAGAGACTGACTCCAGCTTAGCTTGCAAGAACTAAGAGACACAGTGTGGCCATGTGGCCTTAATGAGAGAGACTGATTCCAGCTTAGCTTGCAAGAACTAAGAGACACAGTGTGGCCATGTGGCCTTAATGAGAGAGACTGACTCCAGCTTAGCTTGCAAGAACTAAGAGACTCAGTATGGCCATGTGGCCTTAATGAGAGAGACTGACTCCAACTTAACTTGCAAGAACTAAGATACACTGTGTGGCCATGTGGCCTTAATGAGAGAGACTCACTCCAGCTTAGCTTGCAAGAACTAAGAGACTCAGTGTGGCCATGTGGCCTTAATGAGAGAGACTGACTCCAACTTAGCTGGCAAGAACTAAGAGACACTGTGTGGCCATGTGGCCTTAATGAGAGAGACTGACTCCAGCTTAGCTTGCAAGAACTAAGAGACACTGTGTGGCCATGTGGCCTTAATGAGAGAGACTCACTCCAGCTTAGCTTGCAAGAACTAAGAGACACAGTGTGACCATGTGACCTTAATGAGAGAGACTGACTCCAGCTTAGCTTGCAAGAACTAAGAGACACTGTGTGGCCATGTGGCCTTAATGAGAGAGACTGACTCAAGCTTAGCTTGCAAGAACTAAGAGACACAGTGTGGCCATGTGGCCTTAATGAGAGAGACTCACTCCAGCTTAGCTTGCAAGAACTAAGAGACACTGTGTGGCCATGTGGCCTTAATGAGAAAGACTCACTCCAGCTTAGCTTGCAAGAACTAAGAGACTCAGTGTGGCCATGTGGCCTTAATGAGAGAGACTGACTCCAACTTAACTTGCAAGAACTAAGATACACTGTGTGGCCATGTGGCCTTAATGAGAGAGACTCACTCCAGCTTAGCTTGCAAGAACTAAGAGACACAGTGTGGCCATGTGGCCTTAATGAGAGACTCACTCCAGCTTAGCTTGCAAGAACTAAGAGACTGTGGCCATGTAGCCTTAATGAGAGAGACTGACTCCAGCTTAGCATGCAAGAACTAAGAGACACTGTGTGGCCATGTGGCCTTAATGAGAGAGACTGACTCCAGCTTAGCTTGCAAGAACTAAGAGACACAGTGTGACCATGTGACCTTAATGAGAGAGACTGACTCAAGCTTAGCTTGCAAGAACTAAGAGACACTGTGTGGCCATGTGGCCTTAATGAGAGAGACTGACTCAAGCTTAGCTTGCAAGAACTAAGAGACACAGTGTGGCCATGTGGCCTTAATGAGAGAGACTGACTCCAACTTAGCTTGCAAGAACTAAGAGACACTGTGTGGCCATGTGGCCTTAATGAGAAAGACTCACTCCAGCTTAGCTTGCAAGAACTAAGAGACACAGTGTGGCCATGTGGCCTTAATGAGAGACTCACTCCAGCTTAGCTTGCAAGAACTAAGAGACAGTGTGGCCATGTAGCCTTAATGAGAGAAACTGACTCCAGCTTAGCTTGCAAGAACTAAGAGACACAGTGTGGCCATGTGGCCTTAATGAGAGAGACTGCCTCCAGCTTAGCTTGCAAGAACTAAGAGACACAGTGTGGCCATGTGGCCTTAATGAGAGAGACTGATTCCAGCTTAGCTTGCAAGAACGAAGAGACACAGTGTGGCCATGTGGCCTTAATGAGAGAGACTGACTCCAGCTTAGCTTGCAAGAACTAAGAGACACTGTGTGGCCATGTGGCCTTAATGAGAGAGACTGACTCAAGCTTAGCTTGCAAGAACTAAGAGACACAGTGTGGCCATGTGGCCTTAATGAGAGAGACTCACTCCAGCTTAGCTTGCAAGAACTAAGAGACACTGTGTGGCCATGTGGCCTTAATGAGAAAGACTCACTCCAGCTTAGCTTGCAAGAACTAAGAGACTCAGTATGGCCATGTGGCCTTAATGAGAGAGACTGACTCCAACTTAACTTCCAAGAACTAAGATACACTGTGTGGCCATGTGGCCTTAATGAGAGAGACTCACTCCAGCTTAGCTTGCAAGAACTAAGAGACACAGTGTGGCCATGTGGCCTTAATGAGAGACTCACTCCAGCTTAGCTTGCAAGAACTAAGAGACACAGTGTGACCATGTAGCCTTAATGAGAGAGACTGACTCCAGCTTAGCTTGCAAGAACTAAGAGACACAGTGTGGCCATGTGGCCTTAATGAGAGAGACTGACTCCAGCTTAGCTTGCAAGAACTAAGAGACACAGTGTGGCCATGTGGCCTTAATGAGAGAGACTGATTCCAGCTTAGCTTGCAAGAACTAAGAGACACAGTGTGGCCATGTGGCCTTAATGAGAGAGACTGACTCCAGCTTAGCTTGCAAGAACTAAGAGACTCAGTATGGCCATGTGGCCTTAATGAGAGAGACTGACTCCAACTTAACTTGCAAGAACTAAGATACACTGTGTGGCCATGTGGCCTTAATGAGAGAGACTCACTCCAGCTTAGCTTGCAAGAACTAAGAGACTCAGTGTGGCCATGTGGCCTTAATGAGAGAGACTGACTCCAACTTAGCTGGCAAGAACTAAGAGACACTGTGTGGCCATGTGGCCTTAATGAGAGAGACTGACTCCAGCTTAGCTTGCAAGAACTAAGAGACACTGTGTGGCCATGTGGCCTTAATGAGAGAGACTCACTCCAGCTTAGCTTGCAAGAACTAAGAGACACAGTGTGACCATGTGACCTTAATGAGAGAGACTGACTCCAGCTTAGCTTGCAAGAACTAAGAGACACTGTGTGGCCATGTGGCCTTAATGAGAGAGACTGACTCAAGCTTAGCTTGCAAGAACTAAGAGACACAGTGTGGCCATGTGGCCTTAATGAGAGAGACTCACTCCAGCTTAGCTTGCAAGAACTAAGAGACACTGTGTGGCCATGTGGCCTTAATGAGAAAGACTCACTCCAGCTTAGCTTGCAAGAACTAAGAGACTCAGTGTGGCCATGTGGCCTTAATGAGAGAGACTGACTCCAACTTAACTTGCAAGAACTAAGATACACTGTGTGGCCATGTGGCCTTAATGAGAGAGACTCACTCCAGCTTAGCTTGCAAGAACTAAGAGACACAGTGTGGCCATGTGGCCTTAATGAGAGACTCACTCCAGCTTAGCTTGCAAGAACTAAGAGACTGTGGCCATGTAGCCTTAATGAGAGAGACTGACTCCAGCTTAGCATGCAAGAACTAAGAGACACTGTGTGGCCATGTGGCCTTAATGAGAGAGACTGACTCCAGCTTAGCTTGCAAGAACTAAGAGACACAGTGTGACCATGTGACCTTAATGAGAGAGACTGACTCAAGCTTAGCTTGCAAGAACTAAGAGACACTGTGTGGCCATGTGGCCTTAATGAGAGAGACTGACTCAAGCTTAGCTTGCAAGAACTAAGAGACACAGTGTGGCCATGTGGCCTTAATGAGAGAGACTCACTCCAGCTTAGCTTGCAAGAACTAAGAGACACTGTGTGGCCATGTGGCCTTAATGAGAAAGACTCACTCCAGCTTAGCTTGCAAGAACTAAGAGACTCAGATGTGGCCATGTGGCCTTAATGAGAGAGACTGACTCCAACTTAACTTGCAAGAACTAAGATACACTGTGTGGCCATGTGGCCTTAATGAGAGAGACTCACTCCAGCTTAGCTTGCAAGAACTAAGAGACACAGTGTGGCCATGTGGCCTTAATGAGAGACTCACTCCAGCTTAGCTTGCAAGAACTAAGAGACACAGTGTGACCATGTGACCTTAATGAGAGAGACTGACTCCAGCTTAGCTTGCAAGAACTAAGAGACACTGCGTGGCCATGTGGCCTTAATGAGAGAGACTGACTCAAGCTTAGCTTGCAAGAACTAAGAGACACAGTGTGGCCATGTGGCCTTAATGAGAGAGACTCACTCCAGCTTAGCTTGCAAGAACTAAGAGACACTGTGTGGCCATGTGGCCTTAATGAGAAAGACTCACTCCAGCTTAGCTTGCAAGAACTAAGAGATTCAGTATGGCCATGTGGCCTTAATGAGAGAGACTGACTCAAGCTTAGCTTGCAAGAACTAAGAGACACTGTGTGGCCATGTGGCCTTAATGAGAGAGACTGACTCCAGCTTAGCTTGCAAGAACTAAGAGACACAGTGTGACCATGTGACCTTAATGAGAGAGACTGACTCAAGCTTAGCTTGCAAGAACTAAGAGACACTGTGTGGCCATGTGGCCTTAATGAGAGAGACTGACTCAAGCTTAGCTTGCAAGAACTAAGGGACACAGTGTGGCCATGTGGCCTTAATGAGAGAGACTCACTCCAGCTTAGCTTGCAAGAACTAAGAGACACTGTGTGGCCATGTGGCCTTAATGAGAAAGACTCACTCCAGCTTAGCTTGCAAGAACTAAGAGACTCAGTGTGGCCATGTGGCCTTAATGAGAGAGACTGACTCCAACTTAACTTGCAAGAACTAAGATACACTGTGTGGCCATGTGGCCTTAATGAGAGAGACTCACTCCAGCTTAGCTTGCAAGAACTAAGAGACACAGTGTGGCCATGTGGCCTTAATGAGAGACTCACTCCAGCTTAGCTTGCAAGAACTAAGAGACAGTGTGGCCATGTAGCCTTAATGAGAGAGACTGACTCCAGTTTAGCTTGCAAGAACTAAGAGACACAGTGTGGCCATGTGGCCTTAATGAGAGAGACTGACTCCAGCTTAGCTTGCAAGAACTAAGAGACACAGTGTGGCGATGTGGCCTTAATGAGAGAGACTGATTCCAGCTTAGCTTGCAAGAACGAAGAGACACAGTGTGGCCATGTGGCCTTAATGAGAGAGACTGACTCCAGCTTAGCTTGCAAGAACTAAGAGACACAGTGTGACCATGTGACCTTAATGAGAGAGACTGACTCCAGCTTAGCTTGCAAGAACTAAGAGACACTGTGTGGCCATGTGGCCTTAATGAGAGAGACTGACTCAAGCTTAGCTTGCAAGAACTAAGAGACACAGTGTGGCCATGTGGCCTTAATGAGAGAGACTCACTCCAGCTTAGCTTGCAAGAACTAAGAGACACTGTGTGGCCATGTGGCCTTAATGAGAGAGACTGACTCCAACTTAACTTGCAAGAACTAAGATACACTGTGTGGCCATGTGGCCTTAATGAGAGAGACTGACTCAAGCTTAGCTTGCAAGAACTAAGAGACACAGTGTGGCCATGTGGCCTTAATGAGAGAGACTCACTCCAGCTTAGCTTGCAAGAACTAAGAGACACTGTGTGGCCATGTGGCCTTAATGAGAGAGACTGACTCAAGCTTAGCTTGCAAGAACTAAGAGACACTGTGTGGCCATGTGGCCTTAATGAGAAAGACTCACTCCAGCTTAGCTTGCAAGAACTAAGAGACTCAGTATGGCCATGTGGCCTTAATGAGAGAGACTGACTCCAACTTAACTTGCAAGAACTAAGATACACTGTGTGGCCATGTGGCCTTAATGAGAGAGACTCACTCCAGCTTAGCTTGCAAGAACTAAGAGACACAGTGTGGCCATGTGGCCTTAATGAGAGAGACTGATTCCAGCATAGCTTGCAAGAACTAAGAGACACAGTGTGGCCATGTGGCCTTAATGAGAGAGACTGACTCCAACTTAACTTGCAAGAACTAAGATACACTGTGTGGCCATGTGGCCTTAATGAGAGAGACTCACTCCAGCTTAGCTTGCAAGAACTAAGAGACACAGTGTGGCCATGTGGCCTTAATGAGAGACTCACTCCAGCTTAGCTTGCAAGAACTAAGAGACAGTGTGGCCATGTAGCCTTAATGAGAGAGACTGACTCCAGTTTAGCTTGCAAGAACTAAGAGACACAGTGTGGCCATGTGGCCTTAATGAGAGAGACTGACTCCAGCTTAGCTTGCAAGAACTAAGAGACACAGTGTGGCCATGTGGCCTTAATGAGAGAGACTGATTCCAGCTTAGCTTGCAAGAACGAAGAGACACAGTGTGGCCATGTGGCCTTAATGAGAGAGACTGACTCCAGCTTAGCTTGCAAGAACTAAGAGACACAGTGTGACCATGTGACCTTAATGAGAGAGACTGACTCCAGCTTAGCTTGCAAGAACTAAGAGACACTGTGTGGCCATGTGGCCTTAATGAGAGAGACTGACTCAAGCTTAGCTTGCAAGAACTAAGAGACACAGTGTGGCCATGTGGCCTTAATGAGAGAGACTCACTCCAGCTTAGCTTGCAAGAACTAAGAGACACTGTGTGGCCATGTGGCCTTAATGAGAAAGACTCACTCCAGCTTAGCTTGCAAGAACTAAGAGACTCAGTATGGCCATGTGGCCTTAATGAGAGAGACTGACTCCAACTTAACTTGCAAGAACTAAGATACACTGTGTGGCCATGTGGCCTTAATGAGAGAGACTCACTCCAGCTTAGCTTGCAAGAACTAAGAGACACAGTGTGGCCATGTGGCCTTAATGAGAGAGACTGATTCCAGCATAGCTTGCAAGAACTAAGAGACACAGTGTGGCCATGTGGCCTTAATGAGAGAGACTGACTCCAGCTTAGCTTGCAAGAACTAAGAGACAGTGTGACCATGTGACCTTAATGAGAGAGACTGACTCCAGCTTAGCTTGCAAGAACTAAGAGACACTGTGTGGCCATGTGGCCTTAATGAGAGAGACTGACTCCAGCTTAGCTTGCAAGAACTAAGAGACACAGTGTGACCATGTGACCTTAATGAGAGAGACTGACTCAAGCTTAGCTTGCAAGAACTAAGAGACACTGTGTGGCCATGTGGCCTTAATGAGAGAGACTGATTCAAGCTTAGCTTGCAAGAACTAAGAGACACAGTGTGGCCATGTGGCCTTAATGAGAGAGACTCACTCCAGCTTAGCTTGCAAGAACTAAGAGACACTGTGTGGCCATGTGGCCTTAATGAGAGAGACTCACTCCAGCTTAGCTTGCAAGAACTAAGAGACACAGTGTGGCCATGTGGCCTTCATGAGAGACTCACTCCAGCTTAGCTTGCAAGAAATAAGAGACAGTGTGGCCATGTAGCCTTAATGAGAGAGACTGACTCCAGCTTAGCTTGCAAGAACTAAGAGACACAGTGTGGCCATGTGGCCTTAATGAGAGAGACTGACTCCAGCTTAGCTTGCAAGAACTAAGAGACACAGTGTGGCCATGTGGCCTTAATGAGAGAGACTGATTCCAGCTTAGCTAGCAAGAACGAAGAGACACAGTGTGGCCATGTGGCCTTAATGAGAGAGACTGACTCCAGCTTAGCTTGCAAGAACTAAGAGACACAGTGTGACCATGTGACCTTAATGAGAGAGACTGACTCCAGCTTAGCTTGCAAGAACTAAGAGACACTGTGTGGCCATGTGGCCTTAATGAGAGAGACTGACTCAAGCTTAGCTTGCAAGAACTAAGAGACACAGTGTGGCCATGTGGCCTTAATGAGAGAGACTCACTCCAGCTTAGCTTGCAAGAACTAAGAGACACTGTGTGGCCATGTGGCCTTAATGAGAAAGACTCACTCCAGCTTAGCTTGCAAGAACTAAGAGACTCAGTATGGCCATGTGGCCTTAATGAGAGAGACTGACTCCAACTTAACTTGCAAGAACTAAGATACACTGTGTGGCCATGTGGCCTTAATGAGAGAGACTCACTCCAGCTTAGCTTGCAAGAACTAAGAGACACAGTGTGGCCATGTGGCCTTAATGAGAGAGACTGACTCCAGCTTAGCTTGCAAGAACTAAGAGACAGTGTGACCATGTGACCTTAATGAGAGAGACTGACTCCAGCTTAGCTTGCAAGAACTAAGAGACACTGTGTGGCCATGTGGCCTTAATGAGAGAGACTGACTCCAGCTTAGCTTGCAAGAACTAAGAGACACAGTGTGACCATGTGACCTTAATGAGAGAGACTGACTCAAGCTTAGCTTGCAAGAACTAAGAGACACTGTGTGGCCATGTGGCCTTAATGAGAGAGACTGATTCAAGCTTAGCTTGCAAGAACTAAGAGACACAGTGTGGCCATGTGGCCTTAATGAGAGAGACTCACTCCAGCTTAGCTTGCAAGAACTAAGAGACACTGTGTGGCCATGTGGCCTTAATGAGAGAGACTCACTCCAGCTTAGCTTGCAAGAACTAAGAGACACAGTGTGGCCATGTGGCCTTCATGAGAGACTCACTCCAGCTTAGCTTGCAAGAAATAAGAGACAGTGTGGCCATGTAGCCTTAATGAGAGAGACTGACTCCAGCTTAGCTTGCAAGAACTAAGAGACACAGTGTGGCCATGTGGCCTTAATGAGAGAGACTGACTCCAGCTTAGCTTGCAAGAACTAAGAGACACAGTGTGGCCATGTGGCCTTAATGAGAGAGACTGATTCCAGCTTAGCTAGCAAGAACGAAGAGACACAGTGTGGCCATGTGGCCTTAATGAGAGAGACTGACTCCAGCTTAGCTTGCAAGAACTAAGAGACACAGTGTGACCATGTGACCTTAATGAGAGAGACTGACTCCAGCTTAGCTTGCAAGAACTAAGAGACACTGTGTGGCCATGTGGCCTTAATGAGAGAGACTGACTCAAGCTTAGCTTGCAAGAACTAAGAGACACAGTGTGGCCATGTGGCCTTAATGAGAGAGACTCACTCCAGCTTAGCTTGCAAGAACTAAGAGACACTGTGTGGCCATGTGGCCTTAATGAGAAAGACTCACTCCAGCTTAGCTTGCAAGAACTAAGAGACTCAGTATGGCCATGTGGCCTTAATGAGAGAGACTGACTCCAACTTAACTTGCAAGAACTAAGATACACTGTGTGGCCATGTGGCCTTAATGAGAGAGACTCACTCCAGCTTAGCTTGCAAGAACTAAGAGACACAGTGTGGCCATGTGGCCTTAATGAGAGACTCACTCCAGCTTAGCTTGCAAGAACTAAGAGACAGTGTGGCCATGTAGCCTTAATGAGAGAGACTGACTCCAGCTTAGCTTGCAAGAACTAAGAGACACAGTGTGGCCATGTGGCCTTAATGAGAGAGACTGACTCCAGCTTAGCTTGCAAGAACTAAGAGACACAGTGTGGCCATGTGGCCTTAATGAGAGAGACTGATTCCAGCTTAGCTTGCAAGAACTAAGAGACACAGTGTGGCCATGTGGCCTTAATGAGAGAGACTGACTCCAGCTTAGCTTGCAAGAACTAAGAGACACTGTGTGGCCATGTGGCCTTAATGAGAGAGACTGACTCAAGCTTAGCTTGCAAGAACTAAGAGACACAGTGTGGCCATGTGGCCTTAATGAGAGAGACTCACTCCAGCTTAGCTTGCAAGAACTAAGAGACACTGTGTGGCCATGTGGCCTTAATGAGAGAGACTCACTCCAGCTTAGCTTGCAAGAACTAAGAGACTCAGTGTGGCCATGTGGCCTTAATGAGAGAGACTGACTCCAACTTAGCTTGCAAGAACTAAGAGACACTGTGTGGCCATGTGGCCTTAATGAGAAAGACTCACTCCAGCTTAGCTTGCAAGAACTAAGAGACACAGTGTGGCCATGTGGCCTTAATGAGAGACTCACTCCAGCTTAGCTTGCAAGAACTAAGAGACAGTGTGGCCATGTAGCCTTAATGAGAGAAACTGACTCCAGCTTAGCTTGCAAGAACTAAGAGACACAGTGTGGCCATGTGGCCTTAATGAGAGAGACTGCCTCCAACTTAGCTTGCAAGAACTAAGAGACACAGTGTGGCCATGTGGCCTTAATGAGAGAGACTGATTCCAGCTTAGCTTGCAAGAACGAAGAGACACAGTGTGGCCATGTGGCCTTAATGAGAGAGACTGACTCCAGCTTAGCTTGCAAGAACTAAGAGACACTGTGTGGCCATGTGGCCTTAATGAGAGAGACTGACTCAAGCTTAGCTTGCAAGAACTAAGAGACACAGTGTGGCCATGTGGCCTTAATGAGAGAGACTCACTCCAGCTTAGCTTGCAAGAACTAAGAGACACTGTGTGGCCATGTGGCCTTAATGAGAAAGACTCACTCCAGCTTAGCTTGCAAGAACTAAGAGACTCAGTATGGCCATGTGGCCTTAATGAGAGAGACTGACTCCAACTTAACTTCCAAGAACTAAGATACACTGTGTGGCCATGTGGCCTTAATGAGAGAGACTCACTCCAGCTTAGCTTGCAAGAACTAAGAGACACAGTGTGGCCATGTGGCCTTAATGAGAGACTCACTCCAGCTTAGCTTGCAAGAACTAAGAGACACAGTGTGACCATGTAGCCTTAATGAGAGAGACTGACTCCAGCTTAGCTTGCAAGAACTAAGAGACACAGTGTGGCCATGTGGCCTTAATGAGAGAGACTGACTCCAGCTTAGCTTGCAAGAACTAAGAGACACAGTGTGGCCATGTGGCCTTAATGAGAGAGACTGATTCCAGCTTAGCTTGCAAGAACTAAGAGACACAGTGTGGCCATGTGGCCTTAATGAGAGAGACTGACTCCAGCTTAGCTTGCAAGAACTAAGAGACTCAGTATGGCCATGTGGCCTTAATGAGAGAGACTGACTCCAACTTAACTTGCAAGAACTAAGATACACTGTGTGGCCATGTGGCCTTAATGAGAGAGACTCACTCCAGCTTAGCTTGCAAGAACTAAGAGACTCAGTGTGGCCATGTGGCCTTAATGAGAGAGACTGACTCCAACTTAGCTGGCAAGAACTAAGAGACACTGTGTGGCCATGTGGCCTTAATGAGAGAGACTGACTCCAGCTTAGCTTGCAAGAACTAAGAGACACTGTGTGGCCATGTGGCCTTAATGAGAGAGACTCACTCCAGCTTAGCTTGCAAGAACTAAGAGACACAGTGTGACCATGTGACCTTAATGAGAGAGACTGACTCCAGCTTAGCTTGCAAGAACTAAGAGACACTGTGTGGCCATGTGGCCTTAATGAGAGAGACTGACTCAAGCTTAGCTTGCAAGAACTAAGAGACACAGTGTGGCCATGTGGCCTTAATGAGAGAGACTCACTCCAGCTTAGCTTGCAAGAACTAAGAGACACTGTGTGGCCATGTGGCCTTAATGAGAAAGACTCACTCCAGCTTAGCTTGCAAGAACTAAGAGACTCAGTGTGGCCATGTGGCCTTAATGAGAGAGACTGACTCCAACTTAACTTGCAAGAACTAAGATACACTGTGTGGCCATGTGGCCTTAATGAGAGAGACTCACTCCAGCTTAGCTTGCAAGAACTAAGAGACACAGTGTGGCCATGTGGCCTTAATGAGAGACTCACTCCAGCTTAGCTTGCAAGAACTAAGAGACTGTGGCCATGTAGCCTTAATGAGAGAGACTGACTCCAGCTTAGCATGCAAGAACTAAGAGACACAGTGTGGCCATGTGGCCTTAATGAGAGAGACTGACTCCAGCTTAGCTTGCAAGAACTAAGAGACACAGTGTGGCCATGTGGCCTTAATGAGAGAGACTGATTCCAGCTTAGCTTGCAAGAACTAAGAGACACAGTGTGGCCATGTGGCCTTAATGAGAGACTCACTCCAGCTTAGCTTGCAAGAACTAAGAGACACAGTGTGACCATGTGACCTTAATGAGAGAGACTGACTCCAGCTTAGCTTGCAAGAACTAAGAGACACTGCGTGGCCATGTGGCCTTAATGAGAGAGACTGACTCAAGCTTAGCTTGCAAGAACTAAGAGACACAGTGTGGCCATGTGGCCTTAATGAGAGAGACTCACTCCAGCTTAGCTTGCAAGAACTAAGAGACACTGTGTGGCCATGTGGCCTTAATGAGAAAGACTCACTCCAGCTTAGCTTGCAAGAACTAAGAGATTCAGTATGGCCATGTGGCCTTAATGAGAGAGACTGACTCAAGCTTAGCTTGCAAGAACTAAGAGACACTGTGTGGCCATGTGGCCTTAATGAGAGAGACTGACTCCAGCTTAGCTTGCAAGAACTAAGAGACACAGTGTGACCATGTGACCTTAATGAGAGAGACTGACTCAAGCTTAGCTTGCAAGAACTAAGAGACACTGTGTGGCCATGTGGCCTTAATGAGAGAGACTGACTCAAGCTTAGCTTGCAAGAACTAAGAGACACAGTGTGGCCATGTGGCCTTAATGAGAGAGACTCACTCCAGCTTAGCTTGCAAGAACTAAGAGACACTGTGTGGCCATGTGGCCTTAATGAGAAAGACTCACTCCAGCTTAGCTTGCAAGAACTAAGAGACTCAGTGTGGCCATGTGGCCTTAATGAGAGAGACTGACTCCAACTTAACTTGCAAGAACTAAGATACACTGTGTGGCCATGTGGCCTTAATGAGAGAGACTCACTCCAGCTTAGCTTGCAAGAACTAAGAGACACAGTGTGGCCATGTGGCCTTAATGAGAGACTCACTCCAGCTTAGCTTGCAAGAACTAAGAGACACAGTGTGACCATGTGACCTTAATGAGAGAGACTGACTCCAGCTTAGCTTGCAAGAACTAAGAGACACTGCGTGGCCATGTGGCCTTAATGAGAGAGACTGACTCAAGCTTAGCTTGCAAGAACTAAGAGACACAGTGTGGCCATGTGGCCTTAATGAGAGAGACTCACTCCAGCTTAGCTTGCAAGAACTAAGAGACACTGTGTGGCCATGTGGCCTTAATGAGAAAGACTCACTCCAGCTTAGCTTGCAAGAACTAAGAGATTCAGTATGGCCATGTGGCCTTAATGAGAGAGACTGACTCAAGCTTAGCTTGCAAGAACTAAGAGACACTGTGTGGCCATGTGGCCTTAATGAGAGAGACTGACTCCAGCTTAGCTTGCAAGAACTAAGAGACACAGTGTGACCATGTGACCTTAATGAGAGAGACTGACTCAAGCTTAGCTTGCAAGAACTAAGAGACACTGTGTGGCCATGTGGCCTTAATGAGAGAGACTGACTCAAGCTTAGCTTGCAAGAACTAAGAGACACAGTGTGGCCATGTGGCCTTAATGAGAGAGACTCACTCCAGCTTAGCTTGCAAGAACTAAGAGACACTGTGTGGCCATGTGGCCTTAATGAGAAAGACTCACTCCAGCTTAGCTTGCAAGAACTAAGAGACTCAGTGTGGTCATGTGGCCTTAATGAGAGAGACTGACTCCAACTTAACTTGCAAGAACTAAGATACACTGTGTGGCCATGTGGCCTTAATGAGAGAGACTCACTCCAGCTTAGCTTGCAAGAACTAAGAGACACAGTGTGGCCATGTGGCCTTAATGAGAGACTCACTCCAGCTTAGCTTGCAAGAACTAAGAGACAGTGTGGCCATGTAGCCTTAATGAGAGAGACTGACTCCAGTTTAGCTTGCAAGAACTAAGAGACACAGTGTGGCCATGTGGCCTTAATGAGAGAGACTGACTCCAGCTTAGCTTGCAAGAACTAAGATACACAGTGTGGCCATGTGGCCTTAATGAGAGAGACTGATTCCAGCTTAGCTTGCAAGAACGAAGAGACACAGTGTGGCCATGTGGCCTTAATGAGAGAGACTGACTCCAGCTTAGCTTGCAAGAACTAAGAGACACAGTGTGACCATGTGACCTTAATGAGAGAGACTGACTCCAGCTTAGCTTGCAAGAACTAAGAGACACTGTGTGGCCATGTGGCCTTAATGAGAGAGACTGACTCAAGCTTAGCTTGCAAGAACTAAGAGACACAGTGTGGCCATGTGGCCTTAATGAGAGAGACTCACTCCAGCTTAGCTTGCAAGAACTAAGAGACACTCTGTGGCCATGTGGCCTTAATGAGAAAGACTCACTCCAGCTTAGCTTGCAAGAACTAAGAGACTCAGTATGGCCATGTGGCCTTAATGAGAGAGACTGACTCCAACTTAACTTGCAAGAACTAAGATACACTGTGTGGCCATGTGGCCTTAATGAGAGAGACTCACTCCAGCTTAGCTTGCAAGAACTAAGAGACACAGTGTGGCCATGTGGCCTTAATGAGAGAGACTGATTCCAGCATAGCTTGCAAGAACTAAGAGACACAGTGTGGCCATGTGGCCTTAATGAGAGAGACTGACTCCAGCTTAGCTTGCAAGAACTAAGAGACAGTGTGACCATGTGACCTTAATGAGAGAGACTGACTCCAGCTTAGCTTGCAAGAACTAAGAGACACTGTGTGGCCATGTGGCCTTAATGAGAGAGACTGACTCCAGCTTAGCTTGCAAGAACTAAGAGACACAGTGTGACCATGTGACCTTAATGAGAGAGACTGACTCAAGCTTAGCTTGCAAGAACTAAGAGACACTGTGTGGCCATGTGGCCTTAATGAGAGAGACTGACTCAAGCTTAGCTTGCAAGAACTAAGAGACACAGTGTGGCCATGTGGCCTTAATGAGAGAGACTCACTCCAGCTTAGCTTGCAAGAACTAAGAGACACTGTGTGGCCATGTGGCCTTAATGAGAGAGACTCACTCCAGCTTAGCTTGCAAGAACTAAGAGACACAGTGTGGCCATGTGGCCTTCATGAGAGACTCACTCCAGCTTAGCTTGCAAGAAATAAGAGACAGTGTGGCCATGTAGCCTTAATGAGAGAGACTGACTCCAGCTTAGCTTGCAAGAACTAAGAGACACAGTGTGGCCATGTGGCCTTAATGAGAGAGACTGACTCCAGCTTAGCTTGCAAGAACTAAGAGACACAGTGTGGCCATGTGGCCTTAATGAGAGAGACTGATTCCAGCTTAGCTAGCAAGAACGAAGAGACACAGTGTGGCATTGTGGCCTTAATGAGAGAGACTGACTCCAGCTTAGCTTGCAAGAACTAAGAGACACTGTGTGGCCATGTGGCCTTAATGAGAGAGACTGACTCAAGCTTAGCTTGCAAGAACTAAGAGACACAGTGTGGCCATGTGGCCTTAATGAGAGAGACTCACTCCAGCTTAGCTTGCAAGAACTAAGAGACACTGTGTGGCCATGTGGCCTTAATGAGAAAGACTCACTCCAGCTTAGCTTGCAAGAACTAAGAGACTCAGTATGGCCATGTGGCCTTAATGAGAGAGACTGACTCCAACTTAACTTGCAAGAACTAAGATACACTGTGTGGCCATGTGGCCTTAATGAGAGAGACTCACTCCAGCTTAGCTTGCAAGAACTAAGAGACACAGTGTGGCCATGTGGCCTTAATGAGAGACTCACTCCAGCTTAGCTTGCAAGAACTAAGAGACAGTGTGGCCATGTGGCCTTAATGAGAGAGACTGATTCCAGCTTAGCTAGCAAGAACGAAGAGACACAGTGTGGCCATGTGGCCTTAATGAGAGAGACTGACTCCAGCTTAGCTTGCAAGAACTAAGAGACACTGTGTGGCCATGTGGCCTTAATGAGAGAGACTGACTCAAGCTTAGCTTGCAAGAACTAAGAGACACAGTGTGGCCATGTGGCCTTAATGAGAGAGACTCACTCCAGCTTAGCTTGCAAGAACTAAGAGACACTGTGTGGCCATGTGGCCTTAATGAGAAAGACTCACTCCAGCTTAGCTTGCAAGAACTAAGAGACTCAGTATGGCCATGTGGCCTTAATGAGAGAGACTGACTCCAACTTAACTTGCAAGAACTAAGATGCACTGTGTGGCCATGTGGCCTTAATGAGAGAGACTCACTCCAGCTTAGCTTGCAAGAACTAAGAGACACAGTGTGGCCATGTGGCCTTAATGAGAGACTCACTCCAGCTTAGCTTGCAAGAACTAAGAGACAGTGTGGCCATGTAGCCTTAATGAGAGAGACTGACTCCAGCTTAGCTTGCAAGAACTAAGAGACACAGTGTGGCCATGTGGCCGTAATGAGAGAGACTGACTCCAGCTTAGCTTACAAGAACTAAGAGACACAGTGTGGCCATGTGGCCTTAATGAGAGAGACTGATTCCAGCTTAGCTTGCAAGAACTAAGAGACACAGTGTGGCCATGTGGCCTTAATGAGAGAGACTGACTCCAGCTTAGCTTGCAAGAACTAAGAGACACTGTGTGGCCATGTGGCCTTAATGAGAGAGACTGACTCAAGCTTAGCTTGCAAGAACTAAGAGACACAGTGTGGCCATGTGGCCTTAATGAGAGAGACTCACTCCAGCTTAGCTTGCAAGAACTAAGAGACACTGTGTGGCCATGTGGCCTTAATGAGAGAGACTCACTCCAGCTTAGCTTGCAAGAACTAAGAGACTCAGTGCGGCCATGTGGCCTTAATGAGAGAGACTGACTCCAACTTAGCTTGCAAGAACTAAGAGACACTGTGTGGCCATGTGGCCTTAATGAGAAAGACTCACTCCAGCTTAGCTTGCAAGAACTAAGAGACACAGTGTGGCCATGTGGCCTTAATGAGAGACTCACTCCAGCTTAGCTTGCAAGAACTAAGAGACAGTGTGGCCATGTAGCCTTAATGAGAGAAACTGACTCCAGCTTAGCTTGCAAGAACTAAGAGACACAGTGTGGCCATGTGGCCTTAATGAGAGAGACTGCCTCCAGCTTAGCTTGCAAGAACTAAGAGACACAGTGTGGCCATGTGGCCTTAATGAGAGAGACTGACTCCAGCTTAGCTTGCAAGAACTAAGAGACACAGTGTGGCCATGTGGCCTTAATGAGAGAGACTGATTCCAGCTTAGCTTGCAAGAACTAAGAGACACAGTGTGGCCATGTGGCCTTGATGAGAGAGACTGACTCCAGCTTAGCTTGCAAGAACTAAGAGACACAGTGTGACCATGTGACCTTAATGAGAGAGACTGACTCCAGCTTAGCTTGCAAGAACTAAGAGATACTGTGTGGCCATGTGGCCTTAATGAGAGAGACTGACTCAAGCTTAGCTTGTAAGAACTAAGAGACACAGTGTGGCCATGAGGCCTTAATGAGAGAGACTCACTACAGCTTAGCTTGCAAGAACTAAGAGACTCAGTGTGGCCATGTGGCCTTAATGAGAGAGACTGACTCCAAGTTAGCTTGCAAGAACTAAGAGACACTGTGTGGCCATGTGGCCTTAATGAGAGAGACTCACTCCAGCTTAGCTTGCAAGAACTAAGAGACACAGTGTGGCCATGTGGCCTTAATGAGAGACTCACTCCAGCTTAGCTTGCAAGAACTAAGAGACAGTGTGGCCATGTAGCCTTAATGAGAGAGACTGACTCCAGCTTAGCTTGCAAGAACTAAGAGACACAGTGTGGCCATGTGGCCTTAATGAGAGAGACTGACTCCAGCTTAGCTTGCAAGAACTAAGAGACACAGTGTGGCCATGTGGCCTTAATGAGAGAGACTGATTCCAGCTTAACTTGCAAGAACTAAGAGACACAGTGTGGCCATGTGGCCTTAATGAGAGAGACTGACTCCAGCTTAGCTTGCAAGAACTAAGAGACACAGTGTGCCCATGTGACCTTAATGAGAGAGACTGACTCCAGCTTACCTTGCAAGAACTAAGAGACACTGTGTGGCCATGTGGCCTTAATGAGAGAGACTGACTCAAGCTTAGCTTGCAAGAACTAAGAGACACAGTGTGGCCATGTGGCCTTAATGAGAGAGACTCACTCCAGCTTAGCTTGCAAGAACTAAGAGACACTGTGTGGCCATGTGGCCTTAATGAGAGAGACTCACTCCAGCTTAGCTTGCAAGAACTGAGAGACACAGTGTGGCCATGTGGCCTTAATGAGAGAGACTCATTCCAGCTTAGCTTGCAAGAACTAAGAGACAGTGTGGCCATGTGGCCTTAATGAGAGAGACTGACTCCAGCTTAGCTTGCAAGAACTAAGAGACACAGTGTGCCCATGTGACCTTAATGAGAGAGACTGACTCCAGCTTACCTTGCAAGAACTAAGAGACACTGTGTGGCCATGTGGCCTTAATGAGAGAGACTCACTCCAGCTTAGCTTGCAAGAACTAAGAGACACTGTGTGGCCATGTGGCCTTAATGAGAGAGACTGATTCCAGCTTAGCTTGCAAGAACTAAGAGACACAGTGTGGCCATGTGGCCTTAATGAGAGAGACTGACTCCAGCTTAGCTTGCAAGAACTAAGAGACACTGTGTGGCCATGTGGCCTTAATGAGAGAGACTGACTCCAGCTTAGCTTGCAAGAACTAAGAGACACTGTGTGGCCATGTGGCCTTAATGAGAGAGACTGACTCAAGCTTAGCTTGCAAGAACTAAGAGACACAGTGTGGCCATGTGGCCATAATGAGAGAGACTGATTCCAGCTTAACTTGCAAGAACTAAGAGACACAGTGTGGCCATGTGGCCTTAATGAGAGAGACTGACTCCAGCTTAGCTTGCAAGAACTAAGAGACACAGTGTGCCCATGTGACCTTAATGAGAGAGACTGACTCCAGCTTACCTTGCAAGAACTAAGAGACACAGTGTGGCCATGTGGCCTTAATGAGAGAGACTGACTCAAGCTTAGCTTGCAAGAACTAAGAGACACAGTGTGGCCATGTGGCCTTAATGAGAGAGACTCACTCCAGCTTAGCTTGCAAGAACTAAGAGACACTGTGTGGCCATGTGGCCTTAATGAGAGAGACTCACTCCAGCTTAGCTTGCAAGAACTAAGAGACAGTGTGGCCATGTGGCCTTAATGAGAGAGACTGATTCCAGCTTAGCTTGCAAGAACTAAGAGACAGTGTGGCCATGTGGCCTTAATGAGAGAGACTGACTCCAGCTTAGCTTGCAAGAACTAAGAGACACAGTGTGCCCATGTGACCTTAATGAGAGAGACTGACTCCAGCTTACCTTGCAAGAACTAAGAGACACTGTGTGGCCATGTGGCCTTAATGAGAGAGACTGACTCAAGCTTAGCTTGCAAGAACTAAGAGACACAGTGTGGTCATGTGGCCTTAATGAGAGAGACTCACTCCAGCTTAGCTTGCAAGAACTAAGAGACACTGTGTGGCCATGTGGCCTTAATGAGAGAGACTCACTCCAGCTTAGCTTGCAAGAACTAAGAGACAGTGTGGCCATGTGGCCTTAATGAGAGAGACTGACTCCAGCTTAGCTTGCAAGAACTAAGAGACACAGTGTGGCCATGTGGCCTTAATGAGAGAGACTGACTCCAGCTTAGCTTGCAAGAACTAAGAGACACAGTGTGGCCATGTGGCCTTAATGAGAGAGACTGATTCCAGCTTAGCTTGCAAGAACTAAGAGACACAGTGTGGCCATGTTGCCTTAATGAGACTGACTCCAGCTTAGCTTGCAAGAACTAAGAGACACAGTGTGACCATGTGACCTTAATGAGAGAGACTGATTCCAGCTTAGCTTGCAAGAACTAAGAGACACTGTGTGGCCATGTGGCCTTAATGAGAGAGACTGACTCAAGCTTAGCTTGCAAGAACTAAGAGACACAGTGTGGCCATGTGGCCTTAATGAGAGAGACTGACTCCAGCTTAGCTTGCAAGAACTAAGAGACACAGTGTGCCCATGTGACCTTAATGAGAGAGACTGACTCCAGCTTACCTTGCAAGAACTAAGAGACACTGTGTGGCCATGTGGCCTTAATGAGAGAGACTGACTCAAGCTTAGCTTGCAAGAACTAAGAGACACAGTGTGGCCATGTGGCCTTAATGAGAGAGACTCACTCCAGCTTAGCTTGCAAGAACTAAGAGACACTGTGTGGCCATGTGGCCTTAATGAGAGAGACTCACTCCAGCTTAGCTTGCAAGAACTAAGAGACACAGTGTGGCCATGTGGCCTTAATGAGAGAGACTGATTCCAGCTTAGCTTGCAAGAACTAAGAGACAGTGTGGCCATGTGGCCTTAATGAGAGAGACTGATTCCAGCTTAGCTTGCAAGAACTAAGAGACACAGTGTGGCCATGTGGCCTTAATGAGACTGACTCCAGCTTAGCTTGCAAGAACTAAGAGACACAGTGTGACCATGTGACCTTAATGAGAGAGACTGATTCCAGCTTAGCTTGCAAGAACTAAAAGACACTGTGTGGCCATGTGGCCTTAATGAGAGAGACTGACTCAAGCTTAGCTTGCAAGAACTAAGAGACACAGTGTGGCCATGTGGCCTTAATGAGAGAGACTGACTCCAGCTTAGCTTGCAAGAACTAAGAGACACAGTGTGCCCATGTGACCTTAATGAGAGAGACTGACTCCAGCTTACCTTGCAAGAACTAAGAGACACTGTGTGGCCATGTGGCCTTAATGAGAGAGACTGACTCAAGCTTAGCTTGCAAGAACTAAGAGACACAGTGTAGCCATGTGGCCTTAATGAGAGAGACTCACTCCAGCTTAGCTTGCAAGAACTAAGAGACACTGTGTGGCCATGTGGCCTTAATGAGAGAGACTCACTCCAGCTTAGCTTGCAAGAACTAAGAGACACAGTGTGGCCATGTGGCCTTAATGAGAGAGACTGATTCCAGCTTAACTTGCAAGAACTAAGAGACACAGTGTGGCCATGTGGCCTTAATGAGAGAGACTGACTCCAGCTTAGCTTGCAAGAACTAAGAGACACAGTGTGCCCATGTGACCTTAATGAGAGAGACTGACTCCAGCTTACCTTGCAAGAACTAAGAGACACTGTGTGGCCATGTGGCCTTAATGAGAGAGACTGACTCAAGCTTAGCTTGCAAGAACTAAGAGACACAGTGTGGCCATGTGGCCTTAATGAGAGACTCACTCCAGCTTAGCTTGCAAGAACTAAGAGACACTGTGTGGCCATGTGGCCTTAATGAGAGAGACTCACTCCAGCTTAGCTTGCAAGAACTAAGAGACACAGTGTGGCCATGTGGCCTTAATGAGAGAGACTGATTCCAGCTTAGCTTGCAAGAACTAAGAGACAGTGTGGCCATGTGGCCTTAATGAGAGAGACTGACTCCAGCTTAGCTTGCAAGAACTAAGAGACACAGTGTGCCCATGTGACCTTAATGAGAGAGACTGACTCCAGCTTACCTTGCAAGAACTAAGAGACACTGTGTGGCCATGTGGCCTTAATGAGAGAGACTGACTCAAGCCTAGCTTGCAAGAACTAAGAGACACAGTGTGGCCATGTGGCCTTAATGAGAGAGACTCACTCCAGCTTAGCTTGCAAGAACTAAGAGACACTGTGTGGCCATGTGGCCTTAATGAGAGAGACTGACTCCAGCTTACCTTGCAAGAACTAAGAGACACTGTGTGGCCATGTGGCCTTAATGAGAGAGACTGACTCAAGCTTAGCTTGCAAGAACTAAGAGACACAGTGTGGCCATGTGGCCTTAATGAGAGAGACTCACTCCAGCTTAGCTTGCAAGAACTAAGAGACACTGTGTGGCCATGTGGCCTTAATGAGAGAGACTCACTCCAGCTTAGCTTGCAAGAACTAAGAGACACAGTGTGGCCATGTGGCCTTAATGAGAGAGACTGATTCCAGCTTAGCTTGCAAGAACTAAGAGAGAGTGTGGCCATGTGGCCTTAATGAGAGAGACTGATTCCAGCTTAGCTTGCAAGAACTAAGAGACACAGTGTGGCCATGTGGCCTTAATGAGACTGACTCCAGCTTAGCTTGCAAGAACTAAGAGACACTGTGTGGCCATGTGGCCTTAATGAGAGAGACTGACTCAAGCTTAGCTTGCAAGAACTAAGAGACACAGTGTGGCCATGTGGCCTTAATGAGAGAGACTGACTCCAGCTTAGCTTGCAAGAACTAAGAGACACAGTGTGCCCATGTGACCTTAATGAGAGAGACTGACTCCAGCTTACCTTGCAAGAACTAAGAGACACTGTGTGGCCATGTGGCCTTAATGAGAGAGACTGACTCAAGCTTAGCTTGCAAGAACTAAGAGACACAGTGTGGCCATGTGGCCTTAATGAGAGAGACTCACTCCAGCTTAGCTTGCAAGAACTAAGAGACACTGTGTGGCCATGTGGCCTTAATGAGAGAGACTCACTCCAGCTTAGCTTGCAAGAACTAAGAGACACAGTGTGGCCATGTGGCCTTAATGAGAGAGACTTATTCCAGCTTAACTTGCAAGAACTAAGAGACACAGTGTGGCCATGTGGCCTTAATGAGAGAGACTGACTCCAGCTTAGCTTGCAAGAACTAAGAGACACAGTGTGCCCATGTGACCTTAATGAGAGAGACTGACTCCAGCTTACCTTGCAAGAACTAAGAGACACTGTGTGGCCATGTGGCCTTAATGAGAGAGACTGACTCAAGCTTAGCTTGCAAGAACTAAGAGACACAGTGTGGCCATGTGGCCTTAATGAGAGACTCACTCCAGCTTAGCTTGCAAGAACTAAGAGACACTGTGTGGCCATGTGGCCTTAATGAGAGAGACTCACTCCAGCTTAGCTTGCAAGAACTAAGAGACACAGTGTGGCCATGTGGCCTTAATGAGAGAGACTGATTCCAGCTTAGCTTGCAAGAACTAAGAGACAGTGTGGCCATGTGGCCTTAATGAGAGAGACTGACTCCAGCTTAGCTTGCAAGAACTAAGAGACACAGTGTGCCCATGTGACCTTAATGAGAGAGACTGACTCCAGCTTACCTTGCAAGAACTAAGAGACACTGTGTGGCCATGTGGCCTTAATGAGAGAGACTGACTCAAGCTTAGCTTGCAAGAACTAAGAGACACAGTGTGGCCATGTGGCCTTAATGAGAGAGACTCACTCCAGCTTAGCTTGCAAGAACTAAGAGACACTGTGTGGCCATGTGGCCTTAATGAGAGAGACTGATTCCAGCTTAGCTTGCAAGAACTAAGAGACACAGTGTGGCCATGTGGCCTTAATGAGAGAGACTGACTCCAGCTTAGCTTGCAAGAACTAAGAGACACAGTGTGACCATGTGACCTTAATGAGAGAGACTGACTCCAGCTTAGCTTGCAAGAACTAAGAGACACAGTGTGGCCATGTGGCCTTAATGAGAGAGACTGATTCCAGCTTAACTTGCAAGAACTAAGAGACACAGTGTGGCCATGTGGCCTTAATGAGAGAGACTGACTCCAGCTTAGCTTGCAAGAACTAAGAGACACAGTGTGGCCATGTGGCCTTAATGAGAGAGACTCACTCCAGCTTAGCTTGCAAGAACTAAGAGACACTGTGTGGCCATGTGGCCTTAATGAGAGAGACTCACTCCAGCTTAGCTTGCAAGAACTAAGAGACACAGTGTGGCCATGTGGCCTTAATGAGAGAGACTGATTCCAGCTTAGCTTGCAAGAACTAAGAGACAGTGTGGCCATGTGGCCTTAATGAGAGAGACTGACTCCAGCTTAGCTTGCAAGAACTAAGAGACACAGTGTGCCCATGTGACCTTAATGAGAGAGACTGACTCCAGCTTACCTTGCAAGAACTAAGAGACACTGTGTGGCCATGTGGCCTTAATGAGAGAGACTGACTCAAGCTTAGCTTGCAAGAACTAAGAGACACAGTGTGGCCATGTGGCCTTAATGAGAGACTCACTCCAGCTTAGCTTGCAAGAACTAAGAGACACTGTGTGGCCATGTGGCCTTAATGAGAGAGACTCACTCCAGCTTAGCTTGCAAGAACTAAGAGACACAGTGTGGCCATGTGGCCTTAATGAGAGAGACTGATTCCAGCTTAGCTTGCAAGAACTAAGAGACAGTGTGGCCATGTGGCCTTAATGAGAGAGACTGACTCCAGCTTAGCTTGCAAGAACTAAGAGACACAGTGTGCCCATGTGACCTTAATGAGAGAGACTGACTCCAGCTTACCTTGCAAGAACTAAGAGACACTGTGTGGCCATGTGGCCTTAATGAGAGAGACTGACTCAAGCTTAGCTTGCAAGAACTAAGAGACACAGTGTGGCCATGTGGCCTTAATGAGAGAGACTCACTCCAGCTTAGCTTGCAAGAACTAAGAGACACTGTGTGGCCATGTGGCCTTAATGAGAGAGACTGATTCCAGCTTAGCTTGCAAGAACTAAGAGACACAGTGTGGCCATGTGGCCTTAATGAGAGAGACTGACTCCAGCTTAGCTTGCAAGAACTAAGAGACACAGTGTGACCATGTGACCTTAATGAGAGAGACTGACTCCAGCTTAGCTTGCAAGAACTAAGAGACACAGTGTGGCCATGTGGCCTTAATGAGAGAGACTGATTCCAGCTTAACTTGCAAGAACTAAGAGACACAGTGTGGCCATGTGGCCTTAATGAGAGAGACTGACTCCAGCTTAGCTTGCAAGAACTAAGAGACACAGTGTGGCCATGTGGCCTTAATGAGAGAGACTCACTCCAGCTTAGCTTGCAAGAACTAAGAGACACTGTGTGGCCATGTGGCCTTAATGAGAGAGACTCACTCCAGCTTAGCTTGCAAGAACTAAGAGACACAGTGTGGCCATGTGGCCTTAATGAGAGAGACTGATTCCAGCTTAGCTTGCAAGAACTAAGAGACAGTGTGGCCATGTGGCCTTAATGAGAGAGACTGACTCCAGCTTAGCTTGCAAGAACTAAGAGACACAGTGTGCCCATGTGACCTTAATGAGAGAGACTGACTCCAGCTTACCTTGCAAGAACTAAGAGACACTGTGTGGCCATGTGGCCTTAATGAGAGAGACTGACTCAAGATTAGCTTGCAAGAACTAAGAGACACAGTGTGGCCATGTGGCCTTAATGAGAGAGACTCACTCCAGCTTAGCTTGTAAGAACTAAGAGACACTGTGTGGCCATGTGGCCTTAATGAGAGAGACTCACTCCAGCTTAGCTTGCAAGAACTAAGAGACAGTGTGGCCATGTGGCCTTAATGAGAGAGACTGACTCCAGCTTAGCTTGCAAGAACTAAGAGACACAGTGTGGCCATGTGGCCTTAATGAGAGAGACTGACTCCAGCTTAGCTTGCAAGAACTAAGAGACACAGTGTGGCCATGTGGCCTTAATGAGAGAGACTGATTCCAGCTTAGCTTGCAAGAACTAAGAGACACAGTGTGGCCATGTGGCCTTAATGAGACTGACTCCAGCTTAGCTTGCAAGAACTAAGAGACACAGTGTGACCATGTGACCTTAATGAGAGAGACTGATTCCAGCTTAGCTTGCAAGAACTAAGAGACACTGTGTGGCCATGTGGCCTTAATGAGAGAGACTGACTCAAGCTTAGCTTGCAAGAACTAAGAGACACAGTGTGGCCATGTGGCCTTAATGAGAGAGACTGACTCCAGCTTAGCTTGCAAGAACTAAGAGACACAGTGTGCCCATGTGACCTTAATGAGAGAGACTGACTCCAGCTTACCTTGCAAGAACTAAGAGACACTGTGTGGCCATGTGGCCTTAATGAGAGAGACTGACTCAAGCTTAGCTTGCAAGAACTAAGAGACACAGTGTGGCCATGTGGCCTTAATGAGAGACTCACTCCAGCTTAGCTTGCAAGAACTAAGAGACACTGTGTGGCCATGTGGCCTTAATGAGAGAGACTCACTCCAGCTTAGCTTGCAAGAACTAAGAGACACAGTGTGGCCATGTGGCCTTAATGAGAGAGACTGATTCCAGCTTAGCTTGCAAGAACTAAGAGACAGTGTGGCCATGTGGCCTTAATGAGAGAGACTGACTCCAGCTTAGCTTGCAAGAACTAAGAGACACAGTGTGCCCATGTGACCTTAATGAGAGAGACTGACTCCAGCTTACCTTGCAAGAACTAAGAGACACTGTGTGGCCATGTGGCCTTAATGAGAGAGACTGACTCAAGCCTAGCTTGCAAGAACTAAGAGACACAGTGTGGCCATGTGGCCTTAATGAGAGAGACTCACTCCAGCTTAGCTTGCAAGAACTAAGAGACACTGTGTGGCCATGTGGCCTTAATGAGAGAGACTGACTCCAGCTTACCTTGCAAGAACTAAGAGACACTGTGTGGCCATGTGGCCTTAATGAGAGAGACTGACTCAAGCTTAGCTTGCAAGAACTAAGAGACACAGTGTGGCCATGTGGCCTTAATGAGAGAGACTCACTCCAGCTTAGCTTGCAAGAACTAAGAGACAGTGTGGCCATGTGGCCTTAATGAGAGAGACTGACTCCAGCTTAGCTTGCAAGAACTAAGAGACACAGTGTGGCCATGTGGCCTTAATGAGAGAGACTGACTCCAGCTTAGCTTGCAAGAACTAAGAGACACAGTGTGGCCATGTGGCCTTAATGAGAGAGACTGATTCCAGCTTAGCTTGCAAGAACTAAGAGACACAGTGTGGCCATGTGGCCTTAATGAGACTGACTCCAGCTTAGCTTGCAAGAACTAAGAGACACAGTGTGACCATGTGACCTTAATGAGAGAGACTGATTCCAGCTTAGCTTGCAAGAACTAAGAGACACTGTGTGGCCATGTGGCCTTAATGAGAGAGACTGACTCAAGCTTAGCTTGCAAGAACTAAGAGACACAGTGTGGCCATGTGGCCTTAATGAGAGAGACTGACTCCAGCTTAGCTTGCAAGAACTAAGAGACACAGTGTGCCCATGTGACCTTAATGAGAGAGACTGACTCCAGCTTACCTTGCAAGAACTAAGAGACACTGTGTGGCCATGTGGCCTTAATGAGAGAGACTGACTCAAGCTTAGCTTGCAAGAACTAAGAGACACAGTGTGGCCATGTGGCCTTAATGAGAGACTCACTCCAGCTTAGCTTGCAAGAACTAAGAGACACTGTGTGGCCATGTGGCCTTAATGAGAGAGACTCACTCCAGCTTAGCTTGCAAGAACTAAGAGACACAGTGTGGCCATGTGGCCTTAATGAGAGAGACTGATTCCAGCTTAGCTTGCAAGAACTAAGAGACAGTGTGGCCATGTGGCCTTAATGAGAGAGACTGACTCCAGCTTAGCTTGCAAGAACTAAGAGACACAGTGTGCCCATGTGACCTTAATGAGAGAGACTGACTCCAGCTTACCTTGCAAGAACTAAGAGACACTGTGTGGCCATGTGGCCTTAATGAGAGAGACTGACTCAAGCCTAGCTTGCAAGAACTAAGAGACACAGTGTGGCCATGTGGCCTTAATGAGAGAGACTCACTCCAGCTTAGCTTGCAAGAACTAAGAGACACTGTGTGGCCATGTGGCCTTAATGAGAGAGACTGACTCCAGCTTACCTTGCAAGAACTAAGAGACACTGTGTGGCCATGTGGCCTTAATGAGAGAGACTGACTCAAGCTTAGCTTGCAAGAACTAAGAGACACAGTGTGGCCATGTGGCCTTAATGAGAGAGACTCACTCCAGCTTAGCTTGCAAGAACTAAGAGACACTGTGTGGCCATGTGGCCTTAATGAGAGAGACTCACTCCAGCTTAGCTTGCAAGAACTAAGAGACACAGTGTGGCCATGTGGCCTTAATGAGAGAGACTGATTCCAGCTTAGCTTGCAAGAACTAAGAGAGAGTGTGGCCATGTGGCCTTAATGAGAGAGACTGATTCCAGCTTAGCTTGCAAGAACTAAGAGACACAGTGTGGCCATGTGGCCTTAATGAGACTGACTCCAGCTTAGCTTGCAAGAACTAAGAGACACTGTGTGGCCATGTGGCCTTAATGAGAGAGACTGACTCAAGCTTAGCTTGCAAGAACTAAGAGACACAGTGTGGCCATGTGGCCTTAATGAGAGAGACTGACTCCAGCTTAGCTTGCAAGAACTAAGAGACACAGTGTGCCCATGTGACCTTAATGAGAGAGACTGACTCCAGCTTACCTTGCAAGAACTAAGAGACACTGTGTGGCCATGTGGCCTTAATGAGAGAGACTGACTCAAGCTTAGCTTGCAAGAACTAAGAGACACAGTGTGGCCATGTGGCCTTAATGAGAGAGACTCACTCCAGCTTAGCTTGCAAGAACTAAGAGACACTGTGTGGCCATGTGGCCTTAATGAGAGAGACTCACTCCAGCTTAGCTTGCAAGAACTAAGAGACACAGTGTGGCCATGTGGCCTTAATGAGAGAGACTTATTCCAGCTTAACTTGCAAGAACTAAGAGACACAGTGTGGCCATGTGGCCTTAATGAGAGAGACTGACTCCAGCTTAGCTTGCAAGAACTAAGAGACACAGTGTGCCCATGTGACCTTAATGAGAGAGACTGACTCCAGCTTACCTTGCAAGAACTAAGAGACACTGTGTGGCCATGTGGCCTTAATGAGAGAGACTGACTCAAGCTTAGCTTGCAAGAACTAAGAGACACAGTGTGGCCATGTGGCCTTAATGAGAGACTCACTCCAGCTTAGCTTGCAAGAACTAAGAGACACTGTATGGCCATGTGGCCTTAATGAGAGAGACTCACTCCAGCTTAGCTTGCAAGAACTAAGAGACACTGTGTGGCCATGTGGCCTTAATGAGAGAGACTCACTCCAGCTTAGCTTGCAAGAACTAAGAGACAGTGTGGCCATGTGGCCTTAATGAGAGAGACTGACTCCAGCTTAGCTTGCAAGAACTAAGAGACACTGTGTGGCCATGTGGCCTTAATGAGAGAGACTGACTCAAGCTTAGCTTGCAAGAACTAAGAGACACAGTGTGGCCATGTGGCCTTAATGAGAGAGACTGACTCCAGCTTAGCTTGCAAGAACTAAGAGACACAGTGTGGCCATGTGGCCTTAATGAGAGAGACTGATTCCAGCTTAGCTTGCAAGAACTAAGAGACAGTGTGGCCATGTGGCCTTAATGAGAGAGACTGACTCCAGCTTAGCTTGCAAGAACTAAGAGACACAGTGTGCCCATGTGACCTTAATGAGAGAGACTGACTCCAGCTTACCTTGCAAGAACTAAGAGACACTGTGTGGCCATGTGGCCTTAATGAGAGAGACTGACTCAAGCCTAGCTTGCAAGAACTAAGAGACACAGTGTGGCCATGTGGCCTTAATGAGAGAGACTCACTCCAGCTTAGCTTGCAAGAACTAAGAGACACTGTGTGGCCATGTGGCCTTAATGAGAGAGACTGACTCCAGCTTACCTTGCAAGAACTAAGAGACACTGTGTGGCCATGTGGCCTTAATGAGAGAGACTGACTCAAGCTTAGCTTGCAAGAACTAAGAGACACAGTGTGGCCATGTGGCCTTAATGAGAGAGACTCACTCCAGCTTAGCTTGCAAGAACTAAGAGACACTGTGTGGCCATGTGGCCTTAATGAGAGAGACTCACTCCAGCTTAGCTTGCAAGAACTAAGAGACACAGTGTGGCCATGTGGCCTTAATGAGAGAGACTGATTCCAGCTTAGCTTGCAAGAACTAAGAGAGAGTGTGGCCATGTGGCCTTAATGAGAGAGACTGATTCCAGCTTAGCTTGCAAGAACTAAGAGACACAGTGTGGCCATGTGGCCTTAATGAGACTGACTCCAGCTTAGCTTGCAAGAACTAAGAGACACTGTGTGGCCATGTGGCCTTAATGAGAGAGACTGACTCAAGCTTAGCTTGCAAGAACTAAGAGACACAGTGTGGCCATGTGGCCTTAATGAGAGAGACTGACTCCAGCTTAGCTTGCAAGAACTAAGAGACACAGTGTGCCCATGTGACCTTAATGAGAGAGACTGACTCCAGCTTACCTTGCAAGAACTAAGAGACACTGTGTGGCCATGTGGCCTTAATGAGAGAGACTGACTCAAGCTTAGCTTGCAAGAACTAAGAGACACAGTGTGGCCATGTGGCCTTAATGAGAGAGACTCACTCCAGCTTAGCTTGCAAGAACTAAGAGACACTGTGTGGCCATGTGGCCTTAATGAGAGAGACTCACTCCAGCTTAGCTTGCAAGAACTAAGAGACACAGTGTGGCCATGTGGCCTTAATGAGAGAGACTTATTCCAGCTTAACTTGCAAGAACTAAGAGACACAGTGTGGCCATGTGGCCTTAATGAGAGAGACTGACTCCAGCTTAGCTTGCAAGAACTAAGAGACACAGTGTGCCCATGTGACCTTAATGAGAGAGACTGACTCCAGCTTACCTTGCAAGAACTAAGAGACACTGTGTGGCCATGTGGCCTTAATGAGAGAGACTGACTCAAGCTTAGCTTGCAAGAACTAAGAGACACAGTGTGGCCATGTGGCCTTAATGAGAGACTCACTCCAGCTTAGCTTGCAAGAACTAAGAGACACTGTATGGCCATGTGGCCTTAATGAGAGAGACTCACTCCAGCTTAGCTTGCAAGAACTAAGAGACACAGTGTGGCCATGTGGCCTTAATGAGAGAGACTGATTCCAGCTTAGCTTGCAAGAACTAAGAGACAGTGTGGCCATGTGGCCTTAATGAGAGAGACTGACTCCAGCTTAGCTTGCAAGAACTAAGAGACACAGTGTGCCCATGTGACCTTAATGAGAGAGACTGACTCCAGCTTACCTTGCAAGAACTAAGAGACACTGTGTGGCCATGTGGCCTTAATGAGAGAGACTGACTCAAGCCTAGCTTGCAAGAACTAAGAGACACAGTGTGGCCATGTGGCCTTAATGAGAGAGACTCACTCCAGCTTAGCTTGCAAGAACTAAGAGACACTGTGTGGCCATGTGGCCTTAATGAGAGAGACTGATTCCAGCTTAGCTTGCAAGAACTAAGAGACACAGTGTGGCCATGTGGCCTTAATGAGAGAGACTGACTCCAGCTTAGCTTGCAAGAACTAAGAGACACAGTGTGACCATGTGACCTTAATGAGAGAGACTGACTCCAGCTTAGCTTGCAAGAACTAAGAGACACAGTGTGGCCATGTGGCCTTAATGAGAGAGACTGATTCCAGCTTAACTTGCAAGAACTAAGAGACACAGTGTGGCCATGTGGCCTTAATGAGAGAGACTGACTCAAGCTTAGCTTGCAAGAACTAAGAGACACAGTGTGGCCATGTGGCCTTAATGAGAGAGACTCACTCCAGCTTAGCTTGCAAGAACTAAGAGACACTGTGTGGCCATGTGGCCTTAATGAGAGAGACTCACTCCAGCTTAGCTTGCAAGAACTAAGAGACACAGTGTGGCCATGTGGCCTTAATGAGAGAGACTGATTCCAGCTTAGCTTGCAAGAACTAAGAGACAGTGTGGCCATGTGGCCTTAATGAGAGAGACTGACTCCAGCTTAGCTTGCAAGAACTAAGAGACACAGTGTGCCCATGTGACCTTAATGAGAGAGACTGACTCCAGCTTACCTTGCAAGAACTAAGAGACACTGTGTGGCCATGTGGCCTTAATGAGAGAGACTGACTCAAGCTTAGCTTGCAAGAACTAAGAGACACAGTGTGGCCATGTGGCCTTAATGAGAGAGACTCACTCCAGCTTAGCTTGCAAGAACTAAGAGACACTGTGTGGCCATGTGGCCTTAATGAGAGAGACTCACTCCAGCTTAGCTTGCAAGAACTAAGAGACAGTGTGGCCATGTGGCCTTAATGAGAGAGACTGACTCCAGCTTAGCTTGCAAGAACTAAGAGACACAGTGTGGCCATGTGGCCTTAATGAGAGAGACTGACTCCAGCTTAGCTTGCAAGAACTAAGAGACACAGTGTGGCCATGTGGCCTTAATGAGAGAGACTGATTCCAGCTTAGCTTGCAAGAACTAAGAGACACAGTGTGGCCATGTGGCCTTAATGAGACTGACTCCAGCTTAGCTTGCAAGAACTAAGAGACACAGTGTGACCATGTGACCTTAATGAGAGAGACTGATTCCAGCTTAGCTTGCAAGAACTAAGAGACACTGTGTGGCCATGTGGCCTTAATGAGAGAGACTGACTCAAGCTTAGCTTGCAAGAACTAAGAGACACAGTGTGGCCATGTGGCCTTAATGAGAGAGACTGACTCCAGCTTAGCTTGCAAGAACTAAGAGACACAGTGTGCCCATGTGACCTTAATGAGAGAGACTGACTCCAGCTTACCTTGCAAGAACTAAGAGACACTGTGTGGCCATGTGGCCTTAATGAGAGAGACTGACTCAAGCTTAGCTTGCAAGAACTAAGAGACACAGTGTGGCCATGTGGCCTTAATGAGAGAGACTGACTCCAGCTTAGCTTGCAAGAACTAAGAGACACAGTGTGGCCATGTGGCCTTAATGAGAGAGACTGATTCCAGCTTAACTTGCAAGAACTAAGAGACACAGTGTGGCCATGTGGCCTTAATGAGAGAGACTGACTCCAGCTTAGCTTGCAAGAACTAAGAGACACAGTGTGCCCATGTGACCTTAATGAGAGAGACTGACTCCAGCTTACCTTGCAAGAACTAAGAGACACTGTGTGGCCAAGTGGCCTTAATGAGAGAGACTGACTCAAGCTTAGCTTGCAAGAACTAAGAGACACAGTGTGGCCATGTGGCCTTAATGAGAGACTCACTCCAGCTTAGCTTGCAAGAACTAAGAGACACTGTGTGGCCATGTGGCCTTAATGAGAGAGACTCACTCCAGCTTAGCTTGCAAGAACTAAGAGACACAGTGTGGCCATGTGGCCTTAATGAGAGAGACTGATTCCAGCTTAACTTGCAAGAACTAAGAGACACAGTGTGGCCATGTGGCCTTAATGAGAGAGACTGACTCCAGCTTAGCTTGCAAGAACTAAGAGACACAGTGTGCCCATGTGACCTTAATGAGAGAGACTGACTCCAGCTTACCTTGCAAGAACTAAGAGACACTGTGTGGCCATGTGGCCTTAATGAGAGAGACTGACTCAAGCTTAGCTTGCAAGAACTAAGAGACACAGTGTGGCCATGTGGCCTTAATGAGAGACTCACTCCAGCTTAGCTTGCAAGAACTAAGAGACACTGTGTGGCCATGTGGCCTTAATGAGAGAGACTCACTCCAGCTTAGCTTGCAAGAACTAAGAGACACAGTGTGGCCATGTGGCCTTAATGAGAGAGACTGATTCCAGCTTAGCTTGCAAGAACTAAGAGACAGTGTGGCCATGTGGCCTTAATGAGAGAGACTGACTCCAGCTTAGCTTGCAAGAACTAAGAGACACAGTGTGCCCATGTGACCTTAATGAGAGAGACTGACTCCAGCTTACCTTGCAAGAACTAAGAGACACTGTGTGGCCATGTGGCCTTAATGAGAGAGACTGACTCAAGCCTAGCTTGCAAGAACTAAGAGACACAGTGTGCCCATGTGACCTTAATGAGAGAGACTGACTCCAGCTTACCTTGCAAGAACTAAGAGACACTGTGTGGCCATGTGGCCTTAATGAGAGAGACTGACTCAAGCTTAGCTTGCAAGAACTAAGAGACACAGTGTGGCCATGTGGCCTTAATGAGAGAGACTCACTCCAGCTTAGCTTGCAAGAACTAAGAGACACTGTGTGGCCATGTGGCCTTAATGAGAGAGACTCACTCCAGCTTAGCTTGCAAGAACTAAGAGACACAGTGTGGCCATGTGGCCTTAATGAGAGAGACTGATTCCAGCTTAACTTGCAAGAACTAAGAGACACAGTGTGGCCATGTGGCCTTAATGAGAGAGACTGACTCCAGCTTAGCTTGCAAGAACTAAGAGACACAGTGTGCCCATGTGACCTTAATGAGAGAGACTGACTCCAGCTTACCTTGCAAGAACTAAGAGACACTGTGTGGCCATGTGGCCTTAATGAGAGAGACTGACTCAAGCTTAGCTTGCAAGAACTAAGAGACACAGTGTGGCCATGTGGCCTTAATGAGAGACTCACTCCAGCTTAGCTTGCAAGAACTAAGAGACACTGTGTGGCCATGTGGCCTTAATGAGAGAGACTCACTCCAGCTTAGCTTGCAAGAACTAAGAGACACAGTGTGGCCATGTGGCCTTAATGAGAGAGACTGATTCCAGCTTAGCTTGCAAGAACTAAGAGACAGTGTGGCCATGTGGCCTTAATGAGAGAGACTGACTCCAGCTTAGCTTGCAAGAACTAAGAGACACAGTGTGCCCATGTGACCTTAATGAGAGAGACTGACTCCAGCTTACCTTGCAAGAACTAAGAGACACTGTGTGGCCAAGTGGCCTTAATGAGAGAGACTGACTCGAGCCTAGCTTGCAAGAACTAAGAGACACAGTGTGGCCATGTGGCCTTAATGAGAGACTCACTCCAGCTTAGCTTGCAAGAACTAAGAGACACTGTGTGGCCATGTGGCCTTAATGAGAGAGACTCACTCCAGCTTAGCTTGCAAGAACTAAGAGACACAGTGTGGCCATGTGGCCTTAATGAGAGAGACTGATTCCAGCTTAACTTGCAAGAACTAAGAGACACAGTGTGGCCATGTGGCCTTAATGAGAGAGACTGACTCCAGCTTAGCTTGCAAGAACTAAGAGACACAGTGTGCCCATGTGACCTTAATGAGAGAGACTGACTCCAGCTTACCTTGCAAGAACTAAGAGACACTGTGTGGCCATGTGGCCTTAATGAGAGAGACTGACTCAAGCTTAGCTTGCAAGAACTAAGAGACACAGTGTGGCCATGTGGCCTTAATGAGAGACTCACTCCAGCTTAGCTTGCAAGAACTAAGAGACACTGTGTGGCCATGTGGCCTTAATGAGAGAGACTCACTCCAGCTTAGCTTGCAAGAACTAAGAGACACAGTGTGGCCATGTGGCCTTAATGAGAGAGACTGATTCCAGCTTAGCTTGCAAGAACTAAGAGACAGTGTGGCCATGTGGCCTTAATGAGAGAGACTGACTCCAGCTTAGCTTGCAAGAACTAAGAGACACAGTGTGCCCATGTGACCTTAATGAGAGAGACTGACTCCAGCTTACCTTGCAAGAACTAAGAGACACTGTGTGGCCATGTGGCCTTAATGAGAGAGACTGACTCAAGCCTAGCTTGCAAGAACTAAGAGACACAGTGTGGCCATGTGGCCTTAATGAGAGAGACTCACTCCAGCTTAGCTTGCAAGAACTAAGAGACACTGTGTGGCCATGTGGCCTTAATGAGAGAGACTGATTCCAGCTTAGCTTGCAAGAACTAAGAGACACAGTGTGACCATGTGACCTTAATGAGAGAGACTGACTCCAGCTTAGCTTGCAAGAACTAAGAGACACAGTGTGGCCATGTGGCCTTAATGAGAGAGACTGATTCCAGCTTAACTTGCAAGAACTAAGAGACACAGTGTGGCCATGTGGCCTTAATGAGAGAGACTGATTCCAGCTTAACTTGCAAGAACTAAGAGACACAGTGTGGCCATGTGGCCTTAATGAGAGAGACTGACTCCAGCTTAGCTTGCAAGAACTAAGAGACACAGTGTGGCCATGTGGCCTTAATGAGAGAGACTCACTCCAGCTTAGCTTGCAAGAACTAAGAGACACTGTGTGGCCATGTGGCCTTAATGAGAGAGACTCACTCCAGCTTAGCTTGCAAGAACTAAGAGACACAGTGTGGCCATGTGGCCTTAATGAGAGAGATTGATTCCAGCTTAGCTTGCAAGAACTAAGAGACAGTGTGGCCATGTGGCCTTAATGAGAGAGACTGACTCCAGCTTAGCTTGCAAGAACTAAGAGACACAGTGTGCCCATGTGACCTTAATGAGAGAGACTGACTCCAGCTTACCTTGCAAGAACTAAGAGACACTGTGTGGCCATGTGGCCTTAATGAGAGAGACTGACTCAAGCTTAGCTTGCAAGAACTAAGAGACACAGTGTGGCCATGTGGCCTTAATGAGAGAGACTCACTCCAGCTTAGCTTGCAAGAACTAAGAGACACTGTGTGGCCATGTGGCCTTAATGAGAGAGACTCACTCCAGCTTAGCTTGCAAGAACTAAGAGACAGTGTGGCCATGTGGCCTTAATGAGAGAGACTGACTCCAGCTTAGCTTGCAAGAACTAAGAGACACAGTGTGGCCATGTGGCCTTAATGAGAGAGACTGATTCCAGCTTAGCTTGCAAGAACTAAGAGACACAGTGTGGCCATGTGGCCTTAATGAGACTGAATCCAGCTTAGCTTGCAAGAACTAAGAGACACAGTGTGACCATGTGACCTTAATGAGAGAGACTGATTCCAGCTTAGCTTGCAAGAACTAAGAGACACTGTGTGGCCATGTGGCCTTAATGAGAGAGACTGACTCAAGCTTAGCTTGCAAGAACTAAGAGACACAGTGTGGCCATGTGACCTTAATGAGAGAGACTGATTCCAGCTTAGCTTGCAAGAACTAAGAGACACTGTGTGGCCATGTGGCCTTAATGAGAGAGACTGACTCCAGCTTAGCTTGCAAGAACTAAGAGACACAGTGTGACCATGTGACCTTAATGAGAGAGACTGATTCCAGCTTAGCTTGCAAGAACTAAGAGACACTGTGTGGCCATGTGGCCTTAATGAGAGAGACTGACTCAAGCTTAGCTTGCAAGAACTAAGAGACACAGTGTGGCCATGTGGCCTTAATGAGAGAGACTGACTCCAGCTTAGCTTGCAAGAACTAAGAGACACAGTGTGCCCATGTGACCTTAATGAGAGAGACTGACTCCAGCTTACCTTGCAAGAACTAAGAGACACTGTGTGGCCATGTGGCCTTAATGAGAGAGACTGACTCAAGCTTAGCTTGCAAGAACTAAGAGACACAGTGTGGCCATGTGGCCTTAATGAGAGAGACTGACTCCAGCTTAGCTTGCAAGAACTAAGAGACACAGTGTGGCCATGTGGCCTTAATGAGAGAGACTGATTCCAGCTTAACTTGCAAGAACTAAGAGACACAGTGTGGCCATGTGGCCTTAATGAGAGAGACTGACTCCAGCTTAGCTTGCAAGAACTAAGAGACACAGTGTGCCCATGTGACCTTAATGAGAGAGACTGACTCCAGCTTACCTTGCAAGAACTAAGAGACACTGTGTGGCCAAGTGGCCTTAATGAGAGAGACTGACTCAAGCTTAGCTTGCAAGAACTAAGAGACACAGTGTGGCCATGTGGCCTTAATGAGAGACTCACTCCAGCTTAGCTTGCAAGAACTAAGAGACACTGTGTGGCCATGTGGCCTTAATGAGAGAGACTCACTCCAGCTTAGCTTGCAAGAACTAAGAGACACAGTGTGGCCATGTGGCCTTAATGAGAGAGACTGATTCCAGCTTAGCTTGCAAGAACTAAGAGACAGTGTGGCCATGTGGCCTTAATGAGAGAGACTGACTCCAGCTTAGCTTGCAAGAACTAAGAGACACAGTGTGCCCATGTGACCTTAATGAGAGAGACTGACTCCAGCTTACCTTGCAAGAACTAAGAGACACTGTGTGGCCATGTGGCCTTAATGAGAGAGACTGACTCAAGCCTAGCTTGCAAGAACTAAGAGACACAGTTTGGCCATGTGGCCTTAATGAGAGAGACTCACTCCGGCTTAGCTTGCAAGAACTAAGAGACACTGTGTGGCCATGTGGCCTTAATGAGAGAGACTGATTCCAGCTTAGCTTGCAAGAACTAAGAGACACAGTGTGGCCATGTGGCCTTAATGAGAGAGACTGACTCCAGCTTAGCTTGCAAGAACTAAGAGACACAGTGTGACCATGTGACCTTAATGAGAGAGACTGACTCCAGCTTAGCTTGCAAGAACTAAGAGACACTGTGTGGCCATGTGGCCTTAATGAGAGAGACTGACTCAAGCTTAGCTTGCAAGAACTAAGAGACACAGTGTGGCCATGTGGCCTTAATGAGAGAGACTGATTCCAGCTTAACTTGCAAGAACTAAGAGACACAGTGTGGCCATGTGGCCTTAATGAGAGAGACTGACTCCAGCTTAGCTTGCAAGAACTAAGAGACACAGTGTGGCCATGTGGCCTTAATGAGAGAGACTCACTCCAGCTTAGCTTGCAAGAACTAAGAGACACTGTGTGGCCATGTGGCCTTAATGAGAGAGACTCACTCCAGCTTAGCTTGCAAGAACTAAGAGACACAGTGTGGCCATGTGGCCTTAATGAGAGAGACTGATTCCAGCTTAGCTTGCAAGAACTAAGAGACAGTGTGGCCATGTGGCCTTAATGAGAGAGACTGACTCCAGCTTAGCTTGCAAGAACTAAGAGACACAGTGTGCCCATGTGACCTTAATGAGAGAGACTGACTCCAGCTTAGCTTGCAAGAACTAAGGGACACTGTGTGGCCATGTGGCCTTAATGAGAGAGACTGACTCAAGCTTAGCTTGCAAGAACTAAGAGACACAGTGTGGCCATGTGGCCTTAATGAGAGAGACTCACTCCAGCTTAGCTTGCAAGAACTAAGAGACACTGTGTGGCCATGTGGCCTTAATGAGAGAGACTCACTCCAGCTTAGCTTGCAAGAACTAAGAGACAGTGTGGCCATGTGGGACTAATGAGAGAGACTGACTCCAGCTTAGCTTGCAAGAACTAAGAGACACAGTGTGGCCATGTGGCCTTAATGAGAGAGACTGACTCCAGCTTAGCTTGCAAGAACTAAGAGACACAGTGTGGCCATGTGGCCTTAATGAGAGAGACTGATTCCAGCTTAGCTTGCAAGAACTAAGAGACACAGTGTGGCCATGTGGCCTTAATGAGACTGACTCCAGCTTAGCTTGCAAGAACTAAGAGACACAGTGTGACCATGTGACCTTAATGAGAGAGACTGATTCCAGCTTAGCTTGCAAGAACTAAGAGACACTGTGTGGCCATGTGGCCTTAATGAGAGAGACTGACTCAAGCTTAGCATGCAAGAACTAAGAGACACAGTGTGGCCATGTGGCCTTAATGAGAGAGACTGACTCCAGCTTAGCTTGCAAGAACTAAGAGACACAGTGTGCCCATGTGACCTTAATGAGAGAGACTGACTCCAGCTTACCTTGCAAGAACTAAGAGACACTGTGTGGCCATGTGGCCTTAATGAGAGAGACTGACTCAAGCTTAGCTTGCAAGAACTAAGAGACACAGTGTGGCCATGTGGCCTTAATGAGAGAGACTCACTCCAGCTTAGCTTGCAAGAACTAAAAGACACTGTGTGGCCATGTGGCCTTAATGAGAGAGACTCACTCCAGCTTAGCTTGCAAGAACTAAGAGACACAGTGTGGCCATGTGGCCTTAATGAGAGAGACTGATTCCAGCTTAGCTTGCAAGAACTAAGAGACAGTGTGGCCATGTGGCCTTAATGAGAGAGACTGACTCCAGCTTAGATTGCAAGAACTAACAGACACAGTGTGCCCATGTGACCTTAATGAGAGAGACTGACTCCAGCTTACCTTGCAAGAACTAAGAGACACTGTGTGGCCATGTGGCCTTAATGAGAGAGACTGACTCAAGCTTAGCTTGCAAGAACTAAGAGACACAGTGTGGCCATGTGGCCTTAATGAGAGAGACTCACTCCAGCTTAGCTTGCAAGAACTAAGAGACACTGTGTGGCCATGTGGCCTTAATGAGAGAGACTGATTCCAGCTTAGCTTGCAAGAACTAAGAGACACAGTGTGGCCATGTGGCCTTAATGAGAGAGACTGACTCCAGCTTAGCTTGCAAGAACTAAGAGACACAGTGTGGCCATGTGGCCTTAATGAGAGAGACTGATTCCAGCTTAACTTGCAAGAACTAAGAGACACAGTGTGGCCATGTGGCCTTAATGAGAGAGACTGACTCCAGCTTAGCTTGCAAGAACTAAGAGACACAGTGTGCCCATGTGACCTTAATGAGAGAGACTGACTCCAGCTTACCTTGCAAGAACTAAGAGACACTGTGTGGCCAAGTGGCCTTAATGAGAGAGACTGACTCAAGCTTAGCTTGCAAGAACTAAGAGACACAGTGTGGCCATGTGGCCTTAATGAGAGACTCACTCCAGCTTAGCTTGCAAGAACTAAGAGACACTGTGTGGCCATGTGGCCTTAATGAGAGAGACTCACTCCAGCTTAGCTTGCAAGAACTAAGAGACACAGTGTGGCCATGTGGCCTTAATGAGAGAGACTGATTCCAGCTTAGCTTGCAAGAACTAAGAGACAGTGTGGCCATGTGGCCTTAATGAGAGAGACTGACCCCAGCTTAGCTTGCAAGAACTAAGAGACACAGTGTGCCCATGTGACCTTAATGAGAGAGACTGACTCCAGCTTACCTTGCAAGAACTAAGAGACACTGTGTGGCCATGTGGCCTTAATGAGAGAGACTGACTCAAGCCTAGCTTGCAAGAACTAAGAGACACAGTGTGGCCATGTGGCCTTAATGAGAGAGACTCACTCCAGCTTAGCTTGCAAGAACTAAGAGACACTGTGTGGCCATGTGGCCTTAATGAGAGAGACTGATTCCAGCTTAGCTTGCAAGAACTAAGAGACACAGTGTGGCCATGTGGCCTTAATGAGAGAGACTGACTCCAGCTTAGCTTGCAAGAACTAAGAGACACAGTGTGACCATGTGACCTTAATGAGAGAGACTGACTCCAGCTTAGCTTGCAAGAACTAAGAGACACTGTGTGGCCATGTGGCCTTAATGAGAGAGACTGACTCAAGCTTAGCTTGCAAGAACTAAGAGACACAGTGTGGCCATGTGGCCTTAATGAGAGAGACTGATTCCAGCTTAACTTGCAAGAACTAAGAGACACAGTGTGGCCATGTGGCCTTAATGAGAGAGACTGACTCCAGCTTAGCTTGCAAGAACTAAGAGACACAGTGTGGCCATGTGGCCTTAATGAGAGAGACTCACTCCAGCTTAGCTTGCAAGAACTAAGAGACACTGTGTGGCCATGTGGCCTTAATGAGAGAGACTCACTCCAGCTTAGCTTGCAAGAACTAAGAGACACAGTGTGGCCATGTGGCCTTAATGAGAGAGACTGATTCCAGCTTAGCTTGCAAGAACTAAGAGACAGTGTGGCCATGTGGCCTTAATGAGAGAGACTGACTCCAGCTTAGCTTGCAAGAACTAAGAGACACAGTGTGCCCATGTGACCTTAATGAGAGAGACTGACTCCAGCTTACCTTGCAAGAACTAAGAGACACTGTGTGGCCATGTGGCCTTAATGAGAGAGACTGACTCAAGCTTAGCTTGCAAGAACTAAGAGACACAGTGTGGCCATGTGGCCTTAATGAGAGAGACTCACTCCAGCTTAGCTTGCAAGAACTAAGAGACACTGTGTGGCCATGTGGCCTTAATGAGAGAGACTCACTCCAGCTTAGCTTGCAAGAACTAAGAGACAGTGTGGCCATGTGGCCTTAATGAGAGAGACTGACTCCAGCTTAGCTTGCAAGAACTAAGAGACACAGTGTGGCCATGTGGCCTTAATGAGAGAGACTGACTCCAGCTTAGCTTGCAAGAACTAAGAGACACAGTGTGGCCATGTGGCCTTAATGAGAGAGACTGATTCCAGCTTAGCTTGCAAGAACTAAGAGACACAGTGTGGCCATGTGGCCTTAATGAGACTGACTCCAGCTTAGCTTGCAAGAACTAAGAGACACAGTGTGACCATGTGACCTTAATGAGAGAGACTGATTCCAGCTTAGCTTGCAAGAACTAAGAGACACTGTGTGGCCATGTGGCCTTAATGAGAGAGACTGACTCAAGCTTAGCTTGCAAGAACTAAGAGACACAGTGTGGCCATGTGGCCTTAATGAGAGAGACTGACTCCAGCTTAGCTTGCAAGAACTAAGAGACACAGTGTGCCCATGTGACCTTAATGAGAGAGACTGACTCCAGCTTACCTTGCAAGAACTAAGAGACACTGTGTGGCCATGTGGCCTTAATGAGAGAGACTGACTCAAGCTTAGCTTGCAAGAACTAAGAGACACAGTGTGGCCATGTGGCCTTAATGAGAGAGACTCACTCCAGCTTAGCTTGCAAGAACTAAAAGACACTGTGTGGCCATGTGGCCTTAATGAGAGAGACTCACTCCAGCTTAGCTTGCAAGAACTAAGAGACACAGTGTGGCCATGTGGCCTTAATGAGAGAGACTGATTCCAGCTTAGCTTGAAAGAACTAAGAGACAGTGTGGCCATGTGGCCTTAATGAGAGAGACTGACTCCAGCTTAGATTGCAAGAACTAAGAGACACAGTGTGCCCATGTGACCTTAATGAGAGAGACTGACTCCAGCTTACCTTGCAAGAACTAAGAGACACTGTGTGGCCATGTGGCCTTAATGAGAGAGACTGACTCAAGCTTAGCTTGCAAGAACTAAGAGACACAGTGTGGCCATGTGGCCTTAATGAGAGAGACTCACTCCAGCTTAGCTTGCAAGAACTAAGAGACACTGTGTGGCCATGTGGCCTTAATGAGAGAGACTGATTCCAGCTTAGCTTGCAAGAACTAAGAGACACAGTGTGGCCATGTGGCCTTAATGAGAGAGACTGACTCCAGCTTAGCTTGCAAGAACTAAGAGACACAGTGTGACCATGTGACCTTAATGAGAGAGACTGACTCCAGCTTAGCTTGCTAGAACTAAGAGACACTGTGTGGCCATGTGGCCTTAATGAGAGAGACTGACTCAAGCCTAGCTTGCAAGAACTAAGAGACACAGTGTGGCCATGTGGCCTTAATGAGAGAGACTCACTCCAGCTTAGCTTGCAAGAACTAAGAGACACTGTGTGGCCATGTGGCCTTAATGAGAGAGACTGATTCCAGCTTAGCTTGCAAGAACTAAGAGAAACAGTGTGGCCATGTGGCCTTAATGAGAGAGACTGACTCCAGCTTAGCTTGCAAGAACTAAGAGACACAGTGTGACCATGTGACCTTAATGAGAGAGACTGACTCCAGCTTAGCTTGCAAGAACTAAGAGACACTGTGTGGCCATGTGGCCTTAATGAGAGAGACTGACTCAAGCTTAGCTTGCAAGAACTAAGAGACACAGTGTGGCCATGTGGCCTTAATGAGAGAGACTGATTCCAGCTTAACTTGCAAGAACTAAGAGACACAGTGTGGCCATGTGGCCTTAATGGGAGAGACTGACTCCAGCTTAGCTTGCAAGAACTAAGAGTCACTGTGTGGCCATGTGGCCTTAATGAGAGAGACTCACTCCAGCTTAGCTTGCAAGAACTAAGAGACACTGTGTGGCCATGTGGCCTTAATGAGAGAGACTCACTCCAGCTTAGCTTGCAAGAACTAAGAGACACAGTGTGGCCATGTGGCCTTAATGAGAGAGACTGATTCCAGCTTAGCTTGCAAGAACTAAGAGACAGTGTGGCCATGTGGCCTTAATGAGAGAGACTGACTCCAGCTTAGCTTGCAAGAACTAAGAGACACAGTGTGCCCATGTGACTTTAATGAGAGAGACTGACTCCAGCTTACCTTGCAAGAACTAAGAGACACTGTGTGGCCATGTGGCCTTAATGAGAGAGACTGACTCAAGCTTAGCTTGCAAGAACTAAGAGACACAGTGTGGCCATGTGGCCTTAATGAGAGAGACTCACTCCAGCTTAGCTTGCAAGAACTAAAAGACACTGTGTGGCCACGTGGCCTTAATGAGAGAGACTCACTCCAGCTTAGCTTGCAAGAACTAAGAGACACAGTGTGGCCATGTGGCCTTAATGAGAGAGACTGATTCCAGCTTAGCTTGCAAGAACTAAGAGACAGTGTGGCCATGTGGCCTTAATGAGAGAGACTGACTCCAGCTTAGCTTGCAAGAACTAAGAGACACAGTGTGCCCATGTGCCCTTAATGAGAGAGACTGACTCCAGCTTACCTTGCAAGAACTAAGAGACACTGTGTGGTCATGTGGCCTTAATGAGAGAGACTGACTCAAGCTTAGCTTGCAAGAACTAAGAGACACAGTGTGGCCATGTGGCCTTAATGAGAGAGACTCACTCCAGCTTAGCTTGCAAGAACTAAGAGACACTGTGTGGCCATGTGGCCTTAATGAGAGAGACTGATTCCAGCTTAGCTTGCAAGAACTAAGAGACACAGTGTGGCCATGTGGCCTTAATGAGAGAGACTGACTCCAGCTTAGCTTGCAAGAACTAAGAGACACAGTGTGACCATGTGACCTTAATGAGAGAGACTGACTGCAGCTTAGCTTGCAAGAACTAAGAGACACTGTGTGGCCATGTGGCCTTAATGAGAGAGACTGACTCAAGCCTAGCTTGCAAGAACTAAGAGACACAGTGTGGCCATGTGGCCTTAATGAGAGAGACTCACTCCAGCTTAGCTTGCAAGAACTAAGAGACACTGTGTGGCCATGTGGCCTTAATGAGAGAGACTGATTCCAGCTTAGCTTGCAAGAACTAAGAGACACAGTGTGGCCATGTGGCCTTAATGAGAGAGACTGACTCCAGCTTAGCTTGCAAGAACTAAGAGACACAGTGTGACCATGTGACCTTAATGAGAGAGACTGACTCCAGCTTAGCTTGCAAGAACTAAGAGACACTGTGTGGCCATGTGGCCTTAATGAGAGAGACTGACTCAAGCTTAGCTTGCAAGAACTAAGAGACACAGTGTGGCCATGTGGCCTTAATGAGAGAGACTGATTCCAGCTTAACTTGCAAGAACTAAGAGACACAGTGTGGCCATGTGGCCTTAATGAGAGAGACTGACTCCAGCTTAGCTTGCAAGAACTAAGAGACACAGTGTGGCCATGTGGCCTTAATGAGAGAGACTCACTCCAGCTTAGCTTGCAAGAACTAAGAGACACTGTGTGGCCATGTGGCCTTAATGAGAGAGACTCACTCCAGCTTAGCTTGCAAGAACTAAGAGACACAGTGTGGCCATGTGGCCTTAATGAGAGAGACTGATTCCAGTTTAGCTTGCAAGAACTAAGAGACAGTGTGGCCATGTGGCCTTAATGAGAGAGACTGACTCCAGCTTAGCTTGCAAGAACTAAGAGACACAGTGTGCCCATGTGACCTTAATGAGAGAGACTGACTCCAGCTTACCTTGCAAGAACTAAGAGACACTGTGTGGCCATGTGGCCTTAATGAGAGAGACTGACTCAAGCTTAGCTTGCAAGAACTAAGAGACACAGTGTGGCCATGTGGCCTTAATGAGAGAGACTCACTCCAGCTTCGCTTGCAAGAACTAAGAGACACTGTGTGGCCATGTGGCCTTAATGAGAGAGACTCACTCCAGCTTAGCTTGCAAGAACTAAGAGACAGTGTGGCCATGTGGCCTTAATGAGAGAGACTGACTCCAGCTTAGCTTGCAAGAACTAAGAGACACAGTGTGGCCATGTGGCCTTAATGAGAGAGACTGACTCCAGCTTAGCTTGCAAGAACTAAGAGACACAGTGTGGCCATGTGGCCTTAATGAGAGAGACTGATTCCAGCTTAGCTTGCAAGAACTAAGAGACAGTGTGGCCATGTGGCCTTAATGAGACTGACTCCAGCTTAGCTTGCAAGAACTAAGAGACACAGTGTGACCATGTGACCTTAATGAGAGAGACTGATTCCAGCTTAGCTTGCAAGAACTAAGAGACACTGTGTGGCCATGTGGCCTTAATGAGAGAGACTGACTCAAGCTTAGCTTGCAAGAACTAAGAGACACAGTGTGGCCATGTGGCCTTAATGAGAGAGACTCACTCCAGCTTAGCTTGCAAGAACTAAGAGACACTGTGTGGCCATGTGGCCTTAATGAGAGAGACTGATTCCAGCTTAGCTTGCAAGAACTAAGAGACACAGTGTGGCCATGTGGCCTTAATGAGAGAGACTCACTCCAGCTTAGCTTGCAAGAACTAAGAGACACAGTGTGACCATGTGACCTTAATGAGAGAGACTGACTCCAGCTTAGCTTGCAAGAACTAAGAGACACTGTGTGGCCATGTGGCCTTAATGAGAGAGACTGACTCAAGCTTAGCTTGCAAGAACTAAGAGACACAGTGTGGCCATGTGGCCTTAATGAGAGAGACTGATTCCAGCTTAACTTGCAAGAACTAAGAGACACAGTGTGGCCATGTGGCCTTAATGAGAGAGACTGACTCCAGCTTAGCTTGCAAGAACTAAGAGACACAGTGTGGCCATGTGGCCTTAATGAGAGAGACTGACTCCAGCTTAGCTTGCAAGAACTAAGAGACACAGTGTGGCCATGTGGCCTTAATGAGAGAGACTGATTCCAGCTTAGCTTGCAAGAACTAAGAGACACAGTGTGGCCATGTGGCCTTAATGAGACTGACTCCAGCTTAGCTTGCAAGAACTAAGAGACACAGTGTGACCATGTGACCTTAATGAGAGAGACTGATTCCAGCTTAGCTTGCAAGAACTAAGAGACACTGTGTGGCCATGTGGCCTTAATGAGAGAGACTGACTCAAGCTTAGCTTGCAAGAACTAAGAGACACAGTGTGGCCATGTGGCCTTAATGAGAGAGACTGACTCCAGCTTAGCTTGCAAGAACTAAGAGACACAGTGTGCCCATGTGACCTTAATGAGAGAGACTGACTCCAGCTTACCTTGCAAGAACTAAGAGACACTGTGTGGCCATGTGGCCTTAATGAGAGAGACTGACTCAAGCTTAGCTTGCAAGAACTAAGAGACACAGTGTGGCCATGTGGCCTTAATGAGAGAGACTCACTCCAGCTTAGCTTGCAAGAACTAAAAGACACTGTGTGGCCATGTGGCCTTAATGAGAGAGACTCACTCCAGCTTAGCTTGCAAGAACTAAGAGACACAGTGTGGCCATGTGGCCTTAATGAGAGAGACTGATTCCAGCTTAGCTTGCAAGAACTAAGAGACAGTGTGGCCATGTGGCCTTAATGAGAGAGACTGACTCCAGCTTAGCTTGCAAGAACTAAGAGACACAGTGTGCCCATGTGACCTTAATGAGAGAGACTGACTCCAGCTTACCTTGCAAGAACTAAGAGACACTGTGTGGCCATGTGGCCTTAATGAGAGAGACTGACTCAAGCTTAGCTTGCAAGAACTAAGAGACACAGTGTGGCCATGTGGCCTTAATGAGAGAGACTCACTCCAGCTTAGCTTGCAAGAACTAAGAGACACTGTGTGGCCATGTGGCCTTAATGAGAGAGACTGATTCCAGCTTAGCTTGCAAGAACTAAGAGACACAGTGTGGCCATGTGGCCTTAATGAGAGAGACTGACTCCAGCTTAGCTTGCAAGAACTAAGAGACACAGTGTGACCATGTGACCTTAATGAGAGAGACTGACTCCAGCTTAGCTTGCAAGAACTAAGAGACACTGTGTGGCCATGTGGCCTTAATGAGAGAGACTGACTCAAGCTTAGCTTGCAAGAACTAAGAGACACAGTGTGGCCATGTGGCCTTAATGAGAGAGACTGATTCCAGCTTAACTTGCAAGAACTAAGAGACACAGTGTGGCCATGTGGCCTTAATGAGAGAGACTGACTCCAGCTTAGCTTGCAAGAACTAAGAGACACAGTGTGCCCATGTGACCTTAATGAGAGAGACTGACTCCAGCTTACCTTGCAAGAACTAAGAGACACTGTGTGGCCATGTGGCCTTAATGAGAGAGACTGACTCAAGCTTAGCTTGCAAGAACTAAGAGACACAGTGTGGCCATGTGGCCTTAATGAGAGAGACTCACTCCAGCTTAGCTTGCAAGAACTAAGAGACACTGTGTGGCCATGTGGCCTTAATGAGAGAGACTGATTCCAGCTTAGCTTGCAAGAACTAAGAGACACAGTGTGGCCATGTGGCCTTAATGAGAGAGACTGACTCCAGCTTAGCTTGCAAGAACTAAGAGACACAGTGTGACCATGTGACCTTAATGAGAGAGACTGACTCCAGCTTAGCTTGCAAGAACTAAGAGACACTGTGTGGCCATGTGGCCTTAATGAGAGAGACTGACTCAAGCTTAGCTTGCAAGAACTAAGAGACACAGTGTGGCCATGTGGCCTTAATGAGAGAGACTGATTCCAGCTTAACTTGCAAGAACTAAGAGACACAGTGTGGCCATGTGGCCTTAATGAGAGAGACTGACTCCAGCTTAGCTTGCAAGAACTAAGAGACACAGTGTGCCCATGTGACCTTAATGAGAGAGACTGACTCCAGCTTACCTTGCAAGAACTAAGAGACACTGTGTGGCCATGTGGCCTTAATGAGAGAGACTGACTCAAGCTTAGCTTGCAAGAACTAAGAGACACAGTGTGGCCATGTGGCCTTAATGAGAGAGACTCACTCCAGCTTAGCTTGCAAGAACTAAGAGACACTGTGTGGCCATGTGGCCTTAATGAGAGAGACTGATTCCAGCTTAGCTTGCAAGAACTAAGAGACACAGTGTGACCATGTGACCTTAATGAGAGAGACTGACTGCAGCTTAGCTTGCAAGAACTAAGAGACACTGTGTGGCCATGTGGCCTTAATGAGAGAGACTGACTCAAGCCTAGCTTGCAAGAACTAAGAGACACAGTGTGGCCATGTGGCCTTAATGAGAGAGACTCACTCCAGCTTAGCTTGCAAGAACTAAGAGACACTGTGTGGCCATGTGGCCTTAATGAGAGAGACTGATTCCAGCTTAGCTTGCAAGAACTAAGAGACACAGTGTGGCCATGTGGCCTTAATGCGAGAGACTGACTCCAGCTTAGCTTGCAAGAACTAAGAGACACAGTGTGACCATGTGACCTTAATGAGAGAGACTGACTCCAGCTTAGCTTGCAAGAACTAAGAGACACTGTGTGGCCATGTGGCCTTAATGAGAGAGACTGACTCAAGCTTAGCTTGCAAGAACTAAGAGACACAGTGTGGCCATGTGGCCTTAATGAGAGAGACTGATTCCAGCTTAACTTGCAAGAACTAAGAGACACAGTGTGGCCATGTGGCCTTAATGAGAGAGACTGACTCCAGCTTAGCTTGCAAGAACTAAGAGACACAGTGTGGCCATGTGGCCTTAATGAGAGAGACTCACTCCAGCTTAGCTTGCAAGAACTAAGAGACACTGTGTGGCCATGTGGCCTTAATGAGAGAGACTCACTCCAGCTTAGCTTGCAAGAACTAAGAGACACAGTGTGGCCATGTGGCCTTAATGAGAGAGACTGATTCCAGTTTAGCTTGCAAGAACTAAGAGACAGTGTGGCCATGTGGCCTTAATGAGAGAGACTGACTCCAGCTTAGCTTGCAAGAACTAAGAGACACAGTGTGCCCATGTGACCTTAATGAGAGAGACTGACTCCAGCTTACCTTGCAAGAACTAAGAGACACTGTGTGGCCATGTGGCCTTAATGAGAGAGACTGACTCAAGCTTAGCTTGCAAGAACTAAGAGACACAGTGTGGCCATGTGGCCTTAATGAGAGAGACTCACTCCAGCTTCGCTTGCAAGAACTAAGAGACACTGTGTGGCCATGTGGCCTTAATGAGAGAGACTCACTCCAGCTTAGCTTGCAAGAACTAAGAGACAGTGTGGCCATGTGGCCTTAATGAGAGAGACTGACTCCAGCTTAGCTTGCAAGAACTAAGAGACACAGTGTGGCCATGTGGCCTTAATGAGAGAGACTGACTCCAGCTTAGCTTGCAAGAACTAAGAGACACAGTGTGGCCATGTGGCCTTAATGAGAGAGACTGATTCCAGCTTAGCTTGCAAGAACTAAGAGACACAGTGTGGCCATGTGGCCTTAATGAGACTGACTCCAGCTTAGCTTGAAAGAACTAAGAGACACAGTGTGACCATGTGACCTTAATGAGAGAGACTGATTCCAGCTTAGCTTGCAAGAACTAAGAGACACTGTGTGGCCATGTGGCCTTAATGAGAGAGACTGACTCAAGCTTAGCTTGCAAGAACTAAGAGACACAGTGTGGCCATGTGGCCTTAATGAGAGAGACTGACTCCAGCTTAGCTTGCAAGAACTAAGAGACACAGTGTGCCCATGTGACCTTAATGAGAGAGACTGACTCCAGCTTACCTTGCAAGAACTAAGAGACACTGTGTGGCCATGTGGCCTTAATGAGAGAGACTGACTCAAGCTTAGCTTGCAAGAACTAAGAGACACAGTGTGGCCATGTGGCCTTAATGAGAGAGACTCACTCCAGCTTAGCTTGCAAGAACTAAAAGACACTGTGTGGCCATGTGGCCTTAATGAGAGAGACTCACTCCAGCTTAGCTTGCAAGAACTAAGAGACACAGTGTGGCCATGTGGCCTTAATGAGAGAGACTGATTCCAGCTTAGCTTGCAAGAACTAAGAGACAGTGTGGCCATGTGGCCTTAATGAGAGAGACTGACTCCAGCTTAGCTTGCAAGAACTAAGAGACACAGTGTGCCCATGTGACCTTAATGAGAGAGACTGACTCCAGCTTACCTTGCAAGAACTAAGAGACACTGTGTGGCCATGTGGCCTTAATGAGAGAGACTGACTCAAGCTTAGCTTGCAAGAACTAAGAGACACAGTGTGGCCATGTGGCCTTAATGAGAGAGACTCACTCCAGCTTAGCTTGCAAGAACTAAGAGACACTGTGTGGCCATGTGGCCTTAATGAGAGAGACTGATTCCAGCTTAGCTTGCAAGAACTAAGAGACACAGTGTGGCCATGTGGCCTTAATGAGAGAGACTGACTCCAGCTTAGCTTGCAAGAACTAAGAGACACAGTGTGACCATGTGACCTTAATGAGAGAGACTGACTCCAGCTTAGCTTGCAAGAACTAAGAGACACTGTGTGGCCATGTGGCCTTAATGAGAGAGACTGACTCAAGCTTAGCTTGCAAGAACTAAGAGACACAGTGTGGCCATGTGGCCTTAATGAGAGAGACTGATTCCAGCTTAACTTGCAAGAACTAAGAGACACAGTGTGGCCATGTGGCCTTAATGAGAGAGACTGACTCCAGCTTAGCTTGCAAGAACTAAGAGACACAGTGTGCCCATGTGACCTTAATGAGAGAGACTGACTCCAGCTTACCTTGCAAGAACTAAGAGACACTGTGTGGCCATGTGGCCTTAATGAGAGAGACTGACTCAAGCTTAGCTTGCAAGAACTAAGAGACACAGTGTGGCCATGTGGCCTTAATGAGAGAGACTCACTCCAGCTTAGCTTGCAAGAACTAAGAGACACTGTGTGGCCATGTGGCCTTAATGAGAGAGACTCACTCCAGCTTAGCTTGCAAGAACTAAGAGACACAGTGTGGCCATGTGGCTTTAAGGAGAGAGACTGATTCCAGCTTAGCTTGCAAGAACTAAGAGACAGCGTGGCCATGTGGCCTTAATGAGAGAGACTGACTCCAGCTTAGCTTGCAAGAACTAAGAGACACAGTGTGCCCATGTGACCTTAATGAGAGAGACTGACTCCAGCTTAGCTTGCAAGAACTAAGAGACACAGTGTGGCCATGTGGCCTTAATGAGAGAGACTGATTCCAGCTTAGCTTGCAAGAACTAAGAGACACAGTGTGGCCATGTGGCCTTAATGAGACTGACTCCAGCTTAGCTTGCAAGAACTAAGAGACACAGTGTGACCATGTGACCTTAATGAGAGAGACTGATTCCAGCTTAGCTTGCAAGAACTAAGAGACACTGTGTGGCCATGTGGCCTTAATGAGAGAGACTGACTCAAGCTTAGCTTGCAAGAACTAAGAGACACAGTGTGGCCATGTGGCCTTAATGAGAGAGACTCACTCCAGCTTAGCTTGCAAGAACTAAGAGACACTGTGTGGCCATGTGGCCTTAATGAGAAAGACTCACTCCAGCTTAGCTTGCAAGAACTAAGAGACTCAGTATGGCCATGTGGCCTTAATGAGAGAGACTGATTCCAGCTTAACTTGCAAGAACTAAGCGACACAGTGTGGCCATGTGGCCTTAATGAGAGAGACTGACTCCAGCTTAGCTTGCAAGAATTAAGAGACACAGTGTGCCCATGTGACCTTAATGAGAGAGACTGACTCCAGCTTACCTTGCAAGAACTAAGAGACACTGTGTGGCCATGTGGCCTTAATGAGAGAGACTGACTCAAGCTTAGCTTGCAAGAACTAAGAGACACAGTGTGGCCATGTGGCCTTAATGAGAGAGACTCACTCCAGCTTAGCTTGCAAGAACTAAGAGACACAGTGTGGCCATGTGGCCTTAATGAGAGACTCACTCCAGCTTAGCTTGCAAGAACTAAGAGACAGTGTGGCCATGTAGCCTTAATGAGAGAGACTGACTCCAGATTAGCTTGCAAGAACTAAGAGACACAGTGTGGCCATGTGGCCTTAATGAGAGAGACTGACTCCAGCTTAGCTTGCAAGAACTAAGAGACACAGTGTGGCCATGTGGCCTTAATGAGAGAGACTGAATCCAGCTTAGCTTGCAAGAACTAAGAGACAGTGTGGCCATGTGGCCTTAATGAGAGAGACTGACTCCAGCTTAGCTTGCAAGAACTAAGAGACACAGTGTGCCCATGTGACCTTAATGAGAGAGACTGACTCCAGCTTACCTTGCAAGAACTAAGAGACACTGTGTGGCCATGTGGCCTTAATGAGAGAGACTGACTCAAGCTTAGCTTGCAAGAACTAAGAGACACAGTGTGGCCATGTGGCCTTAATGAGAGAGACTCACTCCAGCTTAGCTTGCAAGAACTAAGAGACACTGTGTGGCCATGTGGCCTTAATGAGAGAGACTCACTCCAGCTTAGCTTGCAAGAACTAAGAGACAGTGTGGCCATGTGGCCTTAATGAGAGAGACTGACTCCAGCTTAGCTTGCAAGAACTAAGAGACACAGTGTGGCCATGTGGCCTTAATGAGAGAGACTGACTCCAGCTTAGCTTGCAAGAACTAAGAGACACAGTGTGGCCATGTGGCCTTAATGAGAGAGACTGATTCCAGCTTAGCTTGCAAGAACTAAGAGACACAGTGTGGCCATGTGGCCTTAATGAGACTGACTCCAGCTTAGCTTGCAAGAACTAAGAGACACAGTGTGACCATGTGACCTTAATGAGAGAGACTGATTCCAGCTTAGCTTGCAAGAACTAAGAGACACTGTGTGGCCATGTGGCCTTAATGAGAGAGACTGACTCAAGCTTAGCTTGCAAGAACTAAGAGACACAGTGTGGCCATGTGGCCTTAATGAGAGAGACTGACTCCAGCTTAGCTTGCAAGAACTAAGAGACACAGTGTGCCCATGTGACCTTAATGAGAGAGACTGACTCCAGCTTACCTTGCAAGAACTAAGAGACACTGTGTGGCCATGTGGCCTTAATGAGAGAGACTGACTCAAGCTTAGCTTGCAAGAACTAAGAGACACAGTGTGGCCATGTGGCCTTAATGAGAGAGACTCACTCCAGCTTAGCTTGCAAGAACTAAAAGACACTGTGTGGCCATGTGGCCTTAATGAGAGAGACTCACTCCAGCTTAGCTTGCAAGAACTAAGAGACACAGTGTGGCCATGTGGCCTTAATGAGAGAGACTGATTCCAGCTTAGCTTGCAAGAACTAAGAGACAGTGTGGCCATGTGGCCTTAATGAGAGAGACTGACTCCAGCTTAGCTTGCAAGAACTAAGAGACACAGTGTGCCCATGTGACCTTAATGAGAGAGACTGACTCCAGCTTACCTTGCAAGAACTAAGAGACACTGTGTGGCCATGTGGCCTTAATGAGAGAGACTGACTCAAGCTTAGCTTGCAAGAACTAAGAGACACAGTGTGGCCATGTGGCCTTAATGAGAGAGACTCACTCCAGCTTAGCTTGCAAGAACTAAGCGACACTGTGTGGCCATGTGGCCTTAATGAGAGAGACTGATTCCAGCTTAGCTTGCAAGAACTAAGAGACACAGTGTGGCCATGTGGCCTTAATGAGAGAGACTGACTCCAGCTTAGCTTGCAAGAACTAAGAGACACAGTGTGGCCATGTGGCCTTAATGAGAGAGACTCACTCCAGCTTAGCTTGCAAGAACTAAGAGACACTGTGTGGCCATGTGGCCTTAATGAGAGAGACTGATTCCAGCTTAGCTTGCAAGAACTAAGAGACACAGTGTGGCCATGTGGCCTTAATGAGAGAGACTGACTCCAGCTTAGCTTGCAAGAACTAAGAGACACAGTGTGACCATGTGACCTTAATGAGAGAGACTGACTCCAGCTTAGCTTGCAAGAACTAAGAGACACTGTGTGGCCATGTGGCCTTAATGAGAGAGACTGACTCAAGCTTAGCTTGCAAGAACTAAGAGACACAGTGTGGCCATGTGGCCTTAATGAGAGAGACTGATTCCAGCTTAACTTGCAAGAACTAAGAGACACAGTGTGGCCATGTGGCCTTAATGAGAGAGACTGACTCCAGCTTAGCTTGCAAGAACTAAGAGACACAGTGTGCCCATGTGACCTTAATGAGAGAGACTGACTCCAGCTTACCTTGCAAGAACTAAGAGACACTGTGTGGCCATGTGGCCTTAATGAGAGAGACTGACTCAAGCTTAGCTTGCAAGAACTAAGAGACACAGTGTGGCCATGTGGCCTTAATGAGAGAGACTCACTCCAGCTTAGCTTGCAAGAACTAAGAGACACTGTGTGGCCATGTGGCCTTAATGAGAGAGACTCACTCCAGCTTAGCTTGCAAGAACTAAGAGACACAGTGTGGCCATGTGGCCTTAAGGAGAGAGACTGATTCCAGCTTAGCATGCAAGAACTAAGAGACAGTGTGGCCATGTGGCCTTAATGAGAGAGACTGACTCCAGCTTAGCTTGCAAGAACTAAGAGACACAGTGTGCCCATGTGACCTTAATGAGAGAGACTGACTCCAGCTTACCTTGCAAGAACTAAGATACACTGTGTGGCCATGTGGCATCAATGAGAGAGACTGACTCAAGCTTAGCTTGCAAGAACTAAGAGACACAGTGTGGCCATGTGGCCTTAATGAGAGAGACTCACTCCAGCTTAGCTTGCAAGAACTAAGAGACACTGTGTGGCCATGTGGCCTTAATGAGAGAGACTCACTCCAGCTTAGCTTGCAAGAACTAAGAGACAGTGTGGCCATGTGGCCTTAATGAGAGAGACTGACTCCAGCTTAGCTTGTAAGAACTAAGAGACACAGTGTGGCCATGTGGCCTTAATGAGAGAGACTGACTCCAGCTTAGCTTGCAAGAACTAAGAGACACAGTGTGGCCATGTGGCCTTAATGAGAGAGACTGATTCCAGCTTAGCTTGCAAGAACTAAGAGACACAGTGTGGCCATGTGGCCTTAATGAGACTGACTCCAGCTTAGCTTGCAAGAACTAAGAGACACAGTGTGACCATGTGACCTTAATGAGAGAGACTGATTCCAGCTTAGCTTGCAAGAACTAAGAGACACTGTGTGGCCATGTGGCCTTAATGAGAGAGACTGACTCAAGCTTAGCTTGCAAGAACTAAGAGACACAGTGTGGCCATGTGGCCTTAATGAGAGAGACTCACTCCAGCTTAGCTTGCAAGAACTAAGAGACACTGTGTGGCCATGTGGCCTTAATGAGAAAGACTCACTCCAGCTTAGCTTGCAAGAACTAAGAGACTCAGTATGGCCATGTGGCCTTAATGAGAGAGACTGATTCCAGCTTAACTTGCAAGAACTAAGCGACACAGTGTGGCCATGTGGCCTTAATGAGAGAGACTGACTCCAGCTTAGCTTGCAAGAATTAAGAGACACAGTGTGCCCATGTGACCTTAATGAGAGAGACTGACTCCAGCTTACCTTGCAAGAACTAAGAGACACTGTGTGGCCATGTGGCCTTAATGAGAGAGACTGACTCAAGCTTAGCTTGCAAGAACTAAGAGACACAGTGTGGCCATGTGGCCTTAATGAGAGAGACTCACTCCAGCTTAGCTTGCAAGAACTAAGAGACACAGTGTGGCCATGTGGCCTTAATGAGAGACTCACTCCAGCTTAGCTTGCAAGAACTAAGAGACAGTGTGGCCATGTAGCCTTAATGAGAGAGACTGACTCCAGATTAGCTTGCAAGAACTAAGAGACACAGTGTGGCCATGTGGCCTTAATGAGAGAGACTGACTCCAGCTTAGCTTGCAAGAACTAAGAGACACAGTGTGGCCATGTGGCCTTAATGAGAGAGACTGAATCCAGCTTAGCTTGCAAGAACTAAGAGACAGTGTGGCCATGTGGCCTTAATGAGAGAGACTGACTCCAGCTTAGCTTGCAAGAACTAAGAGACACAGTGTGCCCATGTGACCTTAATGAGAGAGACTGACTCCAGCTTACCTTGCAAGAACTAAGAGACACTGTGTGGCCATGTGGCCTTAATGAGAGAGACTGACTCAAGCTTAGCTTGCAAGAACTAAGAGACACAGTGTGGCCATGTGGCCTTAATGAGAGAGACTCACTCCAGCTTAGCTTGCAAGAACTAAGAGACACTGTGTGGCCATGTGGCCTTAATGAGAGAGACTCACTCCAGCTTAGCTTGCAAGAACTAAGAGACAGTGTGGCCATGTGGCCTTAATGAGAGAGACTGACTCCAGCTTAGCTTGCAAGAACTAAGAGACACAGTGTGGCCATGTGGCCTTAATGAGAGAGACTGACTCCAGCTTAGCTTGCAAGAACTAAGAGACACAGTGTGGCCATGTGGCCTTAATGAGAGAGACTGATTCCAGCTTAGCTTGCAAGAACTAAGAGACACAGTGTGGCCATGTGGCCTTAATGAGACTGACTCCAGCTTAGCTTGCAAGAACTAAGAGACACAGTGTGACCATGTGACCTTAATGAGAGAGACTGATTCCAGCTTAGCTTGCAAGAACTAAGAGACACTGTGTGGCCATGTGGCCTTAATGAGAGAGACTGACTCAAGCTTAGCTTGCAAGAACTAAGAGACACAGTGTGGCCATGTGGCCTTAATGAGAGAGACTGACTCCAGCTTAGCTTGCAAGAACTAAGAGACACAGTGTGCCCATGTGACCTTAATGAGAGAGACTGACTCCAGCTTACCTTGCAAGAACTAAGAGACACTGTGTGGCCATGTGGCCTTAATGAGAGAGACTGACTCAAGCTTAGCTTGCAAGAACTAAGAGACACAGTGTGGCCATGTGGCCTTAATGAGAGAGACTCACTCCAGCTTAGCTTGCAAGAACTAAAAGACACTGTGTGGCCATGTGGCCTTAATGAGAGAGACTCACTCCAGCTTAGCTTGCAAGAACTAAGAGACACAGTGTGGCCATGTGGCCTTAATGAGAGAGACTGATTCCAGCTTAGCTTGCAAGAACTAAGAGACAGTGTGGCCATGTGGCCTTAATGAGAGAGACTGACTCCAGCTTAGCTTGCAAGAACTAAGAGACACAGTGTGCCCATGTGACCTTAATGAGAGAGACTGACTCCAGCTTACCTTGCAAGAACTAAGAGACACTGTGTGGCCATGTGGCCTTAATGAGAGAGACTGACTCAAGCTTAGCTTGCAAGAACTAAGAGACACAGTGTGGCCATGTGGCCTTAATGAGAGAGACTCACTCCAGCTTAGCTTGCAAGAACTAAGCGACACTGTGTGGCCATGTGGCCTTAATGAGAGAGACTGATTCCAGCTTAGCTTGCAAGAACTAAGAGACACAGTGTGGCCATGTGGCCTTAATGAGAGAGACTGACTCCAGCTTAGCTTGCAAGAACTAAGAGACACAGTGTGGCCATGTGGCCTTAATGAGAGAGACTCACTCCAGCTTAGCTTGCAAGAACTAAGAGACACTGTGTGGCCATGTGGCCTTAATGAGAGAGACTGATTCCAGCTTAGCTTGCAAGAACTAAGAGACACAGTGTGGCCATGTGGCCTTAATGAGAGAGACTGACTCCAGCTTAGCTTGCAAGAACTAAGAGACACAGTGTGACCATGTGACCTTAATGAGAGAGACTGACTCCAGCTTAGCTTGCAAGAACTAAGAGACACTGTGTGGCCATGTGGCCTTAATGAGAGAGACTGACTCAAGCTTAGCTTGCAAGAACTAAGAGACACAGTGTGGCCATGTGGCCTTAATGAGAGAGACTGATTCCAGCTTAACTTGCAAGAACTAAGAGACACAGTGTGGCCATGTGGCCTTAATGAGAGAGACTGACTCCAGCTTAGCTTGCAAGAACTAAGAGACACAGTGTGCCCATGTGACCTTAATGAGAGAGACTGACTCCAGCTTACCTTGCAAGAACTAAGAGACACTGTGTGGCCATGTGGCCTTAATGAGAGAGACTGACTCAAGCTTAGCTTGCAAGAACTAAGAGACACAGTGTGGCCATGTGGCCTTAATGAGAGAGACTCACTCCAGCTTAGCTTGCAAGAACTAAGAGACACTGTGTGGCCATGTGGCCTTAATGAGAGAGACTCACTCCAGCTTAGCTTGCAAGAACTAAGAGACACAGTGTGGCCATGTGGCCTTAAGGAGAGAGACTGATTCCAGCTTAGCATGCAAGAACTAAGAGACAGTGTGGCCATGTGGCCTTAATGAGAGAGACTGACTCCAGCTTAGCTTGCAAGAACTAAGAGACACAGTGTGCCCATGTGACCTTAATGAGAGAGACTGACTCCAGCTTACCTTGCAAGAACTAAGATACACTGTGTGGCCATGTGGCATCAATGAGAGAGACTGACTCAAGCTTAGCTTGCAAGAACTAAGAGACACAGTGTGGCCATGTGGCCTTAATGAGAGAGACTCACTCCAGCTTAGCTTGCAAGAACTAAGAGACACTGTGTGGCCATGTGGCCTTAATGAGAGAGACTCACTCCAGCTTAGCTTGCAAGAACTAAGAGACAGTGTGGCCATGTGGCCTTAATGAGAGAGACTGACTCCAGCTTAGCTTGTAAGAACTAAGAGACACAGTGTGGCCATGTGGCCTTAATGAGAGAGACTGACTCCAGCTTAGCTTGCAAGAACTAAGAGACACAGTGTGGCCATGTGGCCTTAATGAGAGAGACTGATTCCAGCTTAGCTTGCAAGAACTAAGAGACACAGTGTGGCCATGTGGCCTTAATGAGACTGACTCCAGCTTAGCTTGCAAGAACTAAGAGACACAGTGTGACCATGTGACCTTAATGAGAGAGACTGATTCCAGCTTAGCTTGCAAGAACTAAGAGACACTGTGTGGCCATGTGGCCTTAATGAGAGAGACTGACTCAAGCTTAGCTTGCAAGAACTAAGAGACACAGTGTGGCCATGTGGCCTTAATGAGAGAGACTGACTCCAGCTTAGCTTGCAAGAACTAAGAGACACAGTGTGCCCATGTGACCTTAATGAGAGAGACTGACTCCAGCTTACCTTGCAAGAACTAAGAGACACTGTGTGGCCATGTGGCCTTAATGAGAGAGACTGACTCAAGCTTAGCTTGCAAGAACTAAGAGACACAGTGTGGCCATGTGGCCTTAATGAGAGAGACTCACTCCAGCTTAGCTTGCAAGAACTAAGAGACACTGTGTGGCCATGTGGCCTTAATGAGAGAGACTGATTCCAGCTTAGCTTGCAAGAACTAAGAGACACAGTGTGGCCATGTGGCCTTAATGAGAGAGACTGACTCCAGCTTAGCTTGCAAGAACTAAGAGACACAGTGTGGCCATGTGGCCTTAATGAGAGAGACTCACTCCAGCTTAGCTTGCAAGAACTAAGAGACACTGTGTGGCCATGTGGCCTTAATGAGAGAGACTGATTCCAGCTTAGCTTGCAAGAACTAAGAGACACAGTGTGGCCATGTGGCCTTAATGAGAGAGACTGACTCCAGCTTAGCTTGCAAGAACTAAGAGACACAGTGTGACCATGTGACCTTAATGAGAGAGACTGACTCCAGCTTAGCTTGCAAGAACTAAGAGACACTGTGTGGCCATGTGGCCTTAATGAGAGAGACTGACTCAAGCTTAGCTTGCAAGAACTAAGAGACACAGTGTGGCCATGTGGCCTTAATGAGAGAGACTGATTCCAGCTTAACTTGCAAGAACTAAGAGACACAGTGTGGCCATGTGGCCTTAATGAGAGAGACTGACTCCAGCTTAGCTTGCAAGAACTAAGAGACACAGTGTGCCCATGTGACCTTAATGAGAGAGACTGACTCCAGCTTACCTTGCAAGAACTAAGAGACACTGTGTGGCCATGTGGCCTTAATGAGAGAGACTGACTCAAGCTTAGCTTGCAAGAACTAAGAGACACAGTGTGGCCATGTGGCCTTAATGAGAGAGACTCACTCCAGCTTAGCTTGCAAGAACTAAGAGACACTGTGTGGCCATGTTGCCTTAATGAGAGAGACTCACTCCAGCTTAGCTTGCAAGAACTAAGAGACACAGTGTGGCCATGTGGCCTTAAGGAGAGAGACTGATTCCAGCTTAGCATGCAAGAACTAAGAGACAGTGTGGCCATGTGGCCTTAATGAGAGAGACTGACTCCAGCTTAGCTTGCAAGAACTAAGAGACACAGTGTGCCCATGTGACCTTAATGAGAGAGACTGACTCCAGCTTACCTTGCAAGAACTAAGATACACTGTGTGGCCATGTGGCCTCAATGAGAGAGACTGACTCAAGCTTAGCTTGCAAGAACTAAGAGACACAGTGTGGCCATGTGGCCTTAATGAGAGAGACTCACTCCAGCTTAGCTTGCAAGAACTAAGAGACACTGTGTGGCCATGTGGCCTTAATGAGAGAGACTCACTCCAGCTTAGCTTGCAAGAACTAAGAGACAGTGTGGCCATGTGGCCTTAATGAGAGAGACTGACTCCAGCTTAGCTTGCAAGAACTAAGAGACACAGTGTGGCCATGTGGCCTTAATGAGAGAGACTGACTCCAGCTTAGCTTGCAAGAACTAAGAGACACAGTGTGGCCATGTGGCCTTAATGAGAGAGACTGATTCCAGCTTAGCTTGCAAGAACTAAGAGACACAGTGTGGCCATGTGGCCTTAATGAGACTGACTCCAGCTTAGCTTGCAAGAACTAAGAGACACAGTGTGACCATGTGACCTTAATGAGAGAGAGTGATTCCAGCTTAGCTTGCAAGAACTAAGAGACACTGTGTGGCCATGTGGCCTTAATGAGAGAGACTGACTCAAGCTTAGCTTGCAAGAACTAAGAGACACAGTGTGGCCATGTGGCCTTAATGAGAGAGACTCACTCCAGCTTAGCTTGCAAGAACTAAGAGACACTGTGTGGCCATGTGGCCTTAATGAGAAAGACTCACTCCAGCTTAGCTTGCAAGAACTAAGAGACTCAGTATGGCCATGTGGCCTTAATGAGAGAGACTGATTCCAGCTTAACTTGCAAGAACTAAGCGACACAGTGTGGCCATGTGGCCTTAATGAGAGAGACTGACTCCAGCTTAGCTTGCAAGAATTAAGAGACACAGTGTGCCCATGTGACCTTAATGAGAGAGACTGACTCCAGCTTACCTTGCAAGAACTAAGAGACACTGTGTGGCCATGTGGCCTTAATGAGAGAGACTGACTCAAGCTTAGCTTGCAAGAACTAAGAGACACAGTGTGGCCATGTGGCCTTAATGAGAGAGACTCACTCCAGCTTAGCTTGCAAGAACTAAGAGACACAGTGTGGCCATGTGGCCTTAATGAGAGACTCACTCCAGCTTAGCTTGCAAGAACTAAGAGACAGTGTGGCCATGTAGCCTTAATGAGAGAGACTGACTCCAGATTAGCTTGCAAGAACTAAGAGACACAATGTGGCCATGTGGCCTTAATGAGAGAGACTGACTCCAGCTTAGCTTGCAAGAACTAAGAGACACAGTGTGGCCATGTGGCCTTAATGAGAGAGACTGAATCCAGCTTAGCTTGCAAGAACTAAGAGACACAGTGTGGCCATGTGGCCTTAATGAGAGAGACTGACTCCAGCTTAGCTTGCAAGAACTAAGAGACACAGTGTGACTATGTGACCTTAATGAGAGAGACTGACTCCAGCTTAGCTTGCAAGAACTAAGAGACACTGTGTGGCCATGTGGCCTTAATGAGAGAGACTGACTCAAGCTTAGCTTGCAAGAACTAAGAGACACAGTGTGGCCATGTGGCCTTAATGAGAGAGACTCCAGCTTAGCTTGCAAGAACTAAGAGACTCAGTGTGGCCATGTGGCCTTAATGAGAGAGACTGACTCCAACTTAGCTTGCAAGAACTAAGAGACACTGTGTGGCCATGTGGCCTTAATGAGAGAGACTCACTCCAGCTTAGCTTGCAAGAACTAAGAGACACGGTGTGGCCATGTGGCCTTAATGAGAGACTCACTCCAGCTTAGCTTGCAAGAACTAAGAGACAGTGTGGCCATGTAGCCTTAATGAGAGAGACTGACTCCAGCTTAGCTTGCAAGAACTAAGAGACACAGTGTGGCCATGTGGCCATAATGAGAGAGACTGCCTCCAGCTTAGCTTGCAAGAACTAAGAGACACAGTGTGGCCATGTGGCCTTAATGAGACTGACTCCAGCTTAGCTTGCAAGAATTAAGAGACACAGTGTGCCCATGTGACCTTAATGAGAGAGACTGACTCCAGCTTACCTTGCAAGAACTAAGAGACACTGTGTGGCCATGTGGCCTTAATGAGAGAGACTGACTCAAGCTTAGCTTGCAAGAACTAAGAGACACAGTGTGGCCATGTGGCCTTAATGAGAGAGACTCACTCCAGCTTAGCTTGCAAGAACTAAGAGACACTGTGTGGCCATGTGGCCTTAATGAGAGAGACTCACTCCAGCTTAGCTTGCAAGAACTAAGAGACACAGTGTGGCCATGTGGCCTTAATGAGAGAGACTGATTCCAGCTTAGCTTGCAAGATCTAAGAGACAGTGTGGCCATGTGGCCTTAATGAGAGAGACTGACTCCAGCTTAGCTTGCAAGAACTAAAAGACACAGTGTGCCCATGTGACCTTAATGAGAGAGACTGACTCCAGCTTACCTTGCAAGAACTAAGAGACACTGTGTGGCCATGTGGCCTTAATGAGAGAGACTGACTCAAGCTTAGCTTGCAAGAACTAAGAGACACAGTGTGGCCATGTGGCCTTAATGAGACTCACTCCAGCTTAGCTTGCAAGAACTAAGAGACACTGTGTGGCCATGTGGCCTTAATGAGAGAGACTCACTCCAGCTTAGCTTGCAAGAACTAAGAGACAGTGTGGCCATGTGGCCTTAATGAGATAGACTGACTCCAGCTTAGCTTGCAAGAACTAAGAGACACAGTGTGGCCATGTGGCCTTAATGAGAGAGACTGACTCCAGCTTAGCTTGCAAGAACTAAGAGACACAGTGTGGCCATGTGGCCTTAATGAGAGAGACTGATTCCAGCTTAGCTTGCAAGAACTAAGAGACACAGTGTGGCCATGTGGCCTTAATGAGAGAGACTGACTCCAGCTTAGCTTGCAAGAACTAAGAGACACAGTGTGACAATGTGACCTTAATGAGAGAGACTGATTCCAGCTTAGCTTGCAAGAACTAAGAGACACTGTGTGGCCATGTGGCCTTAATGAGAGAGACTGACTCAAGCTTAGCTTGCAAGAACTAAGAGACACAGTGTGGCCATGTGGCCTTAATGAGAGAGACTCACACCAGCTTAGCTTGCAAGAACTAAGAGACACTGTGTGGCCATGTGGCCTTAATGAGAAAGACTCACTCCAGCTTAGCTTGCAAGAACTAAGAGACTCAGTATGGCCATGTGGCCTTAATGAGAGAGACTGACTCCAACTTAACTTGCAAGAACTAAGATAAACTGTGTGGCCATGTGGCCTTAATGAGAGAGACTCACTCCAGCTTAGCTTGCAAGAACTAAGAGACACAGTGTGGCCATGTGGCCTTAATGAGAGACTCACTCCAGCTTAGCTTGCAAGAACTAAGAGACAGTGTGGCCATGTAGCCTTAATGAGAGAGACTGACTCCAGCTTAGCTTGCAAGAACTAAGAGACACTGTGTGGCCATGTGGCCTTAATGAGAGAGACTGACTCAAGCTTAGCTTGCAAGAACTAAGAGACACAGTGTGCCCATGTGACCTTAATGAGAGAGACTGACTCCAGCTTACCTTGCAAGAACTAAGATACACTGTGTGGCCATGTGGCCTTAATGAGAGAGACTGACTCAAGCTTAGCTTGCAAGAACTAAGAGACACAGTGTGGCCATGTGGCCTTAATGAGAGAGACTCACTCCAGCTTAGCTTGCAAGAACTAAGAGACACTGTGTGGCCATGTGGCCTTAATGAGAGAGACTCACTCCAGCTTAGCTTGCAAGAACTAAGAGACAGTGTGGCCATGTGGCCTTAATGAGAGAGACTGACTCCAGCTTAGCTTGCAAGAACTAAGAGACACAGTGTGGCCATGTGGCCTTAATGAGAGAGACTGACTCCAGCTTAGCTTGCAAGAACTAAGAGACACAGTGTGGCCATGTGGCCTTAATGAGAGAGACTGATTCCAGCTTAGCTTGCAAGAACTAAGAGACACAGTGTGGCCATGTGGCCTTAATGAGACTGACTCCAGCTTAGCTTGCAAGAACTAAGAGACACAGTGTGACCATGTGACCTTAATGAGAGAGACTGATTCCAGCTTAGCTTGCAAGAACTAAGAGACACTGTGTGGCCATGTGGCCTTAATGAGAGAGACTGACTCAAGCTTAGCTTGCAAGAACTAAGAGACACAGTGTGGCCATGTGGCCTTAATGCGAGAGACTCACTCCAGCTTAGCTTGCAAGAACTAAGAGACACTGTGTGGCCATGTGGCCTTAATGAGAAAGACTCACTCCAGATTAGCTTGCAAGAACTAAGAGACTCAGTATGGCCATGTGGCCTTAATGAGAGAGACTGATTCCAGCTTAACTTGCAAGAACTAAGCGACACAGTGTGGCCATGTGGCCTTAATGAGAGAGACTGACTCCAGCTTAGCTTGCAAGAATTAAGAGACACAGTGTGCCCATGTGACCTTAATGAGAGAGACTGACTCCAGCTTACCTTGCAAGAACTAAGAGACACTGTGTGGCCATGTGGCCTTAATGAGAGAGACTGACTCAAGCTTAGCTTGCAAGAACTAAGAGACACAGTGTGGCCATGTGGCCTTAATGAGAGAGACTCACTCCAGCTTAGCTTGCAAGAACTAAGAGACACAGTGTGGCCATGTGGCCTTAATGAGGGACTCACTCCAGCTTAGCTTGCAAGAACTAAGAGACAGTGTGGCCATGTAGCCTTAATGAGAGAGACTGACTCCAGATTAGCTTGCAAGAACTAAGAGACACAGTGTGGCCATGTGGCCTTAATGAGAGAGAGTGACTCCAGCTTAGCTTGCAAGAACTAAGAGACACAGTGTGGCCATGTGGCCTTAATGAGAGAGACTGAATCCAGCTTAGCTTGCAAGAACTAAGAGACACAGTGTGGCCATGTGGCCTTAATGAGAGAGACTGACTCCAGCTTAGCTTGCAAGAACTAAGAGACACAGTGTGACTATGTGACCTTAATGAGAGAGACTGACTCCAGCTTAGCTTGCAAGAAATAAGAGACACTGTGTGGCCATGTGGCCTTAATGAGAGAGACTGACTCAAGCTTAGCTTGCAAGAACTAAGAGACACAGTGTGGCCATGTGGCCTTAATGAGAGAGACTCCAGCTTAGCTTGCAAGAACTAAGAGACTCAGTGTGGCCATGTGGCCTTAATGAGAGAGACTGACTCCAACTTAGCTTGCAAGAACTAAGAGACACTGTGTGGCCATGTGGCCTTAATGAGAGAGACTCACTCCAGCTTAGCTTGCAAGAACTAAGAGACACGGTGTGGCCATGTGGCCTTAATGAGAGACTCACTCCAGCTTAGCTTGCAAGAACTAAGAGACAGTGTGGCCATGTAGCCTTAATGAGAGAGACTGACTCCAGCTTAGCTTGCAAGAACTAAGAGACACAGTGTGGCCATGTGGCCATAATGAGAGAGACTGCCTCCAGCTTAGCTTGCAAGAACTAAGAGACACAGTGTGGCCATGTGGCCTTAATGAGACTGACTCCAGCTTAGCTTGCAAGAATTAAGAGACACAGTGTGCCCATGTGACCTTAATGAGAGAGACTGACTCCAGCTTACCTTGCAAGAACTAAGAGACACTGTGTGGCCATGTGGCCTTAATGAGAGAGACTGACTCAAGCTTAGCTTGCAAGAACTAAGAGACACAGTGTGGCCATGTGGCCTTAATGAGAGAGACTCACTCCAGCTTAGCTTGCAAGAACTAAGAGACACTGTGTGGCCATGTGGCCTTAATGAGAGAGACTCACTCCAGCTTAGCTTGCAAGAACTAAGAGACACAGTGTGGCCATGTGGCCTTAATGAGAGAGACTGATTCCAGCTTAGCTTGCAAGATCTAAGAGACAGTGTGGCCATGTGGCCTTAATGAGAGAGACTGACTCCAGCTTAGCTTGCAAGAACTAAAAGACACAGTGTGCCCATGTGACCTTAATGAGAGAGACTGACTCCAGCTTACCTTGCAAGAACTAAGAGACACTGTGTGGCCATGTGGCCTTAATGAGAGAGACTGACTCAAGCTTAGCTTGCAAGAACTAAGAGACACAGTGTGGCCATGTGGCCTTAATGAGACTCACTCCAGCTTAGCTTGCAAGAACTAAGAGACACTGTGTGGCCATGTGGCCTTAATGAGAGAGACTCACTCCAGCTTAGCTTGCAAGAACTAAGAGACAGTGTGGCCATGTGGCCTTAATGAGATAGACTGACTCCAGCTTAGCTTGCAAGAACTAAGAGACACAGTGTGGCCATGTGGCCTTAATGAGAGAGACTGACTCCAGCTTAGCTTGCAAGAACTAAGAGACACAGTGTGGCCATGTGGCCTTAATGAGAGAGACTGATTCCAGCTTAGCTTGCAAGAACTAAGAGACACAGTGTGGCCATGTGGCCTTAATGAGAGAGACTGACTCCAGCTTAGCTTGCAAGAACTAAGAGACACAGTGTGACAATGTGACCTTAATGAGAGAGACTGATTCCAGCTTAGCTTGCAAGAACTAAGAGACACTGTGTGGCCATGTGGCCTTAATGAGAGAGACTGACTCAAGCTTAGCTTGCAAGAACTAAGAGACACAGTGTGGCCATGTGGCCTTAATGAGAGAGACTCACACCAGCTTAGCTTGCAAGAACTAAGAGACACTGTGTGGCCATGTGGCCTTAATGAGAAAGACTCACTCCAGCTTAGCTTGCAAGAACTAAGAGACTCAGTATGGCCATGTGGCCTTAATGAGAGAGACTGACTCCAACTTAACTTGCAAGAACTAAGATAAACTGTGTGGCCATGTGGCCTTAATGAGAGAGACTCACTCCAGCTTAGCTTGCAAGAACTAAGAGACACAGTGTGGCCATGTGGCCTTAATGAGAGACTCACTCCAGCTTAGCTTGCAAGAACTAAGAGACAGTGTGGCCATGTAGCCTTAATGAGAGAGACTGACTCCAGCTTAGCTTGCAAGAACTAAGAGACACTGTGTGGCCATGTGGCCTTAATGAGAGAGACTGACTCAAGCTTAGCTTGCAAGAACTAAGAGACACAGTGTGGCCATGTGGCCTTAATGAGAGAGACTGATTCCAGCTTAACTTGCAAGAACTAAGAGACACAGTGTGGCCATGTGGCCTTAATGAGAGAGACTGACTCCAGCTTAGCTTGCAAGAACTAAGAGACACAGTGTGCCCATGTGACCTTAATGAGAGAGACTGACTCCAGCTTACCTTGCAAGAACTAAGAGACACTGTGTGGCCATGTGGCCTTAATGAGAGAGACTGACTCAAGCTTAGCTTGCAAGAACTAAGAGACACAGTGTGGCCATGTGGCCTTAATGAGAGAGACTCACTCCAGCTTAGCTTGCAAGAACTAAGAGACACTGTGTGGCCATGTGGCCTTAATGAGAGAGACTCACTCCAGCTTAGCTTGCAAGAACTAAGAGACACAGTGTGGCCATGTGGCCTTAAGGAGAGAGACTGATTCCAGCTTAGCTTGCAAGAACTAAGAGACAGTGTGGCCATGTGGCCTTAATGAGAGAGACTGACTCCAGCTTAGCTTGCAAGAACTAAGAGACACAGTGTGCCCATGTGACCTTAATGAGAGAGACTGACTCCAGCTTACCTTGCAAGAACTAAGATACACTGTGTGGCCATGTGGCCTTAATGAGAGAGACTGACTCAAGCTTAGCTTGCAAGAACTAAGAGACACAGTGTGGCCATGTGGCCTTAATGAGAGAGACTCACTCCAGCTTAGCTTGCAAGAACTAAGAGACACTGTGTGGCCATGTGGCCTTAATGAGAGAGACTCACTCCAGCTTAGCTTGCAAGAACTAAGAGACAGTGTGGCCATGTGGCCTTAATGAGAGAGACTGACTCCAGCTTAGCTTGCAAGAACTAAGAGACACAGTGTGGCCATGTGGCCTTAATGAGAGAGACTGACTCCAGCTTAGCTTGCAAGAACTAAGAGACACAGTGTGACTATGTGACCTTAATGAGAGAGACTGACTCCAGCTTAGCTTGCAAGAAATAAGAGACACTGTGTGGCCATGTGGCCTTAATGAGAGAGACTGACTCAAGCTTAGCTTGCAAGAACTAAGAGACACAGTGTGGCCATGTGGCCTTAATGAGAGAGACTCCAGCTTAGCTTGCAAGAACTAAGAGACTCAGTGTGGCCATGTGGCCTTAATGAGAGAGACTGACTCCAACTTAGCTTGCAAGAACTAAGAGACACTGTGTGGCCATGTGGCCTTAATGAGAGAGACTCACTCCAGCTTAGCTTGCAAGAACTAAGAGACACGGTGTGGCCATGTGGCCTTAATGAGAGACTCACTCCAGCTTAGCTTGCAAGAACTAAGAGACAGTGTGGCCATGTAGCCTTAATGAGAGAGACTGACTCCAGCTTAGCTTGCAAGAACTAAGAGACACAGTGTGGCCATGTGGCCATAATGAGAGAGACTGCCTCCAGCTTAGCTTGCAAGAACTAAGAGACACAGTGTGGCCATGTGGCCTTAATGAGACTGACTCCAGCTTAGCTTGCAAGAATTAAGAGACACAGTGTGCCCATGTGACCTTAATGAGAGAGACTGACTCCAGCTTACCTTGCAAGAACTAAGAGACACTGTGTGGCCATGTGGCCTTAATGAGAGAGACTGACTCAAGCTTAGCTTGCAAGAACTAAGAGACACAGTGTGGCCATGTGGCCTTAATGAGAGAGACTCACTCCAGCTTAGCTTGCAAGAACTAAGAGACACTGTGTGGCCATGTGGCCTTAATGAGAGAGACTCACTCCAGCTTAGCTTGCAAGAACTAAGAGACACAGTGTGGCCATGTGGCCTTAATGAGAGAGACTGATTCCAGCTTAGCTTGCAAGATCTAAGAGACAGTGTGGCCATGTGGCCTTAATGAGAGAGACTGACTCCAGCTTAGCTTGCAAGAACTAAAAGACACAGTGTGCCCATGTGACCTTAATGAGAGAGACTGACTCCAGCTTACCTTGCAAGAACTAAGAGACACTGTGTGGCCATGTGGCCTTAATGAGAGAGACTGACTCAAGCTTAGCTTGCAAGAACTAAGAGACACAGTGTGGCCATGTGGCCTTAATGAGACTCACTCCAGCTTAGCTTGCAAGAACTAAGAGACACTGTGTGGCCATGTGGCCTTAATGAGAGAGACTCACTCCAGCTTAGCTTGCAAGAACTAAGAGACAGTGTGGCCATGTGGCCTTAATGAGATAGACTGACTCCAGCTTAGCTTGCAAGAACTAAGAGACACAGTGTGGCCATGTGGCCTTAATGAGAGAGACTGACTCCAGCTTAGCTTGCAAGAACTAAGAGACACAGTGTGGCCATGTGGCCTTAATGAGAGAGACTGATTCCAGCTTAGCTTGCAAGAACTAAGAGACACAGTGTGGCCATGTGGCCTTAATGAGAGAGACTGACTCCAGCTTAGCTTGCAAGAACTAAGAGACACAGTGTGACAATGTGACCTTAATGAGAGAGACTGATTCCAGCTTAGCTTGCAAGAACTAAGAGACACTGTGTGGCCATGTGGCCTTAATGAGAGAGACTGACTCAAGCTTAGCTTGCAAGAACTAAGAGACACAGTGTGGCCATGTGGCCTTAATGAGAGAGACTCACACCAGCTTAGCTTGCAAGAACTAAGAGACACTGTGTGGCCATGTGGCCTTAATGAGAAAGACTCACTCCAGCTTAGCTTGCAAGAACTAAGAGACTCAGTATGGCCATGTGGCCTTAATGAGAGAGACTGACTCCAACTTAACTTGCAAGAACTAAGATAAACTGTGTGGCCATGTGGCCTTAATGAGAGAGACTCACTCCAGCTTAGCTTGCAAGAACTAAGAGACACAGTGTGGCCATGTGGCCTTAATGAGAGACTCACTCCAGCTTAGCTTGCAAGAACTAAGAGACAGTGTGGCCATGTAGCCTTAATGAGAGAGACTGACTCCAGCTTAGCTTGCAAGAACTAAGAGACACTGTGTGGCCATGTGGCCTTAATGAGAGAGACTGACTCAAGCTTAGCTTGCAAGAACTAAGAGACACAGTGTGGCCATGTGGCCTTAATGAGAGAGACTGATTCCAGCTTAACTTGCAAGAACTAAGAGACACAGTGTGGCCATGTGGCCTTAATGAGAGAGACTGACTCCAGCTTAGCTTGCAAGAACTAAGAGACACAGTGTGCCCATGTGACCTTAATGAGAGAGACTGACTCCAGCTTACCTTGCAAGAACTAAGAGACACTGTGTGGCCATGTGGCCTTAATGAGAGAGACTGACTCAAGCTTAGCTTGCAAGAACTAAGAGACACAGTGTGGCCATGTGGCCTTAATGAGAGAGACTCACTCCAGCTTAGCTTGCAAGAACTAAGAGACACTGTGTGGCCATGTGGCCTTAATGAGAGAGACTCACTCCAGCTTAGCTTGCAAGAACTAAGAGACACAGTGTGGCCATGTGGCCTTAAGGAGAGAGACTGATTCCAGCTTAGCTTGCAAGAACTAAGAGACAGTGTGGCTATGTGGCCTTAATGAGAGAGACTGACTCCAGCTTAGCTTGCAAGAACTAAGAGACACAGTGTGCCCATGTGACCTTAATGAGAGAGACTGACTCCAGCTTACCTTGCAAGAACTAAGATACACTGTGTGGCCATGTGGCCTTAATGAGAGAGACTGACTCAAGCTTAGCTTGCAAGAACTAAGAGACACAGTGTGGCCATGTGGCCTTAATGAGAGAGACTCACTCCAGCTTAGCTTGCAAGAACTAAGAGACACTGTGTGGCCATGTGGCCTTAATGAGAGAGACTCACTCCAGCTTAGCTTGCAAGAACTAAGAGACAGTGTGGCCATGTGGCCTTAATGAGAGAGACTGACTCCAGCTTAGCTTGCAAGAACTAAGAGACACAGTGTGGCCATGTGGCCTTAATGAGAGAGACTGACTCCAGCTTAGCTTGCAAGAACTAAGAGACACAGTGTGGCCATGTGGCCTTAATGAGAGAGACTGATTCCAGCTTAGCTTGCAAGAACTAAGAGACACAGTGTGGCCATGTGGCCTTAATGAGACTGACTCCAGCTTAGCTTGCAAGAACTAAGAGACACAGTGTGACCATGTGACCTTAATGAGAGAGACTGATTCCAGCTTAGCTTGCAAGAACTAAGAGACACTGTGTGGCCATGTGGCCTTAATGAGAGAGACTGACTCAAGCTTAGCTTGCAAGAACTAAGAGACACAGTGTGGCCATGTGGCCTTAATGAGAGAGACTCACTCCAGCTTAGCTTGCAAGAACTAAGAGACACTGTGTGGCCATGTGGCCTTAATGAGAAAGACTCACTCCAGCTTAGCTTGCAAGAACTAAGAGACTCAGTATGGCCATGTGGCCTTAATGAGAGAGACTGATTCCAGCTTAACTTGCAAGAACTAAGCGACACAGTGTGGCCATGTGGCCTTAATGAGAGAGACTGACTCCAGCTTAGCTTGCAAGAATTAAGAGACACAGTGTGCCCATGTGACCTTAATGAGAGAGACTGACTCCAGCTTACCTTGCAAGAACTAAGAGACACTGTGTGGCCATGTGGCCTTAATGAGAGAGACTGACTCAAGCTTAGCTTGCAAGAACTAAGAGACACTGTGTGGCCATGTGGCCTTAATGAGAGAGACTGACTCAAGCTTAGCTTGCAAGAACTAAGAGACACAGTGTGGCCATGTGGCCTTAATGAGAGAGACTCACTCCAGCTTAGCTTGCAAGAACTAAGAGACACAGTGTGGCCATGTGGCCTTAATGAGAGACTCACTCCAGCTTAGCTTGCAAGAACTAAGAGACACAGTGTGGCCATGTGGCCTTAATGAGAGAGACTGAATCCAGCTTAGCTTGCAAGAACTAAGAGACACAGTGTGGCCATGTGGCCTTAATGAGAGAGACTGACTCCAGCTTAGCTTGCAAGAACTAAGAGACACAGTGTGACTATGTGACCTTAATGAGAGAGACTGACTCCAGCTTAGCTTGCAAGAACTAAGAGACACTGTGTGGCCATGTGGCCTTAATGAGAGAGACTGACTCAAGCTTAGCTTGCAAGAACTAAGAGACACAGTGTGGCCATGTGGCCTTAATGAGAGAGACTCCAGCTTAGCTTGCAAGAACTAAGAGACTCAGTGTGGCCATGTGGCCTTAATGAGAGAGACTGACTCCAACTTAGCTTGCAAGAACTAAGAGACACTGTGTGGCCATGTGGCCTTAATGAGAGAGACTCACTCCAGCTTAGCTTGCAAGAACTAAGAGACACGGTGTGGCCATGTGGCCTTAATGAGAGACTCACTCCAGCTTAGCTTGCAAGAACTAAGAGACAGTGTGGCCATGTAGCCTTAATGAGAGAGACTGACTCCAGCTTAGCTTGCAAGAACTAAGAGACACAGTGTGGCCATGTGGCCATAATGAGAGAGACTGCCTCCAGCTTAGCTTGCAAGAACTAAGAGACACAGTGTGGCCATGTGGCCTTAATGAGACTGACTCCAGCTTAGCTTGCAAGAATTAAGAGACACAGTGTGCCCATGTGACCTTAATGAGAGAGACTGACTCCAGCTTACCTTGCAAGAACTAAGAGACACTGTGTGGCCATGTGGCCTTAATGAGAGAGACTGACTCAAGCTTAGCTTGCAAGAACTAAGAGACACAGTCTGGCCATGTGGCCTTAATGAGAGAGACTCACTCCAGCTTAGCTTGCAAGAACTAAGAGACACTGTGTGGCCATGTGGCCTTAATGAGAGAGACTCACTCCAGCTTAGCTTGCAAGAACTAAGAGACACAGTGTGGCCATGTGGCCTTAATGAGAGAGACTGATTCCAGCTTAGCTTGCAAGATCTAAGAGACAGTGTGGCCATGTGGCCTTAATGAGAGAGACTGACTCCAGCTTAGCTTGCAAGAACTAAAAGACACAGTGTGCCCATGTGACCTTAATGAGAGAGACTGACTCCAGCTTACCTTGCAAGAACTAAGAGACACTGTGTGGCCATGTGGCCTTAATGAGAGAGACTGACTCAAGCTTAGCTTGCAAGAACTAAGAGACACAGTGTGGCCATGTGGCCTTAATGAGACTCACTCCAGCTTAGCTTGCAAGAACTAAGAGACACTGTGTGGCCATGTGGCCTTAATGAGAGAGACTCACTCCAGCTTAGCTTGCAAGAACTAAGAGACAGTGTGGCCATGTGGCCTTAATGAGATAGACTGACTCCAGCTTAGCTTGCAAGAACTAGGAGACACAGTGTGGCCATGTGGCCTTAATGAGAGAGACTGACTCCAGCTTAGCTTGCAAGAACTAAGAGACACAGTGTGGCCATGTGGCCTTAATGAGAGAGACTGATTCCAGCTTAGCTTGCAAGAACTAAGAGACACTGTGTGGCCATGTGGCCTTAATGAGAGAGACTGACTCCAGCTTAGCTTGCAAGAACTAAGAGACACAGTGTGACTATGTGACCTTAATGAGAGAGACTGACTCCAGCTTAGCTTGCAAGAACTAAGAGACACTGTGTGGCCATGTGGCCTTAATGAGAGAGACTGACTCAAGCTTAGCTTGCAAGAACTAAGAGACACAGTATGGCCATGTGGCCTTAATGAGAGAGACTGACTCCAACTTAACTTGCAAGAACTAAGATAAACTGTGTGGCCATGTGGCCTTAATGAGAGAGACTCACTCCAGCTTAGCTTGCAAGAACTAAGAGACACAGTGTGGCCATGTGGCCTTAATGAGAGACTCACTCCAGCTTAGCTTGCAAGAACTAAGAGACAGTGTGGCCATGTAGCCTTAATGAGAGAGACTGACTCCAGCTTAGCTTGCAAGAACTAAGAGACACAGTGTGGCCATGTGGCCTTAATGAGAGAGACTGACTCCAGCTTAGCTTGCAAGAACTAAGAGACACTGTGTGGCCATGTGGCCTTAATGAGAGAGACTCACTCCAGCTTAGCTTGCAAGAACTAAGAGACAGTGTGGCCATGTGGCCTTAATGAGAGACTCACTCCAGCTTAGCTTGCAAGAACTAAGAGACAGTGTGGCCATGTAGCCTTAATGAGAGAGACTGACTCCAGCTTAGCTTGCAAGAACTAAGAGACAATGTGTGGCCATGTGGCCTTAATGAGAGAGACTCACTCCAGCTTAGCTTGCAAGAACTAAGAGACAGTGTGGCCATGTGGCCTTAATGAGAGACTCACTCCAGCTTAGCTTGCAAGAACTAAGAGACAGTGTGGCCATGTAGCCTTAATGAGAGAGACTGACTCCAGCTTAGCTTGCAAGAACTAAGAGACACAGTGTGGCCATGTGGCCTTAATGAGAGAGACTGCCTCCAGCTTAGCTTGCAAGAACTAAGAGACAGTGTGGCCATGTGGCCTTAATGAGAGAGACTGATTCCAGCTTAACTTGCAAGAACAAAGCGACACAGTGTGGCCATGTGGCCTTAATGAGACTGACTCCAGCTTAGCTTGCAAGAATTAAGAGACACAGTGTGGCCATGTGACCTTAATGAGAGAGACTGACTCCAGCTTACCTTGCAAGAACTAAGAGACACTGTGTGGCCATGTGGCCTTAATGAGAGAGACTGACTCAAGCTTAGCTTGCAAGAACCAAGAGACACAGTGTGGCCATGTGGCCTTAATGAGAGAGACTCACTCCAGCTTAGCTTGCAAGAACTAAGAGACACTGTGTGGCCATGTGGCCTTAATGAGAGAGACTCACTCCAGCTTAGCTTGCAAAAACTAAGAGACACAGTGTGGCCATGTGGCCTTAATGAGAGAGACTGATTCCAGCTTAGCTTGCAAGAACTAAGAGACAGTGTGGCCATGTGGCCTTAATGAGAGAGACTGACTCCAGCTTAGCTTGCAAGAACTAAGAGACACAGTGTGGCCATGTGGCCTTAATGAGAGAGACTGACTCCAGCTTAGCTTGCAAGAACTAAAAGACACAGTGTGCCCATGTGACCTTAATGAGAGAGACTGACTCCAGCTTACCTTGCAAGAACTAAGAGACACTGTGTGGCCATGTGGCCTTAATGAGAGAGACTGACTCAAGCTTAGCTTGCAAGAACTAAGAGACACAGTGTGGCCATGTGGCCTTAATGAGACTCACTCCAGCTTAGCTTGCAAGAACTAAGAGACACTGTGTGGCCATGTGGCCTTAATGAGAGAGACTCACTCCAGCTTAGCTTGCAAGAACTAAGAGACAGTGTGGCCATGTGGCCTTAATGAGATAGACTGACTCCAGCTTAGCTTGCAAGAACTAAGAGACACAGTGTGGCCATGTGGCCTTAATGAGAGAGACTGACTCCAGCTTAGCTTGCAAGAACTAAGAGACACAGTGTGGCCATGTGGCCTTAATGAGAGAGACTGATTCCAGCTTAGCTTGCAAGAACTAAGAGACACAGTGTGGCCATGTGGCCTTAATGAGAGAGACTGACTCCAGCTTAGCTTGCAAGAACTAAGAGACACAGTGTGACAATGTGACCTTAATGAGAGAGACTGATTCCAGCTTAGCTTGCAAGAACTAAGAGACACTGTGTGGCCATGTGGCCTTAATGAGAGAGACTGACTCAAGCTTAGCTTGCAAGAACTAAGAGACACAGTGTGGCCATGTGGCCTTAATGAGAGAGACTCACTCCAGCTTAGCTTGCAAGAACTAAGAGACACTGTGTGGCCATGTGGCCTTAATGAGAGAGACTCACTCCAGCTTAGCTTGCAAGAACTAAGAGACAGTGTGGCCATGTGGCCTTAATGAGATAGACTGACTCCAGCTTAGCTTGCAAGAACTAAGAGACACAGTGTGGCCATGTGGCCTTAATGAGAGAGACTGACTCCAGCTTAGCTTGCAAGAACTAAGAGACACAGTGTGGCCATGTGGCCTTAATGAGAGAGACTGATTCCAGCTTAGCTTGCAAGAACTAAGAGACACAGTGTGGCCATGTGGCCTTAATGAGAGAGACTGACTCCAGCTTAGCTTGCAAGAACTAAGAGACACAGTGTGACAATGTGACCTTAATGAGAGAGACTGATTCCAGCTTAGCTTGCAAGAACTAAGAGACACTGTGTGGCCATGTGGCCTTAATGAGAGAGACTGACTCAAGCTTAGCTTGCAAGAACTAAGAGACACAGTGTGGCCATGTGGCCTTAATGAGAGAGACTCACACCAGCTTAGCTTGCAAGAACTAAGAGACACTGTGTGGCCATGTGGCCTTAATGAGAAAGACTCACTCCAGCTTAGCTTGCAAAAACTAAGAGACTCAGTATGGCCATGTGGCCTTAATGAGAGAGACTGACTCCAACTTAACTTGCAAGAACTAAGATAAACTGTGTGGCCATGTGGCCTTAATGAGAGAGACTCACTCCAGCTTAGCTTGCAAGAACTAAGAGACACAGTGTGGCCATGTGGCCTTAATGAGAGACTCACTCCAGCTTAGCTTGCAAGAACTAAGAGACAGTGTGGCCATGTAGCCTTAATGAGAGAGACTGACTCCAGCTTAGCTTGCAAGAACTAAGAGACACTGTGTGGCCATGTGGCCTTAATGAGAGAGACTGACTCAAGCTTAGCTTGCAAGAACTAAGAGACACAGTGTGCCCATGTGACCTTAATGAGAGAGACTGACTCCAGCTTACCTTGCAAGAACTAAGATACACTGTGTGGCCATGTGGCCTTAATGAGAGAGACTGACTCAAGCTTAGCTTGCAAGAACTAAGAGACACAGTGTGGCCATGTGGCCTTAATGAGAGAGACTCACTCCAGCTTAGCTTGCAAGAACTAAGAGACACTGTGTGGCCATGTGGCCTTAATGAGAGAGACTGACTCAAGCTTAGCTTGCAAGAACTAAGAGACACAGTGTGCCCATGTGACCTTAATGAGAGAGACTGACTCCAGCTTACCTTGCAAGAACTAAGATACACTGTGTGGCCATGTGGCCTTAATGAGAGAGACTGACTCAAGCTTAGCTTGCAAGAACTAAGAGACACAGTGTGGCCATGTGGCCTTAATGAGAGAGACTCACTCCAGCTTAGCTTGCAAGAACTAAGAGACACTGTGTGGCCATGTGGCCTTAATGAGAGAGACTGACTCCAGCTTAGCTTGCAAGAACTAAGAGACACAGTGTGACCATGTGACCTTAATGAGAGAGACTGATTCCAGCTTAGCTTGCAAGAACTAAGAGACACTGTGTGGCCATGTGGCCTTAATGAGAGAGACTGACTCAAGCTTAGCTTGCAAGAACTAAGAGACACAGTGTGGCCATGTGGCCTTAATGAGAGAGACTCACTCCAGCTTAGCTTGCAAGAACTAAGAGACACTGTGTGGCCATGTGGCCTTAATGAGAAAGACTCACTCCAGATTAGCTTGCAAGAACTAAGAGACTCAGTATGGCCATGTGGCCTTAATGAGAGAGACTGATTCCAGCTTAACTTGCAAGAACTAAGCGACACAGTGTGGCCATGTGGCCTTAATGAGAGAGACTGACTCCAGCTTAGCTTGCAAGAATTAAGAGACACAGTGTGCCCATGTGACCTTAATGAGAGAGACTGACTCCAGCTTACCTTGCAAGAACTAAGAGACACTGTGTGGCCATGTGGCCTTAATGAGAGAGACTGACTCAAGCTTAGCTTGCAAGAACTAAGAGACACAGTGTGGCCATGTGGCCTTAATGAGAGAGACTCACTCCAGCTTAGCTTGCAAGAACTAAGAGACACAGTGTGGCCATGTGGCCTTAATGAGGGACTCACTCCAGCTTAGCTTGCAAGAACTAAGAGACAGTGTGGCCATGTAGCCTTAATGAGAGAGACTGACTCCAGATTAGCTTGCAAGAACTAAGAGACACAGTGTGGCCATGTGGCCTTAATGAGAGAGAGTGACTCCAGCTTAGCTTGCAAGAACTAAGAGACACAGTGTGGCCATGTGGCCTTAATGAGAGAGACTGAATCCAGCTTAGCTTGCAAGAACTAAGAGACACAGTGTGGCCATGTGGCCTTAATGAGAGAGACTGACTCCAGCTTAGCTTGCAAGAACTAAGAGACACAGTGTGACTATGTGACCTTAATGAGAGAGACTGACTCCAGCTTAGCTTGCAAGAAATAAGAGACACTGTGTGGCCATGTGGCCTTAATGAGAGAGACTGACTCAAGCTTAGCTTGCAAGAACTAAGAGACACAGTGTGGCCATGTGGCCTTAATGAGAGAGACTCCAGCTTAGCTTGCAAGAACTAAGAGACTCAGTGTGGCCATGTGGCCTTAATGAGAGAGACTGACTCCAACTTAGCTTGCAAGAACTAAGAGACACTGTGTGGCCATGTGGCCTTAATGAGAGAGACTCACTCCAGCTTAGCTTGCAAGAACTAAGAGACACGGTGTGGCCATGTGGCCTTAATGAGAGACTCACTCCAGCTTAGCTTGCAAGAACTAAGAGACAGTGTGGCCATGTAGCCTTAATGAGAGAGACTGACTCCAGCTTAGCTTGCAAGAACTAAGAGACACAGTGTGGCCATGTGGCCATAATGAGAGAGACTGCCTCCAGCTTAGCTTGCAAGAACTAAGAGACACAGTGTGGCCATGTGGCCTTAATGAGACTGACTCCAGCTTAGCTTGCAAGAATTAAGAGACACAGTGTGCCCATGTGACCTTAATGAGAGAGACTGACTCCAGCTTACCTTGCAAGAACTAAGAGACACTGTGTGGCCATGTGGCCTTAATGAGAGAGACTGACTCAAGCTTAGCTTGCAAGAACTAAGAGACACAGTGTGGCCATGTGGCCTTAATGAGACTCACTCCAGCTTAGCTTGCAAGAACTAAGAGACACTGTGTGGCCATGTGGCCTTAATGAGAGAGACTCACTCCAGCTTAGCTTGCAAGAACTAAGAGACACAGTGTGGCCATGTGGCCTTAATGAGAGAGACTGATTCCAGCTTAGCTTGCAAGATCTAAGAGACAGTGTGGCCATGTGGCCTTAATGAGAGAGACTGACTCCAGCTTAGCTTGCAAGAACTAAAAGACACAGTGTGCCCATGTGACCTTAATGAGAGAGACTGACTCCAGCTTACCTTGCAAGAACTAAGAGACACTGTGTGGCCATGTGGCCTTAATGAGAGAGACTGACTCAAGCTTAGCTTGCAAGAACTAAGAGACACAGTGTGGCCATGTGGCCTTAATGAGACTCACTCCAGCTTAGCTTGCAAGAACTAAGAGACACTGTGTGGCCATGTGGCCTTAATGAGAGAGACTCACTCCAGCTTAGCTTGCAAGAACTAAGAGACAGTGTGGCCATGTGGCCTTAATGAGATAGACTGACTCCAGCTTAGCTTGCAAGAACTAAGAGACACAGTGTGGCCATGTGGCCTTAATGAGAGAGACTGACTCCAGCTTAGCTTGCAAGAACTAAGAGACACAGTGTGGCCATGTGGCCTTAATGAGAGAGACTGATTCCAGCTTAGCTTGCAAGAACTAAGAGACACAGTGTGGCCATGTGGCCTTAATGAGAGAGACTGACTCCAGCTTAGCTTGCAAGAACTAAGAGACACAGTGTGACAATGTGACCTTAATGAGAGAGACTGATTCCAGCTTAGCTTGCAAGAACTAAGAGACACTGTGTGGCCATGTGGCCTTAATGAGAGAGACTGACTCAAGCTTAGCTTGCAAGAACTAAGAGACACAGTGTGGCCATGTGGCCTTAATGAGAGAGACTCACACCAGCTTAGCTTGCAAGAACTAAGAGACACTGTGTGGCCATGTGGCCTTAATGAGAAAGACTCACTCCAGCTTAGCTTGCAAGAACTAAGAGACTCAGTATGGCCATGTGGCCTTAATGAGAGAGACTGACTCCAACTTAACTTGCAAGAACTAAGATAAACTGTGTGGCCATGTGGCCTTAATGAGAGAGACTCACTCCAGCTTAGCTTGCAAGAACTAAGAGACACAGTGTGGCCATGTGGCCTTAATGAGAGACTCACTCCAGCTTAGCTTGCAAGAACTAAGAGACAGTGTGGCCATGTAGCCTTAATGAGAGAGACTGACTCCAGCTTAGCTTGCAAGAACTAAGAGACACTGTGTGGCCATGTGGCCTTAATGAGAGAGACTGACTCAAGCTTAGCTTGCAAGAACTAAGAGACACAGTGTGGCCATGTGGCCTTAATGAGAGAGACTGATTCCAGCTTAACTTGCAAGAACTAAGAGACACAGTGTGGCCATGTGGCCTTAATGAGAGAGACTGACTCCAGCTTAGCTTGCAAGAACTAAGAGACACAGTGTGCCCATGTGACCTTAATGAGAGAGACTGACTCCAGCTTACCTTGCAAGAACTAAGAGACACTGTGTGGCCATGTGGCCTTAATGAGAGAGACTGACTCAAGCTTAGCTTGCAAGAACTAAGAGACACAGTGTGGCCATGTGGCCTTAATGAGAGAGACTCACTCCAGCTTAGCTTGCAAGAACTAAGAGACACTGTGTGGCCATGTGGCCTTAATGAGAGAGACTCACTCCAGCTTAGCTTGCAAGAACTAAGAGACACAGTGTGGCCATGTGGCCTTAAGGAGAGAGACTGATTCCAGCTTAGCTTGCAAGAACTAAGAGACAGTGTGGCCATGTGGCCTTAATGAGAGAGACTGACTCCAGCTTAGCTTGCAAGAACTAAGAGACACAGTGTGCCCATGTGACCTTAATGAGAGAGACTGACTCCAGCTTACCTTGCAAGAACTAAGATACACTGTGTGGCCATGTGGCCTTAATGAGAGAGACTGACTCAAGCTTAGCTTGCAAGAACTAAGAGACACAGTGTGGCCATGTGGCCTTAATGAGAGAGACTCACTCCAGCTTAGCTTGCAAGAACTAAGAGACACTGTGTGGCCATGTGGCCTTAATGAGAGAGACTCACTCCAGCTTAGCTTGCAAGAACTAAGAGACAGTGTGGCCATGTGGCCTTAATGAGAGAGACTGACTCCAGCTTAGCTTGCAAGAACTAAGAGACACAGTGTGGCCATGTGGCCTTAATGAGAGAGACTGACTCCAGCTTAGCTTGCAAGAACTAAGAGACACAGTGTGGCCATGTGGCCTTAATGAGAGAGACTGATTCCAGCTTAGCTTGCAAGAACTAAGAGACACAGTGTGGCCATGTGGCCTTAATGAGACTGACTCCAGCTTAGCTTGCAAGAACTAAGAGACACAGTGTGACCATGTGACCTTAATGAGAGAGACTGATTCCAGCTTAGCTTGCAAGAACTAAGAGACACTGTGTGGCCATGTGGCCTTAATGAGAGAGACTGACTCAAGCTTAGCTTGCAAGAACTAAGAGACACAGTGTGGCCATGTGGCCTTAATGAGAGAGACTCACTCCAGCTTAGCTTGCAAGAACTAAGAGACACTGTGTGGCCATGTGGCCTTAATGAGAAAGACTCACTCCAGCTTAGCTTGCAAGAACTAAGAGACTCAGTATGGCCATGTGGCCTTAATGAGAGAGACTGATTCCAGCTTAACTTGCAAGAACTAAGCGACACAGTGTGGCCATGTGGCCTTAATGAGAGAGACTGACTCCAGCTTAGCTTGCAAGAATTAAGAGACACAGTGTGCCCATGTGACCTTAATGAGAGAGACTGACTCCAGCTTACCTTGCAAGAACTAAGAGACACTGTGTGGCCATGTGGCCTTAATGAGAGAGACTGACTCAAGCTTAGCTTGCAAGAACTAAGAGACACTGTGTGGCCATGTGGCCTTAATGAGAGAGACTGACTCAAGCTTAGCTTGCAAGAACTAAGAGACACAGTGTGGCCATGTGGCCTTAATGAGAGAGACTCACTCCAGCTTAGCTTGCAAGAACTAAGAGACACAGTGTGGCCATGTGGCCTTAATGAGAGACTCACTCCAGCTTAGCTTGCAAGAACTAAGAGACACAGTGTGGCCATGTGGCCTTAATGAGAGAGACTGAATCCAGCTTAGCTTGCAAGAACTAAGAGACACAGTGTGGCCATGTGGCCTTAATGAGAGAGACTGACTCCAGCTTAGCTTGCAAGAACTAAGAGACACAGTGTGACTATGTGACCTTAATGAGAGAGACTGACTCCAGCTTAGCTTGCAAGAACTAAGAGACACTGTGTGGCCATGTGGCCTTAATGAGAGAGACTGACTCAAGCTTAGCTTGCAAGAACTAAGAGACACAGTGTGGCCATGTGGCCTTAATGAGAGAGACTCCAGCTTAGCTTGCAAGAACTAAGAGACTCAGTGTGGCCATGTGGCCTTAATGAGAGAGACTGACTCCAACTTAGCTTGCAAGAACTAAGAGACACTGTGTGGCCATGTGGCCTTAATGAGAGAGACTCACTCCAGCTTAGCTTGCAAGAACTAAGAGACACGGTGTGGCCATGTGGCCTTAATGAGAGACTCACTCCAGCTTAGCTTGCAAGAACTAAGAGACAGTGTGGCCATGTAGCCTTAATGAGAGAGACTGACTCCAGCTTAGCTTGCAAGAACTAAGAGACACAGTGTGGCCATGTGGCCATAATGAGAGAGACTGCCTCCAGCTTAGCTTGCAAGAACTAAGAGACACAGTGTGGCCATGTGGCCTTAATGAGACTGACTCCAGCTTAGCTTGCAAGAATTAAGAGACACAGTGTGCCCATGTGACCTTAATGAGAGAGACTGACTCCAGCTTACCTTGCAAGAACTAAGAGACACTGTGTGGCCATGTGGCCTTAATGAGAGAGACTGACTCAAGCTTAGCTTGCAAGAACTAAGAGACACAGTCTGGCCATGTGGCCTTAATGAGAGAGACTCACTCCAGCTTAGCTTGCAAGAACTAAGAGACACTGTGTGGCCATGTGGCCTTAATGAGAGAGACTCACTCCAGCTTAGCTTGCAAGAACTAAGAGACACAGTGTGGCCATGTGGCCTTAATGAGAGAGACTGATTCCAGCTTAGCTTGCAAGATCTAAGAGACAGTGTGGCCATGTGGCCTTAATGAGAGAGACTGACTCCAGCTTAGCTTGCAAGAACTAAAAGACACAGTGTGCCCATGTGACCTTAATGAGAGAGACTGACTCCAGCTTACCTTGCAAGAACTAAGAGACACTGTGTGGCCATGTGGCCTTAATGAGAGAGACTGACTCAAGCTTAGCTTGCAAGAACTAAGAGACACAGTGTGGCCATGTGGCCTTAATGAGACTCACTCCAGCTTAGCTTGCAAGAACTAAGAGACACTGTGTGGCCATGTGGCCTTAATGAGAGAGACTCACTCCAGCTTAGCTTGCAAGAACTAAGAGACAGTGTGGCCATGTGGCCTTAATGAGATAGACTGACTCCAGCTTAGCTTGCAAGAACTAGGAGACACAGTGTGGCCATGTGGCCTTAATGAGAGAGACTGACTCCAGCTTAGCTTGCAAGAACTAAGAGACACAGTGTGGCCATGTGGCCTTAATGAGAGAGACTGATTCCAGCTTAGCTTGCAAGAACTAAGAGACACTGTGTGGCCATGTGGCCTTAATGAGAGAGACTGATTCCAGCTTAGCTTGCAAGAACTAAGAGACACAGTGTGGCCATGTGGCCTTAATGAGAGAGACTGACTCCAGCTTAGCTTGCAAGAACTAAGAGACACAGTGTGACAATGTGACCTTAATGAGAGAGACTGATTCCAGCTTAGCTTGCAAGAACTAAGAGACACTGTGTGGCCATGTGGCCTTAATGAGAGAGACTGACTCAAGCTTAGCTTGCAAGAACTAAGAGACACAGTGTGGCCATGTGGCCTTAATGAGAGAGACTCACACCAGCTTAGCTTGCAAGAACTAAGAGACACTGTGTGGCCATGTGGCCTTAATGAGAAAGACTCACTCCAGCTTAGCTTGCAAGAACTAAGAGACTCAGTATGGCCATGTGGCCTTAATGAGAGAGACTGACTCCAACTTAACTTGCAAGAACTAAGATAAACTGTGTGGCCATGTGGCCTTAATGAGAGAGACTCACTCCAGCTTAGCTTGCAAGAACTAAGAGACACAGTGTGGCCATGTGGCCTTAATGAGAGACTCACTCCAGCTTAGCTTGCAAGAACTAAGAGACAGTGTGGCCATGTAGCCTTAATGAGAGAGACTGACTCCAGCTTAGCTTGCAAGAACTAAGAGACACTGTGTGGCCATGTGGCCTTAATGAGAGAGACTGACTCAAGCTTAGCTTGCAAGAACTAAGAGACACAGTGTGGCCATGTGGCCTTAATGAGAGAGACTGATTCCAGCTTAACTTGCAAGAACTAAGAGACACAGTGTGGCCATGTGGCCTTAATGAGAGAGACTGACTCCAGCTTAGCTTGCAAGAACTAAGAGACACAGTGTGCCCATGTGACCTTAATGAGAGAGACTGACTCCAGCTTACCTTGCAAGAACTAAGAGACACTGTGTGGCCATGTGGCCTTAATGAGAGAGACTGACTCAAGCTTAGCTTGCAAGAACTAAGAGACACAGTGTGGCCATGTGGCCTTAATGAGAGAGACTCACTCCAGCTTAGCTTGCAAGAACTAAGAGACACTGTGTGGCCATGTGGCCTTAATGAGAGAGACTCACTCCAGCTTAGCTTGCAAGAACTAAGAGACACAGTGTGGCCATGTGGCCTTAAGGAGAGAGACTGATTCCAGCTTAGCTTGCAAGAACTAAGAGACAGTGTGGCCATGTGGCCTTAATGAGAGAGACTGACTCCAGCTTAGCTTGCAAGAACTAAGAGACACAGTGTGGCCATGTGGCCTTAATGAGAGAGACTGACTCCAGCTTAGCTTGCAAGAACTAAGAGACACAGTGTGACAATGTGACCTTAATGAGAGAGACTGATTCCAGCTTAGCTTGCAAGAACTAAGAGACACTGTGTGGCCATGTGGCCTTAATGAGAGAGACTGACTCAAGCTTAGCTTGCAAGAACTAAGAGACACAGTGTGGCCATGTGGCCTTAATGAGAGAGACTCACACCAGCTTAGCTTGCAAGAACTAAGAGACACTGTGTGGCCATGTGGCCTTAATGAGAAAGACTCACTCCAGCTTAGCTTGCAAGAACTAAGAGACTCAGTATGGCCATGTGGCCTTAATGAGAGAGACTGACTCCAACTTAACTTGCAAGAACTAAGATAAACTGTGTGGCCATGTGGCCTTAATGAGAGAGACTCACTCCAGCTTAGCTTGCAAGAACTAAGAGACACAGTGTGGCCATGTGGCCTTAATGAGAGACTCACTCCAGCTTAGCTTGCAAGAACTAAGAGACAGTGTGGCCATGTAGCCTTAATGAGAGAGACTGACTCCAGCTTAGCTTGCAAGAACTAAGAGACACTGTGTGGCCATGTGGCCTTAATGAGAGAGACTGACTCAAGCTTAGCTTGCAAGAACTAAGAGACACAGTGTGGCCATGTGGCCTTAATGAGAGAGACTGATTCCAGCTTAACTTGCAAGAACTAAGAGACACAGTGTGGCCATGTGGCCTTAATGAGAGAGACTGACTCCAGCTTAGCTTGCAAGAACTAAGAGACACAGTGTGCCCATGTGACCTTAATGAGAGAGACTGACTCCAGCTTACCTTGCAAGAACTAAGAGACACTGTGTGGCCATGTGGCCTTAATGAGAGAGACTGACTCAAGCTTAGCTTGCAAGAACTAAGAGACACAGTGTGGCCATGTGGCCTTAATGAGAGAGACTCACTCCAGCTTAGCTTGCAAGAACTAAGAGACACTGTGTGGCCATGTGGCCTTAATGAGAGAGACTCACTCCAGCTTAGCTTGCAAGAACTAAGAGACACAGTGTGGCCATGTGGCCTTAAGGAGAGAGACTGATTCCAGCTTAGCTTGCAAGAACTAAGAGACAGTGTGGCCATGTGGCCTTAATGAGAGAGACTGACTCCAGCTTAGCTTGCAAGAACTAAGAGACACAGTGTGCCCATGTGACCTTAATGAGAGAGACTGACTCCAGCTTACCTTGCAAGAACTAAGATACACTGTGTGGCCATGTGGCCTTAATGAGAGAGACTGACTCAAGCTTAGCTTGCAAGAACTAAGAGACACAGTGTGGCCATGTGGCCTTAATGAGAGAGACTCACTCCAGCTTAGCTTGCAAGAACTAAGAGACACTGTGTGGCCATGTGGCCTTAATGAGAGAGACTCACTCCAGCTTAGCTTGCAAGAACTAAGAGACAGTGTGGCCATGTGGCCTTAATGAGAGAGACTGACTCCAGCTTAGCTTGCAAGAACTAAGAGACACAGTGTGGCCATGTGGCCTTAATGAGAGAGACTGACTCCAGCTTAGCTTGCAAGAACTAAGAGACACAGTGTGGCCATGTGGCCTTAATGAGAGAGACTGATTCCAGCTTAGCTTGCAAGAACTAAGAGACACAGTGTGGCCATGTGGCCTTAATGAGACTGACTCCAGCTTAGCTTGCAAGAACTAAGAGACACAGTGTGACCATGTGACCTTAATGAGAGAGACTGATTCCAGCTTAGCTTGCAAGAACTAAGAGACACTGTGTGGCCATGTGGCCTTAATGAGAGAGACTGACTCAAGCTTAGCTTGCAAGAACTAAGAGACACAGTGTGGCCATGTGGCCTTAATGAGAGAGACTCACTCCAGCTTAGCTTGCAAGAACTAAGAGACACTGTGTGGCCATGTGGCCTTAATGAGAAAGACTCACTCCAGCTTAGCTTGCAAGAACTAAGAGACTCAGTATGGCCATGTGGCCTTAATGAGAGAGACTGATTCCAGCTTAACTTGCAAGAACTAAGCGACACAGTGTGGCCATGTGGCCTTAATGAGAGAGACTGACTCCAGCTTAGCTTGCAAGAATTAAGAGACACAGTGTGCCCATGTGACCTTAATGAGAGAGACTGACTCCAGCTTACCTTGCAAGAACTAAGAGACACTGTGTGGCCATGTGGCCTTAATGAGAGAGACTGACTCAAGCTTAGCTTGCAAGAACTAAGAGACACTGTGTGGCCATGTGGCCTTAATGAGAGAGACTGACTCAAGCTTAGCTTGCAAGAACTAAGAGACACAGTGTGGCCATGTGGCCTTAATGAGAGAGACTCACTCCAGCTTAGCTTGCAAGAACTAAGAGACACAGTGTGGCCATGTGGCCTTAATGAGAGACTCACTCCAGCTTAGCTTGCAAGAACTAAGAGACACAGTGTGGCCATGTGGCCTTAATGAGAGAGACTGAATCCAGCTTAGCTTGCAAGAACTAAGAGACACAGTGTGGCCATGTGGCCTTAATGAGAGAGACTGACTCCAGCTTAGCTTGCAAGAACTAAGAGACACAGTGTGACTATGTGACCTTAATGAGAGAGACTGACTCCAGCTTAGCTTGCAAGAACTAAGAGACACTGTGTGGCCATGTGGCCTTAATGAGAGAGACTGACTCAAGCTTAGCTTGCAAGAACTAAGAGACACAGTGTGGCCATGTGGCCTTAATGAGAGAGACTCCAGCTTAGCTTGCAAGAACTAAGAGACTCAGTGTGGCCATGTGGCCTTAATGAGAGAGACTGACTCCAACTTAGCTTGCAAGAACTAAGAGACACTGTGTGGCCATGTGGCCTTAATGAGAGAGACTCACTCCAGCTTAGCTTGCAAGAACTAAGAGACACGGTGTGGCCATGTGGCCTTAATGAGAGACTCACTCCAGCTTAGCTTGCAAGAACTAAGAGACAGTGTGGCCATGTAGCCTTAATGAGAGAGACTGACTCCAGCTTAGCTTGCAAGAACTAAGAGACACAGTGTGGCCATGTGGCCATAATGAGAGAGACTGCCTCCAGCTTAGCTTGCAAGAACTAAGAGACACAGTGTGGCCATGTGGCCTTAATGAGACTGACTCCAGCTTAGCTTGCAAGAATTAAGAGACACAGTGTGCCCATGTGACCTTAATGAGAGAGACTGACTCCAGCTTACCTTGCAAGAACTAAGAGACACTGTGTGGCCATGTGGCCTTAATGAGAGAGACTGACTCAAGCTTAGCTTGCAAGAACTAAGAGACACAGTCTGGCCATGTGGCCTTAATGAGAGAGACTCACTCCAGCTTAGCTTGCAAGAACTAAGAGACACTGTGTGGCCATGTGGCCTTAATGAGAGAGACTCACTCCAGCTTAGCTTGCAAGAACTAAGAGACACAGTGTGGCCATGTGGCCTTAATGAGAGAGACTGATTCCAGCTTAGCTTGCAAGATCTAAGAGACAGTGTGGCCATGTGGCCTTAATGAGAGAGACTGACTCCAGCTTAGCTTGCAAGAACTAAAAGACACAGTGTGCCCATGTGACCTTAATGAGAGAGACTGACTCCAGCTTACCTTGCAAGAACTAAGAGACACTGTGTGGCCATGTGGCCTTAATGAGAGAGACTGACTCAAGCTTAGCTTGCAAGAACTAAGAGACACAGTGTGGCCATGTGGCCTTAATGAGACTCACTCCAGCTTAGCTTGCAAGAACTAAGAGACACTGTGTGGCCATGTGGCCTTAATGAGAGAGACTCACTCCAGCTTAGCTTGCAAGAACTAAGAGACAGTGTGGCCATGTGGCCTTAATGAGATAGACTGACTCCAGCTTAGCTTGCAAGAACTAGGAGACACAGTGTGGCCATGTGGCCTTAATGAGAGAGACTGACTCCAGCTTAGCTTGCAAGAACTAAGAGACACAGTGTGGCCATGTGGCCTTAATGAGAGAGAATGATTCCAGCTTAGCTTGCAAGAACTAAGAGACACTGTGTGGCCATGTGGCCTTAATGAGAGAGACTGACTCCAGCTTAGCTTGCAAGAACTAAGAGACACAGTGTGACTATGTGACCTTAATGAGAGAGACTGACTCCAGCTTAGCTTGCAAGAACTAAGAGACACTGTGTGGCCATGTGGCCTTAATGAGAGAGACTGACTCAAGCTTAGCTTGCAAGAACTAAGAGACACAGTATGGCCATGTGGCCTTAATGAGAGAGACTGACTCCAACTTAACTTGCAAGAACTAAGATAAACTGTGTGGCCATGTGGCCTTAATGAGAGAGACTCACTCCAGCTTAGCTTGCAAGAACTAAGAGACACAGTGTGGCCATGTGGCCTTAATGAGAGACTCACTCCAGCTTAGCTTGCAAGAACTAAGAGACAGTGTGGCCATGTAGCCTTAATGAGAGAGACTGACTCCAGCTTAGCTTGCAAGAACTAAGAGACACAGTGTGGCCATGTGGCCTTAATGAGAGAGACTGACTCCAGCTTAGCTTGCAAGAACTAAGAGACACTGTGTGGCCATGTGGCCTTAATGAGAGAGACTCACTCCAGCTTAGCTTGCAAGAACTAAGAGACAGTGTGGCCATGTGGCCTTAATGAGAGACTCACTCCAGCTTAGCTTGCAAGAACTAAGAGACAGTGTGGCCATGTAGCCTTAATGAGAGAGACTGACTCCAGCTTAGCTTGCAAGAACTAAGAGACAATGTGTGGCCATGTGGCCTTAATGAGAGAGACTCACTCCAGCTTAGCTTGCAAGAACTAAGAGACAGTGTGGCCATGTGGCCTTAATGAGAGACTCACTCCAGCTTAGCTTGCAAGAACTAAGAGACAGTGTGGCCATGTAGCCTTAATGAGAGAGACTGACTCCAGCTTAGCTTGCAAGAACTAAGAGACACAGTGTGGCCATGTGGCCTTAATGAGAGAGACTGCCTCCAGCTTAGCTTGCAAGAACTAAGAGACAGTGTGGCCATGTGGCCTTAATGAGAGAGACTGATTCCAGCTTAACTTGCAAGAACAAAGCGACACAGTGTGGCCATGTGGCCTTAATGAGACTGACTCCAGCTTAGCTTGCAAGAATTAAGAGACACAGTGTGGCCATGTGACCTTAATGAGAGAGACTGACTCCAGCTTACCTTGCAAGAACTAAGAGACACTGTGTGGCCATGTGGCCTTAATGAGAGAGACTGACTCAAGCTTAGCTTGCAAGAACCAAGAGACACAGTGTGGCCATGTGGCCTTAATGAGAGAGACTCACTCCAGCTTAGCTTGCAAGAACTAAGAGACACTGTGTGGCCATGTGGCCTTAATGAGAGAGACTCACTCCAGCTTAGCTTGCAAAAACTAAGAGACACAGTGTGGCCATGTGGCCTTAATGAGAGAGACTGATTCCAGCTTAGCTTGCAAGAACTAAGAGACAGTGTGGCCATGTGGCCTTAATGAGAGAGACTGACTCCAGCTTAGCTTGCAAGAACTAAGAGACACAGTGTGCCCATGTGACCTTAATGAGAGAGACTGACTCCAGCTTACCTTGCAAGAACTAAGAGACACTGTGTGGCCATGTGGCCTTAATGAGAGAGACTGACTCAAGCTTAGCTTGCAAGAACTAAGAGACACAGTGTGGCCATGTGGCCTTAATGAGAGAGACTCACTCCAGCTTAGCTTGCAAGAACTAAGATACACTGTGTGGCCATGTGGCCTTAATGAGAGAGACTCACTCCAGCTTAGCTTGCAAGAACTAAGAGACGGTGTGGCCATGTGGCCTTAATGAGAGAGACTGACTCCAGCTTAGCTTGCAAGAACTAAGAGACACAGTGTGGCCATGTGGCCTTAATGAGAGAGACTGACTCCAGCTTAGCTTGCAAGAACTAAGAGACACAGTGTGGCCATGTGGCCTTAATGAGAGAGACTGATTCCAGCTTAGCTTGCAAGAACTAAGAGACACAGTGTGGCCATGTGGCCTTAATGAGACTGACTCCAGCTTAGCTTGCAAGAACTAAGAGACACAGTGTGACCATGTGACCTTAATGAGAGAGACTGATTCCAGCTTAGCTTGCAAGAACTAAGAGACACTGTGTGGCCATGTGGCCTTAATGAGAGAGACTGACTCAAGCTTAGCTTGCAAGAACTAAGAGACACAGTGTGGCCATGTGGCCTTAATGAGAGAGACTCACTCCAGCTTAGCTTGCAAGAACTAAGAGACACTGTGTGGCCATGTGGCCTTAATGAGAAAGACTCACTCCAGCTTAGCTTGCAAGAACTAAGAGACTCAGTATGGCCATGTGGCCTTAATGAGAGAGACTGACTCCAACTTAACTTGAAAGAACTAAGATACACTGTGTGGCCATGTGGCCTTAATGAGAGAGACTCACTCCAGCTTAGCTTGCAAGAACTAAGAGACACAGTGTGGCCATGTGGCCTTAATGAGAGAGACTGATTCCAGCTTAGCTTGCAAGAACTAAGAGACAGTGTGGCCATGTGGCCTTAATGAGAGAGACTGACTCCAGCTTAGCTTGCAAGAACTAAGAGACACAGTGTGCCCATGTGACCTTAATGAGAGAGACTGACTCCAGCTTACCTTGCAAGAACTAAGAGACACTGTGTGGCCATGTGGCCTTAATGAGAGAGACTGACTCAAGCTTAGCTTGCAAGAACTAAGAGACACAGTGTGGCCATGTGGCCTTAATGAGAGAGACTCACTCCAGCTTAGCTTGCAAGAACTAAGATACACTGTGTGGCCATGTGGCCTTAATGAGAGAGACTCACTCCAGCTTAGCTTGCAAGAACTAAGAGACAGTGTGGCCATGTGGCCTTAATGAGAGAGACTGACTCCAGCTTAGCTTGCAAGAACTAATAGACACAGTGTGGCCATGTGGCCTTAATGAGAGAGACTGACTCCAGCTTAGCTTGCAAGAACTAAGAGACACAGTGTGGCCATGTGGCCTTAATGAGAGAGACTGATTCCAGCTTAGCTTGCAAGAACTAAGAGACACAGTGTGGCCATGTGGCCTTAATGAGAGAGACTGACTCAAGCTTAGCTTGCAAGAACTAAGAGACACAGTGTGGCCATGTGGCCTTAATGAGAGAGACTCACTCCAGCTTAGCTTGCAAGAACTAAGAGACACTGTGTGGCCATGTGGCCTTAATGAGAAAGACTCACTCCAGCTTAGCTTGCAAGAACTAAGAGACTCAGTATGGCCATGTGGCCTTAATGAGAGAGACTGACTCCAACTTAACTTGAAAGAACTAAGATACACTGTGTGGCCATGTGGCCTTAATGAGAGAGACTCACTCCAGCTTAGCTTGCAAGAACTAAGAGACACAGTGTGGCCATGTGGCCTTAATGAGAGAGACTGATTCCAGCTTAGCTTGCAAGAACTAAGAGACAGTGTGGCCATGTGGCCTTAATGAGAGAGACTGACTCCAGCTTAGCTTGCAAGAACTAAGAGACACAGTGTGCCCATGTGACCTTAATGAGAGAGACTGACTCCAGCTTACCTTGCAAGAACTAAGAGACACTGTGTGGCCATGTGGCCTTAATGAGAGAGACTGACTCAAGCTTAGCTTGCAAGAACTAAGAGACACAGTGTGGCCATGTGGCCTTAATGAGAGAGACTCACTCCAGCTTAGCTTGCAAGAACTAAGATACACTGTGTGGCCATGTGGCCTTAATGAGAGAGACTCACTCCAGCTTAGCTTGCAAGAACTAAGAGACAGTGTGGCCATGTGGCCTTAATGAGAGAGACTGACTCCAGCTTAGCTTGCAAGAACTAATAGACACAGTGTGGCCATGTGGCCTTAATGAGAGAGACTGACTCCAGCTTAGCTTGCAAGAACTAAGAGACACAGTGTGGCCATGTGGCCTTAATGAGAGAGACTGATTCCAGCTTAGCTTGCAAGAACTAAGAGACACAGTGTGGCCATGTGGCCTTAATGAGACTGACTCCAGCTTAGCTTGCAAGAACTAAGAGACACAGTGTGACCATGTGACCTTAATGAGAGAGACTGATTCCAGCTTAGCTTGCAATAACTAAGAGACACTGTGTGGCCATGTGGCCTTAATGAGAGAGACTGACTCAAGCTTAGCTTGCAAGAACTAAGAGACACAGTGTGGCCATGTGGCCTTAATGAGAGAGACTCACTCCAGCTTAGCTTGCAAGAACTAAGAGACACTGTGTGGCCATGTGGCCTTAATGAGAAAGACTCACTCCAGCTTAGCTTGCAAGAACTAAGAGACTCAGTATGGACACGTGGCCTTAATGAGAGAGACTGACTCCAACTTAACTTGCAAGAACTAAGATACACTGTGTGGCCATGTGGCCTTAATGAGAGAGACTCACTCCAGCTTAGCTTGCAAGAACTAAGAGACACAGTGTGGCCATGTGGCCTTAATGAGAGACTCACTCCAGCTTAGCTTGCAAGAACTAAGAGACAGTGTGGCCATGTAGCCTTAATGAGAGAGACTGACTCCAGCTTAGCTTGCAAGAACTAAGAGACACAGTGTGGCCATGTGGCCTTAATGAGAGAGACTGACTCCAGTTTAGCTTGCAAAAACTAAGAGACACAGTGTGGCCATGTGGCCTTAATGAGAGAGACTGATTCCAGCTTAGCTTGCAAGAACTAAGAGACACAGTGTGGCCATGTGGCCTTAATGAGAGAGACTGACTCCAGCTTAGCTTGCAAGAACTAAGAGACTCAGTGTGGCCATGTGGCCTTAATGAGAGAGACTGACTCCAACTTAGCTTGCAAGAACTAAGAGACACTGTGTGGCCATGTGGCCTTAATGAGAGAGACTCACTCCAGCTTAGCTTGCAAGAACTAAGAGACACGGTGTGGCCATGTGGCCTTAATGAGAGACTCACTCCAGCTTAGCTTGCAAGAACTAAGAGACACAGTGTGGCCATGTGGCCTTAATGAGAGAGACTGATTCCAGCTTAGTTTGCAAGAACTAAGAGACAGTGTGGTCATGTGGCCTTAATGAGAGAGACTGACTCCAGCTTAGCTTGCAAGAACTAAGAGACACAGTGTGCCCATGTGACCTTAATGAGAGAGACTGACTCCAGCTTACCTTGCAAGAACTAAGAGACACTGTGTGGCCATGTGGCCTTAATGAGAGAGACTGACTCAAGCTTAGCTTGCAAGAACTAAGAGACACAGTGTGGCCATGTGGCCTTAATGAGAGAGACTCACTCCAGCTTAGCTTGCAAGAACTAAGATACACTGTGTGGCCATGTGGCCTTAATGAGAGAGACTCACTCCAGCTTAGCTTGCAAGAACTAAGAGACAGTGTGGCCATGTGGCCTTAATGAGAGAGACTGACTCCAGCTTAGCTTGCAAGAACTAATAGACACAGTGTGGCCATGTGGCCTTAATGAGAGAGACTGACTCCAGCTTAGCTTGCAAGAACTAAGAGACACAGTGTGGCCATGTGGCCTTAATGAGAGAGACTGATTCCAGCTTAGCTTGCAAGAACTAAGAGACACAGTGTGGCCATGTGGCCTTAATGAGACTGACTCCAGCTTAGCTTGCAAGAACTAAGAGACACAGTGTGACCATGTGACCTTAATGAGAGAGACTGATTCCAGCTTAGCTTGCAATAACTAAGAGACAATGTGTGGCCATGTGGCCTTAATGAGAGAGACTGACTCAAGCTTAGCTTGCAAGAACTAAGAGACACAGTGTGGCCATGTGGCCTTAATGAGAGAGACTCCAGCTTAGCTTGCAAGAACTAAGAGACTCAGTGTGGCCATGTGGCCTTAATGAGAGAGACTGACTCCAACTTAGCTTGCAAGAACTAAGAGACACTGTGTGGCCATGTGGCCTTAATGAGAGAGACTCACTCCAGCTTAGCTTGCAAGAACTAAGAGACACGGTGTGGCCATGTGGCCTTAATGAGAGACTCACTCCAGCTTGGGCTTGCAAGAACTAAGAGACAGTGTGGCCATGTAGCCTTAATGAGAGAGACTGACTCCAGCTTAGCTTGCAAGAACTAAGAGACACAGTGTGGCCATGTGGCCATAATGAGAGAGACTGCCTCCAGCTTAGCTTGCAAGAACTAAGAGACACAGTGTGGCCATGTGGCCTTAATGAGAGAGACTGACTCCAACTTAACTTGAAAGAACTAAGATACACTGTGTGGCCATGTGGCCTTAATGAGAGAGACTCACTCCAGCTTAGCTTGCAAGAACTAAGAGACACAGTGTGGCCATGTGGCCTTAATGAGAGAGACTGATTCCAGCTTAGCTTGCAAGAACTAAGAGACAGTGTGGCCATGTGGCCTTAATGAGAGAGACTGACTCCAGCTTAGCTTGCAAGAACTAAGAGACACAGTGTGCCCATGTGACCTTAATGAGAGAGACTGACTCCAGCTTACCTTGCAAGAACTAAGAGACACTGTGTGGCCATGTGGCCTTAATGAGAGAGACTGACTCAAGCTTAGCTTGCAAGAACTAAGAGACACAGTGTGGCCATGTGGCCTTAATGAGAGAGACTCACTCCAGCTTAGCTTGCAAGAACTAAGATACACTGTGTGGCCATGTGGCCTTAATGAGAGAGACTCACTCCAGCTTAGCTTGCAAGAACTAAGAGACAGTGTGGCCATGTGGCCTTAATGAGAGAGACTGACTCCAGCTTAGCTTGCAAGAACTAATAGACACAGTGTGGCCATGTGGCCTTAATGAGAGAGACTGACTCAAGCTTAGCTTGCAAGAACCAAGAGACACAGTGTGGCCATGTGGCCTTAATGAGAGAGACTCACTCCAGCTTAGCTTGCAAGAACTAAGAGACACTGTGTGGCCATGTGGCCTTAATGAGAGAGACTCACTCCAGCTTAGCTTGCAAAAACTAAGAGACACAGTGTGGCCATGTGGCCTTAATGAGAGAGACTGATTCCAGCTTAGCTTGCAAGAACTAAGAGACAGTGTGGCCATGTGGCCTTAATGAGAGAGACTGACTCCAGCTTAGCTTGCAAGAACTAAGAGACACAGTGTGCCCATGTGACCTTAATGAGAGAGACTGACTCCAGCTTACCTTGCAAGAACTAAGAGACACTGTGTGGCCATGTGGCCTTAATGAGAGAGACTGACTCAAGCTTAGCTTGCAAGAACTAAGAGACACAGTGTGGCCATGTGGCCTTAATGAGAGAGACTCACTCCAGCTTAGCTTGCAAGAACTAAGATACACTGTGTGGCCATGTGGCCTTAATGAGAGAGACTCACTCCAGCTTAGCTTGCAAGAACTAAGAGACGGTGTGGCCATGTGGCCTTAATGAGAGAGACTGACTCCAGCTTAGCTTGCAAGAACTAAGAGACACAGTGTGGCCATGTGGCCTTAATGAGAGAGACTGACTCCAGCTTAGCTTGCAAGAACTAAGAGACACAGTGTGGCCATGTGGCCTTAATGAGAGAGACTGATTCCAGCTTAGCTTGCAAGAACTAAGAGACACAGTGTGGCCATGTGGCCTTAATGAGACTGACTCCAGCTTAGCTTGCAAGAACTAAGAGACACAGTGTGACCATGTGACCTTAATGAGAGAGACTGATTCCAGCTTAGCTTGCAAGAACTAAGAGACACTGTGTGGCCATGTGGCCTTAATGAGAGAGACTGACTCAAGCTTAGCTTGCAAGAACTAAGAGACACAGTGTGGCCATGTGGCCTTAATGAGAGAGACTCACTCCAGCTTAGCTTGCAAGAACTAAGAGACACTGTGTGGCCATGTGGCCTTAATGAGAAAGACTCACTCCAGCTTAGCTTGCAAGAACTAAGAGACTCAGTATGGCCATGTGGCCTTAATGAGAGAGACTGACTCCAACTTAACTTGAAAGAACTAAGATACACTGTGTGGCCATGTGGCCTTAATGAGAGAGACTCACTCCAGCTTAGCTTGCAAGAACTAAGAGACACAGTGTGGCCATGTGGCCTTAATGAGAGAGACTGATTCCAGCTTAGCTTGCAAGAACTAAGAGACAGTGTGGCCATGTGGCCTTAATGAGAGAGACTGACTCCAGCTTAGCTTGCAAGAACTAAGAGACACAGTGTGCCCATGTGACCTTAATGAGAGAGACTGACTCCAGCTTACCTTGCAAGAACTAAGAGACACTGTGTGGCCATGTGGCCTTAATGAGAGAGACTGACTCAAGCTTAGCTTGCAAGAACTAAGAGACACAGTGTGGCCATGTGGCCTTAATGAGAGAGACTCACTCCAGCTTAGCTTGCAAGAACTAAGATACACTGTGTGGCCATGTGGCCTTAATGAGAGAGACTCACTCCAGCTTAGCTTGCAAGAACTAAGAGACAGTGTGGCCATGTGGCCTTAATGAGAGAGACTGACTCCAGCTTAGCTTGCAAGAACTAATAGACACAGTGTGGCCATGTGGCCTTAATGAGAGAGACTGACTCCAGCTTAGCTTGCAAGAACTAAGAGACACAGTGTGGCCATGTGGCCTTAATGAGAGAGACTGATTCCAGCTTAGCTTGCAAGAACTAAGAGACACAGTGTGGCCATGTGGCCTTAATGAGAGAGACTGACTCAAGCTTAGCTTGCAAGAACTAAGAGACACAGTGTGGCCATGTGGCCTTAATGAGAGAGACTCACTCCAGCTTAGCTTGCAAGAACTAAGAGACACTGTGTGGCCATGTGGCCTTAATGAGAAAGACTCACTCCAGCTTAGCTTGCAAGAACTAAGAGACTCAGTATGGCCATGTGGCCTTAATGAGAGAGACTGACTCCAACTTAACTTGAAAGAACTAAGATACACTGTGTGGCCATGTGGCCTTAATGAGAGAGACTCACTCCAGCTTAGCTTGCAAGAACTAAGAGACACAGTGTGGCCATGTGGCCTTAATGAGAGAGACTGATTCCAGCTTAGCTTGCAAGAACTAAGAGACAGTGTGGCCATGTGGCCTTAATGAGAGAGACTGACTCCAGCTTAGCTTGCAAGAACTAAGAGACACAGTGTGCCCATGTGACCTTAATGAGAGAGACTGACTCCAGCTTACCTTGCAAGAACTAAGAGACACTGTGTGGCCATGTGGCCTTAATGAGAGAGACTGACTCAAGCTTAGCTTGCAAGAACTAAGAGACACAGTGTGGCCATGTGGCCTTAATGAGAGAGACTCACTCCAGCTTAGCTTGCAAGAACTAAGATACACTGTGTGGCCATGTGGCCTTAATGAGAGAGACTCACTCCAGCTTAGCTTGCAAGAACTAAGAGACAGTGTGGCCATGTGGCCTTAATGAGAGAGACTGACTCCAGCTTAGCTTGCAAGAACTAATAGACACAGTGTGGCCATGTGGCCTTAATGAGAGAGACTGACTCCAGCTTAGCTTGCAAGAACTAAGAGACACAGTGTGGCCATGTGGCCTTAATGAGAGAGACTGATTCCAGCTTAGCTTGCAAGAACTAAGAGACACAGTGTGGCCATGTGGCCTTAATGAGACTGACTCCAGCTTAGCTTGCAAGAACTAAGAGACACAGTGTGACCATGTGACCTTAATGAGAGAGACTGATTCCAGCTTAGCTTGCAATAACTAAGAGACACTGTGTGGCCATGTGGCCTTAATGAGAGAGACTGACTCAAGCTTAGCTTGCAAGAACTAAGAGACACAGTGTGGCCATGTGGCCTTAATGAGAGAGACTCACTCCAGCTTAGCTTGCAAGAACTAAGAGACACTGTGTGGCCATGTGGCCTTAATGAGAAAGACTCACTCCAGCTTAGCTTGCAAGAACTAAGAGACTCAGTATGGACATGTGGCCTTAATGAGAGAGACTGACTCCAACTTAACTTGCAAGAACTAAGATACACTGTGTGGCCATGTGGCCTTAATGAGAGAGACTCACTCCAGCTTAGCTTGCAAGAACTAAGAGACACAGTGTGGCCATGTGGCCTTAATGAGAGACTCACTCCAGCTTAGCTTGCAAGAACTAAGAGACAGTGTGGCCATGTAGCCTTAATGAGAGAGACTGACTCCAGCTTAGCTTGCAAGAACTAAGAGACACAGTGTGGCCATGTGGCCTTAATGAGAGAGACTGACTCCAGTTTAGCTTGCAAAAACTAAGAGACACAGTGTGGCCATGTGGCCTTAATGAGAGAGACTGATTCCAGCTTAGCTTGCAAGAACTAAGAGACACAGTGTGGCCATGTGGCCTTAATGAGAGAGACTGACTCCAGCTTAGCTTGCAAGAACTAAGAGACTCAGTGTGGCCATGTGGCCTTAATGAGAGAGACTGACTCCAACTTAGCTTGCAAGAACTAAGAGACACTGTGTGGCCATGTGGCCTTAATGAGAGAGACTCACTCCAGCTTAGCTTGCAAGAACTAAGAGACACGGTGTGGCCATGTGGCCTTAATGAGAGACTCACTCCAGCTTAGCTTGCAAGAACTAAGAGACACAGTGTGGCCATGTGGCCTTAATGAGAGAGACTGATTCCAGCTTAGTTTGCAAGAACTAAGAGACAGTGTGGCCATGTGGCCTTAATGAGAGAGACTGACTCCAGCTTAGCTTGCAAGAACTAAGAGACACAGTGTGCCCATGTGACCTTAATGAGAGAGACTGACTCCAGCTTACCTTGCAAGAACTAAGAGACACTGTGTGGCCATGTGGCCTTAATGAGAGAGACTGACTCAAGCTTAGCTTGCAAGAACTAAGAGACACAGTGTGGCCATGTGGCCTTAATGAGAGAGACTCACTCCAGCTTAGCTTGCAAGAACTAAGATACACTGTGTGGCCATGTGGCCTTAATGAGAGAGACTCACTCCAGCTTAGCTTGCAAGAACTAAGAGACAGTGTGGCCATGTGGCCTTAATGAGAGAGACTGACTCCAGCTTAGCTTGCAAGAACTAATAGACACAGTGTGGCCATGTGGCCTTAATGAGAGAGACTGACTCCAGCTTAGCTTGCAAGAACTAAGAGACACAGTGTGGCCATGTGGCCTTAATAAGAGAGACTGATTCCAGCTTAGCTTGCAAGAACTAAGAGACACAGTGTGGCCATGTGGCCTTAATGAGACTGACTCCAGCTTAGCTTGCAAGAACTAAGAGACACAGTGTGACCATGTGACCTTAATGAGAGAGACTGATTCCAGCTTAGCTTGCAATAACTAAGAGACACTGTGTGGCCATGTGGCCTTAATGAGAGAGACTGACTCAAGCTTAGCTTGCAAGAACTAAGAGACACAGTGTGGCCATGTGGCCTTAATGAGAGAGACTCCAGCTTAGCTTGCAAGAACTAAGAGACTCAGTGTGGCCATGTGGCCTTAATGAGAGAGACTGACTCCAACTTAGCTTGCAAGAACTAAGAGACACTGTGTGGCCATGTGGCCTTAATGAGAGAGACTCACTCCAGCTTAGCTTGCAAGAACTAAGAGACACGGTGTGGCCATGTGGCCTTAATGAGAGACTCACTCCAGCTTGGGCTTGCAAGAACTAAGAGACAGTGTGGCCATGTAGCCTTAATGAGAGAGACTGACTCCAGCTTAGCTTGCAAGAACTAAGAGACACAGTGTGGCCATGTGGCCATAATGAGAGAGACTGCCTCCAGCTTAGCTTGCAAGAACTAAGAGACACAGTGTGGCCATGTGGCCTTAATGAGAGAGACTGACTCCAACTTAACTTGAAAGAACTAAGATACACTGTGTGGCCATGTGGCCTTAATGAGAGAGACTCACTCCAGCCTAGCTTGCAAGAACTAAGAGACACAGTGTGGCCATGTGGCCTTAATGAGAGAGACTGATTCCAGCTTAGCTTGCAAGAACTAAGAGACAGTGTGGCCATGTGGCCTTAATGAGAGAGACTGACTCCAGCTTAGCTTGCAAGAACTAAGAGACACAGTGTGCCCATGTGACCTTAATGAGAGAGACTGACTCCAGCTTACCTTGCAAGAACTAAGAGACACTGTGTGGCCATGTGGCCTTAATGAGAGAGACTGACTCAAGCTTAGCTTGCAAGAACTAAGAGACACAGTGTGGCCATGTGGCCTTAATGAGAGAGACTCACTCCAGCTTAGCTTGCAAGAACTAAGATACACTGTGTGGCCATGTGGCCTTAATGAGAGAGACTCACTCCAGCTTAGCTTGCAAGAACTAAGAGACAGTGTGGCCATGTGGCCTTAATGAGAGAGACTGACTCCAGCTTAGCTTGCAAGAACTAATAGACACAGTGTGGCCATGTGGCCTTAATGAGAGAGACTGACTCCAGCTTAGCTTGCAAGAACTAAGAGACACAGTGTGGCCATGTGGCCTTAATGAGAGAGACTGATTCCAGCTTAGCTTGCAAGAACTAAGAGACACAGTGTGGCCATGTGGCCTTAATGAGAGAGACTGACTCAAGCTTAGCTTGCAAGAACTAAGAGACACAGTGTGGCCATGTGGCCTTAATGAGAGAGACTCACTCCAGCTTAGCTTGCAAGAACTAAGAGACACTGTGTGGCCATGTGGCCTTAATGAGAAAGACTCACTCCAGCTTAGCTTGCAAGAACTAAGAGACTCAGTATGGCCATGTGGCCTTAATGAGAGAGACTGACTCCAACTTAACTTGAAAGAACTAAGATACACTGTGTGGCCATGTGGCCTTAATGAGAGAGACTCACTCCAGCTTAGCTTGCAAGAACTAAGAGACACAGTGTGGCCATGTGGCCTTAATGAGAGAGACTGATTCCAGCTTAGCTTGCAAGAACTAAGAGACAGTGTGGCCATGTGGCCTTAATGAGAGAGACTGACTCCAGCTTAGCTTGCAAGAACTAAGAGACACAGTGTGCCCATGTGACCTTAATGAGAGAGACTGACTCCAGCTTACCTTGCAAGAACTAAGAGACACTGTGTGGCCATGTGGCCTTAATGAGAGAGACTGACTCAAGCTTAGCTTGCAAGAACTAAGAGACACAGTGTGGCCATGTGGCCTTAATGAGAGAGACTCACTCCAGCTTAGCTTGCAAGAACTAAGATACACTGTGTGGCCATGTGGCCTTAATGAGAGAGACTCACTCCAGCTTAGCTTGCAAGAACTAAGAGACAGTGTGGCCATGTGGCCTTAATGAGAGAGACTGACTCCAGCTTAGCTTGCAAGAACTAATAGACACAGTGTGGCCATGTGGCCTTAATGAGAGAGACTGACTCCAGCTTAGCTTGCAAGAACTAAGAGACACAGTGTGGCCATGTGGCCTTAATGAGAGAGACTGATTCCAGCTTAGCTTGCAAGAACTAAGAGACACAGTGTGGCCATGTGGCCTTAATGAGACTGACTCCAGCTTAGCTTGCAAGAACTAAGAGACACAGTGTGACCATGTGACCTTAATGAGAGAGACTGATTCCAGCTTAGCTTGCAATAACTAAGAGACACTGTGTGGCCATGTGGCCTTAATGAGAGAGACTGACTCAAGCTTAGCTTGCAAGAACTAAGAGACACAGTGTGGCCATGTGGCCTTAATGAGAGAGACTCACTCCAGCTTAGCTTGCAAGAACTAAGAGACACTGTGTGGCCATGTGGCCTTAATGAGAAAGACTCACTCCAGCTTAGCTTGCAAGAACTAAGAGACTCAGTATGGACATGTGGCCTTAATGAGAGAGACTGACTCCAACTTAACTTGCAAGAACTAAGATACACTGTGTGGCCATGTGGCCTTAATGAGAGAGACTCACTCCAGCTTAGCTTGCAAGAACTAAGAGACACAGTGTGGCCATGTGGCCTTAATGAGAGACTCACTCCAGCTTAGCTTGCAAGAACTAAGAGACAGTGTGGCCATGTAGCCTTAATGAGAGAGACTGACTCCAGCTTAGCTTGCAAGAACTAAGAGACACAGTGTGGCCATGTGGCCTTAATGAGAGAGACTGACTCCAGTTTAGCTTGCAAAAACTAAGAGACACAGTGTGGCCATGTGGCCTTAATGAGAGAGACTGATTCCAGCTTAGCTTGCAAGAACTAAGAGACACAGTGTGGCCATGTGGCCTTAATGAGAGAGACTGACTCCAGCTTAGCTTGCAAGAACTAAGAGACTCAGTGTGGCCATGTGGCCTTAATGAGAGAGACTGACTCCAACTTAGCTTGCAAGAACTAAGAGACACTGTGTGGCCATGTGGCCTTAATGAGAGAGACTCACTCCAGCTTAGCTTGCAAGAACTAAGAGACACGGTGTGGCCATGTGGCCTTAATGAGAGACTCACTCCAGCTTAGCTTGCAAGAACTAAGAGACACAGTGTGGCCATGTGGCCTTAATGAGAGAGACTGATTCCAGCTTAGCTTGCAAGAACTAAGAGACAGTGTGGCCATGTGGCCTTAATGAGAGAGACTGACTCCAGCTTAGCTTGCAAGAACTAAGAGACACAGTGTGCCCATGTGACCTTAATGAGAGAGACTGACTCCAGCTTACCTTGCAAGAACTAAGAGACACTGTGTGGCCATGTGGCCTTAATGAGAGAGACTGACTCAAGCTTAGCTTGCAAGAACTAAGAGACACAGTGTGGCCATGTGGCCTTAATGAGAGAGACTCACTCCAGCTTAGCTTGCAAGAACTAAGATACACTGTGTGGCCATGTGGCCTTAATGAGAGAGACTCACTCCAGCTTAGCTTGCAAGAACTAAGAGACAGTGTGGCCATGTGGCCTTAATGAGAGAGACTGACTCCAGCTTAGCTTGCAAGAACTAATAGACACAGTGTGGCCATGTGGCCTTAATGAGAGAGACTGACTCCAGCTTAGCTTGCAAGAACTAAGAGACACAGTGTGGCCATGTGGCCTTAATGAGAGAGACTGATTCCAGCTTAGCTTGCAAGAACTAAGAGACACAGTGTGGCCATGTGGCCTTAATGAGACTGACTCCAGCTTAGCTTGCAAGAACTAAGAGACACAGTGTGACCATGTGACCTTAATGAGAGAGACTGATTCCAGCTTAGCTTGCAATAACTAAGAGACACTGTGTGGCCATGTGGCCTTAATGAGAGAGACTGACTCAAGCTTAGCTTGCAAGAACTAAGAGACACAGTGTGGCCATGTGGCCTTAATGAGAGAGACTCCAGCTTAGCTTGCAAGAACTAAGAGACTCAGTGTGGCCATGTGGCCTTAATGAGAGAGACTGACTCCAACTTAGCTTGCAAGAACTAAGAGACACTGTGTGGCCATGTGGCCTTAATGAGAGAGACTCACTCCAGCTTAGCTTGCAAGAACTAAGAGACACGGTGTGGCCATGTGGCCTTAATGAGAGACTCACTCCAGCTTGGGCTTGCAAGAACTAAGAGACAGTGTGGCCATGTAGCCTTAATGAGAGAGACTGACTCCAGCTTAGCTTGCAAGAACTAAGAGACACAGTGTGGCCATGTGGCCATAATGAGAGAGACTGCCTCCAGCTTAGCTTGCAAGAACTAAGAGACACAGTGTAGCCATGTGGCCTTAATGAGACTGACTCCAGCTTAGCTTGCAAGAATTAAGAGACACAGTGTGCCCATGTGACCTTAATGAGAGAGACTGACTCCAGCTTACCTTGCAAGAACTAAGAGACACTGTGTGGCCATGTGGCCTTAATGAGAGAGACTGACTCAAGCTTAGCTTGCAAGAACTAAGAGACACAGTGTGGCCATGTGGCCTTAATGAGAGAGACTCACTCCAGCTTAGCTTGCAAGAACTAAGAGACACTGTGTGGCCATGTGGCCTTAATGAGAGAGACTCACTCCAGCTTAGCTTGCAAGAACTAAGAGACACAGTGTGGCCATGTGGCCTTAATGAGAGAGACTGATTCCAGCTTAGCTTGCAAGATCTAAGAGACAGTGTGGCCATGTGGCCTTAATGAGAGAGACTGACTCCAGCTTAGCTTGCAAGAACTAAAAGACACAGTGTGCCCATGTGACCTTAATGAGAGAGACTGACTCCAGCTTACCTTGCAAGAACTAAGAGACACTGTGTGGCCATGTGGCCTTAATAAGAGAGACTGACTCAAGCTTAGCTTGCAAGAACTAAGAGACACAGTGTGGCCATGTGGCCTTAATGAGACTCACTCCAGCTTAGCTTGCAAGAACTAAGAGACACTGTGTGGCCATGTGGCCTTAATGAGAGAGACTCACTCCAGCTTAGCTTGCAAGAACTAAGAGACAGTGTGGCCATGTGGCCTTAATGAGATAGACTGACTCCAGCTTAGCTTGCAAGAACTAAGAGACACAGTGTGGCCATGTGGCCTTAATGAGAGAGACTGACTCCAGCTTAGCTTGCAAGAACTAAGAGACACAGTGTGGCCATGTGGCCTTAATGAGAGAGACTGATTCCAGCTTAGCTTGCAAGAACTAAGAGACACAGTGTGGCCATGTGGCCTTAATGAGAGAGACTGACTCCAGCTTAGCTTGCAAGAACTAAGAGACACAGTGTGACAATGTGACCTTAATGAGAGAGACTGATTCCAGCTTAGCTTGCAAGAACTAAGAGACACTGTGTGGCCATGTGGCCTTAATGAGAGAGACTGACTCAAGCTTAGCTTGCAAGAACTAAGAGACACAGTGTGGCCATGTGGCCTTAATGAGAGAGACTCACACCAGCTTAGCTTGCAAGAACTAAGAGACACTGTGTGGCCATGTGGCCTTAATGAGAAAGACTCACTCCAGCTTAGCTTGCAAGAACTAAGAGACTCAGTATGGCCATGTGGCCTTAATGAGAGAGACTGATTCCAGCTTAACTTGCAAGAACTAAGATAAACTGTGTGGCCATGTGGCCTTAATGAGAGAGACTGACTCCAGCTTAGCTTGCAAGAATTAAGAGACACAGTGTGCCCATGTGACCTTAATGAGAGAGACTGACTCCAGCTTACCTTGCAAGAACTAAGAGACACTGTGTGGCCATGTGGCCTTAATGAGAGAGACTGACTCAAGCTTAGCTTGCAAGAACTAAGAGACACAGTGTGGCCATGTGGCCTTAATGAGAGAGACTCACTCCAGCTTAGCTTGCAAGAACTAAGAGACACAGTGTGGCCATGTGGCCTTAATGAGAGACTCACTCCAGCTTAGCTTGCAAGAACTAAGAGACAGTGTGGCCATGTAGCCTTAATGAGAGAGACTGACTCCAGATTAGCTTGCAAGAACTAAGAGACACAGTGTGGCCATGTGGCCTTAATGAGAGAGACTGACTCCAGCTTAGCTTGCAAGAACTAAGAGACACAGTGTGGCCATGTGGCCTTAATGAGAGAGACTGAATCCAGCTTAGCTTGCAAGAACTAAGAGACACAGTGTGGCCATGTGGCCTTAATGAGAGAGACTGACTCCAGCTTAGCTTGCAAGAACTAAGAGACACAGTGTGACTATGTGACCTTAATGAGAGAGACTGACTCCAGCTTAGCTTGCAAGAACTAAGAGACACTGTGTGGCCATGTGGCCTTAATGAGAGAGACTGACTCAAGCTTAGCTTGCAAGAACTAAGAGACACAGTGTGGCCATGTGGCCTTAATGAGAGAGACTCCAGCTTAGCTTGCAAGAACTAAGAGACTCAGTGTGGCCATGTGGCCTTAATGAGAGAGACTGACTCCAACTTAGCTTGCAAGAACTAAGAGACACTGTGTGGCCATGTGGCCTTAATGAGAGAGACTCACTCCAGCTTAGCTTGCAAGAACTAAGAGACACGGTGTGGCCATGTGGCCTTAATGAGAGACTCACTCCAGCTTGGGCTTGCAAGAACTAAGAGACAGTGTGGCCATGTAGCCTTAATGAGTGAGACTGACTCCAGCTTAGCTTGCAAGAACTAAGAGACACAGTGTGGCCATGTGGCCATAATGAGAGAGACTGCCTCCAGCTTAGCTTGCAAGAACTAAGAGACACAGTGTGGCCATGTGGCCTTAATGAGACTGACTCCAGCTTAGCTTGCAAGAATTAAGAGACACAGTGTGCCCATGTGACCTTAATGAGAGAGACTGACTCCAGCTTACCTTGCAAGAACTAAGAGACACTGTGTGGCCATGTGGCCTTAATGAGAGAGACTGACTCAAGCTTAGCTTGCAAGAACTAAGAGACACAGTGTGGCCATGTGGCCTTAATGAGAGAGACTCACTCCAGCTTAGCTTGCAAGAACTAAGAGACACTGTGTGGCCATGTGGCCTTAATGAGAGAGACTCACTCCAGCTTAGCTTGCAAGAACTAAGAGACACAGTGTGGCCATGTGGCCTTAATGAGAGAGACTGATTCCAGCTTAGCTTGCAAGATCTAAGAGACAGTGTGGCCATGTGGCCTTAATGAGAGAGACTGACTCCAGCTTAGCTTGCAAGAACTAAAAGACACAGTGTGCCCATGTGACCTTAATGAGAGAGACTGACTCCAGCTTACCTTGCAAGAACTAAGAGACACTGTGTGGCCATGTGGCCTTAATAAGAGAGACTGACTCAAGCTTAGCTTGCAAGAACTAAGAGACACAGTGTGGCCATGTGGCCTTAATGAGACTCACTCCAGCTTAGCTTGCAAGAACTAAGAGACACTGTGTGGCCATGTGGCCTTAATGAGAGAGACTCACTCCAGCTTAGCTTGCAAGAACTAAGAGACAGTGTGGCCATGTGGCCTTAATGAGATAGACTGACTCCAGCTTAGCTTGCAAGAACTAAGAGACACAGTGTGGCCATGTGGCCTTAATGAGAGAGACTGACTCCAGCTTAGCTTGCAAGAACTAAGAGACACAGTGTGGCCATGTGGCCTTAATGAGAGAGACTGATTCCAGCTTAGCTTGCAAGAACTAAGAGACGCAGTGTGGCCATGTGGCCTTAATGAGAGAGACTGACTCCAGCTTAGCTTGCAAGAACTAAGAGACACAGTGTGACAATGTGACCTTAATGAGAGAGACTGATTCCAGCTTAGCTTGCAAGAACTAAGATACACTGTGTGGCCATGTGGCCTTAATGAGAGAGACTGACTCAAGCTTAGCTTGCAAGAACTAAGAGACACAGTGTGGCCATGTGGCCTTAATGAGAGAGACTCACACCAGCTTAGCTTGCAAGAACTAAGAGACACTGTGTGGCCATGTGGCCTTAATGAGAAAGACTCACTCCAGCTTAGCTTGCAAGAACTAAGAGACTCAGTATGGCCATGTGGCCTTAATGAGAGAGACTGACTCCAACTTAACTTGCAAGAACTAAGATAAACTGTGTGGCCATGTGGCCTTAATGAGAGAGACTCACTCCAGCTTAGCTTGCAAGAACTAAGAGACACAGTGTGGCCATGTGGCCTTAATGAGAGACTCACTCCAGCTTAGCTTGCAAGAACTAAGAGACAGTGTGGCCATGTAGCCTTAATGAGAGAGACTGACTCCAGCTTAGCTTGCAAGAACTAAGAGACACAGTGTGGCCATGTGGCCTTAATGAGAGAGACTGACTCCAGCTTAGCTTGCAAGAACTAAGAGACACTGTGTGGCCATGTGGCCTTAATGAGAGAGACTCACTCCAGCTTAGCTTGCAAGAACTAAGAGACAGTGTGGCCATGTGGCCTTAATGAGAGACTCACTCCAGCTTAGCTTGCAAGAACTAAGAGACAGTGTGGCCATGTAGCCTTAATGAGAGAGACTGACTCCAGCTTAGCTTGCAAGAACTAAGAGACAATGTGTGGCCATGTGGCCTTAATGAGAGAGACTCACTCCAGCTTAGCTTGCAAGAACTAAGAGACAGTGTGGCCATGTGGCCTTAATGAGAGACTCACTCCAGCTTAGCTTGCAAGAACTAAGAGACAGTGTGGCCATGTAGCCTTAATGAGAGAGACTGACTCCAGCTTAGCTTGCAAGAACTAAGAGACACAGTGTGGCCATGTGGCCTTAATGAGAGAGACTGCCTCCAGCTTAGCTTGCAAGAACTAAGAGACAGTGTGGCCATGTGGCCTTAATGAGAGAGACTGATTCCAGCTTAACTTGCAAGAACAAAGCGACACAGTGTGGCCATGTGGCCTTAATGAGACTGACTCCAGCTTAGCTTGCAAGAATTAAGAGACACAGTGTGGCCATGTGACCTTAATGAGAGAGACTGACTCCAGTTTACCTTGCAAGAACTAAGAGACACTGTGTGGCCATGTGGCCTTAATGAGAGAGACTGACTCAAGCTTAGCTTGCAAGAACCAAGAGACACAGTGTGGCCATGTGGCCTTAATGAGAGAGACTCACTCCAGCTTAGCTTGCAAGAACTAAGAGACACTGTGTGGCCATGTGGCCTTAATGAGAGAGACTCACTCCAGCTTAGCTTGCAAAAACTAAGAGACACAGTGTGGCCATGTGGCCTTAATGAGAGAGACTGATTCCAGCTTAGCTTGCAAGAACTAAGAGACAGTGTGGCCATGTGGCCTTAATGAGAGAGACTGACTCCAGCTTAGCTTGCAAGAACTAAGAGACACAGTGTGCCCATGTGACCTTAATGAGAGAGACTGACTCCAGCTTACCTTGCAAGAACTAAGAGACACTGTGTGGCCATGTGGCCTTAATGAGAGAGACTGACTCAAGCTTAGCTTGCAAGAACTAAGAGACACAGTGTGGCCATGTGGCCTTAATGAGACTCACTCCAGCTTAGCTTGCAAGAACTAAGATACACTGTGTGGCCATGTGGCCTTAATGAGAGAGACTCACTCCAGCTTAGCTTGCAAGAACTAAGAGACAGTGTGGCCATGTGGCCTTAATGAGAGAGACTGACTCCAGCTTAGCTTGCAAGAACTAAGAGACACAGTGTGGCCATGTGGCCTTAATGAGAGAGACTGACTCCAGCTTAGCTTGCAAGAACTAAGAGACACAGTGTGGCCATGTGGTCTTAATGAGAGAGACTGATTCCAGCTTAGCTTGCAAGAACTAAGAGACACAGTGTGGCCATGTGGCCTTAATGAGACTGACTCCAGCTTAGCTTGCAAGAACTAAGAGACACAGTGTGACCATGTGACCTTAATGAGAGAGACTGATTCCAGCTTAGCTTGCAAGAACTAAGAGACACTGTGTGGCCATGTGGCCTTAATGAGAGAGACTGACTCAAGCTTAGCTTGCAAGAACTAAGAGACACAGTGTGGCCATGTGGCCTTAATGAGAGAGACTCACTCCAGCTTAGCTTGCAAGAACTAAGAGACACTGTGTGGCCATGTGGCCTTAATGAGAAAGACTCACTCCAGCTTAGCTTGCAAGAACTAAGAGACTCAGTATGGCCATGTGGCCTTAATGAGAGAGACTGACTCCAACTTAACTTGAAAGAACTAAGATACACTGTGTGGCCATGTGGCCTTAATGAGAGAGACTCACTCCAGCTTAGCTTGCAAGAACTAAGAGACACAGTGTGGCCATGTGGCCTTAATGAGAGAGACTGATTCCAGCTTAGCTTGCAAGAACTAAGAGACAGTGTGGCCATGTGGCCTTAATGAGAGAGACTGACTCCAGCTTAGCTTGCAAGAACTAAGAGACACAGTGTGCCCATGTGACCTTAATGAGAGAGACTGACTCCAGCTTACCTTGCAAGAACTAAGAGACACTGTGTGGCCATGTGGCCTTAATGAGAGAGACTGACTCAAGCTTAGCTTGCAAGAACTAAGAGACACAGTGTGGCCATGTGGCCTTAATGAGACTCACTCCAGCTTAGCTTGCAAGAACTAAGATACACTGTGTGGCCATGTGGCCTTAATGAGAGAGACTCACTCCAGCTTAGCTTGCAAGAACTAAGAGACAGTGTGGCCATGTGGCCTTAATGAGAGAGACTGACTCCAGATAAGCTTGCAAGAACTAATAGACACAGTGTGGCCATGTGGCCTTAATGAGAGAGACTGACTCCAGCTTAGCTTGCAAGAACTAAGAGACACAGTGTGGCCATGTGGCCTTAATGAGAGAGACTGATTCCAGCTTAGCTTGCAAGAACTAAGAGACACAGTGTGGCCATGTGGCCTTAATGAGACTGACTCCAGCTTAGCTTGCAAGAACTAAGAGACACAGTGTGACCATGTGACCTTAATGAGAGAGACTGATTCCAGCTTAGCTTGCAATAACTAAGAGACACTGTGTGGCCATGTGGCCTTAATGAGAGAGACTGACTCAAGCTTAGCTTGCAAGAACTAAGAGACACAGTGTGGCCATGTGGCCTTAATGAGAGAGACTCACTCCAGCTTAGCTTGCAAGAACTAAGAGACACTGTGTGGCCATGTGGCCTTAATGAGAAAGACTCACTCCAGCTTAGCTTGCAAGAACTAAGAGACTCAGTATGGACATGTGGCCTTAATGAGAGAGACTGACTCCAACTTAACTTGCAAGAACTAAGATACACTGTGTGGCCATGTGGCCTTAATGAGAGAGACTCACTCCAGCTTAGCTTGCAAGAACTAAGAGACACAGTGTGGCCATGTGGCCTTAATGAGAGACTCACTCCAGCTTAGCTTGCAAGAACTAAGAGACAGTGTGGCCATGTAGCCTTAATGAGAGAGACTGACTCCAGCTTAGCTTGCAAGAACTAAGAGACACAGTGTGGCCATGTGGCCTTAATGAGAGAGACTGACTCCAGCTTAGCTTGCAAAAACTAAGAGACACAGTGTGGCCATGTGGCCTTAATGAGAGAGACTGATTCCAGCTTAGCTTGCAAGAACTAAGAGACACAGTGTGGCCATGTGGCCTTAATGAGAGAGACTGACTCCAGCTTAGCTTGCAAGAACTAAGAGACAGTGTGGCCATGTGGCCTTAATGAGAGAGACTGACTCCAACTTAGCTTGCAAGAACTAAGAGACACTGTGTGGCCATGTGGCCTTAATGAGAGAGACTCACTCCAGCTAAGCTTGCAAGAACTAAGAGACACGGTGTGGCCATGTGGCCTTAATGAGAGACTCACTCCAGCTTAGCTTGAAAGAACTAAGAGACAGTGTGGCCATGTAGCCTTAATGAGAGAGACTGACTCCAGCTTAGCTTGCAAGAACTAAGAGACACAGTGTGGCCATGTGGCCTTAATGAGAGACTCACTCCAGCTTAGCTTGCAAGAACTAAGAGACAGTGTGGCCATGTAGCCTTAATGAGAGAGACTGACTCCAGCTTAGCTTGCAAGAACTAAGAGACACTGTGTGGCCATGTGGCCTTAATGAGAGAGACTCACTCCAGCTTAGCTTGCAAGAACTAAGAGACAGTGTGGCCATGTGACCTTAATGAGAGAGACTGACTCCAGCTTACCTTGCAAGAACTAAGAGACACTGTGTGGCCATGTGGCCTTAATGAGAGAGACTGACTCAAGCTTAGCTTGCAAGAACCAAGAGACACAGTGTGGCCATGTGGCCTTAATGAGAGAGACTCACTCCAGCTTAGCTTGCAAGAACTAAGAGACACTGTGTGGCCATGTGGCCTTAATGAGAGAGACTCACTCCAGCTTAGCTTGCAAAAACTAAGAGACACAGTGTGGCCATGTGGCCTTAATGAGAGAGACTGATTCCAGCTTAGCTTGCAAGAACTAAGAGACAGTGTGGCCATGTGGCCTTAATGAGAGAGACTGACTCCAGCTTAGCTTGCAAGAACTAAGAGACACAGTGTGCCCATGTGACCTTAATGAGAGAGACTGACTCCAGCTTACCTTGCAAGAACTAAGAGACACTGTGTGGCCATGTGGCCTTAATGAGAGAGACTGACTCAAGCTTAGCTTGCAAGAACTAAGAGACACAGTGTGGCCATGTGGCCTTAATGAGACTCACTCCAGCTTAGCTTGCAAGAACTAAGATACACTGTGTGGCCATGTGGCCTTAATGAGAGAGACTCACTCCAGCTTAGCTTGCAAGAACTAAGAGACAGTGTGGCCATGTGGCCTTAATGAGAGAGACTGACTCCAGCTTAGCTTGCAAGAACTAAGAGACACAGTGTGGCCATGTGGCCTTAATGAGAGAGACTGACTCCAGCTTAGCTTGCAAGAACTAAGAGACACAGTGTGGCCATGTGGTCTTAATGAGAGAGACTGATTCCAGCTTAGCTTGCAAGAACTAAGAGACACAGTGTGGCCATGTGGCCTTAATGAGACTGACTCCAGCTTAGCTTGCAAGAACTAAGAGACACAGTGTGACCATGTGACCTTAATGAGAGAGACTGATTCCAGCTTAGCTTGCAAGAACTAAGAGACACTGTGTGGCCATGTGGCCTTAATGAGAGAGACTGACTCAAGCTTAGCTTGCAAGAACTAAGAGACACAGTGTGGCCATGTGGCCTTAATGAGAGAGACTCACTCCAGCTTAGCTTGCAAGAACTAAGAGACACTGTGTGGCCATGTGGCCTTAATGAGAAAGACTCACTCCAGCTTAGCTTGCAAGAACTAAGAGACTCAGTATGGCCATGTGGCCTTAATGAGAGAGACTGACTCCAACTTAACTTGAAAGAACTAAGATACACTGTGTGGCCATGTGGCCTTAATGAGAGAGACTCACTCCAGCTTAGCTTGCAAGAACTAAGAGACACAGTGTGGCCATGTGGCCTTAATGAGAGAGACTGATTCCAGCTTAGCTTGCAAGAACTAAGAGACAGTGTGGCCATGTGGCCTTAATGAGAGAGACTGACTCCAGCTTAGCTTGCAAGAACTAAGAGACACAGTGTGCCCATGTGACCTTAATGAGAGAGACTGACTCCAGCTTACCTTGCAAGAACTAAGAGACACTGTGTGGCCATGTGGCCTTAATGAGAGAGACTGACTCAAGCTTAGCTTGCAAGAACTAAGAGACACAGTGTGGCCATGTGGCCTTAATGAGAGAGACTCACTCCAGCTTAGCTTGCAAGAACTAAGATACACTGTGTGGCCATGTGGCCTTAATGAGAGAGACTCACTCCAGCTTAGCTTGCAAGAACTAAGAGACAGTGTGGCCATGTGGCCTTAATGAGAGAGACTGACTCCAGATAAGCTTGCAAGAACTAATAGACACAGTGTGGCCATGTGGCCTTAATGAGAGAGACTGACTCCAGCTTAGCTTGCAAGAACTAAGAGACACAGTGTGACCATGTGGCCTTAATGAGAGAGACTGATTCCAGCTTAGCTTGCAAGAACTAAGAGACACAGTGTGGCCATGTGGCCTTAATGAGACTGACTCCAGCTTAGCTTGCAAGAACTAAGAGACACAGTGTGACCATGTGACCTTAATGAGAGAGACTGATTCCAGCTTAGCTTGCAATAACTAAGAGACACTGTGTGGCCATGTGGCCTTAATGAGAGAGACTGACTCAAGCTTAGCTTGCAAGAACTAAGAGACACAGTGTGGCCATGTGGCCTTAATGAGAGAGACTCACTCCAGCTTAGCTTGCAAGAACTAAGAGACACTGTGTGGCCATGTGGCCTTAATGAGAAAGACTCACTCCAGCTTAGCTTGCAAGAACTAAGAGACTCAGTATGGACATGTGGCCTTAATGAGAGAGACTGACTCCAACTTAACTTGCAAGAACTAAGATACACTGTGTGGCCATGTGGCCTTAATGAGAGAGACTCACTCCAGCTTAGCTTGCAAGAACTAAGAGACACAGTGTGGCCATGTGGCCTTAATGAGAGACTCACTCCAGCTTAGCTTGCAAGAACTAAGAGACAGTGTGGCCATGTAGCCTTAATGAGAGAGACTGACTCCAGCTTAGCTTGCAAGAACTAAGAGACACAGTGTGGCCATGTGGCCTTAATGAGAGAGACTGACTCCAGCTTAGCTTGCAAAAACTAAGAGACACAGTGTGGCCATGTGGCCTTAATGAGAGAGACTGATTCCAGCTTAGCTTGCAAGAACTAAGAGACACAGTGTGGCCATGTGGCCTTAATGAGAGAGACTGACTCCAGCTTAGCTTGCAAGAACTAAGAGACTCAGTGTGGCCATGTGGCCTTAATGAGAGAGACTGACTCCAACTTAGCTTGCAAGAACTAAGAGACACTGTGTGGCCATGTGGCCTTAATGAGAGAGACTCACTCCAGCTAAGCTTGCAAGAACTAAGAGACACGGTGTGGCCATGTGGCCTTAATGAGAGACTCACTCCAGCTTAGCTTGAAAGAACTAAGAGACAGTGTGGCCATGTAGCCTTAATGAGAGAGACTGACTCCAGCTTAGCTTGCAAGAACTAAGAGACACAGTGTGGCCATGTGGTCATAATGAGAGAGACTGCCTCCAGCTTAGCTTGCAAGAACTAAGAGACACAGTGTGGCCATGTGGCCTTAATGAGAGAGACTCACTCCAGCTTAGCTTGCAAGAACTAAGAGACACTGTGTGGCCATGTGGCCTTAATGAGAAAGACTCACTCCAGCTTAGCTTGCAAGAACTAAGAGACACAGTGTGACCATGTGACCTTAATGAGAGAGACTGACTCCAGCTTAGCTTGCAAGAACTAAGAGACAGTGTGGCCATGTGGCCGTAATGAGAGAGACTGATTCCAGCTAAACTTGCAAGAACAAAGCGACACAGTGTGGCCATGTGGCCTTAATGAGACTGACTCCAGCTTAGCTTGCAAGAACTAAGAGACACAGTGTGACCATGTGACCTTAATGAGAGAGACTGATTCCAGCTTAGCTTGCAAGAACTAAGAGACACTGTTTGGCCATGTGGCCTTAATGAGAGAGACTGACTCAAGCTTAGCTTGCAAGAACTAAGAGACACAGTGTGGCCATGTGGCCTTAATGAGAGAGACTCACTCCAGCTTAGCTTGCAAGAACTAAGAGACACTGTGTGGCCATGTGGCCTTAATGAGAAAGACTCACTCCAGCTTAGCTTGCAAGAACTAAGAGACTCAGTATGGCCATGTGGCCTTAATGAGAGAGACTGACTCCAACTTAACTTGAAAGAACTAAGATACACTGTGTGGCCATGTGGCCTTAATGAGAGAGACTCACTCCAGCTTAGCTTGCAAGAACTAAGAGACACAGTGTGGCCATGTGGCCTTAATGAGAGAGACTGATTCCAGCTTAGCTTGCAAGAACTAAGAGACAGTGTGGCCATGTGGCCTTAATGAGAGAGACTGACTCCAGCTTAGCTTGCAAGAACTAAGAGACACAGTGTGCCCATGTGACCTTAATGAGAGAGACTGACTCCAGCTTACCTTGCAAGAACTAAGAGACACTGTGTGGCCATGTGGCCTTAATGAGAGAGACTGACTCAAGCTTAGCTTGCAAGAACTAAGAGACACAGTGTGGCCATGTGGCCTTAATGAGAGAGACTCACTCCAGCTTAGCTTGCAAGAACTAAGATACACTGTGTGGCCATGTGGCCTTAATGAGAGAGACTCACTCCAGCTTAGCTTGCAAGAACTAAGAGACAGTGTGGCCATGTGGCCTTAATGAGAGAGACTGACTCAAGCTTAGCTTGCAAGAACTAAGAGACACAGTGTGGCCATGTGGCCTTAATGAGAGAGACTCACTCCAGCTTAGCTTGCAAGAACTAAGAGACACTGTGTGGCCATGTGGCCTTAATGAGAAAGACTCACTCCAGCTTAGCTTGCAAGAACTAAGAGACTCAGTATGGCCATGTGGCCTTAATGAGAGAGACTGACTCCAACTTAACTTGAAAGAACTAAGATACACTGTGTGGCCATGTGGCCTTAATGAGAGAGACTCACTCCAGCTTAGCTTGCAAGAACTAAGAGACACAGTGTGGCCATGTGGCCTTAATGAGAGAGACTGATTCCAGCTTAGCTTGCAAGAACTAAGAGACAGTGTGGCCATGTGGCCTTAATGAGAGAGACTGACTCCAGCTTAGCTTGCAAGAACTAAGAGACACAGTGTGCCCATGTGACCTTAATGAGAGAGACTGACTCCAGCTTACCTTGCAAGAACTAAGAGACACTGTGTGGCCATGTGGCCTTAATGAGAGAGACTGACTCAAGCTTAGCTTGCAAGAACTAAGAGACACAGTGTGGCCATGTGGCCTTAATGAGAGAGACTCACTCCAGCTTAGCTTGCAAGAACTAAGATACACTGTGTGGCCATGTGGCCTTAATGAGAGAGACTCACTCCAGCTTAGCTTGCAAGAACTAAGAGACAGTGTGGCCATGTGGCCCTAATGAGAGAGACTCACTCCAGCTTAGCTTGCAAGAACTAAGAGACACAGTGTGGCCATGTGGCCTTAATGAGAGAGACTGACTCCAGCTTAGCTTGCAAGAACTAAGAGACACAGTGTGGCCATGTGGCCTTAATGAGAGAGACTGATTCCAGCTTAGCCTGCAAGAACTAAGAGACACAGTGTGGCCATGTGGCCTTAATGAGACTGACTCCAGCTTAGCTTGCAAGAACTAAGAGACACAGTGTGACCATGTGACCTTAATGAGAGAGACTGATTCCAGCTTAGCTTGCAAGAACTAAGAGACACTGTGTGGCCATGTGGCCTTAATGAGAGAGACTGACTCAAGCTTAGCTTGCAAGAACTAAGAGACACAGTGTGGCCATGTGGCCTTAATGAGAGAGACTCACTCCAGCTTAGCTTGCAAGAACTAAGAGACACTGTGTGGCCATGTGGCCTTAATGAGAAAGACTCACTCCAGCTTAGCTTGCAAGAACTAAGAGACTCAGTATGGCCATGTGGCCTTAATGAGAGAGACTCACTCCAGCTTAGCTTGCAAGAACTAAGAGACACAGTGTGGCCATGTGGCCTTAATGAGAGACTCACTCCAGCTTAGCTTGCAAGAACTAAGAGACAGTGTGGCCATGTAGCCTTAATGAGAGAGACTGACTCCAGCTTAGCTTGCAAGAACTAAGAGACACAGTGTGGCCATGTGGCCTTAATGAGAGAGACTGACTCCAGCTTAGCTTGCAAAAACTAAGAGACACAAGTGTGGCCATGTGGCCTTAATGAGAGAGACTGATTCCAGCTTAGCTTGCAAGAACTAAGAGACACAGTGTGGCCATGTGGCCTTAATGAGAGAGACTGACTCCAGCTTAGCTTGCAAGAACTAAGAGACTCAGTGTGGCCATGTGGCCTTAATGAGAGAGACTGACTCCAACTTAGCTTGCAAGAACTAAGAGACACTGTGTGGCCATGTGGCCTTAATGAGAGAGACTCACTCCAGCTTAGCTTGCAAGAACTAAGAGACACGGTGTGGCCATGTGGCCTTAATGAGAGACTCACTCCAGCTTAGCTTGAAAGAACTAAGAGACAGTGTGGCCATGTAGCCTTAATGAGAGAGACTGACTCCAGCTTAGCTTGCAAGAACTAAGAGACACAGTGTGGCCATGTGGTCATAATGAGAGAGACTGCCTCCAGCTTAGCTTGCAAGAACTAAGAGACACAGTGTGGCCATGTGGCCTTAATGAGAGAGACTCACTCCAGCTTAGCTTGCAAGAACTAAGAGACACTGTGTGGCCATGTGGCCTTAATGAGAGAGACTCACTCCAGCTTAGCTTGCAAGAACTAAGAGACACAGTGTGACCATGTGACCTTAATGAGAGAGACTGACTCCAGCTTAGCTTGCAAGAACTAAGAGACAGTGTGGCCATGTGGCCGTAATGAGAGAGACTGATTCCAGCTAAACTTGCAAGAACAAAGCGACACAGTGTGGCCATGTGGCCTTAATGAGACTGACTCCAGCTTAGCTTGCAAGAACTAAGAGACACAGTGTGACCATGTGACCTTAATGAGAGAGACTGATTCCAGCTTAGCTTGCAAGAACTAAGAGACACTGTTTGGCCATGTGGCCTTAATGAGAGAGACTGACTCAAGCTTAGCTTGCAAGAACTAAGAGACACAGTGTGGCCATGTGGCCTTAATGAGAGAGACTCACTCCAGCTTAGCTTGCAAGAACTAAGAGACACTGTGTGGCCATGTGGCCTTAATGAGAAAGACTCACTCCAGCTTAGCTTGCAAGAACTAAGAGACTCAGTATGGCCATGTGGCCTTAATGAGAGAGACTGACTCCAACTTAACTTGAAAGAACTAAGATACACTGTGTGGCCATGTGGCCTTAATGAGAGAGACTCACTCCAGCTTAGCTTGCAAGAACTAAGAGACACAGTGTGGCCATGTGGCCTTAATGAGAGAGACTGATTCCAGCTTAGCTTGCAAGAACTAAGAGACAGTGTGGCCATGTGGCCTTAATGAGAGAGACTGACTCCAGCTTAGCTTGCAAGAACTAAGAGACACAGTGTGCCCATGTGACCTTAATGAGAGAGACTGACTCCAGCTTACCTTGCAAGAACTAAGAGACACTGTGTGGCCATGTGACCTTAATGAGAGAGACTGACTCAAGCTTAGCTTGCAAGAACTAAGAGACACAGTGTGGCCATGTGGCCTTAATGAGAGAGACTGACTCCAGCTTAGCTTGCAAGAACTAAGATACACTGTGTGGCCATGTGGCCTTAATGAGAGAGACTCACTCCAGCTTAGCTTGCAAGAACTAAGAGACAGTGTGGCCATGTGGCCTTAATGAGAGAGACTGACTCAAGCTTAGCTTGCAAGAACTAAGAGACACAGTGTGGCCATGTGGCCTTAATGAGAGAGACTCACTCCAGCTTAGCTTGCAAGAACTAAGAGACACTGTGTGGCCATGTGGCCTTAATGAGAAAGACTCACTCCAGCTTAGCTTGCAAGAACTAAGAGACTCAGTATGGCCATGTGGCCTTAATGAGAGAGACTGACTCCAACTTAACTTGAAAGAACTAAGATACACTGTGTGGCCATGTGGCCTTAATGAGAGAGACTCACTCCAGCTTAGCTTGCAAGAACTAAGAGACACAGTGTGGCCATGTGGCCTTAATGAGAGAGACTGATTCAAGCTTAGCTTGCAAGAACTAAGAGACAGTGTGGCCATGTGGCCTTAATGAGAGAGACTGACTCCAGCTTAGCTTGCAAGAACTAAGAGACACAGTGTGCCCATGTGACCTTAATGAGAGAGACTGACTCCAGCTTACCTTGCAAGAACTAAGAGACACTGTGTGGCCATGTGGCCTTAATGAGAGAGACTGACTCAAGCTTAGCTTGCAAGAACTAAGAGACACAGTGTGGCCATGTGGCCTTAATGAGAGAGACTCACTCCAGCTTAGCTTGCAAGAACTAAGATACACTGTGTGGCCATGTGGCCTTAATGAGAGAGACTCACTCCAGCTTAGCTTGCAAGAACTAAGAGACAGTGTGGCCATGTGGCCTTAATGAGAGAGACTGACTCCAGCTTAGCTTGCAAGAACTAAGAGACACAGTGTGGCCATGTGGCCTTAATGAGAGAGACTGACTCCAGCTTAGCTTGCAAGAACTAAGAGACACAGTGTGGCCATGTGGCCTTAATGAGAGAGACTGATTCCAGCTTAGCCTGCAAGAACTAAGAGACACAGTGTGGCCATGTGGCCTTAATGAGACTGACTCCAGCTTAGCTTGCAAGAACTAAGAGACACAGTGTGACCATGTGACCTTAATGAGAGAGACTGATTCCAGCTTAGCTTGCAAGAACTAAGAGACACTGTGTGGCCATGTGGCCTTAATGAGAGAGACTGACTCAAGCTTAGCTTGCAAGAACTAAGAGACACAGTGTGGCCATGTGGCCTTAATGAGAGAGACTCACTCCAGCTTAGCTTGCAAGAACTAAGAGACACTGTGTGGCCATGTGGCCTTAATGAGAAAGACTCACTCCAGCTTAGCTTGCAAGAACTAAGAGACTCAGTATGGCCATGTGGCCTTAATGAGAGAGACTGACTCCAACTTAACTTGAAAGAACTAAGATACACTGTGTGGCCATGTGGCCTTAATGAGAGAGACTCACTCCAGCTTAGCTTGCAAGAACTAAGAGACACAGTGTGGCCATGTGGCCTTAATGAGAGAGACTGATTCCAGCTTAGCTTGCAAGAACTAAGAGACAGTGTGGCCATGTGGCCTTAATGAGAGAGACTGACTCCAGCTTAGCTTGCAAGAACTAAGAGACACAGTGTGCCCATGTGACCTTAATGAGAGAGACTGAATCCAGCTTACCTTGCAAGAACTAAGAGACACTGTGTGGCCATGTGGCCTTAATGAGAGAGACTGACTCAAGCTTAGCTTGCAAGAACTAAGAGACACAGTGTGGCCATGTGGCCTTAATGAGAGAGACTCACTCCAGCTTAGCTTGCAAGAACTAAGATACACTGTGTGGCCATGTGGCCTTAATGAGAGAGACTCACTCCAGCTTAGCTTGCAAGAACTAAGAGACAGTGTGGCCATGTGGCCTTAATGAGAGAGACTGACTCCAGCTTAGCTTGCAAGAACTAAGAGACACAGTGTGGCCATGTGGCCTTAATGAGAGAGACTGACTCCAGCTTAGCTTGCAAGAACTAAGAGACACAGTGTGGCCATGTGGCCTTAATGAGAGAGACTGATTCCAGCTTAGCTTGCAAGAACTAAGAGACACAGTGTGGCCATGTGGCCTTAATGAGACTGACTCCAGCTTAGCTTGCAAGAACTAAGAGACACAGTGTGACCATGTGACCTTAATGAGAGAGACTGATTCCAGCTTAGCTTGCAAGAACTAAGAGACACTGTGTGGCCATGTGGCTTTAATGAGAAAGACTCACTCCAGCTTAGCTTGCAAGAACTAAGAGACTCAGTATGGCCATGTGGCCTTAATGAGAGAGACTGACTCCAACTTAACTTGCAAGAACTAAGATACACTGTGTGGCCATGTGGCCTTAATGAGAGAGACTCACTCCAGCTTAGCTTGCAAGAACTAAGAGACACAGTGTGGCCATGTGGCCTTAATGAGAGACTCACTCCAGCTTAGCTTGCAAGAACTAAGAGACAGTGTGGCCATGTAGCCTTAATGAGAGAGACTGACTCCAGCTTAGCTTGCAAGAACTAAGAGACACAGTGTGGCCATGTGGCCTTAATGAGAGAGACTGACTCCAGCTTAGCTTGCAAGAACTAAGAGACACAGTGTGGCCATGTGGCCTTAATGAGAGAGACTGATTCCAGCTTAGCTTGCAAGAACTAAGAGACACAGTGTGGCCATGTGGCCTTAATGAGAGAGACTGACTCCAGCTTAGCTTGCAAGAAACTAAGAGACTCAGTGTGGCCATGTGGCCTTAATGAGAGAGACTGACTCCAACTTAGCTTGCAAGAACTAAGAGACACTGTGTGGCCATGTGGCCTTAATGAGAGAGACTCACTCCAGCTTAGCTTGCAAGAACTAAGAGACACGGTGTGGCCATGTGGCCTTAATGAGAGACTCACTCCAGCTTAGCTTGAAAGAACTAAGAGACAGTGTGGCCATGTAGCCTTAATGAGAGAGACTGACTCCAGCTTAGCTTGCAAGAACTAAGAGACACAGTGTGGCCATGTGGCCATAATGAGAGAGACTGCCTCCAGCTTAGCTTGCAAGAACTAAGAGACACAGTGTGGCCATGTGGCCTTAATGAGAGAGACTGACTCCAGCTTAGCTTGCAAGAACTAAGAGACACAGTGTGGCCATGTGGCCTTAATGAGAGAGACTGATTCCAGCTTAGCCTGCAAGAACTAAGAGACACAGTGTGGCCATGTGGCCTTAATGAGACTGACTCCAGCTTAGCTTGCAAGAACTAAGAGACACAGTGTGACCATGTGACCTTAATGAGAGAGACTGATTCCAGCTTAGCTTGCAAGAACTAAGAGACACTGTGTGGCCATGTGGCCTTAATGAGAGAGACTGACTCAAGCTTAGCTTGCAAGAACTAAGAGACACAGTGTGGCCATGTGGCCTTAATGAGAGAGACTCACTCCAGCTTAGCTTGCAAGAACTAAGAGACACTGTGTGGCCATGTGGCCTTAATGAGAAAGACTCACTCCAGCTTAGCTTGCAAGAACTAAGAGACTCAGTATGGCCATGTGGCCTTAATGAGAGAGACTCACTCCAGCTTAGCTTGCAAGAACTAAGAGACACAGTGTGGCCATGTGGCCTTAATGAGAGACTCACTCCAGCTTAGCTTGCAAGAACTAAGAGACAGTGTGGCCATGTAGCCTTAATGAGAGAGACTGACTCCAGCTTAGCTTGCAAGAACTAAGAGACACAGTGTGGCCATGTGGCCTTAATGAGAGAGACTGACTCCAGCTTAGCTTGCAAAAACTAAGAGACACAGTGTGGCCATGTGGCCTTAATGAGAGAGACTGATTCCAGCTTAGCTTGCAAGAACTAAGAGACACAGTGTGGCCATGTGGCCTTAATGAGAGAGACTGACTCCAGCTTAGCTTGCAAGAACTAAGAGACTCAGTGTGGCCATGTGGCCTTAATGAGAGAGACTGACTCCAACTTAGCTTGCAAGAACTAAGAGACACTGTGTGGCCATGTGGCCTTAATGAGAGAGACTCACTCCAGCTTAGCTTGCAAGAACTAAGAGACACGGTGTGGCCATGTGGCCTTAATGAGAGACTCACTCCAGCTTAGCTTGAAAGAACTAAGAGACAGTGTGGCCATGTAGCCTTAATGAGAGAGACTGACTCCAGCTTAGCTTGCAAGAACTAAGAGACACAGTGTGGCCATGTGGTCATAATGAGAGAGACTGCCTCCAGCTTAGCTTGCAAGAACTAAGAGACACAGTGTGGCCATGTGGCCTTAATGAGAGAGACTCACTCCAGCTTAGCTTGCAAGAACTAAGAGACACTGTGTGGCCATGTGGCCTTAATGAGAGAGACTCACTCCAGCTTAGCTTGCAAGAACTAAGAGACACAGTGTGACCATGTGACCTTAATGAGAGAGACTGACTCCAGCTTAGCTTGCAAGAACTAAGAGACAGTGTGGCCATGTGGCCGTAATGAGAGAGACTGATTCCAGCTAAACTTGCAAGAACAAAGCGACACAGTGTGGCCATGTGGCCTTAATGAGACTGACTCCAGCTTAGCTTGCAAGAACTAAGAGACACAGTGTGACCATGTGACCTTAATGAGAGAGACTGATTCCAGCTTAGCTTGCAAGAACTAAGAGACACTGTTTGGCCATGTGGCCTTAATGAGAGAGACTGACTCAAGCTTAGCTTGCAAGAACTAAGAGACACAGTGTGGCCATGTGGCCTTAATGAGAGAGACTCACTCCAGCTTAGCTTGCAAGAACTAAGAGACACTGTGTGGCCATGTGGCCTTAATGAGAAAGACTCACTCCAGCTTAGCTTGCAAGAACTAAGAGACTCAGTATGGCCATGTGGCCTTAATGAGAGAGACTGACTCCAACTTAACTTGAAAGAACTAAGATACACTGTGTGGCCATGTGGCCTTAATGAGAGAGACTCACTCCAGCTTAGCTTGCAAGAACTAAGAGACACAGTGTGGCCATGTGGCCTTAATGAGAGAGACTGATTCCAGCTTAGCTTGCAAGAACTAAGAGACAGTGTGGCCATGTGGCCTTAATGAGAGAGACTGACTCCAGCTTAGCTTGCAAGAACTAAGAGACACAGTGTGCCCATGTGACCTTAATGAGAGAGACTGACTCCAGCTTACCTTGCAAGAACTAAGAGACACTGTGTGGCCATGTGGCCTTAATGAGAGAGACTGACTCAAGCTTAGCTTGCAAGAACTAAGAGACACAGTGTGGCCATGTGGCCTTAATGAGAGAGACTGACTCCAGCTTAGCTTGCAAGAACTAAGATACACTGTGTGGCCATGTGGCCTTAATGAGAGAGACTCACTCCAGCTTAGCTTGCAAGAACTAAGAGACAGTGTGGCCATGTGGCCTTAATGAGAGAGACTGACTCAAGCTTAGCTTGCAAGAACTAAGAGACACAGTGTGGCCATGTGGCCTTAATGAGAGAGACTCACTCCAGCTTAGCTTGCAAGAACTAAGAGACACTGTGTGGCCATGTGGCCTTAATGAGAAAGACTCACTCCAGCTTAGCTTGCAAGAACTAAGAGACTCAGTATGGCCATGTGGCCTTAATGAGAGAGACTGACTCCAACTTAACTTGAAAGAACTAAGATACACTGTGTGGCCATGTGGCCTTAATGAGAGAGACTCACTCCAGCTTAGCTTGCAAGAACTAAGAGACACAGTGTGGCCATGTGGCCTTAATGAGAGAGACTGATTCAAGCTTAGCTTGCAAGAACTAAGAGACAGTGTGGCCATGTGGCCTTAATGAGAGAGACTGACTCCAGCTTAGCTTGCAAGAACTAAGAGACACAGTGTGCCCATGTGACCTTAATGAGAGAGACTGACTCCAGCTTACCTTGCAAGAACTAAGAGACACTGTGTGGCCATGTGGCCTTAATGAGAGAGACTGACTCAAGCTTAGCTTGCAAGAACTAAGAGACACAGTGTGGCCATGTGGCCTTAATGAGAGAGACTCACTCCAGCTTAGCTTGCAAGAACTAAGATACACTGTGTGGCCATGTGGCCTTAATGAGAGAGACTCACTCCAGCTTAGCTTGCAAGAACTAAGAGACAGTGTGGCCATGTGGCCTTAATGAGAGAGACTGACTCCAGCTTAGCTTGCAAGAACTAAGAGACACAGTGTGGCCATGTGGCCTTAATGAGAGAGACTGACTCCAGCTTAGCTTGCAAGAACTAAGAGACACAGTGTGGCCATGTGGCCTTAATGAGAGAGACTGATTCCAGCTTAGCCTGCAAGAACTAAGAGACACAGTGTGGCCATGTGGCCTTAATGAGACTGACTCCAGCTTAGCTTGCAAGAACTAAGAGACACAGTGTGACCATGTGACCTTAATGAGAGAGACTGATTCCAGCTTAGCTTGCAAGAACTAAGAGACACTGTGTGGCCATGTGGCCTTAATGAGAGAGACTGACTCAAGCTTAGCTTGCAAGAACTAAGAGACACAGTGTGGCCATGTGGCCTTAATGAGAGAGACTCACTCCAGCTTAGCTTGCAAGAACTAAGAGACACTGTGTGGCCATGTGGCCTTAATGAGAAAGACTCACTCCAGCTTAGCTTGCAAGAACTAAGAGACTCAGTATGGCCATGTGGCCTTAATGAGAGAGACTGACTCCAACTTAACTTGAACGAACTAAGATACACTGTGTGGCCATGTGGCCTTAATGAGAGAGACTCACTCCAGCTTAGCTTGCAAGAACTAAGAGACACAGTGTGGCCATGTGGCCTTAATGAGAGAGACTGATTCCAGCTTAGCTTGCAAGAACTAAGAGACAGTGTGGCCATGTGGCCTTAATGAGAGAGACTGACTCCAGCTTAGCTTGCAAGAACTAAGAGACACAGTGTGCCCATGTGACCTTAATGAGAGAGACTGAATCCAGCTTACCTTGCAAGAACTAAGAGACACTGTGTGGCCATGTGGCCTTAATGAGAGAGACTGACTCAAGCTTAGCTTGCAAGAACTAAGAGACACAGTGTGGCCATGTGGCCTTAATGAGAGAGACTCACTCCAGCTTAGCTTGCAAGAACTAAGATACACTGTGTGGCCATGTGGCCTTAATGAGAGAGACTCACTCCAGCTTAGCTTGCAAGAACTAAGAGACAGTGTGGCCATGTGGCCTTAATGAGAGAGACTGACTCCAGCTTAGCTTGCAAGAACTAAGAGACACAGTGTGGCCATGTGGCCTTAATGAGAGAGACTGACTCCAGCTTAGCTTGCAAGAACTAAGAGACACAGTGTGGCCATGTGGCCTTAATGAGAGAGACTGATTCCAGCTTAGCTTGCAAGAACTAAGAGACACAGTGTGGCCATGTGGCCTTAATGAGACTGACTCCAGCTTAGCTTGCAAGAACTAAGAGACACAGTGTGACCATGTGACCTTAATGAGAGAGACTGATTCCAGCTTAGCTTGCAAGAACTAAGAGACACTGTGTGGCCATGTGGCTTTAATGAGAAAGACTCACTCCAGCTTAGCTTGCAAGAACTAAGAGACTCAGTATGGCCATGTGGCCTTAATGAGAGAGACTGACTCCAACTTAACTTGCAAGAACTAAGATACACTGTGTGGCCATGTGGCCTTAATGAGAGAGACTCACTCCAGCTTAGCTTGCAAGAACTAAGAGACACAGTGTGGCCATGTGCCCTTAATGAGAGACTCACTCCAGCTTAGCTTGCAAGAACTAAGAGACAGTGTGGCCATGTAGCCTTAATGAGAGAGACTGACTCCAGCTTAGCTTGCAAGAACTAAGAGACACAGTGTGGCCATGTGGCCTTAATGAGAGAGACTGACTCCAGCTTAGCTTGCAAGAACTAAGAGACACAGTGTGGCCATGTGGCCTTAATGAGAGAGACTGATTCCAGCTTAGCTTGCAAGAACTAAGAGACACAGTGTGGCCATGTGGCCTTAATGAGAGAGACTGACTCCAGCTTAGCTTGCAAGAAACTAAGAGACTCAGTGTGGCCATGTGGCCTTAATGAGAGAGACTGACTCCAACTTAGCTTGCAAGAACTAAGAGACACTGTGTGGCCATGTGGCCTTAATGAGAGAGACTCACTCCAGCTTAGCTTGCAAGAACTAAGAGACACGGTGTGGCCATGTGGCCTTAATGAGAGACTCACTCCAGCTTAGCTTGAAAGAACTAAGAGACAGTGTGGCCATGTAGCCTTAATGAGAGAGACTGACTCCAGCTTAGCTTGCAAGAACTAAGAGACACAGTGTGGCCATGTGGTCATAATGAGAGAGACTGCCTCCAGCTTAGCTTGCAAGAACTAAGAGACACAGTGTGGCCATGTGGCCTTAATGAGAGAGACTCACTCCAGCTTAGCTTGCAAGAACTAAGAGACACTGTGTGGCCATGTGGCCTTAATGAGAGAGACTCACTCCAGCTTAGCTTGCAAGAACTAAGAGACACAGTGTGACCATGTGACCTTAATGAGAGAGACTGACTCCAGCTTAGCTTGCAAGAACTAAGAGACAGTGTGGCCATGTGGCCGTAATGAGAGAGACTGATTCCAGCTAAACTTGCAAGAACAAAGCGACACAGTGTGGCCATGTGGCCTTAATGAGACTGACTCCAGCTTAGCTTGCAAGAATTAAGAGACACAGTGTGCCCATGTGACCTTAATGAGAGAGGCTGACTCCACCTTACCTTGCAAGAACTAAGAGACACTGTGTGGCCATGTGGCCTTAATGAGAGAGACTGACTCAAGCTTAGCTTGCAAGAACTAAGAGACACAGTGTGGCCATGTGGCCTTAATGAGAGAGACTCACTCCAGCTTAGCTTGCAAGAACTAAGAGACACTGTGTGGCCATGTGGCCTTAATGAGAGAGACTCACTCCAGCTTAGCTTGCAAGAACTAAGAGACACAGTGTGGCCATGTGGCCTTAATGAGAGAGACTGATTCCAGCTTAGCTTGCAAGATCTAAGAGACAGTGTGGCCATGTGGCCTTAATGAGAGAGACTGACTCCAGCTTAGCTTGCAAGAACTAAAAGACACAGTGTGCCCATGTGACCTTAATGAGAGAGACTGACTCCAGCTTACCTTGCAAGAACTAAGAGACACTGTGTGGCCATGTGGCCTTAATGAGAGAGACTGACTCAAGCTTAGCTTGCAAGAACTAAGAGACACAGTGTGGCCATGTGGCCTTAATGAGAGACTCACTCCAGCTTAGCTTGCAAGAACTAAGAGACAGTGTGGCCATGTAGCCTTAATGAGAGAGACTGACTCCAGCTTAGCTTGCAAGAACTAAGAGACACAGTGTGGCCATGTGGCTTTAATGAGAGAGACTGACTCCAGCTTAGCTTGCAAGAACTAAGAGACACTGTGTGGCCATGTGGCCTTAATGAGAGAGACTCACTCCAGCTTAGCTTGCAAGAACTAAGAGACAGTGTGGCCATGTGGCCTTAATGAGAGACTCACTCCAGCTTAGCTTGCAAGAACTAAGAGACAGTGTGGCCATGTAGCCTTAATGAGAGAGACTGACTCCAGCTTAGCTTGCAAGAACTAAGAGACACTGTGTGGCCATGTGGCCTTAATGAGAGAGACTCACTCCAGCTTAGCTTGCAAGAACTAAGAGACAGTGTGGCCATGTGGCCTTAATGAGAGACTCACTCCAGCTTAGCTTGCAAGAACTAAGAGACAGTGTGGCCATGTAGCCTTAATGAGAGAGACTGACTCCAGCTTAGCTTGCAAGAACTAAGAGACACAGTGTGGCCATGTGGCCTTAATGAGAGAGACTGCCTCCAGCTTAGCTTGCAAGAACTAAGAGACACAGTGTGGCCATGTGGCCTTAATGAGAGAGACTGACTCCAGCTTAGCTTGCAAGAACTAAGAGACACAGTGTGGCCATGTGGCCTTAATGAGAGAGACTGATTCCAGCTTAGCTTGCAAGAACTAAGAGACACAGTGTGGCCATGTGGCCTTAATGAGACTGACTCCAGCTTAGCTTGCAAGAACTAAGAGACACAGTGTGACCATGTGACCTTAATGAGAGAGACTGATTCCAGCTTAGCTTGCAAGAACTAAGAGACACTGTGTGGCCATGTGGCTTTAATGAGAAAGACTCACTCCAGCTTAGCTTGCAAGAACTAAGAGACTCAGTATGGCCATGTGGCCTTAATGAGAGAGACTGACTCCAACTTAACTTGCAAGAACTAAGATACACTGTGTGGCCATGTGGCCTTAATGAGAGAGACTCACTCCAGCTTAGCTTGCAAGAACTAAGAGACACAGTGTGGCCATGTGGCCTTAATGAGAGACTCACTCCAGCTTAGCTTGCAAGAACTAAGAGACAGTGTGGCCATGTAGCCTTAATGAGAGAGACTGACTCCAGCTTAGCTTGCAAGAACTAAGAGACACAGTGTGGCCATGTGGCCTTAATGAGAGAGACTGACTCCAGCTTAGCTTGCAAGAACTAAGAGACACAGTGTGGCCATGTGGCCTTAATGAGAGAGACTGATTCCAGCTTAGCTTGCAAGAACTAAGAGACACAGTGTGGCCATGTGGCCTTAATGAGAGAGACTGACTCCAGCTTAGCTTGCAAGAAACTAAGAGACTCAGTGTGGCCATGTGGCCTTAATGAGAGAGACTGACTCCAACTTAGCTTGCAAGAACTAAGAGACACTGTGTGGCCATGTGGCCTTAATGAGAGAGACTCACTCCAGCTTAGCTTGCAAGAACTAAGAGACACGGTGTGGCCATGTGGCCTTAATGAGAGACTCACTCCAGCTTAGCTTGAAAGAACTAAGAGACAGTGTGGCCATGTAGCCTTAATGAGAGAGACTGACTCCAGCTTAGCTTGCAAGAACTAAGAGACACAGTGTGGCCATGTGGCCATAATGAGAGAGACTGCCTCCAGCTTAGCTTGCAAGAACTAAGAGACACAGTGTGGCCATGTGGCCTTAATGAGAGAGACTGACTCCAGCTTAGCTTGCAAGAACTAAGAGACACAGTGTGGCCATGTGGCCTTAATGAGAGAGACTGATTCCAGCTTAGCCTGCAAGAACTAAGAGACACAGTGTGGCCATGTGGCCTTAATGAGACTGACTCCAGCTTAGCTTGCAAGAACTAAGAGACACAGTGTGACCATGTGACCTTAATGAGAGAGACTGATTCCAGCTTAGCTTGCAAGAACTAAGAGACACTGTGTGGCCATGTGGCCTTAATGAGAGAGACTGACTCAAGCTTAGCTTGCAAGAACTAAGAGACACAGTGTGGCCATGTGGCCTTAATGAGAGAGACTCACTCCAGCTTAGCTTGCAAGAACTAAGAGACACTGTGTGGCCATGTGGCCTTAATGAGAAAGACTCACTCCAGCTTAGCTTGCAAGAACTAAGAGACTCAGTATGGCCATGTGGCCTTAATGAGAGAGACTCACTCCAGCTTAGCTTGCAAGAACTAAGAGACACAGTGTGGCCATGTGGCCTTAATGAGAGACTCACTCCAGCTTAGCTTGCAAGAACTAAGAGACAGTGTGGCCATGTAGCCTTAATGAGAGAGACTGACTCCAGCTTAGCTTGCAAGAACTAAGAGACACAGTGTGGCCATGTGGCCTTAATGAGAGAGACTGACTCCAGCTTAGCTTGCAAAAACTAAGAGACACAGTGTGGCCATGTGGCCTTAATGAGAGAGACTGATTCCAGCTTAGCTTGCAAGAACTAAGAGACACAGTGTGGCCATGTGGCCTTAATGAGAGAGACTGACTCCAGCTTAGCTTGCAAGAACTAAGAGACTCAGTGTGGCCATGTGGCCTTAATGAGAGAGACTGACTCCAACTTAGCTTGCAAGAACTAAGAGACACTGTGTGGCCATGTGGCCTTAATGAGAGAGACTCACTCCAGCTTAGCTTGCAAGAACTAAGAGACACGGTGTGGCCATGTGGCCTTAATGAGAGACTCACTCCAGCTTAGCTTGAAAGAACTAAGAGACAGTGTGGCCATGTAGCCTTAATGAGAGAGACTGACTCCAGCTTAGCTTGCAAGAACTAAGAGACACAGTGTGGCCATGTGGTCATAATGAGAGAGACTGCCTCCAGCTTAGCTTGCAAGAACTAAGAGACACAGTGTGGCCATGTGGCCTTAATGAGAGAGACTCACTCCAGCTTAGCTTGCAAGAACTAAGAGACACTGTGTGGCCATGTGGCCTTAATGAGAGAGACTCACTCCAGCTTAGCTTGCAAGAACTAAGAGACACAGTGTGACCATGTGACCTTAATGAGAGAGACTGACTCCAGCTTAGCTTGCAAGAACTAAGAGACAGTGTGGCCATGTGGCCGTAATGAGAGAGACTGATTCCAGCTAAACTTGCAAGAACAAAGCGACACAGTGTGGCCATGTGGCCTTAATGAGACTGACTCCAGCTTAGCTTGCAAGAACTAAGAGACACAGTGTGACCATGTGACCTTAATGAGAGAGACTGATTCCAGCTTAGCTTGCAAGAACTAAGAGACACTGTTTGGCCATGTGGCCTTAATGAGAGAGACTGACTCAAGCTTAGCTTGCAAGAACTAAGAGACACAGTGTGGCCATGTGGCCTTAATGAGAGAGACTCACTCCAGCTTAGCTTGCAAGAACTAAGAGACACTGTGTGGCCATGTGGCCTTAATGAGAAAGACTCACTCCAGCTTAGCTTGCAAGAACTAAGAGACTCAGTATGGCCATGTGGCCTTAATGAGAGAGACTGACTCCAACTTAACTTGAAAGAACTAAGATACACTGTGTGGCCATGTGGCCTTAATGAGAGAGACTCACTCCAGCTTAGCTTGCAAGAACTAAGAGACACAGTGTGGCCATGTGGCCTTAATGAGAGAGACTGATTCCAGCTTAGCTTGCAAGAACTAAGAGACAGTGTGGCCATGTGGCCTTAATGAGAGAGACTGACTCCAGCTTAGCTTGCAAGAACTAAGAGACACAGTGTGCCCATGTGACCTTAATGAGAGAGACTGACTCCAGCTTACCTTGCAAGAACTAAGAGACACTGTGTGGCCATGTGGCCTTAATGAGAGAGACTGACTCAAGCTTAGCTTGCAAGAACTAAGAGACACAGTGTGGCCATGTGGCCTTAATGAGAGAGACTGACTCCAGCTTAGCTTGCAAGAACTAAGATACACTGTGTGGCCATGTGGCCTTAATGAGAGAGACTCACTCCAGCTTAGCTTGCAAGAACTAAGAGACAGTGTGGCCATGTGGCCTTAATGAGAGAGACTGACTCAAGCTTAGCTTGCAAGAACTAAGAGACACAGTGTGGCCATGTGGCCTTAATGAGAGAGACTCACTCCAGCTTAGCTTGCAAGAACTAAGAGACACTGTGTGGCCATGTGGCCTTAATGAGAAAGACTCACTCCAGCTTAGCTTGCAAGAACTAAGAGACTCAGTATGGCCATGTGGCCTTAATGAGAGAGACTGACTCCAACTTAACTTGAAAGAACTAAGATACACTGTGTGGCCATGTGGCCTTAATGAGAGAGACTCACTCCAGCTTAGCTTGCAAGAACTAAGAGACACAGTGTGGCCATGTGGCCTTAATGAGAGAGACTGATTCAAGCTTAGCTTGCAAGAACTAAGAGACAGTGTGGCCATGTGGCCTTAATGAGAGAGACTGACTCCAGCTTAGCTTGCAAGAACTAAGAGACACAGTGTGCCCATGTGACCTTAATGAGAGAGACTGACTCCAGCTTACCTTGCAAGAACTAAGAGACACTGTGTGGCCATGTGGCCTTAATGAGAGAGACTGACTCAAGCTTAGCTTGCAAGAACTAAGAGACACAGTGTGGCCATGTGGCCTTAATGAGAGAGACTCACTCCAGCTTAGCTTGCAAGAACTAAGATACACTGTGTGGCCATGTGGCCTTAATGAGAGAGACTCACTCCAGCTTAGCTTGCAAGAACTAAGAGACAGTGTGGCCATGTGGCCTTAATGAGAGAGACTGACTCCAGCTTAGCTTGCAAGAACTAAGAGACACAGTGTGGCCATGTGGCCTTAATGAGAGAGACTGACTCCAGCTTAGCTTGCAAGAACTAAGAGACACAGTGTGGCCATGTGGCCTTAATGAGAGAGACTGATTCCAGCTTAGCCTGCAAGAACTAAGAGACACAGTGTGGCCATGTGGCCTTAATGAGACTGACTCCAGCTTAGCTTGCAAGAACTAAGAGACACAGTGTGACCATGTGACCTTAATGAGAGAGACTGATTCCAGCTTAGCTTGCAAGAACTAAGAGACACTGTGTGGCCATGTGGCCTTAATGAGAGAGACTGACTCAAGCTTAGCTTGCAAGAACTAAGAGACACAGTGTGGCCATGTGGCCTTAATGAGAGAGACTCACTCCAGCTTAGCTTGCAAGAACTAAGAGACACTGTGTGGCCATGTGGCCTTAATGAGAAAGACTCACTCCAGCTTAGCTTGCAAGAACTAAGAGACTCAGTATGGCCATGTGGCCTTAATGAGAGAGACTGACTCCAACTTAACTTGAACGAACTAAGATACACTGTGTGGCCATGTGGCCTTAATGAGAGAGACTCACTCCAGCTTAGCTTGCAAGAACTAAGAGACACAGTGTGGCCATGTGGCCTTAATGAGAGAGACTGATTCCAGCTTAGCTTGCAAGAACTAAGAGACAGTGTGGCCATGTGGCCTTAATGAGAGAGACTGACTCCAGCTTAGCTTGCAAGAACTAAGAGACACAGTGTGCCCATGTGACCTTAATGAGAGAGACTGAATCCAGCTTACCTTGCAAGAACTAAGAGACACTGTGTGGCCATGTGGCCTTAATGAGAGAGACTGACTCAAGCTTAGCTTGCAAGAACTAAGAGACACAGTGTGGCCATGTGGCCTTAATGAGAGAGACTCACTCCAGCTTAGCTTGCAAGAACTAAGATACACTGTGTGGCCATGTGGCCTTAATGAGAGAGACTCACTCCAGCTTAGCTTGCAAGAACTAAGAGACAGTGTGGCCATGTGGCCTTAATGAGAGAGACTGACTCCAGCTTAGCTTGCAAGAACTAAGAGACACAGTGTGGCCATGTGGCCTTAATGAGAGAGACTGACTCCAGCTTAGCTTGCAAGAACTAAGAGACACAGTGTGGCCATGTGGCCTTAATGAGAGAGACTGATTCCAGCTTAGCTTGCAAGAACTAAGAGACACAGTGTGGCCATGTGGCCTTAATGAGACTGACTCCAGCTTAGCTTGCAAGAACTAAGAGACACAGTGTGACCATGTGACCTTAATGAGAGAGACTGATTCCAGCTTAGCTTGCAAGAACTAAGAGACACTGTGTGGCCATGTGGCTTTAATGAGAAAGACTCACTCCAGCTTAGCTTGCAAGAACTAAGAGACTCAGTATGGCCATGTGGCCTTAATGAGAGAGACTGACTCCAACTTAACTTGCAAGAACTAAGATACACTGTGTGGCCATGTGGCCTTAATGAGAGAGACTCACTCCAGCTTAGCTTGCAAGAACTAAGAGACACAGTGTGGCCATGTGCCCTTAATGAGAGACTCACTCCAGCTTAGCTTGCAAGAACTAAGAGACAGTGTGGCCATGTAGCCTTAATGAGAGAGACTGACTCCAGCTTAGCTTGCAAGAACTAAGAGACACAGTGTGGCCATGTGGCCTTAATGAGAGAGACTGACTCCAGCTTAGCTTGCAAGAACTAAGAGACACAGTGTGGCCATGTGGCCTTAATGAGAGAGACTGATTCCAGCTTAGCTTGCAAGAACTAAGAGACACAGTGTGGCCATGTGGCCTTAATGAGAGAGACTGACTCCAGCTTAGCTTGCAAGAAACTAAGAGACTCAGTGTGGCCATGTGGCCTTAATGAGAGAGACTGACTCCAACTTAGCTTGCAAGAACTAAGAGACACTGTGTGGCCATGTGGCCTTAATGAGAGAGACTCACTCCAGCTTAGCTTGCAAGAACTAAGAGACACGGTGTGGCCATGTGGCCTTAATGAGAGACTCACTCCAGCTTAGCTTGAAAGAACTAAGAGACAGTGTGGCCATGTAGCCTTAATGAGAGAGACTGACTCCAGCTTAGCTTGCAAGAACTAAGAGACACAGTGTGGCCATGTGGTCATAATGAGAGAGACTGCCTCCAGCTTAGCTTGCAAGAACTAAGAGACACAGTGTGGCCATGTGGCCTTAATGAGAGAGACTCACTCCAGCTTAGCTTGCAAGAACTAAGAGACACTGTGTGGCCATGTGGCCTTAATGAGAGAGACTCACTCCAGCTTAGCTTGCAAGAACTAAGAGACACAGTGTGACCATGTGACCTTAATGAGAGAGACTGACTCCAGCTTAGCTTGCAAGAACTAAGAGACAGTGTGGCCATGTGGCCGTAATGAGAGAGACTGATTCCAGCTAAACTTGCAAGAACAAAGCGACACAGTGTGGCCATGTGGCCTTAATGAGACTGACTCCAGCTTAGCTTGCAAGAATTAAGAGACACAGTGTGCCCATGTGACCTTAATGAGAGAGGCTGACTCCACCTTACCTTGCAAGAACTAAGAGACACTGTGTGGCCATGTGGCCTTAATGAGAGAGACTGACTCAAGCTTAGCTTGCAAGAACTAAGAGACACAGTGTGGCCATGTGGCCTTAATGAGAGAGACTCACTCCAGCTTAGCTTGCAAGAACTAAGAGACACTGTGTGGCCATGTGGCCTTAATGAGAGAGACTCACTCCAGCTTAGCTTGCAAGAACTAAGAGACACAGTGTGGCCATGTGGCCTTAATGAGAGAGACTGATTCCAGCTTAGCTTGCAAGATCTAAGAGACAGTGTGGCCATGTGGCCTTAATGAGAGAGACTGACTCCAGCTTAGCTTGCAAGAACTAAAAGACACAGTGTGCCCATGTGACCTTAATGAGAGAGACTGACTCCAGCTTACCTTGCAAGAACTAAGAGACACTGTGTGGCCATGTGGCCTTAATGAGAGAGACTGACTCAAGCTTAGCTTGCAAGAACTAAGAGACACAGTGTGGCCATGTGGCCTTAATGAGAGACTCACTCCAGCTTAGCTTGCAAGAACTAAGAGACAGTGTGGCCATGTAGCCTTAATGAGAGAGACTGACTCCAGCTTAGCTTGCAAGAACTAAGAGACACAGTGTGGCCATGTGGCTTTAATGAGAGAGACTGACTCCAGCTTAGCTTGCAAGAACTAAGAGACACTGTGTGGCCATGTGGCCTTAATGAGAGAGACTCACTCCAGCTTAGCTTGCAAGAACTAAGAGACAGTGTGGCCATGTGGCCTTAATGAGAGACTCACTCCAGCTTAGCTTGCAAGAACTAAGAGACAGTGTGGCCATGTAGCCTTAATGAGAGAGACTGACTCCAGCTTAGCTTGCAAGAACTAAGAGACACTGTGTGGCCATGTGGCCTTAATGAGAGAGACTCACTCCAGCTTAGCTTGCAAGAACTAAGAGACAGTGTGGCCATGTGGCCTTAATGAGAGACTCACTCCAGCTTAGCTTGCAAGAACTAAGAGACAGTGTGGCCATGTAGCCTTAATGAGAGAGACTGACTCCAGCTTAGCTTGCAAGAACTAAGAGACACAGTGTGGCCATGTGGCCTTAATGAGAGAGACTGCCTCCAGCTTAGCTTGCAAGAACTAAGAGACAGTGTGGCCATGTGGCCTTAATGAGAGAGACTGATTCCAGCTTAACTTGCAAGAACAAAGCGACACAGTGTGGCCATGTGGCCTTAATGAGACTGACTCCAGCTTAGCTTGCAAGAATTAAGAGACACAGTGTGCCCATGTGACCTTAATGAGAGAGACTGACTCCAGCTTACCTTGCAAGAACTAAGAGACACTGTGTGGCCATGTGGCCTTAATGAGAGAGACTGACTCAAGCTTAGCTTGCAAGAACCAAGAGACACAGTGTGGCCATGTGGCCTTAATGAGAGAGACTCACTCCAGCTTAGCTTGCAAGAACTAAGAGACACTGTGTGGCCATGTGGCCTTAATGAGAGAGACTGACTCAAGCTTAGCTTGCAAGAACTAAGAGACACAGTGTGGCCATGTGGCCTTAATGAGACTCACTCCAGCTTAGCTTGCAAGAACTAAGAGACACTGTGTGGCCATGTGGCCTTAATGAGAGAGACTCACTCCAGCTTAGCTTGCAAAAACTAAGAGACACAGTGTGGCCATGTGGCCTTAATGAGATAGACTGATTCCAGCTTAGCTTGCAAGAACTAAGAGACACAGTGTGGCCATGTGGCCTTAATGAGAGAGACTGACTCCAGCTTAGCTTGCAAGAACTAAGAGACACAGTGTGGCCATGTGGCCTTAATGAGAGAGACAGACTCCAGCTTAGCTTGCAAGAACTAAGAGACACAGTGTGGCCATGTGGCCTTAATGAGAGAGACTGACTCCAGCTTAGCTTGCAAGAACTAAGAGACACAGTGTGACAATGTGACCTTAATGAGAGAGACTGATTCCAGCTTAGCTTGCAAGAACTAAGAGACACTGTGTGGCCATGTGGCCTTAATGAGAGAGACTGACTCAAGCTTAGCTTGCAAGAACTAAGAGACACAGTGTGGCCATGTGGCCTTAATGAGAGAGACTCACACCAGCTTAGCTTGCAAGAACTAAGAGACACTGTGTGGCCATGTGGCCTTAATGAGAAAGACTCACTCCAGCCTAGCTTGCAAGAACTAAGAGACTCAGTATGGCCATGTGGCCTTAATGAGAGAGACTGACTCCAACTTAACTTGCAAGAACTAAGATAAACTGTGTGGCCATGTGGCCTTAATGAGAGAGACTCACTCCAGCTTAGCTTGCAAGAACTAAGAGACACAGTGTGGCCATGTGGCCTTAATGAGAGACTCACTCCAGCTTAGCTTGCAAGAACTAAGAGACAGTGTGGCCATGTAGCCTTAATGAGAGAGACTGACTCCAGCTTAGCTTGCAAGAACTAAGAGACACAGTGTGGCCATGTGGCCTTAATGAGAGAGACTGACTCCAGCTTAGCTTGCAAGAACTAAGAGACACTGTGTGGCCATGTGGCCTTAATGAGAGAGACTCACTCCAGCTTAGCTTGCAAGAACTAAGAGACACAGTGTGGCCATGTGGCCTTAATGAGAGACTCACTCCAGCTTAGCTTGCAAGAACTAAGAGACAGTGTGGCCATGTAGACTTAATGAGAGAGACTGACTCCAGCTTAGCTTGCAAGAACTAAGAGACACTGTGTGGCCATGTGGCCTTAATGAGAGAGACTCACTCCAGCTTAGCTTGCAAGAACTAAGAGACAGTGTGGCCATGTGGCCTTAATGAGAGACTCACTCCAGCTTAGCTTGCAAGAACTAAGAGACAGTGTGGCCATGTAGCCTTAATGAGAGAGACTGACTCCAGCTTAGCTTGCAAGAACTAAGAGACACAGTGTGGCCATGTGGCCTTAATGAGAGAGACTGCCTCCAGCTTAGCTTGCAAGAACTAAGAGACAGTGTGGCCATGTGGCCTTAATGAGAGAGACTGATTCCAGCTTAACTTGCAAGAACAAAGCGACACAGTGTGGCCATGTGGCCTTAATGAGACTGACTCCAGCTTAGCTTGCAAGAATTAAGAGACACAGTGTGCCCATGTGACCTTAATGAGAGAGACTGACTCCAGCTTACCTTGCAAGAACTAAGAGACACTGTGTGGCCATGTGGCCTTAATGAGAGAGACTGACTCAAGCTTAGCTTGCAAGAACCAAGAGACACAGTGTGGCCATGTGGCCTTAATGAGAGAGACTCACTCCAGCTTAGCTTGCAAGAACTAAGATACACTGTGTGGCCATGTGGCCTTAATGAGAGAGACTCACTCCAGCTTAGCTTGCAAGAACTAAGAGACAGTGTGGCCATGTGGCCTTAATGAGAGAGACTGACTCCAGCTAAGCTTGCAAGAACTAAGAGACACAGTGTGCCATGTGGCCTTAATGAGAGAGACTGACTCCAGCTTAGCTTGCAAGAACTAAGAGACACAGTGTGGCCATGTGGCCTTAATGAGAGAGACTGATTCCAGCTTAGCTTGCAAGAACTAAGAGACACAGTGTGGCCATGTGGCCTTAATGAGACTGACTCCAGCTTAGCTTGCAAGAACTAAGAGACACAGTGTGACCATGTGACCTTAATGAGAGAGACTGATTCCAGCTTAGCTTGCAAGAACTAAGAGACACTGTGTGGCCATGTGGCCTTAATGAGAGAGACTGACTCAAGCTTAGCTTGCAAGAACTAAGAGACACAGTGTGGCCATGTGGCCTTAATGAGAGACTCACTCCAGCTTAGCTTGCAAGAACTAAGAGACACTGTGTGGCCATGTGGCCTTAATGAGAAAGACTCACTCCAGCTTAGCTTGCAAGAACTAAGAGACTCAGTATGGCCATGTGGCCTTAATGAGAGAGACTGACTCCAACTTAACTTGAAAGAACTAAGATACACTGTGTGGCCATATGGCCTTAATGAGAGAGACTCACTCCAGCTTAGCTTGCAAGAACTAAGAGACACAGTGTGGCCATGTGGCCTTAATGAGAGAGACTGATTCCAGCTTAGCTTGCAAGAACTAAGAGACAGTGTGGCCATGTGGCCTTAATGAGAGAGACTGACTCCAGCTTAGCTTGCAAGAACTAAGAGACACAGTGTGCCCATGTGACCTTAATGAGAGAGACTGACTCCAGCTTACCTTGCAAGAACTAAGAGACACTGTGTGGCCATGTGGCCTTAATGAGAGAGACTGACTCAAGCTTAGCTTGCAAGAACTAAGAGACACAGTGTGGCCATGTGGCCTTAATGAGAGAGACTCACTCCAGCTTAGCTTGCAAGAACTAAGATACACTGTGTGGCCATGTGGCCTTAATGAGAGAGACTCACTCCAGCTTAGCTTGCAAGAACTAAGAGACAGTGTGGCCATGTGGCCTTAATGAGAGAGACTGACTCCAGCTTAGCTTGCAAGAACTAAGAGACACAGTGTGGCCATGTGGCCTTAATGAGAGAGACTGACTCCAGCTTAGCTTGCAAGAACTAAGAGACACAGTGTGGCCATGTGGCCTTAATGAGAGAGACTGATTCCAGCTTAGCTTGCAAGAACTAAGAGACACAGTGTGGCCATGTGGCCTTAATGAGACTGACTCCAGCTTAGCTTGCAAGAACTAAGAGACACAGTGTGACCATGTGACCTTAATGAGAGAGACTGATTCCAGCTTAGCTTGCAAGAACTAAGAGACACTGTGTGGCCATGTGGCCTTAATGAGAGAGACTGACTCAAGCTTAGCTTGCAAGAACTAAGAGACACAGTGTGGCCATGTGGCCTTAATGAGAGAGACTCACTCCAGCTTAGCTTGCAAGAACTAAGAGACACTGTGTGGCCATGTGGCCTTAATGAGAAAGACTCACTCCAGCTTAGCTTGCAAGAACTAAGAGACTCAGTATGGCCATGTGGCCTTAATGAGAGAGACTGACTCCAACTTAACTTGAAAGAACTAAGATACACTGTGTGGCCATGTGGCCTTAATGAGAGAGACTCACTCCAGCTTAGCTTGCAAGAACTAAGAGACACAGTGTGGCCATGTGGCCTTAATGAGAGAGACTGATTCCAGCTTAGCTTGCAAGAACTAAGAGACAGTGTGGCCATGTGGCCTTAATGAGAGAGACTGACTCCAGCTTAGCTTGCAAGAACTAAGAGACACAGTGTGCCCATGTGACCTTAATGAGAGAGACTGAATCCAGCTTACCTTGCAAGAACTAAGAGACACTGTGTGGCCATGTGGCCTTAATGAGAGAGACTGACTCAAGCTTAGCTTGCAAGAACTAAGAGACACAGTGTGGCCATGTGGCCTTAATGAGAGAGACTCACTCCAGCTTAGCTTGCAAGAACTAAGATACACTGTGTGGCCATGTGGCCTTAATGAGAGAGACTGACTCCAGCTTAGCTTGCAAGAACTAAGAGACAGTGTGGCCATGTGGCCTTAATGAGAGAGACTGACTCCAGCTTAGCTTGCAAGAACTAAGAGACACAGTGTGGCCATGTGGCCTTAATGAGACTGACTCCAGCTTAGCTTGCAAGAACTAAGAGACACAGTGTGACCATGTGACCTTAATGAGAGAGACTGATTCCAGCTCAGCTTGCAAGAACTAAGAGACACTGTGTGGCCATGTGGCCTTAATGAGAGAGACTGACTCAAGCTTAGCTTGCAAGAACTAAGAGACACAGTGTGGCCATGTGGCCTTAATGAGAGAGACTCACTCCAGCTTAGCTTGCAAGAACTAAGAGACACTGTGTGGCCATGTGGCCTTAATGAGAAAGACTCACTCCAGCTTAGCTTGCAAGAACTAAGAGACTCAGTATGGCCATGTGGCCTTAATGAGAGAGACTGACTCCAACTTAACTTGCAAGAACTAAGATACACTGTGTGGCCATGTGGCCTTAATGAGAGAGACTCACTCCAGCTTAGCTTGCAAGAACTAAGAGACACAGTGTGGCCATGTGGCCTTAATGAGAGACTCACTCCAGCTTAGCTTGCAAGAACTAAGAGACAGTGTGGCCATGTAGCCTTAATGAGAGAGACTGACTCCAGCTTAGCTTGCAAGAACTAAGAGACACAGTGTGGCCATGTGGCCTTAATGAGAGAGACTGACTCCAGCTTAGCTTGCAAGAACTAAGAGACACAGTGTGGCCATGTGGCCTTAATGAGAGAGACTGATTCCAGCTTAGCTTGCAAGAACTAAGAGACACAGTGTGGCCATGTGGCCTTAATGAGAGAGACTGACTCCAGCTTAGCTTGCAAGAACTAAGAGACACAGTGTGACCATGTGACCTTAATGAGAGAGACTGACTCCAGCTTAGCTTGCAAGAACTAAGAGACACTGTGTGGCCATGTGGCCTTAATGAGAGAGACTGACTCAAGCTTAGCTTGCAAGAACTAAGAGACACAGTGTGGCCATGTGGCCTTAATGAGAGAGACTCACTCCAGCTTAGCTTGCAAGAACTAAGAGACACTGTGTGGCCACGTGGCCTTAATGAGAGAGACTCACTCCAGCTTAGCTTGCAAGAACTAAGAGACTCAGTGTGGCCATGTGGCCTTAATGAGAGAGACTGACTCCAACTTAGCTTGCAAGAACTAAGAGAAACAGTGTGGCCATGTGGCCTTAATGAGAGAGACTGACTCCAGCTTAGCTTGCAAGAACTAAGAGACACAGTGTGGCCATGTGGCCTTAATGAGAGACTCACTCCAGCTTAGCTTGCAAGAACTAAGAGACAGTGTGGCCATGTAGCCTTAATGAGAGAGACTGACTCCAGCTTAGCTTGCAAGAACTAAGAGACACAGTGTGGCCATGTGGCCTTAATGAGAGAGACTGACTCCAGCTTAGCTTGCAAGAACTAAGAGACACAGTGTGGCCATGTGGCCTTAATGAGACAGACTGATTCCAGCTTAACTTGCAAGAACTAGCTGTTAAATTTGACTCTCAGCTGTTAAATTTTGATTTAAAGCTTTAGTGACTGCAGAGATTCATATTCTTGGTTCTTTCAAATTTTCTTGTTGTGGTTTTCACACCTGATGATGATTGCTTGTGTTGCAGTCAAAAGGTCGTGAGAATTTTATTGTTTTATATTTGTATTATTTTATTGTTCCCCTTCGACGTGACTTTCCCAAAAGAACCAAGAATATGAATCTTAGCTGTTTTTTGGTGTAGAGGGGGTCACGTGTGTCACCATAATTGCCCTTATCCTACAACTCGTGCTGCGTAATATTTTCCTTGCCATATTACCTGTGATACACATAATGAGGACAACCGGTAATTCAAATGAAACCAGAGGTGGGAAACCTGTTCTTTATGATATTATTAATAAGCAATTTGAACACGACTTTTAGAAACACCGATGCAGCTATACACCTGCTAGATTGTCTAGAAATTCGGTTGATACTAATAGGGTTTATTTGCCAGTATTGTACATTATTTAAATTACATTTCTTTGGGCGGCAGAGTGGTGCAGTGGTCACGCCCGTGCATGACATCTTCTGAAGGACTGCCTGGCTTCGCTTTCCTCATTCTGGTCCCTTTCTCTGTATGGGTTTACTCCCATAGCAAAACAACAACAACATACAATGTAACTGGTACTAGCCAAACATCCAAATTACTCCTGCGAAAAGTTGTCAGGCCCCTCCTGAAAAAATAGTCTTGAGACTCAGTGAGGCTTTCCCAGGGAAACAAGCCTACTAACAACATTGTTTCACTGCATGTGAAAAATAAAGATTTTCAGTATTAAATCTCAGTGGCTGATTTAATTGAAACATCAAGTTACGTTCAAGTGATAATTGTAACTGGCACACAGAATTCCTTCACTTTGGCGCGAGGAACTACAGATGAGAGAAGGCGGCAGTCAAATGGTGAGCAGCTGGCAACAAATCCCCCCCCACCACTCCTGCCCATGCTCTGTGGTCCTCTTTATATAAAGATGTTATCGGCCAATTAATGAGTTTCGATTTAAAGCTTTCGTGACTGCAAGGATTCATCTTCTTTGGTTCTCTCGGTAAAGTCACGTAGAATGAGAATAAAATAATAAATTGATCAAATAAAATAACACAATAATATTCTCACGACGTTTCGGCTCCAACACAAGCGGCCTTCATCAGGTGAAGGGGACGAGACTGTCTGGAGGACAGCGCTGGAGTGAGAAAGCCACGCTGAGATCACGACCTTTAAGCTGTGTGAGAAGAAACAAAGCGCCTTGACAAAGAAATTAGCATATAATTTAGCATTGAAATGGCTGAGTGATTAGCTTGTGACTGGTCACAGAAAAGGCTATGTTAAAGTTAAAGCATACACATCCGCAAAGGCACCCCTTGACAAAGGAATTAGCATAGAATTTAGCATTGAAATAGCTAAGTTAAAGTATACACATCTGCAAAGGCACCCCTTGACAAAGGAATTAGCATAGAATTTAGCATTGAAATAGCTGAGTGATTAGCTTCTGACTGGTCACAGAAATAGCTATGTTAAAGTCAGAGCATATACATTCACTGATGCACCTAGTACAAATCAAACAGGAGAATTTAGCATTGAAATAACTAGGCGAAGGCCTTCGCGACCAATATTACCCGCAATAGAGATTTTTGGATTAGGTCGAATAAATAGTGCATATTTACGCGTATTATTGAGTGCATATTTACGTGATCTAACCCAAAAATCTCGATTATGGACTCAAAAAAACGCTGGCAGACTTCTCACTCACACCCGTATGCAAGACGATATCGCCCCAATATTCCAATTGTTCAACTATCCCCCGAACCAGTCCAGAATCAATTTCAAGTTCACACTCAGCATTCTGAAGGTCCTCCGTGGTCTGATCCCTTATGTAAAATATAAGAAACTACATTTTATTCAGATTGTGCTTTCGATATCGTGTCATGAGACGGAGTATCCACTCGGATCTCTCACAGAGAAGCGGAACCCGTCCTATTGGAGAATGGCCCGCAGAAGAGAACATCACAAAGCTACCTCTGACATTGCTTCTAGTGACCTCTAGGCCACAGAGTAAAGGGAAGCACATTCCCACCCACTCTGTTGAACAGATATTAAGTGCATAGCCATTTATTTAGTATGTTTTGGGTTTTTTTGACAGTCATTAATGACCGAGCTGAGACCATCAACTGGCTGCACTTGACAAAAGCAAGTTTAATCACAGGTGGTTACCCAGATTCGAACCCAGGATCTCAGCGTTTCCAGCTCAACGCTAATAATCTCTCTCAGCCACCCGGGCCATCTCGACGTAAATTTGACAAACTGATGCGTCGTGATATGCCAAACTCTTACTAATGCATTAGTAATAATCGAGACGAGATGTGAAATAAGGTGTTTAGAGAAGCTACGACAATTCAGCGCGCGTGCAATCCAGTAGACTCTTGATTATCCGTGTGCGGTTTATCTGATTTGCGGATTAACCACGCACATGAGATTTTTACTTATTAATAACTCATGGATTTTCCCTTAGGCCCAAATTAATAATCTAAAAATAGTTATACATTGTAATTCTTGGAAATGTTTGTTACAAGTCACGTGCTTATATCGAGCAAATATGTGCGCCCATGAATCCGAAATCTACGTGATCACCTCGACAGTACAGTAGTTGCATATCTTTACAACAGTGGGTGGAGTTTGATTGATGGTGATTGGCGTGGCTCTGCTATCCACTTAGAGGGCCGAGTCTTCTGCTCGGGAGCAGGAAAGTTTTATCACCGACCACGTGCATCAATCGGTTGATCGTTAGTTTGTGGCATAGAGATCCGCAGAATATAGATATCTTTGGATCATCCGACATTTTTTATCATCCGCAGCCATCCTCCACGTCATTAGCGCGGATAATCGAGAGTCTACTGTATGTGAAAATTTGTCTCCTTACTCCCCGGAAGAAGCGGCGGTCTGGTGTCGGGAGTGCTGATGTTGCCGAGAAACGCGGCCGGTTTCTCCTTGACCACGAGGTCGCGAGGAGTCTCGAGGAAGCCACAGCACAGGGCCAACTGAAACAGCTTCCGGGCCAGCGTGTCCCCTTTCACCTGCCCCAGGAAGTCCTGCACACACTGTCGGTGGAAACAACAAAGGACCCAAACCACGTGCAGCCATATCACTCTGTTGGGACAAATAGAGGGTGATACATGCATCGATGTCTGACCAATTTCAATGCCCCCCCTTACTTTTGTCTCAACGTGTGACTGAATTTTGTGAAAGCGATGGCCCTAAATATTATAGAGGAGAGTTAATTCAGTGGTAGAGCAAGTCTTTTGATACTGGTGGAAGTATCTACAGACTTGAAACGTATGGCGATTATCACTCATTAAATAATTCCCGAGGACAAATGTATTATGGAAAATTTTGACAAATATAAGCAGATCCATGAATTTTCTCGCACGGTAATTACTCTTACTTCCGATATTAGGAAGCCATTGGAGCTATGCACTTTTAAATCTAGATTGAAAACAATTTCTTTAGAACTGCTTTTTGTGTTCAGTTTGTTGCCCTCCACACCTCCGATTAGCACAGTTGGCTACGTACAGTGCGAAAGAAGTTCAACATATATACATGTGGTTTTACCCAATCCAGTCATTTCTGAGTACTTGTTTAGATTTGAAAATTTTGATTCTGACGCCGGCACACATGTCCTCCTCATTCATTAATAACAACACGGGATTTTTTTTACATTATTTGTGAAGCATATAGAAATGCAGTTTTGGATAATACACCCGCAATATTAACTAGGGCGACTCCTGGGATCGAATCGCGAACCTCTGAAACAAGCGACAAATGCACAACCACTCGGGAAAGAAGATTTCTGTAAGGAGCGGTACAGTAAAATAGGCCTCAGCCTTCAATACGATATATATTAACATGATGTACTTACACGAGCAGTTACTTCAGTGCTCTTGTCGCAGCACTGCACCCACAAAACTGAAGTCGTGTTGGAAGTCTGTCTCAGACTGCATGACAAAAGGATACACCACATTCACTTGACAGGGAGACAGGTGTGAAACTTGTGTGCCTGAGCAACTGAAGATAGCTCAGCATTGTGGCCGTGTAAGGCAAACGCAGGGGCGGGGGAATATTGGTAAAAGGCTGATGCAGTGTCACTCTCAGGTGTGAACACAGTGACACGTATGTTGTGGCTGTGTGTCAGCAATTCCAGAATGCATTTAATTCCGAAAGTAAACCCCCTCAAGGGCAACAACAATACATACTTGAGGCAATCTTGATTTGAAGCTTTCGCCACTGCAGGAATCCAGACTCTTTGGTTCTTTCGGTAAAGTCACGTAAAATCGAGGAGGCCGCTTTAATACCTTACAGTTACACGCTAATTTCTCACGTTAACATCACTAGCCCTGGCCACTTCTTTATGACCCATGGGCTATACACATTTCAAACCATTTAAAACAGTCTGCCACAGCAGCACACCAAGGCTTTCCCACCTGATGACGGACGCTTGTGTCGCACCCGAAACGTCGTGATTTATTTTATTTTATACCTACATGACTTTACCGAAAGAACCAAAGAGTTTAACTTGAGGCATCCAATAATAATACAATTCGCAGTCAACAAGCGACGCAATGCATACACACGTACACACACACACACGCTCGTACACGCAGGCACGGCACGTACGGAAATGCCCAGAGGTATGCTGGTGAAACGGATGCCCAGATCATGAATATCCGGAGCCCCGTATCGTTCCATGAGATGCTTCAGCAAGTCCGGCACCTTGAAGCGTGCCATCACTCCTTTGCCTCGGGAGCTGCGGCTCTTGGCCACGAAGGTCCTAAACTCTGCCGCAAACAACAACACGAGCGGGTTACGCAGAGCGCATGCTAGGGGAGCAACGACGACGCATTGATTCGGACGTGATCATTCATCCTGAAGATCGCGATATGCACACCGGATCGCGTGCGTAAGAATTTATGTTTTAGATTTGTATACGTTGCGTGTCATTGTTTCACATTGTCCAACACCCACCCACTCCAGTCACTAGAGCCGGCTGTGTTCACGTTTTAAAACAAGGCATTGAATCTAGAATTTATTCACGAGCCCTCAATCGCGATAATCGATTGATTCGCGACATGGGTGGCTGGGGTGGCGCGTATCGCTTCTGTTTATGTCTGCAAGGAATCACTTGCTGAGCCTTCGTATCATTTCAAATACCAAACAAATTCATGCATCAGTAGGACTGGGGCCTTGAAAAAGTAAACAAAAATCCGATAAGCGACGTTTCGGGCAATGACCCTTCTTCATATTGCATAGAAAGGCCAGAGAGATTGAGTGAACAATAAGAATTGGAAACTGCACTTCACAGCGATTACCGTGTTTCAAAAGTTATTAGGTAACCATTCATATGAACCTTATGGCGGGACCCCGGGGTCCCATAAGTCCCCGGTTCTCGCATAAACATTATATTATAATGTAAACATTATATTATATATAATATATAAACATATTATATATTATATAATGTAAACATATTATATATGATATTATAATGTAAACATTATATTATAATGTAAACATAAACTTTGCTCTTTTTCACCAATGGGTTTGAAGGATGGTGGCAAGTGTTGTCTTGTTAAACTATGCCTTTAAAACTGAAAACTACGTACCTACAGTAGCTCTATTTAAATACACTATCTAAAAAATAATTTACTCCCCTCTGTCAATCATCGTGTTTCTCAGTGTGGATTTGTGAACACACTTGTTAAACAATACATAAAATAGTACGCGTTTTCAATGCGCTGTTCATATTGTAAAATGCGTTTATACCAATGTGACTCTACAGCAGTTGCACAGCCGCACTTTTATATAATTCAGGTCAAAGCCAGATAAACAGTGGAGGATAAACATCCCATGAAGGCGGGGCAATTGTTGTGCAATCATTTCAGGTCAAATTTACAGGTGCGTTTTATTCATGCCACACAGGTAGAGAGTTGAGAGTGAAACCTGGCCCACTGGCATCGTGAATCATGGATCATGAGTCACCCGGACTTCTTGTGTTTGATTATGGTTGCTATACAAGCCATCAAATCTACACCACGAAGAGAGTTGATGAACAAGTAGGAGAGTGTGTAACTGGATTACATTAATGTGCACAGGCGTTTCACATGTGAATATAAAATAAATAAGGTCGATTCAAACGCCACTCTTTAGGATTTGGCACACTCAATAACATTTTAATTGATAAATGAAGATCAACAAACCATAATCAAATGGGTCATGCATCGATGTACCAATTGTGGTTACGGACTGCTTAAGAAGAAAATTATGAATGCAGATTCGAATCGAGTTTAAACATGAATCTACACCATTTAAATATATTTTAAACAACCCGTTGCAAACATGACAGTAATTAAAAAGGTAGCACTGTACATCAGAACAATTTGAAAGCCGTTAGAGATTTGAAACTGTCCAAAAAGAAAGGGGGAAAATACATTTATTTTTACATAATACAGGTTTTTTGGGTAAGATCGCGTAAATATAAAAATATGTCGGTAAACCCACCACCACCCGACACAGCCAATTAGTAAGGTTTGTCACTTAAACAGAACATGCCAATTCGTTACTAGTACAGCACACCGGTTGTGTGTTAGAGAGCAAAGCCACAACATTAACAATCTGAGTACGACGTTTCGCCAGTAATTACAACCAGCATCATCAGGAGGCAGCCAGATTTGTGGATTTTTAAATGTAGATTTATTTAAATCTATATTTAAAACATATAGAGAAACTGGAACATTATTATTACAGAATTTGGTGGGACATATGTCGAAAAGAGAATGACTCCAGCTTAGCCTGCAAGAACTAAGAGACACAGTGTGGCCATGTGGCCTTAATGAGAGAGACTGACTCCAGCTTAGCTTGCAAGAACTAAGAGACACAGTGTGGCCATGTGGCCTTAATGAGACTGACTGCAGCTTAGCTTGCAAAAACTAAGAGACACAGTGTGGCCATATGCCCTTATTGAGAGAGACTGACTCCAGCTTAGCTTGCAAGAACTAAGAGACACAGTGTGGCCATGTGGCCTTAATGAAAGAGACTTGACTCCAGCTTAGCTTGCAAGAACTAAAAGACACAGTGTGGCCATGTGGCCTTAATGAGAGAGACTGACTCCAGCTTGGCTTGCAAGAACTAAGAGACACAGTGTGGCCATGTGGCCTTAATGAGACTCACTCCAGCTTAGCTTGCAAGAACTAAGAGACACAGTGTGGTCATGTGGCCTTAATGAGAGAGACTCACTCCAGCTTAGCTTGCAAGAAATAAGAGACACAGTGTGGCCATGTGGCTTAATGAGACTGACTCCAGCTTAGCTTGCAAGAACTAAGAGACACAGTGTGGTCATGTGGCCTTAATGAGAGAGACTGACTCCAGCTTAGCTTGCAAGAACTAAGAGACACACTGTGGCCATGTGGCCTTAATGAGAGAGACTCACTCCAGCTAGCTTGCAAGAACTAAGAGACACAGTGTAGCCATGTGGCCTTAATGAGAGAGACTGACTCCAGCTTAGCTTGCAAGAACTAAGAGACACTGTGTGGCCATGTGGCCTTAATGAGAGAGACTGACTCCAGCTTAGCTTGCAAGAACTAAGAGACACAGTGTGGCCATGTGGCCTTAATGAGACTCACTCCAGCTTAGCTTGCAAGAACTAAGGGACACAGTGTTGCCATGTGGCCTTAATGAGAGAGACTTACTCCAGCTTAGCTTGCAAGAACTAAGAGACACAGTGTGGCCATGTGGCCTTAATGAGAGAGACTGACTCCAGCTTAGCTTGCAAGAACTAAGAGACACAGTGTGGCCATGTGGCCTTAATGAGAGAGACCGGCAGAACAAAGTTGACGTTGGAATGAAGACAAATGGACGAGGAAGGACACGGACTGCGTTTCACGCATCGCCGAGTGCGTCTCGAAACCTTACCACGCCTACATATATTAACGGACATCGATTAAAGTGGTCCCATTAGATTTACAATTAGTCTGCATCTTTAGTACACATTTAATGCCTAGGAATATAAAACATGTTGTAAGAGAATACAGGTCGTTTAAACAAATATTGCTTACTACAACCAAAGCTCTTTGAAGAGTCGTAATTTAAAATCAAATGGCAGAGCAAAAGATTTTAATTAATTTCACTGTTCAAGAAAGTAGTCCGCTCAGAAAGCGCGTTGTGACGGAGCGCGTTCCGCGTTGTGCGAGAAGCGTTCCCTAAAGTAAAGAAAACGCGTTGTAGTGAAAACGCGTTATCGTGTGAACACGCGGGACAGACCCAGGTGTTGTGGGTTAACTCCCCGAGATAAACTTTCTTCCAACTTTGTGTTTTATACGCCTTGTGCTCCGCCAATTGTTGTTGTGAGCGTCGCTCCTCTGCCCTCTGTTGTTCATGGAGGGAGACTGCACCCCAGTGCCCAGTATCATCCTCCGCGAGCCTCTTCAAAATGCTGATCTTGACACCGCTGGAAGCAGTCATCGGCTTTGACCTCACCCCACAACAGTGCAATTTTAACAGCTCAACATCAAAACACAATGATGGGTCGCTTGCACCAATCGCACAACATCCCAGCATTGACTCTCAGCTGTTAAATTTTGATTTAAAGCTTTCGTGACTGCAGAGATTCATATTCTTGGTTCTTTCAAATTTTCTTGTTGTGGTTTTCACACCTGATGATGATTGCTTGTGTTGCAGTCAAAAGGTCGTGAGAATTTTATTGTTTTATATTTGTATTATTTTATTGTTTCCCTTCGACGTGACTTTCCCAAAAGAACCAAGAATATGAATCTTAGCTGTTTCTTGGTGTAGAGGGGGTCACGTGTGTCACCATAATTGCCCTTATCCTACAACTCGTGCTGCGTAATATTTTCCTTGCCATATTACCTGTGATACACATAATGAGGACAACCGGTAAGTCAAATGAAACCAGAGGTGGGAAACCTGTTCTTTATGATATTATTAATAAGCAATTTGAACACGACTTTTAGAAACACCGATGCAGCTATACACGTGCTAGATTGTCTAGAAATTCGGTTGATACTAATAGGGTTTATTTGCCAGTATTGTACATTATTTAAATAACTTTTGTTTGGGCGGCAGGGTGGTGCAGTGGTCACGCCCATGCATGACATCTTCTGAAGGACTGCCTGGCTTCGCTTTCCTCATTCTGGTCCCTTTCTCTGTATGGGTTTACTCCCATGGCAAAACAACAACAACATACAATGTAACTGGTACTAGCCAAACATCCAAATTACTCCTGCGAAAAGTTGGCAGGCCCCTCCTGAAAAAAGAGTCTTGAGACTCAGTGAGGCTTTCCCAGGGAAACAAGCCTACTAACAACATTGTTTCACTGCATGTGATAAATAAAGATTTTCAGTATTAAATCTCAGTGGCTGTTTACATTGAAACATCAAGTTACGTTCAAGTGATAATTGTAACTGGCACACAGAATTCCTTCACTTTGGCGCGAGGAACTACAGACGAGGGAAGGCGGCAGTCAAATGGTGAGCAGCTGGCAACAAATCCCCCCCCCACCACTCCTGCCCATGCTCTGTGGTCCTCTTTATATAAAGATGTTATCGGCCAATTAATGAGTTTCGATTTAAAGCTTTCGTGACTGCAAGGATTCATCTTCTTTGGTTCTCTCGTAAAGTCACGTAGAATGAGAATGAAATAATAAATTGATCAAATAAAATAACACAATAATATTCTCACGACGTTTCGGCCACAACACAAGCGGCCTTCATCAGGTGAAGGGGACGAGACTGTCTGGAGGACAGCGCTGGAGTGAGAAAGCCATGCTGAGATCACGACCTTTAAGCTGTGTGAGAAGAAACAAAGCGCCTTGACAAAGGAATTAGCATATAATTTAGCATTGAAATGGCTGAGTGATTAGCTTGTGACTGGTCACAGAAAAGGCTATGTTAAAGTTAAAGCATACACATCCGCAAAGGCACCCCTTGATAAAGGAATTAGCATAGAATTTAGCATTGAAATAGCTAAGTTAAAGCATACACATCCGCAGAGGCACCCCTTGACAAAGGAATTAGCATAGAATTTAGCATTGAAATGGCTGAGTGATTAGCTTGACTGGTCACAGAAAAGGCTATGTTAAAGTTAAAGCATACACATCCGCAAAGGCACCCCTTGACAAAGGAATTAGCATAGAATTTAGCATTGAAATAGCTAAGTTAAAGTATACACATCCGCAAAGGAACCCCTTGACAAAGGAATTAGCATACAAATTTAGCATTGAAATAGCTGAGTGATTAGCTTGTGACTGGTCACAGAAATAGCTATGTTAAAGTCAGAGCATATACATTCACTGATGCACCTAGTACAAATCAAACAGGAGAATTTAGCATTGAAATAACTAGGCGAAGGCCTTCGCGACCAATATTACCCGCAATAGAGATTTTTGGATTAGGTCGAATAAATAGTGCATATTTACGCGTTTTATTGAGTGCATATTTACGTGATCTAACCCAAAAATCTCGATTATGGACTCAAAAAAACGCTGGCAGACTTCTCACTCACACCCGTATGCAAGACGATATCGCCCCAATATTCCAATTGTTCAACTATCCCCCGAACCAGTCCAGAATCAATTTCAAGTTCACACTCAGCATTCTGAAGGTCCTCCGTGGTCTGATCCCTTATGTACAATATAAGAAACTACATTTTATTCAGATTGTGCTTTCGATATCGTGTCATGAGACGGAGTATCCACTCGGATCTCTCACAGAGCAGCGGAACCCGTCCTATTGGAGAATGGCCCGCAGAAGAGAACATCACAAAGCTACCTCTGACATTGCTTCTAGTGACCTCTAGGCCACAGAGTAAAGGGAAGCACATTCCCACCCACTCTGTTGAACAGATATTAAGTGCATAGCCATTTATTTAGTATGTTTTGGGTTTTTTTGACAGTCATTAATGACTGAGCTGAGACCATCAACTGGCTGCACTTGACAAAAGCAAGTTTAATCACAGGTGGTTACCCAGATTCGAACCCAGGATCTCAGCGTTTACAGCTCAACGCTAATAATCTCTCTCAGCCACCCGGGCCATCTCGACGTAAATCTGACACACTGATGCGTCGTGATATGCCAAACTCTTACTAATGCATTAGTAATAATCGAGACGAGATGTGAAATAAGGTGTTTAGAGAAGCTACGACAATTCAGCGCACGTGCAATCCAGTAGACTCTTGATTATCCGTGTGCGGTTTATCTGATTTGCGGATTAACCACGCACGTGAGATTTTTACTTATTAATATCTCATGGATTTCCCCTTAGGCCCAAATTAATAATCGAAAAATAGTTATACATTGTAATTCTTGGAAATGTTTGTTACAAGTCACGTGCTTATATCGAGCAAATATGTGCGCCCATGAATCCGAAATCTACGTGATCACCTCGACAGTACAGTAGTTGCATATCTTTACAACAGTGGGTGGAGTTTGATTGATGGTGATTGGCGTGGCTCTGCTATCCACTTAAAGGGCCGAGTCTTCTGCTCGGGAACAGGAAAGTTTTATCACCGACCACGTGCATCGATCGGTTGATCGTTATTCATAATAAAGGTTTTTTGGGTTAGATCGCGTTTATTTATAAATGTGTCGTAACCCTCCACCACCCGACACGGCCAATCAGCAAAAAAAGTGTCACGTTGACAAAAGACAAATAATTCACTACTTCAGCCCACCGGTGTGTTGAAGAGTTAATCCACATTTACAGTTTGAGTACGACGTTTCGCTGGTAAATACATCCAGCATCATCAAGCAATTCGCCAGAATGGTAAAGCCGCGATCTAACCCAAAAACCTTTATTATGAATAATATTGGTCGCGAAAGCCTACGTGTTAAACGGTTGATCGTTAGTTTGTGGCATAGAGAGCCGCAGAAAATAGATATCTTTGGATCATCCGACATTTTTTATCATCCGCAGCCATCCTCCACGTCATTAGCGCGGATAATCGAGAGTCTACTGTATATGAAAATTTGTCTCCTTACTCCCCGGAAGAAGCGGCGGTCTCGTGTCGGGAGTGCTGATGTTGCCGAGAAACGCGGCCGGTTTCTCCTTGACCAGGAGGTCGCGAGGAGTCTCGAGGGAGCCACAGCAGAGGGCCAACTGAAACAGCTTCCGGGCCAGCGTGTCCCCTTTCATCTGCCCCAGGAAGTCCTGCACACACTGTCGGTGGAAACAACAAAGGACCCAAACCACGTGCAGCCATATCACTCTGTTGGGACAAATAGAGGGTGACACATGCATAGATGTCCGACCGATTTCAATGCCCCCCCTTACTTTTGTCTCAACGTGTGACTGAATTTTGTGAAAGCGATGGCCCTAAATATTATAGAGGAGAGTTAATTCAGTGGTAGAGCAAGTATTTTGATACTGGTGGAAGTATCCACAGACTTGAAACGTATGGCGATTATAACTCATTAAATAATTCCCGAGGACAAATATATGGAAAATTTTGACAAATATAAGCAGATCCATGAATTTTCTCGCACGGTAATTACTCTTACTTCCGATATTAGGAAGCCATTGGAGCTATGCACTTTTAAATCTAGATTGAAAACAATTTCTTTAGAACTGCTTTTTGTGTTCAGTTTGTGCCCTCCACACCTCCGATTAGCACAGTTGGCTACGTACAGTGCGAAAGAAGTTCAACATATATACTTGTGGTTTTACCCAATGCAGTCATTTCTGAGTACTTGTTTAGATTTACACATTTTGATTCTGATGCCGGCACACATGTCCTCCTCATTCATTAATAACAACACGGGATTTTTTTTACATTATTTGTGAAGCATATAGAAATGCAGTTTTGGATAATACACCCGCAATATTAACTAGGGCGACTCCTGGGATCGAATCGCAAACCTCTGAAACAAGCGACAAATGCACAACCACTCGGGAAAGAAGATTTCTGTAAGGAGCGGTACAGTAAAATAGGCCTCAGCCTTCAATACGATATATATTAACATGATGTACTTACACGAGCAGTTACTTCAGTGCTCTTGTCACAGCACTGCACCCACAAAACTGAAGTCGTGTTGGAAGTCTGTCTCAGACTGCATGACAAAAGGATACAGCACATTCACTTGACAGGGAGACAGGTGTGAAACTTGTGTGCCTGAGCAACTGAGGATAGCTCAGCATTGTGGCCGTGTAAGGCAAATGCAGGGGAGGGGGAATATTGGTAAAAGGCTGATGCAGTGTCACTCTCAGGTGTGAACACAGCGACACGTACGTTGTGGCTGTGTGTCAGCAATTCCAGAACGCATTTAATTCCGAAAGTAAACCCCCTCAAGGGCAACAACAATACATACTTGAGGCAATCTTGATTTGAAGCTTTCGCGACTGCAGGAATCCAGACTCTTTGGTTCTTTCGGTAAAGTCACGTAAAATCGAGGAGGCCGCATTCCTACCTTACAGTAACACGCTAATTTCTCACGTTAACATCACTAGCCCTGGCCACTTCTTTATGACCCATGGGCTACACACATTTCAAACCATTTAAAACAGTCTGCCTCAGCAGCACACCAAGGCTTTCCCACCTGATGACGGACGCTTGTGTTGCGCCCGAAACGTCGTGATTTATTTTATTTTATACCTACGTGACTTTACCGAAAGAACCAAAGAGTATAACTTGAGGCATCCAATAATAATAATACAATTCGCAGTCAACAAGCAACGCAATGCATACACACGTACACACACACACACGCTCGTACACGCAGGCACGGCACGTACGGAAATGCCCAGAGGTATGCTGGTGATACGGATGCCCAGATCGTGAATATCCAGAGCCCCGTATCGTTCCATGAGATGCTTCAGCAAGTCCGGCACCTTGAAGCGTGCCATCACTCCTTTGCCTCGGGAGCTGCGGCTCTTGGCCACGAAGGTCCTAAACTCTGCCGCAAACAACAACAACAACACGAGTGGGTCACGCAGAGCGCATGCTAGGGGAGCAACGACGACGCATTGATTCGGACGTGATCATTCATCCTGAAGATCGCGATATGCACACCGGTTCGCGTGCGTAAGAATTTATGTTTTAGATTTGTATACGTTGCGTGTCATTGTTTCACATTGTCCAACACCCACCCACTCCAGTCACTAGAGCCGGCTGTGTTCACGTTTTAAAACAAGGCGTTGAATCTAGAATTTATTCACGAGCCCTCAATCGCGATAATCGATTGATTCGCGACATGGGTGGCTGGGGTGGCGCGTATCGCTTCTGTTTATGTCTGCAAGGAATCACTTGCTGAGCCTTCGTATCATTTCAAATACCAAATAAATTCATGCATCAGTAGCACTGGGACCTTGAAAAAGGAAAATAATCCGATAAGCGATGTTTCGGGCAATGATCCTTCTTCATATTGCATAGAAAGGTCAGAGAGATTGAGTGAACAATAAGAATTGGAAACTGCACTTCACAGCGATTACCGTGTTTCAAAAGTTATTAGGTAACCATTCATATGAACCTTATGGCGGCTCGCGCATAAACATTATATTATAATGTAAACATTATATTATATATATTATATAATATAATATTTATGTTATATGCCATATATAATGTAAACATTATATTATATATTATATATAATGTAACCATATTATATATATAAACATTATATTATATATAATGTAAACATTATATTACATATAAACATTATATTACATATATTATATATAAACATTATATTATATATAATGTAAACATTACATTATATATTATATAATGTAAATATTATATTATATATAATGTAAACATATTATAATGTAAACATAAACTTTGCTCTTTTTCACCAATGGGTTTGAAGGATGGTGGCAAGTGTTGTCTTGTTAAACTATGCCTTTAAAACTGAAAACTACTTACCTACAGTAGCTCTATTTAAATACACTATCGAAAACATAATTTACTCCCCTCTGTCAATCATCGTGTTTCTCAGTGTGGATTTGTGAACACACTTGTTAAACGATACATAAAATAGTACGCGTTTTCAATGCACTGTTCATATTGTAAAATGCGTTTATTCCAATGTGACTCTACAGCAGTTGCAGAGCCGCACTTTTATATAATTCAGGTCAAAGCCAGATAAACAGTGGAGGATAAACATCGCATGAAGGCGGGGCAATTGTTGTGCAATCATTTCAGGTCAAATTTACAGGTGCGTTTTATTAATGCCACACAGGTAGAGAGTTGAGAGTGAAACCTGGCCCACTGGCATCGTGAATCATGGATCATGAGTCACCCGGACTTGTTGTGTTTGTTTATGGTTGCTATACAAGCCATCAAATCTACACCACGAAGAGAGTTGATGAACAAGTAGGAGAGTGTGTAACTGAATTACATTCATGTGCACAGGCGTTTCAGATGTGAATATAAAATAAGGTCGACTCAAACGCCACTCTTTAGGATTTGGCACACTCAATAACATTTTAATTGATAAATTAAGATCAACAAACCATAATCAAATGGGTCATGCATCGATGTATCAATTGTGGTTACGGACTGCTTAAGAAGAAAATGATGAATGCAGATTCGAATCGAGTTTAAACATGAATCTACACCATTTAAATATATTTTAAACAACCCGTTGCAAACATGACAGTAATTTGAAATGAAGCACTGTACATCAGAACAATTTGAAAGACGTTAGAGATTTGAAACTGTCCAAAAAGAAAGGAGGAAAATAAATGTATTTTTACATAATACAAGTTTTTTAGGTAAGATCACGTAAATATAAAAATCTCGGTAAACCCACCACCACCCGACGCAGCCAATTAGTAAGGTTTGTCACTTAAACAGAACATGCCAATTCGTTACTAGTATAGCACACCGGTTGTGTGTTAGAGAGCAAAGCCACAACATTAACAATCTGAGTACGACGTTTCGCCAGTAATTACAACCAGCGTCATCAGGAGGCAGCCAGATTTGTGGATTTTTAAATGTAGATTTATTTAAATCTAAATTTTAAAACATATAGAGAAACTGGAACATTATTATTACAGAATTTGGTGGGACACATGTCGAAAAGAGAATGACTCCAGCTTAGCTTGCAAGAACTAAGAGACACAGTGTGGCCATGTGGCCTTAATGAGAGAGACTGACTCCAGCTTAGCTTGCAAGAACTAAGAGACACTGTGTGGCCATGTGGCCTTAATGAGAGAGACTGACTCCACCTTAGCTTGCAAGAACTAAGAGACACAGTGTGGCCATGTGGCCTTAATGAGAGAGACTGACTCCAGCTTAGCTTGCAAGAACTAAGAGACAGTGTGGCCATGTGGCCTTAATGAGAGAGACTGACTCCAGCTTAGCTTGCAAGAACTAAGAGACACACTGTGCCATGTGGCCTTAATGAGAGACACTAACTCCAGCTTAGCTTGCAAGAACTAAGAGACACAGTGTGGCCATGTGGCCTTAATGAGAGAGACTGACTCCAGCTTAGCTTGCAAGAACTAAGAGACACAGTGTGGCCATGTGGCCTTAATGAGAGACACTAACTCCAGCTTAGCTTGCAAGAACTAAGAGACACAGTGTGGCCATGTGGCCTTAATGAGAGACACTAACTCCAGCTTAGCTTGCAAGAACTAAGAGACACAGTGTGGCCATGTGGCCTTAATGAGAGAGACTGACTCCAGCTTAGCTTGCAAGAACTAAGAGACACAGTGTGACCATGTGGCCTTAATGAGAGACTGACTCCAGCTTAGCTTGCAAGAACTAAGAGACGCTGTGTGGCCATGTGGCCTTAATGAGAGAGACTGACTCAAGCTTAGCTTGCAAGAACTAAGAGACACAGTGTGGCCATGTGGCCTTAATGAGAGAGACTCACTCCAGCTTAGCTTGCAAGAACTAAGAGACACAGTGTGGCCATGTGGCCTTAATGAGAGAGACTGACTCAAGCTTATCTTGCAAGAACTAAGAGACACAGTGTGGCCATGTGGCCTTAATGAGAGAGACCGGCAGAACAAAGGTTGACGTTGGAATGAAGACAAATGGACGAGGAAGGACACGGACTGCGTTTCACGCATCGCCGAGTGCGTCTCGAAACCTTACCACGCCTACATATATTAACGGACATCGATTAAAGTGGTCCCATTAGATTTACAATTAGTCTGAATCTTTAGTACACATTTAATGCCTAGGAATATAAAACATGTTGTAAGAGAATACAGGTTGTTTAAACAAATTCAAATATTGCTTACTACAACCAAAGCTCATTGAAGAGTCGTAATTTAAAATGAAATTGGCAGAGCAAAAGATTTTAATTAATTTCACTGCTTCCATTATAACATTAACGAACCTGTGGTGGGCCCATTGCTTGCATATTAAACACTCAACACGAGTCATTGTTATTGACTTCTTGACGTTTCAGTGGCACATATCGCACAATATATACACAATTTTGCCATCTTCTTTGGTTCTTTCGGTAAAGTCACGTAGAATAAGATAAAATAATAAATTGATAAAATAAAATAACAATATTCTCACGACGTTTCGGCCACAACACAAGTGGCCTTCATCAGACAGTCTCGTCCCCTTCACCTGATGAAGGCCGCTTGTGTTGTGGCCGAAACGTCGTGAGAATATTATTGTGTTATTTTATTTTATCAATTTATTATTTTATTCTCATTCTACGTGACTTTACCGAAAGAACCAAAGAAGATGAATCCTTGCAGTCACGAAAGCTTTAAATCGAAATTTTGCCATCGTCTGTTTAGCAAGATATCGTCGCCAGAACATTTATCTTAAGTGCATTATTCCTGACCAAATGTTAACGATTAACAAAAGCGCAATAATTAAGGTTGCGCATAAAAACCTCACACGAGGCGAAAAAGCCCTCAAGGGCCCATAAACTACAATCGCGTTTAAACACATAAACTGCACGTATATATCAATGCACACATTGTGTAGCAGCATGATTATTATTAAACTCACCTTTAATAACGAGGCACATAAACACGAGTAAAAGTGTCAATATTAATGTGCCACTGTACACGACGTGACGTAACTGAGGCCCTGCCCCCCCCACGGTGAACGGTGACGCAACGCGTACAGTGCCCGCGTCACGGATTGGCGCCTCGCGTGCACAGAGCGAGGCAGCAGCAGCAGAGCCAGAGGGGGGGCGGCGTTGCCTAGGCGACGTCGGCACCCTCACGATCGACTCCACGGACAAGCTGTGTGTCACGTGGTGACGCCCACACCACCAACACCACCCGCCCCTTACTGGACGTCTGTGAACAAGAGCTTCATAGCGCTTCGGATTTCTCCAGGGTCGATACAGCGTGCGCGGCACCTGTACGCGGCGAGTCCTCGTTTAACGCGGTAGATGCGTTCCTGAAAAGTGCCGCGTTAAGCGGAAACTATTTTCCTCCCGTAAATAATAATAATGTCCACGCACGGTAAGATGGGGGTCCCAATAACTTGAGGGGACGCCACCGCCGTGTTACCGTCTCATCTCGCTCAACCGCGCAGCTCAAGAAAGTAGTCCGCTCAGAAAGCGCGTTGTGACGGAGAAAACGCGTTGTAGTGAAAACGCGTTATCGTGTGAACACGCGGGACAGACCCAGGTGTTGTGGGTTAACTCCCCGAGATAAACTTTCTTCCAACTTTGTGTTTTATACGCCTTGTGCTCCGCCAATTGTTGTTGTGAGCGTCGCTCCTCTGCCCTCTGTTGTTCATGGAGGGAGACTGCACCCCAGTGCCCAGTATCATCCTCCGCGAGCCTCTTCAAAATGCTGATCTTGACACCGCTGGAAGCAGTCATCGGCCTTGACCTCACCTCACAACAGTGCAATTTTAACAGCTCAACATCAAAACACAATGATGGGTCGCTTGCACCAATCGCACAACATCCCAGCATTGACTCTCAGCTGTTAAATTTTGATTTAAAGCTTTCGTGACTGCAGAGATTCATATTCTTGGTTCTTTCAAATTTTCTTGTTGTGGTTTTCACACCTGATGATGATTGCTTGTGTTGCAGTCAAAAGGTCGTGAGAATTTTATTGTTTTATATTTGTATTATTTTATTGTTTCCCTTCGAGGTGACTTTCCCGAAAGAACCAAGAATATGAATCTTAGCTGTTTCTTGTGTAGAGGGGGTCACGTGTGTCACCATAATTGCCCTAATCCTACAACTCGTGCTGCGTAATATTTTCCTTTCCATATTACCTGTGACACATAATGAGGACAACCGGTAATCCAAATGAAACCAGAGGTGGGAAATCTGTTCTTTATATTATTAATTTCAGGCAATGTGAACACGACTTTTAGAAACACCGATGCAGCTATACACGTGCCATATTGGCCAGAAATTCAGTTGATACTAATAGGGTTTATTTGCCAGTATTGTACATTATTTAAATTACTTTTGTTTGGGTGGCAGGGTGGTGCAGTGGTCACGCCCGTGCATGACATCTTCTGAAGGACTGCCTGGCTTCGCTTTCCTCATTCTGGTCCCTTTCTCTGCATGGGTTTACTCCCATGGCAAAACAACAACAACATACAATGTAACTGGTACTAGCCAAACATCCAAATTACTCCTGCGAAAAGTTGGCAGGCCCCTCCTGAAAAAGAGTCTTGAGACTCAGTGAGGCTTTCCCAGGGAAACAAGCCTACAAACAACATTGTTTCACTGCATGTGAAAAATAAAGATTTTCAGGATTAAATCTCAGTGGCTGTTTACATTGAAACATCAAGTTACATTCAAGTGATAATTGTAACTGGCACACAGAATTCCTTCACTTTGGCGCGAGGAACTACAGACGAGGGAAGGCGGCAGTCAAATGGTGAGCAGCTGGCAACAAATCCCCCCCCACCACTCCTGCCCATGCTCTGTGGTCCTCTTTATATGAATATGTTATCGGACAATTAATGAGAGTTTGTACTCTTTGGTTGTTTAGGTAAAGTCGCGTAGGTAGAACAAATAATAATGGATCACGACGTTTCGATCGCCACACAAGCAATCGATGATTATTTTTTATTAGTTTTTTCTACTTATTTGACTTTACCGAAAGAACCAAAGAGTAAGGATTCCTGCAGTCACGACAGCTTCAAATCAAGATTAATGAGTGTTTACATGTGGGAGGAAATCGGAGCATCTGGAGAAATCCAAGCAAATGAGGGGCCAACGCTCTATCACAAATCTACACATGGAACAGGCGGAGTCCACATTATTCGACACCGCCTTATCTACCTCCTTGACGACCAAGGGGTGGGAGTTGTCGCAACATTGTTGTGATCCACCAACCCTCACCTCCACGTAGTCGTGGATTACAGGCATACATAGCCACCACAACCATCCGGCTAAAGTAGCTGTAATGCACATCTAAAATTCTACAAAAGTTGATGGGGTAAAGGTCGTAGGTCAATTGGTTTGATTTCTATGCGCATTAACCAGTCTCTAACGTATGCACATTTAGATTCGCATTCGGCCGCCAATGGAACAGGTGGTGTCCAAAAGCAAAGTGGATGTACTGATTATATCTTCATTGCGGGACTCATCCAGCAGTGGATTGACATGGGCTTCAGGTATCCACGTGTGGACGGGCAATGAACACTGGGGCCACCTGGCGGTAAATGTTTGCCGGTGCACATTGGGACCGGCTCACACGTCACTGGCCCCAGGCAGCCCCCAGCCACTGGCGTGCAACACAGCGAAGGGAAACTCCCACCAATGAGAACCACGCACAACCCAGGGTGCAGTCCTATAACTTGGACTTGCAAACACAACAAAACCCATAGCCGCCAACCCACACGGTTTACCCGTATTCTGTTGGGGGAAAGTGAGTTGTCAGGTCCATACGGCAGACGGCCGTTTCAATACGGGCAACATTTTTGTTAAGTTTATTTGTGTGTTTCTCCCTTGTCATGGGACTTATAAGGGGCACGGGGTGACCAACAAGGTCTGAATTGTTCTGTAATAAGGTAGGCACTGATGAGGGGTTGACAGCGATGCAAACCCCACACAATACAAAACGCCAAGCGGCCAGCAACAATAAAAAATAATAATACATAACTGTCCAATGAGTAATTAGATAATTAAGATCAAAGAAACGCGTTCCTTAAATTGATCAAGTTTATTGTTGCAAGAGTTTGGGAAAACAGGAAGACCGGGTGTGGATTCCAGAGTGGAGCAGTGCAAACTGATAAAGCTGAAAAGAAGAGTGAGGTGACCTGCATAGTGGTGAGTGGGTGGGTGAGTAAATGGGTGAGTGTTTGAGTAAAAGAGTTGAGGAGTGTGTGATAGGGTGATTGAGTCAGTGATCAGATGCGTGAGTGACTGGATGAGTGGGTGACTGGATGAGTGGGTGACTGGATGAGTGGGTGACTGGATGAGTGGGTGAGAGGATGCGTAGGTGATAGGATGATTGTGTGGTTGACTGGATGAGTGGGTGACTGAATGAGTGGGTGAGTGGATGAGTGCGTGATTGAATGGGTGACTGGATGAGTGGGTGACTGGATGAGTGGGTGACTGGATGAATGGGTGACTGGATGAGTGGGTGACTGGATGAATGGGTGACTGAATGAGTGGGTGATTGGATGAGTGAGTGATAGGATGATTTACTGAGTGACTAGCTGAGTGTGTGATTGAATTAGTGACGAGATGAGTGTGTGATAGGGTGATTGAGTGAGTGGGTGACTGGATGATAGGGTGATTGCGTGGGCGACTGGATGCGTGGGTGACTGGATGAGTGTGTGATAGGGTGATTGAGTTAGTGACTGGATGAGTGGGTGACCGAGTTGTTTAGTTGAGTGCGTTCTTGTGAACTGCAGTGAGGCGCGGTGGTTGAACGCGGAGTGGATGAGACGAAGCGGTCAAAGTGTCTGGTAGACCGAGTCCCTTAAGGTGGGTGGAGGGGGGAATCAACGAGGGGAAGTTCACTGCAACATTCACCACGGTGGTGCTAGTAGTCGCAGCGAAAAAAAGTGATACAGGGCTGACTGAATGAAGGTTGAGGCGAGGATGCAAGGTGGTGTAGAGGAGGCGAAGAGGAGGGTAGAGGAGGTGAGGTGGTGAGGAGGCGTAGAGGAGGGTGCCCCGCTCTTGGCGTTGATCTTGGTGAACACGTGTCCGCGCCCCGTCTCGTAGCTCTGCCCGGTGCTGATGCAGCCTCCACCGGCCGCAGCGCCCAGCGGCCTCGCCGAGTCCGTGCCCAGCTCCGCTCTGAGCAAGCTCTCCATTGCACGCTGTCTGCTCGCAGCGACAAACACAACGTTAAACTCCCCCCCCCCCCCCGTCCCGTGTGGCCTCTAACACAGGGGTCCTCAACCCCCGGGTTGCAAGAGCACTTGCTTCAAGTACATATAAACCCACTTTTTTGTGTAGATATGTAGATGACACTTTGGTTGTCTGGCGACATGGTAAGGATACACTTAATGAATGAATGTCTAAATCATCTCAATTCACAAAAACCGGCCATCCAGTTCACCATGGAAATGGAGGTGAATAACACACTCCCTTTCCTGGATATTTTGCTCGGACGAGGCCTAAATGGTAAAGTAACACACACAGCGTTTACCGAAAGGGAACACATACTGATGCCTATCTGAATGCAGATTGGCATCATCACCCCGCACAGAAATCCTTTCTCAACAAGATGCTCATACATCTGGCTAAAACAGTGTCAGATGGTCAAAGTCTGAGGAGAGAGATTAAACATGTCAAAGAAACGCTACGATTGAATGTCTACAATAATGCTCAAATTAACAGAGCAGTGAATTCTAAACCAAGATCAAACAGCAATACTGCTGAATCAGGTTATTAAACAATTAAAATACCATATATTGTGGGAGTAACTGACAAATTAGCTAGTAGTCGCAGCTAAAAAAAAAGTGATACATTAATGACAGGGCTGAATGAATGAAGGTTGAGGCAAGGATGCGGGGTGGTGTAGAGGAGGCGAGGAGAAGGGTAGAGGAGGTGAGGTGGTGAGGAGGCGTAGAGGAGGGTGCCCCGCTCTTGGCGTTGATCTTGGTGAACACGTGTCCGCGCCCCGTCTCGTAGCTCTGCCCGGTGCTGATGCAGCCTCCACCGGCCGAAGCGCCCAGCGTCCTCGCCGAGTCCGTGCCCAGCTCCGCTCTGAGCAAGCTCTCCATTGCGCGCTATCTGCTCGCAGCAACAGACACAACGATAAACTCCCCCCCCCCCCCCCCCCCCCGGTCCCGTGTGGCCTCTAAATACTTATTTCCTTAGGAGAGGTGATTTATCGGACGAGGCCTAAATGGTAAAATAACACACACAGCGTTTACCAAAAGGGAACGCATACTGATGCCTATCTGAATGCAGATTCGCATCATCACCCCGTACAGAAAACCTCTCTCATCAAGATGCTCATACATCTGGCTAAAACAGTGTCAGATGGTGAATGTCTGGGGAGAGAGATTGAACATGTCAAAGAAACGCTACGATTGAATGTCTACAATAATGCTCAAATTAACAGCAATGAATGCTAAACCAAGATCGAACAGCAATACTGCTGAATCAGGTTATTAAACAATTAAAATACCATATATCGTGGGAGTAATTGAGAAATTAGCTCGAGTTTTGGAAAAGCAAAAAGCTAAACATCTAAGTAAGATTTGGCATGGTACACAAAATTCAAAATATAGTATCTTGTACTTAAGATGAATTGCCTAAGTTGTCAACGGATGGTGTGTATCGGATTAATGGCTTATGTGGCAGATGTTATATTGGACAGATGAGACGTAACATTAGCGTAAGACTAAAAGAACACCAAATAAATATTAAACACTCTCAAACATAACTGTTGGAAGTTGCAGAACATGTTTGCCAACAAGGACACCTAATGTATTTTGATAACGATGAAGTGGTGTAAAACTCATTATTACTGGCCAAGACTAATTCGAGAATCCATTGAAACTGAGAAAATTTGTATTATTTTAACCTCTCTGACAGCTACAGGCTTAGTGCGGCCTGGAAGCGTATTATTAAGTTATTGTGATTGTAAGATGAGGAGATGAAGGCAGAAGAAGAAGACGTTAGGCGATGTGGTGATGCGGTCGAACGTGGTGGCCCGAGGAGCGGAGGGAGAGATGGCGCGGGACGGGGCGGTGTGGAGAAGGTGGCAAGGACGGTGGACCCCACGTGAGTGGAACAAACGCGTGGAGGAAGAAGACATCTCTCATTTATCATTACTTATAGAGGAAACATACTAATTAAATGATTACTAATCAATTATATAATTTCAATAATCCCCCTCCCCGCCTCTGATTTCTGCACCTGATGGGTTCAGTGATGACATCGCCTTTCTCTATTTAAGACCGGAAGCAGGGGGATGGCTTCACTATTCTGGCAAATCGCCCGATGATGCTGGATGTAATTACCAGTGAAACGTCGTACTCATCTTGTGGATTTACTCTCCAAAACACCGGTGGGCTGAAGTAGTAACTAAGTGGAGTTTTGTTTACATGACAAATTCCTTACTAATTGGCTGTGTCAGGTAGTGTAGGGTTATGACACATTTATATTTACACGATCTAACCCAAAAACCTTTGTTATGAAATTAGGACAATTTATTAAATATATTGTATACCAGAAAATACAGCAATTGACTAAAAATATACGGCAATAGATGTAACCTCGCAGCAGTGAACGTAACGAAATTTCATCATGGAAATGTCCGCTGCACAAAACCTTGCATTCATCGCCCCACACGTGGTACCTCAGCCTCAGGATGAAATAAATCATCAGGGAGTTCTCCGTGAGCATCGTGCGCGCTCCAAATCCAGAGTTGAGCCGTGGTCTCGGCACCCAGCCAGCCGCCTTCTCTTCTTGGGGCAGTCGGAGTCCAGCGCGCTATCGAAGGGCACGTGGTGAACGCTCAGGACGTGTCTCTTGAGCTTCGACTTCTGCGTCGCTCCGTACGAGCAGTCACTGCACGGGAAGGGCTTTTCCTCTGGAACACAAGACATCCACCGTTGAGCACACGCACGTGCTAATACATAATTTATTTATCACCATGCAGTGGATGCCATAGCATTACTATGTATATGGGACGTTTTATCAATCACGGTTGCTGACCACAGGCCCAAAGGCCCAAAATACCAAATGGCCAGCAACAAATACCTCCGATTAGCACGGTTGGCTACGTATGGTACGAAAGAAGTTCAACATACGTACAAATAATAGAAAAGCAAGATACTGATTTCCTGAAAAATATCACGCGACATCAGAAGTGTTTGCTGGAAGAAGTTTGGTAAATGGATAAGACCATCAATGAGAAGCCAGTTTAATCATGGCTCGGTGACTGAAACCCAGAGTTTCATGGTTTAACCCAACATCCGAGCAGCACCACATCAGATCTCTAGACTCCTCAGCGCAGGCATACAGATATGGTCAACATATGCGTACATTAACTAATTTGTGAAATTATGAATTACATCCAAATGAAATGTAGTGTGTGCATTACTAGGACGTACCTAAAGGTGCCAGGTTGGGTTCATCCACCTTGGGGATGCTCTGCTCCACGCAGCCTCCTGCTTCCGTGCAGTCCATCCTCTTGATGTCCGAATTCTGGCTGTTGCTATTGCTGCAATTGGTGACGCTGGTGGTGGTCTTTTTTCTTTTAATGGACTTAGGTCTACTTCGCTTTTCCTTCTTCTTCTGCTGCAAGGCCATCAACACTTTCATGCTCGTAATAGGATCGAGAGCAGCGTATGGTTTATTCTCACTGACTGGTGAAGCAGTTTGTTGATGTGGAACTAGGCCAAAGCATTCAAGAAAATTGGATTTCATGTCATTTATCTTAACGCCGCTATCTTTTGTCGAAGTGTAATCATGTTCAGGCTTCGGTCTGTACAAGAACTGTGCGTGAAGACTTTCATGAGTTTTCAGGATTTCAATAGGACTTAAAAATCCGCAGACTGAGCACATCTCATAGGGCGACGGTGGATTCAACACCGCATTGGCAAAACTGCTGTTATTCACCAAGCCTGGTGCACCCTTGATCATATAATCCTTTTCGTGGCTCTTCAAATGCCTTTTGAATTTTCCTGGCTGATCAAACCTTTGTCCACATATGCCGCACCATTGCTCACGGGTCTCCTTATGCGTTCTTACGTGGGCTTCTAGGCACCATGCCAGCTGGAATTTTTTCCCACAGACGTCACAAGAGATTAGTTTTTTAGCTCTCGTAACTCTACCGGATTGAGGTAGGGTTGAGACGGGTGCTGGTGAAGTGCCATCGCTGGTAAAGGCAATTCTCCCAGCACCATCATGACTCGCCGCCGAATTGCTCTCACACATCTGAAACAAAAGACAAAGGTCACGCGCATGACACCCGTGTCACGAGTGTACTCACAAAGGCATACTTAAGGTGACATAAGATTCATATATACTGCAACTAATTATACCAGAACTCCACAATATTGCAGTTCCTATCATGTACGATTTTACCCTCTTATCCACCCAAGTAATATTTTGTTTCTAAACAACATGACTAACTACCTCCAATTTCCTAATGTTACCCACCCAATAGGCCTTTCTGTATATACGCACTAACAATATAATGATGGCACCACACGTTCACTCCACTATTCACAACACTCGCAATCTCCATATAAGATTGTAATATAATTTCTGTACGAGGGCCCGTCAAAAAGTTTTGAGAATGGACACTTTTTTACAAAAAACTACGTAAAATAGTCTTCATTAAAAGTACAGTATAGTACTATTAATGGCACTTATAAGTGAACGTCATTATCTCTCATGCTAAAATTACAATGTTAACTAGTTACCCAGGAAAGCTTCATTGAGTCTAAGTACTGCATTTTCAGAAAGGTCCCATTGCATTGAGATGTTTGTGTGAGTGGAACCCAGAGAGACCCCACCTTGCATATTGGGAAATAACACAACTCCACACAGATGGATTCAACCCACAAGCTCAAAGCATTCCCTGTTCAACAAAGTACTCAGTGTAATGTTTAATATAATTTATTTGGTGATATATAGTATCGTAATTGTATAGTGAATCTACAGCAGTGTGGTATACAGTAGGTTTGGTAAAATAATACATAGTGTAATATTACAAGTCTAATATTATTATAATCTAACGTATAGGGTAGTGTATAGTAACTCAGTGTATAATTCAATGTTGTGGTCTGTCTATGCCAGTTTATAATAAAAAATATTATTTGGAGGCATATTATAATATTTTTTGCGACATAGAAGTGTAATGTATAATAACTTATTGTTAGTAGCTCAGCTTAGTGGAGAATATATTGAGTACATTGATTATATTGATGTAGTTTATATTTAGTTCTTTCACATCGGTTTATTGTATGATAGTTGGGTAGTTGCAGTTCTTTAGCATCAATATACTAAATGCCTCTGTTGATATGTAAACTCTGACTTTAACATAGCTACTTCCGTGACCAGTTACATGCTAATTCCTCACATTAACATCATGCTAATCTCCCAGTTACATGCTAATTTCTGACTTTAACATCCTGCTAATCTATCACATTAACACAGCTACTTCAATGCTAAATTATTCTGTTGATATGTAAACTCTTTTGGCAAGGCGCTCTGCTCCTCCCACCCAGCTTAAAATACGCTGCCAAGCTTAGCAGTGTTCATTGGAGCGCTGTCTTTCCAACAGTTCTGTTTCTTCACCTGAGGACGGCTGCTTGTGTTGTGGCCGAAACGTCGTGAGAATTAAATTTTATTATGTTTTATTTTATTATTTCCCTTCTACGTGACTTTACCGAAAGAACCAAGAAGATGAATCTCTGCAGTCACGAAAGCTTTAAATCGAAATTTATTCAAATCAAGTTGTTTTCTTTTTACCACAGTACTTTATGGAATCCTCAAGAATAAATGCATTTTTAGAAGTATTAAACTACACTTTAAGATGTGTGAGAATGTAATTCTGCAGATGCAAGCACAGGCAAACTCGTATCTGCATATACAAGTTTCTGGGCCTCCTCACTTCACCAAACCCGCATTGACCGGCATGGTGAAGTATGGTTAAACAACTCCCACGAACGGCATGGTGTGGGGGAGGCCTCTATCAAAACGCTGGATCGACAAAGGGCTGATACATGTCACGACATTGTACGTTAAGATCGTTCTCTCGTCAGCACAAGCCGTCTATGTGGACAATAGAGGGCACGACACACGTGTACACGATGGTTGTGTGCGTATATTCAGCGTGTGTATCACGTCATAATTATACAAGGTCGCGATTATGCTCAAAACGAACCAAATGTATAACATCACGAATAACTTTGGAGGTCTCCAGAGCCTGAACAACATTTGAAGTAGACACTGACCCTTGTCACGAGTTCTTATGAACTATAAACTAAACTATAAACTATTTCTATTTAACCAGGTAAGGCCCACTGAGCTATATAACTCTTATCAGAAGCGACCTGGACACAAATGATAGCTCAACGAAAGTGGCTTATCATGTGGACATTTATAGCAGTCAAGTACTCTAAACTCACGTTTCTAAATGTGGAGGGGAAAACCGAAGGACCAGGAGAAGAATCTACGCGACCACAGGGGAAAAAAATTAACAAATACAGAGCAGGCGTCAGGGTCTCGATGGAACCTCCACGCTGCTGTAGGCCTAGCGAGGTAGTTAACATCTCGACACCGCGGCGCCCCTTATTAAAAGCTTAGCCATGTCTAGCAAGGTTATTGACTCATTTCACTCGACTCACGGCACCACAAGTAATGTATTAAACAAATAAAACAATAATAAAGTAGAGAGGCGCTACTTACATTTAACAATGTTGTTGTTAACTTTAAAAGGAGCGCGCTTCCCTCTGGCTTGCAGTCCGGCGTTCGCGGTCTCCACTTCCTGGATAAGCCACGCCCGTCGCGGCTATGCCCCGCCCACTGTCGTGCAAGCCACGCCCCCGCGGATCGGGCCAAGCTCATCCCACGGTGAAAGCCCCACAATCGGAATCTTTATTTACAGACAGTCCTCGACTTACGAACGCCCAAATTACAAACAGCCGCCCTTCAGAACCAACTGGCATGAAATATAAATTATTTTATATCGCCTGAAAACGCGAACTCGCGCTTGTGAGTGAGTGCGCGTGCGTGAGTGTGAGCAGGGGGCACAGGTGGTGCATCAGCCAGTCATCTCAGTCATCTCAGTCAGTCGACCCGTGGCACCACCTGGGTCTGCCCCGTGACCTCCTGCCAGCGGGCGTTCGACACTTCACGTGGCCTCAAGGTGCACATGGCCTGGCACAAGCGTCGTGGTGACGTCACCGCCACTTAGTGGCGAATGGCGGTTGTTGTTGTTGTGAGACAGTGAGAGAGCGTGAGGTCGACTCAGCCTCAGATGAGTTCCTGGTGAGGAGTGGAGTGAACATCGCTACTGGGGGAGACAAAGGCGACCGTGGAGGAGAATCCTCCAGGTGCTCACTGATACACTCACCAACTTTGCCTCACCAATTACACCTCACCCACCTCACCACCCCAATTACACCTCACAAACCTAACCTCACCAATTACACCTCACCAATCACACCACACTCACCTCACTCACCAAACACCAACTCCACTAACCGCACAAATGGCACTCATCACACCTACTACACTCATCTCACCCACTACATTCACCACACCAACCACTACATTCACCAAACCAACCACTACATTCACCACACCAACCACTACATTCACCACACCACCCACTACGTTCACCACACCACCCACTACATTCACCAAACCAACCACTACATTCACCACACCAACCACTACATTCACCACACCACCCACTACATTCACCACACCAACCACACAGTCACCAGACTGACTGCACCCATCTCATCCACAGCACCAACCTCACTCATCTCACCAATCAAAACTCATCTCAACGACCGCAATTCACCACCTTCCATGCTGCCATCTACATCAGTGGCCAGCAGATGGCAGCATCTACAGGCCACATTCTTGGCCAGTCGATGGCAGCATGGAACGGAGGTTACCGAGCAATCTATAAACGTACGATATTTATTTTGGCTCTCTACAAGGCGTGAGATCTCAGGTAGGTCTGGTTACTCACACGTACACATTATTTGGTGAGGAATTGGCAAGACGTCCCAAGCAGAATCCTAAAAATTAGAGACTCAACAAGGCATCTGTGGATGAAGTCAGGCCCGTGTCTGTCTGCTCGATTATTTCATATCTGTCAACCCCTTATCAGGGCCGAGCTTATCACAGACCAATTCAGACTTTATTGGTCACCCCGTGCCCTTATAAATCTCAACGTAGTGAAAACGCGTTATCGTGTGAACACGCGGGACAGACCCAGGTGTTGTGGGTTAACTCCCCGAGATAAACTTTCTTCCAACTTTTATACGCCCGGCGCTGCGCCAATAATTGTTGTGAGTGTCGCTCCTCTGCCCTCTGTTGTTCATGGAGGGAGACTGCACCCCAGTGCCCAGTATCATCCTCCGCGAGCCTCTTCAAAATGCTGATCTTGACACCGCTGGAAGCAGTCATCGGCCTTGACCTCACCTCACAACAGTGCAATTTTAACAGCTCAACATCAAAACACAATGATGGGTCGCTTGCACCAATCGCACAACATCCCAGCATTGACTCTCAGCTGTTACTTGTGTAGAGGGGGTCACGTGTGTCACCATAATTGCCCTAATCCTACAACTCGTGCTGCGTAATATTTTCCTTGCCATATTACCTGTGACACACATAATGAGGACAACCGGTAAGTCAAATGAAACCAGAGGTGGGAAACCTGTTCTTTATAATATTTTAAATAGGCAATTTGAACACGACTTTTAGAAACACCGATGCAGCTATACACGTGCCACATTATCCAGAAATTCAGTTGATACTAATAGGGTTTATTTGCCAGTATTGTACATAATTTAAATTACATTTGTTTGGGCGGCAGGGTGGTGCAGTGGTCATGCTCGTGCATGACATCTTCTGAAGGACTGCCTGGCTTCGCTTTCCTCATTCTGGTCCCTTTCTCTGTATGGGTTTACTCCCATAGCAAAACAACAACATACAATGTAACTGGTACTAGCCAAACATCCAAATTACTCCTGCGAAAAGTTGTCAGGCCCCTCCTGAACAAGAGTCTTGAGACTCAGTGAGATTGCTTGTGTGGCGATCGAAACGTCGTGATCCATTATTATTTTTTCTACCTACGTGACTTTACCGAAAGAACCAAAGAGTAAGGATTCCTGCAGTCACGAAAGCTTGAAATCAAGATTAATGAGTGTTTACATGTGGGAGGAAATCGGAGCACCTGGAGAAATCCAAGCAAATGGGGGGGGGGGGGGGGGGGGCAACGCTCTATCACAAATCTACAGATGGAACAGGCGGAGTCCACATTATTCCACACTGCCTTCTCTACCTCCTTGACGACCAAGATTCATATTCTTGGTTCTTTCGGTAAAGTCACGTACATTTGAAAATAAAAAGAAAATAATTAAATGGAAATCATGAATTGTTATTATTATATTTTGATTTAAAGCTTTCGTGACTGCAGTGATTCATATTATTGGTTCTTTCAGCAAAGTCACGTAGAAGGGAAACAATAAAATAAAATAAATATTTTTTAAAATATTATTTTAAATTTTACTTTTCTTTTATTATTTATATTTTCTATCTACGTGACTTTACCCAAAGAACTAGAAATATAGCGTGTAGATTCTGCCAATTTAAAAATACAAAAAAATAAATGGAAAATAATAAAAGCTTTTATTATTTTCAATTTATTATTTTAAAATCAAAATTTTGTTTCATTTTTTTTATCTCTGTGACTTTACCGAAAGAACCAAGAATATGAATGTGGGTTTTTTGCTTTTATTATTTTCCATTTCACACTTTTTACTTGATTTGATTTGATTATTTTTTTTATTTTCTATCGACGTGACTTTACCGATAGAACCAAGAATATGGCGTGTAGATGCTGCCAATTTAAAAATTTAAATAGATTGAAAATAATAATCAAAATCCAGATTCATATTCTTGGTTATTTCGGTAAAGCCATGTAGGTTGAAAATAAAAATAATAAAATAAAAAAACAAAAGATAAATGGAAAATAATGAAAGCTTTTATTATTTTAAATTTATTATTTTAATTTGTCATTTTTTTAAATTGGCAGAATCTACACGCCATATTCTTGGTTCTTTCGGTAAAGTAACGTAGATTTGAAAATGAAAATAATAGAATTAAATGAAAAAATACTAAATCATGAATTATTATTTTTTTACTTTTCTTTATTATTTATATTTTACCCAAAGAACCAAGAATCTGGCGTGTAGATGCTGCCACCTGCCAACGTTGTTGGCCACGAGATGGCAGCATCTACACGCCATATTATTGCTTCCTTCGGTAAAGTCACGTAGAAAGAAAATAATAATAAAATAAAAAAATGAAAATTATTAAAGCTTTTATTATTTTCAATTTATTATTTGTATTTTTAAATTAAATTATATTATTTTAAAATCTACGTGACTTTAACGAAAAAAACAAGAATTCGGCGTGTAGATGTTGCCACCTGCCGGCCACCAACGTGGCGTGTAGATTCTGCCAATTTAAAAATTAAAATAATACATTGAATATAACAAAAGCTTAAATAATATTAAAAGCTTTTATTCAATTGATTATTTTAAAATTGTATTTTTTTTATCTCCGTGACTTTACCGAAAGAACCAAGAATATGAATGTGGGTTTTTTTTGCTTTTATTATTTAAAATTTCACATTTTTATTTGATTTGATAATTTTTTATTTTCTATGGACGTGACTTTACCGAAAGAACCAAGAATATGAATTCCTGAAGTCACGAAAGTTTTAAGTCACAATCTACACCCAACAATGGTGGCCAGCAGATGGCAGCATCTACACGCCAGATTATTGCTTCCTTCGGTAAAGTCATAATACTGGTAGGAACGAAGTTGTAAACTGAGTGTACCAGCCTGCAATAGATTAATGTGTCCGTCCGTCCCCTTTCAATACTTTAACGAAGTGAAATCTCGTGCTGTTGGGTGTAAAATCAACAATAGGCAGCGCAGAGACTTGCCCTACCAGCCCACCCTGCAGGGACCTGTTAATAAAATTAAAATAATAAATTGAAAATAATAAAAGCTTTTATTTTGAATGTATTATAAAATAATAAAAGCATTTATTATTTTCAATTTGTTATTTTTATTTTATTTTTTTGTATTTTAAAATTTCAAATAATAAATTGAAAATAATAAAGCTTTTATTAGTTTAAATATTATAATTTATATTTTTAAATTAAATTTAATTATTTTTATTTTCAAATCTACGTGACTTTACCTGAAGAACCAAGAATATGGCGTGTAGATTCTGCCAATTTAAAAATTAAATAATAAAATTTTAATAATAAAAGCTTTCATTATTTCAATTTTCTTGTATTTTTAATTTAAAAAGCTTTTAGTATAGCTTTTATTATAATATCATAATATTATAATCAAAGCTTTTATTATAATAAAAGCTTTTATTATTTTAGGATTCTCCTCCACGGCGGCCTTTGTCTCCCCCAGTAGCGATGTATACGACACACCGCACCAGGTACTCATCTGAGGCTGAGTCGACCTCACACTCTCTTACTGTCTCAAAACAACAACCGCCATGCGCCACTAATTGGCGGTGACGTCACCACGACGCTTATGCCAGGCTATGTGCACCTTGAGGCTACGTGAAGTGTCGATCGCCGGCTGGCAGGAGGTCACGGGGCAGACCCAGGTGCCACTGGTCGACTGACTGAGATGACTGAGATTACTGGCTGATGCACCACCTGTGCCCCCTACTGTGCCAACTTGCTGAGCTTTAGCCACCCGACGCTCCGCTCGTTTTTCTGAGCGTCGCTCCTCCGCCCTCCGTTGTTGTCGGAGGGCGACTGCCTCCAACTGCCCAGTAGAGACACCGCTGGTACCAGTCATTGGCAAGTCCACTCAGCTCCACATCCTCCTGTACCACATCACTCCATCTCTTCTCTAGTCCGTGCCACGCCCGTTTAGCTCCCTCGATCAGGCCGAACAAAAGCTGTTTGGGCATGCGGTGATTGGGCATGCGGGCTACATGGCCCAACCAACGCAGCCTTGCCTGCTGGAGGAGCTCACCGATGGGACTTTGTCCAGATCTTTCGAGGATTTGTGAGCTCACACAATCCAGCCTGATTAAACCCAGGATTGATCGTAGGCAGGCCAGCCTAAATGTTTCTAACCGGTGAAGATGCTGCATTAGGGGGGTCCACGTTTTGCAAGCGTAGAGAAGGGACAGAATGACTGTGGCCGAGAAGAACCGAAGCTTCATGCGGAGCGACAGACCAGGTAGCTTCTACACAACGTTACACAACCGATGAAAAGATAATGCCGCTCGACTAATTCGGAGTGAGACCTCTGCTGTTAAACCGGAGCCGATCATGAGCACACTGCCCAGGTATGGAAAACTCTCCACTCTCTCCCCAACTGCCCCATCACCGATTGGGAGTTGTGGGGGTAGAGTGCCCGATGGCACAAAATACCCAGGCAGGTGCTTCGTTTTGGTGGGGCTGATGGTAAGGCCCCACCTCTTAGTGGCACACTCCAGTTTCAGCAGCAGCGCCTCCAACTCCTCCTCTGAATGAGCAGCAATTACCAGGTCGTCGGCATACATAATGTGGTTGACCAATAGGGAGACATCCCTTGACCGCACCTGGGCATCGATCAGCCTCCCATTGTATCTGTACCAGACGTAAATTCCTCTGGTACAGCTACTGAAGGCTTCACGAACTATGTGGTCGAAATAGATGTTAAATAATGTTGGAGCCAGAGGACATCCCTGTCGCAGGGAATGGCTCTGACTCCCGGCTATGTAGTTTTACTCGGGTCTGCTCACCATCATGAAGGTCCTTAATGAGTGTGAGCAGAGGGTCAGGGACTCTGAAAGCACGAAGAACAACCCAGAGCCCAGGCCTACTGATGGTATCATAGGCCTTAACCAGGTCAATAAAGCAGAGATGCAGGTCTAGTTGGAATTCCCTCCACCTCTGCTGTAGCAGACGGACAGAAAATATGACATTTTTGCAGGACCGCCCTTTCTTGAAACCGCATTGGGGCTCCGCAAGCTTCTCCTTAGCGTACCTAGCAAGGCGATGTTGAATAATCCTTGCCAGGACCTTTCCCGGCACACTGAGGAGTTAGATGCCCCTGTAGTTGTTACAGTCTGTGCGGTCCCCCTTCTTAAAGAGGGGGACCGCCAGGGCATCCTTCCAATCCTGCGGAACCCGTCCAGTGGCCCAGACTGTTGTTATGATGTCATGTAGGGCAGTCTGCGCACAAACGCCACCCTCCCTCAGCATTTCGCTTTGGAGATTATCTCTGCTCGGTGCCTTTCCTGTTCTCGGACTCTGGATCGCCCTCAGTACTTCCTCAACGGATGGTACCTCAGCCAGCCACTCACAGAGGGTGACATCCTCCTCCAATATTTGAGGCACCGCATCCTCAGCAGGGTCATCCCCACTTTGTCCCATGATGTTTTCCAGGCTGAGGGATTCCCCCTCCCCCAGGACCTCACAGAAATGCTCAGCAAATCTGCAAACCTGTCGCTGGCGGTCGGAGATTGGATCACCCTTCGTTCCCCTAATGATGGTGTAGTGGGTAAATTGACGAAGAAACTTCTGATGAGGCAACACGATATTTATTGTCTTGGCCCCTTTTTGGGCCATGGACATTAGCCCTGGCGTGATAGCACTTCCGCCCCCTATTGACGATAAGGGGAAGCTACCAGCCCACAGAGTGGTGAGTGACGATTACCCCTACAATGGTAATAGGTGTGGCGCTGTAGGTTACTTTTTTAATGGAGTTAAATAGGGATTTGTGATCGCGGGCCATTGAGGCAGACTCCATCTCCTCAGCAACCCGCGACCACCACCCATCCTTGCAGCGCCTCACGTCTCTCCGAACCTCCGAGCGAAGGCTGCGGTAAGCCTCCTCATTCTCTGACGTGGGATGCTGTAGACGATTAAAGTGGGCCTGTTGCTTTTTCTCAACCATCCTGAACGCCTCCTCTGTCGGCCAAGGTCTCTGGGGAGGTCTGGACCACGTACACAAAGCAGCCATTGCAGCTGCATGAGTCACAGACCTAAACCTCGCCCATGTACCCTCGACATCAGGAGGAGTGGGGGACGATGCTGTCTCACTCACACTCACTCACAGCGCGAGGCCGACTCATTACATCTTGCGGAGGATCGCGCTGCTGAACAAAAAAAGTTCCGCGGTTTCAGTTTGCAAGCGCGAGTTCGCGTTTTAAGGCAATGGGGGCCGTCCATAAATGACGTCACGCACCTGGGGAGGGGGGGGGGCAGACATTTGTGACGAGGGGGGGGGGTTGAGAAATGTGACGTCACGTCAAAATGCGCAACTTAAAATTAATATAGACAACATGTTCTACTTAGTTAAATAGACTTTTTAATAAATGTTTTCTCCTACAACATCAGAGTGCAGCGCCACATTAAATACAATGACAATAGTTTAAAGCAATTTGAAGCATGTTTTATTTTCAAAATGTAAATATGGTTTTGGGGGGGGGCAGAGCTTTGTGACGTCAGTGAGCTCCGCGGCGGGAGCGAGCTCCGCGGCGGGAGCGAGCTCCGCGGCGGGAGCGAGCTCCGCGGCGGGAGCGAGCTCCGCGGCGGGAGCAAGCTCCGTAACGGGAGCGAGCTCCGTGGCGGGAACGAGCTCCGTGGCGGGAGCGAGCTCCGTGGCGGGAGCGAGCTAAGTGGCGGGAGCGAGCTTCGTGGCGGGAGCGAGCTCCGTGGCGGGAGCAAGCTCTGTGGCGGGAGCGAGCTCCGCACCCGAACGCGTTGGCACGGCCATCTTTTGGATCGCTAACACGGCTGCTTTTGTCACACGTGGACATCCTACCACCGGCATGACTGCATCGACTTGCTCATCTCTCATTGCCTTCAACATGATATTCTCATTGACTTCGTTCATGTACTTTTACATGCTTTTCTCTTTAACTTTAACATGCCACTCTTGGTTACACATAGACTGACATTAACTTACTAATTTTTTCATTAACTTTTACATGCTTCTCTCATTAAAACACATTCTCTCTCTCTCTCTCTCCCACCAGCCGTTCTTATGCTAAGTTCATTAACTTTAACATACCACGCTATTTATTACACGTAGACTGACATCGACTTGCTCATCTCTCATTGACTTTAACATGATATTCTCATTAACTTCGCTCATTGACTTTGACATACTTTTCTCATCAACTTTAACATGCTATACTTGGTTACACATAAACTGACATTAACTTGCTATTTTTTTCACTAACTTTTACATGCATCTCTTATCAAAATACATATGCTAATCCTACATGCTAATCTGAACTCTTATGCGCTACGGAAGCAAATTAACTTTGCACTATAATCCAACATGCTCATCTAAGTTCATTTCCTTTAACATGGCACGCTATTTATTACCTTTACACTATAATACCCCATTAGCACTACTTTGGCTACCTTTGTTCTCAAAAACTTATATAAACTCTTGCTGGTAACAGCTTCTCTTCACAAGGCAGCAGACATCGTGCTGCTCGCAGCAGACATCGCGGCTGTCGCGATTTTCACCTGAAGACGATGGCTTGTGTTGCTATCGAAACGTCGTGATTTATTTTATTTTATTTCTACCTACGTGACTTTACCGAAAGAACCAAAGAGTATGGATTCCTGCAGTCGCAAAAGCTTCAAATCAAGATCGGTTTTAATTATTTATCGAGTGTGGGTAGAATCTGTGCAGAGTTGTGCTGTTTCCCCATGTGCAAGGTGGGGGTCTCTCTGGGTTCAACTCACACAGAGCCAAACGCTCATTAATATAATTGCCTAATATCTCATTGCAATGAGAAACTTCTGAAAAAAATCAGTCTTTAGACTCAATGAGGCTTTCCTGGGTAAATCGTTAATATTGTAATAATTAACATGAGGAATAATGAAGTTCACTTATGAGTGCCACGAAGAGTACTATACTGGACATTTAATTAAGAATATTTTACGTAGTTTTTTGGAAAAAGTGTCCATTCTCAACACTTTTTGACGGGCCCTCAAGCAGAAATTATATTGCAATCTTACATGAGGATTGGGAGTCAAGTGTGTCATGAATAGGGACTGAACGTATTGTGCTATAATTCGCTTGCTGTTGTGTATATACAGAAAGGATCTCTGGTGGGTAACATTTGGAAATTGGAGATAGTCATTGTTGTTCATATACAAAATCTTATTTGGGTGATGATTTGAAGCTTCTGTGACTGCAGAAATCCATACTCTTTGGTTCTTTTGGTAAAGTCACGTAGGTAGAAAAATTAAATAAAAAATAACATATAACGATGTTTCTATCGCAACACAAGCGGTCGTCCTCAGGTGGAAAAAAATAATCCGCTGCATCTCCGACCAGCGCCACCTAGCCAGTGAACTGGAGCACATATGAAGTGGGTAAATAATCGGCGGAGAACTTCTTGCGAGGCAACACGATATTTATTAACACTATTTTACAGGGTCCCTAACACAAAGGGGTAGCGGCCCCTTCACCCGATACCTGGGGAGGTATGGCCTCCGGACTACACGGGCCCTAACACTGGGAACCCGTTAATTCCCTGTCCTCTGGCTGGGGGCCCTAGGGGAGGCTATGCTGACCCGACCATGCCAGGGTCTTCGGGTCCTGACCACTGGCCTCACTGAGCTCCGACCCTTGGAAGGACGACGGAGCTTGGGGTCCAGGGTATTAACTTCAGCCCAGGTCTACAGTCTTCGGCTTGGAGATGCCTGAGCCGGACCCTTGAGAGGTCCGGCTTATATACTGGTTCGTGGCTTGCTCCGCCCTAGCCACGCCTCCCTTACAGAACTTTCTGGAAGGTGACATCATCCCCCAGTCCCCCCTCCCGGGGTCTGGGGAATGTGTCTCAGGATCCGCTTCCCAGGGATTGTCGTTGGCCCCTTGGGCCATAGTCATTAACAGTGGCGTGATAGCGCTTCCGCCCCCTGTTGACGAGAAAGGGGAAGCTACCCGCTAACAGGATGGGGAGTGCCGATTAATGCCTCTACACATACACCAAGCCCTCAAGATGAATGGATACTCAGACCGCACAATCCGCAAAGCTGTATCTCCAACCATGGGGAGACAACCTTCTGAGAATCCAATAAAAACAATCACCTTACCGTACATAGCACGTGTCACCAAAAAGATTTCCAAAATCTTAAACAAACACAAGATCCAGGTCCAATTCAATACAGTACACAAAATCCGTGATTTGATCCCACCTGTGAAGGATGTCATTCCTGACATGCAATACCCTGGTGTCTACAAACTAAGTTGTGTCCTGCGGCAGCAGTTACATTGGGGAAACGAAACGACATGTCTCGGACTGTGTTCGCGAACACAAGGCAGATTTGAAACACGGCAGAACCAATACCTCTGCCGTGGATGATCATTGTTATAACGCAGTGGGCTCGCACGATATTATTTTACCGAGACCAAGGTACTCTGCAAACCTTCGGGCTACCATCAAAGATTTGTCCATGAAGCCATCCAGAAAAATAAACACGGAGACAATTTCAACCGAGAAGATGGGTATAAGCTGAGCAATCATTGGAAGGACGTTATTAACCAAGCAAAGTCGTAACTTGCTGTGGCGCTCCCATTCTTCCCTGCCGTTTGGCTGTTATCTCCGACTCTCTGAGTTGCATTGCCCTGTTAGGTGCCTCTGCATTAATGGGCTGGGGTCTCACTAACATGGCCACCTCTGCTCCCTTAGCCTCGATGTATCGATGGTTCTGGCTGTGTGATGGGCTGTGTGTCTCACTGCGGTGGTTCTCTTGCGTGGACGTGCTTGCCTCTCACAGCGCAGTTGGCAGCGCCGCAGCTTGTGTTACACATAGACATGACATTAACTTGCTAATCTCCCTAATCTCTCTGCCTAATCTCTCCCATCAACACAGTGCTGATCTCCCATTAACACTGCTCTTGTGCCCATATGCGAGGACGATACTCTTATGCGGCGACGGAAGCTCATTTCATGCTAATCTTCTCCCTAATCTCCCCCATTAACACAACTGACGTGCTTGCATCCGGGAATGGAATTCCTTTCCAGCTCAGACCCCACCTGGTTGCCCTTCACCACGTATATAACCTCTTGTTTTAACAGCTCTCTCGCTGGTTCAGCAGTTCTACCGCTGGATTATTTTTTCCGCCTGACGACGAACAATTGTGTTGCGATCGAAATGTCGTAATGTTGTTTTTTATTTTATTTTTCTACGTACGTGACGTTACTGAAAGAACCAAAGATTACTTATTTGGGTGGATAAGGAGCAAAATAGTACATGATAGGATCTGCACTATTGAGGACTTCTGTTATAATGAATCTGTTATAATGAATCTTGTCACCTTATGTATGCCTTTGTGAGTCCACATATGACACAGGTGTAATGCGCTTGACCTTTGTCTTTTGTTTCAGATGTGTGAGAGCAACTCCGCTGCGAGTCATGGTGGTGCTGGGAGAATTGCCTTTACCATCGATGGCACTTCACCAGCACCCGTCTCAATCCGGTAGAGTTACAAGAGTGAAAAAACTCATCTCTTGTGACGTCTGTGGGAAAAAAATTCCAACTGGCATGGTGCCTAGAAGCCCACGTAAGAACGCACAAGGAGACCCGTGATCAATGTTGCGGCATATGCGGACGAAGCTTTGATCAGCAAGGAAAATTCAAAAGGCATATGAAGACCCACGAAAAGGATTACATGATAAAGGGTGCACCAGGCTTGGTGAATAACGGCAGTTTTGCCAATGCGGTGTTGAATCCGATAGAGTCACTAGAATCTGATAGTATCACTAGAGTGAGAAAACGAATCTCTTGCGACGTCTGCAGGAAAACATTCCAACTGGCATGGTGCCTAGAGTCCCACATGAGAATGCACAAGACCGGTGGTCAAAGCTGCAACATCTGCGATCAAAGCTTTGATCAGCCCTACAAACTCAGAAGGCATATGGAGACCCACGGAAATAACTCAAGGGGCGCACGTGGCATGGTGAATGACGGCAATTTTGCCAATGCGGTGTTAAAGGTGTGTCAGAGCTACTCGGATGCGAGTCATGGTGCTGGAAGAATTGCCTTTGCCATGGATGGCACCAGCAGCTCCAGCAGCAGCAGCTTGTCGAGTCCTGGTGGTGAGGAGGCAGAGTTGCAGACAATGCCACCTTCTGCAAAGGGCGCACCTGCGTGCAACGAAGTTATTGCTATCACAGCAACCGTGCATGGAACGAAGGCGCCTGCTGGGAAACGCCACGCCTGACCAGCGCCCGTCTCGACTCCACCTCACTCCCATAGTCACTAGAGTGAGAAAACAAATGTCTTGCCAAGTCTGTGGGAAAGCATTCCAACTGCCATCATGCCTAGAGTCCCACATGAGAACGGACAAAGAGACCCCTGACCAATGGCATCTGCGGTCGAAACTTTGATCAGCCAGGCAAATTCAGAAGGCATATGGAAACCTACGAAAAGGCCTATTGGATATTTCTTTGCTGTTCTATTACTGAAGCTATCAACAGAAGGTGTGTACCGGATTAATTGCACTTGTGGCAAATGCTATGTATGGCAAACAGGACGAATGATCAGCACGAGACTAAAAGAACACCACAGAAATATGAAATGCTCACAAATACAACTGTCAGCAGCAGCAGAACACGCGTGCCCACAAGGACACTCAATTGATTTTGATAATGTTGAAGTTCTGTGCAAAACTAGTTACTACGGGCCAAGACTAATTACAGAATCTATCGAAATTTAAAGAAATAAAAATAATTGTAATCGTTTGGATAGCTACCGACTTAGTGCTGCATGGAAGAGAATCATCAAATTACCGTTTGTACGGCTGTTTTAGTACACACAATGGACACTAAGTACAAGATCAATGGGCTAGCATAATGTGCATGTATAATGTATGTTGATTCATTAATCCCCCCCACTTTGCGCTCAAAGAGTGCACAAGTGTTGTCACCACATCTACGCCTCTATATAAGGAATTAAACAGGTGGACTTCTCCCAAATCTTGTGTTGCCTGATGAAGCTAGTTGTAATTACTGAAACGTCATACTCCGATGGTTAATGTTGTAGCTTGGCTCTCCAACACACCACACACCGGTGTGCTGTACTAGTGATGAATTGGCATGTTCTGTTTACGTGACAACCCTTACTAGTTGGCTGTCGGGTGGTGGCGGATTTAACGACATATTTACTTGATCCAACCCATAAAACCTGTATTATGGATATTTGTCGCGAAAGCCTACGTGTTAAACTGCCATGTATTTTTACGTCTATTGCTGTATTTTCTTACGTGCAATATATTTAATAAACCATCTTAATTTATTCATATTTTTGTTCATAGTTATATCATTGTTGCGCGTGCGGTGTGGTCAGTGGATATTGTTCAGTGGATCAAACCGAGACAAATATTTTTGCAGCAGCTGTGGCTGCACATTGCAACAGCGCATTCCGAATGGTGTAGAACGCATCGCCCAGAATCTGTATCTGTGTGCAAACACCAGGTATGGTTGGTAAGAAACACGTTTGGTTTTAAATGAATAGAACTCGAGCTTCAGCCATATTGTTCATTATAGACCCCACTTTGTAAGAATTAATCACGCAAACCTTGCGCCTGATTCATTTGAGTCGCTGTGCTCATGAGCAACAGGGCATTTGTGGCAAGGTGTTAATGTACCACAGATTAGCACGGTTGGCTACGTACACTGCGAAAGAAGTTCAACACATATTATTTGGGTCTTTCCGTAAAGTCACGTAGATAGAACAATAAAATAATAAAAATAAAGTGAATGAAAATTAAAATAAATCACGACGTTTCGATCACAGCACAAGCAATCGTCATCAGGAGAAAAATGATAACGATTGCTTGTGTTGCGATCGAAACGTCGTGATATTTTTATTATTATTTTGTATTCACTTTATTTTTATTATTTTACTGTTCTATCTACGTGACTTTATCGAAAGACCCAAAAAATATTAATTCCTGCAGTCACGAAAGCTTTAAGTCAAGATTCAAGCACAACACACTTTCATACATTGTGGAAAGCGAGTATCCTTGCACGTACAATGCACTGGACCGCATGTTCGTGTTAAGTGAGTCAGGGGCTTTGTCACTGCCTACCCCATGATATAAATAATCTCAGGGAATTAAATTGCAAGTGTGCAATCTCCCTTCCGGTGGGCATCGAGGATGAGTCATACCCTGGCTTGCCAGGAGGCAGTGGATCACAACTGTGGAATCCTTTCCATCTGCACGGGATAGAACGTTGCCCCCTTGCTCACATTCGTTCGTTTTCTGCGAGTGTACTGGTTTCCCCCCACATGTAAACACTCAGTAAGTGGCTGCAAATATCGGAATGTAAAGAGAACCGCAGATCTTGGGCGATTGTTGGGAGTGCCGGCTCACCGCCTGGCTGCTGTCTCCCCGCTCGTCTGTGGGAGACATATAGAGGTACTGAATTAAATTTATATTCTCTACATAACATGATTCCTATATACACAAAGCACTCACCGCGTGGAGTACAGCAAGTGATATTCCACGAAATAAAAAAGAAACGTACATGACCAAAACAGAAGCCAATGGGTACAGCTGTGCATACACGTACACACATATACACGATTCCTACTGATGGTTGGAACGATTCACCACTGCCAGAGAGTCAAGGAATTGTCATGATTCAGGATCATGAATGCAAACTGTCCCCGTTCTCAAATCTGAGTACGATTTAAAAGGTCATAGAACGCCTTTGTCGGAAGTAATTACTTCCCCATGTCACTGCGATGGGCAGATTCATGCCGTTGCAATCGGCTTACACATTCTCAGTAGACCCCTGATACGCAAGCGTACGCATGTGGGTTAACCCCTCCTCCCCCCCTCCATGCAAACATACTAAATGGATGCCCCCTAACAGCTACACCACCACTCCCCACACGAGACAAGCACGTGACTCTCGGTGTAAATGGAGCCGGAGCGCGAATAAACGTGCCGATGCCCCAAGTACAGTTGCCACCATTTCCACGACAGAGCAAACCCAGGCACATTTCCCAGCGAACCCAGGTCTATTGTTAAAACTGTGCAGTTCACGGTGATAAAATTCAACCATAGCCATACCTGGGGTACCAGATCTCGACACAAATCAATTCCTGCTGCCACCCGAACACTGTCCGGGGGTCAAACGCGGACAGGTGGCAGCCCCAGTCGTGAGGCCACATCTGCGCCGACTCACGGTAAATGTATGCAGGGCCAGCAGGAAGAGCCCCAGGATCTCGGAGCGCAGCCACTGGTTCCACGTGCTGTCTCGGTCCACGTCCTCGCGTGACAACGACGACACTTCAAAATCACCTGACCGGAAGGAGGGGGGTGGGAGGGAGAGTAAGAAGGTACAAAGGGGAACCTTCTAACTCTTTCACAGGGACGCGTTCTTCGCATGCGTCACCCTGCAGCCAACCTCTCTGCTCTCGTGTGTGAACGTGGGTCAGTTTGGTTTAATCGTTCAGAATGAATGGGGCATGACCCTGGCCCTTGTGCAACTTATTATTTTCCATGAGATAATACCAAACACATCATTCATGTGTGTGTGTCTGTGGCCTGCATGCAAAACCTACATTCTCTCGAGTCATATATCGGGAGCAGTCACAGGTGGGAAAGCATTGCCGAATTCCTTGAAAGGCTCAACTCTCTCCAACTTATGTTGAAAGCATTTACAGTGAGGGAAAAAGTATTTGATCCCCTGCTGATTTTGTACGTTTGCCCACTGACAAATAAATGATCAGTCTATAATTTTAATGGTAGGTATATTTGAACAGTAAGAGAGACAGAATAACAACAACAAAATCCAGAAAAATGCATGTAAAAAATGTTCTAAATTGATTTGCATTTTAATTAGGGGAATAAGTACTTGACCCCTCTGCAAAACATGACTTAGAACTTGGTGGAAAAACCCTTGTTGGAAATCACAGAAGTCAAACGTTTTTTTGTAGTTGGCTACCAGGTTTGCACACATCTCAGGAGGGATTTTGTCCCACTCCTCTTTGCAGATCTTCTCCAAGTCATTAAGGTGTGGAGGCTGACGTTTGGCAACTCGAACCTTCAGCTCCCTCCACAAATTTTCTATGGGATTAAAGTCTGGAGACTGGCTAGGCCACTCTAGGACCTTAATGTGCTTCTTCTTGAGCAACTCCTTTGTTGCCTTGGCCGTGTGTTTTGGGTCATTGTCATGCTGGAATACCCATCCACGACCCATTTTCAATGCCCTGGCTGAGGGAAGGAGGTTATCACCCAAGATTTGACGGTACATGGCCCCGTCCATCGTCCCTTTGATGCGGTGAAGTTGTCCTGTCCCCTTAGCAGAAAAACACCCCCAAAGCATAATGTTTCCACCTCCATGTTTGACGGTGGGGATGGTGTTCTTGGGGTCATAGGCAGCATTCCTCCTCCTCCAAACACGGCGAGTTGAGTTTATGCCAAAGAGCTCCATTTTGGTCTCATCTGACCACAACACTTCATTCAGATGTTCATTGGCAAACTTCAGACGGGCATGTATATGTGCTTTCTTGAGCAGGAGGACCTTGCGGGTGCTGCAGGATTTCAGTCCTTCAAGGTGTAGTGTGTTACCAATTGTTTTCTTGGTATGGTGCCAGCTGCCTTGAGATCATTGACAAGATCCTCCCGTATAGTTCTGGGCTGATTCCTCACTGTTCTCATGATCATTGCAACTCCACGAGGTGAGATCTTGCACGGAGCCCCAGGCAGAGGGAGATTGACAGTTATTTTGTGTTTCTTCCATTTGCGAATAATCGCACCAACTGTTGTCACCTTCTCCACAAGCTGCTTGGCAATGGTCTTGTAGCCCATTCCAGCCTTGTGTAGGTCTACAATCTTGTCCCTGACATCCTTGGAGAGCTCTTTGGTCTTGGCCATGGTGGAGAGTTTGGAATCTGATTGATTGATTGCTTCTGTGGACAGGTGTCTTTTATACAGGTAACAAGCTGAGATTAGGAGCACTCCCTTTAAGAGTGTGCTCCTAATCGCAGCTCGTTACCTGTATAAAAGACACCTGGGAGCCAGAAATCTTTCTGATTGAGAGGGGGTCAAATACTTATTTCCCTCATTAAAATGCAAATCAATTTATTACATTTTTGACATGCGTTTTTCTGGATTTTTTTGTTGTTATTCTGCCTCTCACTGTTCAAAAAAACCTGCCATTAAAATTATAGACTAATAATTTCTTTGTCAGTGGGCAAACGTACAAAATCAGCAAGGGATCAAACACTTTTTTCCCTCACTGTATGCATTAGTTCTGCCCGTACCTCTTTGTGCCTGTGTAGTGGGCAGGCAAGTGTGGTGGAGCAGCAGGTCCAGCACACGGGTTGTCCAGCAGAGGAGAGGAACTCCCCGTGGCCGTGGCCGGGGAAGCAGAGGTCGGTGGCGCTGGGAGCGGCGTCAGTTGAGCGGCGTCTGTGGGAGAAGGCACAGGCCTCTGCTGAAGATTATCATCCGCAGACACATCACACGGCTTGCCGGACACGTCACACACTCGGCCCTGTGATTGTGGAGGTGAGACAGGTTCGCGCTTGGCAACGAATGGCTTGTCGCTGGACAAACATCGACGGCAACATCGGGAGAACGCGGCACGAACTCGTGCAGAGTTTCTGGCACCATATGAATTTACACTCCTTGTAGGTATGTACGTTGAACCTCGTTCGCGCCATACGTCAGCCAGCCGTGCTAATCGGAGGTGCAGATGGATGCAATTGAAGGACGTGGAGCAGAGGTGTCAAAATGAAAAAAATTATTGATACAGAAATTACACAAGTCCAGGGGACTTCACCAAGGCCGTGTTATCCCAGACTCTGACAGAGCACAAAGGAAAATTGGCAATGACAAAAAATGGCTTCATAACTTTCATTGTCAGATGGCACACTTGCATCTTCAGTCTTCAGTCGGCGTCAGTAATTGAAGAATGCACGCATGATGCGTGACACCAACTAAAATGGCATCGATGCTGACTAATCACATCCTCTCCAAGATGTGGAACTCAAGAGACGAGGATAGCCTCTTCCAAACAGGACTACCCTTGACAATTGAGTTGTCGCCTGGGTAAAAATAAAATGAACTAGTAGATTTCAACTTGAAAATCCAAACCATCGCACCAACAGTAATGGACGGAATCCTAAATGAGGCGCACACTGCAGTAGCTTCAGGTGGACTCTGGTACCTGCTTTAACGTCTGTGTGAGAAGCATCTTCTCCCACTGAAATTCAAACAAAGTTGACAGTTAGACAGGACATGTTTTAAAACATCCGCAGTAAAATTCAAGTATGTATACCATTAAAGTAAACTATTTTTTATTTACCAGGTAAGGCCCATTGAGAGCTATTAAGCTCTTTTTCAGAAGTGACCTGGCCACAAGTTATAGCTTAACGAAGTAGCTTATCACGTGGAAATTTATAGCAGCCAAATACTCTAAACGCATTACTTACAAATAGCTCACAAAGCGGTTATCCTCCCACTACCCTTGGGTTACCTCCTGTCCCGGTCCAGCCGAGACAGTCTGTGAATTGGCATCTGTGTTTGGGTGACATGAATTAATTTGTACCGAGATCTGGTACCGGTACTGTGCTGAACTTTACTACTGCATGGTTGTTGACAGACCTAGACCGACTGAAACATAGGTCTGGGTTTGATCTCCATAGTGGAAAAGGTGGTAACCCGAAAACTAACCCAAACCCTTCCACATTCAACGATAAACACTTCTAAAACCGAGTTCGCTCGGAAATGACCCCACTAAACCGCACGTATGTAAACATTTGACTTCAGTGGTTCCTCCGCCGCGTGCGAACGATGAAGTGCACGGCCTCTCGTGATGATGACCTCACACCCGCATGGCTGCACGAAAGGCGGTGCTGACGAGCATGAGGCAGGTGGAAGAGGCAAAACGAGGAGGCAAGATTAGAGTGCTGTAGTCGGTGGGGTATAGTGGGGCCTATTTCCTAATGATTGATTTATGTGGAAATGAAATTGGTCAAGTGCCCGTTACTTTGTAAACATTAGCATGTATCTACTTTAATACCAAGTCTGCAGGGGTGGGAAAGATGAGGTCTATTCATTCTGGTGGGCAAAGAGAATTTAGACACTCCAAGTTAAGTCTGGTGGCATACGGATAAAATGCACCTTACAAATGTAAATAATGATTATTAATCAATCTTCTTCTTCACTCCCACGGTGTTTCCAACCAGGGTTAGGCCATGTAATGATCTGACGTGCTGTACACTTGTACAGTGTTTCTGAATTATTGTATCATTATGAATTCAGTGCCCCTTCTGCGACCTTTCCCTAGATCCCCCTCTTGTGTATAACCTGGCCTGCTGACGTCAGGGCCGTAAGCCTCAGATCCTTTTCCCTGCCAGCAGCAGGCGCTATGCTGTTACATTACGATTCTATGCCACTACACAGGGACTCCTCTACTTACGAACATTCGACTTACGAACTTTCAGAGATATGATCAAACCTGTCCGTATGTCCAGTTTCCTGTTCGGACCGAGAGTCGCAAGTTCAACCACCGCACAATAGGTGGTGATGGTGGCATCTACATCTGCAGAACGTGAAGAACCAGAGGCAACTGTTAAAGCCATTCCCCGTGTTTAGTGTACAAGTCGTAAAACGTGTTTGAAATCGACGGGAGTAAAGTTGGACTCACGAACAAATCGACTTACGAACAGACCTATGGAACCGAACTCGTTTGTACGTACAAGAGTCTGTATATGGTGGTCACTCTGAACAACACAGACCCAGCCTCCTTTTTACTATTTTTGGTCCATTAGGACATTACCAGATGCATCTTTCTGTGATAACGACCACACAATACACATTAGACGTGTCACAACAGGTCACGTTTAATAGTCTAAACTTGTCTGGAGTAAGTCGCATACGGAAGACATTTCTGCACATTTGCAGAATTACATGTCTATGACAAAGGAACCAAGTGTATTGCATTACAAGGGGTGCTTGATCATGTGTGGATGCAGATTCCCGCAGCAATAGAGGGAATAGGTTGTTCGCAGCGCCACTGATTAATCAGAATCAGAATCTTTTTTATATCCTGGAGGAATCCGATGAGCTATGAAGATCTTTTTCACATATGTCCAGTAGGGGAGGGTCAGCGAGCTATTTCCAAAACCGATGAGAGGCAAGATGGAGAAAATGTAAGCAAATTGCTAAAAATACAAAGTACATACATTCCTGCCAATTTGTCAACAAATGCAAGCTTGGGCAAGGTAGCAACACAACAACCACAGCTCCAGACCACGACAAGACTCCACAAAGTCCCTCAATTGCATTGCATTAAAATTGAACGTTTAATGAGCGATATTTGAAATAGCGTTACCAAATGACAATATTCCCTTCGAATACCTGACTAATGAATGAGGCTAAGACGCTTGCAGTAATGTTCAAATATGCATCACAAGCGATTCAGAAGTGGTAGGCCTCACGTGACCACAGGGCACCACAGTGGCAATATGTTAACTACCTCGCCTGGTACGCAGGAGGCCGTGGATTCAATCCCGACACTGTCGCCTGCTGTATATTTTGAGGTTGCATGTCTCTTTCACTACATTTAGAATAAACATCACGCGTTTAGAGTATTTGGCCTCTATAAATTTCCACGGGATAAGCCACTTCGTTGAAGATAACATTTGTGATAGCCAGGTTGCTTCTGAAAAATAGCTCCATAGCTCAGTGGGGCCTCAAACTGGTAAAATAAAAAAATATAGTTTATATTCTTGGTTCTTTCGGTAAAGTCGCATAGAAGGGAAACAATAAAATAATAAAAATATAAAATAATAAAATTCTCACGACGGTAAAGTCACGTAGATAGAACAATAAAATAATAAAAATAAAGTGAATACGAAATAATAATAAAAATATCACCACGTTTTGATCACAACACAAGCAATCGTCATAATTTTTCTCCTGATGACGATTGCTTGTGTTGTGATCGAAACGTCGTGATATATTTTACTTTTTTATTCACTTTATTTTTATTTATTGTTCTATCTACGTGACTTTACGGAAAGACCCAAAGAATATGTGTTGAACTTCTTTCGCAGTGTACGTAGCCAACCGTGCTAATCTGTGGTACATTAACACCTTGCCACAAATGCCCTGTTGCTCATGAGCACACCGACTCAAATGAATCAGGCGCAAGGTTTGCGTGATTAATTCTTACAAAGTGGGGTCTATAATGAACAATATGGCTGAAGCTCGAGTTCTATTCATTTAAAACCAACGTGTTTCTTACCAACCATACCTGGTGTTTGCACACAGATACAGATTCTGGGCAATGCGTTCTACACCATTCGGAATGCGCTATTGCAATGTGCAGCCACAGCTGCTGCAAAAATATTTGTCCCGGTTTGATCCACTGAACAATATCCACTGACCACACCGCACGCGCAACAATGATATAACTATGAACACAAATATGAATAAATTAGGATGGTTTATTAAATATATTGCACGTAAGAAAATACAGCAATAGACGTAAAAATACATGGCAGTTTAACACGTACGCTTTCGCGATAAATATCCAGAATACAGGTTTTATGGGTTGGATCGCGTAAATATATAAATGTGTCATTATGAGACCTCCTTTGCCAGTAGCAAGATATAGTAATAGATTTTTACCCTTTTATCTGGCACCAAAACTGACACCTTTATACAAGGAATCATGTTTGCAATAACCACAACACAAGCAATCAAAATGCAAACAAAAAGGGACAACTCTGATAATGATATACACTGTCCTTGAAGTTGATTGGTCCACACCCGAGACGGCTTTTCTTAGAGCCTAGTCTCCACTGGTGTTGATCCAGATGACACCAAAAGGCATACAACTCAAAAACAGCGCACTATCAGAGTATTGAGAGCTCGGGGTAAGCATTTACATTATGAGACCTCCTTTGCCAGTAGCAAGATATAGTAATAGGTTTTTTACCCTTTTATCTGGCACCAAACTGACACCTTTATGCAAACATGATCCCTTGCATAAAGGTGTCAGTTTTGGTGCCAGATAAAAGGGTAAAAACCTATTACTATATCTGGCTACTGGCAAAGGAGGTATCATAATGTAAATGCTTACCCCGAGCTCTCAATACTCTGATAGTGCGCTGTTTTTGAGTTGTATGCCTTTTGGCGTCATCTGGTCCAACACCAGTGGAGACTAGGCTCTAAGAAAAGCCGTCTCGGGTGTGGACCAATCAACTTCAAGGACAGTGTATATCACTATCAGAGTTGTCTCTTTTTGTTTGCATTTTGACTGCTTGTGTTGTGGTTATTGCAAACATGATCCCTTGTATAAAGGTGTCAGTTTTGGTGCCAGATAAAAGGGTAAAAACCTATTACTATATCTTGCTACTGGCAAAGGAGGTCTCATAATGTATATTCTTACCCCGAGCTCTCAATACTCTGATAGTGCGCTGTTTTTGAGTTCTATGCCTTTTGGCGTCATCTGGTCCAACACCAGTGGAGACTAGGCTCTAAGAAAAGTCATCTCGGGTGTGGACCAATCAACTTCAAGGACAGTGTATATCATTATCAGAGTTGTCTCTTTTTACTCATTGGTTTTTTCGGTAAAGTCATGTATGTAGAAATACCATAAAATTTTATTAAATTAAATAAATCACGACGTTGCGACCGCAACACAAGCGATCTTCATCAGGTGTAAAAAAACAACAAATAGCGAGGGAGCATATAGGGCGACACCAACGCAACACATAGAGAGCGCCAAACTGCACGGAGGTAAATACAACAAGAAGATGAGAGACGAGAATTCAACAAACCTAAGAAAAAATAACGTGATGCAAAACCAGTCAGGCCAACAACACAGTTAGACACTTGCCTGGCGGACCACGAATTGAAATTCGTTGAAATTCGTGGTCCGCCAGGCAAGTGTCTGCTTGTGTTGTGGTTATTGCAAACATGATCCCTTGTATAAAGGTGTCAGTTTTGGTGCCAGATAAAAGGGTAAAAACCTATTACTATATAAATGTGTCGTTAAACCCGCCACTGCCCGACAGCCAACTAGTAAGGGTTGTCACGTAAACAGAACATGCCAATTCATCACTAGTACAGCACACCGGTGTGTGGTGTGTTGGAGAGCCAAGCGACAACATTTACTATCGGAGTACGACGTATCAGTAATTACAACTAGCTTCATCAGGCAACAGCAAGATTTGGGAGAAGTCCACCTGTTTCATTCCTTATATAGAGGCGTAGATGTGATGACAACATTTGTGCGCTCTTTGAGCGCAAAGTAGGGGGGGGATTAATGAATCAACGTACATTATACATGCACATTATGCTAGCCCATTGATCTTGTACTTAGTGTCCATTGTGTGTACTAAAATATCCGTACAAACGGTAATTTGATTATTCTCTTCCATGCAGCACTAAGTCGGTAGCTATCCAAACGATTACAATTATTTTTCTTAATTTAAATTTCGATAGATTCTGTAATTAGTCTTGGCCAGTAGTAACTAGTTTTGCACAGAACTTCAACATTATCAAAATCAATTGAGTGTCTTTGTGGGCACGCGTGTTCTGCTACTGCTGACAGTTGTATTTGTGAGCATTTCATATTTCTGTGGTGTTTTAGTCTCGTGCTGATCATTCGTCCTGTTTGCCCTACATAGCATTTGCCACAAGTGCAATTAATCCGGTACACACCTTCTGTTGATAGCTTCAGTAATAGAACAGCAAAGAAATATCCAATAGTCCTTTTCGTAGGTTTCCATATGCCTTCTGAATTTGCCTGGCTGATCAAAGTTTCGACCGCAGATGCCATTGGTCAGGGGTCTCTTTGTCCGTTCTCATGTGGGACTTTAGGCATGATGGCAGTTGGAATGCTTTCGCACAGACTTGGCAAGACATTTGTTTTCTCACTCTAGTGACTATGGGAGTGAGGTGGAGTCGAGACGGGCGCTGGTCAGGCGTGGCGTTTCCCAGCAGGCGCCTTCGTTCCATGCGTGGTCGCTGTGATAGCAATAACTTCGTTGCACGCAGGTGCGCCCTTTGCAGAAGGTGGCATTGTCTGCAACTCTGCCTCCTCACCACCAGGACTCGACAAGCTGCTGCTGGAGCTGCTGGTGCCATCCATGGCAAAGGCAATTCTTCCAGCACCATGACTCGCAGCCGAGTAGCTCTGACACACCTTCAACACCGCATTGGCAAAATTGCCGTCATTCACCATGCCACGTGCGCCCCTTGAGTTCTTTCCGTGGGTTACTCCATATGCCTTCTGAGTTTGTAGGGCTGATCAAAGCTTTGATCGCAGATGTTGCAGCTTTGACCACCGGTCTTGTGCATTCTCATGTGGGACTCTAGGCACCATGCCAGTTGGAATGTTTTCCTGCAGACGTCGCAAGAGATTCGTTTTCTCACTCTAGTGACTCTATCAGATTCTAGTGACTATCGGATTCAACACAGCATTGGCAAAACTGCCGTTATTCACCAAGCCTGGTGCACCCTTTATCATGTAATACTTTTCGTGGGTCTTCATATGCCTTTTGAATTTCCCTGGCTGATCAAAACTTCGTCCGCATATGCCACACCATTGATCACGGGTCTCCTTGTGCGTTCTTACGTGGGATTCTAGGCACCATGCCAGTTGGAATTTTTTCCCACAGACGTCACAAGAGATGAGTTTTTTCGCTCTTGTAACTCTACCGGATTGAGGTGGGGTCGAGACGGGTGCTGGTGAAGTGCCATCGATGGTAAAGGCAATTCTCCCAGCACCACCATGACTCGCAGCGGAGTTGCTCTCGCACATCTGATACAAAAGACAAAGGTCACGCGCATGACACCCGTGTCACGAGTGTACTCACAAAGGCATACTTAAGGTGACGTAAGATTCATTACAACAGATTCATTATAACAGAACTCCTCAATAGTGCAGATCCTATCATCTACTATTTCACTCCTTATCCACCAAAATAAGTCCTCTTTGGTTCTTTCGGTAAAGTCACGTAGGTAGGAAAAATAAAATAAAAAATTATATATCACGACCATAAATGACGTCACGCGATTTTGGACGATTTTTAACCCCCCCCCCTCGTCACATGGCGTCACAAAAAGTCAGACCCCGCCCCCTCAAGTATGACGTCACAAAGCTCTGCCCCCCCCCCCAAACCATATTTTCATTTTGAAAATAAAACATGCTTCAAATCGCTTTAAACTATTGTCATTGTATTTAATGTGGCGCTGCACTCTGATGTTGTAGGAGAAAACATTTATTAAAAAGTCTATTTAACTAAATAGAACGTGTCGTCTGTATTTATTTAAAGTTGCGCATTTTGACGTGACGTCACATTTCTCAAACCCCCCCCCCCCCGTCACAAATGTCTGACCCCCCCCTCCCCAGGTGCGTGACGTCATTTATGGATGGCCCCCATCGCCTTAAAACGCGAACTCGCGCTTGCAAACTGAAACCGCGGAACTTTTTTTGTTCCGCAGCGCGATCCTCCGCGAGATGTAATGAGTCGGCCTCGCGCTGTGAGTGAGTGTGAGTGAGACAGCATCGTCCCCCACTCCTCCTGATGTCGAGGGTAAATGGGCGAGGTTTAAGCCTGTGACTCATGCAGCTGCAATGGCTGCTTTGTGTACGCGGTCCAGACCTCCCCAGAGACCCTGGCTGACAGAGGAGGTGTTCAGGATGGTTGAGAAAAAGCGACAGGCTCACTCTAATCGTCTACAGCATCCCACGTCAGAGAATGAGGAGGCTTACCGCAGCCTTCGCTCGGAGGTTCGGAGAGCCGTGAGGCGCTGCAAGGATGGGTGGTGGTCGCGGGTTGCTGAGGAGATGGAGTCTGCCTCAATGGCCCGCGATCACAAATCCCTATTTAACTCCATCAAAAAAGTAACCTACAGCGCCACACCTATTACCATTGTAGGGGTAATCGTCACTCACCACTCTGTGGGCTGGTAGCTTCCCCTTATCGTCAATAGGGGGCGGAAGCGCTATCACGCCAGGGCTAATGTCCATGGCCCAAAAAGGGGCCAACGATAAACCCTAGCAAACGGATCCTGGGACACATTCCCCGGGGCCCCGGGAAGGGGGAACCGGGGGATGATGTCACCTTCCAGAACGTTCTAGAAGGGAAGCGTGGCTAGGGCGGAGCAAGCCACGAACCAAAAGCCGGACCTTTCAGAGGTCTGGCTCAGTCATCTGCAAGCTGAAGAACGAAGACCTGGGCTGAAGATAGGACTCTGGACCCCAAGCTCCGTTGTCCTTCTAAGGGCCAGAGCTCAGTGAGCCCAGTGGTCAGGACCCACGGACCGGGTACGGTCAGGTCAAATAGCCTCTCCTATGGTCCCAGCCGGAGGAAGGGTAACGGGGTACCCAGTGATAGGGCCCTATAATCCGGAGGCCATACCTCCCCAGGGATCGGATAAAGGGACCGATATACCCTTTGTGTTAGGGACTTGTAAGGAAGACAATAAATATCGTGTTGTCTCATCAGAAGTTTATTCGTCAATTTATACCCACTACATCATTAGGGGAACGAAGGGTGATCCAATCTCCGACCCCCAGCGACAGGTTTGCAGATTTGCTGAGCATTTCTGTGAGGTCCTGGGGGAGGGGGAATCCCTCAGCCTAGAAAACATCATGGGACAAAGTGGGGATGACCCTGCTGAGGATGCGGTGCCTCAAATATTGGAGGAGGAAGTCACCCTCTGTGAGTGGCTGGCTGAGGTACCATCCGTTGAGGAAGTACTGAGGGCGCTTCAGAGTCTGAGACCAGGAAAGGCACCGAGCAGAGATGATCTCCCAAGCGAAATGCTGAGGGAGGGTGGCGTTTGTGCGTAGACTGCCCTACATGACATCATAACAGCAGTCTGGGCCACTGGACGGGTTCCGCAGGATTGGAAGGATGCCCTGGCGGTCCCCCTCTTTAAGAAGGGGGACCGCACAGACTGTAACAACTACAGGGGCATCTAACTCCTCAGTGTGCCGGGAAAGGTCCTGGCAAGGATTATTCAACATCGCCTTGCTAGGTACGCTAAGGAGAGGCTTGCGGAGCCCCAATGCGGTTTCAGGAAAAGGCGGTCCTGCAAAAATGTAATATTTTCTGTCCGTCTGCTACAGCAGAGGTGGAGGGAATTCCAACTAGACCTACATCTCTGCTTTATTGACCTGGTTAAGGCCTATGATACCATCAGTAGGCCTGGACTCTGGGTTGTTCTTCGTGCTTTCAGAGTCCCTGACCCTCTGCTCACACTCATTAAGGACCTTCATGATGGTGAGCAGACCCGAGTAAAACTACATAGCCGGGAGTCAGAGCCATTCCCTGCGACAGGGATGTCCTCTGGCTCCAACATTATTTAACATCTATTTCGACCACATAGTTCGTGAAGCCGTCAGTAGCTGTACCAGAGGAATTTACGTCTGGTACAGATACAATGGGAGGCTGATCGATGCCCAGGTGCGGTCAAGGGATGTCTCCCTATTGGTCAACCACATTATGTATGCCGACGACCTGGTAATTGCTGCTCATTCAGAGGAGGAGTTGGAGGCGCTGCTGCTGAAACTGGAGTGTGCCACTAAGAGGTGGGGCCTTACCATCAGCCCCACCAAAACGAAGCACCTGCCTGGGTATGTTGTGCCATCGGGCACTCTACCCCCACAACTCCCAATCGGTGATGGGGCAGTTGGGGAGAGAGTGGAGAGTTTTCCATACCTGGGCAGTGTGCTCATGATCGGCTCCGGTTTAACAGCAGAGGTCTCACTCCGAATTAGTCGAGCAGCATTATCTTTTCATCGGTTGTGTAACATTGTGTGGAAGCTACCTGGTCTGTCGCTCCGCATGAAGCTTCGGTTCTTCTCGGCCACAGTCATTCCCTCCCTTCTCTACGCTTGCAAAACGTGGAACCCCCTAATGCAGCATCTTGACCGGTTAGAAACATTTAGGCTGGCCTGCCTACGATCAATCCTGGGTTTAACCAGGCTGGATTGTGTGAGGAACTCACAAATCCTCGAAAGATCTGGACAAAGTCCCATCGGTGAGCTCCTCCAGCAGGCAAGGCTGCGTTGGCTGGGCCATGTAGCCCGCATGCCCAATCACCGCATGCCCAAACAGCTTTTGTTCGGCCGGATCGAGGGAGCTAAACGGGCGTGGCACGGACTAGAGAAGAGATGGAGTGATGTGGTACAGGAGGATGTGGAGCTGAGTGGACTTGCCAATGACTGGTACCAGCGGTGTCAAGATCGGCCTCTGTGGAGGAGGCTCGTGAAGGACGCTACTGGGCAGTTGGAGGCAGTCGCCCTCCAACAACAACGGAGGGCGGAGGATCGACGCTCAGAAAAACGAGCAGACCGTCGGGTGGCTAAAGCTCAGCAAGTTGGCACAGTAGGGGGCACAGGTGGTGCATCAGCCAGTAATCTCAGTCATCTCAGTCAGTCGACCAGTGGCACCTGGGTCTGCCCCGTGACCTCCTGCCAGCCGGCGATCGACACTTCACGTAGCCTCAAGGTGCACATAGCCTGGCACAAGCGTCGTGGTGACGTCACCGCCACTTAGTGGCGAATGGCGGTTGTTGTTTTGAGACAGTAAGAGAGTGTGAGGTCGACTCAGCCTCAGATGAGTACCTGGTGCGGTGTGTCGTAAACATCGCTACTGGGGGAGACAAAGGCCGCCATGGAGGAGAATCCTAAAATAATAAAAAGCTTTGATTATAATAAAAGCTTTTTATTATTATTATAATAAAAGCTTTGATTATAATATTATGATATTATAATAAAAGCTATACTAAAAGCTTTTTAAATTAAAAATACAAAATTTTTTGAAATAATGAAAGCTTGTATTATTTAAAATGTATTATTTAATTTTTAAATTGGCAGAATCTACACGCCATATTCTTGGTTCTTCAGGTAAAGTCACGTCGATTTGAAAATAAAAATAATTAAATTAAATTGAAAAATATAAATTATAATATTTAAACTAATAAAAGCTTTTATTATTTTCAATTTATTATTTTCAATTTATTATTTTAATTTTATTAACAGGTCCCTGCAGGGTGGGCTGGTAGGACAAGTCTCTGCGCTGTCTATTGCTGATTTTACACCCAACAGCACGAGATTTCACTTCGTTAAAGTATTGAAAGGGGACGGACGGACGGACACATTAATCTATTGCAGGCTGGTACACTCAGTTTAAAACTTCGTTCCTACCAGTATTACACTTCATTAAAGTATTGAAAGGGGACGGACGGACGGACACATTAATCTATTGTAGGCTGGTACACTCAGTTTACAACTTTGTTCCTACCAGTATTACACTTCGTTAAAGTATTGAAAGGGGACGGACGGACGGACACATTAATCTATTGTAGGCTGGTACACTCAGTTTACAACTTCGTTCCTACCAGTATTATGACTTTACCGAAGGAAGCAATAATCTGGCGTGTAGATGCTGCCATCTGCTGGCCACCATTGTTGGGTGTAGATTGTGACAAAACTTTCGTGACTTCAGGAATTCATATTCTTGGTTCTTTCGGTAAAGTCACGTCCATAGAAAATAAAAAATATCAAATCAAATAAAAATGTGAAATTTTAAATAATAAAAGCAAAAAACCCACATTCATATTCTTGGTTCTTTCGGTAAAGTCGCGGAGATAAAAAAAAATACAATTTTAAAATAATCAATTGAATAAAAGCTTTTAATATTATTTAAGCTTTTGTTATATTCAATTTATTATTTTAATTTTTAAATTGGCAGAATCTACACGCCACGTTGGTGGCCGGCAGGTGGCAACATCTACACGCCGAATTCTTGTTTTTTTCGTTAAAGTCACGTAGATTTTAAAATAAAAAATAATATAATTTAATTAAAAATACAAATAATAAATTGAAAATAATAAAAGCTTTCATAATTTTCATTTTTTTATTTTTTAATTATTTTCTATCTACGTGACTTTACCGAAAGAACCAAGAATCTGGCGTGTAGATGCTGCCATCTGATGGCCACCAACGTTGGCAGGTGGCAGCATCTACACGCCAGATTCTTGGTTCTTTGGGTAAAATATAAATAATAAAGAAAAGAAAAAATAATAATTCATGATTTAGTATTTTTTTAATTTAATTATATTTTTTTCATTTTCAAATCTACGTTACTTTACCGAAAGAACCAAGAATATGGCGTGTAGATTCTGCCAATTTAAAAAAAAATTAAAATAATAAATTGAAAATAATAAAAGCTTTCATTATTTTCCATTTATCTTTTGTATTTTTTTAATTTTATTATTTTTATTTTCAACCTACATGGCTTTACCGAAAGAACCGAGAATATGAATCTGGATTTTTGATGATTATTTTCAATCTATTTTAATTTTTAAATTGGCAGCATCTACACGCCATATTCTTGGTTCTATCGGTAAAGTCACGTCGATAGAAAAAAAATCAAATCAAATAAAAAGTGTGAAATTGAAAATAATAAAAGCAAAAACCACATTCATATTCTTGGTTCTTTCGGTAAAGTAACAGAGATTAAAAAAAAATGAAACAAAATTTTGATTTTAAAAGAATAAATTGAAAATAATAAAAGCTTTTATTATTTTCCATTCATTTTTTTGTATTTTTAAATTGGCAGAATCTACACGCTATATCCTTAGTTCTTTGAGTGAAGTCACGTAGATAGAAAATATAAATAATAAAAGAAAAGTAAACATCTAAATAATATTTTTAAAAAATATATTTTATTGTTTCCCTTCTACGTGACTTTACTGAAAGAACCAATAATATGAATCACTGCAGTCACGAAAGCTTTAAATCAAAATATAATAATAACAATTCATGATTTTCATTTAATTATTTTCTTTTTATTTTCAAATCTACGTGAGTTTACCCAAAGAACCAAGAATATGGCGTGTAGATTATGCCAATTGAAAAATTACAAATAAAAGTAATTTTATTATTTCCGATTGTTTTTATTAAATTTATTTCATTATTTTTAAATCTACGTGACTTTACCGAAAGAACCAAGAATATGAATCTGGATTTTTGCTTATTATTTTCAATTTATTATTTTAATTTTTCAATTAGCAGAATCTACACGCCACGTTGGTGGCCGGCAGATGGCAGCATCTACACGCCATATTCTTGGTTCTTTCGGTAAAGTCACGTAGAATGAGAATGCAGTAATAAATTGATAAAATAAAATAACACAATAAAATTCTCACGACGTTTCGGCCACAACACAAGCGGCCTTCATCAGGTGAAGGGACGAGACTGTCTGGAGGACAGCGCTGGAGCGAACAAAGCCAAGCTCAGATCGAGACCTTTAAGCTGTGTGAGAAGTCACAAAGCGCCTTGACAAAGGAATTAGCATTGAATTTAGCATTGAAATGGCTGAGTGATTAGCTTGTGACTGGTCACAGAAATGGCTATGTTAAAGTCAAAGCATACACATTCACAGAGGCACTGTGAAAATATTACGCAGCACGAGTTGTAGGATTAGGGCAATTATGGTGACACACGTGACCCCCTCTACACAAGAAACAGCTAAGATTCATATTCTTGGTTCTTTCGGGAAAGTCACGTCGAAGGGAAACAATAAAATAATACAAATATAAAACAATAAAATTCTCACGACCTTTTGACTGCAACACAAGCAATCATCATCAGGTGTGAAAACCACAACAAGAAAATTTGAAAGAACCATGAATATGAATCTCTGCAGTCACTAAAGCTTTAAATCAAAATTTAACAGCTGAGAGTCAATGCTGGGATGTTGTGCGATTGGTGCAAGCGACCCATCATTGTGTTTTGATGTTGAGCTGTTAAAATTGCACTGTTGTGAGGTGAGGTCAAGGCCTATGACTGCTTCCAGCGGTGTCAAGATCAGCATTTTGAAGAGGCTCGCGGAAGATGATACTGGGCACTGGGGTGCAGTCTCCCTCCATGAACAACAGAGGGCAGAGGAGCGACGCTCACAACAATTATTGGCGGAGCGCCGGGCGTATAAAAGACAAAGTTGGAAGAAAGTTTATCTCGGGGAGTTAACCCACAACACCTGGGTCTGTCCCGCGTGTTCACACGATAACGCGTTTTCACTACGTTGATATTTATAAGGGCACGGGGTGACCAATAAAGTATGAATTGGTCTGTAATAAGCTCGGCCCTGATAAGGGGTTGACAGATATGAAATAATCGAGCAGACAGACACGGGCCTGACTTCATCCACAGATGCCTTGTTGAGTCTCTAATTTTTAGGATTCTGCTTGGGACGTCTTGCCAATTCCTCACCAAATAATGTGTACGTGTGAGTAACCAGACCTACCTGAGATCTCACGCCTCGTAGAGAGCCAAAATAAATATCGTACGTTTATAGATTGCTCGGTAACCTCCGTTCCATGCTGCCATCGACTGGCCAAGAATGTGGCCTGTAGATGCTGCCATCTGCTGGCCACTGATGTAGATGTCAGCATGGAAGGTGGTGAATTGCGGTCGTTGAGATGAGTTTTGATTGGTGAGATGAGTGAGGTTGGTGCTGTGGATGAGATGGGTGCAGTCAGTCTGGTGACTGTGTGGTTGGTGTGGTGAATGTAGTGGGTGGTGTGGTGAATGTAGTGGTTGGTGTGGTGAATGTAGTGGTTGGTGTGGTGAATATAGTGGTTGGTGTGGTGAATGTAGTGGTTGGTGTGGTGAATGTAGTGGGTGGTGTGGTGAATGTAGTGGTTGGTGTGGTGAATGTAGTGGGTGGTGTGGTGAATGTAGTGGTTGGTGTGGTGAATGTAGTGGGTGGTGTGGTGAATGTAGTGGTTGGTGTGGTGAATGTAGTGGTTGGTGTGGTGAATGTAGTGGTTGGTGTGGTGAATGTAGTGGTTGGTTTGGTGAATGTAGTGGTTGGTGTGGTGAATGTAGTGGGTGAGATGAGTGTAGTAGGTGTGATGAGTGCCATTTGTGCGGTTAGTGGAGTTGGTGTTTGGTGAGTGAGGTGAGTGTGGTGTGATTGGTGAGGTGTAATTGGTGAGGTTAGGTTGGTGAGGTGTAATTGGGGTGGTGAGGTGGGTGAGGTGTAATTGGTGAGGTAAAGTTGGTGAGTGTATCAGTGAGCACCTGGAGGATTCTCCTCCACGGTCGCCTTTGTCTCCCCCAGTAGCGATGTTCACTCCACACCGCACCAGGAACTCATCTGAGGCTGAGTCGACCTCACACTCTCTCACTGTCTCACAACAACAACAACAACCGCCATTCGCCACTAAGTGGCGGTGACGTCACCACGACGCTTGTGCCAGGCCATGTGCACCTTGAGGCCACGTGAAGTGTCGAACGCCCGCTGGCAGGTCACGGGGCAGATCCAGGTGGTGCCACGGGTCGACTGACTGAGATGACTGAGATGACTGGCTGATGCACCACCTGTGCCCCCTGCTCACACTCACGCACGCGCACTCACTCACAAGCGCGAGTTCGCGTTTTCAGGCGATATAAAATAATTTATATTTCATGCCAGTTGGTTCTGAAGGACGGCTGTTTGTAATTTGGGCGTTCGTAAGTCGAGGACTGTCTGTAAATAAAGATTCCGATTGTGGGGCTTTCACCGTGGGATGAGCTTGGCCCGATCCGCAGAGGCGTGGCTTGCACGACAGTGGGCGGGGCATAGCCGCGACGGGCGTGGCTTATCCAGGAAGTGGAGACCGCGAACGCCGGACTGCAAGCCAGAGGGAAGCGCGCTCCTTTTAAAGTTAACAACAACATTGTTAAATGTAAGTAGCGCCTCTCTACTTTATTATTGTTTTATTTGTTTAATACATTACTTGTGGTGCCGTGAGTCGAGTGAAATGAGTCAATAACCTTGCTAGACATGACTAAGCTTTTAATAAGGGGCGCCGCGGTGTCGAGATGTTAACTACCTCGCAGGCCTACAGCAGCGTGGAGGTTCCATCGAGACCCTGACGCCTGCTCTGTATTTGTTTATTTTTTTCCCCTGTGGTCGCGTAGATTCTTCTCCTGGTCCTTCGGTTTTCCCCTCCACATTTAGAAACGTGAATTTAGAGTACTTGACTGCTATAAATGTCCACATGATAAGCCACTTTCGTTGAGCTATCATTTGTGTCCAGGTCGCTTCTGATAAGAGTTATATAGCTCAGTGGGCCTTACCTGGTTAAATAGAAATAGTTTATAGTTTAGTTTATAGTTCATAAGAACTCGTGACAAGGGTCAGTGTCTACTTCAAATATTGTTCAGGCTCTGGAGACCTCCAAAGTTATTCGTGATGTTATACATTTGGTTCGTTTTGAGCATAATCGCGACCTTGTATAATTATGACGTGATACACACGCTGAATATACGCACACAAACATCGTGTACACGTGTGTCGTGCCCTCTATTGTCCACATAGACGGCTTGTGCTGACGAGAGAACGATCTTAACGTACAATGTCGTGACATGTATCAGCCCTTTGTCGATCCAGCGTTTTGATAGAGGCCTCCCCCACACCATGCCGTTCGTGGGAGTTGTTTAACCATACTTCACCATGCCGGTCAGTGCGGGTTTGGTGAAGTGAGGAGGCCCAGAAACTTGTATATGCAGATACGAGTTTGCCTGTGCTTGCATCTGCAGAATTACATTCTCACACATCTTCAAGTGTAGTTTAATACTTCTAAAAATTCATTTATTCTTCAGGATTCCATAAAGTACTGTGGTAAAAAGAAAACAACTTGATTTGAATAAATTTCGATTTAAAGCTTTCGTGACTGCAGAGATTCATCTTCTTGGTTCTTTCGGTAAAGTCACGTAGAAGGGAAATAATAAAATAAAACATAATAAAATTAAATTCTCACGACGTTTCGGCCACAACACAAGCAGCCGTCCTCAGGTGAAGAAACAGAACTGTCGAAAAGACAGCGCTCCAATGAACACTGCTAAGCTTGGCAGCGTATTTTAAGCTGGGTGGGAGGAGCAGAGCGCCTTGCCAAAAGAGTTTACATATCAACAGAATAATTTAGCATTGAAGTAGCTGTGTTAACGTGATAGATTAGCAGGATGTTAAAGTCAGAAATTAGCATATAACTGGGAGATTAGCATAATGTTAATGTGAGGAATTAGCATGTAACTGGTCACGGAAGTAGCTATGTTAAAGTCAGAGTTTACATATCAACAGAGGCATTTAGTATATTGACGCTAAAGAACTGCAACTACCCAACTATCATACAATAAACCGATGTGAAAGGACTAAATATAAACTACATCAATATAATCAATGTACTCAATATATTCTCCACTAAGCTGAGCTACTAACAATAAGTTATTATACATTACACTTCTATGTCGCAAAAAATATTATAATATGCCTCCAAATAATATTTTTATTATAAACTGGCATAGACAGACCACAACATTGAATTATACACTGAGTTACTATACACTACCCTATACGTTAGATTATAATAATATTAGACTTGTAATATTACACTATGTATTATTTTACCAACCCTACTGTATACCACACTGCTGTAGATTCACTATACAATTACGATACTATATATCACCAAATAAATTATATTAAACATTACACTGAGTGCTTTGTTGAACAGGGAATGCTTTGAGCTTGTGGGTTGAATCCATCTGTGTGGAGTTGTGTTATTTCCCAATATGCAAGGTGGGGTCTCTCTGGGTTCCACTCACACAAACATCTCAATGCAATGGGACCTTTCTGAAAATGCAGTACTTAGACTCAATGAAGCTTTCCTGGGTAACTAGTTAACATTGTAATTTTAGCATGAGAGATAATGACGTTCACTTATAAGTGCCATTAATAGTACTATACTGTACTTTTAATGAAGACTATTTTACGTAGTTTTTTGTAAAAAAGTGTCCATTCTCAAAACTTTTTGACGGGCCCTCGTACAGAAATTATATTACAATCTTATATGGAGATTGCGAGTGTTGTGAATAGTGGAGTGAACGTGTGGTGCCATCATTATATTGTTAGTGCGTATATACAGAAAGGCCTATTGGGTGGGTAACATTAGGAAATTGGAGGTAGTTAGTCATGTTGTTTAGAAACAAAATATTACTTGGGTGGATAAGAGGAGTAAAATCGTACATGATAGGAACTGCAATATTGTGGAGTTCTGGTATAATTAGTTGCAGTATATATGAATCTTATGTCACCTTAAGTATGCCTTTGTGAGTACACTCGTGACACGGGTGTCATGCGCGTGACCTTTGTCTTTTGTTTCAGATGTGTGAGAGCAATTCGGCGGCGAGTCATGGTGGTGCTGGGAGAATTGCCTTTACCAGCGATGGCACTTCACCAGCACCCGTCTCAACCCTACCTCAATCCGGTAGAGTTACGAGAGCTAAAAAACTAATCTCTTGTGACGTCTGTGGGAAAAAATTCCAGCTGGCATGGTGCCTAGAAGCCCACGTAAGAACGCATAAGGAGACCCGTGAGCAATGGTGCGGCATATGTGGACAAAGGTTTGATCAGCCAGGAAAATTCAAAAGGCATTTGAAGAGCCACGAAAAGGATTATATGATCAAGGGTGCACCAGGCTTGGTGAATAACAGCAGTTTTGCCAATGCGGTGTTGAATCCACCGTCGCCCTATGAGATGTGCTCAGTCTGCGGATTTTTAAGTCCTATTGAAATCCTGAAAACTCATGAAAGTCTTCACGCACAGTTCTTGTACAGACCGAAGCCTGAACATGATTACACTTCGACAAAAGATAGCGGCGTTAAGATAAATGACATGAAATCCAATTTTCTTGAATGCTTTGGCCTAGTTCCACATCAACAAACTGCTTCACCAGTCAGTGAGAATAAACCATACGCTGCTCTCGATCCTATTACGAGCATGAAAGTGTTGATGGCCTTGCAGCAGAAGAAGAAGGAAAAGCGAAGTAGACCTAAGTCCATTAAAAGAAAAAAGACCACCACCAGCGTCACCAATTGCAGCAGTAGCAACAGCCAGAATTCGGACATCAAGAGGATGGACTGCACGGAAGCAGGAGGCTGCGTGGAGCAGAGCATCCCCAAGGTGGATGAACCCAACCTGGCACCTTTAGGTACGTCCTAGTAATGCACACACTACATTTCATTTGGATGTAATTCATAATTTCACAAATTAGTTAATGTACGCATATGTTGACCATATCTGTATGCCTGCGCTGAGGAGTCTAGAGATCTGATGTGGTGCTGCTCGGATGTTGGGTTAAACCGTGAAACTCTGGGTTTCAGTCACCGAGCCATGATTAAACTGGCTTCTCATTGATGGTCTTATCCAGTTACCAAACTTCTTCCAGCAAACACTTCTGATGTCGCGTGATATTTTTCAGGAAATCAGTATCTTGCTTTTCTACTATTTGTACGTATGTTGAACTTCTTTCGTACCATACGTGGCCAACCGTGCTAATCGGAGGTATTTGTTGCTGGCCATTTGGCATTTTGGGCCTTTGGGCCTGTGGTCAGCAACCGTGATTGATAAAACGTCCCATATACATAGTAATGCTATGGCATCCACTGCATGGTGATAAATAAATTATGTATTAGCACGTGCGTGTGCTCAACGGTGGATGTCTTGTGTTCCAGAGGAAAAGCCCTTCCCGTGCAGTGACTGCTCGTACGGAGCGACGCAGAAGTCGAAGCTCAAGAGACACGTCCTGAGCGTTCACCATGTGCCCTTCGATAGCGCGCTGGACTCCGACTGCCCCAAGAAGAGAAGGCGGCTGGCTGGGTGCCGAGACCACGGCTCAACTCTGGATTTGGAGCGCGCACGATGCTCACGGAGAACTCCCTGATGATTTATTTCATCCTGAGGCTGAGGTACCACGTGTGGGGCGATGAATGCAAGGTTTTGTGCAGCGGACATTTCCATGATGAAATTTCGTTACGTTCACTGCTGCGAGGTTACATCTATTGCCGTATATTTTTAGTCAATTGCTGTATTTTCTGGTATACAATATATTTAATAAATTGTCCTAATTTCATAACAAAGGTTTTTGGGTTAGATCGTGTAAATATAAATGTGTCATAACCCTACACTACCTGACACAGCCAATTAGTAAGGAATTTGTCACGTAAACAAAACTCCACTTAGTTACTACTTCAGCCCACCGGTGTTTTGGAGAGTAAATCCACAAGATGAGTACGACGTTTCACTGGTAATTACATCCAGCATCATCGGGCGATTTGCCAGAATAGTGAAGCCATCCCCCTGCTTCAGGTCTTAAATAGAGAAAGGCGATGTCATCACTGAACCCATCAGGTGCAGAAATCAGAGGCGGGGAGGGGGATTATTGAAATTATATAATTGATTAGTAATCATTTAATTAGTATGTTTCCTCTATAAGTAATGATAAATGAGAGATGTCTTCTTCCTCCACGCGTTTGTTCCACTCACGTGGGGTCCACCGTCCTTGCCACCTTCTCCACACCGCCCCGTCCCGCGCCATCTCTCCCTCCGCTCCTCGGGCCACCACGTTCGACCGCATCACCACATCGCCTAACGTCTTCTTCTTCTGCCTTCATCTCCTCATCTTACAATCACAATAACTTAATAATACGCTTCCAGGCCGCACTAAGCCTGTAGCTGTCAGAGAGGTTAAAATAATACAAATTTTCTCAGTTTCAATGGATTCTCGAATTAGTCTTGGCCAGTAATAATGAGTTTTACACAACACTTCATCGTTATCAAAATACATTAGGTGTCCTTGTTGGCAAACATGTTCTGCAACTTCCAACAGTTATGTTTGAGAGTGTTTAATATTTATTTGGTGTTCTTTTAGTCTTACGCTAATGTTACGTCTCATCTGTCCAATATAACATCTGCCACATAAGCCATTAATCCGATACACACCATCCGTTGACAACTTAGGCAATTCATCTTAAGTACAAGATACTATATTTTGAATTTTGTGTACCATGCCAAATCTTACTTAGATGTTTAGCTTTTTGCTTTTCCAAAACTCGAGCTAATTTCTCAATTACTCCCACGATATATGGTATTTTAATTGTTTAATAACCTGATTCAGCAGTATTGCTGTTCGATCTTGGTTTAGCATTCATTGCTGTTAATTTGAGCATTATTGTAGACATTCAATCATAGCGTTTCTTTGACATGTTCAATCTCTCTCCCCAGACATTCACCATCTGACACTGTTTTAGCCAGATGTATGAGCATCTTGATGAGAGAGGTTTTCTGTACGGGGTGATGATGCGAATCTGCATTCAGATAGGCATCAGTATGCGTTCCCTTTTGGTAAACGCTGTGTGTGTTATTTTACCATTTAGGCCTCGTCCGATAAATCACCTCTCCTAAGGAAATAAGTATTTAGAGGCCACACGGGACCGGGGGGGGGGGGGGAGTTTATCGTTGTGTCTGTTGCTGCGAGCAGATAGCGCGCAATGGAGAGCTTGCTCAGAGCGGAGCTGGGCACGGACTCGGCGAGGCCGCTGGGCGCTTCGGCCGGTGGAGGCTGCATCAGCACCGGGCAGAGCTACGAGACGGGGCGCGGACACGTGTTCACCAAGATCAACGCCAAGAGCGGGGCACCCTCCTCTACGCCTCCTCTACGCCTCCTCACCACCTCACCTCCTCTACCCTTCTCCTCGCCTCCTCTACGCCTCCTCACCACGCCACCTCACCACGCCACCTCACCTCCTCACCACGCCACCTCACCTCCTCACCACGCCACCTCAACACCTCACCACCTCACCTCCTCTACCCTCCTCTTCGCCTCCTCTACACCACCCTGCATCCTTGCCTCAACCTTCATTCATTCAGCCCTGTCATTAATGTATCACTTTTTTTTTAGCTGCGACTACTAGCTAATTTGTCAGTTTCTCCCACGATATATGGTATTTTAATTGTTTAATAACCTGATTCAGCAGTATTGCTGTTTGATCTTGGTTTAGCATTCACTGCTCTGTTAATTTGAGCATTTTTGTAGACATTCAATCGTAACGTTTCTTTGACATGTTTAATCTCTCTCCTCAGACTTTGACCATCTGACACTGTTTTAGCCAGATGTATGAGCATCTTGTTGAGAAAGGATTTCTGTGCGGGGTGATGATGCCAATCTGCATTCAGATAGGCATCAGTATGTGTTCCCTTTCGGTAAACGCTGTGTGTGTTACTTTACCATTTAGGCCTCGTCCGAGCAAAATATCCAGGAAAGGGAGTGTGTTATTCACCTCCATTTCCATGGTGAACTGGATGGCCGGTTTTTGTGAATTGAGATGATTTAGACATTCATTCATTAAGTGTATCCTTACCATGTCGCCAGACAACCAAAGTGTCATCTACATATCTACACAAAAAAGTGGGTTTATATGTACTTGAAGCAAGTGCTCTTGCAACCCGGGGGTTGAGGACCCCTGTGTTAGAGGCCACACGGGACGGGGGGGGGGGGAGTTTAACGTTGTGTTTGTCGCTGCGAGCAGACAGCGTGCAATGGAGAGCTTGCTCAGAGCGGAGCTGGGCACGGACTCGGCGAGGACGCTGGGCGCTGCAGCCGGTGGAGGCTGCATCAGCACCGGGCAGAGCTACGAGACGGGGCGCGGACACGTGTTCACCAAGATCAACGCCAAGAGCGGGGCACCCTCCTCTACGCCTCCTCACCACCTCACCTCCTCTACCCTCCTCTTCGCCTCCTCTACACCACCTTGCATCCTCGCCTCAACCTTCATTCAGTCAGCCCTGTATCACTTTTTTTCGCTGCGACTACTAGCACCACCGTGGTGAATGTTGCAGTGAACTTCCCCTCGTTGATTCCCCCAGCCACCCACCTTAAGGGACTCGGTCTACCAGACACTTTGACCGCTTCGTCTCATCCACTCCGCGTTCAACCACCGCGCCTCACTGCAGTTCACAAGAACGCACTCAACTAAACAACTCGGTCACCCACTCATCCAGTCACTAACTCAATCACCCTATCACACACTCATCCAGTCACCCACGCATCCAGTCGCCCACGCAATCACCCTATCATCCAGTCACCCACTCACTCAATCACCCTATCACACACTCATCTCGTCACTAATTCAATCACACACTCAGCTAGTCACTCAGTAAATCATCCTATCACTCATCCAATCACCCACTCATTCAGTCACCCATTCATCCAGTCACCCACTCATCCAGTCACCCATTCATCCAGTCACCCACTCATCCAGTCACCCACTCATCCAGTCACCCATTCAATCACACACTCATCCACTCACCCACTCATTCAGTCACCCACTCATCCAGTCAACCACACAATCATCCTATCACCTACGCATCCTCTCACCCACTCATCCAGTCACCCACTCATCCAGTCACCCACTCATCCAGTCACCCACTCATCCAGTCACTCACGCATCTGATCACTGACTCAATCACCCTATCACACACTCCTCAACTCTTTTACTCAAACACTCACCCATTTACTCACCCACCCGCTCACCACTATGCAGGTCACCTCACTCCTCTTTTCAGCTTTATCAGTTTGCACTGCTCCACTCTGGAATCCACACCCGGTCTTCCTGTTTTCCCAAACTCTTGCAACAATAAACTTGATCAATTTAAGGAACGTGTTTCTTTGATCTTAATTAGCTAATTACTCATTGGACAGTTATGTATTATTATTTTTTATTGTTGCTGGCCGCTTGGCGTTTTGTATTGTGTGGGGTTTGCATCGCTGTCAACCCCTCATCAGTGCCTACCTTATTACAGAACAATTCAGACCTTGTTGGTCACCCCGTGCCCCTTATAAGTCCCATGACAAGGGAGAAACACACAAATAAACTTAACAAAAATGTTGCCCGTATTGAAACGGCCGTCTGCCGTATGGACCTGACAACTCACTTTCCCCCAACAGAATACGGGTAAACCGTGTGGGTTGGCGGCTATGGGTTTTGTTGTGTTTGCAAGTCCAAGTTATAGGACTGCACCCTGGGTTGTGCGTGGTTCTCATTGGTGGGAGATTCCCTTCGCTGTGTTGCACGCCAGTGGCTGGGGGCTGCCTGGGGCCAGTGACGTGTGAGCCGGTCCCAATGTGCACCGGCAAACATTTACCGCCAGGTGGCCCCAGTGTTCATTGCCCGTCCACACGTGGATACCTGAAGCCCATGTCAATCCACTGCTGGATGAGTCCCGCAATGAAGATACAATCAGTACATCCACTTTGCTTTTGGACACCACCTGTTCCATTGGCGGCCGAATGCGAATCTAAATGTGCATACGTTAGAGACTGGTTAATGCGCATAGAAATCAAACCAATTGACCGACCTTTACCCCATCAACTTTTGTAGAATTTTAGATGTGCATTACAGCTACTTTAGCCGGATGGTTGTGGTGGCTATGTATGCCTGTAATCCACGACTACGTGGAGGTGAGGGTTGGTGGATCACAACAATGTTGCGACAACTCCCACCCCTTGGTCGTCAAGGAGGTAGAGAAGGCGGTGTCGAATAATGTGGACTCTGCCTGTTCCATGTGTAGATTTGTGATAGAGCGTTGGCCCCTCATTTGCTTGGATTTCTCCAGATGCTCCGATTTCCTCACACATGTAAACACTCATTAATCTTGATTTGAAGCTGTCGTGACTGCAGGAATCCTTACTCTTTGGTTCTTTCGGTAAAGTCACGTAAGTAGAAAAAACTAATAAAAAATAATCATCGATTGCTTGTGTGGCGATCGAAACGTCGTGATCCATTATTATTTGTTCTACCTACGCGACTTTACCTAAACAACCAAAGAGTACAAACTCTCATTAATTGTCCGATAACATCTTTATATAAAGAGGACCACAGAGCATGGGCAGGAGTGGTGGGGGGGGATTTGTTGCCAGCTGCTCACCATTTGACTGCCGCCTTCCCTCGTCTGTAGTTCCTCGCGCCAAAGTGAAGGAATTCTGTGTGCCAGTTACAATTATCACTTGAATGTAACTTGATGTTTCAATGTAAACAGCCACTGAGATTTAATCCTGAAAATCTTTATTTTTCACATGCAGTGAAACAATGTTGTTAGTAGGCTTGTTTCCCTGGGAAAGCCTCACTGAGTCTCAAGACTCTTTTTCAGGAGGGGCCTGCCAACTTTTCGCATGAGTAATTTGGATGTTTGGCTAGTACCAGTTACATTGTATGTTGTTGTTGTTTTGCCATGGGAGTAAACCCATGCAGAGAAAGGGACCAGAATGAGGAAAGCGAAGCCAGGCAGTCCTTCAGAAGATGTCATGTACGGGCGTGACCACTGCACCACCCTGCCGCCCAAACAAAAGTAATTTAAATAATGTACAATACTGGCAAATAAACCCTATTAGTATCAACTGAATTTCTGGCCAATATGGCACGTGTATAGCTGCATCGGTGTTTCTAAAAGTCGTGTTCACATTGCCTGAAATTAATAATATAAAGAACAGGTTTACCACCTCTGGTTTCATTTGGATTACCAGTTGTCATTATGTGTGTCACAGGTAATATGGAAGGAAAATATTACGCAGCACGAGTTATAGGATTAGGGCAATTATGGTGACACACGTGACCCCCTCTACACAAGAAACAGCTAAGATTCATATTCTTGATTCTTTCGGGAAAGTCACGTCGAAGGGAAACAATAAAATAATACAAATATAAAACAATAAAATTCTCGCGACCTTTTGACTGCAACACAAGCAATCATCATCAGGTGTGAAAACCACAACAAGAAAATTTGAAAGAACCAAGAATATGAATCTCTGCAGTCACTAAAGCTTTAAATCAAAATTTAACAGCTGAGAGTCAATGCTGGGATGTTGTGCGATTGGTGCAAGCGACCCATCATTGTGTTTTGATGTTGAGCTGTTAAAATTGCACTGTTGTGAGGTGAGGTCAAGGCCGTTGACTGCTTCCAGCGGTGTCAAGATCAGCATTTTGAAGAGGCACGCGGAGGATGATACTGGGCACTGGGGTGCAGTCTCCCTCCATGAACAACAGAGGGCAGAGGAGCGACGCTCACAACAATTATTGGCGGAGCGCCGGGCGTATAAAACACAAAGTTGGAAGAAAGTTTATCTCGGGGAGTTAACCCATAACACCTGGGTCTGTCCCGCGTGTTCACACGATAACGCGTTTTCACTACAACGCGTTTTCTCCGTCACAACGCGCTTTCTGAGCGGACTACTTTCTTGAGCTGCGCGGTTGAGCGAGATGAGACGGTAACGCGGCGGCGTCCCCTCAAGTTATTTGGACCCCCATCTTACCGTGCGTGGACATTATTATTTACGGGAGGAAAATAGTTTCCGCTTAACGCGGCACTTTTCAGGAACGCATCTACCGCGTTAAACGAGGACTCGCCGCGTACAGGTGCCGCGCACGCTGTATCGACCCTGGAGAAATCCGAAGCGCTATGAAGCTCTTGTTCACAGACGTCCAGTAAGGGGCGGGTGGTGTTGGTGGTGTGGGCGTCACCACGTGACACACAGCTTGTCCGTGGAGTCGATCGTGAGGGTGCCGACGTCGCCTAGACAACGCCGCCCCCCCTCTGGCTCTGCTGCTGCTGCTGCCTCGCTCTGTGCACGCGAGGCGCCAATCCGTGACGCGGGCACTGTACGCGTTGCGTCACCGTTCACCGTGGGGTGGGGGGGGCCCCAGCTACGTCACGTCGTGTACAGTGGCACATTAATATTGACACTTTTACTCGTGTTTATGTGCCTCGTTATTAAAGGTGAGTTTAATAATAATCATGCTGCTGCTACACAATGTGTGCATTGATATATACGTACAGTTTATGTGTTTAAACGCGATTGTAGTTTATGGGCCCTTGAGGGATTTTTCGCCTCGTGTGAGGTTTTTATGCGCAACCTTAATTATTGCGCTTTTGTTAATCGTTAACATTTGGTCAGGAATAATGCACTTAAGATAAATGTTCTGGCGACGATGTTTTGCAAAACAGACGATGGCAAAATTTCGATTTAAAGCTTTCGTGACTGCAAGGATTCATCTTCTTTGGTTCTTTCGGTAAAGTCACGTAGAATGAGAATAAAATAATAAATTGATAAAATAAAATAACACAATAATATTCTCACGACGTTTCGGCCACAACACAAGCGGCCTTCATCAGGTGAAGGGGACGAGACTGTCTGATGAAGGCCACTTGTGTTGTGGCCGAAACGTCGTGAGAATATTGTTATTTTATTTTATCAATTTATTATTTTATCTTATTCTACGTGACTTTACCGAAATAACCAAAGAAGATGGCAAAATTGTGTATATATTGTGCGATATGTGCCACTGAAACGGCAAGAAGTCAATAACAATGACTCGTGTTGAGTGTTTAATATGCAAGCAATGAGCCCGCCACAGGTTCGTTAATGTTATAATGGAAGCAGTGAAATTAATTAAAATCTTTTGCTCTGCCAATTTCATTTTAAATTACGACTCTTCAATGAGCTTTGGTTGTAGTAAGCAATATTTGAATTTGTTTAAACGACCTGTATTCTCTTACAACATGTTTTATATTCCTAGGCATTAAATGTGTACTAAAGATTCAGTCTAATTGTAAATCTAATGGGACCACTTTAATCGATGTCCGTTAATATATGAAGGCGTGGTAAGGTTTCGAGACGCACTCGGCGATGCGTGAAACGCAGTCCGTGTCCTTCCTCGTCCATTTGTCTTCATTCCAACGTCAACTTTGTTCTGCCGGTCTCTCTCATTAAGGCCACATGGCCACACTGTGTCTCTTAGTTCTTGCAAGCTAAGCTGGAGTCAGTCTCTCTCATTAAGGCCACATGGCCACACTGTGTCTCTTAGTTCTTGCAAGCTAAGCTGGAGTCAGTCTCTCTCATTAAGGCCACATGGCCACACTGTGTCTCTTAGTTCTTGCAAGCTAAGCTGGAGTCAGTCTCTCTCATTAAGGCCGCATGGCCACACTATGTCTCTTAGTTCTTGCAAGCTAAGCTGGAGTGAGTCTCTCTCATTAAGGCCACATGGCCACACTATGTCTCTTAGTTCTTGCAAGCTAAGCTGGAGTGAGTCTCTCTCATTAAGGCCACATGGCCACACTGTGTCTCTTAGTTCTTGCAAGCTAAGCTGGAGTCAGTCTCTCTCATTAAGGCCACATGGCCACACAGTGTCTCTTAGTTCTTGCAAGCTAAGCTGGAGTCATTCTCTTTTCGACATATGTCCCACCAAATTCTGTAATAATAATGTTCCAGTTTCTCTATATGTTTTTAATTTTATATTTAAATAAATCTACATTTAAATTTAGATTTAAATAAATGTACATTTAAAAATCCACAAATCTGGCTGCCTCCTGATGACGCTGGTTGTAATTACTGGCGAAACGTCGTACTCAGATTGTTAATGTTGTGGCTTTGCTCTCTAACACGCAACCGGTGTGCTGTACTAGTAACGAATTGGCATGTTCTGTTTAAGTGACAAACCTTACTAATTGGCTGTTTCGGGTGGTGGTGGGTTTACCGACATTTTTATATTTACGTGATCTTACCTAAAAAACCTGTATTATGTAAAATACATTCATTTTCCTCCTTTCTTTTTGGACAGTTTCAAATCTCTAACGTCTTTCAAATTGTTCTGATGTACAGTGCTACATTTCAAATTACTGTCATGTTTGCAACGGGTTGTTTAAAATATATATTAAATGGTGTAGATTCATGTTTAAACTCGCTTCGAATCTGCATTCATCATTTTCTTCTTAAGCAGTCCGTGACCCATTTGATTATTGTTTGTTGGTCTTAATTTATCAATTAAAATGTTGAGTGTGCCAAATCCTAAAGAGTGGCGTTTGAGTCGACCTTATTTATTTTATATTCACATCTGAAACGCCTGTGCACATGAATGTAATCCAGTTACACACTCTCCTACTTGTTCATCAACTCTCTTCGTGGTGTAGATTTGATGGCTTGTATAGCAACCATAAACAAACACAACAAGTCCGGGTGACTCATGATCCATGACTCACGATGCCAGTGGGCCAGGTTTCACTCTCAACTCTCTACCTGTGTGGCATGAATAAAACGCACCTGTAAATTTGACCTGAAATGATTGCACAACAATTGCCCCGCCTTCATGCGATGTTTATCCTCCACTGTTTATCTGGCTTTGACCTGAATTATATAAAAGTGCGGCTCTGCAACTACTGTAGAGTCACATTGGTATAAACACATTTTACAATATGAACAGCGCATTGAAAACGCGTACTATTTTATGTATTGTTTAACAAGTGTGTTCACAAATCCACACTGAGAAACACGATGATTGGCAGAGGGGAGTAAATTATGTTTTCGATAGTGTATTTAAATAGAGCTACTGTAGGTAAGTAGTTTTCATTTTTAAAGGCATAGTTTAACAAGACAACACTTGCCACCATCCTTCAAACCCATTGGTGAAAAAGACCACAGTTTATGTTTACATTATAATATGTTTACATTTATATATAATATAATGTTTATATTATAATATAATGTTTACATTATATTATAATATAATGTTTATATATATAATATAATGTTTACATTATAATACAATGTTTACATTATATATAATTTAATGTTTATGCAAGAGCCAGGGACTTATGGGACCCCGGGGTCCCACCATAAGGTTCATATGAATGGTTACCTAATAACCTTTGAAACACGGTAATCACTGTGAAGTGCAGTTTCCAATTCTTATTGTTGACTCAATCTCTCTGGCCTTTCTATGCAATATGAAGAAGGGTCATTGCCCAAAACGTCGCTTATCGGATGTTTTCCCTTTTTCAAGGCCCCAGTCCTACTGATGCATGAATTTGTTTGGTATTTGAAATGATACGAAGGCTCAGCAAGTGATTCCTTGCAGACATAAACAGAAGCGATACGCGCCACCCCAGCCACCCATGTCGCGAATCAATCGATTATCGCGATTGAGGGCTCGTGAATAAATTCTAGATTCAACGCCTTGTTTTAAAACGTGAACACAGCCGGCTCTAGTGACTGGAGTGGGTGGGTGTTGGACAATGTGAAACAATGACACGCAACGTATACAAATCTAAAACATAAATTCTTACGCACGCGATCCGGTGTGCATATCGCGATCTTCAGGATGAATGATCACGTCCGAATCAATGCGTCGTCGTTGCTCCCCTAGCATGCGCTCTGCGTAACCCGCTCGTGTTGTTGTTGTTGTTTGCGGCAGAGTTTAGGACCTTCGTGGCCAAGAGCCGCAGCTCCCGAGGCAAAGGAGTGATGGCACGTTTCAAGGTGCCGGACTTGCTGAAGCATCTCATGGAACGATACGGGGCTCCGGATATTCACGATCTGGGCATCCGTATCACCAGCATACCTCTGGGCATTTCCGTACGTGCCGTGCCTGCGTGTACGAGCGTGTGTGTGTGTGTGTACGTGTGTATGCATTGCGTCGCTTGTTGACTGCGAATTGTATTATTATTGGATGCCTCAAGTTATACTCTTTGGTTCTTTCGGTAAAGTCACGTAGGTATAAAATTAAATAAATCACGACGTTTCGGGCGCGACACAAGCGTCCGTCATCAGGTGAGAAAGCCTTGGTGTGCTGCTGAGGCAGACTGTTTTAAATTGTTTGAAATGTGTGTAGCCCATGGGTCATAAAGAAGTGGCCAGGGCTAGTGATGTTAACGTGAGAAATTAGCGTGTAACTGTAAGGTAGGAAAGCGGCCTCCTCGATTTTACGTGACTTTACCGAAAGAACCAAAGAGTCTGGATTCCTGCAGTCGCGAAAGCTTCAAATCAAGATTGCCTCAAGTATGTATTGTTGTTGCCCTTGAGGGGGTTTACTTTCGGAATTAAATGCGTTCTGGAATTGCTGACACACAGCCACAACGTACGTGTCGCTGTGTTCACACCTGAGAGTGACACTGCATCAGCCTTTTACCAATATTCCCCCGCCCCTGCGTTTGCCTTACACGGCCACAATGCTGAGCTATCCTCAGTTGCTCAGGCACACAAGTTTCACACCTGTCTCCCTGTCAAGTGAATGTGGTGTATCCTTTTGTCATGCAGTCTGAGACAGACTTCCAACACGACTTCAGTTTTGTGGGTGCAGTGCTGCGACAAGAGCACTGAAGTAACTGCTCGTGTAAGTACATCATGTTAATATATATCGTATTGAAGGCTGAGGCCTATTTTACTGTACCGCTCCTTACAGAAATCTTCTTTCCCGAGTGGTTGTGCATTTGTCGCTTGTTTCAGAGGTTCGCGATTCGATCCCAGGAGTCGCCCTAGTTAATATTGCGGGTGTATTATCCAAAACTGCATTTCTATATGCTTCACAAATAATGTAAAAAAAATCCCGTGTTGTTATTAATGAATGAGGAGGACATGTGTGCCGGCGTCAGAATCAAAATTTGCAAATCTAAACAAGTACTCAGAAATGACTGGATTGGGTAAAACCACATGTATATATGTTGAACTTCTTTCGCACTGTACGTAGCCAACTGTGCTAATCGGAGGTGTGGAGGACAACAAACTGAACACAAAAAGCAGTTCTAAAGAAATTGTTTTCAATCTAGATTTAAAAGTGCATAGCTCCAATGGCTTCCTAATATCGGAAGGAAGAGCATTCCAGTTGGCCGCAGAAGCCCATCTGAAAGCGAGTGATGCGGTGACTGTCTTTGTCCGATGGCTTGCCAAAAGCCACTGCTGCTAGGATGATCCACCAATCCCATCTCTCGATTGCAATCGTGCATTAGCAGCACACCTTGCATTCGCTGTTGAACCACTCGTCCATCACGTGTTCCATCATCGCAACTACAGCACTGCCCTGCACCTGTGGCCACCACAGTTGCTAACATTGTGTTGTTTGTTTAGGTGATCGGCAAGGCCCGGAAAGGCGAGCGGGAGGCGATGGACCGTGGGCTGGCTCGCATCGAGTGTGACATCAAGCAGGAGGTGGAGGGCCGGCCACACAAGATCAAGAAATACCTGTTGGAGTCGTTCCCCTTGCCAGGGACGAGCGCCGATCTTCGCCGACAGTTCACGACACAGCCGGTGGCCGAGATGGTGCTGCAGGTCTTCCAGAATGCCGAGGACATCTTTGTGAATAAGCTGAAGAAGGTGGGGGTCATGGCGTCTGGACTTAATGCAACAAAATTACCGTGCAAGAAAGTTCATGCATTTGCTTAGATTTGTCAAAGATTTTCCATAATACATTTGTCCTCGGAATTATTTAATGAGTGATAATCGCCATACGTTTCAAGTCTGTCGATACTTCCACCATCATCAAAAAACTTTCTCTACCACTGAATTAACTCTCCTCTATATTATTTAGGGCCATCGCTTTCACAAAATTCAGTCACACGTTGAGACAAAAGTAAGGGGGGGCATTGAAATTGGTCGGACATCTATGCATGTATCACCCTCTATTTGTCCCAACAGAGTGATATGGCTGCACGTGGTTTGGGTCCTTTATTGTTTCCACCGACAGTGTGTGCAGGACTTCCTGGGGCAGGTGAAAGGGGACACGCTGGCCCGGAAGCTGTTTCAGTTGGCCCTGTGCTGTGGCTCCCTCGAGACTCCTCGCGACCTCGTGGTCAAGGAGAAACCGGCCGCGTTTCTCGGCAACATCAGCACTCCCGACACCAGACCGCCGCCTCCTCCGGGGAGTAAGGAGACAAATTTGCATATACAGTAGACTCTCGATTATCTGCGCTAATGACGTGGAGGATGGCTGCGGATAATTAAGAATGTCGGATGATCCAAAGATATCTATTTTTTGTGGCTCTCTATGCCACAAACTAACGATCAACCGATCGATGCACGTGCTCGGTGATAAAACTTTCCTGCTAATTTGACCAAGTCCAATATCGGCTCAACTTTCATGTGACGGACGTTACTCTCACGTTCAGAGTGGGTTGGAATGTGCTTCCCTTTACTCTGTGGACCAGAGGTCACTAGAAGCAATGTCAGAGGTAGCTTTGTGATGTTCTCTTCTGTGGGCCATTCTCCAATAGGACGGGTTCCACTGCTCCGTGAGAGATCCGAGTGGATACTCCGTCTCATGACACGATATCGAAAGCACAATCTTAATAAAATGTAGTTTCTTGTATTGTACATACTGGGTCAGACCACGGAGGACCTTCAGAATGCTGATTGTGATCTTGAAATTAATCCTGGACTGGTTCGGGGGATAGTTGAACAATTCGAATATTGGGGCGATATCGTCTTGCATACGGGTGTGAGACGTCTGCCAGTGTTGTTTTTAGTCCATCTAAATTTTTGGGTTAGATCATGTAAACATGCACTCAATAATACGCGTTAATATGCACTTTTTATGTGACCTAACCCAAAAATCTCTATTATGGATAATATTGGTCGCGAAGGCCTTCGTGTTAAACTTGTTTTTTGAGTCATCTGGAGAGTGATGATGAAACTTATCGGGAGGCCGTAGATGAGACGTGGGGGTGGGAGGGCAGAGAGAGAGTTGCAGTTGTTGAGCCTATTGGAGCGAGTTACAGCATCGTTGTCCTCTCCTACAATGGCATTGCTTCTCTCCTTCGCAGAGGCGGTAGCCGAGCATCTGGTCCGTCTGCTGAGCCACGCAAGTAAGATGGCAGAGCCCCTGGGCCTACCCGCGCTGGCACGCATGGAAAAGCAGCTTGCCGAGCACTTTGACTCGCGCGACCTCCCCAGCCTGGGCCTCGGCTCCTTCTTGGACATCCTCCATCGCAACGCCCAGGTGCGTACGTGGCGTGCGTGAGCCCACCCGCCTCCAGCTGGTAAGAGGCAGTACAGCAAGTAGGTGTACGACACTGCCCGTGCAAAGTTTGAGTGTACTTACCGCCTCCGAGTGGCGCTCAATGTTAAGTTTGTTTCCAAAATTGTGCGGGGTAATATTAGTTTGTTATTACGAACTTAAAACTCATTTGTCGATAACTCGAATACGTTTAAGCGTTATGTAATCACTACCAATGCAGAGCACAACAAAGTGTCACGTAAGATGCATGGGTTTTCTCTTGTAACTCTTAAAAAATATCTGTGAATTTGGCAAACATCCCAAAGGTAGATATTGAAAATCAACGTTAAAATTGAGTGTACAGCGGTGACATTCAGATAAAATATATGATAACACTATATATGCAAAGTGGCCAGGTGGCTCAGAGATCAAAGCGGTGCATTGGCAATAACGAGATTCTGGGCTTGAATCTGGATTTTGACCGCTTGGGTTGAAACCGAGGTCTCAAGTCTTATCAAGTCGATCGTCCGAGCCCATTCACCAGCGACTGCACAAAATTACAGTCTCATTAAACTTGGGTTTTGCACTTCATTTTCCTAATTCCATCTCTGAGAATAACAATTTCAGCTTGACTCTCGTGCGCCGCACAATCTCATAACACAGCTAATGTGAAAGTGTTGGCTCCTATTGTGTACAAGATAAAAGGCCACCCACCGCATTTTATGACACAGGGCCTGCACGGCTATGCGAGATTTACGAATGGATGATTTATTTGTCTCTTGACATTACGCCGATAGCGCATTTGGAAAACTAAAATTGAGAACGAATTTTGTGTTAATTTGCAAACTTAAATCTGTAATATTTAATCAGTTTTCGTGCACTGCATTGTGAGATGCAGCTCCATGCGTATCGTTTAGCTTTAAGCCGGTGTTTGCCTTGCGGTCGCCTCATTGTCAACCAACTGATGTTGACGGATTTGTTGTGTCTGTGGTAGCTGTTGGAGGAGACTGGGGTTGTGATCTCTATCCTGGGTGGATCTGGAGCCACAGCGGGAAGCTTCTGCCCAAAGCGCGACGAGCTGCATGGAGTTCATCCACCAGTGCGGCAGCCTCGACACCGCAGCGGTGAGACACGGGCCCCAGTAGGGGCCACAGGGGCGGCTCAGGGATGGGGATAAGGATTTGGAGATTTAGGGTGCTCGCGGAAATAAACTCTTCAACTCAAAGCGCCTTACAGCAACGTCTCATCTCAACCATTCCATTGCTCTGCGGCAGGCTACCCGAGGGGACCCCCCCCCCCCCCAATGGCAGCTGTTCCTATTTGGCACGTGGTGCACGCACTACCGGCCTGTGAATGGACATGTCTGCCATTTGGGAGCGATGTTTGAGTTTCCTACATGGTTTTTTCCCCGATAAAGTAATTTGCAAGTATTTTATCTGATTTAGCAAATTTGCAACATGATGCGGTTACACGTGGCCAATTCTTTTTGTTTTTAATACAGCGTCACAGGATTATTATCATACATTGTGAAACAGATCTCTTTGTTTATGGTGAATAAACTGGCAACATTAACCAGGGCGGATGCTGGGCTTGAACCGAGAACCACCACTCGGCCATGTTTCCATAAATTTGTGCAGTCACATTAACGCTGTTCACGTCGTACACAATGGACACTTTATTATTAGCACCACCTCTGGACCTGTTTGGCCCCTGGTCCATTTTGAGAGGTCTTGTAAGGGCGGCATATTACAGTTTGATTTTATATCGCCACAGCAAATAGCCAATGGAAAACCACCCATTCCGTGGGGGTGCTACGCGCTGGCACGGATCGGATGCGCCAGTGGAAAAGGCTGCTAGCAACTTGGCCGCCTCCAAACGAAAGAGAGAGGGTTCCAGGTCTCTGTTGTTGGCTGTGTCTTCTGCAGCTGCCGGCCGTGGACTGCGCTGTGGGGCAGCACTACGGCGTGCATTCCTGCCGCAACCATGGGCACGGCCCCATGGCCAACCTGGTAAAACTGCCGCAGAAGGCCAAGCCCGGTGGCAGCAGCGGCGGTGCCCATCGGTGCGCCGTCTTGTACGAGACGGCGCTGTGTGCTCGCGACTCGAGGTTTGGCAGCCCCCTCCAAAGTGCCCTTCTCCTCACACCTCTGCTCACCTCGTGATCTGCCTGACCGCCACGGGTCGCTCCTCAAAATTGTTGGGAGTTGGCGACAGACACTTGGGGTTCTTTAATTTTTCGCATCAAACGGTCAGTGAGCCACACCAATATGCCATTGGTAATGTAACTTAAGGATTCAATGTTCAAGGCAAGTGATTGTCGAGACAAACTGATGATTGTGTGTGTTACACTCCTCTGGCAGTCCACTGCCTGATGAAGGCCTCACCACGTTGCTTTGGTCATGGGGGTTGTTGCACAAAACGTTACCACGCTTGGTGAAGGGGGCAGGGATTAGGTTCAGGACTTGTTCAGATATCAGTCACCACTGACGTTAGCCATGGCTAGGAATCCAACTCGGATCGCCGCGTTAGTATCGCAGTGCACCAAACATTGCAGCAGTGCTTCAGAAATCATTCCGAAGTTGCTTGATATTGCACACAGTTTGAATAAACCATCATTACTTCATGACATATCTTTTTACTTAAAATTTTACTTTATACATGCTGTAATCGTAATAAAGAGTTGTGCTAGTTAGTAGTAACAGCGCGATACATCGGTTAAATCGATTAATATTTATTATTCAGCTGACAATTCATGTATTGAATTGCACGTGTAAGAATCAACTTCTAAAAAAATTGTATCCCTTTTGATTTTAATAGTTTCACATTGCCACTGCAGAGAGTCGACATGATCAGTGTAAGTTCAAAAGAACTGACACACCTTGTGAAAAATCCAACGCAGAAGATCCCTGGGCTTGATATTCCACGAAGATCATGGTCCCCCTAAACCGCATCTGCACAAACCATGGCAGATGCGGATACCTGATGCACAAATGGAAAATTTTAAACTCTCCAGTGTTTGACTGTGGTCATCCAGAACAGATCGTACAACGTGAAACGACGCAATAGAAAATTAAAGTCAAGCCACAGTGCGATTGTGACCATGCAACCCAAACTATGCACAATATTGTGAACCACAGTCGTCTGTGCTCCTTCAACGGAGTAGGAATAGTAACCCTACACGAAGTTTCTCCTGAAGCCCTCTCGTCGTGACCAGCAGACCTCGGACATTGGCTTATGGCTCCTGAACATGTTGCCCTCATGCGCAGGAATAGAATAGCTCAGGGGTTGGCAATCTGCGTCTCCCGGTGCCGCATTCTGCTCTTTAAAGACTGTTTGGTGATGTTGTTTATGAAGGACCACTGTCTCGTATTCACCACAGTGCATTGCGCCTCTTGAAATATTGAGTTGACTAATCCCGGTAGTTGAGAAACTAAGGTAGTTGAGTACCCCGGGAACACGCTGTGGTTCGTGTCGCGTTAATAGCTCCGTACCGTGCCGTGTAACTCACTAAGCAGCCGATTGCTCGCGTGCAGTGGTAGTGCCGTGTTCATTGATAACGCTGCACACTCCGTGCAGTGGTAGTGCCGTGTTCATTGATAACACTGCACACTCCGTTCAGCGTTGTGTGAGGATGGCTCACTAATTGAAAGGGGAGTCGTAGCTATCGCACTGTGGGGTGGTCATCGCCCTCCTCCCCCTGGGCATGTGCCGTGTGTGTTGTGTGCGTCGTGAGTCGTGGCGATGTAAACCCGGGGTAGCTCCTCTCTCCGTCTCTTCGTTTGTTGCTGTCCCGGCGAAGCTCGAGTTGGTGAGCGCAACGCGTGGCAGATCCGGCTTCACCCGTTCCCACTCCTCCCAGTCAGCGACTCCCAAACCCCCACTCAATAATCGCAGATCACTACCCAGGTCCTTATCAACCAAATGATTTTTAACTAAACTATTTTTTGTATTCTTAATGTATCAACAGTTCAGTTTTAAAGTATAATTTTACCGAGGCACTGTAAGTTTTCCTGGTGTGGACGGTGGCTGTTTTTGCTATTGTTTTACTGCCTTTCTCAAGCTTGGAAATGTATGTATGAATGAAATTGGAACTTATATACTTCATTTATTTACTAATTGACAAACTATTTTTATTTTACCAGGTAAGGCCCACTGAGCATATATAGCAGTTTTTCAGAAGCGACCTGGCCATCGCAAATGATAGCTCAACAAAGTGGCTTATCGTCACGTGAACATTTATAGCAGACAAATATACAGCATGCGTCAGGGTTGGGATGGAACCCACGACCTCCTGCGTACCAGGGGAGGTAGTTAACATCTCCCAGCCACCGTGGTGCCCTGTGGTCACGTGAGGCCTTCCACTTCTGAATGGCTTGCGATGCATATTTGAACATTACTGCAAACGTCTTAGCCTCGTTCATTCGGTATTCGAGGGGAATATTGCCATTTAGTAACTTTGTTTCAAATATCGTGCATTGAACTTTCGATTTTAATTTGCAATGTAATTGAGGGACTGTGCGTTGTCTTGTCGTGGTCTGGTGCTGTTGTTGTGTTGCTGAATTGCCCAAACTTGCATTTGTTGACAAATCGGCAGGAATCTATGTACTTTGTATTTTTAGCAACATACTTACATTTTCTCCGTCTTGCCTCTCATATCGTTTTTGAACATACCTCGCTGACCCGCCCCTACTGGACATATGTGAAAAGAGCTTCATAGCTCATTGGATTCCTCCAGGATGAAAAAAAGATTCTAATTAATCAGTGGCACTGCCAACAACCTGCATCCACACACGACTAAGCACCCATTGTAATGCCATACACATGGTTTCTTTCCCATAGACATGTAATTCAGCAAATTTTCAGAAATATCTGCTGTATGCGAATTACTCCAGACAAGTTTAGAGTATTAAACGTGACCTGTTGTGACTCGTCTAATGTGTATCGCGTGGTCGTTAGCACAGAAAGATGCGTCTGGTAACGTCCTAATGGACCAAACATCGTAAAAAGGAGGCTGGGTCTGCGTTGTTCAGAGTGACCACCATATACAGGGACTCTTCTACTTACGGACGAGTTAGGTTCCAGAAGTCTGTTCGTAAGTCCAACTTTACTCCTGTCGATTCCAAACATGTTGTACGGCGTGTACACTAAACACAGGGAATGGCTTTAAGAGTTGTATAATCTCCTGTAGACGTAGACGCCACTGGTTCTTCACGTTGTGTAGTTGTAGATGCCACCACCACCACCATCTATTGCGTGGCGGTTGAAATTATGAATCTCGGTACAAACAGGCAACTGGACATATGGACAGGTTTCTTTGTATCTCTGAGACTTTCTAAGTTGAATGTTTTTTAAGTGAAGGAGTCCCCGTAAATATTTTTGAGGACCACTGGGATCTTCAGTTTAAACCGTGAGTCTTGGAGTCATTGGACCAGAAAGAAGTGAGATAAAAACGACAGTAACATTGAAAAATATGTACACAGGGCAGGGAGGGCCCAGCCGCATGATAGAATTTATTCAGCGGTATCGTCACGGTAACAGAAACAGCGCTCCCGAATGAATCGCAGAATCCCGTGAATATTCCGCCTCAGGCGGGAGAATCTCCGTCCAGGCCCGCGTGATGCCTTTGGCCCAATCTTGTCGACGGCATCATCATCATCATTCTCCTCGTTGTTGTTGTTGCCTGGTTGGAGAGCAGGGCCCCGCCTGGCAAATGGACGCACGCGCCATCGTTAGCACGGTCGGCTACAGTTAGCACGGTCGGCTACGGTTAGCACGATCGGCTACGTACGCGTTCAAAATTATTTCAACGTACACACATGCGCGTATTCATTATGCCACCGTCTGCCCCATCGTGCATTCTCGGCTGTGCTTACACTGGTTGCTGCAGTGCACCTCATATGTGTCCGACCGCTCAAATGCGAGGTAGGAGGATGCCACACATCTCTGACTATGGCCAGTAGCGGAATGCTACATTCCTATAACAGGAGCCAATGGTGGTGTATAATAGGATGACCGCTGTTGACTTCCCACAAAATGGGATTCATTATTTGACTATAGCTCGGGTTGATAAATAAGCTGTTAACCTTCTTGACCTGGATTTTGAACTCGCAAGCGTACAGTGATCGTGGAGTGCTCTAACCGCAGCACCTCCAAGTGGGATGCAGTGCAATTCATATATTTATAATTAAGATTTATATTTTTACTAGGAATGCATTTAGCTGCAGATTGGTGGAGATGAGGTTAGGGATAAGATATTACATCCCGTGGAGCCCTGGGATATTTACATCTTCAAGTGAGATGAACTAAAGAGGTGAATGCCATTACAGAATCCTCATTTCACAACTCCTCATGAAACAGATTCCCCGTTCTTACAATACAGAACTTGTCTCATCTGATACAGAACCCAAATCTCATGTGTCCTCAATATTTTTTACTTCCTCTCAATCGTGAATACTACATTGTGGGAATCAACAGTGGTTGTAATATAAATAGACTTGCCCTTGCTATAGGAATGTGTAATTTACTCAAGTAACTCATTTATGATGATCGATGGTGTTTGCTATATGCTAATTTATATCAGGAGACACATTGTCTGAATGACCTCCCCAATACACATTTTTCTCAAGGTGCACTTCTGCGTGGAGGCTCACTCTTGTCTCGTGGCCGACTCCATCTCCTCCTCCTCCGCGATGACGTCATTGGTGCCACCACTTTGATTGGGGAATTTTTCAGACAGGCGTGTTACCGCACAGTCACCCGCCGACTCCACTCCCCGCTCCGACTCCATTCCCCAATCGGAGTTCGAAGCCCACTCGCTCACAGAAACTGAGCCTGCAGTATTCTGATTTGACCAAGTGGACTCTGAAGTCTGCTCGCTTGCAGCAGTGACTTGGAAATCTCCCTCACAGAGACAGGGGATTGCCGAGAGGCTGCAGGCCACCATCGGCTCCATTTCCTCTTCAACGATGACGTCATTGGTGCTGTCACGTTGATCGAAGAGTTTTTCAGACAGGCGTGTTACCGCACAGTCACCTGCCGACTCCACTCCCCACTCTGACTCCATTCCCCAATCCGAGTTCGAAGCCCACTCGCTCACAGAAACTGAGACTGCAGTATTCTGATTTGACCAAGTGGACTCCGAAGTCTGCTCGCTTGCAGCAGGGACTTGGCAATCTCCCTGGCTGAGACGGGGGACTGCCGAGAGGCTGCCGGCCGCCAAGAGCACCGTGTCCATGGCTGGGCAAGGCGGGAAGTTCGCTTGCGGTGGCACGGCCCTGCCGCCCCACAATAATGGGTGGTTGAGGGCCTCCGTGGGTGTGAGGCGACGTTGGGGATCCCACCTGCCAAGGAGGCAAACGGAGGGAGTCAAGTGCCTGTTGCATTCTAAAATCGCTTCATTGAATCGTGGTCTGGGGTGAAATGCGCAATTCTATCCTCAACACTTTTGTCAGAAACGATATTTATTTTAAAAAGCGACGAGATGAAGAAACGATGCCCCGGTGTGACACAAAACTTTGCAGTCCTAGCCCAAACGACACGTGAGGTCTAAGATCGTTTCCAGTAATGTTGATGGAAGACGCAAAGTGATTTATATTTAATTATTTGTACGAGGTGAAATGTAGACAATAGTAATAAGTCTCTTACTGAAGGCACCCGCGGAGAAAATTGATGAACTTTTGATTGCGGGTTCCCAGAACCGCCTTCAAAGACACGGAGCACGGGACGATCCGTTTCCCGTTGACGACGGGGCGATTCTTTTTGTCTGTTTATCGGAGAGAGAAAAAGAGAGAAACACTGAATTAGTTGTGGCGATCAGTACAATGCGGCGGCGGTCCTTAACCCTCCAATTGCGATGTTTGCAAATATGATTCCATGTTGGCGGTCGACTACAGCCTGTCATCCCTCCAGGGTCGATAAAATTTGTAACCGTTTGTGAGACGTTTGCAGTAGTCGTGTGGAAAGGATGGCTCCTAAGCGTGAAAGTGAAATTCCCACTCTCAACTCTGGGCCACCGGAGGAGACGAGAACCTCCTGATACTTGTTTGAGCAAGGAGACACTTTGATGTTTATTTGAGTATTATATTATTATTTGCATCACTTGGAGAGGATGGTAATTTGTTGTACAAGCGTGCTTTTAAGCATAATATATTTCTCAATCAAGGACCCACAGTTTGTGTGGAGGGTTGTTCTCTGTGGATGTTTTGTACTATGGTAGAACTGCTCTATGCTGATTTAGGATACCGTCGCATCTGCCACACAATTTTTTAAAATTGTGCTCAGTCATGCTGAAATATAGAAAAACGGCCACTCATCTTTATTAAAAATGTGATGGCCAGAATTCCATGTAATTAATACACACGTCCTCTGTTGGATTGCAAATCCCTATGGGTTTTCCAAATATACTGTGCTACCTAAACATAACCGTTCCTTTTAAAGTATTTTTTTCATAAGACTCCTTACTGTCGCACTAATTCAACACGTACTGACAAGTACGTTGCCAAGACCGTTGTGACTTTTAAACCCAAATAAAGCACAGTTCATTTTTACATTACGCGAAGCAGTTTCCATGCCTTTCTATTCAAGCACACAGCACGAGACACGCGGCTGCACGGCCACGACTCTCCGGGCAGTGACAGCAGCAGCAGCAACAGCTACGAACTCCAACACCACCACCTCACCACCCCCCCTGTCCACTCACCAAAGGAGATAATGTTGTGGGTCGAGGCATCAATCATGGCTTTGGGTGGGAGCCCCAACATCTGAAACCAAGATCACAAGAGGGATGCGTTGGATGAGGTCCGTCGCTCGAGCGAACAGAGCGTACATACACTGTACTTTGTCTCATTGAAACGTCGATGAACAATGAACTTTGCCTGCTCTTGTACATACTGTTTGCAGATATTTATCTCTATCATCAGGCGAAGCATACATATTTGGTCTTTAATTGACGACGTGGTTACTACGTGCGGCTTCGTTGCTCTCCAACACAGGCTCTGAAAGCCTCAGGGATTAACAACAAACCTCAATAATCATAACAATAGTAATCATTCCGAAGGACATCAGCCTGACGCTCTGATTCTCTGGTATTACCGATGATCCCGAAATCTCTCTTTACTTCTTTACTCATGCAAATGGTGCGTGATCACGCAGTGAACACGTCCACTCCTCTCCCGTGTACCGGCAGCTGAGCGACATTTTTTGACCAGTGAAAGGCCCAGAGGATGACGACAGCCCTGCACGTAACCAGCTTTGTCGCATGAGCCATCGCACAGCGGGTCTGTACGCTGTTGGATCGTCGTGCGCCATCAGTCATAACCAACCCCCTGCTGCTGCTGTTGTTGTTTATCGTGGACTCCATCGTTGGTTCAAATTCGAATTAAACCCTCCCTCCTCCTTTATATGGCGCAGTTGGAACAGTCCCATGGGAAATATGACGCCCGGTTTGGTGGTGCCGTATCGGGCTCGATGTTTGTTACAATAAAAATTATAGAATTCATCAGTATGTATATATTATAATAATTAATATTTGTAAGGCGCATTTAATCCGATGATCCCAATGCGCCCCGTGTATGGAAAGCAGGGAAATGAGACGACCAAAACGAGGAAATGAGACGACCAAAACTATGGGGAATAGGCCATTTTACCAAGGTGAGTTTTCATGGCGAGATTTAAATAGCTTTAAAAATTCTGTCTTGTTATCAGAGGCCAACGCGTTCCATAGTCTCGGAGCTGCACTGGCAAAAAGCCCGATCGCCCCCAGGAATTGAGACTTGACCTCAGAAAACTGAGTAGGAGATCAGAAGATCTCAATGACCTCATTGGTGTACATGAGTGGATCAGCTCCTGTAAGTATTGTGGGGCTAACCCACTGACAGCCTTGTAGCTTAACAGCAGGACCTTATAACCAACTGGATATATATGCAATGGTGTTTTCCTACGCGTCAGATACCTGGATGAGATAGCCGATGTGGTCTTCCGAGCTTGTCTTGAAGAGCGGGTTCCCGAGGAGCATCTCGGCCACCACACATCCGAGTGACCACATGTCTGCGCTGCATGTGACCGGGAGCCCAAAGTACATTTCGGGGGCCATGTACCACATCGAGCCAAGACACCAAGCTCCTAGCAGCACACGGACAGACAGGTGACCAAACAAGGTGGCACTTGCACATTATTCACCTGTACTTGTGAAGGGCAGAATAGATGAGGGTATGCACACGCAGTCACGTATGGCACTCAAAATGCGCACAATGACAAAGATCGCCCACATAAATGCGTGTATCAGCTGGGTAGCACTTAGAAATGTAAATTATTTTCATTACACTGGTGCCAGCTATCATAGAGTGCAGCTGTCGTGTCGCGAGAGTTCTCTGCGGTGAGTAACAACTTCTTTAAAAGCAACGGCGCTGCGACGCCTCTCTGAATAAAATTAACGCCGAGCCGCTTTGCGCGTTTCAAGATTCAGTGATGAACCGGGGACACCTACCACCACCCTGTAATGTGCAGACGTCTCGGAACGGGAAAAGGTTAAGTGAGGAATGAGGACAAAGGTACTTAGGGCTATATTCTTAGTTTTTTCGGTAAAGTCACGTTGAAGAGAAACAACAAAATAATAAAATATATATATAAAACAATAAAAAATTCTCACGACGTTTCGACCATAACTCAAACGGTCATCTTCAGGTGTGTTGGTTTGCATAAATTAGGGCTGCCATGCGATCTGTACATTTGCAATCGTAAATCACATGTAAATCACACGTAAATCAGCCATCCGCGACGAAAATTCCAATGGGATTGTCTACTGGCTCCAGACTTTCAATACCAGCAATCGATTATGAAAATTGTTACCGGTTTACTGGTTACTGTTTGACAACTACCCTCCTCAAACCTGGGAGGTTGAGAGTTGAAATCCTGGCCAAATGATTGACGAAATGTAACGTTTGAAGGGTATCAGTGTCACTACCACACTTTGTTTAAGCGGTGCTAACCACCACGCCACCACAGCACGAAGACAAAGACCCCCCCATATAGCTTAAACAGGCTTGTAGCGCAGCGTGCTAACCGTTAACACCACCGCTCCCCACAAACACTGTGACATGCACACACACATGCTGCTACACACGTACACACATTCACAGGGCAGCTAGATCACTCACTTGGGCAGGTCTCGCTGATGCTCAGGCCAAAATCCGTGAGCCTGATATTGCCACTGATGTGGTCTTTGACTAAGATGTTTGCCTGCAAAAAAGACAGAGTGGTTGTCAGTGAAACTCGTGGTGTGTCGGTGAGATTGCATCTTGTTGAATTGGTTCATGGCGGTTTACTCAAAGATTTCATGTACTCATTTTTGTTAAACACTTATTTCCCTTTGTAAATGTAATCATGCTTGAAGATCTCCCTACCCCATGCCGTGTTAATCAAGGGGGTTGTATGGCCATACCTCACCATGCTGCTCAGGGGGCTGTTGAAGGCAATGGGATCCAGGACCGGTTCAGATATCGCCCAAACCCTGGTTTTAGCCGTGGCCAGAAATCGAATTCGGGTCATTAACCTCTGAGTGCAGTTTGCGAACTACCCCACCACTGCTACGCCCATCATTTAGCTTTGGCCTTCGGAATTGTTGCTTAGGGCAGTGGTCGTTGTTGTTTAACGCAAATTAGAAAATATTAAATGTTCCGCGGAGCGTTGGTTGTTGAGAGCAAACAGAGATCCACGTGAAAAGTTGTATTTCTATGCAAGTTTTGGCTATCTGTGTTTATGAAATAGCAAGTCGTGGCATGAGTGTTGTTGCGGTGTAGAATAAGATATCTCGAAATCCTGTTACTAAGGTTTACAAGAGTGTTCTCATATTCTTAGTTCTTTCGGTAAGAAAGAACTAAGAATATGAATTACTGGAGTCACGAAAGCTTTAAAATCAAAATTTAAGAGTGTTCTCATTTTCTACAACTGCACGAACTGAGGCACTAACTCCATACTGACGGACAAAAGACGCAGCGGGCTGCTTAGTTTACTAACCGGCTTCAGATCCGCGTGAATGATGTGCATCGCCTTCAGCTTTGCCAGGGCCCGCAGCATGGAGCCCACGTACGGCTTCAATTCCGTCATGTATAAGCCATAGGTCTCGTCCAGCTTCTGGAGGAGGTCTCCGCTGCGTGACGACACAAAACGTGAACGGTTACAGTTTCTTCCTGCTTGTGACCCATTCCCTGATTGGCCCCTTGAACAGGAGCACACGTGCTTGACTGAGGCGAAGCCGCACGGAGTAACCATACAGGGTTGCCGCTCAACTCAAAAGATAGTCAATGAGGCAGGAAGGCATTATAAACAGTTATGTCTGACCATGGAGCCGCGTACAAAGACAATAATTCTAGGGAATTCTGAAAGCCTACGAACATTTATTCTACATCCAAATGATTAATGTGTGTGAACACACGGACGCATCGGTGTTTGGGGGAGCGGTGGTGCAGCGTTTAGCGCGTTGCTCTACAATTCCCGCTCACGGCCAAAGACCAGTGACGATTATCTGAACCAATCCTGGGCCTCCCCTAGGTCGACTCAGCCTCAAATGAGTACCTGGTGCGGTGTGTAAACATCGCCACTGGGGAAACAAAGGCTGCCGGGCGTGGTGCTGCCCACCCACCCCCTCGTGTGCCTTGCCCGTCTTCATAGGTACTACTTGCTAACAGCACTTGCCCCAACAATCTTCTCAGGCTATACTGGTTAATCTTTGTCTTTGGATCGGTGTTCATCGGACGCCATGACACTCACCTGATGAGCTCCAGGACGACGCAGTTGTGTCCCCGGAAGGTGAAGTTGTCCAGGAGGGTGACGATGTTGTTGTTGTCTGGGTCCCCCTTGCTCTGCAGGATCTTCATGATCTCCAACTCCAGCTGCTGTCTCTTGTTGTTGATGCTGTGGGGTGGGGGGGGAGAACGCACGGAATGAGAGTTGTCACCTCGCTCTGAGCATCGCAACACGCAGGGGCGGAGGCAATGCTCATTCATCCTCCATGAGTGGTCCTAAGCCAAGAGTGTGAATCCCACTGGCTGAGGGAGCCATTAAACACACCGTCAACACGCTGTTTGTGTTTGGTTTGTTGCCCTTCCTCTGCACCTCCGATTAGCATGGTCGGTTACATACGGTGCGAAAGAAGTTCAACATTACATACTTACAATGAATGTCAGAATCGGCATATGTATTTATACTGGAGGAATTTGATGAGCTGCAAATAACTTTTTCACAGATATAATTATATAATTTTATATTTTTATCTCTTTAAACCAAAGTCACAAATATGCACACATTTTAGATTTTGGACTAAAATTGGGGGTGGGTGGGGGGGGCAGCTGCATACATTTGTATTCATTTGTGATCTCTGTGTGTGGCTAAATGTGATCTATGACACGAGTTACAAGGCGATATAAGTTATTTGGGCAAAGGACAGGCATAGGGAGATTAATTTAGTGTCTGACGAATGCACAGCAATGGGGAAGCTGGCTTAAAATAATGTTAAAGTGGACACCACTACAGATTATCGTTCTGTATGTTTACTGTATAGATGTGTGTTGTCTGCTCGTATTAAAAAAACGAAGTCGTTGACTATCGTTTAAAATATTACATCAATAAAAATATTTATTTTGGGTGAATATTGTTGCTGAGGAGCAGTTATGTTAACGTGTTAAGATGGTGATTTTATCTCAAAGTGATTCCCATCCGATATTTTGAGGGGGTAATTGACGAAAGTAACAGGCTTCATATCATCGTGGGAGAGGAATATTGGCGGGCGTATTGCGTCTCTGTACAAGGATTGTTGTTGTCACGGTAAACTCTCAGTGACAGTGGTGTGCTACGTGGAGCAAAATCCCAACGTGACGCTGAAGAGGAGATGGACGAGGTGGTGACACCGCCGAGAGGAGGAGGAGGAGAGCCATCAGGGGTGGCCAGGCCTTGCCGAGAGGATCTCAAGGAGCGCTCCCCCCCCCCCATTGACACCACAAGGGAGGAGGAGGAGGAGGAGGGAGCAGACATCGCGGAGTTGCCGCTCATCTCCCGTAGCAGCAGCAGCAGCAGCCAGAGAGCCCCACCACGACTGCCGTGCCACGCGACTGTCACTGCGACTCCGGGAGTCGGGGCTCTCACCACCACCACCACCGCCGCCCTTCTGCGTCGACTCACAGCGGAGCTCCACAGCAGCAGCAGCAGCAGCGTGACCCCTGCCGACCCGCGCGGTCTTCTACGCCGTCTTCTTGCGCGGCGGGGACATTGAGTTTGCGGCTCCTTACGGCGTACGGACGTTTCAATAGGGGTTAAAAAACACAATGTCTCTGTGTGGTGTTTCTCCCTTGTCATGGGGACTTTGTAGGATGAACGGTGGAGATTGTTAAGGGGTGACCAATAATGTCTGAATTGGTCTGTAATAAGGTAGGGCACTGATAAGGTAATGACGACACGTGTGCACTAGCGATGAGAACATTGACGCACTTTTGTCGAAGCGTTACTGAGTTTCAAGTCTCTGTTCCCGACAGTTTTGTTTGGTGGAGGGGATATTTGGGGCCTCCTGACAAAGAATTTTCTAGCTAAGCTCTACTAACATCGTAGAGTAACAACAGCAGCAGCACTGTCCACATAATAGAAACACTCCTCCTCCTCCACACGTGCGTGCATTCACTTACTGCCACCTAGACACCGCTGGAACTTGTGCAGAGACATTTCGTGAGGTTCAAATGTCAAAGTTTGTGCTCAGAGAGCCAGCCGGAGCCGTCGAGAGTTTGCGGATTGGCGATGCCTTTGTCGAGGCAAGACGCAGCCACACTCGGGCACAATTAGAACCTTTAGATAACTGCAATTGTCTGAGGACTTTGAGTGCACGAGTTACGTGAAACAGTTCTCGGTGGCAATTGTTATTTTGTTAGTTTTAAATGTTTGTTTGGCCTCCTCCATACAATTGTCCTACTGGTGGTGTATTTAATGGGCTGTGAGCTGCTGTTGGTCATTGCTGGTCGATGATGATGATGATTTGTGGATGTTCAGAGTTGGGACGTGGCGGTGGTGGGGAGGTGAGGACAGAGAACTTTGGGCATAACCCCCCTGACTCTACTCCACATTATCATCATCACATTCAACCTCCTCATTATCTCGCTGCTGCTGCTCATCATCATCATCATAGACTTCACAAGGCAGCAGCAACAGCAGCAGTAGGATGTGTGGGGTGGTGGGTGCCTTGTGTTTCGGCTCTTAGCAATGTGATCACAAGTTCCACATCGATACCCAGACACGCCTCAATTACATTCTTTGGCGGGAAAGTTTATTTAAAATCTTTATTTAAAGCAGTCCTGGGCACAATGTGAGGAGATATGTGTTGCTGGATGTTGCTGTGCTCGTGGATATGAAAGAAAAGCGAGACCACTGTGTGTTGTAAGGACAACATTGTGGTGCTCACTCTGTGAGGAGTTTGTGTGCACCTTCCCAGGCAGGGTCGCCATCCGAGCCCCGTGGTCTCATCGCGGCCTACCTAAGTATTGCTTCCTGCGTGTCTGCCGCATTATTACCGCTGATTTAAGTTGTTGTCGCTGTCCAGCTCATTATATGACCGCTCCATCTTCGTGAACCAGCGTGTTGGGACGCTAATTCACTACTTTGAAGGAACAAACGCGTGTTGTAGGATGTGGCAGTGCATTTGTCTGCGTGGTTGTTGATACTGCGAAGGGGCAGTGGTGGCTGCTGAAGTGCGACTTCTGGAACTTCTTCCTCCTCCACACATTATTTTAAGTGCACCACAGTACTCACAATAATTATTAGTCCATCTGTGGGTTGTATGAATGTCTCCTAACGCCGTGTTGGTCACAGGAAGTATTTGACTATACTTCACCATTCCTGGTGGGTGAGGGCTGGGGAAAGCCCTCCGATTCTATCCACCACACGGGGAATGTTAACAACACGCACTGCGCTTCTGGTCAAATAACTCGCACGGCATGGCAAGGCCCTCATCCAGCAGTGGATGGACCAGGGCTGCCCACGCTGCCTGCGTTGTGTTTGTGAGCGAGGGTGTGGGGAGCGGTGGCGCAGCGGTTAGCGCTACGCTGCGCTACGAACCCGGCGACCCGAGTTCGATTCCCGCTCACGACCACCAACACCGGTGACGATTATCTGAACAGGTCTTGGGCCTCCCCTAGGTCGACTCGACCTCAAATGACTACCTGGTTGCGGTGTGTAAACATCGCCAATGGGGGAGACAAAGACGGCCGGGCGTGGTGCTGGCCACCCACCCCCTCGTGTGCCGTGCCGGCCTTCGTAGGTGCTCGCTAACAGCACTTGCCCCTACAGTCTGTTAAGGGTTCACTGGGGATCTTTGTTTTTGTTTGTTAGTCTGTGTGAGTCTGTGTGAGTGAGTTACTTTGTGAGTTCATGTGAGTTACTCCGAGTCTGTGTGTGTTACCCGGTGAGACTGAGTTGAGTGGGAGTGACTGTGAGTTACTGTGTAAGTCTGTGAGTGTGTGAGTTACTCTGAGTCTGTGTGAGTCTGAGTGAGTCTCCGAGTGTCTGAGTGAGTGAGTGACTCTGTGAGTCTCTGAGTGAGTGACTGTGAGTCTCTGAGTGAGTGACTCCGTGCGTCTCTGAATGTGGCTCTGTGAGTCTGTGGCTCTGAGTCTCTGAGTGAGTGACTTTGTGAGTCTCTGAGTGAGTGACTGTGAGTCTCTGAGTGAGTGACTGAGCGTGAGTCTCTGAGTGTGGCTCTGAGCCTCTGAGTGAGTGTCTGAATCTCTGAGTGTGGCTTTGTGAGTGCGTGCGAGTTTCTGAGTGAGTGACTGTGAGTCCCTGAGTGAGTGACTGAGCGTGACTCTGTGAGTCTCTGAGTGCGTGTTACTCTGCGAGTCTGTGTGTGTGTCAGAACTAGTATGTGAGTGTGAGTCTGTGTGTGAGTTACTCTGTGAGTCTGTGAGTGAGTCTGTGGGTCTCCTTGAGTGAGTGTGAGTCTGTGTGAGTGACTGTGATTCTCGGAGTGACTCTGTCAGTCTCTTGAGTGTGGCTCTGTGAGTCTGAGTGAGTGACTCTGTGAGTCTCTGAGTGTGGCTCTGTGAGTCTGAGTGAGTGACTCTGTGAGTCTCTGAGTGTGGCTCTGTGAGACTGAGTGAGTGACTGTGAGTCTCTGTGGCTGTGAGTCTGTGGCTCTGTGAGTCTGAGTGAGTGACTGTGAGTCTCTTGAGTGTAACTGTGAGTTTCTTGAGTGTGGCTCTGTGATTCTAAGTGAGTGATTGTGAGTCTCTGAGTGTGGCTCTGTGAGTCTGAGTGAGTGACTGTGAGTCTCTGAGTGTGGCTCTGTGAATCTGAGTGAGTGACTCGTCATCACCATCGTCATCAACATCATCATCACCGTCGTCACCATCTTCATCACCACCTCCATTACCCAGGTGCCATGGGGTGACACACTGAGATGGGATGGGTAGCCAGCACCACGCCTGGCCGCCTTTGTCTCCTCTCATTCACCGAACCTGGATACTCATTTTAAGGCAGAATAGACCTGGGATGGGACCGAGATTGGTTCAGATACTCGTCACCGATGTTGGCCGTGAGTGGGAATAGAACTCGGGTCGCCGGATCCCGTCGCTCGGTGCGCTAACCACTTCGGCACCGCTCCCCATGTAATCCTCACTTCAAGCACACACCTCATCACCGACAGCTTCCACATCGTCATATCCACCACTCCTCCCCCAGCCCCATCGCTTACAACACTCTCACCCCTTCCCTCTCCACAATGCCGATGCAACTCACACTCCCCACACCTCCCATGCTCCCACCAGCAGCTTCCACTCCCGATGACGCCTCCTCACAATACCCCTTCACTCCCTCCCATCGGACCGCCATTCTCAAACTATAACTTTTAAACTAAACTATATTTTGATTTAAAGCTTTCGTGAATGCAGGGATTCATATTCTTGGTTCTTTCGGTAAAGTCACGTAGAAGGGAAACAAAATAATAAAAATATAAAACAATAAAATTCTCACGACGTTTCGACTGCAACACAAGCAATCATCATCACCTGATGATGATCATCATCACCTGATGATTGCTTGTGTTGCAGTCGAAACGTCGTGAGAATTTTATTGTTTTATATTTTTATTATTTTATTATTTCCTTTCTATGCGACTTTACCGAAAGAACCAAGAATACAAACTATATTTTTTTTATTTTACCAGTTTGAGGCCCCACTGAGCTATGGAGCTATTTTTCAGAAGCAACCTGGCTATCACAAATGTTATCTTCAACGAAGTGGCTTATCCCGTGGAAATGTATAGAGGCCAAATGTTCTAAACGCGTGATGTTTATTCTAAATGTAGTGAGAGAGACATGCAACCTCAAAATATACAGCAGGCGACAGGGTCGGGATTGAATCCACGGCCTCCTGCGTACCAGGCGAGGTAGTTAACATATTGCCACTGTGGTGCCCTGTGGTCACGTGAGGCCTACCACTTCTGAATGGCTTGTGATGCATATTTGAACATTACTGCAAGCGTCTTAGCCTCATTCATTAGTCAGGTATTCGAAGGGAATATTGTCATTTGGTAACGCTATTTCAAATATCGCTCATTTAACGTTCAATTTTAATGCAATGCAATTGAGGGACTTTGTGGAGTCTTGTCGTGGTCTGGAGCTGTGGTTGTTGTGTTGCTACCTTGCCCAAGCTTGCATTTGTTGACAAATTGGCAGGAATGTATGTACTTTGTATTTTTAGCAATTTGCTTACATTTTCTCCATCTTGCCTCTCATCGGTTTTGGAAATAGCTCGCTGACCCTCCCCTACTGGACATATGTGAAAAAGATCTTCATAGCTCATCGGATTCCTCCAGGATATAAAATAGATTCTGATTCTGATTAATCAGTGGCGCTGCGAAAAACCTATTCCCTCTATTGCTGCGGGAATCTGCATCCACACATGATCAAGCACCCCTGTCTAATGCAATACACGTGGTTCCTTTGTCATAGGCATGTAATTCTGCACCCCTGTCTAATGCAATACACATGGTTCCTTTGTCATAGGCATGTAATTCTCAAATGTGCAGAAATGTCTACCGTATGCGACTTACTCCAGACAAGGTTAGACTATTAAACGTGAACTGTTGTGACACGTCTAATGTGTATTGTGTGGTCGTTAGCACAGAAAGATGCATCTGGTAATGTCCTAATGGACCAAAAATAGTAAAAAGGAGGCTGGGTCTGTGTTGTTCAGAGTGACCACCATATACAGACTCTTGTACGTACAAACGAGTTCGGTTCCATAGGTCTGTTCGTAAGTCGATTTGTTCGTGAGTCCAACTTTACTCCCGTTGATTTCAAACACGTTTTACGGCTTGTACACTAAACACGGGGAATGGCTTTAACAGTTGCCTCTGGTTCTTCACGTTCTGCAGATGTAGATGCCACCATCACCACCTATTGTGCGGTGGTTGAATTTGCGACTCTCGGTCCGAACAGGAAACTGGACATACGGACAGGTTTGATCATATCTCTGAAAGTTCGTAAGTCGAATGTTCGTAAGTAGAGGAGTCCCTGTGTAGTGGCATAGAATCGTAATGTAACAGCATAGCGCCTGCTGCTGGCAGGGAAAGGGATCTGAGGCTTACGGCCCTGACGTCAGCAGGCCAGGTTATACACAAGAGGGGGATCTAGGGAAAGGTCGCAGAAGGGGCACTGAATTCATAATGATACAATAATTCAGTAACACTGTACAAGTGTACAGCACGTCAGATCATTACATGGCCTAACCCTGGTTGGAAACACCGTGGGAGTGAAGAAGAAGATGGATTAATAATCATTATTTACATTTGTAAGGTGCATTTCATCTGTATGCCACCAGACTTAAATTGGAGTGTCTAAATTCCCTTTGCCCACCAGAATGAACAGACCTCATCTTTCCCACCCCTGCAGACTTGGTATTAAAGTAGATACATGCTAATGTTTACAAAGTAACGGACTCTTGACCAATTTCATTTCCACATAAATCAATCATTCGGAAATAGGCCCCACTATACCCCACCGACTACAGCACTCTAATCTTGCCTCCTCGTTTTGCCTCTTCCACCTGCCTCATGCTCGTCAGCACCGCCTTTCGTGCAGCCATGCGGGTGTGAGGTCATCATCACGAGAGGCCGTGCACTTCATCGTTCGCACGCAGCGGAGGAACCACTGAAGTGAAACGTTTACATACGTGCGGTTTAGTGGGGTCATTTCCGAGCGAACTCGGTTTGAAAGTGTTTATCGTTGAATGTGGAAGGGTTTGGGTTAGTTTTCGGGTTACCACCTGTTCCACTATGGAGATCAAACCCAGACCTATGTTTCAGTCTGTCTAGGTCTGTCAACAACCATGCAGTAGTAAAGTTCAGCACAGTACCGGTACCAGATCTCGGTACAAATTAATTCATGCCACCCAAACACAGATGCCAATTCACAGACTGTCTCGGCTGGACCGGGACAGGAGGTAACCCAAGGGTAGTGGGAGGATAACCGCTTTGTGAGCTATTTGTAAGTAATGCGTTTAGAGTATTTGGCTACTATAAATTTCCACATGATAAGCCACTTCGTTAAGCTATAATTTGTGGCCAGGTCGCTTCTGAAAAAGAGCTATATAGCTCTCAATGGGCCTTACCTGGTAAGTAAAAAATAGTTTACTTTAATGGTATACATACTTGAATTTTACTGCGGATGTTTTAAAACATGTCCTGTCTAACTGTCAACTTTGTTTGAATTTCAGTGGGAGAAGATGCTTCTCACACAGACGTTAAAGCAGGTACCAGAGTCCACCTGAAGCTACTGCAGTGTGCGCCTCATATAGGATTCCATCCATTACTGTTGGTGCGATGGTTTGGATTTTCAAGTTGAAATCTCCTAGTTCATTTTATTTTTACCCAGGCGATAACGCAATTGTCAAGGGTAGTCCTGTTTGGAAGAGGCATCCTTGTCTCTTGAGTTCCACATCTTGGAGAGGATGTGATTAGTCAGCATCGATGCCATTGTAGTTGGTGTCACGCATCATGCGTGCATTCTTAAATTACTGACGCCGACTGAAGACTGAAGATGCAAGTGTGCCATCTGACAATGATAGTTATGAAGCCATTTTTTGCCATTGCCAATCTTCCTTTGTGCTCTGTCAGAGTCTGGGATAACACTGCCTTGGTGAAGTCCCCTGGACTTGTGTAATTTCTGTATCAATTTTTTTTTTTCATTTTGAAACCTCTGCTCCACTTCCTGCAATTGCATCCATCTGCACCTCCGATTAGCACGGCTGGCTGATGTACGGCGCGAAAGAGGTTCAACGCACATATCTACAAGGAGTGTAAATTCATACGGTGCCAGAAACTCTGCACGAGTTCGTGCCGCGTTCACCCGATGTTGCCGTCGATGTTTGTCCAGCGACAAGCCATTCGTTGCCACGCGCGAACCTGTCTCACCTCCACAATCACAGGGCCGAGTGCGTGACGTGTCCGGCAAGCCGTGTGATGTGTCTGCGGATGATAATCTTCAGCAGAGGCCTGTGCCTTCTCCCACAGACGCCGCGCAACTGACGCCGCTCCCAGCACCGCCGACCTCTGCTTCCCCGGCCACGGCCACGGGGAGTTCCTCTCCTCTGCTGGACACCCCGTGTGCTGGACCTGCTGCTCCACCACACTTGCCTGCCCACTACACAGGCACAAAGAGGTACGGGCAGAACTAATGCATAAATGCTTTCAACATAAGTTGGAGAGAGCTGAGCCTTTCTAGGAATTTGGCAATGCTTTCCCACCTGTGACTGCTCCCGATATATGACTCGAGAGCATGTAGGTTTTGCTTGCAGGCCACACACACACACATGAATTATGTGTTTGGTATTATCTCATGGAAAATAATAAGTTGCACAAGGGCCAGGGTCATGCCCCATTCATTCTGAACGATTAAACCAAACTGACCCACGTTCACACACGAGAGCAGAGAGGTTGGCTGCAGGGTGACGCACGCGAAGAACGCGTCGCTGTGAAAGAGTTAGAAGGTTCCCCTTCGTACCTTCTTACTCTCCCTCCCACCCCCCTCCTTCCGGTCAGGTGATTTTGAAGTGTCGTTGTCACGCGAGGACGTGGACCGAGACAGCGCGTGGAACCAGTGCCTGCGCTCCGAGATCCCGGGGCTCTTCCTGCTGGCCCTGCACACATTTACCGTGAGTCGGCACAGATGTGACCTCTCGACTGGGGCTGCCATCTGTCTGCGTTTGACCCCCGGACAGTGTTCGGGTGGCTGCAGGAATTGATTTGGGCCAAGATCTGGTACCCCGGGTATAGCTGTGGTTGAATTTTATTACCGTGAACTGCACAGTTTTAACAATAGACCTGGGCTCGCTGAGAAATGTGCCTGGGTTTGCTCTGTCGTGGAAATGGTGGCAACTGTACTTGGGGCATCGGCACGTTTATTCGCGCTCCGGCTCCATTTACACCGAGAGTCACATGCTTGTCTCGTGTGGGGAGTGGTGGTGTAGCTGTTAGGGGGCATCCATTTAGTATGTATGCATGGAGGGGGGAGGAGGGGTTAACCCAAATGCGTACGCTTGCGTATGGGGGGTCTACTGACAATGTGTAAGCCGACTGCAACGGCATGAATCTGCCCATCGCAGTGACATGGGGAAGTAATTGCTTCCGACAAAGGCGTCCTATGACCTTTTAAATCGTACTCAGGTTTGAGAACGGGGACAGTTTGCATTCATGATCCTGAATCATAACAATTCCTTGACTCTCCGGCAGTGGTGAATCGTTCCAACCATGGTTTTTTATTTCGTGGAATATCACTTGCTGTACTCCACGCGGTGAGTGCTTTGTGTAGATAAGAATCATGTTATGTAGAGAATATAAATCTAATTCAGTACCTCTATATGTCTCCCACAGACAAGCGGGGAGACAGCAGCCAGGCGGTGAGCCGGCACTCCCAACAATCGCCCAAGATCTGCGGTTCTCTTTACATTCCGATATTTGCAGCCACTTACTGAGTGTTTACATGTGGGGGGAAACCAGTACACTCGCAGAAAACGAACGAATGTGAGCAAGGGGGCAACGTTCTATCCAGTGCAGATGGAAAGGATTCCACAGTTGTGTTCCACTGCCTCCTGGCAAGCCAGGGTATGACTCATCCTCGATGCCCACCGGAAGGGAGATTGCACACTTGCAATTGAATTCCCTGAGATTATTTATATCATGGGGTAGGCAGTGACAAAGCCCCTGACTCACTTAACACGAACATGCGGTCCAGTGCATTGTACGTGCAAGGATACTCGCTTTCCAAAATGTATGAATGTGTGTTGAACTTGAATCTTGACTTAAAGCTTTCGTGACTGCAGGAATTAATATTCTTTGGGTCTTTCGATAAAGTCACGTAGATAGAACAATAAAATAATAAAAATAAAGTGAATACAAAATAATAATACAAATATCACGACGTTTCGATCGCAACACAAGCAATCGTCATCATTTTTCTCCTGATGACGATTGCTTGTGTTGCGATCGAAACGTCGTGATATCTTTTACTTCTTTTATTCACTTTCTTTTTTATTATTTTATTGTTCTATCTACGTGACTTTACGGAAAGACCCAAAGAATATGTGTTTAACTTCTTTCGCAGTGTACGTAGCCAACCGTGCTAATCTGTGGTACATTAACACCTTGCCACAAATGCCCTGTTGCTTATGAGCACAGCCACTCAAATGAATCAGGCGCAAGGTTTGCGTGATTAATGCTTACAAAGTGGGGTCTATAATGAACAATATGGCTGAAGCTCGAGTTCTATTCATTTAAAACCAAACGTGTTTCTTACCAACCATACCTGGTGTTTGCACACAGATACAGATTATGGGCGATGCGTTCTACACCACGGAATGCGCTGTTGCAATGTGCAGCCACAGCTGCTGCAAAAATATTTGTCTCGGTTTGATCCACTGAACAATATCCACTGACCACACCGCACGCGCAACAATGATATAACTATGAACAAAAATATGAATAAATTAATATGGTTTATTAAATATATTGCACGTAAGAAAATACAGCAATAGACGTAAAAATACATGGCAGTTTAACACGTAGGCTTTCGCGACAAATATCCATAATACAGGTTTTATGGGTTGGATCGCGTAAATATATAAATGTGTCATTATGAGACCTCCTTTGCCAGTCGCAAGATATAGTAATAGGTTTTTACCCTTTTATCTGGCACCAAAACTGACACCGTTATACAAGAGATCATGTTTGCAATAACCACAACACAAGCAGTCAAAATGCAAACAAAAAGAGACAACTCTGATAATGATATACACTGTCCTTGAAGTTGATTGGTCCACACCCGAGACGGCTTTTCTTAGAGCCTAGTCTCCACTGGTGTTGGACCAGATGACGCCAAAAGGCATACAACTCAAAAACAGCGCACTATCAGAGTATTGAGAGCTCGGGGTATGAATTTTCATTATGAGACCTCCTTTGCCAGTAGCAAGATATAGTAATATTTTTTACCCTTTTATCTGGCACCAAAACTGACACATTTATACAAGGGATCATGTTTGCATAAAGGTGTCAGTTTTCGTGCCAGATAAAAGGGTATAAACCTATTACAATATAAATGTGCCGTTAAACCCGCCACCACCCGACAGCCAAACTAGTAAGGGTTGTCACGTAAACAGAACATGCCAATTCATCACTAGTACAGCACACCGGTGTGTGGTGTGTTGGAGAGCCAAGCCACAACATTTACCATCGGAGTACGACGTTTCAGTAATTACAACTAGCTTCTTCAGGCAACAGCAAGATTTGGGAGAAGTCCACCTGTTTAATTCCTTATATAGAGGCGTAGATGTGATGACAACACTTGTGCTCTCTTTGAGCGCAAAGTGGGGGGGGGGGGGATTAATGAATCAACATACATTATTATACATGCACATTATGCTAGCCCATTGATCTTGTACTTAGTGTCCATTGTGTGTACTAAAATAGCCGTACAAACGGTAATTTGATTATTCTCTTCCATGCAGCACTAAGTCGGTAGCTATCCAAACGATTACAATTATTTTTATTTATTTAAATGTCGATAGATTATGTAATTAGTCTTGGCTAGTAGTAACAAGTTTTGCACAGAACTTCAACATTATCAAAATCAATTGATTGTCCTTGTGGGCACGCGTGTTCTGCTACTGCTGACAGTTGTATTTGTGAGCATTTCATATTTCTGTGGTGTTCTTTTAGTCTCGTGCTGATCATTCATCCTGTTTGCCCAACATAGCATTTGCCACAAGTGCAATTAATCTGGTACACACCTTCTGTTGATAACTTCAGTAATAGAACAGCAAAGAAATATCCAATAGTCCTTTTCGTAGGTTTCCATATGCCTTCTGAATTTGCCTGGCTGATCAAAGTTTCGACCGCAGATGCCATTGGTCAGGGGTCTCTTTGTCCGTTCTCATGTGGAACTCTAGGCATGATGGCAGTTGGAATGCTTTCCCACAGACTTGGCAAGACATTTGTTTTCTCACTCTAGTGACTATAGGAGTGAGGTGGAGTCGAGACGGGCGCTGGTCAGGCGTGGCGTTTCCCAGCAGGCGCCTTCGTTCCATGCGCGGTCGCTGTGATAGCAATAACTTCGTTGCACGCAGGTGCGCCCTTTGCAGAAGGTGGCATTGTCTGCAACTCTGCCTCCTCACCACCAGGACTCGACAAGCTGCTGCTGCTGCTGCTGGAGCTGCTGGTGCCATCCATGGCAAAGGCAATTCTTCCAGCACCATGACTCGCGGCCGAGTAGCTCTGACACACCTTCAACACCGCATTGGCAAAATTGCCGTCATTCACCATGCCACGTGCGCCCCTTGAGTTCTTTCCGTGGGTTACTCCATATGCCTTCTGAGTTTGTAGGGCCGATCAAAGCTTTGATCGCAGATGTTGCAGCTTTGACCACCGGTCTTGTGCATTCTCATGTGGGACTCTAGGCACCATGCCAGTTGGAATGTTTTCCTGCAGACGTCGCAAGAGATTCGTTTTCTCACTCTAGTGACTCTATCGGATTCTAGTGACTCTATCGGATTCAACACCGCATTGGCAAAACTGCCGTTATTCACCAAGCCTGGTGCACCCTTTATCATGTAATCCTTTTCGTGGGTCTTCATATGCCTTTTGAATTTTCCTTGCTGATCAAAGCTTCGTCCGCATATGCCGCACCATTGGTCATGGGTCTCCTTGTGCGTTCTTACGTGGGCTTCTAGGCACCATGCCAGTTGGAATTTTTTCCCACAGACGTCACAAAAGATGAGTTTTTTCGCTCTTGTAACTCTACCGGATTGAGGTGGGGTCGAGACGGGTGCTGGTGAAGTGCCATCGATGGTAAAGGCAATTCAGCGTAAGAACGGCTGGCGGGAGAGAGAGAGAGAGAATGTGTTTTAATGAGAGAAGCATGTAAAAGTTAATGAAAAAATTAGTAAGTTAATGTCAGTCTATGTGTAACCAAGAGTGGCATGTTAAAGTTAAAGAGAAAAGCATGTAAAAGTACATGAACGAAGTCAATGAGAATATCATGTTGAAGGCAATGAGAGATAAGCAAGTCGATGCAGTCATGCCGGTGGTAGCATGTCCACGTGTGACAAAAGCAGCCGTGTTAGCGATCCAAAAGATGGCCGTGCCAACGCGTTCGGGTGCGGAGCTCCCTCCCGCCACGGAGCTCGCTCCCGTCACGGAGCTCGCTCCCGCTAGGAGCTCGCTCCCGCTAGGAGCTCGTTCCCGCCGCGGAGCTCGCTCCCGCCGCGGAGCTCGCTCCCGCCGCGGAGCTCGCTGACGTCACAAAGCTCTGCCCCCCCCCCCAAAACCATATTTCCATTTTGAAAATAAAACATGCTTCAAATCGCTTTAAGCTATTGTCATTGTATTTAATGTGGCGCTGCACTCTGATGTTGTAGGAGAAAACATTTATTAAAAAGTCTATTTAACTAAGTAGAACATGTTGTCTATATTTATTTTAAGTTGCGCATTTTGACGTGACGTCACATTTCTCAACCCCCCCCCCCTCGTCACAAATGTCTGACCCCCCCCCTCCCCAGGTGCGTGATGTCATTTATGGACGGCCCCCATCGCCTTAAAACGCGAACTCACGCTTGCAAACTGAACCCGCGGAACTTTTTTTGTTCAGCAGCGCGATCATCCGCGAGATGTAATGAGTCGGCCTCGCGCTGTGAGTGAGTGTGAGTGAGAGAGCATCGTCCCCCACTCCTCCTGATGTCGAGGGTAAATGGGGGAGGTTTAGGCCTGTGACTCATGCAGCTGCAATGACTGCTTTGTGTACGCGGTCCAGACCTCCCCAGAGACCCTGGCTGACAGAGGAGGTGTTCAGGATTGTTGAGAAAAAGCGACAGGCCCACTCTAATCGTCTACAGCATCCCACGTCAGAGAATGAGGAGGCTTACCGCAGCCTTCGCTCGGAGGTTCGGAGAGCCGTGAGGCGCTGCAAGGATGGGGGGTGGTCGCGGGTTGATGAGGAGATGGAGTCTGCCTCAATGGCCCGCGATCACAAATTCCTATTTAACTCCATCAAAAAAGTAACCTGCAGCGCCACACCTATTACCATTGTAGAGGTAATCGTCACTCACCACTCTGTGGGCTGGTAGCTTCCCCTTATCGTCAATAGGGGGCGGAAGCGCTATCACGCCAGGGCTAATGTCCATGGCCCAAAAAGGGGCCAAGACAATACATATCGTGTTGCCTCAGAAGTTTATTCGTCAATTTATACCCACTACACCATCATTAGGGGAACGAAGGGTGATCCAATCTCCGACCCCCAGCGACAGGTTTGCAGATTTGCTGAGCATTTCTGTGAGGTCCTGGGGGAGGGGGAATCCCTCAGCCTGGAAAACATCATGGGACAAAGTGGGGATGACCCTGCTGAGGATGCGGTGCCTCAAATATTGGAGGAGGAAGTCACCCTCTGTGAGTGGCTGGCTGAGGTACCATCCGTTGAGGAAGTACTGAGGGCGATCCAGAGTCCGAGAACAGGAAAGGCACCGAGCAGAGATGATCTCCAAAGCGAAATGCTGAGGGAGGGTGGCGTTTGTGCGTAGACTGCCCTACATGACATCATAACAACAGTCTGGGCCACTGGACGGGTTCCGCAGGATTGGAAGGATGCCCTGGCGGTCCCCCTCTTTAAGAAGGGGGACCGCACAGACTGTAACAACTACAGGGGCATCTAACTCCTCAGTGTGCCGGGAAAGGTCCTGGCAAGGATTATTCAACATCGCCTTGCTAGGTACGCTAAGGAGAGGCTTGCGGAGCCCCAATGCGGTTTCAAGAAATGGCGGTCCTGCAAAAATGTCATATTTTCTGTCCGTCTGCTACAGCAGAGGTAGAGGGAATTCCAACTAGACCTACATCTCTGCTTTATTGACCTGGTTAAGGCCTATGATACCATCAGTAGGCCTGGGCTCTGGGTTGTTCTTCGTGCTTTTAGAGTCCCTGACCCTCTGCTCACACTCATTAAGGACCTTCATGATGGTGAGCAGACCCGAGTAAAACTACATAGCCGGGAGTCAGAGCCATTCCCTGCGACAGGGATGTCCTCTGGCTCCAACATTATTTAACATCTATTTCGACCACATAGTTCGTGAAGCCTTCAGTAGCTGTACCAGAGGAATTTACGTCTGGTACAGATACAATGGGAGGCTGATCGATGCCCAGGTGCGGTCAAGGGATGTCTCCCTATTGGTCAACCACATTATGTATGCCGACGACCTGGTAATTGCTGCTCATTCAGAGGAGGAGTTGGAGGCGCTGCTGCTGAAACTGGAGTGTGCCACTTAGAGGTGGGGCCTTACCATCAGCCCAACCAAAACGAAGCACCTGCCTGGGTATTTTGTGCCATCGGGCACTCTACCCCCACAACTCCCAATCGGGGATGGGGCAGTTGGGGAGAGAGTGGAGAGTTTTCCATACCTGGGCAGTGTGCTCATGATCGGCTCCGGTTTAACAGCAGAGGTCTCACTCCGAATTATCTTTTCATCGGTTGTGTAACGTTGTGTGGAAGCTACCTGGTCTGTCGCTCCGCATGAAGCTTCGGTTCTTCTCGGCCACAGTCATTCCCTCCCTTCTCTACGCTTGCAAAACGTGGACCCCCCTAATGCAGCATCTTCACCGGTTAGAAACATTTAGGCTGGTCTGCCTACGATCAATCCTGGGTTTAACCAGGCTGGATTGTGTGAGGAGCTCACAAATCCTCAAAAGATCTGGACAAAGTCCCATCGGTGAGCTCCTCCAGCAGGCAAGGCTGCGTTGGCTGGGCAATGTAGCCCGCATGCCCAATCACCGCATGCCCAAACAGCTTTTGTTCGGCCGGATCGAGGGAGCTAAACGGGCGTGGCACGGACTAGAGAAGAGATGGAGTGATGTGGTACAGGAGGATGTGGAGCTGAGTGGACTTGCCAATGACTGGTACCAGCGGTATCTCTACTGGGCAGTTGGAGGCAGTCGCCCTCCAACAACAACGGAGGGCGGAGGAGCGACGCTCAGAAAAACGAGCGGAGCGTCGGGTGGCTAAAGCTCAGCAAGTTGGCACAGTAGGGGGCACAGGTGGTGCATCAGCCAGTAATCTCAGTCATCTCAGTCAGTCGACCAGTGGCACCTGGGTCTGCCCCGTGACCTCCTGCCAGCCGGCGATCGACACTTCACGTAGCCTCAAGGTGCACATAGCCTGGCATAAGCGTCGTGGTGACGTCACCGCCACTTAGTGGCGCATGGCGGTTGTTGTTTTGAGACAGTAAGAGAGTGTGAGGTCGACTCTGCCTCAGATGAGTACCTGGTGCGGTGTGTCGTAAACATCGCTACTGGGGGAGAGAAAGGCCGCCGTGGAGGAGAATCCTAAAATAATAAAAGCTTTGATTATAATATTATGATATTATAATAAAAGCTATACTAAAAGCTTTTTAAATTAAAAATACACAAAATTTTGAAATAATGAAAGCTTTTATTATTTAAAATTTATTATTTAATTTTTAAATTGGCAGAATCTACACGCCATATTCTTGGTTCTTCAGGTAAGTCACGTAGATTTGAAAATAAAAATAATTAAATTTAATTTAAAAATATAAATTATAATATTTAAACTAATCAAAGCTTTATTATTTTCAATTTATTATTTGAAATTTTAACATACAAAAAAATATAATACAAATAATAAATTGAAAATAATAAAAGCTTTTATTATTTTAACATAAATTGAAAATAAAAGCTTTTATTATTTTCAATTTATTATTAAAATTTTATTAACAGGTCCCTGCAGGGTGGGCTGGTAGGGCAAGTCTCTGCGCTGCCTATTGCTGATTTTACACCCAACAGCACGAGATTTCACTTCGTTAAAGTATTGAAAGGGGACGGACGGACACATTAATCTATTGCAGGCTGGTACACTCAGTTTACAACTTCGTTCCTACCAGTATTATGACTTTACCGAAGGAAGCAATAATCTGGCGTGTAGATGCTGCCATCTGCTGGCCACCATTGTTGGGTGTAGATTGTGACAAACTTACGTGACTTCAGGAATTCATATTCTTGGTTTTTCGGTAAAGTCACGTCCATAGAAAATAAAAAAAAATATCAAATCAAATAAAAATGTGAAATTTTAAATAATAAAAGCAAAAAACCCACATTCATATTCTTGGTTCTTTCGGTAAAGTCACGGAGATAAAAAAAATACTATTTTAAAATAATCAATTGAATAAAAGCTTTTAATATTATTTAAGCTTTTGTTATATTCAATTTATTTTTTTAATTTTTAAATTGGCAGAATCTACACGCCACGTTGGTGGCCGGCAGGTGGCAACATCTGCACGCCGAAATCTTGGTTTTTTCGTTAAAGTCACGTAGATTTTAAAATAAAAATAATATATTTAAAAATACAAATAATAAATTGAAAATACTAAAAGCTTTCATAATTTAAATTTTTTAAATTTTATTATTATTTTCTATCTACGTGACTTTACCGAAGGAAGCAATAATATGGCGTGTAGATGCTGCCATCTGGTGGCCAACAACGTTGGCAGGTGGCAGCATCTACACGCCAGATTCTTGGTTCTTTGGGTAAAATATAAATAATAAAGAAAAGTAAAAAAAAATCATGATTTAGTATTTTTTCATTTAATTCTATTATTTTCATTTTCAAATCGACGTTACTTTACCGAAAGAACCAAGAATATGGCGTGTAGATTCTGCCAATTTAAAAAAAATACAAATTAAAATAATAAATTAAAAATAATAAAAGCTTTCATTATTTTCCATTTATCTTTTGTATTTTTTAATTTAATTTTATTATTTTTATTTTCAACCTACATGGCTTTACCGAAAGAACCAAGAATATGAATCTGGATTTTGATTATTATTTTCAATCTATTTTAATTTCTAAATTGGCAGCATCTACACGCCATATTCTTGGTTCTATCGGTAAAGTCACGTCGATAGAAAATAAAAAAAATAATCAAATCAAATCAAATAAAAAGTGTGAAATGGAAAGTAATAAAAGCAAAAAACCCACATTCATATTCTTGGTTCTTTCGGTAAAGTCACAGAGATTAAAAAAAATGAAACAAAATTTTGATTTTATAATAATAAATTGAAAATAATAAAAGCTTTTATTATTTTCCATTTATTTTTTTGTATTTTTAAATTGGCAGAATCTACACGCTAAATTCTTAGTTCTTTGGGTAAAGTCACGTAGATAGAAAATATAAATAATTAAACAAAAGTAAAAATTTAAATAATATTTTTAAAAATATTTATTTTATTTTATTGTTTCCCTTCTACGTGACTTTACTGAAAGAACCAATAATATGAATCACTGCAGTCACGAAAGCTTTAAATCAAAATATAATAATAACAATTCATGATTTTCATTTAATTATTTTATTTTTATTTTCAAATCGACGTCACTTTACCGAAAGAACCAAGAATATGGCGTGTAGATTATGCCAATTTAAAAATTACAAATAAAAGTAATTTTATTATTTCCGATTTATTTTTTATTAAAATTATTTCATTATTTTTAAATCTACGTGACTTTTCCGAAAGAACCAAGAATATGAATCTGGATTTTTGCTTATTATTTTCAATTTATTATTTTAATTTTTCAATTTGCAGAATCTACACGCCACGTTGGTGGCCGGCAGATGGCAGCATCTACACGCCATATTCTTGGTTCATCTTCTTTGGTTCTTTCGGTAAAGTCACGTAGCATGAGAATAAAATAATAAATTGAAAAAATAAAATAACACAATAAAATTCTCACGACGTTTCGGCCACAACACAAGCGGCCTTCATCAGGTGAAGGGACGAGACTGTCTGGAGGACAGCGCTGGAGCGAACAAAGCCAAGCTCAGATCGAGACCTTTAAGCTGTGTGAGAAGAAACAAAGTGCCTTGACAAAGGAATTAGCATTGAATTTAGCATTGAAATGGCTGAGTGATTAGCTTGTGACTGGTCACAGATATGGCTATGTTAAAGTCAAAGCATACACATCCACAGAGGCACCCCTTGACAAAGGAATTAGCATAGAATTTAGCATTGAAATAGCTGAGTGATTAGCTTGTGACTGGTCACAGAAATGGCTATGTTAAAGTCAAAGCATACACATTCACAGAGGCACCTAGTAAAAATCAAACAGGAAAATTTAGCATTGAAATAACTAGGAGAATTTAGCATTGAAATAACTGAGTGATTAGCTTGTGACTGGTCACAGAAATGGATGTGTTAAAGTCAAAGCCTACACATCTGAGCTATTAATAGTAACTGGGTCAGTGTCTACTTCAAATATTGTTCAGGCTCTGGAGACTTCCAAAGTTATTCGTGATGTTATACATTTGGTTCGTTTTGAGCATAATCGCGACCTTATATAATTATTACGTGATACACACGCTGAATATACGCACACAACCATCGTGTACACGTGTGCCGTGCCCTCTATTGTCCACATAGACGGCTTGTGCTGACTAGAGAACGATCTTAACGTACAATGTCGTGACATGTATCAGCCCTTTGTCGATCCAGCGTTTTGATAGAGGCCTCCCCCACACCATGTCGTTCGTGGGAGTTGTTTAACCATACTTCACCATGCCGGTCAATGCGGGTTTGGTGAAGTGAGGAGGGCCAGAAACTTGTACATGCAGATACGAGTTTGCCTGTGCTTGCATCTGCAGAATTACATTCTCACACATCTTCAAGTATAGTTTAATACTTATAAAAATGCATTTATTCTTCAGGATTCCATAAAGTACTGTGGTAAAAATAAAACAACTTGATTTGAATACATTTCGATTTAAAGCTTTCGTGACTGCATGGATTCATCTTCTTGGTTCTTTCGGTAAAGTCACGTAGAAGGGAAATAATAAAATAATAAAAATAAAACATGATAAAATAAATATAATCTCCACTAAGCTGAGCTACTAACAATAAGTCATTATACATTCCACTTCTATGTCGCAAAAATTATTATAATATGCCTCCAAATAATGTTTTATTATAAACTGCCATAGACAGACCCCAACATTGAATTATACGCTGCGTTACTATACACTACCCTATACCTTAGATTATAATAATATTACACTGTATTATTTTACCAACCCTACTGTATACCACACTGCTGTATATTGACTATACAATTACGATACTATATATTACCCAATAAATTATATTAAACATTACACTGAATACTTTGTTGAACAAGGCATGCTTTGAGCTTGTGGGTTGAATCCATCTGTGTGAAGTTGTGTTATTTCCCCATATGCAAGGTGGGGTCTCTCTGGGTTCCACTCACACAAACGTCTCAATGCAATGGGACCTTTCTGAAAATGCAGTACTTAGACTCAATGAAGCTTTCCTGGGTAACTAGTTAACATTGTAAATATTAGCATGAGAGATAATGACGTTCAGTTATAAGTGCCATTAATAGTACTATACTGTACTTTTATTGAAGACTATTTTACGTAGTTGTTTGTAAAAAAAAGTGTCCATTATCAAAACTTTTTGACGGGCCCTCGTACAGAAATGATGTTACAGTCTTATATGGAGAATGCAAGTCAGAGTGTTGTGAATAGTGGACTGAACGTGTGGTGCCATCATTATATTGTTGGTGTGTACATACAGAAAGGCCTATTTGGTGGGTAACATTAGGAAAATGGAGGTAGTTCGTCATTGTTGTTAAACAAAATCTTATTTGGGTGGATAAGAGGAGTAAAATCGTACATGATAGGAACTGCAATATTGTGGAGTTCTGGTATAATGAGTTGTAGTATATATGAATCTTATGTCACCTTAAGTATGCCTTTGTGAGTACACTCGTGACACGGGTGTCATGCGCGTGACCTTTGTCTTTTGTTTCAGATGTGCGAGAGCAACTCCGCTGCGAGTCAAGGTGGTGCTGGGAGAATTGCCTTCACCATTGATGGCACTTCACCAGCACCCATCTCAACCCCACCTCAATCCGGTAGAATTACAAGAACGAAAAAACTTATCTCTTGTGACGTCTGTGGGAAAAAATTCCAGCTGGCATGGTGCCTAGAAGCCCACGTAAGAACGCACAAGGAGACCCGTGATCAATGGTGCGGCATATGCGGAAAAAGTTTGATCAGCTAGGGAAATTAAAAAGGCATTTGAAGACCCATGAGAAGGATTACATGATAAAGGGTGCACCAGGCTTGGTGAATAACGGCAGTTTTGCCAATGCGGTGTTGAATCCACCGTCGCCCTATGAGATGTGCTCAGTCTGCGGATTTTTAAGTCCTATTGAAATCCTGAAAACTCATGAAAGTCTTCACGCACAGTTTTTGTACAGACCGAAGCCTGAACATGATTACACTTCGACAAAAGATAGCGGCGTTAAGATAAATGACATGAAATCCAATTTTCTTGAATGCTTTGGCCTAGTTCCACGTCAACAAACTGCTTCACCAGTCAGTGAGAATAAACCATACGCTGCTCTCGATCCTATGACGAGCATGAAAGTGTTTATGGCCTTGCAGCAGAAGAAGAAGGAAAAGCGAAGTAGACCTAAGCCCATTAAAAGAAAGAAGACCACCACCAGCGTCACCAATTGCAGCAGTAGCAACAGCCAGAATTCGGACATCAAGAGGATGGACTGCACGGAAGCAGGAGGCTGCGTGGAGCAGAGCATCCCCAAGGTGGATGAACCCAACCTGGCACCTTTAGGTACGTCCTAGTAATGCACACACTACATTTCATTTGGATGTAATTCATAATATCACAAATTAGTTAATGTACGCATATGTTGACCATATCTGTATGCCTGCGCTGAGGAGTCTAGAGATCTGATGTGGTGCTGCTCGGATGTTGGGTTAAACCGTGAAACTCTGGGTTTCAGTCACCGAGCCATGATTAAACTGGCTTCTCATTGATGGTCTTATCCAGTTACCAAACTTCTTCCAGCAAACACTTCTGATGTCGCGTGATGTGTAGGAAATTGCAATAACCTCCTAGTGGATAAAAAACGGTCACGAAGGGATGTCATGAGCAGTGCAATGATATCTTCTTCCACGAGCTGTTCTCTTACATGAGGTGGTTCACTGCTGTGTGAGAGTTGCACAGGGATACTTCATCTCATGACATGGAGCCAATAGCACCATTGGAAGGAAACTGAGCAAAATACATTGCTTGACAAATTCCAAAAAGTATCTATTTCTTAACCGGGGTAAATTTTACTTAAACAAGTGGGTAAATTTAGGGAACATTTTTGAATGTATAGACCGAGTCATTTCCACAATGGGAATTTCCTCTTCATTGTACTAACACCTAACTTCCATGTGTATTTACTCGTTCTATTGCAGGTAATTATTGTGTAATTAATGAGCTGTAATAGAATAATCTGGCTCAACCACCTGCATCAACATCAACCACACGAAGAAGTGCAAAATGTTGGGGCTTCAAAATAAGCCCCAAAAATGTATTATGATATTTTTCAGGAAATCAGTATCTTGCTTTTCTACTATTTGTACGTATGTTGAACTTCTTTCGTACCATACGTAGCCAACCGTGCTAATCAAAGGTATTTGTTGCTGGCCATTTGGCATTTTGGGCCTTTGGGCCTGTGGTCATCAACCGTGATTGATAAAACGTCCCATATACATTGTAATGCTATGGCATCCACTGCATGGTGATAAATAAATTATGTATTAGCGCGTGCGTGTGCTCAACGGTGGATGTCTTGTGTTCCAGAGGAAAAGCCCTTCCCGTGCAGTGACTGCTCGTACGGAGCGACGCAGAAGTCGAAGCTCAAGAGACACGTCCTGAGCGTTCACCACGTGCCCTTCGATAGCGCGCTGGACTCCGACTGCCCCAAGAAGAGAAGGCAGCTGGCTGGGTGCCGAGACCACGGCTCAACTCTGGATTTGGAGCGCGCACGATGCTCACGGAGAACTCCCTGATGATTTATTTCATCCTGAGGCTGAGGTACCACGTGTGGGGCGATGAACGGAAGGTTTTGTGCAGCGGACATTTCCATGATGAAATTTCGTCACGTTCACTGCTGCGAGGTTACATCTATTGCCGTATATGTTTAGTCAATTGCTGTTTTTTCTGGTATACAATATATTTAATAAATTGTCCAAATTTCATAACAAAGGTTTTTGGGTTAGATCGTGTAAGTATAAATGTGTCATAACCCTACACCACCTGACACAGCCAATTAGTAAGGAATTTGTCACGTAAACAAAACTCCACTTAGTTACTACTTCAGCCCACCGGTGTTTTGGAGAGGAAATCCACAAGATGAGTACGACGTTTCACTGGTAATTACATCCAGCATCATCGGGCGATTTGCCAGAATAGTGAAGCCATCCACCTGCTTCCGGTCTTAAATAGAGAAAGGCGATGTCATCACTGAACCCATCAGGTGCAGAAATCAGAGGCGGGGAGGGGGATTATTGAAATTATATAATTGATTAGTAATAATTAAATTTGTATGTTTCCTCTATAAGTAATGATAAATGTGAGATGTCTTCTTCTTCCACGCGTTTGTTCCACTCACGTGGGGTCCGCCGTCCTTGCCACCTTCTCCACACCGCCCCGTCCCACGCCATCTCTCCCTCCGCTCCTCGGGCCACCACGTTCGACCGCATCACCACATCGCCCCACGTCTTCTTCTTCTGCCTTCATCTCCTCATCTTACAATCACAATAACTTAATAATACGCTTCCAGGCCGCACTAAGCCTGTAGCTGTCAGAGAGGTTAAAATAATAACATTTTTCTCAGTTTCAATGAATTCTCAAATTAGTCTTGGCCAGTAATAATTAGTTTTACACAACATCTTCTTTGGTTCTTTCGGTAAAGTCACGTACAATGAGAATAAAATAATAAATTGATAAAATAAAATAACACAATAATATTATTTTATCAATTTATTATTTTATTCTCATTCTATGTGACTTTACCGAAAGAACCAAAGAAGATGAATCATTGCAGTCACGAAAGCTTTAAATCGAAATTTTACACAACACTTCATCGTTATCAAAATCAATTAAGTGTTCTTGTTGGCAAGCATGTACTGCAACTTCCAACAGTTATGTTTGAGAGTGTTTAATATTTATTTGGTGTTCTTTTAGTCTTGCGCTAATGTTACATCCCGTCTGTGCAATATAACATCTGCCACATAAGCAATTAATCCGATACATACCATCTGTTGATGACTTAGGCAATTCATCTTTAGTACAAGATACAATTTTTTGAATTTTGTGTACCGTGCCAAATCGTACTTAGATTTTTAGCTTTTTGCTTTTCCAAAAGTCGAGCTAATTTGTCAGTCACTCCCACGATATATGGTATTTTAATTGTTTAATAACCTGATCACTTTCAGCAGTATTGCTGCTCGATGTTGGTTTGGCATTCACTGCTCTGTTAATTTGAGCATTATTGTAGAAATTCAATCCTAGATTTGAAGCTTTCGTGACTGCAAAGATCCATACTCTTTTGTTCTATTCGGTAAAGTCACGTAGGTAAAAAAAATAAAGCAATGAAAAAATCAAATAAAGCAATAAAAACAAATTATAATGCTTTCTTTTATTTGTTTACCTATGTTACTTTACCGAATAGAACCAAAGAGTATAGAAATTCAATCGTCGCATTTCTTTGACATGTTTAATCTCTCTCCTCAGACTTTCACCATCTGACACTGTTTTAGCCAGATGTATGAGCATCGTGATGAGAGAGGTTTTCTGTGCGGGGTGATGATCCGAATCTGCATTCAGATAGGCATCAGTATGCATTCCCTTTCGGTAGATGCTGTGTGTGTTATTTTACCATTTAGACTTCGTCCGATAAATCACCTCTCCTAAGGAAATAAGTATTTAGAGGCCACACCGGACCGGGTGGGGGGGGGGGGGGAGTTTATCGTTGTGTCTGTTGCTGCGAGCAGACAGCGTGCAATGGAGAGCTTGCTCAGAGCGGAGCTGGGCACGGACTCAGCGAGGACGCTGGGCGCTTCGGCCGGTGGAGGCTGCATCAGCACCGGGCAGAGCTACGAGACGGGGCGCGGACACGTGTTCACCAAGATCAACGCCAAGAGCGGGGCACCCTCCTCTACGCCTCCTCACTACGCCACCTCAACACCTCACCTCCTCTACCCTCCTCTTTGCCTCCTCTACACCATCTTGCATCCTCGCCTCAACCTTCATTCATTCAGCCCTGTATCACTTTTTTTTCGCTGCGACTACTAGCACCACCGTGGTGAATGTTGCAGTGAACTTCCCCTCGTTGATTCCCCCCTCCACACACGTTAAGGGACTCGGTCTACCAGACACTTTGACCGCTTCGTCTCATCCACTCCGCGTTCAACCACCGCGCCTCACTGCAGGTCACAAGAACGCACTCAACTAAACAACTCGGTCACCCACTCATCCAGTCACTAACTCAATCACCCTATCACACACTCATCCAGTCACCCACGCATCCAGTCGCCCACTCATCCAGTCACCCACGCATCCAGTCACCCACGCAATCACCCTATCATCCAGTCACCCACTAACTCAATCACCCTATCACACACTCATCTCGTCACTAATTCAATCACACACTCAGCTGGTCACTCAGTCAATCATCCTATCACACACTCATCCAATCACCCACTCATCCAGTCACCCATTCATCCAGTCACCCACTCATCCAGTCACCCACTCATCCAGTCACCCATTCAATCACGCACTCATCCACTCACCCACTCATTCAGTCACCCACTCATTCAGTCACCCACGCAATCATCCTATCACCTACGCATCCAGTCACCCACGCATCCAGTCACTCACGCATCCGGTCACTGACTCAATCACCCTATCACTCACTCCTCCACTCGTTTACTCAAACACTCACCCATTTACTCACCCACCCACTCACCACCATGCAGGTCACCTCACTCTTCTTTTCAGATTAATCAGTTTGCACTGCTCCACTCTGGAATCCACACCCGGTCTTCCTGTTTTCCCAAACTCTTGCAACAATAAACTTGATCCATTTAAGGAACACGTTTCTTTGATCTTAATGATCTAATTACTCATTGGACAGTTATGTATTATAATTTTTTGTTGTTGCTGGCCGCTTGCCGTTTTGTATTGTGTGGGGTGTGCATCGCTGTCAACCCCTTATCAGTGCCTACCTTATTACAGACCAATTCAGACCTTGTTGGTCACCCCGTGCCCCTTATAAATCTCAACGTTCATCCTACAAAGTCCCATCACAAGGGAGAAACACACTCATTTTCCCCCAACAGAATGCGGGTAAACCGTGTGGGTTGGCGGCTATGGGTTTTGTTGTGTTTAGGAGTCCAAGTTATAGGACTGCACCATGGGTTGTGCGTGGTTCTCATTGGTGGGAGATTCCCTTCGCTGTGTTGCACGCCAGTGGCTGGGGGCTGCCTGGGGCCAGAGACGTGTGAGCCGGTCCCAATGTGCACCGGCAAACATTTACCGCCAGGTGGCCCCAGTGTTTATTGCCCGTCCACACGTGGATACCTGAAGCCCATGTCAATCCACTGCTGGATGAGTCCCGCAATGAAGATACAATCAGTACATCCACTTAGCTTTTGGACTCCACCTGTTCCATTGGCGGCTGAATGTGAATATAAATGTGCATACGTTAGAGACTGGTTAATGCGCATAGAAATCAAACCAATTGACCTACGACCTTTGCCCCATCAACTTTTGTAGAATTTTAGATGTGCATTACAGCTACTTTAGCCGGGTGGTTGTGGTGGCTATGTATGCCTGTAAACCACCACTACGTGGAGGTGAGGGTTGGTGGATTACAAAAATATTGCGACAACTCCCACCCCTTGGTCGTCAAGGAGGTAGAGAAGGCGGTGTCGAATAATGTGGACTCCGCCTGTTCCATCTGTAGATTTGTGATAGAGCGTTGGCCCCCCCATTTGCTTGGATTTCTCCAGGTGCTCCGATTTCCTCCCACATGTAAACACTCATTAATCTTGATTTGAAGCTTTCGTGACTGCAGGAATCCTTACTCTTTGGTTCTTTCGGTAAAGTCACGTAGGTAGAAAAAATAATAATGGATCACGACGTTTCTATCGCCACACAAGCAATCTCACTGAGTCTCAAGACTCTTGTTCAGGAGGGGCCTGCCACCTTTTCGCAGGAGTAATTTGGATGTTTGGCTAGTACCAGTTACAATGTATGTTGTTGTTGTTTTGCCATGGGAGTAAACCCATACAGAGAAAGGGACCATAATTAGAAAAGCGAAGCCAGGCAGTCCTTCAGAAGATGTCATGCACGGGCGTGACCACTGCACCACCCTGCCGCCCAAACAAATGTAATTTAAATAATGTACAATACTGGCAAATAAACCCTATTAGTATCAACTGAATTTCTGGACAATCTGGCATGTGTATAGCTGCATCGGTGTTTCTAAAAGTCGTGTTCACATTGCCTGAAATTAATAATATTAAGAACAGGTTTCCCACCTCTGGTTTCGTTTGACTTACCGGTTGTCCTCATTATGTGTGTCACAGATAATATGGCAAGGAAAATATTACGCAGCACGAGTTTCAGGATTAGGGCAATTATGGTGACACACGTGACCCCCTCTACACAAGTAACAGCTGAGAGTCAATGCTGTGGTGCTGGGCGATTGGTGCAAGCGACCCATCATCGTGTTTTGATGTTGAGCTGTTAAAATTGCACTGTTGTGGGGTGAGGTCAAGGCCGATGACTGCTTCCAGCGGTGTCAAGATCAGCATTTTGAAGAGGCTCGCAGAGGAAGATACTGGGCACTAGGGTGCAGTCTCTCTCCATGAGCAACAGAGGGCAGAGGAGCGACACTCACAACAATTATTGGCGGAGCACAAGGCGTATAAAACACAAATTTGGAAGAAAGTTTACCTCGGGGAGTTAACCCACAACACCTGGGTCTGTCCCGCGTGTTCACACGATAACGCGTTTTCACTACAACGCGTTTTCTTTAATTTAGGGAACGCTTTTCGCACAACGCGGAACGCGCTCCGTCACAACGCGCTTACTGAGCCACACTGTGTCTCTTAGTTCTTGCAAGCTAAGCTGGAGTCAGTCTCTCATTAAGGCTACATGGCCACACTGTGTCTCTTAGTTCTTGCAAGCTAAGCTGGAGTGAGTCTCTCTCATTAAGGCCACATGGCCACACTGTGTCTCTTAGTTCTTGCAAGCTAAGCTGGAGTCAGTCTCTCTCATTAAGGCTACATGGCCACACTGTGTCTCTTAGTTCTTGCAAGCTAAGCTGGAGTCAGTCTCTCTCATTAAGGCCACATGGCCACACTGTGTCTCTTAGTTCTTGCAAGCTAAGCTGGAGTCAGTCTCTCTCATTAAGGCCACATGGCCACACTGTGTCTCTTAGTTCTTGCAAGCTAAGCTGGAGTCAGTCTCTCTCATTAAGGCCACATGGCCACACTGTGTCTCTTAGTTCTTGCAAGCTAAGCTGGAGTGAGTCTCTCTCATTAAGGCCACATGGCCACACTGTGTCTCTTAGTTCTTGCAAGCTAAGCTGGAGTCAGTCTCTCTCATTAAGGCCACATGGCCACACTGTGTCTGTTAGTTCTTGCAAGCTAAGCTGGAGTGAGTCTCTCATTAAGGCCACATGGCCACACTGTGTCTCTTAGTTCTTGCAAGCTAAGCTGGAGTAAGTCTCTCTCATTAAGGCCACATGGCCACACTGTGTCTCTTAGTTCTTGCAAGCTAAGCTGGAGTCAGTCTCTCTCATTAAGGCCACATGGCCACACTGTGTCTCTTAGTTCTTGCAAGCTAAGCTGGAGTCAGTCTCTCTCATTAAGGCCACATGGCCACACTGTGTCTCTTAGTTCTTGCAAGCTAAGCTGGAGTGAGTCTCTCTCATTAAGGCCACATGGCCACACTGTGTCTCTTAGTTCTTGCAAGCTAAGCTGGAGTCAGTCTCTCTCATTAAGGCCACATGGCCACACTGTGTCTCTTAGTTCTTGCAAGCTAAGCTGGAGTGAGTCTCTCTCATTAAGGCCACATGGCCACACTGTGTCTCTTAGTTCTTGCAAGCTAAGCTGGAGTCAGTCTCTCTCATTAAGGCCACATGGCCACACTCTGTCTCTTAGTTCTTGCAAGCTAAGCTGGAGTCAGTCTCTCTCATTAAGGCCACATGGCCACACTGTGTCTCTTAGTTCTTGCAAGCTAAGCTGGAGTCAGTCTCTCTCATTAAGGCCACATGGCCACACTGTGTCTCTTAGTTCTTGCAAGCTAAGCTGGAGTGAGTCTCTCTCATTAAGGCCACATGGCCACACTGTGTCTCTTAGTTCTTGCAAGCTAAGCTGGAGTCAGTCTCTCTCATTAAGGCCACATGGCCACACTGTGTCTGTTAGTTCTTGCAAGCTAAGCTGGAGTGAGTCTCTCATTAAGGCCACATGGCCACACTGTGTCTCTTAGTTCTTGCAAGCTAAGCTGGAGTAAGTCTCTCTCATTAAGGCCACATGGCCACACTGTGTCTCTTAGTTCTTGCAAGCTAAGCTGGAGTCAGTCTCTCTCATTAAGGCCACATGGCCACACTGTGTCTCTTAGTTCTTGCAAGCTAAGCTGGAGTCAGTCTCTCTCATTAAGGCCACATGGCCACACTGTGTCTCTTAGTTCTTGCAAGCTAAGCTGGAGTGAGTCTCTCTCATTAAGGCCACATGGCCACACTGTGTCTCTTAGTTCTTGCAAGCTAAGCTGGAGTCAGTCTCTCTCATTAAGGCCACATGGCCACACTGTGTCTCTTAGTTCTTGCAAGCTAAGCTGGAGTGAGTCTCTCTCATTAAGGCCACATGGCCACACTGTGTCTCTTAGTTCTTGCAAGCTAAGCTGGAGTCAGTCTCTCTCATTAAGGCCACATGGCCACACTCTGTCTCTTAGTTCTTGCAAGCTAAGCTGGAGTCAGTCTCTCTCATTAAGGCCACATGGCCACACTGTGTCTCTTAGTTCTTGCAAGCTAAGCTGGAGTCAGTCTCTCTCATTAAGGCCACATGGCCACACTGTGTCTCTTAGTTCTTGCAAGCTAAGCTGGAGTGAGTCTCTCTCATTAAGGCCACATGGCCACACTGTGTCTCTTAGTTCTTGCAAGCTAAGCTGGAGTCAGTCTCTCTCATTAAGGCCACATGGCCACACTGTGTCTGTTAGTTCTTGCAAGCTAAGCTGGAGTGAGTCTCTCATTAAGGCCACATGGCCACACTGTGTCTCTTAGTTCTTGCAAGCTAAGCTGGAGTAAGTCTCTCTCATTAAGGCCACATGGCCACACTGTGTCTCTTAGTTCTTGCAAGCTAAGCTGGAGTCAGTCTCTCTCATTAAGGCCACATGGCCACACTCTGTCTCTTAGTTCTTGCAAGCTAAGCTGGAGTCAGTCTCTCTCATTAAGGCCACATGGCCACACTGTGTCTCTTAGTTCTTGCAAGCTAAGCTGGAGTGAGTCTCTCTCATTAAGGCCACATGGCCACACTGTGTCTCTTAGTTCTTGCAAGCTAAGCTGGAGTCAGTCTCTCTCATTAAGGCCACATGGCCACACTGTGTCTCTTAGTTCTTGCAAGCTAAGCTGGAGTGAGTCTCTCTCATTAAGGCCACATGGCCACACTGTGTCTCTTAGTTCTTGCAAGCTAAGCTGGAGTCAGTCTCTCTCATTAAGGCCACATGGCCACACTCTGTCTCTTAGTTCTTGCAAGCTAAGCTGGAGTGAGTCTTTCATTAAGGCCACATGGCCATACTGTGTCTCTTAGTTCTTGCAAGCTAAGCTGGAGTGAGTCTCTCATTAAGGCCACATGGCCACACTGTGTCTCTTATTTCTTGCAAGCTAAGCTGGAGTCAGTCTCTCTCATTAAGGCCACATGGCCACACTGTGTCTCTTAGTTATTGCAAGCTAAGCTGGAGTGAGTCTCTCTCATTAAGGCCACATGGCCACACTGTCTCTTAGTTCTTGCAAGCTAAGCTGGAGTGAGTCTCTCATTAAGGCCACATGGCCACACTGTGTCTCTAAGTTCTTGCAAGCTAAGCTGGAGTCAGTCTCTCTCATTAAGGCCACATGGCCACACTGTGTCTCTTAGTTCTTGCAAGCTAAGCTCGAGTCAGTCTCTCTCATTAAGGCCACGTGGCCACACTGTGTCTCTTAGTTCTTGCAAGCTAAGCTGGAGTGAGTCTCTCATTAAGGCCACATGGCCACACAGTGTCACTTAGTTCTTGCAAGCTAAGCTGGAGTCAGTTTCTCTCATTAAGGCCACATGGCCACGCTGTGTCTCTTAGTTCTTGCAAGCTAAGCTGGAGTCAGTCTCTCTCATTAAGGCCACATGGCCACACTGTGTCTCTTAGTTCTTGTAAGCTAAGCTGGAGTCATTCTCTTTTCGACATGTCTCACCAAATTCTGTAATAATAATGTTCCAGTTTCTCTATATGTTTTTTTAATTTAGATTTAAATAAATCTACATTTTAAAATCCACAATTCTGGCTGCCTCCTGATGATGCTGGTTGTAATTACTGGCGAAACGACGTACTCAGATTGTTAATGTTGCGGCTTTGCTCTCTAACACACAACCGGTGTGCTGTACTAGTAACGAATTGGCATGTTCTGTTTAAGTGACAAACCTACTAATTGGCTGTGTCGGGTGGTGGTGGGTTTACCGACATATTTTTATATTTATGCAATCTTACCCAAAAAACCTGTATTATGTAAAAATACATTTATTTTCCTCCTTTCTTTTTGGACAGTTTCAAATCTCTAACGTCTTTCAAATTGTTCTGATGTACAGTGCTACATTTCAAATTACTGTCATGTTTGCAACGGGTTGTTTAAAATATATTTAAATGGTGTAGATTCACGTTTAAACTCGCTTCGAATCTGCATTCATCATTTTCTTCTTTAGCAGTCCGTAACCACAATTGGTACATCGATGCATGACCCATTTGATTATGGTTTGTTGGTCTTAATTTATCAATTAAAATGTTATTGAGTGTGCCAAATCCTAAAGAGTGGCGTTTGAGTCGACGTTATTTATTTTATATTCACATGTGAAACGCCTGTGCACATGAATGTAATCCAGTTACACACTCTCCTACTTGTTCATCAACTCTCTTCGTGGTGTAGATTTGATGGCTTGTATAGCAACCATAAACAAACACAACAAGTCCGGGTGACTCATGATCCATGATTCACGATGCCAGTGGGCCAGGTTTCACTCTCAACTCTCTACCTGTGTGGCATGAATAAAACGCACCTGTAAATTTGACCTGAAATGATTGCACAACAATTGCCCCGCCTTCATGCGATGTTTATCCTCCACTGTTTATCTGGCTTTGACCTGAATTATATAAAAGTGCGGCTCTGCAACTGCTGTAGAGTCACATTTGTAAAAACGCATTTTACGATATGAACAGCGCATTGAAAACGCGTACTATTTTATGTATTGTTTAACAAGTGTGTTTACAAATCCACACTGAGAAACACGATGATTGACAGAGGGGAGTAAATTATTTTTTAGATAGTGTATGTAAATAGAGCTACTGTAGGTAAGTAGTTTTCAGTTTTAAAGGCATAGTTTAACAAGACAACACTTGCCACCATCCTTCAAACCCATTGGTGAAAAAAAGCAAAGTTTATGTTTACATTATAACACAATGTTTACATTATATATAATATAATGTTTACATTATATATAATATATAATATAATGTTTATGCAAGAGCCGGGGACTTATGAGACCCCGGGGTCCCGCCATAAGGTTCATATGAATGGTTACCTAATAACTTTTGAAACACGGTAATCGCTGTGAAGTGCAGTTTCCAATTCTTATTGTTCACTCAATCTCTCTGGCCTTTCTATGCAATATGAAGAAGGGTCATTGCCCGAAACGTCGCTTATCGGATTTTTTTTCCCTTTTTCAAGGCCCCAGTGCTACTGATGCATGAATTTGTTTGGTATTTGAAATGATACGAAGGCTCAGCAAGTGATTCCTTGCAGACATAAACAGAAGCGATACGCGCCACCCCAGCCACCCATGTCGCGAATCAATTGATTATCGCGATTGAGGGCTCGTAAATAAATTCTAGATTCAACGCCTTGTTTTAAAACGTGAACACAGCCGGCTCTAGTGACTGGAGTGGGTGCGTGTTGGACAATGTGAAACAATGACACGCAACGTATACAAATCTAAAACATAAATTCTTACGCACGCGATCCGGTGTGCATATCGCGATCTTCAGGATGAATGATCACGTCCGAATCAATGCGTCGTCGTTGCTCCCCTAGCATGCGCTCTGCGTAACCCGCTCGTGTTGTTGTTGTTGTTTGCGGCAGAGTTTAGGACCTTCGTGGCCAAGAGCCGCAGCTCCCGAGGCAAAGGAGTGATGGCACGCTTCAAGGTGCCGGACTTGCTGAAGCATCTCATGGAACGATACGGGGCTCCGGATATTCACGATCTGGGCATCCGTATCACCAGCATACCTCTGGGCATTTCCGTACGTGCCGTGCCTGCGTGTATGAGCGTGTGTGTGTGTGTGTACGTGTGTATGCATTGCGTCGCTTGTTGACTGCGAATTGTATTATTATTATTATTGGATGCCTCAAGTAGACTCTTTGGTTCTTTCGGTAGAGTCACGTAGGTATAAAATAAAATAAATCACGACGTTTCGGGCGCAACACAAGCGTCCGTCATCAGGTGGGAAAGCCTTGGTGTGCTGCTGAGGCAGACTGTTTTAAATGGTTTGAAATGTGTGTAGCCCATGGGTCATAAAGAAGTGTCCAGGGCTAGTGATGTTAACGTGAGAAATTAGCGTGTAACTGTAAGGTAGGAAAGCGGCCTCCTCCTCGATTTTACGTGACTTTACCGAAAGAACCAAAGAGTGTGGATTCCTGCAGTCGCGAAAGCTTCAAATCAAGATTGGCTCAAGTATGTATTGTTGTTGCCCTTGAGGGGGTTTACTTTCTGAATTAAATGCGTTCTGGAATTGCTGACACACAGCCACAACGTACGTGTCGCTGTGTTCACACCTGAGAGTGACACTGCATCAGCCTTTTACCAATATTCCCCCGCCCCTGCGTTTGCCTTACACGGCCACAATGCTGAGCTATCCTCAGTTGCTCAGGCACACAAGTTTCACACCTGTCTCCCTGTCAAGTGAATGTGGTGTATCCTTTTGTCATGCAGTCTGAGACAGACTTCCAACACGACTTCAGTTTTGGGGGTGCAGTGCTGTGACAAGAGCACTGAAGTAACTGCTCGTGTAAGTACATCATGTTAATATATATCGTATTGAAGGCTGAGGCCTATTTTACTTTACCGTTCCTTACAGAAATATTCTTTCCCGAGTCTTTGTGCATTTGTCGCTTGTTTCAGAGGTTCGCGATTCGATCCCAGGAGTCGCCCTAGTTAATATTGCGGGTGTATTATCCAAAACTGCATTTCTATATGCTTCACAAATAATGTAAAAAAAAAATCCCGTGTTGTTATTAATGAATGAGGAGGACATGTGTGCCGGCGTCAGAATCAAAATTTGCAAATCTAAACAAGTACTCAGAAATGACTGGATTGGGTAAAACCACAAGTATATATGTTGAACTTCTTTCGCACTGTACGTAGCCAACTGTGCTAATCGGAGGTGTGGAGGGCAACAAACTGAACACAAAAAGCAGTTCTAAAGAAATTATTTTCAATCTAGATTTAAAAGTGCATAGCTCCAATGGCTTCCTAATATCGGAAGGAAGAGCATTCCAGTTGGCCGCAGAAGCCCATCTGAAAGCGAGTGATGCGGTAACTGTCTTTGTTCGATGGCTTGCCAAAAGCCACTGCTGCTAGGATGATCCACCAATCCCATCTCTCGATTGCAATCGTGCATTAGCAGCACACCTTGCATTCGCTGTTGAACCACTCGTCCATCACGTGTTCCATCATCGCAACTACAGCACTGCCCTGCACCTGTGGCCGCCACAGTTGGTAACATTGTGTTGTTTGTTGAGGTGATCGGCAAGGCCCAGAAAGGCGAGTGGGAGGTGATGGACCGTGGGCTGGCTCGCATCGAGTGTGACATCAAGCAGGAGGTGGAGGGCCGGCCACACAAGATCAAGAAATACCTGTTGGAGTCGTTCCCCTTGCCAGGGACGAGCGCCGATCTTCGCCGACAGTTCACGACACAGCCGGCGACCGAGATGGTGCTGCAGGTCTTCCAGAATGCCGAGGACATCTTTGTGAATAAGCTGAAGAAGGTGGGGCCCATGGCGTCTGGACTTAATGCAACAAAATTACCGTGCGAGAAAGTCCATGCATTTGCTTACATTTGTCAAAGATTTTCCATAATACATTTGTCCTCGGAATTATTTAATGTGTGATAATCGCCATACGTTTCAAGTCTGTGGATACTTCCACCATTATCAAAAAAACTTTCTCTACCACTGAATTAACTCTCCTCTATAATATTTAGGGCCATCGCTTTCACAAAATTCAGTCACACGTTGAGACAAAAGTAAGGGGGGGCATTGAAATTGGTCGGACATCTATGCATGTGTCACCCTCTATTTGTCCCAACAGAGTGATATGGCTGCAAGTGGTTTGGGTCCTTTATTGTTTCCACCACCAGTGTGTGCAGGACTTCCTGGGGCAGGTGAAAGGGGACACGCTGGCCGGGAAGCTGTTTCAGTTGGCTCTGTGCTGTGGCTCCCTCGAGACTCCTCGCGACCTCGTGGTCAAGGAGAAACTGGCCGCGTTTCTCGGCAACATCAGCACTCCCGACACCAGACCGCCGCTTCTTCCGGGGAGTAAGGAGACAAACTTGCATATACAGTAGACTCTCGATTATCCGCGCTAATTACGGGGAAGATGGCTGCGGATGATAAAAAATCTCGGATGATCCAAAGATATCTATTTTCTGCGGATCTCTATGCCACAAACTAACGATCAACCGATCAATGCACGTGGTCGGTGATAAAACTTTCCTGCTCCCGAGCAGAAGACTCGGCCCTCTAAGTGGATAGCAGAGCCACGCCAATCACCATCAATCAAACTCCACCCACTGTTGTAAAGATATGCAACTACTGTACTGTCGAGGTGATCACGTAGATTTCGGATTCATGGGCGCACATATTTGCTCGATATAAGCACGTGACTTGTAACAAACATTTCCAAGAATTACAATGTATAACTATTTTTAGATTATTAATTTGGGCCTAAGGGAAAATCCATGAGTTATTAATAAGTAAAAATCTCATGTGCGTGGTTAATCCGCAAATCAGATAAACCGCACACGGATAATCAAGAGTCTACTGGATTGCACGCGCGCTGAATTGTCGTAGCTTCTCTAAACACCTTATTTCACATCTCGTATCGATTATTACTAATGCATTAGTAAGAGTTTGGCATATCACGACGCATCAGTTTGTCAGATCTACATCGAGATGACCCGGGTGGCTGAGAGAGATTATTAGCATTGAGCTGGAAACGCTGAGATCCTGGGTTCGAATCTGGGTAACCACCTGTGATTAAACTTGCTTTTGTCAAGTGCAGCCAGTTGATGGTCTCAGCTCGGTCATTAATGACTGTCAAAAAAACCCAAGACATACTAAATGGCTATGCACTTAATTTGACCAAGTCCAATATCGGCTCAACAGAGTGGGTGGGAATGTGCTTCCCTTTACTCTGTGGACCAGAGGTCACTAGAAGCAATGTCAGAGGTAGCTTTGTGATGTTCTCTTCTGCGGGCCATTCTCCAATAGGACGGGTTCCGCTGCTCCGTGAGAGATCCGAGTGGATACTCCGTCTCATTACACGATATCGAAAGCACAATCTGAATAAAATGTAGTTTCTTGTATTGTACATAGGGGGTCAGACCACGGAGGACCTTCAGAATGCTGAGTGTGATCTTGAAATTAATCCTGGACTGGTTCGGGGGATAGTTGAACAATTCGAATATTGGGGTGATATCGTCTTGCATACGGGTGCGAGAAGTCTGCCAGTGGTTTTTTTAGTCCATCTAGATTTTTGGGTTAGATCATGTAAACATGCACTCAATAATACGCTTTAATATGCACTATTTATGTGACCTAACCCAAAAATCTCTATTATGGGTAATATTGGTCGCGAAGGCCTTCGTGTTAAACTTGTTTTTTGAGTCATCTGGAGAGTGATGATGAAACTTATCGGGAGGCCGTAGATGAGACGTGGGGGGTGGGAGGGCAGAGAGAGAGTTGCAGTTGTTGAGCCTATTGGAGTGAGTTACAGCATCGTTGTCCTCTCCTACAATGGCATTGCTTGTCTCCTTCGCAGAGGCGGTAGCCGAGCATCTGGTCCGTCTGCTGAGCCACGCAAGTAAGATGGCAGAGCCCCTGGGCCTACCCGCGCTGTCACGCGTGGAGAAGCAGCTTGCCGAGCTTTTGACTCGCGCAACCTCCCCAACCTGGGCCTCGGCTCCTTCTTGGACATCCTCCATCGCAACGCACAGGTGCGTACGTGGCGTGCGTGAGCCCACCCGCCTCCAGCTGGTAAGAGGCAGTACAGCAAGTAGGTGTACGACACTGCCCGTGCAAAGTTTGAGTGTACTTATCGCCTCCGAGTGGCGCTCAATGTTAAGTTTGTTTCCAAAATTGTGCGCGGTAATATTAGTTTATTATTACCAACTTAAAACTCATTTGTCGATAACTCAAATACGTTTAAGCGTTATTCAATCACTGCCAATGCAGAGCACAACAAAGTGTCACGTAAGATGCATGGGTTTTCTCTTGTCACTCTTAAAAAATATCTGTGAATTTGGCAAACATCCCAAAGGTAGATATTGAAAATCACCGTTAAAATTGAGTGTACAGCGGTGACATTCAGATAAAATATATGATAACACTATATATGCAAAGTGGACGGGTGGCTCAGAGATCAAAGCGGTGCGTTGGCAATAATGAGATTCTGGGCTTGAATCTGGATTTTGACTGCTTGGGTTGAAACCGAGGTCTCAAGTCTTATCAAGTCGATCGTCCGAGCCCCGTCACCAGCGACTGCACAAAATTACAGTCTCATTAAACTTGGGTTTTGCACTTCATTTTCCTAATTCCATCTCTGAGAATAACAATTTCAGCTTGACTCTCGTGCGCCGCACAATCTCATAACACAGCTAATGTGAAAGTGTTGGCTCCTATTGTGTACAAGATAAAAGGCCACCCACCGCATTTTATGACACAGGGCCTGCACGGCTATGCGAGATTTACGAATGGATGATTTATTTGTCTCTTGACATTACGCCGATAGCGCATTTGGAAAACTAAAATTGAGAACGAATTTTGTGTTAATTTGCAAACTTAAATCTGTATTATTTAATCAGTTTTTGTGCACTGCATTGTGAGATGCAGCTCCATGCGTATCGTTTAGCTTTAAGCCGGTGTTTGCCTTGCGGTCGCCTCGGTGTCAACCAACTGATATTGACGGATTTGTTGTGTCTGTGGTAGCTGTTGGAGGAGACTGGGGTTGTGATCTCCGTCCTGGGTGGATCTGGAGCCAGAGAGAGGAGCCGGAGAGCGGCAGCCCTCTCCCCGCGAGCGAGGAGTCGAGTAGCGGCTGCTCTCACTCGAGCGAGGAGTCCTTGAGCCCGCAGCCCTCTCGAGATCAGCCCTCCCCCGGGGGGGGGAGCCGGGGGCCCGCGTCCCCCACAACTGACAACCTGTGTACCAACTGGCTGAGTGAGAGTTTGTGTGTATTTGAGCGTAATCGTGCCAGTGTTTAGCTGTACCAGGGAGTTTGATGCAGCAGAGTGTTTCGGTGTAGCAGGGTGTCTGGATTGTGCCGGCACACTATCCTTCTATCCGTAATGTCGTAGGGTGAGGTCCATTAAAAGTTTACTCGGACCCCAACCTGTCAAAGCGCCTAATCATGGAACGTGGTTCTCAACATCGTCCCTCACCCATGCTACGTACCTTTGAGACGTCCTGCTTTTACAAATGTTGATGACCTGGAGGGCAAAGGTCTGGAGGACCCCACATGGAGTCTGGTTTCTCACACCCAAGCCTCCTGTGACATTTCTGGAGGCTTCTCTGGGATCTTTGTCCCATTTATTGAGTGCGTATTTGGCTTACTTCTGGCTTCGTCCCAAGACGTCATCCAGTTGGGAAATACCCGAAGGTTGTGGGAGTCGCCCCGTGCTTCAGTTTATTTCCAACCCTCGCAATGGCCGGATGCTCACCAGCCGGAAGTCTTTTGCTGCATACACCACGACCGAGGTGTTGAGAGCAGCCATCTCGTGGCTGGTCGGCAATGGAGATGGTATTATCGATTAGGGGAGCGTGAGTCTGTGGCGTTGGTGGTGCTGCTGTCACGGAGGCGACACGAGTTTAGGAAATTCAGTTTTGTGGGTTTCCTGTAGGGAGCACTGAAAGATCCTCCCTTCCTCTTTCTCCACCCTTTGTCTGTTGTCTCCATGTCCCCGTTCAACTCTTTCTACGCCGCTTTCCTTGAATGTGCAGCCGCCTTTACGGCCTCCCCTCTCCCCTTCTCTCCACCTCCAACTCATCTCCGTCGTAATCTCCTCCCCTTTGTTCAGGCTCTTCCCTTTCTTCCTCAGTCTATGGATGGGGTTATTGTTTTTCCGGCTCTTATACAAAAAATGGAGCTTATTTAGCCTTTGAATAGGATTTTGTTTTCTTTCGGTAGCGTGTTGCGCACCTAGGGAAGATCGAGCCACGCCACCGGTTCCCATTATCAAAATCTTTGTCAACTTGTCTCCCTCGGTAGGAATGCCTTTCCTTCTCCAGGAGGCAATTGTTTCTCTCTCTCACCTCCGTTATGTCTTCCGATGCGCTTTCTTAATCTCGCTTGCTGTGTGTCTCGACTCTATCATTCAACAAGGGCAAATTTAAAAATTTGCTTTTTTTTCCTCCACTGCTTTACCACTATACCTCCTGCGTGGGTACTCGGAGTTTCATCTAATGTACTATTTGATGGGTCGCTTCCACACAGCACAAAGGCAGTAGCTATCCGAACGGTAAATATTTCTTTCAATTTCGATAGATTCTCGAATTATTCTTGGCCAGCAGTAGCTAGTTTTGCACAGAACTTCAACATTAAAATCAACTGAGTGTCCTTGTTGGCACGTGTGCTCTGCTACTGCTGAACACGGGTGCCAACAAATAATACATTATTTAAATGCATGCCTATAAAGGGTACCATATTTCAATAGGGATTACCATTGGTACGGCTATTTTAATACACAATAGACAGGAAGGACAAGATCAAAATGCTCTCATTATGCACATGCATAATGTACGTTGACTCGGTAATCTCCCCCCCCCCCCACTTTGCGCGAGAGTGTCACAAATCTGGCTGTCGCCTGATGAAGCTAGTTGTAATTACTGGCAAAACGTCGTACTCCGATTATAAATGTTGTGGCTTGGCTCTCCAAAGTACCAGTGACGAATTGGCTTGTTCTGTTTCCGTGACAACCCTTACTAGTTGGCTGTATCGAGTGGTGGCGGGTTTTAACGACACGTTTATATATGTACGCGATCTAACCCAAAAAACACCTCTATGGATGATATTGGGCCCGAAAGCCTACGTGTTAAACCAAAATAAAAAAAATATTTACAAAATAACAATAATTTCTAGTTTTCCTCATTCACATCGTGATTCGTATGAAAAGACATGAGATGATTGAGACATGTTAAATCATAAACTATTTATTAATATATATACAGATAGTCCTCGACTGCAATGTCCTTGTCCACAAGCAAACAGCGTTAGGATAGCAGCCTCCTTTAAAAGTCTGAGTAGATTTATATGCTGTAGAAGACAGTTGACGAATCCTCGCTGCTTGATTCCTCCTCGGATCCCTTCAGCAGTGAGTCGTCACCAGTCTTCTCTGCCTGCTCATTCTCCATGTGGCACCGCTGGGGTGGGTGCAATACGCCAGGAGACTCCTTATGCAGTGAGCAGCGAAGCAGGCCCATCTCTGCCTGCTCATCCTCAACGTGGAATTGAGGCGATGGCGGTGAGCTGGGGGCATCGGTGAGGAGGGTGTTACGGAGACGGCCCAGCTCTGCCTGCTGCAGAATCGTCTGTACGACGAAGCGCTCGCGGCGCATGCAGGCGCGCACATGGGATGGCGTGTCCGGGATGATGTATGCAATGCAGGCCTTCGTGAGTAACACCACGTGCTGCACACGTCCACACACAGGTAAAGGATTTTCAGTTTCAGGATTTGCACGTAAAGGGTGCTTACTAAATATAATATGGCAGCATTTCAAATGCTTTACATCTCAGGTCAACTATTCCGGGGACCTGCAGCCTAGGGATATTATATTGTTACGTCGTTTTTCCCAAATTAAATTAAGTCATTTGAGTAATTTTTGAACATTTGGCAAATTATACCGAGGCACTTTTTTTGAATTACTTAATGGATTTTTTACGTTCACTATGCAGCAGGCAACATTTATGATGTGCAGTTAATGCACCAACCGTATTCACCTGGGCAGCCGCAAATTACCGCAACAATCAGCAAACACTTACACTCGGCCATGTCACCACTACAAAGATTCCCTGTGTAGCCTTTCACAGACTGAGACAAGTGCATCTATGAAGGTTCGCACAGTGCCTGTGGGGGTGGTGTGCACGTTTATCTCGCCAGTGATGATTTTCACACACTTCATCAAGTACTCATTTTAAGACAGAATCAACTTAAAGGAAGCTCAACACTGGTTCTAATATTTTCCACTGTTGTTGGCTGTGGCCAGAAATAGTACTCCGGTCACACAGGATTGGTAGCGCAGTTCACAAACAACAACGCAGCCGCTCCCCTTCCCACAAGCACACATGCTTACGTGTGACAAATTGCATCAACAACATGAATCGTCTGCTGCATGATGAAAGTATTGTATTACCACTATTATTTGTGATCTCAGAAATACTGTGCAATTGTGAGGTGTAATAGCATTACTGGCATTATCTGTAATGACCCATTGACAATGATCACGGTTTGCTCTGCTGACCTTAACAACTGCTCACAGATGAGTCTATACGATGGTGCAGTAGTGTAAGGCTTTGCACACTAGACTTGCAATCCAGAGGTCACCGGTGTGAATTGATCTTTGGTCGTGGGAGTGTAAACAATGGTGAAAGTTTTTTTTTACATTCCACTGCCTCTATCCACCTAGCAGTGTAAATGGAATACATCCAGTCAATTGGTCGGCTGAGTTTGGTTCTGTCCAGTGTGGGAACTCCCACATCTTCCCAAGACGTCTGACCAGTGTGGAAGAGCAGTAAAAATACATCTTAAGGGTCTCTCTTGAGCTCCCTATAGCAGGAGCGCTTTTGCCATCAGTGACATGAGCAAGTAATTGGAGGGCTGTACCTTTATCTTTCAATGGGTTTATGAATGTGTGTGTGTCTGTGTGTGCATGTTGATGTGGACACTACATCTCTGCTTTATTGACCTGGTCAAGGCCTATGATACCATCAGTAGGCCTGGGCTCTGGGTCGTTCTTCGTGCTTTTGGAGTACCTGACCCTCTGCTCACGATCATTAAGGACCTTCATGATGGTGAGCGGGCCCGGGTAAAACTACGTGGCCGGGAGTCAGAGCCATTCCCTGTACACCTTGGGGTGCGACAGGGATGTCCTTTGGCTCCCACATTATTTAACATCTATTTTGACCACGTAGTTCGTGAAGCCTTCAATAGCTGTACCGGGGGAATCTCCATATGGTACAGATATAATGGGAGGCTAATCGATGCCCGGGTGCGGTCAAGGGATGGCTCCCTATTGCTCAACCACGTTATGTATGCTGATGACTTGGTAATAGCTGCTCAGTCAGAGGAGGAGTTGGAGACGCTGCTGCTGAGACTGGAGCATGCCACTAAGAGGTGGGGCCTTACCATCAGCCCCACCAAAACTAAGCACCTGCCTGGGTATTTTGTACCATCGGACACTCCACCACCACAACTCCCAATCGGTGATGGGGCAGTTGTGGAGAGAGTGGAGAGTTTCCCATACCTGGGCAGTGTGCTTATGACTGGCTCCAGTTTAACAGCAGAGGTCTCACTCCGAATCAGTCGAGCGGCAATATCTTTTCATCGGTTGCGTAACGCTGTGTGGAAGCTACCTGGTCTGTCGCTCCGCACTAAGCTTCAGGTCTTCTCGGCCACGGTCATTCCCTCCCTTCTCTATGCTTGCGAAACGTGGACCCCCCTAATGGAACATCTTCGCCGGTTAGAAACATTTAGGCTGGCCTGCCTACGATCCATCCTGGGTTTAACCAGACTGGATTGTGTGAGGAGCTCACAAATCCTTGAAAGATCTGGGCAGGGTCCCATCGGTGAGCTCCTCCGGCAGGCAAGGCTGCGATGGCTGGGTCATGTAGCCCGCATGCCCAGCCACCGCATGCCGAAACAGCTTTTGTTTGGCCGGATTGAGGGGGCTAAGCGGGCGCGGCACGGGCTAGAGAAGAGATGGAGTGATGTGGTACAGGAGGACGTGGAGCTGAGTGGACTTGCCGATGACTGGTACCAGCGGTGTCAAGATCGGCCTCTGTGGAGGAGGCTCGTGAAGGATGCTACTGGGCAGTTGGAGGCAGTCGCCCTCCAACAACAACGGAGGGCGGAGGAGCGACGCTCACAACAGCGAGCGGAGCGCCGGGTGGCTAAAGCACAGCAGGTTGGCACAGTAGGGGGCACAGGTGGTGCATCAGCCAGTCATCTCAGTCAGTCGACCCGTGGCACCTGGGTCTGCCCCGTGACCTCCTGCCAGCGGGCGTTCGACACTTCACGTGGCCTCAGGGTGCACATAGCCTGGCACAAGCGTCGTGGTGACGTCACCGCCACTTAGTGGCGAATGGCGGTTGTTGTTGTTGTTGCATGTTGATGTGTACCTGCATGGCAATGACGAAGGCCAGCTTTGCCGTCAGTACTTGCCAGTACTGCTTGGTGACGGAGTAGGCTTGGGGATGATCCGGCGGGTAGCGATAACCTGGATACCTACACACGTACAACCACAAGCACGCATGGACTATATTGAGCAAAGTGCCTAGAAAGTAGAGTTGGCGCTAAATTGAACAAGTATGGTTGTGCACAAACGGTAAATGCGTTCACAGCCCTTAAAAAAATCCGCTTCTGAAAGAGGGCCTTCCCACAACGTGCAGCTTGTGGGGGCTCTTTTGACAATGGTTCACGCTGGTCCATGCCAGGTTGGTGAAGGCAGGGAGTACAGATAATGGGAGAGCAATATAGCACAACTGTTAATTTTGCTGAACTACCCACTGCTGACAACCTAGCTCCACAGTCGCCTACTGCACCTGCATTGTGCATGGTGATCATCAATCTAAACATGAACAAGGCTCAAGCCGGCTTGACTTCCGGAATCTAAGATCAGCTGTATTCGTGGTGATTTGATCATAGTCAAGTAAGGTTATATTAAATATCGATCAATATGGTTATATTGATTATAGTTGTGTATGCCAGCAATTCAAAAACGTTAGAGAAAAGGGTTGGTAGATCGCATCAATTTCTTAACTATCTGTGCTGAGGTGACCAGAAGATGGCTGTAGACCAAGTGGTTTCATGTCTGTGTGAACCTTTAAGCTTCATTTCAATATCATGGGTTCTCCAGGACCTCTTATTGCATCCCACATGCATAAAACCACCTTAAACTGGAATCCCAATGCACGGTCTGCCTGCAAAGGGATCTTGAGACTCAATTAAGCAGTCGTGGATCGATAGATAAATAAATAACATTACTCTTTAGCAAGGTAACAATGAGCTAGAATTTATATCAATCTATTATTATATTTCTCTAAGTGGGACTTTGGTTGTGAAGCCATCCCACCCGTACCCACTGCTCCCCCCCTCCAATTCCCCCCCCACCCCCTTTACTGTCCCCACCCACCATGCACACTCTTCCCCCAACCCTACCACAACCCCTTACTACCCAACTAAGCCAAACCCTGTGTCCTCGGTAAGGGGCAGGGCATAAACAGAGGTGGGGCCTAGGGGAAGTGTGGGTCTTAAAAGGAAAGTCACGGAGTGAAAAGAGGAAGAGAACGAGCCTAATCAGGAAGGGGCGGAGCCAGGAGGACGCCACACCCAGAAGGATGTCGCATCTACCTGGACAACACACCCAGACATCAGTGCATCACATTCGCAGGGACGGCACCCCCGATAGCTGGGCATGACACTGAATGGCACAAACCTGCAGGTTGTGTGGATTGCCGGATCAAACCAGGCTGGCAGGATGTTGGGATAATTTTGCTCCTTGAAGTCGCTGATCTTGAAAATTGAAAAGCTGTCCTCCGTGTACCCATGCATTGTAGGCGAACCTGTGCCATACTCTGCTGAGTATCCATAATAATACACCAGGCGTGGGATGATGTCCGTTGTGAACGCCAAGATGCATGACTGTGGAATTAGCATACGGAGGCACAGCGATAGCGGTCACTTAGCATGCAATGATTTGACCAAGGCTTCTGAACATCTTACCTTGGCAATTACATTAATTTTCACAAATACAATTTGGGGGGTTGCTGCCAGAGTGAAATGGTTACCATATAAGGACTTGCAATCTGGCAGTCGTCAGTTCAGTCTCCTGACACAACAGTTGAAGCAATGGATCATTTTCTTAAATCTCCCCCACCTCTGTCCAATTAGCAATATAAATGGGTTCATCACTGTTTTAGCGCAGGTAATTCCACAACTTACAACATGTCTGGTCATCATGGAAGAGTAGGCCAAATACCGTGTAGAGGGGTTCTCTAGAGCTACCTTTAGTTGAGGCCCTTCTGCCAGCAGTGACATGAGCAAGCAATTGCAAGGCTTTACCTTTTGCGATTTTGGGAGAGAGTGGATAGGAGCGGTGGTGCAGTGATTCGTGCACTGCACTTTGAATTCAGCACACATGCAATTGACTTCCAGCTACGACTAACATCAGTGACAAGTGATACCCGAACCGCTCCTGGTCCCCCACTACACCTCTTCTCAAACCTGCCATGACCAGAATGGTGAAGTATGGTAAAAAGAACCCACACGGCTAACATGACATGTTATGTTGAGCGAGAAAGCGAGCGGACAATCTGGCGACTTACATTGGTGATTACAGAGAGGGTGGCAATGATACTCAGAATGTCGGCCCAGGCTCCAATTCCTCTTGCTCGCGAAACCACAGGCCTCCTCATCTTTGTTACGAGCTTCCACGCGTCGACCCGCACTTCGATGATGTTGTTCAGCAGTGCGAGCAATGGCGCAAGTGGAAATGATGCCACGAAGAGAGTGACAAACCCGAATTGGATAACTGGGGTATATTTTGAGAATGGGTAGGGGGGCAAGGATAGGATAATGAGTGAAACAGGATATAGACACACACTCTTAATGCTGTTATGTTGTGATTACTTTAAGCAAACAAAACATGTTTTCAATGCATTGAATGTGTTTTAGTCAAAGGAGACCCCAAAATATGATCACATTTTCGTATCATTTGTTCACAAATTATCGTGTCCATTACATTGGCCACTGAGATGCGACCAGCCACTACCATCTTTAATGCTCAGCTCTGGTTCACCTGGGTTTCTTTTGCACCATTTTCCACCACTAGGTGGCTATAATAACTAGATCACATCCTGTATTGAGGACTCCATTAACCGTACCACACATTTTTAGGCATATGCACTGTGGCTGAAATGCCAACAAATCACAGCAGTTAACCACAGTGGACATGATGCACAAGAGTTTTAAATAAATAGTAAGGGGGAGAAACGTCAACCCAAGCTGACCAATGTAGCTGCATTGGTTAGCAGACAAGAGGAGCAAATATGTGCTCCTATTGTTTCTAAAACTTAACTCCGTACATATGCACATACACGCATGCTCAAAGACAATTGTGTTACAGTATATCCATAGATTGGTGCCTATGGCCAAATCACCCAGTATGCGTCAGATTTAATCAGATCCCAGAAGTTAAGGAGAGCTGAGCCTGAAAATTGGTTGGATGGGTGACCATGCAATAGTTATTGTGGGGTTGTGAGCGGCATAGGACAGTGCAGCAAGTTACATTGTTGTATTGTACATCTAAGCTCTTACATCTGTTCTCCCTGCCTTCAACAACCCGAAGTGTGGGTAATTTCCCTCCCACAACAATGTCCGACAGATACACAGGGGCCGTACACACATGCCTATATAGTCAAATGATACCCAATTGTGTGTTTTTTTTTATAATAAAGTAAAACGCGTTGACTCCATAGTGTGATCCTCTGAGCTCATTGTACCCATCTCGAGGTATTCATCAAAGAGTCCAAGTGGGCTCTGGGGCTGTAGGTCCATGTCTTGCTCCCAGCGCGTGTAGACAGCCTCAGGCCTTAGCTTGGCCCGACGCTGGGCCCACCAATTGCTGAACCATCTGGGGAATTGTGGAGGGAGGTACGCATGTGCAGACACAGAGACACCCTTACAAACGTGCATATCCATTTGTTCATCAACACTAGGTTTGCTATTTCATAGCTTTCCACTGCGTTTTCAGGTTGTATCATGTGAATATCCCAAGCACGTGGAGCGAAACGTCAAGACATGCCAAACAATATGCGGTATGACACAAAACATGTCAGAGAGCTGTACAAAACAACTGCTAAAACCTAAGTAGTAGCTGTTTTTCATTTAGCCCGTTGTCAATCCACTACACTCTTTCAGTCATGGGAGTTGCTTGTCTAATATTATGAAACTATGTACGAAGCGTCTGATCGGAATATCGCATGATACTAACGAGGTGAACTTTGTCCACTTGACTGGTGTTCACTGCTTAACCAGTGCACACTGCTAACAAGCTGTCGACCCGACTTTTCGCTGAATGCGTTTTCACACAACACATTTGCATTGTAACATGGTTCTTATATTTGGGAAAACTTTTCACACAACGTGGAACGTGTCCATTATAATGTGGAATGCACACTGTTAAAACGCCGAACGCGGCAATTATAATGCTTTCCTGAGCAGTCGACGATGAACGACTGTCTTGAGTTGCGCGGCTGAGCAGTTTGATACAGGATGCCGAATGATACAGTAACACGGCAGCCTAGCCTGAGTTGTTTATCCCACTTTGGAATGACTGCAGGTTGAATGTACTGTGAAAATGTGATTAACTCAGTAATTCCTTGCTTTGCGCGTTTTTACTTCAGGCGGAAATTTTCAGGAACGCATCTACCACGTTACACGAGGAAACGCCGTAATCAGACTTCACAGCTTTCATGTGTTCATGCGATACTTACGGGATGATGACCTCCTGAAAATTGCCAACCATCTGCTTCACTACCATGATGACAGTGAGTTGAGAAGTCAGTTCAAAGAGACAGCCGTTTGGGGGACACTGGAGGGGGGATGGGGTGGAGAATAGATTCAGGTTAAACACTGAAGATATGAAATATTGGGTAATACATATATGGATACCACACATCATTTCTAATGATCCTCTCACATTCTTCTCTTCAGTCAATTGCACACTGCAAAAGTGACGGCTCCATATGTTAGAGGGGACAGTGATTAAGAATATCAATATTCTCCAGATTATAAGAAACACTTTCCCCCTCCCCCTCATGTATTTTAAATAAAGAAAATGGTGGCGCATCTGATAATGTTTTGTTTGTTGTCCTTCCCCCACACATCCGATGCAGACTGTGTACGGTGCAAAATAAGTTCAACACACAACATGCATACTGCAGTTGGTGTTTAGTATCAGGTGAGTTTAATTCCAGAGCATCGTCTAGTAAATATAATAATCGTAAAACATGAAATTAAGTTGGTAGAAAACACAGAGGCACTTAAATAATAAGCTCTATTCTTTATCCTTTATGTGTATTGTTTTTGAGAGGATATCAATCAATGAATCGCCCTCGTGACGATTTTCTGCAAATCTGCAGCAGAAGTAGGCACCTTAATATAACACCAAATATACTCATAATAATAATCTCATGTGTCAACAAGTCTGCCTTCAAACAGAAACATGAGCAACAGGGGCACATTTTGGGCAATGGACTTTCTTCCGAGCATAGACTGCAAATACTCAGGGTGACTCTGAATGGCAATTATGTAAATGTTAAACTACGTGTCATTAACACTGTCTTAATGACATTGATTTAACGTGTGCACAACGCAATGCTGCTTAATTCCTTACTCCAGAATTCGTTCTTGATATATTACGGGGCCGTTCTCTAACACAACGTGCTCCACTGCGCCACAGTGAGTCATAGGTAGTGGCTAAATATATCCTTGAGGGGGTCTGAAATACTGTACATTTTTAAGGATGATCAAATATATAATTTTAAATAAATGGCGTTTGATAAATACGGTATATAATTGAAAATGTCCAATGAGAGACCACAAGGGTAGTACTTGCAAAGTATGTGATAAACTAACACCCTAAAGGTAACTGGGTTACCAATTGCATCAGTCTAACACGTGTTCTGCTCGTGGTGACCTCGTGCTCTCTCAAGTCTGGTTTCGAAAACTTTTTTACTCCGGAGACTGTGTTAATGCTAGAGCTGGTAACCAGGTGTGAAGACAATGAGGCCTTTTAGAGTTCCAAAAGAAAGAGTCCTTATTTCGACATTTCACCAACAGCACGGTGTGAAGAGAATTGTTGGGAAAAATATCAACTACAAAAGTAAAACATAAAAATGTTGTACAAACAGCATAGAAAAGACAGGGCCAACCCCTCAGATCTACACACCTCCTCGATTCTCCATTTTCCAAAGTAAGTGTAGCTTCCGGGGAAGCCGATGAATTTCCCTTTGAAAAATGCAATGTAGAAAGACGCCGAGTAGAAGTTGACGAACTGAAATAAGAATTTCTTGAACGTCAGCCGATACTCATATTCTCCTTGCGTCTTGGGCATCTCTGTGGGTGTGATACAAAGGCACACAGGGACACAGACATCAAACAGGGCAATCAGTTTTGATGTTACTTACATAGTTTCTGGCACACAGGCTACGAAAAGCCACTGATAATGATGCCGCATTGAGGAATAGCAACATTTCACAATGTGACGTGCTTTGATATCCATTAAAATGAATTTGAAGATCAAAAGTGAATTTCAAAGATTTTGCTGGGGAATGAGTGACAGTGGACAAGTTGTTTAACAGGTGTTGTTCACCACATTCACCCTGTGGAGTGTCCTTCAGTCTCCATTTGCAATTAAGCCATTTACACTGTCCGTATGATGTCTGAAAGCCAGTGCACTTGATTTTCAAATATCTTTAAGGTGTATTAAATTTCGATTTAAAGCTTTCGTGACTGCAAGGATTCATTTTCTTTGGTTCTTTCGGTAAAGTCACGTAGAATGAGAATAAAATAATAAATTGATAAAATAAAATAACACAATAATATTCTCACGACGCTTCGGCCACAACACAAGCGGCCTTCATCAGGTGAAGGGACGAGACTGTCTGGAGGACAGCGCTAATTATCATGGGTCACCTTTCAGAGGGGGTGCAGGCTTCAGCAGGATAAATTACTAATAAAGGGCTCAGTAGCGGGCAACATGACCAACACAAGCAGAGAGCTGTTTGCTGGCTAGAAGGTAGCAATGCAGCAGTGAGGGTCAGCCCACAATTACATTCAGTGATTTAATGGATCGAGAGGTGAAATCAGAGCGCTAAGTTGGCACCATTGAGATCCTGGGTTTAAATCCAGGCAGCGGCCTCTGGTAACATGTGTTCTCAAGTGCAGTAAATTAATGGCTTCAGGACGATTACTAATGATGGCATTACATCTATAACATACACCATTTGGTTCATCACTTAATTTGGAGAAATTTTAGTTGTGAGAATGAGCAATTTGACTGTTACGAGATTAACATTATATTCCGTAGCAGTGTGGATTGAAAAGTGCTTCCCTCTAATGTGTGAACCAGAGTTCACTTGAATGAAGGGTCTCAGAGGTAGCTCACTTCTAGGGCCATTTCATGACATTAAGGGTTGCACTGGTCTACAAGAGATCCCATTGGATACTTCATCTCAAGACACGATTCTGATAGCCCAATCGGAATGAAACTGGAGGAAAAATTTAACAGAGTTCTGACAAAAACAGGCAGTAGTTGAACAAGTGATTGGATGATGCACTGATGCTGCTATTCATGGCCTCATGGTGCAAGGTTAAAATCATGATGACATTTTACAGCGACAATATTTACCATGCACAACATTTATCCAATCTTCAAATTTACATGTGTTCTCTGGTGGCGTATAATAAAATAAACATATGCAAACCGTGATGGTGATGACACCTACCCAGATCAGTGAGGACGAGGGCCAGCTTGTCGTAACCTTTGTTGAGTAGTAGTATGATTACGATGTTGAGGATGGAGGCCGTGATGGTGGTAACCATATCAGGTGTGAGTAGGGCACCGATCACCTTGATCTTGGTCACATGATTGGGGATACTCGCGGAGAGTATGCCAAAGATGGACAGGCGGTAAACAACCACACCCAAAAGTGCAGCAAGAATCAGGAGGATCTGCCAGTAACACAAGAAACACAGAGGTGGGTGAGATTTACAGTCTTGTAGCTCTTTTCCACTGTATAACCAAGCCGTGAGTTAGCTGTGCCAAGCTAGCCTGGTGTGACTCAGGAGGTGCCAGTTCGTTTGTCTACTGCAGAACCAAATGACTGGCAAAACGTCGTACTCAGATTGTAGATATTGTGGATTTGCTGTACTAGTAACGAATTGGCATGTTCTGTTTACGTGAACAACTTTACTAATTGGCTGTGTCGGGTGGTGGTGGGTTTCATGGCATATATTTACGCGATCTAACCCAAAAAAAATATTATGGATGATATTGGTCGCGAAAAGCTTACATGTTAAACAGAACCTGAGCTGTTTCGCTAACATCACACACAATGAACGTGTAATGGTAACGTCACTTGGTCAAATGTAGAAAATGATGCAATGTTATGAAAGGAATTACTATCCCTGGCCCTGCTAGACCTCGAGCCAGGTTCAGATGTGAAGTTGAGACCAAAAGCTACAAGGCCAAGGTGAGGCCAAGGCGGCAGCTTTTTAGGCCACAATCAGTGTCAAGGTCACTCAAGGTTGGGTGCGCTAGTATGAGGCCAGTGTCAAGGTCGGTACCTCTAAGAAACCTCCTCGGACTGAGGCCACACACTCAAGGCCAAGGAGCTGAGGACATGTTTTTCATCTGGCCTTAAGGCCGAGTACTGGTCTCGAGAAACCCAAATCGAGGTTGACAGGAGCAGGTGGATAACATGATATGGCTCATGAGGTATTCATTGCCTTGGGGCAGCAGTAGATATTTCAGGTGATTGGATTGACAAAGGGCTGTAAGTTATATGATTATGCATGTATCTATACCCCCACTTGTAATCACTCAATGGATCACACAGGAGGAACAACATAGTTTGAGAGCGATTCTGACTGGGGGAGCAGCGTGTGGAGGTTGGGATTGGGTCAAGTAAAAATATATATGTATAACCCGTATATGAATCCACTGCTGGATGATGGCCTCCCCAAACCTGTGCAGGTTGTCAGGGTTATTTTCCCATACTTCACCATGCACACCAGTACAGGTTGGTAAAGGATGGAAGCATAAGAATGCAGTTCTCTGTTGGCCACAAGGTAGCTCTGCAGCAGCCTACAGTCCATTTTGTGCATGATGGTTACCGATTCGTGCAGTACCCAGGCTCAAAACCTGCTTCGCCTCCAAGATGAGGCACATAGCAGGTGACTTGGCCATAGCTCACTGGATCAGGAGAAGGGGTTCAATGTTGCTGTTGAGTTGGCGGACTCACCCAGAACAACACCATGATCCCAGAGAGGCAGTAACGGAACCTCAGTATCCTCTTAGGCATATGAGGCTCCTCCTCCTGCACTCACAATGCACGGACATAGACGGAAAAGAATTTGTATATAGATTAGTCTGTAGGAGTGACCAATGTTAGTGTGAGCCGTTAAGGTTGACTGATGAACCATTATTTGTTTTCCCCACTACTAGTTAAGCATGCGATGATATAAAGGAATGGATTTGATGGTCCTGATGTCTGAGAGTTGAGCTGGCAGCGCTGAGATTCATTGGCTTGAATCCAGGCAGCTGCCTCCAATTAAACCAAGTAGTAAGCCGATCAGCCTGGTCACCAATATTACATTTGTTTCTTTTCTTAATTTGGCCAAATTTCACCTTTCAGAATAAAAAAAGATTAGTTTGACCATCATGAACATTTCTTTGTAGCAGGGCTGATGGGAAAGGGCCACCCTCTAGTGTGTGTTCACTTGAAGGGATCTTATAAGTAATTATGTAACATCTGCTTCAGCAAACCTTTCCATAACATAGAGTTCCAAATGGACATTGTTTCATAACGATGCCGATAGGACAATCGGGATAATATTGGGAGGAAAACACAATTGACCAAAGGCCAACAAATATGTTAGAAGAAAAACTAGGAAAACAGTGAACAGTTACACATGCAACATTACAAAACAGAGGTGTGTGTGTGCAATGAGGTAGTCGCCGTGGTGACAGCAAAAAGCATTACCATGGTGATGATGTTACATTTCGTGGTCGTGCAGCGAGCCAGGTACTCGGGCAGGATGGGGTCTCCCTCCTGCGCCGCTGCCGTCAGGTCCCAGCGGTACGCGAGCGATGCCTGGCGACGCTTCCAAAATTCCAGGAACACCGTGGCTGTTGCGACACACCACACGGGGAGGATTTACTTTGAAAAGTAATTTGACTATCGATTGCTCAAGGGTTCAAAAGTTACCTAATGTAGTCTGTTAAATGTAATGTTCAAAGTAACTTCATTAGTATTTTTTTTGTCTTTCATAAATACCTTTATTGGCTTTTTTTGGTACATTGCCACAATTTTATCCCACTTGCACCATGAGTGGCACGGCATGAGATTGAGATTTCTTTTGGATCTATAACAGAGCAGTGCTGCTCTTCGTGTTACAAAACGTTACACAAAAGCGAATGTCACAGAGCTACCTCTGTGATCTCTGATCCACATAGTAGGGGTAGCTCTTTCCCAACTGCTTTGCCACGGAGAGGAGCGTTTGTTACGTGATAGTCAAGCTAACATTTTTATTCTCAGAGCTGGAATGTAGCCAAATTAAGTACAGAAGCAACTTCAACATTATGGATTTTTTCTATTTGTTGTGCAGATATCGGTGATTGAGTTGAGACCATCATCTCGCTATAATTGAAAAACTTGTTTAATCGCAGGTGGCCACTTTCATTTCAACACAGAATCTCAGCGGCGGCAACGCAGCACTCTGAACTCTGAGCCACCTGGCCACTTTGTATTTTTCATGGAATCGCCTTGGGGTAGCGCATTCGTTGCTTGTTGCAGAGGTTCGTGGTTCAAATTATGTGGCTGCCCTGATTAATATTGCCGGTGTATTAATTACACAAAAATACACACCATCTGCTTCACAGTGGACATTAAAGATTATCGGTTATCATTCGTAAGAGTAGGACAATGTGTACAAGTCATGGTCCAAATGTGCCCTCATTGAGCAGTGGGTTCATAATAGGACTGTCAGGATCACTGCATACGAACATTGCAAGACATGATGGTACTGTATATGGTTGTACGTATGTATGTTGAACTTCTTTAACACTGTACGTGGCCAAATGTGCTCATCATCATTGCAAACATGTTGATACTTGTCACTGTGTCTGGACAATGTGTGCCAATGCTTAGAATCACTTACCCCAAAGTCCCATGAAAACTGCGAAGAATATGGTGACCGGATTTTCATACATGTGTGAAGTCTGCAACGGCACAATCAGAGGTGTTAGTCACAATTAAACCTTAAATCTTAGCATCCACGTCTTTTCAATATCAACAGCAGGAAAGTAACGATGCATCGATTGATTTTTAAGTTAAAATAGATTAATCACTCATGAAACATCCATTAAATTGTGGAGATGACAATGCTCTACAATGTCTGATATTATAGTGCTATTCATGTATCAAACAAATCTGTATAAATGTGACAGAAAGAGCAAAATAAGCAATGGGCAGTTCCATGATTGTGGACATACATTTCAGACACTTTAAAGTGAATAATCATTATTTCGGCATGACATGTCAACTAATTAGCACTGAAATTCAGATTTCAAAATACTTTGTCCACTTGTATTGATCGTGGAGAAATACTCATGAAATACATCGTGTCGGATTTACTCAAAGTAACTTTTGCACTCCCGCTGGGATGTGACGATGCATTCATTTTCATGTATTTGTCTAACCATCGACTTAGTCCATTAAAATACCCTATTTGCTAAAACTATAACTAACTACCTTCAAAATGATCACACGTGTATTATTAGTATAATATTTTTTTAACACCCACACGAATGGCAGCATAGTGTTTAGCATGATGTGCTGCAATCTAGTGATCATGGTTAATGTTAATGATACAATCTCAGCAATGTGAGTTGGCTTTGTGATAATGATGCACATCACCAATAACCAATAAGTATCCTTATTTAGAGGGAACATCGATGGTGTATTTGTGTGATACCTTCGCAGTCTCGCAGGTATCATTTAGCCTCCAAAAGGTGCATTTTTGGTCACACTGGGGACACATGACCAAGGATCCTCCGATGGTGTTGTTGCATATTTCTCCACTGCACACATAGACACGCACGAACATAAACACACTAATGGGCATAATACATTTGGATGAGAAATATAATTTGCCTAAAGGTCATGCCACCTTTGAATGTGTCATACCCTCCCTTTAAACAAAGTCAGACTAAATTATGGGTTCCAACGTCGAGCATTTTCCAAAGTAAAATGTATTTCCTGATGTTTAATTATAATTTTCGTTGATATCAGTGGTGTAACATCTCTATGTATTGATTTCCAGGGGTGTTTACAGCCCTTTTATCAATCCACTTCTGGCTGAGGGCCTCCCCACACCTCGTGGGTCATGAGGGCTATTTAATTCTAGTCATCCCACACTGGTCAGTACGGGTTGAATATGGGAAGCGAAGACTCCAGACACAGAGTACAGCAATGTATTTCCTGCACTTGCTCCCCGCTGTCCGTCATGCAGCTCCACAGAGTCTATGTGTGTAAGTCGTATTATAAGGATACGTTTCACATTTAAACATTTTGGATTTGAATATGTTTTGCTTTTGATTTTCGGATTATTTACAATTCGTAAGAATGTACAATATATTCATGTGAACAAGAGTGACGAAACCCGATGCCACGTGATACGTGTCGTCGTGAGTGACGTCACAATGGGCGATGTCATGTTTTCTGAGCAATCCAAAACAATGTTTAATTTTCCCTGGATTGTCCGAAATATTGTAGCTAGGCTTGATTTTTTGGATTTACTTTTAGAAACAGAGACATTTGGAACATATATACATATACAATATATTGAATGTACTATATTTGTACTGTATATGTATATAAACTGTATGAGATTGTATATATGTGCATATGTACTTTAATAGTGAAATGTTAAAGATGTGGCCCTGAAATTGCTTGCTCATGCCACTGCTGGTGGAAGGTCCTCCACTAAAGAATGCTCTAGATTGCCCATCGAGATGATATTTGGCCTACTCGTCCATGATGGCCAGACGTCTTGGACACGGTGGGAGTACCCACATTTTACCCCATCACATCTGAACTGCCAATCATCTAACTGCGGTGTCTCCGTTTATACTGCTGAGCATATGTGGGATAATTGAAGAAACCTAGCCATTATTTCAGCTGCCATGCCAGGCGATCGCACTGGAAATCTATAAACTGCAATTCTAGAAATGTAACTATTACACCATGGCAGCATCCCATGGGATTGTATATAAGTGTATATGTATGTCTATATGTACTTTACGTGTATATGTACTTGTGTATAGCCTTAGTAGGTGCTTTCTGATACTCATTGTTCAGTCTGTATTGCTATACAGGAGATCTGTGTGAGTTCTACATCTGACACATGAGTGTATGTGTGTGTGTGTGTTTGTATGCATTTGTCTGTATGCATGTGTCGGGCCAGTACCTAGTGATGTCACGGTCCTTGCTGAATACTCCAAAGAAAAAGGAGATCAGGCCGACGATTGCAGCGAAGATCAGCATCTTTGTGTAGAAGCCGAGCCATGCAAAATAGAGCCCCACTTGCTCCCCGAAGTATGACCTGTGCCGACAACATCACTCGCACACACAGCGCAAACATCACCAACCGCACATGGCACCAGTGGTGTAGCTATCGAATATGTAAGCAAGGACCATGGGCTGGAGGGAAATGTGAAGAGCAGGGAAGGCATGGGCAAATGCTATTCTGGAACTCCATTTCCCCAGCCATCTGTGCTATCAACTCCCAGCTAGCATTCAAGTCCAGCCTTAGGACCTTTCTGGACAGAGCACGTCCCTAAGAGGTACGATGGCCTGTGGTCGAGACTAAGAATGATGTGGCAGTCAAGAGAAGGAATGCGTCTGAGAGGATGTGCACCACAGAGATTTAAGTAATGAAATCAGCATGTGTGCAGGAGCCACATGGATTGTTGCATCAGGAGACTGGGAGAGATGGCGAAGGCTTGGGGAAGTCTTCATCCAGCAGTGGATAGGGCATGAACTTACCGCACAAGGTCAAGAGGCTGCTCCTTGAAAGAGCGCCCGGCTCTCGCCCACTCCCGTCGCAGCGTGTTGCGGTCGCCCAGCGTGTTCGGGTTTTTGGTGGGATGAACAGACTCACTCTGACATGGGGAAAGCAATTGTTAGTCATAAACACTGCATGGACATTCACAAATTACCAGCTCCACCCCCCCAAAACTCTGCCGTGGCGCTGCTGTGGTGTAATGGTGTTGCACACTTGCACACTGCACTGGACATGGGAACGACAGTTAAAACAATGACCACGTTTCTTAATCACGCTGCTTCTTCCCAGCAAGCAGTGTAAATGGGTGCACCCACAGTTAATCTATTGGTTGTTCACGTGTTGTGGGATGAAGTGTGGGTACTTCTAATTCTTCCAAAGACTTCTGTCCCACGTGAAATAGTCGGCCAAATACCCTTGAGAATGGCTCTCTAGAGTGCTCGTGGAGTCCTTTCCAATGCATGGATATTGAACTTCTTTTGCACCGTATGTAGCCAACCATGCAAATCAGAGGTGTGTTTAGTGAGCTGGGGAACCTGGACACCTATGCGGCGCATCTCTGTGGGACACTAATGTTAAGTATGTGGTAAGCTTTAGACTATGCAATAGCGTCCTAAACAGGTGTGCAATTCAGGTGTTGTACATAGGCCTCCCGTAAGGTGTCAGTGTGCCCTCCACCCCCTACCCCCCCAACAACTTACGTCATGCAGTGGATAGGCTGCAGTATAGCAGCCATTTTCAATCATTTGGTTGATATTTAATATGTTCGTGCTGTCTTGTGGCATGGGGTTTTGCAGCATGTAGTGGACCTGTGTGAGCACACATGACACACATGACAAACATTACATGCATGAAACATAGGGCTGGGTGGGTAAGCTATTATTGACTCACTCCACTCTGAAATGTTTCCCCCTCTCCAACCACCACCAGCCTACACAGTTATAATGGGCCCACAACTCTTATTGAGTCCCGACTCGGAAAGGTCCATAGAACACTCCAAAAACTGAAGCAGATATGTACTGATTTCAGCAAGTACAATATCCAGATTTCAAGGAGACATTTTATGCATGCTTCCCATGCACAAAGGCAATTTATTCAGAATACAATACTATCAAAACCCCAAATGCCCATAATATTGGCTCGACAGGATACCTGCTCACCAAGAACCATATCAACAGTAGTCTTTCATTCTTTTGTTGTGCAGGGGAGAGTGATTGAGGGGACGTGGTTATATAATGTGGGCAGGACTTACAAAGGGTGGGGCTGCTAGCTCACCATGTCTCCTGGTTAAGCATCCCAAAAATTTGGTAGCTTTCTCTACAGGGACACATATTACCACAACCCCTAAATCATAAATCCAGGCATTCTTAATAAACCATAATGATTTACACTTCTAACCACATGTCACTCAGAGATCGCAAGTTGCGATACAGAGCTGAAAACTTTAATTAAAATGATAAAAACACGACAAAACCCTATTAAATTAACTTGTTTTTGCAAAAAAACCACCTCATTCTGGCATTATTTATACAGCATTATTGATACAAACGTACGATTTGGCTGCGTACGGCCGGTGGGATGAGGACGTCATGATCCTTTATAGGATAGATGTCCTGCTGCGAACGCCGGTAGGGTGCCGTGAAATAGTCCGGTTGTTTGGGCACGGCTCCCGGCTTCAGGTGGTGAATATTTCCCAGGTAGTGAAGAGGCCCACTGTCTGAGCCTGACACCTGGGGGAGGTCGCTCTCCTTGAGTGGCACCTGTTTGATTTTAAATGTATTAAACCCTTTGCCTCGAACACATGGAATCATCATCAGCCAAAATCAGTCCACGAATGGATGAAGGTCTCCCCAAGTTGTTGCAATCTATACAAGTCCTATAATACAACAAGTCCTTTAATACAACAAGTCCTATAATACAACAAATCCTATAATACAACAAGTCCTATAATACAACGTTCTATACAAGTCCTATAATACAAGTCCTATAATACAACAAGTCCTTTAATACAAGTCCTATAATACAACAATTCCTATAATACAACAAGTCCTATAATACAACAAGTCCTATAATACAAGTCCAATAATACAACAAGTCCTATAATACAACAAGTCCTATAATACAAGTCCTATAATACAACAAGTCCTATAATACAACAAGTCCTATAATACAACAAGTCCTATAATACAACATTCTATACAAGTCCAATAATACAACAAGTCCTATAATAATACAAGTCCTATAATGCAACAAGTCCTATAATACAACAAGTCCTATAATACAACAAGTCCTATAATAATACAAGTCCTATAATACAACAAGTCCTATAATACAACAAGTCCTATAATACAACAAGTCCTATAATACAACAAGTCCTATAATACAAGTCCTATAATACAACAAGTCCTATAATACAACATTCTATACAAGTCCTATAATACAAGTCCTATAATACAACAAGTCCTATAATACAACAAGTCCTATAATGCAACAATTAATATGCCAAAAGCCTCCACTGCATATCCCACCCACTCTTCAAGTTGTCCCACCAATATCCCCAGTCATGAGCACACGCACATGAGCCAATCTTATCTCGCCATCTCTATGATATACATCATCTTGGGCACGTCTCTCCTTCTGCTGCCACTCCAATGTCATTTTCGGCCAGCAGACATCATCCCTTCAAGCAACGTGCCCTTCCCGAGCCCATTCACTTTTCTAAAGAGTCAATATGTTGCTAATATGCATATTTTTCCAAATGTACGTTTTTCTAATCCGTTTGTATATTTACGTCTCTCGATATCTCGTAATGTCAGTGCTACGATTATTATCGTTGAACGTCATACATTATAATCATCACAATCATCACCCTCACCATCATACTCTGTATCACATGCATGATCATCGCAATTATCATCACAACCATGATGAATCTTCACAAACATTATTGTCATCACATTCATTATCACCATCATAATCACAATCATCACCACAATCATCATCACAATCATCGGCATCATCATGATCATCATTACAATGACCATCAGAATCTTGCCTGGATGTGTAGAATCTCGGCATAGGTGGTGAGTGGGTTCCATGGCGCGTGTACTTTCACAAAGGTGGTGCGTCCGCTCACCGACTCCTAGTGGATGGCACGAAGTTCATCGTCAGACTCTAGATGAGTGCATTTAGTTGTATTTATTAGACTTTGTTTGACCAGGTGAGAGTTCAAGGGAACCGGATGGTCTCATTTGGAAGAGTGTCCACGGCCGCGTGGATTTTCGTGCTTGTGTCACGTGTTGTTAGCACCTCGTGCCGATCAACGTGTGGCACAACCCAAAAGCAAATTGCATAATGTACGTGCAGTTATCGAACACTTATTACTACAGTATAAATAGCTGGCATGCCACATTAAGGTGGAGACTGTTATACCCTCCAGTATAAATGGGTAAGCCACAATTAATCCATCTTAAGATTGTGCATGGTGGGGTAAAGTATGGGTATTCGCTATCTCTTTCAAGACGTCTGGCAAGCATAGAAGAGTAGGCCATATACCCTCCAGCAGGGATCTTTAGCGCTCCTACTCAAGGAATGTATGCCAGCAGTGATATTATGAAGCAATCACAGTCTAACACCTTTTTATTTGTATACAGTGTCTGTCATCTATAGCAGAGAGACACGCAGGAAACTTACCTCCTTGGGTTCAATCTCGAGATCTAGCCCCATCTTCATCAGGCTTGCCTGATATTCGGTCCTCTTCTTCTGTCAAACAAAATTGACCATCTGTGTTATACATTGTTCTCAGTTGTGTCACTGTGGGAGTCAAGTCAAGAGGTGAGGAAACTTCTTGAACTCTTACAGTGAGTAGAGCCTCACATGGGAATCAATCAGAGAACGGCTCTGCAAAGTAGCATCACTGAACTGCTTCAGTCGGTGTCACTTCAGCAGACCTTAATAAAATAAAAATTTGCACAGCTCTTTGTCAATCAACTGTTTGAGTTCACCTTATTTGTTACAGGGATGGTCTCACTTAGCTAGTTGCTTTGCTATTTTACAAGGGAGATAGATCCATTGTGCGTGGGTACAATAGCAACAAAATAAACAAAAACATCAATATTGCAGAGAATGCATACTGGGTACTTCAGCACTGTTGTAATAGTTTTCCATTTGGCAGTTAGAATGTGGATATTACATGTATCCTGTAAGTTATGTCTGGGTGTCGGTGTTTGCAATATGAAAGTGGTGTATTTATTTAGGAGTTGTGGATGGAGTGTGATACGTAACGATAATTGATTGTTGTTCGCCAAAGCAGTGAGGTGTATGGTTCAGGGTATGGATGTGCGAGTTGAGTGATGGGAGTCTAGCGTTCATTGACTAGCGTGGTCTGCAGTTGACGATACAGTTTGATAAAGGATGTATACTGTGGATTTAAAGACTCGTATGGAGGTGGCAGGGTGACTCAGCAGTCAGAGAGCTGAGCTGGCACCACTGTGTCAAACCTAGGTTTAGAGGCGTGTGGTGTTGCACGTGGGGAGGGGTGATAATGCTGGGTGCAGGAAGGTGGAGCATTATTTGTAGGTTCCTCGTTCTCACCTGATTGTTGATGGTGTCCTGAGAATGGACCTCATCATCGAACGCGAGGATGAAATCGATCCGACGGACTCCATCGCAAAAGTAGACAGTGTCCTACACGCAAAGGCAAGCACACACACGAATATGAGAGATGTAATAGCTTATGCATGAAATGTATATTTATTCATAAGCTCATGATACATGTATCAGGACATAAGTTAATCTGCTATTTGTATGCAAGTTGTTTATTGCTATGATGATGTACTAGTTTACCCAGGAAAACCTCAATGAGTTTACATTTTTATTTTCAAGGAGGGTCCTACCAAGTTCTGTTTTTTTGCAGTCGAGAACGAAGTTGCTTAGTTTAATTCCAATTGAATAATTTGCATGTATTTTTTCAGCATTGGTACGTTTGGCCAATACCAGTTACACTGTGTCATTTAGCTATGGGAGGAAACCAGAGACCTGGAGAAATATGTACACAAAGCATCTAGTCCCTGTGCATTATACAAAAAACATCAGTATTTTCTAAAGTGCATTGTGGTAATGCTATCTTAAACCACCATCAAAATAAAGTTGAGCAAATGTGACAGACTAACAGCAGCAGTGATGCAGTGATATGCAACTGTGGACCGGTGTAATCCTCATTCGGACTCATCAGCACAGTATAGTCACCAAAACGCACTGCTGCAAAGGCTGGAAATCTATAAATGAGGAGCAGCCATGTCTACACTTTGGGGCCCATTAGTTGGCGAATGCAAACAACTAAATCTGTAAATACCAGGAATCTCCCATCTTTGACATTAGCCAAGTTAATTTATAGGCTGTGCAAATCCACGTTGTGCCGCATCGTACCTGGGCCAGGGTAGATTGAAATGATGACGTCGAAAAGTCTTGTGGCACCGTTGAAGGCTGAGCCTCATGCCCCTCCGCTCCCTCCTCCTCATTCATTCTCTCCACGAGCTCTGCATAGGTAATGTGGGGGTAGAGGGTTCATTGCATTAGGGACAGGGGAGGCAGGTGCAGGGATGGGAATGTCGGTAAAGAACCGCACATGGTACTGATGTGTAAAGCTTTCTCATAAATGTCGACGCTGCTCCAGTGTGAGTACACCTGTGGTATAAAGTTGTATTACCATTAGGGGACTTTTACCCCATTGAATATCGTACACTTTAACAAAGCCGTGCCCAGCATGGTCAGACACAAACCAGGGCAAAAAATATTAGTTGGAATATGCAAAGTCATTTTTGCCCTGACAGCTTGTCAGCTATACTCTTTGGTTCTTTCGGTAAAGTCACGTAGGTGGAAAAAAAAATAGAAATAGAAATAAATCACGACGTTTCGAATGCAACATAAGCACTCATCATCAGGTGTGACAACCACAGCAAGGAAACTGTTTTACTGAAGTGGGAGAGAAACCAGGGTTAGGGCAGTTAAATAAGTCAGAGAGGGGGAGAGTGGGGGGTGAATGGGGCGAGGAGTGCGAGCGCTGCAAGCGCTGCAGAGACGCTGAGAGTAAAAAAAGAGGCAACATAATTACTGCCAAGATGGAAGCTTGTCAGCTTCTGCGAGAGCTTCCCCGTGACCACACAGATCATGGTGGTTACTTGACCACATTTCAATTGAAGTGCTGTCGTCCCGACAGTTCTGTTCCTTCATCTGAAGAAGGCCACTTGTGTTGTGGCCAAAACGTCGTGATTTTTGTTGTTTTATTTTTTACCTACGTGACTTTACCCAATAGAACCAAAGAGTATGGATCCTTGCAGTCACGAAAGCTTCAAATCCACATTTCACCACTCTGGTTAATGTGGGTTGGTGAAGACGTATAGTATGTATAGTACAACCAATTTTGATGGACTGCCCTTTGCTGCCCACCATGTAGCCCGACACTACACTTTTAGACCTGTTATGCACTATCCTGGCTCAAACCCTGCTGAGCGTCCGATTAAAACACTGACGAGATCTCAATATTTAAAAGTGGCCCAAAGCCCCGTCATAGCACGAACATTACACTTTACCTATCTCAACAAATGTGGACATCATGAATCTTTGGTCTAATCTCAGATCTTGTGAGTTAGAACTCGGGGGCTCCTCATGCACAGCCAGCCAAGGATAACTCCCCGCTATAGTGACGTCACAGGAAAAGGACGTGACGTCACCTAAATATGGGCGTGGTCAAAAGCGGCCCCATCCCCCACTCTTCCCGACCTTGCTTCCCCCCTTGCCGAGGTTACCCACATGAACAATAATAATAAATCATAGATGTACATTATGAAAGAATCAATTATTTTTCACAAAACTGCTCCTGTACGACCTTTTGCCAATCCCCTTCTGGAGAGCCTCTTGACGATTGCACGAATCGTGTTGGTTATTTGCACATACTTCACCATGCCGGTGAGTATGGGTTGGTAAAGGAAAAGGAGGAGCATTAACGTACAAACAAAACCTATTTTACTAGAATGCCTTCTGCTTCCCATCATGTAGCCTGTAACACCTGGTATGCGCTATCCAGACTCCAACCTCCTTAACGTTAGATGGAGACATCTGGCACATCCCCAGCAGTTTTGTCTACAGGCTCAACATATAACACAAACACACCTCCCTAACACTAACGTTAAACTTTACCTATCTCGACGAAGGTAGACATCGTGAATCTTTGATTTTTTTCGAATTCAGAGTCAGAAGTCAGGAGCTCCTCGCGTGCACAGGCAGCCCACGATAAAGTCCGACCCAGAATGATGTCACCGTGACGTCAGTTAAATATGGGCGTGGCCTGAATGTGGGTGTGGCCAACAGCGGCGGCTTCCCCGCCCCCCGCTGCCCCTCCCCGCAGGTTTCTCTCAACCCTCAGTGCGCATGCGCGGGCGGCATGTCTCGGACATCGCCTTCAGCGGCCGTTGGCGACGCGGTGGTTGTGGCGGGAAAATTAATAAAAAAAACTTCCCCCGAATAACCGCGACCTTTAACTACCCTCACGGATAATCCACACGGATCTCTGGACGGCAAGGCGAAGACGATCAATGGAATAATCTCCGGTGAGAGACGGAGAGAGATGGGCAGGCGTGAGGGCGAGCCAGGTTCAACTTTGTTGAACGCTGAGCGCAGAGTGAATGGGGTTTATACTCTTTGGTTCTATTGGGTAAAGTCACGTAGGTGAAAATAAAATAACAATTTTCACCTACGTGACTTTACCCAATAGAACCAAAGAGTATGGATCCTAGCAGCCACGAAAGCTTTAAATCTAGAATTGAATGGGGTTTGCTTCACTTAGCACGCGACTTGGACACTTCGGTGTGCAAAGTGTTGTCTGGTTGTGCCGTGTAAAGGAGGAGGACATTCAGTAAATGTCGTTGGTTTGTTAATGGGAGTGTGTGGCGCGGTAATGGACTGGGTACGACTTACAACACAAGTTCTGCTCACATTGCACGCTAAGGGTTAGCACGGCGATTACTACGTGTGCATTTATTAGTATTTGTAGGTGAATCATTTCAATATTGTACAGTATAGCATTGTCCTGCTGTGTGGCTCTCACGTGGCGAGCATCAGTGCAGCAATATTCAGTACGTGGTTGTAATGTACTTCTATAGCCCCCTGCCACCAGTGCAACAGTATTCAGTACGTGGTTGTAATGCACTTCTATAGCCCCCTGCCACAAGTGCAGCAATATTCAGTACATGGTTGTAATGCACTTCTATAGCCCCCTGCCACCGGTGCAGCAATATTCAGTACATGGTTGTAATGTACTTCTATAGCCCCCTGCCACCAGTGCAGCAATATTCAGTACATGGTTGTAATGCGCTTCTATAGCCCCCTGCCACAAGTGCAGCAATATTCAGTACGTGGTTGTAATGTACTTCTATAGCCCCCTGCCACCAGTGCAGCAATATTCAGTACGTGGTTGTAATGAACTTCTATAGCCCCCTGCCACCGGTGCAGCAATATTCAGTACGTGGTTGTAATGCACTTCTATAGCCCCCTGCCACCAGTGCAGCAATATTCAGTACGTGGTTGTAATGTACTTCTATAGCCCCCTGCCATCAGTGCAGAAATATTCAGTATGTGGTTGTAATGCACTTCTATAGCCCCCTGCCACCAGTGCAGCAATATTCAGTACATTGTTGTAATCCACTTCTATAGCCCCCTGCCACCAGTGCAGCCATATTCAGTACGTGGTTGTAATGCACTTCTATAGCCCCCTGCCACCAGTGCAGCAATATTCAGTACGTGGTTGTAATGTACTTCTATAGCCCCCTGCCATCAGTGCAGAAATATTCAGTATGTGGTTGTAATGCACTTTTATAGCCCCCTGCCACCAGTGCAGCAATATTCAGTACATGGTTGTAATGTACTTCTATAGCCCCCTGCCACCAGTGCAGCAATATTCAGTACGTGGTTGTAATGCACTTCTATAGCCCCCTGCCATCAGTGCAGCAATATTCAGTGCATGGTTGTAATGCACTTCTATAGCCCCCTGCCATCAGTACAGCAATATTCAGTACATGGTTGTAATGTACTTCTATAGCCCCCTGCCACCAGTGCAGCAATATTCAATACGTGGTTGTAATGCACTTCTATAGCCCCCTGCCATCAGTGCAGCAATATTCAGTACATGGTTGTAATGTACTTCTATAGCCCCCTGCCACCAGTGCAGCAGTATTCAGTACGTGGTTGTAATGCACTTCTATAGCCCCCTGCCATCAGTGCAGCAATATTCAGTACGTGGTTGTAATGTACTTCTATAGCCCCCTGCCACAAGTGCAGCAATATTCAGTACATGGTTGTAATGCACTTCTATAGCCCCCTGCCACCGGTGCAGCAATATTCAGTACGTGGTTGTAATGCACTTCTATAGCCCCCTGCCATCAGTGCAGCAATATTCAGTACGTGGTTGTAATGTACTTCTATAGCCCCCTGCCACAAGTGCAGCAATATTCAGTACATGGTTGTAATGCACTTCTATAGCCCCCTGCCACCGGTGCAGCAATATTCAGCACATGGTTGTAATGTACTTCTATAGCCCCCTGCCACCAGTGCAGCAATATTCAGTACATGGTTGTAATGCACTTCTATAGCCCCCTGCCACAAGTGCAGCAATATTCAGTACGTGGTTGTAATGTACTTCTATAGCCCCCTGCCACCAGTGCAGCAATATTCATTACGTGGTTGTAATGAACTTCTATAGCCCCCTGCCACCGGTGCAGCAATATTCAGTACGTGGTTGTAATGCACTTCTATAGCCCCCTGCCACCAGTGCAGCAATATTCAGTACGTGGTTGTAATGTACTTCTATAGCCCCCTGCCATCAGTGCAGAAATATTCAGTATGTGGTTGTAATGCACTTCTATAGCCCCCTGCCACCAGTGCAGCAATATTCAGTACATTGTTGTAATCCACTTCTATAGCCCCCTGCCACCAGTGCAGCCATATTCAGTACGTGGTTGTAATGCACTTTTATAGCCCCCTGCCACCAGTGCAGCAATATTCAGTACATGGTTGTAATGTACTTCTGTAGCCCCCTGCCACCAGTGCAGCAATATTCAGTACGTGGTTGTAATGCACTTCTATAGCCCCCTGCCATCAGTGCAGCAATATTCAGTGCATGGTTGTAATGCACTTCTATAGCCCCCTGCCACAAGTGCAGCAATATTCAGTGCATGGTTGTAATGCACTTCTATAGCCCCCTGCCACAAGTGCAGCAATATTCAGTACGTGGTTGTAATGTACTTCTATAGCCCCCTGCCACCAGTGCAGCAATATTCAGTACGTGGTTGTAATGAACTTCTATAGCCCCCTGCCACCGGTGCAGCAATATTCAGTACGTGGTTGTAATGCACTTCTATAGCCCCCTGCCACCAGTGCAGCAATATTCAGTACGTGGTTGTAATGTACTTCTATAGCCCCCTGCCATCAGTGCAGAAATATTCAGTATGTGGTTGTAATGCACTTCTATAGCCCCCTGCCACCAGTGCAGCAATATTCAGTACATTGTTGTAATCCACTTCTATAGCCCCCTGCCACCAGTGCAGCCATATTCAGTACGTGGTTGTAATGCACTTTTATAGCCCCCTGCCACCAGTGCAGCAATATTCAGTACATGGTTGTAATGTACTTCTGTAGCCCCCTGCCACCAGTGCAGCAATATTCAGTACGTGGTTGTAATGCACTTCTATAGCCCCCTGTCATCAGTGCAGCAATATTCAGTGCATGGTTGTAATGCACTTCTATAGCCCCCTGCCACAAGTGCAGCAATATTCAGTACGTGGTTGTAATGTACTTCTATAGCCCCCTGCCACCAGTGCAGCAATATTCAGTACGTGGTTGTAATGAACTTCTATAGCCCCCTGCCACCGGTGCAGCAATATTCAGTACGTGGTTGTAATGCACTTCTATAGCCCCCTGCCACCAGTGCAGCAATATTCAGTACGTGGTTGTAATGTACTTCTATAGCCCCCTGCCACCAGTGCAGCAATATTCAGTACATTGTTGTAATCCACTTCTATAGCCCCCTGCCACCAGTGCAGCCATATTCAGTACGTGGTTGTAATGCACTTTTATAGCCCCCTGCCACCAGTGCAGCAATATTCAGTACATGGTTGTAATGTACTTCTGTAGCCCCCTGCCACCAGTGCAGCAATATTCAGTACGTGGTTGTAATGCACTTCTATAGCCCCCTGCCATCAGTGCAGCAATATTCAGTGCATGGTTGTAATGCACTTCTATAGCCCCCTGCCACCAGTGCAGCAATATTCAGTACGTGGTTGTAATGCACTTCTATAGCTCCCTGCCACCAGTTCAGCAATATTCAGTACGTGGTTGTAATGTACTTCTATAGCCCCCTGCCACCAGTGCAGCAATATTCAGTACGTGGTTGTAATGTACTTCTATAGCCCCCTGCCACCAGTGCAGCAATATTCAGTACGTGGTTGTAATGCACTTCTATAGCCCCCTGCCACCAGTTCAGCAGTATTCAGTACGTGGTTGTAATGCACTTCTATAGCACCCTGACATTGTGCAGCAATGTTCAGTACATTGTTGTAATGCACTTCTATAGCCCCCTGCCATCACCAAATTCACACTGACCAGCGTGGTGAAGTACGGTAAATAACCCCTCCCCCTGGGAGCTGCATAGCATGGGACAGCTGTCAGCCAGCAATGGATTGAAAAAGGAGCTGTACTCTGCACACGTTGTTATTCAGGGTAGGGTAAGGAACTTGGAGGTTCGGTATGCATAATGTGCTCGGAAAGTATTGTATTCTGTATGTGTGTTGAATCTCTTTCGCACCGTACCAAGCCCACCGTGCTCTTCGGAGGTGCGATAATATATAAATATAAGTAGTCATACTACTGTAATACCACTATTAATATGTAGCATTCATTTTATTAGTAGTACTGTAATTTGTTGATATGCAGGTGTACATGCCAAACGTTAACCAATGTTAAATGTTAAGCCTTCTCTTTTGAATACAGTGTGTTTTAAACATGGAGTTGTCTCCAGCTAATTCTTAAATGTATATCATTCATAATGTAGTAGTAGGCAGGTAGAGCATTTATGACACTTCAATTGTACATAGAGCTTGCAGGTGTGATGAAGGAAAGCATGGGAAAGGCTGGAATTTTTGTTGAAAAAAGAACAACAGCCACAGTAGCTTAAGAGACCTAACGCTGAAGCTGCTAACGCGAAGTGGTCGACGCTGGCCCATGCGTTGTGACGTCGGACCCACTTTCCGCACACAGCAGCTCCTCATGGTGCCCCCCATACCAGGACCAGTGGTGACCTGGTAGCCACAGCGATTCCTCTCCCTGGCCCCATCCGGTTCGGGCATCCCAAATCGTACAAAATGAACTGCAACGGTGGTGAGACAAACAGCCCTTCGGGCGACAGCACGGTGACGGACACAAGCCCTCGCGGCAGCCAGGGCAGCTCGCTGCTCCGGACCGGAAGCGGGGGCTAGCACAGCCCTGTGGTGTGCGGAGAGCAGTGCTGCTCGTAGGCGAGCGGTGCGCTGGACGCCTACATCGAGGACTTTGAGCAGAGCGGAATCTGTGCGTCACCGCTACCCAGGATACGTGCAGAGCACAGCACCGCGCAGCATGGCGGAGCGGAGACGCGCGGAGGAGAGGAGGATGCACAGTGTGGATGAGGGTGGGTTGCGCCTCTCGCCACGCGAGGAATCGCTCCGTGGTGCTTGCACTCGAGTGGCTATCGAGTGTGCAGGCGGTGCAATGGTATCGAAGCTATAGTAATAGGTTTTTACCCTTTTATCTGGCACAAACACTGACACCTTTATACAAGGGATCATGTTTGCAATAACCACAACACAAGTAGTCAAAATGCAAACAAAAAAGACAACTGATAATATGCACTGTCCTTGAATTTGATTGGTCCACACCCGAGACGGCTTTTCTGAGATCCCAGTCTCCACTGGTGTTGGACCAGAAGACGCCAAAAGGCGTCTTCTTATTCTTAGCGTCTTCTTGTTTGCATTTTGACTACTTGCGTTGTGGTTATCGCAAACATGATCCCTTGTATAAAAGTGTCAGTTTTTGTGCCAGATAAAAGGGTAAAAACCTATTACTATATCTTGTTACTGGCAAAGGAGGTCTCATAAGGTATCGAAGCTAGTTGACTGGATGGGGGATAATTGGAGAGGAGAACCCCATTTTTTTTGCTTGTACTGGGTGCTTGTCAATTATGCTATGCTATCATGAATGTAATGTAATTCCCCTAGAAAAAAAACCCTTAATAAGGTCTAAAGATACATTTTCGTGAGAGTCCCACACTGGGATGCTTGGCAAATTCCATTAATGAGTTCATTTTATGTCAGAGAAAACTATCCACAGTAAGCACACGCATATGAGAGGATAGCATAGGTCTGAACAGATAGGTCGGTGCATGCATTTCTTTCTCCTGTCATCTTCCAGCAACTTCACTGATTATCGAGTTTGTAAAGTTTGTGAAATCTAAGTGATCCTCCAACCTTTGTGTCAAAATTTGCAGATCCTAGACTGGACACATCTGAAGTTTAAACAATAACAGCTCATGCACTGATTTATCCCATATTCTCACAAACTCCACAAACGGATAACATCATTAGTTACTGATGGTGCAAAGTAAGGCAACATTGCAGGATTGCCGTTCAGGGGTCAAGGAATCTAGGGGAGAGCAAATTCATTGTGTACCAGTAAAATGTCTGTGGGTCTTACATTGCAGGTGGCATGCTGCTTGTGGAGGACCTCATCTCGGGCACGTGCAGCCTCACTGCTGCGCTGCAGCGGTCGTGGCTCATAGCCCGACGGTCAGTCTAACCACGGACCAGCTCCTAGCGGCGCCAGTTGACGGTTCCTCCAAGTCCTTGCTCCGCTCGCCTGGCGCCCACCGAGACCTCACAGTGTCGCACAGAGGCAAGCGGTCATCTCTCGGGGTCACCGCGCACAGCTTCGGCGCATCATTGGTGAGGGGCAATAAGCCAACTAAACGGTTGAGCTCAACAGCGAGAAGCAACAAGGCCGTGATGCCATTAAATTTGTCGGCAAAGCCCGAAAATTATTTCTTTTCTAACCAGACGAATGTTTTGTTGTACTTATGGAGCAGTGAAGCAACTAGGCGTGAGCACTTGCCGAACGGCGGCTGTGCGACAAGTACCTATCTCAGGTGGTTGACAAGCCAAAAGGATAAGCTGGATGTGTCGGGGATCACGAGCATTCCTGAGCTCAGGTACCCGGCCTGGCTGCGTGACTGCGATGTGGACTCCCAGACCAGCAGCCACGAGACGGATACCAGCACAAAGAGAGCAGGTACCGCTCAGAGCCCGCAAAGCAGACCAAAGTACCCAGAGTGGCTCAAAGTTTTGGATATCTCCGGCCTTACGAATGTAGCCAACGAGGAGCCCGTGTCAGAGGACAATAGATCCCTAGGTGTGTGTATATATATAGTCTGTATATAGCAGATGACATTTCATATGTTTTCAGGTACATATTCAGTCTTTTCTCACAGAGACGGCTGAGCGGCCACCCATGTGGTTGTGACGTGCGATGCGTGATTCTTGATGCACAGCCTCATTGGAGGAGCTGCTGAGCAGGGCGCACATGGAGTTGGACTCCCCCGGCTTGGAGGCCCCCTCCCCGGGCAGCTTCAACACGGACGTCTTTCTAGGGGCTGATCGTCCCTGGGAAAACCCCTCCACGCCATTGTGAATTTATCTTTATATCCACACTCACGCACAGCATAGAGGCTGCACCGCCTCTAAGTATGATGTCAGATTTTGAATGTTATAAGCTAAGCAGGTAAGCCTGGTTATTACTTGGATGGGAGACTGTTTTGAAATAGCATATATTATAGATTTTGGCTGCTAGGTAACCAGGAGTTAGTAATACGGCAATGGAATCTTGAATCTATATCCGGAGTTTTGCATTTTACTCCCTCTGTTTTCACCGGGTTCTCCGTTTTCCTCTCACATACCACTCGCTGATGAAATTTGCAAAATATCACTGCCAAACCCTCCTGAGACTTGGTGAGATTTTTCTGGCTTCCACCTTGATAATAAGTCAACCAAGTAATTTTCTCTCAATCGTGTCTCTTCTCAGGGCCGTGTACCACCTGTCGCGTCTGAAAGAGCTGGTTGACACCATCAAGGAGAACAAGGATGGCTGACTACCCGTGATGTAGAAAGCCCGAAAGCATTTTATGGCGGTGGTCGAGGTTTCTACTCAGAAGGATACGTTCGCTTGGTCCTGCTAATTCATGGTTGTTAAACATCAATGGTACTTCAGGTGCTGTGGTGTGAATCGCAATTACTTGTGAACTTGTGGGGCCCATGGGGCACAGTAATTGCCCTGTTAATGGAAGTGCCACAACAAAGTATTGGAAAAATGTGATAAAGTTCGTTCAGGGTTGGAGTTATTGAATGGTTGCAGCAGTATTTTGCACAGCAAATCCATACAGACTCAAATGTCACTTGAAATAGAATGGATATGTGAACAATATTGTGAGCACAACTAAACTAATTTTGGTTTTAGCCATTTTGGAAGGAGACTACTTTATTGGGAACATACATGCTAGTATTTGTGTAGTTATAAACATTTGGGAAATCACTGTAAAAGTACATTTGCTTATTTAGATTGCACTATACCTGTATTGTAAAATTTCAGAACCTTTTATGTAATTTGTAATCAATAAACCAAAGTTGCATATTGTATGCAACCCATGACTTGGATTGTTTTTATCATGTCTTGTTTAGCATGGTTGGTTATGTACAGTGTGAAAGAAATTCAACATACATTAAATATTTTCTGATATTTGAATGTTTATATTGTACATGTATATTTATTTTACAATAAATCTGAGACAAAGGCTTATACACATGGAATTGAAAATATTCAGCTATGATTTGTATTTCTCAAGTATTTTAAGAAAAGTCAGCGAGTCTCGTGACATGTCTTCACATTTGGGAGTGATGATTGTGATGGATATACAGGCATTAACCTGCTTACATTCCTAGAGTATGTAAGGTGAATTTGGGCATTCTGGGTGATTGGGTTTTAGGCCAAACACAGGCAGATGGTGGGGGATAGATGTTTTCAAGCATCTATTAATTATTCATCGGCATGTACTATCTTACTATGATGTAAAGTTCAAAAACATGGTTCATGAAGGGAATGGAATAAAAACTCAACTGTGCACAAGTATGGAGGAATTAATACTTGGAATTCAATGCAAAGATCTGGCCATATGGCGTTTACTGGGCACCATGGTTGCCAAACAACACGTGAAAGATGTGTATCAGGCACAGCCTCTGCATTATGAAAAAAATATCACTTCCTGAAGAAGTGCATTTTGCTTCTCCTGTCTTAGGTCACCATCAAAATAAATTAGAGCAAATGTGACTCGACTGACACAGGCAGCATTTATACTTGTGAAGTGTTCTCCTTCCGACGTGTGGTGTGTGTCGCACACACTGTCGGAGACGAGGTAGTTGCAGGAGACATCGTCTCTTTATTATCTTGTTCACACCAACTCCGGCCTCACTCTCTCGACCACGTTGCCATAGAGCCCGGCCTAGACACGACCCTGTCCGTGTTGCACCGACGGCGTCGACCGAGAAGGCCAACGACTGTCTGGCCACGCAATGATTGGGCGAATGCGGTGGCAACGACAGCGACGTCGAGACGAGTCCACTCCCAGAACCGGCAGCCCGGAGCTGTCGCTCTCCGCTGCTTATATTATATTCTATATTCTACTCGGTGCGGCTTGGCTCTGCCCTATCCACGCCTCCCTTCTCGAACCGACCAGAGGGTTCCAGAGGCTTCCCTATGAGGTCTTCCATGACCCTTGCCCCAATTCCTCTGCCCGGCCGGCACACCCGTATATATGCTCAACGGCGTGTGCGCAAACTTTCCACTGCAGTTGCCGCTGCTGGACAGCAGTCAGCGCTGTGTCACTACACTTGTATGAACACAAGAATTACATAATCACATCTACACTTATATGTAATGGGCTGAGATAGGCGCACACAACTTCTTGGGAGGCAACACTATTTATTAACACCAACACATTACACTTAACATAAATTTCGATTTAAAGCTTTCGTGACTGCGGGCTAACACCAATCCCGAATATCCGCCCCCACAGCCCTTTAAATAACCTCCCATACAGCCCCCCAATCGGCTACGCGTGTACGAGTGACGTCCCTGCCCTCTGACCCCCGACCCCCCCGTCCTGCGCGTGCGATTGGTGTGTCGCTCTAAAACCGACTCCAAATCCCCGCCCCGCAGCCCTTTAAACAATCTCCATTGCCCGGCATCGGCGGCAACGCGTGTGCGAAGGACGTCATTGCCCTCTGACCCCTGACCCCCCGTTTAGTTCGTGTGAGTGGTGCGCGGGGTTGTGTGAGCGGAGACGTCGCGTTTGAGTGGCTGAGAAGCGACGGATTGATTCCAGGCAGCCACGTGCCAGCCCCGAGCTATGCCCCACAAACAGGACCCGCGGACCCGAGGGGCTGCGCCGTGAGGAGAGTAGCCGGAGAGCGGCAGCCCTCTCACCGCGAGCGAGGAGTCGAGTAGCGGCTGCTCTCACTCGAGCGAGGAGTCCGGAGCCCGCAGCCCTCTCGAGATCAGCCCTCCCCCAGGGGGGGAGCCGGGGGCCCGCATCCCCCACAACTGACAACCTGTGTACCAACTGGCCGAGCGAGAGTTTGTGTGTATTTGAGCGCGATCGTGCCAGTGTTTAGCTGTACCAGGGAGTTTGATGCAGCAGATTGTTTCGGTGTAGCAGGGTGTCCGGATTGTGCCGGCACACTATCCTTCTATCTGTAATGTCGTAGGGTGAGCTCCATTAAAAGTTTACTCGGACCCCAACCTGTCAAAGCGCCTAATCTCGGAACGTGGTTCTCAACCTCGTACCTCACCCATGCTACGTACCTTTGAGACGTCCTGCTTTTACAAATGTTGATGAACTGGAGGGCAAAGGTCTGGAGGACCCCACATGGAGTCTGGTTTCTCACACCCGAGCCTCCTGTGACATTTCTGGAGGCTTCTCTGGAATCTTTGTCCCATTTATTGAGTGCAGATTTGGCTTACTTCTAGCTTCATCCCAAGACGTCATCCAGTTTGGAAATACCCGAAGGTTGTGGGAGTCGCCCCGTGCTTCAGTTTCTTTCCAACCCTCGTAATGGCCGGATGCTCACCAGCCGGAAGTCTTTTGCTGCTTACACCACGACCGAGGTGTTGAGAGCAACCATCTCGTGGCTGGTCGGCAATGGAGATGGTATTGTCGATTTGGGGAGCGTGAGTCTGTGGCGTTCGTGGTGCTGCTGTCACGGAGGCGACACGAGTTTAGGAAATTCAGTTTTGTGGGTTTCCTGTAGCGAGCACTGAAAGATCCTCTCTTCCTCTTTCTCCACCCTTGTCTCTGCTGTCTCCATGTCCCCGTTCAACTCTTTCTACACCGCTTTCCTTGAATGTGCAGCTGCCTTTACGGCCTCCCTCTCCCCTTCTCTCCACCTCCAACGCATCTCCGTCGTAATCTCCTCCCCTTTGTTCAGGCTCTTCCCTTTCTTCCTCAGTCTATGGATGGGGTTATTGTTTATCGGGCTCTTATACAAAAAATGGAGCTTATTTTAGCCTTTGAATAGGATTTTCTGTTTTCCTTCGGTAGCATGTTGCGCACATAGGGAAGATCGAGCCACGCCACCGGTTCCCATGATCAAAATCTTTGTCAACTTGTCTCCCTCGGTAGGAATGCCTTTCCTTCTGCAGCAAGGAATTGTCTTCTCTCTCTCCTCCGGTATTTCTTCCGATGCGCTTTCTTAATCTCGCTTGCTGTGTGTATCGACTCTATCATTGAACAAGGGCAAATAAAAAAAAAGCTTTTTTTTCCTCCACTGTTTTACCACTATACCTCCTGAGTGGGTACTCGGAGTTTCATCTAATGTACTATTTGATGAGTCGCTTCCACACAGCACAAAGGCGGTAGCTATCCGAACTGTAAATTTTTCTTCCAATTTCGATAGATTCTCGAATTATTCTTAGGCATCTTCTTTGGTTCTTTCGGTAAAGTCACGTAGAATGAGAATAAAATAATAAATTGATAAAATAAAATAACACAATAATATTCTCACGACGTTTCGGCCACAACACAAGCGGCCTTCATCAGGTGAAGGGAGCGAGACTGTCTGGTAGGACAGCGCTGGAGTGAGAGAGCCACGTTCAGATCACGGCTTTTAAGCTGTGTGAGAGGAACAAAGAGCCTTGACGAAGGAATTAGCATAAAATTTAGCATTGAAAAGGCTGAATGATTAGCTTGTGACTGGTCACAGAAATAGCTATGTTAAAAGTTAAAGCATACACATCCGCAGAGGCACCCATTGTTAAAAGGAATTAGCATAGAATTTAGCATTGAAATAGCTAAATTAAGGCATTCGCTTGTAACTGCTACAGAAATAGTTACGTTGAAGTCAGAGCATACACATTCACCGAGGCACTTAGTACAAATCAAAACAGGATAATTTAGCATTGAAATAACTAGGCGAATTTAGCATTGAAATAACTGGGTGATTTGCTAGTGACTGGTCACAGAAATGACTACACATCTGAGCTATTCACAGTACTATATAGTGAACCAATAAAAACTAAAATATAAATTACCTTCATGTTATCAATAAACTCTATATTCTCCAATCAGCTAAGCTACCAACCATAAGTCGTTATATATCACAATGCTATATGGCGAAAAAATGGGTGGATTCTTACCCTCAAATTTCCGTACCACAGATAGCTACGGGCCCCGTTCAGACGGACGAGTTCGTCCATGGTCGGAACAGAGGAGGGGGAGAGAGACAGCTGCGAAGCCCTAGTATACTCCATGTTGTAAACCATACCATTAACCGTGGTGTGAGAGGTATTAAGAGGCAATGCTGGCGAAAGAGCTGCGGTCTGAAGGTCATCGTAAAATTACAATTAATTAAGAACAGAAATGATTTAACACATCTTTCCAGTGGTTACTGAGCCTGAATCCATCTTCTCGGTTGAAATTGTCTCTGTGCTTGTATCTGTGAATGGCCTCATGAACGAATCTCTCATGGTAGCCAGTTGGTTTGCAAAGAACCTCCGTCTTGGAGAAGTCAATGTCATGTGAGCCCACTGAATTGTAACAGTGATCTGCCACGGCAGAGGAGTTCGTCTTACCGTGTTTCAAGTCTGCTTTATGTTCGCGGATGCGATCCGAGATATGTCTTTTGGTTTCTCCAATGTAGCTACTACCACAGAGGCACTTTAGTTTGTAAACGCCCGGGTACTGTATGTCTGGAAGAGCATCTTTTACAGATGGAACTAAATCACGGATTTTGTGTACTGTGTTGAATCGGACCTGGATCTTGTGTTTATTCAGGATTTTGGAGATCTTTTTAGTGACCCCTGCAATGTAGGGTAAGGTGATGGTTTTGAGTGGCTCCACAAGAGGATCCTTCTTCATGACTGGAGTGATGGCTTTGCGGATTGTGTAGTCGGAGTAGCCATTAGCCCTGAGAGCCTGGTGTACGTGCTTGAGTTCACTGGTAATGTGTTCCTGGTCGGAAATGCATTGGGCTCTATGGTATAGAGTCTTGATGAGGCAGTTCTTCTGGGATGGATGGTGGTGGGAATCCGGTTTCAAGTAAGCATCTGTATGGGTAGCTTTCCTGTAGACAGAGTGGCTCATTGAACCATCATGTCTCCTTTTAATTAAGACATCCAGAAAGGGTAGTTTGCCATCTTTTTCGACCTCCATGGTAAATCTGATGGCTGGGTGTATGGAATTGATGTGGTCGCGGAATTGGTCTAGAGCAGGTTGGCCATGTGGCCAGATGACAAAAGTGTCATCAACGTACCTCTTCCATAAGGTCGGGCGTAGAGTGGCAGTCTGGATGGCGTCAGTTTCAAATTTTTCCATGAATACGTTGGCTACAACCGGAGATAGGGGGGAGCCCATTGGGGTGCCCTCAGTTTGTTTGTAGAAAGTTCCATTCCAGGTGAAGTATGTGTTGGTTAAGCAATGTCTCACCAGGGGGGGTACATCAGTATGCAGTCCTTGATGAACCAGGTCTTCAATGATAGCGATGGTGTCAGGTACCGGGACTTTGGTGAACAAGGACACCACATCAAAACTGACAAGCAGGTCGTTTGGGGACAGGGAAATGTCTTTGATTGTCGATACCAGGTGAGTAGAATTTAGTACCGCAGAGGTGGTTTTTCCAGTGAAAGGTCGCAGTATATTCCAAATTCAATCACCTCTCCAGCAAAAAATCGGATCCACACACCGAAAAGATAGACGTCAACAAAGTCGTAATTAATCGCAGTAACAGTTCCATTTCTGATGGTCTGAAATCCGTTTTAGCTAAAGGTCTAAACTTTGCTGTCATACCGAGACACTTACCGGTTAATGATATCATTGCCCATGTCGACGTTGCACTCAAGGGCTTGAGTCACATCTCTGCAGACGTAGCAAGATCTGAAATCGCTGCAACCCTCAAAAACGCTAAGTTGCCACCTAGCAACATCAGCAAAGACGAACGTTTTGAATTATCTCAATTAAAAAAGAGGGATGATATTGTCGTTCTCTCAGCCGACAGTTTTGATGTGGTGTCCTTGTTCACCAAAGTCCCGGTACCTGACACCATCGCTATCATTGAAGACCTGGTTCATCAAGGACTGCATACTGATGTACCCCCCCTGGTGAGACATTGCTTAACCAACACATACTTCACCTGGAATGGAACTTTCTACAAACAAACTGAGGGCACCCCAATGGGCTCCCCCCTATCTCCGGTTGTAGCCAACGTATTCATGGAAAAATTTGAAACTGACGCCATCCAGACTGCCACTCTACGCCCGACCTTATGGAAGAGGTACGTTGATGACACCTTTGTCATCTGGCCACATGGCCAGCCTGCTCTAGACCAATTCCGCGACCACATCAATTCCATACACCCAGCCATCAGATTTACCATGGAGGTCGAAAAAGATGGCAAACTACCCTTTCTGGATGTCTTAATTAAAAGGAGACATGATGGTTCAATGAGCCACTCTGTCTACAGGAAAGCTACCCATACAGATGCTTACTTGAAACCGGATTCCCACCACCATCCATCCCAGAAGAACTGCCTCATCAAGACTCTATACCATAGAGCCCAATGCATTTCCGACCAGGAACACATTACCAGTGAACTCAAGCACGTACACCAGGCTCTCAGGGCTAATGGCTACTCCGACTACACAATCCGCAAAGCCATCACTCCAGTCATGAAGAAGGATCCTCTTGTGGAGCCACTCAAAACCATCACCTTACCCTACATTGCAGGGGTCACTAAAAAGATCTCCAAAATCCTGAATAAACACAAGATCCAGGTCCGATTCAACACAGTACACAAAATCCGTGATTTAGTTCCATCTGTAAAAGATGCTCTTCCAGACATACAGTACCCGGGCGTTTACAAACTAAAGTGCCTCTGTGGTAGTAGCTACATTGGAGAAACCAAAAGACATATCTCGGATCGCATCCGCGAACATAAAGCAGACTTGAAACACGGTAAGACGAACTCCTCTGCCGTGGCAGATCACTGTTACAATTCAGTGGGCTCACATGACATTGACTTCTCCAAGACGGAGGTTCTTTGCAAACCAACTGGCTACCATGAGAGATTCGTTCATGAGGCCATTCACATATACAAGCACAGAGACAATTTCAACCGAGAAGATGGATTCAGGCTCAGTAACCACTGGAAAGATGTGTTAAATCATTTCTGTTCTTAATTAATTGTAATTTTACGATGACCTTCAGACCGCAGCTCTTTCGCCAGCATTGCCTCTTAATACCTCTCACACCACGGTTAATGGTATGGTTTACAACATGGAGTATACTAGGGCTTCGCAGCTGTCTCTCTCCCCCTCCTCTGTTCCGACCATGGACGAACTCGTCCGTCTGAACGGGGCCCGTAGCTATCCGTGGTACGGAAATTTGAGGGTAAGAATCCACCCATTTTTCCGCCATATAACATTGTGATATATAACGACTTATGGTTGGTAGCTTAGCTGATTGGAGAATATAGAGTTTATTGATAACATGAAGGTAATTTATATTTTAGTTTTTATTGGTTCACTATATAGTACTGTGAATAGCTCAGATGTGTAGTCATTTCTGTGACCAGTCACTAGCAAATCACCCAGTTATTTCAATGCTAAATTCGCCTAGTTATTTCAATGCTAAATTATCCTGTTTTGATTTGTACTAAGTGCCTCGGTGAATGTGTATGCTCTGACTTCAACGTAACTATTTCTGTAGCAGTTACAAGCGAATGCCTTAATTTAGCTATTTCAATGCTAAATTCTATGCTAATTCCTTTTAACAATGGGTGCCTCTGCGGATGTGTATGCTTTAACTTTTAACATAGCTATTTCTGTGACCAGTCACAAGCTAATCATTCAGCCTTTTCAATGCTAAATTTTATGCTAATTCCTTCGTCAAGGCTCTTTGTTCCTCTCACACAGCTTAAAAGCCGTGATCTGAACGTGGCTCTCTCACTCCAGCGCTGTCCTACCAGACAGTCTCGCTCCCTTCACCTGATGAAGGCCGCTTGTGTTGTGGCCGAAACGTCGTGAGAATATTATTGTGTTATTTTATTTTATCAATTTATTATTTTATTCTCATTCTACGTGACTTTACCGAAAGAACCAAAGAAGATGAATCATTGCAGTCACGAAAGCTTTAAATCGAAATTTATTCTTAGGCAGTAGTAGCTAGTTTTGCACAGAACTTCAACATTAGAATCAACTGAGTGTCCTTGTTGGCACGTGTGTTCTGCTACTGCTGAACACGGGTGCCAACAAATAATACATTATTTAAATGCATGCCTATAAAGGGCAGCATACTTCAATAGGGATTACCATTGGTACGGCTATTTTAATACACAATAGACAGGAAGGACAAGATCAAAGGGCTCTCATAATGCACATGCATAATGTACGTTGACTCGGTAATCTCCCCCCCCCCCCCCCCACTTTGCGCGAGAGTGCCACAAATCTGGCTGTCGCCTGATGAAGCTAGTTGTAATTACTGGCAAAACGTCGTACTCCAATTGTAAATGTTGTGGCTTGGCTCTCCAAAGTACCAGTGACGAATTGGCTTGTTCTGTTTCCGTGACAACCCTTACTAGTTGGCTGTGTCGAGTGGTGGCGGGTTTTAACGACACGTTTATATATGTATGCGATCTAATCCAAAAAACACCTCTATGGATGATATTGGGCGCGAAAGCCTACATGTTAAACCAAAATTTAAAATATATACAAAATAACAATAATTTCTAGTTTTCCTCATTCACATCGTGATTCGTATGAACAGACATGAGATGATTGAGACATGTTAAATCATAAACGTATTTATTAATATATATATACAGATAGTCCTCGACTGCAATGTCCTTGTCCACGTGCAAACAGAGTTAGGATAGCAGCCTCCTTTAAAAGCCAGAGTAGATTTATACGCTGTAGAAGACAGTTGACGAATCCTCGTTGCTTGATTCCTCCTCGGATCCCTTCAGCAGTGAGTCGTCACCAGTCTTCTCTGCCTGCTCATTCTCCATGTGGCACGGCTGGGGTGGGTGCAATACGCCAGGAGACTCCTTATGCAGCGAGCAGCGAAGCAGGCCCATCTCTGCCTGCTCATCCTCAACGTGGAATTGAGGAGATGGCGGTGAGCTGGGGGCATCGGTGAGGAGGGTGTTACGGAGACGGCCCAGCTCTGCCTGCTGCAGAATCGTCTGTACGACGAAGCGCTCGCGGCGCCTGCAGGCGCGCACATGGGATGGCGTGTCTGGGATGATGTATGCAATGCAGGCCTTCGTGAGTAACACCACGTGCTGCACACGTCCACACACAGGTAAAGGATTTTCAGTTTCAGGATTTGCATGTAAAGGGTGCTTACTAAATATAATATGGCAGCATCTTAAAGTGCTTTACATCTCAGGTCAACTATTCCGGGGACCTGAAGCCCAGGGATATTATATTGTTACGTCGTTTTTCCCAATTAAATTAAGTCATTTGAGTAATTTTTGAACATTTGGCAAATTATACCGAGACACTTTTTTTGAATTACTTAATGGGTTTTTTACGTTCACTATGCAGCAGGCAACATTTATGATGTGCAGTTAATGCACCCACAGTATTCACCTGGGCAGCCGCAAATTACCGCAACAATCAGCAAACACTTACACTCGGCCATGTCACCACTACAAAGATTCCCTGTGTAGCCTTTCACAGACTGAGACAAGTGCATCTATGAAGGGTGACACAGTGCCTGTGGGGGTGGTGTGCACCTTTATCTCGCCAGTGATGATTTTCACACACTTCATCAAGTACTCATTTTAAGACAGAATCAACTTAAGGGAAGCTCAACACTGGTTCTAATATTTTCCACTGTTGTTGGCTGTGGCCAGAAATAGTACTCCGGTCACACAGGATTGGTAGCGCAGTTCACAAACAACTACGCAGCCGCTCCCCTTCCCACAAGCACACATGCTTACGTGTGACAAATTGCATCAACAACATGAATCGTCTGCTGCATGATGAAAGTGAGTATTGTATTACCACTATTATTTGTGATCTCAGAAATACTGTGCAATTGTGAGGTGTAATAGCATTACTGGCATTATCTGTAATGACCCATTGACAATGATCACGGTTTGCTCTGCTGACCTTAACAACTGCTCACAGATGAGTCTATACGATGGTGCAGTAGTGTAAGGCTTTGCACACTAGACTTGCAATCCAGAGGTCACGGGTGTGAATTGATCTTTGATCGTGGGAGTGTAAACAACGGTGAAAGGTTTTTTTTTTACATTCCACTGCCTCTATCCACCAAGCAGTGTAAGTGGAATACATCCAGTCAATTGGTCGGCTGAGTTTGGTGCTGTTCAGTGCGGGAACTCCCAGCTCTTCCCAAGACGTCTGTCCAGTGTGGAAGAGCAGTTCAAATACATCTTAAGGGTCTCTCTTGAGCTCCCTATAGCAGGAGCCCTTTTGCCATCAGTGACATGAGCAAGTAATTGGAGGGCTGTACCTTTATCTTTCAATGGGTTTATGAATGTGTGTGTGTGTGTGCATGTTGATGTGTACCTGCATGGCAATGACGAAGGCCAGCTTTGCCGTCAGTACTTTCCAGTACTGCTTGGTGACGGAGTAGGCTTGGGGATGATCCGGCGGGTAGCGATGACCTGGATACCTACACACATACAACCACAAGCACGCATGGACTATATTGAGCAAAGTGCCTCGAAAGTAGAGTTGGCGCTAAATTGAACAAGTATGGTTGTGCACAAACGGTATATGCGTTCACAGCCCTTTAAAAAATCCGCTTCTGAAAGAGGGCCTTCCCACAACGTGCAGCTTGTGGGGGCTCTATTGACCATGGTTCACGCTGGTCCGTACCAGGTTGGTGAAGGTAGGGAGTACAGATAATGGGAGAACAATATAGCACAACTATTAATTTTTCTGATCTACCCACTGCTGACAACCTAGCTCCAAAGTCGCCTACTGCACCTGCATTGTGCATGGTGTTCATCAATCTAAGCACGAACAAGGCTCAAGCCTGCTTGACTTCCGGAATCTAAGATTAGCTGTATTCGTGGTGATTTGGTCATAGTCAAGTAAGGTTATATTAAATATCGATCAATATGGTTATATTGATTATAGTTGTGTATGCCAGCAATTCAAAAACGTTACAGAAAAGGGTTGGTAGATCGCATCAATTTCCTAACTAACTGTGCTGTGAGGTGACCAGAAGATGGCTGTAGAGCAAGTGGTTTCATGTCTGTGTGGACCTTTAAGCTTCATTTCATTATCATGGGTTCTCCAGGACCTCTTATTGCATCCCACATGCATAAGACCACCTTAAACTGGAATCCCAATGCACGGTCTTCCTGAAAAGGGATCTTGAGACTCAATTAAGCAGTCGTGGATTGATAGATAGATAAATAAATAACATTACTCTTTAGCAAGGTAACAATGAGCTGTAATTTATATCAATCTATTATTATATTTCTCTAAGTGGGACTTTGGTTGTGAAGCCATCCCACCCGTACCCACTGCTCCCCCCCTCCAATTCCCCCCCCACCCCCTTTACTGTCCCCACCCACCATGCACACTCTTCCCCCAACCCTACCACAACCCCTTACTACCCAACTAAGCCAAACCCTGTGTCCACGGTAAGGGGCAGGGCATAAACAGAGGTGGGGCCTAGGGGAAGTGTGGGTCTTAAAAGGAAAGTCACGGAGTGAAAAGAGGAAGAAAACGAGCATAATCAGGAAGGGGCGGAGCCAGGAGGACGCCACACCCAGAAGGATGTCGCATCTACCTGGACAACACACCCAGACATCAGTGCATCACATTCGCAGGGACGGCACCCCCGATAGCTGGGCATGACACTGAATGGCACAAACCTGCAGGTTGTGTGGATTGCCGGATCAAACCAGGCTGGCAGGATGTTGGGATAATTTTGCCCCTTGAAGTTGCTGATCTTGAAAATTGAAAAGCTGTCCTCCGTGTACCCATGCATTGTAGGCGAACCTGTGCCATACTCTGCTGAGTATCCATAATAATACACCAGGCGTGGGATGATGTCCGTTGTGAATGCCAAGATGCATGACTGTGGAATTAGCATACGGAGGCACAGCGATAGCGGTCACTTAGCATGCAATGATTTGACCAAGGCTTCTGAACATCTTACCTTGGCAATTACATTAATTTTCACAAATACAATTTGGGGGGTTGCTGCCAGAGTGAAATGGTTACCATATAAGGACTTGCAATCTGGCAGTCGTCAGTTCATTCTCCTGACACAACAGTTGAAGCAATGGATCATTTTCTTAAATCTCCCCCACCTCTGTCCAATTAGCAATATAAATGGGTTCATCACTGTTTTAGCGCAGGTAATTCCACATCTTACAACATGTCTGGTCATCATGGAAGAGTAGGCCAAATACCGTGTAGAGGGGTTCTCTAGAGCTACCTTTAGTTGAGGCCCTTCTGCCAGCAGTGACATGAGCAAGCAATGGCAAGGCTTTACCTTTTGCGATTTTGGGAGAGAGTGGATAGGAGCGGTGGTGCAGTGATTCGTGCACTGCACTTTGAATTCAGCACACATGCAATTGACTTCCAGCTACGACTAACATCAGTGACGAGTGATACCCGAACCGCTCCTGGTCCCCCACTATACCTCTTCTCAAACCTGCCAGGACCAGAATGGTGAAGTATGGTAAAAAGAACCCACACGGCTAACATGACATGTTATGTCACTCATAAGATGGGATATTGAGCGAGAAAGCGAGCGGACAATCTGGCGACTTACATTGGTGATTACAGAGAGGGTGGCAACGATACTCAGAATGTCGGCCCAGGCTCCAATTCCTCTTGCTCGTGAAACCACAGGCCTCCTCATCTTTGTTACGAGCTTCCACGTGTCGACCCGCACTTCGATGATGTTGTTGAGCAGTGCGAGCAATGGCGCAAGTGGAAATGATGCCACGAAGAGAGTGACAAACCCGAATTGGATAACTGGGGTATATTTTGAGAATGGGTAGGGGGGCAAGGATAGGATAATGAGTGAAACAGGATATAGACATACACTCTTAATGCTGTTATGTTGTGATTACTTTAAGCAAACAAAACATGTTTTCAATGCATTGAATGTGTTTTAGTCAAAGGAGACCCCAAAATATGGTCACATTTTCGTGTCATTTGTTCACAAAATTATCGTGTCCATTACATTGGCCACTGAGATGCGACCAGCCACTACCATCTTTAATGCTAAGCTCTGGTTCACCTGGGTTTCTTTTGCACCATTTTCCACCACTAGGTGGCTATAATAACTAGATCACATCCTGTATTGAGGACTCCATTAACCGTACCACACATTTTTAGGCATATGCACTGTGGCTGAAATGCCAACAAATCACAGCAGTTAACCACAGTGGACATGATGCACAAGAGTTTTAAATAAATAGTAAGGGGGAAAAACGTCAATCCAAGCTGACCAATGTAGCTGCATTGGTTAGCAGACAAGAGGAGCAAATATGTGCTCCTATTGTTTCTAAAACGTAACTCCGTACATATGCACATACGCGCATGCTCAAAGACAATTGTGTTACAGTATATCCATAGATTGGTGCCTATGGCCGAATCACCCAGTATGCGTCAGATTTAATCAGATCCCAGAAGTTAAGGAGAGCTGAGCCTGAAAATTGGTTGGATGGGTGACCATGCAATAGTTATTGTGGGGTTGTGAGCAGCAGAGGACAGTGCAGCAAATTACATTGTTGTATTGTACATCTAAGCTCTTACATCTGTGCTCCCTGCCTTCAACAACCCGAAGTGTGGGTAATTTCCCTCCCACAACAATGTCCGACAGATACACAGGGGCCGTACACACGTGCCTATATAGTCAAATGATACCCAATTGTGTTTTTTTTTGTTATAATAAAGTAAAACGCGTTGACTCCGTAGTGTGATCCTCTGAGCTCATTGTACCCATCTCGAGGTATTCATCAAAGAGTCCAAGTGGGCTCTGGGGCTGTAGTTCCAAGTGTTTGCTGGAAGAAGTGTTTGGTAACTGGATAAGACCATCAATGAGAAGCCAGTTTAATCATGGTTCGGTGACAGAAAACCCAGAGTTTCACGGTTTAACCCAACATCCGAGCAGCACCACATCAGATCTCTAGACTCCTCAGCTCAGGCATACAGATATGGTCAACATATGCGTACATTAACTAATTTGTGAAATTATGAATTACATCCAAATTAAATGTAGTGTGTGCATTACTAGGACGTACCTAAATGTGCCAGGTTGGGTTCATCCACCTTGGGGATGCTCTGCTCCACGCAGCCTCCTGCTTCCGTGCAGGCCATCCTCTTGATGTCCGAATTCTGGCTGTTGTTACTGCTGCAATTGGTGACACTGGTGGTGGTCTTCTTTCTTTTAATGGACTTAGGTCTACTTCGCTTTTCCTTCTTCTTCTGCTGCAAGGTCATCAACACTTTCATGCTCGTAATAGGATCGAGAGCAGCGTATGGTTTATTCTCACTGACTGGTGAAGCAGTTTGTTGACGTGGAACTAGGCCAAAGCATTCAAGAAATTTGGATTTCATGTCATTTATCTTAACGCCGCTATCTTTTGTCGAAGTGTAATCATGTTCAGGCTTCGGTCTGTACAAAAACTGTGCGTGAAGACTTTCATGAGTTTTCAGGATTTCAATAGGACTTAAAAATCCGCAGACTGAGCACATCTCATAGGGCGATGGTGGATTCAACACCGCATTGGCAAAACTGCCGTTATTCACCAAACCTGGTGCACCCTTTATCATATAATCCTTTTCATGGGTCTTCATGTGCCTTTTTAATTTTCCTGGCTGATTAAACCTTTGTCCACATATGCCGCTCCATTGCTCACGGGTCTCCTTATGCGTTCTTATGTGGGCTTCTAGGCACCATGCCAGTTGGAATTTTTTCCCACAGACGTCACAAGAGAAAAGTTTTTTCGCTCTTGTAACTCTACCGGATTGAGGTGGGGTCGAGACGGGTGCTGGTGAAGTGCCATCGATGGTGAAGGCAATTCTCCCAGCACCACCATGACTCGCAGCGGAGTTACTCTCGCACATCTGAAACAAAAGACAAAGGTCACGCGCATGACACCCGTGTCACGAGTGTACTCACAAAGGCATACTTAAGGTGACATAAGATTCATATATACTACAACTCATTATACCAGAACTCCACAATATTGCAGTTCCTATCATGTACGATTTTACCCTCTTATCCACCCAAGTAATATTTTGTTTCTAAACAACAATGACTAACTACCTCCATTTTTCTAATGTTACCCACCAAATAGGTCTTTCTGTATATACACACCAACAATATAATGATTGCCCCACACGTTCACTCCACTATTCACAACACTCTGACTCGCAATCTCCATGTAAGATTGTAATATCATTTCTGTATGAGGGCCCGTTAAGAAGTTTTGGGAATGGACACTTTTTTACAAACAACTACGTAAAATAGTCTTCATTAAAAGTACAGGATAGTACTACTAATGGCACTTATAAGGGAACGTCATTATCTCTCATGCTAAGTATTACAATGTTAACTAGTTACCCAGGAAAGCTTAATTGCGTCTAAGTACTGCATTTTCAGAAAGGTCCCATTGCATTGAGATGTTTGCGTGAGTGGAACCCAGAGAGACCCCACCTTGCATATTGGGAAATAACACAACTCCACACAGATGGATTCAACCCACAAGCTCAAAGCATTCCCTGTTCAACAAAGTACTCAGTGTAATGTTTAATATAATTTATTTGGTAATATACAGTATCGTAATTGTATAGTGAATCTACAGCAGTGAGGTATACAGTAGGGTTGGTAAAATAATACATAGTGTAATATTACAAGTCTAATATTATTATAATCTAACGTATAGGGTAGTGTATAGTAACGCAGTGTATAATTCAATGTTGGGGTCTGTCTATGGCAGTTTATAATAAAAAATATTATTTGGAGGCATATCATAATATTTTTTGCGACATAGAAGTGTAATGTATAATAACTTATTGTTAGTAGCTCAGCTTAGTGGAGAATATATTGAGTACATTGATTATATTGATGTAGTTTATATTTAGTTCTTTCACATCGGTTTATTGTATGATAGTTGGGTAGTTGCAGTTCTTTAGCGTCAATATACTAAATGCCTCTGTTGATATGTAAACTCTGACTTTAACATAGCTACTTCTGTCACCAGTTACATGCTAATTCCTCACATTAACATCATGCTAATCTCACAGTTACATGCTAATTTCTGACTTTAACATCCTGCTAATCTATCACATTAACACAGCTACTTCAATGCTAAATTCTTCTGTTGATATGTAAACTCCTTTGTCAAGGAGCTCTGCTCCTCCCACCCAGCTTAAAATATGCTGCCAAGCTTAGCAGTGTTCATTGGAGCGCTGTCTTTCCGACAGTTCTGTTTCTTCACCTGAGGAAGGCTACTTGTGTTGTGGCCAAGACGTCGTGAGAATTTTGTTATGTTTTGATTTTATTATGTTATTATTTCCCTTCTACGTGACTTTACCGAAAGAACCAAGAAGATGAATCCCTGCAGTCACGAAAGCTTTAAATCGAAATTTATTCAAATCAAGTTGTTTTATTTTTACCACAGTACTTTATGGAATCCTCAAGAATGAATGCATTTTTATAAGTATTAAACTATACTTGAAGATGTGTGAGAATGTAATTCTGCAGATGCAAGCACAGGCTAACTCGTATCTGCATATACAAGTTTCTGGGCCTCCTCACTTCACCAAACCCGCATTGACCGGCATGGTGAAGTATGGTTAAACAACTCCCACGAACGACATGGTGTGGGGGAGGCCTCTATAAAAACGCTGGATCGACAAAGGGCTGATACATGTCACGACATTGTACGTTAAGATCGTTCTCTAGTCAGCACAAGCCGTCTATGTGGACAATAGAGGGCACGACACACGTGTACACGATGTTTGTGTGCGTAGATTCAGCGTGTGTATCACGTAATAATTATATAAGGTCGCGATTATGCTCAAAACGAACCAAATTTATAACATCACGAATAACTTTGGAGGTCTCCAGAGCCTGAACAATATTTGAAGTAGACACTGACCCTTGTCACGAGTTCTTATGAACTATAAACTAAACTATAAACTATTTCTATTTTACCAGGTAAGGCCCACTGAGCTATATAACTCTTATCAGAAGCGACCTGGACACAAATGATAGCTCAACAAAAGTGGCTTATCATGTGGACATTTATAGCAGCCAAGTACTCTGAACTCACGTTTCTAAATGTGGAGGGGAAAACCGAAGGACCAGGAGAAGAATCTACGTGACCACAGGGGAAAAAAATAAACAAATACAGAGCAGGCGTCAGGGTCTGGATGGAACCTCCACGCTGCTGTAGGCCTGGCGAGGTAGTTAACATCTCGACACCGCGGCGCCCCTTATTAAAAGCTTAGCCATGTCTAGCAAGGTTATTGATTCATTTCACTCGACTCACGGCACCACAAGTAATGTATTAAACAAATAAAACAATAATAAAGTAGAGAGGCGCTACTTACATTTAACAATGTTGTTGTTAACTTTAAAAGGAGCGCGCTTCTCTCTGGCTTGCAGTCCGGTGATCGCGGTCTCCTTTGCGATTGGTCAGCGCAGACGTCACCCAGGGTGACACTCCACGTCCCCTTTGTTATTGCACGCCCCCACGTAGGCTCGAGACTCCTCCTCCCACTTCCTGGATAAGCCACGCCTGTCGCGGCTGTGCCCCGCCCACTGTCGTGCAAGCCACGCCCCCGCGGATCGGGCCAAGCTCACCCCACGGTGAAAGCCCCACATCCACAATCGGAATCTTTATTTACAGGCAGTCCTCGACTTACGAACGCCCAAATTACAAACAGCCGCACTTCAGAACCAACTGGCATGAAATATAAATTATTTTATATCGCCTGAAAACGCGAACTCGCGCTTGTGAGTGAGTCCGCATGCGTGAGTGTGAGGAGGGGGCACAGGTGGTGCATCAGCCAGTCATCTCAGTCATCTCAGTCAGTCGACCAGTGGCACCCTTGGGTCTGCCCCGTGACCTCATGCCAGCGGGCGTTCGACACTTGACGTGGCCTTAAGGTGCACATGGCCTGGCACAAGCGTTGTGGTGACGTCACCGACACTTAGTGGCGAATGGCGGTTGTTGTTGTGAGACAGTGAGAGAGTGTGAGGTCGACTCAGCCTCAGATGAGTTCCTGGTGCGGTGTGGAGTGAACATCGCTACTGGGGGAGACAAAGGCGACCGTGGAGGCGAATCCTCCAGGTGCTCACCGACACACTCACTATGCAACTCACCAACATCACCAACCCAATCACCTTTCAAATCACACCTGGCAGCATCTGCACGCCACGTTGGTGGCCGGCAGGTGGCAGCATCTACACGCCGTATTCTTGGTTATGTCGGTAATGTCACGTCGATAGAAAATACAAATAATTAAATAAAATTGAAAATAATAAAAGCTTTTATTATTATTTTCAAAATAATAAAAGCTTTTATTATTTTCAATTTATCATTTGTATTTTTAAATGTAAAATAATAAAAAAATTTTTTTTATTAAATTCGATTATTTTATTTTCAAATCTACGTGACTTTACCGAAAGAACCGAGAATATTTTTCGATTTAAAGCTTTCGTGACTGCAAGGATTCATCTTCTTTGGTTCTTTCGGTAAAGTCACGATAAATGAGAATAAAATAATAAATTGATAAAATAAAATAACAATAAAATTCTCACGACGTTTCGGCCACAACACAAGCGCCTTCATCAGGTGAAGGGACGAGACTGTCTAGAGAACAGCGCTGGAGCGAACAAAGCCAAGCTCAGATCGCGACCTTTAAGCTGTGTGAGAAGAAACAGAGCGCCTTGACAAAGGAATTATCATAGAATTTAGCATTGAAATAGCTGAGTGATTAGCTTGTGACTGGTCACAGAAATGGCTATGTTAAAGTCAAAGCCTACACATCTGAGCTATTAACAGTAACTGGGTATACACTACACTAAATAATGAATACTATATACAACATGGAGTATAACAGCGCCTCGCAGCTGTCTCTCTACCCCTCCTCTGTTCCGACCATGGATGAACTCGTCCGTCTGAACGGGGCTCGTAGCTGTCCGTGGTGCTAAAGTTAAGGGTAAGAATCCACCAATTTTTTCGCCATATAGCATTGTGATATATAACGACTTATTGTGTGGTAGCTTAGCAGATTGGAGAATATATATAGTTTATTGATAACATTGAGGTAATTTATATTTTAGTTTTTTATTGGTTTACTATGTAGTATTCATTATGTAGTGTAGTATATACCCAGTTACTGTGAATAGCTCAGATGTGTAGGCTTTGACTTTAACATAGCCATTTCTGTGACCAGTCACAAGCTAATCACTCAGCTATTTCAATGCTAAATTCTATGATAATTCCTTTGTCAAGGTGCTCTGTTTCTTCTCACACAGTTTAAAGGTCGCGATCTGAGCTTGGCTTTGTTCGCTCCAGCGCTGTCCTCCAGACAGTCTCGTCCCTTCACCTGATGAAGGCCGCTTGTGTTGTGGCCGAGACGTCGTGATAATTTTATTGTGTCATTTTATTTTATCAATTTATTATTTTATTCTCATTCTACGTGACTTTACCGAAAGAACCAAGATTATGGCGTGTAGATGCTGCCATCTGCCGGCCACCAACGTGGCGTGTAGATTCTGCCAATTGAAAAATGAAAATAATAAATTGAAAATAATAAGCAAAAATCCAGATTCATATTCTTGGTTCTTTCGGTAAAGTCATGTAGATTTAAAAATAATCAAATACATTTAAAACAAAATAAATCGAATTATAAAAGCTTTTATTATTTTCAATTTATTACTTTTATTTGTAATTTTTAAATTGGCATAATCTACACGCCATATTCTTGGTTCTTTCGGTAAAGTCACGTAGATTTGAAAATAAAAATAAAATAATTAAATGAAAAATCATGAATTGTTATTATTAAATTTTGATTTAAAGCTTTCGTGACTGCAGGGATTCATATTATTGGTTCTTTCAGTAAAGTCACGTAGAAGGGAAACAATAAAATAATTAAAAATATTTTTAAAAATATTGTTAAAAATTGTACTTTTCTTTTATTATTTATATTTTCTATCTACGTGACTTTACCCAAAGAACCAAGAAAATGGCGTGTAGATTCTGCCAATTTAAAAATACAAAAAAATAAATGGAAAATAATAAAAGCTTTTATTATTATATTCTTAGTTTTTTCGGTAAAGTCACGTTGAAGAGAAATAACACAACACCTCGGCCGTAGCAGATCATTGTTCTAATTCAGTAGGCTCACATGCCATTGACTTTTCCAAGACGGAGGTTCTTTGTAAGCCATCTGGCTTCCATGAGAGATTCGTTCATGAGGCTATCCACATATACAAGCACAGAGACAATTTCAACCGAGAAGATGGATTCTATCTTAGCAATCATTGGAAAGATTTGATAAATCATTTCAGTTCTTGATTGATTGTTCACGCTTACAGTGGCTTTCAGACAGCATACATAAAAACAAATTTCGTCTCCCCCCTCCTCTTTTCAAAAAATAGATGGACTAGTCCTGGGCAAACTGCCAATCGCTGCGCGTGACGCAAACGTGATTTTTTTTAATATATAAATAAATAAATAAGTATGCCGTTTTCAAAATAAATTTATGCAAACCGACACACCTGATGATGACCGTTTGAGTTATGGTCGAAACGTCGTGAGAATTTTTTATTGTTTTATATATATTTTGTTATTTTGTTGTTTCTCTTCAACGTGACTTTACCGAAAAAACTAAGAATATGAATTACTGCAGTCACGAAAGCTTTAAATCAAAATTTAAGCTTTTATTATTGTCAATTTATTATTTTAAAATAAAAATTTTGTTTCATTTTTTTATCTCTGTGACTTTACCGAAAGAACCAAGAATATGAATGTGGGTTTTTTGCTTTTATTATTTTCAATTTCACACTTTTGATTTGATTTGATTTTTTTTTCTATCAACGTGACTTTACCGATAGAACCAAGAATATGGCGTGTAGATGCTGCCAATTTAAAAATTAGAATAGATTGAAAATAATAATCAAAAATCCAGATTCATATTCTTGGTTCTTTCGGTAAAGCCATGTAGGTTGAAAATAAAAATAATAAAATTAAATAAAAAATACAAAAAATTAATGGAAAATAATGAAAGCTTTTATTATTTTCAATTTATTTTAATTTGTAATTTTTTTTTAATTGGCAGAATATACACGCCATATTCTTGGTACTTTTGGTAAAGTAACGTAGATTTGAAAATTAAAATAATAGAATTAAATGAAAAAATACTAAATCATGAATTGTTAGTTTTTTACTTTTCTTTATTATTTATATTTTACCCAAAGAACCAAGAATATGGCGTGTAGATGCTGCCACCTGCCAACGTTTGTGGCCACCAGATGGCAGCATCTACACGCCAGATTATTGCTTCCTTCGGTAAAGTTATAATAAAATTAAAATAATAAATTGAAAATAATAAAAGCTTTTCTTATTTTCAATTCATTATAAAATAATAAAAGCTTTTATTATTTTCAATTTATTATTTGTATTTTATTTTTTTATATTTTAAAATTTCAAGTAATAAATTGAAAATAATAAAAGCTTTTATTAGTTTCAATATATAATTTATATTTTTCAATTGAATTGAATTATTTTTATTTTCAAATCTACGTGACTTTACCTGAAGAACCAAGAATATGGCGTGTAGATTCTGCCAATTTAAAAAACTTAAACAATAAATTGAAAATAATAAAAGCTTTTATTAGTTTCAATATATAATTTATATTTTTTAATTAAATTGAATTATTTTTATTTCAAATCTACGTTACTTTACCTGACGAACCAAGAATATGGCGTGTAGATTCTGCCAATTTAAAAACTTAAATAATAAATTGAAAATAATAAAAGCTTTCATTATTAAAAATTTATTTTTTGTATTTAAAAAAAAAAATAATTGTATGTTATTATTTTAGTTTTATTTCTATCTACGTGACTTTACCGAAGCAACCAAGAATATGAATCTGGGTTTTTGCTTATTATTTTCAATTTCTTATTTTTATTAGTAACTTTTTAATTTGGCAGAATCTACACGCCACGTTGGTGGCCGACAGGTGGCAGCAAAATAAAAATAATAAAATAATAAATTGTAAATAATCAAAGCTTTTATTATTTTAAATTTATTATTGTATTTCTTTTCATAACAAATTGAAATTTTATTATAATAAAAGCTTTAAGTATAGCTTTTATTATAATATTAATATAATATTACAATCAAAGTTTTTATTATAATAAAAGCTTTTATTATTTTAGGATTCTCCTCCACGGCGGCCTTTGTCTCCCCCAGTAGCGATGTTTACGACACACCGCACCAGGTACTCATCTGAGGCTGAGTCGACCTCACACTCTCTTACTGTCTCAAAACAACCGCCATTCGCCACTAAGTGGTGGTGACGTCACCACGACGCTTGTGCCAGGCCATGTGCACCTTGAGGCCACGTGAAGTGTCGATCGCCGGCTGGCAGGAGGTCACGGGGCAGACCCAGGTGCCAATGGTCGACTGACTGACATGACTGAGATGACTGGCTGATGCACCACCTGTGCCCCCTACTGTGCCAACTTGCTGAGCTTTAGCCACCCGACGCTCCGCTCGTTTTTCTGAGCGTCGCTCCTCCGCCCTCCGTTGTTGTTGGAGGGCGACTGCCTCCAACTGCCCAGTAGCGTCCTTCACAAGCCTCCTCCACAGAGGCTGATCTTGACACCACTGGTACCAGTCATCGGCAAGTCCACTCAGCTCCACATCCTCCTGTACCACATCACTCCATCTCTTCTCAAGTCCGTGCCACGCCCGTTAAGCTCCATCAATCCGGCCGAACAAAAGCTGTTTGGGCATGCGGTGATTGGGCATGCGGGCTACATGCCCAGCCAACACAGCCTTGCCTGCTGGAGGAGCTCGCCGATGGGACTTTGTCCAGATCTTTCGAGAATTTGTGAGCTCCTCACACAATCCAGCCTGGTTAAACCTAGGATTGATCGTAGGCAGGCCAGCCTAAATGTTTCTAACCGGTGAAGATGCTGCATTAGGGGGGTCCACGTTTCGCAAGCGTAGAGAAGGGAGGGAATGACTGTGGCCGAGAAGACCCGAAGCTTCATGCGGAGCGACAGACCAGGTAGCTTCCACACGTTACACAACCGATGAAAAGATAATGCCGCTCGACTAATTCGGAGTGAGACCTCTGTTGTTAAACCGGAACCGATCATGAGCACACTGCCCAGGTATGGGAAACTCTCCACTCTCTTCCCAACTGCCCCATCACCGATTGGGAGTTGTGGGGGTGGAGTGCCCGATGGCACAAAATACCCAGGCAGGTGCTTCTTTTGGTGGGGCTGATGGTAAGGCCCCACCTCTTAGTGGCACACTCCAGTTTCAGCAGCAGCGCCTCCAACTCTTCCTCTGAATGAGCAGCAATTACCAGGTCGTCGGAATACATAATGTGGTTGACCAATAGGGAGCCATCCCTTGACCGCACCCGGGCATCGATCAGCCTCCCATTATATCTGTACCAGACGTAAATTGCTCTGGTACAGCTACTGAAGACTTCACGAACTATGTGGTCGAAATAGATGTTAAATAATGTTGGAGCCAGAGGACATCCCTGTCGCAGGGAATGGCTCTGACTCCCGGCTACGTAGTTTTACCCGGGCCTGCTCACCATCATGAAGGTACTTAATGAGTGTGAGCAGAGGGTCAGGGACTCTGAAAGCACGAAGAAAAACCCAGAGCCCAGGCCTACTGATGGTATCATAGGCCTTGACCAGGTCAATAAAGCAGAGATGTAGGTCTTGTTGGAATTCCCTCCACCTCTGCTGCAGCAGACGGACAGAAAATATGACATCTGTGCAGGACCGCCCTTTCCTGAAACCGCATTGGGGCTCCGCAAGCCTCTGCTCAGCGTACCTAGCAAGGCGATGTTGAATAATCCTTACCAGGACCTTTCCCGGCACACTGAGTGAGATGCCCCTGTAGTTGTTACAGTCTGTGCGGTCCCCCTTCATAAAGAGGGGGACCACCAGGGCATCCTTCCAATCCTGCGGAACCCATCCAGTGGCCCAGACTGTTGTTATGATGTCATGTAGGGCAGTCTACGCACAAACGCAACCCTCCCTCAGCATTTCGCTTGGGAGATCAAAAAGTTCCGCGGTTTCAGTTTGCAAGTGCGAGTTCGCGTTTTAAGGCGATGGGGGCCATCCATAAATGACGTCACGCACCTGGGGAGGGGGGGTCAGACATTTGTGACGATGTGTGACGAGGAGGGGGGGGGGTTTAAGAAATGTGACGTCACATCAAAATGTGCAACTTTAAATAAATATAGACAACACGTTCTACTTAGGTAAATAGACTTTTTAATGTTTTCTCCGACAACAACTGAGTGCAGCACCACATTAAATACGCACTACAATGACAATAGTCTAAAGCGATTTGAGTCATGTTTAATTTTCAAAATGTAAATATGATTTTGGGGGGGGGGCAGAGCTTTGTGACGTCATATTTGAGGGGGGGGGGGTCTGATTTTTTGTGACGCCGTGTGACGAGGGGGGGGGTCAAAAATCGTCCAAAATCGCGTGACGTCATTTATGGACGACCCCATATAAAATAATTAATATTTCATGGCAGTTGGTTCTGAAGTGCGACTGTTTGTAATTTGGGCGCTCGTAAGTCGAGAACTGTCTGTAAATAAAAATTCCAATTGTGGATGTGGGACTTGCTGGTAACAGCTTCTCTTCACAAGGCAGCAGACATCGCGGCTGTCGCGATTTTCACCTGAAGACGATGGCTTGTGTTGCTATCGAAACGTCGTGATTTATTTTGTTTTATTTCTACCTACGTGACTTTACCGAAAGAACCAAAGAGTATGGATTCCTGCAGTCACAAAAGCTTCAAACCAAGATCGGTTTGAATTATTTATCGAGTGTGGGTAGAATCTGTGCAGAGTTGTGCTGTTTCCCCATGTGCAAGGTGGGGGTCTCTCTGGGTTCTACTCACACAGAGCCAAACGCTCATTAATGTAATTGCCAAATATCTCATTGCAATGGGAAACTTCTGAAAAAAAATCAGTCTTTAGACTCAATGAGGCTTTCCTGGGTAAATAGTTAATATTGTAATAATTAGCATGAGCAATAATGAAGTTCACTTATGAGTGCCACGGATAGTACTATACTAGACTTTTAATTAAGAATATTTTACGTAGTTTTTTTGAAAGAAAGTGTCCATTCTCAACACTTTTTGACGGGCCCTCATGCAGAAATTATATTGCAATCTTACATGGGGATTGGGAGTCAAGTGTGTCATGGATAGGGACTGAACGTATGGTGCTATAATTAGCTTTCTGTTGTGTATATGCAGATAGGATCTCTGGTGGGTAACATTGGGAAAATGGAGATAATTAGTAATTGTTGTTCATATACAAAATCTTATTTTGGTGGTGATTTGAAGCTTTCGTGACTGCAGAAATCCATACCCTTTTGTTCTTTCGGTAAAGTCACGTAGGTAGAAAAATAAAATAAAAAATAATATAGTACGTTTCGATCGCAACACAAGCGGTCGTCCTCAGGCGGAAAAAATAATCCGCTGCATCTCCGACCAGCGCCACCTAGCCAGTGAACTGGAGCACATATGTGGGTAAATAATCGGTGGCGAACTTCTTGTGAGGCAACACGATATTTATTAACACTCTATTTTACAGGGTCCCTAACACAAAGGGGTAGCGGCCCCTTCACCCGATACCTGGGGAGGTATGGCCTCCGGACTACACGGGCCCTAACACTGGGAACCCGTTAATTCCCCGTCCTCCGGCTGGGGGCCCTAGGGGAGGCTCTGCTGACCCGACCGTGCCAGGGTCTTCGGGTCCTGACCACTGGCCTCACTGAGCTCCGGCCCGTGGAAGGACGACGGAGTTTGGGGTCCAGGGTCCTATCCCCCAGGACCTATCTTCCCTTGACCACTGGCCTCACTGAGCTCTGGCCCTTTGAAGGACGACGGAGCTTGGGGTCCAGGGTCCTAACTTCAGCCCAGGGGCCAGTGACGTGTGAGCCGGTCCCAATGTGCACCGGCAAACATTTACCGCCAGGTGGCCCCAGTGTTCATTGCCGTCCACACGTGGATACCTGAAGCCCATGTCAATCCACTGCTGGATGAGTCCCGCAATGAAGATACAATCAGTACATCCACTTTGCTTTTGGACTCCACCTGTTCCATTGGCGGCCGAATGCGAATCTAAATGTGCATACGTTAGAGACTGGTTAATGCGCATAGAAATCAAACCAATTGACCTGCGACATTTGCCACATCAACTTTTGTAGAATTTTAGATGTGCATTACAGCTACTTTAGCCGGATGGTTGTGGTGGCTATGTATGCCTGTAATCAACGACTACGTGGAGGTGAGGGTTGGTGGATCACAAAAATGTTGCGACAACTCCCACCCCTTGGTCGTCAAGGAGGTAGAGAAGGCGGTGTGGAATAATGTGGACTCCGCCTGTTCCATCTGTAGATTTGTGATAGAGCGTTGGCCCCTCATTTGCTTGGATTTCTCCAGGTGCTCCGATTTCCTCCCACATGTAAACACTCATTAATCTTGATTGGAAGCTGTCGTGACTGCAGGAATCTATACTCTTTGGTTCTTTCGGTAAAGTCACGTAGGTATAAAAAACAAATAAAAAAAATCGTCAATTGCTTGTGTGGCGATCGAAACGTCGTGATCCATTATTATTTGTTCTACCTACGCGACTTTACATAAACAACCAAAGAGTACAAACTCTCATTAATTTGCCGATAACATCTTTATATAAAGAGGACAACAGAGCATGGGCAGGAGTGGTGGGGGGGGGATGTTGCCAGCTGCTCACCATTTGACTGCCGCCTTCCCTCGTCTGTAGTTCCTCGCGCCAAAGTGAAGGAATTCTGTGTGCCAGTTACAATTATCACTTGAACGTAACTTGATGTTTCAATGAAAACAGCCACAGATTTAATCCTGAAAATCTTTATTTTTCACATGCAGTGAAACAATGTTGTTAGTAGGCTTGTTTCCCTGGGAAAGCCTCACTGAGTCTCAAGACTCTTTTTCAGGAGGGGCCTGCCAACTTTTCGCAGGAGTAATTTGGATGTTTGGCTAGTACCAGTTACATTGTATGTTGTTGTTGTTTTGCTATGGGAGTAAACCCATGCAGAGAAAGGGACCAGAATGAGGAAAGCGAAGCCAGGCAGTCCTTCAGAAGATGTCATGCACGGGCGTGACCACTGCACCACCCTGCCGCCCAAACAAAAGTAATTTAAATAATGTACAATACTGACAAATAAACCCTATTAGTATCAACTGAATTTCTGGCCAATATGGCACGTGTATAGCTGCATCGGTGTTTCTAAAAGTTGTGTTCACATTGCCTGAAATTAATAATATAAATAACAGATTTCCCACCTCTGGTTTCATTTGGATTACCGGTTGTCCTCATTATGTGTATCACAGGTAATATGGCAAGGAAAATATTACGCAGCACGAGTTGTAGGATTAGGGCAATTATGGTGACACACGTGACCCCCTCTACACAAGAAACAGCTAAGATTCATATTCTTGGTTCTTTCGGGAAAATCACGTCGAAGGGAAACAATAAAATAATACAAATATAAAACAATTAAATTCTCGCGACCTTTTGACTGCAACACAAGCAATCATCATCAGGTGTGAAAACCACAACAAGAAAATTTGAAAGAACCAAGAATATGAATCTCTGCAGTCACTAAAGCTTTAAATCAAAATTTAACAGCTGAGAGTCAATGCTGTGGTGTTGTGCGATTGGTGCAAGCGACCCATCATTGTGTTTTGATGTTGAGCTGTTAAAATTGCACTGTTGTGGGGTGAGGTCAAGGCCGATGACTGCTTCCAGCGGTGTCAAGATCAGCATTTTGAAGAGGCTCGCGGAGGATGATACTGGGCACTGGGGTGCAGTCTCCCTCCATGAACAACAGAGGGCAGAGGAGCGACGCTCACAACAACAATTGGCGGAGCACCGCGCGTATAAAACACAAAGTTGGAAGAAAGTTTATCTCGGGGAGTTAACCCACAACACCTGGGTCTGTCCCGCGTGTTCACACGATAACGCGTTTTCACTACAACGCGTTTTCTTTACTTTAGGGAACGCTTCTCGCACAACGCGGAACGCGCTCCATCACAACGCGCTTTCTGAGCGGACTACTTTCTTGAGCAGTGAAATTAATTAAAATCTTTTGCTCTGCCATTTGATTTTAAATTACGACTCTTCAAAGAGCTTTGGTTGTAGTAAGCAATATTTGAATTTGTTTAAACGACCTGTATTCTCTTACAACATGTTTTATATTCCTAGGCATTAAATGTGTACTAAAGATTCAGACTAATTGTAAATCTAATGGGACCACTTTAATCGATGTCCGTTAATATATGTAGGCGTGGTAAGGTTTCGAGACGCACTCGGCGATGCGTGAAACGCAGTCCGTGTCCTTCCTCGTCCATTTGTCTTCATTCCAACGTCAACTTTGTTCTGCCGGTCTCTCTCATTAAGGCCACATGGCCACACTGTGTCTCTTAGTTCTTGCAAGCTAAGCTGGAGTCAGTCTCTCTCATTAAGGCCACATGGCCACACTGTGTCTCTTAGTTCTTGCAAGCTAAGCTGGAGTAAGTCTCTCTCATTAAGGCCACATGGCCACACTGTGTCTCTTAGTTCTTGCAAGCTAAGCTGGAGTGAGTCTCATTAAGGCCACATGGCCACACTGTGTCTCTTAGTTCTTGCAAGCTAAGCTGGAGTCAGTCTCTCTCATTAAGGCCACATGGCTACACTGTCTCTTAGTTCTTGCAAGCTAGCTGGAGTGAGTCTCTCTCATTAAGGCCACATGGCCACAGTGTGTCTCTTAGTTCTTGCAAGCTAAGCTGGAGTCAGTCTCTCTCATTAAGGCCACATGACCACACTGTGTCTCTTAGTTCTTGCAAGCTAAGCTGGAGTGAGTCTCTCTCATTAAGGCCACATGACCACAGTGTCTCTTAGTTCTTACAAGCTAAGCTGGAGTCAGTCTCTCTCATTAAGCCACATGGCCACACTGTGTCTCTTAGTTCTTGCAAGCTAGCTGGAGTGAGTCTCTCTCATTAAGGCCACATGGCCACAGTGTGTCTCTTAGTTCTTGCAAGCTAAGCTGGAGTCAGTCTCTCTCATTAAGGCCACATGACCACACTGTGTCTCTTAGTTCTTGCAAGCTAAGCTGGAGTGAGTCTCTCTCATTAAGGCCACATGGCCACAGTGTGTCTCTTAGTTCTTGCAAGCTAAGCTGGAGTCAGTCTCTCTCATTAAGCCACATGGCCACACTGTGTCTCTTAGTTCTTGCAAGCTAAGCTGGAGTGAGTCTCATTAAGGCCACATGACCACAGTGTCTCTTAGTTCTTACAAGCTAAGCTGGAGTCAGTCTCTCTCATTAAGCCACATGGCCACACTGTGTCTCTTAGTTCTTGCAAGCTAGCTGGAGTGAGTCTCTCTCATTAAGGCCACATGGCCACAGTGTGTCTCTTAGTTCTTGCAAGCTAAGCTGGAGTCAGTCTCTCTCATTAAGGCCACATGACCACACTGTGTCTCTTAGTTCTTGCAAGCTAAGCTGGAGTGAGTCTCTCTCATTAAGGCCACATGACCACAGTGTCTCTTAGTTCTTACAAGCTAAGCTGGAGTCAGTCTCTCTCATTAAGCCACATGGCCACACTGTGTCTCTTAGTTCTTGCAAGCTAAGCTGGAGTGAGTCTCATTAAGGCCACATGGCCACACTGTGTCTCTTAGTGCTTGCAAGCCAAGCTGGAGTCAGTCTCTCTCATTAAGGCCACATGGCCACACAGTGTCTCTTAGTTCTTGCAAGCTAAGCTGGAGTCAGTCTCTTTTCGACATATGTCCCACCAAATTCTGTAATAATAATGTTCCAGTTTCTCTATATGTTTTTAAATTTAGATTTAAATAAATCTACATTTTAAAATCCACAAATCTGGCTGCCTCCTGATGATGCTGGTTGTAATTACTGGCGAAACGTCATACTCAGATTGTTAATGTTGCGGCTTTGCTCTCTAACACACAACCGGTGTGCTGTACTAGTAACGAATTGGCATGTTCTGTTTAAGTGACAAACCTTACTAATTGGCTGTGTCGGGTGGTGGTGGGTTTACCGACATATTTTTATATTTACGCGATCTTACCCAAAAAACCTGTATTATGTAAAAATACATTTATTTTCCCCCTTTCTTTTTGGACAGTTTCAAATCTCTAACGTCTTTCAAATTGTTCTGATGTACAGTGCTACATTTTAAATTACTGTCATGTTTGCAACGGGTTGTTTAAAATATATTCAAATGGTGTAGATTCATGTTTAAACTCGATTCGAATCTGCATTCATCATTTTCTTCTTAAGCAGTCCGTAACCACAATTGGTACATCGATGCATGACCCATTTGATTATGGTTTGTTGGTCTTAATTTATCAATTAAAATGTTATTGAGTGTGCCAAATCCTAAAGAGTGGCGTTTGAGTCGACCTTATTTTATATTCACATGTGAAACGCCTGTGCACATGAATGTAATCCAGTTACACACTCTCCTACTTGTTCATCAACTCTCTTCGTGGTGTAGATTTGATGGCTTGTATAGCAACCATAAACAAACGCAACAAATCCGGGTGACTCATGATCCATGATTCACGATGCCAGTGGGCCAGGTTTCACTTTCAACCTGTGTGGCATGAATTAAACGCACCTGTAAATTTGACCTGAAATGATTGCACAACAATTGCCCCGCCTTCATGGGATGTTTATCCTCCACTGTTTATCTGGCTTTGACCTGAATTATATAAAAGTGCGGCTCTGCAACTGCTGTAGAGTCACATTGGTATAAACGCATTTTACAATATGAACAGCGCATTGAAAACGCGTACTATTTTATGTATTGTTTAACAAGTGTGTTTACAAATCCACACTGTGAAACACGATGATTGACACAGGGGAGTAGGTTATGTTTTCGATAGTGTATTTAAATAGAGCTACTGTAGGTAAGTAGTTTTCAGTTTTAAAGGCATAGTTTAACAAGACAACACTTGCCACCATCCTTCAAACCCATTGGTGAAAAAGACCACAGTTTATGTTTACATTATAATATGTTTACATTATATACAATATATAATATAATGTTTATATTATAATATAATGTTTACATTATATATAATATAATGTGTATATATAATATAATGTTTACATTATAATACAATGTTTACATTATATATAATATAATGTTTATGCAAGAGCCGGGGACTTATGGGACCCCGGGGTCCCACCATAAGGTTCATATGAATGGTTACCTAATAACTTTTGAAACACGGTAATCGCTGTGAAGTGCAGTTTCCAATTCTTATTGTTGACTCAATCTCTCTGGCCTTTCTATGCAATATGAAGAAGGGTCATTGCCCGAAACGTCGCTTATCGGATGTTTTCCCTTTTTCAAGGCCCCAGTGCTACTGATGCATGAATTTGTTTGGTATTTGAAATGATACGAAGGCTCAGCAAGTGATTCCGTGCAGACATAAACAGAAGCAATACGCGCCACCCCAGCCACCCATGTCGCGAATCAATCGATTATCGCGATTGAGGGCTCGTGAATAAATTCTAGATTCAACGCCTTGTTTTAAAACGTGAACACAGCCGGCTCTAGTGACTGGAGTGGGTGCGTGTTGGACAATGTGAAACAATGACACGCAACGTATACAAATCTAAAACATAAATTCTTACGCACGCGATCGGGTGTGCATATCGCGATCTTCAGGATGAATGATCACATCCGAATCAATGCGTCGTCGTTGCTCCCCTAGCATGCGCTCTGCGTAACCCGCTCGTGTTGTTGTTTGCGGCAGAGTTTAGGACCTTCGTGGCCAAGAGCCGCAGCTCCCGAGGCAAAGGAGTGATGGCACGCTTCAAGGTGCCGGACTTGCTGAAGCATCTCATGGAACGATACGGGGCTCCGGATATTCACGATCTGGGCATCCGTATCACCAGCATACCTCTGGGCATTTCCGTACGTGCCGTGCCTGCGTGTATGAGCGTGTGTGTGTGTACGTGTGTATGCATTGCGTCGCTTGTTGACTGCGAATTGTATTATTATTGGATGCCTCAAGTAGACTCTTTGGTTCTTTCGGTAGAGTCACGTAGGTATAAAATAAAATAAATCACGACGTTTCGGGCGCAACACAAGCGTCCGTCATCAGGTGATAAAGCCTTGGTGTGCTGCTGAGGCAGACTGTTTTAAATGGTTTGAAATGTGTGTAGCCCATGGGTCATAAAGAAGTGGCCAGGGCTAGTGATGTTAACGTGAGAAATTAGCGTGTAACTGTAAGGTAGGAAAGCGGCCTCCTCCTCGATTTTACGTGACTTTACCGAAAGAACCAAAGAGTCTGGATTCCTGCAGTCACGAAAGCTTCAAATCAAGATTGGCTCAAGTATGTATTGTTGTTGCCCTTGAGGGGGTTTACTTTCTGAATTAAATGCGTTCTGGAATTGCTGACACACAGCCACAACGTACGTGTCGCTGTGTTCACACCTGAGAGTGACACTGCATCAGCCTTTTACCAATATTCCCCCGCCCCTGCGTTTGCCTTACACGGCCACAATGCTGAGCTATCCTCAGTTGCTCAGGCACGCAAGTTTCACACCTGTCTCCCTGTCAAGTGAATGTGGTGTATCCTTTTGTCATGCAGTCTGAGACAGACTTCCAACACGACTTCAGTTTTGTGGGTGCAGTGCTGCGACAAGAGCACTGAAGTAACTGCTCGTGTAAGTACATCATGTTAATATATATCGTATTGAAGGCTGAGGCCTATTTTACTGTACCACTCCTTACAGAAATCTTCTTTCCCGAGTGGTTGTGCATTTGTCGCTTGTTTCAGAGGTTTGCGATTCGATCCCAGGAGTCGCCCTAGTTAATATTGCGGGTGTATTATCCAAAACTGCATTTCTATATGCTTCACAAATAATGTAAAAAAAATCCCGTGTTATCAATGAATGAAGAGGACATGTGTGCCGGCGTCAGAATCAAAATTTGAAAATCTAAACAAGTACTCAGAAATGACTGGATTGGGTAAAACCACATGTATATATGTTGAACTTCTTTCGCACTGTACGTAGCCAACTGTGCTAATCGGAGGTGTGGAGGACAACAAACTGAACACAAAAAGCAGTTCTAAAGACATTGTTTTCAATCTAGATTTAAAAGTGCTGTTGTATATGTGGGTGTGTGAAAATTGATGAAAAATAATTAAAATTAAATGAAATTCGAAATTTGCATAATTAATCCGAAATTATGCTAATTCGTGTAATTATGCGTGTAACTATGCTAATTAGAGAGGTAATCGTATTCATTTATACGAGTGGGTGTGGTTGTGTTAATGATAGCCTTTATGATAATCAGGCCCCGCCTCGTTGACGAGGTGGGGTTATCAATCAGGATAACGCAATCAATCGTGTGCAGTTACGCTAGTGTCAATTCGGCCTCGTTGTCTAACTTCGTATTATTGATCAGCATAATACAATGATTCTCGCTTTAACACTCCCCGAGTGTTCATATTTTAGGTCCCAAGTTCATATCATTCGCTTTAAAGTTTAATGAGTGTGGATTGGTGTGTTTATAGTTTAGGTTCCCGAGTTCATATCTCGTCGCAGGATACAGATCTTATGCAAAAATTTCAGGAAAGAATCACACGACCACTTCTGTATTAATCAATTTATTTTCTAATTAAACCTTAACTATAATATGTATGTGAACTCTCAATCTCGGAACTTCAACACGGTATCCACACGGTATCAAGACAGTATCATCAACGACTGTACGATTTCACTTTGATAACACATGGACCCCGCATAAAGCGATTGCTGTTAGTGAGAGAGAGAGTCAGGACATGCAAATGCTATGCTACACAAAAGCTTATACATTATAATATGAACGATTATTATGCTTGAAATGGTCAGCACATTATCACAGGCGATTGATTAACATGCCACGGTATTCATATAAAAAGACAATCAAACAGTTATTATTTCCAAAGGCATAAATGTAACAACAGATCCACCGGACAGACTATAAGATTACCGAAATGGCTTAGTGTGAGGGTATGCGGTGGAACGTGTTATCTCACGGGATATTAATTAATTAATTCGTGAATAAGATTGTATGATCAGAAAATCGGTTTAGCACGATTCCTCCGCGGGAGCGTAGCTCCGTGGCGAAGGCTCCAAGGGTTAATTCGTATTGATGGATCGGTTGGTAACTTATGCGATTAGAAGTACAGTCCAAAACAAAATATTAAAGAGGGAAATTATGAATATACTTATAAATGTCAGACTGTTATCACACGATCGATGCTTCCACAGCCAGATGGTTCACGGACTTGAGTGTTCGCCTCTGGTTAAGGACCCATGTATGTTTGAGTGATATGAATTGTTTTGAATAGTCAGTGTTTGGAATTCTTTGCGTTGCCATACGCTGAAGTTGGCATCGCTTGTAGAAGTAGCCTCGCTCCCTTTAGAGCGGTGAGGTGTGTGAGAGTTGTGCATCATACGTATCGGCGTTCCCTCCTCCACACAGCAGCCAGCCTCTGTCCACGGGGGAGAGTTGCTTGATCGCTCTCAGTTCTGCTCAGTGGACACCTCTCTCCACTGCTAGATGAGCTGCGCGATCACGCTCGTGCTGGTTCGCTGACAGCAGTTTCTCTCCGCTGTTGGATGAGCTGCATCGGCACGCTCCCTCTCTCTGGGTGGAGAACTCGAACGTGCTCGTTGCTGGTTTGCTGAAAGCAGGTTTTTCTCCACTGCTGGATGACTCAAGTCGCACGTGCTCTTGCTCTGGTTTGCAGAAGCTCTTGCTTGGTGCGTCGGTCGCTCTGCAGCTGGACTCAATGTAGAATAATCTTTCAGCAATACTCTGTCTTTCAGCTCTTGGAAATCACACTAGGTGACGCCTCACTACCCTGCGAGTCTTGCCAACGTCAGTGGGTAGCGACGGGGCCACTTTGGCCTCTGCTCGCCGCCCCCTGCTCTGCAGCTCGCCGGCTGGCGACCTGTTGCTCTCGTTCCCGATTGGAACGGCTCCTGAGCCGACCCACTGGTCGAACTCCCCGCGTTCCGACCCCTCCGAGTCGAACTCCCCGAGTTCCGACCCCCCTGGTCGAACTGTTCCGAGTTGCTCCTCCGAGTCGAACTGTCTCCCGAGAGTCGACCCCCCGGTCGAACTCTGGTGAGCCGACCCCCCCCGGGTCGAACTCTGGTGAGCCGACCCACTCCTGTCGAACTGATGTTTCAATGCTCAGGATCCTCTTTTTATGCCCAAAAATCCCTTCACTCGGATCCTGCCCACAAGGCGGGGTTTCTTTCGATTTTTGCTGTGTCAGGATTTGTCCGTATGTATCTGTGTCCATGTGTGTCCGTACGTGTGTCAGTGTGTGTCCTTGTGCATCACCCACGGTATATTCCGTTGTCATACTCCTACCATAAAACCCACAAGTAAAACAATCAAATGTTATAAATTGTCTCGAAGGCGCCTCTCTGTCTGGGTGCACAACCTGGAGGGAGGGGCGATATTCCCTCCGACTTTCACCGACGCACAAAGAAATGGTTAAAAAGTTTTAAGTTAACATTTCATTTCATCAGAGTTCAATAGTTATGATTCTGTATTAATCCAAGGTCTGAGTCAGCTTCTCGTTGTGGTGTTTGACTCGTGTTTCCCCAAGCGTATACACACTCCTACCCCGCGCTGCAGGGATACAAAGACGGCCGGGATTTCCCTTTCTCTCCGACCCTGGGTTTAACATCGCCCTTTGCTTACGTTGCAGTTTTGCTGTGCGCTTGCATTCCTTTTCCTCTCTACTCTTACTTTAACCCTGCTTATTATTTGTGTATGGGTGGAGGCTAGAGCATTTATGTTGACTTAGGAAAACCTGATTGTTATAGGCTTCGGGTCAAGTCGTATCGAAATTATTAAAATATGGAAATACATTTCATATTAAATTAATAGACGGTTGATGGTTACATTGATGTAGCTATTGGCAGGGTTCAATTGAAGTTGGTGTGAAGATCAATAACTTTAGCCTACCCTGTCGTTGAATTCCGATTTTAAGTTACTTTAATAGTAATGTAGAACCAATCAGCTTTTTGACTGAACTATATCTAGGCTAACGCAAACTCCCAGTGACCCTGGCTTGGTGTGTTTACGTCAGCCCCTGGCAATCCGCTGTGCTCTGCTCTCTATCTGCTCCCGCTGACCCTGGGAGGACTCTTAATGTCAAAATCGTGTTAGTGGGTCATGGTAAAGATAACCTCCACATGCCATGCGGAGGCCTGGTTTGGTGTTTTTATTCATTATTTAAAAAAACTTAATAGAAACATGTATCTATATGTATCGGAAAATTACCTGTTAACATTAAGATGGAAAAGGGGCCTAGATACAACAGTGCATAGCTCCAATGGCTTCCTAATATCGGAAGGAAGAGCATTCCAGTTGGCCGCAGAAGCCCATCTGAAAGCGAGTGATGCGGTGACTGTCTTTGTTCGATGGCTTGCCAAAAGCCACTGCCGCTAGGATGATCCACCAATCCCATCTCTCGATTGCAATCGTGCATTAGCAGCACACCTTGCATTTGCTGTTGAACCACTCGTCCATCACGTGTTCCATCATCGCAACTACAGCACTGCCCTGCACCTGTGGCCGCCACAGTTGCTAACATTGTGTTGTTTAAATTTTGATTTAAAGCTTTCGTGACTGCAGTAATTCATATTCTTAGTTTTTTTTCGGTAAAGTCACGTTGAAGAGAAACAACAAAATAATAAAATATATATAAAACAATAAAAAATTCTCACGACGTTTCGACCGTTTGAGTTATGGTCGAAACGTCGTGAGAATTTTTTTATTGTTTTATATATATTTTATTATTTTGTTGTTTCTCTTCAACGTGACTTTACCGAAAAAAAAAAAACTAAGAATATTGTGTTGTTTGTTTAGGTGATCGGCAAGGCCCGGAAAGGCGAGCGGGAGGCGATGGACCGTGGGCTGGCTCGCATCGAGTGTGACATCAAGCAGGAGGTGGAGGGCCGGCCACACAAGGTCAAGAAATACCTGTTGGAGTCGTTCCCCTTGCCAGGGACGAGCGCCGATCTTCGCCGACAGTTCACGACACAGCCGGCGGCCGAGATGGTGCTGCAGGTCTTCCAGAACGCCGAGGACATCTTTGTGAATAAGCTGAAGAAGGTGGGGCCATGGCGTCTGGACTTAATGCAACAAAATTACCGTGCGAGAAAAATCATGCATCTGCTTAGATTTGTCAAAGATTTTCCAAAATACATTTGTTCTCGGAATTATTTAATGAGTGATAATCGCCATACGTTTCAAGTCTGTCGATACTTCCACCAGTATCAATGACTTGCTCTACCACTGAATTAACTCTCCTCTATAATATTTAGGGCCATCGCTTTCACAAAATTCAGTCACACATTGAGACAAAAGTAAGGGGGGCATTGAAATCGGTAGGACATCTATGCATGTGTCACCCTCTATTTGTCCCAACAGAGTGATATGGCTGCACGTGGTTTGGGTCCTTTGTTGTCTCCACCAACAGTGTGTGCAGGACTTCCTGGGGCAGGTGAAAGGGGACACGCTGGCCCGGAAGCTGTTTCAGTTGGCCCTGTGCTGTGGCTCCCTCGAGACTCCTCGCGACCTCGTGGTCAAGGAGAAACCGGCCGCGTTTCTCGGCAACATCAGCACTCCCGACACCAGACCGCCGCCTCCTCCGGGGAGTAAGGAGACAAATTTGCATATACAGTAGACTCTCGATTATCCGCGCTAATGACGTGGAGGATGGCTGCGGATAATTAAAAATCTCGGATGATCCAATGATATATATTTTTTGCGGATCTCTATGCCACAAACTAACGATCAACCGATTGATGCACGTGCTGGGTGATAACACTTTCTTGCTAATTTGACCAAGTCCAATATCGGCTCAACTTTCATGTGACGGACATTACTCTCACGTTCAGAGTGGGTTAGAATGTGCTTCCCTTTACTCTGTGGACCAGAGGTCACTAGAAGCGATGTCAGAGGTAGCTTTGTGATGTTCTCTTCTGTGGGCCATTCTCCAATAGGACGGGTTCCGCTGCTCCGTGAGAGATCCGAGTGGATACTCCGTCTCATGACACGATATCGAAAGCACAATCTGAATAAAATGTAGTTTCTTGTATTGTACATAGGGGGTCAGACCACGGAGGACCTTCAGAATGCTGAGTGTGATCTTGAAATTAATCCTGGACTGGTTCGGGGGATAGTTGAACAATTCGAATATTGGGGCGATATCGTCTTGCATACGGGTGTGAGTGAGAAGTCTGCCAGTGTTTTTTTTAGTCCATCTAGATTTTTGGGTTAGATCATGTAAACATGCACTCAATAATACGCGTAAATATGCACTGTGACCTAACCCAAAAATCTCAATTATGTATAATATTGGTCGCGAAGGCCTTCGTGTTAAACTTGTTTTTTGAGTTATCTGGAGACTGATGATGAAACTTATCGGGAGGCCGTAGATGAGACGTGGGGGTGGGAGGGCAGAGAGAGAGTGGCAGTTGTTGAGCCTATTGGAGCGAGTTACAGCATCGTTGTCCTCTCCTACAATGGCATTGCTTCTCTCCTTCGCAGAGGCGGTAGCCAAGCATCTGGTCCGTCTGCTGAGCCACACAAGTAAGATGGCAGAGGCCCTAGGCCTACCCGCGCTGTCACGCGTGGAGAAGCAGCTTGCCGAGCTTTTGACTCGCGCGACCTCCCCAGCCTGGGCCTCGGCTCCTTCTTGGACATCCTCCATCGCAACGCCCAGGTGCGTACGTGGCGTGCGTGAGCCCACCCGCCTCCAGCTGGTAAGAGGCAGTACAGCAAGTAGGTGTACGAAGTTTGAGTGTACTTATCGCCTCCCGAGTGGCGCTCAATGTTAAGTTTGTTTCCAAAATTGTGCGCGGTAATATTAGTTTATTATTACGAACTTAAAACTCGTTTGTCGATAACTCAAATACGTTTAAGCGTTATTCAATCACTGCCAATGCAGAGCACAACAAAGTGTCATGTAAGATGCATGGGTTTTCTCTTGTAACTCTTAAAAAATATCTGTGAATTTGGCAAAAATCCCAAAGGTAGATATTGAAAATCACCGTTAAAATTGAGTGTACAGCGGTGACATTCAGATAAAATATACGATAACACTATATATGCAAAGTGGCCAGGTGGCTCAGAGATCAAAGCGGTGCGTTGGCAATAATGAGATTCTGGGCTTGAATCTGGATTTTGACCGCTTGGGTTGAAACCGAGGTCTCAAGTCTTATCAAGTCGATCGTCCGAGCTCCGTCACCAGTGACTGCACAAAATTACAGTCTCATTAAACTTGGGTTTTGCACTTCATTTTCCTAATTCCATCTCTGAGAATAACAATTTCAGCTTGACTCTCGTGCGCCGCACAATCTCATAACACAGCTAATGTAAAAGTGTTGGCTCCTATTGTGTACAAGATAAGAGGCCACCCCCCCACATTTTATGACACAGGGCCTGCACGGCTATGCGAGATTTACGAATGGATGATTTATTTGTCTCTTGACATTACGTCGATAGTGCATTTGGAAAACTAAAATTGAGAACGAATTTTGTGTTAATTTGCAAACTTAAATCTGCAGTATTTAATCAGTTTTCGTGCACTGCATTGTGAGATGCAGCTCCATGCGTATCGTTTAGCTTTAAGCCGGTGTTTGCCTTGCGGTCGCCTCGGTGTCAACCAACTGATGTTGACGGATTTGTTGTGTCTGTGGTAGCTGTTGGAGGAGACTGGGGTTGTGATCTCTGCCCTGGGTGGATCTGGAGCCACAGCGGGAAGCTTCTGTTCATCCACCAGTGCGGCAGCCTCGACACCGCAGCGGTGAGACACGGGCCCCAGTAGGGGCCACAGGGGCGGCTCAGAGATGGGGATAAGGATTTGGAGATTTAGGGCGCTCGTGGAAATAAACTCTTCAACTCAAAGCACCTTACAGCAGCGTCTCATCTCAACCATTCCATTGCTCTGCGGCAGTCTACCCGAGGGGACCCCCCCCCCCCATTGGCAGCTGTTCCTATTTGGCACGTGGTGCACGCACTACCGGCCTGTGAATGGACATGTCTGCCATTCGGGAGCGATGTTTGATTTTCCTACGTGGTTTTTCACCGATAAAGTAATTTGCAAGTATTTTATCTGATTTAGCAAATTTGGAACATGATGCGGTTACACGTGGCCAATTCTATTTTTTTAATACAGCGTCACAGGATTATTATCATACATTGTGAAACAGATCTCTTTGTTTGTGGTGAATAAACTGCCAACATTAACCAGGGTGGATGCTGGGCTTGAACCGAGAACCACCACTCGACCATGTTTCCATAAATTTGTGCAGTCACATTAACGCTGTTCACGTCGTACGCAATGGACACTTTATTATTAGCACCACCTCTGGACCTGTTTGGCCCCTGATCCATCTTGAGAGGTCTTGTAAGGGCGGCGTATTACAGTTTGATTTTATATCGGCACAGCAAATAGCCAATGGAAAACCACCCGTTCCGTGGGGGTGCTACGCGCTGGCACGGATCGGATGCGCCAGTGGAAAAGGGCTGCTAGCAACTCGGCCGCCTCCAAACGAAAGAGAGAGGGTTCCAGGTCTCTGTTGTTGGCTGTGTGCTCTGCAGCTGCCGGCCGTTGACTGCGCTGTGGGGCAGCACTACGGCGTGCATTCCTGCCGCAACCTTGGGCACGGCCCCGTGGCCAACCTGGTAAAACTGGCGCAGAAGGCCAAGCCCGGTGGCAGCAGCGGCGGTGCCCATCGGTGCGCCGTCTTGTACGAGGAGACGGCGCTGTGTGCTCGCGACTCGAGGTTTGGCAGCCCCCTCCAAAGTGCCCTCCTCCTCACCCCTCTGCTCACCTCGTGATCTGCCTGACCGCCACGGGTCGCTCCTCAAAATTGTTGAGTCGGCGACAGACACTTGGAGTTCTTTAATCTTTCACATCAAAGGGTCAGTGAGCCACACCAATATGCCATTGGTAATGTAACTTAAGGATTCAATGTTCAAGGCAAGTGATTGTCTAGACAAACTGATGATTGTGTGTGTAACACCCCTCTGGCAGTCCACTGCCTGATGAAGGCCTCGCCACGTTGCTTTGGTCATGGGGGTTGTTGCACCAAACTTTACCACGCTTGGTGAAGGGGGCGGGGATTAGGTTCAGGACTGGTTCAGATATCAGTCACCACTGACTTTAGCCATGGCTAGGAATCCAACTCGGATCGCCGCGTTAGTATCGCAGTGCACCAAACATTGCAGCAGTGCTTCAGAAATCATTCCGAAGTTGCTTGATATTGCACACAGTTTGAATAAACCATCATTACTTCAGGAAGTATATTTTTTATTAAAATGTTACTTTGTACATGCTGTGATCGTAATAAAGAGTTGTGCTAGTTAGTAGTAACAGCGCGATACATCGGTTAAATCGATTAATATTTATTATTCAGCTGACAATTCATGTATTGAATTGCACGTGTAAGAATCAACTTCTAAAAAATTGTATCGCTTTTTATTTTAATAGTTTCACATTGCCACTGCAGAGAGTCGACATGATCAGTGTAAGTTCAAAAGAACTGACACACCTTGTGAAAAACCCAACGCAGAAGATCCCTGGGCTTGATATTCCACGAAGATCATGGTCCCCCTAAACCGCATCTGCACAAACCATGGCAGCTGCGGATACCTGATGCACAAATGGAAAATTTTAAACTCTCCAGTGTTTGACTGTGGTCATCCAGAACAGATCGTACAACGTGAAACGACGCAATAGAAAATTAAAGTCAAGCCACAGTGTGATTGTGACCATGCAACCCAAACTATGCACGATATTGTGAACCACAGTCGTCTGTGCTCCTTCAACGGAGTAGGAATAGTAACCCTACACGAAGTTTCTCCTGAAGCCCTCTCGTCGTGACCAGCAGACCTCGGACATTGGCTTATGGCTCCTGAACATGTTGCCCTCATGCGCTGGAATAGAATAGCTCAGGGGTTGGCAATCTGCGTCTCCCGGTGCCGCATGCTGCTCTTTAAAGACTGGTGATGTTATTTATGAAGGACCACTGTCTCGTATTCACCACAGTGCATTGCGCCTCTTGAAATATTGAGTTGAGTAATCCCGGTAGTTGAGAAACTAAGGTAGTTGAGTACCCCGGGAACACGCTGTGGTTCGTGTCGCGTTAATAGCTCCGTACCGTGCCGTGTAACTCACTAAGCAGCCGATTGCTCGCGTGCAGTGGTAGTGCTGTGTTCATTGATAACACTGCACACTCCGTGCAGTGGTAGTGCCGTGTTCATTGATAACGCTGCACACTCCGTGCAGTGGTAGCGCCGTGTTGATTGATAACGCTGCACACTCCGTGCAGTGGTAGTGCCGTGTTCATTGATAACGCTGCACACTCCGTGTAGTGGTAGTGCCGTGTTCATTGATAACGCTGCACACTCCGTGCAGTGGTAGTGCCGTGTTCATTGATAACGCTGCACCCTCCGTGCAGCGTTGTGTGAGGATGGCTCACTAATTGAAAGGGGAGTCGTAGCTATCGCACTGTGGGGTGGTCATCGCCCTCCTCCCGCTGGGCATGTGCCGTGTGTGTTGTGTGCGTCGTGAGTCGTGGCGATGTAAACCCGGGGTAGCTCCTCTCTCCGTCTCTTCGTTTGTTGCTGTCCCGGCGAAGCTCGAGTTGGTGAGCGCAACGCGTGGCAGATCCGGCTTCACCCGTTCCCACTCCTCCCAGTCAGCGACTCCCAAACCCCCACTCAATAATCGCAGATCACTACCCAGGTCCTTACGAACCAAATTATTTTTAACTAAACTATTTTTTGTATTCTTAACAAAGTATCCACAGTTCAATTTTAAAGTACAATTTTACCGCGCACTGTATGTTTTCCTGGTGTGGACTGTGGCTGTTTTTGCTATTGTTTTACTGCCTTTCCCAAGCTTGGAAATGTATTCATGAATGAAATTGGAACTTATATACTTCATTTATTTACTAATTGACAAACTATTTATATTTTACCAGGTAAGGCCCACTGAGCATATATAGCAGTTTTTCAGAAGCGACCTGGCCATCGCAAATGATAGCTCAACGAAGTGGCTTATCGTCACGTGGACATTTATAGCAGACAAATATACAGCATGCGTCAGGGTTGGGATGGAACCCACGACCTCCTGCGTACCAGGGGAGGTAGTTAACATCTCCCAGCCACCGTGGTGCCCTGTGGTCACGTGAGGCCTTCCACTTCTGAATGGCTTGCGATGCATATTTGAACATTACTGCAAGCGTCTTAGCCTCGTTCATTCGGTATTCGAGGGGAATATTGCCATTTAGTAACTTTGTTTCAAATATCGTGCATTGAACTTTCGATTTTAATTTGCAATGTAATTGAGGGACTGTGCGTTGTCTTGTCGTGGTCTGGTGCTGTTGTTGTGTTGCTTAATTGCCCAAACTTGCATTTGTTGACAAATCGGCAGGAATCTATGTACTTTGTATTTTTAGCAACATGCTTACATTTTCTCCGTCTTGCCTCTCATATCGTTTTTGAACATACCTCGCTGACCCGCCCCTACTGGACATATGTGAAAAGAGCTTCATAGCTCATTGGATTCCTCCAGGATAAAAAAAAAGATTCTGATTAATCAGTGGCACTGCCAACAGCCTGCATCCACACACGACCAAGCACCCTTTGCAATGCCATACACATGGTTCCTTTCCCATAGACATGTAATTTTGCAAATGTGCAGAAAAGTCTGCCGTATGAGAATTACTCCAGACAAGTTTAGAGTATTAAACGTGACCTGTTGTGACTCATCTAATGTGTATCGCGTGGTCGTCAGCACAGAAAGATGCATCTGATAACGTCCTAATGGACCAAACATCGTAAAAAGGAGGCTGGGTCTGCGTTGTTCAGAGTGACCACCATATACAGGGACTCTTCTACTTACGGACGAGTTAGGTTCCAGAAGTCTATTCGTAAGTCCAACTTTACTCCTGTCGATTCCAAACATGTTGTACGGCGTGTACACTAAACACAGGGAATGGCTTTAAGAGTTGTATAATCTCCTGTAGACGTAGACGCCACTGGTTCTTCACGTTGTGTAGATGTAGATGCCACCACCACCATCTATTGCGTGGCGGTTTGAACTTATGAATCTCGGTACAAACAGGCAACTGGACATATGGAGAGGTTTCTTTGTATCTCTGAGACTTTCTAAGTTGAATGTTTTTTAAGTGAAGGAGTCCCCGTAAATATTTTTGAGGACCACTGGGATCTTCAGTTTAAACCGTGAGTCTTGGAGTCATTGGACCAGAAAGAAGTGAGACAAAAACGACAGTAACATTGAAAAATATGTACACAGGGCAGGGAGGGCCCAGCCACATGACAGGATTTATTCAGCGGTATCGTCACGGTAACAGAAACAGTGCTCCCGAATGAATTGCAGAATCCCCCGAATATTCCGCCTCAGGCGGGAGAATCTCCGTCCAGGCCCGCGTGACGCCTTTGGCCCAATCTTGTCGACGGCATCATCATCATCATCCTCCTCGTTGTTGTTGTTGCCTGGTTGGAGATCATGGCCCCGCCTGGCAAATGGACGCACGCGCCATCGTTAGCACGGTCGGCTACAGTTAGCACGGTCGGCTACGTACGCGTTCAAAATTATTTCAACGTACAGACATGCGCGTATTCATTATGCCACCGTCTGCCCCATCATGCATTCTCGGCTGTGCTTACACTGGTTGCTGTACTGCACCTCATATGTGTTCGGCCACTCAAATGCGAGGTAGGAGGATGCCACACATCTCTCACTATGGCCAGTAGCGGAATGCTACATTCCTATAACAGGAGCCAATGGTGGTGTATAATAGGATCACCGCTGTTGACTTCCCACAAAATGGGATTCATTATTTGACTATAGCTCGGGTTGATAAATAAGCTGTTAACCTTCTTGACCTAGATTTTGAACTCGCAAGCGTACAGTGATCGTGGAGTGCTCTAACCGCAGCACCTCCAAGTGGGATGCAGTGCAATTCATATATTTATAATTAAGATATATATATGTTTTACTAGGAATGCATTTAGCTGCAGATTGGTGGAGATGAGGTTAGGGATAAGATATTACATCCTTTGGAGCCCTGGGATATTTACATCTTCAAGTGAGATGAACTAAAGAGGTGAATGCCATTACAGAATCCTCATTTCACAACTCCTCATGAAACAGATTCCCCGTTCTTAGTTTTTTCGGTAAAGTCACGTTGAAGAGAAACAACAAAATAGTAAAATATATATATAAAACAATAAAAATTCTCACGACGTTTCGACCATAACTCAAACGGTCGTCTTCAGGTGTGTTGGTTCGCATAAATTTATTTGTAAACGGCGCATTTATTTATTTATAAAAAAATAAAAAAAACGGTTAGCGCCACGCGCAACGATTTGGCAGTTTACCCAGGACTAGTCCATCTATATTCTGAAAAGAGGAGGGGGGAGACGAAATTTTTTATAATGTATGCTGTCTGAAAGCCACTGTAAGCGTGAACAATCAATTAAGACCTGAAATGGTTTATCAAATCTTTCCAATGATTGCTAAGATAGAATCCATCTTCTCGGTTGAAATTGTCTCTGTGCTTGTATATGTGGATAGCCTCATGAACGAATCTCTCATGGAAGCCAGATGGCTTACAAAGAACCTCTGTCTTGGAAAAGTCAATGGCATGTGAGCCTACTGAATTAGAACAATGATCTGCCACGGCCGAGGTGTTGGTCCTACCGTGTTTAAGGTCTGCTTTGTGTTCACGAATGCGGTCCGAGACATGGCGTTTGGTTTCTCCAATGTAACTACTACCACAGAGGCAACTTAGTTTGTAGACACCAGGGTATTGTATGTCCAGAATCACATCTTTTACAGACGGAACCAGATCACGGATTTTATGTAATGTGTTGAAACGGACCTGGATCTTGTGTTTATTCAAGATTTTGGAGATCTTTTTTGTGATCCCAGCAATGTAGGGTAAAGTGATGGTTTTGAAAGGCTCCTCAAGAGGGTTTTTCTTCATGGTTTGAGTGATAGCTTTGCAGATTGTATAGTCGGAGTAACCATTAGCCCTAAGAGCTTGGTGTACGTGCTTGAGTTCACTGCTTATGTGTTCCTGGTCGGATATGCATTGGGCTCTATGATACAGAGTCTTGATGAGAGAATTCTTCTGTGATGGATGGTGGTGGGAATCCGGTTTCAGATAAGCATCCGTATGGGTAGCTTTCCTGTAGACAGAGTGGCTCATTGAACCATCAGGTCTCTTTTTAATTAGGACATCCAAAAAAGGTATCTTGCCATCTATTTCAACTTCCATGGTAAATCTGATGGCTGGGTGTATGGAATTGATGTGGTCGAAGAATTGGTCTAGAGCAGGCCGGCCATGTGGCCAGATGACAAAAGTGTCATCCACGTACCTCTTCCATAAGGTTGGGCGCAGAGTGACAGTCTGGATGGCGTCAGTCTCAAATTTCTCCATGAAAATGTTAGCTATAACTGGAGAAAGGGGGGAGCCCATTGGGGTGCCCTCAGTTTGTTTGTAGAAAGTTCCATTCCAAGTGAAGTATGTATTGGTTAAACAGTGTCTCACCAGGGGGGGTACCTCAGTGTTTAGTCCTTGATGAACTAAGTCTTCAATTATTGCAATGGTGTCAGGTACAGGAACCTTGGTGAATAAGGAAACTACATCAAAACTGACAAGCAGGTCGTCTGGGGACAGGGAAATACCCTTGATTGTTGATACCAGGTGAGTAGAATTTTGTACCGCAGAGGTGGTCTTTCCAGTGAAAGGACGCAGGATTTCAGACAAAAAACGAGCTAGTTTGTAGGTGGGGGAGCCGATAGTAGAGACTATGGGACGAAGGGGTGTATCTACTTTATGTATTTTTGGTAAGCCGTATAATCTTGGTGGCCTGGCAGCAGAAGGTTTCAACGAAAACTGTTTAGATTGATCAATTAATGCGGTTGAATCAGAAATTATTTTGTTGGTTTGTGTGACGAGGCTGTTGGTGGGATCTCTTTTATTTTTGTATAACTACCATCGTAGAGTAATTCTTTAATTTTGTTGTTGTATTCTATTTTATCCATGATGACAGTAGCATTGCCTTTGTCAGCTGAGAGGACTACAATATCATTCCTCTTTTTTAATTTATATAATTCAAAACGCTCATCTTTGCTGAGGTTGCTAGCTGGCATCTTAGCGTTTTTGAGGGTTGCAGCGATTTCAGATCTTGCTACGTCTGCAGCGATGTGACCCAGGCCCCTGAGAGCAACGTCTACTTGGGCAATTATATCATTAACTGGTATGTGTTTAGGTGTGACTGCAAAGTTTAGACCTTTAGCTAAAACGGATTTCAGACCATCGGAAATAGAACTGTTACTGCGATTAATTACGACTTTATTAACGTCTAACTTTTTGGTGTGTGGGTCCGGTCTTTTGTTGAAGAGGAGGTTAAATTTGGAAAAAGAGGAATGATATTGTAGTCCTCTCAGCTGACAAAGGCAATGCTACTGTCATCATGGATAAAATAGAATACAACAACAAAATTAAAGAATTACTCGACGATGGTAGTTATACAAAAATAAAAGAGATCCCACCAACAGCCTCGTCACACAAACCAACAAAATAATTTCTGATTCAACCGCATTAATTAATCAATCTAAACAGTTTTCGTTGAAACCTTCTGCTGCCAGGCCACCAAGATTATACGGCTTACCAAAAATACATAAAGTAGATACACCCCTTCGTCCCATAGTCTCTACTATCGGCTCCCCCACCTACAAACTAGCTCGTTTTTTGTCTGAAATCCTGCGTCCTTTCACTGGAAAGACCACCTCTGCGGTACAAAATTCTACTCACCTGGTATCGACAATCAAGGGTATTTCCCTGTCCCCAGACGACCTGCTTGTCAGTTTTGATGTAGTTTCCTTATTCACCAAGGTTCCTGTACCTGACACATTGCAATAATTGAAGACTTAGTTCATCAAGGACTAAACACTGAGGTACCCCCCCTGGTGAGACACTGTTTAACCAATACATACTTCACTTGGAATGGAACTTTCTACAAACAAACTGAGGGCACCCCAATGGGCTCCCCCCTTTCTCCAGTTATAGCTAACATTTTCATGGAGAAATTTGAGACTGACGCCATCCAGACTGCCACTCTGCGCCCAACCTTATGGAAGAGGTACGTGGATGACACTTTTGTCATCTGGCCACATGGCCGGCCTGCTCTAGACCAATTCTTCGACCACATCAATTCCATACACCCAGCCATCAGATTTACCATGGAAGTCGAAATAGATGGCAAGATACCTTTTTTGGATGTCCTAATTAAAAAGAGACCTGATGGTTCAATGAGCCACTCTGTCTACAGGAAAGCTACCCATACGGATGCTTATCTGAAACCGGATTCCCACCACCATCCATCACAGAAGAATTCTCTCATCAAGACTCTGTATCATAGAGCCCAATGCATATCCGACCAGGAACACATAAGCAGTGAACTCAAGCACGTACACCAAGCTCTTATGGCTAATGGGTTCTCCGACTATACAATCCGCAAAGCTATCACTCAAACCATGAAGAAAAACCCTCTTGAGGAGCCTTTCAAAACCATCACTTTACCCTACATTGCTGGGATCACAAAAAAGATCTCCAAAATCTTGAATAAACACAAGATCCAGGTCCGTTTCAACACATTACATAAAATACGTGATCTGGTTCCGTCTGTAAAAGATGTGATTCCGGACATACAATACCCTGGTGTCTACAAACTAAGTTGCCTCTGTGGTAGTAGTTACATTGGAGAAACCAAACGCCATGTCTCGGACCGCATTCGTGAACACAAAGCAGACCTTAAACACGGTAGGACCAACACCTCGGCCGTGGCAGATCATTGTTCTAATTCAGTAGGCTCACATGCCATTGACTTTTCCAAGACAGAGGTTCTTTGTAAGCCATCTGGCTTCCATGAGAGATTCGTTCATGAGGCTATCCACATATACAAGCACAGAGACAATTTCAACCGAGAATATGGATTCTATCTTAGCAATCATTGGAAAGATTTGATAAACCATTTCAGGTCTTAATTGATTGTTCACGCTTACAGTGGCTTTCAGACAGCATACATTATAAAAAATTTCGTCTCCCCCCTCCTCTTTTCAGAATATAGATGGACTAGTCCTGGGTAAACTGCCAAATCGTTGCGCGTGGCGCTAACCGTTTTTTTATTTTTTTATAAATAAATAAATGCGCCGTTTACAAATAAATTTATGCGAACCAACACACCTGAAGACGACCGTTTGAGTTATGGTCGAAACGTCGTGAGAATTTTTATTGTTTTATATATATTTTATTATTTTGTTGTTTCTCTTCAACGTGACTTTACCGAAAAAACTAAGAATATGAATTACTGCAGGCACGAAAGCTTTAAATAAAAATTTAAGATTCCCCGTTCTTACAATACAGAACTTGTCTCATCTGATACAGAACCCAAATCTCATGTGTCCTCAATATTTTTACTTCCTCTCAATCGTGAATACCACATTGTGGGAATCAACAGTGGTTGTAATTTAAATAGACTTGCCCTTGCTATAGGAATGTGTAATTTACTCAAGTAACTAATTTATGATGATCGATGGTGTTTGCTATATGCTAATTTATAGCAGGAGACACATTGTCTGAATGACCTCCCCAATACACATTTTTCTCAAGGTGCACTTCTGCGTGGAGACTCACTCTTGTCTCGTGGCCGACTCCATCTCCTCCTCCTCCGAGATGACGTCATTGGTGCCACCACTTTGATTGGGGAATTTTTCAGACAGGCGTGTTACCGCACAGTCACCCGCCGACTCCACTCCCCGCTCCGACTCCATTCCCCAATCCGAGTTCGAAGCCCACTCGCTCCCAGAAACTGAGCCTGCAGTATTCTGATTTGACCAAGTGGACTCCGAAGTCTGCCTCCTTGCAGTAGGGACTTGGCAATCTCCCTGGCTGAGACTGGAGACTGCCGAGAGGCTGCAGGCCGCCACCGGCTCCGTGTCCATGGCTGGGCAAGGCGGGAAGTTCGCTTGCGGTGGCACGGCCCTGCCGCCCCACAATAATGGGCGGTTGAGGGCCTCCGTGGGTGTGAGGCGACGTTGGGGATCCCACCTGCCAAGGAGGCAAACGGAGGGAGTCAGGTGCCTGTTGCATTCTAAAATCGCTTCATTGAATCGTGGTCTGGGGTGAAATTAGCAATTCTATCCTCAACACTTTTGTCAGAAACGATATTTATTTTAAAAAACGACGAGATGAAGAAACGATGCCCCGGTGTGACACAAAACTTTGCAGTCCTAGCCCAAACGACACGTGAGGTCTAAGATCGTTTCCAGTAATGTTGATGGTAGACGCAAAGTGATTTATATTTAATTATTTGTACGAGGTGAAATGTAGACAATAGTAACAAGTCTCTTACTAAAGGCACCCGTTGAGAAAATTGATGAACTTTTGATTGCGGGTTCCCAGAACCGCCTTCAAAGACACGGAGCACGGGACGATCCGTTTCCCGTTGACGACGGGGCGATTCTTTTTGTCTGTTTATCGGAGAGAGAAAAAGAGAGAAACACTGAATTAGTTGTGGCGATCAATACAATGCGGCGGCGGTCCTTAACCCTCCAATTGCGATGTTTGCAAATATGATTCCATGTTGGCGGTCGACTACAGCCTGTCATCCCTCCAGGGTCGATAAAATTTGTAACCGTTTGTGAGACGTTTGCAGTAGTCGTGTGGAAAGGATGGCTCCTAAGCGTTAAAGTGAAATTCCCACTCTCAACTCTGGGCCACCGGAGGAGACGAGAACCTCCTGATACTTGTTTGAGCAAGGAGACACTTTGATGTTTATTTTAGTATTATATTATTATTTGCATCATTTGGAGAGGATGGTATTTTGTTGTACAAGCGTGCTTTTAAGCGTAATATATTTCTCAATCAAGGACCCACAGTTTGTGTGGAGGGTTGTTCTCTGTGGTTGTTTTGTACTATGGTAGAACTGTTCTATGCTGATTTAGGATACCGTTGCATCTGGCACACAATTTTTTTAAAATTGTGCTAAGTCATGCTGAAATATAAAAAAAAACCGCCACTCATCTTCATGAAAAATGTGATGGCCAGATTCCATGTAATTAATGCATACGTCCTCTGTTGGATTGCAAATCCCGATTGGTTTTCCAAATATACTGTGCTTCCTAAACATAACCGTTCCTTTTAAAGTATTTTTTTCATAAGACTCCTTACTGTCGCACTAATTCAACACGTACTGAAAAGTACGTTGCCAAGACCGTTGTGACTTTTAAACCCAAATAAAGCATAGTTCATTTTTAAATTACGCGAAGCAGTTTCCATGCCTTTCTATTCAAGCACAGAGCACGAGACACGCGGCTGCACGGCCATGACTCTCCGGGCAGTGACAGCAGCAGCATCAACAGCTACGAACTGCAACACCACCACCTCACCACCCCCCCTGTCCACTCACCAAAGGAGATAATGTTGTGGGTCGAGGCGTCAATCATGGCTTTGGGTGGGAGCCCCAACATCTGAAACCAAGATCACAAGAGGGATGAGTTGGATGAGGTCCGTCGCTCGAGTGAACAGAGCGTACATACGCTGCACTTTGTCTCATTGAAACGTCGATGAACAATGAACTTTGCCTGCTCTTGTACATACTGTTTGCAGATATTTATCTCTATCATCAGGCGAAGCATACATATTTGGTCTTTAATTGATGACGTGGTTACTACGTGCGGCTTCGTTGCTCTCCAACACAGGCCCTGAAAGCCTCAGGGATTAACAACAAACCACAATAGTCATAACAATAGTAATCATTCCGAAGGACATCAGCCTGACGCTCTGATTCTCTGGTATTACTGATGAACCCGAAATCTCTCTTTACTTCTTTACTCATGCAAATGGTGCGTGATCATGCAGTGAACACGTCCACTCCTCTCCCGTGTACCGGCAGCTGAGCGACATTTTTTGACCAGTGAAAGGCCCAGAGGATGACGACAGCCCTGCACGTAACCAGCTTTGTCGCATGAGCCATCGCACAGCGGGTCTGTACGCTGGTGGATCGTCGTGCGCCATCAGTCATAACCAACCCCCTGCTGCTGCTGCTGTTGTTGTTTATCGTGGACTCCATCGTTGGTTCAAATTCGAATTAAACCCTCCCTCCTCCTTTATATGGCGCAGTTGGAACGGTCCCATGGGAAATATGACGCCCGGTTTGGTGGTGCCGTATCGGGCTCGAGGTTTGTTACAATAAAAAATACAGAATTCATCAGTATGTATATATTATAATAATTAATATTTGTAAGGCGTATTTAATCCGATGATCCCATTGCGCCCCGTGTATGGAAAGCAGGGAAATGAGACGACCAAAACGAGGAAATGAGACGACCAAAACTATGGGGAATAGGCCATTTTACCGAGGTGAGTTTTCATGGCGAGATTTAAATAGCTTTAAAAATTCTGTCTTGTTATCAGAGGCCAACGCGTTCCATAGTCTTGGAGCTGCACTGGCAAAAAGCCCGATCGCCCTCAGGAATTGAGACTTGACCTCAGAAAACTGAGTAGAAGATCTCAAGGACCTCATTGGTGTACATGAGTGGATCAGCTCTTGTAAGTATTGTGGGGCTAACCCACTGACAGCCTTGTAGCTCAACAGCAGGACCTTATAACCAACTGGATATATGCAATGGTGTTTTCCTACGCGTCAGATACCTGGATGAGATAGCCGATGTGGTCTTCCGAGCTTGTCTTGAAGAGCGGGTTCCCGAGGAGCATCTCGGCCACCACACATCCGAGTGACCACATGTCCGCGCTGCATGTGACCGGGAGCCCAAAGTACATTTCGGGGGCCATGTACCACATCGAGCCAAGACACCAAGCTCCTAGCAGCACACGGACAGACAGGTGACCAAACAAGGTGGCACTTGCACATTATTCACCTGTACTTGTGAAGTGCAGAATAGATGAGGGTATGCACACGCAGTCACGTATGGCACTCAAAATACGCACAAATACAAAGATCGCCCACGTAAATGCGTGTATCAGCTGGGTAGCACTTAGAAATGTAAATTATTTTCATTACACTGGTGCCAGCTATCATAGAGTGCAGCTGTCGTGTCGCGAGAGTTCTCTGCGGTGAGTAACAACTTCTTTAAAAGCAACGGCGCTGCGACGCCTCTCTGAATAAAATTAACGCCGAGCCACTTTGCGCGTTTCAAGATTCAGTGATGAACCGGGGACACCTACCACCACCCTGTAACGTGCAGACGTCTCGGAACGGGAAAAGGTTAAGTGAGGAATGAGGACAAAGGTACTTAGGGCTGCCATGCGATCTGTACATTTGCAAACGTAAATCACATGTAAATCACACGTAAATCAGCCATCCGCGACGAAAATTCCAATGGGATTGGCTACTGGCTCCAGACTTTCAATACCAGCAATCGATTATGAAAATTGTTACCGGTTTACTGGTACTTGTTTGACAACTACCCTCCTCAAAAATGGGAGGTTGAGAGTTGAAATCCTGGCCAAATGATTGACGAAATGTAACGTTTGAAGGGTATCAGTGTCACTACCACACTTTGTTTAAGCGGTGCTAACCACCACACCACCACAGCACGAAGACAAAGACCCCCCCATATAGCTTAAACAGGCTCGTAGCGCAGCGTGTTAACCGTTAACACCACCGCTCCCCACAAACACTGTGACACGCACACACACATGCTGCTACACACGTACACACACACAGGGCAGCTAGATCACTCACTTGGGCAGGTCTCGCTGATGCTCAGGCCAAAATCCGTGAGCCTGATATTGCCACTGATGTGGTCTTTGACCAAGATGTTTGCCTGCAAAAATGACAGAGTGGTTGTCAGTGAAACTCGTGATGTGTCGGTGAGATTGCGTCTTGTTGAATTGGTTTATGGCGGTTTACTCAAGGATTTCATGTACTCATTTTTGTTGAACACTTACTGCCCTTTGTAAATGTAATCATGCTTAAAGATCTCCCTACCCCATGCCGTGTTAATCAAGGGGGTTGTATGGCCATACCTCACCATGCTGCTCAGGGGGCTGTTGAAGGCAATGGGATCCAGGACCGGTTCAGATATCATCCAAACCCTGGTTTAAGCCGTGGCCAGAAATCGAATTCGGGTCATTAACCTCTGAGTGCAGTTTGCGAACTACCGCACCACTGCTAAGCCCATCATTTAGCTTTGGCATTCGGAATTGTTGCTTAGGGCAGTGGTCGTTGTTGTTTAACGCAAATTAGAAAATATTAAATGTTCCACGGAGCGTTGGTTGTTGAGAGCAAACAGAGATCCACGTGAAAAGTTGTATTTCTATGCAAGTTTTGGCTATCTGTGTTTATGAAATAGCAAGTCGTGGCATGAGTGTTGTTGCGGTGTAGAATAAGATATCTCGAAATCCTGTTACTAAGGTTTCCAAGAGTGTTCTCATTTTCTACAACTGCACGAACTGAGGCACTAACTCCATACTGACGGACAAAAGACGCAGCGGGCTGCTTAGTTTACTAACCGGCTTCAGATCCGCGTGAATGATGTGCATCGCCTTCAGCTTTGCCAGGGCCCGCAACATGGAGCCCACGTACGGCTTCAATTCCGTCATGTATAAGCCATAGGTCTCGTCCAGCTTCTGGAGGAGGTCTCCGCTGCGTGACGGCACAAAACGTGAACGGTTACAGTTTCTTCTGGCTTGTGACCCATTCCCTGATTGGCCCCTTGAACGGGAGCACACGTGCTTGACTGAGGCGAAGCCGCACGGAGTAACCATACAGGGTTGCCGCTCAACTCAAAAGATAGTCAATGAGGCAGGAAGGCATTATAAAGAGTTATGTCTGACCATGGAGCCGCGTACAAATACAATAATTCTAGGGCATTCTGAAAGCCTACGGACATTTATTCTACATCCAAATGATTCATGTGTGTGAACACACGGACGCATCGGTGTTTGGGGGAGCGGTGGTGCGGCGTTTAGCGCGTTGCTCTACAATTCCCGCTCACGGCCAAGACCGGTGACGATTATCTGAACCAATCCTGAGCCTCCCCTAGATCGACTCAGCCTCAAATGAGTACCTGGTGCGGTGTGTAAACATCGCCACTGGGGAGACAAAGGCTGCCGGGCGTGGTGCTGCCCACCCACCCCCTCGTGTGCCTTGCCCGTCTTCATAGGTGCTACTTGCTAACAGCACTTGCCCCAACAATCTTCTCAGGCTATACTGGTTAATCTTTGTCTTTGGATCGGTGTTCATCGGACGCCATGACACTCACCTGATGAGCTCCAGGACGACGCAGTTGTGTCCCCGGAAGGTGAAGTTGTCCAGGAGGGTGACGATGTTGTTGTTGTCAGGGTCCCCCTTGCTCTGCAGGATCTTCATGATCTCCAACTCCAGCTGCTGTCTCTTGTTGTTGATGCTGTGGGGTGGGGGGGAGAACGCACGGAATGAGAGTTGTCACCTCGCTCTGAGCATCGCAACACGCAGGGGCGGAGGCAATGCTCATTCACCCTCCATGAGTGGTCCTAAGCCAAGAGTGTGAATCCCACTGGCTGAGGGAACCATTAAACACACCGTGAACACGCTGTTTGTGTTTAGTTTGTTGCCCTTCCTCTGCACCTCCGATTAGCATGGTCGGTTACATACGGTGCGAAAGAAGTTGAACATTACATACTTACAATGAATGTCAGAATCGGCATGTGTATTTATACTGGAGGAATTTGATGAGCTGCAAATAACTTTTTCACAGATATAATTATATAATTTCATATTTTTTTCTCTTTAAACCAAAGTCACAAATATGCACACATTTTAGATTTTGGACTAAAATTGGGGGTGGGTGGGGGGGGGCAGCTGCATACATTTGTATTCATTTGTGATCTCTGTGTGTGGCTAAATGTGATCTATGACACGAGTTACAAGGCGATATAAGTTATTTGGGCTAAGGACAGGCATAGGGAGATTAATTTAGTGTCTGACGAATGCACAGCAATGAGGAAGCTGGCTTAAAATAATGTTAAAGTGGACACCACTACAGATTATCGTTCTGTATGTTTACTGTATAGATGTGTGCTGTCTGCTCGTATTAAAAAAACGAAGTAGTTGACTATCGTTTAAAATATTACATCAATAAAATATTTATTTTGGGTGAATATTGTTGCTGAGGAGCAGTTATGTTAACGTGTTAAGATGGTGATTTTATCTCAAAGTGATTCCCATCCGATATTTTGAGGGGGTAATTGACGAAAGTAACAGGCCTCATATCATCGTGGGAGAGGAATATTGGCGGGCGTATTGCGTCTCTGTACAAGGATTGTTGTTGTTGTTGTCACGGTAAACTCTCAGTGACAGTGGTGTGCTACGTGGAGCAAAATCCCAACGTGAGGCTGAAGAGGAGGTGGACGAGGTGGTGACACCGCCGAGAGGAGGAGGAGGAGGAGAGCCATCAGGGGTGGCCAGGCCTTGCCGAGAGGATCTCAAGGAGCGCTCCCCCCCCCCCCCCCATTGACACCACAAGGGAGGAGGAGGGAGCAGACATCGCGGAGTTGCCGCTCATCTCCCGTAGCAGCAGCAGCAGCCAGAGAGCCCCACCACGACTGCCGTGCCACGCGACTGTCACTGCGACTCCGGGAGTCGGGGCTCTCACCACCACCACCACCGCCGCCCTTCTGCGTCGACTCACAGCGGAGCTCCACAGCAGCAGCAGCGTGACCCCTGCCGACCCGCGCGGTCTTCTACGCCGTCTTCTTGCGCGGCGGGGACATTGAGTTTGCGGCTCCTTACGGCGTACGGACGTTTCAATAGGGGTTAAAAAACACAATGTCTCTGTGTGGTGTTTCTCCCTTGTCATGGGGACTTTGTAGGATGAACGGTGGAGATTGTTAAGGGGTGACCGATAATGTCTGAATTGGTCTGTAATAAGGTAGGGCACTGATAAGGTAATGACGACACGTGTGCACTAGCGATGAGAACATTGACGCACTTTTGTCGAAGCGTTACTGAGTTTCAAGTCTCTGTTCCCGACAGTTTTGTTTGGTGGAGGGGATATTTGGGGCCTCCTGACAAAGACTTTTCTAGCTAAGCTCTACTAGCATGGTAGAGTAACAACAACAACAGCAGCAGCAGCAGCACTGTCCACATAATAGAAACACTCCTCCTCCTCCACACGTGCGTGCATTCACTTACTGCCACCTAGACACCACTGGAACTTGTGCAGAGACATTTCGTGAGGTTCAAATGTCAAAGTTTGTGCTCAGAGAGCCAGCCGGAGCCGTCGAGAGTTTGCGGATTGGCGATGCCTTTGTCGAGGCAAGACGCAGCCACACTCGGGCACAATTAGAACCTTTAGATAACTGCAATTGTCTGAGGACTTTGAGTGCACGAGTTATGTGAAACAGTTCTCGGTGGCAATTGTTATTTTGTTAGTTTTAGATGTTTGTTTGGCCTCCTCCATACAATTGTCCTACTGGTGGTGTATTTAATGGGCTGTGAGCTGCTGTTGGTCATTGCTGGTCGATGATGATGATGTGTGGATGTTCAGAGTTGGGACGTGGCGGTGGTGGGGAGGTGAGGACAGAGAACTTTGGGCATAACCCCCCTGACTCTACTCCACATTATCATCATCACATTCAACCTCCTCATTATCTCGCTGCTGCTGCTCATCATCATCATCATAGACTTCACAAGGCAGCAGCAACAGCAACAGTAGTAGAATGTGTGTGGTGGTGGGTGCCTTGTGTTTCGGCTCTTAGCAATGTGATCACAAGTTCCACATCGATACCCACACACGCCTCAATTACATTTTTTGGCGGGAAAGTTTATTTAAAATCTTTATTTAAAGCAGTCCTGGGCACAATGTGAGGAGATATGTGTTGCTGGATGTTGCTGTGCTCGTGGATATGAAAGAAAAGCGAGACCACTGTGTGTTGTAAGGACAACATTGTGGTGCTCACTCTGTGAGGAGTTTGTGTGCACCTTCCCAGGCAGGGTCGCCATCCGAGCCCCGTGGTCTCATCGCGGCCTACCTAAGTATTGCTTCCTGCGTGTCTGCCGCATTATTACCGCTGATTTAAGTTGTTGTCGCTGTCCAGCTCATTATATGACCGCTCCATCTTCGTGAACCAGCGTGTTGGGACGCTAATTCACTACTTTGAAGGAACAAACGCGTGTTGTAGGATGTGGCAGTGCATTTGTCTGCGTGGTTGTTGATACTGCGAAGGGGCAGTGGTGGCTGCTGAAGTGCGACTTCTGGAGCTTCTTCCTCCTCCTCATCCACACATTATTTTAAGTACACCACAGTACTTACAATAATTATTAGTCCATCTGTGGGTTGTATGAATGTCTCCTAACGCCGTGTTGGTCACAGGAAGTATTTGACTATACTTCACCATTCCTGGTGGGTGATGGCTGGGGAAAGCCCTCCGATTCTATCCACCACACGGGGAATGTTAACAACACGCACTGCGCTTCTGGTCAAATAACTCGCACGGCATGGCAAGGCCCTCATCCAGCAGTGGATGGACCAGGGCTGCCCACGCTGCCTGCGTTGTGTTTGTGAGCGAGGGTGTGGGGAGCGGTGGCGCAGCGGTTAGCGCTACGCTGCGCTACGAACCCGGCGACCCGAGTTCGATTCCCGCTCACGGCCACCAACACCGGTGACGATTATCTGAACAGGTCTTGGGCCTCCCCTAGGTCGACTCGGCCTCAAATGAGTACCTGGTTGCTGTGTGTAAACATCGCCAATGGGGGAGACAAAGGCGGCCGGGCGTGGTGCTGGCCACCCACCCCCTCGTGTGCCGTGCCGGCCTTCGTAGGTGCTCGCTAACAGCACTTGCCCCTACAGTCTGTTAAGGGTTCACTGGGGATCTTTGTTTTTGTTTGTTAGTCTGTGTGAGTCTGTGTGAGTGAGTTACTTTGTGAGTTCATGTGAGTTACTCCGAGTCTGTGTGTGTTACCCGGTGAGACTGAGTTGAGTGGGAGTGACTGTGAGTTACTGTGTAAGTCTGTGAGTGTGTGAGTTACTCTGAGTCTGTGTGAGTCTGAGTGAGTCTCCGAGTGTCTGAGTGAGTGAGTGACTCTGTGAGTCTCTGAGTGAGTGACTGTGAGTCTCTGAGTGAGTGACTCCGTGCGTCTCTGAATGTGGCTCTGTGAGTCTGTGGCTCTGAGTCTCTGAGTGAGTGACTTTGTGAGTCTCTGAGTGAGTGACTGTGAGTCTCTGAGTGAGTGACTGAGCGTGAGTCTCTGAGTGTGGCTCTGAGCCTCTGAGTGAGTGTCTGAATCTCTGAGTGTGGCTTTGTGAGTGCGTGCGAGTTTCTGAGTGAGTGACTGTGAGTCCCTGAGTGAGTGACTGAGCGTGACTCTGTGAGTCTCTGAGTGCGTGTTACTCTGCGAGTCTGTGTGTGTGTCAGAACTAGTATGTGAGTGTGAGTCTGTGTGTGAGTTACTCTGTGAGTCTGTGAGTGAGTCTGTGGGTCTCCTTGAGTGAGTGTGAGTCTGTGTGAGTGACTGTGATTCTCGGAGTGACTCTGTCAGTCTCTTGAGTGTGGCTCTGTGAGTCTGAGTGAGTGACTCTGTGAGTCTCTGAGTGTGGCTCTGTGAGTCTGAGTGAGTGACTCTGTGAGTCTCTGAGTGTGGCTCTGTGAGACTGAGTGAGTGACTGTGAGTCTCTGAGTGTGGCTGTGAGTCTGTGGCTCTGTGAGTCTGAGTGAGTGACTGTGAGTCTCTTGAGTGTAACTGTGAGTTTCTTGAGTGTGGCTCTGTGATTCTAAGTGAGTGATTGTGAGTCTCTGAGTGTGGCTCTGTGAGTCTGAGTGAGTGACTGTGAGTCTCTGAGTGTGGCTCTGTGAATCTGAGTGAGTGACTCGTCATCACCATCGTCATCAACATCATCATCACCGTCGTCACCATCTTCATCACCACCTCCATTACCCAGGTGCCATGGGGTGACACACTGAGATGGGATGGGTAGCCAGCACCACGCCTGGCCGCCTTTGTCTCCTCTCATTCACCGAACCTGGATACTCATTTTAAGGCAGAATAGACCTGGGATGGGACCGAGATTGGTTCAGATACTCGTCACCGATGTTGGCCGTGAGTGGGAATAGAACTCGGGTCGCCGGATCCCGTCGCACGGTGCGCTAACCACTTCGGCACCGCTCCCCATGTAATCCTCACTTCAAGCACACACCTCATCACCGACACAGCTTCCACATCGTCATATCCACCACTCCTCCCCCAGCCCCATCGCTTACAACACTCTCACCCCTTCCCTCTCCACAATGCCGATGCACCTCACACTCCCCACACCTCCCATGCTCCCACCAGCAGCTTCCACTCTCGATGACGCCTCCTCACAATACCCCTTCACTCCCTCCCATCGGACCGCCGTTCTCAAACTATAACTTTTAAACTAAACTATATTTTGATTTAAAGCTTTCGTGACTGCAGGGATTCATATCCTTGGTTCTTTCGGTAAAGTCACGTAGAAGGGAAACAATTAAATAATAAAAATATAAGACAAAATTCTCCCGACGTTTCGACTGCAACACAAGCAATCATCAGGTGATGATGATCATCAGGTGATGTTGCAGTCGAAACGTCGTGAGAATTTTATTGTTTTATATTTTTATTATTTTATTGTTTCCCTTCTACGTGACTTTACCGTGAGGCCTACCACTTCTGAATGGCTTGTGATGCATATTTGAACATTACTGCAAGCGTCTTAGCCTCATTCATTAGTCAGGTATTCGAAGGGAATATTGTCATTTGGTAACGCTATTTCATATATCGCTCATTAAACGTTCAATTTTAATGCAATGCAATTGAGGGACTTTGTGGAGTCTTGTTGTGGGCTGAAGCTGTGGTTGTTGTGTTGCTACCTTGCCGAAGCTTGCATTTGTTGACAAATTGGCAGGAATGTATGTACTTTGTATTTTTAGCAAGTGAGAATTTGATTGTTTTATATTTTTATTATTTTATTGTTTCCCTTCTACGTGACTTTACCGAAAGAACCAAGAATATAAACTATATTTTTTTATTTTACCAGTTTGAGGCCCCACTGAGCTATGGAGCTATTTTTCAGAAGCAACCTGGCTATCACAAATGTTATCTTCAACGAAGTGGCTTATCCCGTGGAAATTTATAGATGCCAAATACTCTAAACGCGTGATGTTTATTCTAAATGTAGTGAAAGAGACATGCAACGTCAAAATATACAGCAGGCGACAGGGTCCGGATTGAATCCACGGCCTCCTGCGTACCAGGCGAGGTAGTTAACATATTGCCACTGTGGTACCCTGTGGTCACGTGAGGCCTACCACTTCTGAATATCTTGTGATGCATATTTGAACATTACTGCAAGCGTCTTAGCCTCATTCATTAGTCAGGTATTCGAAGGGAATATTGTCATTTGGTAACGCTATTTCATATATCGCTCATTAAACGTTCAATTTTAATGCAATGCAATTGAGGGACTTTGTGGAGTCTTGTTGTGGGCTGAAGCTGTGGTTGTTGTGTTGCTACCTTGCCGAAGCTTGCATTTGTTGACAAATTGGCAGGAATGTATGTACTTTGTATTTTTAGCAATTTGCTTACATTTTCTCCATCTTGCCTCTCATCGGTTTTGGAAATAGCTCGCTGACCCGCCCCTACTGGACATATGTGAAAAAGATCTTCATAGCTCATCGTATTCCTCCAGGATATAAAAAAGATTCTGATTCTGATTAATCAGTGGCGCTGCGAACAACCTATTCCCTGTATTGCTGCGGGAATCTGCATCCACACATGTTCAAGCACCCCTGTGTAATGCAATACACATGGTTCCTTTATCATAAACATGTAATTCTGCAAATGTGCAAAATGTCTTCCGTATGCGACTTACTCCAGACAAGTTTAGACTATTAAACGTGACCTGTTATGACTCGTATAATGTGTATTGTGTGGTCGTTAGCACAGAAAGATGTGTCTGGTAATGTCCTAATGGACCAAAAATAGTAAAAAGGAGGCTGGGTCTGTGTTGTTCAGAGTGACCACCATATACAGACTCTTGTACGTACAAACGAGTTCGGTTCCAGAGGTCTGTTCGTAAGTCGATTTGTTCGTGAGTCCAACTTTACTCCCGTCGATTTCAAACACGTTTTACGGCTTGTACACTAAACACGGTGAATGGCTTTAAAAGTTGCCTCTGGTTCTTCACGTTCTGCAGATGTAGATGCCACCATGAACTTGTGACTCTCGGTCCAAACAGGAAACTGGACATACGGACAGGTTTGATCATATCTCTGTATGTTCGTAAGTCGAATGTTCGTAAGTAGAGGAGTCCCTGTGTAGTGGCATAGAATGGTAATGTAACAGTATTGCGCTGGCTGCTGGCAGGGAAAGGGATCTGCGGCTTACAGCCCTGACGTCAGCAGGCCAGGTTATACACAAGAGGGGGATCTAGGGAAAGGTCGCAGAAGGGGCACTGAATTCATAATGATACAATAATTCAGTAACACTGTACAAGTGTACAGCACGTCAGATCATTACATGGCCTAACCCTGGTTGGAAACACCGTGGGAGTGAAGAAGATGGATTAATAATCATTATTATTTACATTTGTAAGGTGCATTTCATCCGTATGCCACCAGACTTAACTTGGAGTGTCTAAATTCTCTTTGCCCACCAGAATGAACAGACCTCATCTTTCCCACCCCTGCAGACTTGGTATTAAAGTAGATACATGCTAATGTTTACAAAGTAACGGACTCTTGACCAATTTCATTTCCACTATAATCAATCATTCGGAAATAGCCCCCACTATACCCCACCGACTACAGCACTCAAATCTTGCCTCCTCGTTTTGCCTCTTCCACCTGCCTCATGCTCGTCAGCACCGCCTTTCGTGCAGCCATGCGGGTGTGAGGTCATCATCACGAGAGGCCGTGCACTTCATCGTTCGCACGCGGCGGAGGAACCACTGAAGTCAAACGTTTACATACGTGCGGTTTAGTGGGGTCATTTCCGAGCGAACTCGGTTTGAAAGTGTTTATCGTTGAATGTGGAAGGGTTTGTGTTAGTTTTCGGGTTACCACCTTTTCCACTATGGAGATCAAACCCAGACCTATGTTTCAGTCCGTCTAGGTCTGTCAACAACCATGCAGTAGTAAAGTTCAGCACAGTACCGGTACCAGATCTCGGTACAAATTAATTCATGCCACCCAAACACAGATGCCAATTCACAGACTGTCTCGGCTGGACCGGGACAGGAGGTAACCCAAGGGTAGTGGGAGGATAACCGCTTTGTGAGCTATTTGTAAGTAATGCGATTAGAGTATTTGGCTGCTATAAATTTCCACGTGATAAGCTACTTCGTTAAGCTATAATTTGTGGCCAGGTCGCTTCTGAAAAAGAGCTTAATAGCTCTCAATGGGCCTAACCTGGTAAATAAAAAATAGTTTACTTTAATGGTATACATACTTGAATTTTACTGCGGATGTTTTAAAACATGTCCTGTCTAACTGTCAACTTTGTTTGATTTTCAGTGGGAGAGGATGCTTCTCACACAGACGTTAAAGCAGGTACCAGAGTCCACCTGAAGCTCCTGCAGTGTGCGCCTCATATAGGATTCCGTCCATTACTGTTGGTGCGATGGTTTGGATTTTCAAGTTGAAATCTCCTAGTTCATTTTATTTTTACCCAGGCGACAACTCAATTGTCAAGGGTAGTCCTGTTTGGAAGAGGCTATCCTCGTCTCTTGAGTTCCACATCTTGGAGAGGATGTGATTAGTCAGCATCGATGCCATTTTAGTTGGTGTCACGCATCATGCGTGCATTCTTAAATTACTGACGCCGACTGAAGACTGAAGATGCAAGTGTGCCATCTGACAATGAAAGTTATGAAGCCATTTTTTGTCATTGCCAATCTTCATTTGTGCTCTGTCAGAGTCTGGGATAACACGGCCTTGGTGAAGTCCCCTGGACTTGTGTAATTTCTGTATCAATATTTTTTTTCATTTTGACACCTCTGCTCCACGTCCTTCAATTGCATCCATCTGCACCTCCGATTAGCACGGCTGGCTGACGTATGGCGCGAACGAGGTTCAACATACATACCTACAAGGAGTGTAAATTCATACGGTGCCAGAAACTCTGCACGAGTTCGTGCCGCGTTCTCCCGATGTTGCCGTCGATGTTTGTCCAGCGACAAGCCATTCGTTGCCACGCGCGAACCTGTCTCACCTCCACAATCACAGGGCCGAGTGTGTGACGTGTCCGGCAAGCCGTGTGATGTGTCTGCGGATGATAATCTTCAGCAGAGGCCTGTGCCTTCTCCCACAGACGCCGCGCAACTGACGCCGCTCCCAGCGCCGCCGACCTCTGCTTCCCCGGCCACGGCCACGGGGAGTTCCTCTCCTCTGCTGGACACCCCGTGTGCTGGAACTGCTGCTCCACCACACTTGCCTGCCCACTACACAGGCACAAAGAGGTACGGGCAGAACTAATGCATACAGTGAGGGAAAAAAGTATTTGATCCCCTGCCGATTTTGTACATTTGCCCACTGACAAAGAAATTATTAGTCTATAATTTTAATGGCAGGTTTATTTGAACAGTGAGAGGCAGAATAACAACAAAAAAATCCAGAAAAACGCATGTCGAAAATGTAATAAATTGATTTGCATTTTAATGAGGGAAATAAGTATTTGATCCCCTCTCAATCAGAAAGATTTCTGGCTCCCAGGTGTCTTTTATACAGCTAACGAGCTGAGATTAGGAGCACACTCTTAAAGGGAGTGCTCCTAATCTCAGCTTGTTACCTGTATAAAAGACACCTGTCCACAGAAGCAATCAATCAATCAGATTCCAAACTCTCCACCATGGCCAAGACCAAAGAGCTCTCCAAGGATGTCAGGGACAAGATTGTAGACCTATACAAGGCTGGAATGGGCTACAAGACCATTGCCAAGCAGCTTGTGGAGAAGGTGACAACAGTTGGTGCGATTATTCGCAAATGGAAGAAACAAAATAACTGTCAATCTCCCTCTGCCTGGGGCTCCATGCAAGATCTCACCTCGTGGAGTTGCAATGATCATGAGAACGGTGAGGAATCAGCCCAGACCTATACGGGAGGATCTTGTCAATGATCTCAAGGCAGCTGGCACCATACCAAGAAAACAATTGGTAACACACTACACCTTGAAGGACTGAAATCCTGCAGCACCCGCAAGGTCCCCCTGCTCAAGAAAGCACATATACATGCCCGTCTGAAGTTTGCCAATGAACATCTGAATGAATCAGAGGACAACTGGGTGAAAGTGTTGTGGTCAGATGAGACCAAAATGGAGCTCTTTGGCATAAGCTCAACTCGCCGTGTTTGGAGGAGGAGGAATGCTGCCTATGACCCCAAGAACACCATCCCCACCGTCAAACATGGAGGTGGAAACATTATGCTTTGGGGGTGTTTTTCTGCTAAGGGGACAGGACAACTTCACCGCATCAAAGGGACGATGGACGGGGCCATGTACCGTCAAATCTTGGGTGATAACCTCCTTCCCTCAGCCAGGGCATTGAAAATGGGTCGTGGATGGGTATTCCAGCATGACAATGACCCAAAACATACGGCCAAGGCAACAAAGGAGTGGCTCAAGAAGAAGCACATTAAGGTCCTAGAGTGGCCTAGCCAGTCTCCAGACTTTAATCCCATAGAAAATCTGTGGAGGGAGCTGAAGGTTCGAGTTGCCAAACGTCAGCCTCCACACCTTAATGACTTGGAGAAGATCTGCAAAGAGGAGTGGGACAAAATCCCTCCTGAGATGTGTGCAAACCTGGTAGCCAACTACAAAAAAACGTCTGACCTCTGTGATTGCCAACAAGGGTTTTTTCACCAAGTACTAAGTCATGTTTTGCAGAGGGGTCAAGTACTTATTCCCCTAATTAAAATGCAAATCAATTTAGAACATTTTTTACATGCATTTTTCTGGATTTTGTTGTTGTTATTCTGTCTCTCTTACTGTTCAAATATACCTACCATTAAAATTATAGACTGATCATTTCTTTGTCAGTGGGCAAACGTACAAAATCAGCAGGGGATCAAATACTTTTTCCCTCACTGTAAATGCTTTCAACATAAGTTGGAGAGAGTTGAGCCTTTCAAGGAATTCGGCAATGCTTTCCCACCTGTGACTGCTCCCGATATATGACTCGAGAGAATGTAGGTTTTGCTTGCAGGCCACAGACACACTCACACATGAATTATGTGTTTGGTATTATCTCATGGAAAATAATAAGTTGCACAAGGGCCAGGGTCATGCCCCATTCATTCTGAACGATTAAACCAAACTGACCCACGTTCACACACGAGAGCAGAGAGGTTGGCTGCAGGGTGACGCACGCGAAGAACGCGTCGCTGTGAAAGAGTTAGAAGGTTCCCCTTCGTACCTTCTTACTCTCCCTCCCCCCTCCTTCCGGTCAGGTGATTTTGAAGTGTCGTCGTCACGCGAGGACGTGGACTGAGACAGCACGTGGAACCAGTGGCTGCGCTCCGAGATCCCGGGGCTCTTCCTGCTGGCCCTGCACACATTTACCGTGAGTCGGCGCAGATGTGGCCTCTCGACTGGGGCTGCCACCTGTCCGTCTCCGGCAGTGGTGAATCGTTCCAACCATCAGTAGGAATTCTTGTATATGTGTGTATGTGTATGCACAGCTGTACCCATTGGCTTCTGTTATGGTCATGTACGTTTATTTTTTATTTCGTGGAATATAACTTGCTGTACTCCACGCGGTGAGTGCTTTGTGTAGATAGGAATCATGTTATGTAGAGAATATAAATCTAATTCAGTACCTCTATATGTCTCCCACAGACGAGCGGGGAGACAGCAGCCAGGCGGTGAGCCGGCACTCCCAACAATCGCCCAAGCTCTGCGGTTCTCTTTACATTCCGATATTTGCAGCCACTTACTGAGTGTTTACATGTGGGGGGAAACCAGTACACTCGCAGAAAACGAAAGAATGTGAGCAAGGGGGCAACGTTCTATCCCGTGCAGATGGAAAGGATTCCACAGTTGTGTTCCACTGCCTCCTGGCAAGCCAGGGTATGACTCATCCTCGATGCCCACCGGAAGGGAGATTGCACACTTGCAATTGAATTCCCTGAGATTATTTATATCATGGGGTAGGCAGTGACAAAGCCCCTGAATCACTTAACACGAACATGCGGTCCAGTGCATTGTACGTGCAAGGATGCTCGCTTTACAAAATGTATGAATGTATGTTGAACTTGAATCTTGACTTAAAGCTTTCGTGACTGCAGGAATTCATATTCTTTGGGTCTTTCGGTAAAGTCACGCAGATAGAACAATAAAATAATAAAAATAAAGTGAATACAAAATAATAATACAAATATCACGACGTTTTGATCACAACACAAGCAAACGTTATCATTTTTCTCCTGATGACGATTGCTTGTGTTGCGATCGAAACGTCGTGATATATTTTACTTTTTTATTCAATTTATTTTCATTATTTTATTGTTCTATCTACGTGACTTTACGGAAAGACCCAAAGAATATGTGTTGAACTTCTTTCGCAGTGTACGTAGCCAACCGTGCTAATCTGTGGTACATTAACACCTTGCCACAAATGCCCTGTTGCTCATGAGCACACCGACTCAAATGAATCAGGCACAAGGTTTGCGTGATTAATGCTTACAAAGTGGGGTCTATAATGAACAATATGGCTGAAGCTCGAGTTCTATTCATTTAAAACCAAACGTGTTTCTTACCAACCATACCTGGTGTTTGCACACAGATACAGATTCTGGGCGATGCGTTCTACACCATTCGGAATGCGCTGTTGCAATGTGCAGCCACAGCTGCTGCAAAAATATTTGTCTCGGTTTGATCCACTGAACAATATCCACTGACCACACCGCACGCGCAACAATGATATAACTATGAACAAAAATATGAATAAATTAGGATGGTTTATTAAATATATTGCACGTAAGAAAATACAGCAATAGACGTAAAAATACATGGCAGTTTAACACGTAGGCTTTCGCGACAAATATCCATAATACAGGTTTTATGGGTTGGATCGCGTAAATATATGTGCCATTATGAGACCTTTGCCAGTAGCAAGATATAGTAATAGGCTCTTACCCTTTTATCTGGCACCAAAACTGACACCTTTATACAAGGGATCATGTTTGCAATAACCACAACACAAGCAGTCAAAATGCAAACAAAAAGAGACAACTCTGATAATGATATACACTGTCCTTGAAGCTGATTGGTGCACACCCGAGACGGCTTTTCTTAGAGCCTAGTCTCCACTGGTGTTGGACCAGATGACGCCAAAAGGCATACAACTCAAAAACAGCGCACTATCAGAGTATTGAGAGCTCGGGGTAAGAATTTACATTATGAGACCTCCTTTGCCAGTAGCAAGATATAGTAATAGGTTTTTACCCTTTTATCTGGCACCAAAACTGACACCTTTTTACAAGGGATCATGTTTGCATAAAGGTGTCAGTTTTGGTGCCAGATAAAAGGGTAAAAACCTATTACAATTTAAATGTGTCGTTAAACCCGCCACCACCCGACAGCCCACTAGTAAGGGTTGTCACGTAAACAGAACATGCCAATTCATCACTAGTACAGCACACCGGTGTGTGGTGTGTTGGAGAGCCAAGCCACAACATTTACCATCGGAGTACGGCGTTTCAGTAATTACAACTAGCTTCATCAGGCAAAAGCAAGGTTTGGGAGAAGTCCACCTGTTTAATTCCTTATATAGAGGCGTAGATGTGGTGACAACACTTGTGCACTCTTTGAGTGCAAACTGGGGGGGGATTAATGAATCAACATACATTATACATGCGCATTATGCTAGCCCATTGATCTTGTACTTAGTGTCCATTGTGTGTATTAAAATAGCCGTACAAATGGTAATTTGATTATTCTCTTCCATGCAGCACTAAGTCGGTAGCTATCCAAACGATTACAATTATTTTTATTTCTTTAAATTTCGATAGATTCTGGAATTAGTCTTGGCCAGTAGTAACAAGTTTTGCACAGAACTTCAACATTATCAAAATCAATTGAGTGTCCTTGTGGGCACGTGTGTTCTGCTACTGCTGACAGTTGTATTTGTGAGCATTTCATATTTCTGTGGTGTTCTTATAGTCTTGTGCTGATCATTCATCCTGTTTGCCCAACATAGCATTCCACAAGTGCAATTAATCCGGTACACACCTTCTGTTGATAGCTTCAGTAATAGAACAGCAAAGAAATATCCAATAGTCCTTTTCGTAGGTTTCCATATGCCTTCTGAATTTGCCTGGCTGATCAAAGTTTCGACCGCAGATGCCATTGGTCAGGGGTCTCTTTGTCCGTTCTCATGTGGGACTCTAGGCATGATGGCAGTTGGAATGCTTTCCCACAGACTTGGCAAGACATTTGTTTTCTCACTCTAGTGACTATGGGAGTGAGGTGGAGTCGAGACGGGCGCTGGTCAGCGTGGCGTTTCCCAGCAGGCGCCTTCGTTCCATGCGTGATCGCTGTGATAGCAATAACTTCGTTGCATGCAGGTGCGCCCTTTGCAGAAGGTGGCATTGTCTGCAACTCTGCCTCCTCACCACCAGGACTCGACAAGCTGCTGCTGCTGGAGCTGCTGGTGCCATCCATGGCAAAGGCAATTCTTTCAGCACCATGACTCGCAGCCGAGTAGCTCTGACACACCTTTAACACCGCATTGGCAAAATTGCCGTCATTCACCATGCCACGTGCGCCCCTTGAGTTCTTTCCGTGGGTTACTCCATATGCCTTCTGAGTTTGTAGGGCTGATCAAAGCTTTGATCGCAGATGTGGCAGCTTTGACCACCGGTCTTGTGCATTCTCATGTGGGACTCTAGGCACCATGCCAGTTGGAATGTTTTCCTGCAGACGTCGCAAGAGATTCGTTTTCTCACTCTAGTGACTCTATCGGATTCCAGTGGCTCTATCAGATTCAACACCGCATTGGCAAAACTGCCGTTATTCACCAAGCCTGGTGCACCCTTTATCATGTAATACTTTTCGTGGGTCTTCATATGCCTTTTGAATTTCCCTGGCTGATCAAAACTTCGTCCGCATATGCCGCACCATTGATCACGGGTCTCCTTGTGCGTTCTTACGTGGGATTCTAGGCACCATGCCAGTTGGAATTTTTTTCCCACAGACGTCACAAGAGATGAGTTTTTTCGCTCTTGTAACTCTACCGGATTGAGGTGGGGTCGAGACGGGTGCTGGTGAAGTGCCATCGATGGTAAAGGCAATTCTCCCAGCACCACCATGACTCGCAGCGGAGTTGCTCTCGCACATCTGATACAAAAGACAAAGGTCACGCGCATGACACCCGTGTCACGAGTGTATTCACAAAGGCATACTTAAGGTGACATAAGATTCATTACAACAGATTCATTATAACAGAACTCCTCAATAGTGCAGATCCTATCATCTACTATTTTACTCCTTATCCACCCAACTAAGTACTCTTTGGTTCTTTCAGTAAAGTCATGTAGGTAGGAAAAATAAAATAAAAAATAATATATCACGACCATAAATGACGTCACGCGATTTTGGACGATTTTTGACCCCCCCCCTCGTCACACGGCGTCACAAAAAGTCAGACCCCCCCCTCAAGTATGACGTCACAAAGCTCTGCCCCCCCCCAAAACCATATTTTCATTTTGAAAATAAAACATGCTTCAAATCGCTTTAAACTATTGTCATTGTATTTAATGTGGCGCTGCACTCTGATGTTGTAGGATAAAACATTTATTAAAAAGTCTATTTAACTAAATAGAACGTGTCGTCTATATTTATTTAAAGTTGCGCATTTTGACGTGACGTCACATTTCTCAAACCCCCCCTCCTCGTCACAAATGTCTGACCCCCCCTCCCCAGGTGTGTGACGTCATTTATGGACGGCCCCCATCGCCTTAAAACGCGAACTCGCGCTTGCAAACTGAAACCACGGAACTTTTTTCGTTCAGCAGCGCGATCCTCCGCGAGATGTAATGAGTCGGCCTCGCGCTGTGAGTGAGTGTGAGTGAGACAGCATCGTCCCCCACTCCTCCTGATGTCGAGGGTAAATGGGCGAGGTTTAAGCCTGTGACTCATGCAGCTGCAATGGCTGCTTTGTGTACGCGGTCCAGACCTCCCCAGAGACCCTGGCTGACAGAGGAGGTGTTCAGGATGGTTGAGAAAAAGCGACAGGCTCACTCTAATCGTCTACAGCATCCCACGTCAGAGAATGGGGAGGCTTACCGCAGCCTTCGCTCGGAGGTTCGGAGAGCCGTGAGGCGCTGCAAGGATGGGTGGTGATCGCGGGTTGCTGAGGAGATGGAGTCTGCCTCAATGGCCCGCGATCACAAATCCCTATTTAACTCCATTAAAAAAGTAACCTACAGCGCCACACCTATTACCATTGTAGGGGTAATCGTCACTCACCACTCCGTGGGCTGGTAGCTTCCCCTTATCGTCAATAGGGGGCGGAAGCGCTATCACGCCAGGGCTAATGTCCGTGGCCCAAAAAGGGACCAACGACAAACCATAGCAAACGGATCCTGGGACACATTCCCCGGGGCCCCGGGAGGGGGGAACCGGGGGATGATGTCACCTTCCAGAACGTTCTAGAAGGGAAGCGTGGCTAGGGCGGAGCAAGCCACGAACCATAAGCCGGACCTCTCAGAGGTCTGGCTCAGTCATCTGCAAGCTGAAGAACGAAGACCTGGGCTGAAGATAGGACTCTGGACCCCAAGCTCCGTTGTCCTTCTAAGGGCCAGAGCTCAGTGAGCCCAGTGGTCAGGACCCACGGACCGGGTACGGTCAGGTCAAATAGCCTCTCCTATGGTCCCAGCCGGAGGAAGGGTAACGGGGTACCCAGTGATAGGGCCCTATAATCCGGAGGCCATACCTCCCCAGGGATCGGATAAAGGGACCGATATACCCTTTGTGTTAGGGACTTGTAAGGAAGACAATAAATATCGTGTTGTCTCATCAGAAGTTTATTCGTCAATTTATACCCACTACATCATTAGGGGAACGAAGGGTGATCCAATCTCCGACCCCCAGCGACAGGTTTGCAGATTTGCTGAGCATTTCTGTGAGGTCCTGGGGGAGGGGGAATCCCTCAGCCTAGAAAACATCATGGGACAAAGTGGGGATGACCCTGCTGAGGATGCGGTGCCTCAAATATTGGAGGAGGAAGTCACCCTCTGTGAGTGGCTGGCTGAGGTACCATCCGTTGAGGAAGTACTGAGGGCGCTTCAGAGTCTGAGACCAGGAAAGGCACCGAGCAGAGATGATCTCCCAAGCGAAATGCTGAGGGAGGGTGGCGTTTGTGCGTAGACTGCCCTACATGACATCATAACAGCAGTCTGGGCCACTGGACGGGTTCCGCAGGATTGGAAGGATGCCCTGGCGGTCCCCCTCTTTAAGAAGGGGGACCGCACAGACTGTAACAACTACAGGGGCATCTAACTCCTCAGTGTGCCGGGAAAGGTCCTGGCAAGGATTATTCAACATCGCCTTGCTAGGTACGCTAAGGAGAGGCTTGCGGAGCCCCAATGCGGTTTCAGGAAAAGGCGGTCCTGCAAAAATGTAATATTTTCTGTCCGTCTGCTACAGCAGAGGTGGAGGGAATTCCAACTAGACCTACATCTCTGCTTTATTGACCTGGTTAAGGCCTATGATACCATCAGTAGGCCTGGACTCTGGGTTGTTCTTCGTGCTTTCAGAGTCCCTGACCCTCTGCTCACACTCATTAAGGACCTTCATGATGGTGAGCAGACCCGAGTAAAACTACATAGCCGGGAGTCAGAGCCATTCCCTGCGACAGGGATGTCCTCTGGCTCCAACATTATTTAACATCTATTTCGACCACATAGTTCGTGAAGCCGTCAGTAGCTGTACCAGAGGAATTTACGTCTGGTACAGATACAATGGGAGGCTGATCGATGCCCAGGTGCGGTCAAGGGATGTCTCCCTATTGGTCAACCACATTATGTATGCCGACGACCTGGTAATTGCTGCTCATTCAGAGGAGGAGTTGGAGGCGCTGCTGCTGAAACTGGAGTGTGCCACTAAGAGGTGGGGCCTTACCATCAGCCCCACCAAAACGAAGCACCTGCCTGGGTATGTTGTGCCATCGGGCACTCTACCCCCACAACTCCCAATCGGTGATGGGGCAGTTGGGGAGAGAGTGGAGAGTTTTCCATACCTGGGCAGTGTGCTCATGATCGGCTCCGGTTTAACAGCAGAGGTCTCACTCCGAATTAGTCGAGCAGCATTATCTTTTCATCGGTTGTGTAACATTGTGTGGAAGCTACCTGGTCTGTCGCTCCGCATGAAGCTTCGGTTCTTCTCGGCCACAGTCATTCCCTCCCTTCTCTACGCTTGCAAAACGTGGAACCCCCTAATGCAGCATCTTGACCGGTTAGAAACATTTAGGCTGGCCTGCCTACGATCAATCCTGGGTTTAACCAGGCTGGATTGTGTGAGGAACTCACAAATCCTCGAAAGATCTGGACAAAGTCCCATCGGTGAGCTCCTCCAGCAGGCAAGGCTGGGTTGGCTGGGCCATGTAGCCCGCATGCCCAATCACCGCATGCCCAAACAGCTTTTGTTCGGCCGGATCGAGGGAGCTAAACGGGCGTGGCACGGACTAGAGAAGAGATGGAGTGATGTGGTACAGGAGGATGTGGAGCTGAGTGGACTTGCCAATGACTGGTACCAGCGGTGTCAAGATCGGCCTCTGTGGAGGAGGCTCGTGAAGGACGCTACTGGGCAGTTGGAGGCAGTCGCCCTCCAACAACAACGGAGGGCGGAGGATCGACGCTCAGAAAAACGAGCAGACCGTCGGGTGGCTAAAGCTCAGCAAGTTGGCACAGTAGGGGGCACAGGTGGTGCATCAGCCAGTAATCTCAGTCATCTCAGTCAGTCGACCAGTGGCACCTGGGTCTGCCCCGTGACCTCCTGCCAGCCGGCGATCGACACTTCACGTAGCCTCAAGGTGCACATAGCCTGGCACAAGCGTCGTGGTGACGTCACCGCCACTTAGTGGCGAATGGCGGTTGTTGTTTTGAGACAGTAAGAGAGTGTGAAGTCGACTCAGCCTCAGATGAGTACCTGGTGCGGTGTGTCGTAAACATCGCTACTGGGGGAGACAAAGGCCGCCATGGAGGAGAATCCTAAAATAATAAAAAGCTTTGATTATAATAAAAGCTTTTTATTATTATTATAATAAAAGCTTTGATTATAATATTATGATATTATAATAAAAGCTATACTAAAAGCTTTTTAAATTAAAAATACAAAATTTTTTGAAATAATGAAAGCTTGTATTATTTAAAATGTATTATTTAATTTTTAAATTGGCAGAATCTACATGCCATATTCTTGGTTCTTCAGGTAAAGTCACGTCGATTTGAAAATAAAAATAATTAAATTAAATTGAAAAATATAAATTATAATATTTAAACTAATAAAAGCTTTTATTATTTTCAATTTATTATTTTCAATTTATTATTTTAATTTTATTAACAGGTCCCTGCAGGGTGGGCTGGTAGGACAAGTCTCTGCGCTGTCTATTGCTGATTTTACACCCAACAGCACGAGATTTCACTTCGTTAAAGTATTGAAAGGGGACGGACGGACGGACACATTAATCTATTGCAGGCTGGTACACTCAGTTTAAAACTTCGTTCCTACCAGTATTACACTTCATTAAAGTATTGAAAGGGGACGGACGGACGGACACATTAATCTATTGTAGGCTGGTACACTCAGTTTACAACTTTGTTCCTACCAGTATTACACTTCGTTAAAGTATTGAAAGGGGACGGACGGACGGACACATTAATCTATTGTAGGCTGGTACACTCAGTTTACAACTTCGTTCCTACCAGTATTATGACTTTACCGAAGGAAGCAATAATCTGGCGTGTAGATGCTGCCATCTGCTGGCCACCATTGTTGGGTGTAGATTGTGACAAAACTTTCGTGACTTCAGGAATTCATATTCTTGGTTCTTTCGGTAAAGTCACGTCCATAGAAAATAAAAAAATATCAAATCAAATAAAAATGTGAAATTTTAAATAATAAAAGCAAAAAACCCACATTCATATTCTTGGTTCTTTCGGTAAAGTCGCGGAGATAAAAAAAAATACAATTTTAAAATAATCAATTGAATAAAAGCTTTTAATATTATTTAAGCTTTTGTTATATTCAATTTATTATTTTAATTTTTAAATTGGCAGAATCTACACGCCACGTTGGTGGCCGGCAGGTGGCAACATCTACACGCCGAATTCTTGTTTTTTTCGTTAAAGTCACGTAGATTTTAAAATAAAAAATAATATAATTTAATTAAAAATACAAATAATAAATTGAAAATAATAAAAGCTTTCATAATTTGCATTTTTTTATTTTTTAATTATTTTCTATCTACGTGACTTTACCGAAAGAACCAAGAATCTGGCGTGTAGATGCTGCCATCTGATGGCCACCAACGTTGGCAGGTGGCAGCATCTACACGCCAGATTCTTGGTTCTTTGGGTAAAATATAAATAATAAAGAAAAGAAAAAATAATAATTCATGATTTAGTATTTTTTTAATTTAATTATATTTTTTTCATTTTCAAATCTACGTTACTTTACCGAAAGAACCAAGAATATGGCGTGTAGATTCTGCCAATTTAAAAAAAAATTAAAATAATAAATTGAAAATAATAAAAGCTTTCATTATTTTCCATTTATCTTTTGTATTTTTTTAATTTTATTATTTTTATTTTCAACCTACATAGCTTTACCGAAAGAACCGAGAATATGAATCTGGATTTTTGATGATTATTTTCAATCTATTTTAATTTTTAAATTGGCAGCATCTACACGCCATATTCTTGGTTCTATCGGTAAAGTCACGTCGATAGAAAAAAAATCAAATCAAATAAAAAGTGTGAAATTGAAAATAATAAAAGCAAAAACCACATTCATATTCTTGGTTCTTTCGGTAAAGTAACAGAGATTAAAAAAAAATGAAACAAAATTTTGATTTTAAAAGAATAAATTGAAAATAATAAAAGCTTTTATTATTTTCCATTCATTTTTTTGTATTTTTAAATTGGCAGAATCTACACGCTATATCCTTAGTTCTTTGAGTGAAGTCACGTAGATAGAAAATATAAATAATAAAAGAAAAGTAAACATCTAAATAATATTTTTAAAAAATATATTTTATTGTTTCCCTTCTACGTGACTTTACTGAAAGAACCAATAATATGAATCACTGCAGTCACGAAAGCTTTAAATCAAAATATAATAATAACAATTCATGATTTTCATTTAATTATTTTCTTTTTATTTTCAAATCTACGTGAGTTTACCCAAAGAACCAAGAATATGGCGTGTAGATTATGCCAATTGAAAAATTACAAATAAAAGTAATTTTATTATTTCCGATTGTTTTTATTAAATTTATTTCATTATTTTTAAATCTACGTGACTTTACCGAAAGAACCAAGAATATGAATCTGGATTTTTGCTTATTATTTTCAATTTATTATTTTAATTTTTCAATTAGCAGAATCTACACGCCACGTTGGTGGCCGGCAGATGGCAGCATCTACACGCCATATTCTTGGTTCTTTCGGTAAAGTCACGTAGAATGAGAATACAGTAATAAATTGATAAAATAAAATAACACAATAAAATTCTCACGACGTTTCGGCCACAACACAAGCGGCCTTCATCAGGTGAAGGGACGAGACTGTCTGGAGGACAGCGCTGGAGCGAACAAAGCCAAGCTCAGATCGAGACCTTTAAGCTGTGTGAGAAGACACAAAGCGCCTTGACAAAGGAATTAGCATTGAATTTAGCATTGAAATGGCTGAGTGATTAGCTTGTGACTGGTCACAGAAATGGCTATGTTAAAGTCAAAGCATACACATTCACAGAGGCACTGTGAAAATATTACGCAGCACGAGTTGTAGGATTAGGGCAATTATGGTGACACACGTGACCCCCTCTACACAAGAAACAGCTAAGATTCATATTCTTGGTTCTTTCGGGAAAGTCACGTCGAAGGGAAACAATAAAATAATACAAATATAAAACAATAAAATTCTCACGACCTTTTGACTGCAACACAAGCAATCATCATCAGGTGTGAAAACCACAACAAGAAAATTTGAAAGAACCATGAATATGAATCTCTGCAGTCACTAAAGCTTTAAATCAAAATTTAACAGCTGAGAGTCAATGCTGGGATGTTGTGCGATTGGTGCAAGCGACCCATCATTGTGTTTTGATGTTGAGCTGTTAAAATTGCACTGTTGTGAGGTGAGGTCAAGGCCTATGACTGCTTCCAGCGGTGTCAAGATCAGCATTTTGAAGAGGCTCGCGGAAGATGATACTGGGCACTGGGGTGCAGTCTCCCTCCATGAACAACAGAGGGCAGAGGAGCGACGCTCACAACAATTATTGGCGGAGCGCCGGGCGTATAAAAGACAAAGTTGGAAGAAAGTTTATCTCGGGGAGTTAACCCACAACACCTGGGTCTGTCCCGCGTGTTCACACGATAACGCGTTTTCACTACGTTGATATTTATAAGGGCACGGGGTGACCAATAAAGTATGAATTGGTCTGTAATAAGCTCGGCCCTGATAAGGGGTTGACAGATATGAAATAATCGAGCAGACAGACACGGGCCTGACTTCATCCACAGATGCCTTGTTGAGTCTCTAATTTTTAGGATTCTGCTTGGGACGTCTTGCCAATTCCTCACCAAATAATGTGTACGTGTGAGTAACCAGACCTACCTGAGATCTCACGCCTCGTAGAGAGCCAAAATAAATATCGTACGTTTATAGATTGCTCGGTAACCTCCGTTCCATGCTGCCATCGACTGGCCAAGAATGTGGCCTGTAGATGCTGCCATCTGCTGGCCACTGATGTAGATGGCAGCATGGAAGGTGGTGAATTGCGGTCGTTGAGATGAGTTTTGATTGGTGAGATGAGTGAGGTTGGTGCTGTGGATGAGATGGGTGCAGTCAGTCTGGTGACTGTGTGGTTGGTGTGGTGAATGTAGTGGGTGGTGTGGTGAATGTAGTGGTTGGTGTGGTGAATGTAGTGGTTGGTGTGGTGAATGTAGTGGTTGGTGTGGTGAATGTAGTGGTTGGTTTGGTGAATGTAGTGGGTGGTGTGGTGAACGTAGTGGGTGGTGTGGTGAATGTAGTGGTTGGTGTGGTGAATGTAGTGGTTGGTTTGGTGAATGTAGTGGTTGGTGTGGTGAATGTAGTGGGTGAGATGAGTGTAGTAGGTGTGATGAGTGCCATTTGTGCGGTTAGTGGAGTTGGTGTTTGGTGAGTGAGGTGAGTGTGGTGTGATTGGTGAGGTGTAATTGGTGAGGTTAGGTTGGTGAGGTGTAATTGGGGTGGTGAGGTGGGTGAGGTGTAATTGGTGAGGTAAAGTTGGTGAGTGTATCAGTGAGCACCTGGAGGATTCTCCTCCACGGTCGCCTTTGTCTCCCCCAGTAGCGATGTTCACTCCACACCGCACCAGGAACTCATCTGAGGCTGTCGACCTCACACTCTCTCACTGTCTCACAACAACAACAACCGCCATTCGCCACTAAGTGGCGGTGACGTCACCACGACGCTTGTGCCAGGCCATGTGCACCTTGAGGCCACGTGAAGTGTCGAACGCCCGCTGGCAGGAGGTCACGGGGCAGACCCAGGTGGTGCCACGGGTCGACTGACTGAGATGACTGAGATGACTGGCTGATGCACCACCTGTGCCCCCTGCTCACACTCACGCACGCGCACTCACTCACAAGCGCGAGTTCGCGTTTTCAGGCGATATAAAATAATTTATATTTCATGCCAGTTGGTTCTGAAGGGCGGCTGTTTGTAATTTGGGCGTTCGTAAGTCGAGGACTGTCTGTAAATAAAGATTCCGATTGTGGGGCTTTCACCGTGGGATGAGCTTGGCCCGATCCGCGGGGGCGTGGCTTGCACGACAGTGGGCGGGGCATAGCCGCGACGGGCGTGGCTTATCCAGGAAGTGGAGACCGCGAACGCCGGACTGCAAGCCAGAGGGAAGCGCGCTCCTTTTAAAGTTAACAACAACATTGTTAAATGTAAGTAGCGCCTCTCTACTTTATTATTGTTTTATTTGTTTAATACATTACTTGTGGTGCCGTGAGTCGAGTGAAATGAGTCAATAACCTTGCTAGACATGGCTAAGCTTTTAATAAGGGGCGCCGCGGTGTCGAGATGTTAACTACCTCGCTAGGCCTACAGCAGCGTGGAGGTTCCATCCAGACCCTGACGCCTGCTCTGTATTTGTTTATTTTTTTCCCCTGTGGTCGCGTAGATTCTTCTCCTGGTCCTTCGGTTTTCCCCTCCACATTTAGAAACGTGAGTTTAGAGTACTTGACTGCTATAAATGTCCACATGATAAGCCACTTTCGTTGAGCTATCATTTGTGTCCAGGTCGCTTCTGATAAGAGTTATATAGCTCAGTGGGCCTTACCTGGTTAAATAGAAATAGTTTATAGTTTAGTTTATAGTTCATAAGAACTCGTGACAAGGGTCAGTGTCTACTTCAAATATTGTTCAGGCTCTGGAGACCTCCAAAGTTATTTGTGATGTTATACATTTGGTTCGTTTTGAGCATAATCGCGACCTTGTATAATTGACGTGATACACACGCTGAATATACGCACACAAACATCGTGTACACGTGTGTCGTGCCCTCTATTGTCCACATAGACGGCTTGTGCTGACGAGAGAACGGTCTTAATGTACAATGTCGTGACATGTATCAGCCCTTTGTCGATCCAGCGTTTTGATAGAGGCCTCCCCCACACCATGCCGTTCGTGGGAGTTGTTTAACCATACTTCACCATGCCGGTCAATGCGGGTTTGGTGAAGTGAGGAGGCCCAGAAACTTGTATATGCAGATACGAGTTTGCCTGTGCTTGCATCTGCAGAATTACATTCTCACACATCTTCAAGTGTAGTTTAATACTTCTAAAAATGCATTTATTCTTGAGGATTCCATAAAGTACTGTGGTAAAAAGAAAACAACTTGATTTGAATAAATTTCGATTTAAAGCTTTCGTGACTGCAGAGATTCATCTTCTTGGTTCTTTCGGTAAAGTCACGTAGAAGGGAAATAATAAAATAAAACATAATAAAATTAAATTCTCACGACGTTTCGGCCACAACACAAGCAGCCGTCCTCAGGTGAAGAAACAGAACTGTCGGAAAGACAGCGCTCCAATGAACACTGCTAAGCTTGGCAGCGTATATTAAGCTGGGTGGGAGGAGCAGAGCGCCTTGCCAAAAGAGTTTACATATCAACAGAATAATTTAGCATTGAAGTAGCTGTGTTAATGTGATAGATTAGCAGGATGTTAAAGTCAGAAATTAGCATGTAACTGGGAGATTAGCATGATGTTAATGTGAGGAATTAGCATGTAACTGGTCACGGAAGTAGCTATGTTAAAGTCAGAGTTTACATATCAACAGAGGCATTTAGTATATTGACGCTAAAGAACTGCAACTACCCAACTATCATACAATAAACCGATGTGAAAGAACTAAATATAAACTACATCAATATAATCAATGTACTCAATATATTCTCCACTAAGCTGAGCTACTAACAATAAGTTATTATACATTACACTTCTATGTCGCAAAAAATATTATAATATGCCTCCAAATAATATTTTTTATTATAAACTGGCATAGACAGACCACAACATTGAATTATACACTGAGTTACTATACACTACCCTATACGTTAGATTATAATAATATTAGACTTGTAATATTACACTATGTATTATTTTACCAACCCTACTGTATACCACACTGCTGTAGATTCACTATACAATTACGATACTATATATCACCAAATAAATTATATTAAACATTACACTGAGTACTTTGTTGAACAGGGAATGCTTTGAGCTTGTGGGTTGAATCCATCTGTGTGGAGTTGTGTTATTTCCCAATATGCAAGGTGGGGTCTCTCTGGGTTCCACTCACACAAACATCTCAATGCAATGGGACCTTTTTGAAAATGCAGTACTTAGACTCAATGAAGCTTTCCTGGGTAACTAGTTAACATTGTAATTTTAGCATGAGAGATAATGACGTTCACTTATAAGTGCCATTAATAGTACTATACTGTACTTTTAATGAAGACTATTTTACGTAGTTTTTTGTAAAAAAGTGTCCATTCTCAAAACTTTTTGACGGGCCCTCGTACAGAAATGATATTACAATCTTATATGGAGATTGCGAGTCAGAGTGTTGTGAATAGTGGAGTGAACGTGTGGTGCCATCATTATATTGTTGGTGTGTATATACAGAAAGGCCTATTGGGTGGGTAACATTAGGAAATTGGAGGTAGTTAGTCATTGTTGTTTAGAAGCAAAATATTACTTGGGTGGATAAGAGGGTAAAATCGTACATGATAGGAACTGCAATATTGTGGAGTTCTGGTATAATTAGTTGCAGTATATATGAATCTTATGTCACCTTAAGTATGCCTTTGTGAGTACACTCGTGACACGGGTGTCATGCGCGTGACCTTTGTCTTTTGTTTCAGATGTGTGAGAGCAATTCGGCGGCGAGTCATGGTGGTGCTGGGAGAATTGCCTTTACCAGCGATGGCACTTCACCAGCACCCGTCTCAACCCTACCTCAATCCGGTAGAGTTACGAGAGCTAAAAAACTAATCTCTTGTGACGTCTGTGGGAAAAAATTCCAGCTGGCATGGTGCCTAGAAGCCCACGTAAGAACGCATAAGGAGACCCGTGAGCAATGGTGCGGCATATGTGGACAAAGGTTTGATCAGCCAGGAAAATTCAAAAGGCATTTGAAGAGCCACGAAAAGGATTATATGATCAAGGGTGCACCAGGCTTGGTGAATAACAGCAGTTTTGCCAATGCGGTGTTGAATCCACCGTCGCCCTATGAGATGTGCTCAGTCTGCGGATTTTTAAGTCCTATTGAAATCCTGAAAACTCATGAAAGTCTTCACGCACAGTTCATATACAGACCGAAGCCTGAACATGATTACACTTCGACAAAAGATAGCGGCGTTAAGATAAATGACATGAAATCCAATTTTCTTGAATGCTTTGGCCTAGTTCCACATCAACAAACTGCTTCACCAGTCAGTGAGAATAAACCATACGCTGCTCTCGATCCTATTACGAGCATGAAAGTGTTGATGGCCTTGCAGCAGAAGAAGAAGGAAAAGCGAAGTAGACCTAAGTCCATTAAAAGAAAAAAGACCACCACCAGCGTCACCAATTGCAGCAGTAGCAACAGCCAGAATTCGGACATCAAGAGGATGGACTGCACGGAAGCAGGAGGCTGCGTGGAGCAGAGCATCCCCAAGGTGGATGAACCCAACCTGGCACCTTTAGGTACGTCCTAGTAATGCACACACTACATTTCATTTGGATGTAATTCATAATTTCACAAATTAGTTAATGTACGCATATGTTGACCATATCTGTATGCCTGCGCTGAGGAGTCTAGAGATCTGATGTGGTGCTGCTCGGATGTTGGGTTAAACCGTGAAACTCTGGGTTTCAGTCACCGAGCCATGATTAAACTGGCTTCTCATTGATGGTCTTATCCAGTTACCAAACTTCTTCCAGCAAACACTTCTGATGTCGCGTGATATTTTTCAGGAAATCAGTATCTTGCTTTTCTACTATTTGTACGTATTTTGAACTTCTTTCGTACCATACGTAGCCAACCGTGCTAATCGGAGGTATTTGTTGCTGGCCATTTGGCATTTTGGGCCTTTGGGCCTGTGGTCAGCAACCGTGATTGATAAAACGTCCCATATACATAGTAATGCTATGGCATCCACTGCATGGTGATAAATAAATTATGTATTAGCACGTGCGTGTGCTCAACGGTGGATGTCTTGTGTTCCAGAGGAAAAGCCCTTCCCGTGCAGTGACTGCTCGTACGGAGCAACGCAGAAGTCGAAGCTCAAGAGACACGTCCTGAGCGTTCACCACGTGCCCTTCGATAGCGCGCTGGACTCCGACTGCCCCAAGAAGAGAAGGCGGCTGGCTGGGTGCCGAGACCACGGCTCAACTCTGGATTTGGAGCGCGCACGATGCTCACGGAGAACTCCCTGATGATTTATTTCATCCTGAGGCTGAGGTACCACGTGTGGGGCGATGAATGCAAGGTTTTGTGCAGCGGACATTTCCATGATGAAATTTCGTTACGTTCACTGCTGCGAGGTTACATCTATTGCCGTATATTTTTAGTCAATTGCTGTATTTTCTGGTATACAATATATTTAATAAATTGTCCTAATTTCATAACAAAGGTTTTTGGGTTAGATCGTGTAAATATAAATGTGTCATAACCTTACACTACCTGACACAGCCAATTAGTAAGGAATTTGTCACGTAAACAAAACTCCACTTAGTTACTACTTCAGCCCACCGGTGTTTTGGAGAGTAAATCCACAAGATGAGTACGACGTTTCACTGGTAATTACATCCAGCATCATCAGGCGATTTGCCAGAATAGTGAAGCCATCCCCCTGCTTCCGGTCTTAAATAGAGAAAGGCGATGTCATCACTGAACCCATCAGGTGCAGAAATCAGAGGCGGGGAGGGGGATTGAAATTATATAATTGATTAGTAATCATTTAATTAGTATGTTTCCTCTATAAGTAATGATAAATGAGAGATGTCTTCTTCCTCCACGCGTTTGTTCCACTCACGTGGGGTCCACCGTCCTTGCCACCTTCTCCACACCGCCCCGTCCCGCGCCATCTCTCCCTCCGCTCCTCGGGCCACCACGTTCGACCGCATCACCACATCGCCTAACGTCTTCTTCTTCTGCCTTCATCTCCTCATCTTACAATCACAATAACTTAATAATACGCTTCCAGGCCGCACTAAGCCTGTAGCTGTCAGAGAGGTTAAAATAATACAAATTTTCTCAGTTTCAATGGATTCTCGAATTAGTCTTGGCCAGTAATAATGAGTTTTACACAACACTTCATCGTTATCAAAATACATTAGGTGTCCTTGTTGGCAAACATGTTCTGCAACTTCCAACAGTTATGTTTGAGGGTGTTTAATATTTATTTGGTGTTCTTTTAGTCTTACGCTAATGTTACGTCTCCTCTGTCCAATATAACATCTGCCACATAAGCCATTAATCCGATACACACCATCCGTTGACAACTTAGGCAATTCATCTTAAGTACAAATTACTATATTTTGAATTTTGTGTACCATGCCAAATCTTACTTAGATGTTTAGCTTTTTGCTTTTCCAAAACTCGAGCTAATTTCTCAATTACTCCCACGATATATGGTATTTTAATTGTTTAATAACCTGATTCAGCAGTATTGCTGTTCGATCTTGGTTTAGCATTCATTGCTGTTAATTTGAGCATTATTGTAGACATTCAATCGTAGCGTTTCTTTGACATGTTCAATCTCTCTCCCCAGACATTCACCATCTGACACTGTTTTAGCCAGATGTATGAGCATCTTGATGAGAGAGGTTTTCTGTACGGGGTGATGATGCGAATCTGCATTCAGATAGGCATCAGTATGCGTTCCCTTTTGGTAAACGCTGTGTGTGTTATTTTACCATTTAGGCCTCGTCCGATAAATCACCTCTCCTAAGGAAATAAGTATTTAGAGGCCACACGGGACCGGGGGGGGGGGGGGGGGGGAGTTTATCGTTGTGTCTGTTGCTGCGAGCAGATAGCGCGCAATGGAGAGCTTGCTCAGAGCGGAGCTGGGCACGTACTCGGCGAGGACGCTGGGCGCTTCGGCCGGTGGAGGCTGCATCAGCACCGGGCAGAGCTACGAGACGGGGCGCGGACACGTGTTCACCAAGATCAACGCCAAGAGCGGGGCACCCTCCTCTACGCCTCCTCTACGCCTCCTCACCACCTCACCTCCTCTACCCTTCTCCTCGCCTCCTCTACGCCTCCTCACCACGCCACCTCACCACGCCACCTCAACTCCTCACCACGCCACCTCACCTCCTCACCACGCCACCTCACCTCCTCACCACGCCACCTCACCTCCTCACCACGCCACCTCAACACCTCACCACCTCACCTCCTCTACCCTCCTCTTCGCCTCCTCTACACCACCCTGCATCCTTGCCTCAACCTTCATTCATTCAGCCCTGTCATTAATGTATCACTTTTTTTTTAGCTGCGACTACTAGCTAATTTGTCAGTTTCTCCCACGATATATGGTATTTTAATTGTTTAATAACCTGATTCAGCAGTATTGCTGTTTGATCTTGGTTTAGCATTCACTGCTCTGTTAATTTGAGCATTTTTGTAGACATTCAATCGTAACGTTTCTTTGACATGTTTAATCTCTCTCCTCAGACTTTGACCATCTGACACTGTTTTAGCCAGATGTATGAGCATCTTGTTGAGAAAGGATTTCTGTGCGGGGTGATGATGCCAATCTGCATTCAAATAGGCATCAGTATGTGTTCCCTTTCGGTAAACGCTGTGTGTGTTACTTTACCATTTAGGCCTCGTCCGAGCAAAATATCCAGGAAAGGGAGTGTGTTATTCACCTCCATTTCCATGGTGAACTGGATGGCCGTTTTTTGTGAATTGAGATGATTTAGACATTCATTCATTAAGTGTATCCTTACCATGTCGCCAGACAACCAAAGTGTCATCTACATATCTACACAAAAAAGTGGGTTTATATGTACTTGAAGCAAGTGCTCTTGCAACCCGGGGGTTGAGGACCCCTGTGTTAGAGGCCACACGGGACGGGGGGGGGGGGGGGGGGAGTTTAACGTTGTGTTTGTCGCTGCGAGCAGACAGCGTGCAATGGAGAGCTTGCTCAGAGCGGAGCTGTGCACGGACTCGGCGAGGCCGCTGGGCGCTGCGGCCGGGCAGAGCTACAAGACGGGGCGCGGACACGTGTTCACCAAGATCAACGCCAAGAGCGGGGCACCCTCCTCTACGCCTCCTCACCACCTCACCTCCTCTACCCTCCTCTTCGCCTCCTCTACACCACCTTGCATCCTCGCCTCAACCTTCATTCAGTCAGCCCTGTATCACTTTTTTTCGCTGCGACTACTAGCACCACCGTGGTGAATGTTGCAGTGAACTTCCCCTCGTTGATTCCCCCCTCCACCCACCTTAAGGGACTCGGTCTACCAGACACTTTGACCGCTTCGTCTCATCCACTCCGCGTTCAACCACCGCGCCTCACTGCAGTTCACAACAACGCACTCAACTAAACAACTCGGTCACCCACTCATCCAGTCACTAACTCAATCACCCTATCACACACTCATCCAGTCACCCACGCATCCAGTCGCCCACGCAATCACCCTATCATCCAGTCACCCACTCAATCACCCTATCACACTCATCTCGTCACTAATTCAATCACACACTCAGCTAGTCACTCAGTAAATCATCCTATCACTCACTCATCCAATCACCCACTCATTCAGTCACCCATTCATCCAGTCACCCACTCATCCAGTCACCCATTCATCCAGTCACCCACTCATCCAGTCACCCACTCATCCAGTCACCCATTCAATCACGCACTCATCCACTCACCCACTCATTCAGTCACCCACTCATCCAGTCAACCACACAATCATCCTATCACCTACGCATCCTCTCACCCACTCATCCTCTCACCCACTCATCCAGTCACCCACTCATCCAGTCACCCACTCATCCAGTCACCCACTCATCCAGTCACTCACGCATCTGATCACTGACTCAATCACCCTATCACACACTCCTCAACTCTTTTACTCAAACACTCACCCATTTACTCACCCACCCGCTCACCACTATGCAGGTCACCTCACTCTTCTTTTCAGCTTTATCAGTTTGCACTGCTCCACTCTGGAATCCACACCCGGTCTTCCTGTTTTCCAAAACTCTTGCAACAATAAACTTGATCAATTTAAGAAACGCGTTTCTTTGATCTTAATTATCTAATTACTCATTGGACAGTTATGTATTATTATTTTTTATTGTTGCTGGCCGCTTGGCGTTTTGTATTGTGTGGGGTTTGCATCGCTGTCAACCCCTCATCAGTGCCTACCTTATTACAGAACAATTCAGACCTTGTTGGTCACCCCGTGCCCCTTATAAGTCCCATGACAAGGGAGAAACACACAAATAAACTTAACAAAAATGTTGCCCGTATTGAAACGGCCGTCTGCCGTATGGACCTGACAACTCACTTTCCCCCAACAGAATACGGGTAAACCGTGTGGGTTGGCGGCTATGGGTTTTGTTGTGTTTGCAAGTCCAAGTTATAGGACTGCACCCTGGGTTGTGCGTGGTTCTCATTGGTGGGAGATTCCCTTCGCTGTGTTGCACGCCAGTGGCTGGGGGCTGCCTGGGGCCAGTGACGTGTGAGCCGGTCCCAATGTGCACCGGCAAACATTTACCGCCAGGTGGCCCCAGTGTTCATTGCCCGTCCACACGTGGATACCTGAAGCCCATGTCAATCCACTGCTGGATGAGTCCCGCAATGAAGATACAATCAGTACATCCACTTTGCTTTTGGACACCACCTGTTCCATTGGCGGCCGAATGCGAATCTAAATGTGCATACGTTAGAGACTGGTTAATGCGCATAGAAATCAAACCAATTGACCTACGACCTTTACCCCATCAACTTTTGTAGAATTTTAGATGTGCATTACAGCTACTTTAGCCGGATGGTTGTGGTGGCTATGTATGCCTGTAATCCACGACTACGTGGAGGTGAGGGTTGGTGAATCACAACAATGTTGCGACAACTCCCACCCCTTGGTCGTCAAGGAGGTAGAGAAGGCGGTGTCGAATAATGTGGACTCCGCCTGTTCCATGTGTAGATTTGTGATAGAGCGTTGGCCCCTCATTTGCTTGGATTTCTCCAGATGCTCCGATTTCCTCCCACATGTAAACACTCATTAATCTTGATTTGAAGCTGTCGTGACTGCAGGAATCCTTACTCTTTGGTTCTTTCGGTAAAGTCACGTAAGTAGAAAAAACTAATAAAAAATAATCATCGATTGCTTGTGTGGCGATCGAAACGTCGTGATCCATTATTATTTGTTCTACCTACGCGACTTTACCTAAACAACCAAAGAGTACAAACTCTCATTAATTGTCCGATAACATCTTTATATAAAGAGGACCACAGAGCATGGGCAGGAGTGGTGGGGGGGGATTTGTTGCCAGCTGCTCACCATTTGACTGCCGCCTTCCCTCGTCTGTAGTTCCTCGCGCCAAAGTGAAGGAATTCTGTGTGCCAGTTACAATTATCACTTGAATGTAACTTGATGTTTCAATGTAAACAGCCACTGAGATTTAATCCTGAAAATCTTTATTTTTCACATGCAGTGAAACAATGTTGTTAGTAGGCTTGTTTCCCTGGGAAAGCCTCACTGAGTCTCAAGACTCTTTTTCAGGAGGGGCCTGCCAACTTTTCGCATGAGTAATTTGGATGTTTGGCTAGTACCAGTTACATTGTATGTTGTTGTTGTTTTGCCATGGGAGTAAACCCATGCAGAGAAAGGGACCAGAATGAGGAAAGCGAAGCCAGGCAGTCCTTCAGAAGATGTCATGTACGGGCGTGACCACTGCACCACCCTGCCGCCCAAACAAAAGTAATTTAAATAATGTACAATACTGGCAAATAAACCCTATTAGTATCAACTGAATTTCTGGCCAATATGGCACGTGTATAGCTGCATCGGTGTTTCTAAAAGTCGTGTTCACATTGCCTGAAATTAATAATATAAAGAACAGGTTTACCAACTCTGGTTTCATTTGGATTACCAGTTGTCATTATGTGTGTCACAGGTAATATGGAAGGAAAATATTACGCAGCACGAGTTATAGGATTAGGGCAATTATGGTGACACACGTGACCCCCTCTACACAAGAAACAGCTAAGATTCATAATCTTGATTCTTTCGGGAAAGTCACGTCGAAGGGAAACAATAAAATAATACAAATATAAAACAATAAAATTCTCGCGACCTTTTGACTGCAACACAAGCAATCATCATCAGGTGTGAAAACCACAACAAGAAAATTTGAAAGAACCAAGAATATGAATCTCTGCAGTCACTAAAGCTTTAAATCAAAATGTAACAGCTGAGAGTCAATGCTGGGATGTTGTGCGATTGGTGCAAGCGACCCATCATTGTGTTTTGATGTTGAGCTGTTAAAATTGCACTGTTGTGAGGTGAGGTCAAGGCCGTTGACTGCTTCCAGCGGTGTCAAGATCAGCATTTTGAAGAGGCACGCGGAGGATGATACTGGGCACTGGGGTGCAGTCTCCCTCCATGAACAACAGAGGGCAGAGGAGCGACGCTCACAACAATTATTGGCGGAGCGCCGGGCGTATAAAACACAAAGTTGGAAGAAAGTTTATCTCGGGGAGTTAACCCACAACACCTGGGTCTGTCCCGCGTGTTCACACGATAACGCGTTTTCACTACAACGCGTTTTCTCCGTCACAACGCGCTTTCTGAGCGGACTACTTTCTTGAGCTGCGCGGTTGAGCGAGATGAGACGGTAACGCGGCGGCGGCGGCGTCCCCTCAAGTTATTGGGACCCCCATCTTACCGTGCGTGGACATTATTATTTACGGGAGGAAAATAGTTTCCGCTTAACGCGGCACTTTTCAGGAACGCATCTACCGCGTTAAACGAGGACTCGCCGCGTACAGGTGCCGCGCACGCTGTATCGACCCTGGAGAAATCCGAAGCGCTATGAAGCTCTTGTTCACAGACGTCCAGTAAGGGGCGGGTGGTGTTGGTGGTGTGGGCGTCACCACGTGACACACAGCTTGTCCGTGGAGTCGATCGTGAGGGTGCCGACGTCGCCTAGGCAACGCCGCCCCCCCTCTGGCTCTGCTGCTGCTGCTGCCTCGCTCTGTGCACGCGAGGCGCCAATCCGTGACGCAGGCACTGTACGCGTTGCGTCACCGTTCACCGTGGGAGGGGCGGGGCCTCAGCTACGCACGTCGTGTACAGTGGCACATTAATATTGACACTTTTACTCGTGTTTATGTGCCTCGTTATTAAAGGTGAGTTTAATAATAATCATGCTGCTGCTACACAATGTGTGCATTGATATATACGTACAGTTTATGTGTTTAAACGCGATTGTAGTTTATGGGCCCTTGAGGGATTTTTCGCCTCGTGTGAGGTTTTTATGCGCAACCTTAATTATTGCGCTTTTGTTAATCGTTAACATTTGGTCAGGAATAATGCACTTAAGATAAATGTTCTGGCGACGATATTTTGCAAAACAGACGATGGCAAAATTTCGATTTAAAGCTTTCGTGACTGCAAGGATTCATCTTCTTTGGTTATTTCGGTAAAGTCACGTAGAATGAGAATAAAATAATAAATTGATAAAATAAAATAACAATAATATTCTCACGACGTTTCGGCCACAACACAAGCGGCCTTCATCAGGTGAAGGGGACGAGACTGTCTGATCAAGGCCACTTGTGTTGTGGCCGAAACGTCGTGAGAATATTATTATTTTATTTTATCAATTTATTATTTTATCTTGTTCTACGTGACTTTACCGAAATAACCAAAGAAGATGGCAAAATTGTGTATATATAGTGCGATATGTGCCACTGAAACGGCAAGAAGTCAATAACAATGACTCGTGTTGAGTGTTTAATATGCAAGCAATGAGCCCGCCACAGGTTCGTTAATGTTATAATGGAAGCAGTGAAATTAATTAAAATCTTTTGCTCTGCCAATTTCATTTTAAATTACGACTCTTCAATGAGCTTTGGTTGTAGTAAGCAATATTTGAATTTGTTTAAACGACCTGTTTTCTCTTACAACGTTTTATATTCCTAAGCATTAAATGTGTACTAAAGATTCAGACTAATTGTAAATCTAATGGGACCACTTTAATCGATGTCCGTTAATATATGTAGGCGTGGTAAGGTTTCGAGACGCACTCGGCGATGCGTGAAACGCAGTCCGTGTCCTTCCTCATCCATTTGTCTTCATTCCAACGTCAACTTTGTTCTGCCGGTCTCTCTCATTAAGGCCACATGGCCACACTGTATCTCTTAGTTCTTGCAAGCTAAGCTGGAGTCAGTCTCTCTCATTAAGGCCACATGGCCACACTGTGTCTCTTAGTTCTTGCAAGCTAAGCTGGAGTGAGTCTCTCTCATTAAGGCCACATGGCCACACTGTCTCTTAGTTCTTGCAAGCTAAGCTGGAGTCAGTCGCTCTCATTAAGGCCACATGGCCACACTGTGTCTCTTAGTTCTTGCAAGCTAAGCTGGAGTCAGTCTCTCTCATTAAGGCCACATGGCCACACTGTGTCTCTTAGTTCTGGCAAGCTAAGCTGGAGTCAGTCTCTCTCATTAAGGCCACATGGCCACACTGTGTCTCTTAGTTCTTGCAAGCTAAGCTTGAGTCAGTCTCTCTCATTAAGGCGACATGGCCACACTGTGTCTCTTAGTTCTTGCAAGCTAAGCTGGAGTCAGTCTCTCTCATTAAGGCCACATGGCCACACTGTGTCTCTTAGTTCTTGCAAGCTAAGCTGGAGTCAGTCTCTCATTAAGGCCACATGGCCACACTGTGTCTCTTAGTTCTTGCAATCTAAGCTGGAGTCAGTCTCTCTCATTAAGGCCACATGGCCACACTGTGTCTCTTAGTTCTTGCAAGCTGAGCTGGAGTTAGTCTCTCTCATTAAGGCCACATGGCCACACTGTGTCTCTTAGTTCTTGCAAGATAAGCTGGAGTCAGTCTCTCTCATTAAGGCCACATGGCCACACTGTGTCTCTTAGTTCTTGCAAGCTAAGCTGGAGTCAGTCTCTCTCATTAAGGCCACATGGCCACACTGTGTCTCTTAGTTCTTGCAAGCTAAGATGGAGTCATTTTCTCTCATTAAGGCCACATGGCCACACTGTGTCTCTTAGTTCTTGCAAGCTGAGCTGGAGTTAGTCTCTCTCACTAAGGCCACATGGCCACACTGTGTCTCTTAGTTCTTGCAAGATAAGCTGGAGTCAGTCTCTCTCATTAAGGCCACATGGCCACACTGTGTCTCTTAGTTCTTGCAAGCTGAGCTGGAGTTAGTCTCTCTCATTAAGGCCACATGGCCACACTGTGTCTCTTAGTTCTTGCAAGCTAAGCTGGAGTCAGTCTCTCTCATTAAGGCCACATGGCCACACTGTGTCTCTTAGTTCTTGCAAGCTAAGCTGGAGTCAGTCCCTCTCATTAAGGCCACATGGCCACACTGTGTCTCTTAGTTCTTGCAAGCTAAGCTGGAGTCAGTCTCTCTCATTAAGGCCACATGGCCACACTGTGTCTCTTAGTTCTTGCAAGCTAAGCTGGAGTCAGTCCCTCTCATTAAGGCCACATGGCCACACTGTGTCTCTTAGTTCTTGCAAGCTAAGCTGGAGTGAGTCTCTCTCATTAAGGTCACATGGCTACACTGTCTCTTAGTTCTTGCAAGCTAAGCTGGAGTGAGTCTCTCTCATTAAGGCCACATGGCCACACTGTGTCTCTTAGTTCTTGCAAGCTAAGTTGGAGTGAGTCTCTCTCATTAATGCCACATGGCTACACTGTGTCTCTTAGTTCTTGCAAGCTAAGCTGGAGTCAGTCTCTCTCATTAAGGCCACATGGCCACACCGTGTCTCTTAGTTCTTGCAAGCTAAGCTGGAGTCAGTCTCTCTCATTAAGGCCACATGGCCACACTGTGTCTCTTAGTTCTTGCAAGCTAAGCTGGAGCCAGTCTCTCTCATTAAGGCCACATGGCCACACAGTGTCTCTTAGTTCTTGCAAGCTAAGCTGGAGTCAGTCTCTCTCATTAAGGCCACATGGCCACACTGTGTCTTTTAGTTCTTGCAAGCTAAGCTGGAGTCAGTCTCTCTCATTAAGGCCACATGGCCACTGTCTCTTAGTTCTTGCAAGCTAAGCTGGAATCAGTCTCTCTCATTAAGGCCACATGGCCACACTGTGTCTCTTAGTTATTACAAGCTAAGCTGGAGTCAGTCTCTCTCATTAAGGCCACATGGCCAGACAGTGTCTCTTAGTTCTTGCAAGCTAAGCTGGGGTCATTCTCTTTTCGACATATGTCCAACCAAATTCTGTAATAATAATGTTCCAGTTTCTCTATATGTTTTTAAATATAGATTTAAATAAATCTACATTTAAAAATCCACAAATCTGGCTGCCTCCTGATGATGCTGGTTGTAATTACTGGCAAAACGACGTACTCAGATTGTTAATGTTGTGGCTTTGCTCTCTAACACACAACCGGTGTGTTGTACTAGTAACGAATTGGCATGTTCTGTTTAAGTGACAAATCTTACTAATTGGCTGTGTCGGGTGGTGGTGGGTTTACCCACATATTTTTATATTTACGCAATCTTACGCAAAAAAACCTGTATTATGTAAAAATAAATTTATTTTCCTCCTTTCTTTTTGGACAGTTTCAAATCTCTAACGTCTTTCAAATTGTTCTGATGTACAGTGCTACATTTCAAATTACTGTCATGTTTGCAACGGGTTTTTTACAATATATTTAAATGGTGTAGATTCATGTTTAAACTCGCTTCGAATCTGCATTCATCATTTTCTTCTTAAGCAGTCCGTAGCTACAATTGATACATCGATGCATGACCCATTTGATTATGGTTTATTGGTCTTTATTTATCAATTAAAATGTTATTGAGTGTGCCAAATCCTAAAGAGTGGCGTTTGAGTCGACCTTATTTATTTCATATTCACATCTAAAACGCCTGTGCACATGAATGTAATCCAGTTACACACTCTCCTACTTGTTCATCAACTCTCTTCGTGGTGTAGATTTGATGGCTTGTATAGCAACCATAAACAAACACAAGTCCGGGTGACTCATGATCCATGACTCACGATGCCAGTGGGCCAGGTTTCACTATCAACTCTCTACCTGTGTGGCATGAATAAAACGCACCTGTAAATTTGACCTGAAATTATTGCACAACAATTGCCCCGCCTTCATGGGATGTTTATCCTCCACTGTTTATCTGGCTTTGACCTGAATTATATAAAAGTGCGGCTGTGCAACTGCTGTAGAGTCACATTGGTATAAACGCATTTTACAATATGAACAGCGCATTGAAAACGCGTACTATTTTATGTATTGTTTAACAAGTGTGTTTACAAATCCACACTGAGAAACACGATGATTGACAGAGGGGAGTAGATTATGTTTTCAATGGTGTATTTAAATAGAGCTACTGTAGGTAAGTAGTTTTCAGTTTTAATGGCATAGTTTAACAAGACAACACTTGCCACCATCCTTCAAACCCATTGGTGAAAAAGAGCACAGTTTATGTTTACATTATAATATAATGTTTACATTATATATAATATATAATATAATGTTTACATTATATATAATGCTTACATTATATATAATATAATGTTTACATTATATGTTTACATATAATGTTTACATTATATATAATATAATGTTTATGCGCGAGTCGCCATAAGGTTCATATGAATGGTTACCTAATAACTTTTGAAACACGGTAATCGCTGTGAAGTGCAGTTTCCAATTATTATTGTTCACTCAATCTCTCTGGCCTTTCTATGCAATATGAAGAAGGGTCATTGCCCGAAACGTCGCTTATCGGATGTTTTCCCTTTTGCAAGGCCACAGTCCTACTGATGCATGAATTTGTTTGGTATTTGAAATGATACGAAGGCTCAGCAAGTGATTCCTTGCAGACATAAACAGAAGCGATACGCGCCACCCCAGCCACCCATGTCCCGAATCAATCGATTATCGCGATTGAGGGCTCGTGAATAAATTCTAAATTCAACGCCTTGTTTTAAAACGTGAACACAGCCGGCTCTAGTGACTGGAGTGGGTGGGTGTTGGACAATGTGAAACAATGACACGCAACGTATACAAATCTAAAACATAAATTCTTACGCACGCGATCCGGTGTGCATATCGCGATCTTCAGGATGAATGATCACGTCCGAATCAATGCATCGTCGTTGCTCCCCTAGCATGCGCTCTGCGTAACCCGCTCGTATTGTTGTTGTTGTTTGCGGCAGAGTTTAGGACCTTCGTGGCCAAGAGCCGCAGCTCCCGAGGCAAAGGAGTGATGGCACGCTTCAAGGTGCCGGACTTGCTGAAGCATCTCATGGAACGATACGGGGCTCCGGATATTCACGATCTGGGCATCCGTATCACCAGCATACCTCTGGGCATTTACGTACGTGCCGTGCCTGCGTGTACGAGCGTGTGTGTGTGTGTACGTGTGTATGCATTGCGTCGCTTGTTGACTGCGAATTGTATTATTATTGGATGCCTCAAGTTATACTCTTTGGTTCTTTCGGTAAAGTCACGTAGGTATAAAATAAAATAAATCACGACGTTTCGGGCGCGACACAAGCGTCCGTCATCAGGTGATAAAGCCTTGGTGTGCTGCTGAGGCAGACTGTTTTAAATGGTTTGCAATATGTGTAGCCCATGGGTCATAAAGAAGTGGCCAAGGCTAGTGATGTTAACGTGAGAAATTAGCGTGGAACTGTAAGGTAGGAAAGCGGCCTCCTCGATTTTACGTGACTTTACCGAAAGAACCAAAGAGTCTGGATTCCTGCAGTCGCGAAAGCTTCAAATCAAGATTGCCTCAAGTATGTATTGTTGTTGCCCTTGAGGGGGTTTACTTTCGGAATTAAATGCGTTCTGGAATTGCTGACACGCAGCCACAATGTACGTGTCGCTGTGTTCACACCTGAGAGTGACACTGCATCAGCCTTTTACCAATATTCCCCCGCCCCTGCGTTTGCCTTACACGGCCACAATGCTGAGCTATCCTCAGTTGCTCAGGCACACAAGTTTCACACCTGTCTCCCTGTCAAGTGAATGTGGTGTATCCTTTTGTCATGTAGTCTGAGACAGACTTCCAACACGACTTCAGTTTTGTGGGTGCAGTGCTGTGACAAGAGCACTGAAGTAACTGCTCGTGTAAGTACATCATGTTAATATATATCGTATTGAAGGCTGAGGCCTATTTTACTGTACCGCTCCTTACAGAAATCTTCTTTCCCGAGTGGTTGTGCATTTGTCGCTTGTTTCAGAGGTTCGCGATTCGATCCCAGGAGTCGCCCTCGTTAATATTGCGGGTGTATTATCCAAAACTGCATTTCTATATGCTTCACAAATAATGTAAAAAAAAAATCCCGTGTTGTTATTAATGAATGAGGAGGACATGTGTGCCGGCGTCAGAATCAAAATTTGCAAATCTAAACAAGTTCTCAGAAATGACTGGATTGGGTAAAACCACAAGTATATATGTTGAACTTCTTTCGCACTGTACGTAGCCAACTGTGCTAATCGGAGGTGTGGAGGGCAACAAACTGAACACAAAAAGCAGTTCTAAAGAAATTGTTTTCAATCTAGATTTAAAAGTGCATAGCTCCAATGGCTTCCTAATATCGGAAGTAAGAGTAATTACCGTGCGAGAAAATTCATGGATCTGCTTATATTTGTCAAAATTTTCCATAATACATTTGTCCTCGGGAATTATTTAATGAGTGATAATCGCCATACGTTTCAAGTCTGTGGATACTTCCACCAGTATCAAAAGACTTGCTCTACCACTGAATTAACTCTCCTCTATAATATTTAGGGCTATCACTTTCACAAAATTCAGTCACACGTTGAGACAAAAGTAAGGGGGGGCATTGAAATCGGTCGGACATCTATGCATGTGTCACCCTCTATTTGTCCCAACAGAGTGATATGGCTGCACGTGGTTTGGGTCCTTTGTTGTCTCCACCAACAGTGTGTGCAGGACTTCCTGGGGCAGGTGAAAGGGGACACGCTGGCCCGGAAGCTGTTTCAGTTGGCCCTGTGCTGTGGCTCCCTCGAGACTCCTCGCGACCTCGTGGTCTGGGAGAAACCGGCCGCGTTTCTCGGCAACATCAGCACTCCCGACACCAGACCGCCGCCTCCTCCAGGGAGTAAGGAGACAAATTTTCACATACAGTAGACTCTCGATTGTCCGCGCTAATGACGTGGAAGATGGCTGCGGATGATAAAAAATCTCGGATGATCCAAAGATATCTATTTTCTGCGGATCTCTATGCCACAAACTAACGATCGACCGATCGATGCATGTGGTCGGTGATAAAACTTTCCTGCTCCCGAGCAGAAGACTCGGCCCTCTAAGTGGATAGCAGAGCCACGCCAATCACCATCAATCAAACTCCACCCACTGTTGTAAAGATATGCAACTACTGTACTGTCGAGGTGATCACGTAGATTTCGGATTCATGGGCGCACATATTTGCTCGATATAAGCACGTGACTTGTAACAAACATTTCCAAGAATTACAATGTATAACTATTTTTCGATTATTAATTTGGGCCTAAGGGGAAATCCATGAGATATTAATAAGTAAAAATCTCACGTGCGTGGTTAATCCGCAAATCTATTTGTCCCAACAGAGTGATATGGCTGCACGTGGTTTGGGTCCTTTGTTGTCTCCACCAACAGTGTGTGCAGGACTTCCTGGGGCAGGTGAAAGGGGACACGCTGGCCCGGAAGCTGTTTCAGTTGGCCCTGTGCTGTGGCTCCCTCGAGACTCCTCGCGACCTCGTGGTCTGGGAGAAACCGGCCGCGTTTCTCGGCAACATCAGCACTCCCGACACCAGACCGCCGCCTCCTCCAGGGAGTAAGGAGACAAATTTTCACATACAGTAGACTCTCGATTGTCCGCGCTAATGACGTGGAAGATGGCTGCGGATGATAAAAAATCTCGGATGATCCAAAGATATCTATTTTCTGCGGATCTCTATGCCACAAACTAACGATCGACCGATCGATGCATGTGGTCGGTGATAAAACTTTCCTGCTCCCGAGCAGAAGACTCGGCCCTCTAAGTGGATAGCAGAGCCACGCCAATCACCATCAATCAAACTCCACCCACTGTTGTAAAGATATGCAACTACTGTACTGTCGAGGTGATCACGTAGATTTCGGATTCATGGGCGCACATATTTGCTCGATATAAGCACGTGACTTGTAACAAACATTTCCAAGAATTACAATGTATAACTATTTTTCGATTATTAATTTGGGCCTAAGGGGAAATCTATGAGATATTAATAAGTAAAAATCTCACGTGCATGGTTAATCCGCAAATCAGATAAACCGCACACGGATAATCAAGAGTCTACTGGATTGCACGCGCGCTGAATTGTCGTAGCTTCTCTAAACACCTTATTTCACATCTAGTCTCGATTATTACTAATGCATTAGTAAGAGTTTGGCATATCACGACGGATCAGTTTGTTAAATTTACGTCGAGATGGCCCGGGTGGCTGAGAGAGATTATTAGCGTTGAGCTGGAAACGCTGAGATCCTGGGTTCGAATCTGGGTAACCACCTCTGATTAAACTTGCTTTTGTCAAGTGCAGCCAGTTGATGGTCTCAGCTCGGTCATTAATGACTGTCAAAAAAACCCAAAACATACTAAATAAATGGCTATGCACTTAATTTGACCAAGTCCAATATCGGTTCAACAGAGTGGGTGGGAATGTGCTTCCCTTTACTCTGTGGCCTAGAGGTCACTCGAAGCAATGTCAGAGGTAGCTTTGTGATGTTCTCTTCTGCGGGCCATTCTCCAATAGGACGGGTTCCGCTGCTCTGTGAGAGATCCGAGTGGATACTCGGTCTCATGACACGATATCGAAAGCACAATCTGAATAAAATGTAGTTTCTTATATTGTACATAAGGGATCAGACCACGGAGGACCTTCAGAATGCTGAGTGTGAACTTGAAATTGATTCTGGACTGGTTCGGGGGATAGTTGAACAATTCGAATATTGGGGCGATATCGTCTTGCATACGGGTGTGAGTGAGAAGTCTGCCAGTGGTTTTTTTGAGTCCATAATCGAGATTTTTGGGTTAGATCACGTAAATATGCACTCAATAATACGCGTAAATATGCACTATTTATTCGACCTAATCCAAAAATCTCTATTGCGGGTAATATTTGTCGCGAAGGCCTTCGCCTAGTTATTTCAATGCTAAATTCTCCTGTTTGATTTGTACTAGGTGCATCAGTGAATGTATATGCTCTGACTTTAACATAGCTATTTCTGTGACCAGTCAGAAGCTAATCACTCAGCTATTTCAATGCTAAATTCTATGCTAATTCCTTTGTCAAGGGGTGCCTTTGCGGATGTGTATACTTTAACTTAGCTATTTCAATGCTAAATTCTATGCTAATTCCTTTGTCAAGGGGTGCCTTTGCGGATGTGTATGCTTTAACTTTAACATAGCCTTTTCTGTGACCAGTCACAAGCTAATCACTCAGCCATTTCAATGCTAAATTATATGCTAATTCCTTTGTCAAGGCGCTTTGTTTCTTCTCACACAGCTTAAAGGTCGTGATCTCAGCGTGGCTTTCTCACTCCAGCGCTGTCCTCCAGACAGTCTCGTCCCCTTCACCTGATGAAGGCCGCTTGTGTTGTGGCCGAAACGTCGTGAGACTATTATTGTGTTATTTTATTTGATCAATTTATTATTTTATTCTCATTCTACGTGACTTTACCGAGAGAACCAAAGAAGATGAATCCTTGCAGTCACGAAAGCTTTAAATCGAAACTCATTAATTGGTCGATAACATCTTTATATAAAGAGGACCACAGAGCATGGGCAGGAGTGGTGGGGGGGGATTTGTTGCCAGCTGCTCACCATTTGACTGCCGCCTTCCCTCATCTGTAGTTCCTCGCGCCAAAGTGAAGGAATACTGTGTGCCAGTTACAATTATCACTTGAACGTAACGTGATGTTTCAATGAAAACAGCCACAGATTTATTCCTGAAAATCTTTATTTTTCACATGCAGTGAAACAATGTTGTTAGTAGGCTTGTTTCCCTGGGAAAGCCTCACTGAGTCTCAAGACTATTTTTTCAGGAGGGGCCTGCCAACTTTTCGCAGGAGTAATTTGGATGTTTGGCTAGTACCAGTTACATTGTATGTTGTTGTTGTTGTTTTGCTATGGGAGTAAACCCATACAGAGAAAGGGACCAGAATGAGGAAAGCGAAGCCAGGCAGTCCTTCAGAAGATGTCATGCACGGGCGTGACCACTGCACCACTCTGCCGCCCAAAGAAATGTAATTTAAATAATGTACAATACTGGCAAATAAACCCTATTAGTATCAACCGAATTTCTAGACAATCTAGCACGTGTATAGCTGCATCGGTGTTTCTAAAAGTCGTGTTCAAATTGCTTATTAATAATATCATAAAGAACAGGTTTCCCACCTCTGGTTTCATTTGAATTACCGGTTGTCCTCATTATGTGTATCACAGGTAATATGGCAAGGAAAATATTACGCAGCACGAGTTGTAGGATAAGGGCAATTATGGTGACACACGTGACCCCCTCTACACCAAAAAACAGCTAAGATTCATATTCTTGGTTCTTTTGGGAAAGTCACGTCGAAGGGGAACAATAAGATAATACAAATATAAAACAATAAAATTCTCACGACCTTTTGACTGCAACACAAGCAATCATCATCAGGTGTGAAAACCACAACAAGAAAATTTGAAAGAACCAAGAATATGAATCTCTGCAGTCACGAAAGCTTTAAATAATTTAACAGCTGAGAGTCAATGCTGGGATGTTGTGCGATTGGTGCAAGCGACCCATTATTGTGTTTTGATGTTGAGCTGTTAAAATTGCACTGTTGTGGGGTGAGGTCAAGGCCGATGACTGCTTCCAGTGGTGTCAAGATCAGCATTTTGAAGAGGTTCGCGGAGGATGATACTGGGCACTAGGGTGCAGTCTCCCTCCATGAACAACAGAGGGCAGAGGAGCGACGCTCACAACAACAATTGGCGGTGCACCGGGCGTATAAAACACAAAGTTGGAAGAAAGTTTATCTCGGGGAGTTAACCCACAACACCTGGGTCTGTCCCGCGTGTTCACACGATAACGCGTTTTCACTACAACGCGTTTTCTTTACTTTAGGGAACGCTTCTCGCACAACGCGGAACGCGCTCCGTCACAACGCGCTTTCTGAGCCACACTGTGTCTCTTAGTTCTTGCAAGCTAAGCTGGATTCAGTCTCTCTCATTAAAGCCACATGGCCACACAGTGTCTCTTAGTTCTTGCAAGCTAAGCTGGAGTCAGTCTCTCTCATTAAGGCCACATGGCCACACTGTGTCTCTTAGTTCTTGCAAGCTAAGCTGGAGTGAGTCTCTCTCATTAAGGCCACATGGCCACACAGTGTCTCTTAGTTCTTGCAAGCTAAGCTGGAGTGAGTCTCTCTCATTAAGGCCACATGGCCACACTGTGTCTCTTAGTTCTTGCAAGCTAAGCTTGAGTCAGTCTCTCTCATTAAGGCCACATGGCCACACAGTGTCTCTTAGTTCTTGCAAGGTAAGCTGGAGTCAGTCTCTCTCATTAAGGTCACATGGGCACACTGTGTCTCTTAGTTCTTGCAAGCTAAGCTGGAGTCAGTCTCTCTCATTAAGGCCACATGGCCACACTGTGTCTCTTAGTTCTTGCAAGCTAAGCTGGAGTCAGTCTCTCTCATTAAGGCTACATGGCCACACTGTCTCTTAGTTCTTGCAAGCTAAGCTGGAGTGAGTCTCTCATTAAGGCCACATGGCCACACTGTGTCTCTTAGTTCTTGCAAGCTAAGCTGGAGTCAGTCTCTCTCATTAAGGCCACATGGCCACACTGTGTCTCTTAGTTCTTGCAAGCTAAGTTGGAGTCAGTCTCTCTCATTAAGGCCACATGGCCACACTGAGTCTCTTAGTTCTTGCAAGCTAAGCTGGAGTGAGTCTCTCTCATTAAGGCCACATGGCCACACAGTGTCTCTTAGTTCTTGCAAGCTAAGCTGGAGTGAGTCTCTCTCATTAAGGTCACATGGGCACACTGTGTCTCTTAGTTCTTGCAAGCTAAGCTGGAGTCAGTCTCTCTCATTAAGGCCACATGGCCACACTGTGTCTCTTAGTTCTTGCAAGCTAAGCTGGAGTCAGTCTCTCTCATTAAGGCTACATGGCCACACTGTCTCTTAGTTCTTGCAAGCTAAGCTGGAGTGAGTCTCTCATTAAGGCCACATGGCCACACTGTGTCTCTTAGTTCTTGCAAGCTAAGCTGGAGTCAGTCTCTCTCATTAAGGCCACATGGCCACACTGTGTCTCTTAGTTCTTGCAAGCTAAGTTGGAGTCAGTCTCTCTCATTAAGGCCACATGGCCACACTGAGTCTCTTAGTTCTTGCAAGCTAAGCTGGAGTGAGTCTCTCTCATTAAGGCCACATGGCCACACAGTGTCTCTTAGTTCTTGCAAGCTAAGCTGGAGTGAGTCTCTCTCATTAAGGCCACATGGCCACACTGTGTCTCTTAGTTCTTGCAAGCTAAGCTTGAGTCAGTCTCTCTCATTAAGGCCACATGGCCACACAGTGTCTCTTAGTTCTTGCAAGCTAAGCTGGAGTCAGTCTCTCTCATTAAGGTCACATGGTCACACTGTGTCTCTTAGTTCTTGCAAGCTAAGCTGGAGTCAGTCTCTCTCATTAAGGCCACATGGCCACACTGTGTCTCTTAGTTCTTGCAAGCTAAGCTGGAATCAGTCTCTCTCATTAAGGCCACATGGCCACACTGTGTCTCTTAGTTCTTGCAAGCTAAGCTAGAGGCAGTCTCTCTCATTAAGGCCACATGGCCACACTGTGTCTCTTAGTTCTTGCAAGCTAAGCTGGAGTCAGTCTCTCTCATTATGGCTACATGGCCACACTGTCTCTTAGTTCTTGCAAGCTAAGCTGGAGTGAGTCTCTCATTAAGGCCACATGGCCACACAGTGTATCTTAGTTCTTGCAAGTTAAGTTGGAATCAGTCTCTCTCATTAAGGCCACATGGCCATACTGAGTCTCTTAGTTCTTGCAAGCTAAGCTGGAGTGAGTCTTTCTCATTAAGGCCACATGGCCACACAGTGTCTCTTAGTTCTTGCAAGCTAAGCTGGAGTGAGTCTCTCTCATTAAGGCCACATGGCCACACTGTGTCTCTTAGTTCTTGCAAGCTAAGCTTGAGTCAGTCTCTCTCATTAAGGCCACATGGCCACACAGTGTCTCTTAGTTCTTGCAAGCTAAGCTGGAGTCAGTCTCTCTCATTAAGGTCACATGGTCACACTGTGTCTCTTAGTTCCTGCAAGCTAAGCTGGAGTCAGTCTCTCTCATTAAGGCCACATGGCCACACTGTGTCTCTTAGTTCTAGCAAGCTAAGCTGGAATCAGTCTCTCTCATTAAGGCCACATGGCCACACTGTGTCTCTTAGTTCTTGCAAGCTAAGCTTGAGTCAGTCTCTCTCATTAAGGCCACATGGCCACACAGTGTCTCTTAGTTCTTGCAAGCTAAGCTGGAGTCAGTCTCTCTCATTAAGGTCACATGGTCACACTGTGTCTCTTAGTTCTTGCAAGCTAAGCTGGAGTCAGTCTCTCTCATTAAGGCCACATGGCCACACTGTGTCTCTTAGTTCTTGCAAGCTAAGCTGGAGTGAGTCTCTCTCATTAAGGCCACATGGCCACACTGTCTCTTAGTTCTTGCAAGCTAAGCTGGAGTGAGTCTCTCATTAAGGCCACATGGCCACACTGTGTCTCTTAGTTCTTGCAAGCTAAGCTGGAGTGAGTCTCTCTCATTAACGCCACATGGCCACACAGTGTATCTTAGTTCTTGCAAGTTAAGTTGGAGTCAGTCTCTCTCATTAAGGCCACATGGCCATACTGAGTCTCTTAGTTCTTGCAAGCTAAGCTGGAGTGAGTCTTTCTCATTAAGGCCACATGGCCACACAGTGTCTCTTAGTTCTTGCAAGTTAAGCTGGAATCAGTCTCTCTCATTAAGGCCACATGGCCACACTGTGTCTCTTAGTTCTTGCAAGCTAAGCTGGAGGCAGTCTCTCTCATTAAGGCCACATGGCCACACTGTGTCTCTTAGTTCTTGCAAGCTAAGCTGGAGTCAGTCTCTCTCATTAAGGCTACATGGCCACACTGTCTCTTAGTTCTTGCAAGCTAAGCTGGAGTGAGTCTCTCATTAAGGCCACATGGCCACACTGTGTCTCTTAGTTCTTGCAAGCTAAGCTGGAGTGAGTCTCTCTCATTAAGGCCACATGGCCACACAGTGTCTCTTAGTTCTTGCAAGCTAAGTTGGAGTCAGTCTCTCTCATTAAGGCCACATGGTCACACTGAGTCTCTTAGTTCTTGCAAGCTAAGCTGGAGTGAGTCTCTCTCATTAGGGCCACATGGCCACACAGTGTCTCTTAGTTCTTGCAAGCTAAGCTGGAGTGAGTCTCATTAAGGCCACATGGCCACACAGTGTCTCTTAGTTCTTGCAAGCTAAGCTGGAGTCAGTCTCTCTCATTAAGGTCACATGGTCACACTGTGTCTCTTAGTTCTTGCAAGCTAAGCTGGAGTCAGTCTCTCTCATTAAGGCCACATGGCCACACTGTGTCTCTTAGTTCTTGCAAGCTAAGCTGGAATCAGTCTCTCTCATTAAGGCCACATGGCCACACTGTGTCTCTTAGTTCTTGCAAGCTAAGCTGGAGTGAGTCTCTCATTAAGGCCACATGGCCACACTGTGTCTCTTAGTTCTTGCAAGCTAAGCTGGAGTGAGTCTCTCTCATTAAGGCCACATGGCCACACAGTGTCTCTTAGTTCTTGCAAGCTAAGTTGGAGTCAGTCTCTCTCATTAAGGCCACATGGCCACACTGAGTCTCTTAGTTCTTGCAAGCTAAGCTGGAGTGAGTCTCTCTCATTAAGGCCACATGGCCACACAGTGTCTCTTAGTTCTTGCAAGCTAAGCTGGAGTGAGTCTCTCTCATTAAGGCCACATGGCCACACTGTGTCTCTTAGTTCTTGCAAGCTAAGCTTGAGTCAGTCTCTCTCATTAAGGCCACATGGCCACACAGTGTCTCTTAGTTCTTGCAAGCTAAGCTGGAGTCAGTCTCTCTCATTAAGGTCACATGGTCACACTGTGTCTCTTAGTTCTTGCAAGCTAAGCTGGAGTCAGTCTCTCTCATTAAGGCCACATGGCCACACTGTGTCTCTTAGTTCTTGCAAGCTAAGCTGGAGTCAGTCTCTCTCATTAAGGCCACATGGCCACACTGTGTCTCTTAGTTCTTGCAAGCTAAGCTGGAGTCAGTCTCTCTCATTAAGGCTACATGGCCACACTGTCTCTTAGTTCTTGCAAGCTAAGCTGGAGTGAGTCTCTCATTAAGGCCACATGGCCACACTGTGTCTCTTAGTTCTTGCAAGCTAAGCTGGAGTGAGTCTCTCTCATTAAGGCCACATGGCCACACAGTGTATCTTAGTTCTTGCAAGTTAAGTTGGAGTCAGTCTCTCTCATTAAGGCCACATGGCCATACTGAGTCTCTTAGTTCTTGCAAGCTAAGATGGAGTGAGTCTTTCTCATTAAGGCCACATGGCCACACAGTGTCTCTTAGTTCTTGCAAGTTAAGCTGGAATCAGTCTCTCTCATTAAGGCCACATGGCCACACTGTGTCTCTTAGTTCTTGCAAGCTAAGCTTGAGTCAGTCTCTCTCATTAAGGCCACATGGCCACACAGTGTCTCTTAGTTCTTGCAAGCTAAGCTGGAGTCAGTCTCTCTCATTAAGGTCACATGGTCACACTGTGTCTCTTAGTTCTTGCAAGCTAAGCTGGAGTCAGTCTCTCTCATTAAGGCCACATGGCCACACTGTGTCTCTTAGTTCTTGCAAGCTAAGCTGGAGTCAGTCTCTCTCATTAAGGCCCCATGGCCACACTGTGTCTCTTAGTTCTTGCAAGCTAAGCTGGAGTCAGTCTCTCTCATTAAGGCTACATGGCCACACTGTCTCTTAGTTCTTGCAAGCTAACCTGGAGTGAGTCTCTCATTAAGGCCACATGGCCACACTGTGTCTCTTAGTTCTTGCAAGCTAAGCTAGAGTGAGTCTCTCTCATTAAGGCCACATGGCCACACAGTGTATCTTAGTTCTTGCAAGTTAAGTTGGAGTCAGTCTCTCTCATTAAGGCCACATGGCCATAATGAGTCTCTTAGTTCTTGCAAGCTAAGCTGGAGTGAGTCTTTCTCATTAAGGCCACATGGCCACACAGTGTCTCTTTGTTCTTGCAAGTTAAGCTGGAATCAGTCTCTCTCATTAAGGCCACATGGCCACACTGTGTCTCTTAGTTCTTGCAAGCTAAGCTGGAGGCAGTCTCTCTCATTAAGGCCACATGGCCACACTGTGTCTCTTAGTTCTTGCAAGCTAAGCTGGAGTCAGTCTCTCTCATTAAGGCTACATGGCCACACTGTCTCTTAGTTCTTGCAAGCTAAGCTGGAGTGAGTCTCTCATTAAGGCCACATGGCCACACTGTGTCTCTTAGTTCTTGCCAGCTAAGCTGGAGTGAGTCTCTCTCATTAAGGCCACATGGCCACACAGTGTCTCTTAGTTCTTGCAAGGTAAGCTGGAGTCAGTCTCTCTCATTAAGGTCACATGGGCACACTGTGTCTCTTAATTCTTGCAGGCTAAGCTGGAGTCAGTCTCTCTCATTAAGGCCACATGGCCACACAGTGTCTCTTAGTTCTTGCTAGCTAAGCTGGAGTCAGTCTCTCTCATTAAGGCCACATGGCCACACTGTGTCTCTTAGTTCTTGCAAGCTAAGCTGGAATCAGTCTCTCTCATTAAGGCCACATGGCCACACTGTGTCTCTTAGTTCTTGCAAGCTAAGCTGGAGTCAGTCTCTCTCATTAAGGCCACATGGCCACACTGTGTCTCTTAGTTCTTGCAAGCTAAGCTGGAGTCAGTCTCTCTCATTAAGGCCACATGGCCACACTGTGTCTCTTAGTTCTTGCAAGCTAAGCTGGAGTCAGTCTCTCTCATTAAGGCTACATGGCCACACTGTCTCTTAGTTCTTGCAAGCTAAGCTGGAGTGAGTCTCTCATTAAGGCCACATGGCCACACTGTGTCTCTTAGTTCTTGCAAGCTAAGCTGGAGTGAGTCTCTCTCATTAAGGCCACATGACCACACAGTGTATCTTAGTTCTTGCAAGTTAAGTTGGAGTCAGTCTCTCTCATTAAGGCCACATGGCCATACTGAGTCTCTTAGTTCTTGCAAGCTAAGCTGGAGTGAGTCTTTCTCATTAAGGCCACATGGCCACACAGTGTCTCTTAGTTCTTGCAAGTTAAGCTGGAATCAGTCTCTCTCATTAAGGCCACATGGCCACACTGTGTCTCTTAGTTCTTGCAAGCTAAGCTTGAGTGAGTCTCTCTCATTAAGGCCACATGGCCACACAGTGTCTCTTAGTTCTTGCAAGCTAAGCTGGAGTCAGTCTCTCTCATTAAGGTCACATGGTCACACTGTGTCTCTTAGTTCTTGCAAGCTAAGCTGGAGTCAGTCTCTCTCATTAAGGCCACATGGCCACACTGTGTCTCTTAGTTCTTGCAAGCTAAGCTGGAGTGAGTCTCTCTCATTAAGGCCACATGGCCACACTGTGTCTCTTAGTTCTTGCAAGCTAAGCTGGAGTCAGTCTCTCTCATTAAGGCTACATGGCCACACTGTCTCTTAGTTCTTGCAAGCTAAGCTGGAGTGAGTCTCTCATTAAGGCCACATGGCCACACTGTGTCTCTTAGTTCTTGCAAGCTAAGCTGGAGTGAGTCTCTCTCATTAACGCCACATGGCCACACAGTGTATCTTAGTTCTTGCAAGTTAAGTTGGAGTCAGTCTCTCTCATTAAGGCCACATGGCCATACTGAGTCTCTTAGTTCTTGCAAGCTAAGCTGGAGTGAGTCTTTCTCATTAAGGCCACATGGCCACACAGTGTCTCTTAGTTCTTGCAAGTTAAGCTGGAATCAGTCTCTCTCATTAAGGCCACATGGCCACACTGTGTCTCTTAGTTCTTGCAAGCTAAGCTGGAGGCAGTCTCTCTCATTAAGGCCACATGGCCACACTGCGTCTCTTAGTTCTTGCAAGCTAAGCTGGAGTCAGTCTCTCTCATTAAGGCTACATGGCCACACTGTCTCTTAGTTCTTGCAAGCTAAGCTGGAGTGAGTCTCTCATTAAGGCCACATGGCCACACTGTGTCTCTTAGTTCTTGCAAGCTAAGCTGGAGTGAGTCTCTCTCATTAAGGCCACATGGCCACACAGTGTCTCTTAGTTCTTGCAAGCTAAGTTGGAGTCAGTCTCTCTCATTAAGGCCACATGGCCACACTGAGTCTCTTAGTTCTTGCAAGCTAAGCTGGAGTGAGTCTCTCTCATTAAGGCCACATGGCCACACAGTGTCTCTTAGTTCTTGCAAGCTAAGCTGGAGTGAGTCTCTCTCATTAAGGCCACATGGCCACACTGTGTCTCTTAGTTCTTGCAAGCTAAGCTGGAATCAGTCTCTCTCATTAAGGCCACATGGCCACACTGTGTCTCTTAGTTCTTGCAAGCTAAGCTGGAGTGAGTCTCTCATTAAGGCCACATGGCCACACTGTGTCTCTTAGTTCTTGCAAGCTAAGCTGGAGTGAGTCTCTCTCATTAAGGCCACATGGCCACACAGTGTCTCTTAGTTCTTGCAAGCTAAGTTGGAGTCAGTCTCTCTCATTAAGGCCACATGGCCACACTGAGTCTCTTAGTTCTTGCAAGCTAAGCTGGAGTGAGTCTCTCTCATTAAGGCCACATGGCCACACAGTGTCTCTTAGTTCTTGCAAGCTAAGCTGGAGTGAGTCTCTCTCATTAAGGCCACATGGCCACACTGTGTCTCTTAGTTCTTGCAAGCTAAGCTTGAGTCAGTCTCTCTCATTAAGGCCACATGGCCACACAGTGTCTCTTAGTTCTTGCAAGTTAAGCTGGAATCAGTCTCTCTCATTAATGCCACATGGCCACACTGTGTCTCTTAGTTCTTGCAAGCTAAGCTTGAGTCAGTCTCTCTCATTAAGGCCACATGGCCACACAGTGTCTCTTAGTTCTTGCAAGCTAAGCTGGAGTCAGTCTCTCTCATTAAGGTCACATGGTCACACTGTGTCTCTTAGTTCTTGCAAGCTAAGCTGGAGTCAGTCTCTCTCATTAAGGCCACATGGCCACACTGTGTCTCTTAGTTCTTGCAAGCTAAGCTGGAGTCAGTCTCTCTCATTAAGGCCCCATGGCCACACTGTGTCTCTTAGTTCTTGCAAGCTAAGCTGGAGTCAGTCTCTCTCATTAAGGCTACATGGCCACACTGTCTCTTAGTTCTTGCAAGCTAACCTGGAGTGAGTCTCTCATTAAGGCCACATGGCCACACTGTGTCTCTTAGTTCTTGCAAGCTAAGCTAGAGTGAGTCTCTCTCATTAAGGCCACATGGCCACACAGTGTATCTTAGTTCTTGCAAGTTAAGTTGGAGTCAGTCTCTCTCATTAAGGCCACATGGCCATACTGAGTCTCTTAGTTCTTGTAAGCTAAGCTGGAGTGAGTCTTTCTCATTAAGGCCACATGGCCACACAGTGTCTCTTTGTTCTTGCAAGTTAAGCTGGAATCAGTCTCTCTCATTAAGGCCACATGGCCACACTGTGTCTCTTAGTTCTTGCAAGCTAAGCTGGAGGCAGTCTCTCTCATTAAGGCCACATGGCCACACTGTGTCTCTTAGTTCTTGCAAGCTAAGCTGGAGTCAGTCTCTCTCATTAAGGCTACATGGCCACACTGTCTCTTAGTTCTTGCAAGCTAAGCTGGAGTGAGTCTCTCATTAAGGCCACATGGCCACACTGTGTCTCTTAGTTTTTGCAAGCTAAGCTGGAGTGAGTCTCTCTCATTAAGGCCACATGGCCACACAGTGTCTCTTAGTTCTTGCAAGCTAAGTTGGAGTCAGTCTCTCTCATTAAGGCCACATGGCCACACTGAGTCTCTTAGTTCTTGCAAGCTAAGCTGGAGTGAGTCTCTCTCATTAAGGCCACATGGCCACACAGTGTCTCTTAGTTCTTGCAAGCTAAGCTGGAGTGAGTCTCTCTCATTAAGGCCACATGGCCACACAGTGTCTCTTAGTTCTTGCAAGCTAAGCTGGAGTCAGTCTCTCTCATTAAGGTCACATGGTCACACTGTGTCTCTTAGTTCTTGCAAGATAAGCTGGAGTCAGTCTCTCTCATTAAGGCCACATGGCCACACTGTGTCTCTTAGTTCTTGCAAGCTAAGCTGGAGTGAGTCTCTCATTAAGGCCACATGGCCACACTGTGTCTCTTAGTTCTTGCAAGCTAAGCTGGAGTGAGTCTCTCTCATTAAGGCCACATGGCCACACAGTGTCTCTTAGTTCTTGCAAGCTAAGTTGGAGTCAGTCTCTCTCATTAAGGCCACATGGCCACACTGAGTCTCTTAGTTCTTGCAAGCTAAGCTGGAGTGAGTCTCTCTCATTAAGGCCACATGGCCACACAGTGTCTCTTAGTTCTTGCAAGCTAAGCTGGAGTGAGTCTCTCTCATTAAGGCCACATGGCCACACTGTGTCTCTTAGTTCTTGCAAGCTAAGCTTGAGTCAGTCTCTCTCATTAAGGCCACATGGCCACACAGTGTCTCTTAGTTCTTGCAAGCTAAGCTGGAGTCAGTCTCTCTCATTAAGGTCACATGGTCACACTGTGTCTCTTAGTTCTTGCAAGCTAAGCTGGAGTCAGTCTCTCTCATTAAGGCCACATGGCCACACTGTGTCTCTTAGTTCTTGCAAGCTAAGCTGGAGTCAGTCTCTCTCATTAAGGCCACATGGCCACACTGTGTCTCTTAGTTCTTGCAAGCTAAGCTGGAGTCAGTCTCTCTCATTAAGGCTACATGGCCACACTGTCTCTTAGTTCTTGCAAGCTAAGCTGGAGTGAGTCTCTCATTAAGGCCACATGGCCACACTGTGTCTCTTAGTTCTTGCAAGCTAAGCTGGAGTGAGTCTCTCTCATTAAGGCCACATGGCCACACAGTGTATCTTAGTTCTTGCAAGTTAAGTTGGAGTCAGTCTCTCTCATTAAGGCCACATGGCCATACTGAGTCTCTTAGTTCTTGTAAGCTAAGCTGGAGTGAGTCTTTCTCATTAAGGCCACATGGCCACACAGTGTCTCTTTGTTCTTGCAAGTTAAGCTGGAATCAGTCTCTCTCATTAAGGCCACATGGCCACACTGTGTCTCTTAGTTCTTGCAAGCTAAGCTGGAGGCAGTCTCTCTCATTAAGGCCACATGGCCACACTGTGTCTCTTAGTTCTTGCAAGCTAAGCTGGAGTCAGTCTCTCTCATTAAGGCTACATGGCCACACTGTCTCTTAGTTCTTGCAAGCTAAGCTGGAGTGAGTCTCTCATTAAGGCCACATGGCCACACTGTGTCTCTTAGTTTTTGCAAGCTAAGCTGGAGTGAGTCTCTCTCATTAAGGCCACATGGCCACACAGTGTCTCTTAGTTCTTGCAAGCTAAGTTGGAGTCAGTCTCTCTCATTAAGGCCACATGGCCACACTGAGTCTCTTAGTTCTTGCAAGCTAAGCTGGAGTGAGTCTCTCTCATTAAGGCCACATGGCCACACAGTGTCTCTTAGTTCTTGCAAGCTAAGCTGGAGTGAGTCTCTCTCATTAAGGCCACATGGCCACACAGTGTCTCTTAGTTCTTGCAAGCTAAGCTGGAGTCAGTCTCTCTCATTAAGGTCACATGGTCACACTGTGTCTCTTAGTTCTTGCAAGATAAGCTGGAGTCAGTCTCTCTCATTAAGGCCACATGGCCACACTGTGTCTCTTAGTTCTTGCAAGCTAAGCTGGAGTGAGTCTCTCATTAAGGCCACATGGCCACACTGTGTCTCTTAGTTCTTGCAAGCTAAGCTGGAGTGAGTCTCTCTCATTAAGGCCACATGGCCACACAGTGTCTCTTAGTTCTTGCAAGCTAAGTTGGAGTCAGTCTCTCTCATTAAGGCCACATGGCCACACTGAGTCTCTTAGTTCTTGCAAGCTAAGCTGGAGTGAGTCTCTCTCATTAAGGCCACATGGCCACACAGTGTCTCTTAGTTCTTGCAAGCTAAGCTGGAGTGAGTCTCTCTCATTAAGGCCACATGGCCACACTGTGTCTCTTAGTTCTTGCAAGCTAAGCTTGAGTCAGTCTCTCTCATTAAGCCCACATGGCCACACAGTGTCTCTTAGTTCTTGCAAGCTAAGCTGGAGTCAGTCTCTCTCATTAAGGTCACATGGTCACACTGTGTCTCTTAGTTCTTGCAAGCTAAGCTGGAGTCAGTCTCTCTCATTAAGGCCACATGGCCACACTGTGTCTCTTAGTTCTTGCAAGCTAAGCTGGAGTCAGTCTCTCTCATTAAGGCCACATGGCCACACTGTGTCTCTTAGTTCTTGCAAGCTAAGCTGGAGTCAGTCTCTCTCATTAAGGCTACATGGCCACACTGTCTCTTAGTTCTTGCAAGCTAAGCTGGAGTGAGTCTCTCATTAAGGCCACATGGCCACACTGTGTCTCTTAGTTCTTGCAAGCTAAGCTGGAGTGAGTCTCTCTCATTAAGGCCACATGGCCACACAGTGTATCTTAGTTCTTGCAAGTTAAGTTGGAGTCAGTCTCTCTCATTAAGGCCACATGGCCATACTGAGTCTCTTAGTTCTTGCAAGCTAAGCTGGAGGCAGTCTCTCTCATTAAGGCTACATGGCCACACTGTCTCTTAGTTCTTGCAAGCTAAGCTGGAGTGAGTCTCTCATTAAGGCCACATGGCCACACAGTGTCTCTTAGTTCTTGCAAGCTAAGTTGGAGTCAGTCTCTCTCATTAAGGCCACATGGCCATACTGAGTCTCTTAGTTCTTGCAAGCTAAGCTGGAGTGAGTCTTTCTCATTAAGGCCACATGGCCACACAGTGTCTCTTAGTTCTTGCAAGTTAAGCTGGAATCAGTCTCTCTCATTAAGGCCACATGGCCACACTGTGTCTCTTAGTTCTTGCAAGCTAAGCTGGAGGCAGTCTCTCTCATTAAGGCCACATGGCCACACTGTGTCTCTTAGTTCTTGCAAGCTAAGCTGGAGTCAGTCTCTCTCATTAAGGCTACATGGCCACACTGTCTCTTAGTTCTTGCAAGCTAAGCTGGAGTGAGTCTCTCATTAAGGCCACATGGCCACACTGTGTCTCTTAGTTCTTGCAAGCTAAGCTGGAGTGAGTCTCTCTCATTAAGGCCACAAGGCCACACATTGTCTCTTAGTTCTTGCAAGCTAAGTTGGAGTCAGTCTCTCTCATTAAGGCCACATGGCCACACTGAGTCTCTTAGTTCTTGCAAGCTAAGCTGGAGTGAGTCTCTCTCATTAAGGCCACATGGCCACACAGTGTCTCTTAGTTCTTGCAAGCTAAGCTGGAGTGAGTCTCTCTCATTAAGGCCACATGGCCACACAGTGTCTCTTAGTTCTTGCAAGCTAAGCTGGAGTGAGTCTCTCTCATTAAGGCCACATGGCCACACTGTGTCTCTTAGTTCTTGCAAGCTAAGCTTGAGTCAGTCTCTCTCATTAAGGCCACATGGCCACACAGTGTCTCTTAGTTCTTGCAAGCTAAGCTGGAGTCAGTCTCTCTCATTAAGGTCACATGGTCACACTGTGTCTCTTAGTTCTTGCAAGCTAAGCTGGAGTCAGTCTCTCTCATTAAGGCCACATGGCCACACTGTGTCTCTTAGTTCTTGCAAGCTAAGCTGGAGTCAGTCTCTCTCATTAAGGCCACATGGCCACACTGTGTCTCTTAGTTCTTGCAAGCTAAGCTGGAGTGAGTCTCTCTCATTAAGGCCACATGGCCACACTGTGTCTCTTAGTTCTTGCAAGCTAAGCTGGAGTCAGTCTCTCTCATTAAGGCTACATGGCCACACTGTCTCTTAGTTCTTGCAAGCTAAGCTGGAGTGAGTCTCTCATTAAGGCCACATGGCCACACTGTGTCTCTTAGTTCTTGCAAGCTAAGCTGGAGTGAGTCTCTCTCATTAAGGCCACATGGCCACACAGTGTATCTTAGTTCTTGCAAGTTAAGTTGGAGTCAGTCTCTCTCATTAAGGCCACATGGCCATACTGAGTCTCTTAGTTCTTGCAAGCTAAGCTGGAGTGAGTCTTTCTCATTAAGGCCACATGGCCACACAGTGTCTCTTAGTTCTTGCAAGTTAAGCTGGAATCAGTCTCTCTCATTAAGGCCACATGGCCACACTGTGTCTCTTAGTTCTTGCAAGCTAAGCTGGAGGCAGTCTCTCTCATTAAGGCCACATGGCCACACTGTGTCTCTTAGTTCTTGCAAGCTAAGCTGGAGTCAGTCTCTCTCATTAAGGCTACATGGCCACACTGTCTCTTAGTTCTTGCAAGCTAAGCTGGAGTGAGTCTCTCATTAAGGCCACATGGCCACACTGTGTCTCTTAGTTCTTGCAAGCTAAGCTGGAGTGAGTCTCTCTCATTAAGGCCACATGGCCACACAGTGTCTCTTAGTTCTTGCAAGCTAAGTTGGAGTCAGTCTCTCTCATTAAGGCCACATGGCCCTACTGAGTCTCTTAGTTCTTGCAAGCTAAGCTGGAGTGAGTCTTTCTCATTAAGGCCACATGGCCACACAGTGTCTCTTAGTTCTTGCAAGTTAAGCTGGAATCAGTCTCTCTCATTAAGGCCACATGGCCACACTGTGTCTCTTAGTTCTTGCAAGCTAAGCTGGAGGCAGTCTCTCTCATTAAGGCCACATGGCCACACTGTGTCTCTTAGTTCTTGCAAGCTAAGCTGGAGTCAGTCTCTCTCATTAAGGCTACATGGCCACACTGTCTCTTAGTTCTTGCAAGCCAAGCTGGAGTGAGTCTCTCATTAAGGCCACATGGCCACACTGTGTCTCTTAGTTCTTGCAAGCTAAGCTGGAGTGAATCTCTCTCATTAAGGCCACATGGCCACACAGTGTCTCTTAGTTCTTGCAAGCTAAGTTGGAGTCAGTCTCTCTCATTAAGGCCACATGGCCACACTGAGTCTCTTAGTTCTTGCAAGCTAAGCTGGAGTGAGTCTCTCTCATTAAGGCCACATGGCCACACAGTGTCTCTTAGTTCTTGCAAGCTAAGCTGGAGTGAGTCTCTCTCATTAAGGCCACATGGCCACACAGTGTCTCTTAGTTCTTGCAAGCTAAGCTGGAGTCAGTCTCTCTCATTAAGGTCACATGGTCACACTGTGTCTCTTAGTTCTTGCAAGCTAAGCTGGAGTCAGTCTCTCTCATTAAGGCCACATGGCCACACTGTGTCTCTTAGTTCTTGCAAGCTAAGCTGGAATCAGTCTCTCTCATTAAGGCCACATGGCCACACTGTGTCTCTTAGTTCTTGCAAGCTAAGCTGGAGTGAGTCTCTCATTAAGGCCACATGGCCACACTGTGTCTCTTAGTTCTTGCAAGCTAAGCTGGAGTGAGTCTCTCTCATTAAGGCCACATGGCCACACAGTGTCTCTTAGTTCTTGCAAGCTAAGTTGGAGTCAGTCTCTCTCATTAAGGCTACATGGCCACACTGAGTCTCTTAGTTCTTGCAAGCTAAGCTGGAGTGAATCTCTCTCATTAAGGCCACATGGCCACACAGTGTCTCTTAGTTCTTGCAAGCTAAGCTGGAGTCAGTCTCTCTCATTAAGGCCACATGGCCACACTGAGTCTCTTAGTTCTTGCAAGCTAAGCTGGAGTGAGTCTCTCTCATTAAGGCCACATGGCCACACTGTGTCTCTTAGTTCTTGCAAGCTAAGCTGGAGTGAGTCTCTCTCATTAAGGCCACATGGCCACACTGTGTCTCTTAGTTCTTGCAAGCTAAGCTGGAGTCAGTCTCTCTCATTAAGGCTACATGGTCACACTGTGTCTCTTAGTTCTTGCAAGCTAAGCTGGAGTCAGTCTCTCATTAAGGCCACATGGCCACACTGTGTCTCTTAGTTCTTGCAAGCTAAGCTGGAGTGAGTCTCTCTCATTAACGCCACATGGCCACACAGTGTATCTTAGTTCTTGCAAGTTAAGTTGGAGTCAGTCTCTCTCATTAAGGCCACATGGCCATACTGAGTCTCTTAGTTCTTGCAAGCTAAGCTGGAGTGAGTCTTTCTCATTAAGGCCACATGGCCACACAGTGTCTCTTAGTTCTTGCAAGTTAAGCTGGAATCAGTCTCTCTCATTAAGGCCACATGGCCACACTGTGTCTCTTAGTTCTTGCAAGCTAAGCTGGAGGCAGTCTCTCTCATTAAGGCCACATGGCCACACTGCGTCTCTTAGTTCTTGCAAGCTAAGCTGGAGTCAGTCTCTCTCATTAAGGCTACATGGCCACACTGTCTCTTAGTTCTTGCAAGCTAAGCTGGAGTGAGTCTCTCATTAAGGCCACATGGCCACACTGTGTCTCTTAGTTCTTGCAAGCTAAGCTGGAGTGAGTCTCTCTCATTAAGGCCACATGGCCACACAGTGTCTCTTAGTTCTTGCAAGCTAAGTTGGAGTCAGTCTCTCTCATTAAGGCCACATGGCCACACTGAGTCTCTTAGTTCTTGCAAGCTAAGCTGGAGTGAGTCTCTCTCATTAAGGCCACATGGCCACACAGTGTCTCTTAGTTCTTGCAAGCTAAGCTGGAGTGAGTCTCTCTCATTAAGGCCACATGGCCACACTGTGTCTCTTAGTTCTTGCAAGCTAAGCTGGAATCAGTCTCTCTCATTAAGGCCACATGGCCACACTGTGTCTCTTAGTTCTTGCAAGCTAAGCTGGAGTGAGTCTCTCATTAAGGCCACATGGCCACACTGTGTCTCTTAGTTCTTGCAAGCTAAGCTGGAGTGAGTCTCTCTCATTAAGGCCACATGGCCACACAGTGTCTCTTAGTTCTTGCAAGCTAAGTTGGAGTCAGTCTCTCTCATTAAGGCCACATGGCCACACTGAGTCTCTTAGTTCTTGCAAGCTAAGCTGGAGTGAGTCTCTCTCATTAAGGCCACATGGCCACACAGTGTCTCTTAGTTCTTGCAAGCTAAGCTGGAGTGAGTCTCTCTCATTAAGGCCACATGGCCACACTGTGTCTCTTAGTTCTTGCAAGCTAAGCTTGAGTCAGTCTCTCTCATTAAGGCCACATGGCCACACAGTGTCTCTTAGTTCTTGCAAGTTAAGCTGGAATCAGTCTCTCTCATTAATGCCACATGGCCACACTGTGTCTCTTAGTTCTTGCAAGCTAAGCTTGAGTCAGTCTCTCTCATTAAGGCCACATGGCCACACAGTGTCTCTTAGTTCTTGCAAGCTAAGCTGGAGTCAGTCTCTCTCATTAAGGTCACATGGTCACACTGTGTCTCTTAGTTCTTGCAAGCTAAGCTGGAGTCAGTCTCTCTCATTAAGGCCACATGGCCACACTGTGTCTCTTAGTTCTTGCAAGCTAAGCTGGAGTCAGTCTCTCTCATTAAGGCCCCATGGCCACACTGTGTCTCTTAGTTCTTGCAAGCTAAGCTGGAGTCAGTCTCTCTCATTAAGGCTACATGGCCACACTGTCTCTTAGTTCTTGCAAGCTAACCTGGAGTGAGTCTCTCATTAAGGCCACATGGCCACACTGTGTCTCTTAGTTCTTGCAAGCTAAGCTAGAGTGAGTCTCTCTCATTAAGGCCACATGGCCACACAGTGTATCTTAGTTCTTGCAAGTTAAGTTGGAGTCAGTCTCTCTCATTAAGGCCACATGGCCATACTGAGTCTCTTAGTTCTTGTAAGCTAAGCTGGAGTGAGTCTTTCTCATTAAGGCCACATGGCCACACAGTGTCTCTTTGTTCTTGCAAGTTAAGCTGGAATCAGTCTCTCTCATTAAGGCCACATGGCCACACTGTGTCTCTTAGTTCTTGCAAGCTAAGCTGGAGGCAGTCTCTCTCATTAAGGCCACATGGCCACACTGTGTCTCTTAGTTCTTGCAAGCTAAGCTGGAGTCAGTCTCTCTCATTAAGGCTACATGGCCACACTGTCTCTTAGTTCTTGCAAGCTAAGCTGGAGTGAGTCTCTCATTAAGGCCACATGGCCACACTGTGTCTCTTAGTTTTTGCAAGCTAAGCTGGAGTGAGTCTCTCTCATTAAGGCCACATGGCCACACAGTGTCTCTTAGTTCTTGCAAGCTAAGTTGGAGTCAGTCTCTCTCATTAAGGCCACATGGCCACACTGAGTCTCTTAGTTCTTGCAAGCTAAGCTGGAGTGAGTCTCTCTCATTAAGGCCACATGGCCACACAGTGTCTCTTAGTTCTTGCAAGCTAAGCTGGAGTGAGTCTCTCTCATTAAGGCCACATGGCCACACAGTGTCTCTTAGTTCTTGCAAGCTAAGCTGGAGTCAGTCTCTCTCATTAAGGTCACATGGTCACACTGTGTCTCTTAGTTCTTGCAAGATAAGCTGGAGTCAGTCTCTCTCATTAAGGCCACATGGCCACACTGTGTCTCTTAGTTCTTGCAAGCTAAGCTGGAGTGAGTCTCTCATTAAGGCCACATGGCCACACTGTGTCTCTTAGTTCTTGCAAGCTAAGCTGGAGTGAGTCTCTCTCATTAAGGCCACATGGCCACACAGTGTCTCTTAGTTCTTGCAAGCTAAGTTGGAGTCAGTCTCTCTCATTAAGGCCACATGGCCACACTGAGTCTCTTAGTTCTTGCAAGCTAAGCTGGAGTGAGTCTCTCTCATTAAGGCCACATGGCCACACAGTGTCTCTTAGTTCTTGCAAGCTAAGCTGGAGTGAGTCTCTCTCATTAAGGCCACATGGCCACACTGTGTCTCTTAGTTCTTGCAAGCTAAGCTTGAGTCAGTCTCTCTCATTAAGGCCACATGGCCACACAGTGTCTCTTAGTTCTTGCAAGCTAAGCTGGAGTCAGTCTCTCTCATTAAGGTCACATGGTCACACTGTGTCTCTTAGTTCTTGCAAGCTAAGCTGGAGTCAGTCTCTCTCATTAAGGCCACATGGCCACACTGTGTCTCTTAGTTCTTGCAAGCTAAGCTGGAGTCAGTCTCTCTCATTAAGGCCACATGGCCACACTGTGTCTCTTAGTTCTTGCAAGCTAAGCTGGAGTCAGTCTCTCTCATTAAGGCTACATGGCCACACTGTCTCTTAGTTCTTGCAAGCTAAGCTGGAGTGAGTCTCTCATTAAGGCCACATGGCCACACTGTGTCTCTTAGTTCTTGCAAGCTAAGCTGGAGTGAGTCTCTCTCATTAAGGCCACATGGCCACACAGTGTATCTTAGTTCTTGCAAGTTAAGTTGGAGTCAGTCTCTCTCATTAAGGCCACATGGCCATACTGAGTCTCTTAGTTCTTGCAAGCTAAGCTGGAGGCAGTCTCTCTCATTAAGGCTACATGGCCACACTGTCTCTTAGTTCTTGCAAGCTAAGCTGGAGTGAGTCTCTCATTAAGGCCACATGGCCACACAGTGTCTCTTAGTTCTTGCAAGCTAAGTTGGAGTCAGTCTCTCTCATTAAGGCCACATGGCCATACTGAGTCTCTTAGTTCTTGCAAGCTAAGCTGGAGTGAGTCTTTCTCATTAAGGCCACATGGCCACACAGTGTCTCTTAGTTCTTGCAAGTTAAGCTGGAATCAGTCTCTCTCATTAAGGCCACATGGCCACACTGTGTCTCTTAGTTCTTGCAAGCTAAGCTGGAGGCAGTCTCTCTCATTAAGGCCACATGGCCACACTGTGTCTCTTAGTTCTTGCAAGCTAAGCTGGAGTCAGTCTCTCTCATTAAGGCTACATGGCCACACTGTCTCTTAGTTCTTGCAAGCTAAGCTGGAGTGAGTCTCTCATTAAGGCCACATGGCCACACTGTGTCTCTTAGTTCTTGCAAGCTAAGCTGGAGTGAGTCTCTCTCATTAAGGCCACAAGGCCACACATTGTCTCTTAGTTCTTGCAAGCTAAGTTGGAGTCAGTCTCTCTCATTAAGGCCACATGGCCACACTGAGTCTCTTAGTTCTTGCAAGCTAAGCTGGAGTGAGTCTCTCTCATTAAGGCCACATGGCCACACAGTGTCTCTTAGTTCTTGCAAGCTAAGCTGGAGTGAGTCTCTCTCATTAAGGCCACATGGCCACACAGTGTCTCTTAGTTCTTGCAAGCTAAGCTGGAGTGAGTCTCTCTCATTAAGGCCACATGGCCACACTGTGTCTCTTAGTTCTTGCAAGCTAAGCTTGAGTCAGTCTCTCTCATTAAGGCCACATGGCCACACAGTGTCTCTTAGTTCTTGCAAGCTAAGCTGGAGTCAGTCTCTCTCATTAAGGTCACATGGTCACACTGTGTCTCTTAGTTCTTGCAAGCTAAGCTGGAGTCAGTCTCTCTCATTAAGGCCACATGGCCACACTGTGTCTCTTAGTTCTTGCAAGCTAAGCTGGAGTCAGTCTCTCTCATTAAGGCCACATGGCCACACTGTGTCTCTTAGTTCTTGCAAGCTAAGCTGGAGTGAGTCTCTCTCATTAAGGCCACATGGCCACACTGTGTCTCTTAGTTCTTGCAAGCTAAGCTGGAGTCAGTCTCTCTCATTAAGGCTACATGGCCACACTGTCTCTTAGTTCTTGCAAGCTAAGCTGGAGTGAGTCTCTCATTAAGGCCACATGGCCACACTGTGTCTCTTAGTTCTTGCAAGCTAAGCTGGAGTGAGTCTCTCTCATTAAGGCCACATGGCCACACAGTGTATCTTAGTTCTTGCAAGTTAAGTTGGAGTCAGTCTCTCTCATTAAGGCCACATGGCCATACTGAGTCTCTTAGTTCTTGCAAGCTAAGCTGGAGTGAGTCTTTCTCATTAAGGCCACATGGCCACACAGTGTCTCTTAGTTCTTGCAAGTTAAGCTGGAATCAGTCTCTCTCATTAAGGCCACATGGCCACACTGTGTCTCTTAGTTCTTGCAAGCTAAGCTGGAGGCAGTCTCTCTCATTAAGGCCACATGGCCACACTGTGTCTCTTAGTTCTTGCAAGCTAAGCTGGAGTCAGTCTCTCTCATTAAGGCTACATGGCCACACTGTCTCTTAGTTCTTGCAAGCTAAGCTGGAGTGAGTCTCTCATTAAGGCCACATGGCCACACTGTGTCTCTTAGTTCTTGCAAGCTAAGCTGGAGTGAGTCTCTCTCATTAAGGCCACATGGCCACACAGTGTCTCTTAGTTCTTGCAAGCTAAGTTGGAGTCAGTCTCTCTCATTAAGGCCACATGGCCCTACTGAGTCTCTTAGTTCTTGCAAGCTAAGCTGGAGTGAGTCTTTCTCATTAAGGCCACATGGCCACACAGTGTCTCTTAGTTCTTGCAAGTTAAGCTGGAATCAGTCTCTCTCATTAAGGCCACATGGCCACACTGTGTCTCTTAGTTCTTGCAAGCTAAGCTGGAGGCAGTCTCTCTCATTAAGGCCACATGGCCACACTGTGTCTCTTAGTTCTTGCAAGCTAAGCTGGAGTCAGTCTCTCTCATTAAGGCTACATGGCCACACTGTCTCTTAGTTCTTGCAAGCCAAGCTGGAGTGAGTCTCTCATTAAGGCCACATGGCCACACTGTGTCTCTTAGTTCTTGCAAGCTAAGCTGGAGTGAATCTCTCTCATTAAGGCCACATGGCCACACAGTGTCTCTTAGTTCTTGCAAGCTAAGTTGGAGTCAGTCTCTCTCATTAAGGCCACATGGCCACACTGAGTCTCTTAGTTCTTGCAAGCTAAGCTGGAGTGAGTCTCTCTCATTAAGGCCACATGGCCACACAGTGTCTCTTAGTTCTTGCAAGCTAAGCTGGAGTGAGTCTCTCTCATTAAGGCCACATGGCCACACAGTGTCTCTTAGTTCTTGCAAGCTAAGCTGGAGTCAGTCTCTCTCATTAAGGTCACATGGTCACACTGTGTCTCTTAGTTCTTGCAAGCTAAGCTGGAGTCAGTCTCTCTCATTAAGGCCACATGGCCACACTGTGTCTCTTAGTTCTTGCAAGCTAAGCTGGAATCAGTCTCTCTCATTAAGGCCACATGGCCACACTGTGTCTCTTAGTTCTTGCAAGCTAAGCTGGAGTGAGTCTCTCATTAAGGCCACATGGCCACACTGTGTCTCTTAGTTCTTGCAAGCTAAGCTGGAGTGAGTCTCTCTCATTAAGGCCACATGGCCACACAGTGTCTCTTAGTTCTTGCAAGCTAAGTTGGAGTCAGTCTCTCTCATTAAGGCTACATGGCCACACTGAGTCTCTTAGTTCTTGCAAGCTAAGCTGGAGTGAATCTCTCTCATTAAGGCCACATGGCCACACAGTGTCTCTTAGTTCTTGCAAGCTAAGCTGGAGTCAGTCTCTCTCATTAAGGCCACATGGCCACACTGAGTCTCTTAGTTCTTGCAAGCTAAGCTGGAGTGAGTCTCTCTCATTAAGGCCACATGGCCACACAGTGTCTCTTAGTTCTTGCAAGCTAAGCTGGAGTGAGTCTCTCTCATTAAGGCCACATGGCCACACAGTGTCTCTTAGTTCTTGCAAGCTAAGCTGGAGTCAGTCTCTCTCATTAAGGTCACATGGTCACACTGTGTCTCTTAGTTCTTGCAAGCTAAGCTGGAGTCAGTCTCTCTCATTAAGGCCACATGGCCACACTGTGTCTCTTAGTTCTTGCAAGCTAAGCTGGAATCAGTCTCTCTCATTAAGGCCACATGGCCACACTGTGTCTCTTAGTTCTTGCAAGCTAAGCTGGAGTGAGTCTCTCATTAAGGCCACATGGCCACACTGTGTCTCTTAGTTCTTGCAAGCTAAGCTGGAGTGAGTCTCTCTCATTAAGGCCACATGGCCACACAGTGTCTCTTAGTTCTTGCAAGCTAAGTTGGAGTCAGTCTCTCTCATTAAGGCCACATGGCCACACTGAGTCTCTTAGTTCTTGCAAGCTAAGCTGGAGTGAGTCTCTCTCATTAAGGCCACATGGCCACACAGTGTCTCTTAGTTCTTGCAATCTAAGCTGGAGTGAGTCTCTCTCATTAAGGTCACATGGTCACACTGTGCCTCTTAGTTCTTGCAAGCTAAGCTGGAGTGAGTCTCTCTCATTAAGGCCACATGGCCACACAGTGTCTCTTAGTTCTTGCAAGCTAAGCTGGAGTCAGTCTCTCTCATTAAGGTCACATGGTCACACTGTGCCTCTTAGTTCTTGCAAGCTAAGCTGGAGTCAGTCTCTCTCATTAAGGCCACATGGCCACACTATGTCTCTTAGTTCTTGCAAGCTAAGCTGGAATCAGTCTCTCTCATTAAGGCCACATGGCCACACTGTGTCTCTTAGTTCTTGCAAGCTAAGCTGGAGTGAGTCTCTCTCATTAAGGCCACATGGCCACACAGTGTCTCTTAGTTCTTGCAAGATAAGCTGGAGTGAGTCTCTCTCATTAAGGCCACATCGCCACACTGTGTCTCTTAGTTCTTGCAAGCTAAGCTGGAGTCAGTCTCTCTCATTAAGGCTACATGGCCACACTGTCTCTTAGTTCTTGCAAGCTAAGCTTGAGTCAGTCTCTCTCATTAAGGCCACATGGCCACACAGTGTCTCTTAGTTCTTGCAAGCTAAGCTGGAGTCAGTCTCTCTCATTAAGGTCACATGGTCACACTGTGTCTCTTAGTTCCTGCAAGCTAAGCTGGAGTCAGTCTCTCTCATTAAGGCCACATGGCCACACTGTGTCTCTTAGTTCTTGCAAGCTAAGCTGGAATCAGTCTCTCTCATTAAGGCCACATGGCCACACTGTGTCTCTTAGTTCTTGCAAGCTAAGCTGGAGTCAGTCTCTCTCATTAAGGCCACATGGCCACACTGTGTCTCTTAGTTCTTGCAAGCTAAGCTGGAGTCAGTCTCTCTCATTAAGGCTACATGGCCACACTGTCTTTTAGTTCTTGCAAGCTAAGCTGGAGTGAGTCTCTCATTAAGGCCACATGGCCACACTGTGTCTCTTAGTTCTTGCAAGCTAAGCTGGAGTCAGTCTCTCTCATTAAGGCCACATGGCCACACTGTGTCTTCTAGTTCTTGCAAGCTAAGCTGGAATCAGTCTCTCTCATTAAGGCCACATGGCCACACTGTGTCTCTTAGTTCTTGCAAGCTAAGCTGGAGTCAGTCTCTCTCATTAAGGCCACATGGCCACACAGTGTCTCTTAGTTCTTGCAAGCTAAGCTGGAGTGAGTCTCTCTCATTAAGGCCACATGGCCACACTGTGTCTCTTAGTTCTTGCAAGCTAAGCTTGAGTCAGTCTCTCTCATTAAGGCCACATGGCCACACTGTGTCGCTTAGTTCTTGCAAGTTAAGCTGGAATCAGTCTCTCTCATTAAGGCCACATGGCCACACTGTGTCTCTTAGTTCTTGCAAGCTAAGCTGGAGTCAGTCTCTCTCATTAAGGCCACATGGCCACACTGTGTCTCTTACTTCTTGCAAGCTAAGCTGGAGTCAGTCTCTCTCATTAAGGCCACATAGCCACACTGTCTCTTAGTTCTTGCAAGCTAAACTGGAGTGAGTCTCTCATTAAGGCCACATGGCCACACTGTGTCTCTTAGTTCTTGCAAGCTAAGCTGGAGTGAGTCTCTCTCATTAAGGCCACATGGCCACACAGTGTATCTTAGTTCTTGCAAGTTAAGTTGGAGTCAGTCTCTCTCATTAAGGCCACATGGCCACACTGAGTCTCTTAGTTCTTGCAAGCTAAGCTGGAGTGAATCTTTCTCATTAAGGCCACATGGCCACACTGTGTCTCTTAGTTCTTGCAAGCTAAGCTGGAGTGAGTCTCTCTCATTAAGGCCACATGGCCACACAGTTTCTCTTAGTTCTTGCAAGATAAGCTGGAGTGAGTCTCTCTCATTAAGGCCACATCGCCACACTGTGTCTCTTAGTTCTTGCAAGCTAAGCTGGAGTCAGTCTCTCTCATTAAGGCTACATGGCCACACTGTCTCTTAGTTCTTGCAAGCTAAGCTTGAGTCAGTCTCTCTCATTAAGGCCACATGGCCACACAGTGTCTCTTAGTTCTTGCAAGCTAAGCCGGAGTCAGTCTCTCTCATTAAGGTCACATGTTCACACTGTGTCTCTTAGTTCCTGCAAGCTAAGCTGGAGTCAGTCTCTCTCATTAAGGCCACATGGCCACACTGTGTCTCTTAGTTCTTGCAAGCTAAGCTGGAATCAGTCTCTCTCATTAAGGCCACATGGCCACACTGTGTCTCTTAGTTCTTGCAAGCTAAGCTGGAGTCAGTCTCTCTCATTAAGGCCACATGGCCACACTGTGTCTCTTAGTTCTTGCAAGCTAAGCTGGAGTCAGTCTCTCTCATTAAGGCTACATGGCCACACTGTCTCTTAGTTCTTGCAAGCTAAGCTGGAGTGAGTCTCTCATTAAGGCCACATGGCCACACTGTGTCTCTTAGTTCTTGCAAGCTAAGCTGGAGTCAGTCTCTCTCATTAAGGCCACATGGCCACACTGTGTCTTCTAGTTCTTGCAAGCTAAGCTGGAATCAGTCTCTCTCATTAAGGCCACATGGCCACACTGTGTCTCTTAGTTCTTGCAAGCTAAGCTGGAGTCAGTCTCTCTCATTAAGGCCACATGGCCACACAGTGTCTCTTAGTTCTTGCAAGCTAAGCTGGAGTGAGTCTCTCTCATTAAGGCCACATGGCCACACTGTGTCTCTTAGTTCTTGCAAGCTAAGCTTGAGTCAGTCTCTCTCATTAAGGCCACATGGCCACACTGTGTCGCTTAGTTCTTGCAAGTTAAGCTGGAATCAGTCTCTCTCATTAAGGCCACATGGCCACACTGTGTCTCTTAGTTCTTGCAAGCTAAGCTGGAGTCAGTCTCTCTCATTAAGGCCACATGGCCACACTGTGTCTCTTACTTCTTGCAAGCTAAGCTGGAGTCAGTCTCTCTCATTAAGGCCACATAGCCACACTGTCTCTTAGTTCTTGCAAGCTAAGCTGGAGTGAGTCTCTCATTAAGGCCACATGGCCACACTGTGTCTCTTAGTTCTTGCAAGCTAAGCTGGAGTGAGTCTCTCTCATTAAGGCCACATGGCCACACAGTGTATCTTAGTTCTTGCAAGTTAAGTTGGAGTCAGTCTCTCTCATTAAGGCCACATGGCCACACTGAGTCTCTTAGTTCTTGCAAGCTAAGCTGGAGTGAATCTTTCTCATTAAGGCCACATGGCCACACAGTGTCTCTTAGTTCTTGCAAGCTAAGCTGGAGTGAGTCTCTCTCATTAAGGCCACATGGCCACACTGTCTCTTAGGTCTTGCAAGCTAAGCTTGAGTCAGTCTCTCTCATTAAGGCCACATGGCCACACAGTGTCTCTTAGTTCTTGCAAGCTAAGCTTGAGTCAGTCTCTCTCATTAAGGTCACATGGTCACACTGTGTCTCTTAGTTCTTGCAAGCTAAGCTGGAGTCAGTCTCTCTCATTAAGGCCACATGGCCACACAGTGTCTCTTAGTTCTTGCAAGCTAAGCTGGAGTCAGTCTCTCTCATTAAGGTCACATGGTCACACTGTGTCTCTTAGTTCTTGCAAGCTAAGCTGGAGTCAGTCTCTCTCATTAAGGCCACATGGCCACACAGTGTCTCTTAGTTCTTGCAAGCTAAGCTGGAGTGAGTCTCTCTCATTAAGGCCACATTGCCACACTGTGTCTCTTAGTTCTTGCAAGCTAAGCTTGAGTCAGTCTCTCTCATTAAGGCCACATGGCCACACAGTGTCTCTTAGTTCTTGCAAGCTAAGCTGGAGTCAGTCTCTCTCATTAAGGTCACATGGTCACACTGTGTCTCTTAGTTCCTGCAAGCTAAGCTGGAGTCAGTCTCTCTCATTAAGGCCACATGGCCACACTGTGTCTCTTAGTTCTTGCAAGCTAAGCTGGAATCAGTCTCTCTCATTAAGGCCACATGGCCACACTGTGTCTCTTAGTTCTTGCAAGCTAAGCTGGAGTCAGTCTCTCTCATTAAGGCCACATGGCCACACTGTGTCTCTTAGTTCTTGCAAGCTAAGCTGGAGTCAGTCTCTCTCATTAAGGCCACATAGCCACACTATGTCTCTTAGTTCTTGCAAGCTAAGCTGGAATCAGTCTCTCTCATTAAGGCCACATGGTCACACTGTGCCTCTTAGTTCTTGCAAGCTAAGCTGGAGTGAGTCTCTCTCATTAAGGCCACATGGCCACACAGTGTCTCTTAGTTCTTGCAAGCTAAGCTGGAGTCAGTCTCTCTCATTAAGGTCACATGGTCACACTGTGCCTCTTAGTTCTTGCAAGCTAAGCTGGAGTCAGTCTCTCTCATTAAGGCCACATGGCCACACTATGTCTCTTAGTTCTTGCAAGCTAAGCTGGAATCAGTCTCTCTCATTAAGGCCACATGGCCACACTGTGTCTCTTAGTTCTTGCAAGCTAAGCTGGAGTGAGTCTCTCTCATTAAGGCCACATGGCCACACAGTGTCTCTTAGTTCTTGCAAGATAAGCTGGAGTGAGTCTCTCTCATTAAGGCCACATCGCCACACTGTGTCTCTTAGTTCTTGCAAGCTAAGCTGGAGTCAGTCTCTCTCATTAAGGCTACATGGCCACACTGTCTCTTAGTTCTTGCAAGCTAAGCTTGAGTCAGTCTCTCTCATTAAGGCCACATGGCCACACAGTGTCTCTTAGTTCTTGCAAGCTAAGCTGGAGTCAGTCTCTCTCATTAAGGTCACATGGTCACACTGTGTCTCTTAGTTCCTGCAAGCTAAGCTGGAGTCAGTCTCTCTCATTAAGGCCACATGGCCACACTGTGTCTCTTAGTTCTTGCAAGCTAAGCTGGAATCAGTCTCTCTCATTAAGGCCACATGGCCACACTGTGTCTCTTAGTTCTTGCAAGCTAAGCTGGAGTCAGTCTCTCTCATTAAGGCCACATGGCCACACTGTGTCTCTTAGTTCTTGCAAGCTAAGCTGGAGTCAGTCTCTCTCATTAAGGCTACATGGCCACACTGTCTCTTAGTTCTTGCAAGCTAAGCTGGAGTGAGTCTCTCATTAAGGCCACATGGCCACACTGTGTCTCTTAGTTCTTGCAAGCTAAGCTGGAGTCAGTCTCTCTCATTAAGGCCACATGGCCACACTGTGTCTTCTAGTTCTTGCAAGCTAAGCTGGAATCAGTCTCTCTCATTAAGGCCACATGGCCACACTGTGTCTCTTAGTTCTTGCAAGCTAAGCTGGAGTCAGTCTCTCTCATTAAGGCCACATGGCCACACAGTGTCTCTTAGTTCTTGCAAGCTAAGCTGGAGTGAGTCTCTCTCATTAAGGCCACATGGCCACACTGTGTCTCTTAGTTCTTGCAAGCTAAGCTTGAGTCAGTCTCTCTCATTAAGGCCACATGGCCACACTGTGTCGCTTAGTTCTTGCAAGTTAAGCTGGAATCAGTCTCTCTCATTAAGGCCACATGGCCACACTGTGTCTCTTAGTTCTTGCAAGCTAAGCTGGAGTCAGTCTCTCTCATTAAGGCCACATGGCCACACTGTGTCTCTTACTTCTTGCAAGCTAAGCTGGAGTCAGTCTCTCTCATTAAGGCCACATAGCCACACTGTCTCTTAGTTCTTGCAAGCTAAGCTGGAGTGAGTCTCTCATTAAGGCCACATGGCCACACTGTGTCTCTTAGTTCTTGCAAGCTAAGCTGGAGTGAGTCTCTCTCATTAAGGCCACATGGCCACACAGTGTATCTTAGTTCTTGCAAGTTAAGTTGGAGTCAGTCTCTCTCATTAAGGCCACATGGCCACACTGAGTCTCTTAGTTCTTGCAAGCTAAGCTGGAGTGAATCTTTCTCATTAAGGCCACATGGCCACACAGTGTCTCTTAGTTCTTGCAAGCTAAGCTGGAGTGAGTCTCTCTCATTAAGGCCACATGGCCACACTGTCTCTTAGTTCTTGCAAGCTAAGCTTGAGTCAGTCTCTCTCATTAAGGCCACATGGCCACACAGTGTCTCTTAGTTCTTGCAAGCTAAGCTTGAGTCAGTCTCTCTCATTAAGGTCACATGGTCACACTGTGTCTCTTAGTTCTTGCAAGCTAAGCTGGAGTCAGTCTCTCTCATTAAGGCCACATGGCCACACAGTGTCTCTTAGTTCTTGCAAGCTAAGCTGGAGTCAGTCTCTCTCATTAAGGTCACATGGTCACACTGTGTCTCTTAGTTCTTGCAAGCTAAGCTGGAGTCAGTCTCTCTCATTAAGGCCACATGGCCACACAGTGTCTCTTAGTTCTTGCAAGCTAAGCTGGAGTGAGTCTCTCTCATTAAGGCCACATTGCCACACTGTGTCTCTTAGTTCTTGCAAGCTAAGCTTGAGTCAGTCTCTCTCATTAAGGCCACATGGCCACACAGTGTCTCTTAGTTCTTGCAAGCTAAGCTGGAGTCAGTCTCTCTCATTAAGGTTACATGGTCACACTGTGTCTCTTAGTTCCTGCAAGCTAAGCTGGAGTCAGTCTCTCTCATTAAGGCCACATGGCCACACTGTGTCTCTTAGTTCTTGCAAGCTAAGCTGGAATCAGTCTCTCTCATTAAGGCCACATGGCCACACTGTGTCTCTTAGTTCTTGCAAGCTAAGCTGGAGTCAGTCTCTCTCATTAAGGCCACATGGCCACACTGTGTCTCTTAGTTCTTGCAAGCTAAGCTCGAGTCAGTCTCTCTCATTAAGGCTACATGGCCACACTGTCTCTTAGTTCTTGCAAGCTAAGTTGGAGTGAGTCTCTCATTAAGGCCACATGGCCACACTGTGTCTCTTAGTTCTTGCAAGCTAAGCTGGAGTCAGTCTCTCTCATTAAGGCCACATGGCCACACTGTGTCTTCTAGTTCTTGCAAGCTAAGCTGGAATCAGTCTCTCTCATTAAGGCCACATGGCCACACTGTGTCTCTTAGTTCTTGCAAGCTAAGCTGGAGTCAGTCTCTCTCATTAAGGCCACATGGCCACACAGTGTCTCTTAGTTCTTGCAAGCTAAGCTGGAGTGAGTCTCTCTCATTAAGGCCACATGGCCACACTGTGTCTCTTAGTTCTTGCAAGCTAAGCTTGAGTCAGTCTCTCTCATTAAGGCCACATGGCCACACTGTGTCGCTTAGTTCTTGCAAGTTAAGCTGGAATCAGTCTCTCTCATTAAGGCGACATGGCCACACTGTGTCTCTTAGTTCTTGCAAGCTAAGCTGGAGTCAGTCTCTCTCATTAAGGCTACATGCCCACACTGTCTCTTAGTTCTTGCAAGCTAAGCTGGAATCAGTCTCTCTCATTAAGGCCACATGGCCACACTGTGTCTCTTAGTTCTTTCAAGCTAAGCTTGAGTCAGTCTCTCTCATTAAGGCCACATGGCCACACAGTGTCTCTTAGTTCTTGCAAGTTAAGTTGGAGTCAGTCTCTCTCATTAAGGCCACATGGCCACACTGTGTCTCTTAGTTCTTGCAAGCTAAGCTGGAGTGAGTCTTTCTCATTAAGGCCACATGGCCACACAGTGTCTCTTAGTTCTTGCAAGCTAAGCTGGAGTGAGTCTCTCTCATTAAGGCCACATGGCCACACTGTGTCTCTTAGTTCTTGCAAGCTAAGCTTGAGTCAGTCTCTCTCATTAAGGCCACATGGCCACACAGTGTCTCTTAGTTCTTGCAAGCTAAGCTGGAGTCAGTCTCTCTCATTAAGGCCACATGGCCACACAGTGTCTCTTAGTTCTTGCAAGCTAAGCTGGAGTCAGTCTCTCTCATTAAGGCTACATGGCCACACTGTCTCTTAGTTCTTGCAAGCTAAGCTGGAGTGAGTCTCTCATTAAGGCCACATGGCCACACTGTGTCTCTTAGTTCTTGCAAGCTAAGCTGGAGTCAGTCTCTCTCATTAAGGCCACATGGCCACACTGTGTCTTCTAGTTCTTGCAAGCTAAGCTGGAATCAGTCTCATTAAGGCCACATGGCCACACTGTGTCTCTTAGTTCTTGCAAGCTAAGCTGGAGTCAGTCTCTCTCATTAAGGCCACATGGCCACACAGTGTCTCTTAGTTCTTGCAAGCTAAGCTGGAGTGAGTCTCTCTCATTAAGGCCACATGGCCACACTGTGTCTCTTAGTTCTTGCAAGCTAAGCTTGAGTCAGTCTCTCTCATTAAGGCCACATGGCCACACTGTGTCGCTTAGTTCTTGCAAGTTAAGCTGGAATCAGTCTCTCTCATTAAGGCCACATGGCCACACTGAGTCTCTTAGTTCTTGCAAGCTAAGCTGGAGTGAGTCTTTCTCATTAAGGCCACATGGCCACACAGTGTCTCTTAGTTCTTGCAAGCTAAGCTGGAGTGAGTCTCTCATTAAGGCCACATGGCCACACTGTGTCTCTTAGTTCTTGCAAGCTAAGCTGGAGTGAGTCTCATTAAGGCCACATGGCCACACTGTTTCTCTTAGTTCTTTCAAGCTAAGCTTGAGTCAGTCTCTCTCATTAAGGCCACATGGCCACACAGTGTATCTTAGTTCTTGCAAGCTAAGCTGGAGTCAGTCTCTCTCATTAAGGTCACATGGTCACACTGTGTCTCTTAGTTCTTGCAAGCTATGCTGGAGTCAGTCTCTCTCATTAAGGCCACATGGCCACACTGTGTCTCTTAGTTCTTGCAAGCTAAGCTGGAATCAGTCTCTCTCATTAAGGTCACATGGCCACACTGTGTCTTTTAGTTCTTTCAAGCTAAGCTTGAGTCAGTCTCTCTCATTAAGGCCACATGGCCACACAGTGTCTCTTAGTTCTTGCAAGCTAAGCTGGAGTCAGTCTCTCTCATTAAGGCCACATGGCCACACTGTGTCTCTTAGTTCTTGCAAGCTCAGCTGGAGTGAGTCTCTCATTAAGGCCACATGGCCACACAGTGTCTCTTAGTTCTTGCAAGCTAAGCTGGAGTGAGTCTCTCTCATTAAGGCCACATGGCCACACTGTGTCTCTTAGTTCTTTCAAGCTAGGCTTGAGTCAGTCTCTCTCATTAAGGCCACATGGCCACACAGTGTCTCTTAGTTCTTGCAAGCTAAGCTGGAGTCAGTCTCTCTCATTAAGGTCACATGGTCACACTGTGTCTCTTAGTTCTTGCAAGCTAAGCTGGAGTCAGTCTCTCTCATTAAGGCCACATGGCCACACTGTGTCTCTTAGTTCTTGCAAGCTAAGCTGGAGTCAGTCTCTCTCATTAAGGCCACTTGGCCACACTGTCTCTTAGTTCTTGCAAGCTAAGCTGGAGTGAGTCTCTCATTAAGGCCACATGGCCACACTGTGTCTCTTAGTTCTTGCAAGCTAAGCTGGAGTGAGTCTCTCTCATTAAGGCCACATGGCCACACAGTGTCTCTTAGTTCTTGCAAGCTAAGCTGGAGTGAGTCTCTCTCATTAAGGCCACATGGCCACACTGTGTCTCTTAGTTCTTGCAAGCTAAGCTGGAGTGAGTCTCTCATTAAGGCCACATGGCCACACTGTGTCTCTTAGTTCTTGCAAGCTAAGCTGGAGTGAGTCTCTCTCATTAAGGCCACATGGCCACACTGTGTCTCTTAGTTCTTTCAAGCTAGGCTTGAGTCAGTCTCTCTCATTAAGGCCACATGGCCACACAGTGTCTCTTAGTTCTTGCAAGCTAAGCTGGAGTCAGTCTCTCTCATTAAGGTCACATGGTCACACTGTGTCTCTTAGTTCTTGCAAGCTAAGCTGGAGTCAGTCTCTCTCATTAAGGCCACATGGCCACATTGTGTCTCTTAGTTCTTGCAAGCTAAGCTGGAGTCAGTCTCTCTCATTAAGGCCACTTGGCCACACTGTCTCTTAGTTCTTGCAAGCTAAGCTGGAGTGAGTCTCTCATTAAGGCCACATGGCCACACTGTGTCTCTTAGTTCTTGCAAGCTAAGCTGGAGTGAGTCTCTCTCATTAAGGCCACATGGCCACACAGTGTCTCTTAGTTCTTGCAAGCTAAGCTGGAGTGAGTCTCTCTCATTAAGGCCACATGGCCACACTGTGTCTCTTAGTTCTTGCAAGCTAAGCTGGAGTGAGTCTCTCATTAAGGCCACATGGCCACACTGTGTCTCTTAGTTCTTGCAAGCTAAGCTGGAGTGAGTCTCTCTCATTAAGGCCACATGGCCACACAGTGTCTCTTAGTTCTTCCAAGTTAAGTTGGAGTGAGTCTCTCTCATTAAGGCCACATGGCCACACTGAGTCTCTTAGTTCTTGCAAGCTAAGCTGGAGTGAGTCTTTCTCATTAAGGCCACATGGCCACACAGTGTCTCTTAGTTCTTGCAAGCTAATCTGGAGTGAGTCTCTCATTAAGGCCACATGGCCACACTGTTTCTCTTAGTTCTTTCAAGCTAAGCTTGAGTCAGTCTCTCTCATTAAGGCCACATGGCCACACAGTGTATCTTAGTTCTTGCAAGCTAAGCTGGAGTCAGTCTCTCATTAAGGTCACATGGTCACACTGTGTCTCTTAGTTCTTGCAAGCTAAGCTGGAGTCAGTCTCTCTCATTAAGGCCACATGGCCACACTGTGTCTCTTAGTTCTTGCAAGCTAAGCTGGAGTCAGTCTCTCTCATTAAGGCCACTTGGCCACACTGTCTCTTAGTTCTTGCAAGCTAAGCTGGAGTGAGTCTCTCATTAAGGCCACATGGCCACACTGTGTCTCTTAGTTCTTGCAAGCTAAGCTGGAGTCAGTCTCTCTCATTAAGGCCACTTGGCCACACTGTCTCTTAGTTCTTGCAAGCTAAGCTGGAGTGAGTCTCTCATTAAGGCCACATGGCCACACTGTGTCTCTTAGTTCTTGCAAGCTAAGCTGGAGTGAGTCTCTCTCATTAAGGCCACATGGCCACACAGTGTCTCTTAGTTCTTGCAAGCTAAGCTGGAGTGAGTCTCTCTCATTAAGGCCACATGGCCACACTGTGTCTCTTAGTTCTTGCAAGCTAAGCTGGAGTGAGTCTCTCATTAAGGCCACATGGCCACACTGTGTCTCTTAGTTCTTGCAAGCTAAGCTGGAGTGAGTCTCTCTCATTAAGGCCACATGGCCACACTGTGTCTCTTAGTTCTTGCAAGCTAAGCTGGAGTGAGTCTCTCTCATTAAGGCCACATGGCCACACTGTGTCTCTTAGTTCTTTCAAGCTAGGCTTGAGTCAGTCTCTCTCATTAAGGCCACATGGCCACACAGTGTCTCTTAGTTCTTGCAAGCTAAGCTGGAGTCAGTCTCTCTCATTAAGGTCACATGGTCACACTGTGTCTCTTAGTTCTTGCAAGCTAAGCTGGAGTCAGTCTCTCTCATTAAGGCCACATGGCCACATTGTGTCTCTTAGTTCTTGCAAGCTAAGCTGGAGTCAGTCTCTCTCATTAAGGCCACTTGGCCACACTGTCTCTTAGTTCTTGCAAGCTAAGCTGGAGTGAGTCTCTCATTAAGGCCACATGGCCACACTGTGTCTCTTAGTTCTTGCAAGCTAAGCTGGAGTGAGTCTCTCTCATTAAGGCCACATGGCCACACAGTGTCTCTTAGTTCTTGCAAGCTAAGCTGGAGTGAGTCTCTCTCATTAAGGCCACATGGCCACACTGTGTCTCTTAGTTCTTGCAAGCTAAGCTGGAGTGAGTCTCTCATTAAGGCCACATGGCCACACTGTGTCTCTTAGTTCTTGCAAGCTAAGCTGGAGTGAGTCTCTCTCATTAAGGCCACATGGCCACACAGTGTCTCTTAGTTCTTCCAAGTTAAGTTGGAGTGAGTCTCTCTCATTAAGGCCACATGGCCACACTGAGTCTCTTAGTTCTTGCAAGCTAAGCTGGAGTGAGTCTTTCTCATTAAGGCCACATGGCCACACAGTGTCTCTTAGTTCTTGCAAGCTAATCTGGAGTGAGTCTCTCATTAAGGCCACATGGCCACACTGTTTCTCTTAGTTCTTTCAAGCTAAGCTTGAGTCAGTCTCTCTCATTAAGGCCACATGGCCACACAGTGTATCTTAGTTCTTGCAAGCTAAGCTGGAGTCAGTCTCTCATTAAGGTCACATGGTCACACTGTGTCTCTTAGTTCTTGCAAGCTAAGCTGGAGTCAGTCTCTCTCATTAAGGCCACATGGCCACACTGTGTCTCTTAGTTCTTGCAAGCTAAGCTGGAGTCAGTCTCTCTCATTAAGGCCACTTGGCCACACTGTCTCTTAGTTCTTGCAAGCTAAGCTGGAGTGAGTCTCTCATTAAGGCCACATGGCCACACTGTGTCTCTTAGTTCTTGCAAGCTAAGCTGGAGTGAGTCTCTCTCATTAAGGCCACATGGCCACACAGTGTCTCTTAGTTCTTGCAAGCTAAGCTGGAGTGAGTCTCTCTCATTAAGGCCACATGGCCACACTGTGTCTCTTAGTTCTTGCAAGCTAAGCTGGAGTGAGTCTCTCATTAAGGCCACATGGCCACACTGTGTCTCTTAGTTCTTGCAAGCTAAGCTGGAGTGAGTCTCTCTCATTAAGGCCACATGGCCACACAGTGTCTCTTAGTTCTTGCAAGTTAAGTTGGAGTGAGTCTCTCTCATTAAGGCCACATGGCCACACTGAGTCTCTTAGTTCTTGCAAGCTAAGCTGGAGTGAGTCTTTCTCATTAAGGCCACATGGCCACACAGTGTCTCTTAGTTCTTGCAAGCTAATCTGGAGTGAGTCTCTCATTAAGGCCACATGGCCACACTGTGTCTCTTAGTTCTTGCAAGCTAAGCTGGAGTGAGTCTCATTAAGGCCACATGGCCACACTGTTTCTCTTAGTTCTTTCAAGCTAAGCTTGAGTCAGTCTCTCTCATTAAGGCCACATGGCCACACAGTGTATCTTAGTTCTTGCAAGCTAAGCTGGAGTCAGTCTCTCTCATTAAGGTCACATGGTCACACTGTGTCTCTTAGTTCTTGCAAGCTAAGCTGGAGTCAGTCTCTCTCATTAAGGCCACATGGCCACACTGTGTCTCTTAGTTCTTGCAAGCTAAGCTGGAATCAGTCTCTCTCATTAAGGTCACATGGCCACACTGTGTCTCTTAGTTCTTTCAAGCTAAGCTTGAGTCAGTCTCTCTCATTAAGGCCACATGGCCACACAGTGTCTCTTAGTTCTTGCAAGCTAAGCTGGAGTCAGTCTCTCTCATTAAGGCCACATGGCCACACTGTGTCTCTTAGTTCTTGCAAGCTAAGCTGGAGTCAGTCTCTCTCATTAAGGCCACATGGCCACACTGTCTCTTAGTTCTTGCAAGCTACACTGGAGTGAGTCTCATTAAGGCCACATGGCCACACTGTGTCTCTTAGTTCTTGCAAGCTAAGCTGGAGTGAGTCTCTCTCATTAAGGCCACATGGCCACACAGTGTCTCTTAGTTCTTGCAAGCTAAGCTGGAGTGAGTCTCTCTCATTAAGGCCACATGGCCACACTGTGTCTCTTAGTTCTTGCAAGCTAAGCTGGAGTGAGTCTCTCATTAAGGCCACATGGCCACACTGTGTCTCTTAGTTCTTGCAAGCTAAGCTTGAGTCAGTCTCTCTCATTAAGGCCACATGGCCACACAGTGTCTCTTAGTTCTTGCAAGCTAAGCTTGAGTCAGTCTCATTAAGGTCACATGGTCACACTGTGTCTCTTAGTTCTTGCAAGCTAAGCTGGAGTCAATCTCTCTCATTAAGGCCACATGGCCACACTGTGTCTTTTAGTTCTTGCAAGTTAAGTTGGAGTCAGTCTCTCTCATTAAGGCCACATGGCCATACTGAATCTCTTAGTTCTTGCAAGCTAAGCTGGAGTGAGTCTTTCTCATTAAGGCCACATGGCCACACAGTGTCTCTTAGTTCTTGCAAGCTAAGCTGGAGTGAGTCTCTCTCATTAAGGCCACATGGCCACACTGTGTCTCTTAGTTCTTGCAAGCTAAGCTGGAGTCAGTATCTCTCATTAAGGCCACATGGCCACACTGTGTCTCTTAGTTCTTGCAAGCTAAGCTGGAGTCAGTCTCTCTCATTATTGCCACATGGCCACACTGTCTCTTAGTTCTTGCAAGCTAAGCTGGAGTGAGTCTCTCATTAAGGCCACATGGCCACACTGTCTCTTAGTTCTTGCAAGCTAAGCTGGAGTGAGTCTCTCTCATTAAGGCCACATGGCCACACAGTGTCTCTTAGTTCTTGCAAGCTAAGCTTGAGTCAGTCTCATTAAGGTCACATGGTCACACTGTGTCTCTTAGTTCTTGCAAGCTAAGCTGGAGTCAATCTCTCTCATTAAGGCCACATGGCCACACTGTGTCTTTTAGTTCTTGCAAGCCAAGCTGGAGTCAGTCTCTCTCATTAAGGCCACATGGCCACACAGTGTATCTTAGTTCTTGCAAGTTAAGTTGGAGTCAGTCTCTCTCATTAAGGCCACATGGCCATACTGAATCTCTTAGTTCTTGCAAGCTAAGCTGGAGTGAGTCTTTCTCATTAAGGCCACATGGCCACACAGTGTCTCTTAGTTCTTGCAAGCTAAGCTGGAGTGAGTCTCTCTCATTAAGGCCACATGGCCACACTGTGTCTCTTAGTTCTTGCAAGCTAAGCTGGAGTCAGTATCTCTCATTAAGGCCACATGGCCACACTGTGTCTCTTAGTTCTTGCAAGCTAAGCTGGAGTCAGTCTCTCTCATTATTGCCACATGGCCACACTGTCTCTTAGTTCTTGCAAGCTAAGCTGGAGTGAGTCTCTCATTAAGGCCACATGGCCACACTGTCTCTTAGTTCTTGCAAGCTAAGCTGGAGTGAGTCTCTCTCATTAAGGCCACATGGCCACACAGTGTATCTTAGTTCTTGCAAGTTAAGTTGGAGTCAGTCTCTCTCTTTAAGGCCACATGGCCACACTGAGTCTCTTAGTTCTTGCAAGCTAAGCTGGAGTGAGTCTTTCTCATTAAGGCCACATGGCCACACAGTGTCTCTTAGTTCTTGCAAGCTAAGCTGGAGTGAGTCTCTCTCATTAAGGCCACATGGCCACACTGTGTCTCTTAGTTCTTTCAAGCTAAGCTTGAGTCAGTCTCTCTCATTAAGGCCACATGGCCACACAGTGTCTCTTAGTTCTTGCAAGCTAAGCTGGAGTCAGTCTCTCTCATTAAGGTCACATGGTCACACTGTGTCTCTTAGTTCTTGCAAGCTAAGCTGGAGTCAGTCTCTCTCATTAAGGCCACATGGCCACACTGTGTCTCTTAGTTCTTGCAAGCTAAGCTGGAATCAGTCTCTCTCATTAAGGCCACATGGCACACTGTGTCTCTTAGTTCTTGCAAGCTAAGCTGGAGTCAGTCTCTCTCATTAAGGCCACATGGCCACACTGTGTCTCTTAGTTCTTGCAAGCTAAGCTGGAGTCAGTCTCTCTCATTAAGGCCACATGGCCACACTGTCTCTTAGTTCTTGCAAGCTAAGCTGGAGTGAGTCTCTCATTAAGGCCACATGGCCACACTGTCTCTTAGTTCTTGCAAGCTAAGCTGGAGTGAGTCTCTCTCATTAAGGCCACATGGCCACACAGTGTCTCTTAGTTCTTGCAAGCTAAGCTGGAGTGAGTCTCTCTCATTAAGGCCACATGGCCACACTGTGTCTCTTAGTTCTTGCAAGCTAAGCTGGAGTGAGTCTCTCATTAAGGCCACATGGCCACACTGTGTCTCTTAGTTCTTGCAAGCTAAGCTGGAGTGAGTCTCTCTCATTAAGGCCACATGGCCACACAGTGTCTCTTAGTTCTTGCAAGTTAAGTTGGAGTGAGTCTCTCTCATTAAGGCCACATGGCCACACAGTGTCTCTTAGTTCTTGCAAGCTAATCTGGAGTGAGTCTCTCATTAAGGCCACATGGCCACACTGTGTCTCTTAGTTCTTGCAAGCTAAGCTGGAGTGAGTCTCATTAAGGCCACATGGCCACACTGTTTCTCTTAGTTCTTTCAAGCTAAGCTTGAGTCAGTCTCTCTCATTAAGGCCACATGGCCACACAGTGTATCTTAGTTCTTGCAAGCTAAGCTGGAGTCAGTCTCTCTCATTAAGGTCACATGGTCACACTGTGTCTCTTAGTTCTTGCAAGCTAAGCTGGAGTCAGTCTCTCTCATTAAGGCCACATGGCCACACTGTGTCTCTTAGTTCTTGCAAGCTAAGCTGGAATCAGTCTCTCTCATTAAGGTCACATGGCCACACTGTGTCTCTTAGTTCTTTCAAGCTAAGCTTGAGTCAGTCTCTCTCATTAAGGCCACATGGCCACACAGTGTCTCTTAGTTCTTGCAAGCTAAGCTGGAGTCAGTCTCTCTCATTAAGGCCACATGGCCACACTGTGTCTCTTAGTTCTTGCAAGCTAAGCTGGAGTCAGTCTCTCTCATTAAGGCCACATGGCCACACTGTCTCTTAGTTCTTGCAAGCTACGCTGGAGTGAGTCTCATTAAGGCCACATGGCCACACTGTGTCTCTTAGTTCTTGCAAGCTAAGCTGGAGTGAGTCTCTCTCATTAAGGCCACATGGCCACACAGTGTCTCTTAGTTCTTGCAAGCTAAGCTGGAGTGAGTCTCTCTCATTAAGGCCACATGGCCACACTGTGTCTCTTAGTTCTTGCAAGCTAAGCTGGAGTGAGTCTCTCATTAAGGCCACATGGCCACACTGTGTCTCTTAGTTCTTGCAAGCTAAGCTTGAGTCAGTCTCTCTCATTAAGGCCACATGGCCACACAGTGTCTCTTAGTTCTTGCAAGCTAAGCTTGAGTCAGTCTCATTAAGGTCACATGGTCACACTGTGTCTCTTAGTTCTTGCAAGCTAAGCTGGAGTCAATCTCTCTCATTAAGGCCACATGGCCACACTGTGTCTTTTAGTTCTTGCAAGCCAAGCTGGAGTCAGTCTCTCTCATTAAGGCCACATGGCCACACAGTGTATCTTAGTTCTTGCAAGTTAAGTTGGAGTCAGTCTCTCTCATTAAGGCCACATGGCCATACTGAATCTCTTAGTTCTTGCAAGCTAAGCTGGAGTGAGTCTTTCTCATTAAGGCCACATGGCCACACAGTGTCTCTTAGTTCTTGCAAGCTAAGCTGGAGTGAGTCTCTCTCATTAAGGCCACATGGCCACACTGTGTCTCTTAGTTCTTGCAAGCTAAGCTGGAGTCAGTATCTCTCATTAAGGCCACATGGCCACACTGTGTCTCTTAGTTCTTGCAAGCTAAGCTTGAGTCAGTCTCTCTCATTAAGGCCACATGGCCACACAGTGTCTCTTAGTTCTTGCAAGCTAAGCTTGAGTCAGTCTCATTAAGGTCACATGGTCACACTGTGTCTCTTAGTTCTTGCAAGCTAAGCTGGAGTCAATCTCTCTCATTAAGGCCACATGGCCACACTGTGTCTTTTAGTTCTTGCAAGCCAAGCTGGAGTCAGTCTCTCTCATTAAGGCCACATGGCCACACAGTGTATCTTAGTTCTTGCAAGTTAAGTTGGAGTCAGTCTCTCTCATTAAGGCCACATGGCCATACTGAATCTCTTAGTTCTTGCAAGCTAAGCTGGAGTGAGTCTTTCTCATTAAGGCCACATGGCCACACAGTGTCTCTTAGTTCTTGCAAGCTAAGCTGGAGTGAGTCTCTCTCATTAAGGCCACATGGCCACACTGTGTCTCTTAGTTCTTGCAAGCTAAGCTGGAGTCAGTATCTCTCATTAAGGCCACATGGCCACACTGTGTCTCTTAGTTCTTGCAAGCTAAGCTGGAGTCAGTCTCTCTCATTATTGCCACATGGCCACACTGTCTCTTAGTTCTTGCAAGCTAAGCTGGAGTGAGTCTCTCATTAAGGCCACATGGCCACACTGTCTCTTAGTTCTTGCAAGCTAAGCTGGAGTGAGTCTCTCTCATTAAGGCCACATGGCCACACAGTGTATCTTAGTTCTTGCAAGTTAAGTTGGAGTCAGTCTCTCTCTTTAAGGCCACATGGCCACACTGAGTCTCTTAGTTCTTGCAAGCTAAGCTGGAGTGAGTCTTTCTCATTAAGGCCACATGGCCACACAGTGTCTCTTAGTTCTTGCAAGCTAAGCTGGAGTCAGTCTCTCTCATTAAGGTCACATGGTCACACTGTGTCTCTTAGTTCTTGCAAGCTAAGCTGGAGTCAGTCTCTCTCATTAAGGCCACATGGCCACACTGTGTCTCTTAGTTCTTGCAAGCTAAGCTGGAATCAGTCTCTCTCATTAAGGCCACATGGCACACTGTGTCTCTTAGTTCTTGCAAGCTAAGCTGGAGTCAGTCTCTCTCATTAAGGCCACATGGCCACACTGTGTCTCTTAGTTCTTGCAAGCTAAGCTGGAGTCAGTCTCTCTCATTAAGGCCACATGGCCACACTGTCTCTTAGTTCTTGCAAGCTAAGCTGGAGTGAGTCTCTCATTAAGGCCACATGGCCACACTGTCTCTTAGTTCTTGCAAGCTAAGCTGGAGTGAGTCTCTCTCATTAAGGCCACATGGCCACACAGTGTCTCTTAGTTCTTGCAAGCTAAGCTGGAGTGAGTCTCTCTCATTAAGGCCACATGGCCACACTGTGTCTCTTAGTTCTTGCAAGCTAAGCTGGAGTGAGTCTCTCATTAAGGCCACATGGCCACACTGTGTCTCTTAGTTCTTGCAAGCTAAGCTGGAGTGAGTCTCTCTCATTAAGGCCACATGGCCACACAGTGTCTCTTAGTTCTTGCAAGTTAAGTTGGAGTGAGTCTCTCTCATTAAGGCCACATGGCCACACTGAGTCTCTTAGTTCTTGCAAGCTAAGCTGGAGTGAGTCTTTCTCATTAAGGCCACATGGCCACACAGTGTCTCTTAGTTCTTGCAAGCTAAGCTGGAGTCAATCTCTCTCATTAAGGCCACATGGCCACACTGTGTCTCTTAGTTCTTGCAAGCTAAGCTGGAGTCAGTCTCTCTCATTAAGGCCACATGGCCACACTGTCTCTTAGTTCTTGCAAGCTAAGCTGGAGTGAGTCTCTCATTAAGGCCACATGGCCACACTGTGTCTCTTAGTTCTTGCAAGCTAAGCTGGAGTGAGTCTCTCTCATTAAGGCCACATGGCCACACAGTGTCTCTTAGTTCTTGCAAGCTAAGCTGGAGTGAGTCTCTCTCATTAAGGCCACATGGCCACACTGTGTCTCTTAGTTCTTGCAAGCTAAGCTGGAGTGAGTCTCTCATTAAGGCCACATGGCCACACTGTGTCTCTTAGTTCTTGCAAGCTAAGCTGGAGTGAGTCTCTCTCATTAAGGCCACATGGCCACACAGTGTCTCTTAGTTCTTGCAAGCTAAGCTGGAGTGAGTCTCTCTCATTAAGGCCACATGGCCACACTGTGTCTCTTAGTTCTTGCAAGCTAAGCTGGAGTGAGTCTCTCATTAAGGCCACATGGCCACACTGTGTCTCTTAGTTCTTGCAAGCTAAGCTGGAGTGAGTCTCTCTCATTAAGGCCACATGGCCACACAGTGTCTCTTAGTTCTTGCAAGCTAAGCTGGAGTGAGTCTCTCATTAAGGCCACATGGCCACACTGTGTCTCTTAGTTCTTGCAAGCTAAGCTGGAGTCAGTCTCTTTTCGACATGTCTCACCAAATTCTGTAATAATAATGTTCCAGTTTCTCTATATGTTTTTAAATTTAGATTTAAATAAATCTACATTTAAAAATCCACAAATCTGGCTGCCTCCTGATGACGCTGGTTGTAATTACTGGCGAAACGTCGTACTCAGATTGTTAATGTTGTGGCTTTGCTCTCTAACACACAACCGGTGTGCTGTACTAGTAACGAATTGGCATGTTCTGTTTAAGTGACAGACCTTACTAATTAACTGTGTCGGGTGGTGGTGGGTTTACCGACATTTTTATATTTACGCGATTTTACCCAAAAAACCTGTATTATGTAAAAATATATTTATTTTCCCCCTTTCTTTTTGGACAGTTTCAAATTTCTAACGTCTTTCAAATTGTTCTGATGTACAGTGCTACATTTGAAATTGCTGTCATGTTTGCAACGGGTTGTTTAAAATATATTTAAATGGTGTAGATTCACGTTTAAACTCGCTTCGAATCTGCATTCATCATTTTCTTCTTTAGCAGTCCGTAACCACAATTGGTACATCGATGCATGATCCATTTGATTATGGTTTGTTGGTCTTAATTTATCAATTAAAATGTTATTGAGTGTGCCAAATCCTAAAGAGTGGCGTTTGAGTCGACCTTATTTATATTCACATCTGAAACGCCTGTGCACATGAATGTAATCCAGTTACACACTCTCCTACTTGTTCATCAACTCTCTTCGTGGTGTGGATTTGATGGCTTGTATAGCAACCATAAACAAACACAACAAGTCCGGGTGACTCATGATCCATGACTCACGATGCCAGTGGGCCAGGTTTCACTCTCAACTCTCTACCTGTGTGGCATGAATAAAACGCACCTGTAAATTTGACCTGAAATGATTGCACAAAAATTGCCCCGCCTTCATGCGATGTTTATCCTCCACTGTTTATCTGGCTTTGACCTGAATTATATAAAAGTGTGGCTCTGCAACTGCTGTAGAGTCACATTGGTATAAACACATTTTACAATATGAACAGCGCATTGAAAACGCGTACTATTTTATGTATTGTTTAACAAGTGTGTTTACAAATCCACACTGAGAAACACGATGATTGTCAGAGGGGAGTAGATTATGTTTTCGATAGTGTATTTAAATAGAGCTACTGTAGGTAAGTAGTTTTCAGTTTTAAAGGCATAGTTTAACAAGACAACACTTGCCACCATCCTTCAAACCCATTGGTGAAAAAGACCACAGTTTATGTTTACATTATAATATGTTTACATTATATATAATATATAATATAATGTTTGCATTATATATAATATAATGTTTATATATAATATAATGTTTACATTATAATGCAATGTTTACATTATATATAATATAATGTTTATGCAAGAGCCGGAGACTTATGGGACCCCGGGGTCCCACCATAAGGTTCATATGAATGGTTACCTAATAACTTTTGAAACACGGTAATCGCTGTGAAGTGCAGTTTCCAATTCTTATTGTTCACTCATTCTCTCTGGCCTTTCTATGCAATATGAAGAAGGGTCATTGCTCGAAACGTCGCTTAACGGATTTTTTTCCTTTTTCAAGGCCCCAGTGCTACTGATGCATGAATTTGTTTGGTATTTGAAATGATACGAAGGCTCAGCAAGTGATTCCTTGCAGACATAAACAGAAGCGATACGCGCCACCCCAGCCACCCATGTCCCGAATCAATCGATTATCGCGATTGAGGGCTCGTGAATAAATTCTAAATTCAACGCCTTGTTTTAAAACGTGAACACAGCCGGCTCTAGTGACTGGAGTGGGTGGGTGTTGGACAATGTGAAACAATGACACGCAACGTATACAAATCTAAAACATAAATTCTTACGCACGCGATCCGGTGTGCATATCGCGATCTTCAGGATGAATGATCACGTCCGAATCAATGCGTCGTCGTTGCTCCCCTAGCATGCGCTCTGCGTAACCCGCTCGTGTTGTTGTTGTTGTTTGCGGCAGAGTTTAGGACCTTCGTGGCCAAGAGCCGCAGCTCCCGAGGCAAAGGAGTGATGGCACGCTTCAAGGTGCCGGACTTGCTGAAGCATCTCATGGAACGATACGGGGCTCCGGATATTCACGATCTGGGCATCCGTATCACCAGCATACCTCTGGGCATTTCCGTACGTGCCGTGCCTGCGTGTACGAGCGTGTGTGTGTGTGTACGTGTATATGCATTGCGTCGCTTGTTGACTGCGAATTGTATTATTATTGGATGCCTCAAGTTATACTCTTTGGTTCTTTCGGTAAAGTCACGTAGGTATAAAATAAAATAAATCACGACGTTTTGGGCGCGACACAAGCGTCCGTCATCAGGTGATAAAGCCTTGGTGTGCTGCTGAGACAGACTGTTTTAAATTGTTTGAAATGTGTGTAGCCCATGGGTCATAAAGAAGTGTCCAGGGCTAGTGATGTTAACGTGAGAAATTAGCATGTAACTGTAAGGTAGGAAAGCGGCCTCCTCCTCGATTTTACGTGACTTTACCGAAAGAACCAAAGAGTCTGGATTCCTGCAGTCGCGAAAGCTTCAAATCAAGATTGCCTCAAGTATGTATTGTTGTTGCCCTTGAGGGGGTTTACTTTCGGAATTAAATGCGTTCTGGAATTGCTGACACACAGCCACAACGTACGTGTCGCTGTGTTCACACCTGAGAGTGACACTGCATCAGCCTTTTACCAATATTCCCCCGCCCCTGCGTTTGCCTTACACGGCCACAATGCTGAGCTATCCTCAGTTGCTCAGGCACACAAGTTTCACACCTGTCTCCCTGTCAAGTGAATGTGGTGTATCCTTTTGTCATGCAGTCTGAGACAGACTTCCAACACGACTTCAGTTTTGTGGGTGCAGTGCTGTGACAAGAGCACTGAAGTAACTGCTCGTGTAAGTACATCATGTTAATATATATCGTATTGAAGGCTGAGGCCTATTTTACTGTACCGCTCCTTACAGAAATCTTCTTTCCCGAGTGGTTGTGCATTTGTCGCTTGTTTCAGAGGTTCGCGATTCGATCCCAGGAGTCGCCCTCGTTAATATTGCGGGTGTATTATCCAAAACTGCATTTCTATATGCTTCACAAATAATGTAAAAAAAAAATCCCGTGTTGTTATTAATGAATGAGGAGGACATGTGTGCCGGCGTCAGAATCAAAATATGCAAATCTAAACAAGTACTCAGAAATGACTGGATTGGGTAAAACCACATGTATATATGTTGAACTTGTTTTCAATCTAGATTTTAAAGTGCAAAGCTCCAATGGCTTACTAATATCGGAAGGAAGAGCATTCCAGTTGGCCGCAGAAGCCCATCTGAAAGCGAGTGATGCGGTGACTGTCTTTGGTCGATGGCTTGCCAAAAGCCACTGCCGCTAGCATTATCCACCAATCCCATCTCTCGATTGCAGTCTTGCATTAGCAGCACACCTTGCATTCGCTGTTGAACCACTCGTCCATCACGTGTTCCATCATCGCAACTACAGCACTGCCCTGCACCTGTGGCCGCCACAGTTGCTAACATTGTGTTGTTTGTTTAGGTGATTGGCAAGGCCCAGAAAGGCGAGCGGGAGGCGATGGACCGTGGGCTGGCTCGCATCGAGTGTGACATCAAGCAGGGGGTGGAGGGCCGGCCACACAAGGTCAAGAAATACCTGTTGGAGTCGTTCCCCTTGCCAGGGACGAGCGCCGATCTTCGCCGACAGTTCACGAAACAGCCGGTGGCCGAGATGGTGCTGCAGGTCTTCCAGAATGCCGAGGACATCTTTGTGAATAAGCTGAAGAAGGTGGGGGTCATGGCGTCTGGACTTAATGCAACAAAATTACCGTGCAAGAAAGTTCATGCATTTGCTTAGATTTGTCAAAGATTTTCCATAATACATTTGTCCTCGGAATTATTTAATGAGTGATAATCGCCATACGTTTCAAGTCTGTCGATACTTCCACCATTATCAAAAAACTTTCTCTACCACTGAATTAGCTCTCCTCTATAATATTTAGTGCCATCGCTTTCACAAAATTCAGTCACACGTTGAGACAAAGTAAGGGGGGGCATTGAAATTAGTCGGACATCTATGCATGTATCACCCTCTATTTGTCCCAACAGAGTGATATGGCTGCACGTGGTTTGGGTCCTTTGTTGTCTCCACCAACAGTGTGTGCAGGACTTCCTGGGGCAGGTGAAAGGGGACACGCTGGCCCGGAAGCTGTTTCAGTTGGCCCTGTGCTGTGGCTCCCTCGAGACTCCTCGCGACCTCGTGGTCAAGGAGAAACCGGCCGCGTTTCTCGGCAACATCAGCACTCTCGACACCAGACCGCCGCCTCCTCCGGGGAGTAAGGAGACAAATTTGCATATACAGTAGACTCTCGATTATCTGCACTAATGACGTGGAGGATGGCTGCGGATAATTAAGAATGTCGGATGATCCAAAGATATCTATTTTTTGCGGCTCTCTATGCCACAAACTAATGATCAACCGATCGATGCACGTGCTCGGTGATAAAACTTTCCTGCTAATTTGACCAAGTCCAATATCGGCTCAACTTTCATGTGACGGACGTTACTCTCACGTTCAGAGTGGGTTGGAATGTGCTTCCCTTTACTCTGTGGACCAGAGGTCACTAGAAGCAATGTCAGAGGTAGCTTTGTGATGTTCTCTTCTGTGGGCCATTCTCCAATACGACGGGTTCCACTGCTCCGTGAGAGATCCGAGTGGATACTCCGTCTCATGACACGATATCGAAAGCACAATCTGAATAAAATGTAGTTTCTTGTATTGTACATACGGGGTCAGACCACGGAGGACCTTCAGAATGCTGAGTGTGATCTTGAAATTAATCCTGGACTGGTTCGGGGGATAGTTGAACAATTCGAAAATTGATGCGATATCGTCTTGCATACGGGTGTGAGAAGTCTGCCAGTGGTTTTTTTAGTCCATCTAGATTTTTGGGTTAATATGCACTATTTATGTGACCTAACCCAAAAATCTCTATTATGGATAATATTGGTCGCGAAGGCCTTCGTGTTAAACTTGTTTTTTGAGTCATCTGGAGAGTGATGATGAAACTTATCGGGAGGCCGTAGATGAGATGTGGGGGTGGGTGGGCAGAGAGAGAGTTGCAGTTGTTGAGCCTATTGGAGCGAGTTACAGCATCGTTGTCCTCTCCTACAATGGCATTGCTTGTCTCCTTCGCAGAGGCGGTAGCCGAGCATCTGGTCCGTCTGCTGAGCCACGCAAGTAAGATGGCAGAGCCCCTGAGCCTATCCGCGCTGTCACGCGTGGAGAAGCAGCTTGCCGAGCTTTTGACTCGCGCGACCTCCCCAGCCTGGGCCTCGGCTCCTTCTTGGACATCCTCCATCGCAACGCCCAGGTGCGTACGTGGCGTGCGTGAGCCCACCCGCCTCCAGCTGGTAAGAGGCAGTACAGAAAGTAGGTGTACGACACTGCCCGTGCAAAGTTTGAGTGTACTTATCGCCTCCGAGTGGCGCTCAATGTTAAGTTTGTTTCCAAAATTGTGCGCGGTAATATTAGTTTATTATTACGAACTTAAAACTCATTTGTCGATAACTCGAATACGTTTAAGCGTTATGTAATCACTACCAATGCAGAGCACAACAAAGTGTCACGTAAGATGCATGGGTTTTCTCTTGTCACTCTTAAAAAATATCTGTGAATTTGGCAAACATCCCAAAGGTAGATATTGAAAATCAACGTTAAAATTGAGTGTACAGCGGTGACATTCAGATAAAATATATGATAACACTATATATGCAAAGTGGCCAGGTGGCTCAGAGATCAAAGCGGTGCATTGGCAATAACGAGATTCTGGGCTTGAATCTGGATTTTGACCGCTTGGGTTGAAACCGAGGTCTCAAGTCTTATCAAGTCGATCGTCCGAGCCCATTCACCAGCGACTGCACAAAATTACAGTCTCATTAAACTTGGGTTTTGCACTTCATTTTCCTAATTCCATCTCTGAGAATAACAATTTCAGCTTGACTCTCGTGCGCCGCACAATCTCATAACACAGCTAATGTGAAAGTGTTGGCTCCTATTGTGTACAAGATAAAAGGCCACCCACCGCATTTTATGACACAGGGCCTGCACGGCTATGCGAGATTTACGAATGGATGATTTATTTGTCTCTTGACATTACGCCGATAGCGCATTTGGAAAACTAAAATTGAGAACGAATTTTGTGTTAATTTGCAAACTTAAATCTGTAATATTTAATCAGTTTTCGTGCACTGCATTGTGAGATGCAGCTCCATGCGTATCGTTTAGCTTTAAGCCGGTGTTTGCCTTGCGGTCGCCTCGGTGTCAACCAACTGATGTTGACGGATTTGTTGTATCTGTGGTAGCTGTTGGAGGAGACTGGGGTTGTGATCTCTGCCCTGGGTGGATCTGGAGCCACAGCGGGAAGCTTCTGCCCAAAGCGCGACGAGCTGCATGGAGTTCATCCACCAGTGCGGCAGCCTCGACACTGCAGCGGTGAGACACGGGCCCCAGTAGGGGCCACAGGGGCGGCTCAGAGATGGGGATAAGGATTTGGAGATTTAGGGCGCTCGCGGAAATAAACTCTTCAACTCAAAGCGCCTTACAACAGCGTCTCATCTCAACCATTCCATTGCTCTGCGGCAGTCTACCCGAGGGGACCCCCCCCCCCCCAATGGCAGCTGTTCCTATTTGGCACGTGGTGCACGCACTACCGGCCTGTGAATGGACATGTCTGCCATTTGGGAGCGATGTTTGAGTTTCCTACGTGGTTTTTTCCCCGATAACGTAATTTGCAAGTACTTGATCTGATTTGGCAAATTTGCAACATGATGCGGTTACACGTGGCCAATTCTTTTTTTTTATACAGCGTCACAGGATTATTATCATACATTGTGAAACAGATCTCTTTGTGGTGAATAAACTGGCAACATTAACCAGAGCGGATGCTGGGCTTGAACCGAGAACCACCACTCGGCCATGTTTCCATAAATTTGTGCAGTCACATTAACGCTGTTCACGTCGTACGCAATGGACACTTTATTATTAGCACCACCTCTGGACCTGTTTGGCCCCTGGTCCATCTTGAGTGGTCTTGTAAGGGCGACGTATTACAGTTTGATTTTATATCGGCACAGCAAATAGCCAATGGAAAACCACCCGTTCCGTGGGGGTGCTACGCGCTGGCACGGATCGGATGCGCCAGTGCAAAAGGGCTGCTAGCAACTCGGCCGCCTCCAAACGAAAGAGAGAGGGTTCCAGGTCTCTGTTGTTGGCTGTGTGCTCTGCAGCTGCCGGCCGTGGACTGCGCTGTGGGGCAGCACTACGGCGTGCATTCCTGCCGCAACCTTGGGCACGGCCCCGTGGCCAACCTGGTGAAACTGGCGCAGAAGGCCAAGCCCGGTGGCAGCAGCGGCGGTGCCCATCGGTGCGCCGTCTTGTACGAGACGGCGCTGTGTGCTCGCGACTCGAGGTTTGGCAGCCCCCTCCAAAGTGCCCTTTTCCTCACCCCTCTGCTCACCTCGTGATCTGCCTGACCGCCACGGGTCGCTCCTCAAAATTGTTGAGTCGGCGACAGACACTTGGGGTTCTTTAATCTTTCACATCAAAGGGTCAGTGAGCCACACCAATATGCCATTGGTAATGTAACTTAAGGATTCAATGTTCAAGGCAAGTGATTGTCGAGACAAACTGATGATTGTGTGTGTAACACCCCTCTGGCAGTCAACTGCCTGATGATGGCCTTGCCACGTTGCTTTGGTCATGGGGGTTGTTGCACCAAACTTTACCACGCTTGGTGAAGGGGGCGGGGATTAGGTTCAGGACTGGTTCAGATATCAGTCACCACTGACGTTAGCCATGGCTAGGAATCCAACTCGGATCGCCGCGTTAGTATCGCAGTGCACCAAACATTGCAGCAGTGCTTCAGAAATCATTCCGAAGTTGCTTGATATTGCACACAGTTTGAATAAACCATCGTTACTTCAGGACATATTTTTAATTAAAATTTTACTTTGTACATGCTGTGATCGTAATAAAGAGTTGTGCTAGTTAGTAGTAACAGCGCGATACATCGGTTAAATCGATTAATATTTATTATTCAGCTGACAATTCATGTATTGAATTGCACGTGTAAGAATCAACTTCTAAAAAATTGTATCGCTTTTTATTTTAATAGTTTCACATTGCCACTGCAGAGAGTCGACATGATCAGTGTAAGTTCAAAAGAACTGACACACCTTGTGAAAAACCCAACGCAGAAGATCCCTGGGTTTGATATTCGACGAAGATCATGGTCCCCCTAAACCGCATCTGCACAAAACATGGCAGATGCGGATACCTGATGCACAAATGGAAAATTTTAAACTATCCAGTGTTTGACTGTGGTCATCCAGAACAGATCGTACAACGTGAAACGACGCAATAGAAAATTAAAGTCAAGCCACAGTGCGATTGTGACCATCCAACCCAAGCTATTCACGATATTGTGAACCACAGTCGTTTGTGCTCCTTCAACGGAGTAGTTTTAGTTTAGTTTTCGTTTATTTGGTATAGCCCTGTGAGCCATTCGGCTCTTGAATCGGGTGCAACCTCAACAAACAAAAAAGACAAAACATGAACAAGAAAACATCTTAAAGTGACTTTGTGCATGTGCAAACAGAAAATCCAGGAAAAAACGTCAAAATATTCCTGATATAGCACCGTACACCAACGCTGTGTGCAAAAATCCCAGTGGGATGCAATACAAACAACAACAAGAAGAAAACTTAGATTAAGGCCATCAGTCTAACTCCGTACTACAATAAACAAAAACATGGCCAAACCAAAAAACTTTTAGAAATCACCAAAATAAAGCTATAAATGCAATGTAACAGTGATCATGGGAACTGTGACCGAATTTTTAACAATAAACTACATAAATAACATGTATCACCAAACCCTAGAGCCACAGCTGGCTGCATGAGTCACTCCACAAACAACAGGAGGAGCTGGAATAGTAACCCTACATGAAGCCCTCTCGTCATAACCAGCAGACCTTGGACATTGGCTTATGGCTCCTGAACATGTTGCCCTCATGCGCAGGAATAGAATAGCTCAGGGATTGGCAATCTGCGTCTCCCGGTGCTGCATGCTGCTATTTAAAGACTGTTTGGTGATGTTATTTATGAAGGACCACTGTCTCGTATTCACCACAGTGCATTGCGCCTCTTGAAATATTGAGTTGAGTAATCCCGGTAGTTGAGAAACTAAGGTAGTTGAGTACCCCAGGAACACGCTGTGGTTCGTGTCGCGTTAATAGCTCCGTACCGTGCCGTGTAACTCACTAAGCAGCCGATTGCTCGCGTGCAGTGGTAGTGCCGTGTTCATTGATAACGCTGCACACTCCGTGCAGTGGTAGTGCCGTGTTCATTGATAACGCCGCACACTCCGTGCAGTGGTAGTGCCGTGTTCATTGATAACACTGCACACTCCGTGCAGTGGTAGTGCCGTGTTCATTGATAACGCTGCACACTCTGTGTAGTGGTAGTGCCGTGTTCATTGATAACGCTGCACACTCCGTGCAGTGGTAGTGCCGTGTTCATTGATAACGCTGCACACTCCGTGCAGTGGTAGTGCCATGTTCATTGATAACACTGCACACTCCGTGCAGTGGTAGTGCCGTGTTCATTGATAACGCTGCACACTCCGTGCAGCGTTGTGTGAGGATGGCTCACTAATTGAAAGGAGAGTCGTAGCTATCGCACTGTGGGGTGGTCATCGCCCTCCTCCCCCTGGGCATGTGCCGTGTGTGTTGTGTGCGTCGTGAGTCGTGGCGATGTAAACCCGGGGTAGCTCCTCTCTCCGTCTCTTCGTTTGTTGCTGTCCCGGCGAAGCTCGAGTTGGTGAGCGCAACGCGTGGCAGATCCGGCTTCACCCGTTCCCACTCCTCCCAGTCAGCGACTCCCAAACCCCCACTCAATAATCGCAGATCACTACCCAGGTCCTTATCAACCAAATGATTTTTAACTAAACTATTTTTTGTATTCTTAACAATGTATCCACAGTTCAGTTTTTAAGTACAATTTTACCGGCGCACTGTATGTTTTCCTGGTGTGGACTGTGGCTGTTTTTGCTATTGTTTTACTGCCTTTTCCAAGCTTGGAAATGTATGTATGAATGAAATTGGAACTTATATACTTCATTTATTTACTAATTGACAAACTATTTATATTTTACCAGGTAAGGCCCACTGAGCATATATAGCAGTTTTTCAGAAGCGACCTGGCCATCGCAAATGATAGCTCAACGAAGTGGCTTATCGTCACGTGGACATTTATAGCAGACAAATATACAGCATGCGTCAGGGTTGGGATGTAACCCACGACCTCCTGCGTACCAGGGGAGGTAGTTAACATCTCCCAGTCACCGTGGTGCCCTGTGGTCACGTGAGGCCTTCCACTTCTGAATGGCTTGCGATGCATATTTGAACATTACTGCAAGCGTCTTAGCCTCGTTCATTCGGTATTCGAGGGGAATATTGCCATTTAGTAACGCTGTTTCAAATATCGCGCATTGAACTTTCGATTTTAATTTGCAATGTAATTGAGGGACTGTGCGTTGTCTTGTCGTGGTCTGGTGCTGTTGTTGTGTTGCTGCCTTGCCCAAACTTGCATTTGTTGACAAATCGGCAGGAATCTATGTACTTTGTATTTTTAGCAACATGCTTACATTTTCTCCGTCTTGCCTCTCATATCGTTTTTGAACATACCTCGCTGACCCGCCCCTACTGGACATATGTGAAAAGAGCTTCATAGCTCATTGGATTCCTCCAGGATGAAAAAAAGATTCTGATTAATCAGTGGCACTGCCAACAGCCTACATCCACACACGACCAAGCACCCCTTGTAATGCCATACACATGGTTCCTTTCCATAGACATGTAATTCTGCAAATGTGCAGAAATGTCTGCCGTATGCGAATTACTCCAGACAATTCTTAGTTTTTTCGGTAAAGTCACGTTGAAGGGAAACAACAAAATAATAAAATATATATAAAACAATAAAAAATTCTCACGACGTTTCGACCATAACTCAAACGGTCATATATATTATATTATTATTTTGTTGTTTCCTTCAACGTGACTTTACCGAAAAAACTAAGAATATGAATTACTGCAGTCACGAAAGCTTTAAATCAAAATTTACTCCAGACAAGTTTAGAGTATTAAACGTGACCTGTTGTGACTCGTCTAATGTGTATCGCGTGGTCGTCAGCACAGAAAGATGCGTCTGGTAACGTCCTAATGGACCAAACATCGTAAAAAGGAGGCTGGGTCTGCGTTGTTCAGTGACCACCATATACAGGGACTCTTCTACTTACGGACGAGTTAGGTTCCAGAAGTCTGTTCGTAAGTCCAACTTTACTCCTGTCGATTCCAAACATGTTGTACGGCGTGTACACTAAACACAGGGAATGGCTTTAAGAGTTGTATAATCTCCTGTAGACGTAGACGCCACTGGTTCTTCACGTTGTGTAGATGTAGATGCCACCACCACCATCTATTGCGTGGCGGTTTGAACTTATGAATCTCGGTACAAACAGGCAACTGGACATATGGACAGGTTTCTTTGTATCTCTGAGACTTTCTAAGTTGAATGTTTTTTAAGTGAAGGAGTCCCCATAAATATTTTTGAGGACCACTGGGATCTTTAGTTTAAACCGTGAGTCTTGGAGTCATTGGACCAGAAAGAAGCGAGATAAAAACGACAGTAACATTGAAAAATATGTACACAGGGCAGGGAGGGCCCAGCCGCATGACAGGATTTATTCAGCGCTATCGTCACGGTAACAGAAACAGTGCTCCCGAATGAATCGCAGAATCCCCCGAATATTCCGCCTCAGGCGGGAGAATCTCCGTCCAGGCCCGCGTGACGCCTTTGGCCCAATCTTGTCGACGGCATCATCATCATCCTCCTCGTTGTTGTTGTTGCCTGGTTGGAGAGCAGGGCCCCGCCTGGCAAATGGACGCACGCGCCATCGTTAGCACGGTCGGCTACGGTTAGCACGATCGGCTACGTACGCGTTCAAAATTATTTCAACGTACAGACATGCGCGTATCTATAATGCCACCGTCTGCCCCATCGTGCATTCTCGGCTGTGCTTACACTGGTTGCTGCAGTGCACCTCACATGTGTCCGGCCGCTCAAATGCGAGGTAGGAGGATGCCACACATCTCTCACTATGGCCAGTAGCGGAATGCTACATTCCTATAACAGGAGCCAATGGTGGTGTATAATAGGATCACCGCTGTTGACTTCCCACAAAATGGGATTCATTATTTGACTATAGCTCGGGTTGATAAATAAGCTGTTAACCTTCTTGACCTGGATTTTGAACTCGCAAGCGTACAGTGATCGTGGAGTGCTCTAACCGCAGCACCTCCAAGTGGGATGCAGTGCAATTCATATATTTATAATTAAGATATATATTTTTACTAGGAATGCATTTAGCTGCAGATTGGTGGAGATGAGGTTAGGGATAAGATATTACATCCTGTGGAGCCCTGGGATATTTACATCTTCAAGTGAGATGAACTAAAGAGGTGAATGCCATTACAGAATCCTCATTTCACAACTCCTCATGAAACAGATTCCCCGTTCTTACAATACAGAACTTGTCTCATCTGATACAGAACCCAAATCTCATGTTTCCTCAATATTTTTTTCTTCCTCTCAATCGTGAATACTACATTGTGGGAATCAACAGTGGTTGTAATATAAATAGACTTGCCCTTGCTATAGGAATGTGTAATTTACTCAAATAACTAATTTATGATGATGATGGTGTTTGCTATATGCTAATTTATATCAGGAGACACTTTGTCTGAATGACCTCCCCAATACACATGTTTCTCAAGGTGCACTTCTGCGTGGAGACTCACTCTTGTCTCGTGGCCAACTCCATCTCCTCCTCCTCCGCGATGACGTCATTGGTGCCACCACTTTGGGGAATTTTTCAGACAGGCGTGTTACCACACAGTCACCCGCTGACTCCACTCCCCACTCCGACTCCATTCCCCAATCAGAGTTTGAAGCCCACTCGCTCACAGAAACTGAGCCTGCAGTATTCTGATTTGACCAAGTGGACTCCGAAGTCTGCTCGCTTGCAGCAGGGACTTGGAAATCTCCCTCACAGAGACAGGGGATTGCCGAGAGGCTGCAGGCCACCATCGGCTCCATTTGCTCTTCAACGATGACGTCATTGGTGCTGTCACGTTGATCGAATAGTTTTTCAGACAGGCGTGTTACCGCACAGTCACCTGCCGACTCCACTCCCCACTCCGACTCCATTCCCCAATCAGAGTTTGAAGCCCACTCGCTCCCAGAAACTGAGCCTGCAGTATTCTGATTTGACCAAGTGGACTCCGAAGTCTGCCTCCTTGCAGCAGGGACTTGGCAATCTCCCTGGCTGAGACGGGGGACTGCCAAGAGGCTGCAGGCCGCCACCGGCTCCGTGTCCATGGCTGGGCAAGGCGGGAAGTTCGCTTGCGGTGGCACGGCCCTGCCGCCCAACAATAATGGGTGGTTGAGGGCCTCCGTGGGTGTGAGGCGACGTTGGGGATCCCACCTGCCAAGGAGGCATACGGAGGGAGTCAGGTGCCTGTTGCATTCTAAAATCGCTTCATTGAATCGTGGTCTGGGGTGAAATGAGCAATTCTATCCTCAACACTTTTGTCAGAAACGATATTTATTTGAAAAAGCGACGAGATGAAGAAACGATGCCCCGGTGTGACACAAAACTTTGCAGTCCTAGCCCAAACGACGCGTGAGGTCTAAGATCGTTTCCAGTAATGTTGATGGTAGACGCAAAGTGATTTATATTTAATTATTTGTACGAGGTGAAATGTAGACAATAGTAACAAGTCTCTTACTGAAGGCACCCGCGGAGAAAATTGATGAACTTTTGATTGCGGGTTCCCAGAACCGCCTTCAAAGACACGGAGCACGGGACGATCCGTTTCCCGTTGACGACGGGGCGATTCTTTTTGTCTGTTTATTGGAGAGAGAAAAAGAGAGAAACACTGAATTAGTTGTGGCGATCAGTACAATGCGGGGGCGGTCCTTAACCCTCCAATTGCGATGTTTGCAAATATGATTCCATGTTGGCGGTCGACTACAGCCTGTCATCCCTCCAGGGTCGATAAAATTTGTAACCGTTTGTGAGACGTTTGCAGTAGTCGTGTGGAAAGGATGGCTCCTAAGCGTGAAAGTGAAATTCCCACTCTCAACTCTGGGTCACCGGAGGAGACGAGAACCTCCTGATACTTGTTTGAGCAAGGAGACACTTTGATGTTTATTTTAGTATTATATTATTATTTGCATCACTTGGAGAGGATGGTAATTTGTTGTACAAGCGTGCTTTTAAGCATAATCTATTTCTCAATCAAGGACCCACAGTTTGTGTGGAGGGTTGTTCTCTGTGGTTGTTTTGTACTATGGTAGAACTGCTCTATGCTGATTTAGGATACCGTCGCATCTGCCACACAATTTTTTAAAATAGTGCTAAGTCATGCTGAAATAAAAAAAAAACGGCCACTCATCTTTATAAAAAATGTGATGGCCAGAATTCCATGTAATTAATACACACGTCCTCTGTTGGATTGCAAATCCCTATAAGGTTTTCCAAATATACTCTGCTACCTAAACATAACCGTTCCTTTTAAAGTATTTTTTCATAAGACTCCTTACTGTCACACTAATTCAACACGTACTGACGAGTACGTTGCCAAGACCGTTGTGACTTTTAAACCCAAATAAAGCACAGTTCATTTTTACATTACGCGAAGCAGTTTCCATGCCTTTCTATTCAAGCACAGAGCACGAGACACGCGGCTGCACGGCCACGACTCTCCGGGCAGTGACAGCAGCAGCAGCAGCTACGAACTCCAACACCACCACCTCACCACCCCCCCGGTCCATTCACCAAAGGAGATAATGTTGTGGGTCGAGGCGTCAATCATGGCTTTGGGTGGGAGCCCCAGCATCTGAAACCAAGATCACAAGAGGGATGAGTTGGATGAGGTCCGTCGCTCGAGTGAACAGAGCGTACATACGCTGCTCTTTGTCTCATTGAAACGTCGATGAACAATTAACTTTGCCTGCTCTTGTACATACTGTTTGCAGATATTTATCTCTATCATCAGGCGAAGCATACATATTTGGTCTTTAATTTATGACGTGGTTACTACGTGTGGCTTCGTTGCTCTCCAACACAGGCTCTGAAAGCCTTGGGGATTAACAACAAACCACAATAATCATAACAATAGTAATCATTCCGAAGGACATCAGCCTGACGCTCTGATTATTTGGTATTACCGATGATCCCGAAATCTCTCTTTACTTCTTTACTCATGCAAATGGTGCGTGATCACGCAGTGAACACGTCCACTCCTCTCCCGTGTACCGGCAGCTGAGCGACATTTTGTGACCAGTGAAAGGCCCAGAGGATGACGACAGCCCTGCACGTAACCAGCTTTGTCGCATGAGCCATCGCACAGCGGGTCTGTACGCTGGTGGATCGTCGTGCGCCATCAGTCATAACCAACCCCCTGCTGCTGCTGCTGTTGTTGTTTATCGTGGACTCCATCGTTGGTTCAAATTCGAATTAAACCCTCCCTCCTCCTTTATATGGCGCAGTTGGAACGGTCCCATCGGAAATACGACGCCCGGTTTGGTGGTGCCGTATCGGGCTCGAGGTTTGTTACAATACAAATTATAGAATTCATCAGTATGTATATGTTATAATAATTAATATTTGTAAGGCGCATTTAATCCGATGATCCCAATGCGCCCCGTGTATGAAAAGCAGGGAAATGAGACGACCAAAACGAGGAAATGAGACGACCAAAACAATGGGGAATAGGCCATTTTACCGAGGTGAGTTTTCATGGCGAGATTTAAATAGCTTTAAAAATTCTGTCTTGTTATCAGAGGCCAACGCGTTCCATCGTCTTGGAGCTGCACTGGCAAAAAGCCTGATCGCCCCCAGGAATTGAGACTTGACCTCAGAAAACTGAGTAGGAGATCAGAAGATCTCAAGGACCTCATTGGTGTACATGAGTGGATCAGCTCCTGTAAGTATTGTGGGGCTAACCCACTGACAGCCTTGTAGCTCAACAGCAGGACCTTATAACCAACTGGATATATATGCAATGGTGTTTTCCTACGCGTCAGATACCTGGATGAGATAGCCGATGTGGTCTTCCGAGCTTGTCTTGAAGAGCGGGTTCCCGAGGAGCATCTCGGCCACCACAAATCCGAGTGACCACATGTCCGCGCTGCATGTCACCGGGAGCCCAAAGTACATTTCGGGGGCCATGTACCACATCGAGCCAAGACACCAAGCTCCTAGCAGCACACGGACAGACAGGTGACCAAACAAGGTGGCACTTGCACATTATTCACCTGTACTTGTGAAGTGCTGAATAGATGAGGGTATGCACACGCAGTCACGTATGGCACTCAAAATACGCACAATGACAAAGATCGCCCACGTAAATGCGTGTATCAGCTGGGTAGCACTTAGAAATGTAAATTATTTTCATTACACTGGTGCCAGCTATCATAGAGTGCAGCTGTCGTGTCGCGAGAGTTCTCTGCGGTGAGTAACAACTTCTTTAAAAGCAACGGCGCTGCGACGCCTCTCTGAATAAAATTAACGCCGAGCCACTTTGCACGTTTCAAGATTCAGTGATGAACCGGGGACACCTACCACCACCCTGTAACGTGCAGACGTCTCGGAACAGGAAAAGGTTACGTGAGGAATGAGGACAAAGGTACTTAGGGCTGCCATGCGATCTGTACATTTGCAAACGTAAATCACATGTAAATCACACGTTAATCAGCCATCCGCGATGAAAATTCCAATGGGATTGGCTACTGGCTCCAGACTTTCAATACCAGCAATCGATTATGAAAATTGTTACCGGTTTACTGGTTATTGTTTGACAACTACCCTCCTCAAAACTGGGAGGTTGAGAGTTGAAATCCTGGCCAAATGATTGACGAAATGTAACGTTTGAAGGGTATCAGTGTCATTACCACACTTTGTTTAAGCGGTGCTAACCACCACACCACCACAGCACGAAGACAAAGACCCCCCCATATAGCTTAAACAGGCTCGTAGCGCAGCGTGCTAACCGTTAACACCACCGCTCCCCACAAACTCTGTGACACGCACACACACATGCTGCTACACACGTACACACACACAGGGCAGCTAGATCACTCACTTGGACAGGTCTCGCTGATGCTCAGGCCAAAATCCGTGAGCCTGATATTGCCACTGATGTGGTCTTTGACCAAGATGTTTGCCTGCAAAAATGACAGAGTGGTTGTCAGTGAAACTCGTGGTGTGTCGGTGAGATTGCGTCTTGTTGAATTGGTTCATGGCGGTTTATTCAAGGATTTCATGTACTCATTTTTGTTGAACACTTAATGCCCTTTGTAAATGTAATCATGCTTAAAGATCTCCCTACCCCATGCCGTGTTAATCAAGGGGGTTGTATGGCCATACCTCACCATGCTGCTCAGGGGCTGTTGAAGGCAATGGGATCCAGGACCGGTTCAGATATCGCCCAAACCCTGGTTTTAGCCGTGGCCAGAAATCGAATTCGGGTCATTAACCTCTGAGTGCAGTTTGCGAACTACCCCACCACTGCTACGCCCATCATTTAGCTTTGGCATTCGGAATTGTTGCTTAGGGCAGTGGTCGTTGTTGTTTAACGCAAATTAGAAAATATTAAATGTTCCGCGGAGCGTTGGTTGTTGAGAGCAAACAGAGATCCACGTGAAAAGTTGTATTTCTATGCAAGTTTTGGCTATCTGTGTTTATGAAATAGCAAGTCGTGGCATGAGTGTTGTTGCGGTGTAGAATAAGATATCTCGAAATCCTGTTACTAAGGTTTACAAGAGTGTTCTCATTTTCTACAACTGCACGACCTGAGGCACTAATTCCATACTGACGGACAAAAGACGCAGCGGGCTGCTTAGTTTACTAACCGGCTTCAGATCCGCGTGAATGATGTGCATCGCCTTCAGCTTTGACAGGGCCCGCAGCATGGAGCCCACGTACGGCTTCAATTCCGTCATGTATAAGCCATAGGTCTCGTCCAGCTTCTGGAGGAGGTCTCCGCTGCGTGACGGCACAAAACGTGAACGGTTACAGTTTCTTCCTGCTTGTGACCCATTCCCTGATTGGCCCCTTGAACGGGAGCACACGTGCTTGACTGAGGCGAAGCCGCACGGAGTAACCATACAGGGTTGCCGCTCAACTCAAAAGATAGTCAATGAGGCAGGAAGGCATTATAAAGAGTTATGTCTGACCATGGAGCCGTGTACAAAGACAATAATTCTAGGGCATTCTGAAAGCCTACGGACATTTATTCTACATCCAAATGACTCATGTGTGTGAACACACGGACGCATCGGTGTTTGGGGGAGCGGTGGTGCGGCGTTTAGCGCGTTGCTCTACAATTCCCGCTCACGGCCAAGACCGGTGACGATTATTTGAACCAATCCTGGGCCTCCCCTAGATCGACTCAGCCTCAAATGAGTACCTGGTGCGGTGTGTAAACATCGCCACTGGGGAGACAAAGGCTGCCGGGCGTGGTGCTGCCCACCCACCTCCTCGTGTGCCTTGCCCGTCTTCATAGGCGCTACTTGCTAACAGCACTTGCCCCAACAATCTTCTCAGGCTATACTGGTTAATCTTTGTCTTTGGATCGGTGTTCATCGGACACCATGACACTCACCTGATGAGCTCCAGGACGACGCAGTTGTGTCCCCGGAAGGTGAAGTTGTCCAGGAGGGTGACGATGTTGTTGTTGTCAGGGTCCCCCTTGCTCTGCAGGATCTTCATGATCTCCAACTCCAGCTGCTGTCTCTTGTTGTTGATGCTGTGGGGTGGGGGGGGGAGAACGCACGGAATGAGAGTTGTCACCTCGCTCTGAGCATCGCAACACGCAGGGGCGGAGGCAATGCTCATTCACCCTCCATGAGTGGTCCTAAGCCAAGAGTGTGAATCCCAATGGCTGAGGGAACCATTAAACACACCGTCAACACGCTGTTTGTGTTTAGTTTGCTGCCCTTCCTCTGCACCTCCGATTAGCATGGTCGGTTACATACGGTGCGAAAGAAGTTCAACATTACATACTTACAATGAATGTCAGAATCGGCATGTGTATTTATACTGGAGGAATTTGATGAGCTACAAAGAACTTTTTCACAGACGTCCAGTAGGGGCGGGTGAGAACGTTACAACAACAAACAATACAAAAATACGATAGCAGTGCAAAGTACAAGAAAGGTAAACAAATTACCCAAACGCATGTAAATAAAAACAATCCTTCATAATAAAGGTTTTTGGGTTAGATCGCGTTTATTTATAAATGTGTCGTAACCCTCCACCACCCGACACGGCCAATTAGCAAAAAAAGTGTCTTTTCGTATTCCTCCAGGATATAAAAAAGATTCTGATTCTGATTAATCAGTGGCTCTGCGAACAACCTATTCCCTGTATTGCTGCGGGAATCTGCATCCACACATGATCAAAACACCTGTGTAATGCAATACACATGGTTCCTTTATCATTGACATGTAATTCTGCAAATGTGCAGAAATGTCTACCATATGCGACTTACTCCAGACAAGTTTAGACTATTAAACGTGACCTGTTGTGACACGTCTAATGTGTATTGTGTGGTCGTTAGCACAGAAAGATGGGTCTGGTAATGTCCTAATGGACCAAAAATAGTAAAAAGGAGGCTGGGTCTGTGTTGTTCAGAGTGACCACCATATACAGACTCTTGTACGTACAAACGAGTTCGGTTCCAGAGGTCTGTTCGTAAGTCGATTTGTTCGTGAGTCCAACTTTACTCCCGTCGATTTCAAACACGTTTTACGGCTTGTACACTAAACACGGGGAATGGCTTTAATAGTTGCCTCTGGTTCTTCACGTTCTGCAGATGTAGATGCCACCATCACCACCTATTGTGCGGCAGTTGAACTTACGACTCTCGGTCCGAACAGGAAACTGGACATACGGACAGGTTTGATCATATCTCTGAAAGTTCGTAAGTTGAATGATCGTAAGTAGAGGATTCCCTGTGTTTTGGCATAGAATCGTAATGTAACAGTATAGCGCTGGCTGCTGGCAGGGAAAGGGATCTGCGGCTTACGGCCCTGACGTCAGCAGGCCAGGTTATACACCAGAGGGGTATCTAGGGAAAGGTCGCAGAAGGGGCACTGAATTCATAATGATACAATAATTCAGTAACACTGTACAAGTGTACAGCACGTCAGATCATTACATGGCCTAACCCTGGTTGGAACACCGTGGGAGTGAAGAAGAAGATTGATTAATAATCATTATTATTTACATTTGTAAGGTGCATTTCATCCTTATGCCACCAGACTTGGAGTGTCTAAATTACCTTTGCCCACCAGAATGAACAGGCCTCATCTTTCCCACCCCTGCAGACTTGGTATTAAGTAGATACATGCTAATGTTTACAAAGTAACGGACTCTTGACCAATTTCATTTCCGCATAAATCAATCATTCGGAAATAGGCCCCACTATACCCCACCGACTACAGCACTCTAATCTTGCCTCCTCGTTTTGCCTCTTCCACCTGCCTCATGCTCGTCAGCACCGCCTTTCGTGCAGCCATGCGGGTGTGAGGTCATCATCACGAGAGGCCGTGCACTTCATCGTTCGCACGCGGCGGAGGAACCACTGAAGTGAAACGTTTACATACGTGCGGTTTAGTGGGGTCATTTCTGAGCGAACTCGGTTTGAAAGTGTTTATCGTTGAATGTGGAAGGGTTTGGGTTAGTTTTCAGGTTACCACCTTTTCCACTATGGAGATCAAACCCAGACCTATGTTTCAGTCTGTCTAGGTCTGTCAACAACCATGCAGTAGTAAAGTTCAGCACAGTACCGGTACCAGATCTCGGTACAAATTAATTCATGCCACCCAAACACAGATGCCAATTCACAGACTGTCTCGGCTGGACCGGGACAGGAGGTAACCCAAGGGTAGTGGGAGGATAACCGCTTTGTGAGCTATTTGTAAGTAATGCGTTTAGAGTATTTGGCTACTATAAATTTCCACGTGATAAGCCACTTCGTTAAGCTATAATTTGTGGCCAGGTCGCTTCTGAAAAAGAGCTTAATAGCTCTCAATGGGCCTTACCTGGTAAATAAAAAATAGTTTACTTTAATGGTATACATACTTGAATTTTACTGCGGATGTTTTAAAACATGTCCTGTCTAACTGTCAACTTTGTTTGAATTTCAGTGGGAGAAGATGCTTCTCACACAGACGTTAAAGCAGGTACCAGAGTCCACCTGAAGCTCCTGCAGTGTGCGCCTTATATAGGATTCCGTCCATTACTGTTGGTGCGATGGTTTGGATTTTCAAGTTGAAATCTCCTAGTTCATTTTATCTTTACCCAGGCGACAACTCAATTGTCAAGGGTAGTCCTGTTTGGAAGAGGCATCCATGTCTCTTGAGTTCCACATCTTGGAGAGGATGTGATTAGTCAGCATCGATGCCATTTTAGTTGGTGTCACGCATCATGCGTGCATTCTTAAATTACTGACGCCGACTGAAGACTGAAGGTGCAAGTGTGCCATCTGACAATGATAGTTGTGAAGCCATTTTTTGCCATTGCCAGTCTTCTTTTGTGCTCTGTCAGAGTCTGCGATAACACGGCCTTGGTGAAGTCCCCTGGACTTGTATAATTTCTGTATCAATTTCTTTTGTTTCATTTTGAAATCTCTGCTCCACTTCCTTCAATTGCATCCATCTGCACCTCCGATTAGCACGGCTGGCTGACGTACGGCGCGAAAGAGGTTCAACGTACATACCTACAAGTAGTGTAAATTCATACGGTGCCAGAAACTCTGCACGAGTTCGTGCCGCGTTCTCCCGATGTTGCCGTCGATGTTTGTCCAGCGACAAGCCATTCGTTGCCACGCGCGAACCTGTCTCACCTCCACAATCACAGGGCCGAGTGCGTGACGTGTCCGGCAAGCCGTGTGATGTGTCTGCGGATGATATTCTTCAGCAGAGGCCTGTGCCTTCTCCCACAGACGCTGCGCAACTGACGCCGCTCCCAGCGCCGCCGACCTCTGCTTCCCCGGCCACGGCCACGGGGAGTTCCTCTCCTCTGCTGGACACCCCGTGTGCTGGACCTGCTGCTCCACCACACTTGCCCGCCCACTACACAGGCACAAAGAGGTACGGGCAGAACTAATGCATACAGTGAGGGAAAAAAAGTCTTTGATCCCCTGCTGCTTTTGTACGTTTGCCCACTGACAAAGAAATGATCAGTCTATATTTTTAATGGTAGGTTTATTTGAACAGTGAGAGACAGAATAACAACAAAAAAATCCAGAAAAACGCATGTGAAAAATGTTATAAATTGATTTGCATTTTAATGAGGGAAATAAGTATTTGACCCCTTGTTGGCAATCACAGAGGTCAGACGTTTTGCTTGCAGGCCACACACACACACATGAATGATGTGTTTGGTATTATCTCATGGAAAATAATAAATTGCACAAGGGCCAGGGTCATGCCCCATTCATTCTGAACGATTAAACCAAACTGACCCACGTTCACACACGAGAGCAGAGAGGTTGGCTGCAGGGTGACGCACGCGAAGAACGCGTCACTGTGAAAGAGTTAGAAGGTTCCCCTTCGTACCTTCTTACTCTCCCTCCCACCCCCCTCCTTCCGGTCAGGTGATTTTGAAGTGTCGTCGTCGTCACGCGAGGACGTGGACCGAGACAGCGCGTGGAACCAGTGGCTGCGCTCCGAGATCCCGGGGCTCTTCCTGCTGGCCCTGCACACGTTTACCGTGAGTCGGTGCAGATGTGGCCTCGCGACTGGGGCTGCCACCTGTCTGTGTTTGACCCCCGGACAGTGTTCGGGTGGCAGCAGGAATTAATTTGTGTCGAGATCTGGTACCCCGGGTATGGCTATGGTTGAATTTTATCACCGTGAACTGCACAGTTTTAACAATAGACCTCGGCTCGCTGAGAAATGTGCCTGGGTTTGCTCTGTCGTAGGAATGGTGGCAACTGTACTTGGGGCATCGGCACGTTTATTCGCGCTCCGGCTCCATTTACACCGAGAGTCACGTGCTTGTCTCGTGCGGGGAGTGGTGGTGTAGCTGTCAGGGGGCATCCATTTAGTATGTATGCATGGAGGGGGGAGGAGGGGTTAACCCAAATGCGTACGCTTGCGTACTACTGACAATGTGTAAGCCGACTGCAATGGCATGAATCTGCCCATCGCAGTGACATGGGGAAGTAATTGCTTCCGACAAAGGCGTTCTACGACCTTTTCAATCATACTCAGGTTTGAGAACGGGGACAGTTTGCATTCATGATCCTGAATCATGACAATTCCTTGACTCTCCGGCAGTGGTGAATCGTTCCATCAGTAGGAATCGTGTATATGTGTGTACGTGCATGCACAGCTGTACCCATTGGCTTCTGTTATGGTCATGTACGTTTATTTTTTATTTCGTGGAATATCACTTGCTGTACTCCACGCGGTGAGTGCTTTGTGTAGATAGGAATCATGTTATGTAGAGAATATAAATCTAATTCAGTACCTCTATATGTCTCCCACAGACGAGCGGGGAGACAGCAGCCAGGCGGTGAGCCGGCACTACCAACAATCGCCCAAGATCTGCGGTTCTCTTTACATTCCGATATTTGCAGCCACTTACTGAGTGTTTACATGTGGGGGGAAACCAGTACACTCGCAGAAAACGAACGAATGTGAGCAAGGGGGCAACGTTCTATCCCGTGCATATGGAAAGGATTCCACAGTTGTGTTCCACTGCCTCCTGGCAAGCCAGGGTATGACTCATCCTCGATGCCCACCGGAAGGGAGATTGCACACTTGCAATTGAATTCCCTGAGATTATTTATATCATGGGGTAGGCAGTGACAAATCCCCTGAATCACTTAACACGAACATGCGGTCCAGTGCATTGTACGTGCAAGGATACTCGCTTTACAAAATGTATGAATGTATGTTGAACTTGAATCTTGACTTAAAGCTTTCGTGACTGCAGGAATTCATATTCTTTGGGTCTTTCGGTAAAGTCACGTAGATAGAACAATAAAATAATAAAAATAAAGTGAATACAAAATAATAATACAAATATCACGACGTTTTGATCACAACACAAGCAATCGTTATCATTTTTCTCCTGATGACGATTGCTTGTGTTGCGATCGAAACGTCGTGATATATTTTACTTTTTTATTCACTTTATTTTCATTATTTTATTGTTCTATCTACGTGACTTTACGGAAAGACCCAAAGAATATGTGTTGAAATTCTTTCGCAGTGTACGTAGCCAACCGTGCTAATCTGTGATACATTAACACCTTGCCACAAATGCCCTGTTGCTCATGAGCACACCGACTCAAATGAATCAGGCGCAAGGTTTGCGTGATTCATGCTTACAAAGTGGGGTCTATAATGAACAATATGGCTGAAGCTCGAGTTCTATTCATTTAAAACCAAACGTGTTTCTTACCAACCATACCTGGTGTTTGCACACAGATACAGATTCTGGGCGATGCGTTCTACACCATTCGGAATGCGCTGTTGCAATGTGCAGCCACAGCTGCTGCAAAAATATTTGTCTCGGTTTGATCCACTAAACAATATCCACTGACCACACCGCACGCGCAACAATGATATAACTATGAACAAAAATATGAATAAATTAGGATGGTTTATTAAATATATTGCACGTAAGAAAATACAGCAATAGACGTAAAAATACATGGCAGTTTAACACGTAGGCTTTCGCGACAAATATCCATAATACAGGTTTTATGGGTTGGATCGCGTAAATATATAAATGTGTCATAAGACCTCCTTTGCCAGTAGCAAGATATAGTAATAGGTTTTTACCCTTTTATCTGGCACCAAAACTGACACCTTTATACAAGGGATCATGTTTGCAATAACCACAACAAAAGCAGTCAAAATGCAAACAAAAAGAGACAACTCTGATAATGATATACACTGTCCTTGAAGCTGATTGGTCCACACCCGAGACGGCTTTTCTTAGAGCCTAGTCTCCACTGGTGTTGGACCAGATGACGCCAAAAGGCATACAACTCAAAAACAGCGCACTATCAGAGTATTGAGAGCTCGGGGTAAGAATTTACATTATGAGACCTCCTTTGCCAGTAGCAAGATATAGTAATAGGTTTTTACCCTTTTATCTGGCACCAAAACTGACACCTTTATACAAGGGATCATGTTTCCATAAAGGTGTCAGTTTTGGTGCCAGATAAAAGGATAAAAACCTATTACAATTTAAATGTGTCGTTAAACCCGCCACCACCCGACAGCCCACTAGTAAGGGTTGTCACGTAAACAGAACATGCCAATTCATCACTAGTACAGCACACCGGTGTGTGGTGTGTTGGAGAGCCAAGCCACAACATTTACCATCGGAGTACGGCGTTTCAGTAATTACAACTAGCTTCATCAGGCAACAGCAAGGTTTGGGAGAAGTCCACCTGTTTAATTCCTTATATAGAGACATAGATGTGGTGACAACACTTGTGCACTCTTTGAGCGCAAAGTGGGGGGGGATTAATGAATCAACATACATTATACATGCACATTATGCTAGCCCATTGATCTTGTACTTAGTGTCCATTGTGTGTATTAAAATAGCCGTACAAACGGTAATTTGATGATTCTCTTCCATGCAGCACTAAGTCGGTAGCTATCCAAACGATTACAATTCTTTTTATTTCTTTAAATTTCGATAGATTCTGTAATTAGTCTTGGCCAGTAGTAACAAGTTTTGCACAGAACTTCAACATTATCAAAATCAATTGAGTGTCCTTGTGGGCACGTGTGTTCTGCTACTGCTGACAGTTGTATTTGTGAGCATTTCATATTTCTGTGGTGTTCTTATAGTCTTGTGCTGATCATTCATCCTGTTTGCCCAACATAGCATTCCACAAGTGCAATTAATCCGGTACACACCTTCTGTTGATAGCTTCAGTAATAGAACAGCAAAGAAATATCCAATAGTCCTTTTCGTAGGTTTCCATATGCCTTCTGAATTTGCCTGGCTGATCAAAGTTTCGACCGCAGATGCCATTGGTCAGGGGTCTCTTTGTCCGTTCTCATGTGGGACTCTAGGCATGATGGCAGTTGGAATGCTTTCCCACAGACTTGGCAAGACATTTGTTTTCTCACTCTAGTGACTATGGGAGTGAGGTGGAGTCGAGACGGGCGCTGGTCAGGCGTGGCGTTTCCCAGCAGGCGCCTTCGTTCCATGCGTGGTCGCTGTGATAGCAATAACTTTGTTGCATGCAGGTGCGCCCTTTGCAGAAGGTGGCATTGTCTGCAACTCTGCCTCCTCACCACCAGGACTCGACAAGCTGCTGCTGGAGCTGCTGGTGCCATCCATGGCAAAGGCAATTCTTCCAGCACCATGACTCGCAGCCGAGTAGCTCTGACACACCTTCAACACCGCATTGGCAAAATTGCCGTCATTCACCGTGCCACGTGCGCCCCTTGAGTTCTTTCCGTGGGTCTCCATATGCCTTCTGAGTTTGTAGGGCTGATCAAAGCTTTGATCGCAGATGTGGCAACTTTGACCACCGGTCTTGTGCATTCTCATGTGGGACTCTAGGCACCATGCCAGTTGGAATGTTTTCCTGCAGACGTCGCAAGAGATTTGTTTTCTCACTCTTGTGACTCTATCAGATTCTAGTGACTCTATCGGATTCAACACCGCATTGGCAAAACTGCCGTTATTCACCAAGCCTGGTGCACCCTTTATCATGTAATCCTTTTCATGGGTCTTCATATGCCTTTTGAATTTTCCTGGCTGATCAAAACTTTGTCCGCATATGCCGCCCCATTGATCACGGGTCTCCTTGTACGTTCTTACGTGGGATTCTAGGCACCATGCCAGTTGGAATTTTTTCCCACAGACGTCACAAGAGATGAGTTTTTTTCGCTCTTGTAACTCTACCGGATTGAGGTGGGGTCGAGACGGGTGCTGGTGAAGTGCCATCGATGGTAAAGGCAATTCTCCCAGCACCACCATGACTCGCAGCAGAGTTGCTCTCGCACATCTGATACAAAAGACAAAGTTCACGCGCATGACACCCGTGTCACGGGTGTACTCACAAAGGCATACTTAAGGTGACATGAAATTCATTACAACAGATTCATTATAACAGAACATAAGTACTCTTTTGTTCTTTCGGTAAAGTCACGTAGGTAGGAAAAATAAAATAAAAAATAATATATCACGACCATAAATGACGTCACGCGATTTTGGACGATTTTTGACCCCCCCCCCCCTCGTCACACGGCGTCACAAAAAGTCAGACCCCCCCCCTCAAGTATGACGTCACAAAGCTCTGCCCCCCCCCCAAAACCATATTTTCATTTTGAAAATAAAACATGCTTCAAATCGCTTTAAACTATTGTCATTGTATTTAATGTGGCGCTGCACTCTGATGTTGTAGGAGAAAACATTTATTAAAAAGTCTATTTAACTAAATAGAACGTGTTGTCTATATTTATTTAAAGTTGCGCATTTTGACGTGACGTCACATTTCTCAAACCCCCCCCCTTGTCACAAATGTCTGACCCCCCCCTCCCCAGGTGCGTGACGTCATTTATGGACGGACCCCATCGCCTTAAAACGCGAACTCGCGCTGGCAAACTGAAACGCGGAACTTTTTTTGTTCAGCAGCGCGATCCTCCGCGAGATGTAATGAGTCGGCCTCGCGCTGTGAGTGAGTGTGAGTGAGACAGCATCGTCCCCCACTCCTCCTGATGTCGAGGGTAAATGGGCGAGGTTTAGGTCTGTGACTCATGCAGCTGCAATGGCTGCTTTGTGTACGCGGTCCAGACCTCCCCAGAGACCCTGGCTGACAGAGGAGGCGTTCAGGATGGTTGAGAAAAAGCAACAAGCCCACTCTAATCGTCTACAGCATCCCACGTCAGAGAATGAGGAGGCTTACCGCAGCCTTCGGTCGGAGGTTCGGAGAGACGTTAGGCGCTGCAAGGATGGGTGGTGGTCGCGGGTTGCTGAGGAGATGGAGTCTGCCTCAATGGCCCGCGATCACAAATCCCTATTTAACTCCATTAAAAAAGTAACCTACAGCGCCACACCTATTACCATTGTAGGGGTAATCGTCAATCACCACTCTGTGGGCTGGTAGCTTCCCCTTATCGTCAATAGGGGGCGGAAGCGCTATCACGCCAGGGCTAATGTCCATGGCCCAAAAAGGGGCCAAGACAATAAATATCGTGTTGCCTCATCAGAAGTTTCTTCGTCAATTTATACCCACTACACCACCATTAGGGGAACGAAGGGTGATCCAATCTCCGACCCCCAGCGACAGGTTTGCAGATTTGCTGAGCATTTCTGTGAGGTCCTGGGGGAGGGGGAATCCCTCAGCCTGGAAAACATCATGGGACAAAGTGGGGATGACTCTGCTGAGGATGCGGTGCCTCAAATATTGGAGGAGGAAGTCACCCTCTGTGAGTGGCTGGCTGAGGTACCATCCGTTGAGGAAGTACTGAGGGCGATCCAGAGTCTGAGAACAGGAAAGGCACGGAGCAGAGATGATCTCCCAAGCGAAATGCTGAGGGAGGGTGGCGTTTGTGCGTAGACTGCCCTACGTGACATCATAACAACAGTCTGGGCCACTGGACGGGTTCCGCAGGATTGGAAGGATGCCCTGGCGGTCCCCCTCTTTAAGAAGGGGGACCGCACAGACTGTAACAACAACAGGGGCATCTAACTCCTCAGTGTGCCGGGAAAGGTCCTGGCAAGGATTATTCAACATCGCCTTGCTAGGTACGCTAAGGAGAGGCTTGCGGAGCCCCAATGCGGTTTCAAGAAAGGGCGGTCCTGCAAAAATGTCATATTTTCTGTCCGTCTGCTACAGCAGAGGTTGAGGGAATTCCAACTAGACCTACATCTCTGCTTTATTGACCTGGTTAAGGCCTATGATACCATCAGTAGGCCTGGGCCCTGGGTTGTTCTTCGTGCTTTCAGAGTCCCTGACCCTCTGCTCACACTCATTAAGGACCTTCATGATGGTGAGCAGACCCGAGTAAAACTACATAGCCGGGAGTCAGAGCCATTCCCTGCGACAGGGATGTCCTCTGGCTCCAACATTATTTAACATCTATTTCGACCACATAGTTCGTGAAGCCTTCAGTAGCTGTACCAGAGGAATTTACGTCTGGTACAGATACAATGGGAGGCTGATCGATGCCCAGGTGCGGTCAAGGGATGTCTCCCTATTGGTCAACCACATTATGTATGCCGACGACCTGGTAATTGCTGCTCATTCAGAGGAGGAGTTGGAGGCGCTGCTGCTGAAACTGGAGTGTGCCACTAAGAGGTGGGGCCTTACCATCAGCCCCACCAAAACGAAGCACCTGCCTGGGTATTTTGTGCCATCGGGCACTCTACCCCCACAACTCCCAATCGGTGATGGGGCAGTTGGGGAGAGAGTGGAGAGTTTTCCATACCTGGGCAGTGTGCTCATGATCGGCTCCGGTTTAACAGCAGAGGTCTCACTCCGAATTAGTCGAGCGGCATTATCTTTTCATCAGTTGTGTAACGTTGTGTGGAAGCTACCTGGTCTGTCGCTCCGCATGAAGCTTCGGTTCTTCTCGGCCACAGTCATTCCCTCCCTTCTCTACGCTTGCAAAACGTGGACCCCCCTAATGCAGCATCTTCACCGGTTAGAAACATTTAGGCTGGCCTGCCTACGATCAATCCTGGGTTTAACCAGGCTGGATTGTGTGAGGAGCTCACAAATCCTCGAAAGATCTGGACAAAGTCCCATCGGTGAGCTCCTCCAGCAGGCAAGGCTGCGTTGGCTGGGCCATGTAGCCCGCATGCCCAATCACCGCATGCCCAAACAGCTTTTGTTCGGCCGGATCGAGGGAGCTAAACGGGCGTGGCACGGACTAGAGAAGAGATGAGGTGATGTGGTACAGGAGGATGTGGAGCTGAGTGGACTTGCCAATGACTGGTACCAGCGGTGTCTCTACTGGGCAGTTGGAGGCAGTCGCCCTCCAACAACAACGGAGGGCGGAGGAGCGATGCTCAGAAAAACGAGCGGAGCGTCGGGTGGCTAAAGCTCAGCAAGTTGGCACAGTAGGGGGCACAGGTGGTGCATCAGCCAGTAATCTCAGTCATCTCAGTCAGTCGACCAGTGGCACCTGGGTCTGCCCCGTGACCTCCTGCCAGCCGGCGATCGACACTTCACGTAGCCTCAAGGTGCACATAGCCTGGCATAAGCGTCGTGGTGACGTCACCGCCACTTAGTGGCGCATGGCGGTTGTTGTTTTGAGACAGTAAGAGAATGTGAGGTCGACTCAGCCTCAGATGAGTACCTGGTGCGGTGTGTCGTAAACATTGCTACTGGGGGAGACAAAGGCCGCCGTGGAGGAGAATCCTAAAATAATTAAAGCTTTTATTATAATAAAAGCTTTGATTATAATATGATATTATAATAAAAGCTATACTAAAAGCTTTTTAAATTAAAAATACAAAAAAATTTGAAATAATGAAAGCTTTTATTATTAAAAATTTATTATTTAATTTTTTAATTGGCAGAATCTACACGCCATATTCTTGGTTCTTCAGGTAAAGTCACGTAGATTTGAAAATAAAAATAATTACATTTAATTTAAAAATATAAATTTTAATATTTAAACTAATAAAAGCTTTATCATTTTCAATTTATTATTTGAAATTTTAAAATACAAAAAAATAAAATACAAATAATAAATTGAAAATAATAAAAGCTTGTATTATTTTATAATAAATTGAAAATAAAAGCTTTTATTATTTTCAATTTATTATTTTAATTGTATTAACAGGTCCCTGCAGGGTGGGCTGGTAGGGCAAGTCTCTGCGCTGCCTATTGCTGATTTTACACCCAACAGCACGAGATTTCACTTCGTTAAAGTATTGAAAGGGGACGGACGGACACATTCATCTATTGCAGGCTGGTACACTCAGTTTACAACTTCGTTCCTACCAGTATTATGACTTTACCGAAGGAAGCAATAATCTGGCGTGTAGATGCTGCCATCTGCTGGCCACCATTGTTGGGTGTAGATTGTGACTTAAAACTTTCGTGACTTCAGGAATTCATATTCTTGGTTCTTTCGGTAAAGTCACGTCCATAGAAAATAAAAAAAAAATATCAAATCAAATAAAAATGTGAAATTTTAAATAATAAAAGCAAAAAACCCACATTCATATTCTTGGTTCTTTCGGTAAAGTCACGGAGATTAAAAAAAATAAAATTTTAAAATAATCAATTGAATAAAAGCTTTTAATATTAGTTAAGCTTTTGTTATATTCAATTTATTATTTTAATTTTTAAATTGGCAGAATCTACACGCCATATTCTTGGTTCTTCAGGTAAAGTCATGTAGATTTGAAAATAAAATAATTAAATTTAATTTAAAAATATAAATTTTAATATTTAAACTAATAAAAGCTTTATCATTTTCAATTTATTATTTGAAATTTTAAAATACAAAAAAATAAAATACAAATAATAAATTGAAAATAATAAAAGCTTGTATTATTTTATAATAAATTGAAAATAAAAGCTTTTATTATTTTCAATTTATTATTTTAATTGTATTAACAGGTCCCTGCAGGGTGGGCTGGTAGGGCAAGTCTCTGCGCTGCCTATTGCTGATTTTACACCCAACAGCACGAGATTTCACTTCGTTAAAGTATTGAAAGGGGACGGACGGACACATTAATCTATTGCAGGCTGGTACACTCAGTTTACAACTTCGTTCCTACCAGTATTATGACTTTACCGAAGGAAGCAATAATCTGGCGTGTAGATGCTGCCATCTGCTGGCCACCATTGTTGGGTGTAGATTGTGACTTAAAACTTTCGTGACTTCAGGAATTCATATTCTTGGTTCTTTCGGTAAAGTCACGTCCATAGAAAATAAAAAAAATATCAAATCAAATAAAAATGTGAAATTTTAAATAATAAAAGCAAAAAACCCACATTCATATTCTTGGTTCTTTCGGTAAAGTCACGGAGATAAAAAAAAATACAATTTTAAAATAATCAATTGAATAAAAGCTTTTAATATTAGTTAAGCTTTTGTTATATTCAATTTATTATTTTAATTTTTAAATTGGCAGAATCTACACGCCATATTCTTGGTTCTTCAGGTAAAGTCACGTAGATTTGAAAATAAAATAATTAAATTTAATTTAAAAATATTAATTTTAATATTTAAACTAATAAAAGCTTTATCATTTTCAATTTATTATTTGAAATTTTAAAATACAAAAAAATAAAATACAAATAATAAATTGAAAATAATAAAAGCTTGTATTATTTTATAATAAATTGAAAATAAAAGCTTTTATTATTTTCAATTTATTATTTTAATTGTATTAACAGGTCCCTGCAGGGTGGGCTGGTAGGGCAAGTCTCTGCGCTGCCTATTGCTGATTTTACACCCAACAGCACGAGATTTCACTTCGTTAAAGTATTGAAAGGGGACGGACGGACACATTAATCTATTGCAGGCTGGTACACTCAGTTTACAACTTCGTTCCTACCAGTATTATGACTTTACCGAAGGAAGCAATAATCTGGCGTGTAGATGCTGCCATCTGCTGGCCACCATTGTTGGGTGTAGATTGTGACTTAAAACTTTCGTGACTTCAGGAATTCATATTCTTGGTTCTTTCGGTAAAGTCACGTCCATAGAAAATAAAAAAAATATCAAATCAAATAAAAATGTGAAATTTTAAATAATAAAAGCAAAAAACCCACATTCATATTCTTGGTTCTTTCGGTAAAGTCACGGAGATAAAAAAAAATACAATTTTAAAATAATCAATTGAATAAAAGCTTTTAATATTAGTTAAGCTTTTGTTATATTCAATTTATTATTTTAATTTTTAAATTGGCAGAATCTACACGCCATATTCTTGGTTCTTCAGGTAAAGTCACGTAGATTTGAAAATAAAATAATTAAATTTAATTTAAAAATATTAATTTTAATATTTAAACTAATAAAAGCTTTATCATTTTCAATTTATTATTTGAAATTTTAAAATACAAAAAAATAAAATACAAATAATAAATTGAAAATAATAAAAGCTTGTATTATTTTATAATAAATTGAAAATAAAAGCTTTTATTATTTTCAATTTATTATTTTAATTGTATTAACAGGTCCCTGCAGGGTGGGCTGGTAGGGCAAGTCTCTGCGCTGCCTATTGCTGATTTTACACCCAACAGCACGAGATTTCACTTCGTTAAAGTATTGAAAGGGGACGGACGGACACATTCATCTATTGCAGGCTGGTACACTCAGTTTACAACTTCGTTCCTACCAGTATTATGACTTTACCGAAGGAAGCAATAATCTGGCGTGTAGATGCTGCCATCTGCTGGCCACCATTGTTGGGTGTAGATTGTGACTTAAAACTTTCGTGACTTCAGGAATTCATATTCTTGGTTCTTTCGGTAAAGTCACGTCCATAGAAAATAAAAAAAATATCAAATCAAATAAAAATGTGAAATTTTAAATAATAAAAGCAAAAAACCCACATTCATATTCTTGGTTCTTTCGGTAAAGTCACGGAGATAAAAAAAAATACAATTTTAAAATAATCAATTGAATAAAAGCTTTTAATATTAGTTAAGCTTTTGTTATATTCAATTTATTATTTTAATTTTTAAATTGGCAGAATCTACACGCCATATTCTTGGTTCTTCAGGTAAAGTCACGTAGATTTGAAAATAAAATAATTAAATTTAATTTAAAAATATTAATTTTAATATTTAAACTAATAAAAGCTTTATCATTTTCAATTTATTATTTGAAATTTTAAAATACAAAAAAATAAAATACAAATAATAAATTGAAAATAATAAAAGCTTGTATTATTTTATAATAAATTGAAAATAAAAGCTTTTATTATTTTCAATTTATTATTTTAATTGTATTAACAGGTCCCTGCAGGGTGGGCTGGTAGGGCAAGTCTCTGCGCTGCCTATTGCTGATTTTACACCCAACAGCACGAGATTTCACTTCGTTAAAGTATTGAAAGGGGACGGACGGACACATTCATCTATTGCAGGCTGGTACACTCAGTTTACAACTTCGTTCCTACCAGTATTATGACTTTACCGAAGGAAGCAATAATCTGGCGTGTAGATGCTGCCATCTGCTGGCCACCATTGTTGGGTGTAGATTGTGACTTAAAACTTTCGTGACTTCAGGAATTCATATTCTTGGTTCTTTCGGTAAAGTCACGTCCATAGAAAATAAAAAAATATCAAATCAAATAAAAATGTGAAATTTTAAATAATAAAAGCAAAAAACCCACATTCATATTCTTGGTTCTTTCGGTAAAGTCACGGAGATAAAAAAAAATACAATTTTAAAATAATCAATTGAATAAAAGCTTTTAATATTATTTAAAAGTAAAGTCACGGAGATAAAAAAAAATACAATTTTAAAATAATCAATTGAATAAAAGCTTTTCATATTATTTAAGCTTTTGTTATATTCAATTTATTATTTTAATTTTTAAATTGGCAGAATCTACACGCCACGTTGGTGGCCGGCAGGTGGCAACATCTACACGCCGAATTCTTGTTTTTTTCGTTAAAGTCACGTAGATTTTAAAATAAAAATAATAGAATTTGATTTAAAAATACAAATAATAAATTGAAAATAATAAAAGCTTTCATAATTTTCATTTTTTAATTTTATTATTATTTTCTATCTCCGTTACTTTACCGAAGGAAGCAATAATATGGCGTGTAGATACTGCCATCTGGTGGCCAACAACGTTGGCAGGTGGCAGCATCTACACGCCAGATTCTTGGTTCTTTGGGTAAAATAGAAATAATAAAAAAAGTAAAAAAAAAATAATTCATGATTTAGTATTTTTTCATTTAATTCTATTATTTTCATTTTCAAATCTACGTTACTTTACCGAAAGAACCAAGAATATGGCGTGTAGATTCTGCCAATTAAAAAAAAATACAAATTAAAATAATAAATTTAAAATAATAAAAGCTTTCATTATTTTCCATTTATCTTTTGTATTTTTCATTTAATTTTATTATTTTTATTTTCAACCTACATGGCTTTACCGAAAGAACCAAGAATATGAATCTGGATTTTGATTATTATTTTCAATCTATTTTATTTTTTTAATTGGCAGCATCTACACGCCATATTCTTGGTTCTATCGGTAAAGTCACGTCGATAGAAAATAAAAAAAATAATCAAATCAAATAAAAAGTGTGAAATGGAAAATAATAAAAGCAAAAAACCCGCATTCATATTCTTGGTTCTTTCGGTAAAGTCACAGAGATAAAAAAAAATGAAACAAAATTTTGATTTTAAAATAATAAATTGAAAATAATAAAAGCTTTTATTATTTTCCATTTATTTTTTTTGTATTTTAAAATTGGCAGAATCTACACGCTATATTCTTAGTTCTTTGGGTAAAGTCACGTAGATAGAAAATATAAATAATAAAAGAAAAGTAAAAATTTAAATAATATTTTAAAAAATATTTATTTTATTTTATTGTTTCCCTTCTACGTGACTTTACTGAAAGAACCAATAATATGAATCACTGCAGTCACGAAAGCTTTAAATCAAAATATAATAATAACAATTCATGATTTTCATTTAATTATTTTATTTTTATTTTCAAATCTACGTGACTTTACCGAAAGAACCAAGAATATGGCGTGTAGATTATGCCAATTGAAAAATTACAAATAAAAGTAATTTTATTATTTCCGATTTATTTTGTATTTAAATTTATTTAATTATTTTTAAATCTACGTGACTTTACCGAAAGAACCAAGAATATGAATCTGGATTTTTGCTTATTATTTTCAATTTATTATTTTAATTTTTCAATTTGCAGAATCTACACGCCACGTTGGTGGCCGGCAGATGGCAGCATATACACGCCATAATCTTGGTTCATCTTCTTTGGTTCTTTCGGTAGTGTTACGTAGCATGAGAATAAAATAATACATTGAAAAAAGAAAATAACACAATAAAATTCTCACGACGTTTCGGCCACAACACAAGCGGCCTTCATCAGGTGAAGGGACGAGACTGTCTGGAGGACAGCGCTGGAGCGAACAAAGCCAAGCTCAGATCGAGACCTTTAAGCTGTGTGAGAAGGAACAAAGCGCCTTGACAAAGGAATTAGCATTGAATTTAGCATTGAAATGGCTGAGTGATTAGCTTGTGACTGGTCACAGATATGGCTATGTTAAAGTCAAAGCATACACATCCACAGAGGCACCCCTTGACAAAGGAATTAGCATAGAATTTAGCATTGAAATAGCTGAGTGATTAGCTTGTGACTGGTCACAGAAATGGCTATGTTAAAGTCAAAGCATACACATTCACAGAGGCACCTAGTAAAAATCAAACAGGAAAATTTAGCATTGAAATAACTGAGTGATTAGCTTGTGACTGGTCACAGAAATGGCTATGTTAAAGTCAAAGCCTACACATCTGAGCTATTAATAGTAACTGGGTCAGTGTCTACTTCAAATATTGTTCAGGCTCAGAAGACTTCCAAAGTTATTCGTGATGTTATACATTTGGTTCGTTTTGAGCATAATCGCGACCTTATATAATTATTACGTGATACACACGCTGAATATACGCACACAAACATCGTGTACACGTGTGTCGTGTCCTCTATTGTCCACATAGACGGCTTGTGCTGACGAGAGAACGATCTTAACGTACAATGTCGTGACATGTATCAGCCCTTTGTCGATCCAGCGTTTTGATAGAGGCCTCCCCCACACCATGTCGTTCGTGGGAGTTGTTTAACCATACTTCACCATGCCGGTCAATGCGGGTTTGGTGAAGTGAGGAGGCCCAGAAACTTGTATATGCAGATACGAGTTTGCCTGTGCTTGCATCTGCATAATTACATTCTCACACATCTTCAAGTGTAGTTTAATACTTCTAAAAATGCATTTATTCTTGAGGATTCCATAAAGTACTGTGGTAAAAAGAAAACAACTTGATTTGAATAAATTTCGATTTAAAGCTTTCGTGACTGCAGAGATTCATCTTCTTGGTTCTTTCGGTAAAGTCACGTAGAAGGGAAATATTAAATTAAAACATAATAAAATAAAATTCTCACGACGTTTCGGCCACAACACAAGCAGCCGTCCTCAGGTGAAGAAACAGAACTGTCGGAAAGACAGCGCTCCAATGAACACTGCTAAGCTTGGCAGCGTATTTTAAGCTGGGTGGGAGGAGCAGAGCGCCTTGCCAAAAGAGTTTACATATCAACAGAATAATTTAGCATTGAAGTAGCTGTGTTAATGTGATAGATTAGCAGGATGTTAAAGTCAGAAATTAGCATGTAACTGGGAGATTAGCATGATGTTAATGTGAGGAATTAGCATGTAACTGGTCACGGAAGTAGCTATGTTAAAGTCAGAGTTTACATATCAACAGAGGCATTTAGTATATTGACGCTAAAGAAGTGCAACTACCCAACTATCATACAATAACCCGATGTGAAAGAACTAAATATAAACTACATCAATATAATCAATGTACTCAATATATTCTCCACTAAGCTGAGCTACTAACAATAAGTTATTATACATTAAACTTCTATGTCGCAAAAAATATTATAATATGCCTCCAAATAATATTTTTATTATAAACTGGCATAGACAGACCACAACATTGAATTATACACTGAGTTACTATACACTACCCTATACGTTAGATTATAATAATATTAGACTTGTAATATTACACTATGTATTATTTTACCAACCCTACTGTATACCACACTGCTATATATTGACTATACAATTACGATACTATATATTACCAAATAAATTATATTAAACATTACACTGAATACTTTGTTAAACAAGGAATGCTTTGAGCTTGTGGGTTGAATCCATCTGTGTGAAGTTGTGTTATTTCCCCATATGCAAGGTGGGGTCTCTCTGGGTTCCACTCACACAAACATCTCAATGCAATGGGACCTTTCTGAAAATGCAGTACTTAGACTCAATGAAGCTTTCCTGGGTAACTAGTTAACATTGTAATAATTAGCATGAGAGATAATGACGTTCAGTTATAAGGGCCATTAATAGTACTATACTCTATTTTTATTGAAGACTATTTTACGTAGTTGTTTGTAAAAAAAAGTGTCCATTCTCAAAACTTTTTGACGGGCCCTCGTACAGAAATGATATTACAATCTTATATGGAGATAGCGAGTCAGAGTGTTGTGAATAGTGGAGTGAACGTGTGGTGCCATCATTATATTGTTGGTGTGTATATACAGAAAGGCCTATTTGGTGGGTAACATTAGGAAAATGGAGGTAGTTCGTCATTGTTGTTAAACAAAATCTTATTTGGGTGGATAAGAGGAGTAAAATCGTACATGATAGGAACTGCAATATTTTTGTGAGTTGTAGTATATATGAATCTTATGTCACCTTAAGTATGCCTGTGTGAGTACACTCGTGACACGGGTGTCATGCGCGTGACCTTTGTCTTTTGTTTCAGATGTGCGAGAGCAACTCCGCTGCGAGTCAAGGTGGTGCTGGGAGAATTGCCTTCACCATTGATGGCACTTCACCAGCACCCATCTCAACCCCACCTCAATCCGGTAGAATTACAAGAACGAAAAAACTTATCTCTTGTGACGTCTGTGGGAAAAAATTCCAGCTGGCATGGTGCCTAGAAGCCCACGTAAGAACGCACAAGGAGACCCGTGATCAATGGTGCGGCATATGCGGAAAAAGGTTTGATCAGCTAGGAAAATTAAAAAGGCATTTGAAGACCCATGAGAAGGATTACATGATAAAGGGTGCAACAGGCTTGGTGATTAACGGCAGTTTTGCCAATGCGGTGTTGAATCCACCGTCGCCCTATGAGATATGCTCAGTCTGCGGATTTTTAAGTCCTATTGAAATCCTGAAAACTCATGAAAGTCTTCACGCACAGTTCTTGTACAGACCGAAGCCTGAACATGATTACACTTCGACAAAAGATAGCGGCGTTAAGATAAATGACATGAAATCCAATTTTCTTGAATGCTTTGGCCTAGTTCCACATCAACAACCTGCTTTACCAGTCAGTGAGAATAAACCATACGCTGCTCTCGATCCTATTACGAGCATGAAAGTGTTGATGGCCTTGCAGCAGAAGAAGAAGGAAAAGCGAAGTAGACCTAAGCCCATTAGAAGAAAGAAGACCACCACCAGCGTCACCAATTGCAGCAGTAGCAACAGCCAGAATTCGGACATCAAGAGGATGGACTGCACGGAAGCAAGAGGCTGCGTGGAGCAGAGCATCCCCAAGGTGGATGAACCCAACCTGGCACCTTTAGGTACGTCCTAGTAATGCACACACTACATTTCATTTGGATGTAATTCATAATTTCACAAATTAGTTAATGTACGCATATGTTGACCATTTTTGTATGCCTGCGCTGAGGAGTCTAGAGATCTGATGTGGTGCTGCTCGGATGTTGGGTTACACCGTGAAACTCTGGGTTTCAGTCACCGAGCCATGATTAAACTGGCTTCTCATTGATGGTCTTATCCAGTTACCAAACACTTCTTCCAGCAAACACTTCTGATGTCGCGTGATGTGTAGGAAATTGCAATAACCTCCTAGTGGATAAAAATCGGTCACGAAGGGATGTCATGAGTAGTGCAATGATATCTCCTTCCACGAGCTGTTCTCTTACATGAGGTGGTTCACTGCTGTGTGAGAGTTGCACAGGGATACTTCATCTCATGACATGGAGCCAATAGCACCATTGGAAGGAAACTGAGCAAAATACATTGCTTGACAAATTCCAAAAAGTATCTATTTCTTAACCGGGGTAAATATTACTTAAACAAGTGGGTAAATTTAGGGAACATTTTTGAATGTATAGACCGAGTCATTTCCACAATGGGAATTTCCTCTTCATTGTACTAACACCTAACTTCCATGTGTATTTACTCGTTCTATTGCAGGTAATTATTGTGTAATTAATGAGCTGTAATAGAATAATCTGGCTCAACCACCTCAATGTTAAATTATAGTTGTTGCTCTGCATCAACATCAACCACACGAAGAAGTGCAAAATGTTGGGGCTTCAAAATAAGCCCCAAAAATGTATTATGATATTTTGCAGGAAATCAGTATCTTGCTTTTCTACTATTTGTACGTATGTTGAACTTCTTTCGTACCATACGTAGCCAACCGTGCTAATCAGAGGTATTTGTTGCTGGCCATTTGACATTTTGGGCCTTTGGGTATGTGGTCAGCAACCGTGATTGATAAAACGTCCCATATACATAGTAATGCTATGGCATCCACTGCATGGTGATAAATAAATTATGTATTAGCGCGTGCGTGTGCTCAACGGTGGATGTCTTGTGTTCCAGAGGAAAAGCCCTTCCCGTGCAGTGACTGCTCGTACGGAGCGACGCAGAAGTCGAAGCTCAAGAGACACGTCCTGAGCGTTCACCACGTGCCCTTCGATAGCGCGCTGGACTCCGACTGTCCCAAGAAGAGAAGACGGCTGGCTGGGTGCCGAGACCACGGCTCAACTCTGGATTTGGAGCGCGCACGATGCTCACGGAGAACTCTCTGATGATTTATTTCTTCCTGAAGCTGAGGTACCACGTGTGGGGCGATGAACGCAAGGTTTTGTGCAGCGGACATTTCCATGATGAAATTTCGTCACGTTCACTGCTGCGAGGTTACATCTATTGCCGTATATTTTTAGTCAATTGCTGTATTTTATGGTATACAATATATTTAATAAATTGTCCTAATTTAATAACAAAGGTTTTTGGGTTAGATCGTGTAAGTATAAATGTGTCATAACCCTACACCACCTGACACAGCCAATTAGTAAGGAATTTGTCACGTAAACAAAACTCCACTTAGTTACTACTTCAGCCCACCGGTGTTTTGGAGAGTAAATCCACAAGATGAGTACGACGTTTCACTGGTAATTACATCCAGCATCATCGGGCGATTTGCCAGAATAGTGAAGCCATCCACCTGCTTCCGATCTTAAATAGAGAAAGGCGATGTCATCACTGAACCCATCAGGTGCAGAAATCAGAGGCGGGGAGGGGGATTATTGAAATGATATAATTGATTAGTAATCATTTAATTAGTATGTTTCCTCTATAAGTAATGATAAATGTGAGATGTCTTCTTCCTCCACGCGTTTGTTCCACTCACGTGGGGTCCGCCGTCCTTGCCACCTTATCCACACCGCCCCGTCCCGCGCCATCTCTCCCTCCGCTCCTCGGGCCACCACGTTCGACCGCATCACCACATCGCCCCACGTCTTCTTCTGCCTTCATCTCCTCATCTTACAATCACAATTACTTAATAATACGCTTCCAGGCCGCACTAAGCCTGTAGCTGTCAGAGAGGTTAAAATAATACAAATTTTCTCAGTTTCAATGGATTCTCGAATTAGTCTTGGCCAGTAATAATGAGTTTTACACAACACTTCATCGTTATCAAAATACATGACGTGTTCTTGTTGGCAAGCATGTACTGCAACTTCCGACAGTTATGTTTGAGAGTGTTTAATATTTATTTGGTGTTCCTTTAGTCTTACGCTAATGTTACATCCCATCTGTCCAATATAACATCTGCCACATAAGCCATTAATCCGATACACACCATCCGTTGACAACTTAGGCAATTCATCTTAAGTACAAGATACTATTTTTTGAATTTTGTGTACCGTGCCAAATCTTACTTAGATGTTTAGCTTTTTGCTTTTCCAAAACTCGAGCTAATTTCTCAATTACTCCCACGATATATGGTATTTTAATTGTTTAATAACCTGATTCAGCAGTATTGCTGTTCGATCTTGGTTTAGCATTCACTGCTCTGTTAATTTGAGCATTATTGTAGACATTCAATCGTAGCTTTTCTTTGACATGTTTAATCTCTCTCCTCAGACTTTGACCATCTGACACTGTTTTAGCTAGATGTATGAGCATCTTGTTGAGAAAGGATTTATGTGCGGGGTGATGATGCCAATCTGCATTCAGATAGGCATCAGTATGTGTTCCCTTTCGGTAAACGCTGTGTGTGTTACTTTACCATTTAGGCCTCATCCGAGCAAAATATCCAGGAAAGGGAGTGTGTTATTCACCTCCATTTCCATGGTGAAATGGATGGCCGGTTTTTGTGAATTGAGATGATTTAGACATTCATTCATTAAGTGTATCCTTACCATGTCGCCAGACAACCAAAGTGTCATCTACATATCTACACCAAAAAGTGGGTTTTAATGTACTTGAAGCAAGTGCTCTTGCAACCCGTGGGTTGAGGACCCCTGTGTTAGAGGCCACACAGGACGGGGGGGGGGAAGTTTATCGTTGTGTTTGTCGCTGCGAGCAGACAGCGTGCAATGGAGAGCTTGCTCAGAGCGGAGCTGGGCACGGACTCGGCGAGGCCGCTGGGCGCTGCGGCCGGTGGAGGCTGCATCAGCACCGGGCAGAGCTACGAGACGGGGCGCGGACACGTGTCCTCTACCCTCCTCTTCGCCTCCTCTACACCACCTTGCTTCCTCGCCTCAACCTTCATTCATTCAGCCCTGTATCACTTTTTTTCGCTGCGACTACTAGCACCACCGTGGTGAATGTTGCAGTGAACTTCCCCTCGTTGATTCCCCCCTCCACCCACGTTAAGGGACTCGGTCTACCAGACACTTTGACCGCTTCGTCTCATCCACTCCGCGTTCAAACACTGCGCCTCACTGTAGTTCACAACAACGCACTCAACTAAACAACTCGGTCCCCCACTCATCCAGTCACTAACTCAATCACCCTATCACACATTCATCCAGTCACTAACTCATCCAGTCACTAACTCAATCACCCTATCACACACTATCTCGTCACTAATTCAATCACCCTATCACCCACTCATCCAGTTAACCACTCATCCAGTCACCCACTCATTCAGTCACCCACTCATCCAGTCACCCACTCATTCAGTCACCCACTCAATCACCCTATCACCCACTCATCAAATCAGCCACGCATCCAGTCACCCACTCATCCAGTCATCCACGCAATCACCCTATAACCCACTCATCCACTCATCCAGTCACCCACTCAATCACCCTATCACATACTAATCTAGTCACTAATTAAATCACCCTATCACCCACTCATCCAGTCACCCACTCATCTAGTCACCCACTCATTTAGTCCCCCACTCAATCACCCACTCATCTAATCACCCACGCATTCAGTCACCCACGCATCCAGTCACCCACTCATCCGGTCACTGACTCAATCACCCTATCACACACTCCTCCACTCGTTTACTCAAACACTCACCCATTTACTCACCCACCTGCTCACCACCATGCAGGTCACCTCACTCTTATTTTCAGATTTATCAGTTTGCACTGCTCCACTCTGGAATCCACACCCGGTCTTCCTGTTTTCCCAAACTCTTGCAACAATAAACTTGATCAATTTAAGGAACGTGTTTTTTTTATCTTAATTATCTAATTACTCATTGGACAGTTATGTATTATTTTTTTATTGTTACTGGCCGTTTGGCGTTTTGTATTGTGTGGGGTTTGCATCGCTGTCAACCCCTCATCAGTGCCTACCTTATTACAGAACAATTCAGACCTTGTTGGTCACCCCGTGCCCCTTATAAGTCCCATGACAAGGGAGAAACACACAAATAAACTTAACAAAAATGTTGCCCGTATTGAAACGGCCGTCTGCCGTATGGACCTGACAACTCACTTTCCCCCAACAGAATACGGGTAAACCGTGTGGGTTGGCGGCTATGGGTTTTGTTGTGTTTGCGAGTCCAAGTTATAGGACTGCACCCTGGGTTGTGCGTGATTCTCATTGGTGGGAGATTCCCTTCGCTGTGTTGCACGCCAGTGGCTGGGGGCTGCCTGGGGCCAGTGACGTGTGAGCCGGTCCCAATGTGCACCGGCAAACATTTACCGCCAGGTGGCCCCAGTGTTTATTGCCCGTCTCCACGTGGATACCTGAAACCCATGTCAATCCACTGCTGGATGAGTCCCGCAATGAAGATACAATCAGTACATCCACTTTGCTTTTGGACTCCACCTGTTCCATTGGCGGCCGAATGCGAATCTAAATGTGCATACGTTAGAGACTGGTTAATGCGCATAGAAATCAAACCAATTGACCTACAACATTTGCCCCATCAACTTTTGTAGAATTTTAGATGTGCATTACAGCTACTTTAGCCGGATGGTTGTGGTGGCTATGTATGCCTGTAATCCACGACTACGTGGAGGTGAGGGTTGGTGGATCACAAAAATGTTGCAACAACTCCCACCCCTTGGTCGTCAAGGAGGTAGAGAAGGCGGTGTGGAATAATGTGGACTCCGCCTGTTCCATCTGTAGATTTGTGATAGAGCGTTGGCCCCCCATTTGCTTGGATTTCTCCAGGTGCTCCGATTTCCTCCCACATGTAAACACTCATTAATCTTGATTTGAAGCTTTCGTGACTGCAGGAATCCTTACTCTTTGGTTCTTTCGGTAAAGTCACGTAGGTAGAAAAAATAATAAGGGATCACGACGTTTCGATCGCCACACAAGCAATCTCACTGAGTCTCAAGACTCTTGTTCAGGAGGGCCTGCCAACTTTTCGCAGGAGTAATTTGGATGTTTGGCTAGTACCAGTTACATTGTATGTTGTTGTTTTCCCATGGGAGTAAACCCATACAGAGAAAGGGACCAGAATGAGGAAAGCGAAGCCAGGCAGTCCTTCACAAGATGTCATGCACGGGCGTGACCACTGCACCACCTTGCCGCCCAAACAAATGTAATTTAAATAATGTACAATACTGGCAAATAAACCCTATTAGTATCAACTGAATTTCTGGACAATGTGGCACGTGTATAGCTGCATCAGTGTTTCTAAAAGTCGTGTTCACATTGCCTGAAATTAATAATATTATAAAGTACAGGTTTCCCACCTCTGGTTTCTTTTTACTTACTGGTTGTCCTCATTATGTGTGTCACAGGTAATATGGCAAGGAAAATATTACGCAGCACGAGTTGTAGGATTAGGGCAATTATGGTGACACACGTGACCCCCTCTACACAAGAAACAGCTGAGAGTCAATGCTGTGGTGTTGTGCGATTGGTGCAAGCGACCCATCATTGTGTTTTGATGTTGAGCTGTTAAAATTGCACTGTTGTGGGGTGAGGTCAAGGCCGATGACTTCTTCCAGCGGTGTCAAGATCAGCATTTTGAAGAGGCTCGCGGAGGATGATACTGGGCACTAGGGTGCAGTCTCCCTCCATGAACAACAGAGGGCAGAGGAGCGACGGTCACAACAATTATTGGCGGAGCACTGGGCGTATAAAACACAAAGTTGGAAGAAAGTTTATCTCGGGGAGTTAACCCACAACACCTGGGTCTGTCATGCGTGTTCACACGATAACGCGTTTTCACTACGTTGAGATTTATAAGGGCACGGGGTGACCAATAAAGTATGAATTGGTCTGTGATAAGCTCGGCCCTGATAAGGGGTTGACAGATATGAAATAATCGAGCAGACAGCCACGGGCCTGACTTCATCCACAGATGCCTTGTTGAGTCTCTAATTTTTAGGATTCTGCTTGAGATGTCTTGCCAATTCCTCACCAAATAATATGTACGTGTGAGTAACCAGACCTACCTGAGATCTCACGCCTCGTAGAGAGCCAAAATAAATATCGTACGTTTATAGATTGCTCGGTAACCTCCGTTCCATGCTGCCAACGACTGGCCAAGAATGTGACCTGTAGATGCTGCCATCTGCTGGCCACTGATGTAGATGGCAGCATGTAAGGTGGTGAATTGCGGTCGTTGAGATGAGTTTTGATTGGTGAGATGAGTGAGGTTGGTTCAGTGGATGAGATGGGTGCAGTCAGTCTGGTGACTGTGTGGTTGGTGTGGTGAATGTAGTGGTTGGTGTGGTGAATGTAGTGGTTGGTGTGGTGAATGTAGTGGTTGGTGTGGTGAATGTAGTGGGTGGTGTGGTGACTGTGTGGTTGGTGTGGTGAATGTAGTGGGTGGTGTGGTGAATGTAGTGGTTGGTGTGGTGAATGTAGTGGTTGGTTTGGTGAATGTAGTGGGTGGTGTGGTGAATGTAGTGGGTGGTGTGGTGACTGTGTGGTTGGTGTGGTGAATGTAGTGGTTGGTGTGGTGAATGTAGTGGTTGGTGTGGTGAATGTAGTGGTTGGTTTGGTGAATGTAGTGGGTGGTGTGGTGAATGTAGTGGGTGAGATGAGTGTAGTAGGTGTGATGAGTGCCATTTGTGCGGTTAGTGGAGTTGGTGTTTGGTGAGTGAGGTGAGTGTTGTGATTGGTGAGGTGTAATTGGTGAGGTTAGGTTTGTGAGGTGTAATTGGGGTGGTGAGGTGGGTGAGGTGTAATTGGTGAGGTAAAGTTGGTGAGTGTATCAGTGAGCACCTTGAGGTTTCTCCTCCACGGTCGCCTTTGTCTCCCCCAGTAGCGATGTTCACTCCACACCGCACCAGGAACTCATCTGAGGCTGAGTCGACCTCACACTCTCTCACTGTCTCACAACAACAACAACCGCCATTCGCCACTAAGTGGCGGTGACGTCACCACGACGCTTGTGCCAGGCCATGTGCACCTTGAAGCCACGTGAAGTGTCGAACGCCCGCTGGCAGGAGGTCACGGGGCAGACCCAGGTGGTGCCACGGGTCGACTGACTGAGATGACTGAGATGACTGGCTGATGCACCACCTGTGCCCCCTGCTCACACTCACGCACGCGCACTCACTCACAAGCGCGAGTTCGCGTTTTCAGGCGATATAAAATAATTTATATTTCATGCCAGTTGGTTCTGAAGGACGGCTGTTTGTAATTTGGGCGTTCGTAAGTCGAGGACTGTCTGTAAATAAAGATTCCGATTGTGGGGCTTTCACCGTGGGATGAGCTTGGCCCGATCCGCGGGGGCGTGGCTTGCACGACAGTGGGCGGGACATAGCCGCGACGGGCGTGGCTTATCCAGGAAGTGGAGACCGCGAACGCCGGACTGCAAGCCAGACAGAAGCGCGCTCCTTTTAAAGTTAACAACAACATTGTTAAATGTAAGTAGGCCTCTCTACTTTATTATTGTTTTATTTGTTTAATACATTACTTGTGGTGCCGTGAGTCGAGTGAAATCAGTCAATAACCTTGCTAGACATGGTTAATCTTTTAATAAGGGGCGCCGCGGTGTCGAGATGTTAACTACCTCGCTAGGCCTACAGCAGCGTGGAGGTTCCATCGAGACCCTGACGCCTGCTCTGTATTTGTTTATTTTTTTCCCCTGTGGTCGCGTAGATTCTTCTCCTGGTCCTTCGGTTTTCCCCTCCACATTTAGAAACGTGAGTTTAGAGTACTTGACTGCTATAAATGTCCACATGATAAGCCACTTTCGTTGAGCTATCATTTGTGTCCAGGTCGCTTCTGATAAGAGTTGTATAGCTCAGTGGGCCTTACCTGGTTAAATAAAAATAGTTTATAGTTTAGTTTATAGTTCATAAGAACTCGTGACAAGGGTCAGTGTCTACTTCAAATATTGTTCAGGCTCTGGAGACCTCCAAAGTTATTCGTGATGTTATACATTTGGTTCGTTTTGAGCATAATCGCGACCTTATATAATTATGACGTGATGCACACGCTGAATATACGCACACAAACATCGTGTACACGTGTGTCGTGCCCTCTATTGTCCACATAGACGGCTTGTGCTGACGAGAGAACGGTCTTAATGTACAATGTCGTGACATGTATCAGCCCTTTGTCGATCCAGCGTTTTGATAGAGGCCTCCCCCACACCATGTCGTTCGTGGGAGTTGTTTAACCATACTTCACCATGCCGGTCAATGCGGGTTTGGTGAAGTGAGGAGGCCCAGAAACTTGTATATGCAGATACGAGTTTGCCTGTGCTTGCATCTGCAGAATTACATTCTCACACATCTTCAAGTATAGTTTAATACTTCTAAAATGCATTAATTATTGAGGATTCCATAAAGTACTGTGGTAAAAAGAAAATAACTTGATTTGAATACTTTGTTGAACAGGGAATGCTTTGAGTTTGTAGGTTGAATCCATTAGTGCGGAGTTGTGTTATTTCCCCATTTGCAAGGTGGGGTCTCTCTGGGTTCCACTCACACAAACATCTCAATGCAATGGGACCTTTCTGAAAATGCAGTACTTAGACTCAATGAAGCTTTCCTGGGTAACTATTTAACATTGTAATAATTAGCATGAGAGATAATGACGTTCACGTATAAGTGCCATTAATAATACTATACTGTACTTTTATTGAAGACTATTTTACGTAGTTGTTTGTAAAAAAAGTGTCCATTCTCAAAACTTTTTAACTGGCCCTCGTACATAAATGATATTACAATCTTTATGGAGATTGCAAGTCAGAGTGTTGTGAATAGTGGAGTGAACGTGTGGTGCAATCATTATATTGTTGGTGTGTATATACAGAAAGGCCTATTTGGTGGGTAACATTAGGAAAATGGAGGTAGTTGGTCATTGTTGTTTAGAAACAAAATATTATTTGGGTGTAAGAGGAGTAAAATCGTACATGATAGGAACTGCAATATTGTGGAGTTCTGGTATAATGAGTTGTAGTATATATGAATCTTATGTCACCTTAAGTATGCCTTTGTGAGTACACTCGTGACACGGGTGTCATGCGCGTGACCTTTGTCTTTGTTTCAGATGTGCGAGAGCAACTCCGCTGTGAGTCATGGTGGTGCTGGGAGAATTGCCTTTACCATCGATGGCACTTCATCAGCACCCGTCTCAACCCCACCTCAATCCGGTAGAGTTACAAGACCGAAAAAACTTATCTCTTGTGACGTCTGTGGGAAAAAATTCCAACTGGCATGGTGCCTAGAAGCCCACGTAACAACGCACAAAGAGACCCATGACCAATGGTGCCGCATATGTGGACAAAGGTTTGAACAGCTAGGAAAATTTAAAAGGCATGTGAAGACCCACGAGAAGGATTACGTGATAAAGGGTGCACCAGGCTTGGTGAATAACGGCAGTTTTGCCAATGCGGTGTTGAATCCACCATCGCCCTATGAGATGTGCTCAGTCTGCGGAGTTTTATGTCCTATTGAAATCCTGAAAACTCATGAAAGTCTTCACGCACAGTTCTTGTACAGACCGAAGCCTGAACATGATTACGCTTCGACAAAAGATAGCGGCGTTAAGATAAATGACATGAAATCCAATTTTCTTGAATGCTTTGGCCTAGTTCCACATCAACAAACTGCTTCACCAGTCAGTGAGAATAAACCATACGCTGCTCTCGATCCTATTACGAGCATGAAAGTGTTGATGGCCTTGCAGCAGAAGAAGAAGGAAAAGCGACGTAGACCTAAGTCCATTAAAAAAAAGAAGACCACCACCAGCGTCACCAATTGCAGCAGTAGCAACAGCCAGAATTCGGACATCAAGAGGATGGACTGCACGGAAGCAGGAGGCTGCGTGGAGCGGAACATCCCCAAGGTGGATGAACCCAACCTGGCACCTTTCGGTACGTCCGAGTAATGCACACACTACATTTCATTTGGATGTAATTCATAATTTCACAAATTAGTTAATGTACGCATATGTTGACCATATCTGTATGCCTGCGCTGAGGAGTCTAGAGATCTGATGTGGTGCTGCTCGGATGTTGGGTTAAACCATGAAACTCTGGGTTTCAGTCACCGAGCCATGATTAAACTGGCTTCTCATTGATGGTCTTATCCAGTTACCAAACACTTCTTCCAGCAAACACTTCTGATGTCGCGTGATGTGTAGGAAATTGCAATAACCTCCTAGTGGATAAAAAACGGTCACGAAGGGATGTCATGAGCAGTGCAATGATATCTCCTTCCACGAGCTGTTCCCTTACATGAGGTGGTTCACTGCTGTGTGAGAGTTGCACAGGGATACTTCATCTCATGACATGGAGCCAATAGCACCATTGGAAGGAAACTGATAAAAATACATTGCTTGACAAATTCCAAAAATTATCTATTTCTTAACCGCGGTAAATTTTACTTAAATAAGTGGGTAGATTTAGGGAACATTTTTGAATGTATAGACCGAGTCATTTCCACGATGGGAATTTCCTCTTCATTGTACTCACACCTAACTTCCATGTGTATTTACTCGTTCTATTGCAGGTAATTATTGTGTAATTAATGAGCTGTAATAGAATAATCTGGCTCAACCACCTCAATGTTAATTATAGTTGTTGCTCTGCATCAACATCAACCACACGAAGAAGTGCAAAATGTTGGGGCTTCAAAATAAGCCCCAAAAATGTATTATGATATTTTTCAGGAAATCAGTATCTTGCTTTTCTACTATTTGTACGTATGTTGAACTTCTTTCGTACCATACGTAGCCAACCGTGCTAATCGGAGGTATTTGTTGCTGGCCATTTGGCATTTTGGGCCTTTGGGCCTGTGCTCAGCAACCGTGATTGATAAAACGTCCCATATACATAGTAATGCTATGGCATCCACTGCATGGTGATAAATAAATTATGTATTAGCGCGTGCGTGTGCTCAACGGTGGATGTCTTGTGTTCCAGAGGAAAAGCCCTTCCCGTGCAGTGACTGCTCGTACGGAGCGATGCAGAAGTCGAAGCTCAAGAGACACGTCCTGAGCGTTCACCACGTGCCCTTCGATAGCGCGCTGGACTCCGACTGCCCCAAGAAGAGAAGGCGTCTGGCTGGGTGCCGAGACCACGGCTCAACTCTGGATTTGGAGCGCGCACGATGCTCACGGAGAACTCCCTGATGATTTATTTCATCCTGAGGCTGAGGTACCACGTGTGGGGCGATGAACTCAAGGTTTTGTGCAGCGGACATTTCCATGATGAAATTTCGTCACGTTCACTGCTGCGAGGTTACATCTATTGCCGTATATTTTTAGTCAATTGCTGTATTTTATGGTATACAATATATTTAATAAATTGTCCTAATTTCATAACCCATCAGGTGCAGAAATCAGAGGCGGGGAGGGGGATTATTGAAATTATATAATTGATTAGTAATCATTTAATTAGTATGTTTCCTCTATAAGTAATGATAAATGTGAGATGTCTTCTTCCACGCGTTTGTTCCACTCACGTGGGGTCCGCCGTCCTTGCCACCTTCTCCACACCGCCCCGTCCCGCGCCATATCTCCCTCCGCTCCTCGGGCCACCACGTTCGACCGCATCACCACATCGCCCCACGTCTTCTTCTTCTGCCTTCATCTCCTCATCTTACAATTACTTAATAATACGCTTGCAGGCCGCACTAAGCCTGTAGCTGTCAGAGAGGTTAAAATAATACAAATTTTCTCAGTTTCAATGGATTCTCGAATTAGTCTTGACCAGTAATAATGAGTTTTACACAACACTTCATCGTTATCAAAATACATTAAGTGTTCTTGTTGGCAAGCATGTACTGCAACTTCCGACAGTTATGTTTGAGAGTGTTTAATATTTATTTGGTGTTCCTTTAGTCTTACGCTAATGTTACGTCCCATCTGTCCAATATAACATCTGCCACATAAGCCATTAATCCGATACACACCATCCGTTGACAACTTAGGCAATTCATCTTAAGTACAAGATACTATTTTTTGAATTTTGTGTACCGTGCCAAATCTTACTTAGATGTTTAGATTTTTGCTTTTCCAAAACTCGAGCTAATTTCTCAATTACTCCCACGATATATGGTATTTTAATTGTTTAATAACCTGATTCAGCAGTATTGCTGTTCGATCTTGGTTTAGCATTCATTGCTGTTAATTATTTGAGCATTTTCTTTGGTTCTTTCGGTAAAGTCACGTAGAATGAGAATAAAATAATAAATTGATAAAATATCAATTTATTATTTGATAAAATATCAATTTATTATTTTATTCTCATTCTACGTGACTTTACCGAAAGAACCAAAGAAGATGAATCATTGCAGTCACGAAAGCTTTAAATCGATATTTGAGCATTATTGTAGACATTCAATCGTAGCGTTTCTTTGACATGTTCAATCTCTCTCCCCAGACATTCACCATCTGACACTGTTTTAGCCAGATGTATGAGCATTTTGATGAGAGAAGTTTTCTGTACGGGGTGATGATGTGAATCTGCATTCAGATAGGCATCAGTATGCGTTCCCTTTTGGTAAACGCTGTGTGTGTTATTTTACCATTTAGGCCTCGTCCGATAAATCACCTCTCCCAAGGAAATAAGTATTTAGAGGCCACACGGGACCGGGGGGGGGGGGGGGGGGAGTTTATCGTTGTGTCTGTTCCTGAGAGCAGATAGCGCGCAATGGAGAGCTTGCTCAGAGCGGAGCTGGGCACGTACTCGGCGAGGACGCTGGGCGCTTCGGCCGGTGGAGGCTGCATCAGCACCGGGCAGAGCTACGAGACGGGGCGCGGACACGTGCTCACCAAGATCATCGCCAAGAGCGGGGCACCCTCCTCTACGCCTCCTCTACGCCTCCTCACCACCTCACCTCCTCTACCCTTCTCCTCGCCTCCTCTACGCCTCCTCACTACGCCACCTCACCACGCCACCTCACCTCCTCACCACGCCACCTCACCTCCTCACGCCACCTCACCTCCTCACCACGCCACCTCACCTCCTCACCACGCCACCTCAACACCTCACCACCTCACCTCCTCTACCCTCCTCTTCGCCTCCTCTACACCACCCTGCATTCTTGCCTCAACCTTCATTCATTCAGCCCTGTCATTAATGTATCACTTTTTTTTACCTGCGACTACTAGCTAATTTGTCAGTTACTCCCACGATATATGGTATTTTAATTATTTAATAACCTGATTCAGCAGTATTACTGTTTGATCTTGGTTTAGCATTCACTGCTCTGTTAATTTGAGCATTATTGTAGACATTCAATCGTAGCGTTTCTTTGACATGTTTAATCTCTCTCCTCAGACTTTGACCATCTGACACTGTTTTAGCCAGATGTATGAGCATCTTGTTGAGAAAGGATTTCTGTTCGGGGTGATGATGCCAATCTGCATTCAGATAGGCATCAGTATGTGTTCCCTTTCGGTAAATGCTGTGTGTGTTACTTTACCATTTAGGCCTCGTCCGAGCAAAATATCCAGGAAAGGGAGTGTGTTATTCACCTCCATTTCCATGGTGAACTGGATGGCCGGTTTTTGTGAATTGAGATGATTTAGACATTCATTCATTAAGTGTATCCTTCCCATGTTGCCAGACAACCAAAGTGTCATCTACATATCTACACCAAAAAGTGGGTTTTAATGTACTTGAAGCAAGTGCTCTTGCAACCCGGGGGTTGAGGACCCCTGTGTTAGAGGCCACACGGGACGGGGGGGGTGGGGAAGTTTAACGTTGTGTTTGTCGCTGCGAGCAGACAGCGTGCAATGGAGAGCTTGCTCAGAGCGGAGCTGTGCACGGACTCGGCGAGGCCGCTGGGCGCTGCGGCCGGTGGAGGCTGCATCAGCACCGGGCAGAGCTACGAGACGGGGCGCGGACACGTGTTCACCAAGATCAACGCCAAGAGCGGGGCACCCTCCTCTACGCCTCCTCACCACCTCACCTCCTCTACCTTCCTCTTCGCCTCCTCTACACCACCTTGCATCCTGGCCTCAACCTTCATTCAGTCAGCCCTGTATCACTTTTTTTCGCTGCGACTACTAGCACCACCGTGGTGAATGTTGCAGTGAACTTCCCCTCGTTGATTCCCCCCTCCACCCACGTTAAGGGACTCGGTCTACCAGACACTTTGACCGCTTCGTCTCATCCACTCCGCGTTCAACCACCGCGCCTCACTGCAGTTCACAACAACGCACTCAACTAAACAACTCGGTCACCCACTCATCCAGTCACTAACCCAATCACCCTATCACACATTCATCCAGTCACTAACTCATCCAGTCACTAACTCAATCACCCTATCACACACTTATCTCGTCACTAATTCAATCACCCTATCACCCACTCCTCCAGTTAACCACTCATCCAGTCACCCACTCATTCAGTCACCCACTCATCCAGTCACCCACTCATTCAGTCACCCACTCAATCACCCTATCACCCACTCATCAAATCAGCCACGCATCCAGTCACCCACTCATCCAGTCATCCACGCAATCACCCTATAACCCACTCACCCACTCATCTAGTCACCCACTCATTTAGTCACCCACTCAATCACCCACTCATCTAATCACCCACGCATTCAGTCACCCACGCATCCAGTCACCCACTCATCCGGTCACTGACTCAATCACCCTATCACACACTCCTCCACTCGTTTACTCAAACACTCACCCATTTACTCACCCACCCGCTCACCACCATGCAGGTCACCTCACTCTTCTTTTCAGATTTATCAGTTTGCACTGCTCCACTCTGGAATCCACACCCGGTCTTCCTGTTTTCCCAAACTCTTGCAACAATAAACTTGATCAATTTAAGGAACGCGTTTCTTTGATCTTAATTATCTAATTACTCATTGGACAGTTATGTATTATTTTTTATTGTTACTGGCCGTTTGGCGTTTTGTATTGTGTGGGGTTTGCATCGCTGTCAACCCCTCATCAGTGCCTACCTTATTACAGAATAATTCAGACCTTGTTGGTCACCCCGTGCCCCTTATAAGTCCCATGACAAGGGAGAAACACACAAATAAACTTAACAAAATGTTGCCCGTATTGAAACGGCCGTCTGCCGTATGGACCTGACAACTCACTCCCCCCCAACAGAATACGGGTAAACCGTGTGGGTTGGCGGCTATGGGTTTTGTTGTGTTTGCGAGTCCAAGTTATAGGACTGCACCCTGGGTTGTGCGTGGTTCTCATTGGTGGGAGATTCCCTTCGCTGTGTTGCACGCCAGTGGCTGGGGGCTGCCTGGGGCTAGTGACGTGTAAGCCGGTCCCAATGTGCACCGGCAAACATTTACCGCCAGGTGGCCCCAGTGTTTATTGCCCGTCTCCACGTGGATACCTGAAACCCATGTCAATCCACTGCTGGATGAGTCCCGCAATGAAGATACAATCAGTACATCCACTTAGCTTTTGGACTCCACCTGTTCCATTGGCGGCCGAATGCGAATCTAAATGTGCATACGTTAGAGACTGGTTAATGCGCATAGAAATCAAACCAATTGACCTACGACATTTGCCCCGTCAACTTTTGTAGAATTTTAGATGTGCCTTACAGCTACTTTAGCCGGATGGTTGTGGTGGCTATGTATGCCTGTAATCCACGACTACGTGGAGGTGAGGGTTGGTGGATTACAAAAATGTTGCGACAACTCCCACCCCTTGGTCGTCATGGAGGTAGAGAAGGCGGTGTCGAATAATGTGGACTCTGCCTGTTCCATCTGTAGATTTGTGATAGAGCATTTGATTGGATTTCTCCAGGTGCTCCGATTTCCTCCCACATGTAAACACTCATTAATCTTGATTTGAAGCTGTCGTGACTGCAGGAATCCTTACTCTTTGGTTCTTTCGGTAAAGTCACGTAAGTAGAAAAAATAATAATGGATCACGATGTTTCGATCGCCACACAAGCAATCTCACTGAGTCTCAAGACTCTTGTTCAGGAGGGGCCTGCCAACTTTTCGCAGGAGTAATTTGGATGTTTGGCTAGTACCAGTTACATTGTATGTTGTTGTTTTGCTATGGGAGTAAACCCATACAGAGAAAGGGACCAGAATGAGAAAAGCGAAGCCAGGCAGTCCTTCAGAAGATGTCATGCACGGGCGTGACCACTGCACCACCCTGCCGCCCAAACAAATGTAATTTAAATAATGTACAATACTGGCAAATAAACCCTATTAGTATCAACTGAATTTCTGGACAATGTGGCACGTGTATAGCTGCATCGGTGTTTCTAAAAGTCGTGTTAAAATTGCTTATTAAAAATATTATAAAGAACAGGTTTCCCACCTCTGGTTTCATTTGACTTACCGGTTGTCCTCATTATGTGTGTCACAGGTAATATGGAAAGGAAAATATTATGCAGCACGAGTTGTAGGATAAGGGCAATTATGGTGACACACGTGACCCCCTCTACACAAGAAACAGCTAGGATTCATATTCTTGGTTCTTTCGGGAAAGTCACGTCGAAGGGAAACAATAAAATAATACAAATATAAAACAATAAAATTCTCGCGACCTTTTGATTGCAACACAAGCAATCATCATCAGGTGTGAAAACCACAAGAAAATTTGAAAGAACCAAGAATATGAATCTCTGCAGTCACTAAAGCTTTAAATCAAAATGTAACAGCTGAGAGTCAATGCTGTGGTGTTGTGCGATTGGTGCAAGCGACACATCATTGTGTTTTGATGTTGAGCTGTTAAAATTGCACTGTTGTGAGGTGAGGTCAAGGCCGATGACTTCTTCCAGCGGTGTCAAGATCAGCATTTTGAAGAGGCTCGCGGAGGATGATACTGGGCACTGGGGTGCAGTCTCCCTCCATGAACAACAGAGGGCAGAGGAGCGACGCTCACAACAATTATTGGCGGAGCGCCGGGCGTATGAAACGCAAATTTGGAAGAAAGTTCATCTCGGGGAGTTAACCCACAACACCTGGGTCTGTCCCGCGTGTTCACACGATAACGCGTTTTCACTACAACGCGTTTTCTCCGTCACAACGCGCTTTCTGAGCGGACTACTTTCTTGAGCTGCGCGGTTGAGCGAGATGAGACGGTAACACGGCGGCGGCGTCCCCTCAAGTTATTTGGACCCCCATCTTACCGTGCGTGGACATTATTATTATTTACGGGAGGAAAATAGTTTCCGCTTAACGCGGCACTTTTCAGGAACGCATCTACCGCGTTAAACGAGGACTCGCCGCGTACAGGCGCCGCGCACGCTGTATCGACCCTGGAGAAATCCGAAGCGCTATGAAGCTCTTGTTCACAGACGTCCAGTAAGGGGCGGGTGGTGTTGGTGGTGTGGGCGTCACCACGTGACACACAGCTTGTCCGTGGAGTCGATCGTGAGGGTGCCGACGTCGCCTAGACAACGCCGCCCCCCCTCTGGCTCTGCTGCTGCTGCTGCCTCGCTCTGTGCACGCGAGGCGCCAATCCGTGACGCGGGCACTGTACGCGTTGCGTCACCGTTCACCGTGGGGGGCGGCGGGGCCCCAGCTACGTCACGTCGTGTACAGTGGCACATTAATATTGACACTTTTACTCGTGTTTATGTGCCTCGTTATTAAAGGTGAGTTTAATAATAATCATGCTGCTGCTACACAATGTGTGCATTGATATATACGTACAGTTTATGTGTTTAAACGCGATTGTAGTTTATGGGCCCTTGAGGGATTTTTCGCCTCGTGTGAGGTTTTTATGCGCAACCTTAATTATTGCGCTTTTGTTAATCGTTAACATTTGGTCAGGAATAATGCACTTAAGATAAATGTTCTGGCGACGATATTTTGCAAAACAGACGATGGCAAAATTTCGATTTAAAGCTTTCGTGACTGCAAGGATTCATCTTCTTTGGTTCTTTCGGTAAAGTCACGTAGAATGAGAATAAAATAATAAATTGATAAAAGAAAATAACACAATAATATTCTCACGACGTTTTCGGCCACAACACAAGCGGCCTTCATCAGGTGAAGGGGACGAGACTGTCTGATGAAGGCCACTTGTGTTGTGGCAGAAACGTCGTGAGAATATTATTATTTTATTTTATCAATTTATTATTTTATCTTATTCTACGTGACTTTACCGAAATAACCAAAGAAGATGGCAAAATTGTGTATATATTGTGCGATATGTGCCACTGAAACGGCAAGAAGTCAATAACAATGACTCGTGTTGAGTGTTTAATATGCAAGCAATGGGCCCACCACAGGTTCGTTAATGTTATAATGGAAGCAGTGAAATTAATGAAAATCTTTTGCTCTGCCATTTGATTTTAAATTACGACTCTTCAAAGAGCTTTGGTTGTAGTAAGCAATATTTGAATTTGTTTAAGCGACCTGTATTCTCTTACAACATGTTTTATATTCCTAGGCATTAAATTTGTACTAAAGATTCAGACTAATTGTAAATCTAATGGGACCACTGTAATCGATGTCCGTTAATATATGTAGGCGTGGTAAGGTTTCGAGACGCACTCTGCGATGCGTGAAACGCAGTCCGTGTCCTTCCTCATCCATGTGTCTTCATTCCAACGTCAACTTTGTTCTGCCGGTCTCTCTCATTAAGGCCACATGGCCACACTGTGTCTCTTAGTTCTTGCAAGCTAAGCTGGAGTCAGTCTCTCTCATTAAGGCCACATGGCCACACTGTGTCTCTTAGTTCTTGCAAGCTAAGCTGGAGTGAGTCTCATTAAGGCCACATGGCCACACTGTGTCTCTTAGTTCTTGCAAGCTAAGCTGGAGTCAGTCTCTCTCATTAAGGCCACATGGCCACACTGTCTCTTAGTTCTTGCAAGCCAAGCTGGAGTCAGTCTCTCTCATTAAGGCCACGTGGCCACAGTGTCTCTTAGTTCTTGCAAGCTAAGCTGGAGTGAGTCCCTCTCATTAAGGCCACATGGCCACACTGTGTCTCTTAGTGCTTGCAAGCTAAGCTGGAGTCAGTCTCTCTCATTAAGGCCACATGGCCACACAGTGTCTCTTAGTTCTTGCAAGCTAAGCTGGAGTCAGTCTCTTTTCAACATATGTCCCACCAAATTCTGTATTAATAATGTTCCAGTTTCTCTATATGTTTTTAAATTTAGATTGAAATTAATCTACATTTTAAAATCCACAAATCTGGCTGCCTCCTGATGATGCTGGTTGTAATTACTGGCGAAACGTCGTACTCAGATTGTTAATGTTGTGGCTTTGCTCTCTAACACACAACCGGTGTGCTGTACTAGTAACGAATTGGCATGTTCTGTTTAAGTGACAAACCTTACTAATTGGCTGTGTCGGGTGGTGGTGGGTTTACCGACATTTTTTTTATATTTACGCGATCTTACCCAAAAAACCTGTATTATGTAAAAATACATTTATTTTCCTCCTTTCTTTTTGGACAGTTTAAAATCTCTAACGTTTTTCAAATTGTTCTGATGTACAGTGCTACATTTCAAATTACTGTCATGTTTGCAACGGGTTGTTTAAAATATATTTAAATGGTGTAGATTCATGTTTAAACTCGCTTCGAATCTGCATTCATCATTTTCTTCTTAAGCAGTCCGTAACCACAATTGGTACATCGATGCATGACCCATTTGATTATGGTTTGTTGATCTTAATTTATCAATTAAAATGTTATTGAGTGTGCCAAATCCTAAAGAGTGGCGTTTGAGTCGACCTTATTTCATATTCACATCTGAAACGCCTGTGCACATGAATGTAATCCAGTTACACACTCTTCTACTTGTTCATCAACTCTCTTCGTGGTGTAGATTTGATGGCTTGTATAGCAACCATAATCAAACACAACAAGTCCGGGTGACTCATGATCCATGATTCACGATGCCAGTGGGCCAGGTTTCACTCTCAATTCTCTACCTGTGTGGCATGAATAAAACGCACCTGTAAATTTGACCTGAAATGATTGCACAACAATTGCCCCGCCTTCATGCGATGTTTATCCTCCACTGTTTATCTGGCTTTGACCTGAATTATATAAAAGTGCGGCTGTGCAACTGCTGTAGAGTCACATTGGTATAAACGCATTTTACAATATGAACAGCGCATTGAAAACGCGTACTATTTTAAGTATTGTTTAACAAGTGTGTTTACAAATCCACACTGAGAAACACGATGATTGACAGAGGGGAGTAGATTATGTTTTCGATAGTGTATTTAAATAGAGCTACTGTAGGTAAGTAGTTTTCAGTTTTAAAGGCATAGTTTAACAAGTCAACACTTGCCACCATCCTTCAAACCCATTGGTGAAAAAGACCACAGTTTATGTTTACATTATAATATGTTTACATTATATATAATATATAATATAATGTTTACATTATATATAATATAATGTTTATATATAATATAATGTTTACATTATAATACATTGTTTACATTATATATAATATAATGTTTATGCAAAAGCCGGAGACTTATGGGACCCCGGGGTCCCACCATAAGGTTCATATGAATGGTTACCTAATAACTTTTGAAACACGGTAATCGCTGTGAAGTGCAGTTTCCAATTCTTATTGTTGACTCAATCTCTCTGGCCTTTCTATGCAATATGAAGAAGGGTCATTGCCCGAAACGTCGCTTATCGGATTTTTTCCCTTTTTCAAGGCACCAGTGCTACTGATGCATGAATTTGTTTGGTATTTGAAATGATACGAAGGCTCAGCAAGTGATTCCTTGCAGACATAAACAGAAGCGATACGCGCCACCCCAGCCACCCATGTCGCGAATCAATCGATTATCGCGATTGAGGGCTCGTGAATAAATTCTAGATTCAACGCCTTGTTTTAAAACGTGAACACAGCCGGCTCTAGTGACTGGAGTGGGTGGGTGTTGGACAATGTGAAACAATGACACGCAACGTATACAAATCAAAAACAAATTCTTACGCACGCGATCCGGTGTGCATATCGCGATCTTCAGGATGAATGATCACGTCCGAATCAATGCGTCGTCGTTGCTCCCCTAGCATGCGCTCTGCGTAACCCGCTCGTGTTGTTGTTGTTTGCGGCAGAGTTTAGGACCTTCGTGGCCAAGAGCCGCAGCTCCCGAGGCAAAGGAGTGATGGCACGCTTCAAGGTGCCGGACTTGCTGAAGCATCTCATGGAATGATACGGGGCTCCGGATATTCACGATCTGGGCATCCGTATCACCAGCATACCTCTGGGCATTTCCGTACGTGCCGTGCCTGCGTGTACGAGCGTGTGTGTGTGTGTGTACGTGTGTATGCATTGCGTCGCTTGTTGACTGCGAATTGTATTATTATTGGATGCCTCAAGTTATACTCTTTGGTTCTTTCGGTAAAGTCACGTAGGTATAAAAGGAAATAAATCACGACGTTTCGGGCGCGACACAAGCGTCCGTCATCAGGTGGGAAAGCCTTGGTGTGCTGCTGAGGCAGACTGTTTTAAATGGTTTGAAATGTGTGTAGCCCATGGGTCATAAAGAAGTGGCCAGGGATAGTGATGTTAACATGAGAAATTAGCGTGTAACTGTAAGGTAGGAAAGCGGCCTCCTCCTCGATTTTACGTGACTTTACCGAAAGAACCAAAGAGTGTGGATTCCTGCAGTCGCGAAAGCTTCAAATCAAGATTGGCTCAAGTATGTATTGTTGTTGCCCTTGAGGGGGTTTACTTTCGGAATTAAATGCGTTCTGGAATTGCTGACACACAGCCACAACGTACGTGTCGCTGTGTTCACACCTGAGAGTGACACTGCATCAGCCTTTTACCAATATTCCCCCGCCCCTGCGTTTGCCTTACACGGCCACAATGCTGAGTTATCCTCAGTTGCTCAGGCACACAAGTTTCACACCTGTCTCCCTGTCAAGTGAATGTGGTGTATCCTTTTGTCATGCAGTCTGAGACAGACTTCCAACACGACTTCAGTTTTGGGGGTGCAGTGCTGCGACAAGAGCACTGAAGTAACTGCTCGTGTAAGTACATCATGTTAATATATCGTATTGAAGGCTGAGGCCTATTTTACTGTACCGCTCCTTACAGAAATCTTCTTTCCCGAGTGGTTGTGCATTTGTCGCTTGTTTCAGAGGTTCGCGATTCGATCCCAGGAGTCGCCCTAGTTAATATTGCGGGTGTATTATCCAAAACTGCATTTCTATATGCTTCACAAATAATGTAAAAAAATAAATCCCGTGTTATTAATGAATGAGGAGGACATGTGTGCTGGCGTCAGAATCAAAATTTGCAAATCTAAACAAGTACTCAGAAATGACTGGATTGGGTAAAACCACATGTATATATGTTGAACATCTTTCGCACTGTACATAGCCAACTGTGCTAATCGGAGGTGTGGAGGACAACAAACTGAACACAAAAAGCAGTTCTAAAGAAATTGTTTTCAATCTAGATTTAAAAGTGCATAGCTCCAATGGCTTCCTAATATCGGAAGGAAGAGCATTCCAGTTGGCCGCAGAAGCCCATCTGAAAGCGAGTGATGCGGTGACTGTCTTTGTTCGATGGCTTGCCAAAAGCCACTGCTGCTAGGATGATCCACCAATCCCATCTCTCGATTGCAATCGTGCATTAGCTGCACACCTTGCATTTGCTGTTGAACCACTCGTCCATCACGTGTTCCATCATCGCAACTACAGCACTGCCCTGCACCTGTGGCCGCCACAGTTGCTAACATTGTGTTGTTTGTTTAGGTGATCGGCAAGGCCCAGAAAGGCGAGCGGGAGGCGATGGACCGTGGGCTGGCTCGCATCGAGTGTGACATTAAGCAGGAGGTGGAGGGCCGGCCACACAAGATCAAGAAATACCTGTTGGAGTCGTTCCCCTTGCCAGGGACGAGCGCCGATCTTCGCCGACAGTTCACGATACAGCCGGCGGCCGAGATGGTGCTGCAGGTCTTCCAGAACGCCGAGGACATCTTTGTGAATAAGCTGAAGAAGGTGGGGCCATGGCGTCTGGACTTAATGCAACAAAATTACCTTGCGAGAACATTCATGCATTTGCTTAGATTTGTCAAAGATTTTCCATAATACATTTGTCCTCGGAATTATTTAATAAGTGATAATCGCCATACGTTTCAAGTCTGTGGATACTTCCACCATTATCAAAAGACTTGCTCTACCACTGAATTAACACTCCTCTATAATATTTAGGGCCATCGCTTTCACAAAATTCAGTCACACGTTGAAACAAAAGTAAGGGGGGGCATTGAAATCGGTCAGACATCTATGCATGTATCACCCTCTATTTGTCCCAACAGAGTGATATGGCTGCACGTGGTTTGGGTCCTTTGTTGTTTCTACCGACAGTGTGTGCAGGACTTCCTGGGGCAGGTGAAAGGGGACACGCCGGCCCGGAATATGTTTCAGTTGGCCCTGTGCTGTAGCTCCCTCGAGACTCCTCGCGACCTCGTGGTCAAGGAGAAACCGGCCGCGTTTCTCGGCAACATCAGCACTCCCGACACCAGACCGCCGCCTACTCCGGGGAATAAGGAGACAAATTTGCATATACAGTAGACTCGATTATCTGCGCTAATGACGTGGAGGATGGCTGCGGATAATTAAAAATCTCGGATGATCCAAAGATATCTATTTTTTGCGGATCTCTATGCCACAAACTAACGATCAACCGATCGATGCACGTGCTGGGTGATAACACTTTCCTGCTAATTTGACCAAGTCCAATATCGGCTCAACTTTCATGTGACGGACATTACTCTCACGTTCAGAGTGGGTTAGAATGTGCTTCCCTTTACTCTGTAGACCAGAGGTCACTAGAAGCGATGTCAGAGGTAGCTTTGTGAAGTTCTCTTCTGTGGGCCATTCTCCAATAGGACGGGTTCCGCTGCTCCGTGAGAGATCCGAGTGGATACTCCGTCTCATGACACGATATCGAAAGCACAATCTGAATAAAATGTAGTTTCTCGTATTGTACATAAGGGATCAGACCACGGAGGACTGTCAAAATGCTGAGTGTGATCTTGAAATTTTTCCTGGACTGGTTCGGGGGATAGTTGAACAATTTGAATATTGGGGCGATATCGTCTTGCATACGGGTGTGAGAAGTCTGCCAGTGGTTTTTTGAGTCCATCATCTAGATTTTTGGGTTAGATCATGTATACATGCACTAAATAATACGCGTTAATATGCACTATTTACGTGACCTAATCCAAAAATCTCTATTATGGATAATCATTGGTCGCGAAGGCCTTCGTGTTAAACTTGTTTTTTGAGTCATCTGGAGAGTGATGATGAAACTTATCGGGAGGCCGTAGATGAGACGTGGGGGTGGGAGGGCAGAGAGAGAGTTGCAGTTGTTGAGCCTATTGGAGCGAGTTACAGCATCGTTGTCCTCTCCTACAATGGCATTGCTTGTCTCCTTCGCAGAGGCAGTAGCCGAGCATCTGGTCCGTCTGCTGAGCCACGTAAGTAAGATGGCAAAGCCCCCGAGCCTATCTGCGCTGTTACGCGTGGAGAAGCAGCTTGCCGAGCATTTTGACTCGTGCGACCTCCCCAGCCTGGGCCTCGGCTCCTTGGACATCCTCCATCGCAACGCCCAGGTGCGTACGTGGCGTGCGTGAGCCCACCCGCCTCCAGCTGGTAAGAGGCAGTACAGCAAGTAGGTGTACGACACTGCCCGTGCAAAGTTTGAGTGTACTTACCGCCTCCGAGTGGTGCTCAATGTTAAGTTTGTTTCCAAAATTGTGCGCGGTAATATTAGTTTATTATTACGAACTTAAAACTCATTTGTCGATAACTCGAATACGTTTAAGCGTTATGTAATCACTGCCAATGCAGAGCACAACAAAGTGTCACGTAAGATGCATGGGTTTTCTCTTGTCACTCTTGAAAAATATCTGTGAATTTGGCAAACATCCCAAAGGTAGATATTGAAAATCACCGTTAAAATTGAGTGTACAGCGGTGACATTCAGATAACATTTATGATAACACTATATATGCAAAGTGGCCAGGTGGCTCAGATATCAAAGCGGTGCGATGACAATAATTAGATTCTGGGCTTGAATCTGGATTTTGACCGCTTGGGTTGAAACCGAGGTCTCAAGTCTTATCAAGTCGATCGTCCGAGCCCAGTCACCAGCAACTGCACAAAATTACAGTCTCATTAAACTTGGGTTTTGCACTTCATTTTCCTAATTCCATCTCTGAGAATAACAATTTCAGCTTGACTCTCGTGCGCCGCACAATCTCATAACACAGCTAATGTGAAAGTGTTGGCTCCTATTGTGTACAAGATAAAAGGCCACCCATCGCATTTTATGACACAGGGCCTGCACGGCTATGCGAGATTTACGCATGGATGATTTATTTGTCTCTTGACATTACGCCGATAGTGCATTTGGAAAACTAAAATTGAGAACGAATTTTGTGTTAATTTGCAAACTTAAATCTGTAATATTTAATCAGTTTTTGTGCACTGCATTGTGAGATGCAGCTCCATGCGTATCGTTTAGCTTTAAACCGGTGTTTGCCTTGCGGTCGCCTCGGTGTCAACCAACTGATGTTGACGGATTTGTTGTGTCTGTGGTAGCTGTTGGAGGAGACTGGGGTTGTGATCTCTGCCCTGGGTGGATCTGGAGCCACAGCGGGAAGCTTCTGTCCAAAGCGCGACGAGCTGCATGGAGTTCATCCACCAGTGCGGCAGCCTCGACACCGCAGCGGTGAGACACGGGCCCCAGTAGGGGCCACAGGGGCGGCTCAGAGATGGGGATAAGGATTTGGAGATATAGGGCGCTCGCGTAAATAAACTCTTCAACTCAAAGCGCCTTACAGCAACGTCTCATCTCAACCGTTCCATTGCTCTACGGCAGTCTACCCGAGGGGACCCCCCCCCCAATGGCAGCTGTTCCTATTTGGCACGTGGTGCACGCACTACCGGCCTGTGAATGGACATGTCTGCCATTCGGGAGCGATGTTTGATTTTCCTACGTGGTTTTTTCCCCGGTAAAGTAATTTGCAAGTATTTGATCTGATTTGGCAAATTTGGAACATGATGCGGTTACACGTGGCCAATTCTATTTTTTTAATACGGCGTCACAGGATTATTATCATACATTGTGAAACAGATCTCTTTGTTTGTGGTGAATAAACTGGCAACATTAACCAGGGCGGATGCTGGGCTTGATCCGAGAACCACCACTCGGCCATGTTTCCATAAATTTGTGCAGTCACATTAACGCTGTTCACGTCGTACGCAATGGACACTTTATTATTAGCACCACCTCTGGACCTGTTTGGCTCCTGGTCCATTTTGAGAGGTCTTGTAAGGGCGACGTATTACAGTTTGATTTTATATCGGCACAGCAAATGGCCAATGGAAAACCACCCGTTCCGTGGGGGTGCTACGCGCTGGCACGGATCGGATGCGCCAGTGGAAAAGGGCTGCTAGCAACTCGGCCGCCTCCAAACGAAAGAGAGAGGGTTCCAGGTCTCTGTTGTTGGCTGTGTGCTCTGCAGCTGCCGGCCGTGGACTGCGCTGTGGGGCAGCACTACGGCGTGCATTCCTGCCGCAACCTTGGGCACGGCCCCGTGGCCAACCTGGTAAAACTGGCGCAGAAGGCCAAGCCCGGTGGCAGCAGCGGCGGTGCCCATCGGTGCGCCGTCTTGTACGAGGAGACGGCGCTGTGTGCTCGCGACTCGAGGTTTGGCAGCCCCCTCCAAAGTGCCCTCCTCCTCACCCCTCTGCTCACCTCGTGATCTGCCTGACCGCCACGGGTCGCTCCTCAAAATTGTTGAGTCGGCAACAGACACTTGGGGTTCTTTAATCTTTCACATCAAAGGGTCAGTGAGCCACACCAATATGCCATTGGTAATGTAACTTAAGGATTCAATGTTCAAGGCAAGTGATTGTCTAGACAAACTGATGATTGTGTGTGTAACACCCCTCTGGCAGTCCACTGCCTGATGAAGGCCTCGCCACGTTGCTTTGGTCATGGGGGTTGTTGCACCAAACTTTACCACGTTTGGTGAAGGGGGCGGGGATTAGGTTCAGGACTGGTTCAGATATCAGTCACCACTGACTTTAGCCATGGCTAGGAATCCAACTCGGATCGCCGCGTTAGTATCGCAGTGCACCAAACATTGCAGCAGTGCTTCAGAAATCATTCCGAAGTTGCTTGATATTGCACACAGTTTGAATAAACCATCATTACTTCAGGAAGTATATTTTTTATTAAAATGTTACTTTGTACATGCTGTGATCGTAATAAAGAGTTGTGCTAGTTAGTAGTAACAGCGCGATACATCGGTTAAATCGATTAATATTTATTATTCAGCTGACAATTCATGTATTGAATTGCACGTGTAAGAATCAACTTCTAAAAAATTGTATCGCTTTTTATTTTAATAGTTTCACATTGCCACTGCAGAGAGTCGACATGATCAGTGTAAGTTCAAAAGAACTGACACACCTTGTGAAAAACCCAACGCAGAAGATCCCTGGGCTTGATATTCCACGAAGATCATGGTCCCCCTAAACCGCATCTGCACAAACCATGGCAGCTGCGGATACCTGATGCACAAATGGAAAATTTTAAACTCTCCAGTGTTTGACTGTGGTCATCCAGAACAGATCGTACAACGTGAAACGACGCAATAGAAAATTAAAGTCAAGCCACAGTGTGATTGTGACCATGCAACCCAAACTATGCACGATATTGTGAACCACAGTCGTCTGTGCTCCTTCAACGGAGTAGGAATAGTAACCCTACACGAAGTTTCTCCTGAAGCCCTCTCGTCGTGACCAGCAGACCTCGGACATTGGCTTATGGCTCCTGAACATGTTGCCCTCATGCGCTGGAATAGAATAGCTCAGGGGTTGGCAATCTGCGTCTCCCGGTGCCGCATGCTGCTCTTTAAAGACTGTTTGGTGATGTTATTTATGAAGGACCACTGTCTCGTATTCACCACAGTGCATTGCGCCTCTTGAAATATTGAGTTGAGTAATCCCGGTAGTTGAGAAACTAAGGTAGTTGAGTACCCCGGGAACACGCTGTGGTTCGTGTCGCGTTAATAGCTCCGTACCGTGCCGTGTAACTCACTAAGCAGCCGATTGCTCGCGTGCAGTGGTAGTGCCGTGTTCATTGATAACACTGCACACTCCGTGCAGTGGTAGTGCCGTGTTCATTGATAACGCTGCACACTCCGTGTAGTGGTAGTGCCGTGTTCATTGATAACACTGCACACTCCGTGCAGTGGTAGTGCCGTGTTCATTGATAACGCTGTACACTCCGTGCAGTGGTAGTGCCGTGTTGATTGATAACGCTGCACACTCCATGCAGTGGTAGTGCCATGTTCATTGATAACATTGCACACTCCGTGCAGTGGTAGTGCCGTGTTCATTGATAACGCTGCACACTCCGTGTAGTGGTAGTGCCGTGTTCATTGATAACACTGCACACTCCGTGCAGTGGTAGTGCCGTGTTCATTGATAACGCTGTACACTCCGTGCAGTGGTAGTGCCGTGTTGATTGATAACGCTGCACACTCCATGCAGTGGTAGTGCCATGTTCATTGATAACATTGCACACTCCGTGCAGTGGTAGTGCCGTGTTCATTGATAACGCTGCACACTCCGTGTAGTGGTAGTGCCGTGTTCATTGATAACGCTGCACACTCGGTGCAGTGGTAGTGCCGTGTTCATTGATAACGCTGCACACTCCGTGCAGTGGTAGTGCCGTGTTCATTGATAACGCTGCACACTCCGTGCAGCGTTGTGTGAGGATGGCTCACTAATTGAAAGGGGAGTCGTAGCTATCGCACTGTGGGGTGGTCATCGCCCTCCTCCCGCTGGGCATGTGCCGTGTGTGTTGTGTGCGTCGTGAGTCGTGGCGATGTAAACCCGGGGTAGCTCCTCTCTCCGTCTCTTCGTTTGTTGCTGTCCCGGCGAAGCTCGAGTTGGTGAGCGCAACGCGTGGCAGATCCGGCTTCACCCGTTCCCACTCCTCCCAGTCAGCGACTCCCAAACCCCCACTCAATAATCGCAGATCACTACCCAGGTCCTTACGAACCAAATTATTTTTAACTAAACTATTTTTTGTATTCTTAACAAAGTATCCACAGTTCAATTTTAAAGTACAATTTTACCGCGCACTGTATGTTTTCCTGGTGTGGACTGTGGCTGTTTTTGCTATTGTTTTACTGCCTTTCCCAAGCTTGGAAATGTATTCATGAATGAAATTGGAACTTATATACTTCATTTATTTACTAATTGACAAACTATTTATATTTTACCAGGTAAGGCCCACTGAGCATATATAGCAGTTTTTCAGAAGCGACCTGGCCATCGCAAATGATAGCTCAACGAAGTGGCTTATCGTCACGTGGACATTTATAGCAGACAAATATACAGCATGCGTCAGGGTTGGGATGGAACCCACGACCTCCTGCGTACCAGGGGAGGTAGTTAACATCTCCAAGCCACCGTGGTGCCCTGTGGTCACGTGAGGCCTTCCACTTCTGAATGGCTTGCGATGCATATTTGAACATTACTGCAAGCGTCTTAGCCTCGTTCATTCGGTATTCGAGGGGAATATTGCCATTTAGTAACTTTGTTTCAAATATCGTGCATTGAACTTTCGATTTTAATTTGCAATGTAATTGAGGGACTGTGCGTTGTCTTGTCGTGGTCTGGTGCTGTTGTTGTGTTGCTGAATTGCCCAAACTTGCATTTGTTGACAAATCGGCAGGAATCTATGTACTTTGTATTTTTAGCAACATGCTTACATTTTCTCCGTCTTGCCTCTCATATCGTTTTTGAACATACCTCGCTGACCCGCCCCTACTGGACATATGTGAAAAGAGCTTCATAGCTCATTGGATTCCTCCAGGATAAAAAAAAGATTCTGATTAATCAGTGGCACTGCCAACAGCCTGCATCCACACACGACCAAGCACCCTTTGTAATGCCATACACATGGTTCCTTTCCCATAGATATGTAATTTTGCAAATGTGCAGAAAAGTCTGCCGTATGAGAATTACTCCAGACAAGTTTAGAGTATTAAACGTGACCTGTTGTGACTCATCTAATGTGTATCGCGTGGTCGTCAGCACAGAAAGATGCATCTGGTAACGTCCTAATGGACCAAACATCGTAAAAAGGAGGCTGGGTCTGCGTTGTTCAGAGTGACCACCATATACAGGGACTCTTCTACTTACGGACGAGTTAGGTTCCAGAAGTCTGTTCGTAAGTCCAACTTTACTCCTGTCGATTCCAAACATGTTGTACGGCGTGTACACTAAACACAGGGAATGGCTTTAAGAGTTGTATAATCTCCTGTAGACGTAGACGCCACTGGTTCTTCACGTTGTGTAGATGTAGATGCCACCACCACCATCTATTGCGTGGCGGTTTGAACTTATGAATCTCGGTACAAACAGGCAACTGGACATATGGAGAGGTTTCTTTGTATCTCTGAGACTTTCTAAGTTGAATGTTTTTTAAGTGAAGGAGTCCCCGTAAATATTTTTGAGGACCACTGGGATCTTCAGTTTAAACCGTGAGTCTTGGAGTCATTGGACCAGAAAGAAGTGAGACAAAAACGACAGTAACATTGAAAAATATGTACACAGGGCAGGGAGGGCCCAGCCACATGACAGGATTTATTCAGCGGTATCGTCACGGTAACAGAAACAGTGCTCCCGAATGAATTGCAGAATCCCCCGAATATTCCGCCTCAGGCGGGAGAATCTCCGTCCAGGCCCGCGTGACGCCTTTGGCCCAATCTTGTCGACGGCATCATCATCATCATCCTCCTCGTTGTTGTTGTTGCCTGGTTGGAGATCATGGCCCCGCCTGGCAAATGGACGCACGCGCCATCGTTAGCACGGTCGGCTACAGTTAGCACGGTCGGCTACGTACGCGTTCAAAATTATTTCAACGTACAGACATGCGCGTATTCATTATGCCACCGTCTGCCCCATCATGCATTCTCGGCTGTGCTTACACTGGTTGCTGCAGTGCACCTCATATGTGTCCGGCCGCTCAAATGCGAGGTAGGAGGATGCCACACATCTCTCACTATGGCCAGTAGCGGAATGCTACATTCCTATAACAGGAGCCAATGGTGGTGTATAATAGGATCACCGCTGTTGACTTCCCACAAAATGGGATTCATTATTTGACTATAGCTCGGGTTGATAAATAAGCTGTTAACCTTCTTGACCTAGATTTTGAACTCGCAAGCGTACAGTGATCGTGGAGTGCTCTAACCGCAGCACCTCCAAGTGGGATGCAGTGCAATTCATATATTTATAATTAAGATATATATGTTTTACTAGGAATGCATTTAGCTGCAGATTGGTGGAGATGAGGTTAGGGATAAGATATTACATCCTTTGGAGCCCTGGGATATTTACATCTTCAAGTGAGATGAACTAAAGAGGTGAATGCCATTACAGAATCCTCATTTCACAACTCCTCATGAAACAGATTCCCCGTTCTTAGTTTTTTCGGTAAAGTCACGTTGAAGAGAAACAACAAAATAATAAAATATATATAAAACAATAAAAATTCTCACGACGATTCGACCATAACTCAAACGGTCGTCTTCAGGTGTGTTGGTTCGCATAAATTTATTTGTAAACGGCGCATTTATTTATTTATAAAAAAATAAAAAAAACGGTTAGCGCCACGCGCAACGATTTGGCAGTTTACCCAGGACTAGTCCATCTATATTCTGAAAAGAGGAGGGGGGAGACGAAATTTTTTATAATGTATGCTGTCTGAAAGCCACTGTAAGCGTGAACAATCAATTAAGACCTGAAATGGTTTATCAAATCTTTCCAATGATTGCTAAGATAGAATCCATCTTCTCGGTTGAAATTGTCTCTGTGCTTGTATATGTGGATAGCCTCATGAACGAATCTCTCATGGAAGCCAGATGGCTTACAAAGAACCTCTGTCTTGGAAAAGTCAATGGCATGTGAGCCTACTGAATTAGAACAATGATCTGCCACGGCCGAGGTGTTGGTCCTACCGTGTTTAAGGTCTGCTTTGTGTTCACGAATGCGGTCCGAGACATGGCGTTTGGTTTCTCCAATGTAACTACTACCACAGAGGCAACTTAGTTTGTAGACACCAGGGTATTGTATGTCCGGAATCACATCTTTTACAGACGGAACCAGATCACGTATTTTATGTAATGTGTTGAAACGGACCTGGATCTTGTGTTTATTCAAGATTTTGGAGATCTTTTTTGTGATCCCAGCAATGTAGGGTAAAGTGATGGTTTTGAAAGGCTCCTCAAGAGGGTTTTTCTTCATGGTTTGAGTGATAGCTTTGCGGATTGTATAGTCGGAGTAACCAGTAGCCCTAAGAGCTTGGTGTACGTGCTTGAGTTCACTGCTTATGTGTTCCTGGTCGGATATGCATTGGGCTCTATGATACAGAGTCTTGATGAGAGAATTCTTCTGTGATGGATGGTGGTGGGAATCCGGTTTCAGATAAGCATCCGTATGGGTAGCTTTCCTGTAGACAGAGTGGCTCATTGAACCATCAGGTCTCTTTTTAATTAGGACATCCAAAAAAGGTATCTTGCCATCTGTTTCAACTTCCATGGTAAATCTGATGGCTGGGTGTATGGAATTGATGTGGTCGAAGAATTGGTCTAGAGCAGGCCGGCCATGTGGCCAGATGACAAAAGTGTCATCCACGTACCTCTTCCATAAGGTTGGGCGCAGAGTGGCAGTCTGGATGGCGTCAGTCTCAAATTTCTCCATGAAAATGTTAGCTATAACTGGAGAAAGGGGGGAGCCCATTGGGGTGCCCTCAGTTTGTTTGTAGAAAGTTCCATTCCAAGTGAAGTATGTATTGGTTAAACAGTGTCTCACCAGGGGGGGTACCTCAGTGTTTAGTCCTTGATGAACTAAGTCTTCAATTATTGCAATGGTGTCAGGTACAGGAACCTTGGTGAATAAGGAAACTACATCAAAACTGACAAGCAGGTCGTCTGGGGACAGGGAAATACCCTTGATTGTCGATACCAGGTGAGTAGAATTTTGTACCGCAGAGGTGGTCTTTCCAGTGAAAGGACGCAGGATTTCAGACAAAAAACGAGCTAGTTTGTAGGTGGGGGAGCCGATAGTAGAGACTATGGGACGAAGGGGTGTATCTACTTTATGTATTTTTGGTAAGCCGTATAATCTTGGTGGCCTGGCAGCAGAAGGTTTCAACGAAAACTGTTTAGATTGATCAATTAATGCGGTTGAATCAGAAATTATTTTGTTGGTTTGTGTGACGAGGCTGTTGGTGGGATCTCTTTTATTTTTGTATAACTACCATCGTAGAGTAATTCTTTAATTTTGTTGTTGTATTCTATTTTATCCATGATGACAGTAGCATTGCCTTTGTCAGCTGATAGATACACCCCTTCGTCCCATAGTCTCTACTATCGGCTCCCCCACCTACAAACTAGCTCGTTTTTTGTCTGAAATCCTGCGTCCTTTCACTGGAAAGACCACCTCTGCGGTACAAAATTCTACTCACCTGGTATCGACAATCAAGGGTATTTCCCTGTCCCCAGACGACCTGCTTGTCAGTTTTGATGTAGTTTCCTTATTCACCAAGGTTCCTGTACCTGACACATTGCAATAATTGAAGACTTAGTTCATCAAGGACTAAACACTGAGGTACCCCCCCTGGTGAGACACTGTTTAACCAATACATACTTCACTTGGAATGGAACTTTCTACAAACAAACTGAGGGCACCCCAATGGGCTCCCCCCTTTCTCCAGTTATAGCTAACATTTTCATGGAGAAATTTGAGACTGACGCCATCCAGACTGCCACTCTGCGCCCAACCTTATGGAAGAGGTACGTGGATGACACTTTTGTCATCTGGCCACATGGCCGGCCTGCTCTAGACCAATTCTTCGACCACATCAATTCCATACACCCAGCCATCAGATTTACCATGGAAGTCGAAATAGATGGCAAGATACCTTTTTTGGATGTCCTAATTAAAAAGAGACCTGATGGTTCAATGAGCCACTCTGTCTACAGGAAAGCTACCCATACGGATGCTTATCTGAAACCGGATTCCCACCACCATCCATCACAGAAGAATTCTCTCATCAAGACTCTGTATCATAGAGCCCAATGCATATCCGACCAGGAACACATAAGCAGTGAACTCAATCACGTACACCAAGCTCTTAGGGCTAATGGTTACTCCGACTATACAATCCGCAAAGCTATCACTCAAACCATGAAGAAAAACCCTCTTGAGGAGCCTTTCAAAACCATCACTTTACCCTACATTGCTGGGATCACAAAAAAGATCTCCAAAATCTTGAATAAACACAAGATCCAGGTCCGTTTCAACACATTACATAAAATACGTGATCTGGTTCCGTCTGTAAAAGATGTGATTCCGGACATACAATACCCTGGTGTCTACAAACTAAGTTGCCTCTGTGGTAGTAGTTACATTGGAGAAACCAAACGCCATGTCTCGGACCGCATTCGTGAACACAAAGCAGACCTTAAACACGGTAGGACCAACACCTCGGCCGTGGCAGATCATTGTTCTAATTCAGTAGGCTCACATGCCATTGACTTTTCCAAGACAGAGGTTCTTTGTAAGCCATCTGGCTTCCATGAGAGATTCGTTCATGAGGCTATCCACATATACAAGCACAGAGACAATTTCAACCGAGAAGATGGATTCTATCTTAGCAATCATTGGAAAGATTTGATAAACCATTTCAGGTCTTAATTGATTGTTCACGCTTACAGTGGCTTTCAGACAGCATACATTATAAAAAAATTCGTCTCCCCCCTCCTCTTTTCAGAATATAGATGGACTAGTCCTGGGTAAACTGCCAAATCGTTGCGTGTGGTGCTAACCGTTTTTTTATTTTTTTATAAATAAATAAATGCGCCGTTTACAAATAAATGTATGCGAACCAACACACCTGAAGACGACCGTTTGAGTTATGGTCGAAACGTCGTGATAATTTTTTATTGTTTTATATATATTTTATTATTTTGTTGTTTCTCTTCAACGTGACTTTACCGAAAAAACTAAGAATATGAATTACTGCAGTCACGAAAGCTTTAAATCAAAATTTAAGATTCCCCGTTCTTACAATACAGAACTTGTCTCATCTGATACAGAACCCAAATCTCATGTGTCCTCAATATTTTTACTTCCTCTCAATCGTGAATACCACATTGTGGGAATCAACAGTGGTTGTAATTTAAATAGACTTGCCCTTGCTATAGGAATGTGTAATTTACTCAAGTAACTAATTTATGATGATCGATGGTGTTTGCTATATGCTAATTTATAGCAGGAGACACATTGACTGAATGACCTCCCCAATACACATTTTTCTCAAGGTGCACTTCTGCGTGGAAACTCACTCTTGTCTCGTGGCCGACTCCATCTCCTCCTCCTCCGCGATGACGTCATTGGTGCCACCACTTTGATTGGGGAATTTTTCAGACAGGCGTGTTACCGCACAGTCACCCGCCGACTCCACTCCCCGCTCCGACTCCATTCCCCAATCCGAGTTCGAAGCCCACTCGCTCCCAGAAACTGAGCCTGCAGTATTCTGATTTGACCAAGTGGACTCCGAAGTCTGCCTCCTTGCAGTAGGGACTTGGCAATCTCCCTGGCTGAGACTGGAGACTGCCGAGAGGCTGCAGGCCGCCACCGGCTCCGTGTCCATGGCTGGGCAAGGCGGGAAGTTCGCTTGCGGTGGCACGGCCCTGCCGCCCCACAATAATGGGCGGTTGAGGGCCTCCGTGGGTGTGAGGCGACGTTGGGGATCCCACCTGCCAAGGAGGCAAACGGAGGGAGTAAGGTGCCTGTTGCATTCTAAAATCGCTTCATTGAATCGTGGTCTGGGGTGAAATGAGCAATTCTATCCTCAACACTTTTGTCAGAAACGATATTTATTTTAAAAAACGACGAGATGAAGAAACGATGCCCCGGTGTGACACAAAACTTTGCAGTCCTAGCCCAAACGACACGTGAGGTCTAAGATCGTTTCCAGTAATGTTGATGGTAGACGCAAAGTGATTTATATTTAATTATTTGTACGAGGTGAAATGTAGACAATAGTAACAAGTCTCTTACTAAAGGCACCCGCTGAGAAAATTGATGAACTTTTGATTGCGGGTTCCCAGAACCGCCTTCAAAGACACGGAGCACGGGACGATCCGTTTCCCGTTGACGACGGGGCGATTCTTTTTGTCTGTTTATCGGAGAGAGAAAAATAGAGAAACACTGAATTAGTTGTGGCGATCAGTACAATGCGGCGGCGGTCCTTAACCCTCCAATTGCGATGTTTGCAAATATGATTCCATGTTGGCGGTCGACTACAGCCTGTCATCCCTCCAGGGTCGATAAAATTTGTAACCGTTTGTGAGACGTTTGCAGTAGTCGTGTGGAAAGGATGGCTCCTAAGCGTTAAAGTGAAATTCCCACTCTCAACTCTGGGCCACCGGAGGAGACGAGAACCTCCTGATACTTGTTTGAGCAAGGAGACACTTTGATGTTTATTTTAGTATTATATTATTATTTGCATCATTTGGAGAGGATGGTATTTTGTTGTACAAGCGTGCTTTTAAGCATAATATATTTCTCAATCAAGGACCCACAGTTTGTGTGGAGGGTTGTTCTCTGTGGTTGTTTTGTACTATGGTAGAACTGTTCTATGCTGATTTAGGATACCGTTGCATCTGGCACACAATTTTTTAAAATTGTGCTAAGTCATGCTGAAATATAAAAAAAACGCCACTCATCTTCATGAAAAATGTGATGGCCAGATTCCATGTAATTAATGCATACGTCCTCTGTTGGATTGCAAATCCCGATTGGTTTTCCAAATATACTGTGCTTCCTAAACATAACCGTTCCTTTTAAAGTATTTTTTTCATAAGACTCCTTACTGTCGCACTAATTCAACACGTACTGAAAAGTACGTTGCCAAGACCGTTGTGACTTTTAAACCCAAATAAAGCATAGTTCATTTTTAAATTACGCGAAGCAGTTTCCATGCCTTTCTATTCAAGCACAGAGCACGAGACACGCGGCTGCACGGCCATGACTCTCCGGGCAGTGACAGCAGCAGCAGCATCAACAGCTACGAACTGCAACACCACCACCTCACCACCCCCCCTGTCCACTCACCAAAGGAGATAATGTTGTGGGTCGAGGCGTCAATCATGGCTTTGGGTGGGAGCCCCAACATCTGAAACCAAGATCACAAGAGGGATGAGTTGGATGAGGTCCGTCGCTCGAGTGAACAGAGCGTACATACGCTGCACTTTGTCTCATTGAAACGTCGATGAACAATGAACTTTGCCTGCTCTTGTACATACTGTTTGCAGATATTTATCTCTATCATCAGGCGAAGCATACATATTTGGTCTTTAATTGATGACGTGGTTACTACGTGCGGCTTCGTTGCTCTCCAACACAGGCCCTGAAAGCCTCAGGGATTAACAACAAACCACAATAGTCATAACAATAGTAATCATTCCGAAGGACATCAGCCTGATGCTCTGATTCTCTGGTATTACTGATGAACCCGAAATCTCTCTTTACTTCTTTATTCATGCAAATGGTGCGTGATCATGCAGTGAACACGTCCACTCCTCTCCCGTGTACCGGCAGCTGAGCGACATTTTTTGACCAGTGAAAGGCCCAGAGGATGACGACAGCCCTGCACGTAACCAGCTTTGTCGCATGAGCCATCGCACAGCGGGTCTGTACGCTGGTGGATCGTCGTGCGCCATCAGTCATAACCAACCCCCTGCTGCTGCTGCTGTTGTTGTTTATCGTGGACTCCATCGTTGGTTCAAATTCGAATTAAACCCTCCCTCCTCCTTTATATGGCGCAGTTGGAACAGTCCCATGGGAAATATGACGCCCGGTTTGGTGGTGCCGTATCGGGCTCGAGGTTTGTTACAATAAAAAATACAGAATTCATCAGTATGTATATATTATAATAATTAATATTTGTAAGGCGCATTTAATCCGATGATCCCATTGCGCCCCGTGTATGGAAAGCAGGGAAATGAGACGACCAAAACGAGGAAATGAGACGACCAAAACTATGGGGAATAGGCCATTTTACCGAGGTGAGTTTTCATGGCGAGATTTAAATAGCTTTAAAAATTCTGTCTTGTTATCAGAGGCCAACGCGTTCCATAGTCTTGGAGCTGCACTGGCAAAAAGCCCGATCGCCCTCAGGAATTGAGACTTGACCTCAGAAAACTGAGTAGAAGATCTCAAGGACCTCATTGGTGTACATGAGTGGATCAGCTCTTGTAAGTATTGTGGGGCTAACCCACTGACAGCCTTGTAGCTCAACAGCAGGACCTTATAACCAACTGGATATATGCAATGGTGTTTTCCTACGCGTCAGATACCTGGATGAGATAGCCGATGTGGTCTTCCGAGCTTGTCTTGAAGAGCGGGTTCCCGAGGAGCATCTCGGCCACCACACATCCGAGTGACCACATGTCCGCGCTGCATGTGACCGGGAGCCCAAAGTACATTTCGGGGGCCATGTACCACATCGAGCCAAGACACCAAGCTCCTAGCAGCACACGGACAGACAGGTGACCAAACAAGGTGGCACTTGCACATTATTCACCTGTACTTGTGAAGTGCAGAATAGATGAGGGTATGCACACGCAGTCACGTATGGCACTCAAAATACGCACAAATACAAAGATCGCCCACGTAAATGCGTGTATCAGCTGGGTAGCACTTAGAAATGTAAATTATTTTCATTACACTGGTGCCAGCTATCATAGAGTGCAGCTGTCGTGTCGCGAGAGTTCTCTGCGGTGAGTAACAACTTCTTTAAAAGCAACGGCGCTGCGACGCCTCTCTGAATAAAATTAACGCCGAGCCACTTTGCGCGTTTCAAGATTCAGTGATGAACCGGGGACACCTACCACCACCCTGTAACGTGCAGACGTCTCGGAACGGGAAAAGGTTAAGTGAGGAATGAGGACAAAGGTACTTAGGGCTATATTCTTAGTTTTTTCGGTAAAGTCACGTTGAAGAGAAACAACAAAATAATAAAATATATATGAAACAATAAAAAATTCTCACGACGTTTCGACCATAACTCAAACGGTCATCTTCAGGTGTGTTGGTTTGCATAAATTAGGGCTGCCATGCGATCTGTACATTTGCAATCGTAAATCACATGTAAATCACACGTAAATCAGCCATCCGCGACGAAAATTCCAATGGGATTGTCTACTGGCTCCAGACTTTCAATACCAGCAATCGATTATGAAAATTGTTACCGGTTTACTGGTTACTGTTTGACAACTTCCCTCCTGAAACCTGGGAGGTTGAGAGTTGAAATCCTGGCCAAATGATTGACGAAATGTAACGTTTGAAGGGTATCAGTGTCACTACCACACTTTGTTTAAGCGGTGCTAACCACCACGCCACCACAGCACGAAGACAAAGACCCCCCCATATAGCTTAAACAGGCTTGTAGCGCAGCGTGCTAACCGTTAACACCACCGCTCCCCACAAACACTGTGACATGCACACACACATGCTGCTACACACGTACACACATTCACAGGGCAGCTAGATCACTCACTTGGGCAGGTCTCGCTGATGCTCAGGCCAAAATCCGTGAGCCTGATATTGTCACTGATGTGGTCTTTGACCAAGATGTTTGCCTGCAAAAAAGACAGTGGTTGTCAGTGAAACTCGTGGTGTGTCGGTGAGATTGCGTCTTGTTGAATTGGTTCATGGCGGTTTACTCAAAGATTTCATGTACTCATTTTTGTGAAACACTTAATGCCCTTTGTAAATGTAATCATGCTTGAAGATCTCCCTACCCCATGCCGTGTTAATCAAGGGGGTTGTATGGCCATACCTCACCATGCTGCTCAGGGGGCTGTTGAAGGCAATGGGATCCAGGACCGGTTCAGATATCGCCCAAACCCTGGTTTTAGCCGTGGCCAGAAATCGAATTCGGGTCATTAACCTCTGAGTGCAGTTTGCGAACTACCCCACCACTGCTACGCCCATCATTTAGCTTTGGCCTTCGGAATTGTTGCTTAGGGCAGTGGTCGTTGTTGTTTAACGCAAATTAGAAAATATTAAATGTTCCGCGGAGCGTTGGTTGTTGAGAGCAAACAGAGATCCACGTGAAAAGTTGTATTTCTATGCAAGTTTTGGCTATCTGTGTTTATGAAATAGCAAGTCGTGGCATGAGTGTTGTTGCGGTGTAGAATAAGATATCTCGAAATCCTGTTACTAAGGTTTACAAGAGTGTTCTCATTTTCTTAGTTCTTTCGGTAAGAAAGAACTAAGAATATGAATTACTGGAGTCACGAAAGCTTTAAATCAAAATTTAAGAGTGCTCTCATTTTCTACAACTGCACGAACTGAGGCACTAACTCCATACTGACGGACAAAAGACGCAGCGGGCTGCTTAGTTTACTAACCGGCTTCAGATCCGCGTGAATGATGTGCATCGCCTTCAGCTTTGCCAGGGCCCGCAGCATGGAGCCCACGTACGGCTTCAATTCCGTCATGTATAAGCCATAGGTCTCGTCCAGCTTCTGGAGGAGGTCTCCGCTGCGTGACGGCACAAAACGTGAACGGTTACAGTTTCTTCCTGCTTGTGATCCATTCCCTGATTGGCCCCTTGAACAGGAGCACACGTGCTTGACTGAGGCGAAGCCGCACGGAGTAACCATACAGGGTTGCCGCTCAACTCAAAACATAGTCAATGAGGCAGGAAGGCATTATAAACAGTTATGTCTGACCATGGAGCCGCGTACAAATACAATAATTCTAGGGCATTCTGAAAGCCTATGGACATTTATTCTACATCCAAATGATTCATGTGTGTGAACACACGGACGCATCGGTGTTTGGGGGAGCAGTGGTGCAGCGTTTAGCGCGTTGCTCTACAATTCCCGCTCACGGCCAAGACCGGTGACGATTATCTGAACCAATCCTGAGCCTCCCCTAGATCGACTCAGCCTCAAATGAGTACCTGGTGCGGTGTGTAAACATCGCCACTGGGGAGACAAAGGCTGCCGGGCGTGGTGCTGCCCACCCACCCCCTCGTGTGCCTTGCCCGTCTTCATAGGTGCTACTTGCTAACAGCACTTGCCTCAACAATCTTCTCAGGCTATACTGGTTAATCTTTGTCTTTGGATCGGTGTTCACCGGACGCCATGACACTCACCTGATGAGCTCCAGGACGACGCAGTTGTGTCCCCGGAAGGTGAAGTTGTCCAGGAGGGTGACGATGTTGTTGTTGTCAGGGTCCCCCTTGCTCTGCAGGATCTTCATGATCTCCAACTCCAGCTGCTGTCTCTTGTTGTTGATGCTGTGGGGTAGGGGGGGGAGAACGCACGGAATGAGAGTTGTCACCTCGCTCTGAACATCGCAACACGCAGGGGCGGAGGCAATGCTCATTCATCCTCCATGAGTGGTCCTAAGCCAAGAGTGTGAATCCCACTGGCTGAGGGAACCATTAAACACACCGTCAACACGCTGTTTGTGTTTAGTTTGTTGCCCTTCCTCTGCACCTCCGATTAGCATGGTCGGTTACATACGGTGCGAAAGAAGTTCAACATTACATACTTACAATGAATGTCAGAATCGGCATTTGTATTTATACTGGAGGAATTTGATGAGCTGCAAATAACTTTTTCACAGATATAATTACATAATTTTATATTTTTTTCTCTTTAAACCAAAGTCACAAATATGCACACATTTTAGATTTTGGACTAAAATTGGGGGTGGGGGGGGGGCAGCTGCATACATTAATATTCATTTGTGATCTCTGTGTGTGGCTAAATGTGATCTATCACACGAGTTACAACGAGATATAAGTTATTTGGGCTAAGGACAGGCATAGGGAGATTAATTTAGTGTCTGACGAATGCACAGCAATGGGGAAGCTGGCTTAAAATAATGTTAAAGTGGACACCACTACAGATTATCGTTCTGTATGTTTACTGTATAGATGTGTGCTGTCTGCTCGTATTAAAAAAACGAAGTAGTTGACTATCGTTTAAAATATTACATCAATAAAAATATTTATTTTGGGTGAATATTGTTGCTGAGGAGCAGTTATGTTAACGTGTTAAGATGGTGATTTTATCTCAAAGTGATTCCCATCCGATATTTTGAGGGGGTAATTGACGAAAGTAACAGGCCTCATATCATCTTGGGAGAGGAATATTGGCGGGCGTATTGCGTCTCTGTACAAGGATTGTTGTTGTTGTTGTCACGGTAAACTCTCAGTGACAGTGGTGTGCTACGTGGAGCAAAATCCCAACGTGAGGCTGAAGAGGAGGTGGACGAGGTGGTGACACCGCCGAGAGGAGCAGGAGGAGGAGAGCCATCAGGGGTGGCCAGGCCTTGCCGAGAGGATCTCAAGGAGCGCTCCCCCCCCCCATTGACACCACAAGGGAGGAGGAGGAGGGAGCAGACATCGCGGAGTTGCCGCTCATCTCCCGTAGCAGCAGCAGCAGCAGCCAGAGAGCCCCACCACGACTGCCGTGCCACGCGACTGTCACTGCGACTCCGGGAGTCGGGGCTCTCACCACCACCACCACCGCCGCCCTTCTGCGTCGACTCACAGCGGAGCTCCACAGCAGCAGCAGCAGCAGCGTGACCCCTGCCGACCCGCGCGGTCTTCTACGCCGTCTTCTTGCACGGCGGGGACATTGAGTTTGCGGCTCCTTACGGCGTACGGACGTTTCAATAGGGTTAAAAAACACAATGTCTCTGTGTGGTGTTTCTCCCTTGTCATGGGGACTTTGTAGGATGAACGGTGGAGATTGTTAAGGGGTGACCAATAATGTCTGAATTGGTCTGTAATAAGGTAGGGCACTGATAAGGTAATGACGACACGTGTGCACTAGCGATGAGAACATTGACGCACTTTTGTCGAAGCGTTACTGAGGTTCAAGTCTCTGTTCCCGACAGTTTTGTTTGGTGGAAGGGATATTTGGGGCCTCCTGACAAAGACTTTTCTAGCTAAGCTCTACTAACATCGTAGAGTAACAACAACAGCAGCAGCAGCACTGTCCTCATAATAGAAACACTCCTCCTCCTCCACACGTGCGTGCATTCACTTACTGCCACCTAGACACCGCTGGAACTTGTGCAGAGACATTTCGTGAGGTTCAAATGTCAAAGTTTGTGCTCAGAGAGCCAGCCGGAGCCGTCGAGAGTTTGTGGATTGGCGATGCCTTTGTCGAGGCAAGACGCAGCCACACTCGGGCACAATTAGAACCTTTAGATAACTGCAATTGTCTGAGGACTTTGAGTGCACGAGTTATGTGAAACAGTTCTCGGTGGCAATTGTTATTTTGTTAGTTTTAAATGTTTGTTTGGCCTCCTCCATACAATTGTCCTACTGGTGGTGTATTTAATGGGCTGTGAGCTGCTGTTGGTCATTGCTGGTCGATGATGATGATGATGTGTGGATGTTCAGAGTTGGGACGTGGCGGTGGTGGGGAGGTGAGGACAGAGAACGTTGGGCATAACCCCCCTGACTCTACTCCACATTATCATCATCACATTCAACCTCCTCATTATCTCGCTGCTGCTGCTCATCATCATCATCATAGACTTCACAAGGCAGTAGTAGTAGAATGTGTGTGGTGGTGGGTGCCTTGTGTTTCGGCTCTTAGCAATGTGATCACAAGTTCCACATCGATACCCACACACGCCTCAATTACATTTTTTGGCGGGAAAGTTTATTTAAAATCTTTATTTAAAGCAGTCCTGGGCACAATGTGAGGAGATATGTGTTGCTGGATGTTGCTGTGCTCGTGGATATGAAAGAAAAGCGAGACCACTGTGTGTTGTAAGGACAACATTGTGGTGCTCACTCTGTGAGGAGCTTGTGTGCACCTTCCCAGGCAGGGTCGCCATCCGAGCCCCGTGGTCTCATCGCGGCCTACCTAAGTATTGCTTCCTGCGTGTCTGCCGCATTATTACCGCTGATTTAAGTTGTTGTCGCTGTCCAGCTCATTATATGACCGCTCCATCTTCGTGAACCAGCGTGTTGGGACGCTAATTCACTACTTTGAAGGAACAAACGCGTGTTGTAGGATGTGGCAGTGCATTTGTCTGCGTGGTTGTTGATACTGCGAAGGGGCAGTGGTGGCTGCTGAAGTGCGACTTCTGGAGCTTCTTCCTCCTCCTCCTCCACACATTATTTTAAGTGCACCACAGTACTTACAATAATTATTAGTCCATCTGTGGGTTGTATGAATGTCTCCTAACGCCGTGTTGGTCACAGGAAGTATTTGACTATACTTCACCATTCCTGGTGGGTGAGGGCTGGGGAAAGCCCTCCGATTCTATCCACCACACGGGGAATGTTAACAACACGCACTGCGCTTCTGGTCAAATAACTCGCACGGCATGGCAAGGCCCTCATCCAGCAGTGGATGGACCAGGGCTGCCCACGCTGCCTGCGTTGTGTTTGTGAGCGAGGGTGTGGGGAGCGGTGGCGCAGCGGTTAGCGCTACGCTGCGCTACGAACCCGGCGACCCAAGTTCGATTCCCGCTCACGACCACCAACACCGGTGACGATTATCTGAACAGGTCTTGGGCCTCCCCTAGGTCGACTCGACCTCAAATGACTACCTGGTTGCGGTGTGTAAACATCGCCAATGGGGGAGACAAAGACGGCCGGGCGTGGTGCTGGCCACCCACCCCCTCGTGTGCCGTGCCGGCCTTCGTAGGTGCTCGCTAACAGCACTTGCCCCTACAGTCTGTTAAGGGTTCACTGGGGATCTTTGTTTTTGTTTGTTAGTCTGTGAGTCTGTGTGAGTGAGTTACTTTGTGAGTTCATGTGAGTTACTCCGAGTCTGTGTGAGTGTGTTACCCGGTGAGACTGAGTTGAGTGGGAGTGACTGTGAGTTACTGTGTAAGTCTGTGAGTGTGTGAGTTACTCTGAGTCTGTGTGAGTCTGAGTGAGTCTCCGAGTGTCTGAGTGAGTGAGTGACTCTGTGAGTCTCTGAGTGAGTGACTTTGTGAGACTCTGAGTGAGTGACTCCGTGCGTCTCTGAATGTGGCTCTGTGAGTCTGTGGCTCTGAGTCTCTGAGTGAGTGACTGAGCGTGAGTCTCTGAGTGTGGCTCTGAGTCTCTGAGTGAGTGTCTGAATCTCTGAGTTGTGGCTTTGTGAGTGCGTGCGAGTTTCTGAGTGACTGTGAGTCCCTGAGTGAGTGACTGAGCGTGACTCTGTGAGTCTTTGAGTGCGTGTTACTCTGCGAGTCTGTGTGTGTGTCAGAACTAGTATGTGAGTGTGAGTCTGTGTGTGAGTTACTCTGTGAGTCTGTGTGAGTGAGTCTGTGAGTGAGTCTGTGGGTCTCCTTGAGTGAGTGTGAGTCTGTGTGAGTGACTGTGATTCTCGGAGTGACTCTGTCAGTCTCTTGAGTGTGGCTCTGTGAGTCTGAGTGAGTGACTCTGTGAGTCTCTGAGTGTGGCTCTGTGAGTCTGAGTGAGTGACTCTGTGAGTCTCTGAGTGTGGCTCTGTGAGTCTGAGTGAGTGACTGTGAGTCTCTGTGTGTGGCTGTGAGTCTGTGGCTCTGTGAGTCTGAGTGAGTGACTGTGAGTCTCTTGAGTGTGGCTGTGAGTCTCTTGAGTGTGGCTCTGTGATTCTAAGTGAGTGACTGTGAGTCTCTGAGTGTGGCTCTGTGAGTCTAAGTGAGTGACTGTGAGTCTCTGAGTGTGGCTCTGTGAGTCTGAGTGAGTGACTCGTCATCACCATCGTCATCAACATCATCATCACCGTCGTCACCATCTTCATCACCACCTCCATTACCCAGGTGCCATGGGGTCGACACGCTGAGATGGGATGGGTGGCCAGCACCACGCCTGGCCGCCTTTGTCTCCTCCCATTCACCGAACCTGGATACTCATTTTAAGGCAGAATAGACCTGGGATGGGACCGAGATTGGTTCAGATACTCGTCACCGATGTTGGCCGTGAGTGGGAATAGAACTCGGGTCGCCGGATCCCGTCGCACGGTGCGCTAACCACTTCGGCACCGCTCCCCATGTAATCCTCACTTCAAGCACACACCTCATCACCGACACAGCTTCCACATCGTCATATCCACCACTCCTCCCCCAGCCCCATCGCTTACAACACTCTCACCCCTTCCCTCTCCACAATGCCGATGCACCTCACACTCCCCACACCTCCCATGCTCCCACCAGCAGCTTCCACTCCCGATGACGCCTCCTCACAATACCCCTTCACTCCCTCCCATCGGACCGCCGTTCTCAAACTATAACTTTTAAACGAAACTATATTTTGATTTAAAGCTTTCGTGAATGCAGGGATTCATATTCTTGGTTCTTTCGGTAAAGTCACGTAGAAGGGAAACAATAAAATAATAAAAATATAAAACAATACAATTCTCACGACGTTTCGACTGCAACACAAGCAATCATCATCACCTAATGATGATCATCATCACCTGATGATTGCTTGTGTTGCAGTCGAAACGTCGTGAGAATTGTATTGTTTTATATTTTTATTATTTTATTGTTTCCCTTCTATGCGACTTTACCGAAAGAACCAAGAATACAAACTATATTTTTTATTTTACTAGTTTGAGGCCCCACTGAGCTATGGAGCTATTTTTCAGAAGCAACCTGGCTATCACAAATGTTATCTTCAACGAAGTGGCTTATCCCGTGGAAATTTATAGAGGCCAAATACTCTAAACGCGTGATGTTTATTCTAAATGTGGTGAGAGAGACATGCAACCTCAAAATATACAGCAGGCGACAGGGTCCGGATTGAATCCACGGCCTCCTGCGTACCAGGCGAAGTAGTTAACATATTGCCACTGTGGTGCCCTGTGGTCACGTGAGGCCTACCACTTCTGAATGGCTTGTGATGCATATTTGAACATTACTGCAAGCGTCTTAGCCTCATTCATTAGTCAAGTATTCGAAGGGAATATTGTCATTTGGTAACGCTATTTCAAATGTCGCTCATTAAACGTTCAATTTTAATGCAATGCAATTGAGGAACTTTGTGGAGTCTTGTCGTGGTCTGGAGCTGTGGTTGTTGTGTTGCTACCTTGCCCAAGATTGCATTGGTTGACAAATTGGCAGGAATGTTTGTACTTTGTATTTTTAGCAATTTGCTTACATTTTCTCCATCTTGCCTCTCATCGGTTTTGGAAATAGCTCACTGACCCTCCCCTACTGGACATATGTGAAAAAGATCTTCATAGCTCATCGGATTCCTCCAGGATATAAAATAGATTCTGATTCTGATTAATCAGTGGCGCTGCGAACAACCTATTCCCTCTATTGCTGCGGGAATCTGCATCCACACATGATCAAGCACCCCTGTCTAATGCAATACACATGGTTCCTTTGTCATAGGCATGTAATTCTGCAAATGTGCAGAAATGTCTACCGTATGCGACTTACTCCAGACAAGGTTAGACTATTAAACGTGACCTGTTGTGACACGTCTAATGTGTATTGTGTGGCCGTTAGCACAGAAAGATGCATCTGGTAATGTCCTAATGGACCAAAAATAGTAAAAAGGAGGCTGGGTCTGTGTTGTTCAGAGTGACCACCATATACAGACTCTTGTACGTACAAACGAGTTCGGTTCCATAGGTCTGTTCGTAAGTCGATTTGTTCGTGAGTCCAACTTTACTCCCGTCGATTTCAAACACGTTTTACGACTTGTACACTAAACACGGGGAATGGCTTTAACAGTTGCCTCTGGTTCTTCACGTTCTGCAGATGTAGATGCCACCATCACCACCTATTGTGCGGTGGTTGAACTTGCGACTCTCGGTCCGAACAGGAAACTGGACATACGGACAGGTTTGATCATATCTCTGAAAGTTCGTAAGTCGAATGTTCGTAAGTAGAGGAGTCCCTGTGTAGTGGCATAGAATCGTAATGTAACAGCATAGCGCCTACTGCTGGCAGGGAAAGGGATCTGAGGCTTACGGCCCTGACGTCAGCAGGCCAGGTTATACACAAGAGGGGGATCTAGGGAAAGGTCGCAGAAGGGGCACTGAATTCATAATGATACAATAATTCAGTAACACTGTACAAGTGTACAGCACGTCAGATCATTACATGGCCTAACCCTGATTGGAAACACCGTGGGAGTGAAGAAGAAGATTGATTAATAATCATTATTTACATTTGTAAGGTGCATTTTATCCGTATGCCACCAGACTTAACTTGGAGTGTCTAAATTCTCTTTGCCCACCAGAATGAATAGACCTCATCTTTCCCACCCCTGCAGACTTGGCATTAAAGTAGATACATGCTAATGTTTACAAAGTAACGGGCTCTTGACCAATTTCATTTCCACATAAATCAATCATTTGGAAATAGGCCCCACTATACCGCACCGACTACAGCACTCTGATCTTGCCTCCTCGTTTTGCCTCTTCCACCTGCCTCATGCTCGTCAGCACCGCCTTTCGTGCAGCCATGCGGGTGTGAGGTCATCATCACGAGAGGCCGTGCACTTCATCGTTCGCACGCGGCGGAGGAACCACTGAAGTCAAACGTTTACATACGTGCGGTTTAGTGGGGCCATTTCCGAGCGAACTCGGTTTTAAAGTGTTTATCGTTGAATGTGGAAGGGTTTGGGTTAGTTTTCGGGTTACCACCTTTTCCACTATGGAGATCAAACCCAGACCTATGTTTCAGTCGGTCTAGGTCTGTCAACAACCTTGCAGTAGTAAAGTTCAGCACAGTACCGGTACCAGATCTCGGTACAAATTAATTCATGCCACCCAAACACAGATGCCAATTCACAGACTGTCTCGGCTGGACCGGGACAGGAGGTAACCCAAGGGTAGTGGGAGGATAACCGCTTTGTGAGCTATTTGTAAGTAATGCGTTTAGAGTATTTGGCTACTATAAATTTCCACGTGATAAGCCACTTCGTTAAGCTATAATTTGTGGCCAGGTCGCTTCTGAAAAAGAGCTATATAGCTCTCAATGGGCCTTACCTGGTAAAAAAAAAGTTTACTTTAATGGTATACATACTTGAATTTTACTGCGGATGTTTTAAACATGTCCTGTCTAACTGTCAACTTTGTTTGAATTTCAGTGGGAGAAGATGCTTCTCACACAGACGTTAAAGCAGGTACCAGAGTCCACCTGAAGCTACTGCAGTGTGCGCCTCATATAGGATTCCATCCATTACTGTTGGTGCGATGGTTTGGATTTTCAAGTTGAAATCTCCTGGTTCATTTTATTTTTACCCAGGCGACAACTCAATTGTCAAGGGTAGTCCTGTTTGGAAGAGGCATCCATGTCTCTTGAGTTCCACATCTTGGAGAGGATGTGATTAGTCAGCATCGATGCCAGTTTAGTTGGTGTCACGCATCATGCGTGCATTCTTAAATTACTGACGCTGACTGAAGACTGAAGATGCAAGTGTGCCATCTGACAATGATAGTTATGAAGCCATTTTTTGCCATTGCCAATCTTCCTTTGTGCTCTGTCAGATTCTGGGATAACACGGCCTTGGTGAAGTCCCCTGGACTTGTGTAATTTCTGTATCAATTTTTTTTGTTTCATTTTGAAATCTCTGCTCCACTTCCTTCAATTGCATCCATCTGCACCTCCGATTAGCACGGCTGGCTGACGTACGGCGCGAAAGAGGTTCAACGCACATACCTACAAGGAGTGTAAATTCATACGGTGCCAGAAACTCTGCACGAGTTCGTGCCGCGTTCTCCCGATGGTGCCGTCGATGTTTGTCCAGCGACAAGCCATTCGTTGCCACGCGCGAACCTGTCTCACCTCCACAATCACAGGGCCGAGTGTGTGACGTGTCCGGCAAGCCGTGTGATGTATCTGCGGATGATAATCTTCAGCAGAGGCCTGTGCCTTCTCCCACAGACGCCGCGCAACTGAGCCGCTCCCAGCGCCGCCGACCTCTGCTTCCCCGGCCACGGCCACGGGGAGTTCCTCTCCTCTGCTGGACACCCCGTGTGCTGGACCTGCTGCTCCACCACACTTGCCTGCCCACTACACAGGCACAAAGAGGTACGGGCAGAACTAATGCATAAATGCTTTCAACATAAGTTGGAGAGAGCTGAGCCTTTCTAGGAATTCGGCAATGCTTTCCCACATGTGACTGCTCCCGATATATGACTCGAGAGCATGTAGGTTTTGCTTGCAGGCCACACACACACACATGAATGATGTGTTTGGTATTATCTCATGGAAAATAATAAGTTGCACAAGGGCCAGGGTCATGCCCCATTCATTCTGAACGATTAAACCAAACTGACCCACGTTCACACACGAGAGCAGAGAGGTTGGCTGCAGGGTGACGCACACGAAGAACGCGTCACTGTGAAAGAGTTAGAAGGTTCCCCTTCGTACCTTCTTACTCTCCCTCCCACCCCCCTCCTTCCGGTCAGGTGATTTTGAAGTGTCGTCGTCGTCACGCGAGGACGTGGACCGAGACAGCACGTGGAACCAGTGGCTGCGCTCCGAGATCCCGGGGCTCTTCCTGCTGGCCCTGCACACATTTACCGTGAGTCGGTGCAGATGTGGCCTCGCGATTGGGGCTGCCACCTGTCCGCGTTTGACCCCCGGACAGTGTTCGGGTGGCAGCAGGAATTGATTTGTGTCGAGATCTGGTACCCCAGGTATGGCTATGGTTGAATTTTATCACCGTGAACTGCACAGTTTTAACAATAGACCTGGGCTCGCTGAGAAATGTGCCTGGGTTTGCTCTGTCGTGGAAATGGTGGCAACTGTACTTGGGGTATCGGCACGTGTATTCGCGCTCCGGCTCCATTTACACCGAGAGTCACGTGCTTGTCTCGTGTGAGGAGTGGTGGTGTGGCTGTTAAGGGGGCATCCATTTAGTATGTATGAATGGAGGGGGGAGGAGGGGTTAACCCAAATGCGTACGCTTGCGTATGGGGGGGTCTACTGACAATATGTAAGCCGACTGCAATTGCATGAATCTGCCCATCGCAGTGACATGGGGAAGTAATTGCTTCCGACAAAGGCGTTCTATGACCTTTTAAATCGTACTCAGGTTTGAGAACGGGGACAGTTTGCATTCATGATCCTGAATCATGACAATTCCTTGACTCTCCGGCAGTGGTGAATCGTTCCAACCATCAGTAGGAATCGTGTATATGTGTGTATGTGTATGCACAGCTGTAGCCATTGGCTTCTGTTAAGGTCATGTACGTTTATTTTTTATTTCGTGGAATATCATTTGCTGTACTCCACGCGGTGAGTGCTTTGTGTAGATAGGAATCATGTTATGTAGAGAATATAAATCTAATTCAGTACCTCTATATGTCTCCCACAGACGAGCGGGGAGACAGCAGCCAGGCGGTGAGCCGGCACTCCCAACAATCGCCCAAGCTCTGCTGTTCTCTTTACATTCCGATATTTGCAGCCACTTACTGAGTGTTTACATGTGGGGGGAAACCAGTACACTCGCAGAAAACGAACGAATGTGAGCAAGGAGGCAACGTTCTATCCCGTGCAGATGGAAAGGATTCCACAGTTGTGTTCCACTGCCTCCTGGCAAGCCAGGGTATGACTCATCCTCGATGCCCACCAGAAGGGAGATTGCACACTTGCAATTTAATTCCCTGAGATTATTTATATCACGGGGTAGGCAGTGACAAAGCCCCTGACTCACTTAACATGAACATGCGGTCCAGTGCATTGTACGTGCGAGGATACTCGCTTTCCACAATGTATGAAAGTGTGTTCAACTTGAATCTTGACTTAAAGCTTTCGTGACTGCAGGAATTCATATTTTTTGGGTCTTTCGGTAAAGTCACGTAGATAGAACAATAAAATAATAAAAATAAAGTGAATACAAAATAATAATTATAAAAATATCACGACGTTTTGATCACAACACAAGCAATCTTCATCATTTTTCTCCTGATGACGATTGCTTGTGTTGCGATCGAAACGTCGTGATATATTTTTCTTTTTTATTCACTTTATTTTTATTATTTTATTGTTCTATCTACGTGACTTTACGGAAAGACCCAAAGAATATGTGTTGAACTTCTTTCGCAGTGTACGTAGCCAACCGTGCTAATCTGTGGTACATTAACACCTTGCCACAAATGCCCTGTTGCTCATGAGCACACCGACTCAAATGAATCAGGCGCAAGGTTTGCGTGATTAATTCTTACATAGTGGGGTCTATAATGAACAATATGGCTGAAGCTCGAGTTCTATTCATTTAAAACCAACGTGTTTCTTACCAACCATACCTGGTGTTTGCACACAGATACAGATTCTGGGCAATGCGTTCTACACCATTCGGAATGCGCTATTGCAATGTGCAGCCACAGCTGCTGCAAAAATATTTGTCTCGGTTTGATCCACTGAACAATATCCACTGACCACACCGCACGCGCAACAATGATATAACTATGAACACAAATATGAATAAATTAGGATGGTTTATTAAATATATTGCACGTAAGAAAATACAGCAATAGACGTAAAAATACATGGCAGTTTAACACGTACGCTTTCGCGATAAATATCCAGAATACAGGTTTTATGGGTTGGATCGCGTAAATATATAAATGTGTCATTATGAGACCTCCTTTGCCAGTAGCAAGATATAGTAATAGATTTTTACCCTTTTATCTGGCACCAAAACTGACACCTTTATACAAGGAATCATGTTTGCAATAACCACAACACAAGCAATCAAAATGCAAACAAAAAGGGATAACTCTGATAATGATATACACTGTCCTTGAAGTTGATTGGTCCACACCCGAGACGGCTTTTCTTAGAGCCTAGTCTCCACTGGTGTTGATCCAGATGACACCAAAAGGCATACAACTCAAAAACAGCGCACTATCAGAGTATTGAGAGCTCGGGGTAAGCATTTACATTATGAGACCTCCTTTGCCAGTAGCAAGATATAGTAATAGGTTTTTACCCTTTTATCTGGCACCAAACTGACACCTTTATGCAAACATGATCCCTTGTATAAAGGTGTCAGTTTTGGTGCCAGATAAAAGGGTAAAAACCTATTACTATATCTGGCTACTGGCAAAGGAGGTATCATAATGTAAATGCTTACCCCGAGCTCTCAATACTCTGATAGTGCGCTGTTTTTGAGTTGTATGCCTTTTGGCGTCATCTGGTCCAACACCAGTGGAGACTAGGCTCTAAGAAAAGCCGTCTCGGGTGTGGACCAATCAACTTCAAGGACAGTGTATATCACTATCAGAGTTGTCTCTTTTTGTTTGCATTTTGACTGCTTGTGTTGTGGTTATTGCAAACATGATCCCTTGTATAAAGGTGTCAGTTTTGGTGCCAGATAAAAGGGTAAAAACCTATTACTATATCTTGCTACTGGCAAAGGAGGTCTCATAATGTATATTCTTACCCCGAGCTCTCAATACTCTGATAGTGCGCTGTTTTTGAGTTCTATGCCTTTTGGCGTCATCTGGTCCAACACCAGTGGAGACTAGGCTCTAAGAAAAGCCGTCTCGGGTGTGGACCAATCAACTTCAAGGACAGTGTATATCATTATCAGAGTTGTCTCTTTTTACTCATTGGTTTTTTCGGTAAAGTCATGTATGTAGAAATACCATAAAATTATATTAAAATAAATAAATCACGACGTTGCGACCGCAACACAAGCGATCTTCATCAGGTGTAAAAAAACAACAAATAGCGAGGGAGCATATAGGGCGACACCAACGCAACACATAGAGAGCGCCAAACTGCACGGAGGTAAATACAACAAGAAGATGAGAGACGAGAATTCAACAAACCTAAGAAAAAAATAACGTGATGCAAAACCAGTCAGGCCAACAACACAGTTAGACACTTGCCTGGCGGACCACGAATTGAAATTCGTTGAAATTCGTGGTCCGCCAGGCAAGTGTCTGCTTGTGTTGTGGTTATTGCAAACATGATCCCTTGTATAAAGGTGTCAGTTTTGGTGCCAGATAAAAGGGTAAAAACCTATTACTATATAAATGTGTCGTTAAACCCGCCACCGCCCGACAGCCAACTAGTAAGGGTTGTCACGTAAACAGAACATGCCAATTCATCACTAGTACAGCACACCGGTGTGTGGTGTGTTGGAGAGCCAAGCCACAACATTTACTATCGGAGTATGACGTATCAGTAATTACAACTAGCTTCATCAGGCAACAGCAAGATTTGGGAGAAGTCCACCTGTTTCATTCCTTATATAGAGGCGTAGATGTGATGACAACATTTGTGCGCTCTTTGAGCGCAAAGTAGGGGGGATTAATGAATCAACGTACATTATACATGCACATTATCCTAGCCCATTGATCTTGGACTTAGTGTCCATTGTGTGTACTAAAATATCCGTACAAACGGTAATTTGATTATTCTCTTCCATGCAGCACTAAGTCGGTAGCTATCCAAACGATTACAATTATTTTTCTTAATTTAAATTTCGATAGATTCTGTAATTAGTCTTGGCCAGTAGTAACTAGTTTTGCACAGAACTTCAACATTATCAAAATCAATTGAGTGTCTTTGTGGGCACGCGTGTTCTGCTACTGCTGACAGTTGTATTTGTGAGCATTTCATATTTCTGTGGTGTTTTAGTCTCGAGCTGATCATTCGTCCTGTTTGCCCTACATAGCATTTGCCACAAGTGCAATTAATCCGGTACACACCTTCTGTTGATAGCTTCAGTAATAGAACAGCAAAGAAATATCCAATAGTCCTTTTGGTAGGTTTCCATATGCCTTCTGAATTTGCCTGGCTGATCAAAGTTTCGACCGCAGATGCCATTGGTCAGGGGTCTCTTTGTCCGTTCTCATGTGGGACTCTAGGCATGATGGCAGTTGGAATGCTTTCCCACAGACTTGGCAAGACATTTGTTTTCTCACTCTAGTGACTATGAGAGTGAGGTGGAGTCGAGACGGGCGCTGGTCAGGCGTGGCGTTTCCCAGCAGGCGCCTTCGTTCCATGCGCGGTCGCTGTGATAGCAATAACTTCGTTGCACGCAGGTGCGCCCTTTGCAGAAGGTGGCATTGTCTGCAACTCTGCCTCCTCACCACCAGGACTCGACAAGCTGCTGCTGGAGCTGCTGGTGCCATCCATGGCAAAGGCAATTCTTCCAGCACCATGACTCGCAGCCGAGTAGCTCTGACACACCTTCAACACCGCATTGGCAAAATTGCCGTCATTCACCATGCCACGTGCGCCCCTTGAGTTCTTTCCGTGGGTTACTCCATATGCCTTCTGAGTTTGTAGGGCTGATCAAAGCTTTGATCGCAGATGTTGCAGCTTTGACCACCGGTCTTGTGCATTCTCATGTGGGACTCTAGGCACCATGCCAGTTGGAATGTTTTCCTGCAGACGTCGCAAGAGATTCGTTTTCTCACTCTAGTGACTCTATCAGATTCTAGTGACTCTATCGGATTCAACACAGCATTGGCAAAACTGCCGTTATTCACCAAGCCTGGTGCACCCTTTATCATGTAATACTTTTCGTGGGTCTTCATATGCCTTTTGAATTTCCCTGGCTGATCAAAACTTCGTCCGCATATGCCGCACCATTGATCACGGGTCTCCTTGTGCGTTCTTACGTGGGATTCTAGGCACCATGCCAGTTGGAATTTTTTCTCACAGACGTCACAAGAGATGAGTTTTTTCGCTCTTGTAACTCTACCGGATTGAGGTGGGGTCGAGACGGGTGCTGGTGAAGTGCCATCGATGGTAAAGGCAATTCTCCCAGCACCACCATGACTCGCAGCGGAGTTGCTCTCGCACATCTGATACAAAAGACAAAGGTCACGCGCATGACACCCGTGTCACGAGTGTACTCACAAAGGCATACTTAAGGTGACGTAAGATTCATTACAACAGATTCATTATAACAGAACTCCTCAATAGTGCAGATCCTATCATCTACTATTTTACTCCTTATCCACCAAAATAAGTCCTCTTTGGTTCTTTCGGTAAAGTCACGTAGGTAGGAAAAATAAAATAAAAAATAATATATCACGACCATAAATGACGTCACGCGATTTTGGACGATTTTTAACCCCCCCCCCTCGTCACACGGCGTCACAAAAAGTCAGACCCCCCCCCTCAAGTATGACATCACAAAGCTCTGCCCCCCCCCCAAAACCATATTTTCATTTTGAAAATAAAACATGCTTCAAATCGCTTTAAACTATTGTCATTGTATTTAATGTGGCGCTGCACTCTGATGTTGTAGGAGAAAACGTTTATTAAAAAGTCTATTTAACTAAATAGAACGTGTCGTCTATATTTATTTAAAGTTGCGCATTTTGACGTGACGTCACATTTCTCAAACCCCCCCCCCCCGTCACAAATGTCTGACCCCCCCCTCCCCAGGTGTGTGACGTCATTTATGGACGGCCCCCATCGCCTTAAAACGCGAACTCGCGCTTGCAAACTGAAACCGCGGAACTTTTTTTGTTCCGCAGCGCGATCCTCCGCGAGATGTAATGAGTCGGCCTCGCGCTGTGAGTGAGTGTGAGTGAGACAGCATCGTCCCCCACTCCTCCTGATGTCGAGGGTAAATGGGCGAGGTTTAGGTCTGTGACTCATGCAGCTGCAATGGCTGCTTTGTGTACGCGGTCCAGACCTCCCCAGAGACCCTGGCTGACAGAGGAGGCGTTCAGGATGGTTGAGAAAAAGCAACAAGCCCACTATAATCGTCTACAGCATCCCACGTCAGAGAATGAGGAGGCTTACCGCAGCCTTCGGTCGGAGGTTCGGAGAGACGTGAGGCGCTGCAAGGATGGGTGGTGGTCGCGGGTTACTGAGGAGATGGAGTCTGCCTCAATGGCCCGCGATCACAAATCCCTATTTAACTCCATTAAAAAAGTAACCTACAGCGCCACACCTATTACCATTGTAGGGGTAATCGTCACTCACCACTCTGTGGGCTGGTAGCTTCCCCTTATCGTCAATAGGGGGCGGAAGCGCTATCACGCCAGGGCTAATGTCCATGGCCCAAAAAGGGGCCAAGACAATAAATATCGTGTTGCCTCATCAGAAGTTTCTTCGTCAATTTATACCCACTACACCATCATTAGGGGAACGAAGGGTGATCCAATCTCCGACCCCCAGCGACAGGTTTGCAGATTTGCTGAGCATTTCTGTGAGGTCCTGGGGGAGGGGGAATCCCTCAGCCTGGAAAACATCATGGGACAAAGTGGGGATGACTCTGCTGAGGATGCGGTGCCTCAAATATTGGAGGAGGATGTCACCCTCTGTGAGTGGCTGGCTGAGGTACCATCCGTTGAGGAAGTACTGAGGGCGATCCAGAGTCTGAGAACAGGAAAGGCACGGAGCAGAGATGATCTCCCAAGCGAAATGCTGAGGGAGGGTGGCGTTTGTGCGTAGACTGCCCTACATGACATCATAACAACAGTCTGGGCCACTGGACGGGTTCCGCAGGATTGGAAGGATGCCCTGGCGGTCCCCCTCTTTAAGAAGGGGGACCGCACAGACTGTAACAACAGGGGCATCTAACTCCTCAGTGTGCCGGGAAAGGTCCTGGCAAAGATTATTCAACATCGCCTTGCTAGGTACGCTAAGGAGAGGCTTGCGGAGCCCCAATGCGGTTTCAAGAAAGGGCGGTCCTGCAAAAATGTCATATTTTCTGTCCGTCTGCTACAGCAGAGGTTGAGAGAATTCCAACTAGACCTACATCTCTGCTTTATTGACCTGGTTAAGGCCTATGATACCATCAGTAGGCCTGGGCTCTGGGTTGTTCTTCGTGCTTTCAGAGTCCCTGACCCTCTGCTCACACTCATTAAGGACCTTCATGATGGTGAGCAGACCCGAGTAAAACTACATAGCCGGGAGTCAGAGCCATTCCCTGCGACAGGGATGTCCTCTGGCTCCAACATTATTTAACATCTATTTCGACCACATAGTTCGTGAAGCCTTCAGTAGCTGTACCAGAGGAATTTACGTTTGGTACAGATACAATGGGAGGCTGATCGATGCCCAGGTGCGGTCAAGGGATGTCTCCCTATTGGTCAACCACATTATGTATGCCGACGACCTGGTAATTGCTGCTCATTCAGAGGAGGAGTTGGAGGCGCTGCTGCTGAAACTGGAGTGTGCCACTAAGAGGTGGGGCCTTACCATCAGCCCCACCAAAACGAAGCACCTGCCTGGGTATTTTATGCCATCGGGCACTCTACCCCCACAACTCCCAATCGGTGATGGGGCAGTTGGGGAGAGAGTGGAGAGTTTTCCATACCTGGGCAGTGTGCTCATGATCGGCTCCGGTTTAATAGCAGAGGTCTCACTCCGAATTAGTCGAGCGGCATTATCTTTTCATCAGTTGTGTAACGTTGTGTGGAAGCTACCTGGTCTGTCGCTCCGCATGAAGCTTCGGTTCTTCTCGGCCACAGTCATTCCCTCCCTTCTGTACGCTTGCAAAACGTGGACCCCCCTAATGCAGCATCTTCACCGGTTAGAAACATTTAGGCTGGCCTGCCTACGATCAATCCTGGGTTTAACCAGGCTGGATTGTGTGAGGAGCTCACAAATCCTCGAAAGATCTGGACAAAGTCCCATCGGTGAGCTCCTCCAGCAGGCAAGGCTGCGTTGGCTGGGCCATGTAGCCCGCATGCCCAATCACCGCATGCCCAAACAGCTTTTGTTCGGCCGGATCGAGGGAGCTAAACGGGCGTGGCACGGACTAGAGAAGAGATGGAGTGATGTGGTACAGGAGGATGTGGAGCTGAGTGGACTTGCCAATGACTGGTACCAGCGGTGTCTCTACTGGGCAGTTGGAGGCAGTCGCCCTCCAACAACAACGGAGGGCGGAGGAGCGACGCTCAGAAAAACGAGCGGAGCGTCGGGTGGCTAAAGCTCAGCAAGTTGGCACAGTAGGGGGCACAGGTGGTGCATCAGCCAGTAATCTCAGTCATCTCAGTCAGTCGACCAGTGGCACCTGGGTCTGCCCCGTGACCTCCTGCCAGCCGGCGATCGACACTTCACGTAGCCTCAAGGTGCACATAGCCTGGCATAAGCGTCGTGGTGACGTCACCGCCACTTAGTGGCGCATGGCGGTTGTTGTTTTGAGACAGTAAGAGAGTGTGAGGTCGACTCAGCCTCAGATGAGTACCTGGTGCGGTGTGTCGTAAACATTGCTACTGGGGGAGACAAAGGCCGCCGTGGAGGAGAATCCTAAAATAATTAAAGCTTTTATTATAATAATAATAAAAGCTTTGATTATAATATTATGATATTATAATAAAAGCTATACTAAAAGCTTTTTAAATTAAAAATACAAAATTTTTTGAAATAATGAAAGCTTTTATTATTTAAAATTTATTATTTAATTTTATAATTGGCAGAATCTACACGCCATATTCTTGGTTCTTCAGGTAAAGTCACGTAGATTTGAAAATAAAAATAATTACATTTAATTTAAAAATATAAATTTTAATATTTAAACTAATAAAAGCTTTATCATTTTCAATTTATTATTTGAAATTTTAAAATACAAAAAAATAAAATACAAATAATAAATTGAAAATAATAAAAGCTTGTATTATTTTATATTAAATTGAAAATAAAAGCTTTTATTATTTTCAATTTATTATTTTAATTGTATTAACAGGTCCCTGCAGGGTGGGCTGGTAGGGCAAGTCTCTGCGCTGCCTATTGCTGATTTTACACCCAACAGCACGAGATTTCACTTCGTTAAAGTATTGAAAGGGGACGGACGGACACATTAATCTATTGCAGGCTGGTACACTCAGTTTACAACTTCGTTCCAACCAGTATTATGACTTTACCGAAGGAAGCAATAATCTGGCGTGTAGATGCTGCCGTCTGCTGGCCACCATTGTTGGGTGTAGATTGTGACTTAAAACTTTCGTGACTTCAGGAATTCATATTCTTGGTTCTTTCGGTAAAGTCACGTCCATAGAAAATAAAAAAAATATCAAATCAAATAAAAATGTGAAATTTTAAATAATAAAAGCAAAAAACCCACATTCATATTCTTGGTTCTTTCGGTAAAGTCACGGAGATAAAAAAATACAATTTTAAAATAATCAATTGAATAAAAGCTTTTAATATTATTTAAAAGTAAAGTCACGGAGATAAAAAAAATACAATTTTAAAATAATCAATTGAATAAAAGCTTTTCATATTATTTAAGCTTTTGTTATATTCAATTTATTATTTTAATTTTTAAATTGGCAGAATCTACACGCCACGTTGGTGGCCGGCAGGTGGCAACATCTACACGCCGAATTCTTGTTTTTTTCGTTAAAGTCACGTAGATTTTAAAATAAAAATAATAGAATTTGATTTAAAAATACAAATAATAAATTGAAAATAATAAAAACTTTCATAATTTTCATTTTTTAATTTAATTATTATTTTCTATCTCCATTACTTTACCGAAGGAAGCAATAATATGGCGTGTAGATGCTGCCATTTGGTGGCCAACAACGGTGGCAGGTGGCAGCATCTACACGCCAGATTCTTGGTTCTTTGGGTAAAATAGAAATAATAAAGAAAAGTAAAAAAATAATAATTCATGATTTAGTATTTTTTCATTTAATTCTATTATTTTCATTTTCAAATCTACGTTACTTTACGGAAAGAACCAAGAATATGGCGTGTAGATTCTGCCAATTTTAAAAAAATTACAAATTAAAATAATAAATTTTAAATAATAAAAGCTTTCATTATTTTCCATTTATCTTTTGTATTTTTCATTTAATTTTATTATTTTTATTTTCAACCTACATGGCTTTACCGAAAGAACCAAGAATATGAATCTGGATTTTGATTATTATTTTCAATCTATTTTAATTTTTAAATTGGCAGCATCTACACGCCATATTCTTGGTTCTATCGGTAAAGTCACGTCGATAGAAAATAAAAAAAATAATCAAATCAAATAAAAAGTGTGAAATGGAAAATAATAAAAGCAAAAAACCCACATTCATATTCTTGGTTATTTCGGTAAAGTCACAGAGATAAAAAAAAATGAAACAAAATTTTGATTTTAAAATAATAAATTGAAAATAATAAAAGCTTTTATTATTTTCCATTTATTTTTTTGTATTTTAAAAGTGGCAGAATCTACACGCTATATTCTTAGTTCTTTGGGTAAAGTCACGTAGATAGAAAATATAAATAATAAAAGAAAAGTAAAATTTTTAATAATATTTTAAAAAATATTTATTTTATTTTATTGTTTCCCTTCTACGTGACTTTACTGAAAGAACCAATAATATGAATCACTGCAGTCACGAAAGCTTTAAATCAAAATATAATAATAACAATTCATGATTTTCATTTAATTATTTTCTTTTTATTTTCAAATCTACGTGACTTTACCGAAAGAACCAAGAATATGGCGTGTAGATTATGCCAATTGAAAAATTACAAATAAAAGTAATTTTATTATTTCCGATTTATTTTGTATTTAAATTTATTTAATTATTTTTAAATCTACGTGACTTTACCGAAAGAACCAAGAATATGAATCTGGATTTTTGCTTATTATTTTCAATTTATTATTTTAATTTTTCAATTTGCAGAATCTACACGCCACGTTGGTGGCCGGCAGATGGCAGCATCTACACGCCATATTCTTGGTTCATCTTCTTTGGTTCTTTCGGTAAAGTCACGTAGCATGAGAATAAAATAATAAATTGAAAAAATAAAATAACACAATAAAATTCTCACGACGTTTCGGCCACAAGACAAGCGGCCTTCATCAGGTGAAGGGACGAGACTGTCTGGAGGACAGCGCTGGAGCGAACAAAGCCAAGCTCAGATCGAGACCTTTAAGCTGTGTGAGAAGAAACAAAGCGCCTTGACAAAGGAATTAGCATTTAATTTAGCATTGAAATGGCTGAGTGATTAGCTTGTGACTGGTCACAGATATGGCTATGTTAAAGTCAAAGCATACACATCCACAGAGGCACCCCTTGACAAAGGAATTAGCATAGAATTTAGCATTGAAATAGCTGAGTGATTAGCTTGTGACTGGTCACAGAAATGGCTATGTTAAAGTCAAAGCCTACACATCTGAGCTATTAATAGTAACTGGGTCAGTGTCTACTTCAAATATTGTTCAGGCTCAGGAGACTTCCAAAGTTATTCGTGATGTTATACATTTGGTTCTTTTTGAGCATAATCGCGACCTTATATAATTATTACGTGATACACACGCTGAATATACGCACACAAACATCGTGTACACGTGTGTCGTGTCCTCTATTGTCCACATAGACGGCTTGTGCTGATGAGAGAACGATCTTAACGTACAATGTCGTGACATGTATCAGCCCTTTGTCGATCCAGCGTTTTGATAGAGGCCTCCCCCACACCATGTCGTTCGTGGGAGTTGTTTAACCATACTTCACCATGCCGGTCAATGCGGGTTTGGTGAAGTGAGGAGGCCCAGAAACTTGTATATGCAGATACGAGTTTGCCTGTGCTTGCATCTGCAGAATTACATTCTCACACATCTTCAAGTGTAGTTTAATACTTCTAAAAATGCATTTATTCTTGAGGATTCCATAAAGTACTGTGGTAAAAAGAAAACAACTTGATTTGAATAAATTTCGATTTAAAGCTTTCGTGACTGCAGAGATTCATCTTCTTGGTTCTTTCGGTAAAGTCACGTAGAAGGGAAATAATAAAATAAAACATAATAAAATAAAATTCTCACGACGTTTCGGCCACAACACAAGCAGCCGTCCTCAGGTGAAGAAACAGAACTGTCGGAAAGACAGCGCTCCAATGAACACTGCTAAGCTTGGCAGCGTATTTTAAGCTGGGTGGGAGGAGCAGAGCGCCTTGCCAAAAGAGTTTACATATCAACAGAATAATTTAGCATTGAAGTAGCTGTGTTAATGTGATAAATTAGCAGGATGTTAAAGTCAGAAATTAGCATGTAACTGGGAGATCAGCATGATGTTAATGTGAGGAATTAGCATGTAACTGGTCACGGAAGTAGCTATGTTAAAGTCAGAGTTTACATATCAACAGAGGCATTTAGTATATTGACGCTAAAGAACTGCAACTACCCAACTATCATACAATAAACCGATGTGAAAGAACTAAATATAAACTACATCAATATAATCAATGTACTCAATATATTCTCCACTAAGCTGAGCTACTAACAATAAGTTATTATACATTAAACTTCTATGTCGCAAAAAATATTATAATATGCCTCCAAATAATATTTTTATTATAAACTGGCATAGACAGACCACAACATTGAATTATACACTGAGTTACTATACACTACCCTATACGTTAGATTATAATAATGTTAGACTTGTAATATTACACTATGTATTATTTTACCAACCCTACTGTATACCACACTGCTATATATTGACTATACAATTACGATACTATATATTACCAAATAAATTATATTAAACATTACACTGAATACTTTGTTAAACAAGGAATGCTTTGAGCTTGTGGGTTGAATCCATCTGTGTGAAGTTGTGTTATTTCCCCATATGCAAGGTGGGGTCTCTCTGGGTTCCCCTCACACAAACATCTCAATGCAATGGGACCTTTATGAAAATGCAGTACTTAGACTCAATGAAGCTTTCCTGGGTAACTAGTTAACATTGTAATAATTAGCATGAGAGATAATGACGTTCAGTTATAAGGGCCATTAATAGTACTATACTGTACTTTTATTGAAGACTATTTTACGTAGTTGTTTGTAAAAAAAAGTGTCCATTCTCAAAACTTTTTGACGGGCCCTCGTACAGAAATGATATTACAATCTTATATGGAGATTGCGAGTCAGAGTGTTGTGAATAGTGGAGTGAACGTGTGGTGCCATCATTATATTGTTGGTGTGTATATACAGAAAGGCCTATTTGGTGGGTAACATTAGGAAAATGGAGGTAGTTCGTCATTGTTGTTAAACAAAATCTTATTTGGGTGGATAAGAGGAGTAAAATCGTACATGATAGGAACTGCAATATTGTGGAGTTCTGGTATAATGAGTTGTAGTATATATGAATCTTATGTCACCTTAAGTATGCCTGTGTGAGTACACTCGTGACACGGGTGTCATGCGCGTGACCTTTGTCTTTTGTTTCAGATGTGCGAGAGCAACTCCGCTGCGAGTCAAGGTGGTGCTGGGAGAATTGCCTTCACCATTGATGGCACTTCACCAGCACCCATCTCAACCCCACCTCAATCCGGTAGAATTACAAGAACGAAAAAACTTATCTCTTGTGACGTCTGTGGGAAAAAATTCCAGCTGGCATGGTGCCTAGAAGCCCACGAAAGAACGCACAAGGAGACCCGTGATCAATGGTGCGGCATATGCGGAAAAAGGTTTGATCAGCTAGGAAAATAAAAAAGGCATTTGAAGACCCATGAGAAGGATTACATGATAAAGGGTGCACCAGGCTTGGTGATTAACGGCAGTTTTGCCAATGCGGTGTTGAATCCACCGTCGCCCTATGAGATATGCTCAGTCTGCGGATTTTTAAGTCCTATTGAAATCCTGAAAACTCATGAAATGTCTTCACGCACAGTTCTTGTACAGACCGAAGCCTGAACATGATTACACTTCGACAAAAGATAGCGGCGTTAAGATAAATGACATGAAATCCAATTTTCTTGAATGCTTTGGCCTAGTTCCACGTCAACAAACTGCTTCACCAGTCAGTGAGAATAAACCATACGCTGCTCTCGATCCTATGACGAGCATGAAAGTGTTGATGGCCTTGCAGCAGAAGAAGAAGGAAAAGCGAAGTAGACCTAAGCCCATTAAAAGAAAGAAGACCACCACCAGCGTCACCAATTGCAGCAGTAGCAACAGCCAGAATTCGGACATCAAGAGGATGGACTGCACGGAAGCAAGAGGCTGCGTGGAGCAGAGCATCCCCAAGGTGGACGAACCCAACCTGGCACTTTTAGGTACGTCCTAGTAATGCACACACTACATTTCATTTGGATGTAATTCATAATTTCACAAATTAGTTAATGTATGCATATGTTGACCATATCTGTATGCCTGCGCTGAGGAGTCTAGAGATCTAATGTGGTGCTGCTCGGATGTTGGGTTAAACCGTGAAACTCTGGGTTTCAGTCACCGAGCCATGATTAAACTGGCTTCTCATTGATGGTCTTATCCAGTTACCAAACACTTCTTCCAGCAAACACTTCTGATGTCGCGTGATGTGTAGGAAATTGCAATGAACTCCTAGTGGATAAAAAACGGTCACGAAGGGATGTCATGAGCAGTGCAATGATATCTCCTTCCACGAGCTGTTCCCTTACATGAGGTGGTTCACTGCTGTGTGAGAGTTGCACAGGGATACTTCATCTCATGACATGGAGCCAATAGCACCATTGGAAGGAAACTAAGCAAAATACATTGCTTGACAAATTCCAAAAAGTATCAATTTCTTAACCGGGGTAAATATTATTTAAACAAATGGGTCAATTTGGGGAACATTTTTGAATGTATAGACCGAGTCATTTCCACAATGGGAATTTCCTCTTCATTGTACTAACACCTAACTTCCATGTGTATTTACTCGTTCTATTGCAGGTAATTATTGTGTAATTAATGAGCTGTAATAGAATAATCTGGCTCAACCACCTCAATGTTAAATTATAGTTGTTGCTCTGCATCAACATCAACCACACGAAGAAGTGCAAAATGTTGGGGCTTCAAAATAAGCCCCAAAAATGTGTTCTTCTGGTATTCTTCAGGAAATCAGTATCTTGCTTTTCTACTATTTGTACGTATGTTGAACTTCTTTAGTACCATACGTAGCCAACCGTGCTAATCGGGCCTGAGGTCAGCAACCGTGATTGATAAAAACGTCCCATATACATAGTGATGCTATGGCATCCACTGCATGGTGATGAATAAATTATGTATTAGCGCGTGTGTGTGCTCAACGGTGGATGTCTTGTGTTCCAGAGGAAAAGCCCTTCCCGTGCAGTGACTGCTCGTACGGAGCGACGCAGAAGTCGAAGCTCAAGAGACACGTCCTGAGCGTTCACCACGTGCCCTTCGATAGCGCGCTGGACTCCGACTGCCCCAAGAAGAGAAGGCGGCTGGCTGGGTGCCGAGACCGCGGCTCAACTCTGGATTTGGAGCGCGCACGATGCTCACGGAGAACTCCCTGATGATTTATTTCATCCTGAGGTACCACGTGTGGGGCGATGAACTCAAGGTTTTGTGCAGCAGACATTTCCATGATGAACTTTCGTCACGTTCACTGCTGCGAGGTTACATCTATTGCTGTATATTTTTAGTCAATTGCTGTATTTTCTAATATACAATATATTTAATAAATTGTCCTAATTTTATAACAAAGGTTTTTGGGTTAGATCGTGTAAGTATAAATGTGTCATAATCCTCCACCACCTGACACAGCCAATTAGTAAGGAATTTGTCACGTAAACAAAACTCCACTTAGTTACTACTTCAGCCCACCGGTGTTTTGGAGAGTAAATCCACAAGATGAGTACGACGTTTCACTGGTAATTACATCCAGCATCATCGGGCGATTTGCCAGAATAGTGAAGCCATCCACCTGCTTCCTTTCTTAAATAGAGAAAGGCGATGTCATCACTGAACCCATCAGGTGCAGAAATCAGAGGCGGGGAGGGGGATTATTGAAATTATATAATTGATTAGTAATAATTTAATTAGTATGTTTCCTCTATAAGTAATGATAAATGTAAGATGTCTTCTTCCTCCACGCGTTTGTTCCACTCACGTGGGGTCCGCCGTCCTTGCCACCTTCTCCACACCGCCCCGTCCCGCGCCATCTCTCCCTCCGCTCCTCGGGCCACCACGTTCGACCGCATCACCACATCGCCCCACGTCTTCTTCTGCCTTCATCTCCTCATCTTACAATCACAATTACTTAATAATACGCTTCCAGGCCGCACTAAGCCTGTAGCTGTCAGAGAGGTTAAAATAATACAAATTTTCTCAGTTTCAATGGATTCTCGAATTAGTCTTGGCCAGTAATAATGAGTTTTACACAACACTTCATCGTTATCAAAATACATGAAGTGTTCTTGTTGGCAAGCATGTACTGCAACTTCCGACAGTTATGTTTGAGAGTGTTTAATATGTATTTGGTGTTCCTTTAGTCTTACGCTAATGTTACATCCCATCTGTCCAATATAACATCTGCCACATAAGCCATTAATCCGATACACACCATCCGTTGACAACTTAGGCAATTCATCTTAAGTACAAGATACTATTTTTTGAATTTTGTGTACCGTGCCAAATCTTACTTAGATGTTTAGCTTTTTGCTTTTCCAAAACTCGAGCTAACTTCTCAATTACTCCCACGATATATGGTATTTTAATTGTTTAATAACCTGATTCAGCAGTATTGCTGTTCGATCTTGGTTTAGCATTCATTGCTGTTAATTATTTGAGCATTATTGTAGACATTCAATCGTAGCGTTTCTTTGACATGTTCAATCTCTCTCCCCAGATAAATCGGACGATAAATCGGACGATAAATCGGACGATAAATCGTCCGATTTATCGATCCATAAATCATCTCTCCAAAGGAAATAAGTATTTAGAAGCCACACGGAACCGGGGGGGGGGGGGGGAGTTTATCGTTGTGTCTGTTGCTGCGAGCAGATAGCGTGCAATGGAGAGCTTGCTCAGAGCGGAGCTGGGCACGGACTCGGCGAGGACGCTGGGCGCTTCGGCCGGTGGAGGCTGCATCAGCACCGGGCAGAGCTACGAGACGGGGCACGGACACGTGTTCACCAAGATCAACGCCAAGAGCGGGGCACCCTCCTCTACGCCTCCTCACCACCTCACCCCCTCTACCCTCCTCTTCGCCTCCTCTACACCACCTTGCATCTTCGCCTCAACCTTCATTCAGTCAGCCCTGTATCACTTTTTTTCGCTGCGACTACTAGCACCACCATGATGAATGTTGCAGTGAACTTCCCCTCGTTGATTCCCCCCTCCACCCACGTTAAGGGACTCGGTCTACCAGACACTTTGACCGCTTCGTCTCATCCACTCCGCGTTCAACCACCGCGCCTCACTGCAGTTCACAACAACGCACTCAACTAAACAACTCGGTCACCCACTCATCCAGTCACTAACTCAATCGCCCTATCACACATTCATCCAGTCACTAACTCATCCAGTCACTAACTCAATCACCCTATCACCCACTCATCAAATCAGCCACGCATCCAGTCACCCACTCATCCAGTCATCCACGCAATCACCCTATAACCCACTCATCCACTAATCCAGTCACCCACTCAATCACCCTATCACATACTCATCTAGTCACTAATTAAATCACCCTATCACCCACTCATCCAGTCACCCACTCATCTAGTCACCCACTCATCTAGTCACCCACTCAATCACCCACTCATCCTATCACCCACGCATCCAGTCACCCACGCATCCAGTCACCCACTCATTCGGTCACTGACTCAATCACCCTATCACACACTCCTCGTTTACTCAAACACTCACCCATTTACTCACCCACCCGCTCACCACCATGCAGGTCACCTCACTCTTCTTTTCAGATTTATCAGTTTGCACTGCTCCACTCTGGAATCCACACCCGGTCTTCCTGTTTTCCCAAACTCTTGCAACAATAAACTTGATCAATTTAAGGAACGCGTTTCTTTGATCTTAATTATCTAATTACTCATTGGACAGTTATGTATTATTATTTTTTGTTGTTACTGGCCGTTTGGCGTTTTGTATTGTGTGGGGTTTACATCGCTGCCAACCCCTCATCAGTGCCTACCTTATTACAGAACAATTCAGACCTTGTTGGTCACCCCGTGCCCCTTATAAGTCCCATGACAAGGGAGAAACACACAAATAAACTTAACAAAAATGTTGCCCGTATTGAAACGGCCGTGTGCCGTATGGACCTGACAACTCACTTTCCCCCAACAGAATACGGGTAAACCGTGTGGGTTGGCGGCTATGGGTTTTGTTGTGTTTGCGAGTCCAAGTTATAGGACTGCACCCTGGGTTGTGCGTGGTCCTCATTGGTGGGAGATTCCCTTCGCTGTGTTGCACGCCAGTGGCTGGGGGCTGCCTGGGGCCAGTGACGTGTGAGCCGGTGTCAATGTGCACCGGCAAACATTTACCGCCAGGTGGCCCCAGTGTTTATTGCCCGTCCACACGTGGATACCTGAAGCCCATGTCAATCCACTGCTGGATGAGTCCCGCAATGAAGATACAATCAGTACATCCACTTTGCTTTTGCACTCCACCTGTTCCATTGGCGGCCGAATGCGAATCTAAATGTGCATAGAAATCAAACCAATTGACCTACAACCTTTGCCCCATCAACTTTTGTAGAATTTTAGATGTGCATTACAGCTACTTTAGCCGGGTGGTTGTGGTGGCTATGTATGCCTGTAATCCACGACTGCGTGGAGGTGAGGGTTGTTGGATTACAAAAATGTTGCGACAACTCCCACCCCTTGGTCGTCAAGGAGGTAGAGAAGGCGGTGTGGAATAATGTGGACTCCGCTTGTTCCATCTGTAGATTTGTGATAGAGCATTTGCTTGGATTTCTCCAGGTGCTCCGATTTCCTCCCACATGTAAACACTCATTAATCTTGATTTGAAGCTGTCGTGACTGCAGGAATCCTTACTCTTTGGTTCTTTCGGTGAAGTCACGTAGGTAGAAAAAACTAATTTAAAAAAAAATCGTCGATTGCTTGTGTGGCGATCGAAACGTCGTGATCCATTATTATTTGTTCTACCTACGCGACTTTACCTAAACAACCAAAGGGTACAAACTCTCATTAATTGTCCGATAACATCTTTATGTAAAGAGGACAACAGAGCATGGGCAGGAGTGGTGGGGGGGGGATTTGTTGACAGCTGCTCACCATTTGACTGCTGCTGTCCCTCGTCTGTAGTTCCTCGCGCCAAAGTGAAGGGATACTGTGTGCCAGTTACAATTATCACTTGAACGTAACTTGATGTTTCAATGAAAACAGCCACTGAGATTTAATACTGAAAATCTTTATTTTTCACATGCAGTGAAACAATGTTGTTAATAGGCTTGTTTCCCTGGGAAAGCCTCACTGAGTCTCAAGACTCTTTTTCAGGAGGGGCCTGCCAACTTTTCGCAGGAGTAATTTGGATGTTTGGCTAGTACCAGTTACATTGTATGTTGTTGTTTTGCCATGGGAGTAAACCCATACAGAGAAAGGGACCAGAATGAGGAAAGCGAAGCCAGGCAGTCCTTCAGAAGATGTCATGTACGGGCGTGACCACTGCACCACCCTGCCGCCCAAACAAATGTAATTTAAATAATGTACAATACTGGCAAATAAACCCTATTAGTATCAACTGAATTTCTGGACAATGTGGCACGTGTAGAGCTGCATCGGTGTTTCTAAAAGTCGTGTTCAAATTGCCTGCTATTAATAATATTTTAAAGTACAGGTTTCCCACCTCTGGTTTCATTTGACTTACCGGTTGTCCTCATTATGTGTGTCACAGGTAATATGGCAAGGAAAATATTACACAGCACGAGTTGCAGGATTAGGGCAATCATGGTTACACACTTGACCCCCTCTACACAAGTTAACAGCTGAGAGTCAATGCTGGGATGTTGTGCGATTGATGCAAGCGACCCATCATTGTGTTTTGATGTTGAGCTGTTAAAATTGCACTGTTGTGGGGTGAGGTCAAGGCCGATGACTGCTTCCAGCGGTGTCAAGATCAGCATTTTGAAGAGGCTCGCGGAGGATGATACTGGGCACTAGGGTGCAGTCTCCCTCCATGAACAACAGAGGGCAGAGGAGCGACGCTCACAACAACAATTATTGGCGGAGCGCCGGGCGTATAAAACACAAAGTTGGAAGAAAGTTTATCTCGGGGAGGTAACCCACAACACCTGGGTCTGTCCCGCGTGTTCACACGATAACGCGTTTTCACTACAACGCGTTTTCTTTAATTTAGGGAACGCTTCTTGCACAACGCGGAACGCGCTCCGTCACAACGCGCTTACTGAGCCACAGTGTGTCTCTTAGTTCTTGCAAGCTAAGCTGGAGTGAGTCTCTCTCATTAAGGCTACATGGCCACACTGTGTCTCTTAGTTCTTGCAAGCTAAGCTGGAGTCAGTCTCTCTCATTAAGGCTACATGGCCACACTGTGTCTCTTAGTTCTTGCAAGCTAAGCTGGAGTGAGTCTCTCTCATTAAGACCACATGGCCACACTGTGTCTCTTAGTTCTTGCAAGCTAAGCTGGAGTCAGCCTCTCTCATTAAGGCCACATGGCCACACTGTGTCTCTTAGTTCTTGCAAGCTAAGCTGGAGTCAGTCTCTCTCATTAAGGCCACATGGCCACACTGTGTCTCTTAGTTCTTGCAAGCTAAGCTTGAGTCAGTCTCTCTCATTAAGGCCACATGGCCACACTGTGTCTCTTAGTTCTTGCAAGCTAAGCTGGAGTCAGTCTCTCTCATTAAGGCCACATGGCCACACTGTGTCTCTTAGTTCTTGCAAGCTAAGCTGGAGTCAGTCTCTCTCATTAAGGCCACGTGGCCACACTGTGTCTCTTAGTTCTTGCAAGCTAAGCTGGAGTCAGTCTCTCTCATTAAGGCCACATGGCCACACTGTGTCTCTTAGTTCTTGCAAGCTAAGCTGGAGTCACTCTCTTTTCGTCATATGTCCCACCAAATTCTGTAATAATAATGTTCCAGTTCTCTATATGTTTTTAAATTTAAATAAATCTACATTTTAAAATCCACAAATCTGGCTGCCTCCTGATGATGCTGGTTGTAATTACTGGCGAAACGTCGTACTCAGATTGTTAATGTTGTGGCTTTGCTCTCTAACACACAACCGGTGTGCTGTACTAGTAACGAATTGGCATGTTCTGTTTAAGTGACAAACCTTACTAATTGGCTGTGTCGGGTGGTGGTGGGTTTACCGACATATTTTTATATTTACGTGGTCTCACCCAAAAAACCTGCATTATGTAAAAATATGTTTATTTCCCCCCTTTATTTTTGGACAGTTTTAAATCTCTAACGTCTTTCAAATTGTTCTGATGTACAGTGCTACATTTCAAATTACTGTCATGTTTGCAACGGGTTGTTTAAAATATATTTAAATGGTGTAGATTCACGTTTAAACTCGCTTCGAATCTGCATTCATCATTTTCTTCTTAAGCAGTCCGTAACCACAATTGGTACATCGATGCATGACCCATTTGATTATGGTTTGTTGATCTTAATTTATCAAATAAAATGTTATTGAGTGTGCCAAATCCTAAAGAGTGGCGTTTGAGTCGACCTTATTTATTTTATATTCACATGTGAAACGCCTGTGCACATGAATGTAATCCAGTTACACACTCTCCTACTTGTTCATCAACTCTCTTCGTGGTGCAGATTTGATGGCTTGTCTTGCAACCATAAACAAACACAAGTCCGGGTGACTCATGATCCATGACTCACGATGCCAGTGGGCCAGGTTTCACTCTCAACTCTCTACCTGTGTGGCATGAATAAAACGCACCTGTAAATTTGACCTGAAATGATTGCACAACAATTGCCCCGCCTTCATGCGATGTTTATCCTCCACTGTTTATCTAGCTTTGACCTGAATTATATAAAAGTGCGGCTCTGCAACTGCTGTAGAGTCACATTGGTATAAACACATTTTACAATATGAACAGCGCATTGAAAACGCGTACTCTTTTATGTATTGTTTAACAAGTGTGTTCACAAATCCACACTGAGAAACACGATGATTGACAGAGGGGAGTAAATTATGTTTTCGATAGTGTATTTAAATAGAGCTACTGTAGGTAAGTAGTTTTCAGTTTTAAAGGCATAGTTTAACAAGACAACACTTGCCACCACCCTTCAAACCCATTGGTGAAAAAGAGCAAAGTTTATGTTAACATTATAAAATAATGTTTATATAATATATATTATATATAATGTTTACATTATATTATATATAATATAATGTTTATATAATATATAATATAATGTTTATGCAAGAGCCGCCATAAGGTTCATATGAATGGTTACCTAATAGCTTTTGAAACACGGTAATCGCTGTGAAGTGTAGTTTCCAATTCTTATTGTTCACTCAATCTCTCTGGCCTTTCTATGCAATATGAAGAAGGGTCATTGCCCGAAACGTCGCTTATCGGATTTTTTTCCTTTTTCAAGGCCTCAGTGCTACTGATGCATGAATTTGTTTGGTATTTGAAATGATACGAAGGCTCAGCAAGTGATTCCTTGCAGACATAAACAGAAGCGATACGCGCCACCCCAGCCACCTATGTCGCGAATCAATCGATTATCGCGATTGAGGGCTCGTGAATAAATTCTAGATTCAACGCCTTGTTTTAAAATGTGAACACAGCCGGCTCTAGTGACTGGAGTGGGTGGGTGTTGGATAATGTGAAACAATGACACGCAACGTATACAAATCTAAAACATAAATTCTTACGCACACGATCCGGTGTGCATATCGCGATCTTCAGGATGAATGATCACGTCCGAATCAATGCGTCGTCGTTGCTCTCCTAGCATGCGCTCTGCGTAACCCGCTCGTGTTGTTGTTGTTGTTTGCGGCAGAGTTTAGGACCTTCGTGGCCAAGAGCCGCAGCTCCCGAGGCAAAGGAGTGATGGCACGCTTCAAGGTGCCGGACTTGCTGAAGCATCTCATGGAACGATACGGGGCTCCGGATATTCACGATCTGGGCATCCGTATCACCAGCATACCTCTGGGCATTTCCGTACGTGCCGTGCCTGCGTGTACGAGCGTGTGTGTGTGTGTGTACGTGTGTATGCATTGCGTCGCTTGTTGACTGCGAATTGTATTATTATTGGATGCCTCAAGTAGACTCTTTGGTTCTTTCGGTAAAGTCACGTAGGTATAAAATAAAATAAATCAAGACGTTTCGGGCGCGACACAAGCGTCCGTCTTCAGGTGGGAAAGCCTTGGTGTGCTGCTGAGGCAGACTGTTTTAAATGGTTTGAAATGTGTGTAGCCCATGGGTCATAAAGAAGTGGCCAGGGCTAGTGATGTTAACGTGAGAAATTAGCGTGTAACTGTAAGGTAGGAAAGCGGCCTCCTCCTCGATTTTACGTGACTTTACCGAAAGAACCAAAGAGTGTGGATTCCTGCAGTCGCGAAAGCTTCAAATCAAGATTGCCTCAAGTATGTATTGTTGTTGCCCTTGAGGGGGTTTACTTTCTGAATTAAATGCGTTCTGGAATTGCTGACACACAGCCACAACGTACGTGTCACTGTGTTCACACCTGAGAGTGACACTGCATCAGCCTTTTACCAATATTCCCCCTCCCCTGCGTTTGCCTTACACGGCCACAATGCTGAGCTATCCTCAGTTGCTCAGGCACACAAGTTTCACACCTGTCTCCCTGTCAAGTGAATGTGGTGTATCCTTTTGTCATGCAGTCTGAGACAGACTTCCAACACGACTTCAGTTTTGTGGGTGCAGTGCTGCGACAAGAGCACTGAAGTAACTGCTCGTGTAAGTACATCATGTTACTATATATCGTATTGAAGGCTGAGGCCTATTTTACTGTACCGCTCCTTACAGAAATCTTCTTTCCCGAGTGGTTGTGCATTTGTCGCTTTTTTCAGAGGTTCGCGATTCGATCCCAGAAGTCGCCCTAGTTAATATTGCGGGTGTATTATCCAAAACTGCATTTCTATATGCTTCACAAATAATGTAAAAAAAAATCCCGTGTTGTTATTAATGAATGAGGAGGACATGTGTGCCGGCGTCAGAATCAAAATTTGCAAATCTAAACAAGTACTCAGAAATGACTGGATTGGGTAAAACCACATGTATATATGTTCAACTTCTTTCGCACTGTACGTAGCCAACTGTGCTTATCGGAGGTGTGGAGGACAACAAACTGAACACAAAAAGCAGTTCTAAAGAAATTGTTTTCAATATAGATTTAAAAGTGCATAGCTCCAATGGCTTCCTGATATCGGAAGGAAGAGCATTCCAGTTGGCCGCAGAAGCCCATCTGAAAGCGAGTGATGCGGTGACTGTCTTTGTTCGATGGCTTGCCAAAAGCCACTGCTGCTAGGATGATCCACCAATCCCATCTCTCGATTGCAATCGTGCATTAGCAGCACACCTTGCATTCGCTGTTGAACCACTCGTCCATCACGTGTTCCATCATCGCAACTACAGCACTGCCCTGCACCTGTGGCCGCCACAGTTGCTAACATTGTGTTGTTTGTTTAGGTGATCGGCAAGGCCCAGAAAGGCGAGCGGGAGGCGATGGACCATGGGCTGGCTCGCATCGAGTGCGACATCAAGCAGGAGGTGGAGGGCCGGCCACACAAGGTCAAGAAATACCTGTTGGAGTCGTTCCCCTTGCCAGGGACGAGCGCCGATCTTCGCCGACAGTTCACGACACAGCCGGCGGCCGAGATGGTGCTGCAGGTCTTCCAGAACGCCGAGGACATCTTTGTGAATAAGCTGAAGAAGTTGGGGGCCATGGCGTCTGGACTTAATGCAACAAAATTACCGTGCGAGAAAGTTCATGCATTTGCTTACATTTGTCAAAGATTTTCCATAAAATTTGTCCTCGGAATTATTTAATGAGTGATAATCGCCATACGTTTCAAGTCTGTGGATGCTTCCACCATTATCAAAAAACTTTCTCTACCACTGATTTAACTCTCCTCTATAATATTTAGGGCCATCGCTTTCACAAAATTCAGTCACACGTTGAGACAAAAGTAAGGGGGGGCATTGAAATTGGTCAGACATCTATGAATGTGTCACCCTCTATTTGTCCCAACAGAGTGATATGGCTGCACGTGGTTTGGGTCCTTTGTTGTTTCCACCAACAGTGTGTGCAGGACTTCCTGGGGCAGGTGAAAGGGGACACGCTGGCCCGGAAGCTGTTTCAGTTGGCCCTGTGCTGTGGCTCCCTCGAGACTCCTCGCGACCTCGTGGTCAAGGAGAAACCGGCCGCGTTTCTCGGCAGCATCAGCACTCCCGACACCAGACCGCCGCCTCCTCCAGGGAGTAAGGAGACAAATTTTCACATACAGTAGACTCTCGATTATCCGCGCTAATTACGGGGAAGATGGCTGCGGATGATAAAAAATCTCGGATGATCCAAAGATATCTATTTTCTGCGGATCTCTATGCCACAAACTAACGATCAACCGATCGATGCACGTGGTCGGTGATAAAACTTTCCTGCTCCCGAGCAGAAGACTCGGCCCTCTAAGTGGATAGCAGAGCCACGCCAATCACCATCAATCAAACTCTACCCACTGTTGTAAAGATATGCAACTACTGTACTGTCGAGGTGATCACGTAGATTTCGGATTCATGGGCGCACATATTTGCTCGATATAAGCACGTGACTTGTAACAAACATTTCCAAGAATTACAATGTATAACTATTTTTAGATTATTAATTTGGGCCTAAGGGAAAATCCATGAGTTATTAATAAGTAAAAATCTCATGTGCGTGGTTAATCCGCAAATCAGATAAACCGCACATGGATAATCAAGAGTCTACTGGATTGCACGCGTGCTGAATTGTCGTAGCTTCTCTAAACACCTTCACATCTCGTCTCGATTATTACTAATGCATTAGTAAGAGTTTGGCATATCACGACGCATTAGTTTGTCAAATTCACGTCGAGATGACCCGGGTGGCTGAGAGAGATTATTAGCATTGAGCTGGAAACGCTGAGATCCTGGGTTCGAATCTGGGTAACCACCTGTGATTAAACTTGCTTTTGTCAAGTGCAGCCAGTTGATGGTCTCAGCTCGGTCATTAATGACTGTCAAAAAAACCCAAAACATACTAAATAAATGGCTATGCACTTAATTTGACCAAGTCCAATATCGGCTCAACAGAGTGGGTGGGAATGTGCTTCCCTTTACTCTGTGGACCAGAGGTCACTAGAAGCAATGTCAGAGGTAGCTTTGTGATGTTCTCTTCTGCGGGCCATTCTCCAATAGGACGGGTTCTGCTGCTCCGTGAGAGATCCGAGCGGATACTCCGTCTCATGACACGATATCGAAAGCACAATCTGAATAAAATGTAGTTTCTTGTATTGTACATAGGGGGTCAGACCACGGAGGACCTTCAGAATGCTGAGTGTGATCTTGAAATTAATCCTGTACTGGTTCGGGGGATAGTTGAACAATTCGAATATTGGGGCGATATCGTCTTGCATACGGGTGTGAGAAGTTTGCCAGTGGTTTTTTTAGTCCATCTAGATTTTTGGGTTAGATCATGTAAACATGCACTCAATAATACGCGTTAATATGCACTTTTTACGTGACCTAACCCAAAAATCTCTATTATGGATAATATTGGTCGCGAAGGCCTTCGTGTTAAACTTGTTTTTTGAGTCATCTGGAGAGTGATGATGAAACGTATCGGGAGGCCGTAGATGAGACGTGGGGGTGGGGGGGCAGAGAGAGAGAGTTGCAGTTGTTGAGCCTATTGGAGCGAGTTACAGCATCGTTGTCTTCTCCTACAATGGCATTGCTTCTCTCCTTCGCAGAGGCGGTAGCCGAGCATCTGGTCCGTCTGCTGAGCCACGCAAGTAAGATGGCAGAGCCCCTGGGCCTATCCGCTCTGTCACGCGTGGAGAAGCAGCTTGCCGAGCTTTTGACTCGCGCGACCTCCCCAGCCTGGGCCTCGGCTCCTTCTTGGACATCCTCCATCGCAACGCCCAGGTGCGTACGTGGCGTGCGTGAGCCCACCCGCCTCCAGCTGGTAAGAGGCAGTACAGCAAGTAGGTGTACGACACTGCCCGTGCAAAGTTTGAGTGTACTTATCGCCTCCGAGTGGCGCTCAATGTTAAGTTTGTTTTCAAAATTGTGCGCGGTAATATTAGTTTATTATTACGAACTTAAAACTCATTTGTCGATAACACAAATACGTTTAAGCGTTATGTAATCACTGCCAATGCAGAGCACAACAAAGTGTCACGTAAGATGCATGGGTTTTTTCTTGTCACTCTTAAAAAATATCTGTGAATTTGGCAAACATCCCAAAGGTAGATATTGAAAATCACTGTTAAAATTGAGTGTACAGCGGTGACATTCAGATAAAATATATGATAACACTATATATGCAAAGTGGACGGGTGGCTCAGAGATCAAAGCGGTGATTTGGCAATAATGAGATTCTGGGCTTGAATCTGGATTTTGACCGCTTGGGTTGAAACCGAGGTCTCAAGTCTTATCAAGTCGATCGTCCGAGCCCTGTCACCAGCGACTGCACAAATTTACAGTCTCATTAAACTTGGGTTTTGCACTTCATTTTCCTAATTCCATCTCTGAGAATAACAATTTCAGCTTGACTCTCGTGCGCCACACAATCTCATAACACAGCTAATGTGAAAGTGTTGGCTCCTATTGTGTACAAGATAAAAGGCCACCCACCGCATTTTATGACACAGGGCCTGCACGGCTATGCGAGATTTACGAATGGATGATTTATTTGTCTCTTGACATTACGCCGATAGCGCATTTGGAAAACTAAAATTGAGAACGAATTTTGTGTTAATTTGCAAACTTAAATCTGTATTATTTAATCAGTTTTCGTGCACTGCATTGTGAGATGCAGCTCCATGCGTATCGTTTAGCTTTAAGCCGGTGTTTGCCTTGCGGTCGCCTCGGTGTCAACCAACTGATGTTGACGGATTTGTTGTGTCTGTGGTAGCTGTTGGAGGAGACTGGGGTTGTGATCTCTGTCCTGGGTGGATCTGGAGCCACAGCGGGAAGCTTCTGCCCAAAGCGCGACGAGCTGCATGGAGTTCATCCACCAGTGCGGCAGCCTCGACACCGCAGCGGTGAGACACGGGGCCCCAGTAGGGGCCACAGGGGTGGCTCAGAGATGGGGATAAGGATTTGGAGATATAGGGCGCTCACGTAAATAAACTCTTCAACTCAAAGCGCCTTACAGCAACGTCTCATCTCAAGCATTCCATTGCTCTGCGGCAGTCTACCCGAGGGGACCCCCCCCCCCCCAATGGCAGCTGTTCCTATTTGGCACGTGGTGCACGCACTACTGGCCTGTGAATGGACATGTCTGCCATTTGGGAGCGATGTTTGAGTTTCCTACATGGTTTTTTCCCCGATAAAGTAATTTGCAAGTACTTGATCTGATTTGGCAAATTTGCAACATGATGCGGTTACACGTGGCCAATTCAATTTTTTTAATACAGCGTCACAGGATTATTATCATACATTGTGAAACAGATCTCTTTGTTTGTGGTGAATAAACTGGCAACATTAACCAGGGCGGATGCTGGGCTTGAACCGAGAACCACCACTCGGCCATGTTTCCATAAATTTGTGCAGTCACATTAACGCTGTTCACGTCGTACGCAATGGACACTTTATTATTAGCACCACCTCTGGACCTGTTTGGCCCCTGGTCCATCTTGAGTGGTCTTGTAAGGGCGACGTATTACAGTTTGATTTTATATCGGCACAGCAACTAGCCAATGGAAAACCACCCGTTCCGTGGGGGTGCTACGCGCTGGCACGGATCGGATGCGCCAGTGGAAAAGGGCTGCTAGCAACTCGGCCGCCTCCAAACGAAAGAGAGAGGGTTCCAGGTCTCTGTTGTTGGCTGTGTGCTCTGCAGCTGCCGGCCGTGGACTGCGCTGTGGGGCAGCACTACGGCGTGCATTCCTGCCGCAACCTTGGGCACGGCCCCGTGGCCAACCTGGTAAAACTGGCGCAGAAGGCCAAGCCCGGTGGCAGCAGCGGCGGTGCCCATCGGTGCGCCGTGTTGTACGAGGAGACGGCGCTGTGTGCTCGCGACTCGAGGTTTGGCAGCCCCCTCCAAAGTGCCCTCCTCCTCACCCCTCTGCTCACCTCGTGATCTGCCTGACTGCCACGGGTCGCTCCTCAAAATTGTTGAGTCGGCGACAGACGCTTGGGGTTCTTTAATCTTTCACATCAAAGGGTCAGTGAGCCACACCAATATGCCATTGGTAATGTAACTTAAGGATTCAATGTTCAAGGCAAGTGATTGTCGAGACAAACTGATGATTGTGTGTGTTACACCCCTCTGGCAGTCCACTGCCTGATGAAGGCCTCGCCACGTTGCTTTGGTCATGGGGGTTGTTGCACCAAACTTTACCACGCTTGGTGAAGGGGGCGGGGATTAGGTTCAGGACTTGTTCAGATATCAGTCACCACTGACGTTAGCCATGGCTAGGAATCCAACTCGGATCGCCGCGTTAGTATCGCAGTGCACCAAACATTGCAGCAGTGCTTCAGAAATCATTCTGAAGTTGCTTGATATTGCACACAGTTTGAATAAACCATCATTACTTCAGGAAATATATTTTTAATTAAAATTTAACTTTGTACATGCTGTGATCGTAATAAAGAGTTGTGCTAGTTAGTAGTAACAGCGCGATACATCGGTTAACTCAATTAATATTTATTATTAAGCTGACAATTCATGTATTGAATTGCACGTGTAAGAATCAACTTCTAAAAAATTGTATCCCTTTTTATTTTAATAGTTTCACATTGCCACTGCAGAGAGTCGACATGATCAGTGTAAGTTCAAAAGAACTGACACACCTTGTGAAAAATCCAACGCAGAAGATCCCTGGGCTTGATATTCCACGAAGATCATGGTCCCCCTAAACCGCATCTGCACAAACCATGGCAGATGCGGATACCTGATGCACAAATGGAAAATTTTAAACTCTCCAGTGTTTGACTGTGGTCATCCAGAACAGATCGTACAACGTGAAACGACGCAATAGAAAATTAAAGTCAAGCCACAGTGCGATTGTGACCATCCAACCCAAGCTATTCACGATATTGTGAACCACAGTCGTTTGTGCTCCTTCAACGGAGTAGTTTTAGTTTAGTTTAGTTTTCATTTATTTGGTATAGCCCTGTGAGCCATTCGGCTCTTGAATCGGGTGCAACCTCAACAAACAAAAAAGACAAAAACATGACCAAGAAAACATCTTAAAGTGACTTTGTGCATGTGCAAACAGAAAATCCAGGAAAAAACGTCAAAATATTCCTGATATAGCACTGTACACCAACGCTGTGTGCAAAAATCCCAGTGGGATGCAAGACAAACAACAACAAGAAAACTTAGATTAAGGCCATCAGTCTAACTCCGTACTACAATAAACAAAAACATGGCCAAACCAAAAAACTTTTAGAAATCACCAAAATAAAGCTATACATGCAATGTAACAGTGATCGTAGGAACTGTGACCGAATTTTTAACAATAAACTACATAAATAACATGTATCACCAAACCCTAGAGCCACAGCTGGCTGCATGAGTCACTCCACAAACAACAGGAGGAGCAGGAATTGTAACCCTACATGAAGCCCTCTCGTCGTGACCAGCAGACCTCGGACATTGGCTTATGGCTCCTGAACATGTTGCCCTCATGCGCACGAATAGAATAGCTCAGGGGTTGGCAATCTGCGTCTCCCGGTGCCGCATGCTGCTCTTTAAAGACTGTTTGGTGATGTTTATGAAGGACCACTGTCTCGTATTCACCACAGTGCATTGCGCCTCTTGAAATATTGAGTTGAGTAATCCCGGTAGTTGAGAAACTAAGGTAGTTGAGTACCCCGGGAACACGCTGTGGTTCGTGTCGCGTTAATAGCTCCGTACCGTGCCGTGTAACTCACTAAGCAGCCGATTGCTCGCGTGCAGTGGTAGTGCCGTGTTCATTGATAACACTGCACACTCCGTGCAGCGTTGTGTGAGGATGGCTCACTAATTGAAAGGGGAGTCGTAGCTATCGCACTGTGGGGTGGTCATCGCCCTCCTCCCCCTGGGCATGTGCCGTGTGTGTTGTGTGCGTCGTGAGTCGTGGCGATGTAAACCCGGGGTAGCTCCTCTCTCCGTCTCTTCGTTTGTTGCTGTCCCGGCGAAGCTCGAGTTGGTGAGCGCAACGCGTGGCAGATCCGGCTTCACCCGTTCCCACTCCTCCCAGTCAGCGACTCCCAAACCCCCACTCAATAATCGCAGATCACTACCCAGGTCCTTATCAACCAAATGATTTTTAACTAAACTATTTTTTGTATTCTTAACAATGTATCCACAGTTCAGTTTTTAAGTACAATTTTACCGGCGCACTGTATGTTTTCCTGGTGTGGACTGTGGCTGTTTTTGCTATTGTTTTACTGCCTTTTCCAAGCTTGGAAATGTATGTATGAATGAAATTGGAACTTATATACTTCATTTATTTACTAATTGACAAACTATTTATATTTTACCAGGTAAGGCCCACTGAGCATATATAGCAGTTTTTCAGAAGCGACCTGGCCATCGCAAATGATAGCTCAACGAAGTGGCTTATCGTCACGTGGACATTTATAGCAGACAAATATACAGCATGCGTCAGGGTTGGGATGTAACCCACGACCTCCTGCGTACCAGGGGAGGTAGTTAACATCTCCCAGTCACCGTGGTGCCCTGTGGTCACGTGAGGCCTTCCACTTCTGAATGGCTTGCGATGCATATTTGAACATTACTGCAAGCGTCTTAACCTCGTTCATTCGGTATTCGAGGGGAATATTGCCATTTAGTAACGCTGTTTCAAATATCGCGCATTGAACTTTCGATTTTAATTTGCAATGTAATTGAGGGACTGTGCGTTGTCTTGTCGTGGTCTGGTGCTGTTGTTGTGTTGCTGCCTTGCCCAAACTTGCATTTGTTGACAAATCGGCAGGAATCTATGTACTTTGTATTTTTAGCAACATGCTTACATTTTCTCCATCTTGCCTCTCATATCGTTTTTGTACATACCTCGCTGACCCGCCCCTACTGGACATATGTGAAAAGAGCTTCATAGCTCATTGGATTCCTCCAGGATGAAAAAAAGATTCTGATTAATCAGTGGCACTGCCAACAGCCTACATCCACACACGACCAAGCACCCCTTGTAATGCCATACACATGGTTCCTTTCCCATAGACATGTAATTCTGCAAATGTGCAGAAATGTCTGCCGTATGCGAATTACTCCAGACAATTCTTAGTTTTTTCGGTAAAGTCACGTTGAAGGGAAACAACAAAATAATAAAATATATATAAAACAATAAAAAATTCTCACGACGTTTCGACCATAACTCAAACGGTCATGTATATTATATTATTATTTTGTTGTTTCCTTCAACGTGACTTTACCGAAAAAACTAAGAATATGAATTACTGCAGTCACGAAAGCTTTAAATCAAAATTTACTCCAGACAAGTTTAGAGTATTAAACGTGACCTGTTGTGACTCGTCTAATGTGTATCGCGTGGTCGTCAGCACAGAAATATGCGTCTGGTAACGTCCTAATGGACCAAACATCGTAAAAAGGAGGCTGGGTCTGCGTTGTTCAGTGACCACCATATACAGGGACTCTTCTACTTACGGACGAGTTAGGATCCAGAAGTCTGTTCGTAAGTCCAACTTTACTCCTGTCGATTCCAAACATGTTGTACGGCGTGTACACTAAACACAGGGAATGGCTTTAAGAGTTGTATAATCTCCTGTAGACGTAGACGCCACTGGTTCTTCACGTTGTGTAGATGTAGATGCCACCACCACCATCTATTGCGTGGCGGTTGAACTTATGAATCTCGGTACAAACAGGAAACTGGACATATGGACAGGTTTCTTTGTATCTCTGAGACTTTCTAAGTTGAATGTTTTTTAAGTGAAGGAGTCCCCATAAATATTTTTGAGGACCACTGGGATCTTTAGTTTAAACCGTGAGTCTTGGAGTCATTGGACCAGAAAGAAGCGAGATAAAAACGACAGTAACATTGAAAAATATGTACACAGGGCAGGGAGGGCCCAGCCGCATGACAGGATTTATTCAGCGCTATCGTCACGGTAACAAAAACAGTGCTCCCGAATGAATCGCAGAATCCCCCGAATATTCCGCCTCAGGCGGGAGAATCTCCGTCCAGACCCGCGTGACGCCTTTGGCCCAATCTTGTCGACGGCATCATCATCATCCTCCTCGTTGTTGTTGCCTGGTTGGAGAGCAGGGCCCCGCCTGGCAAATGGACGCACGCGCCATCGTTTGCACGGTCGGCTACGGTTAGCACGATCGGCTACGTACGCGTTCAAAATTATTTCAACGTACAGACATGCGTGTATCTATAATGCCACCGTCTGCCCCATCGTGCATTCTCGGCTGTGCTTACACTGGTTGCTGCAGTGCACCTCACATGTGTCCGGCCGCTCAAATGCGAGGTAGGAGGATGCCACACATCTCTCACTATGGCCAGTAGCGGAATGCTACATTCCTATAACAGGAGCCAATGGTGGTGTATAATAGGATCACCGCTGTTGACTTCCCACAACATGGGATTCATTATTTGACTATAGCTCGGGTTGATAAATAAGCTGTTAACATTCTTGACCTGGATTTTGAACTCGCAAGCGTACAGTGATCGTGGAGTGCTCTAACCGCAGCACCTCCAAGTGGGATGCAGTGCAATTCATATATTTATAATTAAGATATATATTTTTACTAGGAATGCATTTAGCTGCAGATTGGTGGAGATGAGGTTAGGGATAAGATATTACATCCTGTGGAGCCCTGGGATATTTACATCTTCAAGTGAGATGAACTAAAGAGGTGAATGCCATTACAGAATCCTCATTTCACAACTCCTCATGAAACAGATTCCCCGTTCTTACAATACAGAACTTGTCTCATCTGATACAGAACCCAAATCTCATGTGTCCTCAATATTTTTTACTTCTTCTCAATCGTGAATACTACATTGTGGGAATTAACAGTGGTTGTAATATAAATAGACTTGCCCTTGCTATAGGAATGTGTAATTTACTCAAATAACTAATTTATGATGATGATGATGGTGTTTGCTATATGCTAATTTATATCAGGAGACACTTTGTCTGAATGACCTCCCCAATACACATTTTTCTCAAGGTGCACTTCTGCCTGGAGACTCACTCTTGTCTCGTGGCCGACTCCATCTCCTCCTCCTCCGCGATGACGTCATTGGTGCCACCACTTTGGGGAATTTTTCAGACAGGCGTGTTACCGCACAGTCACCTGCTGACTCCACTCCCCACTCCGACTCCATTCCCCAATCAGAGTTTGAAGCCCACTCGCTCACAGAAACTGAGCCTGCAGTATTCTGATTTGTCCAAGTGGACTCCGAAGTCTGCTCGCTTGCTGCAGGGACTTGGAAATCTCCCTCACAGAGACAGGGGATTGCCGAGAGGCTGCAGGCCACCATCGGCTCCATTTCCTCTTCAACGATGACGTCATTGGTGCTGTCACGTTGATCGAAGAGTTTTTCAGACATTCGTGTTACCGCACAGTCACCTGCCGACTCCACTCCCCACTCCGACTCCATTCCCCAATCAGAGTTTGAAGCCCACTCGCTCCCAGAAACTGAGCCTGCAGTATTCTGATTTGACCAAGTGGACTCCGAAGTCTGCTCGCTTGCAGCAGGGACTTGGCAATCTCCCTGGCTGAGACGGGGGACTGCCGAGAGGCTGCAGGCCGCCACCGGCTCCGTGTCCATGGCTGGGCAAGGCGGGAAGTTCGCTTGCGGTGGCACGGTCCTGCCGCCCAACAATAATGGGTGGTTGAGGGCCTCCGTGGGTGTGAGGCGACGTTGGGGATCCCACCTGCCAAGGAGGCAAACGGAGGGAGTCAGGTGCCTGTTGCATTCTAAAATCGCTTCATTGAATCGTGGTCTGGGGTGAAATGCGCAATTCTATCCTCAACACTTTTGTCAGAAACGATATTTATTTTAAAAAGCGACGAGATGAAGAAACGATGCCCCGGTGTGACACAAAACTTTGCAGTCCTAGCCCAAACGACACGTGAGGTCTAAGATCGTTTCCAGTAATGTTGATGGTAGACGCAAAGTGATTTATATTTAATTATTTGTACGAGGTGAAATGTAGACAATAGTAACAAGTCTCTTACTGAAGGCACCCGCGGAGAAAATTGATGAACTTTTGATTGCGGGTTCCCAGAACCGCCTTCAAAGACACGGAGCACGGGACGATCCGTTTCCCGTTGACGACGGGGCGATTCTTTTTGTCTGTTTATTGGAGAGAGAAAAAGAGAGAAACACTGAATTAGTTGTGGCGATCAGTGCAATGCGGCGGCGGTCCTTAACCCTCCAATTGCTATGTTTGCAAATATGATTCCATGTTGGCGGTCGACTACAGCCTGTCATCCCTCCAGGGTCGATAAAATTTGTAACCGTTTGTGAGACGTTTGCAGTAGTCGTGTGGAAAGGATGGCTTCTAAGCGTTAAAGTGAAATTCCCACTCTCAACTCTGGGCCACCGGAGGAGACGAGAACCTCCTGATACTTGTTTGAGCAAGGAGACACTTTGATGTTTATTTTAGTATTATATTATTATTTGCATCACTTGGAGAGGATGGTAATTTGTTGTACAAGCGTGCTTTTAAGCATAATATATTTCTCAATCAAGGACCCAGAGTTTGTGTGGAGGGTTGTTCTCTGTGGTTGTTTTGTACTATGGTAGAACTGTTCTATGCTGATTTAGGATACCGTCGCATCTGCCACACAATTTTTAAAAATTGTGCTAAGTCATGCTGAAATTAAAAAAAACGGCCACTCATCTTTATTAAAAATGTGATGGCCAGAATTCCATGTAATTAATACACACGTCCTCTGTTGGATTGCAAATCCCTATGGGTTTTCCAAATATACTAAGCTACCTAAACATAACCGTTCCTTTTAAAGTATTTTTTTCATAAGACTCCTTACTGTCGCACTAATTCAACACGTACTGACAAGTACGTTGCCAAGACCGTTGTGACTTTTAAACCCAAATAAAGCACAGTTCATTTTTAAATTACGCGAAGCAGTTTCCATGCCTTTCTATTCAAGCACAGAGCACGAGACACGCGGCTGCACGGCCACGACTCTCCGGGCAGTGACAGCAGCAGCAGCAGCAACAGCTACGAACTCCAACACCACCACCTCACCACCCCCCCTGTCCACTCACCAAAGGAGATAATGTTGTGGGTCGAGGCGTCAATCATGGCTTTGGGTGGGAGCCCCAACATCTGAAACCAAGATCACAAGAGGGATGAGTTGGATGAGGTCCGTCGCTCGAGTGAACAGAGCGTACATACGCTGCACTTTGTCTCATTGAAACGTCGATGTACAATGAACTTTGCCTGCTCTTGTACATACTGTTTGCAGATATTTATCTCTATCATCAGGCGAAGCATACATATTTGGTCTTTAATTGACGACGTGGTTACTACGTGCGGCTTCGTTGCTCTCCAACACAGGCTGTGAAAGCCTCGGGGATTAACAACAAACCACAATAATCATAACAATAGTAATCATTCCGAAGGACATCAGCCTGACGCTCTGATTCTCTGGTATTACCGATGAACCCGAAATCTCTCTTTACTTCTTTACTCATGCAAATGGTGCGTGATCACGCAGTGAACACGTCCACTCCTCTCACGTGTACCGGCAGCTGAGCGACATTTTTTGACCAGTGAAAGGCCCAGAGGATGACGACAGCCCTGCACGTAACCAGCTTTGTCGCATGAGCCATCGCACAGCGGGTCTGTATGCTGGTGGATCGTCGTGCGCCATCAGTCATAACCAACCCCCTGCTGCTGCTGCTGTTGTTGTTTATCGTGGACTCCATCGTTGGTTCAAATTCGAATTAAACCCTCCCTCCTCCTTTATATGGCGCAGTTGGAACGGTCCCATGGGAAATATGACGCCCGGTTTGGTGGTGCCGTATCAGGCTCGAGGTTTGTTACGATAAAAATTATAGAATTCATCAGTATGTATATATTATAATAATTAATATTTGTAAGGCGCATTTAATCCGAGGATCCCAATGCACCCCGTGTATGGAAAGCAGGGAAATGAGACGACCAAAACGAGGAAATGAGACGACCAAAACTATGGGGAATAGGCCATTTTACCGAGGTGAGTTTTCATGGCGAGATTTAAATAGCTTTAAAAATTCTGTCTTGTTATCAGAGGCCAACGTGTTCCATAGTCTCGGAGCTGCACTGGCAAAAAGCCCGATCGCCCCCAGGAATTGAGACTTGACCTCAGAAAACTGAGTAGGAGATCAGAAGATCTCAAGGACCTCATTGGTGTACATGAGTGGATCAGCTCCTGTAAGTATTGTGGGGCTAACCCACTGACAGCCTTGTAGCTCAACAGCAGGACCTTATAACCAACTGGATATATATGCAATGGTGTTTTCCTACGCGTCAGATACCTGGATGAGATAGCCGATGTGGTCTTCCGAGCTTGTCTTGAAGAGCGGGTTCCCGAGGAGCATCTCGGCCACCACACATCCGAGTGACCACATGTCCGCGCTGCATGTGACCGGGAGCCCAAAGTACATTTCGGGGGCCATGTACCACATCGAGCCAAGACACCAAGCTCCTAGCAGCACACGGACAGACAGGTGACCAAACAAGGTGGCACTTGCACATTATTCACCTGTACTTGTGAAGTGCAGAATAGATGAGGGTATGCACACGCAGTCACGTATGGCACGCAAAATGCGCACAATGACAAAGATCGCCCACATAAATGCGTGTATCAGCTGGGTAGCACTTAGAAATTTAAATTATTTTCATTACACTGGTGCCAGCTATCATAGAGTGCAGCTGTCGTGTCGCGAGAGTTCTCTGCGGTGAGTAACAACTTCTTTAAAAGCAACGGCGCTGCGACGCCTCTCTGAATAAAATTAACGCCGAGCCGCTTTGCGCGTTTCAAGATTCAGTGATGAACCGGGGACACCTACCACCACCCTGAAAACGTGCAGACGTCTCGGAACGGGAAAAGGTTAAGTGAGGAATGAGGACAAAGGAACTTAGGGCTGCCATGCGATCTGTACATTTGCAATCGTAAATCACATGTAAATCACACGTAAATCAGCCATCCGCGACGAAAATTCCAATGGGATTGTCTACTGGCTCCAGACTTTCAATACCAGCAATCGATTATGAAAATTGTTACCGGTTTACTGGTTACTGTTTGACAACTACCCTCCTCAAACCTGGGAGGTTGAGAGTTGAAATCCTGGCCAAATGATTGACGAAATGTAACGTTTGAAGGGTATCAGTGTCACTACCACACTTTGTTTAAGCGGTGCTAACCACCACGCCACCACAGCACGAAGACAAAGACCCCCCCATATAGCTTAAACAGGCTTGTAGCGCAGCGTGCTAACCGTTAACACCACCGCTCCCCACAAACACTGTGACACGCACACACACATGCTGCTACACACGTACACACATTCACAGGGCAGCTAGATCACTCACTTGGGCAGGTCTCGCTGATGCTCAGGCCAAAACCTGTGAGCCTGATATTGCCACTGATGTGGTCTTTGACCAAGATGTTTGCCTGCAAAAAAGACAGTGGTTGTCAGTGAAACTCGTGGTGTGTCGGTGAGATTGCGTCTTGTTGAATTGGTTCATGGCGGTTTACTCAAAGATTTCATGTACTCATTTTTGTTGAACACTTAATGCCCTTTGTAAATGTAATCATGCTTGAAGATCTCCCTACCCCATGCCGTGTTAATCAAGGGGGTTGTATGGCCATACCTCACCATGCTGCTCAGGGGGCTGTTGAAGGCAATGGGATCCAGGACCGGTTCAGATATCGCCCAAACCCTGGTTTTAGCCGTGGCCAGAAATCGAATTCGGGTCATTAACCTCTGAGTGCAGTTTGCGAACTACCCCACCACTGCTACGCCCATCATTTAGCTTTGGCCTTCGGAATTGTTGCTTAGGGCAGTGGTCGTTGTTGTTTAATGCAAATTAGAAAATATTAAATGTTCCGCGGAGCGTTGGTTGTTGAGAGCAAACAGAGATCCACGTGAAAAGTTGTATTTGTATGCAAGTTTTGGCTATCTGTGTTTATGAAATAGCAAGTCGTGGCATGAGTGTTGTTGCGGTGTAGAATAAGATATCTCGAAATCCTGTTACTAAGGTTTACAAGAGTGTTCTCATATTCTTAGTTCTTTCGGTAAGAAAGAACTAAGAATATGAATTACTGGAGTCACGAAAGCTTTAAATCAAAATTTAAGAGTGCTCTCATTTTCTACAACTGCACGAACTGAGGCACTAACTCCATACTGACGGACAAAAGACGCAGCGGGCTGCTTAGTTTACTAACCGGCTTCAGATCCGCGTGAATGATGTGCATCGCCTTCAGCTTTGCCAGGGCCCGCAGCATGGAGCCCACGTACGGCTTCAATTCCGTCATGTATAAGCCATAGGTCTCGTCCAGCTTCTGGAGGAGGTCTCCGCTGCGTGACGGCACAAAACGTGAACGGTTACAGTTTCTTCCTGCTTGTGACCCATTCCCTGATTGGCCCCTTGAACAGGAGCACACGTGCTTGGCTGAGGCGAAGCCGCACGGAGTAACCATACAGGGTTGCCGCTCAACTCAAAACATAGTCAATGAGGCAGGAAGGCATTATAAACAGTTATGTCTGACCATGGAGCCGCGTACAAATACAATAATTCTAGGGCATTCTGAAAGCCTATGGACATTTATTCTACATCCAAATGATTCATGTGTGTGAACACACGGACGCATCGGTGTTTGGGGGAGCGGTGGTGCAGCGTTTAGCACGTTGCTCTACAATTCCCGCTCACGGCCAAGACCGGTGACGATTATCTGAACCAATCCTGAGCCTCCCCTAGATCGACTCAGCCTCAAATGAGTACCTGGTGCGGTGTGTAAACATCGCCACTGGGGAGACAAAGGCTGCCGGGCGTGGTGCTGCCCACCCACCCCCTCGTGTGCCTTGCCCGTCTTCATAGGTGCTACTTGCTAACAGCACTTGCCCCAACAATCTTCTCAGGCTATACTGGTTAATCTTTGTCTTTGGATCGGTGTTCATCGGACGCCATGACACTCACCTGATGAGCTCCAGGACGACGCAGTTGTGTCCCCGGAAGGTGAAGTTGTCCAGGAGGGTGACGATGTTGTTGTTGTCAGGGTCCCCCTTGCTCTGCAGGATCTTCATGATCTCCAACTCCAGCTGCTGTCTCTTGTTGTTGATGCTCTGGGGTGGGGGGGGAGAACGCACGGAATGAGAGTTGTCACCTCGCTCTGAGCATCGCAACACGCAGGGGCGGAGGCAATGCTCATTCATCCTCCATGAGTGGTCCTAAGCCAAGAGTGTGAATCCCACTGGCTGAGGGAGCCATTAAACACACCGTCAACACGCTGTTTGTGTTTAGTTTGTTGCCCTTCCTCTGCACCTCCGATTAGCATGGTCGGTTACATACGGTGCGAAAGAAGTTCAACATTACATACTTACAATGAATGTCAGAATCGGCATGTGTATTTATACTGGAGGAATTTGATGAGCTGCAAATAACTTTTTCACAAATATAATTATATAATTTTATATTTTTTTCTCTTTAAACCAAAGTCACAAATATGCACACATTTTAGATTTTGGACTAAAATTGGGGGTGGGTGGGGGGGGGGCAGCTGCATACATTTGTATTCATTTGTGATCTCTGTGTGTGGCTAAATGTGATCTATGACACGAGTTACAAGGCGATATAAGTTATTTGGGCTAAGGACAGGCATAGGGAGATTAATTTAGTGTCTGACGAATGCACAGCAATGGGGAAGCTGGCTTAAAATAATGTTAAAGTGGACACCACTACAGATTATCGTTCTGTATGTTTACTGTATAGATGTGTGTTGTCTGCTCGTATTAAAAAAACGAAGTCGTTGACTATCGTTTAAAATATTACATCAATAAAAATATTTATTTTGGGTGAATATTGTTGCTGAGGAGCAGTTATGTTAACGTGTTAAGATGGTGATTTTATCTCAAAGTGATTCCCATCCGATATTTTGAGGGGGTAATTGACGAAAGTAACAGGCCTCATATCATCGTGGGAGAGGAATATTGGCGGGCGTATTGCGTCTCTGTACAAGGATTGTTGTTGTTGTTGTCACGGTTATCTCTCAGTGACAGTGGTGTGCTACGTGGAGCAAAATCCCAACGTGAGGCTGAAGAGGAGGTGGACGAGGTGGTGACACCGCCGAGAGGAGGAGGAGGAGGAGAGCCATCAGGGGTGGCCAGGCCTTGCCGAGAGGATCTCAAGGAGCGCTCCCCCCCCCCATTGACACCACAAGGGAGGAGGAGGAGGAGGGAGCAGACATCGCGGAGTTGCCGCTCATCTCCCGTAGCAGCAGCAGCAGCCAGAGAGCCCCACCACGACTGCCGTGCCACGCGACTGTCACTGCGACTCCGGGAGTCGGGGCTCTCACCACCACCACCACCGCCGCCGCCCTTCTGCGTCGACTCACAGCGGAGCTCCACAGCAGCAGCAGCAGCAGCGTGACCCCTGCCGACCCGCGCGGTCTTCTACGCCGTCTTCTTGGGCGGCGGGGACATTGAGTTTGCGGCTCCTTACGGCGTACGGACGTTTCAATAGGGGTTAAAAAACACAATGTCTCTGTGTGGTGTTTCTCCCTTGTCATGGGGACTTTGTAGGATGAACGGTGGAGATTGTTAAGGGGTGACCAATAATGTCTGAATTGGTCTGTAATAAGGTAGGGCACTGATAAGGTAATGACGACACGTGTGCACTAGCGATGAGAACATTGACGCACTTTTGTCGAAGCGTTACTGAGTTTCAAGTCTCTGTTCCCGACAGTTTTGTTTGGTGGAGGGGATATTTGGGGCCTCCTGACAAAGACTTTTCTAGCTTAGCTCTACTAGCATGGTAGAGTAACAACAACAGCAGCAGCAGCACTGTCCTCATAATAGAAACACTCCTCCTCCTCCTCCTCCACACGTGCGTGCATTCACTTACTGCCACCTAGACACCGCTGGAACTTGTGCAGAGACATTTCGTGAGGTTCAAATGTCAAAGTTTGTGCTCAGAGAGCCAGCCGGAGCCGTCGAGAGTTTGCGGATTGGCGATGCCTTTGTCGAGGCAAGACGCAGCCACACTCGGGCACAATTAGAACCTTTAGATAACTGCAATTGTCTGAGGACTTTGAGTGCACGAGTTATGTGAAACAGTTCTCGGTGGCAATTGTTATTTTGTTAGTTTTAGATGTTTGTTTGGCCTCCTCCATACAATTGTCCTACTGGTGGTGTATTTAATGGGCTGTGAGCTGCTGTTGGTCATTGCTGGTCGATGATGATGATGTGTGGATGTTCAGAGTTGGGACGTGGCGGTGGTGGGGAGGTGAGGACAGAGAACTTTGGGCATAACCCCCCTGACTCTACTCCACATTATCATCATCACATTCAACCTCCTCATTATCTCGCTGCTGCTGCTGCTCATCATCATCATCATAGACTTCACAAGGCAGCAACAGCAGCAACAGTAGTAGGATGTGTGGGGTGGTGGGTGCCTTGTGTTTCGGCTCTTAGCAATGTGATCACAAGTTCCACATCGATACCCACACACGCCTCAATAACATTTTTTGGCGGGAAAGTTTATTTAAAATCTTTATTTAAAGCAGTCCTGGGCACAATGTGAGGAGATATGTGTTGCTGGATGTTGCTGTGCTCGTGGATATGAAAGAAAAGCGAGACCACTGTGTGTTGTAAGGACAACATTGTGGTGCTCACTCTGTGAGGAGTTTGTGTGCACCTTCCCAGGCAGGGTCGCCATCCGAGCCCCGTGGGCTCATCGCGGCCTACCTAAGTATTGCTTCCTGCGTGTCTGCCGCATTATTACCGCTGATTTAAGTTGTTGTTGCTGTCCAGCTCATTATATGACCGCTCCATCTTCGTGAACCAGCGTGTTGGGACGCTAATTCACTACTTTGAAGGAACAAACGCGTGTTGTAGGATGTGGCAGTGCATTTGTCTGCATGGTTGTTGATACTGCGAAGGGGCAGTGGTGGCTGCTGAAGTGCGACTTCTGGAGCTTCTTCCTCCTCCTCATCCACACATTATTTTAAGTACACCACAGTACTTACAATAATTATTAGTCCATCTGTGGGTTGTATGAATGTCTCCTAACGCCGTGTTGGTCACAGGAAGTATTTGACTATACTTCACCATTCCTGGTGGGTGAGGGCTGGGGAAAGCCCTCCGATTCTATCCACCACACGGGGAATGTTAACAACACGCACTGCGCTTCTGGTCAAATAATTCGCACGGCATGGCAAGGCCCTCATCCAGCAGTGGATGGACCAGGGCTGCCCACGCTGCCTGCGTTGTGTTTGTGAGCGAGGGTGTGGGGAGCGGTGGCGCAGCGGTTAGCGCTACGCTGCGCTACGAACCCGGCGACCCGAGTTCGATTCCCGCTCACGGCCACCAACACCGGTGACGATTATCTGAACAGGTCTTGGGCCTCCCCTAGGTCGACTCGGCCTCAAATGAGTACCTGGTTGCGGTGTGTAAACATCGCCAATGGGGGAGACAAAGGCGGCCGGGCGTGGTGCTGGCCACCCACCCCCTCGTGTGCCGTGCCGGCCTTCGTAGGTGCTCGCTAACAGCACTTGCCCCTACAGTCTGTTAAGGGTTCACTGGGGATCTTTGTTTTTGTTTGTTAGTCTGTGAGTCTGTGTGAGTGAGTTACTTTGTGAGTTCATGTGAGTTACTCCGAGTCTGTGAGTGTGTTACTCGGTGAGACTGAGTTGAGTGGGAGTGACTGTGAGTTACTGTGTAAGTCTGTGAGTGTGTGAGTTACTCTGAGTCTGTGTGAGTCTGAGTGAGTCTCCGAGTGTCAGAGTGAGTGACTATGTGAGTCTCTGAGTGAGTGACTCCGTGTGTCTCTGTTGCTCTGTGAGTCTGTGTGAGTGAGTTACTTTGTGAGTTCATGTGAGTTACTCTGAGTCTGTGTGAGTGAGTTACTTTGTGAGTTCATGTGACTTACTCCGAGTCTGTGAGTGTGTTACCCGGTGAGACTGAGTTCAGTGGCAGTGACTTACTGTGTAAGTCTGTGAGTGTGTGAGTGAGGGACTTTGTGAGTCTCTGGGTGTGAGTGTGCGTCTCTGAGTGTGGCTCTGTGAGTCTGTGGTTCTGAGTCTGAGTGTGCGTCTCTGAGTGAGTGGCTGTGAGTCCCTGAGTGTGGCTCTGAGTCTCTGAGTGTGGCTCTGTGAGTCTGTGGCTCTGAGTCTCTGAGTGAGTGACTTTGCGAGTCTCTGAGTGTGGCTCTGATTCTCTGAGTGAGTGACTTTGTGAGTCTCTGAGTGAGTGACTGGATCTCTGAGTGTGGCTCTGTGAGTGCGTGCGAGTCTCTGAGTGAGTGGCTGTGAGTCCCTGAGTGAGTGACTGAGTGTGACTCTGTGAGTCTCTGAGTGCGTGTTACTCTGCGAGTCTGTGTGTGTCAGAATTAGTCTGTGAGTCTGTGTATGAGTTACTCTGTGAGTCTGTGTGAGTGAGTCTGTGAGTGAGTCTGTGGGTCTCCTTGAGTGAGTGTAAGTCTGTGTGAGTGACTGTGATTCTCTGAGTGACTCAGTGAGTCTCTTGAGTGTGGCTCTGTGAGTCTGAGTGAGTGACTGTGAGTCTCTTGAGTGTGGCTGTGAGTCTCTTGAGTGAGGCTCTGTGATTTTGAGTGAGTGACTCTGTGAGTCTCTTGAGTGTGGCTCTGTGAGTCTGAGTGAGTGACTGTGAGTCTCTTGAGTGTGGCTGTGAGTCTCTTGAGTGTGGCTCTGTGAGTCTGAGTGAGTGACTGTGAGTCTCTTGAGTGTGGCTGTGAGTCTCTGAGTGTGGCTCTGTGAGTCTGAGTGAGTGACTCGTCATCACCATCGTCATCAACATCATTATCACCGTCGTCATCATCTTCATCACCACCTCCATTACCCAGGTGCCATGGGGTCGACACGCTGAGATGGGATGGGTGGCCAGCACCACGCCTGGCCGCCTTTGTCTCCTCCCATTCACCGAACCTGGATACTCATTTTAAGGCAGAATAGACCTGGGATGGGACCGAGATTGGTTCAGATACTCGTCACCGATGTTGGCCGTGAGTGGGAATAGAACTCGGGTCGCCGGATCCCGTCGCACGGTGCGCTAACCACTTCGGCACCGCTCCCCATGTAATCCTCACTTCAAGCACACACCTCATCACCGACACAGCTTCCACATCGTCATATCCACCACTCCTCCCCCAGGCCCATCGCTTACAACACTCTCACCCCTTCCCTCTCCACAATGCCGATGCACCTCACACTCCCCACACCTCCCATGCTCCCACCAGCAGCTTCCACTCCCGATGACGCCTCCTCACAATACCCCTTCACTCCCTCCCATCGGACCGCCGTTCTCAAACTATAACTTTTAAACTAAGCTATATTTTGATTTAAAGCTTTCGTGAATGCAGGGATTCATATTCTTGGTTCTTTCGGTAAAGTCACGTAGAAGGGAAACAATAAAATAATAAAAATATAAAACAATAAAATTCTCGCGACGTTTCGACTGCAACACAAGCAATCATCACCACCTGATGATGATCATCATCACCTGATGATTGCTTGTGTTGCAGTCGAAACGTCGTGAGAATTTTATTATTTTATATTTTTATTATTTTATTGTTTCCCTTCTATGCGACTTTACCGAAAGAACCAAGAATACAAACTATATTTTTTATTTTACCAGTTTGAGGCCCCACTGAGCTATGGAGCTATTTTTCAGAAGCAACCTGGCTATCACAAATGTTATCTTCAACGAAGTGGCTTATCCCGTGGAAATTTATAGAGGTCAAATACTCTAAACGCGTGATGTTTATTCTAAATGTAGTGAGAGAGACATGCAACCTCAAAATATACAGCAGGCGACAGGGTCCGGATTGAATCCACGGCCTCCTGCGTACCAGGCGAGGTAGTTAACATATTGCCACTGTGGTGCCCTGTGGTCACGTGAGGCCTACCACTTCTGAATGGCTTGTGATGCATATTTGAACATTACTGCAAGCGTCTTAGCCTCATTCATTAGTCAGGTATTCGAAGGGAATATTGGCATTTGGTAACGCTATTTCAAATATCGCTCATTAAACGTTCAATTTTAATGCAATGCAATTGAGGGACTTTGTGGGGTCTTGTCGTGGTCTGGAGCTGTGGTTGTTGTGTTGCTACCTTGCCCAAGCTTGCATTGGTTGACAAATTGGCAGGAATGTATGTACTTTGTATTTTTAGCAATTTGCTTACATTTTCCCCATCTTGCCTCTCATCGGTTTTGGAAATAGCTCGCTGACCCTCCCCTACTGGACATATGTGAAAAAGATCTTCATAGCTCATCGGATTCCTCCAGGATATAAAATAGATTCTGATTCTGATTAATCAGTGGCGCTGCGAACAACCTATTCCCTCTATTGCTGCGGGAATCTGCATCCACACATGATCAAGCACCCCTTGTAATGCAATACACTTGGTTCCTTTGTCATAGACATGTAATTCTGCAAATGCGCAGAAATGTCTACCGTATGCGACTTACTCCAGACAAGGTTAGACTATTAAACGTGACATGTTATGACTCGTCTAATGTGTATTGTGTGGTCGTTAGCACAGAAAGATGCATCTGGTAATGTCCTAATGGACCAAAAATAGTAAAAAGGAGGCTGGGTCTGTGTTGTTCAGAGTGACCACCATATACAGACTCTTGTACGTACAAACGAGTTCGGTTCCATAGGTCTGTTCGTAAGTCGATTTGTTCGTGAGTCCAACTTTACTCCCGTCGATTTCAAACACGTTTTACGACTTGTACACTAAACACGGGGAATGGCTTTAACAGTTGCCTCTGGTTCTTCACGTTCTGCAGATGTAGATGCCACCATCACCACCTATTGTGCGGTGGTTGAACTTGCGACTCTCGGTCCGAACAGGAAACTGGACATACGGACAGGTTTGATCATATCTCTGAAAGTTCATAAGTCGAATGTTCGTAAGTAGAGGAGTCCCTGTGTAGTGGCATAGAATCGTAATGTAACAGCATAGCGCCTGCTGCTGGCAGGGAAAGGGATCTGAGGCTTACGGCCCTGACGTCAGCAGGCCAGGTTATACACAAGAGGGGGATCTAGGGAAAGGTCGCAGAAGGGGCACTGAATTCATAATGATACAATAATTCAGAAACACTGTACAAGTGTACAGCACGTCAGATCATTACATGGCCTAACCCTGGTTGGAAACACCGTGGGAGTGAAGAAGAAGATTGATTAATAATCATTATTTACATTTGTAAGGTGCATTTTTATCCGTATGCCACCAGACTTAACTTGGAGTGTCTAAATTCTCTTTGCCCACCAGAATGAATAGACCTCATCTTTCCCACCCCTGCAGACTTGGTATTAAAGTAGATACATGCTAATGTTTACAAAGTAACGGGCTCTTGACCAATTTCATTTCCACATAAATCAATCATTTGGAAATAGGCCCCACTATACCCCACCGACTACAGCACTCTAATCTTGCCTCCTCGTTTTGCCTCTTCCACCTGCCTCATGCTCGTCAGCACCGCCTTTCGTGCAGCCATGCGGGTGTGAGGTCATCATCACGAGAGGCCGTGCACTTCATCGTTCGCACGCGGCGGAGGAACCACTGAAGTCAAACGTTTACATACGTGCGGTTTAGTGGGGTCATTTCCGAGCGAACTCGGTTTTAGAAGTGTTTATCGTTGAATGTGGAAGGGTTTGGGTTAGTTTTCGGGTTACCACCTTTTCCACTATGGAGATCAAACCCAGACCTATGTTTCAGTCTGTCTAGGTCTGTCAACAACCATGCAGTAGTAAAGTTCAGCACAGTACCGGTACCAGATCTCGGTACAAATTAATTCATGCCACCCAAACACAGATGCCAATTCACAGACTGTCTCGGCTGGACCGGGACAGGAGGTAACCCAAGGGTAGTGGGAGGATAACCGCTTTGTGAGCTATTTGTAAGTAATGCGTTTAGAGTATTTGGCTACTATAAATTTCCACGTGATAAGCCACTTCGTTAAGCTATAATTTGTGGCCAGGTCGCTTCTGAGAAAGAGCTATATAGCTCTCAATGGGCCTTACCTGGTAAATACAAAATAGTTTACTTTAATGGTATACATACTTGAATTTTACTGCGGATGTTTTAAAACATTTCCTGTCTAACTGTCAACTTTGTTTGAATTTCAGTGGGAGAAGATGCTTCTCACACAGACGTTAAAGCAGGTACCAGAGTCCACCTGAAGCTACTGCAGTGTGCGCCTCATATAGGATTCCATCCATTACTGTTGGTGCGATGGTTTGGATTTTCAAGTTGAAATCTCCTAGTTCATTTTATTTTTACCCAGGCGACAACTCAATTGTCAAGGGTAGTCCTGTTTGGAAGAGGCATCCATGTCTCTTGAGTTCCACATCTTGGAGAGGATGTGATTAGTCAGCATCGATGCCATTTTAGTTGGTGTCACGCATCATGCGTGCATTCTTAAATTACTGACGCTGACTGAAGACTGAAGATGCAAGTGTGCCATCTGACAATGATAGTTATGAAGCCATTTTTTGCCATTGCCAATCTTCCTTTGTGCTCTGTCAGATTCTGGGATAACACGGCCTTGGTGAAGTCCCCTGGACTTGTGTAATTTCTGCATCAATTTTTTTGTTTCATTTTGAAATCTCTGCTCCACTTCCTTCAATTGCATCCATCTGCACCTCCGATTAGCACGGCTGGCTGACGTACGGCGCGAAAGAGGTTCAACGCACATACCTACAAGGAGTGTAAATTCATACGGTGCCAGAAACTCTGCACGAGTTCGTGCCGCGTTCTCCCGATGTTGCCGTCGATGTTTGTCCAGCGACAAGCCATTCATTGCCATGCGCGAACCTGTCTCACCTCCACAATCACAGGGCCGAGTGCGTGACGTGTCCGGCAAGCCGTGTGATGTGTCTGCGGATGATAATCTTCAGCAGAGGCCTGTGCCTTCTCCCACAGACGCCGCGCAACTGACGCCGCTCCCAGCGCCGCCGACCTCTGCTTCCCCGGCCACGGCCACGGGGAGTTCCTCTCCTCTGCTGGACACCCCGTGTGCTGGACCTGCTGCTCCACCACACTTGCCTGCCCACTACACAGGCACAAAGAGGTACGGGCAGAACTAATGCATAAATGCTTTCAACATAAGTTGGAGAGAGCTGAGCCTTTCTAGGAATTCTGCAATGCTTTCCCACATGTGACTGCTCCCGATATATGACTCGAGAGCATGTAGGTTTTGCTTGCAGGCCACACACACACACACATGAATGATGTGTTTGGTATTATCTCATGGAAAATAATAAGTTGCACAAGGGCCAGGGTCATGCCCCATTCATTCTGAACGATTAAACCAAACTGACCCACGTTCACACACGAGAGCAGAGAGGTTGGCTGCAGGGTGACGCACGCGAAGAACGCGTCACTGTGAAAGAGTTAGAAGGTTCCCCTTCGTACCTTCTTACTCTCCCTCCCACCCCCCCTCCTTCTGGTCAGGTGATTTTGAAGTGTCGTCGTCGTCGTCGTCGTCGTCGTCGTCGTCGTCGTCACGCGAGGACGTGGACCGAGACAGCGCGTGGAATCAGTGGCTGCGCTCCGAGATCCCGGGGCTCTTCCTGCTGGCCCTGCACACATTTACCGTGAGTCGGTGCAGATGTGGCCTCGCGATTGGGGCTGCCACCTGTCCGCGTTTGACCCCCGGACAGTGTTCGGGTGGCAGCAGGAATTGATTTGTGTCGAGATCTGGTACCCCGGGTATGGCTATGGTTAATTTTATCACCGTGAACTGCACAGTTTTAACAATAGACCTGGGCTCGCTGAGAAATGTGCCTGGGTTTGCTCTGTCGTGGAAATGGTGGCAACTGTACTTGGGGGATCGGCACGTGTATTCGCGCTCCGGCTCCATTTACACCGAGAGTCACGTGCTTGTCTCGTGTGAGGAGTGGTGGTGTGGCTGTTAAGGGGGCATCCATTTAGTATGTATGCATGGAGGGGGGAGGAGGGGTTAACCCAAATGCGTGCGCTTGCGTATGGGGGGGTCTACTGACAATATGTAAGCCGACTGCAATTGCATGAATCTGCCCATCGCAGTGACATGGGGAAGTAATTGCTTCCGACAAAGGCGTTCTATGACCTTTTAAATCATACTCAGGTTTGAGAACGGGGACAGTTTGCATTCATGATCCTGAATCATGACAATTCCTTGACTCTCCGGCAGTGGTGAATCGTTCCAACCATCAGTAGGAATCGTGTATATGTGTGTATGTGTATGCACAGCTGTACCCATTGGCTTCTGTTATGGTCATGTACGTTTATTTTTTATTTCGTGGAATATCATTTGCTGTACTCCACGCGGTGAGTGCTTTGTGTAGATAGGAATCATGTTATGTAGAGAATATAAATCTAATTCAGTACCTCTATATGTCTCCCACAGACGAGCGGGGAGACAGCAGCCAGGCGGTGAGCCGGCACTCCCAACAATCGCCCAAGCTCTGCGGTTCTCTTTACATTCCGATATTTGCAGCCACTTACTGAGTGTTTACATGTGGGGGGAAACCAGTACACTCGCAGAAAACGAACGAATGTGAGCAAGGGGGCAACGTTCTATCCCGTGCAAATGGAAAGGATTCCACAGTTGTGTTCCACTGCCTCCTGGCAAGCCAGGGTATGACTCATCCTCGATGCCCACCAGAAGGGAGATTGCACACTTGCAATTTAATTCCCTGAGATTATTTATATCATGGGGTAGGCAGTGACAAAGCCCCCGACTCACTTAACATGAACATGCGGTCCAGTGCATTGTACGTGCGAGGATACTCGCTTTCCACAATGCATGAAAGTGTGTTGAACTTGAATCTTGACTTAAAGCTTTGGTGACTGCAGGAATTCATATTTTTTGGGTCTTTCGGTAAAGTCACGTAGATAGAACAATAAAATAATAAAAATAAGTGAATACAAAATAATAATAAAAATATCACGACGTTTTGATCACAACACAAGCAATCTTCATCATTTTTCTCCTGATGACGATTGCTTGTGTTGCGATCGAAACGTCGTGATATATTTTACTTTTTTATTCACTTTATTTTTATTATTTTATTGTTCTATCTACGTGACTTTACGGAAAGACCCAAAGAATATGTGTTGAACTTCTTTCGCAGTGTACGTAGCCAACCGTGCTAATCTGTGGTACATTAACACCTTGCCACAAATGCCCTGTTGCTCATGAGCACACCGACTCAAATGAATCAGGCGCAAGGTTTGCGTGATTAATTCTTACAAAGTGGGGTCTATAATGAACAATATGGCTGAAGCTCAAGTTCTATTCATTTAAAACCAAACGTGTGTCTTACCAACCATACCTGGTGTTTGCACACAGATACAGATTATGGGCGATGCGTTCTACACCATTCGGAATGCGCTGTTGCAATGTGCAGCCACAGCCGCTGTAAAAATATTTGTCTCGGTTTGATCCACTGAACAATATCCACTGACCACACCGCACGCGCAACAATGATATAACTATGAACAAAAATATGAATAAATTAGGATGGTTTATTAAATATATTGCACGTAAGAAAATACAGCAATAGACATAAAAATACATGGCAGTTTAACACGTAGGCTTTCGCGACAAATATCCATAATACAGGTTTTATGGGTTGGATCGCGTAAATATGTCGTTAAACCCGCCACCACCCGACAGCCAACTAGTAAGGGTTGTCACGTAAACAGAACATGCCAATTCATCACTAGTACAGCACACCGGTGTGTGGTGTGTTGGAGAGCCAAGCCACAACATTTACTATCAGAGTACGACGTTTCAGTAATTACAACTAGCTTCATCAGGCAACACAAGGTTTGGGAGAAGTCCACCTGTTTAATTCCTTATATAGAGGCGTAGATGTGATGACAACACTTGTGCTCTCTTTGAGCGCACAGTGGGGGGGGGGGATTAATGAATCAACGTACATTATACATGCACATTATGCTAGCCCATTAATCTTGTAGTTAGTGTCCATTGTGTGTACTAAAATAGCCGTACAAACGGTAATTTGATGATTCTCTTCCATGCAGCACTAAGTCGGTAGCTATCCAAACGATTGCAGTTATTTTTATTTCTTTAAATTTCGATAGATTCTGTAATTAGTCTTGGCCAGAAGTAACATGTTTTGCACAAAACTTCAACATTGTCAAAATCAATTGAGTGTCTTTGTGGGCACGCGTGTTCTGCTACTGCTGACAGTTGTATTTGTGAGCATTTCATATTTCTGTGGTATTCTTTTAGTCTCGTGCTGATCATTCGTCCTGTTTGCCCAACATCGCATTTGCCACAAGTGTAATTAATCCGGTACACACCTTCTGTTGATAGCGTCAGTAATAGAACAGCAAAGAAATATTCAATAGTCCTTTTCGTAGGTTTCCATATGCCTTCTGAATTTGCCTGGCTGATCAAAGTTTCGACCGCAGATGCCATTGGTCAGGGGTCTCTTTGTCCGTTCTCATGTGGGACTCTAGGCATGATGGCAGTTGGAATGCTTTCCCACAGACTTGGCAAGACATTTGTTTTCTCACTCTAGTGACTATGGGAGTGAGGTGGAGTCGAGACGGGCGCTGGTCAGGCGTGGCGTTTCCCAGCAGGCGCCTTCGTTCCATGCGCGGTTGCTGTGATAGCAATAACTTTGTTGCACGCAGGTGCGCCCTTTGCAGAAGGTGGCATTGTCTGCAACTCTGCCTCCTCACCACCAGGACTCGACAAGCTGCTGCTGCTGGAGCTGCTGGTGCCATCCATGGCAAAGGCAATTCTTTCAGCACCATGACTCGCAGCCGAGTAGCTCTGACACACCTTTAACACCGCATTGGCAAAATTGCCGTCATTCACCATGCCACGTGCGCCCCTTGAGTTCTTTCCGTGGGTCTCCATATGCCTTCTGAGTTTGTAGGGCTGATCAAAGCTTTGATCGCAGATGTGGCAGCTTTGACCACCGGTCTTGTGCATTCTCATGTGGGACTCTAGGCACCATGCCAGTTGGAATGTTTTCCTGCAGACGTCGCAAGAGATTCGTTTTCTCACTCTAGTGACTCTATCGGATTCCAGTGGCTCTATCAGATTCAACACCGCATTGGCAAAACTGCCGTTATTCACCAAGCCTGGTGCACCCTTTATCATGTAATACTTTTCGTGGGTCTTCATATGCCTTTTGAATTTCCCTGGCTGATCAAAACTTCGTCCGCATATGCCGCACCATTGATCACGGGTCTCCTTGTGCGTTCTTACGTGGGATTCTAGGCACCATGCCAGTTGGAATTTTTTCCCACAGACGTCACAAGAGATGAGTTTTTTCGCTCTTGTAACTCTACCGGATTGAGGTGGGGTCGAGACGGGTGCTGGTGAAGTGCCATCGATGGTAAAGGCAATTCTCCCAGCACCACCATGACTCGCAGCGGAGTTGCTCTCGCACATCTGATACAAAAGACAAAGGTCACGCGCATGACACCCGTGTCACGAGTGTACTCACAAAGGCATACTTAAGGTGACATAAGATTCATTACAACAGATTCATTATAACAGAACTCCTCAATAGTGCAGATCCTATCATCTAATATTTTACTCCTTATCCACCCAACTAAGTACTCTTTGGTTCTTTCAGTAAAGTCACGTAGGTAGGAAAAATAAAATAAAAAATAATATATCACGACCATAAATGACGTCACGCGATTTTGGACGATTTTTGACCCCCCCCCTCGTCACACGGCGTCACAAAAAGTCAGACCCCCCCTCTCAAGTATGACGTCACAAAGCTCTGCCCCCCCCCCCCCAAACCATATTTTCATTTTGAAAATAAAACATGCTTCAAATCGCTTTAAACTATTGTCATTGTATTTAATGTGGCGCTGCACTCTGATGTTGCAGGAGAAAACATTTATTAAAAAGTCTATTTAACTAAATAGAACGTGTCGTCTATATTTATTTAAAGTTGCGCATTTTGACGTGACGTCACATTTCTCAAACCCCCCCTCCTCGTCACAAATGTCTGACCCCCCCTCCCCAGGTGTGTGACGTCATTTATGGACGGCCCCCATCGCCTTAAAACGCGAACTCGCGCTTGCAAACTGAAACGCGGAACTTTTTTTGTTCCGCAGCGCGATCCTCCGCGAGATGTAATGAGTCGGCCTCGCGCTGTGAGTGAGTGTGAGTGAGACAGCATCGTCCCCCACTCCTCCTGATGTCGAGGGTAAATGGGCGAGGTTTAAGCCTGTGACTCATGCAGCTGCAATGACTGCTTTGTGTACGCGGTCCAGACCTCCCCAGAGACCCTGGCTGACAGAGGAGGTGTTCAGGATTGTTGAGAAAAAGCGACAGGCTCACTCTAATCGTCTACAGCATCCCACGTCAGAGAATGAGGAGGCTTACCGCAGCCTTCGCTCGGAGGTTCGGAGAGCCGTGAGGCGCTGCAAGGATGGGTGGTGATCGCGGGTTGCTGAGGAGATGGAGTCTGCCTCAATGGCCCGCGATCACAAATCCCTATTTAACTCCATCAAAAAAGTAACCTACAGCGCCACACCTATTACCATTGTAGGGGTAATCGTCACTCACCACTCTGTGGGCTGGTAGCTTCCCCTTATCGTCAATAGGGGGCGGAAGCGCTATCACGCCAGGGCTAATGTCCATGGCCCAAAAAGGGGCCAACGACAAACCCTAGCAAACGGATCCTGGGACACATTCCCCGGGGCCCCGGGAGGGGGGAACCGGGGGATGATGTCACCTTCCAGAACGTTCTAGAAGGGAAGCGTGGCTAGGGCGGAGCAAGCCACGAACCATAAGCCGGACCTCTCAGAGGTCTGGCTCAGTCATCTGCAAGCTGAAGAACGAAGACCTGGGCTGAAGATAGGACTCTGGACCCCAAGTACCATTGTCCTTCTAAGGGCCGGAGCTCAGTGAGGCCAGTGGTCAGGACCCACGGACCGGGTACGGTCAGGTCAAATAGCCTCTCCTAGGGTCCCAGCCGGAGGAAGGGTAACGGGGTACCCAGTGATAGGGCCCGCATAATCCGGAGGCCATACCTCCCCAGGTATCGGGTAAAGGGACCGATATACCCTTTGTGTTAGAGACTTGTAAGGAAGACAATAAATATCGTGTTACCTCATCAGAACTTTATTCGTCAATTTATACCCACTACACCACCATTAGGGGAACGAAGGGTGATCCAAGCTCCGACCCCCAGGGACAGGTTTGCAGATTTGCTGAGCATTTCTGTGAGGTCCTGGGGGAGGGGGAATCCCTCAGCCTGGAAAACATCATGGGACAAAGTGGGGATGACCCTGCTGAGGATGCGGTACCTCAAATATTAGAGGAGGAAGTCACCCCCTGTGAGTGGCTGGCTGAGGTACCATCCATTGAGGAAGTACTGAGGGCGATCCAGAGTCCGAGAACAGGAAAGGCACCGAGCAGAGATGATCTCCAAAGCGAAATGCTGAGGGAGGGTGGCGTTTGTGCGTAGACTGCCCTACATGACATCATAACAACAGTCTGGGCCACTGGACGGGTTCCGCAGGATTGGAAGGATGCCCTGGCGGTCCCCCTCTTTAAGAAGGGGGACCGCACAGACTGTAACAACTACAGGGGCATCTAACTCCTCAGTGTGCCGGGAAAGGTCCTGGCAAGGATTATTCAACATCGCCTTGCTAGGTACGCTAAGGAGAGGCTTGCGGAGCCCCAATGCGGTTTCAAGAAAGGGCGGTCCTGCAAAATTGTCATATTTTCTGTCCGTCTGCTACAGCAGAGGTGGAGGGAATTCCAACTAGACCTACATCTCTGCTTTATTGACCTGGTTAAGGCCTATGATACCATCAGTAGGCCTGGGCTCTGGGTTGTTCTTCGTGCTTTCAGAGTCCCTGACCCTCTGCTCACACTCATTAAGGACCTTCATGATGAAGAGCAGACCCGAGTAAAACTACATAGCCGGGAGTCAGAGCCATTCCCTGCGACAGGGATGTCCTCTGGCTCCAACATTATTTAACATCTATTTCGACCACATAGTTCGTGAAGCCTTCAGTAGCTGTACCAGAGGAATTTACGTCTGGTACAGATACAATGGGAGGCTGATCGATGCCCAGGTGCGGTCAAGGGATGTCTCCCTATTGGTCAACCACATTATGTATGCGACGACCTGGTAATTGCTGCTCATTCAGAGGAGGAGTTGGAGGCGCTGCTGCTGAAACTGGAGTGTGCCACTAAGAGGTGGGGCCTTACCATCAGCCCCACCAAAACGAAGCACCTGCCTGGGTATTTTGTGCCATCGGGCACTCTACCCCCACAACTCCCAATCGGTGATGGGGCAGTTGGGGAGAGAGTGGAGAGTTTTCCATACCTGGGCAGTGTGCTCATGATCGGCTCCGGATTAACAGCAGAGGTCTCACTCCGAATTAGTCGAGCGGCATTATCTTTTCATCGGTTGTGTAACGTTGTGTGAAAGCTACCTGGTCTGTCGCTCCGCATGAAGCTTCGGTTCTTCTCGGCCACAGTCATTCCCTCCCTTCTCTACGCTTGCAAAACGTGGACCCCCCCTAATGCAGCATCTTCACCGGTTAGAAACATTTAGGCTGGCCTGCCTACGATCAATCCTGGGTTTAACCAGGCTGGATTGTGTGAGGAGCTCACAAATCCTCGAAAGATCTGGACAAAGTCCCATCGGTGAGCTCCTCCAGCAGGCAAGGCTGCGTTGGCTGGGCCATGTAGCCCGCATGCCCAATCACCGCATGCCCAAACAGATCGAGGGAGCTAAACGGGCGTGGCACGGACTAGAGAAGAGATGAGTGATGTGGTACAGGAGGATGTGGAGCTGAGTGGACTTGCCAATGACTGGTACCAGCGGTGTCTCTACTGGGCAGTTGGAGGCAGTCGCCCTCCAACAACAACGGAGGGCGGAGGAGCGACGCTCAGAAAAACGAGCGGAGCGTCGGGTGGCTAAAGCTCAGCAAGTTGGCACAGTAGGGGGCACAGGTGGTGCATCAGCCAGTAATCTCAGTCATCTCAGTCAGTCGACCAGTGGCACCTGATACTGCCCCGTGACCTCCTGCCAGCCGGCGATCGACACTTCACGTAGCCTCAAGGTGCACATAGCCTGGCATAAGCGTCGTGGTGACGTCACCGCCACTTAGTGGCGCATGGCGGTTGTTGTTTTGAGACAGTAAGAGAGTGTGAGGTCGACTCAGCCTCAGATGAGTACCTGGTGCGGTGTGTCGTAAACATCGCTACTGGGGGAGACAAAGGCCGCCGTGGAGGAGAATCCTAAAATAATAAAAGCTTTGATTGTAATAAAAGCTTTGATTATAATATTATGATATTATAATAAAAGCTATACTAAAAGCTTTTAAATTAAAAATACAAAACATTTTGAAATAATGAAAGCTTTTATTATTAAAAATGTATTATTTAATTTTTAAATTGGCAGAATCTACACGCCATATTCTTGGTTCTTCAGGTAAAGCCACGCAGATTTGAAAATAAAAATAATTAAATTTAATTTAAAAATATAAATTATAATATTTAAACTAATAAAAGCTTTATTATTTTCAAGTTATTATTTGAAATTTTAAAATACAAAAAAATAAAATACAAATAATAAATTGAAAATAATAAAGGTTTTATTATTTTATAATAAATTTAAAATAAAAGCTTTTATTATTTTCAATTTATTATTTTAATTTTATCAACAGGTCCCTGCAGGGTGGGCTGGTAGGGCAAGTCTCTGCGCTGCCTATTGCTGATTTTACACCCAACAGCACGAGATTTCACTTCGTTAAAGTATTGAAAGGGGACGGACGGACACATTAATATATTGCAGGCTGGTACACTCAGTTTACAACTTCGTTCCTACCAGTATTATGACTTTACCGAAGGAAGCAATAATCTGGCGTGTAGATGCTGCCATCTGCTGGCCACCATTGTTGGGTGTAGATTGTGACTTAAAACTTTCGTGACTTCAGGAATTCATATTCTTGGTTCTTTCGGTAGTCACGTCCATAGAAAATAAAAAAAAATATCAAATCAAATAAAAATGTGAAATTTTAAATAATAAAAGCAAAAAACCCACATTCATATTCTTGGTTCTTTCGGTAAAGTCACGGAGATAAAAAAAATAAAATTTTAAAATAATCAATTGAATAAAAGCTTTTAATATTATTTAAGCTTTTGTTATATTCAATTTATTATTTTAATTTTTAAATTGGCAGAATCTACACGCCACGTTGGTAGCCGGCAGGTGGCAACATCTACACGCCGAATTCTTGTTTTTTTCGTTAAAGTCACGTAGATTTTAAAATAAAAATAATATAATTTAATTTAAAAATACAAATAATAAATTGAAAATAATAAAAGCTTTCATAATTTTCATTTTTTAATTTTATTATTATTTTCTATCTACGTGACTTTACCGAAGGAAGCAATAATATGGCGTGTAGATGCTGCCATCTGGTGGCCAACAACGTTGGCAGGTGGCAGCATCTACACGCCAGATTCTTGGTTCTTTGGGTAAAATATAAATAATAAAGAAAAGTAAAAAAATAATAATTCATGATTTAGTATTTTTTCATTTAATTCTATTATTTTCATTTTCAAATCTACGTTACTCTACCGAAAGAACCAAGAATATGGCGTGTAGATTCTGCCAATTTTAAAAAAAAAATTACAAATTAAAATAATAAATTTAAATAATAAAAGCTTTCATTATTTTCCATTTATTTTTTGTATTTTTTATTTAATTTTATTGTTTTTATTTTCAACCTACATGGCTTTACCGAAAGAACCAAGAATATGAATCTGGATTTTGATTATTATTTTCAATCTATTTTAATTTTTAAATTGGCAGCATCTACACGCCATATTCCTGGTTCTATCGGTAAAGTCACGTCGATAGAAAATAAAAAAATAATCAAATCAAATCAAATTAAAAGTGTGAAATGGAAAATAATAAAAGCAAAAAACCCACATTCATATTCTTGGTTCTTTCGGTAAAGTCACAGAGAAAAAAAAAATGAAACAAAATTTTGATTTTAAAATAATAAATTGAAAATAATAAAAGCTTTTATTATTTTCCATTTATTTTTTGTATTTTTAAATTGGTAGAATCTACACGCTACATTCTTAGTTATTTGAGTAAAGTGACGTAGATAGAAAATATAAATAATAAAAGAAAAGTAAAAATGTAAATAATATTTTAAAAAATATTTATTTTATTTTATTGTTTCCCTTCTACGTGACTTTACTGAAAGAACCAATAATATGAATCACTGCAGTCACGAAAGCTTTAAATCAAAATATAATAATAACAATTCATGATTTTCATTTAATTATTTTCTTTTTATTTTCAAATCTACGTGACTTTACCGAAAGAACCAAGAATATGGCGTGTAGATTATGCCAATTGAAAAATTACAAATAAAAGTAATTTTATTATTTCCGTTTTTTTCATCCAATTTATTTAATTATTTTTAAATATACGTGACTTTACCGAAAGAACCAAGAATATGAATCTGGATTTTTGCTTATTATTTTCAATTTATTATTTTAATTTTTCAATTTGCAGAATCTACACGCCACGTTGGTGGCCGGCAGATGGCAGCATCTACACGCCATAATCTTGGTTCATCTTCTTTGGTTCTTTCGGTAAAGTCACGTAGCATGAGAATAAAATAATAAATTGATCAAATAAAATAACACAATAAAATTCTCACGACGTTTCGGCCACAACACAAGCGGCCTTCATCAGGTGAAGGGACGAGACTGTCTGGAGGACAGCGCTGGAGCGAACAAAGCCAAGCTCAGATCGAGACCTTTAAGCTGTGTGAGAAGAAACAAAGCGCCTTGACAAAGGAATTAGCATTGAATTTAGCATTGAAATGGCTGAGTGATTAGCTTGTGACTGGTCACAGATATGGCTATGTTAAAGTCAAAGCCTACACATCCACAGAGGCACCCCTTGACAAAGGAATTAGCATAGAATTTAGCATTGAAATAGCTGAGTGATTAGCTTGTGACTGGTCACAGAAATGGCTATGTTAAAGTCAAAGCATACACATTCACAGAGGCACCTAGTAAAAATCAAACAGGAAAATTTAGCATTGAAATAACTAGGAGAATTTAGCATTGAAATGGCTGAGTGATTAGCTTGTGACTGGTCACAGATATGGCTATGTTAAAGTCAAAGCATACACATCCACATAGGCACCCCTTGACAAAGGAATTAGCATAGAATTTAGCATTGAAATAGCTGAGTGATTAGCTTGTGACTGGTCACAGAAATGGCTATGTTAAAGTCAAAGCATACACATTCACAGAGGCACCTAGTAAAAATCAAACAGGAAAATTTAGCATTGAAATAACTAGGAGAATTTAGCATTGAAATAACTGAGTGATTAGCTTATGACTGGTCACAGATATGGCTATGTTAAAGTCAAAGCATACACATCCACAGAGGCACCCCTTGACAAAGGAATTAGCATAGAATTTAGCATTGAAATAGCTGAGTGATTAGCTTGTGACTGGTGACAGAAATGGCTATGTTAAAGTCAAAGCATACACATTCACAGAGGCACCTAGTAAAAATCAAACAGGAAAATTTAGCATTGAAATAACTAGGAGAATTTAGCATTGAAATAACTGAGTGATTAGCTTGTGACTTGTCACAGAAATGGCTATGTTAAATTCAAAGCCTACACATCTGAGCTATTAATAGTAACTGGGTCAGTGTCTACTTCAAATATTGTTCAGGCTCTGGAGACTTCCAAAGTTATTCGTGATGTTATACATTTGGTTCGTTTTGAGCATAATCGCGACCTTATATAATTATGACGTGATACACACGCTGAATATACGCACACAAACATCGTGTACACGTGTGTCGTGCCCTCTATTGTCCACATAGACGGCTTGTGCTGACGAGAGAACGATCTTAACGTACAATGTCGTGACATGTATCAGCCCTTTGTCGATCCAGCGTTTTGATAGAGGCCTCCCCCACACCATGTCGTTCGTGGGAGTTGTTTAACCATACTTCACCATGCCGGTCAATGCGGGTTTGGTGAAGTGAGGAGGCCCAGAAACTTGTATATGCAGATACGAGTTTGCCTGTGCTTGCATCTGCAGAATTACATTCTCACACATCTTCAAGTGAGGTTTAATACTTCTAAAAATGCATTTATTCTTCAGGATTCCATAAAGTACTGTGGTAAAAAGAAAACAACTTGATTTGAATAAATTTCGATTTAAAGCTTTCGTGACTGCAGAGATTAATCTTCTTGGTTCTTTCGGTAAAGTCACGTAGAAGGGAAATAATAAACTAATAAAAATAAAACATAATAAAATAAAATTCTCACGACGTTTCGGCCACAACACAAGCAGCCGTCCTCAGGTGAAGCAACAGAACTGTCGGAAAGACAGCGCTCCAATGAACACTGCTAAGCTTGGCAGCGTATTTTAAGCTGGGTGGGAGGAGCAGAGCGCCTTGCCAAAAGAGTTTACATATCAACAGAATAATTTAGCAGTGTTAATGTGAGATATTAGCAGGATGTTAAAGTCAGAAATTAGCATGTAACTGGGAGATTAGCATGATGTTAATGTGAGGAATTAGCATGTAACTGGTCACGGAAGTAGCTATGTTAAAGTCAGAGTTTACATATCAACAGAGGCATTTAGTATATTGACGCTAAAGAACTGCAACTACCCAACTATCATACAATAAACCGATGTGAAAGAACTAAATATAAACTACATCAATATAATCAATGTACTCAATATATTCTCCACTAAGCTGAGCTACTAACAATAAGTTATTATACATTACACTTCTATGTCGCAAAAAATATTATAATATGCCTCCAAATAATATTTTTTATTATAAACTGGCATAGACAGACCACAACACTGAATTATACACTGAGTTACTATACACTACCCTATACGTTAGATTATAATAATATTAGACTTGTAATATTACACTATGTATTATTTTACCAACCCTACTGTATACCACACTGCTGTAGATTCACTATACAATTACGATACTATATATTACCAAATAAATTATATTAAACATTACACTGAGTACTTTGTTGAACAGGGAATGCTTTGAGCTTGTGGGTTGAATCCATCTGTGTGGAGTTGTGTTATTTCCCAATATGCGAGGTGGGGTCTCTCTGGGTTCCACTCACACAAACATCTCAATGCAATGGGACCTTCCTGAAAATGCAGTACTTAGACTCAATGAAGCTTTCCTGGGTAACTAGTTAACATTGTAATATTAGCATGAGAGATAATGACGTTCACTTATAAGTGCCATTAATAGTACTATACTGTACTTTTAATGAAGACTATTTTACGTAGTTTTTTGTAAAAAAAGTGTCCATTCTCAAAACTTTTTGACCGGCCCTCGTACAGAAATTATATTACAATCTTATATGGAGATTGCCAGTCAGAGTGTTGTGAATAGTGGAGTGAACGTGTGGTGCCATCATTATATTGTTGGTGTGTATATACAGAAAGGCTTATTGGGTGGGTAACATTAGGTAATTGGGGGTAGTTAGTCATTGTTGTTTAGAAACAAAATATTACTTGGGTGGATAAGAGGGTAAAATCGTACATGATAGGAACTGCAATATTGTGGAGTTCTGGTATAATGAGTTGTAGTATATATGAATCTTATGTCACCTTAAGTATGCCTTTGTGAGTACACTCGTGACACGGGTGTCATGCGCGTGACCTTTGTCTTTTGTTTCAGATGTGCGAGAGCAACTCCGCTGCGAGTCATAGTGGTGCTGGGAGAATTGCCTTCACCATCGATGGCACTTCACCAGCACCCATCTCAACCCCACCTCAATCCGGTAGAGTTACAAGAGCGAAAAAACTTATCTCTTGTGACGTCTGTGGGAAAAAAATTCCAACTGGCATGGTGCCTAGAAGCCCACGTAAGAACGCATAAGGAGACCCGTGAGCAATGCTGCGGCATATGTGGACAAAGGTTTAATCAGCCAGGAAAATTAAAAGGCACATGAAGACCCATGAAAAGGATTATATGATAAAGGGTGCACCAGGTTTGGTGAATAACGGCAGTTTTGCCAATGCGGTGTTGAATCCACCATCGCCCTATGAGATGTGCTCAGTCTGCGGATTTTTAAGTCCTATTGAAATCCTGAAAACTCATGAAAGTCTTCACGCACAGTTCTTGTACAGACCGAAGCCTGAACATGATTACACTTCGACAACAGATAGCGGCGTTAAGATAAATGACATGAAATCCAAATTTCTTGAATGCTTTGGCCTAGTTCCACGTCAACAAACTGCTTCACCAGTCAGTGAGAGTAAACCATACGCTGCTCTCGATCCTTTTACGAGCATGAAAGTGTTGATGACCTTGCAGCAGAAGAAGAAGGAAAAGCGAAGTAGACCTAAGTCCATTAAAAGAAAGAAGACCACCACCAGTGTCACCAATTGCAGCAGTAGCAACAGCCAGAATTCGGACATCAAGAGGATGGACTGCACGGAAGCAGGAGGCTGCGTGGAGAAGAGCATCCCCAAGGTGGATGAACCCAACCTGGCACCTTTAGGTACGTCCTAGTAATGCACACACTACATTTCATTTGGATGTAATTCATAATTTCACAAATTAGTTAATGTACGCATATGTTGACCATATCTGTATGCCTGCGCTGAGGAGTCTAGAGATCTGATGTGGTGCTGCTCGGATGTTGGGTTAAACCGTGAAACTCTGGGTGTTCTGTCACCGAACCACGATTAAACTGGCTTCTCATTGATGGTCTTATCCAATTACCAAACACTTCTTCCAGCAAACACTTGGACCTACAGCCCCAGAGCCCACTTGGACTCTTTGATGAATACCTCGAGATGGGTACAATGAGCTCAGAGGATCACACTACGGAGTCAACGCGTTTTACTTTATTATAAAAAAACACACAATTGGGTATCATTTGATTTTATAGGCACGTGTGTACGGCCCCTGTGTATCTGTCGGACATTGTTGTGGGAGGGAAATTACCCACACTTCGGGTTGTTGAAGGCAGGGAGCACAGATGTAAGAGCTTAGATGTACAATACAACAATGTAATTTGCTGCACTGTCCTCTGCTGCTCACAACCCCACAATAACTATTGCATGGTCACCCATCCAACCAATTTTCAGGCTCAGCTCTCCTTAACTTCTGGGATCTGATTAAATCTGACGCATACTGGGTGATTTGGCCATAGGCACCAATCTATGGATATACTGTAACACAATTGTCTTTGAGCATGCGCGTATGTGCATATGTACGGAGTTAAGTTTTAGAAACAATAGGAGCACATATTTGCTCCTCTTGTCTGCTAACCAATGCAGCTACATTGGTCAGCTTGGATTGACGTTTTTCCCCCTTACTATTTATTTAAAACTCTTGTGCATCATGTCCACTGTGGTTAACTGCTGTGATTTGTTGGCATTTCAGCCAGAGTGCATATGCCTAAAAATGTGTGGTACGGTTAATGGAGTCCTCAATACAGGATGTGATCTAGTTATTATAGCCACCTAGTGGTGGAAAATGGTGCAAAAGAAACCCAGGTGAACCAGAGCTGAGCATTAAAGATGGTAGTGGCTGATCGCATCTTAGTGGCCAATGTAATGGACACGATAATTTTGTGAACAAATGACACGAAAATGTGACCATATTTTGGGGTCTCCTTTGACTAAAACACATTCAATGCATTGAAAACATGTTTTGTTTGCTTAAACTAATCACAACATAACAGCATTAAGAGTGTATGTCTATATCCTGTTCCACTCATTATCCTATCCTTGCCCCCCTACCCATTCTCAAAATATACCCCAGTTATCCAATTCGGGTTTGTCACTCTCTTCGTGGCATCATTTCCACTTGCGCCATTGCTCGCACTGCTCAACAACATCATCGAAGTGCGGGTCGACACGTGGAAGCTCGTAACAAAGATGAGGAGGCCTGTGGTTTCGCAAGCAAGAGGAATTGAAGCCTGGGCCGACATTCTGAGTATCGTTGCCACCCTCTCTGTAATCACCAATGTAAGTCGCCAGATTGTCCGCTCGCTTTCTCGCTCAATATCCCATCTTATGAGTGACATAACATGTCATGTTAGCCGTGTGGGTTCTTTTTACCATACTTCACCATTCTGGTCATGGCAGGTTTGAGAAGAGGTGTAGTGGGGGACCAGGAGCGGTTCGGGTATCACTCGTCACTGATGTTAGTCGTAGCTGGAAGTCAATTGCATGTGTGCTGAATTCAAAGTGCAGTGCACGAATCACTGCACCACCGCTCCTATCCACTCTCTCTCAAAATCGCAAAAGGTAAAGCCTTGCAATTGCTTGCTCATGTCACTGCTGGCAGAAGGGCCTCAACTAAAGGTAGCTCTAGAGAACCCCTCTACACGGTATTTGGCCTACTCTTCCATGATGACCAGACATGTTGTAAGATGTGGAATTACCTGCGCTAAAACAGTGATGAACCCATTTATATTGCTAATTGGACAGAGGTGGGGGAGATTTAAGAAAATGATCCATTGCTTCAACTGTTGTGTCAGGAGACTGAACTGACGACTGCCAGATTGCAAGTCCTTATATGGTAACCATTTCACTCTGGCAGCAACCCCCCAAATTGTATTTGTGAAAATTAATGTAATTGCCAAGGTAAGATGTTCAGAAGCCTTGGTCAAATCATTGCATGCTAAGTGACCGCTATCGCTGTGCCTCCGTATGCTAATTCCACAGTCATGCATCTTGGCGTTCACAACGGACATCATCCCACGCCTGGTGTATTATTATGGATACTCAGCAGAGTATGGCACAGGTTCGCCTACAATGCATGGGTACACGGAGGACAGCTTTTCAATTTTCAAGATCAGCGACTTCAAGGAGCAAAATCATCCCAACATCCTGCCAGCCTGGTTTGATCCGGCATTCCACACAACCTGCAGGTTTGTGCCATTCAGTGTCATGCCCAGCTATCGGGGGTGCCGTCCCTGCGAATGTGATGCACTGATCTCTGGGTGTGTTGTCCAGGTAGATGCGACATCCTTCTGGGTGTGGCGTCCTTCTGGCTCTGCCCCTTCCTGATTAGTCTCGTTCTCTTCCTCTTTTCACTCCGTGACTTTCCTTTAACGACCCACACTTCCCCTAGGCCCCACCTCTGTTTAGGCCCTGCCCCTTACCCTGGACACAGGGTTTGGCTTAGTTGGGTAGTAAGGGGTTGTGGTAGGGTTGGGGGAAGAGTGTGCGTGGTGGCCAGGGACAGTAAAGGGGGTGGGGGGGGGGGGAATTGGAGGGGGGGAGCAGTGGGTACGGGTGGGATGGATTCACAACCAAAGTCCCACTTAGAGAAATATAATAATAGATTGATATAAATTATAGCTCATTGTTACCCTGCTAAAGAGTAATGTTATTTATTTATCTATCGATCCACGACTGCTTAATTGAGTCTCAAGATCCCTTTTCAGGAAGACCGTGCATTGGGATTCCAGTTTAAGGTGGTTTTATGCATGTGGGATGCAATAAGAGGTCCTGGAGAACCCATGGTAATGAAATGAAGCTTAAAGGTCCACACAGACATGAAACCACTTGCTCTACAGCCATCTTCTGGTCTCCTCACAGCACAGTTAGTTAGGAAATTGATGCGATCTACCAACCCTTTTCTGTAACGTTTTTGAATTGCTGGCATACACAACTATAATCAATATAACCATATTGATCGATATTTAATATAACCTTACTTGACTATGACCAAATCACCACGAATACAGCTAATCTTAGATTCCGGAAGTCAAGCAGGCTTGAGCCTTGTTCGTGCTTAGATTGATGAACACCATGCACAATGCAGGTGCAGTAGGCGACTTTGGAGCTAGGTTGTCAGCAGTGGGTAGTTCAGAAAAAATAATAGTTGTACTATATTGTTCTCCCATTATCTGTACTCCCTACCTTCACCAACCTGGTACGGACCAGCGTGAACCATGGTCAATGGAGCCCCCACAAGCTGCACGTTGTGGGAAGGCCCTCTTTCAGAAGCGGATTTTTTAAAGGGCTGTGAACGCATATACCGTTTGTACACAACCACTTGTTCAATTTAGCGCCAACTCTACTTTCGAGGCACTTTGCTCAATATAGTCCATGCGTGCTTGTGGTTGTATGTGTGTAGGTATCCAGGTTATCGCTACCCGCCGGATCATCCCCAAGCCTACTCCGTCACCAAGCAGTACTGGCAAGTACTGACGGCAAAGCTGGCCTTCGTCATTGCCATGCAGGTACACATCAACATGCACACACACACATTCATAAACCCATTGAAAGATAAAGGTACAGCCCTCCAATTACTTGCTCATGTCACTGATGGCAAAAGGGCTCCTGCTATAGGGAGCTCAAGAGAGACCCTTAAGATGTATTTTTACTGCTCTTCCACACTGGTCAGACGTCTTGGGAAGAGCTGGGAGTTCCCGCACTGAACAGCACCAAACTCAGCCGACCAATTGACTGGATGTATTCCATTTACACTGGTAGGTGGATAGAGGCAGTGGAATGTAAAAAAAAACTTTCACCATTGTTTACACTGCCACGATCAAAGATCAATTCACACCCGCGACCTCTGGATTGCAAGTCTAGTGTGCAAAGCCTTACACTACTGCACCATCGTATAGACTCATCTGTGAGCAGTTGTTAAGGTCAGCAGAGCAAACCGTGATCATTGTCAATGGGTCATTACAGATAATGCCAGTAATGCTATTACACCTCACAATTGCACAGTATTTCTGAGATCACAAATAATAGTGGTAATACAATACGCTCTGTCATCATGCAGCAGACGATCCATGTTGTTTATGACATTTGTCACACGTAAGCATGTGTGCGTGTGGGAAGGGGAGCGGCTGCGTAGTTGTTCGTGAACTGCGCTACCAATCCTGTGTGACCGGAGTACTATTTCTGGCCACAGCCAACAACAGTGGAAAATATTAGAACCAGTGTTGAGCTTTCCTTAAGTTGATTCTGTCTTAAAATGAGTACTTGATGAAGTGTGTGAAAATCATCACTGGCGAGATAAAGGTGCACACCACCCCCGCAAGCACTGTGCCACCCTTCATAGATGCACTTGTCTCAGTCTGTGAAAGGCTACACAGGGAATCTTTGTAGTGGTGACATGGCCGAGTGTAAGTGTTTGCTGATTGTTGCGGTAATTTGCGGCTGCCCAGGTGAATACTGTGGGTGCATTAACTGCACATCATAAATGTTGCCTGCTGCATAGTGAACGTAAAAAACCCATTAAGTAATTCAAAAAGTGCCTCGGTATAATTTGCCAAATGTTCAAAAATTACTCAAATGACTTAATTTAATTGGGAAAAACGACGTAACAATATAATATCCCTAGGCTTCAGGTCCCCGGAATAGTTGACCTGAGATGTAAAGCACTTTAAGATGCTGCCATATTATATTTAGTAAGCACCCTTTACATGCAAATCCTGAAACTGAAAATCCTTTACCTGTGTGTGGACGTGTGCAGCACGTGGTGTTACTCACGAAGGCCTGCATTGCATACATCATCCCGGACATGCCATCCCATGTGCGCGCCTGCATGCGCCGCGAGCGCTTCGTCGTACAGACGATTCTGCAGCAGGCAGAGCTGGGCTGTCTCCGTAACACCCTCCTCACCGATGCCCCCAGCTCACCGCCATCGCCTCAATTCCACGTTGAGGATGAGCAGGCAGAGATGGGCCTGCTTCGCTGCTCGCTGCATAAGGAGTCTCCTGGCGTATTGCACCCACCCCAGCGGTGCCACATGGAGAATGAGCAGGCAGAGAAGACTGGTGACGACTCACTGCTGAAGGGATCCGAGGAGGAATCAAGCAACGAGGATTCGTCAACTGTCTTCTACAGCGTATAAATCTACTCTGACTTTTAAAGGAGGCTGCTATCCTAACTCTGTTTGCACGTGGACAAGGACATTGCAGTCGAGGACTATCTGTATATATATTAATAAATACTTTATGATTTAACATGTCTCAATCATCTCATGTCTTTTCATACGAATCACGATGTGAATGAGGAAAACTAGAAATTATTGTTATTTTGTATATATTTTAAATTTTGGTTTAACATGTAGGCTTTCGCGCCCAATATCATCCATAGAGGTGTTTTTTGGATTAGATCGCATACATATATAAACGTGTCGTTAAAACCCGCCACCACTCGACACAGCCAACTAGTAGGGTTGTCACGGAAACAGAACAAGCCAATTCGTCACTGGTACTTTGGAGAGCCAAGCCACAACATTTACAATCGGAGTACGACGTTTTGCCAGTAATTACAACTAGCTTCATCAGGCGACAGCCAGATTTGTGGCACTCTCGCGCAAAGTGGGGGGGGGGGGAGATTACCGAGTCAACGTACATTATGCATGTGCATTATGAGAGCCCTTTGATCTTGTCCTTCCTGTCTATTGTGTATTAAAATAGCCGTACCAATGGTAATACCTATTGAAGTATGCTGCCCTTTATAGGCATGCATTTAAATAATGTATTATTTGTTGGCACCCATGTTCAGCAGTAGCAGAACACACGTGCCAACAAGGACACTCAGTTGATTTTAATGTTGAAATTCTGTGCAAAACTAGCTACTACTGCCCAAGAATAATTCGAGAATCTATCGAAATTGGAAGAAAAATTTACAGTTCGGATAGCTACCGCCTTTCTGCTGTGTGGAAGCGACTCATCAAATAGTACATTAGATGAAACTCCGAGTACCCACTCAGGAGGTATAGTGGTAAAGCAGTGGAGGAAAAAAAAGCAATTTTTTTAATTTGCCCTTGTTGAATGATAGAGCCGATACACACAGCAAGCGAGATTAAGAAAGCGCATCGGAAGAAATACCGGAGGAGAGAGAGAAGACAATTGCTTGCTGGAGAAGGAAAGGCATTCCTACCGAGGGAGACAAGTTGACAAAGATTTTGATAATGGGAACCGGTGGCGTGGCTCGATCTTCCCTATGTACGCAACATGCTACCGAAAGAAAACAGAAAATCCTATTCAAAGGCTAAAATAAGCTCCATTTTTTGTATAAGAGCCCGATAAACAATAACCCCATCCATAGACTGAGGAAGAGAGGGAAGAGCCTGAACAAAGGGGAGGAGATTACGACGGAGATGGGTTGGAGGTGGAGAGAAGGGGAGAGGGGAGGCCGTAAAGGCAGCTGCACATTCAAGGAAAGCGGTGTAGAAAGAGTTGAACGGGGACATGGAGACAGTAGAGACAAGGGTGGAGAAAGAGGAAGGGAGGATCTTTCAGTGCTCGCTACAGGAAACCCACAAAACTGAATTTCCTAAACTCGTGTCGCCTCCGTGACAGCAGCACCACCAACGCCACAGACTCACGCTCCCCAAATCGACAATACCATCTCCATTGCCGACCAGCCACGAGATGGCTGCTCTCAACACCTCGGTCGTGGTGTAAGCAGCAAAAGACTTCCGGCTGGTGAGCAACCGGCCATTGCGAGGGTTGGAAAGAAACTGAAGCACGGGGCGACTCTCACAACCTTCGGGTATTTCCAAACTGGATGACGTCTTGGGATGAAGCTAGAAGTAAGCCAAATCTGCACTCAATAAATGGGACAAAGATTCCAGAGAAGCCTCCAGAAATGTCACAGGAGGCTCGGGTGTGAGAAACCAGACTCCATGTGGGGTCCTCCAGACCTTTGCCCTCCAGTTCATCAACATTTGTAAAAGCAGGACGTCTCAAAGGTACGTAGCATGGGTGAGGTAAGAGGTTGAGAACCACGTTCCGAGATTAGGCGCTTTGACAGGTTGGGGTCCGAGTTAACGTTTAATGGAGCTCACCCTACGACATTATGGATAGAAGGGTAGTGTGCCGGCACAATCCGGACACCCTGCTACACCGAAACACTCTGCTGCATAAAACTCCCTGGTACAGCTAAACACTGGCACGATTGCGCTCAAATACACACAAACTCTCGCTCGGCCAGTTGGTACACAGGTTGTCAGTTGTGGGGGACGCGGGCTCCCGGCTCCCCCCCCCCGGGGGAGGGCTGATCTCGGGAGGGCTGCGGGCTCCGGACTCCTCGCTCGAGTGAGAGCAGCCGCTACTCGACTCCTCGCTCGCGGTGAGAGGGCTACCGCTCTCCGGCTCCTCTCCTCGCGCCGCAGCCCCTCGGGTCCGCGGGTCCTGTTTGTGGGGCATAGCTCGGGGCTGGCACGTGGCTGCCTGGAATCAATCCGTCGCTTCTCAGCCACTCAAACGCGATGTCTCCGCTCACACAACCCCGCGCACCACTCACACGAACTGAACGGGGGGTCAGGGGTCAGAGGGCAATGACGTCCTTCGCACATGCGTTGCCGCCGATGCAGGGCAATGGAGATTGTTTAAAGGACTGCGGGGCGGGGATTTGGAGTCAGTTTTAGAGCGACACACCAATCGCACGCGCGGGACGGGGGGGTCGGGGGTTAGAGGGCAGGGACGTCACTCATACACGCATAGCCGATTGGGGGGCTGTATTGGAGATTATTTAAAGGGCTGTGGGGGCGGATATTCGGGATTGGTGTTAGCCCGCAGTCACGAAAGCTTTAAATCGAAATTTATGTTAAGTGTAATGTGTTGGTGTTAATAAATAGTGTTGCCTCCCAAGAAGTTGTGTGCGCCTATCTCAGCCCATTACATATAAGTGTAGACATGATTATGTAATTCTTGTGTTCATACAAGTGTAGTGACACAGCGCTGACTGCTGTCCAGCAGCGGCAACTGCAGTGGAAAGTTTGCACACACGCCGTTGCGCATATATACGGGTATGCCGGCCGGGCAGAGGAATTGGGGAAAGGGTCATGGAAGACCTCATAGGGAAGCCTCTGGAACCCTCTGGTCGGTTCGAGAAGGGAGGCGTGGATAGGGCAGAGCCAAGCCGCGCCGAGTAGAATATAGAATATAATATAAGCAGCGGAGAGCGAGAGCTCCGGGCTGCCGGTTCTGGGAGTGGACTCGTCTCGTCGTCGCTGTCGTTGCCACCGCATTCGCCCAATCATTGCGTGGCCAGACAGTAGCTGGCCTTCTCGGTCGACGCCGTCGGTGCAACACGGACAGGGTCGTGTCTAGGCCGGGCTCTATGGCAACGTGGTCGAGTGAGGCCGGAGTTGGTGTGAACAAGATAATAAAGAGACGATGTCTCCTGCAACTACCTCGTCTTCGACAGTGTGTGCGACACACACCACACGTCGGAAGGAGAACACTTCACAAGTATGAATGCTGCCTGTGTCAGTCGAGTCACATTTGCTCTAATTTATTTTGGTGACCTAAGACAGGAGAAGCAAAATGCACTTCTTCAGGAAGTGATATTTTTTTCATAATGCAGAGGCTGTGCCTGATACACATCTTTCATGTGTTGTTTGGCAACCCTGGTGCCCAGTAAACGCCATATGGCCAGATCTTTGCATTGAATTCCAAGTATTAATTCCTCCATACTTGTGCACAGTTGAGTTTTTATTCCATTCCCTTCATGAACCATGTCTTTGAACTTTACATCATAGTAAGATAGTACATGCCGATGAATAATTAATAGATGCTTGAAAACATCTATCCCCAACCATCTGCCTGTGTTTGGCCTAAAACCCAATCACCCAGAATGCCCAAATTCACCTTACATACTCTAGGAATGTAAGCAGGTTAATGCTTGGATATCCATCACAATCATCACCCCCAAATGTGAAGACATGTCACGAGACTCGCTGACTTTTCTTAAAATACTTGAGAAATACAAATCATAGCTGAATATTTTCAATTCCATGTGTATAAGCCTTTGTCTCAGATTTATTGTAAAATAAATATACATGTACAATATAAACATTCAAATATCAGAAAATATTTAATGTATGTTGAATTTCTTTCACACTGTACATAACCAATCATGCTAAACAAGACATGATAAAAACAATCCAAGTCATGGGTTGCATACAATATGCAACTTTGGTTTATTGATTACAAGTTACATAAAAGGTTCTGAAATTTTACAATACAGGTATAGTGCAATCTAAATAAGCAAATGTACTTTTACAGTGATTTCCCAAATGTTTATAACTACACAAATACTAGCATGTATGTTCCCAATAAAGTAGTCACCTTCCAAAATGGCTAAAACCAAAATAAGTTTAGTTGTGCTCACAATATTTTTCACATATCCGTTCTCTTTCAAGTGACATTTGAGTCTGCATGGATTTGCTGTGCAAAATACTGCTGCAACCATTCACTAACTCCAACCCTGAACGAACTTCATCACATTTTTCCAATACTTTGTTGTGGCACTGCCATTAACAGGGCAATTACTGTGCCCCATGGGCCCCACAAGTTCACAAGTAATTGCGATTCACACCACAGCACCTGAAGTACCATTGATGTTTAACAACCATGAATTAGCAGGACCAAGCGAACGTATCCTTCTGAGTACAAACCTCGACCACCGCCTTAAAATGCAGCCATCCTTGTTCTCCTTGATGGTGTCAACCAGCTCTTTCAGACGCGACAGGTGGTACACGGCCCTGAGAAGAGACACGATTGAGAGAAAATTACTTGGTTGACTTATTATCATGGTGGAAGCCAGAAAAATCTCACCAAGTCTCAGGCGGGTTTGGCAGTGATATTTTGCAAATTTCATCAGCGAGTGGTATGTGAGAGGAAATCGGAGAACCCGGTGAAAACAGAGGGAGTAAAATGCAAAACTCCGGATATAGATTCAAGATTCCATTGCTGTATTACTAACTCCTGGTTACCTAGCAGCCAAAATCTATGATATATGCTATTACCAAATAGTCTCCCATCCAAGAAATAACCAGGCTTACCTGCTTAGCTTATAACATTCATAATCTGACATCATACTTAGAGGCGGTGCAGCCTCTATGCTGTGCGTGAGTGTGAATATAAAGATAAATTCACAATGGCGTGGAGGGGTTTTCCCAGGGACGATCAGCCCCTAGGAAGACGTCCGTGTTGAAGCTGCCCGGGGAGGGGGCCTCCAAGCCGGGGGATTCCAACTCCATGCGCGCCCTGCTCAGCAGCTCCTCCAATGAGGCTGTGCATCAAGAATCACGCATCGCACGTCACAACCACAAGGGTGGCCGCTCAGTCGTCTCTGTGAGAAAAGACTGAATATGTACCTGAAAACATATGAAATGTCATCTGCTATATACAGACTATATATATACACACACACACCTAGGGATCTAAGGTCCTCTGACACGGGCTCCTCGTTGGCTACATTCGTAAGGCCGGAGATGTCCAAATCTTTGAGCCACTCTGGGTACTTTGGTCTGCTTTGCGGGCTCTGAGCGGCACCTGCTCTCTTTGTGCTGGTATCCGTCTCATGGCTGCTGGTCTGGGAGTCCACATCGCAGTCACGCAGCCAGGCCGGGTACCTGAGCTCAGGAATGCTCGTGATCCCCGACACATCCAGCTCATCCTTTTGGCTTGTCAACCACCTGGGATAGGTACTTGTCGCACAGCCGCCGTTCGGCAAGTGCTCACGCCTAGTTGCTTCACTGCTCCGTAAGTACAACAAAACATTCTTCTGGTTAGAAAAGAAATAATTTTTGGGCTTTGCCAACTCATTTAATGGCATCAGGGCCTTGTTGCTTCTCGCTGTTGAGCTCAACCGTTCAGTTGGCTTACTGCCCCTCACCAATGATGCGCCGAGGCTGTGCGCGGTGACCCCGAGAGATGACCGCTTGCCTCTGTGCGACACTGCGAGGTCTCGGTGGGCGCCAGGCGAGCGGAACAAGGACTTGGAGGAACCGTCAACTGGCGCCTCTAGGAGCTGGTCCGTGGTTAGACTGACCGTCGGGCTATAAGCCATGACCGCTGCAGCGCAGCAGTGAGGCTGCACGTGCCCGAGATGATGTCCTCCACAGGCAGCATGCCACCTGCAATGTAAGACCCACAGACATTTTACTGGTACACAATGAATTTGCTCTCCCCTAGATTCCTTGACCCCTGAACGGCAATCCTGCAATGTTGCCTTACTTTGCACCATCAGTAACTAATGATGTTATCCATTTGTGGAGTTTGTGAGAATATGGGATAAATCAGTGCATGAGCTGTTATTGTTTAAACTTCAGATGTGTCCAGTCTAGGATCTGCAAATTTTGACACAAAGGTTGGAGGATCACTTAGATTTCACAAACTTTACAAACGCGATAATCAGTGAAGTTGCTGGAAGATGACAGGAGAAAGAAATGCATGCACCGACCTATCTGTTCAGACCTATGCTATCCTCTCATATGCGTGTGCTTACTGTGGATAGTTTTCTCTGACATAAAATCAACTCATTAATGGAATTTGCCAAGCATCCCAGTGTGGGACTCTCACGAAAATGTATCTTTAGACCTTATTAAGGGTTTTTTTCTAGGGGAATTACATTACATTCATGATAGCATAGCATAATTGACAAGCACCCAGTACAAGCAAATAAATGGGGTTCTCCTCTCCAATTATCCCCCCTCCAGTCAACTAGCTTCGATACCTTATGAGACCTCCTTTGCCAGTAACAAGATATAGTAATAGGTTTTTACCCTTTTATCTCGCACAAAAACTGACACCTTTATACAAGGGATCATGTTTGCGATAACCACAACGCAAGTAGTCAAAATGCAAACAAGAATACGCTAAGAATAAGAAGACGCCTTTTTGCGTCTTCTGGTCCAACACCAGTGGAGACTGGGATCTCAGAAAAGCCATCTCGGGTGTGGACCAATCAAATTCAAGGGCAGTGCATATTATCAGAGTTGTCTTTTTTGTTTGCATTTTGACTACTTGTGTTGTGGTTATTGCAAACATGATCCCTTGTATAAAGGTGTCAGTTTTTGTGCCAGATAAAAGGGTAAAAACCTATTACTATAGCTTCAATACCATTGCACCGCGTGCACACTCGATAGCCACTCGAGTGCAAGCACCACGGAGCGATTCCTCGCGTGGCGAGAGGCGCAACCCACCCTCATCCACACTGTGCATCCTCCTCTCCTCCGCGCGTCTCCGCTCCGCCATGCTGCGCGGCGCTGTGCTCTGCACGTATCCTGGGTGGCGGTGACGCACAGATTCCGCTCTGCTCAAAGTCCTCGATGTAGGCGTCCAGCGCACCGCTCGCCTACGAGCAGCACTGCTCTCCGCACACCACAGGGCTGCGCTAGCCCCCGCTTCCGGTCCGGAGCAGCGTGCTGCCCAGGCTGCCGCGAGAGCTTGTGTCCGTCACCGTGCTGTCGCCCGAAGGGCTGTTTGTCTCACCACCGTTGCAGTACATTTTGTACGATTTGGGATGCCTGGACCGGATGGGGCCAGGGAGAGGAATGGCTGTGGCTACAAGGTCACCACTGGTCCTGGTATGGGGGGCACCATGAGGAGCTGCTGTGTGCGGAAAGTGGGTCCGCTGTCGCAACGCGATCGCATGGGCCAGTGTCGACCACTTCGCGTTAGGTCTCTTAAGCTACTGTGGCTGTTGTCCTTTTTTCAACAAAAATTCCAGCCTTTCCCATGGTTTCCTTCATCACACCTGCAAGCTCTATGTACAATTGAAGTGTCATAAATGCACTACCTGCCTACTACTACATTATGAATGATATACATTTAAGAATTAGCTGGAGACAACTCCATGTTTAAATCACACTGTATTCAAAAGAGAAGGCTTAACATTTAACATTGGTTAACGTTTGGCATGCACACCTGCATATAAAAAAATTACCGTACTACTAATACAATGAATGCTAAATATTAAGTGGTATTACAGTAGTATGACTACTTATATTTATATATTATCGCACCTCCGAAGAGCACGGTTGGCTTTGTACGATGCGAAAGAGGTTCAACACACATACAGAATACAATACTTTCCGAGCACATTATGCGTACCGAACCTCCAAGTTCCTTACCCTACCCTGAATAAGAATGTGTGCGGAGTACAGCTCCTTTTTAAATCCATTGCTGGCTGACAGCTGTCCCATGCTATGCAGCTCCCAGGGGGAGGGGTTATTTACCATACTTCACCACGCTGGTCAGTGTGAGTTTGGTGATGGCAGGGGGCTATAGAAGTGCATTACAACCATGTACTGAATATTGCTGCACTGATGGCAGGGGGCTATAGAAGTGCATTACAACCACGTACTGAACATAGCTGCATTGGTGGCAGGGGGCTATAGAAGTTCATTACAACCACGTACTGAATATTGCTGCATGGATGGCAGGGGGCTATAGAAGTACATTACAACCACGTACTGAATATTGCTGCACTGGTGGCAGGGGGCTATAGAAGTTCATTACAACCACGTACTGAATATTGCTGAACTGGTGGCAGGGGGCTATAGAAGTGCATTACAACCACGTACTGAATATTGCTGCACTGATGGCAGGGGGCTATAGAAGTACATTACAACCACGTACTGAAAACTGCTGCACTTGTGGCAGGGGGCTATAGAAGTACATTACAACCACGTACTGAATATTGCTGCACTGATGGCAGGGGGCTATAGAAGTGCATTACAACCACGTACTGAATATTGCTGCACTGGTGGCAGGGGGCTATAGAAGTACATTACAACCACGTACTGAATATTGCTGCACTGGTGGCAGGGGGCTATAGAAGTGCATTACAACCACGTACTGAATATTGCTGCACTGATGCTCGCCACGTGAGAGCCACACAGCAGGACAATGCTATACTGTACAATATTGAAATGATTCTCCTACAAATACTAAACATTATTGTCTTAACAATCAATACTACTTTTAACATGAACAATAACTAATAAATGCACGCGTAGTAATCGCCGTGCTAACCCTTAGCGTGCAATGTGAGCAGAACTTGTGTTGTAAGTCGTACCCAGTCCATTACCGTGCCACACACTCCCATTAACAAACCAACGACATTTACTGAATGTCCTCCTCCTTTACACGGCACAACCAGACAACACTTTGCACACCGAAGTGTCCAAGCCGCGTGCTGAGTGAAGCAAACCCCATTCAATTCTAGATTTAAAGCTTTCGTGACTGCTAGGATCCATACTCTTTGGTTCTATTGGGTAAAGTCACGTAGGTGAAAATTGTTATTTTATTTTCACCTACGTGACTTTACCCAATAGAACCAAAGAGTATAAACCCCATTCACTCTGCGCTCAGCGTTCAACAAAGTTGAACCTGGCTCGCCCTCACGCCTGCCCATCTCTCTCCGTCTCTCACCGGAGATTATTCCATTGATCGTCTTCGCCTTGCCGTCCAGAGATCCGTGTGGATTATCCGTGAGGGTAGTTAAAGGTCGCGGTTATTCGGAGAAGTTTTTTTTATTAATTTTCCCGCCACAACCGCTGCGTCGCCAACGGCCGCTGAAGGCGATGTCCGAGACGCGCGGCCTGCGCATGCGCACTGAGGGTTGAGAGAAACCTGCGGGGAGGGGCAGCGGGGGGCGGGGAAGCCGCCGCCGTTGGCCACACCCACATTCTGGCCACGCCTATATTGAACCGACGTCACGGTGACATCATTCTGGGTCGGACTTTATCGTGGGCTGGCTGTGCACGCGAGGAGCTCCTGACTTCTGACTCTGAATTCGAGAAAAAATCAAAGATTCACGATGTCTACCTTCGTCGAGATAGGTAAAGTTTAACGTTAGTGTTAGAGATGTGTGTTTGTGTTAAATGTTGAGCCTGTGGACAAAACTGCTGGGGATGTGCCAGATGTCTCCATCTAACGTTAAGGAGGTTGGAGCCTGGATAGTGCATACCAGGTGTTACAGGCTACATGATGGGAAGCAGAAGGCATTCTAGTAAAATAGGTTTTTGTTTGTACGTTAATGCTCCTCCTTTTCCTTTACCAACCCATACTCACCGGCATGGTGAAGTATGTGCAAATAACCAACACGATTCGTGCGATCGTCAAGAGGCTCTCCAGCAGGGGATTGGCAGAAGGCCGTACAGGAGCAGTTTTGTGAAAAATCATTGATTCTTTCATAATGTACATCTATGATTTATTATTATTGTTCATGTGGGTAACCTCGGCGAGGGGGGAAGCAAGGTCGGGAAGAGCGGGGGATGGGGCCGCTTTTGACCACGCCCATATTTAGGTGACGTCACGCCCTTTTGCTGTGACGTCACTATAGCAGGGAGTTATCCTTGGCTGGCTGTGCATGAGGAGCTCCCGAGTTATAACTCACAAGATCTGAGATTAGACCAAAGATTCATGATGTCCACATTTGTTGAGATAGGTAAAGTGTAATGTTCGTGCTATGACGGGGCTTTGGGCCAGTTTTAAATATTGAGATCTCGTCAGTGTTTTAATCGGACGCTCAGCAGGGTTTGAGCCAGGATAGTGCATAACAGGTCTAAAAGTGTGGTGTCGGGCTACATGGTGGGCAGCAAAGGGCAGTCCATCAAAATTGGTTGTACTATACATACTATACGTCTTCACCAACCCACATTAACCAGAGTGGTGAAATGTGGATTTGAAGCTTTCGTGACTGCAAGGATCCATACTCTTTGGTCCCTTCACCTGATGAAGGCCACTTGTTTTGTGGCCGAAACGTCGTGATTGTTGTCCATTTTATTTATTTATTTTTCCCTACGTGACTTTACCGAATAGAACCAAAGAGTACATATGTTATCTCCCGCGCAATATGGTATCTCCCTCGCAAGATGTTATCTCCCGCACAAGATGTTATCTCCCTGACAAGATATTATCTCCCTCACAAGATGTTATCTCCCTGACACGATGTTATCTCCATGACAAGATATTATCTCCCTCGCAAGATGTTATCTCCCTCGCCTCGTATGCAGGAAGTCCGTGAGTTCGATCCAAATTGTGACGCCTGTAATATTTGGAGTTTGCGTGTCTCTCTGTCTTCTCGTGGCCGCGTGGATTATTCCCTGGGTCCTCCGGTTGTTCCTTTAACATTTAGAATCAACGTGCTTTCAGAGTTATTTGGCTGCTATAAATTTCCACGTGATGCGAATTATTTTCCACCTCGCTACCAAGCCGCGCCAGGGCAGTGCCGAGCCAGCCCCGTGTGGCTCTCAAGGCACCAAGTTATGTTTCCACTGCGGAACCCGAGCCGTGCCACGGACGTCACGTGTGACGAGCGCGTCGAGACGCATGTGGGTGGTGTAGTGCAGTAATTTTCTTTTTTTTTTTACTCGGGGGTACGCGGACCCCTGGGGGCTATGTGGCAATGCCCCAGGGTGTACGTGAGATAATGTATATATGAATCGGACAATGTATAACTACGATACAATTTGTATCCACGTGGTAACCTGGAACGATATGAAAGCACTTTCTAAACTCACTGATCGTACACAATGCGGGTTTACAAGAGCAGCCAGGGAACTAATGACGTCTCGCGTGCAGAGCGTTCGTTTAATTTGTTTTTATTCGCTTGCAGTTACTAGCAGCTGGTTAGGATATACCTCTCACAAAGTGGACAATTGGATAAAATATTGACGTTCATTATTCACACGTTGATTTCTCAGAACCACGTTGGGTCAAGGGGGGAGTGGGGGGGGCTACTCGGTTTAAACTAAATTCAACAACGAGGGGGGGCACCGGTAGCCAACAACGGTTGAGAACCACTGGTGTGATGTGCGCTGGTGTCCTTACCGTGCACTCACCGAATGTCACGCACAATGTACGCGTCATTATCCCCGCCCCTGGCCCTGCTTGGCCCCAAGCCATATTCAGACACCGCGTGAGGTTAGCGTATCCCGGTTTTTGGTTCTAGCGCAACATGGAAAACGGCCAGTGGAGAACCAGGCAATAGAAATGTGGGAGGCACTGTTGGCACGTCCATATAAAACTGCACATGTTATCCCGTGGATACAAAATGCAGGTTAAGAGGGAGAATCGAGGCACGGTGATAAAAAAAAAAACGTGATAACCCAGCAGGGTTTGAGCCAGGATAGTGCATAACAGGTCTAAAAGTGTGGTGTCGGGCTACATGGTGGGCAGCAAAGGGCAGTCCATCAAAATTGGTTGTACTATACATACTATATGTCTTCACCAACCCACATTAACCAGAGTGGTGAAATGTGGATTTGAAGCTTTCGTGACTGCAAGGATCCATACTCTTTGGTTCTATTGGGTAAAGTCACGTAGGTAAAAAATAAACCAACAAAAATCACGACGTTTTGGCCACAACACAAGTGGCCTTCTTCAGGTGAAGGAACAGAACTGTCGGGACGACAGCACTTCAATTGAAATGTGGTCAAGTAACCACCATGATCTGTGTGGTCACGGGGAAGCTCTCGCAGAAGCTGACAAGCTTCCATCTTGGCAGTAATCATGTTGCCTCTTTTTTACTCTCAGCGTCTCTGCAGCGCTTGCCGCGCTCGCACTCCTCGCCCCATTCACCCCCACCCTCCCCCTCTCTGACTTATTTAACTGCCCTAACCCTGGTTTCTCTCCCACTTCAGTAAAACAGTTTCCTTGCTGTGGTTGAGTGCTTGTGTTGCATTCGAAACGTCGTGATTTATTTCTATTTCTATTTTTTTTTTCACCTACGTGACTTTACCGAAAGAACCAAAGAGTATAGCTGACAAGCTGTCAGGGCAAAAATGACTTTGCATATTCCAACTAATATTTTTTGCCCTGGTTTGTGTCTGACCATGCTGGGCACGGCTTTGTTAAAGTGTACGATATTCAATGGGGTAAAAGTCCCCTAATGGTAATACAACTTTATACCACAGGTGTACTCACACTGGAGCAGCGTCGACATTTATGAGAAAGCTTTACACATGAGTACCATGTGCGGTTCTTTACCGACATTCCCATCCCTGCACCTGCCTCCCCTGTCCCTAATGCAATGAACCCTCTACCCCCACATTACCTATGCAGAGCTCGTGGAGAGAATGAATGAGGAGGAGGGAGCGGAGGGGCATGAGGCTCAGCCTTCAACGGTGCCGCAAGACTTTTCGACGTCATCATTTCAATCTACCCTGGCCCAGGTACGATGCGGCACAACGTGGATTTGCACTGCCTATAAATTAGCTTGGCTAATGTCAAAGATGGGAGATTCCTGGTATTTACAGATTTAGTTGTTGTTTGCATTCGCCAACTAATGGGCCCCAAAGTGTAGACATGGCTGCTCCTCATTTATAGATTTGCAGCCTTTGTAGCAGTGCGTTTTGGTGACTATACTGTGCTGATGAGTCCGAATGAGGATTACACCAGTCTACAGTTGCATATCACTGCATAACTGCTGCTGTTAGTCTGTCACATTTGCTCAACTTTATTTTGATGGTGGTTTAAGATAGCATTACCACAATGCACTTTAGAAAATACTGATGTTTTTTGTATAATGCACAGGGGCTAGATGCTTTGTGTACACATTTCTCCAGGTCTCTGGTTTCCTCCCATAGCTAAATGACACAGTGTAACTGGTATTGGCCAAACGTACCAATGCTGAAAAAATACATGCAAATTATTCAATTGGAATTAAACTAAGCAACTTCGTTCTCGACTGCTAAAAAACAGAACTTGGTAGGACCCTCCTTGAAAATAAAAATGTAAACTCATTGAGGTTTTCCTGGGTAAACAAGTACATCATCATAGCAATAAACAACTTGCATATAAATAGCAGATTAACTTATGTCCTGATACATGTATCATGAGCTTATGAATAAATATACATTTCATGCATAAGCTATTACATCTCTCATATTCGTGTGTGTGCTTGCCTTTGCGTGTAGGACACTATCTACTTTTGCGATGGAGTCCGTCGGATCGATTTCATCCTCGCGTTCGATGATGAGGTCCATTCTCAGGACGCCATCAACAATCAGGTGAGAACGAGGAACCTACAAATAATGCTCCAACTTCCTGCACCCAGCATTATCACCCCTCCCCACGTGCAACACCACACGCCTCTAAACCTAGGTTTGACGCAGTGGTGCCAGCTCAGCTCTCTGACTGCTGAGTCACCCTGCCACCTCCATACGAGTCTTTAAATCCACAGTATACATCCTTTATCAAACTGTATCGTCAACTGCAGACCATGCTAGTCAATGAACGCTAGACTCCCATCACTCAACTCGCACATCCATACCCTGAACCATACGCCTCACTGCTTTGGCGAACAACAATCAATTATCGTTACGTATCACACTCCATCCACAACTCCTCAATAAATACACCACTTTCATATTGCACACACCGACACCCAGACATAACTTACAGGATATATGTAATATCCACATTCTAACTGCCAAATGGAAAACTATTATAACAGTGCTGAAGTACCCAGTATGCATTCTCTGCAATATTGATGTTTTTGTTTATTTTGTTGCTATTGTACCCACGCACAATGGATCTATCTCCCTTGTAAAATAGCAAAGCAACTAGCTAAGTGAGACCATCCCTGTAACAAATAAGGTCAACTCAAAGAGTTGATTGACAAAGAGCTGTGCAAATTTTTATTTTATTAAGGTCTGCTGAAGTGACACCGACTGAAGCAGTTCAGTGATGCTACTTTGCAGAGCCGTTCTCTGATTGATTCCCATGTGAGGCTCTACTCACTGTAAGAGTTCAAGAAGTTTCCTCACCTCTTGACTTGACTCCCACAGTGACACAACTGAGAACAATGTATAACACAGATGGTCAATTTTGTTTGACAGAAGAAGAGGACCGAATATCAGGCAAGCCTGATGAAGATGGGGCTAGATCTCGAGATTGAACCCAAGGAGGTAAGTTTCCTGCGTGTCTCTCTGCTATAGATGACAGACACTGTATACAAATAAAAAGGTGTTAGACTGTGATTGCTTCATAATTTCACTGCTGGCATACATTCCTTGAGTAGGAGCGCTAAAGATCCCCGCTGGAGGGTATATGGCCTACTCTTCTCTGCTTGTCAGACGTCTTGAAAGAGATAGCGAATACCCATACTTTACCCCACCATGCACAATCTTAAGATGGATTAATTGTGGCTTACCCATTTATACTGGAGGGTATAACAGTCTCCACCTTAATGTGGCATGCCAGCTATTTATACTGTAGTAATAAGTGTTCGATAACTGCACGTACGTTATGCAATTTGCTTTTGGGTTGTGCCACACGTTGATCGGCACGAGGTGCTAACAACACGTGACACAAGCACGAAAATCCACGCGGCCGTGGACACTCTTCCAAATGAGACCATCCTGTTCCCTTGAACTCTCACCTGGTCAAACAAAGTCTAATAAATACAACTAAATGCACTCATCTAGAGTCTGATGATGAACTTCGTGCCATCCACTAGGAGTCGGTGAGCGGACGCACCACCTTTGTGAAAGTACACGCGCCATGGAACCCACTCACCACCTATGCCGAGATTCTACACATCCAGGCAAGATTCTGATGGTCATTGTTATGATGATCATGATGATGCCGATGATTGTGATGATGATTGTGGTGATGATTGTGATTATGATGGTGATAATGAATGTGATGACAATAATGTTTGTGAAGATTCATCATGGTTGTGATGATAATTGCGATGATCATGCATGTGATACAGAGTATGATGGTGAGGGTGATGATTGTGATGATTATAATTTATGACGTTCAACGATAATAATCGTAGCACTGATATTACGAGATATCGAGAGACGTAAATATACAAACGGATTAGAAAAACGTACATTTGGAAAAATATGCATATTAGCAACATATTGACTCTTTTTAGAAAAGTGAATGGGCTCGGGAAGGGCACGTTGCTTGAAGGGATGATGTCTGCTGGCCGAAAATGACATTGGAGTGGCAGCAGAAGGAGAGAACGTGCCCAAGATGATGTATATCATAGAGATGGCGAGATAAGATTGGCTCATGTGCGTGTGCTCATGACTGGGGATATTGGTGGGACAACTTGAAGAGTGGGTGGGATATGCAGTGGAGGCTTTTGGCATATTAATTGTTGCATTATAGGACTTGTTGTATTATAGGACTTGTTGTATTATAGGACTTGTATTATAGGATTTGTATTGAATGTTGTATTATAGAACTTGTTGTATTATAGGACTTGTTGTATTATAGGACTTGTTGTATTATAGGACTTGTTGTATTATAGGACTTGTTGTATTATAGGACTTGTTGTATTATAGGACTTGTATTATTATAGGACTTGTTGTATTATAGGACTTGTTGTATTATAGGACTTGTTGTATTATAGGACTTGTATTATTATAGGACTTGTTGTATTGTTGGACTTGTATTATAGGACTTGTTGTATTATAGGACTTGTTGTATTATAGGAATTGTTGTATTATAGGACTTGTATTAGAGGACTTGTTGTATTATAGGACTTGTTGTATTATAGGACTTGTATAGAACGTTGTATTATAGGACTTGTTGTATTATAGGATTTGTTGTATTATAGGACTTGTTGTATTAAAGGACTTGTTGTACTATCGGACTTGTTGTATTATAGGACTTGTATAGATTGCAACAACTTGGGGAGACCTTCATCCATTCGTGGACTGATTTTGGCTGATGATGATTCCATGTGCTCGAGGCAAAGGGTTTAATACATTTAAAATCAAACAGGTGCCACTCAAGGAGAGCGACCTCCCCCAGGTGTCAGGCTCAGACAGTGGGCCTCTTCACTACCTGGGAAATATTCACCACCTGAAGCCGGGAGCCGTGCCCAAACAACCGGACTATTTCACGGCACCCTACCGGCGTTCGCAGCAGGACATCTATCCTATAAAGGATCATGACGTCCTCATCCCACCGGCCGTACGCAGCCAAATCGTACGTTTGTATCAATAATGCTGTATAAAAAATGCCAGAATGGGGTGGTTTTTTTGCAAAAACATGTTAATTTAAAAGGGTTTTGTCGTGTTTTTATCATTTTAATTAAAGTTTTCAGCTCTGTATCGCAACTTGCGATCTCTGAGTGACATGTGGTTAGAAGTGTAAATCATTATGGTTTATTAAGAATGCCTGGATTTATGATTTATGGGTTGTGGTAATATGTGTCCCTGTAGAGAAAGCTACCAAATTTTTGGGATGCTTAACCAGGAGACATGGTGAGCTAGCAGCCCCACCCTTTGTAAGTCCTGCCCACATTATATAACCACGCCCCCTCAATCACTCTCCCCTGCACAACAAAAGAATGAAAGACTACTGTTGATATGGTTCTTGGTGAGCAGGTATCCTGTCGAGCCAATATTGTGGGCATTTGGGGTTTTGATAGTATTGTATTCTGAATAAATTGCCTTTGTGCATGGAAAGCATGCATAAAATGTCTCCTTGAAATCTGGATATTGTACTTGCTGAAATCGGTACATATCTGCTTCAGTTTTTGGGGTGTTCTATGGACCTTTCCGAGTCGGGACTCAATAAGAGTTGTGGGCCCATTATAACTGTGTAGGCTGGTGGTGGTTGGAGAGGGGGAAACATTTCAGAGTGGAGTGAGTCAATAATAGCTTACCCACCCAGCCCTATGTTTCATGCATGTTATGTTTGTCATGTGTGTCATGTGTGCTCACACAGGTCCACTACATGCTGCAAAACCCCATGCCACAAGACAGCACGAACATATTAAATATCAACCAAATGATTGAAAATGGCTGCTATACTGCAGCCTATCCACTGCATGACGTAAGTTGTTGGGGGGGTAGGGGGTGGAGGGCACACTGACACCCTACGGGAGGCCCAGGTACGACACCTGAATTGCACACCTGTATAGGACGCTATAGCATAGTCTAAAGCTTACCACATACTTAACATTAGTGTCCCACAGAGATGTGCCGCATAGGTGTCCAGGTTCCCCAGCTCACTAAACACACCTCTGATTTGCATGGTTGGCTACATACGGTGCAAAAGAAGTTCAATATCCATGCATTGGAAAGGACTCCACGAGCACTCTAGAGAGCCATTCTCAAGGGTATTTGGCCGACTATTTCACGTGGGACAGAAGTCTTTGGAAGAATTAGAAGTACCCACACTTCATCCCACAACACGTGAACAACCAATAGATTAACTGTGGGTGCACCCATTTACACTGCTTGCTGGGAAGAAGCAGCGTGATTAAGAAACGTGGTCATTGTTTTAACTGTCGTTCCCATGAAATCAAATGGGCGACCTCTAACTTTGCAAGTCCAGTGCAGTGTGCAACACCATTACACCACAGCAGCGCCACGGCAGAGTTTTGGGGGGGTGGAGCTGGTAATTTGTGAATGTCCATGCAGTGTTTGTGACTAACAATTGCTTTCCCCATGTCAGAGTGAGTCTGTTCATCCCACCAAAAACCCGAACACGCTGGGCGACCGCAACACGCTGCGACGGGAGTGGGCGAGAGCCGGGCGCTCTTTCAAGGAGCAGCCTCTTGACCTTGTGCGGTAAGTTCATGCCCTATCCACTGCTGGATGAAGACTTCCCCAAGCCTTCGCCATCTCTCCCAGTCTCCTGATGCAACGATCCATGTGGCTCCTGCACACATGCTGATTTCATTACTTAAATCTCTGTGGTGCACATCCTCTCAGACGCATTCCTTCTCTTGACTGCCACATCATTCTTAGTCTCGACCACAGGCCATCGTACCTCTTAGGGACGTGCCCTGTCCAGAAAGGTCCTAAGGCTGGACTTGAATGCTAGCTGGGAGTTGATAGCACAGACGGCTGGGGAAATGGAGTTCCAGAATAGCATTTGCCCATGCCTTCCCTGCTCTTCACATTTCCCTCCAGCCCATGGTCCTTGCTTACATATTCGATAGCTACACCACTGGTGCCATGTGCGGTTGGTGATGTTTGCGCTGTGTGTGCGAGTGATGTTGTCGGCACAGGTCATACTTCGGGGAGCAAGTGGGGCTCTATTTTGCATGGCTCGGCTTCTACACAAAGATGCTGATCTTCGCTGCAATCGTCGGCCTGATCTCCTTTTTCTTTGGAGTATTCAGCAATGACCGTGACATCACTAGGTACTGGCCCGACACATGCATACAGACAAATGCATACAAACACACACACACATACACTCATGTGTCAGATGTAGAACTCACACAGATCTCCTGTATAGCAATACAGACTGAACAATGAGTATCAGCAAGCACCTACTAAGGCTATACACAAGTACATATACACGTAAAGTACATATAGACATACATATACACTTATATACAATCCCATGGGATGCTGCCATGGCGTAATAGTTACATTTCTAGAATTGCAGTTTATAGATTTCCAGTGCGATCGCCTGGCATGGCAGCTGAAATAATGGCTAGGTTTCTTCAGTTATCCCACATATGCTCAGCAGTATAAACGGAGACACCGCAGTTAGATGATTGGCAGTTCAGATGTGATGGGGTAAAATGTGGGTACTCCCACCGTGTCCAAGACGTCTGGCCATCATGGACGAGTAGGCCAAATATCATCTCGAGGGGCAATCTAGAGCATTCTTTAGTGGAGGACCTTCCACCAGCAGTGGCATGAGCAAGCAATTTCAGGGCCACATCTTTAACATTTCACTATTAAAGTACATATGCACATATATACAATCTCATACAGTTTATATACATATACAGTACAAATATAGTACATTCAATATATTGTATATGTATATATGTTCCAAATGTCTCTGTTTCTAAAAGTAAATCCAAAAAATCAAGCCTAGCTACAATATTTCGGACAATCCAGGGAAAATGAAACATTGTTTTGGATTGCTCAGAAAACATGACATCGCCCATTGTGACGTCACTCACGACGACACGTATCACGTGGCATCGGGTTTCGTCACTCTTGTTCACATGAATATATTGTACATTCTTACGAATTGTAAATAATCCGAAAATCAAAAGCAAAAAATATTCAAATCCAAAATGTTTAAATGTGAAACGTATCCTTATAATACGACTTTCACACATAGACTCTTTGGAGCTGCATGACGGACAGCGGGAAGCAAGTGCAGGAAATACATTGCTGTACTCTGTGTCTGGAGTCTTCGCTTCCCATATTCAACCCGTACTGACCAGTGTGGGATGACTAGAATTAAATAGCCCTCATGACCCACGAGGTGTGGGGAGGCCCTCAGCCAGAAGTCGATTGATAAAAGGGCTGTAAACACCCCTGGAAATCAATACATAGAGATGTTACACCACTGATATCAACGAAAATTATAATTAAACATCAGCAAATACCTTCTTTGGTTCTTTCGGTAAAGTCATGTAGAATGAGAATAAAATAATAAATTGATAAAATAAAATAACACAATAATATTCTCACGACGTTTCGGCCACAACACAAGCGGCCTTCATCAGGTGAAGGGACGAGACTGTCTGGTAGGACAGCGCTGGAGTGAAAGAGCCACGTTCAGATCACGGCCTTTAAGCTGTGTGAGAGGAACAAAGCTCCTTGACAAAGGAATTAGCATATAATTTAGCATTGAAATGGCTGAATGATTAGCTTGTGACTGGTCACAGAAATAGCTATGTTAAAAGTTAAAGCATACACATCCGCAGAGGCACCCCTTGATAAAGGAATTAGTATAGAATTTAGCATTGAAATAGCTAAGTTAAAGCATACACATCCGCAGAGGCACCCCTTGACAATGGAATTAGCATAGAATTTAGCATTGAAATAGCTGAGTGATTAGCTTGTAACTGCTCACAGAAATAGCTACGTTAAAGTCAGAGCATACACATTCATCGAGGCACTTAGTACAAATCAAACAGGAGAATTTAGCATTGAAATAACTAGGCGAATTTAGCATTGACATAACTGAGTGATTATCTAGTGACTGATCACAGAAATGACTATGTTGAAGTCAAGGCCTACACATCTGAGCTATTCACAGTACTATATAGTGAACCAATAAGAAAACTTGCCAGTTTGTAGGTGGGGGAGTTGATAGTAGCTGCCATCGTTGAGAACTACTCAACGATGGCAGCTATACAAAAATAAAAAGAGATCCCACCAACAGCCTGGTCACCAAAACGAACAAAATCATCTCTGATTCAACAGCATTAATTGATGAGATCAAACAGTTCTCGTTGAAACCCTCTGCTGCCAGACCACCAAGATTATATGGCCTTCCAAAGATACACAAAGAAGATACACCCCTTCGTCCCATCGTCTCTACTATCAACTCCCCCACCTACAAACTGGCACGTTTTCTTGCTGATATACTGCGACCTTTCACTGGAAAAACCACCTCTGCGGTACTAAATTCTACTCACCTGGTATCGACAATCAAAGGCATTTCCCTGTCCCCAAACGACCTGCTTGTCAGTTTTGATGTGGTGTCCTTGTTCACCAAAGTCCCGGTACCTGACACCATCGCTATCATTGAAGACCTGGTTCATCAAGGACTGCATACTGATGTACCCCCCCTGGTGAGACATTGCTTAACCAACACATACTTCACCTGGAATGGAACTTTCTACAAACAAACTGAGGGCACCCCAATGGGCTCCCCCCTATCTCCGGTTGTAGCCAACGTATTCATGGAAAAATTTGAAACTGACGCCATCCAGACTGCCACTCTACGCCCGACCTTATGGAAGAGGTACGTTGATGACACCTTTGTCATCTGGCCACATGGCCAGCCTGCTCTAGACCAATTCCGCGACCACATCAATTCCATACACCCAGCAATCAGATTTACCATGGAGGTCGAAAAAGATGGCAAAGTACCCTTTTTGGATGTCTTAATTAAAAGGAGACATGATGGTTCAATGAGCCACTCTGTCTACAGGAAAGCTACCCATACAGATGCTTACTTGAAACCGGATTCCCACCACCATCCATTCCAGAAGAACTCCCTCATCAAGACTCTATACCATAGAGCCCAATGCATTTCCGACCAGGAACACATTACCAGTGAACTCAAGCACGTACACCAGGCTCTCAGGGCTAATGGCTACTCCGACTACACAATCCGCAAAGCCATCACTCCAGTCATGAAGAAGGATCCTCTTGTGGAGCCACTCAAAACCATCACCTTACCCTACATTGCAGGGGTCACTAAAAGATCTCCAAAATCCTGAATAAACACAAGATCCAGGTCCGATTCAACACAGTACATAAAATCCGTGATTTAGTTCCATCTGTAAAAGATGCTGTTCCAGACATACAATACCCGGGCGTTTACAAACTAAAGTGCCTCTGTGGTAGTAGCTACATTGGAGAAACCAAAAGACATATCTCGGACCGCATCCGCGAACATAAAGCAGACTTGAAACACGGTAGGACGAACTCCTCTGCCGTGGCAGATCACTGTTATAATTCAGTGGGCTCACATGACATTGACTTCTCCAAGACGGAGGTTCTTTGCAAACCAACCGGCTACCATGAGAGATTCGTTCATGAGGCCATTCACATATACAAGCACAGAGACAATTTCAACCGAGAAGATGGATTCTGGCTTAGTAACCACTGGAAAGATGTTTTAAACCATTTCTGTTCTTAATTAATTGTATTTTTACGATGACCTTCAGACCGCAGCTCTTTCGCCAGCATTGACTCTTAATACCTCTCACACCACGGTTAATGGTATGGTTTTACAACATGGAGTATAATAGCGCCTCGCAGCTGTCTCTCTCCCCCTCCTCTGTTCCGACCATGGACGAACTCGTCCGTCTGAACGGGGCCCGTAGCTATCCGTGGTGCTAAAGTTGAGGGTAAGAATCCACCCATTGTTTCGCCATATAGCATTGTGATATATAACGACTTATTGTTGGTAGCTTAGCTGATTGGAGAATATAGAGTTTATTCATAACATTAAGGTAATATATATTTTAGTTTTTTATTGGTTCACTATATAGTACTGTGAATAGCTCAGATGTGTAGGCCTTGACTTCAACATAGTCATTTCTGTGACCAGTCACTAGCTAATCACTCAGTTATTTCAATGCTAAATTCACCTAGTTATTTCAATGCTAAATTCTCCTGTTTGATTTGTACTAAGTGCCTCGGTGAATGTGTATGCTCTGACTTTAACGTAGCTATTTCTGTGAGCAGTTACAAGCTAATCACTCAACTATTTCAATGCTAAATTCTATGCTAATTCCATTGTCAAGGGGTGCCTCTGCGGATGTGTATGCTTTAACTTAGCTATTTCAATGCTAAAGTCTATGCTAATTCCTTTATTAAGGGGTGCCTCTGCGGATGTGTATGCTTTAACTTTTAACATAGCTATTTCTGTGACCAGTCACAAGCTAATCATTCAGCCATTTCAATGCTAAATTATATGCTAATTCCTTTGTCAAGGCGCTTTGTTCCTCTCACACAGCTTAAAGGCCGTGATCTGAACGTGGCTCTTTCACTCCAGCGCTGTCCTACCAGACAGTCTCGTCCCTTCACCTGATGAAGGCCGCTTGTGTTGTGGCCGAAACGTCGTGAGAATATTATTGTGTTATTTTATTTTATCAATTTATTATTTTATTCTCATTATACGTGACTTTACCGAAAGAACCAAAGAAGATGAATCATTGCAGTCACGAAAGCTTTAAATCGAAATCAGCAAATACATTTTACTTTGGAAAATGCTTGATGTTGGAACCCATAATTTAGTCTGACTTTGTTTAAAGGGAGGGTATGACACATTCAAAGGTGGCATGACCTTTAGGCAAATTATATTTCTTATCCAAGTGTACTATGCCCATTAGTGTGTTTATGTTCGTGCGTGTCTATGTGTGCAGTGGAGAAATATGCAACAACACCATCGGAGGATCCCTGGTCATGTGTCCCCAGTGTGACCAAAAATGCACCTTTTGGAGGCTAAATGATACCTGCGAGACTGCGAAGGTATCACACAAATACACCATCGATGTTCCCTCTAAATAAGGATACTTATTGGTTTTTGGTGCTGTGCATCATTATCACAAAGCCAACTCACGTTGCTGAGATTGTATCATTAACATTAACCATGATCACTAGATTGCAGCACATCATGCTAAACACTATGCTGCCATTCGTGTGGGTGTTAAAAATTTTTATACTAATAATACACGTGTGATCATTTTTAAGGTAGTTAGTTATAGTTTTAGCAAATAGGGCATTTTAATGGACTAAGTCGATGGTTAGACAAATACATGAAAATGAATGCATCGTCACATCCCAGCGGGAGTGCAAAAGTGACTTTGTCTGAGTAAATCCGACACGATGTATTTCATGAGTATTTCTCCACGATCAATACAAGTGGACAAAGTATTTTGAAATCTGAATTTCAGTGCTAATTAGTTGACATGTCATGCCGAAATAATGATTATTCACTTTAAAGTGTCAGAAATGTATGTCCACAATCATGGAACTGCCCATTGCTTATTTTGCTCTTTCTGTCACATTTATACAGATTTGTTTGATACATGAATAGCGCTATAATATCAGACATTGTAGAGCATTGTCATCTCCACAATTTAATGGATGTTTCATGAGTGATTAATCTATTTTAACTTAAAAATCAATAGATGCATCATTACTTTCCTGCTGTTGATATTGAAAAGACGTGGATGCTAAGATTTAAGGTTTAATTGTGACTAACACCTCTGATTGTGCCGTTGCAGACTTCACACATGTATGAAAATCCGGTCACCATATTCTTCGCAGTTTTCATGGGACTTTGGGGTAAGTGATGCTAAGCATTGGCACACATTGTCCAGACACAGTGACAAGTATCAACATGTTTGCAATGATGATGAGCACATTTGGCCACATACAGTGTTAAAGAAGTTCAACATACATACGTACAACCATATACAGTACCATCATGTCTTGCAATGTTCGTATGCAGTGATCCTGACAGTCCTATTATGAACCCACTGCTCAATGAGGGCAAATTTGGACCATGACTTGCACACATTGTCCTACTCTTCCGAATGATAACCGATAATCTTTAATGTCCACTGTGAAGCAGATGGTGTGTATTTTTGTGTAATTAATACACGGGCAATATTAATCAGGGCAGCCACATAATTTGAACCACGAACCTCTGCAACAAGCAACGAATGCGGTACCCCAATGCGATTCCATGAAAAATGCAAAGTGGCCAGGTGGCTCAGAGTTCAGAGTGCTGCGTTGCCGCCGCTGAGATTCTGTGTTGAAATGAAAGTGGCCACCTGCGATTAAACCAGTTTCTCAATTATAGCAAGATGATGGTCTCAACTCAGTCACCGATATCTGCACAACAAATACAAAAATTCCATAATGTTAAAGTTGGTTCTGTACTTAATTAGGCTACATTCCAGCTCTGAGAATAAAAATGTTAGCTTGACTATCACGTAACAAACGCTCCTCTCCGTGGCAAAGCATTTGGGAAAGAGCTACCCCTACTGTGTGGACCAGAGATCACAGAGGTAGCTCTGTGACATTCACTTTTGTGTAACGTTTTGTAACACGAAGAGCAGCACTGCTCTGTTATAGATCCAAAGGAAAACTCAATCTCATGCCATGCCACTCAGTGCAAGTGGGATAAAATTGTGGCAATGTACCAAAAAAAGCCAATAAAGGTATTTATGAAAGAAAAAAAAAGTACTAATGAAGTTACTTTGAACATTACATTTAACAGACTACATTAGGTAACCTTTGAACCCTTGAGCAATCGATAGTGAAATTACTTTTCTAAGTAAATCCTCCCCGTGTGGTGTGTCGCAACAGCCACGGTGTTCCTGGAATTTTGGAAGCGTCGCCAGGCATCGCTCGCATACCGCTGGGACTTGACGGCAGCGGCGGAGGAAGGAGACCCCATCCGGCCCGAGTACCTGGCTCGCTGCACGACCACGAAATGTAACATCATCACCATGGTAATGCTTTTTGCTGTCACCACGGCGACTACCTCATTGCACACACACACCTCTGTTTTGTAATGTTGCATGTGTAACTGTTCACTGTTTTCCTAGTTTTTCTTCTAACATATTTGTTGGCCTTTGGTCAATTGTGTTTTCCTCCCAATATTATCCCGATTGTCCTATCGGCATCGTTATGAAACAATGTCCATTTGGAACTCTATGTTATGGAAAGGTTTGCTGAAGCAGATGTTACATAATTACTTATAAGATCCCTTCAAGTGAACACACACTAGAGGGTGGCCCTTTCGCATCAGCCCTGCTACAAAGAAATGTTCATGATGGTCAAACTCATCTTTTTTAATTCTGAAAGGTGAAATTTGTCCAAATTAAGAAAAGAAACAAATGTAATATTGGTGACCAGGCTGATCGGCTTACTACTTGGTTTTATTGGAGGCAGCTGCCTGGGTTAAAACCAAGAAATATCAGCGCTGCCAGCTCAACTCTCAGACATCAGGACCATCAAATCCATTCCTTTATATCATCGCATGCTTAACTAGTAGTGGGGAAAACAAATAATAGTTAATCAGTCAACCTTAACGGCTCACACTAACATTGGTCACTCCGACAGACTAATCTATATACAAATGCTTTTCCGTCTGTGTCCGTGCATTGTGAGTGCAGAAGGAGGAGCCTCATATGCCTAAGAGGATACTGAGGTTCCGATACTGCCTCTCCGGGATCATGGTGTTGTTCTGGGTGAGTCCGCCAACTCAACAGCAACATTGAACCCCTTCTCCTGATCCAGTGAGCTATGGCCAAGTCACCTGCTATGTGCCTCATCTTGGAGGCGAAGCAGGTTTTGAGCCTGGGTACTGCACGAATGGGTAACCATCATGCACAAAATGGACTGTAGGCTGCTGCAGAGCTACCTTGTGGCCAACAGAGAACTGCATTCTTTTGCTTCCATCCTTTACCAACCTGTACTGGTGTGCATGGTGAAGTATGGGAAAATAACCCTGACAATCTGCGCAGGGTTGGGAAGGCCATCATCCAGCAGTGGATTCATATACGGGTTATACACATATATATATTTTTACTTGACCCAATCCTAACCTCCACACTCTGCTCCACCAGTCAGAATCGCTCTCAAACTATGTTGTTCCTCCTGTGTGATCCATTGAGTGATTACAAGTGGGGGTATAGATACATGCATAATTATATAACTTACAGCCCTTTGTCAATCCAATCACCTGAAATATCTACAGGTGGCCCAAGGCAATGAATACATCATGAGCCGTATCATGTTATCCACCTGCTCCTGTCAACCTCGATTTGGGTTTCTCGAGACTAGTCCTCGGCCTTAAGGCCAGATGGAAAAGATTTCCTCAGCTCCTTGGCCTTGAGTGTGTGGCCTCAGTCCGAGGAGTTTTACTAGAGGTACCGACCTTGACACTGGCCTCATACTAGCGCACCCAACCTTGAGTGACCTTGACACTGATTGTGCCCTAAAAAGCTGCCGCCTTGGCCTCACCTTGGCCCTGTGGCTTTTGGTCTCAACTTCACATCTGAACGTGGCTCGAGGTCAAGCAGGGCCAGGGATAGTAATTCCTTTCATAACCTTGCATCATTTTCTACAATTGACCACGTGACGTTACCATTACACGTTCATTGTGTGTGATGTTAGCGAAACAGCTCAGGTTTTGTTTAACATGTAGGCTTTTCGCGACCAATATCATCCATAATATTTTTTTTGGATTAGATTGCGTAAATATGTGTCATTAAACCCACCACCACCCGACAAAGCCAATTAGTAAAGTTGTTCACGTAAACAGAACATGCCAATTCATTACTAGTATAGCAAATTCACAATATCTACAATCTGAGTACGACGTTTTGCCAGTCATTTGGTTCTGCTGTAGACAAACGAACTGGCACCTCCTGAGCCACACCAGGCTAGCTCGGCACAGCTAACTCACGGCTTGGTTATATAGTGGAAAAGAGCTACAAGACTGTAAATCTCACCCACCTCTGTGTTTCTTGTGTTACTGGCAGATCCTCCTGATTCTTTCTGCAATTTTGGGTGTGGTTGTTTACCGCCTGACCATCTTTGGCATACTCTCCTCGAGTATCCCCAATCATGTGACCAAGATCAAGGTGATCGGTGCCCTACTCACACCTGATATGGTTACCACCATCACGGCCTCCATCCTCAACATCGTAATCATATTACTACTCAACAAAGGTTACGACAAGCTGGCCCTCGTCCTCACTGATCTGGGTAGGTGTCATCACCATCACGGTTTGCATATGTTTATTTTATTATACGCCACAAGAGAACACATGTAAATTTGAAGCTTGGATAAATGTTGTGCATGGTAAATAATGTCGCTGTAAAAATGTCATCATGATTTTAACCTTACACCATGGGGCCATGAATAGCAGCATCAGTGCATCATCCAGTCACTTGTTCAACTACTGCCTGTTTTTGTCAGAACTTTCTTAAATTTTTCCTCCAGTTTCATTCCGATTGGGCTATCAGAATCGTGTCTTGAGATGAAGTATCCAATGGGATCTCTTGTAGACCAGTGCAACCCTTAATGTCATGAAATGGCCCTAGAAGTGAATATCACTGAGCTACCTCTGAGACCCTTCATTCAAGTGAACTCTGGTTCACACATTAGGGGGAAGCACTTTTCAATCCACACTACTACGGAATATAATGTTAATCTCGTAACAGTCAAATTGCTCATTCTCACAACTAGAATTTCACCAAATTTAGTGATGAACCAAATGGTGTATGTTACAAATGTATATGCCATCATTAGTAACCGTCCTGAAGCCATCAATTCACTGCACTTGAGAACACATGTTACCAGAGGCCGCTGCCTGGATTTAAACCCAGGATCTCAATGGTGCCAACTTAGCACTCTGATTTCACCTCTCGATCCATTGAATCACTGAATGTAATTGTGGGCTGACCCTCACTGCTGCATTGCTACCTTCTAGTCAGCTGTCAGCTATCTGCTTGTGTTGCTCATGTTGCCAGCTACTGAGCCCTTTATTAGTAATTTATCCTGCTGAAGCCTGCACCCCCTCTGAAAGGTGACCCATGATAATTACTAAGATACACCTTATAGATATTTGAGAATCAAGTGCACTGGCTTTCAGACATCATACGGACAGTGTAAATGGCTTAATTGCAAATGGAGACTGAAGGACACTCCACAGGGCGAATGTGGTGAACAACACCTGGTAAACAACTTGTGCACTGTCACTCATTCCCCAGCAACATCTTTGAAATTAACTTTTGATCTTCAAATTCATTTTAATGGATATCAAAGCACGTTACATTGTGAAATGTTGCTATTCCTCAATGCGGCATAATTATCAGTGGCTTCTCGTAGCCTGTGTGCCAGAAACTATGAAAGTAACATCAAAACTGATTGCCCTGTTTGATGTTTGTGTCCATGTGTGCCTTTGTATCACACCCACAGAGATGCCCAAGACGCAAGGAGAATATGAGTATCGGCTGACGTTCAAGAAATTCTTATTTCAGTTCGTCAACTTCTACTCGGCGTCTTTCTACATTGCATTTTTCAAGGGGAAATTCATCGGCTTCCCCGGAAGCTACACTTACTTTGGAAAATGGAGAATCGAGGAGGTGTGTAGATCTGAGGGGTTGGCCCCTCTGTTTTCTATGCTGTTTGTACAACATTTTTATGTTTTACTTTTGTAGTTGATATTTTTCCCAACAATTGTCTTCACACCGTGCTGTTGGTGAAATGTCGAAATAAGGACTCTTTCTTTTGGAACTCTAAAAGGCCTCATTGTCTTCACACCTGGTCACCAGCTCTAGCATTAACACAGTCTCCGGAGTAAAACAGTTTTCGAAACCAGACTTGAGAGAGCACGAGGTCACCACGAGCAGAACACGTGTTAGACTGATGCAATTGGTAACCCAGTTAACTTGAGGGTGTTAGTTTATCACATATTTTGCAAGTAGTACCCTTGTGGTCTCTCATTGGACATTTTCAATTATATACCGTATTTATCAAACGCCATTTATTTAAAATTATATATTTGATCATCCTTAAAAATGTACAGTATTTCAGCCCCCCTCAAGGATATGTTTAGCCACTACCTATGACTCACTGTGGCGCAGTGGAGCACGTTGTGTTAGAGAACGGCCCCGTAATATGATATCAAGAACGAATTTTGGAGTAAGGAATTAAGCAGCATTGCGTTGTGCACACGTTAAATAAATGTCATTAAGACAGTGTTAATGACACGTAGTTTAACATTTACATAATTGCCATTCAGAGTCACCCTGAGTATTTGCAGTCACTCTATGCTTGGAAGAAAGTCCATTGCCCAAAATGTGCACCTGTTGCTCATGTTTCTGTTTGAAGGCAGACTTGTTGACACATGAGATGATTATAATGAGTACATTTGGTGTTATATTAAGGTGCCTACTTCTCCTGCTGCAGATTTGTAGGAAATCGTCACGAGGGCGATTCATTGATTGATATCCTCTCAAAAACAATACACATAAAGGATAAAGAATACAGCTTATTATTTAAGTGCCTCTGTGTTTTCTACCAACTTAATTTCATGTTTTACGATTATTATATTTACTAGACGATGCTCTGCAATTAAACTCACCTGATACTAAACACCAACTGCAGTATGCATGTTGTGTGTTGAACTTATTTTGCACCGTACACAGCCTGCATCGGATGTGTGGGGGAAGGACAACAAACAAAACATTATCAGATGCGCCACCATTTTCTTTATTTAAAATACATGAGGGGGAGGGGGAAAGTGTTTCTTATAATCTGGAGAATATTGATATTCTTAATCACTGTCCCCTCTAACATATGGAGCCGTCAGTTTTGCAGTGTGCAATTGACTGAAGAGAAGAATGTGAGAGGATCATTAGAAATGATGTGTGGTATCCATATATGTATTACCCAATATTTCATATCTTCAGTGTTTAACCTGAATCTATTCTCCACCTCATCCCCCCTCCAGTGTCCCCCAAACGGCTGTCTCTTTGAACTGACTTCTCAACTCACTGTCATCATGGTAGTGAAGCAGATGGTTGGCAATTTTCAGGAGGTCATCATCCCGTAAGTATCGCATGAACACATGATAGCTGTGAAGTCTGATTACGGCGTTTCCTCGTGTAACGCGGTAGATGCGTTCCTGAAAATTTCCGCATGAAGTAAAAACGCGCAAGGAAGGAATTACTAAGTTAATCACATTTGCACAGTAAAATCAACCTGCAGTCATCCCATGGTGGGATAAATAACTCAGGCTAGGCTGCCGTGTTACTGTATCATTCGGCATGCTTTATCAAACTGCTCAGCCGCGCAACTCAAGACAGTCGTTCATCGTCGACTGCTCAGGAAAGCATTATAATGGCCGCGTTCAGCGTTTTAACAGTGTGCATTCCACATTATAATGGACACGTTCCACGTTGTGTGAAAAGTTTTCCCAAATATAGGAACCATGTTACAATGAAAATGTGTTGTGTGAAAACGCATTCAGCGAAAAGTCATGTCGACAGCTTGTTAGCAGTGTGCACTGGTTAAGCAGTGAACACCAGTCAACTGGACAAAGTTCACCTCGTTAGTATCATGTGATATTCCGATCAGACGCTTCGTACATAGTTTCATAATATTAGACAAGCAACTCCCATGACTGAAAGAGTGTAGTGGATTGACAACGGGCTAAATGAAAAACAGCTACTACTTAGGTTTTAGCAGTTGTTTTGTACAGCTTTCTGACATGTTTTGTGTCATACCGCATATTGTTTGGCATGTCTTGACGTTTCGCTCCACGTGCTTGGGATATTCACATGATACAACCTGAAAACGCAGTGGAAAGCTATGAAATAGCAAACCTAGAGTTGATGAACAAATGGATATGCACGTGTGTAAGGGTGTCTCTGTGTCTGCACATGCGTACCTCCCCCCTCAATTCCCCAGATGGTTCAGCAATTGGTGGGCCCAGCGTCGGGCCAAGCTAAGGCCTGAGGCTGTCTACACGCGCTGGGAGCAAGACATGGACCTACAGCCCCAGAGCCCACTTGGACTCTTTGATGAATACCTCGAGATGGGTACAATGAGCTCAGAGGATCACACTACGGAGTCAACGCGTTTTACTTTATTATTAAAAAAAACACACACAATTGGGTATCATTTGACTATATAGGCACGTGTGTACGGCCCCTGGGTATCTGTCGGACATTGTTGTGGGAGGGAAATTACCCACACTTCGGGTTGTTGAAGGCAGGGAGCACAGATGTAAGAGCTTAGATGTACAATACAACAATGTAATTTGCTGCACTGTCCTCTGCTGCTCACAACCCCACAATAACTATTGCATGGTCACCCATGCAACCAATTTTCAGGCTCAGCTCTCCTTAACTTCTGGGATCTGATTAAATCTGACGCGTACTGGGTGATTTGGCCATAGGCACCAATCTATGGATATACTATAACACAATTGTCTTTGAGCATGCGCGTATGTGCATATGTACGGAGTTAAGTTTTAGAAACAATAGGAGCACATATTTGCTCCTCTTGTCTGCTAACCAATGCAGCTACATTGGTCAGCTTGGGTTGACGTTTCTCCCCCTTACTATTTATTTAAAACTCTTGTGCATCATGTCCACTGTGGTTAACTGCTGTGATTTGTTGGCATTTCAGCCACAGTGCATATGCCTAAAAATGTGTGGTACGGTTAATGGAGTCCTCAATACAGGATGTGATCTAGTTATTATAGCCACCTAGTGGTGGAAAATGGTGCGAAAGAAACCCAGGTGAACCAGAGCTGAGCATTAAAGATGGTAGTGGCTGGTCGCATCTCAGTGGCCAATGTAATGGACACGATAATTTTGTGAACAAATGATACGAAAATGTGATCATATTTTGGGGTCTCCTTTGACTAAAACACATTCAATGTATTGAAAACATGTTTTGTTTGCTTAAAGTAATCACAACATAACAGCATTAAGAGTGTGTGTCTATATCCTGTTTCACTCATTATCCTATCCTTGCCCCCCTACCCATTCTCAAAATATACCCCAGTTATCCAATTCGGGTTTGTCACTCTCTTCGTGGCATCATTTCCACTTGCGCCATTGCTCGCACTGCTGAACAACATCATCGAAGTGCGGGTCGACGCGTGGAAGCTCGTAACGAAGATGAGGAGGCCTGTGGTTTCGCGAGCAAGAGGAATTGGAGCCTGGGCCGACATTCTGAGTTTCATTGCCACCCTCTCTGTAATCACCAATGTAAGTCGCCAGATTGTCCGCTCGGTTTCTCGCTCAGTATCCCATCTTATGAGTGACATAACATGTCATGTTAGCCGTGTGGGTTCTTTTTACCATACTTCACCATTCTGGTCATGGCAGGTTTGAGAAGAGGTGTAGTGGGGGACCAGGAGCGGTTCGGGTATCACTCGTCACTGATGTTAGTCGTAGCTGGAAGTCAATTGCATGTGTGCTGAATTCAAAGTGCAGTGCACGAATCACTGCACCACCGCTCCTATCCACTCTCTCCCAAAATCGCAAAAGGTAAAGCCTTGCAATTGCTTGCTCATGTCACTGCTGGCAGAAGGGCCTCAACTAAAGGTAGCTCTAGAGAACCCCTCTACACGGTATTTGGCCTACTCTTCCATGATGACCAGACATGTTGTAAGATGTGGAATTACCTGCGCTAAAACAGTGATGAACCCATTTATATTGCTAATTGGACAGAGGTGGGGGAGATTTAAGAAAATGATCCATTGCTTCAACTGTTGTGTCAGGAGACTGAACTGACGACTGCCAGATTGCAAGTCCTTATATGGTAACCATTTCACTCTGGCAGCAACCCCCCAAATTGTATTTGTGAAAATTAATGTAATTGCCAAGGTAAGATGTTCAGAAGCCTTGGTCAAATCATTGCATGCTAAGTGACCGCTATCGCTGTGCCTCCGTATGCTAATTCCACAGTCATGCATCTTGGCGTTCACAACGGACATCATCCCACGCCTGGTGTATTATTATGGATACTCAGCAGAGTATGGCACAGGTTCGCCTACAATGCATGGGTACACGGAGGACAGCTTTTCAATTTTCAAGATCAGCGACTTCAAGGAGCAAAATTATCCCAACATCCTGCCAGCCTGGTTTGATCCGGCAATCCACACAACCTGCAGGTTTGTGCCATTCAGTGTCATGCCCAGCTATCGGGGGTGCCGTCCCTGCGAATGTGATGCACTGATGTCTGGGTGTGTTGTCCAGGTAGATGCGACATCCTTCTGGGTGTGGCGTCCTCCTGGCTCCGCCCCTTCCTGATTAGGCTCGTTTTCTTCCTCTTTTCACTCCGTGACTTTCCTTTTAAGACCCACACTTCCCCTAGGCCCCACCTCTGTTTATGCCCTGCCCCTTACCGTGGACACAGGGTTTGGCTTAGTTGGGTAGTAAGGGGTTGTGGTAGGGTTGGGGGAAGAGTGTGCATGGTGGGTGGGGACAGTAAAGGGGGTGGGGGGGGGAATTGGAGGGGGGGAGCAGTGGGTACGGGTGGGATGGCTTCACAACCAAAGTCCCACTTAGAGAAATATAATAATAGATTGATATAAATTCTAGCTCATTGTTACCTTGCTAAAGAGTAATGTTATTTATTTATCTATCGATCCACGACTGCTTAATTGAGTCTCAAGATCCCTTTGCAGGAAGACCGTGCATTGGGATTCCAGTTTAAGGTGGTCTTATGCATGTGGGATGCAATAAGAGGTCCTGGAGAACCCATGATATTGAAATGAAGCTTAAAGGTTTACACAGACATGAAACCACTTGGTCTACAGCCATCTTCTGGTCACCTCAGCACAGATAGTTAAGAAATTGATGCGATCTACCAACCCTTTTCTCTAACGTTTTTGAATTGCTGGCATACACAACTATAATCAATATAACCATATTGATCGATATTTAATATAACCTTACTTGACTATGATCAAATCACCACGAATGCAGCTGATCTTAGACTATGATCAAATCACCACGAATGCAGCTGATCTTAGATTCCGGAAGTCAAGCCGGCTTGAGCCTTGTTCGTGCTTAGATTGATGATCACCATGCACAATGCAGGTGCAGTAGGCGACTGTGGAGCTAGGTTGTCAGCAGTGGGTAGTTCAGCAAAATTAACAGTTGTGCTATATTGCTCTCCCATTATCTGTACTCCCTGCCTTCGCCAACCTGGCATGGACCAGCGTGAACCATTGTCAAAAGAGCCCCCACAAGCTGCACGTTGTGGGAAGGCCCTCTTTCAGAAGTGGATTTTTTTAAGGGCTGTGAACGCATATACCGTTTGTGCACAACCATACTTGTTCAATTTAGCGCCAACTCTACTTTCGAGGCACTTTGCTCAATATAGTCCATGCGTGTTTGTGGTTGTACGTGTGTAGGTATCCAGGTTATCGCTACCCGCCGGATCATCCCCAAGCCTACTCCGTCACCAAGCAGTACTGGCAAGTACTGACGGCAAAGCTGGCCTTCGTCATTGCCATGCAGGTACACATCAACATGCACACACACACACACATTCATAAACCCATTGAAAGATAAAGGTACAGCCCTCCAATTACTTGCTCATGTCACTGATGGCAAAAGCGCTCCTGCTATAGGGAGCTCAAGAGAGACCCTTAAGATGTATTTTTACTGCTCTTCCACACTGGTCAGACGTCTTGGGAAGATGTGGGAGTTCCCACACTGGACAGAACCAAACTCAGCCGACCAATTGACTGGATGTATTCCATTTACACTGCTAGGTGGATAGAGGCAGTGGAATGTAAAAAAAAACTTTCACCATTGTTTACACTCCCACGACCAAAGATCAATTCACACCCGTGACCTCTGGATTGCAAGTCTAGTGTGCAAAGCCTTACACTACTGCACCATCGTATAGACTCATCTGTGAGCAGTTGTTAAGGTCAGCAGAGCAAACCGTGATCATTGTCAATGGGTCATTACAGATAATGCCAGTAATGCTATTACACCTCACAATTGCACAGTATTTCTGAGATCACAAATAATAGTGGTAATACAATACTTTCATCATGCAGCAGACGATTCATGTTGTTGATGCAATTTGTCACACGTAAGCATGTGTGCTTGTGGGAAGGGGAGCGGCTGCGTTGTTGTTTGTGAACTGCGCTACCAATCCTGTGTGACCGGAGTACTATTTCTGGCCACAGCCAACAACAGTGGAAAATATTAGAACCAGTGTTGAGCTTCCCTTAAGTTGATTCTGTCTTAAAATGAGTACTTGATGAAGTGTGTGAAAATCATCACTGGCGAGATAAAGGTGCACACCACCCCCACAGGCACTGTGCGAACCTTCATAGATGCACTTGTCTCAGTCTGTGAAAGGCTACACAGGGAATCTTTGTAGTGGTGACATGGCCGAGTGTAAGTGTTTGTTGATTGTTGCGGTAATTTGCGGCTGCCCAGGTGAATACTGTGGGTGCATTAACTGCACATCATAAATGTTGCCTGCTGCATAGTGAACGTAAAAAACCCATTAAGTAATTCAAAAAAAGTGCCTCGGTATAATTTGCCAAATGTTCAAAAATTACTCAAATGACTTAATTTAATTTGGGAAAAACGACGTAACAATATAATATCCCTAGGCTGCAGGTCCCCGGAATAGTTGACCTGAGATGTAAAGCACTTTGAGATGCTGCCATATTATATTTAGTAAGCACCCTTTACATGCAAATCCTGAAACTGAAAATCCTTTACCTGTGTGTGGACGTGTGCAGCACGTGGTGTTACTCACGAAGGCCTGCATTGCATACATCATCCCGGACACGCCATCCCATGTGCGCGCCTGCATGCGCCGCGAGCGCTTCGTCGTACAGACGATTCTGCAGCAGGCAGAGCTGGGCCGTCTCCGTAACACCCTCCTCACCGATGCCCCCAGCTCACCGCCATCGCCTCAATTCCACGTTGAGGATGAGCAGGCAGAGATGGGCCTGCTTCGCTGCTCACTGCATAAGGAGTCTCCTGGCGTATTGCACCCACCCCAGCGGTGCCACATGGAGAATGAGCAGGCAGAGAAGACTGGTGACGACTCACTGCTGAAGGGATCCGAGGAGGAATCAAGCAGCGAGGATTCGTCAACTGTCTTCTACAGCATATAAACTACTCAGACTTTTAAAGGAGGCTGCTATCCTAACGCTGTTTGCACGTGGACAAGGACATTGCAGTCGAGGACTATCTGTATATATATATTAATAAATAGTTTATGATTTAACATGTCTCAATCATCTCATGTCTTTTCATACGAATCACGATGTGAATGAGGAAAACTAGAAATTATTGTTATTTTGTAAATATTTTTTATTTTGGTTTAACACGTAGGCTTTCGGGCCCAATATCATCCATAGAGGTGTGTTTTGGGTTAGATCGCGTACATATATAAACGTGTCGTTAAAACCCACCACCACTCGATACAGCCAACTAGTAAGGGTTGTCATGGAAACAGAACAAGCCAATTCGTCACTGGTACTTTGGAGAGCCAAGCCACAACATTTATAATCGGAGTACGACGTTTTGCCAGTAATTACAACTAGCTTCATCAGGCGACAGCCAGATTTGTGACACTCTCGCGCAAAGTGGGGGGGGGGAGATTACCGAGTCAACGTACATTATGCATGTGCATAATGAGAGCATTTTGATCTTGTCCTTCCTGTCTATTGTGTATTAAAATAGCCGTACCAATGGTAATCCCTATTGAAGTATGGTGCCCTTTATAGGCATGCATTTAAATAATGTATTATTTGTTGGCACCCGTGTTCAGCAGTAGCAGAGCACACGTGCCAACAAGGACACTCAGTTGATTTTAATGTTGAAGTTCTGTGCAAAACTAGCTACTGCTGGCCAAGAATAATTCGAGAATCTATCGAAATTGAAAGAAAAAATTACCGTTCGGATAGCTACCGCCTTTGTGCTGTGTGGAAGCGACCCATCAAATAGTACATTAGATGAAACTCCGAGTACCCACTCAGGAGGTATAGTGGTAAAGCAGTGGAGGAAAAAAAAGCAAATTTTTAAATTTGCCCTTGTTGAATGATAGAGTCGAGACACACAGCAAGCGAGATTAAGAAAGCGCATCGGAAGAAATAATGGAGGTGAGAGAGAGAAACAATTGCCTCCTGGAGAAGGAAAGGCATTCCTACCGAGGGAGACAAGTTGACAAAGATTTTGATAATGGGAACCGGTGGCGTGGCTCGATCTTCCCTAGGTGCGCAACACGCTACCGAAAGAAAACTAAATCCTATTCAAAGGCTAAAATAAGCTCCATTTTTTGTATAAGAGCCGGATAAACAATAACCCCATCCATAGACTGAGGAAGAAAGGGAAGAGCCTGAACAAAGGGGAGGAGATTACGACGGAGATGGGTTGGAGGTGGAGAGAAGGGGAGAGGGGAGGCCGTAAAGGTGGCTGCACATTCAAGGAAAGCGGCGTAGAAAGAGTTGAACGGGGACATGGAGACAGTAGAGACAAGGGTGGAGAAAGAGGAAGGGAGGATCTTTCAGTGCTCGCTACAGGAAACCCACAAAACTGAATTTCCTAAACTCGTGTCGCCTCCGTGACAGCAGCACCACCAACGCCACAGACTCACGCTCCCCTAATCGATAATACTATCTCCATTGCCGACCAGCCACGAGATGGCTGCTCTCAACACCTCGGTCGTGGTGTATGCAACAAAAGACTTCCGGCTGGTGAGCATCCGGCCATTGCGAGGGTTGGAAATAAACTGAAGCACGGGGCGACTCCCACAACCTTCGGGTATTTCCCAACTGGATGACGTCTTGGGACAAAGCCAGAAGTAAGCCAAATACGCACTCAATAAATGGGACAAAGATCCCAGAGAAGCCTCCAGAAATGTCACAGGAGGCTCGGGTGTGAGAAACCAGACTCCATGTGGGGTCCTCCAGACCTCTGCCCTCCAGTTCATCAACATTTGTAAAAGCAGGACGTCTCAAAGGTACGTAGCATGGGTGAGGGACGATGTTGAGAACCACGTTCCATGATTAGGCGCTTTGACAGGTTGGGATCCGAGTAAACTTTTAATGGACCTCACCCTACGACATTACGGATAGAAGGATAGTGTGCCGGCACAATCCGGACACCCTGCTACACCGAAACACTCTGCTGCATCAAACTCCCTGGTACAGCTAAACACTGGCACGATTACGCTCAAATACACACAAACTCTCGCTCAGCCAGTTGGTACACAGGTTGTCAGTTGTGGGGGACGCGGGCCCCCGGCTCCCCACCCGGGGGAGGGCTGATCTCGAGAGGGCTGCGGGCTCCGGACTCCTCGCTCGAGTGAGAGCAGCCGCTACTCGACTCCTCGCTCACGGGGAGAGGGCTGCCGCTCTCCGGCTCCTCTCTCTGGCTCCAGATCCACCCAGGACGGAGATCACAACCCCAGTCTCCTCCAACAGCTACCACAGACACAACAAATCCGTCAACATCAGTTGGTTGACACCGAGGCGACCGCAAGGCAAACACCGGCTTAAAGCTAAACGATACGCATGGAGCTGCATCTCACAATGCAGTGCACGAAAACTGATTAAATAATACAGATTTAAGTTTGCAAATTAACACAAAATTCGTTCTCAATTTTAGTTTTCCAAATGCGCTATCGGCGTAATGTCAAGAGACAAATAAATCATCCATTCGTAAATCTCGCATAGCCGTGCAGGCCCTGTGTCATAAAATGCGGTGGGTGGCCTTTTATCTTGTACACAATAGGAGCCAACACTTTCACATTAGCTGTGTTATGAGAATGTGCGGCGCACGAGAGTCAAGCTGAAATTGTTATTCTCAGAGATGGAATTAGGAAAATGAAGTGCAAAACCCAAGTTTAATGAGACTGTAATTTTGTGCAGTCGCTGGTGACGGGGCTCGGACGATCGACTTGATAAGACTTGAGACCTCGGTTTCAACCCAAGCAGTCAAAATCCAGATTCAAGCCCAGAATCTCATTATTGCCAACGCACCGCTTTGATCTCTGAGCCACCCGTCCACTTTGCATATATAGTGTTATCATATATTTTATCTGAATGTCACCGCTGTACACTCAATTTTAACGGTGATTTTCAATATCTACCTTTGGGATGTTTGCCAAATTCACAGATATTTTTTAAGAGTGACAAGAGAAAACCCATGCATCTTACGTGACACTTTGTTGTGCTCTGCATTGGCAGTGATTGAATAACGCTTAAACGTATTTGAGTTATCGACAAATGAGTTTTAAGTTGGTAATAATAAACTAATATTACCGCGCACAATTTTGGAAACAAACTTAACATTGAGCACCACTCGGAGGCGATAAGTACACTCAAACTTTGCACGGGCAGTGTCGTACACCTACTTGCTGTACTGCCTCTTACCAGCTGGAGGCGGGTGGGCTCACGCACGCCACGTACGCACCTGTGCGTTGCGATGGAGGATGTCCAAGAAGGAGCCGAGGCCCAGGCTGGGGAGGTTGCGCGAGTCAAAAGCTCGGCAAGCTGCTTCTCCACGCGTGACAGCGCGGGTAGGCACAGGGGCTCTGCCATCTTACTTGCGTGGCTCAGCAGACGGACCAGATGCTTGGCTACCGCCTCTGCGAAGGAGACAAGCAATGCCATTGCAGGAGAGGACAACGATGCTGTAACTCGCTCCAATAGGCTCAACAACTGCAACTCTCTCTCTGCCCTCCCACCCCCCACGTCTCATCTACGGCCTCCCGATAAGTTTCATCATCACTCTCCAGATGACTCAAAAAACAAGTTTAACACGAAGGCCTTCGCGACCAATATTACCCATAATAGAGATTTTTGGGTTAGGTCACATAAATAGTGCATATTAAAGCGTATTATTGAGTGCATGTTTACATGATCTAACCCAAAAATCTAGATGGACTAAAAAAACCACTGGCAGACTTCTCGCACCCGTATGCAAGACGATATCGCCCCAATATTCGAATTGTTCAACTATCCCCCGAACCAGTCCAGGATTAATTTCAAGATCACACTCAGCATTCTGAAGGTCCTCCGTGGTCTGACCCCCTATGTACAATACAAGAAACTACATTTTATTCAGATTGTGCTTTCGATATCGTGTAATGAGACGGAGTATCCACTCGGATCTCTCACGGAGCAGCGGAACCCGTCCTATTGGAGAATGGCCCGCAGAAGAGAACATCACAAAGCTACCTCTGACATTGCTTCTAGTGACCTCTGGTCCACAGAGTAAAGGGAAGCACATTCCCACCCACTCTGTTGAGCCGATATTGGACTTGGTCAAATTAAGTGCATAGCCATTTATTTAGTATGTCTTGGGTTTTTTTGACAGTCATTAATGACCGAGCTGAGACCATCAACTGGCTGCACTTGACAAAAGCAAGTTTAATCACAGGTGGTTACCCAGATTCGAACCCAGGATCTCAGCGTTTCCAGTTCAATGCTAATAATCTCTCTCAGCCACCCGGGTCATCTCGACGTAAATTTGACAAACTGATGCGTCGTGATATGCCAAACTCTTACTAATGCATTAGTAATAATCGAGACGAGATGTGAAATAAGGTGTTTAGAGAAGCTACGACAATTCAGCGCGCGTGCAATCCAGTAGACTCTTGATTATCCGTGTGCGGTTTATCTGATTTGCGGATTAACCACGCACATGAGATTTTTACTTATTAATAACTCATGGATTTTCCCTTAGGCCCAAATTAATAATCTAAAAATAGTTATACATTGTAATTCTTGGAAATGTTTGTTACAAGTCACGTGCTTATATCGAGCAAATATGTGCGCCCATGAATCCGAAATCTACGTGATCACTTCGACAGTACAGTAGTTGCATATCTTTACAACAGTGGGTGGAGTTTGATTGATGGTGATTGGCGTGGCTCTGCTATCCACTTAGAGGGCCGAGTCTTCTGCTCGGGAGCAGGAAAGTTTTATCACCGACCACGTGCATCGATCGGTTGATCGTTAGTTTGTGGCATAGAGATCCACAGAAAATAGATATCTTTGGATCATCCGAGATTTTTTATCATCCGCAGCCATCTTCCCCGTAATTAGCGCGGATAATCGAGAGTCTACTGTATGTGAAAATTTGTCTCCTTACTCCCCGGAAGAAGCGGCGGTCTGGTGTCGGGAGTGCTGATGTTGCCGAGAAACGCGGCCGGTTTCTCCTTGACCACGAGGTCGCGAGGAGTCTCGAGGGAGCCACAGCACAGAGCCAACTGAAACAGCTTCCCGGCCAGCGTGTCCCCTTTCACCTGCCCCAGGAAGTCCTGCACACACTGTTGGTGGAAACAATAAAGGACCCAAACCACTTGCAGCCATATCACACTGTTGGGACAAATAGAGGGTGACACATGCATAGATGTCCGACCAATTTCAATGCCCCCCCTTACTTTTGTCTCAACGTGTGACTGAATTTTGTGAAAGCGATGGCCCTAAATATTATAGAGGAGAGTTAATTCAGTGGTAGAGAAAGTTTTTTGATAATGGTGGAAGTATCCACAGACTTGAAACGTATGGCGATTATCACTCATTAAATAATTCCGAGGACAAATGTATTATGGAAAATCTTTGACAAATGTACGCAAATGCATGAACTTTCTCGCACGGTAATTTTGTTGCATTAAGTCCAGACGCCATGGCCCCCACCTTCTTCAGCTTATTCACAAAGATGTCATCGGCGTTCTGGAAGACCTGCAGCACCATCTCGGTCGCCGGCTGTGTCGTGAACTGTCGGCGAAGATCGGCGCTCGTCCCTGGCAAGGGGAACGACTCCAACAGGTATTTCTTGATCTTGTGTGGCCGGCCCTCCACCTCCTGCTTGATGTCACACTCAATGCGAGCCAGCCCACGGTCCATCGCCTCCCGCTCGCCTTTCTGGGCCTTGCCGATCACCTAAACAAACAACACAATGTTAGCAACTGTGGCGGCCACAGGTGCAGGGCAGTGCTGTAGTTGCGATGATGGAACACGTGATGGACGAGTGGTTCAACAGCGAATGCAAGGTGTGCTGCTAATGCACGATTGCAATCGAGAGATGGGATTGGTGGATCATCCTAGCAGCAGTGGCTTTTGGCAAGCCATCGAACAAAGACAGTTACCCCATCACTCGCTTTCAGATGGGCTTCTGCGGCCAACTGGAATGCTCTTCCTTCCGATATTAGGAAGCCATTGGAGCTATGCACTTTTAAATCTAGATTGAAAACAACTTCTTTAGAACTGCTTTTTGTGTTCAGTTTGTTGCCCTCCACACCTCCGATTAGCACAGTTGGCTACGTACAGTGCGAAAGAAGTTCAACATATATACTTGTGGTTTTACCCAATCCAGTAATTTCTGAGTACTTGTTTAGATTTGCAAATTTTGATTCTGACGCCGGCACACATGTCCTCCTCATTCATTAATAACAACACGGGATTTTTTTTTACATTATTTGTGAAGCATATAGAAATGCAGTTTTGGATAATACACCCGCAATATTAACTAGGGCGACTCCTGGGATCGAATCGCGAACCTCTGAAACAAGCGACAAATGCACAAAGACTCGGGAAAGAATATTTCTGTAAGGAACGGTACAGTGAAATAGGCCTCAGCCTTCAATACGATATATATTAACATGATGTACTTACACGAGCAGTTACTTCAGTGCTCTTGTCGCAGCACTGCACTCCCAAAACTGAAGTCGTGTTGGAAGTCTGTCTCAGACTGCATGACAAAAGGATACACCACATTCACTTGACAGGGAGACAGGTGTGAAACTTGTGTGCCTGAGTAACTGAGGATAGCTCAGCATTGTGGCCGTGTAAGGCAAACGCAGGGGCGGGGGAATATTGGTAAAAGGCTGATGCAGTGTCACTCTCAGGTGTGAACACAGCGACACGTACGTTGTGGCTGTGTGTCAGCAATTCCAGAACGCATTTAATTCAGAAAGTAAACCCCCTCAAGGGCAACAACAATACATACTTGAGGCAATCTTGATTTGAAGCTTTCTCGACTGCAGGAATCCACACTCTTTGGTTCTTTCGGTAAAGTCACGTAAAATCGAGGAGGAGGCCGCTTTCCTACCTGACAGTTACACGCTAATTTCTCACGTTAACATCACTAGCCCTGGACACTTCTTTATGACCCATGGGCTACACACATTTCAAACCATTTAAAACAGTCTGCCTCAGTAGCACACCAAGGCTTTATCACCTGATGACGGACGCTTGTGTCGCACCCGAAACGTCGTGATTTATTTTATTTTATACCTACGTGACTTTACCGAAAGAACCAAAGAGTATAACTTGAGGCATCCAATAATAATACAATTCGCAGTCAACAAGCGACGCAATGCATACACACGTACACACACACACACGCTCGTACACGCAGGCACGGCACGTAGGGAAATGCCCAGAGGTATGCTGGTGATACGGATGCCCAGATCGTGAATATCCGGAGCCCCGTATCGTTCCATGAGATGCTTCAGCAAGTCCGGCACCTTGAAGCGTGCCATCACTCCTTTGCCTCGGGAGCTGCGGCTCTTGGCCACGAAGGTCCTAAACTCTGCCGCAAACAACAACAACAACACGAGCGGGTTACGCAGAGCGCATGCTAGGGGAGCAACGACGACGCATTGATTCGGACGTGATCATTCATCCTGAAGATCGCGATATGCACACCGGATCGCGTGCGTAAGAATTTATATTTTAGATTTGTATACGTTGCGTGTCATTGTTTCACATTGTCCAACACCCACCCACTCCAGTCACTAGAGCCGGCTGTGTTCACGTTTTAAAACAAGGCGTTGAATCTAGAATTTATTCACGAGCCCTCAATCGCGATAATCGATTGATTCGCGACATGGGTGGCTGGGGTGGCGCGTATCGCTTCTGTTTATGTCTGCAAGGAATCACTTGCTGAGCCTTCGTATCATTTCAAATACCAAACAAATTCATGCATCAGTAGCACTGGGGCCTTGAAAAAGGGAAAAAAAAATCCGATAAGCGACGTTTCGGGCAATGACCCTTCTTCATATTGCATAGAAAGGCCAGAGAGATTGAGTGAACAATGAGAATTGGAAACTGCACTTCACAGCGATTACCGTGTTTCAAAAGTTATTAGGTAACCATTCATATGAACCTTATGGCGGGACCCCGGGGTCTCATAAGTCCCCGGCTCTTGCATAAACATTATATTATATATTATATATAATGTAAACATTATATTCTATATAATGTAAACATTGTGTTATAATGTAAACATAAACTTTGCTTTTTTCACCAATGGGTTTGAAGGATGGTGGCAAGTGTTGTCTTGTTAAACTATGCCTTTAAAACTGAAAACTACTTACCTACAGTAGCTCTATTTACATACACTATCTAAAAAATAATTTACTCCCCTCGTCAATCATCGTGTTTCTCAGTGTGGATTTGTAAACACACTTGTTAAACAATACATAAAATAGTACGCGTTTTCAATGCGCTGTTCATATTGTAAAATGCGTTTTTACAAATGTGACTCTACAGCAGTTGCAGAGCCGCACTTTTATATAATTCAGGTCAAAGCCAGATAAACAGTGGAGGATAAACATCGCATGAAGGCGGGGCAATTGTTGTGCAATCATTTCAGGTCAAATTTACAGGTGCGTTTTATTCATGCCACACAGGTAGAGAGTTGAGAGTGAAACCTGGCCCACTGGCATCGTGAATCATGGATCATGAGTCACCCGGACTTGTTGTGTTTGTTTATGGTTGCTATACAAGCCATCAAATCTACACCACGAAGAGAGTTGATGAACAAGTAGGAGAGTGTGTAACTGGATTACATTCATGTGCACAGGCGTTTCACATGTGAATATAAAATAAATAACGTCGACTCAAACGCCACTCTTTAGGATTTGGCACACTCAATAACATTTTAATTGATAAATTAAGACCAACAAACCATAATCAAATGGGTCATGCATCGATGTACCAATTGTGGTTACGGACTGCTAAAGAAGAAAATGATGAATGCAGATTCGAAGTGAGTTTAAACGTGAATCTACACCATTTAAATATATTTTAAACAACCCGTTGCAAACATGACAGTAATTTGAAATGTAGCACTGTACATCAGAACAATTTGAAAGACGTTAGAGATTTGAAACTGTCCAAAAAGAAAGGAGGAAAATAAATGTATTTTTACATAATACAGGTTTTTTGGGTAAGATTGCATAAATATAAAAATATGTCGGTAAACCCACCACCACCCGACACAGCCAATTAGTAAGGTTTGTCACTTAAACAGAACATGCCAATTCGTTACTAGTACAGCACACCGGTTGTGTGTTAGAGAGCAAAGCCACAACATTAACAATCTGAGTACGTCGTTTCGCCAGTAATTACAACCAGCATCATCAGGAGGCAGCCAGAATTGTGGATTTTAAAATGTAGATTTATTTAAATCTAAATTAAAAAAACATATAGAGAAACTGGAACATTATTATTACAGAATTTGGTGAGACATGTCGAAAAGAGAATGACTCCAGCTTAGCTTGCAAGAACTAAGAGACACAGTGTGGCCATGTGGCCTTAATGAGAGAGACTGACTCCAGCTTAGCTTGCAAGAACTAAGAGACACAGCGTGGCCATGTGGCCTTAATGAGAGAGACTGACTCCAGCTTAGCTTGCAAGAACTAAGAGACACAGTGTGGCCATGTGGCCTTAATGAGAGAGACTGACTCCAGCTTAGCTTGCAAGAACTAAGAGACACAGTGTGGCCATGTGGCCTTAATGAGAGAGACTGACTCCAGCTTAGCTTGCAAGAACTTAGAGACACAGTGTGGCCATGTGGCCTTAATGAGAGACTCACTCCAGCTTAGCTTGCAAGAACTAAGAGACAGTGTGGCCATGTGGCCTTAATGAGAGAGACTGACTCCAGCTTAGCTTGCAATAACTAAGAGACACAGTGTGGCCATGTGGCCTTAATGAGAGAGACTGACTCCAGCTTAGCTTGCAATAACTAAGAGACACAGTGTGGCCATGTGGCCTTAATGAGAGAGACTGACTCCAGCTTAGCTTGCAAGAAATAAGAGACACAGTGTGGCCATGTGGCCTTAATGAGAGACTCACTCCAGCTTAGCTTGCAAGAACTAAGAGACACAGTGTGGCCATGTGGCCTTAATGAGAGAGACTCACTCCAGCTTAGCTTGCAAGAACTAAGAGACAGTATGGCCATGTGGCCTTAATGAGAGAGACTGACTCCAGCTTAGCTTGCAAGAACTAAGAGACACAGTGTGGCCATGTGGCCTTAATGAGAGAGACTCACTCCAGCTTAGCTTGCAAGAACTAAGAGACACAGTGTGGCCATGTGGCCTTAATGAGAGAGACTGACTCCAGCTTAGCTTGCAAGAACTAAGAGACACAGTGTGGCCATGTGGCCTTAATGAGAGAGACTGACTCCAGCTTAGCTTGCAAGAACTAAGAGACACAGTGTGGCCATGTGGCCTTAATGAGAGAGACTGACTCCAGCTTAGCTTGCAAGAACTAAGAGACACAGTGTGGCCATGTGGCCTTAATGAGAGAGACTGACTCCAGCTTAGCTTGCAAGAACTAAGAGACACAGTGTGGCCATGTGGCCTTAATGAGAGAGACTGACTCCAGCTTAGCTTGCAAGAACTAAGAGACACAGTGTGGCCATGTGGCCTTAATGAGAGAGACTTACTCCAGCTTAGCTTGCAAGAACTAAGAGACACAGTGTGGCCATGTGGCCTTAATGAGAGACTGACTCCAGCTTAGCTTGCAAGAACTAAGAGACACAGTGTGGCTCAGAAAGCGCGTTGTGACGGAGCGCGTTCCGCGTTGTGCAAAAAGCGTTCCCTAAATTAAAGAAAACGCGTTGTAGTGAAAACGCGTTATCGTGTGAACACTTGGGACAGACCCAGGTGTTGTGGGTTAACTCCCCGAGGTAAACTTTCTTCCAAATTTGTGTTTTATACGCCTTGTGTTCCGCCAATAATTGTTGTGAGTGTCGCTCCTCTGCCCTCTGTTGTTCATGGAGAGAGACTGCAACCTAGTGCCCAGTATCCTCCTCCGCGAGCCTCTTCAAAATGCTGATCTTGACACCGCTGGAAGCAGTCATCGGCCTTGACCTCACCCCACAACAGTGCAATTTTAACAGCTCAACATCAAAACACGATGATGGGTCGCTTGCACCAATCGCACAGCACCACAGCATTGACTCTCAGCTGTTACTTGTGTAGAGGGGGTCACGTGTGTCACCATAATTGCCCTAATCCTGAAACTCGTGGTGCGTAATATTTTCCTTGCCATATTATCTGTGACACACATAATGAGGACAACCGGTAAGTCAAACGAAACCAGAGGTGGGAAACCTGTTCTTAATATTATTAATTTCAGGCAATGTGAACACGACTTTTAGAAACACCGATGCAGCTATACACATGCCAGATTGTCCAGAAATTCAGTTGATACTAATAGGGTTTATTTGCCAGTATTGTACATTATTTAAATTACATTTGTTTGGGCGGCAGGGTGGTGCAGTGGTCACGCCCGTGCATGACATCTTCTGAAGGACTGCCTGGCTTCGCTTTTCTAATTATGGTCCCTTTCTCTGTATGGGTTTACTCCCATGGCAAAACAACAACAACATACAATGTAACTGGTACTAGCCAAACATCCAAATTACTCCTGCGAAAAGTTGGCAGGCCCCTCCTGAACAAGAGTCTTGAGACTCAGTGAGATTGCTTGTGTGGCGATCGAAACGTCGTGATCCATTATTATTTTTTCTACCTACGTGACTTTACCGAAAGAACCAAAGAGTAAGGATTCCTGCAGTCACGAAAGCTTCAAATCAAGATTAATGAGTGTTTACATGTGGGAGGAAATCGGAGCACCTGGAGAAATCCAAGCAAATGGGGGGGGGCTAACGCTCTATCACAAATCTACAGATGGAACAGGCGGAGTCCACATTATTCGACACCGCCTTCTCTACCTCCTTGACGACCAAGGGGTGGGAGTTGTCGCAATATTTTTGTAATCCACCAACCCTCACCTCTACGCAGTCGTGGATTACAGGCATACATAGCCACCACAACCACCCGGCTAAAGTAGCTGTAATGCACATCTAAAATTCTACAAAAGTTGATGGGGCAAAGGTCGTAGGTCAATTGGTTTGATTCCTATGCGCATTAACCAGTCTCTAACGTATGCACATTTAGATTCGCATTCAGCCGCCAATGGAACAGGTGGAGTCCAAAAGCTAAGTGGATGTACTGATTGTATCTTCATTGCGGGACTCATCCAGCAGTGGATTGACATGGGCTTCAGGTATCCACGTGTGGACGGGCAATAAACACTGGGGCCACCTGGCGGTAAATGTTTGCCGGTGCACATTGGGACCGGCTCACACGTCGCTGGCCCCAGGCAGCCCCCAGCCACTGGCGTGCAACACAGCGAAGGGAATCTCCCACCAATGAGAACCACGCACAACCCATGGTGCAGTCCTATAACTTGGACTCCTAAACACAACAAAACCCATAGCCGCCAACCCACACGGTTTACCCGTATTCTGTTGGGGGAAAGTGAGTGTGTTTATCCCTTGTGATGGGACTTTGTAGGATGGACGTTGAGATTTATAAGGGGCACGGGGTGACCAACAAGGTCTGAATTGGTCTGTAATAAGGAAGGCACTGATAAGGGGTTGACAGCGATGCAAACCCCACACAATACAAAACGGCAAGCGGCCAGCAACAACAAAAAATTATAATACATAACTGTCCAATGAGTAATTAGATCATTAAGATCAAAGAAACGTGTTCCTTAAATTGATCAAGTTTATTGTTGCAAGAGTTTGGGAAAACAGGAAGACCGGGTGTGGATTCCAGAGTGGAGCAGTGCAAACTGATAAATCTGAAAAGAAGAGTGAGGTGACCTGCATGGTGGTGAGCGGGTGGGTGAGTAAATGGGTGAGTGTTTGAGTAAACGAGTGGAGGAGTGAGTGATAGGGTGATTGAGTCAGTGACCGGATGCGTGAGTGACTGGATGCGTGGGTGACTGGATGCGTAGGTGATAGGATGATTGCGTGGGTGACTGAATGAGTGGGTGACTGAATGAGTGGGTGAGTGGATGAGTGCGTGATTGAATGGGTGACTGGATGAGTGGGTGACTGGATGAGTGGGTGACTGGATGAATGGGTGACTGGATGAGTGGGTGATTGGATGAGTGTGTAATAGGATGATTGACTGAGTGACTAGCTGAGTGTGTGATTGAATTAGTGACGAGATGAGTGTGTGATAGGGTGATTGAGTTAGTGGGTGACTGGATGATAGGGTGATTGCGTGGGTGACTGGATGCGTGGGTGACTGGATGAGTGGGCGACTGGATGCGTGGGTGACTGGATGAGTTAGTGATAGGGTGATTGAGTTAGTGACTGGATGAGTGGGTGACCGAGTTGTTTAGTTGAGTGCGTTCTTGTGAACTGCAGCGAGGCGCAGTGGTTGAACGCGGAGTGGATGAGACGAAGCGGTCAAAGTGTCTGGTAGACCGAGTCCCTTAACGTGGGTGGAGGGGGGATTCAACGAGGGGAAGTTCACTGCAACATTCACCACGGTGGTGCTAGTAGTCGCAGCGAAAAAAAAGTGATACAGGGCTGAATGAATGAAGGTTGAGGCGAGGATGCAAGATGGTGTAGAGGAGGCAAAGAGGAGGGTACAGGAGGTGAGGTGTTGAGGTTGCGTAGTGAGGAGGCGTAGAGGAGGTGTAGAGGAGGCGTAGAGGAGGGTGCCCCGCTCTTGGCGTTGATCTTGGTGAACACGTGTCCGCGCCCCGTCTCGTAGCTCTGCCCGGTGCTGATGCAGCCTCCACTGGCCGAAGCGCCCAGCGTCCTCGCTGAGTCCGTGCCCAGCTCCGCTCTGAGCAAGCTCTCCATTGCACGCCGTCTGCTCGCAGCAACAGACACAACGATAAACTCCCCCCCCCCCCCGGTCCCGTGTGGCCTCTAAATACTTATTTCCTTAGGAGAGGTGATTTATCGGACGAGGCCTAAATTGTAAAATAACACACACAGCGTTTACCAAAAGGGAACGCATACTGATGCCTATCTGAATGCATATTCGCATCATCACCCCGTACAGAATACCTCTCATCAAGATGCTCATACATCTGGCTAAAACAGTGTCAGATTTGTGAAAGTCTGAGGAGAGATTAAACATGTCAAAGAAATGCGACGATTGAATGTCTACAATAATGCTCAAATTAACAGAGCAGTGAATGCCAAACCAAGATTGAGCAGCAATACTGCTGAAAGTGAACAGGTTATTAAACAATTAAAATACCACATATTATGGGAGTGGCTGACAAATTAGCGCGAGTTTTGGAAAAGCAAAAAGCTAAAAATCTAAGTACGATTTGGCACGGTACACAAAATTCAAAAAATTGTAACTCGTACTAAAGATTGATTGCTTAAGTCATCAACAGATGGTATGTATCGGATTAATTGCTTACGTGGCAGATGTTATATTGGCCAGACGGGATGTAACATTAGAGCAAGACTAAAAGAACACCAAATAAATATTAAACACTCTCAAACATAACTGTTGGAAGTTGCAGTACATGCTTGCCAACAAGGACACTTAATTGATTTTGATAACGATGAAGTGTTGTGTAAAACTAATTATTACTGTTGATTTAAAGCTTTCGTGACTGCAGTAATTCATATTCTTAGTTCTTTCGGTAAAGTCACGTTGAAGGGAATCAACAAAATAATAAAATATATAAAAAACAATAAAAATTCTCACGACGTTTCGACCATAACACAAACGGTCGTCTTCAGGTGTGTCGGTTTGCATACATTTACTTATTTATTTTAAAGCGGTGTATCTATTTATTTATTTATTTTTTAAAAACGCTAGCGCCACGCGCAGCGATTTGACAATTTATTTAGACGGACTAGTCCATCTATGTTCTGAAAAGAGGAGGGAGTCAAAATTTTTTAATAAATAAATAAATACCCCGTTTAAAAATAAATACATTTATGCAAACCGACACACCTGAAGACGACCGTTTGTGTTATGGTCGAAACGTCGTGAGAATTTTTATTGTTTATATATATTTTATTATTTCGTTGTTTCCCTTCAACGTGACTTTACTGAAAGAACTAAGATTATAATTATTACTGGCCAAGACTAATTTGAGAATCCATTGAAACTGAGAAAAATGTAATTATTTTAACCGCTCTGACAGCTACAGGCTTAGTGCGGCCTGGAAGCGTATTATTAAGTAATTGTGATTGTAAGATGAGGAGATGAAGGCAGAAGAAGAAGACGTGGGGCGATGTGGTGATGCGGTCGAACGTGGTGGCCCGAGGAACGGAGGGAGAGATGGCACGGGACGGGGCGGTGTGGAGAAGGTGGCAAGGACGGCGAACCCCACGTGAGTGGAACAAACGCGTGGAGGAAGAAGACATCTCACATTTATCATTACTTATAGAGGAAACATACGAATTAAATGATTACTAATCAATTATATAATTTCAATAATCCCCCTCCCCGCCTCTGATTTCTGCACCTGATGGGTTCAGTGATGACATCGCCTTTCTCTATTTAAGACCGGAAGCAGGTGGATGGCTTCACTATTCTGGCAAATCGCCCGATGATGCTGGATGTAATTACCAGTGAAACGTCGTACTCATCTTGTGGATTTACTCTCCAAAACACCGGTGGGCTGAAGTAGTAACTAAAAGTGGAGTTTTGTTTACGTGACAAATTCCTTACTAATTGGCTGTGTCAGGTGGTGTAGGGTTATGACACATTTATACTTACACGATCTAACCCAAAAACCTTTGTTATGAAATTAGGACAATTTATGAAATATATTGTATACCAGAAAATACAGCAATTGACTAAAAATATACGGCAATAGATGTAACCTCGCAGCAGTGAACGTGACGAAATTTAATCATGGAAATGTCCGCTGCACAAAACCTTGAGTTCATCGCCCCACACGTGGTACCTCAGCCTCAGGATGAAATAAATCATCAGGGAGTTCTCCGTGAGCATCGTGCGCGCTCCAAATCTAGAGTTGAGCCGTGGTCTCGGCACCCAGCCAGCCGCCTTCTATTCTTGGGGCAGTCGGAGTCCAGCGCGCTATCGAAGGGCACGTGGTGAACGCTCAGGACGTGTCTCTTGAGCTTCGACTTCTGCGTCGCTCCGTACGAGCAGTCACTGCACGGGAAGGGCTTTTCCTCTGGAACACAAGACATCCACCGTTGAGCACACGCACGCGCTAATACATAATTTATTTATCACCATGCAGTGGATGCCATAGCATTACTATGTATATGGGACGTTTTATCAATCACGGTTGCTGACCACAGGCCCAAAGGCCCAAAATGCCAAATGGCCAGCAACAAATACCTCCGATTAGCACGGTTGGCTACGTATGGTACGAAAGAAGTTCAACATACGTACAAATAGTAGAAAAGCAAGATACTGATTTCCTGAAAAATATCATAATACATTTTTGAGGCTTATTTTGAAGCCCCAACATTTTGCACTTCTTCGTGTGGTTGATGTTGATGCAGAGCAACAACTATAATTTAACATCGAGGTGGTTGAGCCAGATTATTCTATTACAGCTCATTAATTACACAATAATTACCTGCAATAGAACGAGTAAATACACATTGAAGTTAGGTGTTAGTACAATGAAGAGGAAATTCCCATTGTGGAAATGACTCGATCTATACATTCAAAAATGTTCCCTAAATTTACCCACTTGTTTAAGTAAAATTTACCCCGGTTAAGAAATAGATACTCTTTGGAATTTGTCAAGCAATGCATTTTGCTCAGTTTCCTTCCAATGGTGCTATTGGCTCCATGTCATGAGATGAAGGATCCCTGTGCAACTCTCACACAGCAGTGAACCACCTCATGTAAGAGAACAGCTCGTGGAAGGAGATATCATTGCAGATATCAGGCAGAATAGACCTGGGATGGGACCGAGATTGGTTCAGATACTCGTCACCGATGTTGGCCGTGAGTGGGAATAGAACTCGGGTCGCCGGATCCCGTCGCACGGTGCGCTAACCACTTCGGCACCGCTCCCCATGTAATCCTCACTTCAAGCACACACCTCATCACCGACACAGCTTCCACATCGTCATATCCACCACTCCTCCCCCAGCCCCATCGCTTACAACACTCTCACCCCTTCCCTCTCCACAATGCCGATGCACCTCACACTCCCCATACCTCCCATGCTCCCACCAGCAGCTTCCACTCCCGATGACGCCTCCTCACAATACCCCTTCACTCCCTCCCATCGGACCGCCATTCTCAAACTATAACTTTTAAACTAAACTATATTTTGATTTAAAGCTTTCGTTACTGCAGGGATTCATATCCTTGGTTCTTTCGGTAAAGTCACGTAGAAGGGAAACAATAAAATAATAAAAATATAAGACAATAAAATTATCCCGACGTTTCGACTGCAACACAAGCAATCATCAGGTGATGATGATCATCAGGTGATGTTGCAGTCGAAACCTCGTGAGAATTTTATTGTTTTATATTTGTATTATTTTATTGTTTCCCTTCTACGTGACTTTACCGAAAGAACCAAGAATATAAACTATATTTTTTATTTTACCAGTTGGAGGCCCCACTGAGCTATGGAGCTATTTTTCAGAAGCAACCTGGCTATCACAAATGTTATCTTCAACGAAGTGGCTTATCCCGTGGAAATTTATAGAGGCCAAATACTCTAAACGCGTGATGTTTATTCTAAATGTAGTGAGAGAGACATGCAACCTCAAAATATACAGCAGGCGACGGGGTCGGGATTGAATCCACGGCCTCCTGCGTACCAGGCGAGGTAGTTAACATATTGCCACTGTGGTGCCCTGTGGTCACGTGAGGCCTACCACTTCTGAATGGCTTGTGATGCATATTTGAATATTACTGCAAGCGTCTTAGCCTCATTCATTAGTCAGGTATTCGAAGGGAATATTGTCATTTGGTAACGCTATTTCAAATATCGCTCATTAAACGTTCAATTTTAATGCAATGCAATTGAGGGACTTTGTAGAGTCTTGTCGTGGTCTGGAGCTGTGGTTGTTGTGTTGCTACCTTGCCCAAGCTTGCATTTGTTGACAAATTGGCAGGAATGTATGTACTTTGTATTTTTAGCAATTTGCTTACATTTTCTCCATCTTGCCTCTCATCGGTTTTGGAAATAGCTCGCTGACCCTCCCCTACTGGACATATGTGAAAAAGATCTTCATAGCTCATCGTATTCCTCCAGGATATAAAATAGATTCTGATTCTGATTAATCAGTGGCGCTGCGAACAACCTATTCCCTCTATTGCTGCGGGAATCTGCATCCACACATGATCAAGCACCCCTGTCTAATGCAATAGACATGGTTCCTTTGTCATAGGCATGTAATTCTGCAAATGTGCAGAAATGTCTACCGTATGCGACTTACTCCAGACAAGGTTAGACTATTAAACGTGACCTGTTGTGACACGTCTAATGTGTATTGTGTGGTCGTTAGCACAGAAAGATGCATCTGGTAATGTCCTAATGGACCAAAAATAGTAAAAAGGAGGCTGGGTCTGTGTTGTTCAGAGTGACCACCATATACAGACTCTTGTACGTACAAACGAGTTCGGTTCCATAGGTCTGTTCGTAAGTCGATTTGTTCGTGAGTCCAACTTTACTCCCGTAGATTTCAAACACGTTTTACGACTTGTACACTAAACACGGGGAATGGCTTTAACAGTTGCCTCTGGTTCTTCACGTTCTGCAGATGTAGATGCCACCATCACCACCTATTGTGCGGTGGTTGAACTTGCGACTCTCGGTCCGAACAGGAAACTGGACATACGGACAGGTTTGATCATATCTCTGAAAGTTCGTAAGTCGAATGTTCGTAAGTAGAGGAGTCCCTGTGTAGTGGCATAGAATCGTAATGTAACAGCATAGCGCCTGCTGCTGGCAGGGAAAGGGATCTGAGGCTTACGGCCCTGACGTCAGCAGGCCAAGTTATACACAAGAGGGGGATCTAGGGAAAGGTCGCAGAAGGGGCACTGAATTCATAATGATACAATAATTCAGTAACACTGTACAAGTGTACAGCACGTCAGATCATTACATGGCCTAACCCTGGTTGGAAACACCGTGGGAGTGAAGAAGAAGATGGATTTCTAATCATTATTTACATTTGTAAGGTGCATTTTATCCGTATGCCACCAGACTTAACTTGGAGTGTCTAAATTCCCTTTGCCCACCAGAATGAATAGACCTCATCTTTCCCACCCCTGCAGACTTGGTATTAAAGTAGATACATGCTAATGTTTACAAAGTAACGGGCTCTTGACCAATTTCATTTCCACATAAATCAATCATTTGGAAATAGGCCCCACTATACCCCACCGACTACAGCACTCTAATCTTGCCTCCTCGTTTTGCCTCTTCCACCTGCCTCATGCTCGTCAGCACCGCCTTTCGTGCAGCCATGCGGGTGTGAGGTCATCATCACGAGAGGCCGTGCACTTCATCGTTCGCACGCGGCGGAGGAACCACTGAAGTCAAACGTTTACATACGTGCGGTTTAGTGGGGTCATTTCCGAGCGAACTCGGTTTTAGAAGTGTTTATCGTTGAATGTGGAAGGGTTTGGGTTAGTTTTCGGGTTACCACCTTTTCCACTATGGAGATCAAACCCAGACCTATGTTTCAGTCTGTCTAGGTCTGTCAACAACCATGCAGTAGTAAAGTTCAGCACAGTACCGGTACCAGATCTCGGTACAAATTAATTCATGCCACCCAAACACAGATGCCAATTCACAGACTGTCTCGGTTGGACCGGGACAGGAGGTAACCCAAGGGTAGTGGGAGGATAACCGCTTTGTGAGCTATTTGTAAGTAATGCGTTTAGAGTATTTGGCTACTATAAATTTCCACGTGATAAGCCACTTCGTTAAGCTATAATTTGTGGCCAGGTCGCTTCTGAAAAAGAGCTATATAGCTCTCAATGGGCCTTACCTGGTAAATAAAAAATATTTCACTTTAATGGTATACATACTTGAATTTTACTGCGGATGTTTTAAAACATGTCCTGTCTAACTGTCAACTTTGTTTGAATTTCAGTGGGAGAAGATGCTTCTCACACAGACGTTAAAGCAGGTACCAGAGTCCACCTGAAGCTTCTGCAGTGTGCACCTCATAGGATTCCATCCATTACTGTTGGTGCGATGGTTTGGATTTTCAAGTTGAAATCTCCTAGTTCATTTTATTTTTACCCAGGCGGCAACTCAATTGTCAAGGGTAGTCCTGTTTGGATAAGGCATCCTTGTCTCTTGAGTTCCACATCTTGGAGAGGATGTGATTAGTCAGCATCGATGCCATTTTAGTTGGTGTCACGCATCATGCGTGCATTCTTAAATTACTGACGCCGACTGAAGACTGAAGATGCAAGTGTGCCATCTGACAATGAAAGTTATGAAGCCATTTTTTGTCATTGCCAATCTTCCTTTGTGCTCTGTCAGAGTCTGGGATAACACGGCCTTGGTGAAGTCCACTGGACTTGTGTCATTTCTGTATCAATTTTTTTTGTTTCATTTTGAAATCTCTGCTCGACTTCCTTCAATTGCATCCATCTCCACCTCCGATTAGCACGGCTGGCTGACGTATGGCGCGAAAGAGGTTCAACGCACATACCTACAAGGAGTGTAAATTCATACGGTGCCAGAAACTCTGCACGAGTTCGTGCCGCGTTCTCCCGATGTTGCCGTCGATGTTTGTCCAGCGACAAGCCATTCGTTGCCACGCGTGAACCTGTCTCACCTCCACAATCACAGGGCCGAGTGCGTGACGTGTCCGGCAAGCCGTGTGATGTGTCTGCGGATGATAATCTTCAGCAGAGGCCTGTGCCTTCTCCCACAGACGCCGCACAACTGACGCCGCTCCCAGCGCCGCCGACCTCTGCTTCCCCGGCCACGGCCCCGAGGAGTTCCTCTCCTCTGCTGGACACCCCGTGTGCTGGACCTGCTGCTCCACCACACTTGCCTGCCCACTACACAGGCACAAAGAGGTACGGGCAGAACTAATTCATAAACGCTTTCAACATAAGTTGGAGAGAGCTGAGCCTTTCTAGGAATTCGGCAATGCTTTCCCACCTGTGACTGCTCCCGATATATGACTCGAGAGCATGTAGGTTTTGCTTGCAGGCCACACACACTCACAAACATGAATGATGTGTTTGGTATTATCTCATGGAAAATAATAAGTTGCACAAGGGCCAGGGTCATGCCCCATTCATTCTGAACGATTAAACAAAACTGACCCACGTTCACACACGAGAGCAGAGAGGTTGGCTGCAGGGTGACGCATGCGAAGAACGCGTCCCTGTGAAAGAGTTAGAAGGTTCCCCTTCGTACCTTCTTACTCTCCCTCCCACCCCCCTCCTTCCGGTCAGGTGATTTTGAAGTGTCGTCGTCGTCACAAGAGGACGTTGACCAAGACAGCGCGTGGAACCAGTGGCTGCGCTCCAAGATCCCGGGGCTCTTCCTGCTGGCCCTGCACACACTTACCGTGAGTCGGCGCAGATGTGGCCTCGCGACTGGGGCTGCCACCTGTCCGCGTTTGACCCCCGGACAGTGTTCGGGTGGCAGCAGGAATTGATTTGTGCCGAGATCTGGTACCCCGGGTATGGCTATGGTTGAATTTTATCACCGTGAACTGCACAGTTTTAACAATAGACCTGGGCTCGCTGAGAAATGTGCCTGGGTTTGCTCTGTCGTAGAAATGGTGGCAACTGTACTTGGGGCATCGGCACGTTTATTCGCGCTCCGGCTCCATTTACACCGAGAGTCACGTGCTTGTCTCGTGTGAGGAGTGGTGGTGTGGCTGTTAAGGGGGCATCCATTTAGTATGTATGCATGGAGGGGGGAGGAGGGGTTAACCCAAATGCGTACGCTTGCGTATGGGGGGGTCTACTGACAATGTGTAAGCCGACTGCAATTGCATGAATCTGCCCATCGCAGTGACATGGGGAAGTAATTGCTTCCGACAAAGGCGTTCTATGACCTTTTAAATCGTACTCAGGTTTGAGAACGGGGACAGTTTGCATTCATGATCCTGAATCATGACAATTCTTTGACTCTCCGGCAGTGGTGAATCGTTCCAACCATCAGTAGGAATCGTGTATATGTGTGTATGTGTATGCACAGCTGTACCCATTGGCTTCTGTTATGGTCATGTACGTTTATTTTTTATTTCGTGGAATATCACTTGCTGTACTCCACGCGGTGAGTGCTTTGTGTAGATAGGAATCATGTTATGTAGAGAATATAAATCTAATTCAGTACCTCTATATGTCTCCCACAGACGAGCGGGGAGACAGCAGCCAGGCGGTGAGCCGGCACTCCCAACAATCGCCCAAGCTCTGCGGTTCTCTTTACATTCCGATATTTGCAGCCACTTACTGAGTGTTTACATGTGGGGGGAAACCAGTACACTCGCAGAAAACGAAAGAATGTGAGCAAGGAGGCAACGTTCTATCCCGTGCAGATGGAAAGGATTCCACAGTTGTGTTCCACTGCCTCCTGGCAAGCCAGGGTATGACTCATCCTCGATGCCCACCGGAAGGGAGATTGCACACTTGCAATTGAATTCCCTGAGATTATTTATATCATGGGGTAGGCAGTGACAAAGCCCCTGAATCACTTAACACGAACATGCGGTCCAGTGCATTGTACGTGCAAGGATGCTCGCTTTACAAAATGTATGAATGTATGTTGAACTTGAATCTTGACTTAAAGCTTTCGTGACTGCAGGAATTCATATTCTTTGGGTCTTTCGGTAAAGTCACGCAGATAGAACAATAAAATAATAAAAATAAAGTGAATACAAAATAATAATACAAATATCACGACGTTTTGATCACAACACAAGCAATCATTTTTCTCCTGATGACGATTGCTTGTGTTGCGATCGAAACGTCGTGATATATTTTACTTTTTTATTCAATTTATTTTCATTATTTTATTGTTCTATCTACGTGACTTTACGGAAAAACCCAAAGATATGTGTTGAACTTCTTTCGCAGTGTACGTAGCCAACCGTGCTAATCTGTGGTACATTAACACCTTGCCACAAATGCCCTGTTGCTCATGAGCACACCGACTCAAATGAATCAGGCGCAAGGTTTGCGTGATTAATGCTTACAAAGTGGGGTCTATAATGAACAATATGGCTGAAGCTCGAGTTCTATTCATTTAAAACCAAACGTGTTTCTTACCAACCATACCTGGTGTTTGCACACAGATACAGATTCTGGGCGATGCGTTCTACACCATTCGGAATGCGCTGTTGCAATGTGCAGCCACAGCTGCTGCAAAAATATTTGTCTCGGTTTGATCCACTGAACAATATCCACTGACCACACCGCACGCGCAACAATGCTATAACTACGAACAAAAATATGAATAAATTAAGATCGTTTATTAAATATATTGCACGTAAGAAAATACAGCAATAGACGTAAAAATACATGGCAGTTTAACATGTAGGCTTTCGCGACAAATATCCATAATACAGGTTTTATGGGTTGGATCGCGTAAATATATGTGCCATTATGAGACCTTTGCCAGTAGCAAGATATAGTAATAGGTTTTTACCCTTTTATCTGGCACCAAAACTGACACCTTTATACAAGGGATCATGTTTGCAATAACCACAACACAAGCAGTCAAAATGCAAACAAAAAGAGACAACTCTGATAATGATATACACTGTCCTTGAAGCTGATTGGTGCACACCCGAGACGGCTTTTCTTAGAGCCTAGTCTCCACTGGTGTTGGACCAGATGACGCCAAAAGGCATACAACTCAAAAAAAGCGCACTATCAGAGTATTGAGAGCTCGGGGTAAGAATTTACATTATGAGACCTCCTTTGCCAGTAGCAAGATATAGTAATAGGTTTTTACCCTTTTATCTGGCACCAAAACTGACACCTTTATACAAGGGATCATGTTTGCATAAAGGTGTCAGTTTTGGTTCCAGATAAAAGGGTAAAAACCTATTACAATTTAAATGTGTCGTTAAACCCGCCACCACCCGACAGCCCACTAGTAAGGGTTGTCACGTAAACAGAACATGCCAATTCATCACTAGTACAGCACACCGGTGTGTGGTGTGTTGGAGAGCCAAGCCACAACATTTACCATCGGAGTACGGCGTTTCAGTAATTACAACTAGCTTCATCAGGCAACAGCAAGGTTTGGGAGAAGTCCACCTGTTTAATTCCTTATATAGAGGCGTAGATGTGGTGACAACACTTGTGCACTCTTTGAGCGCAAACTGGGGGGGGATTAATGAATCAACATACATTATACATGCGCATTATGCTAGCCCATTGATCTTGTACTTAGTGTCCATTGTGTGTATTAAAATAGCCGTACAAATGGTAATTTGATGATTCTCTTCCATGCAGCACTAAGTCGGTAGCTATCCAAACGATTACAATTATTTTTATTTCTTTAAATTTCGATAGATTCTGGAACTAGTCTTGGTCAGTAGTAACAAGTTTTACACAGATCTTCAACATTATCAAAATCAATTGAGTGTCCTTGTGGGCACGTGTGTTCTGCTACTGCTGACAGTTGTATTTGTGAGCATTTCATATTTCTGTGGTGTTCTTATAGTCTTGTGCTGATCATTCATCCTGTTTGCCCAACATAGCATTCCACAAGTGCAATTAATCCGGTACACACCTTCTGTTGATAGCTTCAGTAATAGAACAGCAAAGAAATATCCAATAGTCCTTTTCGTAGGTTTCCATATGCCTTCTGAATTTGCCTGGCTGATCAAAGTTTCGACCGCAGATGCCATTGGTCAGTGGTCTCTTTGTCCGTTCTCATGTGGGACTCTAGGCATGATGGCAGTTGGAATGCTTTCCCACAGACTTGGCAAGACATTTGTTTTCTCACTCTAGTGACTATGGGAGTGAGGTGGAGTCGAGACGGGCGCTGGTCAGCGTGGCGTTTCCCAGCAGGCGCCTTCGTTCCATGCGCGGTTGCTGTGATAGCAATAACTTTGTTGCACGCAGGTGCGCCCTTTGCAGAAGGTGGCATTGTCTGCAACTCTGCCTCCTCACCACCAGGACTCGACAAGCTGCTGCTGCTGGAGCTGCTGGTGCCATCCATGGCAAAGGCAATTCTTTCAGCACCATGACTCGCAGCCGAGTAGCTCTGACACACCTTTAACACCGCATTGGCAAAATTGCCGTCATTCACCATGCCACGTGCGCCCCTTGAGTTCTTTCCGTGGGTCTCCATATGCCTTCTGAGTTTGTAGGGCTGATCAAAGCTTTGATCGCAGATGTGGCAGCTTTGACCACCGGTCTTGTGCATTCTCATGTGGGACTCTAGGCACCATGCCAGTTGGAATGTTTTCCTGCAGACGTCGCAAGAGATTCGTTTTCTCACTCTAGTGACTCTATCGGATTCCAGTGGCTCTATCAGATTCAACACCGCATTGGCAAAACTGCCGTTATTCACCAAGCCTGGTGCACCCTTTATCATGTAATACTTTTCGTGGGTCTTCATATGCCTTTTGAATTTCCCTGGCTGATCAAAACTTCGTCCGCATATGCCGCACCATTGATCACGGGTCTCCTTGTGCGTTCTTACGTGGGATTCTAGGCACCATGCCAGTTGGAATTTTTTCCCACAGACGTCACAAGAGATGAGTTTTTTCGCTCTTGTAACTCTACCGGATTGAGGTGGGGTCGAGACGGGTGCTGGTGAAGTGCCATCGATGGTAAAGGCAATTCTCCCAGCACCACCATGACTCGCAGCGGAGTTGCTCTCGCACATCTGATACAAAAGACAAAGGTCACGCGCATGACACCCGTGTCACGAGCGTACTCACAAAGGCATACTTAAGGTGACATAAGATTCATTACAACAGATTCATTATAACAGAACTCCTCAATAGTGCAGATCCTATCATCTAATATTTTACTCCTTATCCACCCAACTAAGTACTCTTTGGTTGTTTCAGTAAAGTCACGTAGGTAGGAAAAATAAAATAAAAAATAATATATCACGACCATAAATGACGTCACGCGATTTTGGACGATTTTTGACCCCCCCCCTCGTCACACGGCGTCACAAAAAGTCAGACCCCCCCCCTCAAGTATGACGTCACAAAGCTCTGCCCCCCCCCCCAAACCATATTTTCATTTTGAAAATAAAACATGCTTCAAATCGCTTTAAACTATTGTCATTGTATTTAATGTGGCGCTGCACTCTGATGTTGTAGGAGAAAACATTTATTAAAAAGTCTATTTAACTAAATAGAACGTGTCGTCTATATTTATTTAAAGTTGCGCATTTTGACGTGACGTCACATTTCTCAAACCCCCCCTCCTCGTCACAAATGTCTGACCCCCCCTCCCTAGGTGTGTGACGTCATTTATGGACGGCCCCCATCGCCTTAAAACGCGAACTCGCGCTTGCAAACTGAAACCGCGGAACTTTTTTTGTTCCGCAGCGCGATCCTCCGCGAGATGTAATGAGTCGGCCTCGCGCTGTGAGTGAGTGTGAGTGAGACAGCATCGTCCCCCACTCCTCCTGATGTCGAGGGTAAATGGGCGAGGTTTAAGCCTGTGACTCATGCAGCTGCAATGACTGCTTTGTGTACGCGGTCCAGACCTCCCCAGAGACCCTGGCTGACAGAGGAGGTGTTCAGGATTGTTGAGAAAAAGCGACAGGCCCACTCTAATCGTCTACAGCATCCCACGTCAGAGAATGAGGAGGCTTACCGCAGCCTTCGCTCGGAGGTTCGGAGAGCCGTGAGGCGCTGCAAGGATGGGTGGTGATCGCGGGTTGCTGAGGAGATGGAGTCTGCCTCAATGGCCCGCGATCACAAATCCCTATTTAACTCCATCAAAAAAGTAACCTACAGCGCCACACCTATTACCATTATAGGGGTAATCGTCACTCACCACTCTGTGGGCTGGTAGCTTCCCCTTATCGTCAATAGGGGGCGGAAGCGCTATCACGCCAGGGCTAATGTCCATGGCCCAAAAAGGGGCCAACGACAAACCCTAGCAAACGGATCCTGGAACACATTCCCCGGGGCCCCGGGAGGGGGGAACCGGGGGATGATGTCACCTTCCAGAACGTTCTAGAAGGGAAGCGTGGCTAGGGCGGAGCAAGCCACGAACCATAAGCCGGACCTCTCAGAGGTCTGGCTCAGTCATCTGCAAGCTGAAGAACGAAGACCTGGGCTGAAGATAGGACTCTGGACCCCAAGTACCATTGTCCTTCTAAGGGCCGGAGCTCAGTGAGGCCAGTGGTCAGGACCCACGGACCGGGTACGGTCAGGTCAAATAGCCTCTCCTAGGGTCCCAGCCGGAGGAAGGGTAACGGGGTACCCAGTGATAGGGCCCGCATAATCCGGAGGCCATACCTCCCCAGGTATCGGGTAAAGGGACCGATATACCCTTTGTGTTAGAGACTTGTAAGGAAGACAATAAATATCGTGTTACCTCATCAGAACTTTATTCGTCAATTTATACCCACTACACCACCATTAGGGGAACGAAGGGTGATCCAAGCTCCGACCCCCAGGGACAGGTTTGCAGATTTGCTGAGCATTTCTGTGAGGTCCTGGGGGAGGGGGAATCCCTCAGCCTGGAAAACATCATGGGACAAAGTGGGGATGACCCTGCTGAGGATGCGGTACCTCAAATATTAGAGGAGGAAGTCACCCCCTGTGAGTGGCTGGCTGAGGTACCATCCATTGAGGAAGTACTGAGGGCGATCCAGAGTCCGAGAACAGGAAAGGCACCGAGCAGAGATGATCTCCAAAGCGAAATGCTGAGGGAGGGTGGCGTTTGTGCGTAGACTGCCCTACATGACATCATAACAACAGTCTGGGCCACTGGACGGGTTCCGCAGGATTGGAAGGATGCCCTGGCGGTCCCCCTCTTTAAGAAGGGGGACCGCACAGACTGTAACAACTACAGGGGCATCTAACTCCTCAGTGTGCCGGGAAAGGTCCTGGCAAGGATTATTCAACATCGCCTTGCTAGGTACGCTAAGGAGAGGCTTGCGGAGCCCCAATGCGGTTTCAAGAAAGGGCGGTCCTGCAAAAATGTCATATTTTCTGTCCGTCTGCTACAGCAGAGGTGGAGGGAATTCCAACTAGACCTACATCTCTGCTTTATTGACCTGGTTAAGGCCTATGATACCATCAGTAGGCCTGGGCTCTGGGTTGTTCGTCGTGCTTTCAGAGTCCCTGACCCTCTGCTCACACTCATTAAGGACCTTCATGATGGTGAGCAGACCCGAGTAAAACTACATAGCCGGGAGTCAGAGCCATTCCCTGCGACAGGGATGTCCTCTGGCTCCAACATTATTTAACATCTATTTCGACCACATAGTTCGTGAAGCCTTCAGTAGCTGTACCAGAGGAATTTACGTCTGGTACAGATACAATGGGAGGCTGATCGATGCCCAGGTGCGGTCAAGGGATGTCTCCCTATTGGTCAACCACATTATGTATGCGACGACCTGGTAATTGCTGCTCATTCAGAGGAGGAGTTGGAGGCGCTGCTGCTGAAACTGGAGTGTGCCACTAAGAGGTGGGGCCTTACCATCAGCCCCACCAAAACGAAGCACCTGCCTGGGTATTTTGTGCCATCGGGCACTCTACCCCCACAACTCCCAATCGGTGATGGGGCAGTTGGGGAGAGAGTGGAGAGTTTTCCATACCTGGGCAGTGTGCTCATGATCGGCTCCGAATTAACAGCAGAGGTCTCACTCCGAATTAGTCGAGCGGCATTATCTTTTCATCGGTTGTGTAACGTTGTGTGAAAGCTACCTGGTCTGTCGCTCCGCATGAAGCTTCGGTTCTTCTCGGCCACAGTCATTCCCTCCCTTCTCTACGCTTGCAAAACGTGGACCCCTCCTAATGCAGCATCTTCACCGGTTAGAAACATTTAGGCTGGCCTGCCTACGATCAATCCTGGGTTTAACCAGGCTGGATTGTGTGAGGAGCTCACAAATCCTCGAAAGATCTGGACAAAGTCCCATCGGTGAGCTCCTCCAGCAGGCAAGGCTGCGTTGGCTGGGCCATGTAGCCCGCATGCCCAATCACCGCATGCCCAAACAGATCGAGGGAGCTAAACGGGCGTGGCACGGACTAGAGAAGAGATGAGTGATGTGGTACAGGAGGATGTGGAGCTGAGTGGACTTGCCAATGACTGGTACCAGCGGTGTCTCTACTGGGCAGTTGGAGGCAGTCGCCCTCCAACAACAACGGAGGGCGGAGGAGCGACGCTCAGAAAAACGAGCGGAGCGTCGGGTGGCTAAAGCTCAGCAAGTTGGCACAGTAGGGGGCACAGGTGGTGCATCAGCCAGTAATCTCAGTCATCTCAGTCAGTCGACCAGTGGCACCTGGGTCTGCCCCGTGACCTCCTGCCAGCCGGCGATCGACACTTCACGTAGCCTCAAGGTGCACATAGCCTGGCATAAGCGTCGTGGTGACGTCACCGCCACTTAGTGGCGCATGGCGGTTGTTGTTTTGAGACAGTAAGAGAGTGTGAGGTCGACTCAGCCTCAGATGAGTACCTGGTGCGGTGTGTCGTAAACATCGCTACTGGGGGAGACAAAGGCCGCCGTGGAGGAGAATCCTAAAATAATAAAAGCTTTGATTATAATAAAAGCTTTGATTATAATATTATGATATTATAATAAAAGCTATACTAAAAGCTTTTAAATTAAAAATACAAAACATTTTGAAATAATGAAAGCTTTTATTATTAAAAATGTATTATTTAATTTTTAAATTGGCAGAATCTACACGCCATATTCTTGGTTCTTCAGGTAAAGTCACGCAGATTTGAAAATAAAAATAATTAAATTTAATTTAAAAATATAAATTATAATATTTAAACTAATAAAAGCTTTATTATTTTCAAGTTATTATTTGAAATTTTAAAATACAAAAAAATAAAATACAAATAATAAATTGAAAATAATAAAGGTTTTATTATTTTATAATAAATTTAAAATAAAAGCTTTTATTATTTTCAATTTATTATTTTAATTTTATCAACAGGTCCCTGCAGGGTGGGCTGGTAGGGCAAGTCTCTGCGCTGCCTATTGCTGATTTTACACCCAACAGCACGAGATTTCACTTCGTTAAAGTATTGAAAGGGGACGGACGGACACATTAATATATTGCAGGCTGGTACACTCAGTTTACAACTTCGTTCCTACCAGTATTATGACTTTACCGAAGGAAGCAATAATCTGGCGTGTAGATGCTGCCATCTGCTGGCCACCATTGTTGGGTGTAGATTGTGACTTGAAACTTTCGTGACTTCAGGAATTCATATTCTTGGTTCTTTCGGTAGTCACGTCCATAGAAAATAAAAAAAAATATCAAATCAAATAAAAATGTGAAATTTTAAATAATAAAAGCAAAAAACCCACATTCATATTCTTGGTTCTTTCGGTAAAGTCACGGAGATAAAAAAAAATACAATTTTAAAATAATCAATTGAATAAAAGCTTTTAATATTATTTAAGCTTTTGTTATATTCAATTTATTATTTTAATTTTTAAATTGGCAGAATCTACACGCCACGTTGGTGGCCGGCAGGTGGCAACATCTACACGCCGAATTCTTGTTTTTTTCGTTAAAGTCACGTAGATTTTAAAATAAAAATAATTTAATTTAATTTAAAAATACAAATAATAAATTGAAAATAATAAAAGCTTTCATAATTTTCGTTTTTTAATTTTATTATTATTTTCTATCTACGTGACTTTACCGAAGGAAGCAATAATATGGCGTGTAGATGCTGCCATCTGGTGGCCAACAACGTTGGCAGGTGGCAGCATCTACACGCCAGATTCTTGGTTCTTTGGGTAAAATATAAATAATAAAGAAAAGTAAAAAAATAATAATTCATGATTTAGTATTTTTTCATTTAATTCTATTATTTTCATTTTCAAATCTACGTTACTCTACCGAAAGAACCAAGAATATGGCGTGTAGATTCTGCCAATTTTAAAAAAAAATTACAAATTCAAATAATAAATTTAAATAATAAAAGCTTTCATTATTTTCCATTTATCTTTTGTATTTTTTATTTAATTTTATTGTTTTTATTTTCAACCTACATGGCTTTACCGAAAGAACCAAGAATATGAATCTGGATTTTGATTATTATTTTCAATCTATTTTAATTTTTAAATTGGCAGCATCTACACGCCATATTCCTGGTTCTATCGGTAAAGTCACGTCGATAGAAAATAAAAAATAATCAAATCAAATCAAATTAAAAGTGTGAAATGGAAAATAATAAAAGCAAAAAACCCACATTCATATTCTTGGTTCTTTCGGTAAAGTCACAGAGAAAAAAAAAATGAAACAAAATTTTGATTTTAAAATAATAAATTGAAAATAATAAAAGCTTTTATTATTTTCCATTTATTTTTTTGTATTTTTAAATTGGTAGAATCTACACGCTACATTCTTAGTTATTTGGGTAAAGTGACGTAGATAGAAAATATAAATAATAAAAGAAAAGTAAAAATTTAAATATTTTAAAAAATATTTATTTTATTTTATTGTTTCCCTTCTACGTGACTTTACTGAAAGAACCAATAATATGAATCACTGCAGTCACGAAAGCTTTAAATCAAAATATAATAATAACAATTCATGATTTTCATTTAATTATTTTCTTTTTATTTTCAAATCTACGTGACTTTACCGAAAGAACCAAGAATATGGCGTGTAGATTATGCCAATTGAAAAATTACAAATAAAAGTAATTTTATTATTTCCGTTTTTTTCATTCAATTTATTTAATTATTTTTAAATATACGTGACTTTACCGAAAGAACCAAGAATATGAATCTGGATTTTTGCTTATTATTTTCAATTTATTATTTTAATTTTTCAATTTGCAGAATCTACACGCCACGTTGGTGGCCGGCAGATGGCAGCATCTACACGCCATAATCTTGGTTCATCTTCTTTGGTTCTTTCGGTAAAGTCACGTAGCATGAGAATAAAATAATAAATTGATCAAATAAAATAACACAATAAAATTCTCACGACGTTTCGGCCACAACACAAGCGGCCTTCATCAGGTGAAGGGACGAGACTGTCTGGAGGACAGCGCTGGAGCGAACAAAGCCAAGCTCAGATCGAGACCTTTAAGCTGTGTGAGAAGAAACAAAGCGCCTTGACAAAGGAATTAGCATTGAATTTAGCATTGAAATGGCTGAGTGATTAGCTTGTGACTGGTCACAGATATGGCTATGTTAAAGTCAAAGCCTACACATCCACAGAGGCACCCCTTGACAAAGGAATTAGCATAGAATTTAGCATTGAAATAGCTGAGTGATTAGCTTGTGACTGGTCACAGAAATGGCTATGTTAAAGTCAAAGCATACACATTCACAGAGGCACCTAGTAAAAATCAAACAGGAAAATTTAGCATTGAAATAACTAGGAGAATTTAGCATTGAAATGGCTGAGTGATTAGCTTGTGACTGGTCACAGATATGGCTATGTTAAAGTCAAAGCATACACATCCACATAGGCACCCCTTGACAAAGGAATTAGCATAGAATTTAGCATTGAAATAGCTGAGTGATTAGCTTGTGACTGGTCACAGAAATGGCTATGTTAAAGTCAAAGCATACACATTCACAGAGGCACCTAGTAAAAATCAAACAGGAAAATTTAGCATTGAAATAACTAGGAGAATTTAGCATTGAAATAACTGAGTGATTAGCTTGTGACTGGTCACAGATATGGCTATGTTAAAGTCAAAGCATACACATCCACAGAGGCACCCCTTGACAAAGGAATTAGCATAGAATTTAGCATTGAAATAGCTGAGTGATTAGCTTGTGACTGGTGACAGAAATGGCTATGTTAAAGTCAAAGCATACACATTCACAGAGGCACCTAGTAAAAATCAAACAGGAAAATTTAGCATTGAAATAACTAGGAGAATTTAGCATTGAAATAACTGAGTGATTAGCTTGTGACTTGTCACAGAAATGGCTATGTTAAATTCAAAGCCTACACATCTGAGCTATTAATAGTAACTGGGTCAGTGTCTACTTCAAATATTGTTCAGGCTCTGGAGACTTCCAAAGTTATTCGTGATGTTATACATTTGGTTCGTTTTGAGCATAATCGCGACCTTATATAATTATGACGTGATACACACGCTGAATATACGCACACAAACATCGTGTACACGTGTGTCGTGCCCTCTATTGTCCACATAGACGGCTTGTGCTGACGAGAGAACGATCTTAACGTACAATGTCGTGACATGTATCAGCCCTTTGTCGATCCAGCGTTTTGATAGAGGCCTCCCCCACACCATGTCGTTCGTGGGAGTTGTTTAACCATACTTCACCATGCCGGTCAATGCGGGTTTGGTGAAGTGAGGAGGCCCAGAAACTTGTATATGCAGATACGAGTTTGCCTGTGCTTGCATCTGCAGAATTACATTCTCACACATCTTCAAGTGAGGTTTAATACTTCTAAAAATGCATTTATTCTTCAGGATTCCATAAAGTACTGTGGTAAAAAGAAAACAACTTGATTTGAATAAATTTCGATTTAAAGCTTTCGTGACTGCAGAGATTAATCTTCTTGGTTCTTTCGGTAAAGTCACGTAGAAGGGAAATAATAAACTAATAAAAATAAAACATAATAAAATAAAATTCTCACGACGTTTCGGCCACAACACAAGCAGCCGTCCTCAGGTGAAGCAACAGAACTGTCGGAAAGACAGCGCTCCAATGAACACTGCTAAGCTTGGCAGCGTATTTTAAGCTGGGTGGGAGGAGCAGAGCGCCTTGCCAAAAGAGTTTACATATCAACAGAATAATTTAGCAGTGTTAATGTGAGATATTAGCAGGATGTTAAAGTCAGAAATTAGCATGTAACTGGGAGATTAGCATGATGTTAATGTGAGGAATTAGCATGTAACTGGTCACGGAAGTAGCTATGTTAAAGTCAGAGTTTACATATCAACAGAGGCATTTAGTATATTGACGCTAAAGAACTGCAACTACCCAACTATCATACAATAAACCGATGTGAAAGAACTAAATATAAACTACATCAATATAATCAATGTACTCAATATATTCTCCACTAAGCTGAGCTACTAACAATAAGTTATTATACATTACACTTCTATGTCGCAAAAATATTATAATATGCCTCCAAATAATATTTTTATTATAAACTGGCATAGACAGACCACAACATTGAATTATACACTGAGTTACTATACACTACCCTATACGTTAGATTATAATAATATTAGACTTGTAATATTACACTATGTATTATTTTACCAACCCTACTGTATACCACACTGCTGTAGATTCACTATACAATTACGATACTATATATTACCAAATAAATTATATTAAACATTACACTGAGTACTTTGTTGAACAGGGAATGCTTTGAGCTTGTGGGTTGAATCCATCTGTGTGGAGTTGTGTTATTTCCCAATATGCAAGGTGGGGTCTCTCTGGGTTCCACTCACACAAACATCTCAATGCAATGGGACCTTTATGAAAATGCAGTACTTAGACTCAATGAAGCTTTCCTGGGTAACTAGTTAACATTGTAATATTAGCATGAGAGATAATGACGTTCACTTATAAGTGCCATTAATAGTACTATACTGTACTTTTAATGAAGACTATTTTACGTAGTTTTTTGTAAAAAAGCGTCCATTCTCAAAACTTTTTGATCGGCCCTCGTACAGAAATGATATTACAATCTTATATGCAGATTGCGAGTCAGAGTGTTGTGAATAGTGGAGTGAACGTGTAGTGCCATCATTATATTGTTGGTGTGTATATACAGAAAGGCCTATTGGGTGGGTAACATTAGGAAATTGTAGGTAGATAGTCATTGTTGTTTAGAAACAAAATATTACTTGGGTGGATAAGAGGGTAAAATCGTACATGATAGGAACTGCAATATTGTGGAGTTCTGGTATAATGAGTTGTGGTATATATGAATCTTATGTCACCTTAAGTATGCCTGTGTGAGTACACTCGTGAAACGGGTGTCATGCGCGTGACCTTTGTCTTTTGTATCAGATGTGCGAGAGCAACTCCGCTGCGAGTCATGGTGGTGCTGGGAGAATTGCCTTCACCATTGATGGCACTTCACCAGCACCCGTCTCAACCCCACCTCAATCCGGTAGAGTTACAAGAGCTAAAAAACTCATCTCTTGTGACGTCTGTGGGAAAAAATTCCAGCTGGCATGGTGCCTAGAAGCCCACGTAAGAACGCATAAGGAGATCCGTGAGCAATGGTGCGGCATATGTGGACAAAGGTTTGATCAGCCAGGAAAATTCAAAAGGCATTTGAAGAGCCACAAAAAGGATTATATGATAAAGGGTGCACCAGGCTTGGTGAATAACAGCAGTTTTGCCAATGCGGTGTTGAATCCACCGTCGCCCTATGAGATGTGCTCAGTCTGCGGATTTTTAAGTCCTATTGAAATCCTGAAAACTCATGAAAGTCTTCAAGCACAGTTCTTGTACAGAGCGAAGCCTGAACATGATTACACTTCGACAAAAGATAGCGGCGTTAAGATAAATGACATGAAATCCAATTTTCTTGAATGCTTTGGCCTAGTTCCACATCAACAAACTGCTTCACCAGTCAGTGAGAATAAACCATACGCTGCTCTTGATCCTATTACGAGCATGAAAGTGTTGATGGCCTTGCAGCAGAAAAAGAAGGAAAAGCGAAGTAGACCTAAGCCCATTAAAATAAAGAAGACCACCACCAGCGTCACCAATTGCAGCAGTAGCAACAGCCAGAATTCGGACATCAAGAGGATGGACTGCACGGAAGCAGGAGGCTGCGTGGAGCAGAGCATCCCCAAGGTGGATGAACCCAACCTGGCACCTTTAGGTACGTCCTAGTAATGCACACACTACATTTCATTTGGATGTAATTCATAATTTCACAAATTAGTTAATGTACGCATATGTTGACCATATCTGTTTACCTGCGCTGAGGAGTCTAGAGATCTGATGTGGTGCTGCTCGGATGTTGGGTTAAACCGTGAAACTCTGGGTTTCAGTCACCGAGCCATGATTAAACTGGCTTCTCATTGATGGTCTTATCCAGTTACCAAACTTCTTCCAGCAAACACTTCTGATGTCGCGTGATATTTTTCAGGAAATCAGTATCTTGCTTTTCTACTATTTGTACGTATGTTGAACTTCTTTCGTACCATACGTAGCCAACCGTGCTAATCGGAGGTATTTGTTGCTGGCCATTTGGCATTTTGGGCCTTTGGGCCTGTGGTCAGCAACCGTGATTGATAAAACGTCCCATATACATAGTAATGCTATGGCATCCACTGCATGGTGATAAATAAATTATGTATTAGCACGTGCGTGTGCTCAACGGTGGATGTCTTGTGTTCCAGAGGAAAAGCCCTTCCCGTGCAGTGACTGCTCGTACGGAGCGACGCAGAAGTCGAAGCTCAAGAGACACGTCCTGAGCGTTCACCACGTGCCCTTCGATAGCGCGCTGGACTCCGACTGCCCCAAGAAGAGAAGGCGGCTGGCTGGGTGCCGAGACCACGGCTCAACTCTGGATTTGGAGCGCGCACGATGCTCACGGAGAACTCCCTGATGATTTATTTCATCCTGAGGCTGAGGTACCACGTGTGGGGCGATGAATGCAAGGTTTTGTGCAGCGGACATTTCCATGATGAAATTTCGTTACGTTCACTGCTGCGAGGTTACATCTATTGCCGTATATTTTTAGTCAATTGCTGTATTTTCTGGTATACAATATATTTAATAAATTGTCCTAATTTCATAACAAAGGTTTTTGGGTTAGATCGTGTAAATATAAATGTGTCATAACCCTACACTACCTGACACAGCCAATTAGTAAGGAATTTGTCACGTAAACAAAACTCCACTTAGTTACTACTTCAGCCCACCGGTGTTTTGGAGAGTAAATCCACAAGATGAGTACGACGTTTCACTGGTAATTACATCCAGCATCATCGGGCGATTTGCCAGAATAGTGAAGCCATCACCCTGCTTCAGGTCTTAAATAGAGAAAGGCGATGTCATCACTGAACCCATCAGGTGCAGAAATCAGAGGCGGGGAGGGGGATTATTGAAATTATATAATTGATTAGTAATAATTTAATTAGTATGTTTCCTCTATAAGTAATGATAAATGAGAGATGTCTTCTTCCTCCACGCGTTTGTTCCACTCACGTGGGGTCCACCGTCCTTGCCACCTTCTCCACACCGCCCCGTCCCGCGCCATCTCTCCCTCCGCTCCTCGGGCCACCACGTTCGACCGCATCACCACATCGCCTAACGTCTTCTTCTTCTGCCTTCATCTCCTCATCTTACAATCACAATAACTTAATAATACGCTTCCAGGCCGCACTAAGCCTGTAGCTGTCAGAGAGGTTAAAATAATACAAATTTTCTCAGTTTCAATGGATTCTCGAATTAGTCTTGACCAGTAATAATGAGTTTTACACAACACTTCATCGTTATCAAAATACATTAGGTGTCCTTGTTGGCAAACATGTTCTGCAACTTCCAACAGTTATGTTTGAGAGTGTTTAATATTTATTTGGTGTTCTTTTAGTCTTACGCTAATGTTACGTCTCATCTGTCCAATATAACATCTGCCACATAAGCCATTAATCCGATACACACCATCCGTTGACAACTTAGGCAATTCATCTTAAGTACAAGATACTATATTTTGAATTTTGTGTACCATGCCAAATCTTACTTAGATGTTTAGCTTTTTGCTTTTCCAAAACTCGAGCAAATTTCTCAATTACTCCCACGATATATGGTATTTTAATTGTTTAATAACTTGATTCAGCAGTATTGCTGTTCGATCTTGGTTTAGCATTCATTGCTGTTAATTTGAGCATTATTGTAGACATTCAATCGTAGCGTTTCTTTGACATGTTCAATCTCTCTCCCCAGACATTCACCATCTGACACTGTTTTAGCCAGATGTATGAGCGTCTTGATGAGAGAGGTTTTCTGTACGGGGTGATGATGCGAATCTGCATTCAGATAGGCATCAGTATGCGTTCCCTTTTGGTAAACGCTGTGTGTGTTATTTTACCATTTAGGCCTTGTCCGATAAATCACCTCTCCTAAGGAAATAAGTATTTAGAGGCCACACGGGACCGGGGGGGGGGGGGGGGGGAGTTTATCGTTGTGTCTGTTGCTGCGAGCAGATAGCGCGCAATGGAGAGCTTGCTCAGAGCGGAGCTGGGCACGGACTCGGCGAGGACGCTGGGCGCTTCGGCCAGTGGAGGCTGCATCAGCACCGGGCAGAGCTACGAGACGGGGCGCGGACACGTGTTCACCAAGATCAACGCCAAGAGCGGGGCACCCTCCTCTACGCCTCCTCTACGCCTCCTCACCACCTCACCTCCTCTACCCTTCTCCTCGCCTCCTCTACGCCTCCTCACCACGCCACCTCACCACGCCACCTCACCTCCTCACCACGCCACCTCACCTCCTCACCACGCCACCTCACCTCCTCACCACGCCACCTCACCTCCTCACCACGCCACCTCACCTCCTCACCACGCCACCTCAACACCTCACCTCCTCTACCCTCCTCTTCGCCTCCTCTACACCACCGTGCATCCTTGCCTCAACCTTCATTCATTCAGCCCTGTCATTAATGTATCACTTTTTTTTTAGCTGCGACTACTAGCTAATTTGTCAGTTTCTCCCACGATATATGGTATTTTAATTGTTTAATAACCTGATTCAGCAGTATTGCTGTTTGATCTTGGTTTAGCATTCACTGCTCTGTTAATTTGAGCATTTTTGTAGACATTCAATCGTAACATTTCTTTGACATGTTTAATCTCTCTCCTCAGACTTTGACCATCTGACACTGTTTTAGCCAGATGTATGAGCATCTTGTTGAGAAAGGATTTCTGTGCGGGGTGATGATGCCAATCTGCATTCAGATAGGCATCAGTATGTGTTCCCTTTCGGTAAACGCTGTGTGTGTTACTTTACCATTTAGGCCTCGTCCGAGCAAAATATCCAGGAAAGGGAGTGTGTTATTCACCTCCATTTCCATGGTGAACTGGATGGCCGGTTTTTGTGAATTGAGATGATTTAGACATTCATTCATTAAGTGTATCCTTACCATGTCGCCAGACAACCAAAGTGTCATCTACATATCTACACAAAAAAGTGGGTTTTAATGTACTTGAAGCAAGTGCTCTTGCAACCCGGGGGTTGAGGACCCCTGTGTTAGAGGCCACTCGGGATGGGGGGGGGGGGAGTTTAACGTTGTGTTTGTCGCTGCGAGCAGACAGCGTGCAATGGAGAGCTTGCTCAGAGCGGAGCTGGGCACGGACTCGGCGAGGCCGCTGGGCGCTGCGGCCGGTGGAGGCTGCATCAGCACCGGGCAGAGCTACGAGACGGGGCGCGGACACGTGTTCACCAAGATCAACGCCAAGAGCGGGGCACCCTCCTCTACGCCTCCTCACCACCTCACCTCCTCTACCCTCCTCTTCGCCTCCTCTACACCACCTTGCATCCTCGCCTCAACCTTCATTCAGTCAGCCCTGTATCACTTTTTTTCGCTGCGACTACTAGCACCACCGTGGTGAATGTTGCAGTGAACTTCCCCTCGTTGATTCCCCCCTCCACCCACCTTAAGGGACTCGGTCTACCAGACACTTTGACCGCTTCGTCTCATCCACTCCGCGTTCAACCACCGCGCCTCACTGCAGTTCACAAGAACGCACTCAACTAAACAACTCGGTCACCCACTCATCCAGTCACTAACTCAATCACCCTATCACACACTCATCCAGTCACCCACGCATCCAGTCGCCCACGCAATCACCCTATCATCCAGTCACCCACTCACTCAATCACCCTATCACACTCATCTCGTCACTAATTCAATCACACACTCAGCTAGTCACTCAGTAAATCATCCTATCACTCACGCATCCAATCACCCACTCATTCAGTCACCCATTCATCCAGTCACCCACTCATCCAGTCACCCATTCATCCAGTCACCCACTCATCCAGTAACCCACTCATCCAGTCACCCATTCAATCACGCACTCATCCACTCACCCACTCAGTCACCCACTCATCCAGTCAACCACACAATCATCCTATCACCTACGCATCCTCTCACCCACTCATCCAGTCACCCACTCATCCAGTCACCCACTCATCCAGTCACCCACTCATCCAGTCACTCACGCATCTGATCACTGACTCAATCACCCTATCACACACTCCTCAACTCTTTTACTCAAACACTCACCCATTTACTCACCCACCCGCTCACCACTATGCAGGTCACCTCACTCTTCTTTTCAGCTTTATCAGTTTGCACTGCTCCACTCTGGAATCCACACCCGGTCTTCCTGTTTTCCCAAACTCTTGCAACAATAAACTTGATCAATTTAAGGAACGCGTTTCTTTGATCTTAATTATCTAATTACTCATTGGACAGTTATGTATTATTATTTTTTATTGTTGCTGGCCGCTTGGCATTTTGTATTGTGTGGGGTTTGCATCGCTGTCAACCCCTCATCAGTGCCTACCTTATTACAGAACAATTCAGACCTTGTTGGTCACCCCGTGCCCCTTATAAGTCCCATGACAAGAGAGAAACACACAAATAAACTTAACAAAAATGTTGCCCGTATTGAAACGGCCGTCTGCCGTATGGACCTGACAACTCACTTTCCCCCAACAGAATACGGGTAAACCGTGTGGGTTGGCGGCTATGGGTTTTGTTGTGTTTGCAAGTCCAAGTTATAGGACTGCACCCTGGGTTGTGCGTGGTTCTCATTGGTGGGAGATTCCCTTCGCTGTGTTGCACGCCAGTGGCTGGGGGCTGCCTGGGGCCAGTGACGTGTGAGCCGGTCCCAATGTGCACCGGCAAACATTTACCGCCAGGTGGCCCCAGTGTTCATTGCCCGTCCACACGTGGATACCTGAAGCCCATGTCAATCCACTGCTGGATGAGTCCCGCAATGAAGATACAATCAGTACATCCACTTTGCTTTTGGACACCACCTGTTCCATTGGCGGCCGAATGCGAATCTAAATGTGCATACGTTAGAGACTGGTTAATGCGCATAGAAATCAAACCAATTGACTGACCTTTACCCCATCAACTTTTGTAGAATTTTAGATGTGCATTACAGCTACTTTAGCCGGATGGTTGTGGTGGCTATGTATGCCTGTAATCCACGACTACGTGGAGGTGAGGGTTGGTGGATCACAACAATATTGCGACAACTCCCACCCCTTGGTCGTCAAGGAGGTAGAGAAGGCGGTGTCGAATAATGTGGACTCCGCCTGTTCCATGTGTAGATTTGTGAAAGAGCGTTGGCCCCTCATTTGCTTGGATTTCTCCAGATGCTCCGATTTCCTCCCACATGTAAACACTCATTAATCTTGATTTGAAGCTGTCGTGACTGCAGGAATCCTTACTCTTTGGTTCTTTCGGTAAAGTCACGTAAGTAGAAAAAACTAATAAAAAATAATCATCGATTGCTTGTGTGGCGATCGAAACGTCGTGATCCATTATTATTTGTTCTACCTACGCGACTTTACCTAAACAACCAAAGTGTACAAACTCTCATTTATTGTCCGATAACATCTTTATATAAAGAGGACCACAGAGCATGGGCAGGAGTGGTGGGGGGGATTTGTTGCCAGCTGCTCACCATTTGACTGCCGCCTTCCCTCGTCTGTAGTTCCTCGCGCCAAAGTGAAGGAATTCTGTGTGCCAGTTACAATTATCACTTGAATGTAACTTGATGTTTCAATGTAAACAGCCACTGAGATTTAATCCTGAAAATCTTTATTTTTCACATGCAGTGAAACAATGTTGTTAGTAGGCTTGTTTCCCTGGGAAAGCCTCACTGAGTCTCAAGACTCTTTTTCAGGAGGGGCCTGCCAACTTTTCGCAGGAGTAATTTGGATGTTTGGCTAGTACCAGTTACATTGTATGTTGTTGTTGTTTTGCCATGGGAGTAAACCCATGCAGAGAAAGGGACCAGAATGAGGAAAGCGAAGCCAGGCAGTCCTTCAGAAGATGTCATGCACGGGCGTGACCACTGCACCACCCTGTCGCCCAAACAAAAGTAATTTAAATAATGTACAATACTGGCAAATAAACCCTATTAGTATCAACTGAATTTCTGGCCAATATGGCACGTGTATAGCTGCATCGGTGTTTCTAAAAGTCGTGTTCACATTGCCTGAAATTAATAATATAAAGAACAGAATTCCCACCTCTGGTTTCATTTGGATTACCGGTTGTCCTCATTATGTGTGTCACAGGTAATATGGAAAGGAAAATATTACGCAGCACGAGTTGTAGGATTAGGGCAATTATGGTGACACACGTGACCCCCTCTACACAAGAAACAGCTAAGATTCATATTCTTGGTTCTTTCGGGAAAGTCACCTCGAAGGGAAACAATAAAATAATACAAATATAAAACAATAAAATTCTCACGACCTTTTGACTGCAACACAAGCAATCATCATCAGGTGTGAAACCCACAACAAGAAAATTTGAAAGAACCAAGAATATGAATCTCTGCAGTCACTAAAGCTTTAAATCAAAATTTAACAGCTGAGAGTCAATGCTGGGATGTTGTGCGATTGGTGCAAGCGACCCATCATTGTGTTTTGATGTTGAGCTGTTAAAATTGCACTGTTGTGAGGTGAGGTCAAGGCCGATGACTGCTTCCAGCGGTGTCAAGATCAGCATTTTGAAGAGGCTCGCGGAGGATGATACTGGGCACTGGGGTGCAGTCTCCCTCCATGAACAACAGAGGCAGAGGAGCGACGCTCACAACAATTATTGGCGGAGCGCCGGGCGTATAAAACGCTAAGTTGGGAGAAAGTTTATCTCGGGGAGTTAACCCATAACACCTGGGTCTGTCCCGCGTGTTCACACGATAACGCGTTTTCACTACAACGCGTTTTCTCCGTCACAACGCGCTTTCTGAGCGGACTACTTTCTTGAGCTGCGCGGTTGAGCGAGATGAGACGGTAACGCGGCGGCGGCGGCGTCCCCTCAAGTTATTTGGACCCCCATCTTACCGTGCGTGGACATTATTATTATTATTTACGGGAGGAAAATAGTTTCCGCTTAACGCGGCACTTTTCAGGAACGCATCTACCGCGTTAAACGAGGACTCGCCGCGTACAGGTGCCGTGCACGCTGTATCGACCCTTGAGAAATCCGAAGCGCTATGAAGCTCTTGTTCACAGACGTCCAGTAAGGGGCGGGTGGTGTTGGTGGTGTGGGCGTCACCACGTGACACACAGCTTGTCCGTGGAGTCGATCGTGAGGGTGCCGACGTCGCCTAGGCAACGCCGCCCCCCCCTCTGGCTCTGCTGCTGCTGCTGCCTCGCTCTGTGCACGCGAGGCGCCAATCCGTGACGCGGGCACTGTACGCGTTGCGTCACCGTTCACCGTGGGGGGGCGGGGCCTCATCTACGTCACGTCGTGTACAGTGGCACATTAATATTGACACTTTTACTCGTGTTTATGTGCCTCATTATTAAAGGTGAGTTTAATAATAATCATGCTGCTGCTACACAATGTGTGCATTGATATATACGTACAGTTTATGTGTTTAAACGCGATTGTAGTTTATGGGCCCTTGAGGGATTTTTCGCCTCGTGTGAGGTTTTTATGCGCAACCTTAATTATTGCGCTTTTGTTAATCGTTAACATTTGGTCAGGAATAATGCACTTAAGATAAATGTTCTGGCGACGATATTTTGCAAAACAGACGATGGAAAAATTTCGATTTAAAGCTTTCGTGACTGCAAGGATTCATCTTCTTTGGTTCTTTCGGTAAAGTCACGTAGAATGAGAATAAAATAATAAATTGATCAAATAAAATAACACAATATTCTCACGACGTTTCGGCCACAACACAAGCGGCCTTCATCAGGTGAAGGGGACGAGACTGTCTGATGAAGGCCACTTGTGTTGTGGCCGAAACGTCGTGAGAATATTGTTATTTTATTTTATCAATTTATTATTTTATCTTATTCTACGTGACTTTACCGAAAGAACCAAAGAAGATGGCAAAATTGTGTATATATTGTGCGATATGTGCCACTGAAACGGCAAGAAGTCAATAACAATGACTCGTGTTGAGTGTTTAATATGCAAGCAATGAGCCCACCACAAGTTCGTTAATGTTATAATGGAAGCAGTGAAATTAATGAAAATCTTTTGCTCTGCCAATTTCATTTTAAATTACGACTCTTCAATGAGCTTTGGTTGTAGTAAGCAATATTTGAATTTGTTTAAACGACCTGTATTCTCTTACAACATGTTTTATATTCCTAAGCATTAAATGTATACTAAAGATTCAGACTAATTGTAAATCTAATGGGACCACTTTAATCGATGTCCGTTAATATATGTAGGCGTGGTAAGGTTTCGAGACGCACTCGGCGATGCGTGAAACGCAGTCCGTGTCCTTCCTCATCCATTTGTCTTCATTCCAACGTCAACTTTGTTCTGCCGGTCTCTCTCATTAAGGCCACATGGCCACACTGTGTCTCTTAGTTCTTGCAAGCTAAGCTGGAGTCAGTCTCTCTCATTAAGGCCACATGGCCACACTGTGTCTCTTAGTTCTTGCAAGCTAAGCTGGAGTCAGTCGCTCTCATTAAGGCCACATGGCCACACTGTGTCTCTTAGTTCTTGCAAGCTAAGCTGGAGTCAGTCTCTCTCATTAAGGCCACATGGCCACACTGTGTCTCTTAGTTCTGGCAAGCTAAGCTGGAGTCAGTCTCTCTCATTAAGGCCACATGGCCACACTGTGTCTCTTAGTTCTTGCAAGCTAAGCTGGAGTCAGTCTCTCTCATTAAGGCGACATGGCCACACTGTGTCTCTTAGTTCTTGCAAGCTAAGCTGGAGTCAGTCTCTCTCATTAAGGCCACATGGCCACACTGTGTCTCTTAGTTCTTGCAAGCTAAGCTGGAGTCAGTCTCTCATTAAGGCCACATGGCCACACTGTGTCTCTTAGTTCTTGCAAGCTAAGCTGGAGTCAGTCTCTCTCATTAAGGCCACATGGCCACACTGTGTCTCTTAGTTCTTGCAAGCTGAGCTGGAGTTAGTCTCTCTCATTAAGGCCACATGGCCACACTGTGTCTTTTAGTTCTTGCAAGATAAGCTGGAGTCAGTCTCTCTCATTAAGGCCACATGGCCACACTGTGTCTCTTAGTTCTTGCAAGCTAAGCTGGAGTCAGTCTCTCTCATTAAGGCCACATGGCCACACTGTGTCTCTTAGTTCTTGCAAGCTAAGCTGGAGTCATGTTCTCTCATTAAGGCCACATGGCCACACTGTGTCTCTTAGTTCTTGCAAGCTGAGCTGGAGTTAGTCTCTCTCATTAAGGCCACATGGCCACACTGTGTCTCTTAGTTCTTGCAAGATAAGCTCGAGTCAGTCTCTCTCATTAAGGCCACATGGCCACACTGTGTCTCTTAGTTCTTGCAAGCTAAGTTGGAGTGAGTCTCTCTCATTAATGCCACATGGCTACACTGTGTCTCTTAGTTCTTGCAAGCTAAGCTGGAGTCAGTCGCTCTCATTAAGGCCACATGGCCACACTGTGTCTCTTAGTTCTTGCAAGCTAAGCTGGAGTCAGTCTCTCTCATTAAGGCCACATGGCCACACTGTGTCTCTTAGTTCTGGCAAGCTAAGCTGGAGTCAGTCTCTCTCATTAAGGCCACATGGCCACACTGTGTCTCTTAGTTCTTGCAAGCTAAGCTGGAGTCAGTCTCTCTCATTAAGGCGACATGGCCACACTGTGTCTCTTAGTTCTTGCAAGCTAAGCTGGAGTCAGTCTCTCTCATTAAGGCCACATGGCCACACTGTGTCTCTTAGTTCTTGCAAGCTAAGCTGGAGTCAGTCTCTCATTAAGGCCACATGGCCACACTGTGTCTCTTAGTTCTTGCAAGCTAAGCTGGAGTCAGTCTCTCTCATTAAGGCCACATGGCCACACTGTGTCTCTTAGTTCTTGCAAGCTGAGCTGGAGTTAGTCTCTCTCATTAAGGCCACATGGCCACACTGTGTCTTTTAGTTCTTGCAAGATAAGCTGGAGTCAGTCTCTCTCATTAAGGCCACATGGCCACACCGTGTCTCTTAGTTCTTGCAAGCTAAGCTGGAGTCAGTCTCTCTCATTAAGGCCACATGGCCACACTGTGTCTCTTAGTTCTTGCAAGCTAAGCTGGAGCCAGTCTCTCTCATTAAGGCCACATGGCCACACAGTGTCTCTTAGTTCTTGCAAGCTAAGCTGGAGTCAGTCTCTCTCATTAAGGCCACATGGCCACACTGTGTATCTTAGTTCTTGCAAGCTAAGCTGGAGTCAGTCTCTCTCATTAAGGCCACATGGCCACACTGTCTCTTAATTCTTACAAGCTAAGCTGGAGTCAGTCTCTCTCATTAAGGCCACATGGCCACTGTCTCTTAGTTCTTGCAAGCTAAGCTGGAGTCAGTCTCTCTCATTAAGGCCACATGGCCACACTGTGTCTCTTAGTTATTACAAGCTAAGCTGGAGTCAGTCTCTCTCATTAAGGCCACATGGCCACACAGTGTATCTTAGTTCTTGCAAGCTAAGCTGGGGTCATTCTCTTTTCGACATATGTCCAACCAAATTCTGTAATAATAATGTTCCAGTTTCTCTATATGTTTTTAAATATAGATTTAAATAAATCTACATTTAAAAATCCACAAATCTGGCTGCCTCCTGATGATGCTGGTTGTAATTACTGGCAAAACGACGTACTCAGATTGTTAATGTTGTGGCTTTGCTCTCTAACACACAACCGGTGTGCTGTACTAGTAACGAATTGGCATGTTCTGTTTAAGTGACAAATCTTACTAATTGGCTGTGTCGGGTGGTGGTGGGTTTACCGACATATTTTTATATTTACGCAATCTTACGCAAAAAACCTGTATTATGTAAAAATAAATTTATTTTCCTCCTTTCTTTTTGGACAGTTTCAAATCTCTAACGTCTTTCAAATTGTTCTGATGTACAGTGCTACATTTCAAATTACTGTCATGTTTGCAACGGGTTGTTTACAATATATTTAAATGGTGTAGATTCATGTTTAAACTCGCTTCGAATCTGCATTCATCATTTTCTTCTTAAGCAGTCCGTAGCTACAATTGATACATCGATGCATGACCCATATGAATATGGTTTATTGGTCTTTATTTATCAATTAAAATGTTATTGAGTGTGCCAAATCCTAAAGAGTGGCGTTTGAGTCGACCTTATTTATTTCATATTCACATCTAAAACGCCTGTGCACATGAATGTAATCCAGTTACACACTCTCCTACTTGTTCATCAACTCTCTTCGTGGTGTAGATTTGATGGCTTGTATAGCAACTATAAACAAACACAACAAGTCCGGGTGACTCATGATCCATGACTCACGATGCCAGTGGGCCAGGTTTCACTATCAACTCTCTACCTGTGTGGCATGAATAAAACGCACCTGTAAATTTGACCTGAAATTATTGCACAACAATTGCCCCGCCTTCATGGGATGTTTATCCTCCACTGTTTATCTGGCTTTGACCTGAATTATATAAAAGTGCGGCTCTGCAACTGCTGTAGAGTCACATTGGTATAAACACATTTTACAATATGAACAGCGCATTGAAAACGCATACTATTTTATGTATTGTTTAACAAGTGTGTTCACAAATCCACACTGAGAAACACGATGATTGACAGAGGGGAGTAGATTATGTTTTCGATGGTGTATTTAAATAGAGCTACTGTAGGTAAGTAGTTTTCAGTTTTAATGGCATAGTTTAACAAGACAACACTTGCCACCATCCTTCAAACCCATTGGTGAAAAAGAGCACAGTTTATGTTTACATTATAATATAATGTTTACATTATATATAATATATAATATAATGTTTACATTATATATAATGCCTACATTATATATAATATAATGTTTACATGATATGTTTACATATAATGTTTACATTATATATAATATAATGTTTATGCACGAGTCGCCATAAGGTTCATATGAATGGTTACCTAATAACTTTTGAAACACGGTAATCGCTGTGAAGTGCAGTTTCCAATTATTATTGTTCACTCAATCTCTCTGGCCTTTCTATGCAATATGAAGAAGGGTCATTGCCCGAAACGTCGCTTATCAGATGTTTTCCCTTTTGCAAGGCCACAGTCCTACTGATGCATGAATTTGTTTGGTATTTGAAATGATACGAAGGCTCAGCAAGTGATTCCTTGCAGACATAAACAGAAGCGATACGCGCCACCCCAGCCACCCATGTCGCGAATCAATCGATTATCGCGATTGAGGGCTCGTGATTACATTCTAAATTCAACGCCTTGTTTTAAAACGTGAACACAGCCGGCTCTAGTGACTGGAGTGGGTGGGTGTTGGACAATGTGAAACAATGACACGCAACGTATACAAATCTAAAACATAAATTCTTACGCACGCGATCCGGTGTGCATATCGCGATCTTCAGGATGAATGATCACGTCCGAATTAATGCGTCGTCGTTGCTCCCCTAGCATGCGCTCTGCGTAACCCGCTCGTATTGTTGTTGTTTGCGGCAGAGTTTAGGACCTTCGTGGCCAAGAGCCGCAGCTCCCGAGGCAAAGGAGTGATGGCACGCTTCAAGGTGCCGGACTTGCTGAAGCATCTCATGGAACGATACGGGGCTCCGGATATTCACGATCTGGGCATCCGTATCACCAGCATACCTCTGGGCATTTCCGTACGTGCCGTGCCTGCGTGTACGAGCGTGTGTGTGTGTGTACGTGTGTATGCATTGCGTCGCTTGTTGACTGCGAATTGTATTATTATTGGATGCCTCAAGTTATACTCTTTGGTTCTTTCGGTAAAGTCACGTAGGTATAAAATAAAATAAATCACGACGTTTCGGGCGCGACACAAGCGTCCGTCATCAGGTGATAAAGCCTTGGTGTGCTGCTGAGGCAGACTGTTTTAAATGGTTTGAAATGTGTGTAGCCCATGGGTCATAAAGAAGTGGCCAAGGCTAGTGATGTTAACGTGAGAAATTAGCGTGGAACTGTAAGGTAGGAAAGCGGCCTCCTCGATTTTACGTGACTTTACCGAAAGAACCAAAGAGTCTGGATTCCTGCAGTCGCGAAAGCTTCAAATCAAGATTGCCTCAAGTATGTATTGTTGTTGCCCTTGAGGGGGTTTACTTTCGGAATGAAATGCGTTCTGGAATTGCTGGCACACAGCCACAACGTACGTGTCGCTGTGTTCACACCTGAGAGTGACACTGCATCAGCCTTTTACCAATATTCCCCCGCCCCTGCGTTTGCCTTACACGGCCACAATGCTGAGCTATCCTCAGTTGCTCAGGCACACAAGTTTCACACCTGTCTCCCTGTCAAGTGAATGTGGTGTATCCTTTTGTCATGCAGTCTGAGACAGACTTCCAACACGACTTCAGTTTTGTGGGTGCAGTGCTGTGACAAGAGCACTGAAGTAACTGCTCGTGTAAGTACATCATGTTAATATATATCGTATTGAAGGCTGAGGCCTATTTTACTGTACCGCTCCTTACAGAAATCTTCTTTCCCGAGTGGTTGTGCATTTGTCGCTTGTTTCAGAGGTTCGCGATTCGATCCCAGGAGTCGCCCTCGTTAATATTGCGGGTGTATTATCCAAAACTGCATTTCTATATGCTTCACAAATAATGTAAAAAAAACATCCCGTGTTGTTATTAATGAATGAGGAGGACATGTGTGCCGGCGTCAGAATCAAAATTTGCAAATCTAAACAAGTTCTCAGAAATGACTGGATTGGGTAAAACCACAAGTATATATGTTGAACTTCTTTCGCACTGTACGTAGCCAACTGTGCTAATCGGAGGTGTGGAGGGCAACAAACTGAACACAAAAAGCAGTTCTAAAGAAATTGTTTTCAATCTAGATTTAAAAGTGCATAGCTCCAATGGCTTCCTAATATCGAAGTAAGAGTAATTACCGTGCGAGAAAATTCATGGATCTGCTTATATTTAAAGATATCTATTTTCTGCGGATCTCTATGCCACAAACTAACGATCGACCGATCGATGCATGTGGTCGGTGATAAAACTTTCCTGCTCCCGAGCAGAAGACTCGGCCCTCTAAGTGGATAGCAGAGCCACGCCAATCACCATCAATCAAACTCCACCCACTGTTGTAAAGATATGCAACTACTGTACTGTCGAGGTGATCACGTAGATTTCGGATTCATGGGTGCACATATTTGCTCGATATAAGCACGTGACTTGTAACAAACATTTCCAAGAATTACAATCTATAACTATTTTTCGATTATTAATTTGGGCCTAAGGGGAAATCCATGAGATATTAATAAGTAAAAATCTCACGTGCGTGGTTAATCCGCAAATCAGATAAACCGCACACGGATAATGAAGAGTCTACTGGATTGCACGCGCGCTGAATTGTCGTAGCTTCTCTAAACACCTTATTTCACATCTCGTCTCGATTATTACTAATGCATTAGTAAGAGTTTGGCATATCACGAAGGATCAGTTTGTTAAATTTACGTCGAGATGGCCCGGGTGGCTGAGAGAGATTATTAGCGTTGAGCTGGAAACGCTGAGATCCTGGGTTCGAATCTGGGTAACCACCTGTGATTAAACTTGCTTTTGTCAAGTGCAGCCAGTTGATGGTCTCAGCTCGGTCATTAATGACTGTCAAAAAAATCCAAAACATACTAAATAAATGGCTATGCACTTAATTTGACCAAGTCCAATATCGGTTCAACAGAGTGGGTGGGAATGTGCTTCCCTTTACTCTGTGGCCTAGAGGTCACTAGAAGCAATGTCAGAGGTAGCTTTGTGATGTTCTCTTCTGCGGGCCATTCTCCAATAGGACGGGTTCCGCTGCTCTGTGAGAGATCCGAGTGGATACTCGGTCTCATGACACGATATCGAAAGCACAATCTGAATAAAATGTAGTTTCTTATATTGTACATAAGGGATCAGACCACGGAGGACCTTCAGAATGCTGAGTGTGAACTTGAAATTGATTCTGGACTGGTTCGGGGGATAGTTGAACAATTCGAATATTGGGGCGATATCGTCTTGCATACGGGTGTGAGTGAGAAGTCTGCCAGCGTTTTTTTGAGTCCATAATCGAGATTTTTTGGTTAGATCACGTAAATATGCACTCAATAATACGCGTAAATATGCACTATTTATTCGACCTAATCCAAAAATCTCTATTGCGGGTAATATTGGTCGCGAAGGCCTTCGCCTAGTTATTTCAATGCTAAATTCTCCTGTTTGATTTGTACTAGGTGCATCAGTGAATGTATATGCTCTGACTTTAACATAGCTATTTCTGTGACCAGTCAGAAGCTAATCACTCAGCTATTTCAATGCTAAATTATATGCTAATTCCTTTGTCAAGGGGTGCCTTTGCGGATGTGTATACTTTAACTTAGCTATTTCAATGCTAAATTCTATGCTAATTCCTTTGTCAAGGGGTGCCTTTGCGGATGTGTATGCTTTAACTTTAACGTAGACTTTTCTGTGACCAGTCACAAGCTAATCACTCAGCCATTTCAATGCTAAATTATATGCTAATTCCTTTGTCAAGGCGCTTTGTTTCTTCTCACACAGCTTAAAGGTCGTGATCTCAGCGTGGCTTTCTCACTCCAGCGCTGTCCTCCAGACAGTCTCGTCCCCTTCACCTGATGAAGGCCGCTTGTGTTGTGGCCGAAACGTCGTGAGAATATTATTGTGTTATTTTATTTGATCAATTTATTATTTTATTCTCATTCTACGTGACTTTACCGAGAGAACCAAAGAAGATGAATCCTTGCAGTCACGAAAGCTTTAAATCGAAACTCATTAATTGGTCGATAACATCTTTATATAAAGAGGACCACAGAGCATGGGCAGGAGTGGTGGGGGGGGATTTGTTGCCAGCTGCTCACCATTTGACTGCCGCCTTCCCTCATCTGTAGTTCCTCGCGCCAAAGTGAAGGAATACTGTGTGCCAGTTACAATTATCACTTGAACGTAACTTGATGTTTCAATTAAATCAGCCACTGAGATTTAATACTGAAAATCTTTATTTTTCACATGCAGTGAAACAATGTTGTTAGTAGGCTTGTTTCCCTGGGAAAGCCTCACTGAGTCTCAAGACTATTTTTTCAGGAGGGGCCTGCCAACTTTTCGCAGGAGTAATTTGGATGTTTGGCTAGTACCAGTTACATTGTATGTTGTTGTTGTTTTGCTATGGGAGTAAACCCATACAGAGAAAGGGACCAGAATGAGGAAAGCGAAGCCAGGCAGTCCTTCAGAAGATGTCATGCACGGGCGTGAACACTGCACCACTCTGCCGCCCAAAGAAATGTAATTTAAATAATGTACAATACTGGCAAATAAACCCTATTAGTATCAACCGCATTTCTAGACAATCTAGCACGTGTATAGCTGCATCGGTGTTTCTAAAAGTCGTGTTCAAATTGCTTATTAATAATATCATAAAGAACAGGTTTCCCACCTCTGGTTTCATTTGAATTACCGGTTGTCCTCATGTGTATCACAGGTAATATGGCAAGGAAAATATTACGCAGCACGAGTTGTAGGATAAGGGCAATTATGGTGACACACGTGACCCCCTCTACACCAAAAAACAGCTAAGATTCATATTCTTGGTTCTTTTGGGAAAGTCACGTCGAAGGGGAACAATAAAATAATACAAATATAAAACAATAAAATTCTCACGACCTTTTGACTGCAACACAAGCAATCATCATCAGGTGTGAAAACCACAACAAGAAAATTTGAAAGAACCAAGAATATGAATCTCTGCAGTCACGAAAGCTTTAAATCAAAATTTAACAGCTGAGAGTCAATGCTGGGATGTTGTGCGATTGGTGCAAGCGACCCATTATTGTGTTTTGATGTTGAGCTGTTAAAATTGCACTGTTGTGGGGTGAGGTCAAGGCCGATGACTGCTTCCAGCGGTGTCAAGATCAGCATTTTGAAGAGGCTCGCGGAGGATGATACTGGGCACTAGGGTGCAGTCTCCCTCCATGAACAACAGAGGGCAGAGGAGCGACGCTCACAACAACAATTGGCGGTGCACCGGGCATATAAAACACAAAGTTGGAAGAAAGTTTATCTCGGGGAGTTAACCCACAACACCTGGGTCTGTCCCGCGTGTTCACACGATAACGCGTTTTCACTACAACGCGTTTTCTTTACTTTAGGGAACGCTTCTCGCACAACGCGGAACGCGCTCCGTCACAACGCGCTTTCTGAGCCACACTGTGTCTCTTAGTTCTTGCAAGCTAAGCTGGAGTCAGTCTCTCTCATTAAGGCCACATGGCCACACTGCGTCTCTTAGTTCTTGCAAGCTAAGCTTGAGTCAGTCTCTCTCATTAAGGCCACATGGCCACACAGTGTCTCTTAGTTCTTGCAAGGTAAGCTGGAATCAGTCTCTCTCATTAAGGCCACATGGCCACACTGTGTCTCTTAGTTCTTGCAAGCTAAGCTGGAGTCAGTCTCTCTCATTAAGGCCACATGGCCACACAGTGTCTCTTAGTTCTTGCAAGCTAAGCTGGAGTGAGTCTCTCTCATTAAGGCCACATGGCCACACTGTGTCTCTTAGTTCTTGCAAGCTAAGCTTGAGTCAGTCTCTCTCATTAAGGCCACATGGCCACACAGTGTCTCTTAGTTCTTGCAAGGTAAGCTGGAGTCAGTCTCTCTCATTAAGGTCACATGGGCACACTGTGTCTCTTAGTTCTTGCAAGCTAAGCTGGAGTCAGTCTCTCTCATTAAGGCCACATGGCCACACTGTGTCTCTTAGTTCTTGCAAGCTAAGCTGGAGTCAGTCTCTCTCATTAAGGCCACATGGCCACACAGTGTCTCTTAGTTCTTGCAAGCTAAGCTGGAGTGAGTCTCTCTGATTAAGGCCACATGGCCACACTGTGTCTCTTAGTTCTTGCAAGCTAAGCTTGAGTCAGTCTCTCTCATTAAGGCCACATGGCCACACAGTGTCTCTTAGTTCTTGCAAGGTAAGCTGGAGTCAGTCTCTCTCATTAAGGTCACATGGGCACACTGTGTCTCTTAGTTCTTGCAAGCTAAGCTGGAGTCAGTCTCTCTCATTAAGGCCACATGGCCACACTGTGTCTCTTAGTTCTTGCAAGTTAAGCTGGAATCAGTCTCTCTCATTAAGGCCACATGGCCACACTGTGTCTCTTAGTTCTTGCAAGCTAAGCTGGAGTCAGTCTCTCTCATTAAGGCCACATGGCCACACTGTGTCTCTTAGTTCTTGCAAGCTAAGCTGGAGTCAGTCTCTCTCATTAAGGCTACATGGCCACACTGTCTCTTAGTTCTTGCAAGCTAAGCTGGAGTGAGTCTCTCATTAAGGCCACATGGCCACACTGTGTCTCTTAGTTCTTGCAAGCTAAGCTGGAGTCAGTCTCTCTCATTAAGGCCACATGGCCACACTGTGTCTCTTAGTTCTTGCAAGCTAAGTTGGAGTCAGTCTCTCTCATTAAGGCCACATGGCCACACTGAGTATCTTAGTTCTTGCAAGCTAAGCTGGAGTGAGTCTCTCTCATTAAGGCCACATGGCCACACAGTGTCTCTTAGTTCTTGCAAGCTAAGCTGGAGTGAGTCTCTCTCATTAAGGCCACATGGCCACACTGAGTATCTTAGTTCTTGCAAGCTAAGCTTGAGTCAGTCTCTCTCATTAAGGCCACATGGCCACACAGTGTCTCTTAGTTCTTGCAAGCTAAGCTGGAGTCAGTCTCTCTCATTAAGGTCACATGGTCACACTGTGTCTCTTAGTTCTTGCAAGCTAAGCTGGAGTCAGTCTCTCTCATTAAGGCCACATGGCCACACTGTCTCTTAGTTCTTGCAAGCTAAGCTGGAGTGAGTCTCTCATTAAGGCCACATGGCCACACTGTGTCTCTTAGTTCTTGCAAGCTAAGCTGGAGTGAGTCTCTCTCATTAAGGCCAAATGGCCACACAGTGTATCTTAGTTCTTGCAAGTTAAGTTGGAGTCAGTCTCTCTCATTAAGGCCACATGGCCATACTGAGTCTCTTAGTTCTTGCAAGCTAAGCTGGAGTGAGTCTTTCTCATTAAGGCCACATGGCCACACAGTGTCTCTTAGTTCTTGCAAGCTAAGCTGGAGTGAGTCTCTCTCATTAAGGCCACATGGCCACACAGTGTCTCTTAGTTCTTGCAAGCTAAGCTGGAGTCAGTCTCTCTCATTAAGGTCACATGGTCACACTGTGTCTCTTAGTTCCTGCAAGCTAAGCTGGAGTCAGTCTCTCATTAAGGCCACACGGCCACACTGTGTCTCTTAGTTCTAGCAAGCTAAGCTGGAATCAGTCTCTCTCATTAAGGCCACATGGCCACACTGTGTCTCTTAGTTCTTGCAAGCTAAGCTGGAGTCAGTCTCTCTCATTAAGGCCACATGGCCACACTGTGTCTCTTAGTTCTTGCAAGCTAAGCTGGAGTCAGTCTCTCTCATTAAGGCCACATGGCCACACTGTCTCTTAGTTCTTGCAAGCTAAGCTGGAGTGAGTCTCTCTCATTAAGGCCACATGGCCACACAGTGTCTCTTAGTTCTTGCAAGCTAAGCTTGAGTCAGTCTCTCTCATTAAGGCCACATGGCCACACAGTGTCTCTTAGTTCTTGCAAGGTAAGCTGGAGTCAGTCTCTCTCATTATGGTCACATGGGCACACTGTGTCTCTTAATTCTTGCAAGCTAAGCTGGAGTCAGTCTCTCTCATTAAGGCCACATGGCCACACTGTGTCGCTTAGTTCTTGCAAGTTAAGCTGGAATCAGTCTCTCTCATTAAGGCCACATGGCCACACTGTGTCTCTTAGTTCTTGCAAGCTAAGCTGGAGGCAGTCTCTCATTAAGGCCACATGGCCACACTGTGTCTCTTAGTTCTTGCAAGCTAAGCTGGAGTGAGTCTCTCATTAAGGCCACATGGCCACACTGTGTCTCTTAGTTCTTGCAAGCTAAGCTGGAGTGAGTCTCTCTCATTAAGGCCACATGGCCACACAGTGTCTCTTAGTTCTTGCAAGCTAAGCTTGAGTCAGTCTCTCTCATTAAGGCCACATGGCCACACTGAGTCTCTTAGTTCTTGCAAGCTAAGCTGGAGTGAGTCTCTCTCATTAAGGCCACATGGCCACACAGTGTCTCTTAGTTCTTGCAAGCTAAGCTGGAGTGAGTCTCTCTCATTAAGGCCACATGGCCACACTGTGTCTCTTAGTTCTTGCAAGCTAAGCTTGAGTCAGTCTCTCTCATTAAGGCCACATGGCCACACAGTGTCTCTTAGTTCTTGCAAGCTAAGCTGGAGTCAGTCTCTCTCATTAAGGTCACATGGTCACACTGTGTCTCTTAGTTCTTGCAATCTAAGCTGGAGTCAGTCTCTCTCATTAAGGCCACATGGCCACACTGTCTCTTAGTTCTTGCAAGCTAAGCTGGAATCAGTCTCTCTCATTAAGGCCACATGGCCACACTGTGTCTCTTAGTTCTTGCAAGCTAAGCTGGAGTCAGTCTCTCTCATTAAGGCTACATGGCCACACTGTCTCTTAGTTCTTGCAAGCTAAGCTGGAGTGAGTCTCTCATTAAGGCCACATGGCCACACTGTGTCTCTTAGTTCTTGCAAGCTAAGCTGGAGTGAGTCTCTCTCATTAAGGCCACATGGCCACACTGTGTCTCTTAGTTCTTGCAAGCTAAGCTGGAGTGAGTCTCTCTCATTAAGGCCACATGGCCACACAGTGTCTCTTAGTTCTTGCAAGCTAAGCTGGAGTGAGTCTCTCATTAAGGCCACATGGCCACACTGTGTCTCTTAGTTCTTGCAAGCTAAGCTTGAGTCAGTCTCTCTCATTAAGGCCACATGGCCACACAGTGTCTCTTAGTTCTTGCAAGGTAAGCTGGAGTCAGTCTCTCTCATTAAGGTCACATGGGCACACTGTGTCTCTTAATTCTTGCAAGCTAAGCTGGAGTCAGTCTCTCTCATTAAGGCCACATGGCCACACTGTGTCGCTTAGTTCTTGCAAGTTAAGCTGGAATCAGTCTCTCTCATTAAGGCCACATGGCCACACTGTGTCTCTTAGTTCTTGCAAGCTAAGCTGGAGGCAGTCTCTCTCATTAAGGCCACATGGCCACACTGTGTCTCTTAGTTCTTGCAAGCTAAGCTGGAGTCAGTCTCTCTCATTAAGGCTACATGGCCACACTGTCTCTTAGTTCTTGCAAGCTAAGCTGGAGTGAGTCTCTCATTAAGGCCACATGGCCACACAGTGTCTCTTAGTTCTTGCAAGCTAAGTTGGAGTCAGTCTCTCTCATTAAGGCCACATGGCCACACTGAGTCTCTTAGTTCTTGCAAGCTAAGCTGGAGTGAGTCTCTCTCATTAAGGCCACATGGCCACACAGTGTCTCTTAGTTCCTGCAAGCTAAGCTGGAGTGAGTCTCTCATTAAGGCCACATGGCCACACTGTGTCTCTTAGTTCTTGCAAGCTAAGTTGGAGTCAGTCTCTCTCATTAAGGCCACATGGCCACACTGTGTCTCTTAGTTCTTGCAAGCTAAGCTGGAGGCAGTCTCTCTCATTAAGGCCACATGGCCACACTGTGTCTCTTAGTTCTTGCAAGCTAAGTTGGAGTCAGTCTCTCTCATTAAGGCCACATGGCCACACTGAGTCTCTTAGTTCTTGCAAGCTAAGCTGGAGTGAGTCTCTCTCATTAAGGCCACATGGCCACACAGTGTCTCTTAGTTCTTGCAAGCTAAGCTGGAGTGAGTCTCTCTCATTAAGGCCACATGGCCACACTGTGTCTCTTAGTTCTTGCAAGCTAAGCTTGAGTCAGTCTCTCTCATTAAGGCCACATGGCCACACAGTGTCTCTTAGTTCTTGCAAGCTAAGCTGGAGTCAGTCTCTCTCATTAAGGTCACATGGTCACACTGTGTCTCTTAGTTCTTGCAAGCTAAGCTGGAGTCAGTCTCTCTCATTAAGGCCACATGGCCACACTGTCTCTTAGTTCTTGCAAGCTAAGCTGGAATCAGTCTCTCTCATTAAGGCCACATGGCCACACTGTGTCTCTTAGTTCTTGCAAGCTAAGCTGGAGTCAGTCTCTCTCATTAAGGCCACATGGCCACACTGTGTCTCTTAGTTCTTGCAAGCTAAGCTGGAGTCAGTCTCTCATTAAGGCTACATGGCCACACTGTCTCTTAGTTCTTGCAAGCTAAGCTGGAGTGAGTCTCTCATTAAGGCCACATGGCCACACTGTGTCTCTTAGTTCTTGCAAGCTAAGCTTGAGTCAGTCTCTCTCATTAAGGCCACATGGCCACACAGTGTCTCTTAGTTCTTGCAAGCTAAGCTGGAGTGAGTCTCTCTCATTAAGGCCACATGGCCACACAGTGTCTCTTAGTTCTTGCAAGCTAAGCTCGAGTGAGTCTCTCATTAAGGCCACATGGCCACACTGTGTCTCTTAGTTCTTGCAAGCTAAGCTTGAGTCAGTCTCTCTCATTAAGGCCACATGGCCACACAGTGTCTCTTAGTTCTTGCAAGGTAAGCTGGAGTCAGTCTCTCTCATTAAGGTCACATGGGCACACTGTGTCTCTTAATTCTTGCAAGCTAAGCTGGAGTCAGTCTCTCTCATTAAGGCCACATGGCCACACTGTGTCTCTTAGTTCTTGCAAGCTAAGCTGGAGGCAGTCTCTCTCATTAAGGCCACATGGCCACACTGTGTCTCTTAGTTCTTGCAAGCTAAGCTGGAGTCAGTCTCTCTCATTAAGGCTACATGGCCACACTGTCTCTTAGTTCTTGCAAGCTAAGCTGGAGTGAGTCTCTCATTAAGGCCACATGGCCACACTGTGTCTCTTAGTTCTTGCAAGCTAAGCTGGAGTGAGTCTCTCATTAAGGCCACATGGCCACACTGTTTCTCTTAGTTCTTGCAAGCTAAGCTGGAGTGAGTCTCTCTCATTAAGGCCACATGGCCACACAGTGTCTCTTAGTTCTTGCAAGCTAAGTTGGAGTCAGTCTCTCTCATTAAGGCCACATGGCCACACTGAGTCTCTTAGTTCTTGCAAGCTAAGCTGGAGTGAGTCTCTCTCATTAAGGCCACATGGCCACACAGTGTCTCTTAGTTCCTGCAAGCTAAGCTGGAGTGAGTCTCTCATTAAGGCCACATGGCCACACTGTGTCTCTTAGTTCTTGCAAGCTAAGTTGGAGTCAGTCTCTCTCATTAAGGCCACATGGCCACACTGTGTCTCTTAGTTCTTGCAAGCTAAGCTGGAGGCAGTCTCTCTCATTAAGGCCACATGGCCACACTGTGTCTCTTAGTTCTTGCAAGCTAAGCTGGAGTCAGTCTCTCTCATTAAGGCTACATGGCCACACTGTCTTTTAGTTCTTGCAAGCTAAGCTGGAGTGAGTCTCTCATTAAGGCCACATGGCCACACTGTGTCTCTTAGTTCTTGCAAGCTAAGCTGGAGTGAGTCTCTCTCATTAAGGCCACATGGCCACACAGTGTCTCTTAGTTCTTGCAAGCTAAGTTGGAGTCAGACTCTCTCATTAAGGCCACATGGCCACACTGAGTCTCTTAGTTCTTGCAAGCTAAGCTGGAGTGAGTCTCTCTCATTAAGGCCACATGGCCACACTGTGTCTCTTAGTTCTTGCAAGCTAAGCTTGAGTCAGTCTCTCTCATTAAGGCCACATGGCCACACAGTGTCTCTTAGTTCTTGCAAGCTAAGCTGGAGTCAGTCTCTCTCATTAAGGTCACATGGTCACACTGTGTCTCTTAGTTCTTGCAAGCTAAGCTGGAGTCAGTCTCTCTCATTAAGGCCACATGGCCACACTGTCTCTTAGTTCTTGCAAGCTAAGCTGGAATCAGTCTCTCTCATTAAGGCCACATGGCCACACTGTGTCTCTTAGTTCTTGCAAGCTAAGCTGGAGTCAGTCTCTCTCATTAAGGCCACATGGCCACACTGTGTCTCTTAGTTCTTGCAAGCTAAGCTGGAGTCAGTCTCTCTCATTAAGGCTACATGGCCACACTGTCTCTTAGTTCTTGCAAGCTAAGCTGGAGTGAGTCTCTCATTAAGGCCACATGGCCACACTGTGTCTCTTAGTTCTTGCAAGCTAAGCTGGAGTGAGTCTCTCTCATTAAGGCCACATGGCCAAACTGTGTCTCTTAGTTCTTGCAAGCTAAGCTGGAGTGAGTCTCTCTCATTAAGGCCACATGGCCACACAGTGTCTCTTAGTTCTTGCAAGCTAAGCTGGAGTGAGTCTCTCATTAAGGCCACATGGCCACACTGTGTCTCTTAGTTCTTGCAAGCTAAGCTTGAGTCAGTCTCTCTCATTAAGGCCACATGGCCACACAGTGTCTCTTAGTTCTTGCAAGGTAAGCTGGAGTCAGTCTCTCTCATTAAGGTCACATGGGCACACTGTGTCTCTTAATTCTTGCAAGCTAAGCTGGAGTCAGTCTCTCTCATTAAGGCCACATGGCCACACTGTGTCTCTTAGTTCTTGCAAGCTAAGCTGGAGGCAGTCTCTCTCATTAAGGCCACATGGCCACACTGTGTCTCTTAGTTCTTGCAAGCTAAGCTGGAGTCAGTCTCTCTCATTAAGGCTACATGGCCACACTGTCTCTTAGTTCTTGCAAGCTAAGCTGGAGTGAGTCTCTCATTAAGGCCACATGGCCACACTGTGTCTCTTAGTTCTTGCAAGCTAAGCTGGAGTGAGTCTCTCTCTTAGTTCTTGCAAGCTAAGTTGGAGTCAGTCTCTCTCATTAAGGCCACATGGCCACACTGAGTCTCTTAGTTCTTGCAAGCTAAGGTGGAGTGAGTCTCTCTCATTAAGGCCACATGGCCACACAGTGTCTCTTAGTTCTTGCAAGCTAAGCTGGAGTGAGTCTCTCATTAAGGCCACATGGCCACACTGTGTCTCTTAGTTCTTGCAAGCTAAGTTGGAGTCAGTCTCTCTCATTAAGGCCACATGGCCTGTGTCTCTTAGTTCTTGCAAGCTAAGCTGGAGGCAGTCTCTCTCATTAAGGCCACATGGCCACACTGTGTCTCTTAGTTCTTGCAAGCTAAGCTGGAGTCAGTCTCTCTCATTAAGGCTACATGGCCACACTGTCTCTTAGTTCTTGCAAGCTAAGCTGGAGTGAGTCTCTCATTAAGGCCACATGGCCACACTGTGTCTCTTAGTTCTTGCAAGCTAAGCTGGAGTGAGTCTCTCTCATTAAGGCCACATGGCCACACACTGTCTCTTAGTTCTTGCAAGCTAAGTTGGAGTCAGTCTCTCTCATTAAGGCCACATGGCCACACTGAGTCTCTTAGTTCTTGCAAGCTAAGCTGGAGTGAGTCTCTGTCATTAAGGCCACATGGCCACACAGTGTCTCTTAGTTCTTGCAAGCTAAGCTGGAGTCAGTCTCTCTCATTAAGGCCACATGGCCACACTGTCTCTTAGTTCTTGCAAGGTAAGCTGGAGTGAGTCTCTCATTAAGGCCACATGGCCACACTGTGTCTCTTAGTTCTTGCAAGCTAAGCTGGAGTGAGTCTCTCTCATTAAGGCCACATGGCCACACTGTGTCTCTTAGTTCTTGCAAGCTAAGTTGGAGTCAGTCTCATTAAGGCCACATGGCCACACTGAGTCTCTTAGTTCTTGCAAGCTAAGCTGGAGTGAGTCTCTCTCATTAAGGCCACATGGCCACACAGTGTCTCTTAGTTCTTGCAAGCTAAGCTGGAGTGAGTCTCTCTCATTAAGGCCACATGGCCACACTGTGTCTCTTAGTTCTTGCAAGCTAAGCTTGAGTCAGTCTCTCTCATTAAGGCCACATGGCCACACAGTGTCTCTTAGTTCTTGCAAGCTAAGCTGGAGTGAGTCTCTCTCATTAAGGCCACATGGCCACACAGTGTCTCTTAGTTCTTGCAAGCTAAGTTGGAGTCAGTCTCGCTCATTAAGGCCACATGGCCACACTGAGTCTCTTAGTTCTTGCAAGCTAAGCTGGAGTGAGTCTCTGTCATTAAGGCCACATGGCCACACAGTGTCTCTTAGTTCTTGCAAGCTAAGCTGGAGTGAGTCTCTCTCATTAAGGCCACATGGCCACACTGTGTCTCTTAGTTCTTGCAAGCTAAGCTTGAGTCAGTCTCTCTCATTAAGGCTACATGGCCACACAGTGTCTCTTAGTTCTTGCAAGCTAAGCTGGAGTCAGTCTCTCTCATTAAGGTCACATGGTCACACTGTGTCTCTTAGTTCTTGCAAGCTAAGCTGGAGTCAGTCTCTCTCATTAAGGCCACATGGCCACACTGTCTCTTAGTTCTTGCAAGCTAAGTTGGAATCAGTCTCTCTCATTAAGGCCACATGGCCACACTGTGTCTCTTAGTTCTTGCAAGCTAAGCTGGAGGCAGTCTCTCTCATTAAGGCCACATGGCCACACTGTGTCTCTTAGTTCTTGTAAGCTAAGCTGGAGTCAGTCTCTCTCATTAAGGCTACATGGCCACACTGTCTCTTAGCTCTTGCAAGCTAAGCTGGAGTGAGTCTCTCATTAAGGCCACATGGCCACACTGTGTCTCTTAGTTCTTGCAAGCTAAGCTGGAGTGAGTCTCTCTCATTAAGGCCACATGGCCACACTGTGTCTCTTAGTTCTTGCAAGCTAAGCTGGAGTGAGTCTCTCTCATTAAGGCCACATGGCCACACAGTGTCTCTTAGTTCTTGCAAGCTAAGCTGGAGTGAGTCTCTCATTAAGGCCACATGGCCACACTGTGTCTCTTAGTTCTTGCAAGCTAAGCTTGAGTCAGTCTCTCTCATTAAGGCCACATGGCCACACAGTGTCTCTTAGTTCTTGCAAGGTAAGCTGGAGTCAGTCTCTCTCATTAAGGTCACATGGGCACACTGTGTCTCTTAATTCTTGCAAGCTAAGCTGGAGTCAGTCTCTCTCATTAAGGCCACATGGCCACACTGTGTCGCTTAGTTCTTGCAAGTTAAGCTGGAATCAGTCTCTCTCATTAAGGCCACATGGCCACACTGTGTCTCTTAGTTCTTGCAAGCTAAGCTGGAGGCAGTCTCTCTCATTAAGGCCACATGGCCACACTGTGTCTCTTAGTTCTTGCAAGCTAAGCTGGAGTCAGTCTCTCTCATTAAGGCCACATGGCCACACTGTCTCTTAGTTCTTGCAAGGTAAGCTGGAGTGAGTCTCTCATTAAGGCCACATGGCCACACTGTGTCTCTTAGTTCTTGCAAGCTAAGCTGGAGTGAGTCTCTCTCATTAAGGCCACATGGCCACACAGTGTCTCTTAGTTCTTGCAAGCTAAGTTGGAGTCAGTCTCTCTCATTAAGGCCACATGGCCACACTGAGTCTCTTAGTTCTTGCAAGCTAAGCTGGAGTGAGTCTCTCTCATTAAGGCCACATGGCCACACAGTGTCTCTTAGTTCTTGCAAGCTAAGTTGGAGTCAGTCTCTCTCATTAAGGCCACATGGCCACACTGAGTCTCTTAGTTCTTGCAAGCTAAGCTGGAGTGAGTCTCTCTCATTAAGGCCACAGGGCCACACAGTGTCTCTTAGTTCCTGCAAGCTAAGCTGGAGTGAGTCTCTCATTAAGGCCACATGGCCACACTGTGTCTCTTAGTTCTTGCAAGCTAAGTTGGAGTCAGTCTCTCTCATTAAGGCCACATGGCCACACTGTGTCTCTTAGTTCTTGCAAGCTAAGCTGGAGGCAGTCTCTCTCATTAAGGCCACATGGCCACACTGTGTCTCTTAGTTCTTGCAAGCTAAGCTGGAGTCAGTCTCTCTCATTAAGGCTACATGGCCACACTGTCTCTTAGTTCTTGCAAGCTAAGCTGGAGTGAGTCTCTCATTAAGGCCACATGGCCACACTGTGTCTCTTAGTTCTTGCAAGCTAAGCTGGAGTGAGTCTCTCTCATTAAGGCCACATGGCCACACAGTGTCTCTTAGTTCTTGCAAGCTAAGTTGGAGTCAGTCTCTCTCATTAAGGCCACATGGCCACACTGAGTCTCTTAGTTCTTGCAAGCTAAGCTGGAGTGAGTCTCTCTCATTAAGGCCACATGGCCACACAGTGTCTCTTAGTTCTTGCAAGCTAAGTTGGAGTCAGTCTCTCTCATTAAGGCCACATGGCCACACTGAGTCTCTTAGTTCTTGCAAGCTAAGCTGGAGTGAGTCTCTCTCATTAAGGCCACATGGCCACACAGTGTCTGTTAGTTCCTGCAAGCTAAGCTGGAGTGAGTCTCTCATTAAGGCCACATGGCCACACTGTGTCTCTTAGTTCTTGCAAGCTAAGCTGGAGTCAGTCTCTCTCATTAAGGCCACATGGCCACACTGTGTCTCTTAGTTCTTGCAAGCTAAGCTGGAGGCAGTCTCTCTCATTAAGGCCACATGGCCACACTGTGTCTCTTAGTTCTTGCAAGCTAAGCTGGAGTCAGTCTCTCTCATTAAGGCCACATGGCCACACTGTCTCTTAGTTCTTGCAAGGTAAGCTGGAGTGAGTCTCTCATTAAGGCCACATGGCCACACTGTGTCTCTTAGTTCTTGCAAGCTAAGCTGGAGTGAGTCTCTCTCATTAAGGCCACATGGCCACACAGTGTCTCTTAGTTCTTGCAAGCTAAGTTGGAGTCAGTCTCTCTCATTAAGGCCACATGGCCACACTGAGTCTCTTAGTTCTTGCAAGCTAAGCTGGAGTGAGTCTCTCTCATTAAGGCCACATGGCCACACAGTGTCTCTTAGTTCTTGCAAGTTAAGTTGGAGTCAGTCTCTCTCATTAAGGCCACATGGCCACACTGAGTCTCTTAGTTCTTGCAAGCTAAGCTGGAGTGAGTCTCTCTCATTAAGGCCACATGGCCACACAGTGTCTCTTAGTTCCTGCAAGCTACGCTGGAGTGAGTCTCTCATTAAGGCCACATGGCCACACTGTGTCTCTTAGTTCTTGCAAGCTAAGTTGGAGTCAGTCTCTCTCATTAAGGCCACATGGCCACACTGTGTCTCTTAGTTCTTGCAAGCTAAGCTGGAGGCAGTCTCTCTCATTAAGGCCACATGGCCACACTGTGTCTCTTAGTTCTTGCAAGCTAAGCTGGAGTCAGTCTCTCTCATTAAGGCTACATGGCCACACTGTCTCTTAGTTCTTGCAAGCTAAGCTGGAGTGAGTCTCTCATTAAGGCCACATGGCCACACTGTGTCTCTTAGTTCTTGCAAGCTAAGCTGGAGTGAGTCTCTCTCATTAAGGCCACATGGCCACACAGTGTCTCTTAGTTCTTGCAAGCTAAGTTGGAGTCAGTCTCTCTCATTAAGGCCACATGGCCACACTGAGTCTCTTAGTTCTTTCAAGCTAAGCTGGAGTGAGTCTCTCTCATTAAGGCCACATGGCCACACAGTGTCTCTTAGTTCTTGCAAGCTAAGTTGGAGTCAGTCTCTCTCATTAAGGCCACATGGCCACACTGAGTCTCTTAGTTCTTGCAAGCTAAGCTGGAGTGAGTCTCTCTCATTAAGGCCACATGGCCACACAGTGTCTCTTAGTTCCTGCAAGCTAAGCTGGAGTGAGTCTCTCATTAAGGCCACATGGCCACACTGTGTCTCTTAGTTCTTGCAAGCTAAGTTGGAGTCAGTCTCTCTCATTAAGGCCACATGGCCACACTGTGTCTCTTAGTTCTTGCAAGCTAAGCTGGAGGCAGTCTCTCTCATTAAGGCCACATGGCCACACTGTATCTCTTAGTTCTTGCAAGCTAAGCTGGAGTCAGTCTCTCTCATTAAGGCTACATGGCCACACTGTCTCTTAGTTCTTGCAAGCTAAGCTGGAGTGAGTCTCTCATTAAGGCCACATGGGCACACTGTGTCTCTTAGTTCTTGCAAGCTAATCTGGAGTGAGTCTCTCTCATTAAGGCCACATGGCCACACAGTGTCTCTTAGTTCTTGCAAGCTAAGTGGGAGTCAGTCTCTCTCATTAAGGCCACATGGCCACACTGTGTCTCTTAGTTCTTGCAAGCTAAGCTGGAGTCAGTCTCTCTCATTAAGGCCACATGGCCACACTGTCTCTTAGTTCTTGCAAGGTAAGCTGGAGTGAGTCTCTCATTAAGGCCACATGGCCACACTGTGTCTCTTAGTTCTTGCAAGCTAAGCTGGAGTGAGTCTCTCTCATTAAGGCCACATGGCCACACAGTGTCTCTTAGTTCTTGCAAGCTAAGTTGGAGTCAGTCTCTCTCATTAAGGCCACATGGCCACACTGAGTCTCTTAGTTCTTGCAAGCTAAGCTGGAGTGAGTCTCTCTCATTAAGGCCACATGGCCACACAGTGTCTCTTAGTTCTTGCAAGCTAAGTTGGAGTCAGTCTCTCTCATTAAGGCCACATGGCCACACTGAGTCTCTTAGTTCTTGCAAGCTAAGCTGGAGTGAGTCTCTCTCATTAAGGCCACAGGGCCACACAGTGTCTCTTAGTTCCTGCAAGCTAAGCTGGAGTGAGTCTCTCATTAAGGCCACATGGCCACACTGTGTCTCTTAGTTCTTGCAAGCTAAGTTGGAGTCAGTCTCTCTCATTAAGGCCACATGGCCACACTGTGTCTCTTAGTTCTTGCAAGCTAAGCTGGAGGCAGTCTCTCTCATTAAGGCCACATGGCCACACTGTGTCTCTTAGTTCTTGCAAGCTAAGCTGGAGTCAGTCTCTCTCATTAAGGCTACATGGCCACACTGTCTCTTAGTTCTTGCAAGCTAAGCTGGAGTGAGTCTCTCATTAAGGCCACATGGCCACACTGTGTCTCTTAGTTCTTGCAAGCTAAGCTGGAGTGAGTCTCTCTCATTAAGGCCACATGGCCACACAGTGTCTCTTAGTTCTTGCAAGCTAAGTTGGAGTCAGTCTCTCTCATTAAGGCCACATGGCCACACTGAGTCTCTTAGTTCTTGCAAGCTAAGCTGGAGTGAGTCTCTCTCATTAAGGCCACATGGCCACACAGTGTCTCTTAGTTCTTGCAAGCTAAGTTGGAGTCAGTCTCTCTCATTAAGGCCACATGGCCACACTGAGTCTCTTAGTTCTTGCAAGCTAAGCTGGAGTGAGTCTCTCTCATTAAGGCCACATGGCCACACAGTGTCTGTTAGTTCCTGCAAGCTAAGCTGGAGTGAGTCTCTCATTAAGGCCACATGGCCACACTGTGTCTCTTAGTTCTTGCAAGCTAAGCTGGAGTCAGTCTCTCTCATTAAGGCCACATGGCCACACTGTGTCTCTTAGTTCTTGCAAGCTAAGCTGGAGGCAGTCTCTCTCATTAAGGCCACATGGCCACACTGTGTCTCTTAGTTCTTGCAAGCTAAGCTGGAGTCAGTCTCTCTCATTAAGGCCACATGGCCACACTGTCTCTTAGTTCTTGCAAGGTAAGCTGGAGTGAGTCTCTCATTAAGGCCACATGGCCACACTGTGTCTCTTAGTTCTTGCAAGCTAAGCTGGAGTGAGTCTCTCTCATTAAGGCCACATGGCCACACAGTGTCTCTTAGTTCTTGCAAGCTAAGTTGGAGTCAGTCTCTCTCATTAAGGCCACATGGCCACACTGAGTCTCTTAGTTCTTGCAAGCTAAGCTGGAGTGAGTCTCTCTCATTAAGGCCACATGGCCACACAGTGTCTCTTAGTTCTTGCAAGTTAAGTTGGAGTCAGTCTCTCTCATTAAGGCCACATGGCCACACTGAGTCTCTTAGTTCTTGCAAGCTAAGCTGGAGTGAGTCTCTCTCATTAAGGCCACATGGCCACACAGTGTCTCTTAGTTCCTGCAAGCTAAGCTGGAGTGAGTCTCTCATTAAGGCCACATGGCCACACTGTGTCTCTTAGTTCTTGCAAGCTAAGTTGGAGTCAGTCTCTCTCATTAAGGCCACATGGCCACACTGTGTCTCTTAGTTCTTGCAAGCTAAGCTGGAGGCAGTCTCTCTCATTAAGGCCACATGGCCACACTGTGTCTCTTAGTTCTTGCAAGCTAAGCTGGAGTCAGTCTCTCTCATTAAGGCTACATGGCCACACTGTCTCTTAGTTCTTGCAAGCTAAGCTGGAGTGAGTCTCTCATTAAGGCCACATGGCCACACTGTGTCTCTTAGTTCTTGCAAGCTAAGCTGGAGTGAGTCTCTCTCATTAAGGCCACATGGCCACACAGTGTCTCTTAGTTCTTGCAAGCTAAGTTGGAGTCAGTCTCTCTCATTAAGGCCACATGGCCACACTGAGTCTCTTAGTTCTTTCAAGCTAAGCTGGAGTGAGTCTCTCTCATTAAGGCCACATGGCCACACAGTGTCTCTTAGTTCTTGCAAGCTAAGTTGGAGTCAGTCTCTCTCATTAAGGCCACATGGCCACACTGAGTCTCTTAGTTCTTGCAAGCTAAGCTGGAGTGAGTCTCTCTCATTAAGGCCACATGGCCACACAGTGTCTCTTAGTTCCTGCAAGCTAAGCTGGAGTGAGTCTCTCATTAAGGCCACATGGCCACACTGTGTCTCTTAGTTCTTGCAAGCTAAGTTGGAGTCAGTCTCTCTCATTAAGGCCACATGGCCACACTGTGTCTCTTAGTTCTTGCAAGCTAAGCTGGAGGCAGTCTCTCTCATTAAGGCCACATGGCCACACTGTATCTCTTAGTTCTTGCAAGCTAAGCTGGAGTCAGTCTCTCTCATTAAGGCTACATGGCCACACTGTCTCTTAGTTCTTGCAAGCTAAGCTGGAGTGAGTCTCTCATTAAGGCCACATGGGCACACTGTGTCTCTTAGTTCTTGCAAGCTAATCTGGAGTGAGTCTCTCTCATTAAGGCCACATGGCCACACAGTGTCTCTTAGTTCTTGCAAGCTAAGTGGGAGTCAGTCTCTCTCATTAAGGCCACATGGCCACACTGTGTCTCTTAGTTCTTGCAAGCTAAGCTGGAGTCAGTCTCTCTCATTAAGGCCACATGGCCACACTGTCTCTTAGTTCTTGCAAGGTAAGCTGGAGTGAGTCTCTCATTAAGGCCACATGGCCACACTGTGTCTCTTAGTTCTTGCAAGCTAAGCTGGAGTGAGTCTCTCTCATTAAGGCCACATGGCCACACAGTGTCTCTTAGTTCTTGCAAGCTAAGTTGGAGTCAGTCTCTCTCATTAAGGCCACATGGCCACACTGAGTCTCTTAGTTCTTGCAAGCTAAGCTGGAGTGAGTCTCTCTCATTAAGGCCACATGGCCACACAGTGTCTCTTAGTTCTTGCAAGCTAAGTTGGAGTCAGTCTCTCTCATTAAGGCCACATGGCCACACTGAGTCTCTTAGTTCTTGCAAGCTAAGCTGGAGTGAGTCTCTCTCATTAAGGCCACAGGGCCACACAGTGTCTCTTAGTTCCTGCAAGCTAAGCTGGAGTGAGTCTCTCATTAAGGCCACATGGCCACACTGTGTCTCTTAGTTCTTGCAAGCTAAGTTGGAGTCAGTCTCTCTCATTAAGGCCACATGGCCACACTGTGTCTCTTAGTTCTTGCAAGCTAAGCTGGAGGCAGTCTCTCTCATTAAGGCCACATGGCCACACTGTGTCTCTTAGTTCTTGCAAGCTAAGCTGGAGTCAGTCTCTCTCATTAAGGCTACATGGCCACACTGTCTCTTAGTTCTTGCAAGCTAAGCTGGAGTGAGTCTCTCATTAAGGCCACATGGCCACACTGTGTCTCTTAGTTCTTGCAAGCTAAGCTGGAGTGAGTCTCTCTCATTAAGGCCACATGGCCACACAGTGTCTCTTAGTTCTTGCAAGCTAAGTTGGAGTCAGTCTCTCTCATTAAGGCCACATGGCCACACTGAGTCTCTTAGTTCTTGCAAGCTAAGCTGGAGTGAGTCTCTCTCATTAAGGCCACATGGCCACACAGTGTCTCTTAGTTCTTGCAAGCTAAGTTGGAGTCAGTCTCTCTCATTAAGGCCACATGGCCACACTGAGTCTCTTAGTTCTTGCAAGCTAAGCTGGAGTGAGTCTCTCTCATTAAGGCCACATGGCCACACAGTGTCTGTTAGTTCCTGCAAGCTAAGCTGGAGTGAGTCTCTCATTAAGGCCACATGGCCACACTGTGTCTCTTAGTTCTTGCAAGCTAAGCTGGAGTCAGTCTCTCTCATTAAGGCCACATGGCCACACTGTGTCTCTTAGTTCTTGCAAGCTAAGCTGGAGGCAGTCTCTCTCATTAAGGCCACATGGCCACACTGTGTCTCTTAGTTCTTGCAAGCTAAGCTGGAGTCAGTCTCTCTCATTAAGGCCACATGGCCACACTGTCTCTTAGTTCTTGCAAGGTAAGCTGGAGTGAGTCTCTCATTAAGGCCACATGGCCACACTGTGTCTCTTAGTTCTTGCAAGCTAAGCTGGAGTGAGTCTCTCTCATTAAGGCCACATGGCCACACAGTGTCTCTTAGTTCTTGCAAGCTAAGTTGGAGTCAGTCTCTCTCATTAAGGCCACATGGCCACACTGAGTCTCTTAGTTCTTGCAAGCTAAGCTGGAGTGAGTCTCTCTCATTAAGGCCACATGGCCACACAGTGTCTCTTAGTTCTTGCAAGTTAAGTTGGAGTCAGTCTCTCTCATTAAGGCCACATGGCCACACTGAGTCTCTTAGTTCTTGCAAGCTAAGCTGGAGTGAGTCTCTCTCATTAAGGCCACATGGCCACACAGTGTCTCTTAGTTCCTGCAAGCTAAGCTGGAGTGAGTCTCTCATTAAGGCCACATGGCCACACTGTGTCTCTTAGTTCTTGCAAGCTAAGTTGGAGTCAGTCTCTCTCATTAAGGCCACATGGCCACACTGTGTCTCTTAGTTCTTGCAAGCTAAGCTGGAGGCAGTCTCTCTCATTAAGGCCACATGGCCACACTGTGTCTCTTAGTTCTTGCAAGCTAAGCTGGAGTCAGTCTCTCTCATTAAGGCTACATGGCCACACTGTCTCTTAGTTCTTGCAAGCTAAGCTGGAGTGAGTCTCTCATTAAGGCCACATGGCCACACTGTGTCTCTTAGTTCTTGCAAGCTAAGCTGGAGTGAGTCTCTCATTAAGGCCACATGGCCACACTGTGTCTCTTAGTTCTTGCAAGCTAAGCTGGAGTGAGTCTCTCTCATTAAGGCCACATGGCCACACAGTGTCTCTTAGTTCTTGCAAGCTAAGTTGGAGTCAGTCTCTCTCATTAAGGCCACATGGCCACACTGAGTCTCTTAGTTCTTTCAAGCTAAGCTGGAGTGAGTCTCTCTCATTAAGGCCACATGGCCACACAGTGTCTCTTAGTTCTTGCAAGCTAAGTTGGAGTCAGTCTCTCTCATTAAGGCCACATGGCCACACTGAGTCTCTTAGTTCTTGCAAGCTAAGCTGGAGTGAGTCTCTCTCATTAAGGCCACATGGCCACACAGTGTCTCTTAGTTCCTGCAAGCTAAGCTGGAGTGAGTCTCTCATTAAGGCCACATGGCCACACTGTGTCTCTTAGTTCTTGCAAGCTAAGTTGGAGTCAGTCTCTCTCATTAAGGCCACATGGCCACACTGTGTCTCTTAGTTCTTGCAAGCTAAGCTGGAGGCAGTCTCTCTCATTAAGGCCACATGGCCACACTGTATCTCTTAGTTCTTGCAAGCTAAGCTGGAGTCAGTCTCTCTCATTAAGGCTACATGGCCACACTGTCTCTTAGTTCTTGCAAGCTAAGCTGGAGTGAGTCTCTCATTAAGGCCACATGGGCACACTGTGTCTCTTAGTTCTTGCAAGCTAATCTGGAGTGAGTCTCTCTCATTAAGGCCACATGGCCACACAGTGTCTCTTAGTTCTTGCAAGCTAAGTGGGAGTCAGTCTCTCTCATTAAGGCCACATGGCCACACTGTGTCTCTTAGTTCTTGCAAGCTAAGCTGGAGTCAGTCTCTCTCATTAAGGCCACATGGCCACACTGTCTCTTAGTTCTTGCAAGGTAAGCTGGAGTGAGTCTCTCATTAAGGCCACATGGCCACACTGTGTCTCTTAGTTCTTGCAAGCTAAGCTGGAGTGAGTCTCTCTCATTAAGGCCACATGGCCACACAGTGTCTCTTAGTTCTTGCAAGCTAAGTTGGAGTCAGTCTCTCTCATTAAGGCCACATGGCCACACTGAGTCTCTTAGTTCTTGCAAGCTAAGCTGGAGTGAGTCTCTCTCATTAAGGCCACATGGCCACACAGTGTCTCTTAGTTCTTGCAAGCTAAGTTGGAGTCAGTCTCTCTCATTAAGGCCACATGGCCACACTGAGTCTCTTAGTTCTTGCAAGCTAAGCTGGAGTGAGTCTCTCTCATTAAGGCCACAGGGCCACACAGTGTCTCTTAGTTCCTGCAAGCTAAGCTGGAGTGAGTCTCTCATTAAGGCCACATGGCCACACTGTGTCTCTTAGTTCTTGCAAGCTAAGTTGGAGTCAGTCTCTCTCATTAAGGCCACATGGCCACACTGTGTCTCTTAGTTCTTGCAAGCTAAGCTGGAGGCAGTCTCTCTCATTAAGGCCACATGGCCACACTGTGTCTCTTAGTTCTTGCAAGCTAAGCTGGAGTCAGTCTCTCTCATTAAGGCTACATGGCCACACTGTCTCTTAGTTCTTGCAAGCTAAGCTGGAGTGAGTCTCTCATTAAGGCCACATGGCCACACTGTGTCTCTTAGTTCTTGCAAGCTAAGCTGGAGTGAGTCTCTCTCATTAAGGCCACATGGCCACACAGTGTCTCTTAGTTCTTGCAAGCTAAGTTGGAGTCAGTCTCTCTCATTAAGGCCACATGGCCACACTGAGTCTCTTAGTTCTTGCAAGCTAAGCTGGAGTGAGTCTCTCTCATTAAGGCCACATGGCCACACAGTGTCTCTTAGTTCTTGCAAGCTAAGTTGGAGTCAGTCTCTCTCATTAAGGCCACATGGCCACACTGAGTCTCTTAGTTCTTGCAAGCTAAGCTGGAGTGAGTCTCTCTCATTAAGGCCACATGGCCACACAGTGTCTGTTAGTTCCTGCAAGCTAAGCTGGAGTGAGTCTCTCATTAAGGCCACATGGCCACACTGTGTCTCTTAGTTCTTGCAAGCTAAGCTGGAGTCAGTCTCTCTCATTAAGGCCACATGGCCACACTGTGTCTCTTAGTTCTTGCAAGCTAAGCTGGAGGCAGTCTCTCTCATTAAGGCCACATGGCCACACTGTGTCTCTTAGTTCTTGCAAGCTAAGCTGGAGTCAGTCTCTCTCATTAAGGCCACATGGCCACACTGTCTCTTAGTTCTTGCAAGGTAAGCTGGAGTGAGTCTCTCATTAAGGCCACATGGCCACACTGTGTCTCTTAGTTCTTGCAAGCTAAGCTGGAGTGAGTCTCTCTCATTAAGGCCACATGGCCACACAGTGTCTCTTAGTTCTTGCAAGCTAAGTTGGAGTCAGTCTCTCTCATTAAGGCCACATGGCCACACTGAGTCTCTTAGTTCTTGCAAGCTAAGCTGGAGTGAGTCTCTCTCATTAAGGCCACATGGCCACACAGTGTCTCTTAGTTCTTGCAAGTTAAGTTGGAGTCAGTCTCTCTCATTAAGGCCACATGGCCACACTGAGTCTCTTAGTTCTTGCAAGCTAAGCTGGAGTGAGTCTCTCTCATTAAGGCCACATGGCCACACAGTGTCTCTTAGTTCCTGCAAGCTAAGCTGGAGTGAGTCTCTCATTAAGGCCACATGGCCACACTGTGTCTCTTAGTTCTTGCAAGCTAAGTTGGAGTCAGTCTCTCTCATTAAGGCCACATGGCCACACTGTGTCTCTTAGTTCTTGCAAGCTAAGCTGGAGGCAGTCTCTCTCATTAAGGCCACATGGCCACACTGTGTCTCTTAGTTCTTGCAAGCTAAGCTGGAGTCAGTCTCTCTCATTAAGGCTACATGGCCACACTGTCTCTTAGTTCTTGCAAGCTAAGCTGGAGTGAGTCTCTCATTAAGGCCACATGGCCACACTGTGTCTCTTAGTTCTTGCAAGCTAAGCTGGAGTGAGTCTCTCTCATTAAGGCCACATGGCCACACAGTGTCTCTTAGTTCTTGCAAGCTAAGTTGGAGTCAGTCTCTCTCATTAAGGCCACATGGCCACACTGAGTCTCTTAGTTCTTTCAAGCTAAGCTGGAGTGAGTCTCTCTCATTAAGGCCACATGGCCACACAGTGTCTCTTAGTTCTTGCAAGCTAAGTTGGAGTCAGTCTCTCTCATTAAGGCCACATGGCCACACTGAGTCTCTTAGTTCTTGCAAGCTAAGCTGGAGTGAGTCTCTCTCATTAAGGCCACATGGCCACACAGTGTCTCTTAGTTCCTGCAAGCTAAGCTGGAGTGAGTCTCTCATTAAGGCCACATGGCCACACTGTGTCTCTTAGTTCTTGCAAGCTAAGTTGGAGTCAGTCTCTCTCATTAAGGCCACATGGCCACACTGTGTCTCTTAGTTCTTGCAAGCTAAGCTGGAGGCAGTCTCTCTCATTAAGGCCACATGGCCACACTGTATCTCTTAGTTCTTGCAAGCTAAGCTGGAGTCAGTCTCTCTCATTAAGGCTACATGGCCACACTGTCTCTTAGTTCTTGCAAGCTAAGCTGGAGTGAGTCTCTCATTAAGGCCACATGGGCACACTGTGTCTCTTAGTTCTTGCAAGCTAATCTGGAGTGAGTCTCTCTCATTAAGGCCACATGGCCACACAGTGTCTCTTAGTTCTTGCAAGCTAAGTGGGAGTCAGTCTCTCTCATTAAGGCCACATGGCCACACTGTGTCTCTTAGTTCTTGCAAGCTAAGCTGGAGTCAGTCTCTCTCATTAAGGCCACATGGCCACACTGTCTCTTAGTTCTTGCAAGGTAAGCTGGAGTGAGTCTCTCATTAAGGCCACATGGCCACACTGTGTCTCTTAGTTCTTGCAAGCTAAGCTGGAGTGAGTCTCTCTCATTAAGGCCACATGGCCACACAGTGTCTCTTAGTTCTTGCAAGCTAAGTTGGAGTCAGTCTCTCTCATTAAGGCCACATGGCCACACTGAGTCTCTTAGTTCTTGCAAGCTAAGCTGGAGTGAGTCTCTCTCATTAAGGCCACATGGCCACACAGTGTCTCTTAGTTCTTGCAAGCTAAGTTGGAGTCAGTCTCTCTCATTAAGGCCACATGGCCACACTGAGTCTCTTAGTTCTTGCAAGCTAAGCTGGAGTGAGTCTCTCTCATTAAGGCCACAGGGCCACACAGTGTCTCTTAGTTCCTGCAAGCTAAGCTGGAGTGAGTCTCTCATTAAGGCCACATGGCCACACTGTGTCTCTTAGTTCTTGCAAGCTAAGTTGGAGTCAGTCTCTCTCATTAAGGCCACATGGCCACACTGTGTCTCTTAGTTCTTGCAAGCTAAGCTGGAGGCAGTCTCTCTCATTAAGGCCACATGGCCACACTGTGTCTCTTAGTTCTTGCAAGCTAAGCTGGAGTCAGTCTCTCTCATTAAGGCTACATGGCCACACTGTCTCTTAGTTCTTGCAAGCTAAGCTGGAGTGAGTCTCTCATTAAGGCCACATGGCCACACTGTGTCTCTTAGTTCTTGCAAGCTAAGCTGGAGTGAGTCTCTCTCATTAAGGCCACATGGCCACACAGTGTCTCTTAGTTCTTGCAAGCTAAGTTGGAGTCAGTCTCTCTCATTAAGGCCACATGGCCACACTGAGTCTCTTAGTTCTTGCAAGCTAAGCTGGAGTGAGTCTCTCTCATTAAGGCCACATGGCCACACAGTGTCTCTTAGTTCTTGCAAGCTAAGTTGGAGTCAGTCTCTCTCATTAAGGCCACATGGCCACACTGAGTCTCTTAGTTCTTGCAAGCTAAGCTGGAGTGAGTCTCTCTCATTAAGGCCACATGGCCACACAGTGTCTGTTAGTTCCTGCAAGCTAAGCTGGAGTGAGTCTCTCATTAAGGCCACATGGCCACACTGTGTCTCTTAGTTCTTGCAAGCTAAGCTGGAGTCAGTCTCTCTCATTAAGGCCACATGGCCACACTGTGTCTCTTAGTTCTTGCAAGCTAAGCTGGAGGCAGTCTCTCTCATTAAGGCCACATGGCCACACTGTGTCTCTTAGTTCTTGCAAGCTAAGCTGGAGTCAGTCTCTCTCATTAAGGCCACATGGCCACACTGTCTCTTAGTTCTTGCAAGGTAAGCTGGAGTGAGTCTCTCATTAAGGCCACATGGCCACACTGTGTCTCTTAGTTCTTGCAAGCTAAGCTGGAGTGAGTCTCTCTCATTAAGGCCACATGGCCACACAGTGTCTCTTAGTTCTTGCAAGCTAAGTTGGAGTCAGTCTCTCTCATTAAGGCCACATGGCCACACTGAGTCTCTTAGTTCTTGCAAGCTAAGCTGGAGTGAGTCTCTCTCATTAAGGCCACATGGCCACACAGTGTCTCTTAGTTCTTGCAAGTTAAGTTGGAGTCAGTCTCTCTCATTAAGGCCACATGGCCACACTGAGTCTCTTAGTTCTTGCAAGCTAAGCTGGAGTGAGTCTCTCTCATTAAGGCCACATGGCCACACAGTGTCTCTTAGTTCCTGCAAGCTAAGCTGGAGTGAGTCTCTCATTAAGGCCACATGGCCACACTGTGTCTCTTAGTTCTTGCAAGCTAAGTTGGAGTCAGTCTCTCTCATTAAGGCCACATGGCCACACTGTGTCTCTTAGTTCTTGCAAGCTAAGCTGGAGGCAGTCTCTCTCATTAAGGCCACATGGCCACACTGTGTCTCTTAGTTCTTGCAAGCTAAGCTGGAGTCAGTCTCTCTCATTAAGGCTACATGGCCACACTGTCTCTTAGTTCTTGCAAGCTAAGCTGGAGTGAGTCTCTCATTAAGGCCACATGGCCACACTGTGTCTCTTAGTTCTTGCAAGCTAAGCTGGAGTGAGTCTCTCTCATTAAGGCCACATGGCCACACAGTGTCTCTTAGTTCTTGCAAGCTAAGTTGGAGTCAGTCTCTCTCATTAAGGCCACATGGCCACACTGAGTCTCTTAGTTCTTTCAAGCTAAGCTGGAGTGAGTCTCTCTCATTAAGGCCACATGGCCACACAGTGTCTCTTAGTTCTTGCAAGCTAAGTTGGAGTCAGTCTCTCTCATTAAGGCCACATGGCCACACTGAGTCTCTTAGTTCTTGCAAGCTAAGCTGGAGTGAGTCTCTCTCATTAAGGCCACATGGCCACACAGTGTCTCTTAGTTCCTGCAAGCTAAGCTGGAGTGAGTCTCTCATTAAGGCCACATGGCCACACTGTGTCTCTTAGTTCTTGCAAGCTAAGTTGGAGTCAGTCTCTCTCATTAAGGCCACATGGCCACACTGTGTCTCTTAGTTCTTGCAAGCTAAGCTGGAGGCAGTCTCTCTCATTAAGGCCACATGGCCACACTGTATCTCTTAGTTCTTGCAAGCTAAGCTGGAGTCAGTCTCTCTCATTAAGGCTACATGGCCACACTGTCTCTTAGTTCTTGCAAGCTAAGCTGGAGTGAGTCTCTCATTAAGGCCACATGGGCACACTGTGTCTCTTAGTTCTTGCAAGCTAATCTGGAGTGAGTCTCTCTCATTAAGGCCACATGGCCACACAGTGTCTCTTAGTTCTTGCAAGCTAAGTGGGAGTCAGTCTCTCTCATTAAGGCCACATGGCCACACTGTGTCTCTTAGTTCTTGCAAGCTAAGCTGGAGTCAGTCTCTCTCATTAAGGCCACATGGCCACACTGTCTCTTAGTTCTTGCAAGGTAAGCTGGAGTGAGTCTCTCATTAAGGCCACATGGCCACACTGTGTCTCTTAGTTCTTGCAAGCTAAGCTGGAGTGAGTCTCTCTCATTAAGGCCACATGGCCACACAGTGTCTCTTAGTTCTTGCAAGCTAAGTTGGAGTCAGTCTCTCTCATTAAGGCCACATGGCCACACTGAGTCTCTTAGTTCTTGCAAGCTAAGCTGGAGTGAGTCTCTCTCATTAAGGCCACATGGCCACACAGTGTCTCTTAGTTCTTGCAAGCTAAGTTGGAGTCAGTCTCTCTCATTAAGGCCACATGGCCACACTGAGTCTCTTAGTTCTTGCAAGCTAAGCTGGAGTGAGTCTCTCTCATTAAGGCCACAGGGCCACACAGTGTCTCTTAGTTCCTGCAAGCTAAGCTGGAGTGAGTCTCTCATTAAGGCCACATGGCCACACTGTGTCTCTTAGTTCTTGCAAGCTAAGTTGGAGTCAGTCTCTCTCATTAAGGCCACATGGCCACACTGTGTCTCTTAGTTCTTGCAAGCTAAGCTGGAGGCAGTCTCTCTCATTAAGGCCACATGGCCACACTGTGTCTCTTAGTTCTTGCAAGCTAAGCTGGAGTCAGTCTCTCTCATTAAGGCTACATGGCCACACTGTCTCTTAGTTCTTGCAAGCTAAGCTGGAGTGAGTCTCTCATTAAGGCCACATGGCCACACTGTGTCTCTTAGTTCTTGCAAGCTAAGCTGGAGTGAGTCTCTCTCATTAAGGCCACATGGCCACACAGTGTCTCTTAGTTCTTGCAAGCTAAGTTGGAGTCAGTCTCTCTCATTAAGGCCACATGGCCACACTGAGTCTCTTAGTTCTTGCAAGCTAAGCTGGAGTGAGTCTCTCTCATTAAGGCCACATGGCCACACAGTGTCTCTTAGTTCTTGCAAGCTAAGTTGGAGTCAGTCTCTCTCATTAAGGCCACATGGCCACACTGAGTCTCTTAGTTCTTGCAAGCTAAGCTGGAGTGAGTCTCTCTCATTAAGGCCACATGGCCACACAGTGTCTGTTAGTTCCTGCAAGCTAAGCTGGAGTGAGTCTCTCATTAAGGCCACATGGCCACACTGTGTCTCTTAGTTCTTGCAAGCTAAGCTGGAGTGAGTCTCTCTCATTAAGGCCACATGGCCACACAGTGTCTCTTAGTTCTTGCAAGCTAAGTTGGAGTCAGTCTCTCTCATTAAGGCCACATGGCCACACTGAGTCTCTTAGTTCTTGCAAGCTAAGCTGGAGTGAGTCTCTCTCATTAAGGCCACATGGCCACACAGTGTCTCTTAGTTCTTGCAAGTTAAGTTGGAGTCAGTCTCTCTCATTAAGGCCACATGGCCACACTGAGTCTCTTAGTTCTTGCAAGCTAAGCTGGAGTGAGTCTCTCTCATTAAGGCCACATGGCCACACAGTGTCTCTTAGTTCCTGCAAGCTAAGCTGGAGTGAGTCTCTCATTAAGGCCACATGGCCACACTGTGTCTCTTAGTTCTTGCAAGCTAAGTTGGAGTCAGTCTCTCTCATTAAGGCCACATGGCCACACTGTGTCTCTTAGTTCTTGCAAGCTAAGCTGGAGGCAGTCTCTCTCATTAAGGCCACATGGCCACACTGTGTCTCTTAGTTCTTGCAAGCTAAGCTGGAGTCAGTCTCTCTCATTAAGGCTACATGGCCACACTGTCTCTTAGTTCTTGCAAGCTAAGCTGGAGTGAGTCTCTCATTAAGGCCACATGGCCACACTGTGTCTCTTAGTTCTTGCAAGCTAAGCTGGAGTGAGTCTCTCTCATTAAGGCCACATGGCCACACAGTGTCTCTTAGTTCTTGCAAGCTAAGTTGGAGTCAGTCTCTCTCATTAAGGCCACATGGCCACACTGAGTCTCTTAGTTCTTTCAAGCTAAGCTGGAGTGAGTCTCTCTCATTAAGGCCACATGGCCACACAGTGTCTCTTAGTTCTTGCAAGCTAAGTTGGAGTCAGTCTCTCTCATTAAGGCCACATGGCCACACTGAGTCTCTTAGTTCTTGCAAGCTAAGCTGGAGTGAGTCTCTCTCATTAAGGCCACATGGCCACACAGTGTCTCTTAGTTCCTGCAAGCTAAGCTGGAGTGAGTCTCTCATTAAGGCCACATGGCCACACTGTGTCTCTTAGTTCTTGCAAGCTAAGTTGGAGTCAGTCTCTCTCATTAAGGCCACATGGCCACACTGTGTCTCTTAGTTCTTGCAAGCTAAGCTGGAGGCAGTCTCTCTCATTAAGGCCACATGGCCACACTGTATCTCTTAGTTCTTGCAAGCTAAGCTGGAGTCAGTCTCTCTCATTAAGGCTACATGGCCACACTGTCTCTTAGTTCTTGCAAGCTAAGCTGGAGTGAGTCTCTCATTAAGGCCACATGGGCACACTGTGTCTCTTAGTTCTTGCAAGCTAATCTGGAGTGAGTCTCTCTCATTAAGGCCACATGGCCACACAGTGTCTCTTAGTTCTTGCAAGCTAAGTGGGAGTCAGTCTCTCTCATTAAGGCCACATGGCCACACTGTGTCTCTTAGTTCTTGCAAGCTAAGCTGGAGTCAGTCTCTCTCATTAAGGCCACATGGCCACACTGTCTCTTAGTTCTTGCAAGGTAAGCTGGAGTGAGTCTCTCATTAAGGCCACATGGCCACACTGTGTCTCTTAGTTCTTGCAAGCTAAGCTGGAGTGAGTCTCTCTCATTAAGGCCACATGGCCACACAGTGTCTCTTAGTTCTTGCAAGCTAAGTTGGAGTCAGTCTCTCTCATTAAGGCCACATGGCCACACTGAGTCTCTTAGTTCTTGCAAGCTAAGCTGGAGTGAGTCTCTCTCATTAAGGCCACATGGCCACACAGTGTCTCTTAGTTCTTGCAAGCTAAGTTGGAGTCAGTCTCTCTCATTAAGGCCACATGGCCACACTGAGTCTCTTAGTTCTTGCAAGCTAAGCTGGAGTGAGTCTCTCTCATTAAGGCCACAGGGCCACACAGTGTCTCTTAGTTCCTGCAAGCTAAGCTGGAGTGAGTCTCTCATTAAGGCCACATGGCCACACTGTGTCTCTTAGTTCTTGCAAGCTAAGTTGGAGTCAGTCTCTCTCATTAAGGCCACATGGCCACACTGTGTCTCTTAGTTCTTGCAAGCTAAGCTGGAGGCAGTCTCTCTCATTAAGGCCACATGGCCACACAGTGTCTCTTAGTTCTTGCAAGCTAAGTTGGAGTCAGTCTCTCTCATTAAGGCCACATGGCCACACTGAGTCTCTTAGTTCTTGCAAGCTAAGCTGGAGTGAGTCTCTCGCATTAAGGCCACAGGGCCACACAGTGTCTCTTAGTTCCTGCAAGCTAAGCTGGAGTGAGTCTCTCATTAAGGCCACATGGCCACACTGTGTCTCTTAGTTCTTGCAAGCTAAGTTGGAGTCAGTCTCTCTCATTAAGGCCACATGGCCACACTGTGTCTCTTAGTTCTTGCAAGCTAAGCTGGAGGCAGTCTCTCTCATTAAGGCCACATGGCCACACTGTGTCTCTTAGTTCTTGCAAGCTAAGCTGGAGTCAGTCTCTCTCATTAAGGCTACATGGCCACACTGTCTCTTAGTTCTTGCAAGCTAAGCTGGAGTGAGTCTCTCATTAAGGCCACATGGCCACACTGTGTCTCTTAGTTCTTGCAAGCTAAGCTGGAGTGAGTCTCTCTCATTAAGGCCACATGGCCACACAGTGTCTCTTAGTTCTTGCAAGCTAAGTTGGAGTCAGTCTCTCTCATTAAGGCCACATGGCCACACTGAGTCTCTTAGTTCTTGCAAGCTAAGCTGGAGTGAGTCTCTCTCATTAAGGCCACATGGCCACACAGTGTCTCTTAGTTCTTGCAAGCTAAGTTGGAGTCAGTCTCTCTCATTAAGGCCACATGGCCACACTGAGTCTCTTAGTTCTTGCAAGCTAAGCTGGAGTGAGTCTCTCTCATTAAGGCCACATGGCCACACAGTGTCTGTTAGTTCCTGCAAGCTAAGCTGGAGTGAGTCTCTCATTAAGGCCACATGGCCACACTGTGTCTCTTAGTTCTTGCAAGCTAAGCTGGAGTCAGTCTCTCTCATTAAGGCCACATGGCCACACTGTGTCTCTTAGTTCTTGCAAGCTAAGCTGGAGGCAGTCTCTCTCATTAAGGCCACATGGCCACACTGTGTCTCTTAGTTCTTGCAAGCTAAGCTGGAGTCAGTCTCTCTCATTAAGGCCACATGGCCACACTGTGTCTCTTAGTTCTTGCAAGCTAAGTTGGAGTCAGTCTCTCTCATTAAGGCCACATGGCCACACTGTGTCTCTTAGTTCTTGCAAGCTAAGCTGGAGGCAGTCTCTCTCATTAAGGCCACATGGCCACACTGTGTCTCTTAGTTCTTGCAAGCTAAGCTGGAGTCAGTCTCTCTCATTAAGGCTACATGGCCACACTGTCTCTTAGTTCTTGCAAGCTAAGCTGGAGTGAGTCTCTCATTAAGGCCACATGGCCACACTGTGTCTCTTAGTTCTTGCAAGCTAAGCTGGAGTGAGTCTCTCTCATTAAGGCCACATGGCCACACAGTGTCTCTTAGTTCTTGCAAGCTAAGTTGGAGTCAGTCTCTCTCATTAAGGCCACATGGCCACACTGAGTCTCTTAGTTCTTTCAAGCTAAGCTGGAGTGAGTCTCTCTCATTAAGGCCACATGGCCACACAGTGTCTCTTAGTTCTTGCAAGCTAAGTTGGAGTCAGTCTCTCTCATTAAGGCCACATGGCCACACTGAGTCTCTTAGTTCTTGCAAGCTAAGCTGGAGTGAGTCTCTCTCATTAAGGCCACATGGCCACACAGTGTCTCTTAGTTCCTGCAAGCTAAGCTGGAGTGAGTCTCTCATTAAGGCCACATGGCCACACTGTGTCTCTTAGTTCTTGCAAGCTAAGTTGGAGTCAGTCTCTCTCATTAAGGCCACATGGCCACACTGTGTCTCTTAGTTCTTGCAAGCTAAGCTGGAGGCAGTCTCTCTCATTAAGGCCACATGGCCACACTGTATCTCTTAGTTCTTGCAAGCTAAGCTGGAGTCAGTCTCTCTCATTAAGGCTACATGGCCACACTGTCTCTTAGTTCTTGCAAGCTAAGCTGGAGTGAGTCTCTCATTAAGGCCTCATGGGCACACTGTGTCTCTTAGTTCTTGCAAGCTAATCTGGAGTGAGTCTCTCTCATTAAGGCCACATGGCCACACAGTGTCTCTTAGTTCTTGCAAGCTAAGTGGGAGTCAGTCTCTCTCATTAAGGCCACATGGCCACACTGAGTCTCTTAGTTCTTGCAAGCTAAGCTGGAGTGAGTCTCTCTCATTAAGGCCACATGGCCACACAGTGTCTCTTAGTTCTTGCAAGCTAAGCTGGAGTCAGTCTCTCTCATTAAGGTCACATGGTCACACTGTGTCTCTTAGTTCTTGCAAGCTAAGCTGGAGTCAGTCTCTCTCATTAAGGCCACATGGCCACACTGTCTCTTAGTTCTTGCAAGCTAAGCTGGAATCAGTCTCTCTCATTAAGGCCACATGGCCACACTGTGTCTCTTAGTTCTTGCAAGCTAAGCTGGAGTCAGTCTCTCTCATTAAGGCCACATGGCCACACTGTGTCTCTTAGTTCTTGCAAGCTAAGCTGGAGTCAGTCTCTCTCATTAAGGCTACATGGCCACACTGTCTCTTAGTTCTTGCAAGCTAAGCTGGAGTGAGTCTCTCATTAAGGCCACATGGCCACACTGTGTCTCTTAGTTCTTGCAAGCTAAGCTGGAGTGAGTCTCTCTCATTAAGGCCACATGGCCACACTGTGTCTCTTAGTTCTTGCAAGCTAAGTTGGAGTCAGTCTCTCTCATTAAGGCCACATGGCCACACTGAGTCTCTTAGTTCTTGCAAGCTAAGCTGGAGTGAGTCTCTCTCATTAAGGCCACAGGGCCACACAGTGTCTCTTAGTTCTTGCAAGCTAAGCTGGAGTCAGTCTCTCTCATTAAGGCCACATGGCCACACTGAGTCTCTTAGTTCTTGCAAGCTAAGCTGGAGTGAGTCTCTCTCATTAAGGCCACAGGGCCACACAGTGTCTCTTAGTTCTTGCAAGCTAAGCTGGAGTCAGTCTCTCTCATTAAGGCCACATGGCCACACTGTCTCTTAGTTCTTGCAAGGTAAGCTGGAGTGAGTCTCTCATTAAGGCCACATGGCCACACTGTGTCTCTTAGTTCTTGCAAGCTAAGCTGGAGTGAGTCTCTCTCATTAAGGCCACATGGCCACACAGTGTCTCTTAGTTCTTGCAAGCTAAGTTGGAGTCAGTCTCTCTCATTAAGGCCACATGGCCACACTGAGTCTCTTAGTTCTTGCAAGCTAAGCTGGAGTGAGTCTCTCTCATTAAGGCCACATGGCCACACAGTGTCTCTTAGTTCTTGCAAGCTAAGTTGGAGTCAGTCTCTCTCATTAAGGCCACATGGCCACACTGAGTCTCTTAGTTCTTGCAAGCTAAGCTGGAGTGAGTCTCTCTCATTAAGGCCACATGGCCACACAGTGTCTCTTAGTTCCTGCAAGCTAAGCTGGAGTGAGTCTCTCATTAAGGCCACATGGCCACACTGTGTCTCTTAGTTCTTGCAAGCTAAGTTGGAGTCAGTCTCTCTCATTAAGGCCACATGGCCACACTGTGTCTCTTAGTTCTTGCAAGCTAAGCTGGAGGCAGTCTCTCTCATTAAGGCCACATGGCCACACTGTGTCTCTTAGTTCTTGCAAGCTAAGCTGGAGTCAGTCTCTCTCATTAAGGCTACATGGCCACACTGTCTCTTAGTTCTTGCAAGCTAAGCTGGAGTGAGTCTCTCATTAAGGCCACATGGCCACACTGTGTCTCTTAGTTCTTGCAAGCTAAGCTGGAGTGAGTCTCTCTCATTAAGGCCACATGGCCACACAGTGTCTCTTAGTTCTTGCAAGCTAAGTTGGAGTCAGTCTCTCTCATTAAGGCCACATGGCCACACTGAGTCTCTTAGTTCTTTCAAGCTAAGCTGGAGTGAGTCTCTCTCATTAAGGCCACATGGCCACACAGTGTCTCTTAGTTCTTGCAAGCTAAGTTGGAGTCAGTCTCTCTCATTAAGGCCACATGGCCACACTGAGTCTCTTAGTTCTTGCAAGCTAAGCTGGAGTGAGTCTCTCTCATTAAGGCCACATGGCCACACAGTGTCTCTTAGTTCCTGCAAGCTAAGCTGGAGTGAGTCTCTCATTAAGGCCACATGGCCACACTGTGTCTCTTAGTTCTTGCAAGCTAAGTTGGAGTCAGTCTCTCTCATTAAGGCCACATGGCCACACTGTGTCTCTTTGTTCTTGCAAGCTAAGCTGGAGGCAGTCTCTCTCATTAAGGCCACATGGCCACACTGTATCTCTTAGTTCTTGCAAGCTAAGCTGGAGTCAGTCTCTCTCATTAAGGCTACATGGCCACACTGTCTCTTAGTTCTTGCAAGCTAAGCTGGAGTGAGTCTCTCATTAAGGCCACATGGGCACACTGTGTCTCTTAGTTCTTGCAAGCTAATCTGGAGTGAGTCTCTCTCATTAAGGCCACATGGCCACACAGTGTCTCTTAGTTCTTGCAAGCTAAGTGGGAGTCAGTCTCTCTCATTAAGGCCACATGGCCACACTGAGTCTCTTAGTTCTTGCAAGCTAAGCTGGAGTGAGTCTCTCTCATTAAGGCCACATGGCCACACAGTGTCTCTTAGTTCTTGCAAGCTAAGCTGGAGTCAGTCTCTCTCATTAAGGTCACATGGTCACACTGTGTCTCTTAGTTCTTGCAAGCTAAGCTGGAGTCAGTCTCTCTCATTAAGGCCACATGGCCACACTGTCTCTTAGTTCTTGCAAGCTAAGCTGGAATCAGTCTCTCTCATTAAGGCCACATGGCCACACTGTGTCTCTTAGTTCTTGCAAGCTAAGCTGGAGTCAGTCTCTCTCATTAAGGCCACATGGCCACACTGTGTCTCTTAGTTCTTGCAAGCTAAGCTGGAGTCAGTCTCTCTCATTAAGGCTACATGGCCACACTGTCTCTTAGTTCTTGCAAGCTAAGCTGGAGTGAGTCTCTCATTAAGGCCACATGGCCACACTGTGTCTCTTAGTTCTTGCAAGCTAAGCTGGAGTGAGTCTCTCTCATTAAGGCCACATGGCCACACTGTGTCTCTTAGTTCTTGCAAGCTAAGTTGGAGTCAGTCTCTCTCATTAAGGCCACATGGCCACACTGAGTCTCTTAGTTCTTGCAAGCTAAGCTGGAGTGAGTCTCTCTCATTAAGGCCACAGGGCCACACAGTGTCTCTTAGTTCTTGCAAGCTAAGTTGGAGTCAGTCTCTCTCATTAAGGCCACATGGCCACACTGAGTCTCTTAGTTCTTGCAAGCTAAGCTGGAGTGAGTCTCTCTCATTAAGGCCACAGGGCCACACAGTGTCTCTTAGTTCCTGCAAGCTAAGCTGGAGTGAGTCTCTCATTAAGGCCACATGGCCACACTGTGTCTCTTAGTTCTTGCAAGCTAAGTTGGAGTCAGTCTCTCTCATTAAGGCCACATGGCCACACTGTGTCTCTTAGTTCTTGCAAGCTAAGCTGGAGGCAGTCTCTCTCATTAAGGCCACATGGCCACACTGTGTCTCTTAGTTCTTGCAAGCTAAGCTGGAGTCAGTCTCTCTCATTAAGGCTACATGGCCACACTGTCTCTTAGTTCTTGCAAGCTAAGCTGGAGTGAGTCTCTCATTAAGGCCGCATGGCCACACTGTGTCTCTTAGTTCTTGCAAGCTAAGCTGGAGTGAGTCTCTCTCATTAAGGCCACATGGCCACACAGTGTCTCTTAGTTCTTGCAAGCTAAGTTGGAGTCAGTCTCTCTCATTAAGGCCACATGGCCACACTGAGTCTCTTAGTTCTTGCAAGCTAAGCTGGAGTGAGTCTCTCTCATTAAGGCCACATGGCCACACAGTGTCTCTTAGTTCTTGCAAGCTAAGTTGGAGTCAGTCTCTCTCATTAAGGCCACATGGCCACACTGAGTCTCTTAGTTCTTGCAAGCTAAGCTGGAGTGAGTCTCTCTCATTAAGGCCACATGGCCACACAGTGTCTGTTAGTTCCTGCAAGCTAAGCTGGAGTGAGTCTCTCATTAAGGCCACATGGCCACACTGTGTCTCTTAGTTCTTGCAAGCTAAGTTGGAGTCAGTCTCTCTCATTAAGGCCACATGGCCACACTGTGTCTCTTAGTTCTTGCAAGCTAAGCTGGAGGCAGTCTCTCTCATTAAGGCCACATGGCCACACTGTGTCTCTTAGTTCTTGCAAGCTAAGCTGGAGTCAGTCTCTCTCATTAAGGCTACATGGCCACACTGTCTCTTAGTTCTTGCAAGCTAAGCTGGAGTGAGTCTCTCATTAAGGCCGCATGGCCACACTGTGTCTCTTAGTTCTTGCAAGCTAAGCTGGAGTGAGTCTCTCTCATTAAGGCCACATGGCCACACAGTGTCTCTTAGTTCTTGCAAGCTAAGTTGGAGTCAGTCTCTCTCATTAAGGCCACATGGCCACACTGAGTCTCTTAGTTCTTGCAAGCTAAGCTGGAGTGAGTCTCTCTCATTAAGGCCACATGGCCACACAGTGTCTCTTAGTTCTTGCAAGCTAAGTGGGAGTCAGTCTCTCTCATTAAGGCCACATGGCCACACTGAGTCTCTTAGTTCTTGCAAGCTAAGCTGGAGTGAGTCTCTCTCATTAAGGCCACATGGCCACACAGTGTCTCTTAGTTCTTGCAAGCTAAGCTGGAGTCAGTCTCTCTCATTAAGGTCACATGGTCACACTGTGTCTCTTAGTTCTTGCAAGCTAAGCTGGAGTCAGTCTCTCTCATTAAGGCCACATGGCCACACTGTCTCTTAGTTCTTGCAAGCTAAGCTGGAATCAGTCTCTCTCATTAAGGCCACATGGCCACACTGTGTCTCTTAGTTCTTGCAAGCTAAGCTGGAGTCAGTCTCTCTCATTAAGGCCACATGGCCACACTGTGTCTCTTAGTTCTTGCAAGCTAAGCTGGAGTCAGTCTCTCTCATTAAGGCTACATGGCCACACTGTCTCTTAGTTCTTGCAAGCTAAGCTGGAGTGAGTCTCTCATTAAGGCCACATGGCCACACTGTGTCTCTTAGTTCTTGCAAGCTAAGCTGGAGTGAGTCTCTCTCATTAAGGCCACATGGCCACACTGTGTCTCTTAGTTCTTGCAAGCTAAGTTGGAGTCAGTCTCTCTCATTAAGGCCACATGGCCACACTGAGTCTCTTAGTTCTTGCAAGCTAAGCTGGAGTGAGTCTCTCTCATTAAGGCCACAGGGCCACACAGTGTCTCTTAGTTCTTGCAAGCTAAGCTGGAGTCAGTCTCTCTCATTAAGGCCACATGGCCACACTGAGTCTCTTAGTTCTTGCAAGCTAAGCTGGAGTGAGTCTCTCTCATTAAGGCCACAGGGCCACACAGTGTCTCTTAGTTCTTGCAAGCTAAGCTGGAGTCAGTCTCTCTCATTAAGGCCACATGGCCACACTGTCTCTTAGTTCTTGCAAGGTAAGCTGGAGTGAGTCTCTCATTAAGGCCACATGGCCACACTGTGTCTCTTAGTTCTTGCAAGCTAAGCTGGAGTGAGTCTCTCTCATTAAGGCCACATGGCCACACAGTGTCTCTTAGTTCTTGCAAGCTAAGTTGGAGTCAGTCTCTCTCATTAAGGCCACATGGCCACACTGAGTCTCTTAGTTCTTGCAAGCTAAGCTGGAGTGAGTCTCTCTCATTAAGGCCACATGGCCACACAGTGTCTCTTAGTTCTTGCAAGCTAAGTTGGAGTCAGTCTCTCTCATTAAGGCCACATGGCCACACTGAGTCTCTTAGTTCTTGCAAGCTAAGCTGGACTGAGTCTCTCTCATTAAGGCCACATGGCCACACAGTGTCTCTTAGTTCCTGCAAGCTAAGCTGGAGTGAGTCTCTCATTAAGGCCACATGGCCACACTGTGTCTCTTAGTTCTTGCAAGCTAAGTTGGAGTCAGTCTCTCTCATTAAGGCCACATGGCCACACTGTGTCTCTTAGTTCTTGCAAGCTAAGCTGGAGGCAGTCTCTCTCATTAAGGCCACATGGCCACACTGTGTCTCTTAGTTCTTGCAAGCTAAGCTGGAGTCAGTCTCTCTCATTAAGGCTACATGGCCACACTGTCTCTTAGTTCTTGCAAGCTAAGCTGGAGTGAGTCTCTCATTAAGGCCACATGGCCACACTGTGTCTCTTAGTTCTTGCAAGCTAAGCTGGAGTGAGTCTCTCTCATTAAGGCCACATGGCCACACAGTGTCTCTTAGTTCTTGCAAGCTAAGTTGGAGTCAGTCTCTCTCATTAAGGCCACATGGCCACACTGAGTCTCTTAGTTCTTTCAAGCTAAGCTGGAGTGAGTCTCTCTCATTAAGGCCACATGGCCACACAGTGTCTCTTAGTTCTTGCAAGCTAAGTTGGAGTCAGTCTCTCTCATTAAGGCCACATGGCCACACTGAGTCTCTTAGTTCTTGCAAGCTAAGCTGGAGTGAGTCTCTCTCATTAAGGCCACATGGCCACACAGTGTCTCTTAGTTCCTGCAAGCTAAGCTGGAGTGAGTCTCTCATTAAGGCCACATGGCCACACTGTGTCTCTTAGTTCTTGCAAGCTAAGTTGGAGTCAGTCTCTCTCATTAAGGCCACATGGCCACACTGTGTCTCTTTGTTCTTGCAAGCTAAGCTGGAGGCAGTCTCTCTCATTAAGGCCACATGGCCACACTGTATCTCTTAGTTCTTGCAAGCTAAGCTGGAGTCAGTCTCTCTCATTAAGGCTACATGGCCACACTGTCTCTTAGTTCTTGCAAGCTAAGCTGGAGTGAGTCTCTCATTAAGGCCACATGGGCACACTGTGTCTCTTAGTTCTTGCAAGCTAATCTGGAGTGAGTCTCTCTCATTAAGGCCACATGGCCACACAGTGTCTCTTAGTTCTTGCAAGCTAAGTGGGAGTCAGTCTCTCTCATTAAGGCCACATGGCCACACTGAGTCTCTTAGTTCTTGCAAGCTAAGCTGGAGTGAGTCTCTCTCATTAAGGCCACATGGCCACACAGTGTCTCTTAGTTCTTGCAAGCTAAGCTGGAGTCAGTCTCTCTCATTAAGGTCACATGGTCACACTGTGTCTCTTAGTTCTTGCAAGCTAAGCTGGAGTCAGTCTCTCTCATTAAGGCCACATGGCCACACTGTCTCTTAGTTCTTGCAAGCTAAGCTGGAATCAGTCTCTCTCATTAAGGCCACATGGCCACACTGTGTCTCTTAGTTCTTGCAAGCTAAGCTGGAGTCAGTCTCTCTCATTAAGGCCACATGGCCACACTGTGTCTCTTAGTTCTTGCAAGCTAAGCTGGAGTCAGTCTCTCTCATTAAGGCTACATGGCCACACTGTCTCTTAGTTCTTGCAAGCTAAGCTGGAGTGAGTCTCTCATTAAGGCCACATGGCCACACTGTGTCTCTTAGTTCTTGCAAGCTAAGCTGGAGTGAGTCTCTCTCATTAAGGCCACATGGCCACACTGTGTCTCTTAGTTCTTGCAAGCTAAGTTGGAGTCAGTCTCTCTCATTAAGGCCACATGGCCACACTGAGTCTCTTAGTTCTTGCAAGCTAAGCTGGAGTGAGTCTCTCTCATTAAGGCCACAGGGCCACACAGTGTCTCTTAGTTCTTGCAAGCTAAGTTGGAGTCAGTCTCTCTCATTAAGGCCACATGGCCACACTGAGTCTCTTAGTTCTTGCAAGCTAAGCTGGAGTGAGTCTCTCTCATTAAGGCCACAGGGCCACACAGTGTCTCTTAGTTCCTGCAAGCTAAGCTGGAGTGAGTCTCTCATTAAGGCCACATGGCCACACTGTGTCTCTTAGTTCTTGCAAGCTAAGTTGGAGTCAGTCTCTCTCATTAAGGCCACATGGCCACACTGTGTCTCTTAGTTCTTGCAAGCTAAGCTGGAGGCAGTCTCTCTCATTAAGGCCACATGGCCACACTGTGTCTCTTAGTTCTTGCAAGCTAAGCTGGAGTCAGTCTCTCTCATTAAGGCTACATGGCCACACTGTCTCTTAGTTCTTGCAAGCTAAGCTGGAGTGAGTCTCTCATTAAGGCCGCATGGCCACACTGTGTCTCTTAGTTCTTGCAAGCTAAGCTGGAGTGAGTCTCTCTCATTAAGGCCACATGGCCACACAGTGTCTCTTAGTTCTTGCAAGCTAAGTTGGAGTCAGTCTCTCTCATTAAGGCCACATGGCCACACTGAGTCTCTTAGTTCTTGCAAGCTAAGCTGGAGTGAGTCTCTCTCATTAAGGCCACATGGCCACACAGTGTCTCTTAGTTCTTGCAAGCTAAGTTGGAGTCAGTCTCTCTCATTAAGGCCACATGGCCACACTGAGTCTCTTAGTTCTTGCAAGCTAAGCTGGAGTGAGTCTCTCTCATTAAGGCCACATGGCCACACAGTGTCTGTTAGTTCCTGCAAGCTAAGCTGGAGTGAGTCTCTCATTAAGGCCACATGGCCACACTGTGTCTCTTAGTTCTTGCAAGCTAAGCTGGAGTCAGTCTCTCTCATTAAGGCCACATGGCCACACTGTGTCTCTTAGTTCTTGCAAGCTAAGCTGGAGTGAGTCTCTCTCATTAAGGCCACATGGCCACACAGTGTCTCTTAGTTCTTGCAAGCTAAGTTGGAGTCAGTCTCTCTCATTAAGGCCACATGGCCACACTGAGTCTCTTAGTTCTTGCAAGCTAAGCTGGAGTGAGTCTCTCTCATTAAGGCCACATGGCCACACAGTGTCTCTTAGTTCTTGCAAGCTAAGTTGGAGTCAGTCTCTCTCATTAAGGCCACATGGCCACACTGAGTCTCTTAGTTCTTGCAAGCTAAGCTGGAGTGAGTCTCTCTCATTAAGGCCACATGGCCACACAGTGTCTGTTAGTTCCTGCAAGCTAAGCTGGAGTGAGTCTCTCATTAAGGCCACATGGCCACACTGTGTCTCTTAGTTCTTGCAAGCTAAGCTGGAGTCAGTCTCTCTCATTAAGGCCACATGGCCACACTGTGTCTCTTAGTTCTTGCAAGCTAAGCTGGAGTCAGTCTCTCTCATTAAGGCTACATGGCCACACTGTCTCTTAGTTCTTGCAAGCTAAGCTGGAGTGAGTCTCTCATTAAGGCCGCATGGCCACACTGTGTCTCTTAGTTCTTGCAAGCTAAGCTGGAGTGAGTCTCTCTCATTAAGGCCACATGGCCACACAGTGTCTCTTAGTTCTTGCAAGCTAAGTTGGAGTCAGTCTCTCTCATTAAGGCCACATGGCCACACTGAGTCTCTTAGTTCTTGCAAGCTAAGCTGGAGTGAGTCTCTCTCATTAAGGCCACATGGCCACACAGTGTCTGTTAGTTCCTGCAAGCTAAGCTGGAGTGAGTCTCTCATTAAGGCCACATGGCCACACTGTGTCTCTTAGTTCTTGCAAGCTAAGCTGGAGTCAGTCTCTCTCATTAAGGCCACATGGCCACACTGTGTCTCTTAGTTCTTGCAAGCTAAGCTGGAGTGAGTCTCTCTCATTAAGGCCACATGGCCACACAGTGTCTCTTAGTTCTTGCAAGCTAAGTTGGAGTCAGTCTCTCTCATTAAGGCCACATGGCCACACTGAGTCTCTTAGTTCTTGCAAGCTAAGCTGGAGTGAGTCTCTCTCATTAAGGCCACATGGCCACACAGTGTCTCTTAGTTCTTGCAAGCTAAGTTGGAGTCAGTCTCTCTCATTAAGGCCACATGGCCACACTGAGTCTCTTAGTTCTTGCAAGCTAAGCTGGAGTGAGTCTCTCTCATTAAGGCCACATGGCCACACAGTGTCTGTTAGTTCCTGCAAGCTAAGCTGGAGTGAGTCTCTCATTAAGGCCACATGGCCACACTGTGTCTCTTAGTTCTTGCAAGCTAAGCTGGAGTCAGTCTCTCTCATTAAGGCCACATGGCCACACTGTGTCTCTTAGTTCTTGCAAGCTAAGCTGGAGTGAGTCTCTCTCATTAAGGCCACATGGCCACACAGTGTCTCTTAGTTCTTGCAAGCTAAGCTGGAGTCAGTCTCTCTCATTAAGGTCACATGGTCACACTGTGTCTCTTAGTTCTTGCAAGCTAATCTGGAGTGAGTCTCTCTCATTAAGGCCACATGGCCACACAGTGTCTCTTAGTTCTTGCAAGCTAAGTGGGAGTCAGTCTCTCTCATTAAGGCCACATGGCCACACTGAGTCTCTTAGTTCTTGCAAGCTAAGCTGGAGTGAGTCTCTCTCATTAAGGCCACATGGCCACACAGTGTCTCTTAGTTCTTGCAAGCTAAGCTGGAGTCAGTCTCTCTCATTAAGGTCACATGGTCACACTGTGTCTCTTAGTTCTTGCAAGCTAAGCTGGAGTCAGTCTCTCTCATTAAGGCCACATGGCCACACTGTCTCTTAGTTCTTGCAAGCTAAGCTGGAATCAGTCTCTCTCATTAAGGCCACATGGCCACACTGTGTCTCTTAGTTCTTGCAAGCTAAGCTGGAGTCAGTCTCTCTCATTAAGGCCACATGGCCACACTGTGTCTCTTAGTTCTTGCAAGCTAAGCTGGAGTCAGTCTCTCTCATTAAGGCTACATGGCCACACTGTCTCTTAGTTCTTGCAAGCTAAGCTGGAGTGAGTCTCTCATTAAGGCCACATGGCCACACTGTGTCTCTTAGTTCTTGCAAGCTAAGCTGGAGTGAGTCTCTCTCATTAAGGCCACATGGCCACACTGTGTCTCTTAGTTCTTGCAAGCTAAGTTGGAGTCAGTCTCTCTCATTAAGGCCACATGGCCACACTGAGTCTCTTAGTTCTTGCAAGCTAAGCTGGAGTGAGTCTCTCTCATTAAGGCCACAGGGCCACACAGTGTCTCTTAGTTCTTGCAAGCTAAGTTGGAGTCAGTCTCTCTCATTAAGGCCACATGGCCACACTGAGTCTGATAGTTCTTGCAAGCTAAGCTGGAGTGAGTCTCTCTCATTAAGGCTACATGGCCACACTGTCTCTTAGTTCTTGCAAGCTAAGCTGGAGTGAGTCTCTCATTAAGGCCACATGGCCACACTGTGTCTCTTAGTTCTTGCAAGCTAAGCTGGAGTGAGTCTCTCTCATTAAGGCCACATGGCCACACTGTGTCTCTTAGTTCTTGCAAGCTAAGTTGGAGTCAGTCTCTCTCATTAAGGCCACATGGCCACACTGAGTCTCTTAGTTCTTGCAAGCTAAGCTGGAGTGAGTCTCTCTCATTAAGGCCACAGGGCCACACAGTGTCTCTTAGTTCTTGCAAGCTAAGTTGGAGTCAGTCTCTCTCATTAAGGCCACATGGCCACACTGAGTCTCTTAGTTCTTGCAAGCTAAGCTGGAGTGAGTCTCTCTCATTAAGGCCACAGGGCCACACAGTGTCTCTTAGTTCCTGCAAGCTAAGCTGGAGTGAGTCTCTCATTAAGGCCACATGGCCACACTGTGTCTCTTAGTTCTTGCAAGCTAAGTTGGAGTCAGTCTCTCTCATTAAGGCCACATGGCCACACTGTGTCTCTTAGTTCTTGCAAGCTAAGCTGGAGGCAGTCTCTCTCATTAAGGCCACATGGCCACACTGTGTCTCTTAGTTCTTGCAAGCTAAGCTGGAGTCAGTCTCTCTCATTAAGGCTACATGGCCACACTGTCTCTTAGTTCTTGCAAGCTAAGCTGGAGTGAGTCTCTCATTAAGGCCGCATGGCCACACTGTGTCTCTTAGTTCTTGCAAGCTAAGCTGGAGTGAGTCTCTCTCATTAAGGCCACATGGCCACACAGTGTCTCTTAGTTCTTGCAAGCTAAGTTGGAGTCAGTCTCTCTCATTAAGGCCACATGGCCACACTGAGTCTCTTAGTTCTTGCAAGCTAAGCTGGAGTGAGTCTCTCTCATTAAGGCCACATGGCCACACAGTGTCTCTTAGTTCTTGCAAGCTAAGTTGGAGTCAGTCTCTCTCATTAAGGCCACATGGCCACACTGAGTCTCTTAGTTCTTGCAAGCTAAGCTGGAGTGAGTCTCTCTCATTAAGGCCACATGGCCACACAGTGTCTGTTAGTTCCTGCAAGCTAAGCTGGAGTGAGTCTCTCATTAAGGCCACATGGCCACACTGTGTCTCTTAGTTCTTGCAAGCTAAGCTGGAGTCAGTCTCTCTCATTAAGGCCACATGGCCACACTGTGTCTCTTAGTTCTTGCAAGCTAAGCTGGAGTGAGTCTCTCTCATTAAGGCCACATGGCCACACAGTGTCTCTTAGTTCTTGCAAGCTAAGTTGGAGTCAGTCTCTCTCATTAAGGCCACATGGCCACACTGAGTCTCTTAGTTCTTGCAAGCTAAGCTGGAGTGAGTCTCTCTCATTAAGGCCACATGGCCACACAGTGTCTCTTAGTTCTTGCAAGCTAAGTTGGAGTCAGTCTCTCTCATTAAGGCCACATGGCCACACTGAGTCTCTTAGTTCTTGCAAGCTAAGCTGGAGTGAGTCTCTCTCATTAAGGCCACATGGCCACACAGTGTCTGTTAGTTCCTGCAAGCTAAGCTGGAGTGAGTCTCTCATTAAGGCCACATGGCCACACTGTGTCTCTTAGTTCTTGCAAGCTAAGCTGGAGTCAGTCTCTCTCATTAAGGCCACATGGCCACACTGTGTCTCTTAGTTCTTGCAAGCTAAGCTGGAGTCAGTCTCTCTCATTAAGGCTACATGGCCACACTGTCTCTTAGTTCTTGCAAGCTAAGCTGGAGTGAGTCTCTCATTAAGGCCGCATGGCCACACTGTGTCTCTTAGTTCTTGCAAGCTAAGCTGGAGTGAGTCTCTCTCATTAAGGCCACATGGCCACACAGTGTCTCTTAGTTCTTGCAAGCTAAGTTGGAGTCAGTCTCTCTCATTAAGGCCACATGGCCACACTGAGTCTCTTAGTTCTTGCAAGCTAAGCTGGAGTGAGTCTCTCTCATTAAGGCCACATGGCCACACAGTGTCTGTTAGTTCCTGCAAGCTAAGCTGGAGTGAGTCTCTCATTAAGGCCACATGGCCACACTGTGTCTCTTAGTTCTTGCAAGCTAAGCTGGAGTCAGTCTCTCTCATTAAGGCCACATGGCCACACTGTGTCTCTTAGTTCTTGCAAGCTAAGCTGGAGTGAGTCTCTCTCATTAAGGCCACATGGCCACACAGTGTCTCTTAGTTCTTGCAAGCTAAGTTGGAGTCAGTCTCTCTCATTAAGGCCACATGGCCACACTGAGTCTCTTAGTTCTTGCAAGCTAAGCTGGAGTGAGTCTCTCTCATTAAGGCCACATGGCCACACAGTGTCTCTTAGTTCTTGCAAGCTAAGTTGGAGTCAGTCTCTCTCATTAAGGCCACATGGCCACACTGAGTCTCTTAGTTCTTGCAAGCTAAGCTGGAGTGAGTCTCTCTCATTAAGGCCACATGGCCACACAGTGTCTGTTAGTTCCTGCAAGCTAAGCTGGAGTGAGTCTCTCATTAAGGCCACATGGCCACACTGTGTCTCTTAGTTCTTGCAAGCTAAGCTGGAGTCAGTCTCTCTCATTAAGGCCACATGGCCACACTGTGTCTCTTAGTTCTTGCAAGCTAAGCTGGAGTGAGTCTCTCTCATTAAGGCCACATGGCCACACAGTGTCTCTTAGTTCTTGCAAGCTAAGCTGGAGTCAGTCTCTCTCATTAAGGTCACATGGTCACACTGTGTCTCTTAGTTCTTGCAAGCTAATCTGGAGTGAGTCTCTCTCATTAAGGCCACATGGCCACACAGTGTCTCTTAGTTCTTGCAAGCTAAGTGGGAGTCAGTCTCTCTCATTAAGGCCACATGGCCACACTGAGTCTCTTAGTTCTTGCAAGCTAAGCTGGAGTGAGTCTCTCTCATTAAGGCCACATGGCCACACAGTGTCTCTTAGTTCTTGCAAGCTAAGCTGGAGTCAGTCTCTCTCATTAAGGTCACATGGTCACACTGTGTCTCTTAGTTCTTGCAAGCTAAGCTGGAGTCAGTCTCTCTCATTAAGGCCACATGGCCACACTGTCTCTTAGTTCTTGCAAGCTAAGCTGGAATCAGTCTCTCTCATTAAGACCACATGGCCACACTGTGTCTCTTAGTTCTTGCAAGCTAAGCTGGAGTCAGTCTCTCTCATTAAGGCCACATGGCCACACTGTGTCTCTTAGTTCTTGCAAGCTAAGCTGGAGTCAGTCTCTCTCATTAAGGCTACATGGCCACACTGTCTCTTAGTTCTTGCAAGCTAAGCTGGAGTGAGTCTCTCATTAAGGCCACATGGCCACACTGTGTCTCTTAGTTCTTGCAAGCTAAGCTGGAGTGAGTCTCTCTCATTAAGGCCACATGGCCACACTGTGTCTCTTAGTTCTTGCAAGCTAAGTTGGAGTCAGTCTCTCTCATTAAGGCCACATGGCCACACTGAGTCTCTTAGTTCTTGCAAGCTAAGCTGGAGTGAGTCTCTCTCATTAAGGCCACAGGGCCACACAGTGTCTCTTAGTTCTTGCAAGCTAAGTTGGAGTCAGTCTCTCTCATTAAGGCCACATGGCCACACTGAGTCTGATAGTTCTTGCAAGCTAAGCTGGAGTGAGTCTCTCTCATTAAGGCCACAGGGCCACACAGTGTCTCTTAGTTCCTGCAAGCTAAGCTGGAGTGAGTCTCTCATTAAGGCCACATGGCCACACTGTGTCTCTTAGTTCTTGCCAGCTAAGTTGGAGTCAGTCTCTCTCATTAAGGCCACATGGCCACACTGTGTCTCTTAGTTCTTGCAAGCTAAGCTGGAGGCAGTCTCTCTCATTAAGGCCACATGGCCACACCGTGTCTCTTAGTTCTTGCAAGCTAAGCTGGAGTCAGTCTCTCTCATTAAGGCTACATGGCCACACTGTCTCTTAGTTCTTGCAAGCTAAGCTGGAGTGAGTCTCTCATTAAGGCCACATGGCCACACTGTGTCTCTTAGTTCTTGCAAGCTAAGCTGGAGTGAGTCTCTCTCATTAAGGCCACATGGCCACACAGTGTCTCTTAGTTCTTGCAAGCTAAGTTGGAGTCAGTCTCTCTCATTAAGGCCACATGGCCACACTGAGTCTCTTAGTTCTTGCAAGCTAAGCTGGAGTGAGTCTCTCTCATTAAGGCCACATGGCCACACAGTGTCTCTTAGTTCTTGCAAGCTAAGTTGGAGTCAGTCTCTCTCATTAAGGCCACATGGCCACACTGAGTCTCTTAGTTCTTGCAAGCTAAGCTGGAGTGAGTCTCTCTCATTAAGGCCACATGGCCACACAGTGTCTGTTAGTTCCTGCAAGCTAAGCTGGAGTGAGTCTCTCATTAAGGCCACATGGCCACACTGTGTCTCTTAGTTCTTGCAAGCTAAGCTGGAGTCAGTCTCTCTCATTAAGGCCACATGGCCACACTGTGTCTCTTAGTTCTTGCAAGCTAAGCTGGAGGCAGTCTCTCTCATTAAGGCCACATGGCCACACTGTGTCTCTTAGTTCTTGCAAGCTAAGCTGGAGTCAGTCTCTCTCATTAAGGCCACATGGCCACACTGTCTCTTAGTTCTTGCAAGGTAAGCTGGAGTGAGTCTCTCATTAAGGCCACATGGCCACACAGTGTCTCTTAGTTCTTGCAAGCTAAGTTGGAGTCAGTCTCTCTCATTAAGGCCACATGGCCACACTGAGTCTCTTAGTTCTTGCAAGCTAAGCTGGAGTGAGTCTCTCTCATTAAGGCCACATGGCCACACAGTGTCTCTTAGTTCTTGCAAGCTAAGTTGGAGTCAGTCTCTCTCATTAAGGCCACATGGCCACACTGAGTCTCTTAGTTCTTGCAAGCTAAGCTGGAGTGAGTCTCTCTCATTAAGGCCACATGGCCACACAGTGTCTCTTAGTTCCTGCAAGCTAAGCTGGAGTGAGTCTCTCATTAAGGCCACATGGCCACACTGTGTCTCTTAGTTCTTGCAAGCTAAGTTGGAGTCAGTCTCTCTCATTAAGGCCACATGGCCACACTGTGTCTCTTAGTTCTTGCAAGCTAAGCTGGAGGCAGTCTCTCTCATTAAGGCCACATGGCCACACTGTGTCTCTTAGTTCTTGCAAGCTAAGCTGGAGTCAGTCTCTCTCATTAAGGCTACATGGCCACACTGTCTCTTAGTTCTTGCAAGCTAAGCTGGAGTGAGTCTCTCATTAAGGCCACATGGCCACACTGTGTCTCTTAGTTCTTGCAAGCTAAGCTGGAGTGAGTCTCTCTCATTAAGGCCACATGGCCACACAGTGTCTCTTAGTTCTTGCAAGCTAAGTTGGAGTCAGTCTCTCTCATTAAGGCCACATGGCCACACTGAGTCTCTTAGTTCTTTCAAGCTAAGCTGGAGTGAGTCTCTCTCATTAAGGCCACATGGCCACACAGTGTCTCTTAGTTCTTGCAAGCTAAGTTGGAGTCAGTCTCTCTCATTAAGGCCACATGGCCACACTGAGTCTCTTAGTTCTTGCAAGCTAAGCTGGAGTGAGTCTCTCTCATTAAGGCCACATGGCCACACAGTGTCTCTTAGTTCCTGCAAGCTAAGCTGGAGTGAGTCTCTCATTAAGGCCACATGGCCACACTGTGTCTCTTAGTTCTTGCAAGCTAAGTTGGAGTCAGTCTCTCTCATTAAGGCCACATGGCCACACTGTGTCTCTTAGTTCTTGCAAGCTAAGCTGGAGGCAGTCTCTCTCATTAAGGCCACATGGCCACACTGTGTCTCTTAGTTCTTGCAAGCTAAGCTGGAGTCAGTCTCTCTCATTAAGGCTACATGGCCACACTGTCTCTTAGTTCTTGCAAGCTAAGCTGGAGTGAGTCTCTCATTAAGGCCACATGGGCACACTGTGTCTCTTAGTTCTTGCAAGCTAATCTGGAGTGAGTCTCTCTCATTAAGGCCACATGGCCACACAGTGTCTCTTAGTTCTTGCAAGCTAAGTGGGAGTCAGTCTCTCTCATTAAGGCCACATGGCCACACTGAGTCTCTTAGTTCTTGCAAGCTAAGCTGGAGTGAGTCTCTCTCATTAAGGCCACATGGCCACACAGTGTCTCTTAGTTCTTGCAAGCTAAGCTCGAGTCAGTCTCTCTCATTAAGGTCACATGGTCACACTGTGTCTCTTAGTTCTTGCAAGCTAAGCTGGAGTCAGTCTCTCTCATTAAGGCCACATGGCCACACTGTCTCTTAGTTCTTGCAAGCTAAGCTGGAATCAGTCTCTCTCATTAAGGCCACATGGCCACACTGTGTCTCTTAGTTCTTGCAAGCTAAGCTGGAGTCAGTCTCTCTCATTAAGGCCACATGGCCACACTGTGTCTCTTAGTTCTTGCAAGCTAAGCTGGAGTCAGTCTCTCTCATTAAGGCCACATGGCCACACTGAGTCTCTTAGTTCTTTCAAGCTAAGCTGGAGTGAGTCTCTCTCATTAAGGCCACATGGCCACACAGTGTCTCTTAGTTCTTGCAAGCTAAGTTGGAGTCAGTCTCTCTCATTAAGGCCACATGGCCACACTGAGTCTCTTAGTTCTTGCAAGCTAAGCTGGAGTGAGTCTCTCTCATTAAGGCCACATGGCCACACAGTGTCTCTTAGTTCCTGCAAGCTAAGCTGGAGTGAGTCTCTCATTAAGGCCACATGGCCACACTGTGTCTCTTAGTTCTTGCAAGCTAAGTTGGAGTCAGTCTCTCTCATTAAGGCCACATGGCCACACTGTGTCTCTTAGTTCTTGCAAGCTAAGCTGGAGGCAGTCTCTCTCATTAAGGCCACATGGCCACACTGTGTCTCTTAGTTCTTGCAAGCTAAGCTGGAGTCAGTCTCTCTCATTAAGGCTACATGGCCACACTGTCTCTTAGTTCTTGCAAGCTAAGCTGGAGTGAGTCTCTCATTAAGGCCACATGGGCACACTGTGTCTCTTAGTTCTTGCAAGCTAATCTGGAGTGAGTCTCTCTCATTAAGGCCACATGGCCACACAGTGTCTCTTAGTTCTTGCAAGCTAAGTGGGAGTCAGTCTCTCTCATTAAGGCCACATGGCCACACTGAGTCTCTTAGTTCTTGCAAGCTAAGCTGGAGTGAGTCTCTCTCATTATGGCCACATGGCCACACAGTGTCTCTTAGTTCTTGCAAGCTAAGCTCGAGTCAGTCTCTCTCATTAAGGTCACATGGTCACACTGTGTCTCTTAGTTCTTGCAAGCTAAGCTGGAGTCAGTCTCTCTCATTAAGGCCACATGGCCACACTGTCTCTTAGTTCTTGCAAGCTAAGCTGGAATCAGTCTCTCTCATTAAGGCCACATGGCCACACTGTGTCTCTTAGTTCTTGCAAGCTAAGCTGGAGTCAGTCTCTCTCATTAAGGCCACATGGCCACACTGTGTCTCTTAGTTCTTGCAAGCTAAGCTGGAGTCAGTCTCTCTCATTAAGGCTACATGGCCACACTGTCTCTTAGTTCTTGCAAGCTAAGCTGGAGTGAGTCTCTCATTAAGGCCACATGGCCACACTGTGTCTCTTAGTTCTTGCAAGCTAAGCTGGAGTGAGTCTCTCTCATTAAGGCCACATGGCCACACTGTGTCTCTTAGTTCTTGCAAGCTAAGCTGGAGTGAGTCTCTCTCATTAAGGCCACATGGCCACACAGTGTCTCTTAGTTCTTGCAAGCTAAGCTGGAGTGAGTCTCTCATTAAGGCCACATGGCCACACTGTGTCTCTTAGTTCTTGCAAGCTAAGCTTGAGTCAGTCTCTCTCATTAAGGCCACATGGCCACACAGTGTCTCTTAGTTCTTGCAAGGTAAGCTGGAGTCAGTCTCTCTCATTAAGGTCACATGGGCACACTGTGTCTCTTAATTCTTGCAAGCTAAGCTGGAGTCAGTCTCTCTCATTAAGGCCACATGGCCACACTGTGTCTCTTAGTTCTTGCAAGCTAAGCTGGAGGCAGTCTCTCTCATTAAGGCCACATGGCCACACAGTGTCTCTTAGTTCTTGCAAGCTAAGTTGGAGTCAGTCTCATTAAGGCCACATGGCCACACTGAGTCTCTTAGTTCTTGCAAGCTAAGCTGGAGTGAGTCTCTCTCATTAAGGCCACATGGCCACACAGTGTCTCTTAGTTCTTGCAAGCTAAGCTGGAGTGAGTCTCTCTCATTAAGGCCACATGGCCACACTGTGTCTCTTAGTTCTTGCAAGCTAAGCTGGAGTCAGTCTCTCTCATTAAGGCTACATGGCCACACTGTCTCTTAGTTCTTGCAAGCTAAGCTGGAGTGAGTCTCTCATTAAGGCCACATGGGCACACTGTGTCTCTTAGTTCTTGCAAGCTAATCTGGAGTGAGTCTCTCTCATTAAGGCCACATGGCCACACAGTGTCTCTTAGTTCTTGCAAGCTAAGTGGGAGTCAGTCTCTCTCATTAAGGCCACATGGCCACACTGAGTCTCTTAGTTCTTGCAAGCTAAGCTGGAGTGAGTCTCTCTCATTAAGGCCACATGGCCACACAGTGTCTCTTAGTTCTTGCAAGCTAAGCTCGAGTCAGTCTCTCTCATTAAGGTCACATGGTCACACTGTGTCTCTTAGTTCTTGCAAGCTAAGCTGGAGTCAGTCTCTCTCATTAAGGCCACATGGCCACACTGTCTCTTAGTTCTTGCAAGCTAAGCTGGAATCAGTCTCTCTCATTAAGGCCACATGGCCACACTGTGTCTCTTAGTTCTTGCAAGCTAAGCTGGAGTCAGTCTCTCTCATTAAGGCCACATGGCCACACTGTGTCTCTTAGTTCTTGCAAGCTAAGCTGGAGTCAGTCTCTCTCATTAAGGCCACATGGCCACACTGAGTCTCTTAGTTCTTTCAAGCTAAGCTGGAGTGAGTCTCTCTCATTAAGGCCACATGGCCACACAGTGTCTCTTAGTTCTTGCAAGCTAAGTTGGAGTCAGTCTCTCTCATTAAGGCCACATGGCCACACTGAGTCTCTTAGTTCTTGCAAGCTAAGCTGGAGTGAGTCTCTCTCATTAAGGCCACATGGCCACACAGTGTCTCTTAGTTCCTGCAAGCTAAGCTGGAGTGAGTCTCTCATTAAGGCCACATGGCCACACTGTGTCTCTTAGTTCTTGCAAGCTAAGTTGGAGTCAGTCTCTCTCATTAAGGCCACATGGCCACACTGTGTCTCTTAGTTCTTGCAAGCTAAGCTGGAGGCAGTCTCTCTCATTAAGGCCACATGGCCACACTGTGTCTCTTAGTTCTTGCAAGCTAAGCTGGAGTCAGTCTCTCTCATTAAGGCTACATGGCCACACTGTCTCTTAGTTCTTGCAAGCTAAGCTGGAGTGAGTCTCTCATTAAGGCCACATGGGCACACTGTGTCTCTTAGTTCTTGCAAGCTAATCTGGAGTGAGTCTCTCTCATTAAGGCCACATGGCCACACAGTGTCTCTTAGTTCTTGCAAGCTAAGTGGGAGTCAGTCTCTCTCATTAAGGCCACATGGCCACACTGAGTCTCTTAGTTCTTGCAAGCTAAGCTGGAGTGAGTCTCTCTCATTAAGGCCACATGGCCACACAGTGTCTCTTAGTTCTTGCAAGCTAAGCTCGAGTCAGTCTCTCTCATTAAGGTCACATGGTCACACTGTGTCTCTTAGTTCTTGCAAGCTAAGCTGGAGTCAGTCTCTCTCATTAAGGCCACATGGCCACACTGTCTCTTAGTTCTTGCAAGCTAAGCTGGAATCAGTCTCTCTCATTAAGGCCACATGGCCACACTGTGTCTCTTAGTTCTTGCAAGCTAAGCTGGAGTCAGTCTCTCTCATTAAGGCCACATGGCCACACTGTGTCTCTTAGTTCTTGCAAGCTAAGCTGGAGTCAGTCTCTCTCATTAAGGCTACATGGCCACACTGTCTCTTAGTTCTTGCAAGCTAAGCTGGAGTGAGTCTCTCATTAAGGCCACATGGCCACACTGTGTCTCTTAGTTCTTGCAAGCTAAGCTGGAGTGAGTCTCTCTCATTAAGGCCACATGGCCACACTGTGTCTCTTAGTTCTTGCAAGCTAAGCTGGAGTGAGTCTCTCTCATTAAGGCCACATGGCCACACAGTGTCTCTTAGTTCTTGCAAGCTAAGCTGGAGTGAGTCTCTCATTAAGGCCACATGGCCACACTGTGTCTCTTAGTTCTTGCAAGCTAAGCTTGAGTCAGTCTCTCTCATTAAGGCCACATGGCCACACAGTGTCTCTTAGTTCTTGCAAGGTAAGCTGGAGTCAGTCTCTCTCATTAAGGTCACATGGGCACACTGTGTCTCTTAATTCTTGCAAGCTAAGCTGGAGTCAGTCTCTCTCATTAAGGCCACATGGCCACACTGTGTCTCTTAGTTCTTGCAAGCTAAGCTGGAGGCAGTCTCTCTCATTAAGGCCACATGGCCACACAGTGTCTCTTAGTTCTTGCAAGCTAAGTTGGAGTCAGTCTCATTAAGGCCACATGGCCACACTGAGTCTCTTAGTTCTTGCAAGCTAAGCTGGAGTGAGTCTCTCTCATTAAGGCCACATGGCCACACAGTGTCTCTTAGTTCTTGCAAGCTAAGCTGGAGTGAGTCTCTCTCATTAAGGCCACATGGCCACACTGTGTCTCTTAGTTCTTGCAAGCTAAGCTTGAGTCAGTCTCTCTCATTAAGGCCACATGGCCACACAGTGTCTCTTAGTTCTTGCAAGCTAAGCTGGAGTGAGCCTCTCTCATTAAGGCCACATGGCCACACAGTGTCTCTTAGTTCTTGCAAGCTAAGTTGGAGTCAGTCTCGCTCATTAAGGCCACATGGCCACACTGAGTCTCTTAGTTCTTGCAAGCTAAGCTGGAGTGAGTCTCTGTCATTAAGGCCACATGGCCACACAGTGTCTCTTAGTTCTGGCAAGCTAAGCTGGAGTGAGTCTCTCTCATTAAGGCCACATGGCCACACTGTGTCTCTTAGTTCTTGCAAGCTAAGCTTGACTCAGTCTCTCTCATTAAGGCCACATGGCCACACAGTGTCTCTTAGTTCTTGCAAGCTAAGCTGGAGTCAGTCTCTCTCATTAAGGTCACATGGTCACACTGTGTCTCTTAGTTCTTGCAAGCTAAGCTGGAGTGAGTCTCTCTCATTAAGGCCACATGGCCACACAGTGTCTCTTAGTTCCTGCAAGCTAAGCTGGAGTGAGTCTCTCATTAAGGCCACATGGCCACACTGTGTCTCTTAGTTCTTGCAAGCTAAGTTGAAGTCAGTCTCTCTCATTAAGGCCACATGGCCACACTGTGTCTCTTAGTTCTTGCAAGCTAAGCTGGAGGCAGTCTCTCTCATTAAGGCCACATGGCCACACTGTGTCTCTTAGTTCTTGCAAGCTAAGCTGGAGTCAGTCTCTCTCATTAAGGCTACATGGCCACACTGTCTCTTAGTTCTTGCAAGCTAAGCTGGAGTGAGTCTCTCATTAAGGCCACATGGGCACACTGTGTCTCTTAGTTCTTGCAAGCTAATCTGGAGTGAGTCTCTCTCATTAAGGCCACATGGCCACACAGTGTCTCTTAGTTCTTGCAAGCTAAGTGGGAGTCAGTCTCTCTCATTAAGGCCACATGGCCACACTGAGTCTCTTAGTTCTTGCAAGCTAAGCTGGAGTGAGTCTCTCTCATTAAGGCCACATGGCCACACAGTGTCTCTTAGTTCTTGCAAGCTAAGCTGGAGTCATTCTCTCTCATTAAGGTCACATGGTCACACTGTGTCTCTTAGTTCTTGCAAGCTAAGCTGGAGTCAGTCTCTCTCATTAAGGCCACATGGCCACACTGTCTCTTAGTTCTTGCAAGCTAAGCTGGAATCAGTCTCTCTCATTAAGGCCACATGGCCACACTGTGTCTCTTAGTTCTTGCAAGCTAAGCTGGAGTCAGTCTCTCTCATTAAGGCCACATGGCCACACTGTGTCTCTTAGTTCTTGCAAGCTAAGCTGGAGTCAGTCTCTCTCATTAAGGCTACATGGCCACACTGTCTCTTAGTTCTTGCAAGCTAAGCTGGAGTGAGTCTCTCATTAAGGCCACATGGCCACACTGTGTCTCTTAGTTCTTGCAAGCTAAGCTGGAGTGAGTCTCTCTCATTAAGGCCACATGGCCACACTGTGTCTCTTAGTTCTTGCAAGCTAAGCTGGAGTGAGTCTCTCTCATTAAGGCCACATGGCCACACAGTGTCTCTTAGTTCTTGCAAGCTAAGCTGGAGTGAGTCTCTCATTAAGGCCACATGGCCACACTGTGTCTCTTAGTTCTTGCAAGCTAAGCTTGAGTCAGTCTCTCTCATTAAGGCCACATGGCCACACAGTGTCTCTTAGTTCTTGCAAGGTAAGCTGGAGTCAGTCTCTCTCATTAAGGTCACATGGGCACACTGTGTCTCTTAATTCTTGCAAGCTAAGCTGGAGTCAGTCTCTCTCATTAAGGCCACATGGCCACACTGTGTCTCTTAGTTCTTGCAAGCTAAGCTGGAGGCAGTCTCTCTCATTAAGGCTACATGGCCACACAGTGTCTCTTAGTTCTTGCAAGCTAAGTTGGAGTCAGTCTCATTAAGGCCACATGGCCACACTGAGTCTCTTAGTTCTTGCAAGCTAAGCTGGAGTGAGTCTCTCTCATTAAGGCCACATGGCCACACAGTGTCTCTTAGTTCTTGCAAGCTAAGCTGGAGTGAGTCTCTCTCATTAAGGCCACATGGCCACACTGTGTCTCTTAGTTCTTGCAAGCTAAGCTTGAGTCAGTCTCTCTCATTAAGGCCACATGGCCACACAGTGTCTCTTAGTTCTTGCAAGCTAAGCTGGAGTGAGCCTCTCTCATTAAGGCCACATGGCCACACAGTGTCTCTTAGTTCTTGCAAGCTAAGTTGAAGTCAGTCTCTCTCATTAAGGCCACATGGCCACACTGTGTCTCTTAGTTCTTGCAAGCTAAGCTGGAGGCAGTCTCTCTCATTAAGGCCACATGGCCACACTGTGTCTCTTAGTTCTTGCAAGCTAAGCTGGAGTCAGTCTCTCTCATTAAGGCTACATGGCCACACTGTCTCTTAGTTCTTGCAAGCTAAGCTGGAGTGAGTCTCTCATTAAGGCCACATGGGCACACTGTGTCTCTTAGTTCTTGCAAGCTAATCTGGAGTGAGTCTCTCTCATTAAGGCCACATGGCCACACAGTGTCTCTTAGTTCTTGCAAGCTAAGTGGGAGTCAGTCTCTCTCATTAAGGCCACATGGCCACACTGAGTCTCTTAGTTCTTGCAAGCTAAGCTGGAGTGAGTCTCTCTCATTAAGGCCACATGGCCACACAGTGTCTCTTAGTTCTTGCAAGCTAAGCTGGAGTCAGTCTCTCTCATTAAGGTCACATGGTCACACTGTGTCTCTTAGTTCTTGCAAGCTAAGCTGGAGTCAGTCTCTCTCATTAAGGCCACATGGCCACACTGTCTCTTAGTTCTTGCAAGCTAAGCTGGAATCAGTCTCTCTCATTAAGGCCACATGGCCACACTGTGTCTCTTAGTTCTTGCAAGCTAAGCTGGAGTCAGTCTCTCTCATTAAGGCCACATGGCCACACTGTGTCTCTTAGTTCTTGCAAGCTAAGCTGGAGTCAGTCTCTCTCATTAAGGCTACATGGCCACACTGTCTCTTAGTTCTTGCAAGCTAAGCTGGAGTGAGTCTCTCATTAAGGCCACATGGCCACACTGTGTCTCTTAGTTTTTGCAAGCTAAGCTGGAGTGAGTCTCTCTCATTAAGGCCACATGGCCACACTGTGTCTCTTAGTTCTTGCAAGCTAAGCTGGAGTGAGTCTCTCTCATTAAGGCCACATGGCCACACAGTGTCTCTTAGTTCTTGCAAGCTAAGCTGGAGTGAGTCTCTCATTAAGGCCACATGGCCACACTGTGTCTCTTAGTTCTTGCAAGCTAAGCTTGAGTCAGTCTCTCTCATTAAGGCCACATGGCCACACAGTGTCTCTTAGTTCTTGCAAGGTAAGCTGGAGTCAGTCTCTCTCATTAAGGTCACATGGGCACACTGTGTCTCTTAATTCTTGCAAGCTAAGCTGGAGTCAGTCTCTCTCATTAAGGCCACATGGCCACACTGTGTCTCTTAGTTCTTGCAAGCTAAGCTGGAGGCAGTCTCTCTCATTAAGGCCACATGGCCACACAGTGTCTCTTAGTTCTTGCAAGCTAAGTTGGAGTCAGTCTCATTAAGGCCACATGGCCACACTGAGTCTCTTAGTTCTTGCAAGCTAAGCTGGAGTGAGTCTCTCTCATTAAGGCCACATGGCCACACAGTGTCTCTTAGTTCTTGCAAGCTAAGCTGGAGTGAGTCTCTCTCATTAAGGCCACATGGCCACACTGTGTCTCTTAGTTCTTGCAAGCTAAGCTTGAGTCAGTCTCTCTCATTAAGGCCACATGGCCACACAGTGTCTCTTAGTTCTTGCAAGCTAAGCTGGAGTGAGCCTCTCTCATTAAGGCCACATGGCCACACAGTGTCTCTTAGTTCTTGCAAGCTAAGTTGGAGTCAGTCTCGCTCATTAAGGCCACATGGCCACACTGAGTCTCTTAGTTCTTGCAAGCTAAGCTGGAGTGAGTCTCTGTCATTAAGGCCACATGGCCACACAGTGTCTCTTAGTTCTGGCAAGCTAAGCTGGAGTGAGTCTCTCTCATTAAGGCCACATGGCCACACTGTGTCTCTTAGTTCTTGCAAGCTAAGCTTGACTCAGTCTCTCTCATTAAGGCCACATGGCCACACAGTGTCTCTTAGTTCTTGCAAGCTAAGCTGGAGTCAGTCTCTCTCATTAAGGTCACATGGTCACACTGTGTCTCTTAGTTCTTGCAAGCTAAGCTGGAGTCAGTCTCTCTCATTAAGGCCACATGGCCACACTGTCTCTTAGTTCTTGCAAGCTAAGCTGGAATCAGTCTCTCTCATTAAGGCCACATGGCCACACTGTGTCTCTTAGTTCTTGCAAGCTAAGCTGGAGTCAGTCTCTCTCATTAAGGCCACATGGCCACACTGTGTCTCTTAGTTCTTGTAAGCTAAGCTGGAGTCAGTCTCTCTCATTAAGGCTACATGGCCACACTGTCTCTTAGTTCTTGCAAGCTAAGCTGGAGTGAGTCTCTCATTAAGGCCACATGGCCACACTGTGTCTCTTAGTTCTTGCAAGCTAAGCTGGAGTGAGTCTCTCTCATTAAGGCCACATGGCCACACTGTGTCTCTTAGTTCTTGCAAGCTAAGCTGGGGTGAGTCTCTCTCATTAAGGCCACATGGCCACACAGTGTCTCTTAGTTCTTGCAAGCTAAGCTGGAGTGAGTCTCTCATTAAGGCCACATGGCCACACTGTGTCTCTTAGTTCTTGCAAGCTAAGCTTGAGTCAGTCTCTCTCATTAAGGCCACATGGCCACACAGTGTCTCTTAGTTCTTGCAAGGTAAGCTGGAGTCAGTCTCTCTCATTAAGGTCACATGGGCACACTGTGTCTCTTAAATTCTTGCAAGCTAAGCTGGAGTCAGTCTCTCTCATTAAGGCCACATGGCCACACTGTGTCGCTTAGTTCTTGCAAGTTAAGCTGGAATCAGTCTCTCTCATTAAGGCCACATGGCCACACTGTGTCTCTTAGTTCTTGCAAGCTAAGCTGGAGGCAGTCTCTCTCATTAAGGCCACATGGCCACACTGTGTCTCTTAGTTCTTGCAAGCTAAGCTGGAGTCAGTCTCTCTCATTAAGGCCACATGGCCACACTGTCTCTTAGTTCTTGCAAGGTAAGCTGGAGTGAGTCTCTCATTAAGGCCACATGGCCACACTGTGTCTCTTAGTTCTTGCAAGCTAAGCTGGAGTGAGTCTCTCTCTTTAAGGCCACATGGCCACACAGTGTCTCTTAGTTCTTGCAAGCTAAGTTGGAGTCAGTCTCTCTCATTAAGGCCACATGGCCACACTGAGTCTCTTAGTTCTTGCAAGCTAAGCTGGAGTGAGTCTCTCTCATTAAGGCCACATGGCCACACAGTGTCTCTTAGTTCTTGCAAGCTAAGCTGGAGTGAGTCTCTCTCATTAAGGCCACATGGCCACACTGTGTCTCTTAGTTCTTGCCAGCTAAGCTTGAGTCAGTCTCTCTCATTAAGGCCACATGGCCACACAGTGTCTCTTAGTTCTTGCAAGCTAAGCTGGAGTCAGTCTCTCTCATTAAGGTCACATGGTCACACTGTGTCTCTTAGTTCTTGCAAGCTAAGCTGGAATCAGTCTCTCTCATTAAGGCTACATGGCCACACTGTGTCTCTTAGTTCTTGCAAGCTAAGCTGGAGTGAGTCTCTCATTAAGGCCACATGGCCACACTGTGTCTCTTAGTTCTTGCAAGCTAAGCTGGAGTGAGTCTCTCTCATTAAGGCCACATGGCCACACAGTGTCTCTTAGTTCTTGCAAGCTAAGTTGGAGTCAGTCTCTCTCATTAAGGCCACATGGCCACACTGAGTCTCTTAGTTCTTGCAAGCTAAGCTGGAGTGAGTCTCTCTCATTAAGGCCACATGGCCACACAGTGTCTCTTAGTTCTTGCAAGCTAAGTTGGAGTCAGTCTCTCTCATTAAGGCCACATGGCCACACTGAGTCTCTTAGTTCTTGCAAGCTAAGCTGGAGTGAGTCTCTCTCATTAAGGCCACATGGCCACACAGTGTCTCTTAGTTCCTGCAAGCTAAGCTGGAGTGAGTCTCTCATTAAGGCCACATGGCCACACTGTGTCTCTTAGTTCTTGCAAGCTAAGTTGGAGTCAGTCTCTCTCATTAAGGCCACATGGCCACACTGTGTCTCTTAGTTCTTGCAAGCTAAGCTGGAGTCAGTCTCTCTCATTAAGGCCACATGGCCACACTGTCTCTTAGTTCTTGCAAGGTAAGCTGGAGTGAGTCTCTCATTAAGGCCACATGGCCACACTGTGTCTCTTAGTTCTTGCAAGCTAAGCTGGAGTGAGTCTCTCTCATTAAGGCCACATGGCCACACAGCGTCTCTTAGTTCTTGCAAGCTAAGTTGGAGTCAGTCTCTCTCATTAAGGCCACATGGCCACACTGAGTCTCTTAGTTCTTGCAAGCTAAGCTGGAGTGAGTCTCTCTCATTAAGGCCACATGGCCACACAGTGTCTCTTAGTTCTTGCAAGCTAAGTTGGAGTCAGTCTCTCTCATTAAGGCCACATGGCCACACTGAGTCTCTTAGTTCTTGCAAGCTAAGCTGGAGTGAGTCTCTCTCATTAAGGCCACATGGCCACACAGTGTCTCTTAGTTCCTGCAAGCTAAGCTGGAGTGAGTCTCTCATTAAGGCCACATGGCCACACTGTGTCTCTTAGTTCTTGCAAGCTAAGTTGGAGTCAGTCTCTCTCATTAAGGCCACATGGCCACACTGTGTCTCTTAGTTCTTGCAAGCTAAGCTGGAGGCAGTCTCTCTCATTAAGGCCACATGGCCACACTGTGTCTCTTAGTTCTTGCAAGCTAAGCTGGAGTCAGTCTCTCTCATTAAGGCTACATGGCCACACTGTCTCTTAGTTCTTGCAAGCTAAGCTGGAGTGAGTCTCTCTCATTAAGGCCACATGGCCACACAGTGTCTCTTAGTTCCTGCAAGCTAAGCTGGAGTGAGTCTCTCATTAAGGCCACATGGCCACACTGTGTCTCTTAGTTCTTGCAAGCTAAGTTGAAGTCAGTCTCTCTCATTAAGGCCACATGGCCACACTGTGTCTCTTAGTTCTTGCAAGCTAAGCTGGAGGCAGTCTCTCTCATTAAGGCCACATGGCCACACTGTGTCTCTTAGTTCTTGCAAGCTAAGCTGGAGTCAGTCTCTCTCATTAAGGCTACATGGCCACACTGTCTCTTAGTTCTTGCAAGCTATGCTGGAGTGAGTCTCTCATTAAGGCCACATGGGCACACTGTGTCTCTTAGTTCTTGCAAGCTAATCTGGAGTGAGTCTCTCTCATTAAGGCCACATGGCCACACAGTGTCTCTTAGTTCTTGCAAGCTAAGTGGGAGTCAGTCTCTCTCATTAAGGCCACATGGCCACACTGAGTCTCTTAGTTCTTGCAAGCTAAGCTGGAGTGAGTCTCTCTCATTAAGGCCACATGGCCACACAGTGTCTCTTAGTTCTTGCAAGCTAAGCTGGAGTCAGTCTCTCTCATTAAGGTCACATGGTCACACTGTGTCTCTTAGTTCTTGCAAGCTAAGCTGGAGTCAGTCTCTCTCATTAAGGCCACATGGCCACACTGTCTCTTAGTTCTTGCAAGCTAAGCTGGAATCAGTCTCTCTCATTAAGGCCACATGGCCACACTGTGTCTCTTAGTTCTTGCAAGCTAAGCTGGAGTCAGTCTCTCTCATTAAGGCCACATGGCCACACTGTGTCTCTTAGTTCTTGCAAGCTAAGCTGGAGTCAGTCTCTCTCATTAAGGCTACATGGCCACACTGTCTCTTAGTTCTTGCAAGCTAAGCTGGAGTGAGTCTCTCATTAAGGCCACATGGCCACACTGTGTCTCTTAGTTCTTGCAAGCTAAGCTGGAGTGAGTCTCTCTCATTAAGGCCACATGGCCACACTGTGTCTCTTAGTTCTTGCAAGGTAAGCTGGAGTCAGTCTCTCTCATTAAGGTCACATGGGCACACTGTGTCTCTTAATTCTTGCAAGCTAAGCTGGAGTCAGTCTCTCTCATTAAGGCCACATGGCCACACTGTGTCTCTTAGTTCTTGCAAGCTAAGCTGGAGGCAGTCTCTCTCATTAAGGCCACATGGCCACACAGTGTCTCTTAGTTCTTGCAAGCTAAGTTGGAGTCAGTCTCATTAAGGCCACATGGCCACACTGAGTCTCTTAGTTCTTGCAAGCTAAGCTGGAGTGAGTCTCTCTCATTAAGGCCACATGGCCACACAGTGTCTCTTAGTTCTTGCAAGCTAAGCTGGAGTGAGTCTCTCTCATTAAGGCCACATGGCCACACTGTGTCTCTTAGTTCTTGCAAGCTAAGCTTGAGTCAGTCTCTCTCATTAAGGCCACATGGCCACACAGTGTCTCTTAGTTCTTGCAAGCTAAGCTGGAGTGAGTCTCTCTCACTAAGGCCACATGGCCACACAGTGTCTCTTAGTTCTTGCAAGCTAAGTTGGAGTCAGTCTCGCTCATTAAGGCCACATGGCCACACTGAGTCTCTTAGTTCTTGCAAGCTAAGCTGGAGTGAGTCTCTGTCATTAAGGCCACATGGCCACACAGTGTCTCTTAGTTCTGGCAAGCTAAGCTGGAGTGAGTCTCTCTCATTAAGGCCACATGGCCACACTGTGTCTCTTAGTTCTTGCAAGCTAAGCTTGACTCAGTCTCTCTCATTAAGGCCACATGGCCACACTGTGTCTCTTAGTTCTTGCAAGCTAAGCTGGAGTCAGTCTCTCTCATTAAGGCCACATGGCCACACTGTCTCTTAGTTCTTGCAAGCTAAGCTGGAATCAGTCTCTCTCATTAAGGCCACATGGCCACACTGTGTCTCTTAGTTCTTGCAAGCTAAGCTGGAGTCAGTCTCTCTCATTAAGGCCACATGGCCACACTGTGTCTCTTAGCTCTTCTAAGCTAAGCTGGAGTCAGTCTCTCTCATTAAGGCTACATGGCCACACTGTCTCTTAGTTCTTGCAAGCTAAGCTGGAGTGAGTCTCTCATTAAGGCCACATGGCCACACTGTGTCTCTTAGTTCTTGCAAGCTAAGCTGGAGTGAGTCTCTCTCATTAAGACCACATGGCCACACTGTGTCTCTTAGTTCTTGCAAGCTAAGCTGGAGTGAGTCTCTCTCATTAAGGCCACATGGCCACACAGTGTCTCTTAGTTCTTGCAAGCTAAGCTGGAGTGAGTCTCTCTCATTAAGGCCACATGGCCACACTGAGTCTCTTAGTTCTTGCAAGCTAAGCTGGAGTGAGTCTCTCTCATTAAGGCCACATGGCCACACAGTGTCTCTTAGTTCTTGCAAGCTAAGCTGGAGTGAGTCTCTCTCATTAAGGCCACATGGCCACACTGTGTCTCTTAGTTCTTGCAAGCTAAGCTTGAGTCAGTCTCTCTCATTAAGGCCACATGGCCACACAGTGTCTCTTAGTTCTTGCAAGCTAAGCTGGAGTGAGTCTCTCTCATTAAGGCCACATGGCCACACAGTGTCTCTTAGTTCTTGCAAGCTAAGTTGGAGTCAGTCTCGCTCATTAAGGCCACATGGCCACACTGAGTCTCTTAGTTCTTGCAAGCTAAGCTGGAGTGAGTCTCTGTCATTAAGGCCACATGGCCACACAGTGTCTCTTAGTTCTGGCAAGCTAAGCTGGAGTGAGTCTCTCTCATTAAGGCCACATGGCCACACTGTGTCTCTTAGTTCTTGCAAGCTAAGCTTGACTCAGTCTCTCTCATTAAGGCCACATGGCCACACAGTGTCTCTTAGTTCTTGCAAGCTAAGCTGGAGTCAGTCTCTCTCATTAAGGTCACATGGTCACACTGTGTCTCTTAGTTCTTGCAAGCTAAGCTGGAGTCAGTCTCTCTCATTAAGGCCACATGGCCACACAGTGTCTCTTAGTTCTTGCAAGCTAAGCTGGAGTGAGTCTCTCTCATTAAGGCCACATGGCCACACAGTGTCTCTTAGTTCTTGCAAGCTAAGTTGGAGTCAGTCTCGCTCATTAAGGCCACATGGCCACACTGAGTCTCTTAGTTCTTGCAAGCTAAGCTGGAGTGAGTCTCTGTCATTAAGGCCACATGGCCACACAGTGTCTCTTAGTTCTGGCAAGCTAAGCTGGAGTGAGTCTCTCTCATTAAGGCCACATGGCCACACTGTGTCTCTTAGTTCTTGCAAGCTAAGCTTGACTCAGTCTCTCTCATTAAGGCCACATGGCCACACAGTGTCTCTTAGTTCTTGCAAGCTAAGCTGGAGTCAGTCTCTCTCATTAAGGTCACATGGTCACACTGTGTCTCTTAGTTCTTGCAAGCTAAGCTGGAGTCAGTCTCTCTCATTAAGGCCACATGGCCACACTGTCTCTTAGTTCTTGCAAGCTAAGCTGGAATCAGTCTCTCTCATTAAGGCCACATGGCCACACTGTGTCTCTTAGTTCTTCTAAGCTAAGCTGGAGTCAGTCTCTCTCATTAAGGCTACATGGCCACACTGTCTCTTAGTTCTTGCAAGCTAAGCTGGAGTGAGTCTCTCATTAAGGCCACATGGCCACACTGTGTCTCTTAGTTCTTGCAAGCTAAGCTGGAGTGAGTCTCTCTCATTAAGGCCACATGGCCACACTGTGTCTCTTAGTTCTTGCAAGCTAAGCTGGAGTGAGTCTCTCTCATTAAGGCCACATGGCCACACAGTGTCTCTTAGTTCTTGCAAGCTAAGCTGGAGTGAGTCTCTCATTAAGGCCACATGGCCACACTGTGTCTCTTAGTTCTTGCAAGCTAAGCTTGAGTCAGTCTCTCTCATTAAGGCCACATGGCCACACAGTGTCTCTTAGTTCTTGCAAGGTAAGCTGGAGTCAGTCTCTCTCATTAAGGTCACATGGGCACACTGTGTCTCTTAATTCTTGCAAGCTAAGCTGGAGTCAGTCTCTCTCATTAAGGCCACATGGCCACACTGTGTCGCTTAGTTCTTGCAAGTTAAGCTGGAATCAGTCTCTCTCATTACGGCCACATGGCCACACTGTGTCTCTTAGTTCTTGCAAGCTAAGCTGGAGGCAGTCTCTCTCATTAAGGCCACATGGCCACACTGTGTCTCTTAGTTCTTGCAAGGTAAGCTGGAGTCAGTCTCTCTCATTAAGGTCACATGGGCACACTGTGTCTCTTAATTCTTGCAAGCTAAGCTGGAGTCAGTCTCTCTCATTAAGGCCACATGGCCACACTGTGTCTCTTAGTTCTTGCAAGCTAAGCTGGAGGCAGTCTCTCTCATTAAGGCCACATGGCCACACAGTGTCTCTTAGTTCTTGCAAGCTAAGTTGGAGTCAGTCTCATTAAGGCCACATGGCCACACTGAGTCTCTTAGTTCTTGCAAGCTAAGCTGGAGTGAGTCTCTCTCATTAAGGCCACATGGCCACACAGTGTCTCTTAGTTCTTGCAAGCTAAGCTGGAGTGAGTCTCTCTCATTAAGGCCACATGGCCACACTGTGTCTCTTAGTTCTTGCAAGCTAAGCTTGAGTCAGTCTCTCTCATTAAGGCCACATGGCCACACAGTGTCTCTTAGTTCTTGCAAGCTAAGCTGGAGTGAGTCTCTCTCACTAAGGCCACATGGCCACACAGTGTCTCTTAGTTCTTGCAAGCTAAGTTGGAGTCAGTCTCGCTCATTAAGGCCACATGGCCACACTGAGTCTCTTAGTTCTTGCAAGCTAAGCTGGAGTGAGTCTCTGTCATTAAGGCCACATGGCCACACAGTGTCTCTTAGTTCTGGCAAGCTAAGCTGGAGTGAGTCTCTCTCATTAAGGCCACATGGCCACACTGTGTCTCTTAGTTCTTGCAAGCTAAGCTTGACTCAGTCTCTCTCATTAAGGCCACATGGCCACACTGTGTCTCTTAGTTCTTGCAAGCTAAGCTGGAGTCAGTCTCTCTCATTAAGGCCACATGGCCACACTGTCTCTTAGTTCTTGCAAGCTAAGCTGGAATCAGTCTCTCTCATTAAGGCCACATGGCCACACTGTGTCTCTTAGTTCTTGCAAGCTAAGCTGGAGTCAGTCTCTCTCATTAAGGCCACATGGCCACACTGTGTCTCTTAGCTCTTCTAAGCTAAGCTGGAGTCAGTCTCTCTCATTAAGGCTACATGGCCACACTGTCTCTTAGTTCTTGCAAGCTAAGCTGGAGTGAGTCTCTCATTAAGGCCACATGGCCACACTGTGTCTCTTAGTTCTTGCAAGCTAAGCTGGAGTGAGTCTCTCTCATTAAGACCACATGGCCACACTGTGTCTCTTAGTTCTTGCAAGCTAAGCTGGAGTGAGTCTCTCTCATTAAGGCCACATGGCCACACAGTGTCTCTTAGTTCTTGCAAGCTAAGCTGGAGTGAGTCTCTCTCATTAAGGCCACATGGCCACACTGAGTCTCTTAGTTCTTGCAAGCTAAGCTGGAGTGAGTCTCTCTCATTAAGGCCACATGGCCACACAGTGTCTCTTAGTTCTTGCAAGCTAAGCTGGAGTGAGTCTCTCTCATTAAGGCCACATGGCCACACTGTGTCTCTTAGTTCTTGCAAGCTAAGCTTGAGTCAGTCTCTCTCATTAAGGCCACATGGCCACACAGTGTCTCTTAGTTCTTGCAAGCTAAGCTGGAGTGAGTCTCTCTCATTAAGGCCACATGGCCACACAGTGTCTCTTAGTTCTTGCAAGCTAAGTTGGAGTCAGTCTCGCTCATTAAGGCCACATGGCCACACTGAGTCTCTTAGTTCTTGCAAGCTAAGCTGGAGTGAGTCTCTGTCATTAAGGCCACATGGCCACACAGTGTCTCTTAGTTCTGGCAAGCTAAGCTGGAGTGAGTCTCTCTCATTAAGGCCACATGGCCACACTGTGTCTCTTAGTTCTTGCAAGCTAAGCTTGACTCAGTCTCTCTCATTAAGGCCACATGGCCACACAGTGTCTCTTAGTTCTTGCAAGCTAAGCTGGAGTCAGTCTCTCTCATTAAGGTCACATGGTCACACTGTGTCTCTTAGTTCTTGCAAGCTAAGCTGGAGTCAGTCTCTCTCATTAAGGCCACATGGCCACACTGTCTCTTAGTTCTTGCAAGCTAAGCTGGAATCAGTCTCTCTCATTAAGGCCACATGGCCACACTGTGTCTCTTAGTTCTTCTAAGCTAAGCTGGAGTCAGTCTCTCTCATTAAGGCTACATGGCCACACTGTCTCTTAGTTCTTGCAAGCTAAGCTGGAGTGAGTCTCTCATTAAGGCCACATGGCCACACTGTGTCTCTTAGTTCTTGCAAGCTAAGCTGGAGTGAGTCTCTCTCATTAAGGCCACATGGCCACACTGTGTCTCTTAGTTCTTGCAAGCTAAGCTGGAGTGAGTCTCTCTCATTAAGGCCACATGGCCACACAGTGTCTCTTAGTTCTTGCAAGCTAAGCTGGAGTGAGTCTCTCATTAAGGCCACATGGCCACACTGTGTCTCTTAGTTCTTGCAAGCTAAGCTTGAGTCAGTCTCTCTCATTAAGGCCACATGGCCACACAGTGTCTCTTAGTTCTTGCAAGGTAAGCTGGAGTCAGTCTCTCTCATTAAGGTCACATGGGCACACTGTGTCTCTTAATTCTTGCAAGCTAAGCTGGAGTCAGTCTCTCTCATTAAGGCCACATGGCCACACTGTGTCGCTTAGTTCTTGCAAGTTAAGCTGGAATCAGTCTCTCTCATTACGGCCACATGGCCACACTGTGTCTCTTAGTTCTTGCAAGCTAAGCTGGAGGCAGTCTCTCTCATTAAGGCCACATGGCCACACTGTGTCTCTTAGTTCTTGCAAGCTAAGCTGGAGTCAGTCTCTCTCATTAAGGCCACATGGCCACACTGTCTCTTAGTTCTTGCAAGGTAAGCTGGAGTGAGTCTCTCATTAAGGCCACATGGCCACACTGTGTCTCTTAGTTCTTGCAAGCTAAGCTGGAGTGAGTCTCTCTCATTAAGGCCACATGGCCACACAGTGTCTCTTAGTTCTTGCAAGCTAAGTTGGAGTCAGTCTCTCTCATTAAGGCCACATGGCCACACTGAGTCTCTTAGTTCTTGCAAGCTAAGCTGGAGTGAGTCTCTGTCATTAAGGCCACATGGCCACACAGTGTCTCTTAGTTCTGGCAAGCTAAGCTGGAGTGAGTCTCTCTCATTAAGGCCACATGGCCACACTGTGTCTCTTAGTTCTTGCAAGCTAAGCTTGACTCAGTCTCTCTCATTAAGGCCACATGGCCACACAGTGTCTCTTAGTTCTTGCAAGCTAAGCTGGAGTCAGTCTCTCTCATTAAGGTCACATGGTCACACTGTGTCTCTTAGTTCTTGCAAGCTAAGCTGGAGTCAGTCTCTCTCATTAAGGCCACATGGCCACACTGTCTCTTAGTTCTTGCAAGCTAAGCTGGAATCAGTCTCTCTCATTAAGGCCACATGGCCACACTGTGTCTCTTAGTTCTTGCAAGCTAAGCTGGAGTCAGTCTCTCTCATTAAGGCCACATGGCCACACTGTGTCTCTTAGTTCTTCTAAGCTAAGCTGGAGTCAGTCTCTCTCATTAAGGCTACATGGCCACACTGTCTCTTAGTTCTTGCAAGCTAAGCTGGAGTGAGTCTCTCATTAAGGCCACATGGCCACACTGTGTCTCTTAGTTCTTGCAAGCTAAGCTGGAGTGAGTCTCTCTCATTAAGGCCACATGGCCACACTGTGTCTCTTAGTTCTTGCAAGCTAAGCTGGAGTGAGTCTCTCTCATTAAGGCCACATGGCCACACAGTGTCTCTTAGTTCTTGCAAGCTAAGCTGGAGTGAGTCTCTCATTAAGGCCACATGGCCACACTGTGTCTCTTAGTTCTTGCAAGCTAAGCTTGAGTCAGTCTCTCTCATTAAGGCCACATGGCCACACAGTGTCTCTTAGTTCTTGCAAGGTAAGCTGGAGTCAGTCTCTCTCATTAAGGTCACATGGGCACACTGTGTCTCTTAATTCTTGCAAGCTAAGCTGGAGTCAGTCTCTCTCATTAAGGCCACATGGCCACACTGTGTCGCTTAGTTCTTGCAAGTTAAGCTGGAATCAGTCTCTCTCATTAAGGCCACATGGCCACACTGTGTCTCTTAGTTCTTGCAAGCTAAGCTGGAGGCAGTCTCTCTCATTAAGGCCACATGGCCACACTGTGTCTCTTAGTTCTTGCAAGCTAAGCTGGAGTCAGTCTCTCTCATTAAGGCCACATGGCCACACTGTCTCTTAGTTCTTGCAAGGTAAGCTGGAGTGAGTCTCTCATTAAGGCCACATGGCCACACTGTGTCTCTTAGTTCTTGCAAGCTAAGCTGGAGTGAGTCTCTCTCATTAAGGCTACATGGCCACACAGTGTCTCTTAGTTCTTGCAAGCTAAGTTGGAGTCAGTCTCTCTCATTAAGGCCACATGGCCACACTGAGTCTCTTAGTTCTTGCAAGCTAAGCTGGAGTGAGTCTCTCTCATTAAGGCCACATGGCCACACAGTGTCTCTTAGTTCTTGCAAGCTAAGCTGGAGTGAGTCTCTCTCATTAAGGCCACATGGCCACACTGTCTCTTAGTTCTTGCAAGCTAAGCTTGAGTCAGTCTCTCTCATTAAGGCCACATGGCCACACAGTGTCTCTTAGTTCTTGCAAGCTAAGCTGGAGTCAGTCTCTCTCATTAAGGTCACATGGTCACACTGTGTCTCTTAGTTCTTGCAAGCTAAGCTGGAGTCAGTCTCTCTCATTAAGGCCACATGGCCACACTGTGTCTCTTAGTTCTTGCAAGCTAAGCTGGAATCAGTCTCTCTCATTAAGGCTACATGGCCACACTGTGTCTCTTAGTTCTTGCAAGCTAAGCTGGAGTCAGTCTCTCTCATTAAGGCCACATGGCCACACAGTGTCTCTTAGTTCTTGCAAGGTAAGCTGGAGTCAGTCTCTCTCATTAAGGTCACATGGGCACACTGTGTCTCTTAATTCTTGCAAGCTAAGCTGGAGTCAGTCTCTCTCATTAAGGCCACATGGCCACACTGTGTCGCTTAGTTCTTGCAAGTTAAGCTGGAATCAGTCTCTCTCATTAAGGCCACATGGCCACACTGTGTCTCTTAGTTCTTGCAAGCTAAGCTGGAGGCAGTCTCTCTCATTAAGGCCACATGGCCACACTGTGTCTCTTAGTTCTTGCAAGCTAAGCTGGAGTCAGTCTCTCTCATTAAGGCCACATGGCCACACTGTCTCTTAGTTCTTGCAAGGTAAGCTGGAGTGAGTCTCTCATTAAGGCCACATGGCCACACTGTGTCTCTTAGTTCTTGCAAGCTAAGCTGGAGTGAGTCTCTCTCATTAAGGCCACATGGCCACACAGTGTCTCTTAGTTCTTGCAAGCTAAGTTGGAGTCAGTCTCTCTCATTAAGGCCACATGGCCACACTGAGTCTCTTAGTTCTTGCAAGCTAAGCTGGAGTGAGTCTCTGTCATTAAGGCCACATGGCCACACAGTGTCTCTTAGTTCTGGCAAGCTAAGCTGGAGTGAGTCTCTCTCATTAAGGCCACATGGCCACACTGTGTCTCTTAGTTCTTGCAAGCTAAGCTTGACTCAGTCTCTCTCATTAAGGCCACATGGCCACACAGTGTCTCTTAGTTCTTGCAAGCTAAGCTGGAGTCAGTCTCTCTCATTAAGGTCACATGGTCACACTGTGTCTCTTAGTTCTTGCAAGCTAAGCTGGAGTCAGTCTCTCTCATTAAGGCCACATGGCCACACTGTCTCTTAGTTCTTGCAAGCTAAGCTGGAATCAGTCTCTCTCATTAAGGCCACATGGCCACACTGTGTCTCTTAGTTCTTGCAAGCTAAGCTGGAGTCAGTCTCTCTCATTAAGGCCACATGGCCACACTGTGTCTCTTAGTTCTTCTAAGCTAAGCTGGAGTCAGTCTCTCTCATTAAGGCTACATGGCCACACTGTCTCTTAGTTCTTGCAAGCTAAGCTGGAGTGAGTCTCTCATTAAGGCCACATGGCCACACTGTGTCTCTTAGTTCTTGCAAGCTAAGCTGGAGTGAGTCTCTCTCATTAAGGCCACATGGCCACACTGTGTCTCTTAGTTCTTGCAAGCTAAGCTGGAGTGAGTCTCTCTCATTAAGGCCACATGGCCACACAGTGTCTCTTAGTTCTTGCAAGCTAAGCTGGAGTGAGTCTCTCATTAAGGCCACATGGCCACACTGTGTCTCTTAGTTCTTGCAAGCTAAGCTTGAGTCAGTCTCTCTCATTAAGGCCACATGGCCACACAGTGTCTCTTAGTTCTTGCAAGGTAAGCTGGAGTCAGTCTCTCTCATTAAGGTCACATGGGCACACTGTGTCTCTTAATTCTTGCAAGCTAAGCTGGAGTCAGTCTCTCTCATTAAGGCCACATGGCCACACTGTGTCGCTTAGTTCTTGCAAGTTAAGCTGGAATCAGTCTCTCTCATTAAGGCCACATGGCCACACTGTGTCTCTTAGTTCTTGCAAGCTAAGCTGGAGGCAGTCTCTCTCATTAAGGCCACATGGCCACACTGTGTCTCTTAGTTCTTGCAAGCTAAGCTGGAGTCAGTCTCTCTCATTAAGGCCACATGGCCACACTGTCTCTTAGTTCTTGCAAGGTAAGCTGGAGTGAGTCTCTCATTAAGGCCACATGGCCACACTGTGTCTCTTAGTTCTTGCAAGCTAAGCTGGAGTGAGTCTCTCTCATTAAGGCTACATGGCCACACAGTGTCTCTTAGTTCTTGCAAGCTAAGTTGGAGTCAGTCTCTCTCATTAAGGCCACATGGCCACACTGAGTCTCTTAGTTCTTGCAAGCTAAGCTGGAGTGAGTCTCTCTCATTAAGGCCACATGGCCACACAGTGTCTCTTAGTTCTTGCAAGCTAAGCTGGAGTGAGTCTCTCTCATTAAGGCCACATGGCCACACTGTCTCTTAGTTCTTGCAAGCTAAGCTTGAGTCAGTCTCTCTCATTAAGGCCACATGGCCACACAGTGTCTCTTAGTTCTTGCAAGCTAAGCTGGAGTCAGTCTCTCTCATTAAGGTCACATGGTCACACTGTGTCTCTTAGTTCTTGCAAGCTAAGCTGGAGTCAGTCTCTCTCATTAAGGCCACATGGCCACACTGTGTCTCTTAGTTCTTGCAAGCTAAGCTGGAATCAGTCTCTCTCATTAAGGCTACATGGCCACACTGTGTCTCTTAGTTCTTGCAAGCTAAGCTGGAGTCAGTCTCTCTCATTAAGGCCACATGGCCACACTGTGTCTCTTAGTTCTTGCAAGCTAAGCTGGAGTCAGTCTCTCTCATTAAGGCTACATGGCCACACTGTCTCTTAGTTCTTGCAAGCTAAGCTGGAGTGAGTCTCTCATTAAGGCCACATGGCCACACTGTGTCTCTTAGTTCTTGCAAGCTAAGCTTGAGTCAGTCTCTCTCATTAAGGCCACATGGCCACACAGTGTATCTTAGTTCTTGCAAGCTAAGCTGGAGTCAGTCTCTCTCATTAAGGTCACATGGTCACACTGTGTCTCTTAGTTCTTGCAAGCTAAGCTGGAGTCAGTCTCTCTCATTAAGGCCACATGGCCACACTGTCTCTTAGTTCTTGCAAGGTAAGCTGGAGTGAGTCTCTCATTAAGGCCACATGGCCACACTGTGTCTCTTAGTTCTTGCAAGCTAAGCTGGAGTGAGTCTCTCTCATTAAGGCCACATGGCCACACAGTGTCTCTTAGTTCTTGCAAGCTAAGCTGGAGTGAGTCTCTCTCATTAAGGCCACATGGCCACACTGTGTCTCTTAGTTCTTGCAAGCTAAGCTTGAGTCAGTCTCTCTCATTAAGGCCACATGGCCACACAGTGTCTCTTAGTTCTTGCAAGCTAAGCTGGAGTCAGTCTCTCTCATTAAGGTCACATGGTCACACTGTGTCTCTTAGTTCTTGCAAGCTAAGCTGGAGTCAGTCTCTCTCATTAAGGCCACATGGCCACACTGTGTCTCTTAGTTCTTGCAAGCTAAGCTGGAATCAGTCTCTCTCATTAAGGCCACATGGCCACACTGTGTCTCTTAGTTCTTGCAAGCTAAGCTGGAGTCAGTCTCTCTCATTAAGGCCACATGGCCACACTGTGTCTCTTAGTTCTTGCAAGCTAAGCTGGAGTCAGTCTCTCTCATTAAGGCTACATGGCCACACTGTCTCTTAGTTCTTGCAAGCTAAGCTGGAGTGAGTCTCTCATTAAGGCCACATGGCCACACTGTGTCTCTTAGTTCTTGCAAGCTAACCTGGAGTGAGTCTCTCTCATTAAGGCCACATGGCCACACAGTGTATCTTAGTTCTTGCAAGTTAAGTTGGAGTCAGTCTCTCTCATTAAGGCCACATGGCCATACTGAGTCTCTTAGTTCTTGCAAGCTAAGCTGGAGTGAGTCTTTCTCATTAAGGCCACATGGCCACACAGTGTCTCTTAGTTCTTGCAAGTTAAGTTGGAATCAGTCTCTCTCATTAAGGCCACATGGCCACACTGTGTCTCTTAGTTCTTGCAAGCTAAGCTTGAGTCAGTCTCTCTCATTAAGGCCACATGGCCACACAGTGTATCTTAGTTCTTGCAAGCTAAGCTGGAGTCAGTCTCTCTCATTAAGGTCACATGGTCACACTGTGTCTCTTAGTTCTTGCAAGCTAAGCTGGAGTCAGTCTCTCTCATTAAGGCCACATGGCCACACTGTGTCTCTTAGTTCTTGCAAGCTAAGCTGGAATCAGTCTCTCTCATTAAGGCCACATGGCCACACAGTGTCTCTTAGTTCTTGCAAGCTAAGCTGGAGTGAGTCTCTCTCATTAAGGCCACATGGCCACACTGTGTCTCTTAGTTCTTGCAAGCTAAGCTTGAGTCAGTCTCTCTCATTAAGGCCACATGGCCACATAGTGTCTCTTAGTTCTTGCAAGGTAAGCTGGAGTCAGTCTCTCTCATTAAGGCCACATGGCCACACTGTGTCTCTTAGTTCTTGCAAGCTAAGCTGGAATCAGTCTCTCTCATTAAGGCCACATGGCCACACTGTGTCTCTTAGTTCTTGCAAGCTAAGCTGGAGTCAGTCTCTCTCATTAAGGCCACATGGCCACACTGTGTCTCTTAGTTCTTGCAAGCTAAGCTGGAGTCAGTCTCTCTCATTAAGGCCACATGGCCACACTGTGTCTCTTAGTTCTTGCAAGCTAAGCTGGAATCAGTCTCTCTCATTAAGGCCACATGGCCACACTGTGTCTCTTAGTTCTTGCAATCTAAGCTGGAGTGAGTCTCTCTCATTAAGGCCACATGGCCACACTGTGTCTCTTAGTTCTTGCAAGCTAAGCTGGAGTGAGTCTCTCTCATTAAGGCCACATGGCCACACAGTGTCTCTTAGTTCTTGCAAGCTAAGCTGGAGTGAGTCTCTCTCATTAAGGCCACATGGCCACACTGTGTCTCTTAGTTCTTGCAAGCTAAGCTTGAGTCAGTCTCTCTCATTAAGGCCACATGGCCACATAGTGTCTCTTAGTTCTTGCAAGGTAAGCTGGAGTCAGTCTCTCTCATTAAGGCCACATGGCCACACTGTGTCTCTTAGTTCTTGCAAGCTAAGCTGGAATCAGTCTCTCTCATTAAGGCCACATGGCCACACTGTGTCTCTTAGTTCTTGCAAGCTAAGCTGGAGTCAGTCTCTCTCATTAAGGCCACATGGCCACACTGTGTCTCTTAGTTCTTGCAAGCTAAGCTGGAGTCAGTCTCTCTCATTAAGGCTACATGGCCACACTGTCTCTTAGTTCTTGCAAGCTAAGCTGGAGTGAGTCTCTCATTAAGGCCACATGGCCACACTGTGTCTCTTAGTTCTTGCAAGCTAACCTGGAGTGAGTCTCTCTCATTAAGGCCACATGTCCACACAGTGTATCTTAGTTCTTGCAAGTTAAGTTGGAGTCAGTCTCTCTCATTAAGGCCACATGGCCATACTGAGTCTCTTAGTTCTTGCAAGCTAAGCTGGAGTGAGTCTTTCTCATTAAGGCCACATGGCCACACAGTGTCTCTTAGTTCTTGCAAGTTAAGCTGGAATCAGTCTCTCTCATTAAGGCCACATGGCCACACTGTGTCTCTTAGTTCTTGCAAGCTAAGCTTGAGTCAGTCTCTCTCATTAAGGCCACATGGCCACACAGTGTATCTTAGTTCTTGCAAGCTAAGCTGGAGTCAGTCTCTCTCATTAAGGTCACATGGTTACACTGTGTCTCTTAGTTCTTGCAAGCTAAGCTGGAGTCAGTCTCTCTCATTAAGGCCACATGGCCACACTGTGTCTCTTAGTTCTTGCAAGCTAAGCTGGAATCAGTCTCTCTCATTAAGGCCACATGGCCACACTGTGTCTCTTAGTTCTTGCAATCTAAGCTGGAGTGAGTCTCTCTCATTAAGGCCACATGGCCACACTGTGTCTCTTAGTTCTTGCAAGCTAAGCTGGAGTGAGTCTCTCTCATTAAGGCCACATGGCCACACAGTGTCTCTTAGTTCTTGCAAGCTAAGCTGGAGTGAGTCTCTCTCATTAAGGCCACATGGCCACACTGTGTCTCTTAGTTCTTGCAAGCTAAGCTTGAGTCAGTCTCTCTCATTAAGGCCACATGGCCACATAGTGTCTCTTAGTTCTTGCAAGGTAAGCTGGAGTCAGTCTCTCTCATTAAGGCCACATGGCCATACTGAGTCTCTTAGTTCTTGCAAGCTAAGCTGGAGTGAGTCTTTCTCATTAAGGCCACATGGCCACACAGTGTCTCTTAGTTCTTGCAAGTTAAGCTGGAATCAGTCTCTCTCATTAAGGCCACATGGCCACACTGTGTCTCTTAGTTCTTGCAAGCTAAGCTTGAGTCAGTCTCTCTCATTAAGGCCACATGGCCACACAGTGTATCTTAGTTCTTGCAAGCTAAGCTGGAGTCAGTCTCTCTCATTAAGGTCACATGGTCACACTGTGTCTCTTAGTTCTTGCAAGCTAAGCTGGAGTCAGTCTCTCTCATTAAGGCCACATGGCCACACTGTGTCTCTTAGTTCTTGCAAGCTAAGCTGGAATCAGTCTCTCTCATTAAGGCCACATGGCCACACTGTGTCTCTTAGTTCTTGCAATCTAAGCTGGAGTGAGTCTCTCTCATTAAGGCCACATGGCCACACTGTCTCTTAGTTCTTGCAAGCTAAGCTGGAGTGAGTCTCTCTCATTAAGGCCACATGGCCACACAGTGTCTCTTAGTTCTTGCAAGCTAAGCTGGAGTGAGTCTCTCTCATTAAGGCCACATGGCCACACTGTGTCTCTTAGTTCTTGCAAGCTAAGCTGGAGTCAGTCTCTCTCATTAAGGCCACATGGCCACACTGTGTCTCTTAGTTCTTGCAAGCTAAGCTGGAGTCAGTCTCTCTCATTAAGGCCACATGGCCACACTGTGTCTCTTAGTTCTTGCAAGCTAAGCTGGAATCAGTCTCTCTCATTAAGGCCACATGGCCACACTGTGTCTCTTAGTTCTTGCAATCTAAGCTGGAGTGAGTCTCTCTCATTAAGGCCACATGGCCACACTGTGTCTCTTAGTTCTTGCAAGCTAAGCTGGAGTGAGTCTCTCTCATTAAGGCCACATGGCCACACAGTGTCTCTTAGTTCTTGCAAGCTAAGCTGGAGTGAGTCTCTCTCATTAAGGCCACATGGCCACACTGTGTCTCTTAGTTCTTGCAAGCTAAGCTTGAGTCAGTCTCTCTCATTAAGGCCACATGGCCACATAGTGTCTCTTAGTTCTTGCAAGGTAAGCTGGAGTCAGTCTCTCTCATTAAGGCCACATGGCCACACTGTGTCTCTTAGTTCTTGCAAGCTAAGCTGGAATCAGTCTCTCTCATTAAGGCCACATGGCCACACTGTGTCTCTTAGTTCTTGCAAGCTAAGCTGGAGTCAGTCTCTCTCATTAAGGCCACATGGCCACACTGTGTCTCTTAGTTCTTGCAAGCTAAGCTGGAGTCAGTCTCTCTCATTAAGGCTACATGGCCACACTGTCTCTTAGTTCTTGCAAGCTAAGCTGGAGTGAGTCTCTCATTAAGGCCACATGGCCACACTGTGTCTCTTAGTTCTTGCAAGCTAACCTGGAGTGAGTCTCTCTCATTAAGGCCACATGTCCACACAGTGTATCTTAGTTCTTGCAAGTTAAGTTGGAGTCAGTCTCTCTCATTAAGGCCACATGGCCATACTGAGTCTCTTAGTTCTTGCAAGCTAAGCTGGAGTGAGTCTTTCTCATTAAGGCCACATGGCCACACAGTGTCTCTTAGTTCTTGCAAGTTAAGCTGGAATCAGTCTCTCTCATTAAGGCCACATGGCCACACTGTGTCTCTTAGTTCTTGCAAGCTAAGCTTGAGTCAGTCTCTCTCATTAAGGCCACATGGCCACACAGTGTATCTTAGTTCTTGCAAGCTAAGCTGGAGTCAGTCTCTCTCATTAAGGTCACATGGTTACACTGTGTCTCTTAGTTCTTGCAAGCTAAGCTGGAGTCAGTCTCCCTCATTAAGGCCACATGGCCACACTGTGTCTCTTAGTTCTTGCAAGATAAGCTGGAATCAGTCTCTCTCATTAAGGCCACATGGCCACACTGTGTCTCTTAGTTCTTGCAATCTAAGCTGGAGTGAGTCTCTCTCATTAAGGCCACATGGCCACACTGTGTCTCTTAGTTCTTGCAAGCTAAGCTGGAGTGAGTCTCTCTCATTAAGGCCACATGGCCACACAGTGTCTCTTAGTTCTTGCAAGCTAAGCTGGAGTGAGTCTCTCTCATTAAGGCCACATGGCCACACTGTGTCTCTTAGTTCTTGCAAGCTAAGCTTGAGTCAGTCTCTCTCATTAAGGCCACATGGCCACATAGTGTCTCTTAGTTCTTGCAAGGTAAGCTGGAGTCAGTCTCTCTCATTAAGGCCACATGGCCATACTGAGTCTCTTAGTTCTTGCAAGCTAAGCTGGAGTGAGTCTTTCTCATTAAGGCCACATGGCCACACAGTGTCTCTTAGTTCTTGCAAGTTAAGCTGGAATCAGTCTCTCTCATTAAGGCCACATGGCCACACTGTGTCTCTTAGTTCTTGCAAGCTAAGCTTGAGTCAGTCTCTCTCATTAAGGCCACATGGCCACACAGTGTATCTTAGTTCTTGCAAGCTAAGCTGGAGTCAGTCTCTCTCATTAAGGTCACATGGTCACACTGTGTCTCTTAGTTCTTGCAAGCTAAGCTGGAGTCAGTCTCTCTCATTAAGGCCACATGGCCACACTGTGTCTCTTAGTTCTTGCAAGCTAAGCTGGAATCAGTCTCTCTCATTAAGGCCACATGGCCACACTGTGTCTCTTAGTTCTTGCAATCTAAGCTGGAGTGAGTCTCTCTCATTAAGGCCACATGGCCACACTGTGTCTCTTAGTTCTTGCAAGCTAAGCTGGAGTGAGTCTCTCTCATTAAGGCCACATGGCCACACAGTGTCTCTTAGTTCTTGCAAGCTAAGCTGGAGTGAGTCTCTCTCATTAAGGCCACATGGCCACACTGTGTCTCTTAGTTCTTGCAAGCTAAGCTTGAGTCAGTCTCTCTCATTAAGGCCACATGGCCACATAGTGTCTCTTAGTTCTTGCAAGGTAAGCTGGAGTCAGTCTCTCTCATTAAGGTCACATGGGCACACTGTGTCTCTTAATTCTTGCAAGCTAAGCTGGAGTCAGTCTCTCTCATTAAGGCCACATGGCCACACTGTGTCGCTTAGTTCTTGCAAGTTAAGCTGGAATCAGTCTCTCTCATTAAGGCCACATGGCCACACTGTGTCTCTTAGTTCTTGCAAGCTAAGCTGGAGGCAGTCTCTCTCATTAAGGCCACATGGCCACACTGTGTCTCTTAGTTCTTGCAAGCTAAGCTGGAGTCAGTCTCTCTCATTAAGGCCACATGGCCACACTGTCTCTTAGTTCTTGCAAGCTAAGTTGGAGTCAGTCTCTCTCATTAAGGCCACATGGCCACACTGAGTCTCTTAGTTCTTGCAAGCTAAGCTGGAGTGAGTCTCTCTCATTAAGGCCACATGGCCACACTGTGTCTCTTAGTTCTTGCAAGCTAAGCTGGAGTGAGTCTCTCTCATTAAGGCCACATGGCCACACAGTGTCTCTTAGTTCTTGCAAGCTAAGCTGGAATCAGTCTCTCTCATTAAGGCCACATGGCCACACTGTGTCTCTTAGTTCTTGCAATCTAAGCTGGAGTGAGTCTCTCTCATTAAGGCCACATGGCCACACTGTGTCTCTTAGTTCTTGCAAGCTAAGCTGGAGTGAGTCTCTCTCATCAAGGCAACATGGCCACACAGTGTCTCTTAGTTCTTGCAAGCTAAGCTGGAGTGAGTCTCTCTCATTAAGGCCACATGGCCACACTGTGTCTCTTAGTTCTTGCAAGCTAAGCTTGAGTCAGTCTCTCTCATTAAGGCCACATGGCCACATAGTGTCTCTTAGTTCTTGCAAGGTAAGCTGGAGTCAGTCTCTCTCATTAAGGTCACATGGGCACACTGTGTCTCTTAATTCTTGCAAGCTAAGCTGGAGTCAGTCTCTCTCATTAAGGCCACATGGCCACACTGTGTCGCTTAGTTCTTGCAAGTTAAGCTGGAATCAGTCTCTCTCATTAAGGCCACATGGCCACACTGTGTCTCTTAGTTCTTGCAAGCTAAGCTGGAGGCAGTCTCTCTCATTAAGGCCACATGGCCACACTGTGTCTCTTAGTTCTTGCAAGCTAAGCTGGAGTCAGTCTCTCTCATTAAGGCCAAATGGCCACACTGTCTCTTAGTTCTTGCAAGCTAAGTTGGAGTCAGTCTCTCTCATTAAGGCCACATGGCCACACTGAGTCTCTTAGTTCTTGCAAGCTAAGCTGGAGTGAGTCTCTCTCATTAAGGCCACATGGCCACACTGTGTCTCTTAGTTCTTGCAAGCTAAGCTGGAGTGAGTTTCTCTCATTAAGGCCACATGGCCACACAGTGTCTCTTAGTTCTTGCAAGCTAAGTTGGAGTCAGTCTCTCTCATTAAGGCCACATGGCCACACTGAGTCTCTTAGTTCTTGCAAGCTAAGCTGGAGTGAGTCTCTCTCATTAAGGCCACATGGCCACACAGTGTCTCTTAGTTCTTGCAAGTTAAGCTGGAGTGAGTCTCTCTCATTAAGGCCACATGACCACACTGTGTCTCTTAGTTCTTGCAAGCTAAGCTTGAGTCAGTCTCTCTCATTAAGGCCACATGGCCACACAGTGTCTCTTAGTTCTTGCAAGCTAAGCTGGAGTCAGTCTCTCTCATTAAGGTCACATGGTCACACTGTGTCTCTTAGTTCTTGCAAGCTAAGCTGGAGTCAGTCTCTCTCATTAAGGCCACATGGCCACACTGTGTCTCTTAGTTCTTGCAAGCTAAGCTGGAATCAGTCTCTCTCATTAAGGCCACATGGCCACACTGTGTCTCTTAGTTCTTGCAAGCTAAGCTGGAGTCAGTCTCTCTCATTAAGGCCACATGGCCACACTGTGTCTCTTAGTTCTTGCAAGCTAAGCTGGCGTCAGTCTCTCTCATTAAGGCTACATGGCCACACTGTCTCTTAGTTCTTGCAAGCTAAGCTGGAGTGAGTCTCTCATTAAGGCCACATGGCCACACTGTGTCTCTTAGTTCTTGCAAGCTAAGCTGGAGTCAGTCTCTCTCATTAAGGCTACATGGCCACACTGTCTATTAGTTCTTGCAAGCTAAGCTGGAGTGAGTCTCTCATTAAGGCCAAATGGCCACACTGTGTCTCTTAGTTCTTGCAAGCTAAGCTGGAGTGAGTCTCTCTCATTAAGGCCACATGGCCACACTGTGTCTCTTAGTTCTTGCAAGCTAAGCTGGAGGCAGTCTCTCTCATTAAGGCCACATGGCCACACTGTGTCTCTTAGTTCTTGCAAGCTAAGCTGGAGTCAGTCTCTCTCATTAAGGCCAAATGGCCACACTGTCTCTTAGTTCTTGCAAGCTAAGTTGGAGTCAGTCTCTCTCATTAAGGCCACATGGCCACACTGAGTCTCTTAGTTCTTGCAAGCTAAGCTGGAGTGAGTCTCTCTCATTAAGGCCACATGGCCACACTGTGTCTCTTAGTTCTTGCAAGCTAAGCTGGAGTGAGTTTCTCTCATTAAGGCCACATGGCCACACAGTGTCTCTTAGTTCTTGCAAGCTAAGTTGGAGTCAGTCTCTCTCATTAAGGCCACATGGCCACACTGAGTCTCTTAGTTCTTGCAAGCTAAGCTGGAGTGAGTCTCTCTCATTAAGGCCACATGGCCACACAGTGTCTCTTAGTTCTTGCAAGTTAAGCTGGAGTGAGTCTCTCTCATTAAGGCCACATGACCACACTGTGTCTCTTAGTTCTTGCAAGCTAAGCTTGAGTCAGTCTCTCTCATTAAGGCCACATGGCCACACAGTGTCTCTTAGTTCTTGCAAGCTAAGCTGGAGTCAGTCTCTCTCATTAAGGTCACATGGTCACACTGTGTCTCTTAGTTCTTGCAAGCTAAGCTGGAGTCAGTCTCTCTCATTAAGGCCACATGGCCACACTGTGTCTCTTAGTTCTTGCAAGCTAAGCTGGAATCAGTCTCTCTCATTAAGGCCACATGGCCACACTGTGTCTCTTAGTTCTTGCAAGCTAAGCTGGAGTCAGTCTCTCTCATTAAAGCCACATGGCCACACTGTGTCTCTTAGTTCTTGCAAGCTAAGCTGGCGTCAGTCTCTCTCATTAAGGCTACATGGCCACACTGTCTCTTAGTTCTTGCAAGCTAAGCTTGAGTCAGTCTCTCTCATTAAGGCCACATGGCCACACAGGGTCTCTTAGTTCTTGCAAGCTAAGCTGGAGTGAGTCTCTCTCATTAAGGCCACATGGCCACACTGTGTCTCTTAGTTCTTGCAAGCTAAGCTGGTGTGAGTTTCTCTCATTAAGGCCACATGGCCACACAGTGTCTCTTAGTTCTTGCAAGCTAAGCTGGAGTGAGTCTCTCATTAAGGCCACATGGCCACACTGTGTCTCTTAGTTCTTGCAAGCTAAGCTTGAGTCAGTCTCTCTCATTAAGGCCACATGGCCACACAGTGTCTCTTAGTTCTTGCAAGGTAAGCTGGAGTCAGTCTCTCTCATTAAGGTCACATGGGCACACTGTGTCTCTTAATTCTTGCAAGCTAAGCTGGAGTCAGTCTCTCTCATTAAGGCCACATGGCCACACTGTGTCTCTTAGTTCTTGCAAGCTATGCTGGAGTCAGTCTCTCTCATTAAGGCTACATGGCCACCCTGTCTCTTAGTTCTTGCAAGGTAAGCTGGAGTGAGTCTCTCATTAAGGCCACATGGCCACACTGTGTCTCTTAGTTCTTGCAAGCTAAGCTGGAGTGAGTCTCTCTCATTAAGGCCACATGGCCACACAGTGTCTCTTAGTTCTTGCAAGCTAAGTTGGAGTCAGTCTCTCTCATTAAGGCCACATGGCCACACTGTCTCTTAGTTCTTGCAAGCTAAGCTGGAGTGAGTCTCTCTCATTAAGGCCACATGGCCACACTGTGTCTCTTAGTTCTTGCAAGCTAAGCTTGAGTCAGTCTCTCTCATTAAGGCCACATGGCCACACAGTGTCTCTTAGTTCTTGCAAGGTAAGCTGGAGTCAGTCTCTCTCATTAAGGTCACATGGGCACACTGTGTCTCTTAATTCTTGCAAGCTAAGCTGGAGTCAGTCTCTCTCATTAAGGCCACATGGCCACCCTGTCTCTTAGTTCTTGCAAGCTAAGCTGGAGTCAGTCTCTCTCATTAAGGCCACATGGCCACACTGTGTCTCTTAGTTCTTGCAAGCTAAGCTGGAATCAGTCTCTCTCATTAAGGCCACATGGCCACACAGTGTCTCTTAGTTCTTGCAAGCTAAGCTGGAGTCAGTCTCTCTCATTAAGGCCACATGGCCATACTGAGTCTCTTAGTTCTTGCAAGCTAAGCTGGAGTGAGTCTTTCTCATTAAGGCCACATGGCCACACAGTGTCTCTTAGTTCTTGCAAGTTAAGCTGGAATCAGTCTCTCTCATTAAGTCCACATGGCCACACTGTGTCTCTTAGTTCTTGCAAGCTAAGCTGGAGGCAGTCTCTCTCATTAAGGCCACATGGCCACACTGTGTCTCTTAGTTCTTGCAAGCTAAGCTGGAGTCAGTCTCTCTCATTAAGCTACATGGCCACACTGTCTCTTAGTTCTTGCAAGCTAAGCTGGAGTGAGTCTCTCATTAAGGCCACATGGCCACACTGTGTCTCTTAGTTCTTGCAAGCTAAGCTGGAGTGAGTCTCTCTCATTAAGGCCACATGGCCACACAGTGTCTCTTAGTTCTTGCAAGCTAAGTTGGAGTCAGTCTCTCTCATTAAGGCCACATGGCCACACTGAGTCTCTTAGTTCTTGCAAGCTAAGCTGGAGTGAGTCTCTCTCATTAAGGCCACATGGCCACACAGTGTCTCTTAGTTCTTGCAAGCTAAGCTGGCGTGAGTCTCTCTCATTAAGGCCACATGGCCACACTGTGTCTCTTAGTTCTTGCAAGCTAAGCTTGAGTCAGTCTCTCTCATTAAGGCCACATGGCCATACAGTGTATCTTAGTTCTTGCAAGCTAAGCTGGAGTCAGTCTCTCTCATTAAGGTCACATGGCCACACTGTGTCTCTTAGTTCTTGCAAGCTAAGCTGGAGTCAGTCTCTCTCATTAAGGCCACATGGCCACACTGTGTCTCTTAGGTCTTGCAAGCTATGCTGGAGTCAGTCTCTCTCATTAAGGCTACATGGCCACCCTGTCTCTTAGTTCTTGCAAGCTAAGCTGGAGTGAGTCTCTCATTAAGGCCACATGGCCACACTGTGTCTCTTAGTTCTTGCAAGCTAAGCTGGAGTGAGTCTCATTAAGGCCACATGGCCACACAGTGTATCTTAGTTCTTGCAACTTAAGTTGGAGTCAGTCTCTCTCATTAAGGCCACATGGCCATACTGAGTCTCTTAGTTCTTGCAAGCTAAGCTGGAGTGAGTCTCTCTCATTAAGGCCACTTGGCCACACTGTGTCTCTTAGTTCTTGCAAGCTAAGCTTGAGTCAGTCTCTCTCATTAAGGCCACATGGCCACACAGTGTCTCTTAGTTCTTGCAAGCTAAGCTGGAGTCAGTCTCTCTCATTAAGGTCACATGGTCACACTGTGTCTCTTAGTTCTTGCAAGCTAAGCTGGAGTCAGTCTCTCTCATTAAGGCCACATGGCCACACTGTGTCTCTTAGTTCTTGCAAGCTAAGCTGGAATCAGTCTCTCTCATTAAGGCCACATGGCCACACTGTGTCTCTTAGTTCTTGCAAGCTAAGCTGGAGTCAGTCTCTCTCATTAAGGCCACATGGCCACACTGTGTCTCTTAGTTCTTGCAAGCTAAGCTGGAGTCAGTCTCTCTCATTAAGGCCACATGGCCACACTGTCTCTTAGTTCTTGCAAGCTAAGCTGGAGTGAGTCTCTCATTAAGGCCACATGGCCACACTGTGTCTCTTAGTTCTTGCAAGCTAAGCTGGAGTGAGTCTCTCTCATTAAGGCCACATGGCCACACAGTGTATCTTAGTTCTTGCAAGTTAAGTTGGAGTCAGTCTCTCTCATTAAGGCCACATGGCCACACTGAGACTCTTAGTTCTTGCAAGCTAAGCTGGAGTGAGTCTTTCTCATTAAGGCCACATGGCCACACAGTGTCTCTTAGTTCTTGCAAGCTAAGCTGGAGTGAGTCTCTCTCATTAAGGCCACATGGCCACACTGTGTCTCTTAGTTCTTGCAAGCTAAGCTTGAGTCAGTCTCTCTCATTAAGGCCACATGGCCACACAGTGTCTCTTAGTTCTTGCAAGCTAAGCTTGAGTCAGTCTCTCTCATTAAGGTCACATGGTCACACTGTGTCTCTTAGTTCTTGCAAGCTAAGCTGGAGTCAGTCTCTCTCATTAAGGCCACATGGCCACACAGTGTGTCTTAGTTCTTGCAAGCTAAGCTGGAGTCAGTCTCTCTCATTAAGGTCACATGGTCACACTGTGTCTCTTAGTTCTTGCAAGCTAAGCTGGAGTCAGTCTCTCTCATTAAGGCCACATGGCCACACTGTGTCTCTTAGTTCTTGCAAGCTATGCTGGAATCAGTCTCTCTCATTAAGGCCACATGGCCACACTGTGTCTCTTAGTTCTTGCAAGCTAAGCTGGAGTCAGTCTCTCTCATTAAGGCCACATGGCCACACTGTGTCTCTTAGTTCTTGCAAGCTAAGCTGGAGTCAGTCTCTCTCATTAAGGCCACATGGCCACACTGTCTCTTAGTTCTTGCAAGCTAAGCTGGAGTGAGTCTCTCATTAAGGCCACATGGCCACACTGTGTCTCTTAGTTCTTGCAAGCTAAGCTGGAGTGAGTCTCTCTCATTAAGGCCACATGGCGACACAGTGTCTCTTAGTTCTTGCAAGCTAAGCTGGAGTGAGTCTCTCTCATTAAGGCCACATGGCCACACTGTGTCTCTTAGTTCTTGCAAGCTAAGCTGGAGTGAGTCTCTCATTAAGGCCACATGGCCACACTGTGTCTCTTAGTTCTTGCAAGCTAAGCTTGAGTCATTCTCTCTCATTAAGGCCACATGGCCACACAGTGTCTCTTAGTTCTTGCAAGCTAAGCTTGAGTCAGTCTCTCTCATTAAGGTCACATGGTCACACTGTGTCTCTTAGTTCTTGCAAGCTAAGCTGGAGTCAGTCTCTCTCATTAAGGCCACATGGCCACACTGTCTCTTAGTTCTTGCAAGCTATGCTGGAATCAGTGTCTCTCATTAAGGCCACATTGCCACACTGTGTCTCTTAGTTCTTGCAAGCTAAGCTGGAGTCAGTCTCTCTAATTAAGGCCACATGACCACACTGTGTCTCTTAGTTCTTGCAAGCTAAGCTGGAGTCAGTCTCTCTCATTAAGGCCACATGGCCACACTGTGTCTCTTAGTTCTTGCAAGCTAAGCTGGAGTCAGTCTCTCTCATTAAGGCCACATGGCCACACTGTGTCTCTTAGTTCTTGCAAGCTAAGCTGGAGTCAGTCTCTCTCATTAAGGCTACATGGCCACACTGTCTCTTAGTTCTTGCAAGCTAAGCTGGAGTGAGTCTCTCATTAAGGCCACATGGCCACACTGTGTCTCTTAGTTCTTGCAAGCTAACCTGGAGTGAGTCTCTCTCATTAAGGCCACATGTCCACACAGTGTATCTTAGTTCTTGCAAGTTAAGTTGGAGTCAGTCTCTCTCATTAAGGCCACATGGCCATACTGAGTCTCTTAGTTCTTGCAAGCTAAGCTGGAGTGAGTCTTTCTCATTAAGGCCACATGGCCACACAGTGTCTCTTAGTTCTTGCAAGTTAAGCTGGAATCAGTCTCTCTCATTAAGGCCACATGGCCACACTGTGTCTCTTAGTTCTTGCAAGCTAAGCTTGAGTCAGTCTCTCTCATTAAGGCCACATGGCCACACAGTGTATCTTAGTTCTTGCAAGCTAAGCTGGAGTCAGTCTCTCTCATTAAGGTCACATGGTTACACTGTGTCTCTTAGTTCTTGCAAGCTAAGCTGGAGTCAGTCTCTCTCATTAAGGCCACATGGCCACACTGTGTCTCTTAGGTCTTGCAAGCTATGCTGGAGTCAGTCTCTCTCATTAAGGCTACATGGCCACCCTGTCTCTTAGTTCTTGCAAGCTAAGCTGGAGTGAGTCTCTCATTAAGGCCACATGGCCACACTGTGTCTCTTAGTTCTTGCAAGCTAAGCTGGAGTGAGTCTCATTAAGGCCACATGGCCACACAGTGTATCTTAGTTCTTGCAACTTAAGTTGGAGTCAGTCTCTCTCATTAAGGCCACATGGCCATACTGAGTCTCTTAGTTCTTGCAAGCTAAGCTGGAGTGAGTCTTTCTCATTAAGGCCACATGGCCACACAGTGTCTCTTAGTTCTTGCAAGCTAAGCTGGAGTGAGTCTCTCTCATTAAGGCCACTTGGCCACACTGTGTCTCTTAGTTCTTGCAAGCTAAGCTTGAGTCAGTCTCTCTCATTAAGGCCACATGGCCACACAGTGTCTCTTAGTTCTTGCAAGCTAAGCTGGAGTCAGTCTCTCTCATTAAGGTCACATGGTCACACTGTGTCTCTTAGTTCTTGCAAGCTAAGCTGGAGTCAGTCTCTCTCATTAAGGCCACATGGCCACACAGTGTATCTTAGTTCTTGCAAGCTAAGCTGGAATCAGTCTCTCTCATTAAGGCCACATGGCCACACTGTGTCTCTTAGTTCTTGCAAGCTAAGCTGGAGTCAGTCTCTCTCATTAAGGCCACATGGCCACACTGTGTCTCTTAGTTCTTGCAAGCTAAGCTGGAGTCAGTCTCTCTCATTAAGGCCACATGGCCACACTGTCTCTTAGTTCTTGCAAGCTAAGCTGGAGTGAGTCTCTCATTAAGGCCACATGGCCACACTGTGTCTCTTAGTTCTTGCAAGCTAAGCTGGAGTGAGTCTCTCTCATTAAGGCCACATGGCCACACAGTGTATCTTAGTTCTTGCAAGTTAAGTTGGAGTCAGTCTCTCTCATTAAGGCCACATGGCCACACTGAGACTCTTAGTTCTTGCAAGCTATGCTGGAGTCAGTCTCTCTCATTAAGGCTACATGGCCACCCTGTCTCTTAGTTCTTGCAAGCTAAGCTGGAGTGAGTCTCTCATTAAGGCCACATGGCCACACTGTGTCTCTTAGTTCTTGCAAGCTAAGCTGGAGTGAGTCTCATTAAGGCCACATGGCCACACAGTGTATCTTAGTTCTTGCAACTTAAGTTGGAGTCAGTCTCTCTCATTAAGGCCACATGGCCATACTGAGTCTCTTAGTTCTTGCAAGCTAAGCTGGAGTGAGTCTTTCTCATTAAGGCCACATGGCCACACAGTGTCTCTTAGTTCTTGCAAGCTAAGCTGGAGTGAGTCTCTCTCATTAAGGCCACTTGGCCACACTGTGTCTCTTAGTTCTTGCAAGCTAAGCTTGAGTCAGTCTCTCTCATTAAGGCCACATGGCCACACAGTGTCTCTTAGTTCTTGCAAGCTAAGCTGGAGTCAGTCTCTCTCATTAAGGTCACATGGTCACACTGTGTCTCTTAGTTCTTGCAAGCTAAGCTGGAGTCAGTCTCTCTCATTAAGGCCACATGGCCACACTGTGTCTCTTAGTTCTTGCAAGCTAAGCTGGAATCAGTCTCTCTCATTAAGGCCACATGGCCACACTGTGTCTCTTAGTTCTTGCAAGCTAAGCTGGAGTCAGTCTCTCTCATTAAGGCCACATGGCCACACTGTCTCTTAGTTCTTGCAAGCTAAGCTGGAGTGAGTCTCTCATTAAGGCCACATGGCCACACTGTGTCTCTTAGTTCTTGCAAGCTAAGCTGGAGTGAGTCTCTCTCATTAAGGCCACATGGCCACACAGTGTATCTTAGTTCTTGCAAGTTAAGTTGGAGTCAGTCTCTCTCATTAAGGCCACATGGCCACACTGAGACTCTTAGTTCTTGCAAGCTAAGCTGGAGTGAGTCTTTCTCATTAAGGCCACATGGCCACACAGTGTCTCTTAGTTCTTGCAAGCTAAGCTGGAGTGAGTCTCTCTCATTAAGGCCACATGGCCACACTGTGTCTCTTAGTTCTTGCAAGCTAAGCTTGAGTCAGTCTCTCTCATTAAGGCCACATGGCCACACAGTGTCTCTTAGTTCTTGCAAGCTAAGCTTGAGTCAGTCTCTCTCATTAAGGTCACATGGTCACACTGTGTCTCTTAGTTCTTGCAAGCTAAGCTGGAGTCAGTCTCTCTCATTAAGGCCACATGGCCACACAGTGTGTCTTAGTTCTTGCAAGCTAAGCTGGAGTCAGTCTCTCTCATTAAGGTCACATGGTCACACTGTGTCTCTTAGTTCTTGCAAGCTAAGCTGGAGTCAGTCTCTCTCATTAAGGCCACATGGCCACACTGTGTCTCTTAGTTCTTGCAAGCTATGCTGGAATCAGTCTCTCTCATTAAGGCCACATGGCCACACTGTGTCTCTTAGTTCTTGCAAGCTAAGCTGGAGTCAGTCTCTCTCATTAAGGCCACATGGCCACACTGTGTCTCTTAGTTCTTGCAAGCTAAGCTGGAGTCAGTCTCTCTCATTAAGGCCACATGGCCACACTGTCTCTTAGTTCTTGCAAGCTAAGCTGGAGTGAGTCTCTCATTAAGGCCACATGGCCACACTGTGTCTCTTAGTTCTTGCAAGCTAAGCTGGAGTGAGTCTCTCTCATTAAGGCCACATGGCGACACAGTGTCTCTTAGTTCTTGCAAGCTAAGCTGGAGTGAGTCTCTCTCATTAAGGCCACATGGCCACACTGTGTCTCTTAGTTCTTGCAAGCTAAGCTGGAGTGAGTCTCTCATTAAGGCCACATGGCCACACTGTGTCTCTTAGTTCTTGCAAGCTAAGCTTGAGTCATTCTCTCTCATTAAGGCCACATGGCCACACAGTGTCTCTTAGTTCTTGCAAGCTAAGCTTGAGTCAGTCTCTCTCATTAAGGTCACATGGTCACACTGTGTCTCTTAGTTCTTGCAAGCTAAGCTGGAGTCAGTCTCTCTCATTAAGGCCACATGGCCACACTGTCTCTTAGTTCTTGCAAGCTATGCTGGAATCAGTGTCTCTCATTAAGGCCACATTGCCACACTGTGTCTCTTAGTTCTTGCAAGCTAAGCTGGAGTCAGTCTCTCTAATTAAGGCCACATGACCACACTGTGTCTCTTAGTTCTTGCAAGCTAAGCTGGAGTCAGTCTCTCTCATTAAGGCCACATGGCCACACTGTGTCTCTTAGTTCTTGCAAGCTAAGCTGGAGTCAGTCTCTCTCATTAAGGCCACATGGCCACACTGTGTCTCTTAGTTCTTGCAAGCTAAGCTGGAGTCAGTCTCTCTCATTAAGGCTACATGGCCACACTGTCTCTTAGTTCTTGCAAGCTAAGCTGGAGTGATTCTCTCATTAAGGCCACATGGCCACACTGTGTCTCTTAGTTCTTGCAAGCTAACCTGGAGTGAGTCTCTCTCATTAAGGCCACATGTCCACACAGTGTATCTTAGTTCTTGCAAGTTAAGTTGGAGTCAGTCTCTCTCATTAAGGCCACATGGCCATACTGAGTCTCTTAGTTCTTGCAAGCTAAGCTGGAGTGAGTCTTTCTCATTAAGGCCACATGGCCACACAGTGTCTCTTAGTTCTTGCAAGTTAAGCTGGAATCAGTCTCTCTCATTAAGGCCACATGGCCACACTGTGTCTCTTAGTTCTTGCAAGCTAAGCTTGAGTCAGTCTCTCTCATTAAGGCCACATGGCCACACAGTGTATCTTAGTTCTTGCAAGCTAAGCTGGAGTCAGTCTCTCTCATTAAGGTCACATGGTTACACTGTGTCTCTTAGTTCTTGCAAGCTAAGCTGGAGTCAGTCTCTCTCATTAAGGCCACATGGCCACACTGTGTCTCTTAGTTCTTGCAAGCTAAGCTGGAATCAGTCTCTCTCATTAAGGCCACATGGCCACACTGTGTCTCTTAGTTCTTGCAATCTAAGCTGGAGTGAGTCTCTCTCATTAAGGCCACATGGCCACACTGTGTCTCTTAGTTCTTGCAAGCTAAGCTGGAGTGAGTCTCTCTCATTAAGGCCACATGGCCACACAGTGTCTCTTAGTTCTTGCAAGCTAAGCTGGAGTGAGTCTCTCTCATTAAGGCCACATGGCCACACTGTGTCTCTTAGTTCTTGCAAGCTAAGCTTGAGTCAGTCTCTCTCATTAAGGCCACATGGCCACATAGTGTCTCTTAGTTCTTGCAAGGTAAGCTGGAGTCAGTCTCTCTCATTAAGGCCACATGGCCATACTGAGTCTCTTAGTTCTTGCAAGCTAAGCTGGAGTGAGTCTTTCTCATTAAGGCCACATGGCCACACAGTGTCTCTTAGTTCTTGCAAGTTAAGCTGGAATCAGTCTCTCTCATTAAGGCCACATGGCCACACTGTGTCTCTTAGTTCTTGCAAGCTAAGCTTGAGTCAGTCTCTCTCATTAAGGCCACATGGCCACACAGTGTATCTTAGTTCTTGCAAGCTAAGCTGGAGTCAGTCTCTCTCATTAAGGTCACATGGTCACACTGTGTCTCTTAGTTCTTGCAAGCTAAGCTGGAGTCAGTCTCTCTCATTAAGGCCACATGGCCACACTGTGTCTCTTAGTTCTTGCAAGCTAAGCTGGAATCAGTCTCTCTCATTAAGGCCACATGGCCACACTGTGTCTCTTAGTTCTTGCAATCTAAGCTGGAGTGAGTCTCTCTCATTAAGGCCACATGGCCACACTGTGTCTCTTAGTTCTTGCAAGCTAAGCTGGAGTGAGTCTCTCTCATTAAGGCCACATGGCCACACTGTGTCTCTTAGTTCTTGCAAGCTAAGCTGGAGTGAGTCTCTCATTAAGGCCACATGGCCACACTGTGTCTCTTAGTTCTTGCAAGCTAAGCTTGAGTCATTCTCTCTCATTAAGGCCACATGGCCACACAGTGTCTCTTAGTTCTTGCAAGCTAAGCTTGAGTCAGTCTCTCTCATTAAGGTCACATGGTCACACTGTGTCTCTTAGTTCTTGCAAGCTAAGCTGGAGTCAGTCTCTCTCATTAAGGCCACATGGCCACACTGTCTCTTAGTTCTTGCAAGCTATGCTGGAATCAGTGTCTCTCATTAAGGCCACATTGCCACACTGTGTCTCTTAGTTCTTGCAAGCTAAGCTGGAGTCAGTCTCTCTAATTAAGGCCACATGACCACACTGTGTCTCTTAGTTCTTGCAAGCTAAGCTGGAGTCAGTCTCTCTCATTAAGGCCACATGGCCACACTGTGTCTCTTAGTTCTTGCAAGCTAAGCTGGAGTCAGTCTCTCTCATTAAGGCCACATGGCCACACTGTGTCTCTTAGTTCTTGCAAGCTAAGCTGGAGTCAGTCTCTCTCATTAAGGCTACATGGCCACACTGTCTCTTAGTTCTTGCAAGCTAAGCTGGAGTGATTCTCTCATTAAGGCCACATGGCCACACTGTGTCTCTTAGTTCTTGCAAGCTAACCTGGAGTGAGTCTCTCTCATTAAGGCCACATGTCCACACAGTGTATCTTAGTTCTTGCAAGTTAAGTTGGAGTCAGTCTCTCTCATTAAGGCCACATGGCCATACTGAGTCTCTTAGTTCTTGCAAGCTAAGCTGGAGTGAGTCTTTCTCATTAAGGCCACATGGCCACACAGTGTCTCTTAGTTCTTGCAAGTTAAGCTGGAATCAGTCTCTCTCATTAAGGCCACATGGCCACACTGTGTCTCTTAGTTCTTGCAAGCTAAGCTTGAGTCAGTCTCTCTCATTAAGGCCACATGGCCACACAGTGTATCTTAGTTCTTGCAAGCTAAGCTGGAGTCAGTCTCTCTCATTAAGGTCACATGGTTACACTGTGTCTCTTAGTTCTTGCAAGCTAAGCTGGAGTCAGTCTCTCTCATTAAGGCCACATGGCCACACTGTGTCTCTTAGTTCTTGCAAGCTAAGCTGGAATCAGTCTCTCTCATTAAGGCCACATGGCCACACTGTGTCTCTTAGTTCTTGCAATCTAAGCTGGAGTGAGTCTCTCTCATTAAGGCCACATGGCCACACTGTGTCTCTTAGTTCTTGCAAGCTAAGCTGGAGTGAGTCTCTCTCATTAAGGCCACATGGCCACACAGTGTCTCTTAGTTCTTGCAAGCTAAGCTGGAGTGAGTCTCTCTCATTAAGGCCACATGGCCACACTGTGTCTCTTAGTTCTTGCAAGCTAAGCTTGAGTCAGTCTCTCTCATTAAGGCCACATGGCCACATAGTGTCTCTTAGTTCTTGCAAGGTAAGCTGGAGTCAGTCTCTCTCATTAAGGCCACATGGCCATACTGAGTCTCTTAGTTCTTGCAAGCTAAGCTGGAGTGAGTCTTTCTCATTAAGGCCACATGGCCACACAGTGTCTCTTAGTTCTTGCAAGTTAAGCTGGAATCAGTCTCTCTCATTAAGGCCACATGGCCACACTGTGTCTCTTAGTTCTTGCAAGCTAAGCTTGAGTCAGTCTCTCTCATTAAGGCCACATGGCCACACAGTGTATCTTAGTTCTTGCAAGCTAAGCTGGAGTCAGTCTCTCTCATTAAGGTCACATGGTCACACTGTGTCTCTTAGTTCTTGCAAGCTAAGCTGGAGTCAGTCTCTCTCATTAAGGCCACATGGCCACACTGTGTCTCTTAGTTCTTGCAAGCTAAGCTGGAATCAGTCTCTCTCATTAAGGCCACATGGCCACACTGTGTCTCTTAGTTCTTGCAATCTAAGCTGGAGTGAGTCTCTCTCATTAAGGCCACATGGCCACACTGTGTCTCTTAGTTCTTGCAAGCTAAGCTGGAGTGAGTCTCTCTCATTAAGGCCACATGGCCACACAGTGTCTCTTAGTTCTTGCAAGCTAAGCTGGAGTGAGTCTCTCTCATTAAGGCCACATGGCCACACTGTGTCTCTTAGTTCTTGCAAGCTAAGCTTGAGTCAGTCTCTCTCATTAAGGCCACATGGCCACATAGTGTCTCTTAGTTCTTGCAAGGTAAGCTGGAGTCAGTCTCTCTCATTAAGGTCACATGGGCACACTGTGTCTCTTAATTCTTGCAAGCTAAGCTGGAGTCAGTCTCTCTCATTAAGGCCACATGGCCACACTGTGTCGCTTAGTTCTTGCAAGTTAAGCTGGAATCAGTCTCTCTCATTAAGGCCACATGGCCACACTGTGTCTCTTAGTTCTTGCAAGCTAAGCTGGAGGCAGTCTCTCTCATTAAGGCCACATGGCCACACTGTGTCTCTTAGTTCTTGCAAGCTAAGCTGGAGTCAGTCTCTCTCATTAAGGCCACATGGCCACACTGTCTCTTAGTTCTTGCAAGCTAAGTTGGAGTCAGTCTCTCTCATTAAGGCCACATGGCCACACTGAGTCTCTTAGTTCTTGCAAGCTAAGCTGGAGTGAGTCTCTCTCATTAAGGCCACATGGCCACACTGTGTCTCTTAGTTCTTGCAAGCTAAGCTGGAGTGAGTCTCTCTCATTAAGGCCACATGGCCACACAGTGTCTCTTAGTTCTTGCAAGCTAAGCTGGAATCAGTCTCTCTCATTAAGGCCACATGGCCACACTGTGTCTCTTAGTTCTTGCAATCTAAGCTGGAGTGAGTCTCTCTCATTAAGGCCACATGGCCACACTGTGTCTCTTAGTTCTTGCAAGCTAAGCTGGAGTGAGTCTCTCTCATCAAGGCAACATGGCCACACAGTGTCTCTTAGTTCTTGCAAGCTAAGCTGGAGTGAGTCTCTCTCATTAAGGCCACATGGCCACACTGTGTCTCTTAGTTCTTGCAAGCTAAGCTTGAGTCAGTCTCTCTCATTAAGGCCACATGGCCACATAGTGTCTCTTAGTTCTTGCAAGGTAAGCTGGAGTCAGTCTCTCTCATTAAGGTCACATGGGCACACTGTGTCTCTTAATTCTTGCAAGCTAAGCTGGAGTCAGTCTCTCTCATTAAGGCCACATGGCCACACTGTGTCGCTTAGTTCTTGCAAGTTAAGCTGGAATCAGTCTCTCTCATTAAGGCCACATGGCCACACTGTGTCTCTTAGTTCTTGCAAGCTAAGCTGGAGTGAGTCTCTCTCATTAAGGCCACATGGCCACACTGTGTCTCTTAGTTCTTGCAAGCTAAGCTTGAGTCAGTCTCTCTCATTAAGGCCACATGGCCACATAGTGTCTCTTAGTTCTTGCAAGGTAAGCTGGAGTCAGTCTCTCTCATTAAGGTCACATGGGCACACTGTGTCTCTTAATTCTTGCAAGCTAAGCTGGAGTCAGTCTCTCTCATTAAGGCCACATGGCCACACTGTGTCGCTTAGTTCTTGCAAGTTAAGCTGGAATCAGTCTCTCTCATTAAGGCCACATGGCCACACTGTGTCTCTTAGTTCTTGCAAGCTAAGCTGGAGGCAGTCTCTCTCATTAAGGCCACATGGCCACACTGTGTCTCTTAGTTCTTGCAAGCTAAGCTGGAGTCAGTCTCTCTCATTAAGGCCAAATGGCCACACTGTCTCTTAGTTCTTGCAAGCTAAGTTGGAGTCAGTCTCTCTCATTAAGGCCACATGGCCACACTGAGTCTCTTAGTTCTTGCAAGCTAAGCTGGAGTGAGTCTCTCTCATTAAGGCCACATGGCCACACTGTGTCTCTTAGTTCTTGCAAGCTAAGCTGGAGTGAGTTTCTCTCATTAAGGCCACATGGCCACACAGTGTCTCTTAGTTCTTGCAAGCTAAGTTGGAGTCAGTCTCTCTCATTAAGGCCACATGGCCACACTGAGTCTCTTAGTTCTTGCAAGCTAAGCTGGAGTGAGTCTCTCTCATTAAGGCCACATGGCCACACAGTGTCTCTTAGTTCTTGCAAGTTAAGCTGGAGTGAGTCTCTCTCATTAAGGCCACATGACCACACTGTGTCTCTTAGTTCTTGCAAGCTAAGCTTGAGTCAGTCTCTCTCATTAAGGCCACATGGCCACACAGTGTCTCTTAGTTCTTGCAAGCTAAGCTGGAGTCAGTCTCTCTCATTAAGGTCACATGGTCACACTGTGTCTCTTAGTTCTTGCAAGCTAAGCTGGAGTCAGTCTCTCTCATTAAGGCCACATGGCCACACTGTGTCTCTTAGTTCTTGCAAGCTAAGCTGGAATCAGTCTCTCTCATTAAGGCCACATGGCCACACTGTGTCTCTTAGTTCTTGCAAGCTAAGCTGGAGTCAGTCTCTCTCATTAAGGCCACATGGCCACACTGTGTCTCTTAGTTCTTGCAAGCTAAGCTGGCGTCAGTCTCTCTCATTAAGGCTACATGGCCACACTGTCTCTTAGTTCTTGCAAGCTAAGCTGGAGTGAGTCTCTCATTAAGGCCACATGGCCACACTGTGTCTCTTAGTTCTTGCAAGCTAAGCTGGAGTCAGTCTCTCTCATTAAGGCTACATGGCCACACTGTCTATTAGTTCTTGCAAGCTAAGCTGGAGTGAGTCTCTCATTAAGGCCAAATGGCCACACTGTGTCTCTTAGTTCTTGCAAGCTAAGCTGGAGTGAGTCTCTCTCATTAAGGCCACATGGCCACACTGTGTCTCTTAGTTCTTGCAAGCTAAGCTGGAGGCAGTCTCTCTCATTAAGGCCACATGGCCACACTGTGTCTCTTAGTTCTTGCAAGCTAAGCTGGAGTCAGTCTCTCTCATTAAGGCCAAATGGCCACACTGTCTCTTAGTTCTTGCAAGCTAAGTTGGAGTCAGTCTCTCTCATTAAGGCCACATGGCCACACTGAGTCTCTTAGTTCTTGCAAGCTAAGCTGGAGTGAGTCTCTCTCATTAAGGCCACATGGCCACACTGTGTCTCTTAGTTCTTGCAAGCTAAGCTGGAGTGAGTTTCTCTCATTAAGGCCACATGGCCACACAGTGTCTCTTAGTTCTTGCAAGCTAAGTTGGAGTCAGTCTCTCTCATTAAGGCCACATGGCCACACTGAGTCTCTTAGTTCTTGCAAGCTAAGCTGGAGTGAGTCTCTCTCATTAAGGCCACATGGCCACACAGTGTCTCTTAGTTCTTGCAAGTTAAGCTGGAGTGAGTCTCTCTCATTAAGGCCACATGACCACACTGTGTCTCTTAGTTCTTGCAAGCTAAGCTTGAGTCAGTCTCTCTCATTAAGGCCACATGGCCACACAGTGTCTCTTAGTTCTTGCAAGCTAAGCTGGAGTCAGTCTCTCTCATTAAGGTCACATGGTCACACTGTGTCTCTTAGTTCTTGCAAGCTAAGCTGGAGTCAGTCTCTCTCATTAAGGCCACATGGCCACACTGTGTCTCTTAGTTCTTGCAAGCTAAGCTGGAATCAGTCTCTCTCATTAAGGCCACATGGCCACACTGTGTCTCTTAGTTCTTGCAAGCTAAGCTGGAGTCAGTCTCTCTCATTAAAGCCACATGGCCACACTGTGTCTCTTAGTTCTTGCAAGCTAAGCTGGCGTCAGTCTCTCTCATTAAGGCTACATGGCCACACTGTCTCTTAGTTCTTGCAAGCTAAGCTTGAGTCAGTCTCTCTCATTAAGGCCACATGGCCACACAGGGTCTCTTAGTTCTTGCAAGCTAAGCTGGAGTGAGTCTCTCTCATTAAGGCCACATGGCCACACTGTGTCTCTTAGTTCTTGCAAGCTAAGCTGGTGTGAGTTTCTCTCATTAAGGCCACATGGCCACACAGTGTCTCTTAGTTCTTGCAAGCTAAGCTGGAGTGAGTCTCTCATTAAGGCCACATGGCCACACTGTGTCTCTTAGTTCTTGCAAGCTAAGCTTGAGTCAGTCTCTCTCATTAAGGCCACATGGCCACACAGTGTCTCTTAGTTCTTGCAAGGTAAGCTGGAGTCAGTCTCTCTCATTAAGGTCACATGGGCACACTGTGTCTCTTAATTCTTGCAAGCTAAGCTGGAGTCAGTCTCTCTCATTAAGGCCACATGGCCACACTGTGTCTCTTAGTTCTTGCAAGCTATGCTGGAGTCAGTCTCTCTCATTAAGGCTACATGGCCACCCTGTCTCTTAGTTCTTGCAAGGTAAGCTGGAGTGAGTCTCTCATTAAGGCCACATGGCCACACTGTGTCTCTTAGTTCTTGCAAGCTAAGCTGGAGTGAGTCTCTCTCATTAAGGCCACATGGCCACACAGTGTCTCTTAGTTCTTGCAAGCTAAGTTGGAGTCAGTCTCTCTCATTAAGGCCACATGGCCACACTGTCTCTTAGTTCTTGCAAGCTAAGCTGGAGTGAGTCTCTCTCATTAAGGCCACATGGCCACACTGTGTCTCTTAGTTCTTGCAAGCTAAGCTTGAGTCAGTCTCTCTCATTAAGGCCACATGGCCACACAGTGTCTCTTAGTTCTTGCAAGGTAAGCTGGAGTCAGTCTCTCTCATTAAGGTCACATGGGCACACTGTGTCTCTTAATTCTTGCAAGCTAAGCTGGAGTCAGTCTCTCTCATTAAGGCCACATGGCCACCCTGTCTCTTAGTTCTTGCAAGCTAAGCTGGAGTCAGTCTCTCTCATTAAGGCCACATGGCCACACTGTGTCTCTTAGTTCTTGCAAGCTAAGCTGGAATCAGTCTCTCTCATTAAGGCCACATGGCCACACAGTGTCTCTTAGTTCTTGCAAGCTAAGCTGGAGTCAGTCTCTCTCATTAAGGCCACATGGCCATACTGAGTCTCTTAGTTCTTGCAAGCTAAGCTGGAGTGAGTCTTTCTCATTAAGGCCACATGGCCACACAGTGTCTCTTAGTTCTTGCAAGTTAAGCTGGAATCAGTCTCTCTCATTAAGTCCACATGGCCACACTGTGTCTCTTAGTTCTTGCAAGCTAAGCTGGAGGCAGTCTCTCTCATTAAGGCCACATGGCCACACTGTGTCTCTTAGTTCTTGCAAGCTAAGCTGGAGTCAGTCTCTCTCATTAAGCTACATGGCCACACTGTCTCTTAGTTCTTGCAAGCTAAGCTGGAGTGAGTCTCTCATTAAGGCCACATGGCCACACTGTGTCTCTTAGTTCTTGCAAGCTAAGCTGGAGTGAGTCTCTCTCATTAAGGCCACATGGCCACACAGTGTCTCTTAGTTCTTGCAAGCTAAGTTGGAGTCAGTCTCTCTCATTAAGGCCACATGGCCACACTGAGTCTCTTAGTTCTTGCAAGCTAAGCTGGAGTGAGTCTCTCTCATTAAGGCCACATGGCCACACAGTGTCTCTTAGTTCTTGCAAGCTAAGCTGGCGTGAGTCTCTCTCATTAAGGCCACATGGCCACACTGTGTCTCTTAGTTCTTGCAAGCTAAGCTTGAGTCAGTCTCTCTCATTAAGGCCACATGGCCATACAGTGTATCTTAGTTCTTGCAAGCTAAGCTGGAGTCAGTCTCTCTCATTAAGGTCACATGGCCACACTGTGTCTCTTAGTTCTTGCAAGCTAAGCTGGAGTCAGTCTCTCTCATTAAGGCCACATGGCCACACTGTGTCTCTTAGGTCTTGCAAGCTATGCTGGAGTCAGTCTCTCTCATTAAGGCTACATGGCCACCCTGTCTCTTAGTTCTTGCAAGCTAAGCTGGAGTGAGTCTCTCATTAAGGCCACATGGCCACACTGTGTCTCTTAGTTCTTGCAAGCTAAGCTGGAGTGAGTCTCATTAAGGCCACATGGCCACACAGTGTATCTTAGTTCTTGCAACTTAAGTTGGAGTCAGTCTCTCTCATTAAGGCCACATGGCCATACTGAGTCTCTTAGTTCTTGCAAGCTAAGCTGGAGTGAGTCTTTCTCATTAAGGCCACATGGCCACACAGTGTCTCTTAGTTCTTGCAAGCTAAGCTGGAGTGAGTCTCTCTCATTAAGGCCACTTGGCCACACTGTGTCTCTTAGTTCTTGCAAGCTAAGCTTGAGTCAGTCTCTCTCATTAAGGCCACATGGCCACACAGTGTCTCTTAGTTCTTGCAAGCTAAGCTGGAGTCAGTCTCTCTCATTAAGGTCACATGGTCACACTGTGTCTCTTAGTTCTTGCAAGCTAAGCTGGAGTCAGTCTCTCTCATTAAGGCCACATGGCCACACTGTGTCTCTTAGTTCTTGCAAGCTAAGCTGGAATCAGTCTCTCTCATTAAGGCCACATGGCCACACTGTGTCTCTTAGTTCTTGCAAGCTAAGCTGGAGTCAGTCTCTCTCATTAAGGCCACATGGCCACACTGTGTCTCTTAGTTCTTGCAAGCTAAGCTGGAGTCAGTCTCTCTCATTAAGGCCACATGGCCACACTGTCTCTTAGTTCTTGCAAGCTAAGCTGGAGTGAGTCTCTCATTAAGGCCACATGGCCACACTGTGTCTCTTAGTTCTTGCAAGCTAAGCTGGAGTGAGTCTCTCTCATTAAGGCCACATGGCCACACAGTGTATCTTAGTTCTTGCAAGTTAAGTTGGAGTCAGTCTCTCTCATTAAGGCCACATGGCCACACTGAGACTCTTAGTTCTTGCAAGCTAAGCTGGAGTGAGTCTTTCTCATTAAGGCCACATGGCCACACAGTGTCTCTTAGTTCTTGCAAGCTAAGCTGGAGTGAGTCTCTCTCATTAAGGCCACATGGCCACACTGTGTCTCTTAGTTCTTGCAAGCTAAGCTTGAGTCAGTCTCTCTCATTAAGGCCACATGGCCACACAGTGTCTCTTAGTTCTTGCAAGCTAAGCTTGAGTCAGTCTCTCTCATTAAGGTCACATGGTCACACTGTGTCTCTTAGTTCTTGCAAGCTAAGCTGGAGTCAGTCTCTCTCATTAAGGCCACATGGCCACACAGTGTGTCTTAGTTCTTGCAAGCTAAGCTGGAGTCAGTCTCTCTCATTAAGGTCACATGGTCACACTGTGTCTCTTAGTTCTTGCAAGCTAAGCTGGAGTCAGTCTCTCTCATTAAGGCCACATGGCCACACTGTGTCTCTTAGTTCTTGCAAGCTATGCTGGAATCAGTCTCTCTCATTAAGGCCACATGGCCACACTGTGTCTCTTAGTTCTTGCAAGCTAAGCTGGAGTCAGTCTCTCTCATTAAGGCCACATGGCCACACTGTGTCTCTTAGTTCTTGCAAGCTAAGCTGGAGTCAGTCTCTCTCATTAAGGCCACATGGCCACACTGTCTCTTAGTTCTTGCAAGCTAAGCTGGAGTGAGTCTCTCATTAAGGCCACATGGCCACACTGTGTCTCTTAGTTCTTGCAAGCTAAGCTGGAGTGAGTCTCTCTCATTAAGGCCACATGGCGACACAGTGTCTCTTAGTTCTTGCAAGCTAAGCTGGAGTGAGTCTCTCTCATTAAGGCCACATGGCCACACTGTGTCTCTTAGTTCTTGCAAGCTAAGCTGGAGTGAGTCTCTCATTAAGGCCACATGGCCACACTGTGTCTCTTAGTTCTTGCAAGCTAAGCTTGAGTCATTCTCTCTCATTAAGGCCACATGGCCACACAGTGTCTCTTAGTTCTTGCAAGCTAAGCTTGAGTCAGTCTCTCTCATTAAGGTCACATGGTCACACTGTGTCTCTTAGTTCTTGCAAGCTAAGCTGGAGTCAGTCTCTCTCATTAAGGCCACATGGCCACACTGTCTCTTAGTTCTTGCAAGCTATGCTGGAATCAGTGTCTCTCATTAAGGCCACATTGCCACACTGTGTCTCTTAGTTCTTGCAAGCTAAGCTGGAGTCAGTCTCTCTAATTAAGGCCACATGACCACACTGTGTCTCTTAGTTCTTGCAAGCTAAGCTGGAGTCAGTCTCTCTCATTAAGGCCACATGGCCACACAGTGTATCTTAGTTCTTGCAAGTTAAGTTGGAGTCAGTCTCTCTCATTAATGCCACATGGCCATACTGAATCTCTTAGTTCTTGCAAGCTAAGCTGGAGTGAGTCTTTCTCATTAAGGCCACATGGCCACACAGTGTCTCTTAGTTCTTGCAAGCTAAGCTGGAGTGAGTCTCTCTCATTAAGGCCACATGGCCACACTGTGTCTCTTAGTTCTTGCAAGCTAAGCTGGAATCAGTCTCTCTCATTAAGGCCACATGGCCACACTGTGTCTCTTAGTTCTTGCAAGCTAAGCTTGAGTCAGTCTCTCTCATTAAGGCCACATGGCCACACAGTGTCTCTTAGTTCTTGCAAGCTAAGCTTGAGTCAGTCTCTCTCATTAAGGTCACATGGTCACACTGTGTCTCTTAGTTCTTGCAAGCTAAGCTGGAGTCAGTCTCTCTCATTAAGGCCACATGGCCACACAGTGTGTCTTAGTTCTTGCAAGCTAAGCTGGAGTCAGTCTCTCTCATTAAGGTCACATGGTCACACTGTGTCTCTTAGTTCTTGCAAGCTAAGCTGGAGTCAGTCTCTCTCATTAAGGCCACATGGCCACACTGTGTCTCTTAGTTCTTGCAAGCTATGCTGGAATCAGTCTCTCTCATTAAGGCCACATGGCCACACTGTGTCTCTTAGTTCTTGCAAGCTAAGCTGGAGTCAGTCTCTCTCATTAAGGCCACATGGCCACACTGTGTCTCTTAGTTCTTGCAAGCTAAGCTGGAGTCAGTCTCTCTCATTAAGGCCACATGGCCACACTGTCTCTTAGTTCTTGCAAGCTAAGCTGGAGTGAGTCTCTCATTAAGGCCACATGGCCACACTGTGTCTCTTAGTTCTTGCAAGCTAAGCTGGAGTGAGTCTCTCTCATTAAGGCCACATGGCCACACTGTGTCTCTTAGTTCTTGCAAGCTAAGCTGGAGTGAGTCTCTCATTAAGGCCACATGGCCACACTGTGTCTCTTAGTTCTTGCAAGCTAAGCTTGAGTCATTCTCTCTCATTAAGGCCACATGGCCACACAGTGTCTCTTAGTTCTTGCAAGCTAAGCTTGAGTCAGTCTCTCTCATTAAGGTCACATGGTCACACTGTGTCTCTTAGTTCTTGCAAGCTAAGCTGGAGTCAGTCTCTCTCATTAAGGCCACATGGCCACACTGTCTCTTAGTTCTTGCAAGCTATGCTGGAATCAGTGTCTCTCATTAAGGCCACATTGCCACACTGTGTCTCTTAGTTCTTGCAAGCTAAGCTGGAGTCAGTCTCTCTAATTAAGGCCACATGACCACACTGTGTCTCTTAGTTCTTGCAAGCTAAGCTGGAGTCAGTCTCTCTCATTAAGGCCACATGGCCACACAGTGTATCTTAGTTCTTGCAAGTTAAGTTGGAGTCAGTCTCTCTCATTAATGCCACATGGCCATACTGAATCTCTTAGTTCTTGCAAGCTAAGCTGGAGTGAGTCTTTCTCATTAAGGCCACATGGCCACACAGTGTCTCTTAGTTCTTGCAAGCTAAGCTGGAGTGAGTCTCTCTCATTAAGGCCACATGGCCACACTGTGTCTCTTAGTTCTTGCAAGCTAAGCTGGAATCAGTCTCTCTCATTAAGGCCACATGGCCACACTGTGTCTCTTAGTTCTTGCAAGCTAAGCTGGAGTCAGTCTCTCTCATTAAGGCCACATGGCCAAACTGTGTCTCTTAGTTCTTGCAAGCTAAGCTGGAGTCAGTCTCTCTCATTAAGGCTACATGGCCACACTGTCTCTTAGTTCTTGCAAGCTAAGCTGGAGTGAGTCTCTCATTAAGGCCACATGGCCACACTGTGTCTCTTAGTTCTTGCAAGCTAAGCTGCAGTGAGTCTCTCTCATTAAGGCCACATGGCCACACTGTGTCTCTTAGTTCTTGCAAGTTAAGTTGGAGTCAGTCTCTCTCATTAATGCCACATGGCCATACTGAATCTCTTAGTTCTTGCAAGCTAAGCTGGAGTGAGTCTTTCTCATTAAGGCCACATGGCCACACAGTGTCTCTTAGTTCTTGCAAGCTAAGCTGGAGTGAGTCTCTCTCATTAAGGCCACATGGCCACACTGTGTCTCTTAGTTCTTGCAAGCTAAGCTGGAATCAGTCTCTCTCATTAAGGCCACATGGCCACACTGTGTCTCTTAGTTCTTGCAAGCTAAGCTTGAGTCAGTCTCTCTCATTAAGGCCACATGGCCACACAGTGTCTCTTAGTTCTTGCAAGCTAAGCTTGAGTCAGTCTCTCTCATTAAGGTCACATGGTCACACTGTGTCTCTTAGTTCTTGCAAGCTAAGCTGGAGTCAGTCTCTCTCATTAAGGCCACATGGCCACACAGTGTGTCTTAGTTCTTGCAAGCTAAGCTGGAGTCAGTCTCTCTCATTAAGGTCACATGGTCACACTGTGTCTCTTAGTTCTTGCAAGCTAAGCTGGAGTCAGTCTCTCTCATTAAGGCCACATGGCCACACTGTGTCTCTTAGTTCTTGCAAGCTATGCTGGAATCAGTCTCTCTCATTAAGGCCACATGGCCACACTGTGTCTCTTAGTTCTTGCAAGCTAAGCTGGAGTCAGTCTCTCTCATTAAGGCCACATGGCCACACTGTGTCTCTTAGTTCTTGCAAGCTAAGCTGGAGTCAGTCTCTCTCATTAAGACCACATGGCCACACTGTCTCTTAGTTCTTGCAAGCTAAGCTGGAGTGAGTCTCTCATTAAGGCCACATGGCCACACTGTGTCTCTTAGTTCTTGCAAGCTAAGCTGGAGTGAGTCTCTCTCATTAAGGCCACATGGCGACACAGTGTCTCTTAGTTCTTGCAAGCTAAGCTGGAGTGAGTCTCTCTCATTAAGGCCACATGGCCACACTGTGTCTCTTAGTTCTTGCAAGCTAAGCTGGAGTGAGTCTCTCATTAAGGCCACATGGCCACACTGTGTCTCTTAGTTCTTGCAAGCTAAGCTTGAGTCATTCTCTCTCATTAAGGCCACATGGCCACACAGTGTCTCTTAGTTCTTGCAAGCTAAGCTTGAGTCAGTCTCTCTCATTAAGGTCACATGGTCACACTGTGTCTCTTAGTTCTTGCAAGCTAAGCTGGAGTCAGTCTCTCTCATTAAGGCCACATGGCCACACTGTCTCTTAGTTCTTGCAAGCTATGCTGGAATCAGTGTCTCTCATTAAGGCCACATTGCCACACTGTGTCTCTTAGTTCTTGCAAGCTAAGCTGGAGTCAGTCTCTCTAATTAAGGCCACATGACCACACTGTGTCTCTTAGTTCTTGCAAGCTAAGCTGGAGTCAGTCTCTCTCATTAAGGCCACATGGCCACACAGTGTATCTTAGTTCTTGCAAGTTAAGTTGGAGTCAGTCTCTCTCATTAATGCCACATGGCCATACTGAATCTCTTAGTTCTTGCAAGCTAAGCTGGAGTGAGTCTTTCTCATTAAGGCCACATGGCCACACAGTGTCTCTTAGTTCTTGCAAGCTAAGCTGGAGTGAGTCTCTCTCATTAAGGCCACATGGCCACACTGTGTCTCTTAGTTCTTGCAAGCTAAGCTGGAATCAGTCTCTCTCATTAAGGCCACATGGCCACACTGTGTCTCTTAGTTCTTGCAAGCTAAGCTGGAGTCAGTCTCTCTCATTAAGGCCACATGGCCAAACTGTGTCTCTTAGTTCTTGCAAGCTAAGCTGGAGTCAGTCTCTCTCATTAAGGCTACATGGCCACACTGTCTCTTAGTTCTTGCAAGCTAAGCTGGAGTGAGTCTCTCATTAAGGCCACATGGCCACACTGTGTCTCTTAGTTCTTGCAAGCTAAGCTGCAGTGAGTCTCTCTCATTAAGGCCACATGGCCACACTGTGTCTCTTAGTTCTTGCAAGCTAAGCTGGAGTGAATCTCTCTCATTAAGGCCACATGGCCACACAGTGTCTCTTAGTTCTTGCAAGATAAGCTGGAGTGAGTCTCTCTCAATAAGGCCACATGGCCACACTGTGTCTCTTAGTTCTTGCAAGCTAAGCTTGAGTGAGTCTCTCTCATTAAGGCCACATGGCCACACAGTGTCTCTTAGTTCTTGCAAGGTAAGCTGGAGTCAGTCTCTCTCATTAAGGTCACATGGGCACACTGTGTCTCTTAATTCTTGCAAACTAAGCTGGAGTCAGTCTCTCTCATTAAGGCCACATGGCCACACTGTGTCGCTTAGTTCTTGCAAGTTAAGCTGGAATCAGTCTCTCTCATTAAGGCCATATGGCCACACTGTGTCTCTTAGTTCTTGCAAGCTAAGCTGGAGTCAGTCTCTCTCATTAAGGCTACATGGCCACACTGTCTCTTAGTTCTTGCAAGCTAAGCTGGAGTGAGTCTCTCATTAAGGCCACATGGCCACACTGTGTCTCTTAGTTCTTGCAAGCTAAGCTGGAGTGAGTCTCTCTCATTAAGGCCACATGGCCACACAGTGTCTCTTAGTTCTTGCAAGCTAAGTTGGAGTCAGTCTCTCTCATTAAGGCCACATGGCCACACTGAGTCTCTTAGTTCTTGCAAGCTAAGCTGGAGTGAGTCTCTCTCATTAAGGCCACATGGCCACACAGTGTCTCTTAGTTCTTGCAAGCTAAGCTGGAGTGAGTCTCTCTCATTAAGGCCACATGGCCACACTGTGTCTCTTAGTTCTTGCAAGCTAAGCTTGAGTCAGTCTCTCTCATTAAGGCCACATGGCCACACAGTGTCTCTTAGTTCTTGCAAGCTAAGCTGGAGTCAGTCTCTCTCATTAAGGTCACATGGTCACACTGTGTCTCTTAGTTCTTGCAAGCTAAGCTGGAGTCAGTCTCTCTCATTAAGGCCACATGGCCACACTGTGTCTCTTAGTTCTTGCAAGCTAAGCTGGAGTCAGTCTCTCTCATTAAGGCCACATGGCCACACTGTGTCTCTTAGTTCTTGCAAGCTAAGCTGGAGTCAGTCTCTCTCATTAAGGCTACATGGCCACACTGTCTCTTAGTTCTTGCAAGCTAAGCTGGAGTGAGTCTCTCATTAAGGCCACATGGCCACACTGTGTCTCTTAGTTCTTGCAAGCTAAGCTGGAGTGAGTCTCTCTCATTAAGGCCACATGGCCACACAGTGTATCTTAGTTCTTGCAAGTTAAGTTGGAGTCAGTATCTCTCATTAAGGCCACATGGCCATACTGAGTCTCTTAGTTCTTGCAAGCTAAGCTGGAGTGAGTCTTTCTCATTAAGGCCACATGGCCACACAGTGTCTCTTAGTTCTTGCAAGCTAAGCTTGAGTGAGTCTCTCTCATTAAGGCCACATGGCCACACAGTGTATCTTAGTTCTTGCAAGTTAAGTTGGAGTCAGTCTCTCTCATTAAGGCCACATGGCCATACTGAGTCTCTTAGTTCTTGCAAGCTAAGCTGGAGTGAGTCTTTCTCATTAAGGCCACATGGCCACACAGTGTCTCTTAGTTCTTGCACGTTAAGCTGGAATCAGTCTCTCTCCTTAAGGCCACATGGCCACACTGTGTCTCTTAGTTCTTGCAAGCTAAGCTGGAGGCAGTCTCTCTCATTAATGCCACATGGCCACACTGTGTCTCTTAGTTCTTGCAAGCTAAGCTGGAGTCAGTCTCTCTCATTAAGGCTACATGGCCACACTGTCTCTTAGTTCTTGTAAGCTAAGCTGGAGTGAGTCTCTCATTAAGGCCACATGGCCACACAGTGTCTCTTAGTTCTTGCAAGCTAAGCTGGAGTCAGTCTCTCTCATTAAGGTCACATGGTCACACTGTGTCACTTAGTTCTTGCAAACTAAGCTGGAGTCAGTCTCTCTCATTAAGGCCACATGGCCACACTGTGTCTCTTAGTTCTTGCAAGCTAAGCTGGAATCAGTCTCTCTCATTAAGGCCACATGGCCACACTGTGTCTCTTAGTTCTTGCAAGCTAAGCTGGAGTCAGTCTCTCTCATTAAGGCCACATGGCCACACTGTGTCTCTTAGTTCTTGCAAGCTAAGCTGGAGTCAGTCTCTCTCATTAAGGCCACATGGCCACACTGTCTCTTAGTTCTTGCAAGCTAAGCTGGAGTGAGTCTCTCATTAAGGCCACATGGCCACACTGTGTCTCTTAGTTCTTGCAAGCTAAGCTGGAGTGAGTCTCTCTCATTAAGGCCACATGGCCACACAGTGTCTCTTAGTTCTTGCAAGCTAAGCTGGAGTGAGTCTCTCTCATTAAGGCCACATGGCCACACTGTGTCTCTTAGTTCTTGCAAGCTAAGCTGGAGTGAGTCTCTCATTAAGGCCACATGGCCACACTGTGTCTCTTAGTTCTTGCAAGCTAAGCTGGAGTGAGTCTCTCTCATTAAGGCCACATGGCCACACTGTGTCTCTTAGTTCTTGCAAGCTAAGCTGGAGTCAGTCTCTTTTCGACATGTCTCACCAAATTCTGTAATAATAATGTTCCAGTTTCTCTATATGTTTTTAAATTTAGATTTAAATAAATCTACATTTAAAAATCCACAAATCTGGCTGCCTCCTGATGACGCTGGTTGTAATTACTGGCGAAACGTCGTACACAGATTGTTAATGTTGTGGCTTTGCTCTCTAACACACAACCGGTGTGCTGTACTAGTAACGAATTGGCATGTTCTGTTTAAGTGACAGACCTTACTAATTAACTGTGTCGGGTGGTGGTGGGTTTACCGACATATTTTTATATTTACGCGATTTTACCCAAAAAACCTGTATTATGTAAAAATATTTTTATTTTCCCCCTTTCTTTTTGGACAGTTTCAAATTTCTAACGTCTTTCAAATTGTTCTGATGTACAGTGCTACATTTCAAATTGCTGTCATGTTTGCAACGGGTTGTTTAAAATATATTTAAATGGTGTAGATTCACGTTTAAACTCGCTTCGAATCTGCATTCATCATTTTCTTCTTTAGCAGTCCGTAACCACAATTGGTACATCGATGCATGATCCATTTGATTATGGTTTGTTGGTCTTAATTTATCAATTAAAATGTTATTGAGTGTGCCAAATCCTAAAGAGTGGCGTTTGAGTCGACCTTATTTATATTCACATCTGAAACGCCTGTGCACATGAATGTAATCCAGTTACACACTCTCCTACTTGTTCATCAACTCTCTTCGTGGTGTGGATTTGATGGCTTGTATAGCAACCATAAACAAACACAACAAGTCCGGGTGACTCATGATCCATGACTCACGATGCCAGTGGGCCTGGTTTCACTCTCAACTCTCTACCTGTGTGGCATGAATAAAACGCACCTGTAAATTTGACCTGAAATGATTGCACAAAAATTGCCCCGCCTTCATGCGATGTTTATCCTCCACTGTTTATCTGGCTTTGTCCTGAATTATATAAAAGTGTGGCTCTGCAACTGCTGTAGAGTCACATTGGTATAAACACATTTTACAGTATGAACAGCGCATTGAAAACGCGTACTATTTTATGTATTGTTTAACAAGTGTGTTTACAAATCCACACTGAGAAACACGATGATTGTCAGAGGGGAGTAGATTATGTTTTCGATAGTGTATTTAAATAGAGCTACTGTAGGTAAGTAGTTTTCAGTTTTAAAGGCATAGTTTAACAAGACAACACTTGCCACCATCCTTCAAACCCATTGGTGAAAAAGACCACAGTTTATGTTTACATTATAATATGTTTACATTATATATAATATATAATATAATGTTTACATTATATATAATATAATGTTTATATATAATATATAATATAATGTTTACATTATAATACAATGTTTACATTATATATAATATAATGTTTATGCAAGAGCCGGAGACTTATGGGACCCCGGGGTCCCACCATAAGGTTCATATGAATGGTTACCTAATAACTTTTGAAACACGGTAATCGCTGTGAAGTGCAGTTTCCAATTCTTATTGTTCACTCAATCTCTCTGGCCTTTCTATGCAATATGAATAAGGGTCATTGCCCGAAACGTCGCTTATCGGATTTTTTCCCTTTTTCAAGGCACCAGTGCTACTGATGCATGAATTTGTTTGGTATTTGAAATGATACGAAGGCTCAGCAAGTGATTCCTTGCAGACATAAACAGAAGCGATACGCGCCACCCCAGCCACCCATGTCGCGAATCAATCGATTATCGCGATTGAGGGCTCGTGAATAAATTCTAGATTCAACGCCTTGTTTTAAAACGTGAACACAGCCGGTTCTAGTGACTGGAGTGGGTGGGTGTTGGACAATGTGAAACAATGACACGCAACGTATACAAATCTAAAACATAAATTCTTACGCACGCGATCCGGTGTGCATATCGCGATCTTTAGGATGAATGATCACGTCCGAATCAATGCATCGTCGTTGTTCCCCTAGCATGCGCTCTGCGTAACCCGCTCGTGTTGTTGTTGTTGTCTGCGGCAGAGTTTAGGACCTTCGTGGCCAAGAGCCGCAGCTCCCGAGGCAAAGGAGTGATGGCACGCTTCAAGGTGCCGGACTTGCTGAAGCATCTCATGGAACGATACGGGGCTCCGGATATTCACGATCTGGGCATCCGTATCACCAGCATACCTCTGGGCATTTCCGTACGTGCCGTGCCTGCGTGTACGAGCGTGTGTGTGTGTGTACGTGTGTATGCATTGCGTCGCTTGTTGACTGCGAATTGTATTATTATTGGATGCCTCAAGTTATACTCTTTGGTTCTTTCGGTAAAGTCACGTAGGTATAAAATAAAATAAATCACGACGTTTTGGGCGCGACACAAGCGTCCGTCATCAGGTGATAAAGCCTTGGTGTGCTGCTGAGGCAGACTGTTTTAAATTGTTTGAAATGTGTGTAGCCCATGGGTCATAAAGAAGTGTCCAGGGCTAGTGATGTTAACGTGAGAAATTAGCGTGTAACTGTAAGGTAGGAAAGCGGCCTCCTCCTCGATTTTACGTGACTTTACCGAAAGAACCATAGAGTGTGGATTCCTGCAGTCGCGAAAGCTTCAAATCAAGATTGCCTCAAGTATGTATTGTTGTTGCCCTTGAGGGGGTTTACTTTCTGAATTAAATGCGTTCTGGAATTGCTGACACACAGCCACAACGTACGTGTCGCTGTGTTCACACCTGAGAGTGACACTGCATCAGCCTTTTACCAATATTCCCCCGCCCCTGCGTTTGCCTTACACGGCCACAATGCTGAGCTATCCTCAGTTGCTCAGGCACACAAGTTTCACACCTGTCTCCCTGTCAAGTGAATGTGGTGTATCCTTTTGTCATGCAGTCTGAGACAGACTTCCAACACGATTTCAGTTTTGTGGGTGCAGTGCTGTGACAAGAGCACTGAAGTAACTGCTCGTGTAAGTACATCATGTTAATATATATCGTATTGAAGGCTGAGGCCTATTTTACTGTACCGCTCCTTACAGAAATCTTCTTTCCCGAGTGGTTGTGCATTTGTCGCTTGTTTCAGAGGTTCGCGATTCGATCCCAGGAGTCGCCCTAGTTAATATTGCGGGTGTATTATCCTAAACTGCATTTCTATATGCTTCACAAATAATGTAAAAAAAAAATCCCGTGTTATTATTAATGAATGAGGAGGACGTGTGTGCCGGCGTCAGAATCAAAATTTGCAAATCTAAACAAGTACTCAGAAATGACTGGATTGGGTAAAACCACATGTATATATGTTGAACTTCTTTCGCACTGTACGTAGCCAACTGTGCCAATCAGAGGTGTGGAGGACAACAAACTGAACACAAAAAGCAGTTCTAAAGAAATTGTTTTCAATCTAGATTTTAAAGTGCAAAGCTCCAATGGCTTACTAATATCGGAAGGAAGAGCATTCCAGTTGGCCGCAGAAGCCCATCTGAAAGCGAGTGATGCGGTGACTGTCTTTGGTCGATGGCTTGCCAAAAGCCACTGCCGCTAGGATTATCCACCAATCCCATCTCTCGATTGCAGTCTTGCATTAGCAGCACACCTTGCATTTGCTGTTGAACCACTCGTCCATCACGTGTTCCATCATCGCAACTACAGCACTGCCCTGCACCTGTGGCCGCCACAGTTGCTAACATTGTGTTGTTTGTTTAGGTGATTGGCAAAGCCCAGAAAGGCGAGCGGGAGGCGATGGACCGTGGGCTGGCTCGCATCGAGTGTGACATCAAGCAGGGGGTGGAGGGCCGGCCACACAAGGTCAAGGAATACCTGTTGGAGTCGTTCCCCTTGCCAGGGACGAGCGCCGATCTTCGCCGACAGTTCACGACACAGCCGGCGGCCGAGATGGTGCTGCAGGTCTTCCAGAACGCTGAGGACATCTTTGTGAATAAGCTGAAGAAGGTGGGGCCATGGCGTCTGGACTTAATGCAACAAAATTACCGCGCGAGAAAAATCATGCATCTGCTTAGATTTGTCAAAGATTTTCCAAAATACATTTTTTCTCGGAATTATTTAATGAGTGATAATCGCCATACGTTTCAAGTCTGTCGATACTTCCACCAGTATCAAAAGACTTGCTCTACCACTGAATTAACTCTCCTCTATAATATTTAGGGCCATCGCTTTCACAAAATTCAGTCACACGTTGGGACAAAAGTAAGGGGGGGCATTGAAATCGGTAGGACATCTATGCATGTATCATCCTCTATTTGTCCCAACAGAGTGATATGGCTGCATTTGGTTTGGGTCCTTTGTTGTTTTCACCAACAGTGTGTGCAGGACTTCCTGGGGCAGGTGAAAGGGGACACGCTGGCCCGGAAGCTGTTTCAGTTGGCCCTGTGCTGTGGCTCCCTCGAGACTCCTCGCGACCTCGTGGTCAAGGAGAAACCGGCCGCGTTTCTCGGCAACATCAGCACTCCCGACACCAGACCGCCGCCTCCTCCGGGGAGTAAGGAGACAAATTTGCATATACAGTAGACTCTCGATTATCCGCGCTAATGACGTGGAGGATGGCTGCGGATAATTAAAAATGTCGGATGATCCAAAGATATCTATTTTTTGCAGATCTCTATGCCACAAACTAACGATCAACCGATCGATGCACGTGCTGGGTGATAACACTTTCCTGCTAATTTGACCCAGTCCAATATCGGCCCAACTTTCATGTGACGGACATTACTCTCACGTTCAGAGTGGGTTAGAATGTGCTTCCCTTTACTCTGTGGACCAGAGGTCACTAGAAGCGATGTCAGAGGTAGCTTTGTGATGTTCTCTTCTGTGGGCCATTCTCCAATAGGACGGGTCCCGCTGCTCCGTGAGAGATCCGAGTGGATACTCCGTCTCATGACACGATATCGAAAGCACAATCTGAATAAAATGTAGTTTCTTGTATTGTACATAAGGGGTCAGACCACGGAGGACCTTCAGAATGTTGAGTGTGATCTTGAAATTGATCCTGGACTGGTTCGGGGGATAGTTGAACAATTCGAATATTGGGGCGATATCGTCTTGCATACGGGTGTGAGTGAGAAGTCTGCCAGTGGTTTTTTGAGTCCATCATCTAGATTTTTGGGTTAGATCATGTAAACATGCACTCAATAATACGCGTTAATATGCACTATTTACGTGACCTAACCCAAAAATCTCTATTATGGATAATATTGGTCGCGAAGGCCTTCGTGTTAAACTTGTTTTTTTAGTCATCTGGAGAGTGATGATGAAACGTATCGGGAGGCCGTAGATGAGACGTGGGGGTGGGGGGGCAGAGAGAGAGTTGCAGTTGTTGAGCCTATTGGAGCGAGTTACAGCATCGTTGTCCTCTCCTACAATGGCATTGCTTCTCTCCTTCGCAGAGGCGGTAGCCGAGCATCTGGTCCGTCTGCTGAGCCACGCAGGTAAGATGGCAGAGCCCCTGGGCCTACCCGCGCTGTCACGCGTGGAGAAGCAGCTTGCCGAGCTTTTGACTCGCGCGACCTCCACAGCCTGGGCCTCGGCTCCTTCTTGGACATCCTCCATCGCAACGCCCAGGTGCGTACGTGGCGTGCGTGAGTCCACCCGCCTCCAGCTGGTAAGAGGCAGTACAGCAAGTAGGTGTACGACACTGCCCGTGCAAAGTTTGAGTGTACTTACCGCCTCCGAGTGGCGCTCAATGTTAAGTTTGTTTCCAAAATTGTGCGCGGTAATATTAGTTTATTATTACGAACTTAAAACTCATTTGTCGATAACTCGAATACGTTTAAGCGTTATGTAATCACTGCCAATTCAGAGCACAACAAAGTGTCACGTAAGATGCATGGGTTTTCTCTTGTCACTCTTAAAAAATATCTGTGAATTTGGCAAACATCCCAAAGGTAGATATTGAAAATCACCGTTAAAATTGAGTGTACAGCGGTGACATTCAGATAAAATATATGATAACACTATGCAAAGCGGCCAGGTGGCTTAGAGATCAAAGCGGTGTGTTGGCAATAATGAGATTCTGGGCTTGAATCTGGATTTTGACCGCTTGGGTTGAAACCGAGGTCTCAAGTCTTATCAAGTCGATCGTCCGAGCCCCGTCACCAGCGACTGCACAAAATTACAGTCTCATTAAACTTTGGTTTTGCACTTCATTTTCCTAATTCCATCTCTGAGAATAACAATTTCAGCTTGACTCTCGTGCGCCGCACAATCTCATAACACAGCTAATGTGAAAGTGGTGGCTCCTATTGTGTACAAGATAAAAGGCCACCCACCGCATTTTATGACACAGGGCCTGCACGGCTATGCGAGATTTACGAATGGATGATTTATTTGTCTCTTGACATTACGCCGATAGCGCATTTGGAAAACTAAAATTGAGAACGAATTTTGTGTTAATTTGCAAACTTAAATCTGTAATTTTTAATCAGTTTTCGTGCACTGCATTGTGAGATGCAGCTCCATGCGTATCGTTTAGCTTTAAGCCGGTGTTTGCCTTGCGGTCGCCTCATTGTCAACCAACTAATGTTGACGGATTTGTTGTGTCTGTGGTAGCTGTTGGAGGAGACTGGGGTTGTGATCTCTATCCTGGGTGGATCTGGAGCCACAGCGGGAAGCTTCTGCCCAAAGCGCGACGAGCTGCATGGAGTTCATCCACCAGTGCGGCAGCCTCGACACCGCAGCGGTGAGACACGGGCCCCAGTAGGGGCCACAGGGGCGGCTCAGGGATGGGGATAAGGATTTGGAGATTTAGGGCGCTCGCGGAAATAAACTCTTCAACTCAAAGCGCCTTACAGCAACGTCTCATCTCAATCATTCCATTGCTCTGCGGCAGGCTACCCGAGGGGACCCCCCCCCCCCCCAATGGCAGCTGTTCCTATTTGGCACGTGGTGCACGCACTACCGGCCTGTGAATGGACATGTCTGCCATTTGGGAGCGATGTTTGAGTTTCCTACATGGTTTTTTCCCCGATAAAGTAATTTGCAAGTATTTTATCTGATTTAGCAAATTTGCAACATGATGCGGTTACACGTGGCCAATTCTTTTTGTTTTTAATACAGCGTCACAGGATTATTATCATACATTGTGAAACAGATCTCTTTGTTTATGGTGAATAAACTGGCAACATTAACCAGGGCGGATGCTGGGCTTGAACCGAGAACCACCACTCGGCCATGTTTCCATAAATTTGTGCAGTCACATTAACGCTGTTCACGTCGTACGCAATGGACACTTTATTATTAGCACCACCTCTGGACCTGTTTGGCCCCTGGTCCATTTTGAGAGGTCTTGTAAGGGCGGCATATTACAGTTTGATTTTATATCGCCACAGCAAATAGCCAATGGAAAACCACCCATTCCGTGGGGGTGCTACGCGCTGGCACGGATCGGATGCGCCAGTGGAAAAGGCTGCTAGCAACTTGGCCGCCTCCAAACGAAAGAGAGAGGGTTCCAGGTCTCTGTTGTTTGCTGTGTCTTCTGCAGCTGCCGGCCGTGGACTGCGCTGTGGGGCAGCACTACGGCGTGCATTCCTGCCGCAACCATGGGCACGGCCCCATGGCCAACCTGGTAAAACTGCCGCAGAAGGCCAAGCCCGGTGGCAGCAGCGGCGGTGCCCATCGGTGCGCCGTCTTGTACGAGACGGCGCTGTGTGCTCGCGACTCGAGGTTTGGCAGCCCCCTCCAAAGTGCCCTTCTCCTCACACCTCTGCTCACCTCGTGATCTGCCTGACCGCCACGGGTCGCTCCTCAAAATTGTTGGGAGTTGGCGACAGACACTTGGGGTTCTTTAATTTTTCGCATCAAACGGTCAGTGAGCCACACCAATATGCCATTGGTAATGTAACTTAAGGATTCAATGTTCAAGGCAAGTGATTGTCGAGACAAACTAATGATTGTGTGTGTTACACTCCTCTGGCAGTCCACTGCCTGATGAAGGCCTCACCACGTTGCTTTGGTCATGGGGGTTGTTGCACAAAACGTTACCACGCTTGGTGAAGGGGGCGGGGATTAGGTTCAGGACTTGTTCAGATATCAGTCACCACTGACGTTAGCCATGGCTAGGAATCCAACTCGGATCGCCGCGTTAGTATCGCAGTGCACCAAACATTGCAGCAGTGCTTCAGAAATCATTCCGAAGTTGCTTGATATTGCACACAGTTTGAATAAACCATCATTACTTCATGACATATCTTTTTACTTAAAATTTTACTTTATACATGCTGTGATCGTAATAAAGAGTTGTGCTAGTTAGTAGTAACAGCGCGATACATCAGTTAAATCGATTAATATTTATTATTCAGCTGACAATTCATGTATTGAATTGCACGTGTAAGAATCAACTTCTAAAAAAATTGTATCCCTTTTTATTTTAATAGTTTCACATTGCCACTGCAGAGAGTCGACATGATCAGTGTAAGTTCAAAAGAACTGACACACCTTGTGAAAAATCCAACGCAGAAGGTCCCTGGGCTTGATATTCCACGAAGATCATGGTCCCCCTAAACCGCATCTGCACAAACCATGGCAGATGCGGATACCTGATGCACAAATGGAAAATTTTAAACTCTCCAGTGTTTGACTGTGGTCATCCAGAACAGATCGTACAACGTGAAACGACGCAATAGAAAATTAAAGTCAAGCCACAGTGCGATTGTGACCATGCAACCCAAACTATGCACAATATTGTGAACCACAGTCGTCTGTGCTCCTTCAACGGAGTAGGAATAGTAACCCTACACGAAGTTTCTCCTGAAGCCCTCTCGTCGTGACCAGCAGACCTCGGACATTGGCTTATGGCTCCTGAACATGTTGCCCTCATGCGCAGGAATAGAATAGCTCAGGGGTTGGCAATCTGCGTCTCCCGGTGCCGCATGCTGCTCTTTAAAGACTGTTTGGTGATGTTGTTTATGAAGGACCACTGTCTCGTATTCACCACAGTGCATTGCGCCTCTTGAAATATTGAGTTGAGTAATCCCGGTAGTTGAGAAACTAAGGTAGTTGAGTACCCCGGGAACACGCTGTGGTTCGTGTCGCGTTAATAGCTCCGTACCGTGCCGTGTAACTCACTAAGCAGCCGATTGCTCGCGTGCAGTGGTAGTGCCGTGTTCATTGATAACACTGCACACTCCGTGCAGTGGTAGTGCCGTGTTCATTGATAACACTGCACACTCCGTGCAGTGGTAATGCCGTGTTCATTGATAACACTGCACACTCTGCAGTGGTAGTGCCGTGTTCATTGATAACGCTGCACACTCCGTGCAGCGTTGTGTGAGGATGGCTCACTAATTGAAAGGGGAGTCGTAGCTATCGCACTGTGGGGTGGTCATCACCCTCCTCCCCCTGGGCATGTGCCGTGTGTGTTGTGTGCGTCGTGAGTCGTGGCGATGTAAACCCGGGGTAGCTCCTCTCTCCGTCTCTTCGTTTGTTGCTGTCCCGGCGAAGCTCGAGTTGGTGAGCGCAACGCGTGGCAGATCCGGCTTCACCCGTTCCCACTCCTCCCAGTCAGCGACTCCCAAACCCCCACTCAATAATCGCAGATCACTACCCAGGTCCTTATCAACCAAATGATTTTTAACTAAACTATTTTTTGTATTCTTAACAATGTATCCACAGTTCAGTTTTAAAGTATAATTTTACCGAGGCACTGTATGTTTTCCTGGTGTGGACTGTGGCTGTTTTTGCTATTGTTTTACTGCCTTTCTCAAGCTTGGAAATGTATGTATGAATGAAATTGGAACTTATATACTTCATTTATTTACTAATTGACAAACTATTTATATTCATATTCTTAGTTTTTTCGGTAAAGTCACGTTGAAGAGAAACAACAAAATAACAAAATATATATAAAACAATAACAAATTCTCACGACGTTTCGACCATAACTCAAACGGTCATCATCAGGTGTGTCGGTTTGCATAAATTTATTTTGAAAACGGCATATTTATTTATATATATAAAAAAATAACGTTTGCGTCACGCGCAACGATGGCAGTTTGCCAGGACTAGTCCATCTATTTTTTGAAAAGAGGAGGGGGGAGACGAAATTTGTTTTTATGTATGCTGTCTGAAAGGCACTGTAAGCGTGATTGATTGTTCACGCTTACAGTGCCTTTCAGACAGCATACATAAAAACAAATTTCGTCTCCCCCCTCCTCTTTTCAAAAAATAGATGGACTAGTCCTGGCAAACTGCCATCGTTGCGCGTGACGCAAACGTTATTTTTTTTATATATATATAAATAAATATGCCGTTTTCAAAATAAATTTATGCAAACCGACACACCTGATGATGACCGTTTGAGTTATGGTCGAAACGTCGTGAGAATTTGTTATTGTTTTATATATATTTTGTTATTTTGTTGTTTCTCTTCAACGTGACTTTACCGAAAAAACTAAGAATATGAATTACTGCAGTCACGAAAGCTTTAAATCAAAATTTAAACTATTTATATTTTACCAGGTAAGGCCCACTGAGCATATATAGCAGTTTTTCAGAAGCGACCTGGCCATCGCAAATGATAGCTCAACGAAGTGGCTTATCGTCACGTGGACATTTATAGCAGACAAATATACAGCATGCGTCAGGGTTGGGATGGAACCCACGACCTCCTGCGTACCAGGGGAGGTAGTTAACATCTCCCAGCCACCGTGGTGCCCTGTGGTCACGTGAGGCCTTCCACTTCTGAATGGCTTGCGATGCATATTTGAACATTACTGCAAACGTCTTAGCCTCGTTCATTCGGTATTCGAGGGGAATATTGCCATTTAGTAACTTTGTTTCAAATATCGTGCATTGAACTTTCGATTTTAATTTGCAATGTAATTGAGGGACTGTGCGTTGTCTTGTCGTGGTCTGGTGCTGTTGTTGTGTTGCTGAATTGCCCAAACTTGCATTTGTTGACAAATCGGCAGGAATCTATGTACTTTGTATTTTTAGCAACATACTTACATTTTCTCCGTCTTGCCTCTCATATCGTTTTTGAACATACCTCGCTGACCCGCCCCTACTGGACATATGTGAAAAGAGCTTCATAGCTCATTGGATTCCTCCAGGATGAAAAAAAGATTCTAATTAATCAGTGGCACTGCCAACAACCTGCATCCACACACGACTAAGCACCCATTGTAATGCCATACACATGGTTTCTTTCCCATAGACATGTAATTCAGCAAATTTTCAGAAATATCTGCTGTATGCGAATTACTCCAGACAAGTTTAGAGTATTAAACGTGACCTGTTGTGACTCGTCTAATGTGTATCGCGTGGTCGTTAGCACAGAAAGATGCGTCTGGTAACGTCCTAATGGACCAAACATCGTAAAAAGGAGGCTGGGTCTGCGTTGTTCAGAGTGACCACCATATACAGGGACTCTTCTACTTACGGACGAGTTAGGTTCCAGAAGTCTGTTCGTAAGTCCAACTTTACTCCTGTCGATTCCAAACATGTTGTACGGCGTGTACACTAAACACAGGGAATGGCTTTAAGAGTTGTATAATCTCCTGTAGACGTAGACGCCACTGGTTCTTCACGTTGTGTAGTTGTAGATGCCACCACCACCACCATCTATTGCGTGGCGGTTGAAATTATGAATCTCGGTACAAACAGGCAACTGGACATATGGACAGGTTTCTTTGTATCTCTGAGACTTTCTAAGTTGAATGTTTTTTAAGTGGAGTCCCCGTAAATATTTTTGAGGACCACTGGGATCTTCAGTTTAAACCGTGAGTCTTGGAGTCATTGGACCAGAAAGAAGTGAGATAAAAACGACAGTAACATTGAAAAATATGTACACAGGGCAGGGAGGGCCCAGCCACATGACAGGATTTATTCAGCGGTATCGTCACGGTAACAGAAACAGCGCTCCCGAATGAATCGCAGAATCCCGTGAATATTCCGCCTCAGGCGGGAGAATCTTCGTCCAGGCCCGCGTGATGCCTTTGGCCCAATCTTGTCGACGGCATCATCATCATCATCCTCCTCCTCGTTGTTGTTGTTGCCTGGTTGGAGAGCAGGGCCCCGCCTGGCAAATGGACGCACGCGCCATCGTTAGCACGGTCGGCTACAGTTAGCACGGTCGGCTACGTACGGGTGAAAAATTATTTCAACGTACACACATGCGCGTATTCATTATGCCACCGTCTGCCCCATCGTGCATTCTCGGCTGTGCTTACACTGGTTGCTGCAGTGCACCTCATATGTGTCCGACCGCTCAAATGCGAGGTAGGAGGATGCCACACATCTCTGACTATGGCCAGTAGCGGAATGCTACATTCCTATAACAGGAGCCAATGGTGGTGTATAATAGGATGACCGCTGTTGACTTCCCACAAAATGGGATTCATTATTTGACTATAGCTCGGGTTGATAAATAAGCTGTTAACCTTCTTGACCTGGATTTTGAACTCGCAAGCGTACAGTGATCGTGGAGTGCTCTAACCGCAGCACCTCCAAGTGGGATGCAGTGCAATTCATATATTTATAATTAAGATTTATATTTTTACTAGGAATGCATTTAGCTGCAGATTGGTGGAGATGAGGTTAGGGATAAGATATTACATCCCGTGGAGCCCTGGGATATTTACATCTTCAAGTGAGATGAACTAAAGAGGTGAATGCCATTACAGAATCCTCATTTCACAACTCCTCATGAAACAGATTCCCCGTTCTTACAATACAGAACTTGTCTCATCTGATACAGAACCCAAATCTCATGTGTCCTCAATATTTTTTACTTCCTCTCAATCGTGAATACTACATTGTGGGAATCAACAGTGGTTGTAATATAAATAGACTTGCCCTTGCTATAGGAATGTGTAATTTACTCAAGTAACTAATTTATGATGATCGATGGTGTTTGCTATATGCTAATTTATATCAGGAGACACATTGTCTGAATGACCTCCCCAATACACATTTTTCTCAAGGTGCACTTCTGCGTGGAGGCTCACTCTTGTCTCGTGGCCGACTCCATCTCCTCCTCCTCCGCGATGACGTCATTGGTGCCACCACTTTGATTGGGGAATTTTTCAGACAGGCGTGTTACCGCACAGTCACCCGCCGACTCCACTCCCCGCTCCGACTCCATTCCCCAATCGGAGTTCGAAGCCCACTCGCTCACAGAAACTGAGCCTGCAGTATTCTGATTTGACCAAGTGGACTCTGAAGTCTGCTCGCTTGCAGCAGTGACTTGGAAATCTCCCTCACAGAGACAGGGGATTGCCGAGAGGCTGCAGGCCACCATCGGCTCCATTTCCTCTTCAACGATGACGTCATTGGTGCTGTCACGTTGATCGAAGAGTTTTTCAGACAGGCGTGTTACCGCACAGTCACCTGCCGACTCCACTCCCCACTCTGACTCCATTCCCCAATCCGAGTTCGAAGCCCACTCGCTCACAGAAACTGAGACTGCAGTATTCTGATTTGACCAAGTGGACTCCGAAGTCTGCTCGCTTGCAGCAGGGACTTGGCAATCTCCCTGGCTGAGACGGGGGACTGCCGAGAGGCTGCAGGCCGCCACCGGCTCCGTGTCCATGGCTGGGCAAGGCGGGAAGTTGGCTTGCGGTGGCACGGCCCTGCTGCCCAACAATAATGGGTGGTTGAGGGCCTCCGTGGGTGTGAGGCGACGTTGGGGATCCCACCTGCCAAGGAGGCAAACGGAGGGAGTCAAGTGCCTGTTGCATTCTAAAATCGCTTCATTGAATCGTGGTCTGGGGTGAAATGCGCAATTCTATCCTCAACACTTTTGTCAGAAACGATATTTATTTTAAAAAGCGACGAGATGAAGAAACGATGCCCCGGTGTGACACAAAACTTTGCAGTCCTAGCCCAAACGACACGTGAGGTCTAAGATCGTTTCCAGTAATGTTGATGGAAGACGCAAAGTGATTTATATTTAATTATTTGTACGAGGTGAAATGTAGACAATAGTAACAAGTCTCTTACTGAAGGCACCCGCGGAGAAAATTGATGAACTTTTGATTGCGGGTTCCCAGAACCGCCTTCAAAGACACGGAGCACGGGACGATCCGTTTCCCGTTGACGACGGGGCGATTCTTTTTGTCTGTTTATCGGAGAGAGAAAAAGAGAGAAACACTGAATTAGTTGTGGCGATCAGTACAATGCGGCGGCGGTCCTTAACCCTCCAATTGCGATGTTTGCAAATATGATTCCATGTTGGCGGTCGACTACAGCCTGTCATCCCTCCAGGGTCGATAAAATTTGTAACCGTTTGTGAGACGTTTGCAGTAGTCGTGTGGAAAGGATGGCTCCTAAGCGTGAAAGTGAAATTCCCACTCTCAACTCTGGGCCACCGGAGGAGACGAGAACCTCCTGATACTTGTTTGAGCAAGGAGACACTTTGATGTTTATTTGAGTATTATATTATTATTTGCATCACTTGGAGAGGATGGTAATTTGTTGTACAAGCGTGCTTTTAAGCATAATATATTTCTCAATCAAGGACCCACAGTTTGTGTGGAGGGTTGTTCTCTGTGGATGTTTTGTACTATGGTAGAACTGCTCTATGCTGATTTAGGATACCGTCGCATCTGCCACACAATTTTTTAAAATTGTGCTCAGTCATGCTGAAATATAGAAAAACGGCCACTCATCTTTATTAAAAATGTGATGGCCAGAATTCCATGTAATTAATACACACGTCCTCTGTTGGATTGCAAATCCCTATGGGTTTTCCAAATATACTGTGCTACCTAAACATAACCGTTCCTTTTAAAGTATTTTTTTTCATAAGACTCCTTACTGTCGCACTAATTCAACACGTACTGACAAGTACGTTGCCAAGACCGTTGTGACTTTTAAACCCAAATAAAGCACAGTTCATTTTTACATTACGCGAAGCAGTTTCCATGCCTTTCTATTCAAGCACACAGCACGAGACACGCGGCTGCACGGCCACGACTCTCCGGGCAGTGACAGCAGCAGCAGCAACAGCTACGAACTCCAACACCACCACCTCACCACCCCCCCTGTCCACTCACCAAAGGAGATAATGTTGTGGGTCGAGGCGTCAATCATGGCTTTGGGTGGGAGCCCCAACATCTGAAACCAAGATCACAAGAGGGATGCGTTGGATGAGGTCCGTCGCTCGAGCGAACAGAGCGTACATACGCTGTACTTTGTCTCATTGAAACGTCGATGAACAATGAACTTTGCCTGCTCTTGTACATACTGTTTGCAGATATTTATCTCTATCATCAGGCGAAGCATACATATTTGGTCTTTAATTGACGACGTGCTTACTACGTGCGGCTTCGTTGCTCTCCAACACAGGCTCTGAAAGCCTCAGGGATTAACAACAAACCACAATAATCATAACAATAGTAATCATTCCGAAGGACATCAGCCTGACGCTCTGATTCTCTGGTATTACCGATGATCCCGAAATCTCTCTTTACTTCTTTACTCATGCAAATGGTGCGTGATCACGCAGTGAACACGTCCACTCCTCTCCCGTGTACCGGCAGCTGAGCGACATTTTTTGACCAGTGAAAGGCCCAGAGGATGACGACAGCCCTGCACGTAACCAGCTTTGTCGCATGAGCCATCGCACAGCGGGTCTGTACGCTGGTGGATCGTCGTGCGCCATCAGTCATAACCAACCCCCTGCTGCTGCTGTTGTTGTTTATCGTGGACTCCATCGTTGGTTCAAATTCGAATTAAACCCTCCCTCCTCCTTTATATGGCGCAGTTGGAACAGTCCCATGGGAAATATGACGCCCGGTTTGGTGGTGCCGTATCGGGCTCGATGTTTGTTACAATAAAAATTATAGAATTCATCAGTATGTATATATTATAATAATTAATATTTGTAAGGCGCATTTAATCCGATGATCCCAATGCGCCCCGTGTATGGAAAGCAGGGAAATGAGACGACCAAAACGAGGAAATGAGACGACCAAAACTATGGGGAATAGGCCATTTTACCAAGGTGAGTTTTCATGGCGAGATTTAAATAGCTTTAAAAATTCTGTCTTGTTATCAGAGACCAACGCGTTCCATAGTCTCGGAGCTGCACTGGCAAAAAGCCCGATCGCCCCCAGGAATTGAGACTTGACCTCAGAAAACTGAGTAGGAGATCAGAAGATCTCAATGACCTCATTGGTGTACATGAGTAGATCAGCTCCTGTAAGTATTGTGGGGCTAACCCACTGACAGCCTTGTAGCTTAACAGCAGGACCTTATAACCAACTGGATATATATGCAATGGTGTTTTCCTACGCGTCAGATACCTGGATGAGATAGCCGATGTGGTCTTCCGAGCTTGTCTTGAAGAGCGGGTTCCCGAGGAGCATCTCGGCCACCACACATCCGAGTGACCACATGTCCGCGCTGCATGTGACCGGGAGCCCAAAGTACATTTCGGGGGCCATGTACCACATCGAGCCAAGACACCAAGCTCCTAGCAGCACACGGACAGACAGGTGACCAAACAAGGTGGCACTTGCACATTATTCACCTGTACTTGTGAAGGGCAGAATAGATGAGGGTATGCACACGCAGTCACGTATGGCACTCAAAATGCGCACAATGACAAAGATCGCCCACATAAATGCGTGTATCAGCTGGGTAGCACTTAGAAATGTAAATTATTTTCATTACACTGGTGCCAGCTATCATAGAGTGCAGCTGTCGTGTCGCGAGAGTTCTCTGCGGTGAGTAACAACTTCTTTAAAAGCAACGGCGCTGCGACGCCTCTCTGAATAAAATTAACGCCGAGCTGCTTTGCGCGTTTCAAGATTCAGTGATGAACCGGGGACACCTACCACCACCCTGTAATGTGCAGACGTCTCGGAACGGGAAAAGGTTAAGTGAGGAATGAGGACAAAGGTACTTAGGGCTATATTCTTAGTTTTTTCGGTAAAGTCACGTTGAAGAGAAACAACAAAATAATAAAATATATATAAAACAATAAAAAATTCTCACGACGTTTCGACCATAACTCAAACGGTCATCTTCAGGTGTGTTGGTTTGCATAAATTAGGGCTGCCATGCGATCTGTACATTTGCAATCGTAAATCACATGTAAATCACACGTAAATCAGCCATCCGCGACGAAAATTCCAATGGGATTGTCTACTGGCTCCAGACTTTCAATACCAGCAATCGATTATGAAAATTGTTACCGGTTTACTGGTTACTATTTGACAACTACCCTCCTCAAACCTGGGAGGTTGAGAGTTGAAATCCTGGCCAAATGATTGACGAAATGTAACGTTTGAAGGGTATCAGTGTCACTACCACACTTTGTTTAAGCGGTGCTAACCACCACGCCACCACAGCACGAAGACAAAGACCCCCCCATATAGCTTAAACAGGCTTGTAGCGCAGCGTGCTAACCGTTAACACCACGGCTCCCCACAAACACTGTGACATGCACACACACATGCTGCTACACACGTACACACATTCACAGGGCAGCTAGATCACTCACTTGGGCAGGTCTCGCTGATGCTCAGGCCAAAATCCGTGAGACTGATATTGCCACTGATGTGGTCTTTGACCAAGATGTTTGCCTGCAAAAAAGACAGTGGTTGTCAGTGAAACTCGTGGTGTGTCGGTGAGATTGCGTCTTGTTGAATTGGTTCATGGCGGTTTACTCAAAGATTTCATGTACTCATTTTTGTTAAACACTTATTTCCCTTTGTAAATGTAATCATGCTTGAAGATCTCCCTACCCCATGCCGTGTTAATCAAGGGGGTTGTATGGCCATACCTCACCATGCTGCTCAGGGGGCTGTTGAAGGCAATGGGATCCAGGACCGGTTCAGATATCGCCCAAACCCTGGTTTTAGCCGTGGCCAGAAATCGAATTCGGGTCATTAACCTCTGAGTGCAGTTTGCGAACTACCCCACCACTGCTACGCCCATCATTTAGCTTTGGCCTTCGGAATTGTTGCTTAGGGCAGTGGTCGTTGTTGTTTAACGCAAATTAGAAAATATTAAATGTTCCGCGGAGCGTTGGTTGTTGAGAGCAAACAGAGATCCACGTGAAAAGTTGTATTTCTATGCAAGTTTTGGCTATCTGTGTTTATGAAATAGCAAGTCGTGGCATGAGTGTTGTTGCGGTGTAGAATAAGATATCTCGAAATCCTGTTACTAAGGTTTACAAGAGTGTTCTCATATTCTTAGTTCTTTCGGTAAGAAAGAACTAAGAATATGAATTACTGGAGTCACGAAAGCTTTAAAATCAAAATTTAAGAGTGTTCTCATTTTCTACAACTGCACGAACTGAGGCACTAACTCCATACTGACGGACAAAAGACGCAGCGGGCTGCTTAGTTTACTAACCGGCTTCAGATCCGCGTGAATGATGTGCATCGCCTTCAGCTTTGCCAGGGCCCGCAGCATGGAGCCCACGTACGGCTTCAATTCCGTCATGTATAAGCCATAGGTCTCGTCCAGCTTCTGGAGGAGGTCTCCGCTGCGTGACGACACAAAACGTGAACGGTTACAGTTTCTTCCTGCTTGTGACCCATTCCCTGATTGGCCCCTTGAACAGGAGCACACGTGCTTGACTGAGGCGAAGCCGCACGGAGTAACCATACAGGGTTGCCGCTCAACTCAAAAGATAGTCAATGAGGCAGGAAGGCATTATAATCAGTTATGTCTGACCATGGAGCCGCATACAAAGACAATAATTCTAGGGAATTCTGAAAGCCTACGAACATTTATTCTACATCCAAATGATTAATGTGTGTGAACACACGGACGCATCGGTGTTTGGGGGAGCAGTGGTGCAGCGTTTAGCGCGTTGCTCAACAATTCCCGCTCACGGCCAAAGACCAGTGACGATTATCTGAACCAATCCTGGGCCTCCCCTAGGTCGACTCAGCCTCAAATGAGTACCTGGTGCGGTGTGTAAACATCGCCACTGGGGAAACAAAGGCTGCCGGGCGTGGTGCTGCCCACCCACCCCCTCGTGTGCCTTGCCCGTCTTCATAGGTACTACTTGCTAACAGCACTTGCCCCAACAATCTTCTCAGGCTATACTGGTTAATCTTTGTCTTTGGATCGGTGTTCATCGGACGCCATGACACTCACCTGATGAGCTCCAGGACGACGCAGTTGTGTCCCCGGAAGGTGAAGTTGTCCAGGAGGGTGACGATGTTGTTGTTGTCTGGGTCCCCCTTGCTCTGCAGGATCTTCATGATCTCCAACTCCAGCTGCTGTCTCTTGTTGTTGATGCTGTGGGGTGGGGGGGGAGAACGCACGGAATGAGAGTTGTCACCTCGCTCTGAGCATCGCAACACGCAGGGGCGGAGGCAATGCTCATTCATCCTCCATGAGTGGTCCTAAGCCAAGAGTGTGAATCCCACTGGCTGAGGGAGCCATTAAACACACCGTCAACACGCTGTTTGTGTTTAGTTTGTTGCCCTTCCTCTGCACCTCCGATTAGCATGGTCGGTTACATACGGTGCGAAAGAAGTTCAACATTACATACTTACAATGAATGTCAGAATCGGCATATGTATTTATACTGGAGGAATTTGATGAGCTGCAAATAACTTTTTCACAGATATAATTATATAATTTTATATTTTTTTCTCTTTAAACCAAAGTCACAAATATGCACACATTTTAGATTTTGGACTAAAATTTGGGGTGGGTGGGGGGGGCAGCTGCATACATTTGTATTCATTTGTGATCTCTGTGTGTGGCTAAATGTGATCTATGACACGAGTTACAAGGCGATATAAGTTATTTGGGCAAAGGACAGGCATAGGGAGATTAATTTAGTGTCTGACGAATGCACAGCAATGGGGAAGCTGGCTTAAAATAATGTTAAAGTGGACACCACTACAGATTATCGTTCTGTATGTTTACTGTATAGATGTGTGTTGTCTGCTCGTATTAAAAAAACGAAGTCGTTGACTATCGTTTAAAATATTACATCAATAAAAATATTTATTTTGGGTGAATATTGTTGCTGAGGAGCAGTTATGTTAACGTGTTAAGATGGTGATTTTATCTCAAAGTGATTCCCATCCGATATTTTGAGGGGGTAATTGACGAAAGTAACAGGCTTCATATCATTGTGGGAGAGGAATATTGGCGGGCGTATTGCGTCTCTGTACAAGGATTGTTGTTGTCACGGTAAACTCTCAGTGACAGTGGTGTGCTACGTGGAGCAAAATCCCAACGTGACGCTGAAGAGGAGGTGGACGAGGTGGTGACACCGCCGAGAGGAGGAGGAGGAGAGCCATCAGGGGTGGCCAGGCCTTGCCGAGAGGATCTCAAGGAGCGCTCCCCCCCCCCATTGACACCACAAGGGAGGAGGAGGAGGGAGCAGACATCGTGGAGTTGCCGCTCATCTCCCGTAGCAGCAGCAGCAGCCAGAGAGCCCCACCACGACTGCCGTGCCACGCGACTGTCACTGCGACTCCGGGAGTCGGGGCTCTCACCACCACCACCACCACCGCCGCCCTTCTGCGTCGACTCACAGCGGAGCTCCACAGCAGCAGCAGCAGCAGCGTGACCCCTGCCGACCCGCGCGGTCTTCTACGCCGTCTTCTTGCGCGGCGGGGACATTGAGTTTGCGGCTCCTTACGGCGTACGGACGTTTCAATAGGGGTTAAAAAACACAATGTCTCTGTGTGGTGTTTCTCCCTTGTCATGGGGACTTTGTAGGATGAACGGTGGAGATTGTTAAGGGGTGACCAATAATGTCTGAATTGGTCTGTAATAAGGTAGGGCACTGATAAGGTAATGACGACACGTGTGCACTAGCGATGAGAACATTGACGCACTTTTGTCGAAGCGTTACTGAGGTTCAAGTCTCTGTTCCCGACAGTTTTGTTTGGTGGAAGGGATATTTGGGGCCTCCTGACAAAGACTTTTCTAGCTAAGCTCTACTAGCATGGTAGAGTAACAACAACAGCAGCAGCAGCACTGTCCTCATAATAGAAACACTCCTCCTCCTCCACACGTGCGTGCATTCACTTACTGTCACCTAGACACCGCTGGAACTTGTGCAGAGACATTTCGTGAGGTTCAAATGTCAAAGTTTGTGCTCAGAGAGCCAGCCGGAGCCGTCGAGAGTTTGCGGATTGGCGATGCCTTTGTCGAGGCAAGACGCAGCCACACTCGGGCACAATTAGAACCTTTAGATAACTGCAATTGTCTGAGGACTTTGAGTGCACGAGTTATGTGAAACAGTTCTCGGTGGCAATTGTTATTTTGTTAGTTTTAAATGTTTGTTTGGCCTCCTCCATACAATTGTCCTACTGGTGGTGTATTTAATGGGCTGTGAGCTGCTGTTGGTCATTGCTGGTCGATGATGATGATGTGTGGATGTTCAGAGTTGGGACGTGGCGGTGGTGGGGAGGTGAGGACAGAGAACGTTGGGCATAACCCCCCTGACTCTACTCCACATTATCATCATCACATTCAACCTCCTCATTATCTCGCTGCTGCTGCTCATCATCATCATCATAGACTTCACAAGGCAGTAGTAGTAGAATGTGTGTGGTGGTGGGTGCCTTGTGTTTCGGCTCTTAGCAATGTGATCACAAGTTCCACATCGATACCCACACACGCCTCAATTACATTTTTTGGCGGGAAAGTTTATTTAAAATCTTTATTTAAAGCAGTCCTGGGCACAATGTAGGAGATATGTGTTGCTGGATGTTGCTGTGCTCGTGGATATGAAAGAAAAGCGAGACCACTGTGTGTTGTAAGGACAACATTGTGGTGCTCACTCTGTGAGGAGTTTGTGTGCACCTTCGCAGGCAGGGTCGCCATCCGAGCCCCGTGGTCTCATCGCGGCCTACCTAAGTATTGCTTCCTGCGTGTCTGCCGCATTATTACCGCTGATTTAAGTTGTTGTCGCTGTCCAGCTCATTATATGACCGCTCCATCTTCGTGAACCAGCGTGTTGGGACGCTAATTCACTACTTTGAAGGAACAAACGCGTGTTGTAGGATGTGGCAGTGCATTTGTCTGCGTGGTTGTTGATACTGCGAAGGGGCAGTGGTGGCTGCTGAAGTGCGACTTCTGGAGCTTCTTCCTCCTCCTCCTCCACACATTATTTTAAGTGCACCACAGTACTTACAATAATTATTAGTCCATCTGTGGGTTGTATGAATGTCTCCTAACGCCGTGTTGGTCACAGGAAGTATTTGACTATACTTCACCATTCCTGGTGGGTGAGGGCTGGGGAAAGCCCTCCGATTCTATCCACCACACGGGGAATGTTAACAACACGCACTGCGCTTCTGGTCAAATAACTCGCACGGCATGGCAAGGCCCTCATCCAGCAGTGGATGGACCAGGGCTGCCCACGCTGCCTGCGTTGTGTTTGTGAGCGAGGGTGTGGGGAGCGGTGGCGCAGCGGTTAGCGCTACGCTGCGCTACGAACCCGGCGACCCAAGTTCGATTCCCGCTCACGACCACCAACACCGGTGACGATTATCTGAACAGGTCTTGGGCCTCCCCTAGGTCGACTCGACCTCAAATGACTACCTGGTTGCGGTGTGTAAACATCGCCAATGGGGGAGACAAAGACGGCCGGGCGTGGTGCTGGCCACCCACCCCCTCGTGTGCCGTGCCGGCCTTCGTAGGTGCTCGCTAACAGCACTTGCCCCTACAGTCTGTTAAGGGTTCACTGGGGATCTTTGTTTTTGTTTGTTAGTCTGTGAGTCTGTGTGAGTGAGTTACTTTGTGAGTTCATGTGAGTTACTCCGAGTCTGTGTGAGTGTGTTACCCGGTGAGACTGAGTTGAGTGGGAGTGACTGTGAGTTACTGTGTAAGTCTGTGAGTGTGTGAGTTACTCTGAGTCTGTGTGAGTCTGAGTGAGTCTCCGAGTGTCTGAGTGAGTGAGTGACTCTGTGAGTCTCTGAGTGAGTGACTTTGTGAGTCTCTGAGTGAGTGACTCCGTGCGTCTCTGAATGTGGCTCTGTGAGTCTGTGGCTCTGAGTCTCTGAGTGAGTGACTGAGCGTGAGTCTCTGAGTGTGGCTCTGAGTCTCTGAGTGAGTGTCTGAATCTCTGAGTTGTGGCTTTGTGAGTGCGTGCGAGTTTCTGAGTGACTGTGAGTCCCTGAGTGAGTGACTGAGCGTGACTCTGTGAGTCTTTGAGTGCGTGTTACTCTGCGAGTCTGTGTGTGTGTCAGAACTAGTATGTGAGTGTGAGTCTGTGTGTGAGTTACTCTGTGAGTCTGTGTGAGTGAGTCTGTGAGTGAGTCTGTGGGTCTCCTTGAGTGAGTGTGAGTCTGTGTGAGTGACTGTGATTCTCGGAGTGACTCTGTCAGTCTCTTGAGTGTGGCTCTGTGAGTCTGAGTGAGTGACTCTGTGAGTCTCTGAGTGTGGCTCTGTGAGTCTGAGTGAGTGACTCTGTGAGTCTCTGAGTGTGGCTCTGTGAGTCTGAGTGAGTGACTGTGAGTCTCTGTGTGTGGCTGTGAGTCTGTGGCTCTGTGAGTCTGAGTGAGTGACTGTGAGTCTCTTGAGTGTGGCTGTGAGTCTCTTGAGTGTGGCTCTGTGATTCTAAGTGAGTGACTGTGAGTCTCTGAGTGTGGCTCTGTGAGTCTAAGTGAGTGACTGTGAGTCTCTGAGTGTGGCTCTGTGAGTCTGAGTGAGTGACTCGTCATCACCATCGTCATCAACATCATCATCACCGTCGTCACCATCTTCATCACCACCTCCATTACCCAGGTGCCATGGGGTCGACACGCTGAGATGGGATGGGTGGCCAGCACCACGCCTGGCCGCCTTTGTCTCCTCCCATTCACCGAACCTGGATACTCATTTTAAGGCAGAATAGACCTGGGATGGGACCGAGATTGGTTCAGATACTCGTCACCGATGTTGGCCGTGAGTGGGAATAGAACTCGGGTCGCCGGATCCCGTCGCACGGTGCGCTAACCACTTCGGCACCGCTCCCCATGTAATCCTCACTTCAAGCACACACCTCATCACCGACACAGCTTCCACATCGTCATATCCACCACTCCTCCCCCAGCCCCATCGCTTACAACACTCTCACCCCTTCCCTCTCCACAATGCCGATGCACCTCACACTCCCCACACCTCCCATGCTCCCACCAGCAGCTTCCACTCCCGATGACGCCTCCTCACAATACCCCTTCACTCCCTCCCATCGGACCGCCGTTCTCAAACTATAACTTTTAAACGAAACTATATTTTGATTTAAAGCTTTCGTGAATGCAGGGATTCATATTCTTGGTTCTTTCGGTAAAGTCACGTAGAAGGGAAACAATAAAATAATAAAAATATAAAACAATACAATTCTCACGACGTTTCGACTGCAACACAAGCAATCATCATCACCTAATGATGATCATCATCACCTGATGATTGCTTGTGTTGCAGTCGAAACGTCGTGAGAATTGTATTGTTTTATATTTTTATTATTTTATTGTTTCCCTTCTATGCGACTTTACCGAAAGAACCAAGAATACAAACTATATTTTTTATTTTACTAGTTTGAGGCCCCACTGAGCTATGGAGCTATTTTTCAGAAGCAACCTGGCTATCACAAATGTTATCTTCAACGAAGTGGCTTATCCCGTGGAAATTTATAGAGGCCAAATACTCTAAACGCGTGATGTTTATTCTAAATGTGGTGAGAGAGACATGCAACCTCAAAATATACAGCAGGCGACAGGGTCCGGATTGAATCCACGGCCTCCTGCGTACCAGGCGAAGTAGTTAACATATTGCCACTGTGGTGCCCTGTGGTCACGTGAGGCCTACCACTTCTGAATGGCTTGTGATGCATATTTGAACATTACTGCAAGCGTCTTAGCCTCATTCATTAGTCAAGTATTCGAAGGGAATATTGTCATTTGGTAACGCTATTTCAAATGTCGCTCATTAAACGTTCAATTTTAATGCAATGCAATTGAGGAACTTTGTGGAGTCTTGTCGTGGTCTGGAGCTGTGGTTGTTGTGTTGCTACCTTGCCCAAGATTGCATTGGTTGACAAATTGGCAGGAATGTTTGTACTTTGTATTTTTAGCAATTTGCTTACATTTTCTCCATCTTGCCTCTCATCGGTTTTGGAAATAGCTCACTGACCCTCCCCTACTGGACATATGTGAAAAAGATCTTCATAGCTCATCGGATTCCTCCAGGATATAAAATAGATTCTGATTCTGATTAATCAGTGGCGCTGCGAACAACCTATTCCCTCTATTGCTGCGGGAATCTGCATCCACACATGATCAAGCACCCCTGTCTAATGCAATACACATGGTTCCTTTGTCATAGGCATGTAATTCTGCAAATGTGCAGAAATGTCTACCGTATGCGACTTACTCCAGACAAGGTTAGACTATTAAACGTGACCTGTTGTGACACGTCTAATGTGTATTGTGTGGTCGTTAGCACAGAAAGATGCATCTGGTAATGTCCTAATGGACCAAAAATAGTAAAAAGGAGGCTGGGTCTGTGTTGTTCAGAGTGACCACCATATACAGACTCTTGTACGTACAAACGAGTTCGGTTCCATAGGTCTGTTCGTAAGTCGATTTGTTCGTGAGTCCAACTTTACTCCCGTCGATTTCAAACACGTTTTACGACTTGTACACTAAACACGGGGAATGGCTTTAACAGTTGCCTCTGGTTCTTCACGTTCTGCAGATGTAGATGCCACCATCACCACCTATTGTGCGGTGGTTGAACTTGCGACTCTCGGTCCGAACAGGAAACTGGACATACGGACAGGTTTGATCATATCTCTGAAAGTTCGTAAGTCGAATGTTCGTAAGTAGAGGAGTCCCTGTGTAGTGGCATAGAATCGTAATGTAACAGCATAGCGCCTACTGCTGGCAGGGAAAGGGATCTGAGGCTTACGGCCCTGACGTCAGCAGGCCAGGTTATACACAAGAGGGGGATCTAGGGAAAGGTCGCAGAAGGGGCACTGAATTCATAATGATACAATAATTCAGTAACACTGTACAAGTGTACAGCACGTCAGATCATTACATGGCCTAACCCTGATTGGAAACACCGTGGGAGTGAAGAATAAGATTGATTAATAATCATTATTTACATTTGTAAGGTGCATTTTATCCGTATGCCACCAGACTTAACTTGGAGTGTCTAAATTCTCTTTGCCCACCAGAATGAATAGACCTCATCTTTCCCACCCCTGCAGACTTGGCATTAAAGTAGATACATGCTAATGTTTACAAAGTAACGGGCTCTTGACCAATTTCATTTCCACATAAATCAATCATTTGGAAATAGGCCCCACTATACCGCACCGACTACAGCACTCTAATCTTGCCTTCTCGTTTTGCCTCTTCCACCTGCCTCATGCTCGTCAGCACCGCCTTTCGTGCAGCCATGCGGGTGTGAGGTCATCATCACGAGAGGCCGTGCACTTCATCGTTCGCACGCGGCGGAGGAACCACTGAAGTCAAACGTTTACATACGTGCGGTTTAGTGGGGCCATTTCCGAGCGAACTCGGTTTTAAAGTGTTTATCGTTGAATGTGGAAGGGTTTGGGTTAGTTTTCGGGTTACCACCTTTTCCACTATGGAGATCAAACCCAGACCTATGTTTCAGTCGGTCTAGGTCTGTCAACAACCTTGCAGTAGTAAAGTTCAGCACAGTACCGGTACCAGATCTCGGTACAAATTAATTCATGCCACCCAAACACAGATGCCAATTCACAGACTGTCTCGGCTGGACCGGGACAGGAGGTAACCCAAGGGTAGTGGGAGGATAACCGCTTTGTGAGCTATTTGTAAGTAATGCGTTTAGAGTATTTGGCTACTATAAATTTCCACGTGATAAGCCACTTCGTTAAGCTATAATTTGTGGCCAGGTCGCTTCTGAAAAAGAGCTATATAGCTCTCAATGGGCCTTACCTGGTAAAAAAAAAGTTTACTTTAATGGTATACATACTTGAATTTTACTGCGGATGTTTTAAACATGTCCTGTCTAACTGTCAACTTTGTTTGAATTTCAGTGGGAGAAGATGCTTCTCACACAGACGTTAAAGCAGGTACCAGAGTCCACCTGAAGCTACTGCAGTGTGCGCCTCATATAGGATTCCATCCATTACTGTTGGTGCGATGGTTTGGATTTTCAAGTTGAAATCTCCTGGTTCATTTTATTTTTACCCAGGCGACAACTCAATTGTCAAGGGTAGTCCTGTTTGGAAGAGGCATCCATGTCTCTTGAGTTCCACATCTTGGAGAGGATGTGATTAGTCAGCATCGATGCCAGTTTAGTTGGTGTCACGCATCATGCGTGCATTCTTAAATTACTGACGCTGACTGAAGACTGAAGATGCAAGTGTGCCATCTGACAATGATAGTTATGAAGCCATTTTTTGCCATTGCCAATCTTCCTTTGTGCTCTGTCAGATTCTGGGATAACACGGCCTTGGTGAAGTCCCCTTGACTTGTGTAATTTCTGTATCAATTTTTTTTGTTTCATTTTGAAATCTCTGCTCCACTTCCTTCAATTGCATCCATCTGCACCTCCGATTAGCACGGCTGGCTGACGTACGGCGCGAAAGAGGTTCAACGCACATACCTACAAGGAGTGTAAATTCATACGGTGCCAGAAACTCTGCACGAGTTCGTGCCGCGTTCTCCCGATGGTGCCGTCGATGTTTGTCCAGCGACAAGCCATTCGTTGCCACGCGCGAACCTGTCTCACCTCCACAATCACAGGGCCGAGTGTGTGACGTGTCCGGCAAGCCGTGTGATGTATCTGCGGATGATAATCTTCAGCAGAGGCCTGTGCCTTCTCCCACAGACGCCGCGCAACTGAGCCGCTCCCAGCGCCGCCGACCTCTGCTTCCCCGGCCACGGCCACGGGGAGTTCCTCTCCTCTGCTGGACACCCCGTGTGCTGGACCTGCTGCTCCACCACACTTGCCTGCCCACTACACAGGCACAAAGAGGTACGGGCAGAACTAATGCATAAATGCTTTCAACATAAGTTGGAGAGAGCTGAGCCTTTCTAGGAATTCGGCAATGCTTTCCCACATGTGACTGCTCCCGATATATGACTCGAGAGCATGTAGGTTTTGCTTGCAGGCCACACACACACACATGAATGATGTGTTTGGTATTATCTCATGGAAAATAATAAGTTGCACAAGGGCCAGGGTCATGCCCCATTCATTCTGAACGATTAAACCAAACTGACCCACGTTCACACACGAGAGCAGAGAGGTTGGCTGCAGGGTGACGCACACGAAGAACGCGTCACTGTGAAAGAGTTAGAAGTTTCCCCTTCGTACCTTCTTACTCTCCCTCCCACCCCCCTCCTTCCGGTCAGGTGATTTTGAAGTGTCGTCGTCGTCACGCGAGGACGTGGACCGAGACAGCACGTGGAACCAGTGGCTGCGCTCCGAGATCCCGGGGCTCTTCCTGCTGGCCCTGCACACATTTACCGTGAGTCGGTGCAGATGTGGCCTCGCGATTGGGGCTGCCACCTGTCCGCGTTTGACCCCCGGACAGTGTTCGGGTGGCAGCAGGAATTGATTTGTGTCGAGATCTGGTACCCCGGGTATGGCTATGGTTAATTTTATCACCGTGAACTGCACAGTTTTAACAATAGACCTGGGCTCGCTGAGAAATGTGCCTGGGTTTGCTCTGTCGTGGAAATGGTGGCAACTGTACTTGGGGCATCGGCACGTGTATTCGCGCTCCGGCTCCATTTACACCGAGAGTCACGTGCTTGTCTCGTGTGAGGAGTGGTGGTGTGGCTGTTAAGGGGGCATCCATTTAGTATGTATGAATGGAGGGGGGAGGAGGGGTTAACCCAAATGCGTACACTTGCGTATGGGGGGGTCTACTGACAATATGTAAGCCGACTGCAATTGCATGAATCTGCCCATCGCAGTGACATGGGGAAGTAATTGCTTCCGACAAAGGCGTTCTATGACCTTTTAAATCGTACTCAGGTTTGAGAACGGGGACAGTTTGCATTCATGATCCTGAATCATGACAATTCCTTGACTCTCCGGCAGTGGTGAATCGTTCCAACCATCAGTAGGAATCGTGTATATGTGTGTATGTGTATGCACAGCTGTAGCCATTGGCTTCTGTTAAGGTCATGTACGTTTATTTTTTATTTCGTGGAATATCATTTGCTGTACTCCACGCGGTGAGTGCTTTGTGTAGATAGGAATCATGTTATGTAGAGAATATAAATCTAATTCAGTACCTCTATATGTCTCCCACAGACGAGCGGGGAGACAGCAGCCAGGCGGTGAGCCGGCACTCCCAACAATCGCCCAAGCTCTGCTGTTCTCTTTACATTCCGATATTTGCAGCCACTTACTGAGTGTTTACATGTGGGGGGAAACCAGTACACTCGCAGAAAACGAACGAATGTGAGCAAGGAGGCAACGTTCTATCCCGTGCAGATGGAAAGGATTCCACAGTTGTGTTCCACTGCCTCCTGGCAAGCCAGGGTATGACTCATCCTCGATGCCCACCAGAAGGGAGATTGCACACTTGCAATTTAATTCCCTGAGATTATTTATATCACGGGGTAGGCAGTGACAAAGCCCCTGACTCACTTAACATGAACATGCGGTCCAGTGCATTGTACGTGCGAGGATACTCGCTTTCCACAATGTATGAAAGTGTGTTCAACTTGAATCTTGACTTAAAGCTTTCGTGACTGCAGGAATTCATATTTTTTGGGTCTTTCGGTAAAGTCACGTAGATAGAACAATAAAATAATAAAAATAAAGTGAATACAAAATAATAATTATAAAAATATCACGACGTTTTGATCACAACACAAGCAATCTTCATCATTTTTCTCCTGATGACGATTGCTTGTGTTGCGATCGAAACGTCGTGATATATTTTTCTTTTTTATTCACTTTATTTTTATTATTTTATTGTTCTATCTACGTGACTTTACGGAAAGACCCAAAGAATATGTGTTGAACTTCTTTCGCAGTGTACGTAGCCAACCGTGCTAATCTGTGGTACATTAACACCTTGCCACAAATGCCCTGTTGCTCATGAGCACACCGACTCAAATGAATCAGGCGCAAGGTTTGCGTGATTAATTCTTACATAGTGGGGTCTATAATGAACAATATGGCTGAAGCTCGAGTTCTATTCATTTAAAACCAACGTGTTTCTTACCAACCATACCTGGTGTTTGCACACAGATACAGATTCTGGGCAATGCGTTCTACACCATTCGGAATGCGCTATTGCAATGTGCAGCCACAGCTGCTGCAAAAATATTTGTCTCGGTTTGATCCACTGAACAATATCCACTGACCACACCGCACGCGCAACAATGATATAACTATGAACACAAATATGAATAAATTAGGATGGTTTATTAAATATATTGCACGTAAGAAAATACAGCAATAGACGTAAAAATACATGGCAGTTTAACACGTACGCTTTCGCGATAAATATCCAGAATACAGGTTTTATGGGTTGGATCACGTAAATATATAAATGTGTCATTATGAGACCTCCTTTGCCAGTAGCAAGATATAGTAATAGATTTTTACCCTTTTATCTGGCACCAAAACTGACACCTTTATACAAGGAATCATGTTTGCAATAACCACAACACAAGCAATCAAAATGCAAACAAAAAGGGATAACTCTGATAATGATATACACTGTCCTTGAAGTTGATTGGTCCACACCCGCGACGGCTTTTCTTAGAGCCTAGTCTCCACTGGTGTTGATCCAGATGACACCAAAAGGCATACAACTCAAAAACAGCGCACTATCAGAGTATTGAGAGCTCGGGGTAAGCATTTACATTATGAGACCTCCTTTGCCAGTAGCAAGATATAGTAATAGGTTTTTACCCTTTTATCTGGCACCAAACTGACACCTTTATGCAAACATGATCCCTTGTATAAAGGTGTCAGTTTTGGTGCCAGATAAAAGGGTAAAAACCTATTACTATATCTGGCTACTGGCAAAGGAGGTATCATAATGTAAATGCTTACCCCGAGCTCTCAATACTCTGATAGTGCGCTGTTTTTGAGTTGTATGCCTTTTGGCGTCATCTGGTCCAACACCAGTGGAGACTAGGCTCTAAGAAAAGCCGTCTCGGGTGTGGACCAATCAACTTCAAGGACAGTGTATATCACTATCAGAGTTGTCTCTTTTTGTTTGCATTTTGACTGCTTGTGTTGTGGTTATTGCAAACATGATCCCTTGTATAAAGGTGTCAGTTTTGGTGCCAGATAAAAGGGTAAAAACCTATTACTATATCTGGCTACTGGCAAAGGAGGTATCATAATGTAAATGCTTACCCCGAGCTCTCAATACTCTGATAGTGCGCTGTTTTTGAGTTGTATGCCTTTTGGCGTCATCTGGTCCAACACCAGTGGAGACTAGGCTCTAAGAAAAGCCGTCTCGGGTGTGGACCAATCAACTTCAAGGACAGTGTATATCATTATCAGAGTTGTCTCTTTTTACTCATTGGTTTTTTCGGTAAAGTCATGTATGTAGAAATACCATAAAATTATATTAAAATAAATAAATCACGACGTTGCGACCGCAACACAAGCGATCTTCATCAGGTGTAAAAAAACAACAAATAGCGAGGGAGCATATAGGGCGACACCAACGCAACACATAGAGAGCGCCAAACTGCACGGAGGTAAATACAACAAGAAGATGAGAGACGAGAATTCAACAAACCTAAGAAAAAAATAACGTGATGCAAAACCAGTCAGGCCAACAACACAGTTAGACACTTGCCTGGCGGACCATGAATTGAAATTTGTTGAAATTCGTGGTCCGCCAGGCAAGTGTCTGCTTGTGTTGTGGTTATTGCAAACATGATCTCTTGTATAAAGGTGTCAGTTTTGGTGCCAGATAAAAGGGTAAAAACCTATTACTATATAAATGTGTCGTTAAACCCGCCACCGCCCGACAGCCAACTAGTAAGGGTTGTCACGTAAACAGAACATGCCAATTCATCACTAGTACAGCACACCGGTGTGTGGTGTGTTGGAGAGCCAAGCCACAACATTTACTATCGGAGTATGACGTATCAGTAATTACAACTAGCTTCATCAGGCAACAGAAAGATTTGGGAGAAGTCCACCTGTTTCATTCCTTATATAGAGGCGTAGATGTGATGACAACATTTGTGCGCTCTTTGAGCGCAAAGTAGGGGGGGATTAATGAATCAACGTACATTATACATGCACATTATCCTAGCCCATTGATCTTGGACTTAGTGTCCATTGTGTGTACTAAAATATCCGTACAAACGGTAATTTGATTATTCTCTTCCATGCAGCACTAAGTCGGTAGCTATCCAAACGATTACAATTATTTTTCTTAATTTAAATTTCGATAGATTCTGTAATTAGTCTTGGCCAGTAGTAACTAGTTTTGCACAGAACTTCAACATTATCAAAATCAATTGAGTGTCTTTGTGGGCACGCGTGTTCTGCTACTGCTGACAGTTGTATTTGTGAGCATTTCATATTTCTGTGGTGTTTTAGTCTCGAGCTGATCATTCGTCCTGTTTGCCCTACATAGCATTTGCCACAAGTGCAATTAATCCGGTACACACCTTCTGTTGATAGCTTCAGTAATAGAACAGCAAAGAAATATCCAATAGTCCTTTTCGTAGGTTTCCATATGCCTTCTGAATTTGCCTGGCTGATCAAAGTTTCGACCGCAGATGCCATTGGTCAGGGGTCTCTTTGTCCGTTCTCATGTGGGACTCTAGGCATGATGGCAGTTGGAATGCTTTCCCACAGACTTGGCAAGACATTTGTTTTCTCACTCTAGTGACTATGAGAGTGAGGTGGAGTCGAGACGGGCGCTGGTCAGGCGTGGCGTTTCCCAGCAGGCGCCTTCGTTCCATGCGCGGTCGCTGTGATAGCAATAACTTCGTTGCACGCAGGTGCGCCCTTTGCAGAAGGTGGCATTGTCTGCAACTCTGCCTCCTCACCACCAGGACTCGACAAGCTGCTGCTGGAGCTGCTGGTGCCATCCATGGCAAAGGCAATTCTTCCAGCACCATGACTCGCAGCCGAGTAGCTCTGACACACCTTCAACACCGCATTGGCAAAATTGCCGTCATTCACCATGCCACGTGCGCCCCTTGAGTTCTTTCCGTGGGTTACTCCATATGCCTTCTGAGTTTGTAGGGCTGATCAAAGCTTTGATCGCAGATGTTGCAGCTTTGACCACCGGTCTTGTGCATTCTCATGTGGGACTCTAGGCACCATGCCAGTTGGAATGTTTTCCTGCAGACGTCGCAAGAGATTCGTTTTCTCACTCTAGTGACTCTATCAGATTCTAGTGACTCTATCGGATTCAACACAGCATTGGCAAAACTGCCGTTATTCACCAAGCCTGGTGCACCCTTTATCATGTAATACTTTTCGTGGGTCTTCATATGCCTTTTGAATTTCCCTGGCTGATCAAAACTTCGTCCGCATATGCCGCACCATTGATCACGGGTCTCCTTGTGCGTTCTTACGTGGGATTCTAGGCACCATGCCAGTTGGAATTTTTTCTCACAGACGTCACAAGAGATGAGTTTTTTCGCTCTTGTAACTCTACCGGATTGAGGTGGGGTCGAGACGGGTGCTGGTGAAGTGCCATCGATGGTAAAGGCAATTCTCCCAGCACCACCATGACTCGCAGCGGAGTTGCTCTCGCACATCTGATACAAAAGACAAAGGTCACGCGCATGACACCCGTGTCACGAGTGTACTCACAAAGGCATACTTAAGGTGACGTAAGATTCATTACAACAGATTCATTATAACAGAACTCCTCAATAGTGCAGATCCTATCATCTACTATTTTACTCCTTATCCACCAAAATAAGTCCTCTTTGGTTCTTTCGGTAAAGTCACGTAGGTAGGAAAAATAAAATAAAAAATAATATATCACGACCATAAATGACGTCACGCGATTTTGGACGATTTTTAACCCCCCCCCCTCGTCACACGGCGTCACAAAAAGTCAGACCCCCCCCCTCAAGTATGACATCACAAAGCTCTGCCCCCCCCCCCAAAACCATATTTTCATTTTGAAAATAAAACATGCTTCAAATCGCTTTAAACTATTGTCATTGTATTTAATGTGGCGCTGCACTCTGATGTTGTAGGAGAAAACATTTATTAAAAAGTCTATTTAACTAAATAGAACGTGTCGTTTATATTTATTTAAAGTTGCGCATTTTGACGTGACGTCACATTTCTCAAACCCCCCCCCCCCCCCCCGTCACAAATGTCTGACCCCCCCCTCCCCAGGTGTGTGACGTCATTTATGGACGGCCCCCATCGCCTTAAAACGCGAACTCGCGCTTGCAAACTGAAACCGCGGAACTTTTTTTGTTCCGCAGCGCGATCCTCCGCGAGATGTAATGAGTCGGCCTCGCGCTGTGAGTGAGTGTGAGTGAGACAGCATCGTCCCCCACTCCTCCTGATGTCGAGGGTAAATGGGCGAGGTTTAAGCCTGTGACTCATGCAGCTGCAATGGCTGCTTTGTGTACGTGGTCCAGACCTCCCCAGAGACCCTGGCTGACAGAGGAGGTGTTCAGGATGGTTGAGAAAAAGCGACAGGCTCACTCTAATCGTCTACAGCATCCCACGTCAGAGAATGAGGAGGCTTACCGCAGCCTTCGCTCGGAGGTTCGGAGAGCCGTGAGGCGCTGCAAGGATGGGTGGTGGTCGCGGGTTGCTGAGGAGATGGAGTCTGCCTCAATGGCCCGCGATCACAAATCCCTATTTAACTCCATCAAAAAAGTAACCTACAGCGCCACACCTATTACCATTGTAGGGGTAATCGTCACTCACCACTCTGTGGGCTGGTAGCTTCCCCTTATCGTCAATAGGGGGCGGAAGCGCTATCACGCCAGGGCTAATGTCCATGGCCCAAAAAGGGGCCAACGATAAACCCTAGCAAACGGATCCTGGGACACATTCCCCGGGGCCCCGGGAGGGGGGAACCGGGGGATGATGTCACCTTCCAGAGCGTTCTAGAAGGGAAGCGTGGCTAGGGCGGAGCAAGCCACGAACCAAAAGCCGGACCTCTCAGAGGTCTGGCTCAGTCATCTGCAAGCTGAAGAACGAAGACCTGGGCTGAAGATAGGACTCTGGACCCCAAGCTCCGTTGTCCTTCTAAGGGCCAGAGCTCAGTGAGCCCAGTGGTCAGGACCCACGGACCGGGTACGGTCAGGTCAAATAGCCTCTCCTATGGTCCCAGCCGGAGGAAGGGTAACGGGGTACCCAGTGATAGGGCCCTATAATCCGGAGGCCATACCTCCCCAGGGATCGGATAAAGGGACCGATATACCCTTTGTGTTAGGGACTTGTAAGGAAGACAATAAATATCGTGTTGTCTCATCAGAATTTTATTCGTCAATTTATACCCACTACATCATTAGGGGAACGAAGGGTGATCCAATCTCCGACCCCCAGCGACAGGTTTGCAGATTTGCTGAGCATTTCTGTGAGGTCCTGGGGGAGGGGGAATCCCTCAGCCTAGAAAACATCATGGGACAAAGTGGGGATGACCCTGCTGAGGATGCGGTGCCTCAAATATTGGAGGAGGAAGTCACCCTCTGTGAGTGGCTGGCTGAGGTACCATCCGTTGAGGAAGTACTGAGGGCGCTTCAGAGTCTGAGACCAGGAAAGGCACCGAGCAGAGATGATCTCCCAAGCGAAATGCTGAGGGAGGGTGGCGTTTGTGCGTAGACTGCCCTACATGACATCATAACAGCAGTCTGGGCCACTGGACGGGTTCCGCAGGATTGGAAGGATGCCCTGGCGGTCCCCCTCTTTAAGAAGGGGGACCGCACAGACTGTAACAACTACAGGGGCATCTAACTCCTCAGTGTGCCGGGAAAGGTCCTGGCAAGGATTATTCAACATCGCCTTGCTAGGTACGCTAAGGAGAGGCTTGCGGAGCCCCAATGCGGTTTCAGGAAAAGGCGGTCCTGCAAAAATGTCATATTTTCTGTCCGTCTGCTACAGCAGAGGTGGAGGGAATTCCAACTAGACCTACATCTCTGCTTTATTGACCTGGTTAAGGCCTATGATACCATCAGTAGGCCTGGACTCTGGGTTGTTCTTCGTGCTTTCAGAGTCCCTGACCCTCTGCTCACACTCATTAAGGACCTTCATGATGGTGAGCAGACCCGAGTAAAACTACATAGCCGGGAGTCAGAGCCATTCCCTGCGACAGGGATGTCCTCTGGCTCCAACATTATTTAACATCTATTTCGACCACATAGTTCGTGAAGCCGTCAGTAGCTGTACCAGAGGAATTTACGTCTGGTACAGATACAATGGGAGGCTGATCGATGCCCAGGTGCGGTCAAGGGATGTCTCCCTATTGGTCAACCACATTATGTATGCCGACGACCTGGTAATTGCTGCTCATTCAGAGGAGGAGTTGGAGGCGCTGCTGCTGAAACTGGAGTGTGCCACTAAGAGGTGGGGCCTTACCATCAGCCCCACCAAAACGAAGCACCTGCCTGGGTATGTTGTGCCATCGGGCACTCTACCCCCACAACTCCCAATCGGTGATGGGGCAGTTGGGGAGAGAGTGGAGAGTTTTCCATACCTGGGCAGTGTGCTCATGATCGGCTCCGGTTTAACAGCAGAGGTCTCACTCCGAATTAGTCGAGCAGCATTATCTTTTCATCGGTTGTGTAACATTGTGTGGAAGCTACCTGGTCTGTCGCTCCGCATGAAGCTTCGGTTCTTCTCGGCCACAGTCATTCCCTCCCTTCTCTACGCTTGCAAAACGTGGAACCCCCTAATGCAGCATCTTGACCGGTTAGAAACATTTAGGCTGGCCTGCCTACGATCAATCCTGGGTTTAACCAGGCTGGATTGTGTGAGGAACTCACAAATCCTCGAAAGATCTGGACAAAGTCCCATCGGTGAGCTCCTCCAGCAGGCAAGGCTGCGTTGGCTGGGCCATGTAGCCCGCATGCCCAATCACCGCATGCCCAAATAGCTTTTGTTCGGCCGGATCGAGGGAGCTAAACGGGCGTGGCACGGACTAGAGAAGAGATGGAGTGATGTGGTACAGGAGGATGTGGAGCTGAGTGGACTTGCCAATGACTGGTACCAGCGGTGTCAAGATCGGCCTCTGTGGAGGAGGCTCGTGAAGGACGCTACTGGGCAGTTGGAGGCAGTCGCCCTCCAACAACAACGGAGGGCGGAGGATCGACGCTCAGAAAAACGAGCAGAGCGTCGGGTGGCTAAAGCTCAGCAAGTTGGCACAGTAGGGGGCACAGGTGGTGCATCAGCCGGTAATCTCAGTCATCTCAGTCAGTCGACCAGTGGCACCTGGGTCTGCCCCGTGACCTCCTGCCAGCCGGCGATCGACACTTCACGTAGCCTCAAGGTGCACATAGCCTGGCACAAGCGTCGTGGTGACGTCACCGCCACTTAGTGGCGAATGGCGGTTGTTGTTTTGAGACAGTAAGAGAGTGTGAGGTCGACTCAGCCTCAGATGAGTACCTGGTGCGGTGTGTCGTAAACATCGCTACTGGGGGAGACAAAGGCCGCCATGGAGGAGAATCCTAAAATAATAAAAAGCTTTTATTATAATAAAAGCTTTTTATTATTATAATAAAAGCTTTGATTATAATATTATGATATTATAATAAAAGCTATACTAAAAGCTTTTTAAATTAAAAATACAAAAAAATTTGAAATAATGAAAGCTTGTATTATTTAAAATGTATTATTTAATTTTTAAATTGGCAGAATCTACACGCCATATTCTTGGTTCTTCAGGTAAAGTCACGTCGAATTTGAAAATAAATTAAAAAATATAAATTATAATATTTAAACTAATAAAAGCTTTTATTATTTTCAATTTATTATTTTCAATTTATTATTTTAATTTTATTAACAGGTCCCTGCAGGGTGGGCTGGTAGGACAAGTCTCTGCGCTGTCTATTGCTGATTTTACACCCAACAGCACGAGATTTCACTTCGTTAAAGTATTGAAAGGGGACGGACGGACGGACACATTAATCTATTGCAGGCTGGTACACTCAGTTTACAACTTCGTTCCTACCAGTATTACACTTCATTAAAGTATTGAAAGGGGACGGACGGACACATTAATCTATTGTAGGCTGGTACACTCAGTTTACAACTTTGTTCCTACCAGTATTACACTTCGTTAAAGTATTGAAAGGGGACGGACGGACGGACACATTAATCTATTGTAGGCTGGTACACTCAGTTTACAACTTCGTTCCTACCAGTATTATGACTTTACCGAAGGAAGCAATAATCTGGCGTGTAGATGCTGCCATCTGCTGGCCACCATTGTTGGGTGTAGATTGTGACAAAACTTTCGTGACTTCAGGAATTCATATTCTTGGTTCTTTCGGTAAAGTCACGTCCATAGAAAATAAAAAATATCAAATCAAATAAAAATGTGAAATTTTAAATAATAAAAGCAAAAAACCCACATTCATATTCTTGGTTCTTTCGGTAAAGTCGCGGAGATAAAAAAAAATACAATTTTAAAATAATCAATTGAATAAAAGCTTTTAATATTATTTAAGCTTTTGTTATATTCAATTTATTATTTTAATTTTTAAATTGGCAGAATCTACACGCCACGTTGGTGGCCGGCAGGTGGCAACATCTACACGCCGAATTCTTGTTTTTTTCGTTAAAGTCACGTAGATTTTAAAATAAAAATAATATAATTTAATTAAAAATATAAATAATAAATTGAAAGTAATAAAAGCTTTCATAATTTTCATTTTTTTATTTTTTTAAGTATTTTCTATCTACGTGACTTTACCGAAAGAACCAAGAATCTGGCGTGTAGATGCTGCCATCTGATGGCCACCAACGTTGGCAGGTGGCAGCATCTACACGCCAGATTCTTGGTTCTTTGGGTAAAATATAAATAATAAAGAAAAGAAAAAATAATAATTCATGATTTAGTATTTTTTAATTTAATTCTATTTTTTTCATTTTCAAATCTACGTTACTTTACCGAAAGAACCAAGAATATGGCGTGTAGATTCTGCCAATTAAAAAAAAAATTAAAATAATAAATTGAAAATAATAAAAGCTTTCATTATGTTCCATTTATCTTTTGTATTTTTTTATTTTATTATTTTTATTTTCAACCTACATGGCTTTACCGAAAGAACCGAGCATATGAATCTGGATTTTTGATGATTATTTTCAATCTATTTTAATTTTTAAATTGGCAGCATCTACACGCCATATTCTTGGTTCTATCAGTAAAGTCACGTCGATAGAAAAAAAATCAAATCAAATAAAAAGTGTGAAATTGAAAATAATAAAAGCAAAAAACCACATTCATATTCTTGGTTCTTTCGGTAAAGTAACAGAGATTAAAAAAAAATGAAACAAAATTTTGATTTTAAAAGAATAAATTGAAAATAATAAAAGCTTTTATTATTTTCCATTCATTTTTTTGTATTTTTAAATTGGCAGAATCTACACGCTATATCCTTAGTTCTTTGGGTGAAGTCACGTAGATAGAAAATATAAATAATAAAAGAAAAGTAAACATCTAAATAATATTTAAAAAATATATATTTTATTGTTTCCCTTCTACGTGACTTTACTGAAAGAACCAATAATATGAATCACTGCAGTCACGAAAGCTTTAAATCAAAATATAATAATAACAATTCATGATTTTCATTTAATTATTTTCTTTTTATTTTCAAATCAACGTGAGCTTACCCAAAGAACCAAGAATATGGCGTGTAGATTATGCCAATTGAAAAATTACAAATAAAAGTAATTTTATTAATTCCGATTGTTTTTATTTAATTTATTTCATTATTTTTAAATCTACGTGACTTTACCGAAAGAACCAAGAATATGAATCTGGATTTTTGCTTATTATTTTCAATTTATTATTTTAATTTTTCAATTAGCAGAATCTACACGCCACGTTGGTGGCCGGCAGATGGCAGCATCTACACGCCATATTCTTGGTTCTTTCGGTAAAGTCACATAGAATGAGAATACAGTAATAAATTGATAAAATAAAATAACACAATAAAATTCTCACGACGTTTCGGCCACAACACAAGCGGCCTTCATCAGGTGAAGGGACGAGACTGTCTGGAGGACAGCGCTGGAGCGAACAAAGCCAAGCTCAGATCGAGACCTTTAAGCTGTGAGAATAAACAAAGCGCCTTGACAAAGGAATTAGCATTGAATTTAGCATTGAAATGGCTGAGTGATTAGCTTGTGACTGGTCACAGAAATGTCTATGTTAAAGTCAAAGCATACACATTCACAGAGGGACTGTGAAAATATTACGCAGCACGAGTTGTAGGATTAGGGCAATTATGGTGACACACGTGACCCCCTCTACACAAGAAACAGCTAAGATTCATATTCTTGGTTCTTTCGGGAAAGTCACGTCGAAGGGAAACAATAAAATAATACAAATATAAAACAATAAAATTCTCACGACCTTTTGACTGCAACACAAGCAATCATCATCAGGTGTGAAAACCACAACAAGAAAATTTGAAAGAACCAAGAATATGAATCTCTGCAGTCACTAAAGCTTTAAATCAAAATTTAACAGCTGAGAGTCAATGCTGGGATGTTGTGCGATTGGTGCAAGCGACCCATCATTGTGTTTTGATGTTGAGCTGTTAAAATTGCACTGTTGTGAGGTGAGGTCAAGGCCTATGACTGCTTCCAGCGGTGTCAAGATCAGCATTTTGAAGAGGCTCGCGGAAGATGATACTGGCCACTGGGGTGCAGTCTCCCTCCATGAACAACAGAGGGCAGAGGAGCGACGCTCACAACAATTATTGGCGGAGCGCCGGGCGTATGAAACGCAAATTTGGAAGAAAGTTTATCTCGGGGAGTTAACCCACAACACCTGGGTCTGTCCCGCGTGTTCACACGATAACGCGTTTTCACTACGTTGATATTTATAAGGGCACGGGGTGACCAATAAAGTATGAATTGGTCTGTAATAAGCTCGGCCCTGATAAGGGGTTGACAGATATGAAATAATCGAGCAGACAGACACGGGCCTGACTTCATCCACAGATGCCTTGTTGAGTCTCTAATTTTTAGGATTCTGCTTGGGACGTCTTGCCAATTCCTCACCAAATAATGTGTACGTGTGAGTAACCAGACCTACCTGAGATCTCACGCCTCGTAGAGAGCCAAAATAAATATCGTACGTTTATAGATTGCTCGGTAACCTCCGTTCCATGCTGCCATCGACTGGCCAAGAATGTGGCCTGTAGATGCTGCCATCTGCTGGCCACTGATGTAGATGGCAGCATGGAAGGTGGTGAATTGCGGTCGTTGAGATGAGTTTTGATTGGTGAGATGAATGAGGTTGGTGCTGTGGATGAGATGGGTGCAGTCAGTCTGGTGACTGTGTGGTTGGTGTGGTGAATGTAGTGGGTGGTGTGGTGAATGTAGTGGTTGGTGTGGTGAATGTAGTGGTTGGTTTGGTGAATGTAGTGGGTGGTGTGGTGAACGTAGTGGGTGGTGTGGTGAATGTAGTGGTTGGTGTGGTGAATGTAGTGGTTGGTGTAGTGAATGTAGCGGTTGGTGTGGTGAATGTAGTGGTTGGTGTAGTGAATGTAGTGGGTGGTGTGGTGAATGTAGTGGTTGGTGTGGTGAATGTAGTGGTTGGTGTGGTGAATGTAGTGGTTGGTGTGGTGAATGTAGTGGTTGGTGTGGTGAATGTAGTGGTTGGTGTGGTGAATGTAGTGGTTGGTGTGGTGAATGTAGTGGGTGAGATGAGTGTAGTAGGTGTGATGAGTGCCATTTGTGCGGTGAGTGGAGTTGGTGTTTGGTGAGTGAGGTGAGTGTGGTGTGATTGGTGAGGTGTAATTGGGGTGGTGAGGTGGGTGAGGTGTCATTGGTGAGGTAAAGTTGGTGAGTGTATCAGTGAGCACCTGGAGGATTCTCCTCCACGGTCGCCTTTGTCTCCCCCAGTAGCGGTGTTCACTTCACTCCTCACCAGGAACTCATCTGAGGCTGAGTCGACCTCACACTCTCTCACTGTCTCACAACAACAACAACAACCGCCATTCGCCACTAAGTGGCGGTGACGTCACCACGACGCTTGTGCCAGGCCATGTGCACCTTGAGGCCACGTGAAGTGTCGAACGCCCGCTGGCAGGAGGTCACGGGGCAGATCCAGGTGGTGCCACGGGTCGACTGACTGAGATGACTGAGATGACTGGCTGATGCACCACCTGTGCCCCCTGCTCACACTCACGCACGCGCACTCACTCACAAGCGCGAGTTCGCGTTTTCAGGCGATATAAAATAATTTATATTTCATGCCAGTTGGTTCTGAAGGGCGGCTGTTTGTAATTTGGGCGTTCGTAAGTCGAGGACTGTCTGTAAATAAAGATTCCGATTGTGGGGCTTTCACCGTGGGATGAGCTTGGCCCGATCCGCAGGGGCGTGGCTTGCACGACAGTGGGCGGGGCATAGCCGCGACGGGCGTGGCTTATCCAGGAAGTGGAGACCGCGATCGCCGGACTGCAAGCCAGACAGAAGCGCGCTCCTTTTAAAGTTAACAACAACATTGTTAAATGTAAGTAGCGCCTCTCTACTTTATTATTGTTTTATTTGTTTAATACATTACTTGTGGTGCCGTGAGTCGAGTGAAATCAGTCAATAACCTTGCTAGACATGGTTAATCTTTTAATAAGGGGCGCCGCGGTGTCGAGATGTTAACTACCTCGCTAGGCCTACAGCAGCGTGGAGGTTCCATCGAGACCCTGACGCCTGCTCTGTATTTGTTTATTTTTTCCCCCTGTGGTCGCGTAGATTCTTCTCCTGGTCCTTCGGTTTTCCCCTCCACATTTAGAAACGTGAGTTTAGAGTACTTGACTGCTATAAATGTCCACATGATAAGCCACTTTCGTTGAGCTATCATTTGTGTCCAGGTCGCTTCTGATAAGAGTTATATAGCTCAGTGGGCCTTACCTGGTTAAATAAAAATAGTTTATAGTTTAGTTTATAGTTCATAAGAACTCGTGACAAGGGTCAGTGTCTACTTCAAATATTGTTCAGGCTCTGGAGACCTCCAAAGTTATTCGTGATGTTATACATTTGGTTCGTTTTGAGCATAATCGCGACCTTATATAATTATGACGTGATGCACACGCTGAATATACGCACACAAACATCGTGTACACGTGTGTCGTGCCCTCTATTGTCCACATAGACGGCTTGTGCTGACGAGAGAACGGTCTTAATGTACAATGTCGTGACATGTATCAGCCCTTTGTCGATCCAGCGTTTTGATAGAGGCCTCCCCCACACCATGTCGTTCGTGGGAGTTGTTTAACCATACTTCACCATGCCGGTCAATGCGGGTTTGGTGAAGTGAGGAGGCCCAGAAACTTGTATATGCAGATACGAGTTTGCCTGTGCTTGCATCTGCAGAATTACATTCTCACACATCTTCAAGTATAGTTTAATACTTCTAAAATGCATTAATTATTGAGGATTCCATAAAGTACTGTGGTAAAAAGAAAATAACTTGATTTGAATACTTTGTTGAACAGGGAATGCTTTGAGTTTGTGGGTTGAATCCATTAGTGCAGAGTTGTGTTATTTCCCCATTTGCAAGGTGGGGTCTCTCTGGGTTCCACTCACACAAACATCTCAATGCAATGGGACCTTTCTGAAAATGCAGTACTTAGACTCAATGAAGCTTTCCTGGGTAACTATTTAACATTGTAATAATTAGCATGAGAGATAATGACGTTCACGTATAAGTGCCATTAATAGTACTATACTGTACTTTTATTGAAGACTATTTTACGTAGTTGTTTGTAAAAAAAGTGTCCATTTTCAAAACTTTTTAACTTGCCCTCGTACATAAATGATATTACAATCTTTATGGAGATTGCAAGTCAGAGTGTTGTGAATAGTGGAGTGAACGTGTGGTGCAATCATTATATTGTTGGTGTGTATATACAGAAAGGCCTATTTGGTGGGTAACATTAGGAAAATGGAGGTAGTTGGTCATTGTTGTTTAGAAACAAAATATTATTTGGGTGGATAAGAGGAGTAAAATCGTACATGATAGGAACTGCAATATTGTGGAGTTCTGGTATAATGAGTTGTAGTATATATGAATCTTATGTCACCTTAAGTATGCCTTTGTGAGTACACTCGTGACACGGGTGTCATGCGCGTGACCTTTGTCTTTGTTTCAGATGTGCGAGAGCAACTCCGCTGTGAGTCATGGTGGTGCTGGGAGAATTGCCTTTACCATCGATGGCACTTCATCAGCACCCGTCTCAACCCCACCTCAATCCGGTAGAGTTACAAGACCGAAAAAACTTATCTCTTGTGACGTCTGTGGGAAAAAATTCCAACTGGCATGGTGCCTAGAAGCCCACGTAACAACGCACAAAGAGACCCATGACCAATGGTGCCGCATATGTGGACAAAGGTTTGAACAGCTAGGAAAATTTAAAAGGCATGTGAAGACCCACGAGAAGGATTACGTGATAAAGGGTGCACCAGGCTTGGTGAATAACGGCAGTTTTGCCAATGCGGTGTTGAATCCACCATCGCCCTATGAGATGTGCTCAGTCTGCGGAGTTTTATGTCCTATTGAAATCCTGAAAACTCATGAAAGTCTTCACGCACAGTTCTTGTACAGACCGAAGCCTGAACATGATTACGCTTCGACAAAAGATAGCGGCGTTAAGATAAATGACATGAAATCCAATTTTCCTGAATGCTTTGGCCTAGTTCCACATCAACAAACTGCTTCACCAGTCAGTGAGAATAAACCATACGCTGCTCTCGATCCTATTACGAGCATGAAAGTGTTGATGGCCTTGCAGCAGAAGAAGAAGGAAAAACGACGTAGACCTAAGTCCATTAAAAGAAAGAAGACCACCACCAGCGTCACCAATTGCAGCAGTAGCAACAGCCAGAATTCGGACATCAAGAGGATGGACTGCACGGAAGCAGGAGGCTGCGTGGAGCGGAACATCCCCAAGGTGGATGAACCCAACCTGGCACCTTTCGGTACGTCCGAGTAATGCACACACTACATTTCATTTGGATGTAATTCATAATTTCACAAATTAGTTAATGTACGCATATGTTGACCATATCTGTATGCCTGCGCTGAGGAGTCTAGAGATCTGATGTGGTGCTGCTCGGATGTTGGGTTAAACCATGAAACTCTGGGTTTCAGTCACCGAGCCATGATTAAACTGGCTTCTCATTGATGGTCTTATCCAGTTACCAAACACTTCTTCCAGCAAACACTTCTGATACATTGCTTGACAAATTCCAAAAATTATCTATTTCTTAACCGGGGTAAATTTTACTTAAACAAGTGGGTAAATTTAGGGAACATTTTTGAATGCATAGACCGAGTCATTTCCACGATGGGAATTTCCTCTTCATTGTACTCACACCTAACTTCCATGTGTATTTACTCGTTCTATTGCAGGTAATTATTGTGTAATTAATGAGCTGTAATAGAATAATCTGGCTCAACCACCTCAATGTTAATTATAGTTGTTGCTCTGCATCAACATCAACCACACGAAGAAGTGCAAAATGTTGGGGCTTCAAAATAAGCCCCAAAAATGTATTATGATATTTTTCAGGAAATCAGTATCTTGCTTTTCTACTATTTGTACGTATGTTGAACTTCTTTCGTACCATACGTAGCCAACCGTGCTAATCGGAGGTATTTGTTGCTGGCCATTTGGCATTTTGGGCCTTTGGGCCTGTGCACAGCAACCGTGATTGATAAAACGTCCCATATACATAGTAATGCTATGGCATCCACTGCATGGTGATAAATAAATTATGTATTAGCGCGTGCGTGTGCTCAACGGTGGATGTCTTGTGTTCCAGAGGAAAAGCCCTTCCCGTGCAGTGACTGCTCGTACGGAGCGATGCAGAAGTCGAAGCTCAAGAGACACGTCCTGAGCGTTCACCACGTGCCCTTCGATAGCGCGCTGGACTCCGACTGCCCCAAGAAGAGAAGGCGTCTGGCTGGGTGCCGAGACCACGGCTCAACTCTGGATTTGGAGCGCGCACGATGCTCACGGAGAACTCCCTGATGATTTATTTCATCCTGAGGCTGAGGTACCACGTGTGGGGCGATGAACTCAAGGTTTTGTGCAGCGGACATTTCCATGATGAAATTTCGTCACGTTCACTGCTGCGAGGTTACATCTATTGCCGTATATTTTTAGTCAATTGCTGTATTTTATGGTATACAATATATTTAATAAATTGTCCTAATTTCATAACCCATCAGGTGCAGAAATCAGAGGCGGGGAGGGGGATTATTGAAATTATATAATTGATTAGTAATCATTTAATTAGTATGTTTCCTCTATAAGTAATGATAAATGTGAGATGTCTTCTTCTTCCACGCGTTTGTTCCACTCACGTGGGGTCCGCCGTCCTTGCCACCTTCTCCACACCGCCCCGTCCCGCGCCATCTCTCCCTCCGCTCCTCGGGCCACCACGTTCGACCGCATCACCACATCGCCCCACGTCTTCTTCTTCTGCCTTCATCTCCTCATCTTACAATTACAATTACTTAATAATACGCTTCCAGGCCGCACTAAGCCTGTAGCTGTCAGAGAGGTTAAAATAATACAAATTTTCTCAGTTTCAATAGATTCTCGAATTAGTCTTGACCAGTAATAATGAGTTTTACACAACACTTCATCGTTATCAAAATACATTAAGTGTTCTTGTTGGCAAGCATGTACTGCAACTTCCGACAGTTATGTTTGAGAGTGTTTAATATTTATTTGGTGTTCCTTTAGTCTTACGCTAATGTTACGTCCCATCTGTCCAATATAACATCTGCCACATAAGCCATTAATCCGATACACACCATCCGTTGACAACTTAGGCAATTCATCTTAAGTACAAGATACTATTTTTTGAATTTTGTGTACCGTGCCAAATCTTACTTAGATGTTTAGATTTTTGCTTTTCCAAAACTCGAGCTAATTTCTCAATTACTCCCACGATATATGGTATTTTAATTGTTTAATAACCTGATTCAGCAGTATTGCTGTTCGATCTTGGTTTAGCATTCATTGCTGTTAATTATTTGAGCATTTTCTTTGGTTCTTTCGGTAAAGTCACGTAGAATGAGAATAAAATAATAAATTGATAAAATATCAATTTATTATTTGATAAAATATCAATTTATTATTTTATTCTCATTCTACGTGACTTTACCGAAAGAACCAAAGAAGATGAATCATTGCAGTCACGAAAGCTTTAAATCGATATTTGAGCATTATTGTAGACATTCAATCGTAGCGTTTCTTTGACATGTTCAATCTCTCTCCCCAGACATTCACCATCTGACACTGTTTTAGCCAGATGTATGAGCATCTTGATGAGAGAGGTTTTCTGTACGGGGTGATGATGCGAATCTGGATTCAGATAGGCATCAGTATGCGTTCCCTTTTGGTAAACGCTGTGTGTGTTATTTTACCATTTAGGCCTCGTCCGATAAATCACCTCTCCCAAGGAAATAAGTATTTAGAGGCCACACGGGACCGGGGGGGGGGGGGGGGGGGGGAGTTTATCGTTGTGTCTGTTGCTGAGAGCAGATAGCGCGCAATGGAGAGCTTGCTCAGAGCGGAGCTGGGCACGTACTCGGCGAGGACGCTGGGCGCTTCGGCCAGTGGAGGCTGCATCAGCACCGGGCAGAGCTACGAGACGGGGCGCGGACACGTGCTCACCAAGATCAACGCCAAGAGCGGGGCACCCTCCTCTACGCCTCCTCTACGCCTCCTCACCACCTCACCTCCTCTACCCTTCTCCTCGCCTCCTCTACGCCTCCTCACTACGCCACCTCACCACGCCGCCTCACCTCCTCACCACGCCACCTCACCTCCTCACGCCACCTCACCTCCTCACCACGCCACCTCACCTCCTCACCACGCCACCTCAACACCTCACCACCTCACCTCCTCTACCCTCCTCTTCGCCTCCTCTACACCACCCTGCATTCTTGCCTCAACCTTCATTCATTCAGCCCTGTCATTAATGTATCACTTTTTTTTAGCTGCGACTACTAGCTAATTTGTCAGTTACTCCCACGATATATGGTATTTTAATTATTTAATAACCTGATTCAGCAGTATTACTGTTTGATCTTGGTTTAGCATTCACTGCTCTGTTAATTTGAGCATTATTGTAGACATTCAATCGTAGCGTTTCTTTGACATGTTTAATCTCTCTCCTCAGACTTTGACCATCTGACACTGTTTTAGCCAGATGTATGAGCATCTTGTTGAGAAAGGATTTCTGTTCGGGGTGATGATGCCAATCTGCATTCAGATAGGCATCAGTATGTGTTCCCTTTCGGTAAATGCTGTGTGTGTTACTTTACCATTTAGGCCTCGTCCGAGCAAAATATCCAGGAAAGGGAGTGTGTTATTCACCTCCGTTTCCATGGTGAACTGGATGGCCGGTTTTTGTGAATTGAGATGATTTAGACATTCATTCATTAAGTGTATCCTTCCCATGTCGCCAGACAACCAAAGTGTCATCTACATATCTACACCAAAAAGTGGGTTTTAATGTACTTGAAGCAAGTGCTCTTGCAACCCGGGGGTTGAGGACCCCTGTGTTAGAGGCCACACGGGACGGGGGGTGGGGAAGTTTAACGTTGTGTTTGTCGCTGCGAGCAGACAGCGTGCAATGGAGAGCTTGCTCAGAGCGGAGCTGTGCACGGACTCGGCGAGGCCGCTGGGCGCTGCGGCCGGTGGAGGCTGCATCAGCACCGGGCAGAGCTACGAGACGGGGCGCGGACACGTGTTCACCAAGATCAACGCCAAGAGCGGGGCACCCTCCTCTACGCCTCCTCACCACCTCACCTCCTCTACCCTCCTCTTCGCCTCCTCTACACCACCTTGCATCCTGGCCTCAACCTTCATTCAGTCAGCCCTGTATCACTTTTTTTCGCTGCGACTACTAGCACCACCGTGGTGAATGTTGCAGTGAACTTCCCCTCGTTGATTCCCCCCTCCACCCACGTTAAGGGACTCGGTCTACCAGACACTTTGACCGCTTCGTCTCATCCACTCCGCGTTCAACCACCGCGCCTCACTGCAGTTCACAACAACGCACTCAACTAAACAACTCGGTCACCCACTCATCCAGTCACTAACCCAATCACCCTATCACACATTCATCCAGTCACTAACTCATCCAGTCACTAACTCAATCACCCTATCACACACTTATCTCGTCACTAATTCAATCACCCTATCACCCACTCATCCAGTTAACCACTCATCCAGTCACCCACTCATTCAGTCACCCACTCATCCAGTCACCCACTCATTCAGTCACCCACTCAATCACCCTATCACCCACTCATCAAATCAGCCACGTATCCAGTCACCCACTCATCCAGTCATCCACGCAATCACCCTATAACCCACTCACCCACTCATCTAGTCACCCACTCATTTAGTCACCCACTCAATCACCCACTCATCTAATCACCCACGCATTCAGTCACCCACGCATCCAGTCACCCACTCATCCGGTCACTGACTCAATCACCCTATCACACACTCCTCCACTCGTTTACTCAAACACTCACCCATTTACTCACCCACCCACTCACCACCATGCAGGTCACCTCACTCTTCTTTTCAGATTTATCAGTTTGCACTGCTCCACTCTGGAATCCACTCCCGGTCTTCCTGTTTTCCCAAACTCTTGAAACAATAAACTTGATCAATTTAAGGAACGCGTTTCTTTGATCTTAATTATCTAATTACTCATTGGACAGTTATGTATTATTATTTTTTATTGTTACTGGCCGTTTGGCGTTTTGTATTGTGTGGGGTTTGCATCACTGTCAACCCCTCATCAGTGCCTACCTTATTACAGAACAATTCAGACCTTGTTGGTCACCCCGTGCCCCTTATAAGTCCCATGACAAGGGAGAAACACACAAATAAACTTAACAAAATGTTGCCCGTATTGAAACGGCCGTCTGCCGTATGGACCTGACAACTCACTCCCCCCCAACAGAATACGGGTAAACCGTGTGGGTTGGCGGCTATGGGTTTTGTTGTGTTTGCGAGTCCAAGTTATAGGACTGCACCCTGGGTTGTGCGTGGTTCTCATTGGTGGGAGATTCCCTTCGCTGTGTTGCACGCCAATGGCTGGGGGCTGCCTGGGGCTAGTGACGTGTAAGCCGGTCCCAATGTGCACCGGCAAACATTTACCGCCAGGTGGCCCCAGTGTTTATTGCCCGTCTCCACGTGGATACCTGAAACCCATGTCAATCCACTGCTGGATGAGTCCCGCAATGAAGATACAATCAGTACATCCACTTAGCTTTTGGACTCCACCTGTTCCATTGGCGGCCGAATGCGAATCTAAATGTGCATACGTTAGAGACTGGTTAATGCGCATAGAAATCAAACCAATTGACCTACGACATTTGCCCCGTCAACTTTTGTAGAATTTTAGATGTGCATTACAGCTACTTTAGCCGGATGGTTGTGGTGGCTATGTATGCCTGTAATCCACGACTACGTGGAGGTGAGGGTTGGTGGATTACAAAAATGTTGCGACAACTCCCACCCCTTGGTCGTCAAGGAGGTAGAGAAGGCGGTGTCGAATAATGTGGACTCTGCCTGTTCCATCTGTAGATTTGTGATAGAGCATTTGATTGGATTTCTGCAGGTGCTCCGATTTCCTCCCACATGTAAACACTCATTAATCTTGATTTGAAGCTGTCGTGACTGCAGGAATCCTTACTCTTTGGTTCTTTCGGTAAAGTCACGTAAGTAGAAAAAATAATAATGGATCACGATGTTTCGATCGCCACACAAGCAATCTCACTGAGTCTCAAGACTCTTGTTCAGGAGGGGCCTGCCAACTTTTCGCAGGAGTAATTTGGATGTTTGGCTAGTACCAGTTACATTGTATGTTGTTGTTTTGCTATGGGAGTAAACCCATACAGAGAAAGGGACCAGAATGAGAAAAGCGAAGCCAGGCAGTCCTTCAGAAGATGTCATGCACGGGCGTGACCACTGCACCACCCTGCCGCCCAAACAAATGTAATTTAAATAATGTACAATACTGGCAAATAAACCCTATTAGTATCAACTGAATTTCTGGACAATGTGGCACGTGTATAGCTGCATCGGTGTTTCTAAAAGTCGTGTTAAAATTGCTTATTAAAAATATTATAAAGAACAGGTTTCCCACCTCTGGTTTCATTTGACTTACCGGTTGTCCTCATTATGTGTGTCACAGGTAATATGGAAAGGAAAATATTACGCAGCACGAGTTGTAGGATAAGGGCAATTATGGTGACACACGTGACCCCCTCTACACAAGAAACAGCTAGGATTCATATTCTTGGTTCTTTCGGGAAAGTCACGTCGAAGGGAAACAATAAAATAATACAAATATAAAACAATAAAATTCTCGCGACCTTTTGATTGCAACACAAGCAATCATCATCAGGTGTGAAAACCACAAGAAAATTTGAAAGAACCAAGAATATGAATCTCTGCAGTCACTAAAGCTTTAAATCAAAATGTAACAGCTGAGAGTCAATGCTGTGGTGTTGTGCGATTGGTGCAAGCGACCCATCATTGTGTTTTGATGTTGAGCTGTTAAAATTGCACTGTTGTGAGGTGAGGTCAAGGCCGATGACTGCTTCCAGCGGTGTCAAGTTCAGCATTTTGAAGAGGCTCGCGGAGGATGATACTGGGCACTGGGGTGCAGTCTCCCTCCATGAACAACAGAGGGCAGAGGAGCGACGCTCACAACAATTATTGGCGGAGCGCCGGGCGTATGAAACGCAAATTTGGAAGAAAGTTTATCTCGGGGAGTTAACCCACAACACCTGGGTCTGTCCCGCGTGTTCACACGATAACGCGTTTTCACTACAACGCGTTTTCTCCGTCACAACGCGCTTTCTGAGCGGACTACTTTCTTGAGCTGCGCGGTTGAGCGAGATGAGACGGTAACGCGGCCGCGGCGGCGTCCCCTCAAGTTATTTGGACCCCCATCTTACCGTGCGAGGACATTATTATTATTTACGGGAGGAAAATAGTTTCCGCTTTACGCGGCACTTTTCAGGAACGCATCTACCGCGTTAAACGAGGACTCGCCGCGTACAGGTGCCGCGCACGCTGTATCGACCCTGGAGAAATCCGAAGCGCTATGAAGCTCTTGTTCACAGACGTCCAGTAAGGGGCGGGTGGTGTTGGTGGTGTGGGCGTCACCACGTGACACACAGCTTGTCCGTGGAGTCGATCGTGAGGGTGCCGACGTCGCCTAGGCAACGCCGCCCCCCCTCTGGCTCTGCTGCTGCTGCTGCCTCGCTCTGTGCACGCGAGGCGCCAATCCGTGACGCGGGCACTGTACGCGTTGCGTCACCGTTCACCGTGGGGGGGGCGGGGCCTCAGCGACGTCACGTCGTGTACAGTGCCACATTAATATTGACACTTTTACTCGTGTTTATGTGCCTCGTTATTAAAGGTGAGTTTAATAATAATCATGCTGCTGCTACACAATGTGTGCATTGATATATACGTACAGTTTATGTGTTTAAACGCGATTGTAGTTTATGGGCCCTTGAGGGATTTTTCGCCTCGTGTGAGGTTTTTATGCGCAACCTTAATTATTGCGCTTTTGTTAATCGTTAACATTTGGTCAGGAATAATGCACTTAAGATAAATGTTCTGGCGACGATATTTTGCAAAACAGACGATGGCAAAATTTCGATTTAAAGCTTTCGTGACTGCAAGGATTCATCTTCTTTGGTTCTTTCGGTAAAGTCACGTAGAATGAGAATAAAATAATAAATTGATCAAATAAAATTACACAATAATATTCTCACGACGTTTCGGCCACAACACAAGCGGCCTTCATCAGGTGAAGGGGACGAGACTGTCTGATGAAGGCCACTTGTGTTGTGGCCGAAACGTCGTGAGAATATTGTTATTTTATTTTATCAATTTATTATTTTATCTTATTCTACGTGACTTTACCGAAAGAACCAAAGAAGATGGCAAAATTGTGTATATATTGTGCTATATGTGCCACTGAAACGGCAAGAAGTCAATAACAATGACTCGTGTTGAGTGTTTAATATGCAAGCAATGAGCCCACCACAAGTTCGTTAATGTTATAATGGAAGCAGTGAAATTAATAAAAAATCTTTTGCTCTGCGAATTTTAATTTAAAATTACGACTCTTCAATGAGCTTTGGTTGTAGTAAGCAATATTTGAATTTGTTTAAACGACCTGTATTCTCTTACAACATGTTTTATATTCCTAGGCATTAAATGTGTACTAAAGATGCAGACTAATTGTAAATCTAATGGGACCACTTTAATCGATGTCCGTTAATATATGTAGGTGTGGTAAGGTTTCGAGACGCACTCGGCGATGCGTGAAACGCAGTCCGTGTCCTTCCTCGTCCATTTGTCTTCATTCCAACGTCAACTTTGTTCTGCCGGTCTCTCTCATTAAGGCCACATGGCCACACTGTGTCTCTTAGTTCTTGCAAGCAAAGCTGGAGTCAGTCTCTCTCATTAAGGCCACATGGCCACACTGTGTCTCTTAGTTCTTGCAAGCTAAGCTGGAGTCAGTCTCTCTCATTAAGGCCACATGGCCACACTGTGTCTCTTAGTTCTTGCAAGCTAAGCTGGAGTCAGTCTCTCTCATTAAGGCCACATGGCCACACTGTGTCTCCTAGTTCTTGCAAGCTAAGCTGGAGTCAGTCTCTCTCATTAAAGCCACATGGCCACACTGTGTCTCTTAGTTCTTGCAAGCTAAGCTGGAGTCAGTCTCTCTCATTAAGGCCACATGGCCACACTGTGTCTCTTAGTTCTTGCAAGCTAAGCTGGAGTCAGTCTCTCTCATTAAGGCCACATGGCCACACTGTGTCTCTTAGTTCTTGCAAGCTAAGCTGGAGTCAGTCTCATTAAGGCCACATGGCCACACTGTGTCTCTTAGTTCTTGTAAGCTAAGCTGGAGTCAGTCTCTCTCATTTAGGCCACATGGCCACACTGTGTCTCTTAGTTCTTGCAAGCTAAGCTTGAGTCAGTCTCTCTCATTAAGGCCACATGGCCACACTGTGTCTCTTAGTTCTTGTAAGCTAAGCTGGAGTCAGTCTCTCTCATTAAGGCCACATGGCCACACTGTGTCTCTTAGTTCTTGCAAGCTAAGCTGGAGTCAGTCCCTCTCATTAAGGCCACATGGCCACACTGTGTCTCTTAGTTCTTGCAAGCTAAGCTGGAGTCAGTCTCTCTCATTTAGGCCACATGGCCACACTGTGTCTCTTAGTTCTTGCAAGCTAAGCTGGAGTCAGTCTCTCTCATTAAGGCCACATGGCCACACAGTGTCTCTTAGTTCTTGCAAGCTAAGCTGGAGTCAGTCTCTCTCATTAAGGCCACATGGCCACACTGTGTCTCTTAGTTCTTGCAAGCTAAGCTTGAGTCAGTCTCTCTCATTAAGGCCACATGGCCACACAGTGTCTCTTAGTTCTTGCAAGCTAAGCTGGAGTCAGTCTCTCTCATTAAGGCCACATGGCCACACTGTGTCTCTTAGTTCTTGCAAGCTAAGCTTGAGTCAGTCTCTCTCATTAAGGCCACATGGCCACACAGTGTCTCTTAGTTCTTGCAAGCTAAGCTGGAGTCAGTCTCTCTCATTAAGGCCACATGGCCACACTTTGTCTCTTAGTTCTTGCAAGATGAGCTGGAGTCAGTCTCTCTCATTAAGGCCACATGGCCACACTGTGTCTCTTAGTTCTTGCAAGCTAAGCTGGAGTCAGTCTCTCTCATTAAGGCCACATGGCCACACTGTCTCTTAGTTCTTGCAAGCTAAACTGGAGTCAGTCTCTCTCATTAAGGCCACATGGCCACACTGTGTCTCTTAGTTCTTGCAAGCTAAGCTGGAGTCAGTCTCATTAAGGCCACATGGCCACACTGTGTCTCTTAGTTCTTGTAAGCTAAGCTGGAGTCAGTTTCTCTCATTTAGACCACATGGCCACACTGTGTCTCTTAGTTCTTGCAAGCTAAGCTTGAGTCAGTCTCTCTCATTAAGGCCACATGGCCACACTGTGTCTCTTAGTTCTTGTAAGCTAAGCTGGATTCAGTCTCTCTCATTTAGGCCACATGGCCACACTGTGTCTCTTAGTTCTTGCAAGCTAAGCTGGAGTCAGTCTCTCTCATTAAGGCCACATGGCCACACTGTGTCTCTTAGTTCTTGCAAGCTAAGCTGGAGTCATTCTCTTTTCGACATATGTCCCACCAAATTCTGTAATAATAATCTTCCAGTTTCTCTATATGTTTTTAAATTTAGATTTAAATAAATCTACATTTAAAAATCCACAAATCTGGCTGCCTCCTGATGACGCTGGTTGTAATTACTGGCGAAACGTCGTACTCAGATTGTTAATGTTGTGGCTTTGCTCTCTAACACACAACCGGTGTGCTGTACTAGTAACGAATTGGCATGTTCTGTTTAAGTGACAAACCTTACTAATTGGCTGTTTCGGGTGGTGGTGGGTTTACCGACATTTTTATATTTACGTGATCTTACCTAAAAAACCTGTATTATGTAAAAATACATTTATTTTCCTCCTTTCTTTTTGGACAGTTTCAAATCTCTAACGTCTTTCAAATTGTTCTGATGTACAGTGCTACATTTCAAATTACTGTCATGTTTGCAACGGGTTGTTTAAAATATATTTAAATGGTGTAGATTCATGTTTAAACTCGCTTCGAATCTGCATTCATCATTTTCTTCTTAAGCAGTCTGTAACCACAATTGGTGCATCGATGCATGGCCCATTTGATTATTGTTTGTTGGTCTTAATTTATCAATTAAAATGTTGAGTGTGCCAAATCCTAAAGAGTGGCGTTTGAGTCGACCTTATTTATTTTATATTCACATCTGAAACGCCTGTGCACATGAATGTAATCCAGTTACACACTCTCCTACTTGTTCATCAACTCTCTTCGTGGTGTAGATTTGATGGCTTGTATAGCAACCATAAACAAACACAACAAGTCCGGGTGACTCATGATCCATGACTCACGATGCCAGTGGGCCAGGTTTCACTCTCAACTCTCTACCTGTGTGGCATGAATAAAACGCACCTGTAAATTTGACCTGAAATGATTGCACAACAATTGCCCCGCCTTCATGCGATGTTTATCCTCCACTGTTTATCTGGCTTTGACCTGAATTATATAAAAGTGCGGCTCTGCAACTGCTGTAGAGTCACATTGGTATAAACACATTTTACAATATGAACAGCGCATTGAAAACGCATACTATTTTATGTATTGTTTAACAATTGTGTTCACAAATCCACACTGAGAAACACGATGATTGGCAGAGGGGAGTAAATTATGTTTTCGATGGTGTATTTAAATAGAGCTACTGTAGGTAAGTAGTTTTCATTTTTAAAGGCATAGTTTAACAAGACAACACTTGCCACCATCCTTCAAACCCATTGGTGAAAAAGACCACAGTTTATGTTTACATTATAATATGTTTACATAATATATAATATAATGTTTATATTATAATATAATGTTTACATTATATATAATATAAACATTATATTATATATTATATTATAATATAATGTTTACATTATATATAATATAATGTTTACATTATAATACAATGTTTACATTATATAATATAATGTTTATGCAAGAGCCGGGGACTTATGGGACCCCGGGGTCCCACCATAAGGTTCATATGAATGGTTACCTAATAACCTTTGAAACACAGTAATCACTGTGAAGTGCAGTTTCCAATTCTTATTGTTGACTCAATCTCTCTGGCCTTTCTATGCAATATGAAGAAGGGTCATTGCCCGAAACGTCGCTTATCGGATGTTTTCCCTTTTTCAAGGCCCCAGTCCTACTGATGCATGAATTTGTTTGGTATTTGAAATGATACGAAGGCTCAGCAAGTGATTCCTTGCAGACATAAACAGAAGCGATACGCGCCACCCCAGCCACCCATGTCGCGAATCAATCGATTATCGCGATTGAGGGCTCGTGAATAAATTCTAGATTCAACGCCTTGTTTTAAAACGTGAACACAGCCGGCTCTAGTGACTGGAGTGGGTGGGTGTTGGACAATGTGAAACAATGACACGCAACGTATACAAATCTAAAACATAAATTCTTACGCACGCGATCCGGTGTGCATATCGCGATCTTCAGGATGAATGATCACGTCCGAATCAATGTGTCGTCGTTGCTCCCCTAGCATGCGCTCTGCGTAACCCGCTCGTGTTGTTGTTGTTGTTTGCGGCAGAGTTTAGGACCTTCGTGGCCAAGAGCCGCAGCTCCCGAGGCAAAGGAGTGATGGCACGCTTCAAGGTGCCGGACTTGCTGAAGCATCTCATGGAACGATACGGGGCTCCAGATATTCACGATCTGGGCATCCGTATCACCAGCATACCTCTGGGCATTTCCGTACGTGCCGTGCCTGCGTGTACGAGCGTGTGTGTGTGTGTGTACGTGTGTATGCATTGCGTCGCTTGTTGACTGCGAATTGTATTATTATTGGATGCCTCAAGTTATACTCTTTGGTTCTTTCGGTAAAGTCACGTAGGTATAAAATAAAATAAATCACGACGTTTCGGGCGCGACACAAGCGTCCGTCATCAGGTGATAAAGCCTTGGTGTGCTGCTGAGGCAGACTGTTTTAAATGGTTTGAAATGTGTGTAGCCCATGGGTCATAAAGAAGTGGCCAGGGCTAGTGATGTTAACGTGAGAAATTAGCGTGTAACTGTAAGGTAGGAAAGCGGCCTCCTCCTCGATTTTACGTGACTTTACCGAAAGAACCAAAGAGTCTGGATTCCTGCAGTCGCGAAAGCTTCAAATCAAGATTGCCTCAAGTATGTATTGTTGTTGCCCTTGAGGGGGTTTACTTTCGGAATTAAATGCATTCTTGAATTGCTGACACACAGCCACAACGTACGTGTCGCTGTGTTCACACCTGAGAGTGACACTGCATCAGCCTTTTACCAATATTCCCCCGCCCCTGCGTTTGCCTTACACGGCCACAATGCTGAGCTATCCTCAGTTGCTCAGGCACACAAGTTTCACACCTGTCTCCCTGTCAAGTGAATGTGGTGTATCCTTTTGTCATGCAGTCTGAGACAGACTTCCAACACGACTTCAGTTTTGTGGGTGCAGTGCTGCGACAAGAGCACTGAAGTAACTGCTCGTGTAAGTACATCATGTTAATATATATCGTATTGAAGGCTGAGGCCTATTTTACTGTACCGCTCCTTACAGAAATCTTCTTTCCCGAGTGGTTGTGCATTTGTCGCTTGTTCCAGAGGTTCGCGATTCGATCCCAGGAGTCGCCCTAGTTAATATTGCGGGTGTATTTTCCAAAACTGCATTTCTATATGCTTCATAAATAATGTAAAAAAATAAATCCCGTGTTATTAATGAATGAGGAGGACATGTGTGCCGGCGTCAGAATCAAAATTTGCAAATCTTAACAAGTACTCAGAAATGACTGGATTGGGTAAAACCACAAGTATATATGTTGAACTTCTTTCGCACTGTACGTAGCCAACTGTGCTAATCGGAGGTGTGGAGGACAACAAACTGAACACAAAAAGCAGTTCTAAAGAAATTGTTTTCAATCTAGATTTAAAAGTGCATAGCTCCAATGGCTTCCTAATATCGGAAGGAAGAGCATTCCAGTTGGCCGCAGAAGCCCATCTGAAAGCGAGTGATGCGGTGACTGTCTTTGTTCGATGGCTTGCCAAAAGCCACTGCTGCTAGGATGATCCACTAATCCCATCTCTCGATTGCAATCGTGCATTAGCAGCACACCTTGCATTCGCTGTTGAACCACTCGTCCATCACGTGTTCCATCATCGCAACTACAGCACTGCCCTGCACCTGTGGCCACCACAGTTGCTAACATTGTGTTGTTTGTTTAGGTGATTGGCAAGGCCCGGAAAGGCGAGCGGGAGGCGATGGACCGTGGGATTGCTCGCATCGAGTGTGACATCAAGCAGGAGGTGGAGGGCCGGCCACACAAGATCAAGAAATACCTGTTGGAGTCGTTCCCCTTGCCAGGGACGAGCGCCAATCTTCGCCGACAGTTCACGACACAGCCGGCGGCCGAGATGGTGCTGCAGGTCTTCCAGAACGCCGATGACATCTTTGTGAATAAGCTGAAGAAGGTGGGGCCATGGCGTCTGGACTTAATGCAACAAAATTACCTTGCGAGAACATTCATGCATTTGCTTAGATTTGTCAAAGATTTTCCATAATACATTTGTCCTCGGAATTATTTAATAAGTGATAATCGCCATACGTTTCAAGTCTGTGGATACTTCCACCATTATCAAAAAACTTGCTCTACCACTGAATTAACACTCTATAATATTTAGGGCCATCACTTTCACAAAATTCAGTCACACGTTGAGACAAAAATAAGGGGAGGCATTGAAATCGGTCGGACATCTATGCATGTATCACCCTCTATTTGTCCCAACAGAGTGATATGGCTGCACGTGGTTTGGGTCCTTTGTTGTTTCCACCAACAGTGTGTGCAGGACTTCCTGGGGCAGGTGAAAGGGGACACGCTGGCCCGGAAGCTGTTTCAGTTGGCCCTGGGCTGTAGCTCCCTCGAGACTCCTCGCGACCTCGTGGTCAAGGAGAAACCGGCCGCGTTTCTCGGCAACATCAGCACTCCCGACACCAGACCGCCGCCTCCTCCGGGGAGTAAGGAGACAAATTTGCATATACAGTAGACTCTCGATTATCCGCGCTAATGACGTGGAGGATGGCTGCGGATAATTAAAAATCTCGGATGATCCAAAGATATCTATTTTTTTCCGGATCTCTATGCCACAAACTAACGATCAACCGATCGATGCACGTGCTGGGTGATAACACTTTCCTGCTAATTTGACCAAATCCAATATCGGCTCAACTTTCATGTGACGGACATTACTCTCACGTTCAGAGTGGGTTAGAATGTGCTTCCCTTTACTCTGTGGACCAGAGGTCACTAGAAGCAATGTCAGAGGTAACTTTGTGATGTTCTCTTCTGTGGGCCATTCTCCAATAGGATGGGTTCTGCTGCTCCGGGAGAGATCCGAGTGGATACTCCGTCTCATGACACGATATCGAAAGCACAATCTGAATAAAATGTAGTTTCTTGTATTGTACATAAGGGGTCAGACCACGGAGGACCTTCAGAATGCTGAGTGTGATCTTGAAATTAATCCTGGACTGGTTCGGGGGATAGTTGAACAATTCGAATATTGGGGCGATATCGTCTTGCATACGGGTGTGAGTGAGAAGTCTGCCAGTGTTTTTTTAGTCCATCTAGATTTTTGGGTTAGATCATGTAAACATGCACTCAATAATACGCGTTAATATGCACTTTTTATGTGACCTAACCCAAAAATCTCTATTATGGATAATATTGGTCGCGAAGGCCTTCGTGTTAAACTTGTTTTTTGAGTCATCTGGAGAGTGATGATGAAACTTATCGGGAGGCTGTCGATGAGACGTGGGGGGGGGGGGGCAGAGAGAGAGTTGCAGTTGTTGAGCCTATTGGAGCGAGTTACAGCATCGTTGTCCTCTCCTACAATGGCATTGCTTCTCTCCTTCGCAGAGGTGGTAGCCGAGCATCTCGTCCGTCTGCTGAGCCACGCAAGTAAGATGGCAGAGCCCCTGGGCCTACCCGCGCTGTCACGCGTGGAGAAGCAGCTTGCCGAGCTTTTGACTCGCGCGACCTCCCCAGCCTGGGCCTCGGCTCCTTCTTGGACATCCTCCATCGCAACGCCCAGGTGCGTACGTGGCGTGCGTGAGCCCACCCGCCTCCAGCTGGGAAGAGGCAGTACAGCAAGTAGGTGTACGACACTGCCCGTGCAAAGTTTGAGTGTACTTATCGCCTCCGAGTGGCGCTCAATGTTAAGTTTGTTTCCAAAATTGTGCGCGGTAATATTAGTTTATTATTACGAACTTAAAACTCATTTGTCGATAACTCGAATACGTTTAAGCATTATGTAATCACTACCAATGCAGAGCACAACAAAGTGTCACATAAGATGCATGGGTTTTCTCTTGTAACTCTTAAAAAATATCTGTGAATTTGGCAAACATCCCAAAGGTAGATATTGAAAATCACCGTTAAAATTGAGTGTACAGCGGTGACATTCAGATAAAATAAATGATAACACTATATATGCAAAGTGGACGGGTGGCTCAGAGATCAAAGCGGTGCGTTGGCAATAATGAGATTCTGGGCTTGAATCTGGATTTTGACCGCTTGGGTTGAAACCGAGGTCTCAAGTCTTATCAAGTCGATCATCCGAGTCCAGTCACCAGCGACTGCACAAAATTACAGTCTCATTAAACTTGGGTTTTGCACTTCATTTTCCTTATTCCATCTCTGAAAATAACAATTTCAGCTTGACTCTCGTGCGCCGCACAATCTCATAACACAGCTAATGTGAAAGTGGTGGCTCCTATTGTGTACAAGATTAAAGGCCACCCACCGCATTTTATGACATAGGGCCTGCACGGCTATGCGAGATTTACGAATGGATGATTTATTTGTCTCTTGACATTACGCCGATAGCGCATTTGGAAAACTAAAATTGAGAACGAATTTTGTGTTAATTTGCAAACTTAAATCTGTATTATTTAATCAGTTTTCGTGCACTGCATTGTGAGATGCAGCTCCATGCGTATCGTTTAGCTTTAAGCCGGTGTTTGCCTTGCGGTCGCCTCGGTGTCAACCAACTGATTTTGACGGATTTGTTGTGTCTGTGGTAGCTGTTGGAGGAGACTGGGGTTGTGATCTCTGCCCTGGGTGGATCTGGAGCCACAGCGGGGAACTTCTGCCCAAAGCGCGACGAGCTGCATGGAGTTCATCCACCAGTGCGGCAGCCTCGACACCGCAGCGGTGAGACACGGGCCCCAGTAGGGGCCACAGGGGCGGCTCAGAGATGGGGATAAGGATTTGGAGATATAGGGCGCTCGCGGAAATAAACTCTTCAACTCAAAGCGCCTTACAGCAGCGTCTCATCTCAACCATTCCGTTGCTCTGCGGCAGTCTACCCGAGGGGACCCCCCCCCCCCCCAATGGCAGCTGTTCCTATTTGGCACGTGGTGCACGCACTACCGGCCTGTGAATGGACATGTCTGCCATTTGGGACGATGTTTGAGTTTCCTACGTGGTTTTTTCCCCGATAAAGTAATTTGCAAGTACTTGATCTGATTTGGCAAATTTGCAACATGATGCGGTTACACGTGGCCAATTATGGTTTTTTTTAATACAGCGTCACAGGATTATTATCATACATTGTGAAACAGATCTCTTTGTTTATGGTGAATAAACTGGCAACATTAACCAGGGCGGATGCTGGGCTTGAACCGAGAACCACCACTCAGCCATGTTTCCATAAATTTGTGCAGTCACATTAACGCTGTTCACGTCATACGCAATGGACACTTTATTATTAGCACCACCTCTGGACCTGTTTGGCTCCTGGTCCATCTTGAGTGGTCTTGTAAGGGCGACGTATTACAGTTTGATTTTATATCGGCACAGCAAATAGCCAATGGAAAACCACCCGTTTTGTGGGGGGGCTCCGAGCTGGCACGGATCGGATGCGCCAGTGGAAAAGGGCTGCTAGCAACTCGGCCGCCTCCAAACGAAAGAGAGAGGGTTCCAGGTCTCTGTTGTTGGCTGTGTGCTCTGCAGCTGCCGGCCGTGGACTGCGCTGTGGGCCAGCACTACGGCGTGCATTCCTGCCGCAACCTTGGGCACGGCCCCGTGGCCAACCTGGTAAAACTGCCGCAGAAGGCCAAGCCCGGTGGCAGCAGCGGCGGTGCCCATCGGTGCGCCGTCTTGTACGAGGAGACGGCGCTGTGTGCTCGCGACTCGAGGTTTGGCAGCCCCCTCCAAAGTGCCCTCCTCCTCACCCCTCTGCACACCTCGTGATCTGCCTGACCGCCACGGGTCGCTCCTCAAAATTGTTGAGTCGGCGACAGACACTTGGGGTTCTTTAATCTTTCACATCAAAGGGTCAGTGAGACACACCAATATGTCATTGGTAATGTAACTTAAGGATTCAATGTTCAAGGCAAGTGATTGTCGAGACAAACTGATGATTGTGTGTGTAACACCCCTCTGGCAGTCCACTGCCTGATGAAGGCCTCGCCACGTTGCTTTGGTCATGGGGGTTGTTGCACCAAACTTTACCACGCTTGGTGAAGGGGGCGGGGATTAGGTTCAGGACTGGTTCAGATATCAGTCACCACTGACGTTAGCCATGGCTAGGAATCCAACTCGGATCGCCGTGTTAGTATCGCAGTGCACCAAACATTGCAGCAGTGCTTCAGAAATCATTCCGAAGTTGCTTGATATTGCACACAGTTTGAATAAACCATCATTACTTCAGGAATATATATTTTTAGTTAAAATTTTACTTTGTACATGCTGTGATCGTAATAAAGAGTTGTGCTAGTTAGTAGTAACAGCGCAATACATCGGTTAAATCGATTAATATTTATTATTAAGCTGACAATTCACGTATTGAATTGCACGTGTAAGAATCAACTTCTAAAAAATTGTATCTCTTTTCATTTTAATAGTTTCACATTGCCACTGCAGAGAGTCGACATGATCAGTGTAAGTTCAAAAGAACTGACACACCTTGTGAAAAACCCAACGCAGAAGATCCCTGGGTTTGATATTCCACGAAGATCATGGTCCCCCTAAACCGCATCTGCACAAACCATGGCAGATGCGGATACCTGATGCACAAATGGAAAATTAAAAACTCTCCAGTGTTTGACTGTGGTTATCCAGAACAGATCGTACAACGTGAAACGACGCAATAGAAAATTAAAGTCAAGCCACAGTGCGATTGTGACCATGCAACCCAAACTATGCACGATATTGTGAACCACAGTCGTCTGTGCTCCTTCAACGGAGTAGGAATAGTAACCCTACACGAAGTTTCTCCTGAAGCCCTCTCGTCATGACCAGCAGACCTCGGACATTGGCTTATGGTTCCTGAACATGTTGCCCTCATGCGCAGGAATAGAATAGCTCAGGGGTTGGCAGTCTGCGTCTCCCGGTGCCGCATGCTGCTCTTTAAAGACTGTTTGGTGATGTTGTTTATGAAGGACCACTGTCTCGTATTCACCACAGTGCATTGCGCCTCTTTAAATATTGAGTTGAGTAATCCCGGTAGTTGAGAAACTAAGGTAGTTGAGTACCCCGGGAACACGCTGTGGTTCGTGTCGCGTTAATAGCTCCGTACCGTGCCGTGTAACTCACTAAGCAGCCGATTGCTCGCGTGCAGTGGTAGTGCCGTGTTCATTGATAACGCTGCACACTCCGTGCAGTGGTAGTGCCGTGTTCATTGATAACGCTGCACACTCCGTGCAGCGTTGTGTGAGGATGGCTCACTAATTGAAAGGGGAGTCGTAGCTATCGCACTGTGGGGTGGTCATCGCCCTCCTCCCCCTGGGCATGTGCCGTGTGTGTTGTGTGCGTCATGAGTCGTGGCGATGTAAACCCGGGGTAGCTCCTCTCTCCGTCTCTTCGTTTGTTGCTGTCCCGGCGAAGCTCGAGTTGGTGAGCGCAACGCGTGGCAGATCCGGCTTCACCCGTTCCCACTCCTCCCAGTCAGCGACTCCCAAACCCCCACTCAATAATCGCAGATCACTACCCAGGTCCTTATCAACCAAATGATTTTTAACTAAACTATTTTTTGTATTCTTAATGTATCAACAGTTCAGTTTTAAAGTATAATTTTACCGAGGCACTGTAAGTTTTCCTGGTGTGGACGGTGGCTGTTTTTGCTATTGTTTTACTGCCTTTCTCAAGCTTGGAAATGTATGTATGAATGAAATTGGAACTTATATACTTCATTTATTTACTAATTGACAAACTATTTTTATTTTACCAGGTAAGGCCCACTGAGCATATATAGCAGTTTTTCAGAAGCGACCTGGCCATCGCAAATGATAGCTCAACAAAGTGGCTTATCGTCACGTGAACATTTATAGCAGACAAATATACAGCATGCGTCAGGGTTGGGATGGAACCCACGACCTCCTGCGGACCAGGGGAGGTAGTTAACATCTCCCAGCCACCGTGGTGCCCTGTGGTCACGTGAGGCCTTCCACTTCTGAATGGCTTGCGATGCATATTTGAACATTACTGCAAACGTCTTAGCCTCGTTCATTCGGTATTCGAGGGGAATATTGCCATTTAGTAACTTTGTTTCAAATATCGTGCATTGAACTTTCGATTTTAATTTGCAATGTAATTGAGGGACTGTGCGTTGTCTTGTCGTGGTCTGGTGCTGTTGTTGTGTTGCTGAATTGCCCAAACTTGCATTTGTTGACAAATCGGCAGGAATCTATGTACTTTGTATTTTTAGCAACATACTTACATTTTCTCCGTCTTGCCTCTCATATCGTTTTTGAACATACCTCGCTGACCCGCCCCTACTGGACATATGTGAAAAGAGCTTCATAGCTCATTGGATTCCTCCAGGATGAAAAAAAGATTCTAATTAATCAGTGGCACTGCCAACAACCTGCATCCACACACGACTAAGCACCCCTTGTAATGCCATACACATGGTTTCTTTCCCATAGACATGTAATTCAGCAAATTTTCAGAAATATCTGCTGTATGCGAATTACTCCAGACAAGTTTAGAGTATTAAACGTGACCTGTTGTGACTCGTCTAATGTGTATCGCGTGGTCGTTAGCACAGAAAGATGCGTCTGGTAACGTCCTAATGGACCAAACATCGTAAAAAGGAGGCTGGGTCTGCGTTGTTCAGAGTGACCACCATATACAGGGACTCTTCTACTTACGGACGAGTTAGGTTCCAGAAGTCTGTTCGTAAGTCCAACTTTACTCCTGTCGATTCCAAACATGTTGTACGGCGTGTACACTAAACACAGGGAATGGCTTTAAGAGTTGTATAATCTCCTGTAGACGTAGACGCCACTGGTTCTTCACGTTGTGTAGTTGTAGATGCCACCACCACCATCTATTGCGTGGCGGTTGAAATTATGAATCTCGGTACAAACAGGCAACTGGACATATGGACAGGTTTCTTTGTATCTCTGAGACTTTCTAAGTTGAATGTTTTTTAAGTGAAGGAGTCCCCGTAAATATTTTTGAGGACCACTGGGATCTTCAGTTTAAACCGTGAGTCTTGGAGTCATTGGACCAGAAAGAAGTGAGATAAAAACGACAGTAACATTGAAAAATATGTACACAGGGCAGGGAGGGCCCAGCCGCATGATAGAATTTATTCAGCGGTATCGTCACGGTAACAGAAACAGCGCTCCCGAATGAATCGCAGAATCCCGTGAATATTCCGCCTCAGGCGGGAGAATCTCCGTCCAGGCCCGCGTGATGCCTTTGGCCCAATCTTGTCGACGGCATCATCATCATCATCCTCCTCGTTGTTGTTGTTGCCTGGTTGGAGAGCAGGGCCCCGCCTGGCAAATGGACGCACGCGCCATCGTTAGCACGGTCGGCTTCAGTTAGCACGGTCGGCTACAGTTAGCACGGTCGGCTACGTACGGGTGAAAAATTATTTCAACGTACACACATGCGCGTATTCATTATGCCACCGTCTGCCCCATCGTGCATTCTCGGCTGTGCTTACACTGGTTGCTGCAGTGCACCTCATATGTGTCCGACCGCTCAAATGCGAGGTAGGAGGATGCCACACATCTCTGACTATGGCCAGTAGCGGAATGCTACATTCCTATAACAGGAGCCAATGGTGGTGTATAATAGGATGACCGCTGTTGACTTCCCACAAAATGGGATTCATTATTTGACTATAGCTCGGGTTGATAAATAAGCTGTTAACCTTCTTGACCTGGATTTTGAACTCGCAAGCGTACAGTGATCGTGGAGTGCTCTAACCGCAGCACCTCCAAGTGGGATGCAGTGCAATTCATATATTTATAATTAAGATTTATATTTTTACTAGGAATGCATTTAGCTGCAGATTGGTGGAGATGAGGTTAGGGATAAGATATTACATCCTGTGGAGCCCTGGGATATTTACATCTTCAAGTGAGATGAACTAAAGAGGTGAATGCCATTACAGAATCCTCATTTCACAACTCCTCATGAAACAGATTCCCCGTTCTTACAATACAGAACTTGTCTCATTTGATACAGAACCCAAATTTCATGTGTCCTCAAAATTTTTTACTTCCTCTCAATCGTGAATACCACATTGTGGGAATCAACAGTGGTTGTAATATAAATAGACTTGCCCTTGCTATAGGAATGTGTAATTTACTCAAGTAACTAATTTATGATGATCGATGGTGTTTGCTATATGCTAATTTATATCAGGAGACACATTGTCTGAATGACCTCCCCAATACACATTTTTCTCAAGGTGCACTTCTGCGTGGAGGCTCACTCTTGTCTCGTGGCCGACTCCATCTCCTCCTCCTCCGCGATGACGTCATTGGTGCCACCACTTTGATTGGGGAATTTTTCAGACAGGCGTGTTACCGCACAGTCACCCGCCGACTCCACTCCCCGCTCCGACTCCATTCCCCAATCCGAGTTCGAAGCCCACTCGCTCACAGAAACTGAGCCTGCAGTATTCTGATTTGACCAAGTGGACTCTGAAGTCTGCTCGCTTGCAGCAGTGACTTGGAAATCTCCCTCACAGAGACAGGGGATTGCCGAGAGGCTGCAGGCCACCATCGGCTCCATTTCCTCTTCAACGATGACGTCATTGGTGCTGTCACGTTGATCGAAGAGTTTTTCAGACAGGCGTGTTACCGCACAGTCACCTGCCGACTCCACTCCCCACTCTGACTCCATTCCCCAATCCGAGTTCGAAGCCCACTCGCTCACAGAAACTGAGACTGCAGTATTCTGATTTGACCAAGTGGACTCCGAAGTCTGCTCGCTTGCAGCAGGGACTTGGCAATCTCCCTGGCTGAGACGGGGGACTGCCGAGAGGCTGCCGGCTGCCACGAGCACCGTGTCCATGGCTGGGCAAGGCGGGAAGTTCGCTTGCGGTGGCACGGCCCTGCCGCCCCACAATAATGGGTGGTTGAGGGCCTCCGTGGGTGTGAGGCGACGTTGGGGATCCCACCTGCCAAGGAGGCAAACGGAGGGAGTCAAGTGCCTGTTGCATTCTAAAATCGCTTCATTGAATCGTGGTCTGGGGTGAAATGCGCAATTCTATCCTCAACACTTTTGTCAGAAACGATATTTATTTTAAAAAGCGACGAGATGAAGAAACGATGCCCCGGTGTGACACAAAACTTTGCAGTCCTAGCCCAAACGACACGTGAGGTCTAAGATCGTTTCCAGTAATGTTGATGGAAGACGCAAAGTGATTTATATTTAATTATTTGTACGAGGTGAAATGTAGACAATAGTAACAAGTCTCTTACTGAAGGCACCCGCGGAGAAAATTGATGAACTTTTGATTGCGGGTTCCCAGAACCGCCTTCAAAGACACGGAGCACGGGACGATCCGTTTCCCGTTGACGACGGGGCGATTCTTTTTGTCTGTTTATCGGAGAGAGAAAAAGAGAGAAACACTGAATTAGTTGTGGCGATCAGTACAATGCGGCGGCGGTCCTTAACCCTCCAATTGCGATGTTTGCAAATATGATTCCATGTTGGCGGTCGACTACAGCCTGTCATCCCTCCAGGGTCGATAAAATTTGTAACCGTTTGTGAGACGTTTGCAGTAGTTGTGTGGAAAGGATGGCTCGTAAGCGTTAAAGTGAAAGTCCCACTCTCAACTCTGGGCCACCGGAGGAGACGAGAACCTCCTGATACTTGTTTGAGCAAGGAGACACTTTGATGTTTATTTGAGTATTATATTATTATTTGCATCACTTGGAGAGGATGGTAATTTGTTGTACAAGCGTGCTTTTAAGCATAATATATTTCTCAATCAAGGACCCACAGTTTGTGTGGAGGGTTGTTCTCTGTGGATGTTTTGTACTATGGTAGAACTGCTCTATGCTGATTTAGGATACCGTCGCATCTGCCACACAATTTTTTAAAATTGTGCTCAGTCATGCTGAAATATAGAAAAACGGCCACTCATCTTTATTAAAAATGTGATGGCCAGAATTCCATGTAATTAATACACACGTCCTCTGTTGGATTGCAAATCCCTATGGGTTTTCCAAATATACTGTGCTACCTAAACATAACCGTTCCTTTTCAAGTATTTTTTTCATAAGACTCCTTACTGTCGCACTAATTCAACACGTACTGACAAGTACGTTGCCAAGACCGTTGTGACTTTTAAACCCAAATAAAGCACAGTTCATTTTTACATTACGCGAAGCAGTTTCCATGCCTTTCTATTCAAGCACAGAGCACGAGACACGCGGCTGCACGGCCACGACTCTCCGGGCAGTGACAGCAGCAGCAGCAACAGCTACGAACTCCAACACCACCACCTCACCACCCCCCCTGTCCACTCACCAAAGGAGATAATGTTGTGGGTCGAGGCGTCAATCATGGCTTTGGGTGGGAGCCCCAACATCTGAAACCAAGATCACAAGAGGGATGAGTTGGATGAGGTCCGTCGCTCGAGTGAACAGAGCGTACATACGCTGCACTTTGTCTCATTGACACTTCGATGAACAATGAACTTTGCCTGCTCTTGTACATACTGTTTGCAGATATTTATCTCTATCATCAGGCGTTGCATACATATTTGGTCTTTAATTGATGACGTGGTTACTACGTGCGGCTTCGTTGCTCTCCAACACAGGCTCTGAAAGCCTCGGGGATTAACAACAAACCACAATAATCATAACAATAGTAATCATTCCGAAGGACATCAGCCTGACGCTCTGATTCTCTGGTATTACTGACGAACCCGAAATCTCTCTTTACTTCTTTACTCATGCAAATGGTGCGTGATCACGCAGTGAACACGTCCACTCCTCTCCCGTGTACCGGCAGCTGAGCGACATTTTTTGACCAGTGAAAGGCCCAGAGGATGACGACAGCCCTGCACGTAACCAGCTTTGTCGCATGAGCCATCGCACAGCGGGTCTGTACGCTGGTGGATCGTCGTGCGCCATCAGTCATAACCAACCCCCTGCTGCTGCTGTTGTTGTTTATCGTGGACTCCATCGTTGGTTCAAATTCGAATTAAACCCTCCCTCCTCCTTTATATGGCGCAGTTGGAACGGTCCCATGGGAAATATGACGCCCGGTTCGGTGGTGCCGTATCGGGCTCGAGGTTTGTTACAATAAAACATACAGAATTCATCAGTATGTATATATTATAATAATTCATATTTGTAAGGCGCATTTCATCCGATGATCCCAATGCGCCCCGTGTATGGAAAGCAGGGAAATGAGACGACCAAAATGAGGAAATGAGACGACCAAAACTATGGGGAATAGGCCATTTTACCGAGGTGAGTTTTCATGGCGAGATTTAAATAGCTTTAAAAATTCTGTCTTGTTATCAGAGGCCAACGCGTTCCATAGTCTTGGAGCTGCACTGGCAAAAAGCCCGATCGCCCTCAGGAATTGAGACTTGACCTCAGAAAACTGAGTAGAAGATCTCAAGGACCTCATTGGTGTACATGAGTGGATCAGCTCCTGTAAGTATTGTGGGGCTAACCCACTGACAGCCTTGTAGCTCAACAGCAGGACCTTATAACCAACTGGATATATATGCAATGGTGTTTTCCTACGCGTCAGATACCTGGATGAGATAGCCGATGTGGTCTTCCGAGCTTGTCTTGAAGAGCGGGTTCCCGAGGAGCATCTCGGCCACCACACATCCGAGTGACCACATGTCCGCGCTGCATGTGACCGGGAGCCCAAAGTACATTTCGGGGGCCATGTACCACATCGAGCCAAGACACCAAGCACCTAGCAGCACACGGACAGACAGGTGACCAAACAAGGTGGCACTTGCACATTATTCACCTGTACTTGTGAAGTGCAGAATAGATGAGGGTATGCACACGCAGTCACGTATGGCACTCAAAATACGCACAATGACAAAGATCGCCCACGTAAATGCGTGTATCAGCTGGGTAGCACTTAGAAATGTAAATTATTTTAATTACACTGGTGCCAGCTATCATAGAGTGCAGCTGTCGTGTCGCGAGAGTTCTCTGCGGTGAGTAACAACTTCTTTAAAAGCAACGGCGCTGCGACGCCTCTCTGAATAAAATTAACGCCGAGCCGCTTTGCGCGTTTCAAGATTCAGTGATGAACCGGGGACACCTACCACCACCCTGTAACGTGCAGACGTCTCGGAACGGGAAAAGGTTAAGTGAGGAATGAGGACAAAGGACCTTAGGGCTGCCATGCGATCTGTACATTTGCAAACGTAAATCACATGTAAATCACACGTAAATCAGCCATCCGCGACGAAAATTCCAATGGGATTGGCTACTGGCTCCAGACTTGTTACCGGTTTACTGGTTCTTGTTTGACAACTACCCTCCTCAAAACTGGGAGGTTGAGAGTTGAAATCCTGGCCAAATGATTGACGAAATGTAACGTTTGAAGGTTATCAGTGTCACTACCACACTTTGTTTAAGCGGTGCTAACCACCACGCCACCACAGCACGAAGACAAAGACCCCCCATATAGCTTAAACAGGCTCGTAGCGCAGCGTGCTAACTGTTAACACCACCGCTCCCCACAAACACTGTGACACGCACACACACATGCTGCTACACACGTACACACACACAGGGCAGCTAGATCACTCACTTGGGCAGGTCTCGCTGATGCTGAGGCCAAAATCCGTGAGCCTGATATTGCCACTGATGTGGTCTTTGACCAAGATGTTTGCCTGCAGAAAAGACAGAGTGGTTGTCAGTGAAACTCGTGGTGTGTCGGTGAGATTGCGTCTTGTTGAATTGGTTCATGGCGGTTTACTCAAAGATTTCATGTACTCATTTTTGGTGAACACTTACTGCCCTTTGAAAATGTAATAATGCTTGAAGATCTCCCTACCCCATGCCGTGTTAATCAAGGGGGTTGTATGGCCATACCTCACCATGCTGCTCAGGGGGCTTTTGAAGGCAATGGGATCCAGGACCGGTTCAGATATCACCCAAACCCTGGTTTTAGCCGTGGCCAGAAATCGAATTCGGGTCATTAACCTCTGAGTGCAGTTTGCGAACTACCCCACCACTGCTACGCCCATCATTTAGCTTTGGCATTCGGAATTGTTGCTTAGGGCAGTGGTCGTTGTTGTTTAACGCAAATTAGAAAATATTAAATGTTCCGCGGAGCGTTGGTTGTTGAGAGCAAACAGAGATCCACGTGAAAAGTTGTATTTCTATGCAAGTTTTGGCTATCTGTGTTTATGAAATAGCAAGTCGTGGCATGAGTGTTGTTGCGGTGTAGAATAAGATATCTCGAAATCCTGTTACTAAGGTTTACAAGAGTGTTCTCACATTCTTAGTTCTTTCGGTAAGAAAGAACTAAAAATATGAATTACTGGAGTTACGAAAGCTTTAAATCAAAATTTAAGAGTGTTCTCATTTTCTACAACTGCACGAACTGAGGCACTAACTCCATACTGACGGACAAAAGACACAGCGGGCTGCTTAGTTTACTAACCGGCTTCAGATCCGCGTGAATGATGTGCATCGCCTTCAGCTTTGCCAGGGCCTGCAGCATGGAGCCCACGTACGGCTTCAATTCCGTCATGTATAAGCCATAGGTCTCGTCCAGCTTCTGGAGGAGGTCTCCGCTGTGTGACGGCACAAAACGTGAACGGTTACAGTTTCTTCCTGCTTGTGACCCATTCCCTGATTGGCCCCTTGAACAGGAGCACACGTGCAGCCGCACGGAGTAACCATACAGGGTTGCCGCTCAACTCAAAAGATAGTCAATGAGGCAGGAAGGCATTATAAACGGTTATCTCTGACCATGGAGCCGCGTACAAAGACAATAATTCTAGGGAATTCTGAAAGCCTACGGACATTTATTCTACATCCAAATGATTCATGTGTGTGAACACACGGACGCATCGGTGTTTGGGGGAGCGGTGGTGCAGCATTTAGCGCGTTGCTCTACAATTCCCGCTCACGGCCAAGACCAGTGACGATTATCTGAACCAATCCTGGGCCTCCCCTAGGTCGACTCAGCCTCAAATGAGTACCTGGTGCGGTGTGTAAACATCGCCACTGGGGAGACAAAGGCTGCCGGGCGTGGTGCTGCCCACCCACCCCCTTGTGTGCCTTGCCCGTCTTCATAGGCGCTACTTGCTAACAGCATTTGCCCCAACAATCTTCTCAGGCTATACTGGTTAATCTTTGTCTTTGGATCGGTGTTCATCGGACGCCATGACACTCACCTGATGAGCTCCAGGACGACGCAGTTGTGTCCCCGGAAGGTGAAGTTGTCCAGGAGGGTGACGATGTTGTTGTTCATATTCTTAGTTTTTTCGGTAAAGTCACGTTGAAGAGAAACAACAAAATAATAAAATATATATAAAACAATAAAAAAATTCTCACGACGTTTCGACCATAACTCAAACGGTCATCTTCAGGTGTGTTGGTTTGCATAAATGTATTTTTATTTTTAAACGGCGCATTTATTTATTTATAAAAAACGTTGGCGTCACGCGCAGCGATTTGGCAGTTTGCCCAGGACTAGTCCATCTATTTTTTTTTTTGAAAAGAGGATGGGGGAGACGAAATTTTTTATAATGTATGCTGTCTGAAAGCCACTGTAAGCGTGAACAATCAATTAAGAACTGAAATGGTTTATCAAATCTTTCCAATGATTGCTAAGATAGAATCCATCTTCTCGGTTGAAATTGTCTCTGTGCTTGTATATGTGGATAGCCTCATGAACGAATCTCTCATGGAAGCCAGATGGCTTACAAAGAACCTCCGTCTTGGAAAAGTCAATGGCATGTGAGCCTACTGAATTAGAACAATGATCTGCTACGGCCGAGGTGTTGGTCCTACCGTGTTTAAGGTCTGCTTTATGTTCACGAATGCGGTCCGAGACATGGCGTTTGGTTTCTCCAATGTAACTACTACCACAAAGGCAACTTAGTTTGTAGACACCAGGGTATTGTATGTCCGGAATCACATCTTTTACAGACGGAACCAGATCACGGATTTTATGTAATGTGTTGAAACGCACCTGGATCTTGTGTTTGTTCAAGATTTTGGAGATCTTTTTTGTGATCCCAGCAATGTAGGGTAAAGTGATGGTTTTGAAAGGCTCCTCAAGAGGGTTCTTCTTCATGGTTTGAGTGATAGCTTTGCGGATTGTATAGTCGGAGTAACCATTAGCCCTAAGAGCTTGGTGTACGTGCTTGAGTTCACTGCTTATGTGTTCCTGGTCGGATATGCATTGGGCTCTATGATACAGAGTCTTGATGAGAGAATTCTTCTGTGATGGATGGTGGTGGGAATCCGGTTTCAGATAAGCATCCGTATGGGTAGCTTTCCTGTAGACAGAGTGGCTCATTGAACCATCAGGTCTCTTTTTAATTAGGACATCCAAAAAAGGTATCTTGCCATCTATTTCGACTTCCATGGTAAATCTGATGGCTGGGTGTATGGAATTGATGTGGTCGAAGAATTGGTCTAGAGCAGGCCGGCCATGTGGCCAGATGACAAAAGTGTCATCCACGTACCTCTTCCATAAGGTTGGGTGCAGAGTGGCAGTCTGGATGGCGTCAGTCTCAAATTTCTCCATGAAAATGTTAGCTATAACTGGAGAAAGGGGGGAGCCCATTGGGGTGCCCTCAGTTTGTTTGTAGAAAGTTCCATTCAAAGTGAAGTATGTATTGGTTAAACAGTGTCTCACCAGGGGGGGTACCTCAGTGTTTAGTCCTTGATGAACCAAGTCTTCAATGATTGCAATGGTGTCAGGTACAGGAACCTTGGTGAATAAGGAAACTACATCAAAACTGACAAGCAGGTCGTCTGGGGACAGGGAAATACCCTTGATTGTCGATACCAGGTGAGTAGAATTTTGTACCGCAGAGGTGGTCTTTCCAGTGAAAGGACGCAGGATTTCAGACAAAAAACGAGCTAGTTTGTAGGTGGGGGAGCTGATAGTAGAGACTATGGGACGAAGAGGTGTATCAACTTTATGTATTTTTGGTAAGCCGTATAATCTTGGTGGCCTGGCAGCAGAAGGTTTCAACGAAAACTGTTTAGATTGATCAATTAATGCGGTTGAATCAGAAATTATTTTGTTGGTTTGTGTGACGAGGCTGTTGGTGGGATCTCTTTTTATTTTTGTATAACTACCATCGTCGAGTAATTCTTTAATTTTGTTGTTGTATTCTATTTTATCCATGATGACAGTAGCATTGCCTTTGTCAGCTGAGAGGACTACAATATCATTCCTCTTTTTTATTTATATAATTCAAAACGCTCATCTTTGCTGAGGTTGCTAGCTGGCATCTTAGCGTTTTTGAGGGTTGCAGCGATTTCAGATCTTGCTACGTCTGCAGCGATGTGACCCAGGCCCCTGAGAGCAACGTCTACTTGGGCAATTATATCATTAACTGGTATGTGTTTAGGTGTGACTGCAAAGTTTAGACCTTTAGCTAAAACGGATTTCAGACCATCGGAAATAGAACTGTTACTGCGATTAATTACGACTTTATTAACGTCTAACTTTTTGGTGTGTGGGTCCGGTCTTTTGTTGAAGAGGAGGTTAAATTTGGAAATCAGGTTTTCCTTACATTTGGTCGACATAGTAGCAGCTGAAGAGGCAGTCATATTGTCTACATGTTCCCAATCCGATGTGGACATTATTGCCGTCAATGATAAGTGTGATTTGTAGAGTGTCTTGTCTAACTGATCTAGTTCTGTGCGTATAAGTCTGATTTTTTCTGAGATAAGAGCTAAGCTAGTTTTGAAAAGAATTCGTTTCGCATTAGAAGAAGTTACAGCAACAGAGGTCAGTGTAAATGCGATTGGTATTACCCCAGAGTCGCGGCATCTCTTCAGGAAGGTGAGAGACTCGATAAGCTGAGCTTTCTTATCCCGGAGTTTGTTGAAGGATCTTAAAGTTATGTGAAAACCCTCCCCGTAGAGGCGATTAAATTTTGATTTAAAGCTTTCGTGACTGCAGTAATTCATATTCTTAGTTTTTTCGGTAAAGTCACGTTGAAGAGAAACAACAAAATAATAAAATATATAAAACAATGTTTTTGTTTTTATAATTAAATAAATGCGCCGTTTAAAAATAAAAATTAATTTATGCAAACCAACACACCTGAAGATGACCGTTTGAGTTATGGTCGAAACGTCGTGAGAATTTTTTTTATTGTTTTATATATATTTTATTATTTTGTTGTTTCTCTTCAACGTGACTTTACCGAAAAAAACTAAGAATATGAATTACTGCAGTCACGAAAGCTTTAAATCAAAGATGTTGTTGTTGTCAGGGTCCCCCTTGCTCTGCAGGATCTTCATGATCTCCAACTCCAACTGCTGTCTCTTGTTGTTGATGCTCTGGGGTGGGGGGGGAGAACGCACGGAATGAGAGTTGTCACCTCGCTCTGAGCATCGCAACACGCAGGGGCGGAGGCAATGCTCATTCATCCTCCATGAGTGGTCCTAAGCCAAGAGTGTGAATCCCACTGGCTGAGGGAACCATTAAACACACCGTTAACACGCTGTTTGTGTTTAGTTTGTTGCCCTTCCTCTGCACCTCCGATTAGCATGGTCGGTTACATACGGTGCGAAAGAAGTTCAACATTACATACTTACAATGAATGTCAGAATCGGCATGTGTATTTATACTGGAGGAATTTGATGAGCTGCAAATAACTTTTTCACAGACGTCCAGTAGGGGCGGGTGAGAACGTTACAACAACAAACAATACAAAAATCCGATATCAGTGCAAGGTACAAGAAAGGTAAACAAATTACCCAAACGCATGTAAATAAAAACAATCCTCATCCTACTGGGCAAAAGCCCACCGAGGAAATGTAAGGTGTATATTGTGTTAATATTCGTGTCAAAACTCGCACAGGAAATCCCCGCTTTTGTTTTTTTTCCCCCCACGAGTAGGCGGAGCGTCGCCTCTGCTACCCGTCGCCCGACTGACAAAGCGTTCCCCTTCACGAGGACAACGCGGTGGCCGTAGTCGTCACGCCGTCTCACCACGACTCGTGCCGCAGCATCTTGATGGCCACCTCTTCCTTGCTCTTGTGGTCGATGCAGCGGAAGACCTGGCCGTAGCTTCCGGCCCCGAGTCGGGCGAGCACCTCGTACCTGTAGGCGAGGTGCTCGCCTGTGACCTGGAGGAAGATCACGGAGGAGGTCACCACTCGCCGCGCGCTATTTCGGGCCGGTACTCGCGTACAAGAAATCTGGTTTGATCGCACTTGACTTACTGGGATTCGAATCCAAGTCCCTACAGAGGGTTCGGCTCAGTGCTTGTGACACGGACAACATATCTTTCCTGAGCCATCTAACATCCTCATGCAGTTGGTAAGTAAGCACATTTACTCTGCGTAGGGATCAATAATTACGCACGATTACCGTGTGCGGTAGTGGTAATGTTGTTAAGTAAGCACGATTGCCGTGTGCGGTAGGGGTATTGCCATCAAGTAAGCACGTTGGCTTTGTGTCGTGGTGCTGTCCTTTGCAGTGGCACGTGGCCCGGTTGGAATGTGCAGGGGGGGGGGGGCACCGTATCGGAGGGACGCACCGTGACGTAGTGGTTTTCTTCGTTGTCATAGCCCTCATTGTTGGGGCCACGTGCAGTGGAAGTCGTCTTGTAGTAGTAGACGCGCTCGAACGTCGATGCTTCATTCCACTTGTATGTCCCCATCACCAGCCCAAATTTATCACGAATATCTGCTCGCACGTACGGACACTCGTGTACATCCCAAGCACGCGCACGCACGCGCACCGTTAGAATTACGGAGCAAGCGAGAGCGGTATTACATAATTTAAGTCTGTCCTCTTGCAGTGTAGAACTGTTACGATACAATGTGATGTGCATTCTGGTTGTGGGTGTGCGTGTTCGGCAGGATTATTGTGGGGAGCGGTGGTGCAGTGTTTAGCGCACTGCGCTGTGAACCCAGGCGATCCGGGTTCCATTCTCGCTAACGTTCTACACCAGTGACGATTGTCTCAACCGGTCCTGGGCCTCCCCTAGGTCGACTTAGCCTCAAATGAGTACCGAGTCTGTGAGTGTGTGAGTTACTCTGAGTCTGTGTGAGTCTGAGTGAGTCTCCGAGTGTCTGAGTGAGTGACTCTGTGAGTCTCTGAGTGAGTGACTCTGTGAGTCTCTGAGTGAGTGACTCCGTGCGTCTCTGAATGTGGCTCTGTGAGTCTGTGGCTGAGTCTCTGAGTGAGTGACTTTGTGAGTCTCTGAGTGAGTGACTGTGAGTCTCTGAGTGAGTGACTGAGCGTGACTCTGTGAGTCTCTGAGTGCGTGTTACTCTGCGAGTCTGTGTGTGTGTCAGAACTAGTATGTGAGTGTGAGTCTGTGTGTGAGTTACTCTGTGAGTCTGTGTGAGTGAGTCTGTGAGTGAGTCTGTGGGTCTCCTTGAGTGAGTGTGAGTCTGTGTGAGTGACTGTGATTCTCGGAGTGACTCTGTCAGTCTCTTGAGTGTGGCTCTGTGAGTCTGAGTGAGTGACTCTGTGAGTCTCTGAGTGTGGCTCTGTGAGTCTGAGTGAGTGACTGTGAGTCTCTGAGTGTGGCTGTGAGTCTGTGGCTCTGTGAGTCTGAGTGAGTGACTGTGAGTCTCTTGAGTGTGGCTGTGAGTCTCTTGAGTGTGGCTCTGTGATTCTAAGTGAGTGACTGTGAGTCTCTGAGTGTGGCTCTGTGAGTCTAAGTGAGTGACTGTGAGTCTCTGAGTGTGGCTCTGTGAGTCTGAGTGAGTGACTCGTCATCACCATCGTCATCAACATCATCATCACCGTCGTCACCATCTTCATCACCACCTCCATTACCCAGGTGCCATGGGGTCGACACGCTGAGATGGGATGGGTGGCCAGCACCACGCCTGGCCGCCTTTGTCTCCTCACATTCACCGAACCTGGATACTCATTTTAAGGCAGAATAGACCTGGGATGGGACGGAGATTGGTTCAGATACTCGTCACCGATGTTGGCCGTGAGTGGGAATAGAACTCGGGTCGCCGGATCCCGTCGCACGGTGCGCTAACCACTTCGGCACCGCTCCCCATGTAATCCTCACTTCAAGCACACACCTCATCACCGACACAGCTTCCACATCGTCATATCCACCACTCCTCCCCCAGCCCCATCGCTTACAACACACTCACCCCTTCCTTCTCCACAATGCCGATGCACCTCACACTCCCCATACCTCCCATGCTCCCATCAGCAGCTTCCACTCCCGAAGACGCCTCCTCACAATACCCCTTCACTCCCTCCCATCGGACCGCCGTTCTCAAACTATAACTTTTAAACTAAACTATAATTTGATTTAAAGCTTTCGTGAATGCAGGGATTCATATTCTTGGTTCTTTCGGTAAAGTCACGTAGAAGGGAAACAATAAAATAATAAAAATATAAAACAATAAAATTCTCACGACGTTTCGACTGCAACACAAGCAATCATCATCACCTGATGATCACCTGATGATTGCTTGTGTTGCAGTCGAAACGTCGTGAGAATTGTATTGTTTTATATTTTTATTGTTTCCCTTCTATGCGACTTTACCGAAAGAACCAAGAATACAAACTATATTTTTTATTTTACCAGTTTGAGACCCCACTGAGCTATGGAGCTATTTTTCAGAAGCAACCTGGCTATCACAAATGTTATCTTCAACGAAGTGGCTTATCCCGTGGAAATTTATAGAGGCCAAATACTCTAAACGCGTGATGTTTATTCTAAATGTAGTGAGAGAGACATGCAACCTCAAAATATACAGCAGGCGACAGGGTCCGGATTGAATCCACGGCCTCCTGCGTACCAGGCGAGGTAGTTAACATATTGCCACTGTGGTGCCCTGTGGTGACGTGAGGCCTACCACTTCTGAATGGCTTGTGATGCATATTTGAACATTACTGCAAGCGTCTTAGCCTCATTCATTAGTCAAGTATTCGAAGGGAATATTGTCATTTGGTAACGCTATTTCAAATGTCGCTCATTAAACGTTCAATTTTAATGCAATGCAATTGAGGGACTTTGTGGAGTCGTGTCGTGGTCTGGAGCTGTGGTTGTTGTGTTGCTACCTTGCCCAAGCTTGCATTGGTTGACAAATTGGCAGGAATGTATGTACTTTGTATTTTTAGCAATTTGCTTACATTTTCTCCATCTTGCCTCTCATCGGTTTTGGAAATAGCTCGCTGACCCTCCCCTACTGGACATATGTGAAAAAGATCTTCATAGCTCATCGGATTCCTCCAGGATATAAAAAAAGGATTCTGATTCTGATTAATCGGTGGCGCTGCGAACAACCTATTCCCTGTATTGCTGCGGGAATCTGCATCCACACATGATCAAGCACCCCTGTGTAATGCAATACACATGGATCCTTTGTCATAGACATGTAATTCTGCAAATGTGCAGAAATGTCTTCCGTATGCGACTTACTCCAGACAAGTTTAGACTATTAAACGTGACCTATTGTGGCACGTCTAATGTGTAATGTGTGGTCGTTAGCACAGAAAGATGCGTCTGGTAATGTCCTAATGGTCCAAAAATAGTAAAAACGAGGCTGGGTCTGTGTTGTTCAGAGTGACCACCATATACAGACTCCTGTACGTACAAACGAGTTCGGTTCCATAGGTCTGTTCGTAAGTCGATTTGTTCGTGAGTCCAACTTTTCTCCCGTTGATTTCGAACACGTTTTACGGCTTGTACACTGAACACGGGGAATGGCTTTGACAGTTGCCTCTGGTTCTTCACGTTCTGCAGATGTAGATGCCACCATCACCACCTATTGTGCGGCGGTTGAACTTGCGACTCTCGGTCCGAACAGGAAACTGGACATACGGACAGGTTTGATCATATCTCTGAAAGTTCGAAAGTCGAATGTTCGTAAGTAGAGGAGTCCCTGTGTCGTGGCATAGAATGGTAATGTAACAGTATAGCGCTGGCTGCTGGCAGGGAAAGGGATCTGCGGCTTACGGCCCTGACGTCAGCAGGTCAGGTTATACACCAGAGGGGGATCTAGGGGAAAGGTCGCAGAAGGGGTACTGAATTCATAATGATACAATAATTCAGTAACACTGTACAAGTGTACAGCACGTCAAATCATTACATGGCCTAACCCTGGTTGGAAACACCGTGGGAGTGAAGAAGAAGATGGATTAATAATCATTATTATTGACATTTGTAAGGTGCATTTCATCCGTATGCCACCAGACTTAACTTGGAGTGTCTAAATTCCCTTTGCCCACCAGAATGAACAGACCTCATCTTTCCCACCCCTGCAGACTTGGTATTAAAGTAGATACATGCTAATATTTACAAAGTAACAGACTCTTGACCAATTTCATTTCCACATAAATCAATCATTTGGAAATAGGCCCCACTATACCTCACCGACTACAGCACTCTAATCTTGCCTCCTCGTTTTGCCTCTTCCACCTGCCTCATGCTTGTCAGCACCGCCTTTCGTGCAGCCATGCGGGTGTGAGGTCATCATCACGAGAGGCCGTGCACTTCATCGTTCGCACGCAGCGGAGGAACCACTGAAGTCAAACGTTTACATACGTGCGGTTTAGTGGGGTCATTTCCGAGCGAACTCGGTTTGAAAGTGTTTTTCGTTGAATGTGGAAGGGTTTGGGTTAGTTTTCGGGTTACCACCTTTTCCACTATGGAGATCAAACCCAGACCTATGTTTCAGTCGGTCTAGATCTGTCAACAACCATGCAGTAGCAAAGTTCAGCACAGTACCGGTACCAGATCTCGGTACAAATTAATTCATGCCACCCAAACACAGATGCCAATTCACAGATTGTCTCGGCTGGACCGGGACAGGAGGTAACCCAAGGGTAGTGGGAGGATAACCGCTTTGTGAGCTATTTGTAAGTAATGCGTTTAGAGTATTTGGCTACTATAAAATTCCACGTGATAAGCCACTTCGTTAAGCTATAATTTGTGGCCAGGTCGCTTCTGAAAAAGAGCTATATAGCTCTCAATGGGCCTTACCTGGTAAGTAAAAAATAGTTTACTTTAATGGTATACATACTTGAATTTTACTGCGGATGTTTTAAAACATGTCCTGTCTAACTGTCAACTTTGAATTTCAGTGGGAGAAGATGCTTCTCACACAGACGTTAAAGCAGGTACCAGAGTCCACCTGAAGCTACTGCAGTGTGCGCCTCATATAGGATTCCGTCCATTACTGTTGGTGCGATGGTTTGGATTTTCAAGTTGAAATCTCCTAGTTCATTTTATTTTTACCCAGGCGACAACTCAATTGTCAAGGGTAGTCCTGTTTGGAAGAGGCTATCCTCGTCTCTTGAGTTCCACATCTTGGAGAGGATGTGATTAGTCAGCATCGATGCCACTTTAGTTGGTGTCACGCATCATGCGTGCATTCTTAAATTACTGACTCCGACTGAAGACTGAAGATGCAAGTGTGCCATCTGACAATGATAGTTATGAAGCCATTTTTTGTCATTGCCAATCTTCCTTTGTGCTCTGTCAGAGTCTGGGATAACACGGCCTTGGTGAAGTCCCCTGGACTTGTGTAATTTCTGTATCAATTTTTTTTTCATTTTGAAACCTCTGCTCCACGTCCTTCAATTGCATCCATCTGCACCTCCGATTAGCACGGCTGGCTGACGTACGGCGCGAAAGAGGTTCAACGTACATACCTACAAGGAGTGTAAATTCATACGGTGCCAGAAACTCTGCACGAGTTCGTGCCGCGTTCTCCCGATGTTGCCATCGATGTTTGTCCAGCGACAAGCCATTCGTTGCCACGCGCGAACCTGTCTCACCTCCACAATCACAGGGCCGAGTGTGTGACGTGTCCGGCAAGCCGTGTGATGTGTCTGCGGATGATAATCTTCAGCAGAGGCCTGTGCCTTCTCCCACAGACGCTGCGCAACTGACGCCGCTCCCAGCGCCGCCGACCTCTGCTTCCCCGGCCACGGCCACGGGGAGTTCCTCTCCTCTGCTGGACACCCCGTGTGCTGGACCTGCTGCTCCACCACACTTGCCTGCCCACTACACAGGCACAAAGAGGTACGGGCAGAACTAATGCATAAACGCTTTCAACATAAGTTGGAGAGAGCTGAGCCTTTCTAGGAATTCGGCAATGCTTTCCCACCTGTGACTGCTCCCGATATATGACTCGAGAGCATGTAGGTTTTGCTTGCAGGCCACACACACACACACACGAATGATGTGTTTGGTATTATCTCATGGAAAATAATAAGTTGCACAAGGGCCAGGGTCATGCCCCATTCATTCTGAACGATTAAACCAAACTGACCCACGTTCACACACGAGAGCAGAGAGGTTGGCTGCAGGGTGATGCGCGCGAAGAACGCGTCACTGTGAAAGTGTTAGAAGGTTCCCCTTCGTACCTTCTTACTCTCCCTCCCACCTCGCTCCTTCCGGTCAGGTGATTTTGAAGTGTCGTCGTCACGCGAGGACGTGGACCGAGACAGCGCGTGGAACCAGTGGCTGCGCTCCGAGATCCCGGGGCTCTTCCTGCTGGCCCTGCACACATTTACCGTGAGTCGGCGCAGATGTGGCCTCGCGACTGGGGCTGCCACCTGTCTGTGTTTGACCCCCGGACAGTGTTCGGGTGGCAGCAGGAATTGATTTGGGCCAAGATCTGGTACCCCGGGTATAGCTGTGGTTGAATTTTATCACCGTGAACTGCACAGTTTTAACAATAGACCTGGGCTCGCTGAGAAATGTGCCTGGGTTTGCTCTGTCGTGGAAATGGTGGCAACTGTACTTGGGGCATCGGCACGTGTATTCGCACTCCGGCTCCATTTACACCGAGAGTCACGTGCTTGTCTCGTGTGGGGAGTGGTGGTGTAGCTGTTAGGGGGCATCCATTTAGTATGTATGCATGGAGGGGGGAGGAGGGGTTAACCCAAATGCGTACGCTTGCGTATGGGGGGGTCTACTGACAATATGTAAGCCGACTGCAATTGCATGAATCTGCCCATCGCAGTGACATGGGGAAGTAATTGCTTCCGACAAAGGCGTTCTATGACCTTTTAAATCGTACTCAGGTTTGAGAACGGGGACAGTTTGCATTCATGATCCTGAATCATGACAATTCCTTGACTCTCCGGCAGTGGTGATACGTTCCATCAGTAGGAATCGTGTATATGTGTGTACGTGTATGCACAGCTGTACCCATTGGCTTCTGTTTTGGTCATGTACGTTTCTTTTTTATTTCGTGGAATATCACTTGCTGTACTCCACGCGGTGAGTGCTTTGTGTAGATAGGAATCATGTTATGTAGAGAATATAAATCTTATTCAGTACCTCCATATGTCTCCCACAGACGAGCGGGGAGACAGCAGCCAGGCAGTGAGCCGGCACTCCCAACAATCGCCCAAGCTCTGCGGTTCTCTTTACATTCCGATATTTGCAGCCACTTACTGAGTGTTTACATGTGGGGGGAAACCAGTACACTCGCAGAAAACGAACGAATGTGAGCAAGGGGGCAACGTTCTATCCTGTGCAGATGGAAAGGATTCCACAGTTGTGTTCCACTGCCTCCTGGCAAGCCAGGGTATGACTCATCCTCGATGCCCACCGGAAGGGAGATTGCACACTTGCAATTGAATTCCCTGAGATTATTTATATCATGGGGTAGGCAGTGACAAAGCCCTTGACTCACTTAACATGAACATGCGGTCCAGTGCATTGTACGTGCGAGGATACTCGCTTTCCACAATGTATGAAAGTGTGTTGAACTTGAATCTTGACTTAAAGCTTTCGTGACTGCAGGAATTCATATTTTTTGGGTCTTTCGGTAAAGTCACGTAGATAGAACAATAAAATAATAAAAATAAGTGAATACAAAATTATAATAAAAATATCACGACGTTTTGATCACAACACAAGCAATCGTCATCATTTTTCTCCTGATGACGATTGCTTGTGTTGCGATCGAAACGTCGTGATATATTTTACTTTTTTATTCACTTTATTTTTATTATTTTATTGTTCTATCTACGTGACTTTACGGAAAGACCCAAAGAATATGTGTTGAACTTCTTTCGCAGTGTACGTAGCCAACCGTGCTAATCTGTGGTACATTAACACCTTGCCACAAATGCCCTGTTGCTCATGAGCACACCGACTCAAATGAATCAGGCGCAAGGTTTGCGTGATTAATTCTTACAAAGTTGGGTCTATAATGAACAATATGGCTGAAGCTCGAGTTCTATTCATTTAAAACCAAACGTGTTTCATACCAACCATACCTGGTGTTTGCACACAGATACAGATTATGGGTTTGATCCACTGAACAATATCCACTGACCACACCGCACACGCAACAATGATATAACTATGAACAAAAATACGAATAAATTAAGATGGTTTATTAAATATATTGCACGTAAGAAAATACAGCAATAGACGTAAAAATACATGGCAGTTTAACACGTAGGCTTTCGCGACAAATATCCATAATACAGGTTTTATGGGTTGGATCGCGTAAATATATAAATGTGTCATTATGAGACCTCCTTTGCCAGTAGCAAGAGATAGTAATAGGTTTTTACCCTTTTATCTGGCACCAAAACTGACACCTTTATACAAGGGATCATGTTTGCAATAACCACAACACAAGCAGTCAAAATGCGAACAAAAAGAGACAACTCTGATAGTGATATACACTGTCCTTGAAGTTGATTGGTCCACACCCGAGACGGCTTTTCTTATAGCCTAGTCTCCACTGGTGTTGGACCAGATGACGCCAAAAGGCACACAACTCATAAACAGCGCACTATCAGAGTATTGAGAGCTCGGGTTAAGCATTTACATTATGAGACCTCCTTTGCCAGTAGCAAGATATAGTAATATGTTTTTACCCTTTTATCTAGCACCAAAACTGACACCTTTATACAAGGGTCATGTTTGCATAAAGGTGTCAGTTTTGGTGCCAGATAAAAGGGTAAAAACCTATTACAATTGAAATGTGCCGTTAAACCCGCCACCACCCGACAGCCAACTAGTAAGGGTTGTCACGTAAACAGAACATGCCAATTCATCACTAGTATAGCACACCGGTGTGTGGTGTGTTGGAGAGCCAAGCCACAACATTTACCATCGGAGTACGACGTTTCAGTAATTACAACTAGCTTCATCAGGCAACAGCAAGATTTGGGAGAAGTCCACCTGTTTAATTCCTTATATAGAGGCGTAGATGTGATGACAACACTTGTGAGCTCTTTGAGCGCAAAGTGGGGGGGGGGGGGCATTAATGAATCAACGTACATTATACATGCACATTATGCTAGCCCATTGATCTTGTACTTAGTGTCCATTGTGTGTACTAAAATAGCCGTACAAACGGTAATTTGATGATTCTCTTCCATGCAGCACTAAGTCGGTAGCTATCCAAACGATTAGAATTATTTTTATTTCTTTAAATTTCGATAGATTCTGTAATTAGTCTTGGCCAGTAGTAACTAGTTTTGCACAGAACTTCAACATTATTAAAATCAATTGAGTGTCCTTGTGGGCACGCGTGTTCTGCTACTGCTGACAGTTGTATTTGTGAGCATTTCATATTTCTGTGGTGTTCTTTTGTCTCGTGCTGATCATTCGTCCTGTTTGCCCTACATAGCATTTGCCACAAGTGCAATTAATCCGGTACACACCTTCTGTTGATAGCTTCAGTAATAGAAAAGCAAAGAAATATTCAATAGTCCTTTTCGTAGGTTTCCATATGCCTTCTGAATTTGCCTGGCTGATCAAAGTTTCGACCGCAGATGCCATTGGTCAGGGGTCTCTTTGTCCGTTCTCATGGGGGACTCTAGGCATGATGGCAGTTGGAATGCTTTCCCACAGACTTGGCAAGACATTTGTTTTCTCACTCTAGTGACTATGGGAGTGAGGTGGAGTCGAGACGGGCGCTGGTCAGGCGTGGCGTTTCCCAGCAGGCGCCTTCGTTCCATGCGCGGTTGCTGTGATAGCAATAACTTCGTTGCATGCAGGTGCACCCTTTGCAGAAGGTGGCATTGTCTGCAACTCTGCCTCCTCACCACCAGGACTCGACAAGCTGCTGCTGCTGCTGGAGCTGCTGGTGCAATCCATGGCAAAGGCAATTCTTCCAGCACCATGACTCGCAGCCGAGTAGCTCTGACACACCTTCAACACCGCATTGGCAAAATTGCCGTCATTCACCATGCCACGTGCGCCCCTTGAGTTCTTTCCGTGGGTTACTCCATATGCCTTCTGAGTTTGTAGGGCCGATCAAAGCTTTGATCGCAGATGTTGCAGCTTTGACCACCGGTCTTGTGCATTCTCATGTGGGACTCTAGGCACCATGCCAGTTGGAATGTTTTCCTGCAGACGTCGCAAGAGATTCGTTTTCTCACTCAGATTCTAGTGACTATCGGATTCAACACCGCATTGGCAAAACTGCCGTTATTCACCAAGCCTGGTGCACCCTTTATCATGTAATCCTTTTCATGGGTCTTCATATGCATTTTGAATTTTCCTGGCTGATCAAAGCTTTGTCCGCATATGCCGCCCCATTGATCACGGGTCTCCTTGTGCGTTCTTACGTGGGATTCTAGGCACCATGCCAGTTGGAATTTTTTTCCCACAGACGTCACAAGAGATGAGTTTTTTCGCTCTTGTAACTCTACCGGATTGAGGTGGGGTCGAGACGGGTGCTGGTGAAGTGCCATCGATGGTAAAGGCAATTCTCCCAGCACCACCATGACTCGCAGCGGAGTTGCTCTCGCACATCTGATACAAAAGACAAAGGTCACGCGCATGACACCCGTGTCACGAGTGTACTCACAAAGGCATACTTAAGGTGACATAAGATTCATTACAACAGATTCATTATAACAGAACTCCTCAATAGTGCAGATCCTATCATCTACTATTTTACTCCTTATCCACCAAAATAAGTACTCTTTGGTTCTTTCGGTAAAGTCACGTAGGTAGGAAAAATAAAATAAAAAATAATATATCACGACCATAAATGACGTCACGCGATTTTGGACGATTTTTGACCCCCCCCCCTCGTCACACGGCGTCACATATTTTCATTTTGAAAATAAAACATGCTTCAAATCGCTTTAAACTATTGTCATTGTATTTAATGTGGCGCTGCACTCTGATGTTGTAGGAGAAAACATTTATTAAAAAGTCTATTTAACTAAGTAGAACATGTTGTCTATATTTATTTTAAGTTGCGCATTTTGACGTGACGTCACATTTCTCAACCCCCCCCCCTCGTCACAAATGTCTGACCCCCCCCCTCCCCAGGTGCGTGATGTCATTTATGGACGGCCCCCATCGCCTTAAAACGCGAACTCGCGCTTGCAAACTGAACCCGCGGAACTTTTTTTGTTCAGCAGCGCGATCATCCGCGAGATGTAATGAGTCGGCCTCGCGCTGTGAGTGAGTGTGAGTGAGACAGCATCGTCCCCCACTCCTCCTGATGTCGAGGGTAAATGGGCGAGGTTTAGGTCTGTGACTCATGCAGCTGCAATGGCTGCTTTGTGTACGCAGTCCAGACCTCCCCAGAGACCCTGGCTGACAGAGGAGGTGTTCAGGATGGTTGAGAAAAAGCGACAGGCTCACTCTAATCGTCTACAGCATCCCACGTCAGAGAATGAGGAAGCTTACCGCAGCCTTCGCTCGGAGGTTCGGAGAGCCGTGAGGCGCTGCAAGGATGGGTGGTGGTCGCGGGTTGCTGAGGAGATGGAGTCTGCCTCAATGGCCCGCGATCACAAATCCCTATTTAACTCCATCAAAAAAGTAACCTACAGCGCCACACCTATTACCATTGTAGGGGTAATCGTCACTCACCACTCTGTGGGCTGGTAGCTTCCCCTTATCGTCAATAGGGGGCGGAAGCGCTATCACGCCAGGGCTAATGTCCATGGCCCAAAAGGGGCCAACGATAAACCCTAGCAAACGGATCCTGGGACACATTCCCCGGGGCCCCGGGAGGGGGGAACCGGGGGATGATGTCACCTTCCAGAACGTTCTAGAAGGGAAGCGTGGCTAGGGCGGAGCAAGCCACGAACCAAAAGCCAGACCTCTCAGAGGTCTGGCTCAGTCATCTGCAAGCTGAAGAACGAAGACCTGGGCTGAAGATAGGACTCTGGACCCCAAGCTCCGTTGTCCTTCTAAGGGCCAGAGCTCAGTGAGCCCAGTGGTCAGGACCCACGGACCGGGTACGGTCAGGTCAAATAGCCTCTCCTATGGTCCCAGCCGGAGGAAGGGTAACGGGGTACCCAGTGATAGGGCCCTATAATCCGGAGGCCATACCTTCCCAGGGATCGGATAAAGGGACCGATATACCCTTTGTGTTAGGGACTTGTAAGGAAGACAATAAATATCGTGTTGTCTCATCAGAATTTTATTCGTCAATTTATACCCACTACATCATTAGGGGAACGAAAGGTGATCCAATCTCCGACCCCCAGCGACAGGTTTGCAGATTTGCTGAGCATTTCTGTGAGGTCCTGGGGGAGGGGGAATCCCTCAGCCTAGAAAACATCATGGGACAAAGTGGGGATGACCCTGCTGAGGATGCGGTGCCTCAAATATTGGAGGAGGAAGTCACCCTCTGTGAGTGGCTGGCTGAGGTACCATCCGTTGAGGAAGTACTGAGGGCGCTTCAGAGTCTGAGACCAGGAAAGGCACCGAGCAGAGATGATCTCCCAAGCGAAATGCTGAGGGAGGGTGGCGTTTGTGCGTAGACTGCCCTACATGACATCATAACAGCAGTCTGGGCCACTGGACGGGTTCCGCAGGATTGGAAGGATGCCCTGGCGGTCCCCCTCTTTAAGAAGGGGGACCGCACAGACTGTAACAACTACAGGGGCATCTAACTCCTCAGTGTGCCGGGAAAGGTCCTGGCAAGGATTATTCAACATCGCCTTGCTAGGTACGCTAAGGAGAGGCTTGCGGAGCCCCAATGCGGTTTCAGGAAAAGGCGGTCCTGCAAAAATGTCATATTTTCTGTCCGTCTGCTACAGCAGAGGTGGAGGGAATTCCAACTAGACCTACATCTCTGCTTTATTGACCTGGTTAAGGCCTATGATACCATCAGTAGGCCTGGACTCTGGGTTGTTCTTCGTGCTTTCAGAGTCCCTGACCCTCTGCTCACACTCATTAAGGACCTTCATGATGGTGAGCAGACCCGAGTAAAACTACATAGCCGGGAGTCAGAGCCATTCCCTGCGACAGGGATGTCCTCTGGCTCCAACATTATTTAACATCTATTTCGACCACATAGTTCGTGAAGCCGTCAGTAGCTGTACCAGAGGAATTTACGTCTGGTACAGATACAATGGGAGGCTGATCGATGCCCAGGTGCGGTCAAGGGATGTCTCCCTATTGGTCAACCACATTATGTATGCCGACGACCTGGTAATTGCTGCTCATTCAGAGGAGGAGTTGGAGGCGCTGCTGCTGAAACTGGAGTGTGCCACTAAGAGGTGGGGCCTTACCATCAGCCCCACCAAAACGAAGCACCTGCCTGGGTATGTTGTGCCATCGGGCACTCTACCCCCACAACTCCCAATCGGTGATGGGGCAGTTGTGGAGAGAGTGGAGAGTTTTCCATACCTGGGCAGTGTGCTCATGATCGGCTCTGGTTTAACAGCAGAGGTCTCACTCCGAATTAGTCGAGCAGCATTATCTTTTCATCGGTTGTGTAACATTGTGTGGAAGCTACCTGGTCTGTCGCTCCGCATGAAGCTTCGGTTCTTCTCGGCCACAGTCATTCCCTCCCTTCTCTACGCTTGCAAAACGTGGAACCCCCTAATGCAGCATCTTGACCGGTTAGAAACATTTAGGCTGGCCTGCCTACGATCAATCCTGGGTTTAACCAGGCTGGATTTTGTGAGGAACTCACAAATCCTCGAAAGATCTGGACAAAGTCCCATCGGTGAGCTCCTCCAGCAGGCAAGGCTGCGTTGGCTGGGCCATGTAGCCCGCATGCCCAATCACCGCATGCCCAAACAGCTTTTGTTCGGCCGGATCGAGGGAGCTAAACGGGCGTGGCACGGACTAGAGAAGAGATGGAGTGATGTGGTACAGGAGGATGTGGAGCTGAGTGGACTTGCCAATGACTGGTACCAGCGGTGTCAAGATCGGCCTCTGTGGAGGAGGCTCGTGAAGGACGCTACTGGGCAGTTGGAGGCAGTCGCCCTCCAACAACAACGGAGGGCGGAGGATCGACGCTCAGAAAAACGAGCAGAGCGTCGGGTGGCTAAAGCTCAGCAAGTTGGCACAGTAGGGGGCACAGGTGGTGCATCAGCCAGTAATCTCAGTCATCTCAGTCAGTCGACCAGTGGCACCTGGGTCTGCCCCGTGACCTCCTGCCAGCCGGCGATCGACACTTCACGTAGCCTCAAGGTGCACATAGCCTGGCACAAGCGTCGTGGTGACGTCACCGCCACTTAGTGGCGAATGGCGGTTGTTGTTTTGAGACAGTAAGAGAGTGTGAGGTCGACTCAGCCTCACGCTACTGGGGGAGACAAAGGCCGCCATGGAGGAGAATCCTAAAATAATAAAAAGCTTTTATTATAATAAAAGCTTTTATTATAATAAAAGCTTTTTATTATTATAATAAAAGCTTTGATTATAATATTATGATATTATAATAAAAGCTATACTAAAAGCTTTTTAAATTAAAAATACAAAAAATTTTGAAATAATGAAAGCTTGTATTATTTAAAATGTATTATTTAATTTTTAAATTGGCAGAATCTACACGCCATATTCTTGGTTCTTCAGGTAAAGTCACGTCGATTTGAAAATAAAAATAATTAAATTAAATTGAAAAATATAAATTATAATATTTAAACTAATAAAAGCTTTTATTATTTTCAATTTATTATTTTCAATTTATTATTTTCAATTTATTATTTTAATTTTATTAACAGGTCCCTGCAGGGTGGGCTGGTAGGACAAGTCTCTGCGCTGTCTATTGCTGAATTTACACCCAACAGCACGAGATTTCACTTCGTTAAAGTATTGAAAGGGGACGGACGGACGGACACATTAATCTATTGCAGGCTGGTACACTCAGTTTACAACTTCGTTCCTACCAGTATTACACTTCATTAAAGTATTGAAAGGGGACGGACGGACGGACACATTAATCAATTGTAGGCTGGTACACTCAGTTTACAACTTTGTTCCTACCAGTATTACACTTTGTTAAAGTATTGAAAGGGGACGGACGGACGGACACATTAATCTATTGTAGGCTGGTACACCAGGTTTACAACTTCGTTCCTACCAGTATTATGACTTTACCGAAGGAAGCAATAATCTGGCGTGTAGATGCTGCCATCTGCTGGCCACCATTGTTGGGTGTAGATTGTGACAAAACTTTCGTGACTTCAGGAATTCATATTCTTGGTTCTTTCGGTAAAGTCACGTCCATAGAAAATAAAAAATATCAAATCAAATAAAAATGTGAAATTTTAAATAATAAAAGCAAAAAACCCACATTCATATTCTTGGTTCTTTCGGTAAAGTCGCGGAGATAAAAAAAATACAATTTTAAAATAATCAATTGAATAAAAGCTTTTAATATTATTTAAGCTTTTGTTATATTCAATTTATTATTTTAATTTTTAAATTGGCAGAATCTACACGCCACGTTGGTGGCCGGCAGGTGGCAACATCTACACGCCGAATTCTTGTTTTTTTCGTTAAAGTCACGTAGATTTTAAAATAAAAAATAATATAATTTAATTAAAAATACAAATAATAAATTGAAAATAATAAAAGCTTTCATAATGTTCATTTTTTATTTTTTTTTAATTATTTTCTATCTACGTGACTTTACCGAAAGAACCAAGAATCTGGCGTGTAGATGCTGCCATCTGATGGCCACCAACGTTGGCAGGTGGCAGCATCTACACGCCAGATTCTTGGTTCTTTGGGTAAAATATAAATAATAAAGAAAAGAAAAAATAATAATTCATGATTTAGTATTTTTTAATTGAATTCTATTTTTTTCATTTTCAAATCTACGTTACTTTACCGAAAGAACCAAGAATATGGCGTGTAGATTCTGCCAATTAAAAAAAAATTAAAATAATAAATTGAAAATAATAAAAGCTTTCATTATTTTCCATTTATCTTTTGTATTTTTTTAATTTTATTATTTTTATTTTCAACCTACATGGCTTTACCGAAAGAACCGAGAATATGAATCTGGATTTTTGATGATTATTTTCAATCTATTTTAATTTTTAAATTGGCAGCATCTACACGCCATATTCTTGGTTCTATCGGTAAAGTCACGTCGATAGAAAAAAAATCAAATCAAATAAAAAGTGTGAAATTGAAAATAATAAAAGCAAAAAACCACATTCATATTCTTGGTTCTTTCGGTAAAGTAACAGAGATTTAAAAAAATGAAACAAAATTTTGATTTTAAAAGAATAAATTGAAAATAATAAAAGCTTTTATTATTTTCCATTCATTTTTTTGTATTTTTAAATTGGCAGAATCTACACGCTATATCCTTAGTTCTTTGGGTGAAGTCACGTAGATAGAAAATATAAATAATAAAAGAAAAGTAAACATCTAAATAATATTTTTTAAAAATATATTTTATTGTTTCCCTTCTACGTGACTTTACTGAAAGAACCAATAATATGAATCACTGCAGTCACGAAAGCTTTAAATCAAAATATAATAATAACAATTCATGATTTTCATTTAATTATTTTCTTTTTATTTTCAAATCTACGTGAGTTTACCCAAAGAACCAAGAATATGGCGTGTAGATTATGCCAATTGAAAAATTACAAATAAAAGTAATTTTATTATTTCCGATTGTTTTTATTTAATTTATTTCATTATTTTTAAATCTACGTGACTTTACCGAAAGAACCAAGAATATGAATCTGGATTTTTGCTTATTATTTTCAATTTATTATTTTAATTTTTCAATTAGCAGAATCTACACGCCACGTTGGTGGCCGGCAGATGGCAGCATCTACACGCCATATTCTTGGTTCTTTCGGTAAAGTCACGTAGAATGAGAATACAGTAATAAATTGATAAAATAAAATAACACAATAAAATTCTCACGACGTTTCGGCCACAACACAAGCGGCCTTCATCAGGTGAAGGGACGAGACTGTCTGGAGGACAGCGCTGGAGCGAACAAAGCCAAGCTCAGATCGAGACCTTTAAGCTGTGTGAGAAGAAACAAAGCGCCTTGACAAAGGAATTAGCATTCAATTTAGCATTGAAATGGCTGAGTGATTAGCTTGTGACTGGTCACAGAAATGGCTATGTTAAAGTCAAAGCATACACATTCACAGAGGCACTGTGAAAATATTACGCAGCACGAGTTGTAGGATAAGGGCAATTATGGTGACACACGTGACCCCCTCTACACAAGAAACAGCTAAGATTCATATTCTTGGTTCTTTCGGGAAAGTCACCTCGAAGGGAAACAATAAAATAATACAAATATAAAACAATAAAATTCTCACGACCTTTTGACTGCAACACAAGCAATCATCATCAGGTGTGAAAACCACAACAAGAAAATTTGAAAGAACCAAGAATATGAATCTCTGCAGTCACTAAAGCTTTAAATCAAAATTTAACAGCTGAGAGTCAATGCTGGGATGTTGTGCGATTGGTGCAAGCGACCCATCATTGTGTTTTGATGTTGAGCTGTTAAAATTGCACTGTTGTGAGGTGAGGTCAAGGCCGATGACTGCTTCCAGCGGTGTCAAGATCAGCATTTTGAAGAGGCTCGCGGAAGATGATACTGGGCACTGGGGTGCAGTCTCCCTCCATGAACAACAGAGGGCAGAGGAGCGACGCTCACAACAATTATTGGCGGAGCGCCGGGCGTATAAAAGACAAAGTTGGAAGAAAGTTTATCTCTGGGAGGTAACCCACAACACCTGGGTCTGTCCCGCGTGTTCACACGATAACGCGTTTTCACTACGTTGATATTTATAAGGATACGGGGTGACCAATAAAGTATGAATTGGTCTGTAATAAGCTCGGCCCTGATAAGGGGTTGACAGATATGAAATAATCGAGCAGACAGACACGGGCCTGACTTCATCCACAGATGCCTTGTTGAGTCTCTAATTTTTAGGATTCTGCTTGGGACGTCTTGCCAATTCCTCACCAAATAATGTGTACGTGTGAGTAACCAGACCTACCTGAGATCTCACGCCTCGTAGAGAGCTCGGTGAATGTAGTGGTTGGTGTGGTGAATCTAGTTGTTGGTGTGGTGAATATAGTGGTTGGTGTGGTGAATGTAGTTATTGGTGTGGTGACTGTGTGGTTGGTGTGGTGAATGTAGTGGTTGGTGTGGTGAATGTAGTGGTTGGTGCGGTGAATGTATTGGTTGGTGTGGTGAATGTAGTGGTTGGTGTGGTGAATGTAGTGGTTGGTTTGGTGAATGTAGTGGGTGGTGTGGTGAATGTAGTGGGTGAGATGAGTGTAGTAGGTGTGATGAGTGCCATTTGTGCGGTTAGTGGAGTTGGTGTTTGGTGAGTGAGGTGAGTGTGGTGTGATTGGTGAGGTGTAGTTGGTGAGGTTAGGTTTGTGAGGTGTAATTGGGGTGGTGAGGTGGGTGAGGTGTAATTGGTGAGGTAAAGTTGGTGAGTGTATCAGTGAGCACCTGGAGGATTCTCCTCCACGGTCGCCTTTGTCTCCCCCAGTAGCGATGTTCACTCCACACCGCACCAGGAACTCATCTGAGGCTGAGTCGACCTCACACTCTCTCACTGTCTCACAACAACAACAACAACCGCCATTCGTCACTAAGTGGCGGTGACGTCACCACGACGCTTGTGCCAGGCCATGTGCACCTTGAGGCCACGTGAAGTGTCGAACGCCCGCTGGCAGGAGGTCACGGGGCAGACCCAGGTGGTGCCACGGGTCGACTGACTGAGATGACTGAGATGACTGGCTGATGCACCACCTGTGCCCCCTGCTCACACTCACGCACGTGCACTCACTCACAAGCGCGAGTTCGCGTTTTCAGGCGATATAAAATAATTTATATTTCATGCCAGTTGGTTCTGAAGGGCGGCTGTTTGTAATTTGGGCGTTCGTAAGTCGAGGACTGTCTGTAAATAAAGATTCCGATTGAGGATGTGGGGCTTTCACCGTGGGATGAGCTTGGCCCGATCCGCGGGGGCGTGGCTTGCACGACAGTGGGCGGGGCATAGCCGCGACGGGCGTGGCTTATCCAGGAAGTGGAGACCGCGAACGCCGGACTGCAAGCCAGAGGGAAGCGCGCTCCTTTTAAAGTTAACAACAACATTGTTAAATGTAAGTAGTGCCTCTCTACTTTATTATTGTTTTATTTGTTTAATACATTACTTGTGGTGCCGTGAGTCGAGTGAAATGAGTCAATAACCTTGCTAGACATGGCTAAGCTTTTAATAAGGGGCGCCGCGGTGTCGAGATGTTAACTACCTCGCTAGGCCTACAGCAGCGTGGAGGTTCCATCCAGACCCTGACGCCTGCTCTGTATTTGTTAATTTTTTTCCCCTGTGGTCGCGTAGATTCTTCTCCTGGTCCTTCGGTTTTCCCCTCCACATTTAGAAACGTGAGTTTAGAGTACTTGACTGCTATAAATGTCCACATGATAAGCCACTTTCGTTGAGCTATCATTTGTGTCCAGGTCGCTTCTGGTAAGAGTTATATAGCTCAGTGGGCCTTACCTGGTTAAATAGAAGTAGTTTATAGTTTAGTTTATAGTTCATAAGAACTCGTGACAAGGGTCAGTGTCTACTTCAAATATTGTTCAGGCTCTGGAGACCTCCAAAGTTATTCGTGATGTTATACATTTGGTTCGTTTTGAGCATAATCGCGACCTCATATAATTATTACGTGATACACACGCTGAATATACGCACACAAACATCGTGTACACGTGTGTCGTGCCCTCTATTGTCCACATAGACGGCTTGTGCTGACGAGAGAACGATCTTAACGTACAATGTCGTGACATGTATCAGCCCTTTGTCGATCCAGCGTTTTGATAGAGGCCTCCCCCACACCACGTCGTTCGTGGGAGTTGTTTAACCATACTTCACCATGCCGGTCAATGCTGGTTTGGTGAAGTGGGGAGGCCCAGAAACTTGTATATGCAGATACGAGTTTGCCTGTGCTTGCATCTGCAGAATTACATTCTCACACATTTTCAAGTGTAGTTTAATACTTCTAAAAATGCATTTATTCTTCAGGATTCCATAAAGTACTGTGGTAAAAAGAAAACAACTTGATTTGAATAAATTTCGATTTAAAGCTTTCGTGACTGCAGGGATTCATCTTCTTGGTTCTTTCGGTAAAGTCACGTCGAAGGGAAATAATAAAATAATTAAAATTAAACAATAAAATTCTCACGACGTTTCGGCCACAACACAAGTAGCCTTCCTCAGGTGAAGAAACAGAACTGTCGGAAAGACAGCGCTCCAATGAACACTGCTAAGCTTGGCAGCGTATTTTAAGCTGGGTGGGAGGAGCAGAGCGCCTTGACAAAGGAGTTTACATATCAACAGAATAATTTAGCATTGAAGTAGCTGTGTTAATGTGAGATATTAGCAGGATGTTAACGTCAGAAATGAGCATGTAACTGTGAGATTAGCATGATGTTATTGCGAGGAATTAGCATGTAACTTGTCACGGAAGTAGCTATGTTAAAGTCAGAGTTTATATATCAACAGAGGCATTTAGTATATTGACGCTAAAGAACTGCAACTACCCAACTATCATACAACAAACCGATGTGAAAGAACTAAATATAAACTACATCAATATAATCAATGTACTCAATATATTCTCCACTAAGCTGAGCTACTAACAATACGTCATTATACATTACACTTCTATGTCGCAAAAAATATTATAATATGCCTCCAAATAATGTTTTATTATAAACTGCCATAGACAGACCCCAACATTGAATTATACGCAGCATTACTATACACTACCCTATACCTTAGATTATAATAATATTACACTGTATTATTTTACCAACCCTACTGTATACCACACTGCTATATATTGACTATACAATTACGATACTATATATTACCAAATAAATTATATTAAACATTACACTGAAAACTTTGTTAAACAAGGAATGCTTTGAGCTTGTGGGTTGAATCCATCTGTGTGAAGTTGTGTTATTTCCCCATATGCAAGGTGGGGTCTCTCTGGGTTCCACTCACACAAACATCTCAATGCAATGGGACCTTTCTGAAAATGCAGTACTTAGACTCAATGAAGCTTTCCTGGGTAACTAGTTAACATTGTAATAATTAGCATGAGAGATAATGACGTTCACTTAATTGTACTATACTGTACTTTTATTGAAGACTATTTTACGTAGTTGTTTGTAAAAAAAAGTGTCCATTCTCAAAACTTTTTGACGGGCCCTCGTACAGAAATGATATTACAATCTTATATGGAGATTGCGAGTCAGAGTGTTGTGAATAGTGGAGTGAACGTGTGGTGCCATCATTATATTGTTGGTGTGTATATACAGAAAGGCCTATTTGGTGGGTAACATTAGGAAAATGGAGGTAGTTCGTCATTGTTGTTAAACAAAATCTTATTTGGGTGGATAAGAGGAGTAAAATCGTACATGATAGGAACTGCAATATTGTGGAGTTCTGGTATAATGAGTTGTAGTATATATGAATCTTATGTCACCTTAAGTATGCCTGTGTGAGTACACTCGTGACACGGGTGTCATGCGGGTGACCTTTGTCTTTTGTTTCAGATGTGCGAGAGCAACTCCGCTGCGAGTCAAGGTGGTGCTGGGAGAATTGCCTTCACCATTGATGGCACTTCACCAGCACCCATCTCAACCCCACCTCAATCCGGTAGAATTACAAGAACGAAAAAACGTATCTCTTGTGACGTCTGTGGGAAAAAATTCCAGCTGGCATGGTGCCTAGAAGCCCACGTAAGAACGCACAAGGAGACCCGTGATCAATGGTGCGGCATATGCGGGAAAAGGTTTGATCAGCTAGGAAAATTAAAAAGGCATTTGAAGACCCATGAGAAGGATTACGTGATAAAGGGTGCACCAGGCTTGGTGAATAACGGCAGTTTTGCCAATGCGGTGTTGAATCCACCGTCGCCCTATGAGATGTGCTCAGTCTGCGGATTTTTAAGTCCTATTGAAATCCTGAAAACTCATGAAAGTCTTCACGCACAGTTCTTGTACAGACCGAAGCCTGAACATGATTACACTTCGACAAAAGATAGCGGCGTTAAGATAAATGACATGAAATCCAATTTTCTTGAATGCTTTGGCCTAGTTCCACGTCAACAAACTGCTTCACCAGTCAGTGAGAATAAACCATACGCTGCTCTCGATCCTATGACGAGCATGAAAGTGTTGATGGCCTTGCAGCAGAAGAAGAAGGAAAAGCGAAGTAGACATAAGCCCATTAAAAGAAAGAAGACCACCACCAGCGTCACCAATTGCAGCAGTAGCAACAGCCAGAATTCGAACATCAAGAGGATGGACTGCACGGAAGCAGGAGGCTGCGTGGAGCAGAGCATCCCCAAGGTGGATGAACCCAACCTGGCACCTTTAGGTACGTCCTAGTAATGCACACACTACATTTCATTTGGATGTAATTCATAATTTCACAAATTAGTTAATGTACGCATATGTTGACCATATCTGTATGCCTGCGCTGAGGAGTCTAGAGATCTGATGTGGTGCTGCTCGGATGTTGGGTTAAACCGTGAAACTCTGGGTTTCAGTCACCGAGCCATGATTAAACTGGCTTCTCATTGATGGTCTTATCCAGTTACCAAACACTTCTTCCAGCAAACACTTCTGATGTTGCGTGATGTGTAGGAAATTGCAATAACCTCCTAGTGGATAAAAAACGGTCACAAAGGGATGTCATGAGTAGTGCAATGATATCTCCTTCCACGAGCTGTTCTCTTACATGAGGTGGTTCACTGCTGTGTGAGAGTTGCACAGGGATACTTCATCTCATGACATGGAGCCAATATCACCATTGGAAGGAAACTGAGCAAAATACATTGCTTGACAAATTCCAAAAAGTATCTATTTCTTAACCGGGGTAAATTTTACTTAAACAAGTGGGTAAATTTAGGGAACATTTTTGAATGTATAGACCGAGTCATTTCCACAATGGGAATTTCCTCTTCATTGTACTAACACCTAACTTCCATGTGTATTTACTCGTTCTATTGCAGGTAATTATTGTGTAATTAATGAGCTGTAATAGAATAATCTGGCTCAACCACCTCAATGTTAAATTATAGTTGTTGCTCTGCATCAACATCAACCACACGAAGAAGTGCAAAATGTTGGGGCTTCAAAATAAGCCCCAAAAATGTGTTCTTCTGATATTTTTCAGGAAATCAGTATCTTGCTTTTCTACGATTTGCACGCATGTTGAACTTCTTTCGTACCATACGTAGCCAACCGTGCTAATCGGAGGTATTTGTTGCTGGCCATTTGGCATTTTAGGCCTTTTGGACTTTGGGCCTGTGGTCAGCAACCGTGATTGATAAAACGTCCCATATACATAGTAATGCTATGGCATCCACTGCATGGTGATAAATAAATTATGTATTAGCGCGTGCGTGTGCTCAGCGGTGGATGTCTTGTGTTCCAGAGGAAAAGCCCTTCCCGTGCAGTGACTGCTCGTACGGAGCGACGCAGAAGTCAAAGCTCAAGAGACACATCCTGAGCGTTCACCACGTGCCCTTCGATAGCGCGCTGGACTCCGACTGCCCCGAGAAGAGAAGGCGGCTGGCTGGGTGCCGAGACCACGGCTCAACTCTGGATTTGGAGCGCGCACGATGCTCACGGAGAACTCCCTGATGATTTATTTCATCCTGAGGCTGAGGTACCACGTGTGGGGCGATGAACTCAAGGTTTTGTGCAGCGGACATTTCCATGATGAAATTTCGTCACGTTCACTGCTGCGAGGTTACATCTATTGCCGTATATGTTTAGTCAATTGCTGTATTTTCTGGTATACAATATATTTAATAAATTGTCCTAATTTCATAACAAAGGTTTTTGGGTTAGATCGTGTAAGTATAAATGTGTCATAACCCTACACCACCTGACACAGCCAATTAGTAAGGAATTGTCACGTAAACAAAACTCCACTTAGTTACTACTTCAGCCCACCGGTATTTTGGAGAGTAAATCCACAAGATGAGTACGACGTTTCACTGGTAATTACATCCAGCATCATCGGGTGATTTGCCAGAATAGTGAAGCCATCCACCTGCTTCCGGTCTTAAATAGAGAAAGGCGATGTCATCACTGAACCCATCAGGTGCAGAAATCAGAGGCGGGGAGGGGGATTATTGAAATTATATAATTGATTAGTAATCATTTAATTAGTATGTTTCCTCTATAAGTAATGATAAATGTGAGATGTCTTCTTCCTCCACGCGTTTGTTCCACTCACGTGGGGTCCGCCGTCCTTGCCACCTTCTCCACACCGCCCCGTCCCGCGCCATCTATCCCTCCGCTCCTCGGGCCACCACGTTCGACCGCATCACCACATCGCCCCACGTCTTCTTCTGCCTTCATCTCCTCATCTTACAATCACAATTACTTAATAATACGCTTCCAGGCCGCACTAAGCCTGTAGCTGTCAGAGAGGTTAAAATAATAACATTTTTCTCAGTTTCAATGGATTCTCGAATTAGTCTTGACCAGTAATAATGAGTTTTACACAACACTTCATCGTTATCAAAATACATTAAGTGTCCTTGTTGGCAAACATGTTCTGCAACTTCCAACAGTTATGTTTGAGAGTGTTTAATATTTATTTGGTGTTCTTTTAGTCTTACGCTAATGTTACATCCCATCTGTACTATATAACATCTGCCACATAAGCCATTAATCCGATACACACCATCCGTTGACAACTTAGGCAATTCATCTTAAGCACAAGATACTATTTTTTGAATTTTGTGTACCGTGCCAAATCTTACTTAGATGTTTAGCTTTTTGCTTTTCCAAAACTCGAGCTAATTTCTCAATTACTCCCACGATATATGGTATTTTAATTGTTTAATAACCTGATTCAGCAGTATTGCTGTTCGATCTTGGTTTAGCATTCATTGCTGTTAATTTGAGCATTATTGTAGACATTCAATCGTAGCGTTTCTTTGACATGTTCAACCTCTCTCCCCAGACATTCACCATCTGACACTGTTTTAGCCAGATGTATGAGCATCTTGATGAGACAGGTTTTCTGTACGGGGTGATGATGCGAATCTGCATTCAGATAGGCATCAGTATGCGTTCCCTTTTGGTAAACGCTGTGTGTGTTATTTTACCATTTAGGCCTCGTCCGATAAATCATCTCTCCAAAGGAAATAAGTATTTAGAGGCCACACGGGACCGGGGGGGGGGGGGGGAGTTTATCGTTGTGTCTGTTGCTGCGAGCAGATAGCGTGCAATGGAGAGCTTGCTCAGAGCGGAGCTGGGCACGGACTCGGCGAGAACGCTGGGCGCTTCGGCCGGTGGAGGCTGCATCAGCACCGGGCAGAGCTACGAGACGGGGCGCGGACACGTCCTCACCAAGATCAACGCCAAGAGCGGGGCACCCTCCTCTACGCCTCCTCTACGCCTCCTCACCACCTCACCTCCTCTACCCTTCTCCTCGCCTCCTCTACGCCTCCTCACCACGCCACCTCACCACGCCACCTCACCTCCTCACCACGCCACCTCACCTCCTCACCTCCTCACCACACCACCTCACCTCCTCACCACGCCACCTCACCTCCTCACCACGCCACCTCACCTCCTCACCACGCCACCTCACCTCCTCACCACGCCACCTCACCTCCTCACCACGCCACCTCAACACCTCACCTCCTCTACCCTCCTCTTCGCCTCCTCTACACCACCCCGCATCCTTGCCTCAACCTTCATTCATTTAGCCCTGTCATTAATGTATCACTTTTTTTTTGCTGCGACTACTATCTAATTTGTCAGTTACTCCCACGATATATGGTATTTTAATTGTTTAATAACCTGATTCAGCAGTATTGCTGTTTGATCTTGGTTTAGCATTCACTGCTCTGTTAATTTGAGCATTATTGTTGACATTCAATCGTAGCGTTTCTTTGACATGTTTAATCTCTCTCCTCAGACTTTGACCATCTGACACTGTTTTAGCCAGATGTATGAGCATCTTGTTGAGAAAGGATTTCTGTGCGGGGTGATGATGCCAATCTGCATTCAGATAGGCATCAGTATGTGTTCCCTTTCGGTAAACGCTGTGTGTGTTACTTTACCATTTAGGCCTCGTCCGAGCAAAATATCCAGGAAAGGGAGTGTGTTATTCACCTCCATTTCCATGGTGAAATGAATGGCCGGTTTTTGTGACTTGAGATGATTTAGACATTCATTAAGTGTATCCTTACCATGTCGCCAGACAACCAAAGTGTCATCTACATATCTACACCAAAAAGTGGGTTTTAATGTACTTGAAGCAAGTGCTCTTGCAACCCGTGGGTTGAGGACCCCTGTGTTAGAGGCCACACAGGACGGGGGGGGGGGAGTTTATTGTTGTGTTTGTCGCTGCGAGCAGACAGCTCACAATGGAGAGCTTGCTCAGAGCGGAGCTGGGCACGGACTTGGCGAGGCCGCTGGGCGCTGCGGCCGGTGGAGGCTGCATCAGCACCGGGCAGAGCTACGAGACGGGGCGCGGACACGTGTTCACCAAGATCAACGCCAAGAGCGGGGCACCCTCCTCTACGCCTCCTCACCACCTCACCTCCTCTACCCTCCTCTTCGCCTCCTCTACACCACCTTGCATCCTCGCCTCAACCTTCATTCAGTCAGCCCTGCATCACTTTTTTTCGCTGCGACTACTAGCACCACCATGGTGAATGTTGCAGTGAACTTCCCCTCGTTGATTCCCCCCTCCACCCACCTTAAAGGACTCGGTCTACCAGACACTTTGACCGCTTCGTCTCATCCACTCCGCGTTCAACCACCGCGCCTCACTGCAGTTCACAACAACACACTCAACTAAACAACTCGGTCACCCACTCATCCAGTCACTAACTCAATCACCCTATCACACATTCATCCAGTCACTAACTCATCCAGTCACTAACTCAATCACCCTATCACACACTTATCTCGTCACTAATTCAATCACCCTATCACCCACTCATCCAGTTAACCACTCATCCAGTCACCCACTCATTCAGTCACCCACTCATCCAGTCACCCACTCATTCAGTCACCCACTCAATCACCCTATCACCCACTCATCAAATCAGCTACGCATCCAGTCACCCACTCATCCAGTCATCCACGCAATCACCCTATAACCCACTCATCCAGTCACCCACTCAATCACTCTATCACATACTCATCTAGTCACTAATTAAATCACCCTATCACCCACTCATCCAGTCACCCACTCATCTAGTCACCCACTCATTTAGTCACCCACTCAATCACTCACTCATCTAATCACCCACGCATTCAGTCACCCACGCATCCAGTCACCCACTCATCCGGTCACTGACTCAATCACCCTATCACACACTCCTCCACTCGTTTACTCAAACACTCACCCATTTACTCACCCACCCGCTCACCACCATGCAGGTCACCTCACTCTTCTTTTCAGCTTCATCAGTTTGCACTGCTCCACTCTGGAATGCACACCCGGTCTTCCTGTTTTCCCAAACTCTTGCAACAATAAAGTTGATCAATTTAAGGAACGCGTTTCTTTGATCTTAATTATCTAATTACTCATTGGACAGTTATGTATTATTATTTTTTATTGTTACTGGCCGTTTGGCGTTTTGTATTGCTGTCAACCCCTCATCAGTGCCTACCTTATTACAGAACAATTCAGACCTTGTTGGTCACCCCTTGCCCCTTATAAGTCCCATGACAAGGGAGAAACACAAATAAACTTAACAAAAATGTTGCCCGTATTGAAACGGCCGTGTGCCGTATGGACCTGACAACTCACTTTCCCCCAACAGAATACGGGTAAACCGTGTGGGTTGGCGGCTATGGGTTTTGTTGTGTTTGCGAGTCCAAGTTATAGGACTGCACCCTGGGTTGTGCGTGGTTCTCATTGGTGGGAGATTCCCTTCGCTGTGTTGCACGCCAGTGGCTGGTGGCTGCGTGGGGCCAGTGACGTGTGAGCCGGTCCCAATGTGCACCGGCAAACATTTACCGCCAGGTGGCCCCAGTGTTTATTGCCCGTCTCCACGTGGATACCTGAAGCCCATGTCAATCCACTGCTGGATGACTCCCGCAATGAAGATGCAATCAGTACATCCACTTTGCTTTTGCACTCCACCTGTTCCATTGGCGGCCGAATGCGAATCTAAATGTGCATAGAAATCAAACCAATTGACCTACGACCTTTGCCCCATCAACTTTGTAGAATTTTAGATGTGCATTACAGTACTTTAGCCGGGTGGTTGTGGTGGCTATGTATGCCTGTAATCCACGACTGCGTGGAGGTGAGGGTTGGTGGATCACAATAATGTTGCGACAACTCCCACCCCTTGGCCGTCAAGGAGGTAGAGAAGGCGGTGTGGAATAATGTGGACTCCGCCTGTTCCATCTGTAGATTTGTGATAGAGCATTTGCTTGGATTTCTCCAGGTGCTCCGATTTACTCCCACATGTAAACACTCATTAATCTTGATTTGAAGCTTTCGTGACTGCAGGAATCCTTACTCTTTGGTTCTTTCGGTAAAGTCACGTAGGTAGAAAAAATAATAATGGATCACGACGTTTCGATCGCCACACAAGCAATCTCACTGAGTCTCAAGACTCTTGTTCAGGAGGGCCTGCCAACTTTTAGCAGGAGTAATTTGGATGTTTGGCTAGTACCAGTTACATTGTATGTTGTTGTTTTCCCATGGGAGTAAACCCATACAGAGAAAGGGACCAGAATGAGGAAAGCGAAGCCAGGCAGTCCTTCAGAAGATGTCATGCACGGGCGTGACCACTGCACCACCCTGCCGCCCAAACAAATGTAATTTAAATAATGTACAATACTGGCAAATAAACCCTATTAGTATCAACTGAATTTCTGGACAATGTGGCACGTGTATAGCTGCATCGGTGTTTCTAAAAGTCGTGTTCACATTGCCTGAAATTAATAATATTATAAAGTACAGGTTTCCCACCTCTGGTTTCGTTTTACTTACTGGTTGTCCTCATTATGTGTGTCACAGGTAATATGGCAAGGAACATATTACGCAGCACGAGTTGTAGGATTAGGGCAATTATGGTGACACACGTGACCCCCTCTACACAAGAAACAGCTGAGAGTCAATGCTGTGGTGTTGTGCGATTGGTGCAAGCGACCCATCATTGTGTTTTGATGTTGAGCTGTTAAAATTGCACTGTTGTGGGGTGAGGTCAAGGCCGATGACTTCTTCCAGCGGTGTCAAGATCAGCATTTTGAAGAGGCTCGCGGAGGATGATACTGGGCACTAGGGTGCAGTCTCCCTCCATGAACAACAGAGGGCAGAGGAGCGACGGTCACAACAATTATTGGCGGAGCACTGTGTGATTGGTGTGGTGAATGTAGTGGTTGGTGTGGTGAATGTAGTGGTTGGTGTGGTGAATGTAGTGGTTGGTGTGGTGAATGTAGTGGTTGGTGTGGTGAATGTAGTGGTTGGTGTGGTGAATATAGTGGTTGGTGTGGTGAATGTAGTGGTTGGTGTGGTGACTGTGTGGTTGGTGTGGTGAATGTAGTGGTTGGTGTGGTGAATGTAGTGGTTGGTGTGGTGAATGTAGTGGTTGGTGTGGTGAATGTAGTGGTTGGTGTGGTGAATGTAGTGGGTGGTGTGGTGACTGTGTGGTTGTTGTGGTGAATGTAGTGGGTGGTGTGGTGAATGTAGTGGTTGGTGTGGTGAATGTAGTGGTTGGTTTGGTGAATGTAGTGGGTGGTGTGGTGAATGTAGTGGGTGAGATGAGTGTAGTAGGTGTGATGAGTGCCATTTGTGCGGTTAGTGGAGTTGGTGTTTGGTGAGTGAGGTGAGTGTGGTGTGATTGGTGAGGTGTAATTGGTGAGGTTAGGTTTGTGAGGTGTAATTGGGGTGGTGAGGTGGGTGAGGTGTAATTGGTGAGGTAAAGTTGGTGAGTGTATCAGTGAGCACCTGGAGGATTCTCCTCCACGGTCGCCTTTGTCTCCCCCAGTAGCGATGTTCACTCCACACCGCACCAGGAACTCATCTGAGGCTGAGTCGACCTCACACTCTCTCACTGTCTCACAACAACAACAACAACCGCCATTCGCCACTAAGTGGCGGTGACGTCACCACGACGCTTGTGCCAGGCCATGTGCACCTTGAGGCCACGTGAAGTGTCGAACGCCCGCTGGCAGGAGGTCACGGGGCAGACCCAGGTGGTGCCACGGGTCGACTGACTGAGATGACTGAGATGACTGGCTGATGCACCACCTGTGCCCCCTGCTCACACTCACGCACGCGCACTCACTCACAAGCGCGAGTTCGCGTTTTCAGGCGATATAAAATAATTTATATTTCATGCCAGTTGGTTCTGAAGGGCGGCTGTTTGTAATTTGGGCGTTCGTAAGTCGAGGACTGTCTGTAAATAAAGATTCCGATTGTGGGGCTTTCACCGTGGGATGAGCTTGGCCCGATCCGCGGGGGCGTGGCTTGCACGACAGTGGGCGGGGCATAGCCGCGACGGGCGTGGCTTATCCAGGAAGTGGAGACCGCGATCGGCGGACTGCAAGCCAGACAGAAGCGCGCTCCTTTTAAAGTTAACAACAACATTGTTAAATGTAAGTAGCGCCTCTCTACTTTATTATTGTTTTATTTGTTTAATACATTACTTGTGGTGCCGTGAGTCGAGTGAAATGAGTCAATAACCTTGCTAGACATGGCTAAGCTTTTATTAAGGGGCGGCGCGGTGTCGAGATGTTAACTACGTCGCTAGGCCTACAGCAGCGTGGAGGTTCCATCCAGACCCTGACGCCTGCTCTGTATTTGTTAATTTTTTTCCCCTGTGGTCGCGTAGATTCTTCTCCTGGTCCTTCGGTTTTCCCCTCCACATTTAGAAACGTGAGTTTAGAGTACTTGACTGCTATAAATGTCCACATGATAAGCCACTTTCGTTGAGCTATCATTTGTGTCCAGGTCGCTTCTGATAAGAGTTATATAGCTCAGTGGGCCTTACCTGGTTAAATAGAAATAGTTTATAGTTTAGTTTATAGTTCATAAGAACTCGTGACAAGGGTCAGTGTCTACTTCAAATATTGTTCAGGCTCTGGAGACCTCCAAAGTTATTCGTGATGTTATACATTTGGTTCGTTTTGAGCATAATCGCGACCTTATATAATTATGACGTGATACACACGCTGAATATACGCACACAAACATCGTGTACACGTGTGTCGTGCCCTCTATTGTCCACATAGACGGCTTGTGCTGACGAGAGAACGATCTTAACGTACAATGTCGTGACATGTATCAGCCCTTTGTCGATCCAGCGTTTTGATAGAGGCCTCCCCCACACCATGCCGTTCGTGGGAGTTGTTTAACCATACTTCACCATGCCGGTCAATGCGGGTTTGGTGAAGTGAGGAGGCCCAGAAACTTGTATATGCAGATACGAGTTTGCCTGTGCTTGCATCTGCAGAATTACATTCTCACACATCTTCAAGTGTAGTTTAATACTTCTAAAAATGCATTTATTCTTGAGGATTCCATAAAGTACTGTGGTAAAAAGAAAACAACTTGATTTGAATAAATTTCGATTTAAAGCTTTCGTGACTGCAGAGATTCATCTTCTTGGTTCTTTCGGTAAAGTCACGTAGAAGGGAAATAATAAAATAAAACATAATAAAATAAAATTCTCACGACGTTTCGGCCACAACACAAGCAGCCGTCCTCAGGTGAATTAACAGAACTTCGGAAAGACAGCGCTCCAATGAACACTGCTAAGCTTGGCAGCGTATTTTAAGCTGAGTGGGAGGAGCAGAGCGCCTTGCCAAAAGAGTTTACATATCAACAGAATAATTTAGCATTGTAGCTGTGTTAATGTGATAGATTAGCAGGATGTTAAAGTCAGAAATTAGCATGTAACTGAAAGATTAGCATGATGTTAATGTGAGGAATTCGCATGTAACTGGTCACGGAAGTAGCTATGTTAAAGTCAGAGTTTACATATCAACAGAGGCATTTAGTATATTGACGCTAAAGAACTGCAACTACCCAACTATCATACAATAAACCGATGTGAAAGAACTAAATATAAACTACATCAATATAATCAATTTACTCAATATATTCTCCACTAAGCTGAGCTACTAACAATAAGTTATTATACATTACACTTCTATGTCGCAAAAAATATTATAATATGCCTCCAAATAATATTTTTTATTATAAACTGGCATAGACAGACCAAAACATTGAATTATACACTGAGTTACTATACACTACCCTATACGTTAGATTATAATAATATTAGACTTGTAATATTACACTATGTATTATTTTACCAACCCTACTGTATACCACACTGCTGTAGATTCACTATACAATTACAATACTATATATCACCAAATAAATTATATTAAACATTACACTGAGTACTTTGTTGAACAGGGAATGCTTTGAGCTTGTGGGTTGAATCCATCTGTGTGGAGTTGTGTTATTTCCCAATATGCAAGGTGGGGTCTCTCTGGGTTCCACTCACACAAACATCTCAATGCAATGGGACCTTTCTGAAAATGCAGTACTTAGACTCAATGAAGCTTTCCTGGGTAACTAGTTAACATTGTAATTTTAGCATGAGAGATAATGACGTCCACTTATAAGTGGCATTAATAGTACTATACTGTACTTTTAATGAAGACTATTTTACGTAGTTTTTTGTAAAAAAGTGTCCATTCTCAAAACTTTTTGACGGGCCCTCGTACAGAAATTATATTACAATCTTATATGGAGATTGCGAGTCAGAGTGTTGTGAATAGTGGAGTGAACGTGTGGTGCCATCATTATATTGTTAGTGCGTATATACAGAAAGGCCTATTGGGTGGGTAACATTAGGAAATTGGAGGTAGTTAGTCATGTTGTTTAGAAACAAAATATTACTTGGGTGGATAAGAGGGTAAAATCGTACATGATAGGAACTGCAATATTGTGGAGTTCTGGTATAATTAGTTGCAGTATATATGAATCTTATGTCACCTTAAGTATGCCTTTGTGAGTACACTCGTGACACGGGTGTCATGCGCGTGACCTTTGTCTTTTGTTTCAGATGTGTGAGAGCAATTCGGCGGCGAGTCATGGTGGTGCTGGGAGAATTGCCTTTACCAGCGATGGCACTTCACCAGCACCCGTCTCAACCCTACCTCAATCCGGTAGAGTTACGAGAGCTAAAAAACTAATCTCTTGTGACGTCTGTGGGAAAAAATTCCAGCTGGCATGGTGCCTAGAAGCCCACGTAAGAACGCATAAGGAGACCCGTGAGCAATGGTGCGGCATATGTGGACAAAGGTTTGATCAACCAGGAAAATTCAAAAGGCATTTGAAGAGCCATGAAAAGGATTATATGATCAAGGGTGCACCAGGCTTGGTGAATAACAGCAGTTTTGCCAATGCGGTGTTGAATCCACCGTCGCCCTATGAGATGTGCTCAGTCTGCGGATTTTTAAGTCCTATTGAAATCCTGAAAACTCATGAAAGTCTTCACGCACAGTTCTTGTACAGACCGAAGCCTGAACATGATTACACTTCGACAAAAGATAGCGGCGTTAAGATAAATGACATGAAATCCAATTTTCTTGAATGCTTTGGCCTAGTTCCACATCAACAAACTGCTTCACCAGTTAGTGAGAATAAACCATACGCTGCTCTCGATCCTATTACGAGCATGAAAGTGTTGATGGCCTTGCAGCAGAAGAAGAAGGAAAAGCGAAGTAGACCTAAGTCCATTAAAAGAAAAAAGACCACCACCAGCGTCACCAATTGCAGCAGTAGCAACAGCCAGAATTCGGACATCAAGAGGATGGACTGCACTGAAGCAGGAGGCTGCGTGGAGCAGAGCATCCCCAAGGTGGATGAACCCAACCTGGCACCTTTAGGTACGTCCTAGTAATGCTCACACTACATTTCATTTGGATGTAATTCATAATTTCACAAATTAGTTAATGTACGCATATGTTGACCATATCTGTATGCCTGCGCTGAGGAGTCTAGAGATCTGATGTGGTGCTGCTCGGATGTTGGGTTAAACCGTGAAACTCTGGGTTTCAGTCACCGAGCCATTAAACTGGCTTCTCATTGATGGTCTTATCCAATTACCAAACTTCTTCCAGCAAACACTTCTGATGTCGCGTGATGTATAGGAAATTGCAATCACCTTCTAGTGGATAAAAAACGGTCACGAAGGGATGTCATGAGTAGTGCAATGATATCTCCTTCCACGAGCTGTTCTCTTACATGAGGTGGTTCACTGCTGTGTGAGAGTTGCACAGGGATACTTCATCTCATGACATGGAGCCAATATCACCATTGGAAGGAAACTGAGCAAAATACATTGCTTGACAAATTCCAAAAAGTATCTATTTCTTAACCGTGGTAAATTTTACTTAAACAAGTGGGTAAATTTAGGGAACATTTTTGAATGTATAGACCGAGTCATTTCCACAATGGGAATTTCCTCTTCATTGTACTAACACCTAACTTCCATGTGTATTTACTCGTTCTATTGCAGGTAATTATTGTGTAATTAATGAGCTGTAATAGAATAATCTGGCTCAACCACCTCAATGTTAAATTATAGTTGTTGCTCTGCATCAACCACACGAAGAAGTGCAAAATGTTGGGGCTTCAAAATAAGCCCCAAAAATGTATTATGATATTTTTCAGGAAATCAGTATCTTGCTTTTCTACTATTTGTACGTATGTTGAACTTCTTTAGTACCATACGTAGCCAACCGTGCTAATCGGAGGTATTTGTTGCTGGCCATTTGGCATTTTGGGCCTTTGGGCCTGTGGTCAGCAACCGTGATTGATAAAACGTCCCATATACATAGTAATGCTATGGCATCCACTGCATGGTGATAAATAAATTATGTATTAGCGAGTGCGTGTGCTCAACGGTGGATGTCTTGTGTTCCAGAGGAAAAGCCCTTCCCGTGCAGTGACTGCTCGTACGGAGCGACGCAGAAGTCGAAGCTCAAGAGACACGTCCTGAGCGTTCACCACGTGCCCTTCGATAGCGCGCTGGACTCCGCCTGCCCCAAGAAGAGAAGGCGGCTGGCTGGGTGCCGAGACCACGGCTCAACTCTGGATTTGGAGCGCGCACGATGCTCACGGAGAACTCCCTGATGATTTATTTCATCCTGAGGCTGAGGTACCACGTGTGGGGCGATGAATGCAAGGTTTTGTGCAGCGGACATTTCCATGATGAAATTTCGTTACGTTCACTGCTGCGAGGTTACATCTATTGCCGTATATTTTTAGTCAATTGCTGTATTTTCTGGTATACAATATATTTAATAAATTGTCCTAATTTCATAACAAAGGTTTTTGGGTTAGATCGTGTAAATATAAATGTGTCATAACCCTACACTACCTGACACAGCCAATTAGTAAGGAATTTGTCACGTAAACAAAACTCCACTTAGTTACTACTTCAGCCCACCGGTGTTTTGGAGAGTAAATCCACAAGATGAGTACGACGTTTCACTGGTAATTACATCCAGCATCATCGGGCGATTTGCCAGAATAGTGAAGCCATCCCCCTGCTTCCGGTCTTAAATAGAGAAAGGCGATGTCATCACTGAACCCATCAGGTGCAGAAATCAGTGGCGGGGAGGGGGATTATTGAAATTATATAATTGATTAGTAATCATTTAATTAGTATGTTTCCTCTATAAGTAATGATAAATGAGAGATGTCTTCTTCCTCCACGCGTTTGTTCCACTCACGTGGGGTCCACCGTCCTTGCCACCTTCTCCACACCGCCCCGTCCCGCGCCATCTCTCCCTCCGCTCCTCGGGCCACCACGTTCGACCGCATCACCACATCGCCTAACGTCTTCTTCTTCTGCCTTCATCTCCTCATCTTACAATCACAATAACTTAATAATACGCTTCCAGGCCGCACTAAGCCTGTAGCTGTCAGAGAGGTTAAAATAATACAAATTTTCTCAGTTTCAATGGATTCTCGAATTAGTCTTGGCCAGTAATAGTGAGTTTTACACAACACTTCATCGTTATCAAAATACATTAGGTGTCCTTGTTGGCAAACATGTTCTGCAACTTCCAACAGTTATGTTTGAGAGTGTTTAATATTTATTTGGTGTTCTTTTAGTCTTACGCTAATGTTACGTCTCATCTGTCCAATATAACATCTGCCACATAAGCCATTAATCCGATACACACCATCCGTTGACAACTTAGGCAATTCATCTTAAGTACAAGATACTATATTTTGAATTTTGTGTACCATGCCAAATCTTACTTAGATGTTTAGTTTTTTGCTTTTCCAAAACTCGAGCTAATTTCTCAATTACTCCCACGATATATGGTATTTTAATTGTTTAATAACCTGATTCAGCAGTATTGCTGTTCGATCTTGGTTTAGCATTCATTGCTGTTAATTTGAGCATTATTGTAGACATTCAATCGTAGCGTTTCTTTGACATGTTCAATCTCTCTCCCCAGACATTCACCATCTGACACTGTTTTAGCCAGATGTATGAGCATCTTGATGAGAGAGGTTTTCTGTACGGGGTGATGATGCGAATCTGCATTCAGATAGGCATCAGTAGGCGTTCCCTTTTGGTAAACGCTGTGTGTGTTATTTTACCATTTAGGCCTCGTCCAATAAATCACTTCTCCTAAGGAAATAAGTATTTAGAGGCCACACGGGACCGGGGGGGGGGGGGGAGTTTATCGTTGTGTCTGTTGCTGCGAGCAGATAGCGCGCAATGGAGAGCTTGCTCAGAGCGGAGCTGGGCACGGACTCGGCGAGGACGCTGGGCGCTTCGGCCGGTGGAGGCTGCATCAGCACCGGGCAGAGCTACGAGACGGGGCGCGGACACGTGTTCACCAAGATCAACGCCAAGAGCGGGGCACCCTCCTCTACGCCTCCTCTACGCCTCCTCACCACCTCCTCTACCCTTCTCCTCGCCTCCTCTACGCCTCCTCACCACGCCACCTCACCTCCTCACCACGCCACCTCACCTCCTCACCACGCCACCTCACCTCCTCACCACGCCACCTCACCTCCTCACCACGCCACCTCAACACCTCACCACCTCACCTCCTCTACCCTCCTCTTCGCCTCCTCTACACCACCCTGCATCCTTGCCTCAACCTTCATTCATTCAGCCCTGTCATTAATGTATCACTTTTTTTTTAGCTGCGACTACTAGCTAATTTGTCAGTTTCTCCCACGATATATGGTATTTTAATTGTTTAATAACCTGATTCCGCAGTATTGCTGTTTGATCTTGGTTTAGCATTCACTGCTCTGTTAATGTTAGCATTTTTGTAGACATTCGATCATAACGTTTCTTTGACATGTTTAATCTCTCTCCTCAGACTTTGACCATCTGACACTGTTTTAGCCAGATGTATGAGCATCTTGTTGAGAAAGGATTTCTGTGCGGGGTGATGATGCCAATCTGCATTCAGATAGGCATCAGTATGTGTTCCCTTTCGGTAAACGCTGTGTGTGTTACTTTACCATTTAGGCCTCGTCCGAGCAAAATATCCAGGAAAGGGAGTGTGTTATTCACCTCCATTTCCATGGTGAAATGAATGGCCGGTTTTTGTGACTTGAGATGATTTAGACATTCATTAAGTGTATCCTTACCATGTCGCCAGACAACCAAAGTGTCATCTACATATCTACACCAAAAAGTGGGTTTTAATGTACTTGAAGCAAGTGCTCTTGCAACCCGTGGGTTGAGGACCCCTGTGTTAGAGGCCACACAGGACGGGGGGGGGGGAGTTTATTGTTGTGTTTGTCGCTGCGAGCAGACAGCTCACAATGGAGAGCTTGCTCAGAGCGGAGCTGGGCACGGACTTGGCGAGGCCGCTGGGCGCTGCGGCCGGTGGAGGCTGCATCAGCACCGGGCAGAGCTACGAGACGGGGCGCGGACACGTGTTCACCAAGATCAACGCCAAGAGCGGGGCACCCTCCTCTACGCCTCCTCACCACCTCACCTCCTCTACCCTCCTCTTCGCCTCCTCTACACCACCTTGCATCCTCGCCTCAACCTTCATTCAGTCAGCCCTGTATCACTTTTTTTCGCTGCGACTACTAGCACCACCGTGGTGAATGTTGCAGTGAACTTCCCCTCGTTGATTCCCCCCTCCACCCACGTTAAGGGACTCGGTCTACCAGACACTTTGACCGCTTCGTCTCATCCACTCCGCGTTCAACCACCGCGCCTCACTGCAGTTCACAAGAACGCACTCAACTAAACAACTCGGTCACCCACTCATCCAGTCACTAACTCAATCACCCTATCACACACTCATCCAGTCACCCACGCATCCAGTCGCCCACGCAATCACCCTATCATCCAGTCACCCACTCACTCAATCACCCTATCACACACTCATCTCGTCACTAATTCAATCACCCACTCATCCAGTCAACCACACAATCATCCTATCACCTACGCATCCTGTCACCCACTCATCCAGTCACCCACTCATCCAGTCACCCACTCATCCAGTCACCCACTCATCCAGTCACTCACGCATCTGGTCACTGACTCAATCACCCTATCACACACTCCTCAACTCTTTTACTCAAACACTCACCCATTTACTCACCCACCCGCTCACCACTATGCAGGTCACCTCACTCTTCTTTTCAGCTTTATCAGTTTGCACTGCTCCACTCTGGAATCCACACCCGGTCTTCCTGTTTTCCCAAACTCTTGCAACAATAAACTTGATCAATTTAAGGAACGCGTTTCTTTGATCTTAATTATCTAATTACTCATTGGACAGTTATGTATTATTATTTTTTATTGTTGCTGGCCGCTTGGCGTTTTGTATTGTGTGGGGTTTACATCGCTGTCAACCCCTCATCAGTGCCTACCTTATTACAGAACAATTCAGACCTTGTTGGTCACCCCGTGCCCCTTATAAGTCCCATGACAAGGGAGAAACACAAATAAACTTAACAAAAATGTTGCCCGTATTGAAACGGCCGTCTGCCGTATGGACCTGACAACTCACTTTCCCCCAACAGAATACGGGTAAACCGTGTGGGTTGGCGGCTATGGGTTTTGTTGTGTTTGCAAGTCCAAGTTATAGGACTGCACCCTGGGTTGTGCGTGGTTCTCATTGGTGGGAGATTCCCTTCGCTGTGTTGCACGCCAGTGGCTGGGGGCTGCCTGGGGCCAGTGACGTGTGAGCCGGTCCCAATGTGCACCGGCAAACATTTACCGCCAGGTGGCCCCAGTGTTCATTGCCCGTCCACACGTGGATACCTGAAGCCCATGTCAATCCACTGCTGGATGACTCCCGCAATGAAGATACAATCAGTACATCCACTTTGCTTTTGGACACCACCTGTTCCATTGGCGGCCGAATGCGAATCTAAATGTGCATACGTTAGAGACTGGTTAATGCGCATAGAAATCAAACCAATTGACCTACAACATTTGCCCCATCAACTTTTGTAGAATTTTAGATGTGCATTACAGCTACTTTAGCCGGATGGTTGTGGTGGCTATGTATGCCTGTAATCCACGACTACGTGGAGGTGAGGGTTAGTGGATCACAAAAATGTTGCGACAACTCCCACCCCTTGGTCGTCAAGGAGGTAGAGAAGGCGGTGTCGAATAATGTGGACTCCGCCTGTTCCATGTGTAGATTTGTGATAGAGCGTTGGCCCCTCATTTGCTTGGATTTCTCCAGATGCTCCGATTTCCTCCCACATGTAAACACTCATTAATCTTGATTTGAAGCTGTCGTGACTGCAGGAATCTATACTCTTTGGTTCTTTCGGTAAAGTCACGTAGGTATAAAAAACAAATTAAAAAAATCGTCAATTGCTTGTGTGGCGATCGAAACGTCGTGATCCATTATTATTTGTTCTACCTACGCGACTTTACATAAACAACCAAAGAGTACAAACTCTCATTAATTTGCCGATAACATCTTTATATAAAGAGGACAACAGAGCATGGGCAGGAGTGGTGGGGGGGGATGTTGCCAGCTGCTCACCATTTGACTGCCGCCTTCCCTCGTCTGTAGTTCCTCGCGCCAAAGTGAAGGAATTCTGTGTGCCAGTTACAATTATCACTTGAACGTAACTTGATGTTTCAATGAAAACAGCCACAGATTTAATCCTGAAAATCTTTATTTTTCACATGCAGTGAAACAATGTTGTTAGTAGGCTTGTTTCCCTGGGAAAGCCTCACTGAGTCTCAAGACTCTTTTTCAGGAGGGGCCTGCCAACTTTTCGCAGGAGTAATTTGGATGTTTGGCTAGTACCAGTTACATTGTATGTTGTTGTTGTTTTGCTATGGGAGTAAACCCATGCAGAGAAAGGGACCAGAATGAGGAAAGCGAAGCCAGGCAGTCCTTCAGAAGATGTCATGCACGGGCGTGACCACTGCACCACCCTGCCGCCCAAACAAAAGTAATTTAAATAATGTACAATACTGGCAAATAAACCCTATTAGTATCAACTGAATTTCTGGCCAATATGGCACGTGTATAGCTGCATAGGTGTTTCTAAAAGTTGTGTTCACATTGCCTGAAATTAATAATATAAATAACAGATTTCCCACCTCTGGTTTCATTTGGATTACCGGTTGTCCTCATTATGTGTGTCACAGATAATATGGAAAGGAAAATATTACGCAGCACGAGTTGTAGGATTAGGGCAATTATGGTGACACACGTGACCCCCTCTACACAAGAAACAGCTAAGATTCATATTCTTGGTTCTTTCGGGAAAATCACGTCGAAGGGAAACAATAAAATAATACAAATATAAAACAATTAAATTCTCGCGACCTTTTGACTGCAACACAAGCAATCATCATCAGGTGTGAAAACCACAACAAGAAAATTTGAAAGAACCAAGAATATGAATCTCTGCAGTCACTAAAGCTTTAAATCAAAATTTAACAGCTGAGAGTCAATGCTGTGGTGTTGTGCGATTGGTGCAAGCGACCCATCATTGTGTTTGATGTTGAGCTGTTAAAATTGCACTGTTGTGGGGTGAGGTCAAGGCCGATGACTGCTTCCAGCGGTGTCAAGATCAGTATTTTGAAGAGGCTCGCGGAGGATGATACTGGGCACTAGGGTGCAGTCTCCCTCCATGAACAACAGAGGGCAGAGGAGCGACGCTCACAACAACAATTGGCGGAGCACCGCGCGTATAAAACACAAAGTTGGAAGAAAGTTTATCTCGGGGAGTTAACCCACAACACCTGGGTCTGTCCCGCGTGTTCACACGATAACGCGTTTTCACTACAACGCGTTTTCTTTACTTTAGGGAACGCTTCTCGCACAACGCGGAACGCGCTCCGTCACAACGCGCTTTCTGAGCGGACTACTTTCTTGAGCAGTGAAATTAATTAAAATCTTTTGCTCTGCCATTTGATTTTAAATTACGACTCTTCAAAGAGCTTTGGTTGTAGTAAGCAATATTTGAATTTGTTTAAACGACCTGTATTCTCTTACAACATGTTTTATATTCCTAGGCATTAAATGTGTACTAAAGATTCAGACTAATTGTAAATCTAATGGGACCACTTTAATCGATGTCCGTTAATATATGTAGGCATGGTAAGGTTTCGAGACGCACTCGGCGATGCGTGAAACGCAGTCCGTGTCCTTCCTCGTCCATTTGTCTTCATTCCAACGTCAACTTTGTTCTGCCGGTCTCTCTCATTAAGGCCACATGGCCACACTGTGTCTCTTAGTTCTTGCAAGCTAAGCTGGAGTCAGTCTCTCTCATTAAGGCCACATGGCCACACTGTGTCTCTTAGTTCTTGCAAGCTAAGCTGGAGTAAGTCTCTCTCATTAAGGCCACATGGCCACACTGTGTCTCTTAGTTCTTGCAAGCTAAGCTGGAGTGAGTCTCATCAAGGCCACATGGCCACACTGTGTCTCTTAGTTCTTGCAAGCTAAGCTGGAGTCAGTCTCTCTCATTAAGGCCACATTGCCACACAGTGTCTCTTAGTTCTTGCAAGCTAAGCTGGAGTCAGTCTCTCTCATTAAGGCCACATGGCTACACTGTGTCTCTTAGTTCTTGCAAGCTAGCTGGAGTGAGTCTCTCTCATTAAGGCCACATGGCCACAGTGTGTCTCTTAGTTCTTGCAAGCTAAGCTGGAGTCAGTCTCTCTCATTAAGGCCACATGACCACACTGTGTCTCTTAGTTCTTGCAAGCTAAGCTGGAGTGAGTCTCTCTCATTAAGGCCACATGACCACAGTGTCTCTTAGTTCTTGCAAGCTAGCTGGAGTGAGTCTCTCTCATTAAGCCACATGGCCACACTGTGTCTCTTAGTTCTTGCAAGCTAAGCTGGAGTGAGTCTCATTAAGGCCACATGGCCACACTGTGTCTCTTAGTGCTTGCAAGCCAAGCTGGAGTCAGTCTCTCTCATTAAGGCCACATGGCCACACAGTGTCTCTTAGTTCTTGCAAGCTAAGCTGGAGTCAGTCTCTTTTCGACATATGTCCCACCAAATTCTGTAATAATAATGTTCCAGTTTCTCTATATGTTTTTAAATTTAGATTTAAATAAATCTACATTTTAAAATCCACAAATCTGGCTGCCTCCTGATGATGCTGGTTGTAATTACTGGCGAAACGTCATACTCAGATTGTTAATGTTACGGCTTTGCTCTCTAACACACAACCGGTGTGTTGTACTAGTAACGAATTGGCATGTTCTGTTTAAGTGACAAACCTTACTAATTGGCTGTGTCGGGTGGTGGTGTGTTTACCGACATTTTTATATTTACGCGATCTTACCCAAAAAACCTGTATTATGTAAAAATACATTTATTTTCCCCCTTTCTTTTTGGACAGTTTCAAATCTCTAACGTCTTTCAAATTGTTCTGATGTACAGTGCTACATTTTAAATTACTGTCATGTTTGCAACGGGTTGTTTAAAATATATTCAAATGGTGTAGATTCATGTTTAAACTCGATTCGAATCTGCATTCATCATTTTCTTCTTAAGCAGTCCGTAACCACAATTGGTACATCGATGCATGACCCATTTGATTATGGTTTGTTGGTCTTAATTTATCAATTAAAATGTTATTGAGTGTGCCAAATCCTAAAGAGTGGCGTTTGAGTCGACCTTATTTTATATTCACATGTGAAACGCCTGTGCACATGAATGTAATCCAGTTACACACTCTCCTACTTGTTCATCAACTCTCTTCGTGGTGTAGATTTGATGGCTTGTATAGCAACCATAAACAAACGCAACAAATCCGGGTGACTCATGATCCATGATTCACGATGCCAGTGGGCCAGGTTTCACTTTCAACCTGTGTGGCATGAATTAAACGCACCTGTAAATTTGACCTGAAATGATTGCACAACAATTGCCCCGCCTTCATGGGATGTTTATCCTCCACTGTTTATCTGGCTTTGACCTGAATTATATAAAAGTGCGGCTCTGCAACTGCTGTAGAGTCACATTGGTATAAACGCATTTTACAATATGAACAGCGCATTGAAAACGCGTACTATTTTATGTATTGTTTAACAAGTGTGTTTACAAATCCACACTGTGAAACACGATGATTGACACAGGGGAGTAGATTATGTTTTCGATAGTGTATTTAAATAGAGCTACTGTAGGTAAGTAGTTTTCAGTTTTAAAGGCATAGTTTAACAAGACAACACTTGCCACCATCCTTCAAACCCATTGGTGAAAAAGACCACAGTTTATGTTTACATTATAATATGTTTATATAATATATAATATAATGTTTATATTATAATGTAATGTTTACATTATATATAATATAATGTTTATATATAATATAATGTTTACATTATAATACAATGTTTACATTATAATATAATGTTTATGCAAGAGCCGGGGACTTATGGGACCCCGGGGTCCCACCATAAGGTTCATATGAATGGTTACCTAATAACTTTTGAAACACGGTAATCGCTGTGAAGTGCAGTTTCCAATTCTTATTGTTGACTCAATCTCTCTGGCCTTTCTATGCAATATGAAGAAGGATCATTGCCCGAAACGTCGCTTATCGGATGTTTTCCCTTTTTCAAGGCCTCAGTGCTACTGATGCATGAATTTGTTTGGTATTTGAAATGATACGAAGGCTCAGCAAGTGATTCCTTGCAGACATAAACAGAAGCGATACGCGCCACCCCAGCCACCCATGTCGCGAATCAATCGATTATCGCGATTGAGGGCTCGTGAATAAATTCTAGATTCAACGCCTTGTTTTAAAACGTGAACACAGCCGGCTCTAGTGACTGGAGTGGGTGCGTGTTGGACAATGTGAAACAATGACACGCAACGTATACAAATCTAAAACATAAATTCTTACGCACGCAATCCGGTGTGCATATCGCGATCTTCAGGATGAATGATCACGTCCGAATCAATGCGTCGTCGTTGCTCCCTTAGCATGCGCTCTGCGTAACCCGCTCGTGTTGTTGTTGTTGTTGTTTTGCGGCAGAGTTTAGGACCTTCGTGGCCAAGAGCCGCAGCTCCTGAGGCAAAGGAGTGATGGCACGCTTCAAGGTGCCGGACTTGCTGAAGCATCTCATGGAACGATACGGGGCTCCGGATATTCACGATCTGGGCATCCGTATCACCAGCATACCTCTGGGCATTTCCGTACGTGCCGTGCCTGCGTGTATGAGCGTGTGTGTGTGTACGTGTGTATGCATTGCGTCGCTTGTTGACTGCGAATTGTATTATTATTATTGGATGCCTCAAGTAGACTCTTTGGTTCTTTCGGTAGTCACGTAGGTATAAAATAAAATAAATCACGACGTTTCGGGCGCAACACAAGCGTCCGTCATCAGGTGGGAAAGCCTTGGTGTGCTGCTGAGGCAGACTGTTTTAAATGGTTTGAAATGTGTGTAGCCCATGGGTCATAAAGAAGTGGCCAGGGCTAGTGATGTTAACGTGAGAAATTAGCGTGTAACTGTAAGGTAGGAAAGCGGCCTCCTCCTCGATTTTACGTGACTTTACCGAAAGAACCAAAGAGTCTGGATTCCTGCAGTCACGAAAGCTTCAAATCAAGATTGCCTCAAGTATGTATTGTTGTTGCCCTTGAGGGGGTTTACTTTCTGAATTAAATGCGTTCTGGAATTGCTGACACACAGCCACAACGTACGTGTCGCTGTGTTCACACCTGAGAGTGACACTGCATCAGCCTTTTACCAATATTCCCCCGCCCCTGCGTTTGCCTTACACGGCCACAATGCTGAGCTATCCTCAGTTGCTCAGGCACGCAAGTTTCACACCTGTCTCCCTGTCAAGTGAATGTGGTGTATCCTTTTGTCATGCAGTCTGAGACAGACTTCCAACACGACTTCAGTTTTGTGGGTGCAGTGCTGTGACAAGAGCACTGAAGTAACTGCTCGTGTAAGTACATCATGTTAATATATATCGTATAGAAGGCTGAGGCCTATTTTACTGTACCACTCCTTACAGAAATCTTCTTTCCCGAGTGGTTGTGCATTTGTCGCTTGTTTCAGAGGTTCGCGATTCGATCCCAGGAGTCGCCCTAGTTAATATTGCGGGTGTATTATCCAAAACTGCATTTCTATATGCTTCACAAATAATGTAAAAAAAAAATCCCGTGTTGTTATCAATGAATGAGGAGGACATGTGTGCCGGCGTCAGAATCAAAATTTGAAAATCTAAACAAGTACTCAGAAATGACTGGATTGGGTAAAACCACATGTATATATGTTGAACTTCTTTCGCACTGTACGTAGCCAACTGTGCTAATCGGAGGTGTGGAGGACAACAAACTGAACACAAAAAGCAGTTCTAAAGACATTGTTTTCAATCTAGATTTAAAAGTGCTGTTGTATATGTGGGTGTGTGAAAATTGATGAAAAATAATTAAAATTAAATGAAATTCGAAATTTGCATAATTAATCCGAAATTATGCTAATTCGTGTAATTATGCGTGTAACTATGCTAATTAGAGAGGTAATCGTATTCATTTATACGAGTGGGTGTGGTTGTGTTAATGATAGCCTTTATGATAATCAGGCCCCGCCTCGTTGACGAGGTGGGGTTATCAATCAGGATAACGCAATCAATCGTGTGCAGTAACGCTAGTGTCAATTCGGCCTCGTTGTCTAACTTCGTATTATTGATCAGCATAATACAATGATTCTCGCTTTAACACTCCCCGAGTGTTCATATTTTAGGTCCCAAGTTCATATTCGCTTTAAAGTTTAATGAGTGTCGATTGGTGTGTTTATAGTTTAGGTTCCCGAGTTCATATCTCGTCGCAGGATACAGATCTTATGCAAAAATTTCAGGAAAGAATCACACGACCACTTCTGTATTAATCAATTTATTTTCTAATTAAACCTTAACTATAATATGTATGTGAACTCTCAATCTCGGAACTTCAACACGGTATCCACACGGTATCAAGACAGTATCATCAACGACTGTACGATTTCACTTTGATAACACATGGACCCCGCATAAAGCGATTGCTGTTAGTGAGAGAGAGAGTCAGGACATGCAAATGCTATGCTACACAAAAGCTTATACATTATAATATGAACGATCATTATGCTTGAAATGGTCAGCACATTATCACAGGCGATTGATTAACATGCCACGGTATTCATATAAAAAGACAATCAAACAGTTATTATTTCCAAAGGCATAAATGTAACAACAGATACACCGGACAGACTATAAGATTACCGAAATGGCTTAGTGTGAGGGTATGCGGTGGAACGTGTTATCTCACGGGATATTAATTAATTAATTCGTGAATAAGATTGTATGATCAGAAAATCGGTTTAGCACGATTCCTCCGCGGGAGCGTAGCTCCGTGGCGAAGGCTCCAAGGGTTAATTCGTATTGATGGATCGGTTGGTAACTTATGCGATTAGAAGTACAGTCCAAAACAAAATATTAAAGAGGGAAATTATGAATATACTTATAAATGTCAGACTGTTATCACACGATCGATGCTTCCACAGCCAGATGGTTCACGGACTTGAGTGTTCGCCTCTGGTTAAGGACCCATGTATGTTTGAGTGATATGAATTGTTTTGAATAGTCAGTGTTTGGAATTCTTTGCGTTGCCATACGCTGAAGTTGGCATCGCTTGTAGAAGTAGCCTCGCTCCCTTTAGAGCGGTGAGGTGTGTGAGAGTTGTGCATCATACGTATCGGCGTTCCCTCCTCCACACAGCAGCCAGCCTCTGTCCACGGGGGAGAGTTGCTTGATCGCTCTCAGTTCTGCTCAGTGGACACCTCTCTCCACTGCTAGATGAGCTGCGCGATCACGCTCGTGCTGGTTCGCTGACAGCAGTTTCTCTCCGCTGTTGGATGAGCTGCATCGGCACGCTCCCTCTCTCTGGGTGGAGAACTCGAACGTGCTCGTTGCTGGTTTGCTGAAAGCAGGTTTTTCTCCACTGCTGGATGACTCAAGTCGCACGTGCTCTTGCTCTGGTTTGCAGAAGCTCTTGCTTGGTGCGTCGGTCGCTCTGCAGCTGGACTCAATGTAGAATAATCTTTCAGCAATACTCTGTCTTTCAGCTCTTGGAAATCACACTAGGTGACGCCTCACTACCCTGCGAGTCTTGCCAACGTCAGTGGGTAGCGACGGGGCCACTTTGGCCTCTGCTCGCCGCCCCCTGCTCTGCAGCTCGCCGGCTGGCGACCTGTTGCTCTCGTTCCCGATTGGAACGGCTCCTGAGCCGACCCACTGGTCGAACTCCCCGCGTTCCGACCCCTCCGAGTCGAACTCCCCGAGTTCCGACCCCCCTGGTCGAACTGTTCCGAGTTGCTCCTCCGAGTCGAACTGTCTCCCGAGAGTCGACCCCCCGGTCGAACTCTGGTGAGCCGACCCCCCCCCGGGTCGAACTCTGGTGAGCCGACCCACTCCTGTCGAACTGATGTTTCAATGCTCAGGATCCTCTTTTTATGCCCAAAAATCCCTTCACTCGGATCCTGCCCACAAGGCGGGGTTTCTTTCGATTTTTGCTGTGTCAGGATTTGTCCGTATGTATCTGTGTCCGTGTGTGTCCGTACGTGTGTCAGTGTGTGTCCTTGTGCATCACCCACGGTATATTCTGTTGTCATACTCCTACCATAAAACCCACAAGTAAAACAATCAAATGTTATAAATTGTCTCGAAGGCGCCTCTCTGTCTGGGTGCACAACCTGGAGGGAGGGGCGATATTCCCTCCGACTTTCACCGACGCACAAAGAAATGGTTAAAAAGTTTTAAGTTAACATTTCATTTCATCAGAGTTCAATAGTTATGATTCTGTATTAATCCAAGGTCTGAGTCAGCTTCTCGTTGTGGTGTTTGACTCGTGTTTCCCCAAGCGTATACACACTCCTACCCCGCGCTGCAGGGATACAAAGACGGCCGGGATTTCCCTTTCTCTCCGACCCTGGGTTTAACATCGCCCTTTGCTTACGTTGCAGTTTTGCTGTGCGCTTGCATTCCTTTTCCTCTCTACTCTTACTTTAACCCTGCTTATTATTTGTGTATGGGTGGAGGCTAGAGCATTTATGTTGACTTAGGAAAACCTGATTGTTATAGGCTTCGGGTCAAGTCGTATCGAAATTATTAAAATATGGAAATACATTTCATATTAAATTAATAGACGGTTGATGGTTACATTGATGTAGCTATTGGCAGGGTTCAATTGAAGTTGGTGTGAAGATCAATAACTTTAGCCTACCCTGTCGTTGAATTCCGATTTTAAGTTACTTTAATAGTAATGTAGAACCAATCAGCTTTTTGACTGAACTATATCTAGGCTAACGCAAACTCCCAGTGACCCTGGCTTGGTGTGTTTACGTCAGCCCCTGGCAATCCGCTGTGCTCTGCTCTCTATCTGCTCCCGCTGACCCTGGGAGGACTCTTAATGTCAAAATCGTGTTAGTGGGTCATGGTAAAGATAACCTCCACATGCCATGCGGAGGCCTGGTTTGGTGTTTTTATTCATTATTATTTAAAAAAAACCAATAGAAACATGTATCTATATGTATCGGAAAATTACCTGTTAACATTAAGATGGAAAAGGGGCCTAGATACAACAGTGCATAGCTCCAATGGCTTCCTAATATCGGAAGGAAGAGCATTCCAGTTGGCCGCAGAAGCCCATCTGAAAGCGAGTGATGCGGTGACTGTCTTTGTTCGATGGCTTGCCAAAAGCCACTGCCGCTAGGATGATCCACCAATCCCATCTCTCGATTGCAATCGTGCATTAGCAGCACACCTTGCATTTGCTGTTGAACCACTCGTCCATCACGTGTTCCATCATCGCAACTACAGCACTGCCCTGCACCTGTGGCCACCACAGTTGCTAACATTGTGTTGTTTAAATTTTGATTTAAAGCTTTCGTGACTGCAGTAATTCATATTCTTAGTTTTTTTTCGGTAAAGTCACGTTGAAGAGAAACAACAAAATAATAAAATATATATAAAACAATAAAAAATTCTCACGACGTTTCGACCGTTTGAGTTATGGTCGAAACGTCGTGAGAATTTTTTTATTGTTTTATATATATTTTATTATTTTGTTGTTTCTCTTCAACGTGACTTTACCGAAAAAAAAAAACTAAGAATATTGTGTTGTTTGTTTAGGTGATCGGCAAGGCCCGGAAAGGCGAGCGGGAGGCGATGGACCGTGGGCTGGCTCGCATCGAGTGTGACATCAAGCAGGAGGTGGAGGGCCGGCCACACAAGGTCAAGAAATACCTGTTGGAGTCGTTCCCCTTGCCAGGGACGAGCGCCGATCTTCGCCGACAGTTCACGACACAGCCGGCGGCCGAGATGGTGCTGCAGGTCTTCCAGAACGCCGAGGACATCTTTGTGAATAAGCTGAAGAAGGTGGGGCCATGGCGTCTGGACTTAATGCAACAAAATTACCGTGCGAGAAAAATCATGCATCTGCTTAGATTTGTCAAAGATTTTCCAAAATACATTTGTTCTCGGAATTATTTAATGAGTGATAATCGCCATACGTTTCAAGTCTGTCGATACTTCCACCAGTATCAATGACTTGCTCTACCACTGAATTAACTCTCCTCTATAATATTTAGGGCCATCGCTTTCACAAAATTCAGTCACACATTGAGACAAAAGTAAGGGGGGCATTGAAATCGGTAGGACATCTATGCATGTGTCACCCTCTATTTGTCCCAACAGAGTGATATGGCTGCACGTGGTTTGGGTCCTTTGTTGTCTCCACCAACAGTGTGTGCAGGACTTCCTGGGGCAGGTGAAAGGGGACACGCTGGCCCGGAAGCTGTTTCAGTTGGCCCTGTGCTGTGGCTCCCTCGAGACTCCTCGCGACCTCGTGGTCAAGGAGAAACCGGCCGCGTTTCTCGACAACATCAGCACTCCCGACACCAGACCGCCGCCTCCTCCGGGGAGTAAGGAGACAAATTTGCATATACAGTAGACTCTCGATTATCCGCGCTAATGACGTGGAGGATGGCTGCGGATAATTAAAAATCTCGGATGATCCAATGATATATATTTTTTGCGGATCTCTATGCCACAAACTAACGATCAACCGATTGATGCACGTGCTGGGTGATAACACTTTCTTGCTAATTTGACCAAGTCCAATATCGGCTCAACTTTCATGTGACGGACATTACTCTCACGTTCAGAGTGGGTTAGAATGTGCTTCCCTTTACTCTGTGGACCAGAGGTCACTAGAAGCGATGTCAGAGGTAGCTTTGTGATGTTCTCTTCTGTGGGCCATTCTCCAATAGGACGGGTTCCGCTGCTCCGTGAGAGATCCGAGTGGATACTCCGTCTCATGACACGATATCGAAAGCACAATATGAATAAAATGTAGTTTCTTGTATTGTACATAGGGGGTCAGACCACGGAGGACCTTCAGAATGCTGAGTGTGATCTTGAAATTAATCCTGGACTGGTTCGGGGGATAGTTGAACAATTCGAATATTGGGGCGATATCGTCTTGCATACGGGTGTGAGTGAGAAGTCTGCCAGTGTTTTTTTTAGTCCATCTAGATTTTTGGGTTAGATCATGTAAACATGCACTCAATAATACGCGTAAATATGCACTGTGACCTAACCCAAAAATCTCAATTATGTATAATATTGGTCGCGAAGGCCTTCGTGTTAAACTTGTTTTTTGAGTTATCTGGAGACTGATGATGAAACTTATCGGGAGGCCGTAGATGAGACGTGGGGGTGGGAGGGCAGAGAGAGAGTGGCAGTTGTTGAGCCTATTGGAGCGAGTTACAGCATCGTTGTCCTCTCCTACAATGGCATTGCTTCTCTCCTTCGCAGAGGCGGTAGCCAAGCATCTGGTCCGTCTGCTGAGCCACGTAAGTAAGATGGCAGAGCCCCTAGGCCTACCCGCGCTGTCACGCGTGGAGAAGCAGCTTGCCGAGCTTTTGACTCGCGCGACCTCCCCAGCCTGGGCCTCGGCTCCTTCTTGGACATCCTCCATCGCAACGCCCAGGTGCGTACGTGGCGTGCGTGAGCCCACCCGCCTCCAGCTGGTAAGAGGCAGTACAGCAAGTAGGTGTACGAAGTTTGAGTGTACTTATCGCCTCCCGAGTGGCGCTCAATGTTAAGTTTGTTTCCAAAATTGTGCGCGGTAATATTAGTTTATTATTACGAACTTAAAACTCGTTTGTCGATAACTCAAATACGTTTAAGCGTTATTCAATCACTGCCAATGCAGAGCACAACAAAGTGTCACGTAAGATGCATGGGTTTTCTCTTGTAACTCTTAAAAAATATCTGTGAATTTGGCAAAAATCCCAAAGGTAGATATTGAAAATCACCGTTAAAATTGAGTGTACAGCGGTGACATTCAGATAAAATATACGATAACACTATATATGCAAAGTGGCCAGGTGGCTCAGAGATCAAAGCGGTGCGTTGGCAATAATGAGATTCTGGGCTTGAATCTGGATTTTGACCGCTTGGGTTGAAACCGAGGTCTCAAGTCTTATCAAGTCGATCGTCCGAGCTCCGTCACCAGTGACTGCACAAATTACAGTCTCATTAAACTTGGGTTTTGCACTTCATTTTCCTAATTCCATCTCTGAGAATAACAATTTCAGCTTGACTCTCGTGCGCCGCACAATCTCATAACACAGCTAATGTAAAAGTGTTGGCTCCTATTGTGTACAAGATAAGAGGCCACCCCCCCACATTTTATGACACAGGGCCTGCACGGCTATGCGAGATTTACGAATGGATGATTTATTTGTCTCTTGACATTACGTCGATAGTGCATTTGGAAAACTAAAATTGAGAACGAATTTTGTGTTAATTTGCAAACTTAAATCTGCAATATTTAATCAGTTTTCGTGCACTGCATTGTGAGATGCAGCTCCATGCGTATCGTTTAGCTTTAAGCCGGTGTTTGCCTTGCGGTCGCCTCGGTGTCAACCAACTGATGTTGACGGATTTGTTGTGTCTGTGGTAGCTGTTGGAGGAGACTGGGGTTGTGATCTCTGCCCTGGGTGGATCTGGAGCCACAGCGGGAAGCTTCTGCCCAAAGCGCGACGAGCTGCATGGAGTTCATCCACCAGTGTGGCAGCCTCGACACCGCAGCGGTGAGACACGGGCCCCAGTAGGGGCCACAGGGGCGGCTCAGAGATGGGGATAAGGATTTGGAGATTTAGGGCGCTCGCGGAAATAAACTCTTCAACTCAAAGCGCCTTACAGCAGCGTCTCATCTCAACCATTCCATTGCTCTACGGCAGTCTACCCGAGGGGACCCCCCCCCCCCCAATGGCAGCTGTTCCTATTTGGCACGTGGTGCACGCACTACCGGCCTGTGAATGGACATGTCTGCCATTCGGGAGCGATGTTTGAGTTTCCTACGTGGTTTTTTCCCCAATAAAGTAATTTGCAAGTATTTTTTCTAATTTAGCAGATTTGGAACATGATGCGATTACACGTGGCCAATTCTATTTTTTTAATACAGCGTCACAGGATTATTATCATACATTGTGAAACAGATCTCTTTGTTTATGGTGAATAAACTGGCAACATTAACCAGGGGGGATGCTGGGCTTGAACCGAGAACCACTCGGCCATGTTTCCATAAATTTGTGCAGTCACATTAACGCTGTTCACGTCGTACGCAATGAACACTTTATTATTAGCACCACCTCTGGACCTGTTTGGCCCCTGGTCCATCTTGAGTGGTCTTGTAAGGGCGGCGTATTACAGTTTGATTTTATATCGGCACAGCAAATAGCCAATGGAAAACCACCCGTTCCGTGGGGGTGCTACGCGCTGGCACGGATCGGATGCGCCAGTGGAAAAGGGCTGCTAGCAACTCGGCCGCCTCCAAACGAAAGAGAGAGGGTTCCAGGTCTCTGTTGTTGGCTGTGTGCTCGGCAGCTGCCGGCCGTGGACTGCGCTGTGGGGCAGCACTACGGCGTGCATTCCTGCCGCAACCTTGGGCACGGCCCCGTGGCCAACCTGGTAAAACTGGCGCAGAAGGCCAAGCCCGGTGGCAGCAGCGGCGGTGCCCATCGGTGCGCCGTCTTGTACGAGGAGACGGCGCTGTGTGCTCGCGACTCGAGGTTTGGCAGCCCCCTCCAAAGTGTCCTCCTCCTCACCCCTCTGCTCACCTCGTGATTTGCCTGACCGCCACGGGTCGCTCCTCAAAATTGTTGAGTCGGCGACAGACACTTGGGGTTCTTTAATCTTTCACATCAAAGGGTCAGTGAGCCACACCAATATGCCATTGGTAATGTAACTTAAGGATTCAATGTTCAAGGCAAGTGATTGTCGAGACAAACTGATGATTGTGTGTGTAACACCCCTCTGGCAGTCCACTGCCTGATGAAGGCCTCGCCACGTTGCTTTGGTCATGGGGGTTGTTGCACCAAACTTTACCACGCTTGGTGAAGGGGGCGGGGATTAGGTTCAGGACTGGTTCAGATATCAGTCACCACTGACGTTAGCCATGGCTAGGAATCCAACTCGGATCGCCGCGTTAGTATCGCAGTGCACCAAACATTGCAGCAGTGCTTCAGAAATCATTCGGAAGTTGCTTGATATTGCACACAGTTTGAATAAACCATCATTACTTCAGGAATATATATTTTTAGTTAAAATTTTACTTTATACATTCTGTGATCGTTATAAAGAGTTGTGCTAGTTAGTAGTAACAGCGTGATACATCGGTTAAATTGATTAATATTTATTATTCAGCTGACAATTCATGTATTGAATTGCACGTGTAAGAATCAACTTCTAAAAAATTGTATCGCTTTTTATTTTAATAGTTTCACATTGCCACTGCAGAGTCGACATGATCAGTGTAAGTTCAAAAGAACTGACACACCTTGTGAAAAACCCAACGCAGAAGATCCCTGGGCTTGATATTCCACGAAGATCATGGTCCCCCTAAACCGCATCTGCACAAAACATGGCAGATGCGGATACCTGATGCACAAATGGAAAATTAAAAACTCTCCAGTGTTTGACTGTGGTCATCCAGAACAGATCGTACAACGTGAAACGACGCAATAGAAAATTAAAGTCAAGCCACAGTGTGATTGTGACCATGCAACCCAAACTATGCACAATATTGTGAACCACAGTCGTCTGTGCTGCTTCACCGGAGTAGGAATAGTAACCCTACACGAAGTTTCTCCTGAAGCCCTCTCGTCGAGACCAGCAGACCTTGGACATTGGCTTATGGCTCCTGAACATGTTGCCCTCATGCGCAGGAATAGAATAGCTCAGGGGTTGGCAATCTGCGTCTCCCGGTGCCGCATGCTGCTCTTTAAAGACTGTTTGGTGATGTTATTTATGAAGGACCACTGTCTCGTATTCACCACAGTGCATTGCGCCTCTTGAAATATTGAGTTGAGTAATCCCGGTAGTTGAGAAACTAAGGTAGTTGAGTACCCCGGGAACACGCTGTGGTTCGTGTCGCGTTAATAGCTCCGTACCGTGCCGTGTAACTCACTAAGCAGCCGATTGCTCACGTGCAGTGGTAGTGCCGTGTTCATTGATAACGCTGCACACTCCATGCAGTGGTAGTGCCGTGTTCATTGATAACGCTGCACACTCCGTGCAGCGTTGTGTGATGATGGCTCACTAAATGAAAGAGGAGTCGTAGCTATCGCACTGTGGGGTGGTCATCGCCCTCCTCCCCCTGGGCATGTGCCGTGTGTGTTGTGTGCGTCGTGAGTCGTGGCGATGTAAACCCGGGGTAGCTCCTCTCTCCGTCTCTTCGTTTGTTGCTGTCCCGGCGAAGCTCGAGTTGGTGAGCGCAACGCGTGGCAGATCCGGCTTCACCCGTTCCCACTCCTCCCAGTCAGCGACTCCCAAACCCCCACTCAATAATCGCAGATCACTACCCAGGTCTTTATCAACCAAATGATTTTTAACTAAACTATTTTTTGTATTCTTAACAATGTATCCACATTTCTATTCTTAGTTTTTTCGGTAAAGTCACGTTGAAGAGAAACAACAAAATAACAAAATATATATAAAACAATAAAAAATTCTCACGACGTTTCGACCATAACTCAAACGGTCATCATCAGGTGTGTCGGTTTGCATAAATTTATTTTGAAAACGGCATATTTATTTATATATATATAAATAACGTTTGCGTCACGCGCAACGATTGGCTGTTTGCCAGGACTAGTCCATCTATTTTTTGAAAAGAGGAGGGGGGAGACGAAATTTGTTTTTATGTATGCTGTCTGAAAGCCACTGTAAGCGTGAACAATCAATCAAGAACTGAAATGATTTATCAAATCTTTCCAATGATTGCTAAGATAGAATCCATCTTCTCGGTTGAAATTGTCTCTGTGTTTGTATATGTGGATAGCCTCATGAACGAATCTCTCATGGAAGCCAGATGGCTTACAAAGAACCTCCGTCTTGGAAAAGTCAATGGCATGTGAGCCTACTGAATTAGAACAATGATCTGCTACGGCCGAGGTGTTGGTCCTACCGTGTTTAAGGTCTGCTTTATGTTCACGAATGCGGTCCGAGATATGGCGTTTGGTTTCTCCAATGTAACTACTACCACAGAGGCAACTTAGTTTGTAGACACCAGGGTATTGTATGTCCGGAATCACATCTTTTACAGACGGAACCAGATCACGGATTTTATGTAATGTGTTGAAACGGACCTGGATCTTGTGTTTATTCAAGATTTTGGAGATCTTTTTTGTGATCCCAGCAATGTAGGGTAAAGTGATGGTTTTGAAAGGCTCCTCAAGAGGGTTCTTCTTCATGGTTTGAGTGATAGCTTTGCGGATTGTATAGTCGGAGTAACCATTAGCCCTAAGAGCTTGGTGTACGTGCTTGAGTTCACTGCTTATGTGTTCCTGGTCGGATATGCATTGGGCTCTATGATACAGAGTCTTGATGAGAGAATTCTTCTGTGATGGATGGTGGTGGGAATCCGGTTTCAGATAAGCATCCGTATGGGTAGCTTTCCTGTAGACAGAGTGGCTCATTGAACCATCAGGTCTCTTTTTAATTAGGACATCCAAAAAAGGTATCTTGCCATCTATTTCGACTTCCATGGTAAATCTGATGGCTGGGTGTATGGAATTGATGTGGTCGAAGAATTGGTCTAGAGCAGGCCGGCCATGTGGCCAGATGACAAAAGTGTCATCCACGTACCTCTTCCATAAGGTTGGGCGCAGAGTGGCAGTCTGGATGGCGTCAGTCTCAAATTTCTCCATGAAAATGTTAGCTATAACTGGAGAAAGGGGGGAGCCCATTGGGGTGCCCTCAGTTTGTTTGTAGAAAGTTCCATTCCAAGTGAAGTATGTATTGGTTAAACAGTGTCTCACCAGGGGGGGTACCTCAGTGTTTAGTCCTTGATGAACCAAGTCTTCAATGATTGCAATGGTGTCAGGTACAGGAACCTTGGTGAATAAGGAAACTACATCAAAACTGACAAGCAGGTCGTCTGGGGACAGGGAAATACCCTTGATTGTTGATACCAGGTGAGTAGAATTTTGTACCGCAGAGGTGGTCTTTCCAGTGAAAGGACGCAGGATTTCAGACAAAAAACGAGCTAGTTTGTAGGTGGAGGAGCTGATAGTAGAGACTATGGGACGAAGAGGTGTATCAACTTTATGTATTTTTGGTAAGCCGTATAATCTTGGTGGCCTGGCAGCAGAAGGTTTCAACGAAAACTGTTTAGATTGATCAATTAATGCGGTTGAATCAGAAATTATTTTGTTGGTTTGTGTGACGAGGCTGTTGGTGGGATCTCTTTTTATTTTTGTATAACTACCATCGTCGAGTAATTCTTTAATTTTGTTGTTGTATTCTATTTTATCCATGATAACAGTAGCATTGCCTTTGTCAGCTGAGAGAACTACAATATCATTCCTCTTTTTTAATTTATATAATTCAAAACGCTCATCTTTGTTGAGGTTGCTAGCTGGCATCTTAGCGTTTTTGAGGGTTGCAGCGATTTCAGATCTTGCTACGTCTGCAGCGATGTGACCCAGGCCCCTGAGAGCAACGTCTACTTGGGCAATTATATCATTAACTGGTATGTGTTTAGGTGTGACTGCAAAGTTTAGACCTTTAGCTAAAACGGATTTCAGACCATCGGAAATAGAACTGTTACTGCGATTAATTACGACTTTATTAACGTCTAACTTTTTGGTGTGTGGGTCCGGTCTTTTGTTGAAGAGGAGGTTAAATTTGGAAATCAGGTTTTCCTTACATTTGGTCGACATAGTAGCAGCTGAAGAGGCAGTCATATTGTCTACATGTTCCCAATCCGATGTGGACATTATTGCCGTCAATGATAAGTGTGATTTGTAGAGTGTCTTGTCTAACTGATCTAGTTCTGTGCGTATAAGTCTGATTTTTTCTGAGATAAGAGCTAAGCTAGTTTTGAAAAGAATTCGTTTCGCATTAGAAGAAGTTACAGTAGCAGAGGTGAGTGTAAATGCGATTGGTATTACCCCAGAGTCGCGGCATCTCTTCAGGAAGGTGAGAGACTCGATCAGCTGAGCTTTCTTATCCCGGAGTTTGTTGAAGGATCTTAAAGTTATGTGAAAACCCTCCCCGTAGAGGCGATTAAATTTTGATTTAAAGCTTTCGTGACTGCAGTAATTCATATTCTTAGTTTTTTCGGTAAAGTCACGTTGAAGAGAAACAACAAAATAACAAAATATATATAAAACAATAAAAAATTCTCACGACGTTTCGACCATAACTCAAACGGTCATCATCAGGTGTGTCGGTTTGCATAAATTTATTTTGAAAACGGCATATTTATTTATATATATATATAAATAACGTTTGCGTCACGCGCAACGATTGTCTGTTTGCCAGGACTAGTCCATCTATTTTTTGAAAAGAGGAGGGGGGAGACGAAATTTGTTTTTATGTATGCTGTCTGAAAGCCACTGTAAGCGTGAACAATCAATCAAGAACTGAAATGATTTATCAAATCTTTCCAATGATTGCTAAGATAGAATCCATCTTCTCGGTTGAAATTGTCTCTGTGTTTGTATATGTGGATAGCCTCATGAACGAATCTCTCATGGAAGCCAGATGGCTTACAAAGAACCTCCGTCTTGGAAAAGTCAATGGCATGTGAGCCTACTGAATTAGAACAATGATCTGCTACGGCCGAGGTGTTGGTCCTACCGTGTTTAAGGTCTGCTTTATGTTCACGAATGCGGTCCGAGATATGGCGTTTGGTTTCTCCAATGTAACTACTACCACAGAGGCAACTTAGTTTGTAGACACCAGGGTATTGTATGTCCGGAATCACATCTTTTACAGACGGAACCAGATCACGGATTTTATGTAATGTGTTGAAACGGACCTGGATCTTGTGTTTATTCAAGATTTTGGAGATCTTTTTTGTGATCCCAGCAATGTAGGGTAAAGTGATGGTTTTGAAAGGCTCCTCAAGAGGGTTCTTCTTCATGGTTTGAGTGATAGCTTTGCGGATTGTATAGTCGGAGTAACCATTAGCCCTAAGAGCTTGGTGTACGTGCTTGAGTTCACTGCTTATGTGTTCCTGGTCGGATATGCATTGGGCTCTATGATACAGAGTCTTGATGAGAGAATTCTTCTGTGATGGATGGTGGTGGGAATCCGGTTTCAGATAAGCATCCGTATGGGTAGCTTTCCTGTAGACAGAGTGGCTCATTGAACCATCAGGTCTCTTTTTAATTAGGACATCCAAAAAAGGTATCTTGCCATCTATTTCGACTTCCATGGTAAATCTGATGGCTGGGTGTATGGAATTGATGTGGTCGAAGAATTGGTCTAGAGCAGGCCGGCCATGTGGCCAGATGACAAAAGTGTCATCCACGTACCTCTTCCATAAGGTTGGGCGCAGAGTGGCAGTCTGGATGGCGTCAGTCTCAAATTTCTCCATGAAAATGTTAGCTATAACTGGAGAAAGGGGGGAGCCCATTGGGGTGCCCTCAGTTTGTTTGTAGAAAGTTCCATTCCAAGTGAAGTATGTATTGGTTAAACAGTGTCTCACCAGGGGGGGTACCTCAGTGTTTAGTCCTTGATGAACCAAGTCTTCAATGATTGCAATGGTGTCAGGTACAGGAACCTTGGTGAATAAGGAAACTACATCAAAACTGACAAGCAGGTCGTCTGGGGACAGGGAAATACCCTTGATTGTTGATACCAGGTGAGTAGAATTTTGTACCGCAGAGGTGGTCTTTCCAGTGAAAGGACGCAGGATTTCAGACAAAAAACGAGCTAGTTTGTAGGTGGGGGAGCTGATAGTAGAGACTATGGGACGAAGAGGTGTATCAACTTTATGTATTTTTGGTAAGCCGTATAATCTTGGTGGCCTGGCAGCAGAAGGTTTCAACGAAAACTGTTTAGATTGATCAATTAATGCGGTTGAATCAGAAATTATTTTGTTGGTTTGTGTGACGAGGCTGTTGGTGGGATCTCTTTTTATTTTTGTATAACTACCATCAACGTGACTTTACCGAAAAAAACTAAGAATATGAATTACTGCAGTCATGAAAGCTTTAAATCAAAATGTATCCACAGTTCAATTTTAAAGTACAATTTTACCGAGGCACTGTATGTTGTCTTGGTGTGGACTGTGGCTGTTTTTGCTATTGTTTTACTGCCTTTCCCAAGCTTGGAAATGCATGTATGAATGAAATTGGAACTTATATACTTCATTTATTTACTAATTGACAAAATATTTTTTTATTTTACCAGGTAAGGCCCACTGAGCATATATAGCAGTTTTTCAGAAGCGACCTGGCCATGGCAAATGATAGCTCAACGAAGTGGCTTATCGTCACGTGGACATTTATAGCAGACAAATATACAGCATGCGTCAGGGTTGGGATGGAACCCACGACGTCCTGCGTACCAGGGGAGGTAGTTAACATCTCCCAGCCACCGTGGTGCCCTGTGGTCACGTGAGGCCTTCCACTTCTGAATGGCTTGCGATGCATATTTGAACATTACTGCAAGCGTCTTAGCCTCGTTCATTCGGTATTCGAGGGGAATATTGCCATTTAGTAACTTTTTTCAAATATCGCGCATTGAACTTTCGATTTTAATTTGCAATGTAAGTGAGGGACTGTGCATTGTCTTGTCGTGGTCTGGTGCTGTTGTTGTGTTGCTGAATTGCCCAAACTTGCATTTGTTGACAAATCGGCAGGAATCTATGTACTTTGTATTTTTAGCAACATGCTTACATTTTCTCCGTCTTATCTCTCATATCGTTTTTGAACATACCGCCCCTACTGGAACATATGTGAAAAGAGCTTCATAGCTCATTGGATTCCTCCAGGATAAAAAAAACGATTCTAATTAATCAGTGGCACTGCCAACAACCTGCATCCACACACGACCAAGCACCCCTTGTAATGCCATACACATGGTTCAACTTTACTCCTGTCGATTCCAAACATGTTGTACGGCGTGTACACTAAACACAGGGAATGGCTTTAAGAGTTGTATAATCTCCTGTAGACGTAGACGCCACTGGTTCTTCACATTGTGTAGATGTAGATGCCACCACCACCATCTATTGCGTGGCGGTTGAACTTATGAATCTCGGTACAAACAGGCAACTGGACATATGGACAGGTTTCTTCGTATCTCTGAGACTTTCTAAGTTGAATGTTTGTAAGTGAAGGAGTCCCCGTAAATATTTTTGAGGCCCACTGGGATCTTCAGTTTAAACTGTGAGTCTTGGAGTCATTAGACCAGAAAGAAGTGAGATAAAAACGACAGTAACATTGAAAAATATGTACACAGGGCAGGGAGAGCCCAGCCGCATGACAGGATTTATTCAGCGGTATCGTCACGGTAACAGAAACAGCGCTCCCGAATGAATCGCAGAATCCCCCGAATATTCCGCCTCAGGCGGGAGAATCTCCGTCCAGGCCCGCGTGACGCCTTTGGCCCAATCTTGTCGACGGCATCATCATCATCCTCCTCGTTGTTGTTGTAGCCTGGTTGGAGAGCAGGGCCCCGCCTGGCAAATGGACGCACGCGCCATCGTTAGCACGGTCGGCTACGGTTAGCACGGTCGGCTACGGTTAGCACGATCGGCTACGTACGGGTGCAAAATTATTTCAACGTACACACATGCGCGTATTCATTATGCCACCGTCTGCCCCATCGTACATTCTTGGCTGTGCTTACACTGGTTGCTGCAGTGCACCTCATATGTGTCCGGCCGCTCAAATGCGAGGTAGGAGGATGCCACACATCTCTCACTATGGCCAGTAGCGGAATGCTACATTCCTATAACAGGAGCCAATGGTGGTGTATAATAGGATGACCGCTGTTGACTTCCCACAAAATGGGATTCATTATTTGACTATAGCTCGGGTTGATAAATAAGCTGTTAACCTTCTTGACCTGGATTTTGAACTCGCAAGCGTACAGTGATCGTGGAGTGCTCTAACCGCAGCACCTCCAAGTGGGATGCAGTGCAATTCATATATTTATAATTAAGATATATATTTTTACTAGGAATGCATTTAGCTGCAGATTGGTGGAGATGAGGTTAGGGATAAGATATTACATCCTGTGGAGCCCTGGGATATTTACATCTTCAAATGAGATGAACTAAAGAGGTGAATGCCATTACAGAATCCTCATTTCACAACTCCTCATGAAACAGATTCCCCGTTCTTACAATACAGAACTTGTCTCGTCTGATACAGAACCCAAATCTCATGTGTCCTCAATATTTTTTACTTCCTCTCAATCGTGAATACCACATTGTGGAAATCAACAGTGGTTGTAATATAAATAGACTTGCCCTTGGTATAGGAATGTGTAATTTACTCAAATAACTAATTTATGATGATCGATGGTGTTTGCTATATGCTAATTTATATCAGGAGACACTTTGTCTGAATGACCTCCCCAATACACATTTTTCTCAAGGTGCACTTCTGCGTGGAGACTCACTCTTGTCTCGTGGCCGACTCCATCTCCTCCTCCTCCGCGATGACGTCATTGGTGCCACCACTTTGATTGGGGAATTTTTCAGACAGGCGTGTTACCGCACAGTCACCTGCCGACTCCACTCCCCACTCCGACTCCATTCCCCAATCCGAGTTCGAAGCCCACTCGCTCACAGAAACTGAGCCTGCAGTATTCTGATTTGACCAAGTGGACTCCGAAGTCTGCCTCCTTGCAGCAGGGACTTGGCAATCTCCCTGGCTGAGACGGGGGACTGCCGAGAGGCTGCAGGCCACCACCGGCTCCGTGTCCATGGCTGGGCAAGGCGGGAAGTTGGCTTGCGGTGGCACGGCCCTTCCGCCCAACAATAATGGGTGGTTGAGGGCCTCCGTGGGTGTGAGGCGAAGTTGGGGATCCCACCTGCCAAGGAGGCAAACGGAGGGAGTCAGGTGCCTGTTGCATTCTAAAATCGCTTCATTGAATCGTGGTCTGGGGTGAAATGAGCAATTCCATCCTCAACACTTTTGTCAGACCCAACATCTGAAACCAAGATCACAAGAGGGATGAGTTGGATGAGGTCCGTCGCTCGAGTGAACAGAGCGTACATACGCTGCACTTTGTCTCATTAAAACGTCGATGTACAATGAACTTTGCCTGCACTTGTACATACTGTTTGCAGATATTTATCTCTATCATCAGGCGAAGCATACATATTTGGTCTTTAATTGACGACGTGGTTACTACGTGCGGCTTCGTTGTTCTCCAACACAGGCTCTGAAAGCCTCAGGGATTAAAAACAAACCACAATAATCATAACAATAGTAATCATTCCGAAGGACATCAGCCTGACGCTCTGATTATCTGGTGTTACTGATGAACCCGAAATCTCTCTTTACTTCTTTACTCATGCAAATGTTGCGTGATCACGCAGTGAACACGTCCACTCCTCTCCCGTGTACCGGCAGCTGAGCGACATTTTTTGACCAGTGAAAGGCCCAGAGGATGACGACAGCCCTGCACGTAACCAGCTTTGTCTCATGAGCCATCGCACAGCGGGTCTGTACGCTGGTGGATCGTCGTGCGCCATCAGTCATAACCAACCCCCTGCTGCTGTTGTTGTTTATCGTGGACTCCATCGTTGGTTCAAATTCGAATTAAACCCTCCCTCCTCCTTTATATGGCGCAGTTGGAACGGTCCCATGGGAAATATGACGCCCGGTTTGGTGGTGCCGTATCGGGCTCGAGGTTTGTTGCAATCAAAAATATAGAATTCATCAGTATGTATATATTATAATTATTATTATTTGTAAGGCGCATTTAATCCGATGATCCAAATGTGCCCCGTGTATGGAAAGCAGGGTAATGAGATGACCAAAACTATGAGGAATAGGCCATTTTACCGAGGTGAGTTTTCATGGCGAGATTTAAATAGCTTTAAAAATTCTGTCTTGTTATCAGAGGCCAACGCGTTCCATAGTCTTGGAGCTGCACTGGAATTGAGACTTGACCTCAGAAAACTGAGTAGGAGATCAGAAGATCTCAAGGACCTCATTGCTCTACATGAGTGGATCAGCTCCTGTAAGCATTGTGGGGCTAACCCACTGACAGCCTTGTAGCTCAACAGCAGGACCTTGTAACCGACTGGATAAATATGCAATGGTGTTTTCCTACGCGTCAGATACCTGGATGAGATAGCCGATGTGGTCTTCCGAGCTTGTCTTGAAGAGCGGGTTCCCGAGGAGCATCTCGGCCACCACACATCCGAGTGACCACATGTCCGCGCTGCATGTGACCGGGAGCCCAAAGTACATTTCGGGGGCCATGTACCACATCGAGCCAAGACACCAAGCTCCTAGCAGCACACGGACAAACAGGTGACCAAACAAGGTGGCACTTGCACATTATTCACCTGTACTTGTGAAGTGCAGAATAGATGAGGGTATGCACACGCAGTCACGTATGGCACTCAAAATACGCACAATGACAAAGATCGCCCACGTAAATGCGTGTATCGGCTGGGTAGCACTTAGAAATGTAAATTATTTTCATTACACTGGTGCCAGCTATCAGAGTGCAGCTGTCGTGTCGCGAGAGTTCTCTGCGGTGGGTAACAACTTATTTAAAAGCAACGGCGCTGCGACGCCTCTCTGAATAAAATTAACGCCGAGCCGCTTTGCGCGTTTCAAGATTCAGTGATGAACCGGGGACACCTACCACCACCCTGTAACGTGCAGACGTCTCGGAACGGGAAAAGGTTAAGTGAGGAATGAGGACAAAGGTACTTAGGGCTGCCATGCGATCTGTACATTTGCAAACGTAAATCACATGTAAATCACGTAAATCAGCCATCCGCGACGAAAATTCCAATGGGATTGGCTACTGGCTCCAGACTTGTTACCGGTTTACTGGTTCTTGTTTGACAACTACCCTCCTCAAAACTGGGAGGTTGAGAGTTGAAATCCTGGCCAAATGATTGACGAAATGTAACGTTTGAAGGGTATCAGTGTCACTACCACACTTTGTTTTTGCGGTGCTAACCACCACGCCACCACAGCACGAAGATATAAACAGGCTCGTAGCGCAGCGTGCTAACTGTTAACACCACCGCTCCCCACAAACACTGTGACACGCACACACACACATGCTGCTACACACGTACACACACACAGGGCAGCTAGATCACTCACTTGGGCAGGTCTCGCTGATGCTGAGGCCAAAATCCGTGAGCCTGATATTGCCACTGATGTGGTTTTTGACCAAGATGTTTGCCTGCAAAAAAGACAGTGGTTGTCAGTGAAACTCGTGGTGTGTCGGTGAGATTGCGTCTTGTTTAATTGGTTCATGGCGGTTTACTCAAAGATTTCATGTACTCATTTTTGTTGAACACTTACTGCCCTTTGAAAATGTAATAATGCTTGAAGATCTCCCTACCCCATGCCGTGCTAATCAAGGGGGTTGTATGGCCATACCTCACCATGCTGCTCAGGGGGCTTTTGAAGGCAATGGGATCCAGGACCGGTTCAGAAATCGCCCAAACCCTGGTTTTAGCCGTGGCCAGAAATCGAATTCGGGTCATTAACCTCTGAGTGCAGTTTGCGAACTACTACACTGCTACGCCCATCATTTAGCTTTGGCATTCGGAATTGTTGCTTAGGGCAGTGGTCGTTGTTGTTTAACGCAAATTAGACAATATTAAATGTTCCACGGAGCGTTGGTTGTTGAGAGCAAACAGAGATCCACGTGAAAAGTTGTATTTCTATGCAAGTTTTGGCTATCTGTGTTTATGAAATAGCAAGTCGTGGCATGAGTGTTGTTGCAGTGTAGAATAAGATATCTCGAAATCCTGTTACTAAGGTTTACAAGAGTGTTCTCATTTTCTACAACTGCACAAACTGAGGCACTAACTCCATACTGACGGACAAAAGACGCAGCGGGCTGCTTAGTTTACTAACCGGCTTCAGATCCGCGTGAATGATGTGCATCGCCTTCAGCTTTGCCAGGGCCCGCAGCATGGAGCCCACGTACGGCTTCAATTCCGTCATGTATAAGCCATAGGTCTCGTCCAGCTTTTGGAGGAGGTCTCCACTGCGTGACGGCACAAAACGTGAACAGTTACAGTTTCTTCCTGCTTGTGACCCATTCCCTGATTGGCCCCTTGAACGGGAGCACACGTGCTTGACTGAGGCGAAGCCGCACGGAGTAACCATACAGGGTTGCCGCTCAACTCAAAAGATAGTCAATGAGGCAGGAAGGCATTATAAACAGTTATGTCTGACCATGGAGCCGCGTACAAATACAATAATTCTAGGGCATTCTGAAAGCCTACGGACATTTATTCTACATCCAAATGATTCATGTGTGTGAACACACGGACGCATCGGTGTTTGGGGGAGCGGTGGTGCGGCGTTTAGCGCGTTGCTCTACAATTCCCGCTCACGGCCAAGACCGGTGACGATTATCTGAACCAATCCTGAGCCTCCCCTAGATCGACTCAGCCTCAAATGAGTACCTGGTGCGGTGTGTAAACATCGCCACTGGGGAGACAAAGGCTGCCGGGCGTGGTGCTGCCCACCCACCCCCTGGTGTGCCTTGCCCGTCTTCATAGGTGCTACTTGCTAACAGCACTTGCCCCAACAATCTTCTCAGGCTATACTGGTTAATCTTTGTCTTTGGATCAGTGTTCATCGGACGCCATGACACTCACCTGATGAGCTCCAGGATGACGCAGTTGTGTCCCCGGAAGGTGAAGTTGTCCAGGAGGGTGACAATGTTGTTGTTGTCAGGGTCCCCCTTGCTCTGCAGGATCTTCATGATCTCCAACTCCAGCTGCTGTCTCTTGTTGTTGATGCTGTGGGGTGGGGGGGAGAACGCACGGAATGAGAGTTGTCACCTCGCTCTGAGCATCGCAACACGCAGGGGCGGAGGCAATGCTCATTCATCCTCCATGAGTGGTCCTAAGCCAAGAGTGTGAATCCCACTGGCTGAGGGAACCATTAAACACACTGTCAACACGCTGTTTGTGTTTAGTTTGTTGCCCTTCCTCTGCACCTCCGATTAGCATGGTCGGTTACATACGGTGCGAAAGAAGTTCAACATTACATACTTACAATGAATGTCAGAATCGGCAAATGTATTTATACTGGAGGAATTTGATGAGCTGCAAATAACTTTTTCACAGATATAATTATATAATTTTATATTTTTTTCTCTTTAAACCAAAGTCACAAATATGCACACATTTTAGATTTTGGACTAAAATTGGGGGTGGGTGGGGGGGGCAGCTGCATACATTTGTATTCATTTGTGATCTCTGTGTGTGGCTAAATGTGATCTATGACACGAGTTACAAGGCGATATAAGTTATTTGGGCAAAGGACAGGCATAGGGAGATTAATTTAGTGTCTGACGAATGCACAGCAATGGGGAAGCTGGCTTAAAATAATGTTAAAGTGGACACCACTACAGATTATCGTTCTGTATGTTTACTGTATAGATGTGTGCTGTCTGCTCGTATTAAAAAAACGAAGTAGTTGACTATCGTTTAAAATATTACATCAATCAAAATATTTATTTTGGGTGAATATTGTTGCTGAGGAGCAGTTATGTTAACGTGTTAAGATGGTGATTTTATCTCAAAGTGATTCCCATCCGATATTTTGAGGGGGTAATTGACGAAAGTAACAGGCCTCATATCGTGGGAGAGGAATATTGGCGGGCGTATTGCGTCTCTGTACAAGGATTGTTGTTGTTGTCACGGTAAACTCTCAGTGACAGTGGTGTGCTACGTGGAGCAAAATCCCAACGTGATGCTGAAGAGGAGGTGGACGAGGTGGTGACACCGCCGAGAGGAGGAGGAGGAGAGCCATCAGGGGTGGCCAGGCCTTGCCGAGAGGATCTCAAGGAGCGCTCCCCCCCCCCCCATTGACACCACAAGGGAGGAGGAGGAGGGAGCAGACATCGCGGAGTTGCCGCTCATCTCCCGTAGCAGCAGCAGCAGCCAGAGAGCCCCACCACGACTGCCGTGCCACGCGACTGTCACTGCGACTCCGGGAGTCGGGGCTCTCACCACCACCACCGCCGCCCTTCTGCGTCGACTCACAGCGGAGCTCCACAGCAGCAGCAGCAGCAGCGTGACCCCTGCCGACCCGCGCGGTCTTCTACGCCGTCTTCTTGGGCGGCGGGGACATTGAGTTTGCGGCTCCTTACGGCATACGGACGTTTCAATAGGGGTTAAAAAACACAATGTCTCTGTGTGGTGTTTCTCCCTTGTCATGGGGACTTTGTAGGATGAACGGTGGAGATTGTTAAGGGGTGACCGATAATGTCTGAATTGGTCTGTAATAAGGTAGGGCACTGATAAGGTAATGACGACACGTGTGCACTAGCGATGAGAACATTGACGCACTTTTGTCGAAGCGTTACTGAGTTTCAAGTCTCTGTTCCCGACAGTTTTGTTTGGTGGAGGGGATATTTGGGGCCTCCTGACAAAGAATTTTCTAGCTAAGCTCTACTAACATCGTAGAGTAACAACAGCAGCAGCACTGTCCACATAATAGAAACACTCCTCCTCCTCCACACGTGCGTGCATTCACTTACTGCCACCTAGACACCGCTGGAACTTGTGCAGAGACATTTCGTGAGGTTCAAATGTCAAAGTTTGTGCTCAGAGAGCCAGCCGGAGCCATCGAGAGTTTGCGGATTGGCGATGCCTTTGTCGAGGCAAGACGCAGCCACACTCGGGCACAATTAGAACCTTTAGATAACTGCAATTGTCTGAGGACTTTGAGTGCACGAGTTATGTGAAACAGTTCTCGGTGGCAATTGTTATTTTGTTAGTTTTAAATGTTTGTTTGGCCTCCTCCATACAATTGTCCTACTGGTGGTGTATTTAATGGGCTGTGAGCTGCTGTTGGTCATTGCTGGTCGATGATGATGATGATGTGTGGATGTTCAGAGTTGGGACGTGGCGGTGGTGGGGAGGTGAGGACAGAGAACTTTGGGCATAACCCCCCTGACTCTACTCCACATTATCATCATCACATTCAACCTCCTCATTATCTCGCTGCTGCTGCTCATCATCATCATCATAGACTTCACAAGGCAGCAGCAACAGCAGCAGTAGGATGTGTGGGGTGGTGGGTGCCTTGTGTTTCGGCTCTTAGCAATGTGATCACAAGTTCCACATCGATACCCAGACACGCCTCAATTACATTCTTTGGCGGGAAAGTTTATTTAAAATCTTTATTTAAAGCAGTCCTGGGCACAATGTGAGGAGATATGTGTTGCTGGATGTTGCTGTGCTCGTGGATATGAAAGAAAAGCGAGACCACTGTGTGTTGTAAGGACAACATTGTGGTGCTCACTCTGTGAGGAGTTTGTGTGCACCTTCCCAGGCAGGGTCGCCATCCGAGCCCCGTGGTCTCATCGCGGCCTACCTAAGTATTGCTTCCTGCGTGTCTGCCGCATTATTACCGCTGATTTAAGTTGTTGTCGCTGTCCAGCTCATTATATGACCGCTCCATCTTCGTGAACCAGCGTGTTGGGACGCTAATTCACTACTTTGAAGGAACAAACGCGTGTTGTAGGATGTGGCAGTGCATTTGTCTGCGTGGTTGTTGATACTGCGAAGGGGCAGTGGTGGCTGCTGAAGTGCGACTTCTGGAACTTCTTCCTCCTCCACACATTATTTTAAGTGCACCACAGTACTCACAATAATTATTAGTCCATCTGTGGGTTGTATGAATGTCTCCTAACGCCGTGTTGGTCACAGGAAGTATTTGACTATACTTCACCATTCCTGGTGGGTGAGGGCTGGGGAAAGCCCTCCGATTCTATCCACCACACGGGGAATGTTAACAACACGCACTGCGCTTCTGGTCAAATAACTCGCACGGCATGGCAAGGCCCTCATCCAGCAGTGGATGGACCAGGGCTGCCCACGCTGCCTGCGTTGTGTTTGTGAGCGAGGGTGTGGGGAGCGGTGGCGCAGCGGTTAGCGCTACGCTGCGCTACGAACCCGGCGACCCGAGTTCGATTCCCGCTCACGACCACCAACACCGGTGACGATTATCTGAACAGGTCTTGGGCCTCCCCTAGGTCGACTCGACCTCAAATGACTACCTGGTTGCGGTGTGTAAACATCGCCAATGGGGGAGACAAAGACGGCCGGGCGTGGTGCTGGCCACCCACCCCCTCGTGTGCCGTGCCGGCCTTCGTAGGTGCTCGCTAACAGCACTTGCCCCTACAGTCTGTTAAGGGTTCACTGGGGATCTTTGTTTTTGTTTGTTAGTCTGTGAGTCTGTGTGAGTGAGTTACTTTGTGAGTTCATGTGAGTTACTCCGAGTCTGTGTGAGTGTGTTACCCGGTGAGACTGAGTTGAGTGGGAGTGACTGTGAGTTACTGTGTAAGTCTGTGAGTGTGTGAGTTACTCTGAGTCTGTGTGAGTCTGAGTGAGTCTCCGAGTGTCTGAGTGAGTGAGTGACTCTGTGAGTCTCTGAGTGAGTGACTTTGTGAGTCTCTGAGTGAGTGACTCCGTGCGTCTCTGAATGTGGCTCTGTGAGTCTGTGGCTCTGAGTCTCTGAGTGAGTGACTTTGTGAGTCTCTGATTGAGTGACTGTGAGTCTCTGAGTGAGTGACTGAGCGTGACTCTGTGAGTCTCTGAGTGCGTGTTACTCTGCGAGTCTGTGTGTGTGTCAGAACTAGTATGTGAGTGTGAGTCTGTGTGTGAGTTACTCTGTGAGTCTGTGTGAGTGAGTCTGTGAGTGAGTCTGTGGGTCTCCTTGAGTGAGTGTGAGTCTGTGTGAGTGACTGTGATTCTCGGAGTGACTCTGTCAGTCTCTTGAGTGTGGCTCTGTGAGTCTGAGTGAGTGACTCTGTGAGTCTCTGAGTGTGGCTCTGTGAGTCTGAGTGAGTGACTGTGAGTCTCTGAGTGTGGCTGTGAGTCTGTGGCTCTGTGAGTCTGAGTGAGTGACTGTGAGTCTCTTGAGTGTGGCTGTGAGTCTCTTGAGTGTGGCTCTGTGATTCTAAGTGAGTGACTGTGAGTCTCTGAGTGTGGCTCTGTGAGTCTAAGTGAGTGACTGTGAGTCTCTGAGTGTGGCTCTGTGAATCTGAGTGAGTGACTCGTCATCACCATCGTCATCAACATCATCACCGTCGTCACCATCTTCATCACCACCTCCATTACCCAGGTGCCATGGGGTGACACGCTGAGATGGGATGGGTAGCCAGCACCACGCCTGGCCGCCTTTGTCTCCTCTCATTCACCGAACCTGGATACTCATTTTAAGGCAGAATAGACCTGGGATGGGACCGAGATTGGTTCAGATACTCGTCACCGATGTTGGCCGTGAGTGGGAATAGAACTCGGGTCGCCGGATCCCGTCGCACGGTGCGCTAACCACTTCGGCACCGCTCCCCATGTAATCCTCACTTCAAGCACACACCTCATCACCGACACAGCTTCCACATCGTCATATCCACCACTCCTCCCCCAGCCCCATCGCTTACAACACTCTCACCCCTTCCCTCTCCACAATGCCGATGCACCTCACACTCCCCACACCTCCCATGCTCCCACCAGCGGCTTCCACTCCCGATGACGCCTCCTCACAATACCCCTTCACTCCCTCCCATCGGACCGCCATTCTCAAACTATAACTTTTAAACTAAACTATATTTTGACTTAAAGCTTTCGTGGCTGCAGGTGATGATGATTGCTTTTGTTGCAGTCGAAACGTCGTGAGAATTTTATTGTTTTATATTTTTATTATTTTATTGTTTCCCTTCTATGTGACTTTACCGAAAGAACCAAGAATATAAACTATATTTTTATTTGACCAGTTTGAGGCCCCACTGAGCTATGGAGCTATTTTTCAGAAGCAACCTGGCTATCACAAATGTTATCTTCAACGAAGTGGCTTATCCCGTGGAAATTTATAGAGGCCAAATACTCTAAACGCGTGATGTTTATTCTAAATGTAGTGAGAGAGACATGCAACCTCAAAATATACAGCAGGCGACAGGGTCGGGATTGAATCCACGGCCTCCTGCGTACCAGGCGAGGTAGTTAACATATTGCCACTGTGGTGCCCTGTGGTCACGTGAGGCCTACCACTTCTGAATGGCTTGTGATGCATATTTGAACATTACTGCAAGCGTCTTAGCCTCATTCATTAGTCAGGTATTCGAAGGGAATATTGTCATTTGGTAACGCTATTTCAAATATCGCTCATTAAACGTTCAATTTTAATGCAATGCAATTGAGGGACTTTGTGGAGTCTTGTCGTGGTCTGGAGCTGTGGTTGTTGTGTTGCTACCTTGCCCAAGCTTGCATTTGTTGACAAATTGGCAGGAATGTATATACTTTGTATTTTTAGCAATTTGCTTACATTTTCTCCATCTTGCCTCTCATCGGTTTTGGAAATAGCTCGCTGACCCGCCCCTGCTGGACATATGTGAAAAAAGATCTTCATAGCTCATCGGATTCCTCCAGAATATAAAAAAAGATTCTGATTCTGATTAATCAGTGGCGCTGCAAACAACCTATTCCCTGTATTGCTGCGGGAATCTGCATCCACACATGATCAAGCACCCCTGTGTAATGCAATACACATTGTTCCTTTATCATAGACATGTAATTCTGCAAATGTGCAGAAATGTCTACCGTGTGCGACTTACTCCAGACAAGTTTAGACTATTAAACGTGACATGTTGTGACACGTCTAATGTGTATTGTGTGGTCGTTAGCACAGAAAGATGCGTCTGGTAATGTCCTAATGGATCAAAAATAGTAAAAAGGAGGCTGGGTCTGTGTTGTTCAGAGTGACCACCATATACAGACTCTTGTACGTACAAACGAGTTCGGTTCCAGAGGTCTGTTCGTAAGTCGATTTGTTCGTGAGTCCAACTTTACTCCCGTCGATTTCAAACACGTTTTACGGCTTGTACACTAAACACGGGGAATGGCTTTAAAAGTTGCCTCTGGTTCTTCACGTTCTGCAGATGTAGATGCCACCATGAACTTGCGACTCTCGGTCCAAACAGGAAACTGGACATACGGACAGGTTTGATCATATCTCTGTATGTTCGTAAGTCGAATGTTCGTAAGTAGAGGAGTCCATGTGTAGTGGCATAGAATGGTAATGTAACAGTATTGCGCTGGCTGCTGGCAGGGAAAGGGATCTGCGGCTTACAGCCCTGACGTCAGCAGGCCAGGTTATACACCAGAGGGGTATCTAGGGAAAGGTCGCAGAAGGGGCACTGAATTCATAATGATACAATAATTCAGTAACACGGTACAAGTGTACAGCACGTCAGATCATTACATGGCCTAACCCTGGTTGGAAACACCGTGGGAGTGAAGAAGAAGAAGGATTAATAATCATTATTATTTACATTTGTGAGGTGCATTTCATCCGTATGCCACCAGACTTAACTTGGAGTGTCTAAATTCCCTTTGCCCACCAGAATGAACAGACCTCATCTTTCCCATCCCTGCAGACTTGGTATTAAAGTAGATACATGCTAATGTTTACAAAGTAACGGACTCTTGACCAATTTGATTTCCACATAAATCAATCATTCGGAAATAGGCCCCACTATACCCCACCAACTACAGCACTCTAATCTTGCCTCCTCGTTTTGCCTCTTCCACTGCCTCATGCTCGTCAGCACCGCCTTTCGTGCAGCCATGCGGGTGTGAGGTCATCATCACGAGAGGCCGTGCACTTCATCGTTCGCACGCGGCGGAGGAACCACTGAAGTCAAACGTTTACATACGTGCGGTTTAGTGGGGTCATTTCCGAGCGAACTCGGTTTTAAAGTGTTTATCGTTGAATGTGGAAGGGTTTGGGTTAGTTTTCAGGTTACCACCTTTTCCACTATGGAGATCAAACCCAGACCTATGTTTCAGTCGGTCTAGGTCTGTCAACAACCATGCAGTAGTAAAGTTCAGCACAGTACCGGTACCAGATCTCGGTACAAATTAATTCATGCCACCCAAACACAGATGCCAATTCACAGACTGTCTCGGCTGGACCGGGACAGGAGGTAACCCAAGGGTAGTGGGAGGATAACCGCTTTGTGAGCTATTTGTAAGTAATGCGTTTAGAGTATTTGGCTGCTATAAATTTCCACGTGATAAGCTACTTCGTTAAGTTATAACTTGTGGCCAGGTCGCTTCTGAAAAAGAGCTATATAGCTCTCAATGGGCCTTACCTGGTAAATAAAAAATAGTTTACTTTAATGGTATACATACTTGAATTTTACTGCGGATGTTTTAAAACATGTCCTGTCTAACTGTCAACTTTGTTTGAATTTCAGTGGGAGAAGATGCTTCTCACACAGACGTTAAAGCAGGTACCAGAGTCCAGCTGAAGCTACTGCAGTGTGCGCCTCATATAGGATTCCGTCCATTACTGTTGGTGCGATGGTTTGGATTTTCAAGTTGAAATCTACTAGTTCATTTTATTTTTACCCAGGCGACAACTCAATTGTCAAGGGTAGTCCTGTTTGGAAAAGGCTATCCTCGTCTCTTGAGTTCCACATCTTGGAGAGGATGTGATTAGTCAGCATCGATGCCATTTTAGTTGGTGTCACGCATCATGCGTGCATTCTTAAATTACTGACGCTGACTGAAGACTGAAGATGCAAGTGTGCCATCTGACAATGAAAGTTATGAAGCCATTTTTTGTCATTGCCAATCTTCCTTTGTGCTCTGTCAGAGTCTGGGATAACACGGCCTTGGTGAAGTCCCCTGGACTTGTGTAATTTCTGTATCAATTTTTTTTTTCATTTTTAAACCTCTGCTCCACGTCCTTCAATTGCATCCATCTGCACCTCCGATTAGCACGGCTGGCTGACGTATGGCGCGAACGAGGTTCAACGTACATACCTACAAGGAGTGTAAATTCATGCGGTGCCAGAAACTCTGCACGAGTTCGTGCCGCGTTCTCCCGATGTTGCCGTCGATGTTTGTCCAGCGACAAGCCATTCGTTGCCACGCGCGAACCTGTCTCACCTCCACAATCACAGGGCCGAGTGTGTAACGTGTCTGGCAAGCCGTGTGATGTGTCTGCGGATGATAATCTTCAGCAGAGGCCTGTGCCTTCTCCCACAGACGCCGCGCAACTGACGCCGCTCCCAGCGCCGCCGACCTCTGCTTCCCCGGCCACGGCCACGGGGAGTTCCTCTCCTCTGCTGGACACCCCGTGTGCTGGACCTGCTGCTCCACCACACTTGCCTGCCCACTTCACAGGCACAAAGAGGTACGGGCAGAACTAATGCATACAGTGAGGGAAAAAAGTATTTGATCCCCTGCTGATTTTGTACGTTTGCCCACTGACAAAGAAATTATTAGTCTATAATTTTAATGGCAGGTTTATTTGAACAGTGAGAGGCAGAATAACAACAAAAAAATCCAGAAAAACGCATGTCAAAAATGTAATAAATTGATTTGCATTTTAATGAGGGAAATAAGTATTTGACCCCCTCTCAATCAGAAAGATTTCTGGCTCCCAGGTGTCTTTTATACAGCTAACGAGCTGAGATTAGGAGCACACTCTTAAAGGGAGTGCTCCTAATCTCAGCTTGTTACCTGTATAAAAGACACCTGTCCACAGAAGCAATCAATCAATCAGATTCCAAACTCTCCACCATGGCCAAGACCAAAGAGCTCTCCAAGGATGTCAGGGACAAGATTGTAGACCTACACAAGGCTGGAATGGGCTACAAGACCATTGCCAAGCAGCTTGTGGAGAAGGTGACAACAGTTGGTGCGATTATTCGCAAATGGAAGAAACAAAATAACTGTCAATCTCCCTCTGCCTGGGGCTCCATGCAAGATATCACCTCGTGGAGTTGCAATGATCATGAGAACGGTGAGGAATCAGCCCAGACCTATACGGGAGGATCTTGTCAATGATCTCAAGGCAGCTGGCACCATACCAAGAAAACAATTGGTAACACACTACACCTTGAAGGACTGAAATCCTGCAGCACCCGCAAGGTCCCCCTGCTCAAGAAAGCACATATACATGCCCGTCTGAAGTTTGCCAATGAACATCTGAATGAATCAGAGGACAACTGGGTGAAAGTGTTGTGGTCAGATGAGACCAAAATGGAGCTCTTTGGCATAAACTCAACTCGCCGTGTTTGGAGGAGGAGGAATGCTGCCTATGACCCCAAGAACACCATCCCCACCGTCAAACATGGAGGTGGAAACATTATGCTTTGGGGGTGTTTTTCTGCTAAGGGGACAGGACATCTTCACCGCATCAAAGGGACGATGGACGGGGCCATGTACCGTCAAATCTTGGGTGATAACCTCCTTCCCTCAGCCAGGGCATTGAAAATGGGTCGTGGATGGGTATTCCAGCATGACAATGACCCAAAACATACGGCCAAGGCAACAAAGGAGTGGCTCAAGAAGAAGCACATTAAGGTCCTAGAGTGGCCTAGCCAGTCTCCAGACTTTAATCCCATAGAAAATCTGTGGAGGGAGCTGAAGGTTCGAGTTGCCAAACGTCAGCCTCCACACCTTAATGACTTGGAGAAGATCTGCAAAGAGGAGTGGGACAAAATCCCTCCTGAGATGTGTGCAAACCTGGTAGCCAACTACAAAAAAACGTCTGACCTCTGTGATTGCCAACAAGGGTTTTTTCACCAAGTACTAAGTCATGTTTTGCAGAGGGGTCAAGTACTTATTCCCCTAATTAAAATGCAAATCAATTTAGAACATTTTTTACATGCATTTTTCTGGATTTTGTTGTTGTTATTGTGTCTCTCTTACTGTTCAAATATACCTACCATTAAAATTATAGACTGATCATTTCTTTGTCAGTGGGCAAACGTACAAAATCAGCAGGGGATCAAATACTTTTTCCCTCACTGTAAATGCTTTCAACATAAGTTGGAGAGAGTTGAGCCTTTCAAGGAATTCGGCAATGCTTTCCCACCTGTGACTGCTCCCGATATATCACTCGAGAGAATGTAGGTTTTGCTTGCAGGCCACAGACACACTCACACATGAATTATGTGTTTGGTATTATCTCATGGAAAATAATAAGTTGCACAAGGGCCAGGGTCATGCCCCATTCATTCTGAACGATTAAACCAAACTGACCCACGTTCACACACGAGAGCAGAGAGGTTGGCTGCAGGGTGACGCACGCGAAGAACGCGTCGCTGTGAAAGAGTTAGAAGGTTCCCCTTCGTACCTTCTTACTCTCCCTCCCCCCTCCTTCCGGTCAGGTGATTTTGAAGTGTCGTCGTGGACCGAGACAGCGCGTGGAACCAGTGGCTGCGCTCCGAGATCCCGGGGCTCTTCCTGCTGGCCCTGCACACATTTACCTTGAGTCGGCGCAGATGTGGCCTCTCGACTGGGGCTGCCACCTGTCCATCTCCGGCAGTGGTGAATCGTTCCAACCATCAGTAGGAATCGTGTATATGTGTGTATGTGTATGCACAGCTGTACCCATTGGCTTCTGTTATGGTCATGTACGTTTATTTTTTATTTCGTGGAATATCACTTGCTGTACTCCACGCGGTGAGTGCTTTGTGTAGATAGGAATCATGTTATGTAGAGAATATAAATCTAATTCAGTACCTCTATATGTCTCCCACAGACGAGCGGGGAGACAGCAGCCAGGCGGTGAGCCGGCACTCCCAACAATCGCCCAAGCTCTGCGGTTCTCTTTACATTCCGATATTTGCAGCCACTTACTGAGTGTTTACATGTGGGGGGAAACCAGTACACTCGCAGAAAACGAAAGAATGTGAGCAAGGGGGCAACGTTCTATCCCGTGCAGATGGAAAGGATTCCACAGTTGTGTTCCACTGCCTCCTGGCAAGCCAGGGTATGACTCATCCTCGATGCCCACCGGAAGGGAGATTGCACACTTGCAATTGAATTCCCTGAGATTATTTATATCATGGGGTAGGCAGTGACAAAGCCCCTGAATCACTTAACACGAACATGCGGTCCAGTGCATTGTACGTGCAAGGATGCTTGCTTTACAAAATGTATGAATGTATGTTGAACTTGAATCTTGACTTAAAGCTTTCGTGACTGCAGGAATTCATATTCTTTGGGTCTTTCGGTAAAGTCACGCAGATAGAACAATAAAATAATAAAAATAAAGTGAATACAAAATAATAATACAAATATCACGACGTTTTGATCACAACACAAGCAATCGTTATCATTTTTCTCCTGATGACGATTGCTTGTGTTGCGATCGAAACGTCGTGATATATTTTACTTTTTTATTCAATTTATTTTCATTATTTTATTGTTCTATCTACGTGACTTTACGGAAAAACCCAAAGAATATGTGTTGAACTTCTTTCGCAGTGTACGTAGCCAACCGTGCTAATCTGTGGTACATTAACACCTTGCCACAAATGCCCTGTTGCTCATGAGCACACCGACTCAAATGAATCAGGCGCAAGGTTTGCGTGATTAATTCTTACAAAGTGGGGTCTATAATGAACAATATGGCTGAAGCTCGAGTTCTATTCATTTAAAACCAAACGTGTTTCTTACCAACCATACCTGGTGTTTGCACACAGATACAGATTCTGGGCGATGCGTTCTACACCATTCGGAATGCGCTGTTGCAATGTGCAGCCATAGCTGCTGCAAAAATATTTGTCTCGGTTTGATCCACTGAACAATATCCACTGACCACACCGCACGCGCAACAATGATATAACTATGAACAAAAATATGAATAAATTAGGATGGTTTATTAAATATATTGCACGTAAGAAAATACAGCAATAGACGTAAAAATACATGGCAGTTTAACACGTAGGCTTTCGCGACAAATATCCATAATACAGGTTTTATGGGTTGGATCGCGTAAATATATGTGCCATTATGAGACCTTTGCCAGTAGCAAGATATAGTAATAGGTTTTTACCCTTTTATCTGGCACCAAAACTGACACCTTTATACAAGGGATCATGTTTGCAATAACCACAACACAAGCAGTCAAAATGCAAACAAAAAGAGACAACTCTGATAATGATATACACTGTCCTTGAAGCTGATTGGTGCACACCCGAGACGGCTTTTCTTAGAGCCTAGTCTCCACTGGTGTTGGACCAGATGACGCCAAAAGGCATACAACTCAAAAACAGCGCACTATCAGAGTATTGAGAGCTCGGGGTAAGAATTTACATTATGAGACCTCCTTTGCCAGTAGCAAGATATAGTAATAGGTTTTTACCCTTTTATCTGGCACCAAAACTGACACCTTTATACAAGGGATCATGTTTGCATAAAGGTGTCAGTTTTGGTGCCAGATAAAAGGGTAAAAACCTATTACAATTTAAATGTGTCATTAAACCCGCCACCACCCGACAGCCCACTAGTAAGGGTTGTCACGTAAACAGAACATGCCAATTCATCACTAGTACAGCACACCGGTGTGTGGTGTGTTGGAGAGCCAAGCCACAACATTTACCATCGGAGTACGGCGTTTCAGTAATTACAACTAGCTTCATCAGGCAACAGCAAGGTTTGGGAGAAGTCCACCTGTTTAATTCCTTATATAGAGGCGTAGATGTGGTGACAACACTTGTGCACTCTTTGAGCGCAAACTGGGGGGGGATTAATGAATCAACATACATTATACATGCGCATTATGCTAGCCCATTGATCTTGTACTTAGTGTCCATTGTGTGTATTAAAATAGCCGTACAAATGGTAATTTGATGATTCTCTTCCATGCAGCACTAAGTCGGTAGCTATCCAAACGATTACAATTATTTTTATTTCTTTAAATTTCGATAGATTCTGGAATTAGTCTTGGCCAGTAGTAACAAGTTTTGCACAGAACTTCAACATTATCAAAATCAATTGAGTGTCCTTGTGGGCACGTGTGTTCTGCTACTGCTGACAGTTGTATTTGTGAGCATTTCATATTTCTGTGGTGTTCTTATAGTCTTGTGCTGATCATTCATCCTGTTTGCCCAACATAGCATTCCACAAGTGCAATTAATCCGGTACACACCTTCTGTTGATAGCTTCAGTAATAGAACAGCAAAGAAATATCCAATAGTCCTTTTCGTAGGTTTCCATATGCCTTCTGAATTTGCCTGGCTGATCAAAGTTTCGACCGCAGATGCCATTGGTCAGGGGTCTCTTTGTCCGTTCTCATGTGGGACTCTAGGCATGATGGCAGTTGGAATGCTTTCCCACAGACTTGGCAAGACATTTGTTTTCTCACTCTAGTGACTATGGGAGTGAGGTGGAGTCGAGACGGGCGCTGGTCAGCGTGGCGTTTCCCAGCAGGCGCCTTCGTTCCATGCGTGATCGCTGTGATAGCAATAACTTCGTTGCATGCAGGTGCGCCCTTTGCAGAAGGTGGCATTGTCTGCAACTCTGCCTCCTCACCACCAGGACTCGACAAGCTGCTGCTGCTGGAGCTGCTGGTGCCATCCATGGCAAAGGCAATTCTTTCAGCACCATGACTCGCAGCCGAGTAGCTCTGACACACCTTTAACACCGCATTGGCAAAATTGCCGTCATTCACCATGCCACGTGCGCCCCTTGAGTTCTTTCCGTGGGTCTCCATATGCCTTCTGAGTTTGTAGGGCTGATCAAAGCTTTGATCGCAGATGTGGCAGCTTTGACCACCGGTCTTGTGCATTCTCATGTGGGACTCTAGGCACCATGCCAGTTGGAATGTTTTCCTGCAGACGTCGCAAGAGATTCGTTTTCTCACTCTAGTGACTCTATCGGATTCCAGTGGCTCTATCAGATTCAACACCGCATTGGCAAAACTGCCGTTATTCACCAAGCCTGGTGCACCCTTTATCATGTAATACTTTTCGTGGGTCTTCATATGCCTTTTGAATTTCCCTGGCTGATCAAAACTTCGTCCGCATATGCCGCACCATTGATCACGGGTCTCCTTGTGCGTTCTTACGTGGGATTCTAGGCACCATGCCAGTTGGAATTTTTTCCCACAGACGTCACAAGAGATGAGTTTTTTCGCTCTTGTAACTCTACCGGATTGAGGTGGGGTCGAGACGGGTGCTGGTGAAGTGCCATCGATGGTAAAGGCAATTCTCCCAGCACCACCATGACTCGCAGCGGAGTTGCTCTCGCACATCTGAAACAAAAGACAAAGTTCATGCGCATGACACCCGTGTCACGAGTGTACTCACAAAAGCATACTTAAGGTGACATGAGATTCATTACAACAGATTCATTATAACAGAACTCCTCAATAGTGCAGATCCTATCATCTACTATTTTACTCCTTATCCACCAAAATAAGTACTCTTTGGTTCTTTCGGTAAAGTCACGTAGGTAGGAAAAATAAAATAAAAAATAATATATCACGACCATAAATGACGTCACGCGATTTTGGACGATTTTTGACCCCCCCCCTCGTCACACGGCGTCACAAAAAGTCAGACCCCCCCCCTCAAGTATGACGTCACAAAGCTCTGCCCCCCCCCCCAAAAACATATTTTCATCTTGAAAATAAAACATGCTTCAAATCGCTTTAAACTATTGTCATTGTATTTAATGTGGCGCTGCACTCTGATGTAGGAGAAAACATTTATTAAAAAGTCTATTTAACTAAATAGAACGTGTTGTCTATATTTATTTAAAGTTGCGCATTTTGACGTGACGTCACATTTCTCAAACCCCCCCCCCCGTCACAAATGTCTGACCATACCCTCCCCAGGTGTGTGACGTCATTTATGGATGGCCCCCATCGCCTTAAAACGCGAACTCGCGCTTGCAAATTGAAACCGCGTAACTTTTTTTGTTCCGCAGCGCGATCCTCCGCGAGATGTAATGAGTCGGCCTCGCGCTGTGAGTGAGTGAGACAGCATCGTCACCCACTCCTCCTGATGTCGAGGGTAAATGGGCGAGGTTTAAGCCTGTGACTCATGCAGCTGCAATGGCTGCTTTGCGTACGCGGTCCAGACCTCCCCAGAGACCCTGGCTGACAGAGGAGGCGTTCAGGATGGTTGAGAAAAAGCGACAGGCCCACTCTAATCGTCTACAGCATCCCACGTCAGAGAATGAGGAGGCTTACCGCAGCCTTCGCTCGGAGGTTCGGAGAGCCGTGAGGCGCTGCAAGGATGGGTGGTGGTCGCGGGTTGCTGAGGAGATGGAGTCTGCCTCAATGGCCCGCGATCACAAATCCCTATTTAACTCCATCAAAAAAGTAACCTACAGCACCACACCTATTACCATTGTAGGGGTAATCGTCACTCACCACTCTGTGGGCTGGTAGCTTCCCCTTATCGTCAATAGGGGGCGGAAGCGCTATCACGCCAGGGCTAATGTCCATGGCCCAAAAAGGGGCCAACGACAAACCCTAGCAAACGCATCCTGGAGCACATTCCCCGGGCCCCGGGAGGGGGGAACCGGGGGATGATGTCACCTTCCAGAACGTTCTAGAAGGGAAGCGTGGCTAGGGCGGAGCAAGCCACGAACCAAAAGCCGGACCTCTCAGAGGTCTGGCTCAGTCATCTGCAAGCTGAAGAACGAAGACCTGGGCTAAAGATAGGACTCTGGACCCCAAGCTCCGTTGTCCTTCTAAGGGCCAGAGCTCAGTGAGGCCAGTGGTCAGGACCCACGGACCGGGTACGGTCAGGTCAAATAGCCTCTCCTAGGGTCCCAGCCGGAGGAAGGGTAACGGGGTACCCAGTGATAGGGCCCTATAATTCCGGAGGCCATACCTCCCCAGGGATCGGATAAAGGGACCGATATACCCTTTGTGTTAGGGACTTGTAAGGAAGACAATAAATATCGTGTTGCCTCATCAGAAGTTTATTCGTCAATTTATATCCACTACATCATTAGGGGAACGAAGGGTGATCCAATCTCCGACCCCCAGGGACAGGTTTGCAGATTTGCTGAGCATTTCTGTGAGGTCCTGGGGGAGGGGGAATCCCTCAGCCTGGAAAACATCATGGGACAAAGTGGGGATGACTCTGCTGAGGATGCGGTGCCTCAAATATTGGAGGAGGAAGTCACCCTCTGTGAGTGGCTGGCTGAGGTACCATCCGTTGAGGAAGTACTGAGGGCGATCCAGAGTCCGAGAACAGGAAAGGCACCGAGCAGAGATGATCTCCAAAGCGAAATGTTGAGGGAGGGTGGCGTTTGTGCGTAGACTGCCCTACATGACATCATAACAACAGTCTGGGCCACTGGACGGGTTCCGCAGGATTGGAAGGATACCCTGGTGGTCCCCCTCTTTAAGAAGGGGGACCGCACAGACTGTAACAACTACAGGGCATCTCACTCCTCAGTGTGCCGGGAAAGGTCCTGGCAAGGATTTGTTCAACATCGCCTTGCTAGGTACCCTGAGGAGAGGCTTGCGGAGCCCCAATGTGGTTTCAGGAAAGGGCGGTCCTGTACAGATGCCATATTTTCTGTCCGTCCTCTACAGCAGAGGTGTAGGGAATTCCAACAAGACCTACATCTCTGCTTTATTGACCTGGTCAAGGCCTATGATACCATCAGTAGGTCTGGGCTCTGGGTTCACGCTCATTAAGGACCTTCATGATGGTGAGCAGGCCTGGGTAAAACTACGTAGCCGGGAGTCAGAGCCATTCCCTGTACACCTTGGGATGTGACAGGGATGTCCTCTGGCCCCAACATTGTTTAACATCTATTTCGACCACATAGTTCGTGAAGCCTTCAGTAGCTGTACCGGAGGAATTTCTGTCTGGTACAGATACAATGGGAGGCTGATCGATGACCGGGTGCGGTCAAGGGATGGCTCCCTATTGGTCAACCACATTATGTATGCCGACGACCTGGTAATTGCTGCTCATTCAGAGGAGGAGTTGGAGGCGCTGCTGCTGAAACTGGAGTGTGCCACTAAGAGGTGGGGCCTTACCATCAGCCCCACCAAAACGAAGCACCTGCCTGGGTATTTTGTGCCATCGGGCACTCCACCCCCACAACTTCCAATCGGTGATGGGGCAGTTGGGGAGAAAATGGAGAGTTTTCCATACCTGGGCAGTTGGCTTATGACCAGCTCCGGTTTAACAGCAGAGGTCTCACTCCGAATTAGTTGAGCGGCATTATATTTTCATCGGTTGTGTAACGTTGTGTGGAAGCTACCTGGTCTGTCGCTCCGCATGAAGCTTCGGGTCTTCTCGGCCACAGTCATCCCCTCCCTTTTCTACGCTTGTGAAACGTGGACCCCCTTAATTCAGCATCTTCGCCGGTTGGAAACATTTAAGCTGGCCTGCCTACGATCAATCCTCGGTTTAACCAGGCTGGATTGTGTGAGGTACTGACAAATCCGCGAAAGATCTGGACAAAGTCCCATCGGTGAGCTCCTCCAGCAGGCAAGGCTGCGTTGGCTGGGCCATGTAACCCGCATGCCCAATCACCGCATGCCCAAACAGCTTTTGTTCGGCCGGATCGAGGGGGCTAAACGGGCGTGGCGACGGGCTAGAGAAGAGATGGAGCGATGTGGTACAGGAAGATGTGGAGCTGAGTAGACTTGCCGATGACTGGTACCAGCAGTGTCAAGATCGGCCTCTGTGGAGGATGCTCGTGAAGGATGCTACTGGGCAGTTGGAGGCAGTCGCCCTCCAACAACAACGGAGGGTGGAGGAGCGACGCTCACAGCAACGAGCGGAGCGTCGGGTGGCTAAAGCTCAGCAAATTGGCACAGTAGGGGGCACAGGTGGTGCATCAGCCAGTCACAAGCGTCGTGGTGCTATTTAATGGCGGTTGTTGTTTTGAGACAGTGAGAGAGTGTGAGCTCGACTCAGCCTCAGATGAGTACCTGGTATGGTGTGTCGTAAACATCGCTACTGGGGGAGACAAAGGCCGCCGTGGAGGAGAATCCTCCAGGTGCTCACCGACAACACTCACCATGCAACTCACCAACCTGACTCACTACCCCAATCACACCTCACCAACCGCACTCACCTCTCCAATCACACCTGGCAGCATCGACACGCCACAGGAGTGGCGACCAATGTGGCGTGTAGATGCTGCCACCTGCCGGCCAGCAATAGGGCGTGTAGATTTTGACTTAAAACTTTCGTGACTTCTGGAATTAATATTTTTGGTTCTTTCGGCAAAGTCACGTAGATTTGAAAATTAAAATTATATAATTTAATTTAAAAATATAAATTGAAAATAATAAAAGCTTTTATTATAATAAAATTTAAAATAATAAAAGCTTTCATTATAAAAGCTTTTATAATAAATTGAAAATAATAAAAGCTTTTATTATGAATTATATAAAAATACGAGTAATAAATTGAAAATAATAAAAGCTTTGATTATTTTCAATTGATTATTTTATCATTTTTATTTTGCTGCCACCTGCCGGCATCTAACGTGGCGTGTAGATTCTTCCAATTTAAAAAAAGTTACAAATAAAAATCAGAAATTGAAATTAATAAGCAAAAACCCAGATTCATATTCTTGGTTCTTTCGATAAAGTCACGTAGATAGAAAATAAAACAAAAAATAAAATAATAACATAAAATTAAAACTTTTACAAAAGCTTTTATTATTTTCAATTTATTATTTAAAAAAGTTAAAATACAAATAATAAATAGAAAATAATTAAAGCTTTTCTTATTTTCAATTTATTATTTAACATTTTAAAAATACAAATAACAAATTGAAAATAATAAAAGCTTTTATTATTTTCAATTTTCAAATAATACATTTATAATAATAAAAGCTTTTATTATTTTCAAATTATTATTTTAATTGTATTATTTTTATTTTCTATCTACGTGACTTTACCGAAGGAAGCAATAATATGGCGTGTAGATTCTGCCATCAGCCGGCCACCAATGTGTCGAATAGATTGTGACTTCAAACTTTCGTGACTTCAAGAATTCATATTCTTGGTTCTTTCGGTAAAGTCAAGTAGATAGAAAATAAAAAAGAATCAAATCAAATAAAAATGTGAAATTTAATATAATAAAAGCAAAAAACCCACATTCATATTCTTGGTTCTTTTGGTAAAGTCGCAGATAATTTTTTTTTTAAATAATCAATTGAATAAAAGCTTTTAATATTATTTAAGCTTTTATAAATTTTAATTTATTATTTAAAGTTTTTAATTGGCAGAATCTACACGCCATATTCTTGTTTTTTTCGGTAGTCACGTAGATTTTAAAATACAAATGATATTATGTAATACAAATAATAATTTGAAAATAATTAAAGCTTTTATAATTTAAATTTAGTCTTTATTATTATTTTTATTTTCTATTACGTCACTTTACCGAAAGAACCAAGATTATCGCGTGTAGATGCTGCCATCTTCCGGCCACCAACGTGGTGTGTAGATTCTGCAAATAAAAAAAAATTCCAAAAAAATAATAAATTGAAAATAATAAAAGCTTTTATTATTTTCAATTTATTTATTGTATTTTTTTATTTTATTTAATTTATTTTCCTTTATTCTTTTCTTTTTATTTTCAATCTACATGACTTTACCGAAAGAACCAAGAATATGAATCTGGATTTTTGCTTATTATTTTCACGCACTCACAGCGCGAGGCTGACTCATTACATCTCGCGGAGGATCGCTCCGCTGAACAAGGAAAGTTCCGTGGTTTCAGTTTGCACGCGCGAGTTCGCGTTTTCAGGCGATATAAAATAATTTATATTTCATGCCAGTTGGTTCTGAAGTGCGGCTGTTTGTAATTTGGGCGTTCGTAAGTCGAGGACTGTCTGTAAATAAAGATTCCGATTGTGGATGTGGGGCTTTCACAGTGGGATGTGCTTGGCCCGATCCGCGGGGGCGTGGCTTGCACGACAGTGGGTGGGGCATAGCCGTGGTGGGCGTGGCTTATCCAGGAAGTGAGAGGAGTCTCGAGCCTACGTGGGGGCGTGCAATAACAAAGGGGGCGTGGCGTGTCACCCTGGGTGACGCCTGCGCTGACCAATCGCAGAGGAGACCGCGATCGCCGGACTGCAAACCAGAGAGAAGCGCGCTCCTTTTAAAGTTAACAACAACATTGTTAAATGTAAGTAGCGCCTCTCTACTTTATTATTGTTATATTTGTTTAATACATTACTTGTGGTGCCGTGAGTCGAGTGAAATGAGTCAATAACCTTGCTAGACATGGCTAAGCTTTTAATAAGGGGCGCCGCGGTGTCGAGATGTTAACTACCTCACTAGGCCTACAGCAGCGTGGAGGTTCCATCCAGACCCTGACGCCTGCTCTGTATTTATTTTTTTCCCCTGTGGTCGCGTAGATTCTTCTCCTGGTCCTTCGGTGTTCCCCTCCACATTTAGAAACGTGAGTTTAGAGTACTTGGCTGCTATAAATGTCCACATGATAAGCCACTTTCGTTGAGCTATCATTTATGTCCAGGTCGCTTCTGATAAGAGTTAAATAGCTCAGTGGGCCTTACCTGGTAAAATATAAATAGTTTATAGTTTAGTTTATAGTTCATAAGAACTCGTGACAAGGGTCAGTGTCTACTTCAAATATTGTTCAGGCTCTGGAGACCTCCAAAGTTATTCGTGGTGTTATACATTTGGTTCGTTTTGAGCATAATCGCAACCTTATATAATTATTACGTGATACACACGCTGAATATACGCACACAAACATCGTGTACACGTGTGTCGTGCCCTCTATTGTCCACATAGACGGCTTGTGCTGACGAGAGAACGGTCTTAACGTACAATGTCGTGACATGTATCAGCCCTTTGTCGATCCAGCGTTTTGATAGAGGCCTCCCCCACACCATGTCGTTCGTGGGAGTTGTTTAACCATACTTCACCATGCCGGTCAATGCGGGTTTGGTGAAGTGAGGAGGCCCAGAAACGTGTATATGCAGATACGAGTTTGCCTGTGCTTGCATCTGCAGAATTACATTCTCACACATCTTCAAGTGTAGTTTAATACTTCTAAAAATGCATTTATTCTTGAGGATTCCATAAAGTACTGTGGTAAAAAGAAAACAACTTGATTTGAATAAATTTCGATTTAAAGCTTTCGTGACTGCAGGGATTCATCTTCTTGGTTCTTTCGGTAAAGTCACGTAGAAGGGAAATGATAAAATAATAAAAATAAAACATAATAAAAGAAAATTCTCACGACGTTTCGGCCACAACACAAGTAGCCTTCCTCAGGTGAAGAAACAGAACTGTCGGAAAGACAGCGCTCCAATGAACACTGCTAAGCTTAGTAGCGTATTTTAAGCTGGGTGGGAGGAGCAGAGCGCCTTGCCAAAAGAGTTTACATATCAACAGAATAATTTAGCATTGAAGTAGCTGTGTTAATGTGATAGATTAGCAGGATGTTAAAGTCAGAAATTAGCATGTAACTGTGAGATTAGCATGATGTTAATGTGAGGAATTAGCATGTAACTGGTCACGGAAGTAGCTATGTTAAAGTCAGGGTTTACATATCAACAGAGGCATTTAGTATATTGATGCTAAAGAAGTGCAACTACCCAACTATCATACAATAAACCGATGTGAAATAACTAAATATAAACTACATCAATATAATCAATGTACTCAATATATTCTCCATTAAGTTGAGCTACTAACAATAAGTTATTATACATTACACTTCTATGTCGCAAAAAATATTATGATATGCCTCCAAATAATATTTTTATTATAAACTGCCATAGACAGACCCCAACATTGAATTATACACTGCGTTACTATACACTACCATATACGTTAGATTATAATAATATTAGACTCGTAATATTACACTATGTATTATTTTACCAACCCTACTGTATACCACACTGCTGTAGATTCACTATACAATTACGATACTATATATTACCAAATAAATTATATTAAACATTACACTGATTACTTTGTTGAACAGGGAATGCTTTGAGCTTGTGGGTTGAATCCATCTGTGTGGAGTTGTGTTATTTCCCAATATGCAAGGTGGGGTCTCTCTGGGTTCCACTCACACAAACATCTCAATGCAATGGGACCTTTATGAAAATGCAGTACTTAGACTCAATGAAGCTTTCCTGGGTAACTAGTTAACATTTTAATGTTAGCATGAGAGGTAATGACGTTCACTTATAAGTGCCATTAATAGTACTATACTGTACTTTTAATGAAGACTATTTTACGTAGTTTTTTGTAAAAAAAGTGTCCATTCTCAAAACTTTTTGACGGGCCCTTGTACAGAAATGATATTACAATCTTATATGGAGATTGCGAGTCAGAGTATTGTGAATAGTGGAGTGAACGTGTGGTGCCATCATTATATTGTTGGTGTGTATATACAGAAAGACCTATTGGGTGGGTAACATTAGGTAATTGGAGGTAGTTAGTCATTGTTGTTTAGAAACAAAATATTACTTGGGTGGATAAGAGGGTAAAATCGTACATGATAGGAACTGCAATATTGTGGAGTTCTGGTATAATGAGTTGTAGTATATATGAATCTTATGTCACCTTAAGTATGCCTTTGTGAGTACACTCGTGACACGGGTGTCATGCGCGTGACCTTTGTCTTTTGTTTCAGATGTGCGAGAGCAACTCCGCTGTGAGTCATGGTGGTGCTGGGAGAATTGCCTTTACCATCGATGGCACTTCACCAGCACCCGTCTCAACCCCACCTCAATCCGGTAGAGTTACAAGAGCGAAAAACTAATCTCTTGTGACGTCTGTGGGAAAAAATTCCAGCTGGCATGGTGCCTAGAAGCCCACGTAAGAACGCATAAGGAGACCCGTGAGCAATGGTGTGGCATATGTGGACAAAGGTTTGATCAGCCAGGAAAATTCAAAAGGCATTTGAAGAGCCACGAAAAGGATTACGTGATAAAGGGTGCACCAGGCTTGGTGAATAACGGCAGGTTTGCCAATGCGGTGTTGAATCCACCGTCGCCCTATGAGATGTGCTCAGTCTGCGGATTTTTAAGTCCTATTGAAATCCTGAAAATTAATGAAAGTCTTCACGCACAGTTCTTGTACAGACCGAAGCCTGAACATGATTACATTTCGACAAAAGATAGCGGCGTTTAGATTAATGACATGAAATCCAATTTTCTTGAATGCTTTGGCCTAGTTCCACGTCAACAAACTGCTTCACCAGTCAGTGAGAATAAACCATACGCTGCTCTCGATCCTATTACGAGCATGAAAGTGTTGATGGCCTTGCAGCAGAAGAAGAAGGAAAAGCGAAGTAGACCTAAGCCCATTAAAATAAAGAAGACCACCACCAGCGTCACCAATTGCAGCAGTAGCAACAGCCAGAATTCGGACATCAAGAGGATGGACTGCACGGAAGCAGGAGGCTGCGTGGAGCAGAGCATCCCCAAGGTGGATGAACCCAACCTGGCACCTTTCGGTACGTCCTAGTAATGCACACACTACATTTCATTTGGATGTAATTCATAATTTCACAAATTAGTTAATGTACGCATATGTTGACCATATCTGTATGCCTGCGCTGAGGAGTCTAGAGATCTGATGTGGTGCTGCTCGGATGTTGGGATAAACCATGAAACTCTGGGTTTCAGTCACCGGGCCATGATTAAACTGGCTTCTCATTGATGGTCTTATCCAGTTACCAAACACTTCTTCCAGCAAACACTTCTGATGTCGCGTGATGTGTAGGAAATTGCAATAACCTCCTAGTGGATAAAAAACGGTCACGAAGGGATGTCATGAGTAGTGCAATGATATCTCCTTCCACGAGCTGTTCCCTTACATGAGGTGGTTCACTGCTGTGTGAGAGTTGCCCAGGGATACTTCATCTCATGACATGGAGCCAATAGCACCATTGGAACGAAACTGAGCAAAATACATTGCTTGACAAATTCCAAAAAGTATCTATTTCTTAACCGGGGTAAATTTTACTTAAACAAGTGGGTAAATTTAGGGAACATTTTTGAATGTATAGACCGAGTCATTTCCACAATGGGAATTTCCTCTTCATTGTACTAACACCTAACTTCCATGTGTATTTACTCATTCTATTGCAGGTAAGTATTGTGTAATTAATGAGCTGTAATAGAATAATCTGGCTCAACCACCTCAATGTTAAATTATAGTTGTTGCACTGCATCAACATCAACCACACGAAGAAGTGCAAAATGTTGGGGCTTCAAAATAAGCCCAAAAAATGTGTTCTTCTGATATTTTTCAGGAAATCAGTATCTTGCTTTTCTACTATTTGTACGTATGTTGAACTTCTTTCGTACCATACGTAGCCAACCGTGCTTATCAGAGGTATTTGTTGCTGGCCATTTGGCATTTTGGGCTTTTGGGCCTGTGGTCAGCAACCGTGATTGATAAAACGTCCCATATACATAGTAATGCTATGGCATCCACTGCATGGTGATAAATAAATTATGTATTAGCGCGTGCGTGTGCTCAACGGTGGATGTCTTGTGTTCCAGAGGAAAAGCCCTTCCCGTGCAGTGACTGCTTGTACGGAGCGACGCAGAAGTCGAAGCTCAAGAGACACGTCCTGAGCGTTCACCACGTGCCCTTCGATAGCGCGCTGGACTCCGACTGCCCAAGAAGAGAAGGCGGCTGGCTGGGTGCCGAGACCACGGCTCAACTCTGCTGCGAGGTTACATCTATTGCCGTATATGTTTAGTCAATTGCTGTATTTTCTGGTATACAATATATTTAATAAATTGTCCTAATTTCCTAACAAAGGTTTTTGGGTTAGATCGTGTAAGTATAAATGTGTCATAACCCTACACCACCTGACACAGCTAATTAGTAAGGAATTTGTCACGTAAACAAAACTCCACTTAGTTACTACTTCAGCCCACCGGTGTTTTGGAGAGTAAATCCACAAGATGAGTACGACGTTTCACTGGTAATTACATCCAGCATCATCGGGCGATTTGCCAGAATAGTGAAGCCATCCACCTGCTTCCGGTCTTAAATAGAGAAAGGCGATGTCATCACTGAACCCATCAGGTACAGAAATCAGAGGCAGGGAGGGGGATTATTGAAATGATATAATTGATTAGTAATCATTTAATTAGTATGTTTCCTCTATAAGTAATGATAAATGTGAGATGTCTTCTTCCTCCACGCGTTTGTTCCACTCACGTGGGGTCCGCCGTCCTTGCCACCTTCTCCACACCGCCCCGTCCCGCGCCATCTCTCCCTCCGCTCCTCGGGCCACCACGTTCGACCGCATCACCACATCGCCCCACGTCTTCTTCTGCCTTCATCTCCTCATCTTACAATCACAATTACTTAATAATACGCTTCCAGGCCGCACTAAGCCTGTAGCTGTCAGAGAGGTTAAAATAATACAAATTTTCTCAGTTTCAATGGATTCTCGAATTAGTCTTGGCCAGTAATAATGAGTTTTACACAACACTTCATCGTTATCAAAATACATGACGTGTTCTTGTTGGCAAGCATGTACTGCAACTTCCGACAGTTATGTTTGAGAGTGTTTAATATTTATTTGGTGTTCCTTTAGTCTTACGCTAATGTTACATCCCATCTGTCCAATATAACATCTGCCACATAAGCCATTAATCCGATACACACCATCCGTTGACAACTTAGGCAATTCATCTTAAGTACAATATACTATTTTTTTGAATTTTGTGTACCGTGCCAAATCTTACTTAGATGTTTAGCTTTTTGCTTTTCCAAAACTCGAGCTAATTTCTCAATTACTCCCACGATATATGGTATTTTAATTGTTTAATAACCCGATTCAGCAGTATTGCTGTTCGATCTTGGTTTAGCATTCATTGCTGTTAATTATTTGAGCATTATTGTAGACATTCAATCGTAGTGTTTCTTTGACATGTTCAATCTCTCTCCCCAGACATTCACCATCTGACACTGTTTTAGCCAGATGTATGAGCATCTTGATGAGAGAGGTTTTCTGTACAGGGTGATGATGCGAATCTGCATTCAGATAGGCATCAGTATGCGTTTCCTTTTGGTAAACGCTGTGTGTGTTATTTTACCATTTAGGCCTCGTCCGATAAATCATCTCTCCAAAGGCAATAAGTATTTAGAGGCCACATGGGACCGGGGGGGGGGGAGTTTATCGTTGTGTCTGTTGCTGCGAGCAGATAGCGCGCAATGGAGAGCTTGCTCAGAGCGGAGTTGGGCACGGACTCGGCGAGGACGCTGGGCGCTTCGGCCAGTGGAGGCTGCATCAGCACCGGGCAGAGCTACGAGACGGGGCGCGGACACGTGTTCACCAAGATCAACGCCAAGAGCGGGGCACCCTCCTCTACGCCTCCTCTACACCTCCTCACCACCTCACCTCCTCTACCCTTATCCTCGCCTCCTCTACGCCTCCTCACCACGCCACCTCACCACACCACCTCACCTCCTCACCACGCCACCTCACCTCCTCACCACGCCACCTCACCTCCTCACCACGCCTCCTCACCACGCCACCTCACCTCCTCACCACGCCACCTCAACACCTCACCACCTCACCTCCTCTACCCTCCTCTTCGCCTCCTCTACACCACCCCGCATCCTTGCCTCAACCTTCATTCATTCAGCCCTGTCATTAATGTATCACTTTTTTTTTTAGCTGTGACTACTAGCTAATTTGTCAGTTACTCCCACGATATATGGTATTTTAATTGTTTAATAACCTGATTCAGCAGTATTGCTGTTTGATCTTGGTTTAGAATTCACTGCTCTGTTAATTTGAGCATTATTGTAGACATTCAATCGTAGAGTTTCTTTGACATGTTTAATCTCTCTCCTCAGACTTTGACCATCTGACACTGTTTTAGCCAGATGTATGAGCATCTTGTTGAGAAAGGATTTCTGTGCGGGGTGATGATGCCAATCTGCATTCAGATAGGCATCAGTATGTGTTCCCTTTCGGTAAACGCTGTGTGTGTTACTTTACCATTTAGGCCTCGTCCGAGCAAAATATCCAGGAAAGGGAGTGTGTTATTCACCTCCATTTCCATGGTGAACTGGATGGCCGGTTTTTGTGAATTGAGATGATTTAGACATTCATTCATTAAGTGTATCCTTCCCATGTCGCCAGACAACCAAAGTGTCATCTACATATCTACACAAAAAAGTGGGTTTTAATGTACTTGAAGCAAGTGCTCTTGCAACCCGGGGGTTGAGGACCCCTGTGTTAGAGGCCACACGGGACAGGGGGGGGGGAGGGGGGGAGTTTAACGTTGTGTTTGTCGCTGCGAGCAGACAGCGTGCAATGGAGAGCTTGCTCAGAGCGGAGCTGGGCACGGACTCGGCGAGGCCGCTGGGCGCTGCGGCCCGTGGAGGCTGCATCAGCACCGGGCAGAGCTACGAGACGGGGCGCGGACACGTGTTCACCAAGATCAACGCAAAGAGCGGGGCACCCTCCTCTATGCCTCCTCACCACCTCACCTCCTCTACCCTCCTCTTCGCCTCCTCTACACCACCTTGCATCCTCGCCTCAACCTTCATTCAGTCAGCCCTGTATCACTCTTTTTTCGCTGCGACTACTAGCACCACCATGGTGAATGTTGCAGTGAACTTCCCCTCGTTGATTCCCCCCTCCACCCACGTTAAGGGACTCGGTCTACCAGACACTTTGACCACTTCGTCTCATCCACTCCGCGTTCAACCACCGCGCCTCACTGCAGTTCACAACAACGCACTCAACTAAACAACTCGGTCACCCACTCATCCAGTCACTAACTCAATCACCCTATCACACATTCATCCAGTCACTAACTCATCCAGTCACTAACTCAATCACCCTATCACACACTTATCTCGTCACTAATTCAATCACCCTATCACCCACTCATCCAGTCACCCACTCATTCAGTCACCCACTCAATCACCCTATCACCCACTCATCAAATCAGCCACGCATCCAGTCACCCACTCATCCAGTCATCCACGCAATCACCCTATAACCCACTCATCCAGTCACCCACCCAATCACCCTATCACATACTCATCTAGTCACTAATTAAATCACCCTATCACCCACTCATCCAGTCACCCACTCATCTAGTCACCCACTCATTTAGTCACCCACTCAATCACCCACTCATCTAATCACCCACACATTCAGTCACCCACGCATCCAGTCACCCACTCATCCGGTCACTGACTCAATCACCCTATCACACACTCCTCCACTCGTTTACTCAAACACTCACCCATTTACTCACCCACCCGCTCACCACCATGCAGGTCACCTCACTCTTCTTTTCAGATTTATCAGTTTGCACTGCTCCACTCTGGAATCCACACCCGGTATTCCTGTTTTCCCAAACTCTTGCAACAATAAACTTGATCAATTTAAGGAACGCGTTTCTTTGATCTTAATTATCTAATTACTCATTGGACAGTTATGTATTATTATTTTTTATTGTTACTGGCCGTTTGGCGTTTTGTATTGTGTGGGGTTTGCATCGCTGTCAACCCCTCATCAGTGCCTACCTTATTACAGACCAATTCAGACCTTGTTGGTCACCCCGTGCCCCTTATAAATCCCAACGTCCATCCTACAAAGTCCCATGACAAGGGAGAAACACACAAATAAACTTAACAAAAATGTTGCCCGTATTGAAACGGCCGTCTGCCGTATGGACCTGACAACTCACTTTCCCCCAACAGAATACGGGTAAACCGTGTGGGTTGGCGGCTATGGGTTTTGTTGTGTTTGCGAGTCCAAGTTATAGGACTGCACCCTGGGTTGTGCGTGGTTCTCATTGGTGGGAGATTCCCTTCGCTGTGTTGCACGCCAGTGGCTGGGGGCTGCCTGGGGCCAGTGACGTGAGCCGGTCCCAATGTGCACCGGCAAACATTTACCGCCAGGTGGCCCCAGTGTTTATTGCCCATCTCCACGTGGATACCTGAAACCCATGTCAATCCACTGCTGGATGAGTCCCGCAATGAAGATACAATCAGTACATCCACTTTCCTTTTGGACTCCACCTGTTCCATTGGCGGCCGAATGCGAATCTAAATGTGCATACGTTAGAGACTGGTTAATGCGCATAGAAATCAAACCAATTGACCTACGACATTTGCCCCATCAACTTTTGTAGAATTTTAGATGTGCATTACAGCTACTTTAGCCGGATGGTTGTGGTCGCTATGTATGCCTGTAATCCACGACTACGTGGAGGTGAGGGTTGGTGGATCACAAAAATGTTGCGACAACTCCCACCCCTTGGTCGTCAAGGAGGTAGAGAAGGCGGTGTGGAATAATGTGGACTCCGCCTGTTCCATCTGTAGATTTGTGATAGAGCATTTGCTTGGATTTCTCCAGGTGCTCCGATTTCCTCCCACATGTAAACACTCATTAATCTTGATTTGAAGCTTTCGTGACTGCAGGAATCCTTACTCTTTAGTTCTTTCGGTAAAGTCACGTAGGTAGAAAAAATAATAATGGATCACGACGTTTCGATCGCCACACAAGCAATCTCACTGAGTCTCAAGACTCTTGTTCAGGAGGGCCTGCCAACTTTTCGCAGGAGTAATTTGGATGTTTGGCTAGTACCAGTTACATTGTATGTTGTTGTTTTCCCATGGGAGTAAACCCATACAGAGAAAGGGACCAGAATGAGGAAAGCGAAGCCAGGCAGTCCTTCAGAAGATGTCATGCACGGGCGTGACCACTGCACCACCTTGCCGCCCAAACAAATGTAATTTAAATAATGTACAATACTGGCAAATAAACCCTATTAGTATCAACTGAATTTCTGGACAATGTGGCACGTGTATAGCTGCATCGGTGTTTCTAAAAGTCGTGTTCACATTGCCTGAAATTAATAATATTATAAAGTACAGGTTTCCCACCTCTGGTTTCGTTTTACTTACTGGTTGTCTTCATTATGTGTGTCACAGGTAATATGGCAAGGAAAATATTACGCAGCACGAGTTGTAGGATTAGGGCAATTATGGTGACACACGTGACCCCCTCTACACAAGAAACAGCTGAGAGTCAATGCTGTGGTGTTGTGCGATTGGTGCAAGCGACCCATCATTGTGTTTTGATGTTGAGCTGTTAAAATTGCACTGTTGTGGGGTGAGGTCAAGGCCGATGACTTCTTCCAGCGGTGTCAAGATCAGCATTTTGAAGAGGCTCGCAGAGGATGATACTGGGCACTAGGGTGCAGTCTCCCTCCATGAACAACAGAGGGCAGAGGAGCGACGGTCACAACAATTATTGGCGGAGCACTGGGCGTATAAAACACAAAGTTGGAAGAAAGTTTATCTCGGGGAGTTAACCCACAACACCTGGGTCTGTCATGCGTGTTCACACGATAACGCGTTTTCACTACGTTGAGATTCATAAGGGCACGGGGTGACCAATAAAGTCTGAATTGGTCTGTAATAAGCTCGGCCCTGATAAGGGGTTGACAGATATGAAATAATCGAGCAGACAGACACGGGCCTGACTTCATCCACAGATGCCTTGTTGAGTCTCTAATTTTTAGGATTCTGCTTGAGATGTCTTGCCAATTCCTCACCAAATAATATGTACGTGTGAGTAACCAGACCTACCTGAGATACCACGCCTCGTAGAGAGCCAAAATAAATATCGTACGTTTATAGATTGCTCGGTAACCTCCGTTCCATGCTGCCATCGACTGGCCAAGAATGTGGCCTGCAGATGCTGCCATCTGCTGGCCACTGATGTAGATGGCAGCATGTAAGGTGGTGAATTGCGGTCGTTGAGATGAGTTTTGATTGGTGAGATGAGTGAGGTTGGTGCAGTGGATGAGATGGGTGCAGTCAGTATGGTGACTGTGTGGTTGGTGTGGTGAATGTAGTGGGTGGTGTGGTGAATGTAGTGGTTGGTGTGGTGAATGTAGTGGTTGGTGTAGTGAATGTAGTGGTTGGTGTGGTGAATGTAGTGGTTGGTGTGGTGACTGTGTGGTTGGTGTGATGAATGTAGTGGTTGGTCTGGTGAATGTAGTGGTTGGTGTGGTGAATGTAGTGGGTGGTGTGGTGACTGTGTGGTTGGTGTGGTGAATGTAGTGGTTGGTGTGGTGAATGTAGTGGGTGGTGTGGTGAATGTAGTGGTTGGTGTGGTGAATGTAGTGGTTGGTTTGGTGAATGTAGTGGGTGGTGTGGTGAATGTAGTGGGTGAGATGAGTGTAGTAGGTGTGATGAGTGCCATTTGTGCGGTGAGTGGAGTTGGTGTTTGGTGAGTGAGGTGAGTGTGGTGTGATTGGTGAGGTGTAATTGGTGAGGTGAGGTTGGTGAGGTGTAATTGGGGTGGTGAGGTGGGTGAGGTGTAATTGGTGAGGTAAAGTTGGTGAGTGTATCAGTGAGCACCTGGAGGATTCTCCTCCACGGTCGCCTTTGTCTCCCCCAGTAGCGATGTTCACGCCACACCGCACCAGGAACTCATCTGAGGCTGAGTCGACCTCACACTCTCTCACTGTCTCACAAAAACAACAACAACCGCCATTCGCCACTAAGTGGCGGTGACGTCACCACGACGCTTGTGCCAGGCCATGTGCACCTTGAGGCCACGTGAAGTGTCGAACGCCCGCTGGCAGGAGGTCACGGGGCAGACCCAGGTGGTGCCACGGGTCGACTGACTGAGATGACTGAGATGACTGGCTGATGCACCACCTGTGCCCCCTGCTCACACTCACGCACGCGCACTCACTCACAAGCGCGAGTTCGCGTTTTCAGGCGATATAAAATAATTTATATTTCATGCCAGTTGGTTCTGAAGGGCGGCTGTTTGTAATTTGGGCGTTCGTAAGTCGAGGACTGTCTGTAAATAAAGATTCCGATTGTGGGGCTTTCACCGTGGGATGAGCTTGGCCCGATCCGCAGGGGCGTGGCTTGCACGACAGTGGGCGGGGCATAGCCGCGACGGGCGTGGCTTATCCAGGAAGTGGAGACCGCGATCGCCGGACTGCAAGCCAGACAGAAGCGCGCTCCTTTTAAAGTTAACAACAACATTGTTAAATGTAAGTAGCGCCTCTCTACTTTATTATTGTTTTATTTGTTTAATACATTACTTGTGGTGCCGTGAGTCGAGTGAAATCAGTCAATAACCTTGCTAGACATGGTTAATCTTTTAATAAGGGGCGCCGCGGTGTCGAGATGTTAACTACCTCGCTAGGCCTACAGCAGCGTGGAGGTTCCATCGAGACCCTGACGCCTGCTCTGTATTTGTTTATTTTTTTTCCCCTGTGGTCGCGTAGATTCTTCTCCTGGTCCTTCGGTTTTCCCCTCCACATTTAGAAACGTGAGTTTAGAGTACTTGACTGCTATAAATGTCGACATGATAAGCCACTTTCGTTGAGCTATCATTTGTGTCCAGGTCGCTTCTGATAAGAGTTATATAGCTCAGTGGGCCTTACCTGGTTAAATAAAAATAGTTTATAGTTTAGTTTATAGTTCATAAGAACTCGTGACAAGGGTCAGTGTCTACTTCAAATATTGTTCAGGCTCTGGAGACCTCCAAAGTTATTCGTGATGTTATACATTTGGTTCGTTTTGAGCATAATCGCGACCTTATATAATTATGACGTGATGCACACGCTGAATATACGCACACAAACATCGTGTACACGTGTGTCGTGCCCTCTGTTGTCCACATAGACGGCTTGTGCTGACGAGAGAACGGTCTTAATGTACAATGTCGTGACATGTATCAGCCCTTTGTCGATCCAGCGTTTTGATAGAGGCCTCCCCCACACCATGTCGTTCGTGGGAGTTGTTTAACCATACTTCACCATGCCGGTCAATGCGGGTTTGGTGAAGTGAGGAGGCCCAGAAACTTGTATATGCAGATACGAGTTTGCCTGTGCTTGCATCTGCAGAATTACATTCTCACACATCTTCAAGTATAGTTTAATACTTCTAAAATGCATTAATTATTGAGGATTCCATAAAGTACTGTGGTAAAAAGAAAATAACTTGATTTGAATACTTTGTTGAACAGGGAATGCTTTGAGTTTGTGGGTTGAATCCATTAGTGCGGAGTTGTGTTATTTCCCCATTTGCAAGGTGGGGTCTCTCTGGGTTCCACTCACACAAACATCTCAATGCAATGGGACCTTTCTGAAAATGCAGTACTTAGACTCAATGAAGCTTTCCTGGGTAACTATTTAACATTGTAATAATTAGCATGAGAGATAATGACGTTCACGTATAAGTGCCATTAATAGTACTATACTGTACTTTTATTGAAGACTATTTTACGTAGTTGTTTGTAAAAAAAGTGTCCATTCTCAAAACTTTTTAACTGGCCCTCGTACATAAATGATATTACAATCTTTATGGAGATTGCAAGTCAGAGTGTTGTGAATAGTGGAGTGAACGTGTGGTGCAATCATTATATTGTTGGTGTGTATATACAGAAAGGCCTATTTGGTGGGTAACATTAGGAAAATGGAGGTAGTTGGTCATTGTTGTTTAGAAACAAAATATTATTTGGGTGGATAAGAGGAGTAAAATCGTACATGATAGGAACTGCAATATTGTGGAGTTCTGGTATAATGAGTTGTAGTATATATGAATCTTATGTCACCTTAAGTATGCCTTTGTGAGTACACTCGTGACACGGGTGTCATGCGCGTGACCTTTGTCTTTGTTTCAGATGTGCGAGAGCAACTCCGCTGTGAGTCATGGTGGTGCTGGGAGAATTGCCTTTACCATCGATGGCACTTCATCAGCACCCGTCTCAACCCCACCTCAATCCGGTAGAGTTACAAGACCGAAAAAACTTATCTCTTGTGACGTCTGTGGGAAAAAATTCCAACTGGCATGGTGCCTAGAAGCCCACGTAACAACGCACAAAGAGACCCATGACCAATGGTGCCGCATATGTGGACAAAGGTTTGAACAGCTAGGAAAATTTAAAAGGCATGTGAAGACCCACGAGAAGGATTACGTGATAAAGGGTGCACCAGGCTTGGTGAATAACGGCAGTTTTGCCAATGCGGTGTTGAATCCACCATCGCCCTATGAGATGTGCTCAGTCTGCGGAGTTTTATGTCCTATTGAAATCCTGAAAACTCATGAAAGTCTTCACGCACAGTTCTTGTACAGACCGAAGCCTGAACATGATTACGCTTCGACAAAAGATAGCGGCGTTAAGATAAATGACATGAAATCCAATTTTCCTGAATGCTTTGGCCTAGTTCCACATCAACAAACTGCTTCACCAGTCAGTGAGAATAAACCATACGCTGCTCTCGATCCTATTACGAGCATGAAAGTGTTGATGGCCTTGCAGCAGAAGAAGAAGGAAAAGCGACGTAGACCTAAGTCCATTAAAAGAAAGAAGACCACCACCAGCGTCACCAATTGCAGCAGTAGCAACAGCCAGAATTCGGACATCAAGAGGATGGACTGCACGGAAGCAGGAGGCTGCGTGGAGCGGAACATCCCCAAGGTGGATGAACCCAACCTGGCACCTTTCGGTACGTCCGAGTAATGCACACACTACATTTCATTTGGATGTAATTCATAATTTCACAAATTAGTTAATGTACGCATATGTTGACCATATCTGTATGCCTGCGCTGAGGAGTCTAGAGATCTGATGTGGTGCTGCTCGGATGTTGGGTTAAACCATGAAACTCTGGGTTTCAGTCACCGAGCCATGATTAAACTGGCTTCTCATTGATGGTCTTATCCAGTTACCAAACACTTCTTCCAGCAAACACTTCTGATGTCGCGTGATGTGTAGGAAATTGCAATAACCTCCTAGTGGATAAAAAACGGTCACGAAGGGATGTCATGAGCAGTGCAATGATATCTCCTTCCACGAGCTGTTCCCTTACATGAGGTGGTTCACTGCTGTGTGAGAGTTGCACAGGGATACTTCATCTCATGACATGGAGCCAATAGCACCATTGGAAGGAAACTGAGAAAAATACATTGCTTGACAAATTCCAAAAATTATCTATTTCTTAACCGGGGTAAATTTTACTTAAACAAGTGGGTAAATTTAGGGAACATTTTTGAATGTATAGACCGAGTCATTTCCACGATGGGAATTTCCTCTTCATTGTACTCACACCTAACTTCCATGTGTATTTACTCGTTCTATTGCAGGTAATTATTGTGTAATTAATGAGCTGTAATAGAATAATCTGGCTCAACCACCTCAATGTTAATTATAGTTGTTGCTCTGCATCAACATCAACCACACGAAGAAGTGCAAAATGTTGGGGCTTCAAAATAAGCCCCAAAAATGTATTATGATATTTTTCAGGAAATCAGTATCTTGCTTTTCTACTATTTGTACGTATGTTGAACTTCTTTCGTACCATACGTAGCCAACCGTGCTAATCGGAGGTATTTGTTGCTGGCCATTTGGCATTTTGGGCCTTTGGGCCTGTGCTCAGCAACCGTGATTGATAAAACGTCCCATATACATAGTAATGCTATGGCATCCACTGCATGGTGATAAATAAATTATGTATTAGCGCGTGCGTGTGCTCAACGGTGGATGTCTTGTGTTCCAGAGGAAAAGCCCTTCCCGTGCAGTGACTGCTCGTACGGAGCGATGCAGAAGTCGAAGCTCAAGAGACACGTCCTGAGCGTTCACCACGTGCCCTTCGATAGCGCGCTGGACTCCGACTGCCCCAAGAAGAGAAGGCGTCTGGCTGGGTGCCGAGACCACGGCTCAACTCTGGATTTGGAGCGCGCACGATGCTCACGGAGAACTCCCTGATGATTTATTTCATCCTGAGGCTGAGGTACCACGTGTGGGGCGATGAACTCAAGGTTTTGTGCAGCGGACATTTCCATGATGAAATTTCGTCACGTTCACTGCTGCGAGGTTACATCTATTGCCGTATATTTTTAGTCAATTGCTGTATTTTATGGTATACAATATATTTAATAAATTGTCCTAATTTCATAACCCATCAGGTGCAGAAATCAGAGGCGGGGCGGGGGATTATTGAAATTATATAATTGATTAGTAATCATTTAATTAGTATGTTTCCTCTATAAGTAATGATAAATGTGAGATGTCTTCTTCTTCCACGCGTTTGTTCCACTCACGTGGGGTCCGCCGTCCTTGCCACCTTCTCCACACCGCCCCGTCCCGCGCCATCTCTCCCTCCGCTCCTCGGGCCACCACGTTCGACCGCATCACCACATCGCCCCACGTCTTCTTCTTCTGCCTTCATCTCCTCATCTTACAATTACAATTACTTAATAATACGCTTCCAGGCCGCACTAAGCCTGTAGCTGTCAGAGAGGTTAAAATAATACAAATTTTCTCAGTTTCAATGGATTCTCGAATTAGTCTTGACCAGTGATAATGAGTTTTACACAACACTTCATCGTTATCAAAATACATTAAGTGTTCTTGTTGGCAAGCATGTACTGCAACTTCCGACAGTTATGTTTGAGAGTGTTTAATATTTATTTGGTGTTCCTTTAGTCTTACGCTAATGTTACGTCCCATCTGTCCAATGTAACATCTGCCACATAAGCCATTAATCCGATACACACCATCCGTTGACAACTTAGGCAATTCATCTTAAGTACAAGATACTATTTTTTGAATTTTGTGTACCGTGCCAAATCTTACTTAGATGTTTAGATTTTTGCTTTTCCAAAACTCGAGCTAATTTCTCAATTACTCCCACGATATATGGTATTTTAATTGTTTAATAACCTGATTCAGCAGTATTGCTGTTCGATCTTGGTTTAGCATTCATTGCTGTTAATTATTTGAGCATTTTCTTTGGTTCTTTCGGTAAAGTCACGTAGAATGAGAATAAAATAATAAATTGATAAAATATCAATTTATTATTTGATAAAATATCAATTTATTATTTTATTCTCATTCTACGTGACTTTACCGAAAGAACCAAAGAAGATGAATCATTGCAGTCACGAAAGCTTTAAATCGATATTTGAGCATTATTGTAGACATTCAATCGTAGCGTTTCTTTGACATGTTCAATCTCTCTCCCCAGACATTCACCATCTGACACTGTTTTAGCCAGATGTATGAGCATCTTGATGAGAGAGGTTTTCTGTACGGGGTGATGATGCGAATCTGCATTCAGATAGGCATCAGTATGCGTTCCCTTTTGGTAAACGCTGTGTGTGTTATTTTACCATTTAGGCCTCGTCCGATAAATCACCTCTCCCAAGGAAATAAGTATTTAGAGGCCACACGGGACCGGGGGGGGGGGGGGAGTTTATTGTTGTGTCTGTTGCTGAGAGCAGATAGCGCGCAATGGAGAGCTTGCTCAGAGCGGAGCTGGGCACGTACTCGGCGAGGACGCTGGGCGCTTCGGCCAGTGGAGGCTGCATCAGCACCAGGCAGAGCTACGAGACGGGGCGCGGACACGTGCTCATCAAGATCAACGCCAAGAGCGGGGCACCCTCCTCTACGCCTCCTCTACGCCTCCTCACCACCTCACCTCCTCTACCCTTCTCCTCGCCTCCTCTACGCCTCCTCACTACGCCACCTCACCACGCCACCTCACCTCCTCACCACGCCACCTCACCTCCTCACGCCACCTCACCTCCTCACCACGCCACCTCACCTCCTCACCACGCCACCTCAACACCTCACCACCTCACCTCCTCTACCCTCCTCTTCGCCTCGTCTACACCACCCTGCATTCTTGCCTCAACCTTCATTCATTCAGCCCTGTCATTAATGTATCACTTTTTTTTAGCTGCGACTACTAGCTAATTTGTCAGTTACTCCCACGATATATGGTATTTTAATTATTTAATAACCTGATTCAGCAGTATTACTGTTTGATCTTGGTTTAGCATTCACTGCTCTGTTAATTTGAGCATTATTGTAGACATTCAATCGTAGCGTTTCTTTGACATGTTTAATCTCTCTCCTCAGACTTTGACCATCTGACACTGTTTTAGCCAGATGTATGAGCATCTTGTTGAGAAAGGATTTCTGTTCGGGGTGATGATGCCAATCTGCATTCAGATAGGCATCAGTATGTGTTCCCTTTCGGTAAATGCTGTGTGTGTTACTTTACCATTTAGGCCTCGTCCGAGCAAAATATCCAGGAAAGGGAGTGTGTTATTCACCTCCATTTCCATGGTGAACTGGATGGCCGGTTTTTGTGAATTGAGATGATTTAGACATTCATTCATTAAGTGTATCCTTCCCATGTCGCCAGACAACCAAAGTGTCATCTACATATCTACACCAAAAAGTGGGTTTTAATGTACTTGAAGCAAGTGCTCTTGCAACCCGGGGGTTGAGGACCCCTGTGTTAGAGGCCACACGGGACGGGGGGGGTGGGGAAGTTTAACGTTGTGTTTGTCGCTGCGAGCAGACAGCGTGCAATGGAGAGCTTGCTCAGAGCGGAGCTGGGCACGGACTCGGCGAGGCCGCTGGGCGCTGCGGCCCGTGGAGGCTGCATCAGCACCGGGCAGAGCTACGAGACGGGGCGCGGACACGTGTTCACCAAGATCAACGCCAAGAGCGGGGCACCCTCCTCTACGCCTCCTCACCACCTCACCTCCTCTACCCTCCTCTTCGCCTCCTCTATACCACCTTGCATCCTGGCCTCAACCTTCATTCAGTCAGCCCTGTATCACTTTTTTTCGCTGCGACTACTAGCACCACCGTGGTGAATGTTGCAGTGAACTTCCCCTCGTTGATTCCCCCCTCCACCCACGTTAAGGGACTCAGTCTACCAGACACTTTGACCGCTTCGTCTCATCCACTCCGCGTTCAACCACCGCGCCTCACTGCAGTTCACAACAACGCACTCAACTAAACAACTCGGTCACCCACTCATCCAGTCACTAACCCAATCACCCTATCACACATTCATCCAGTCACTAACTCATCCAGTCACTAACTCAATCACCCTATCACACACTCATCTCGTCACTAATTCAATCACCCTATCACCCACTCATCCAGTTAACCACTCATCCAGTCACCCACTCATTCAGTCACCCACTCATCCAGTCACCCACTCATTCAGTCACCCACTCAATCACCCTATCACCCACTCATCAAATCAGCCACGTATCCAGTCACCCACTCATCCAGTCATCCACGCAATCACCCTATAACCCACTCACCCATTGATCTAGTCACCCACTCATTTAGTCACCCACTCAATCACCCACTCATCTAATCACCCACGCATTCAGTCACCCACGCATCCAGTCACCCACGCATCCAGTCACCCACTCATCCGGTCACTGACTCAATCACCCTATCACACACTCCTCCACTCGTTTACTCAAACACTCACCCATTTACTCACCCACCCGCTCACCACCATGCAGGTCACCTCACTCTTCTTTTCAGATTTATCAGTTTGCACTGCTCCACTCTGGAATCCACACCCGGTCTTCCTGTTTTCCCAAACTCTTGCAACAATAAACTTGATCAATTTAAGGAACGCGTTTCTTTGATCTTAATTATCTAATTACTCATTGGACAGTTATGTATTATTATTTTTTATTGTTACTGGCCGTTTGGCGTTTTGTATTGTGTGGGGTTTGCATCGCTGTCAACCCCTCATCAGTGCCTACCTTATTACAGAACAATTCAGACCTTGTTGGTCACCCCGTGCCCCTTATAAGTCCCATGACAAGGGAGAAACACACAAATAAACTTAACAAAATGTTGCCCGTATTGAAACGGCCGTCTGCCGTATGGACCTGACAACTCACTCCCCCCCAACAGAATACGGGTAAACCGTGTGGGTTGGCGGCTATGGGTTTTGTTGTGTTTGCGAGTCCAAGTTATAGGACTGCACCCTGGGTTGTGCGTGGTTCTCATTGGTGGGAGATTCCCTTCGCTGTGTTGCACGCCAATGGCTGGGGGCTGCCTGGGGCTAGTGACGTGTAAGCCGGTCCCAATGTGCACCGGCAAACATTTACCGCCAGGTGGCCCCAGTGTTTATTGCCCGTCTCCACGTGGATACCTGAAACCCATGTCAATCCACTGCTGGATGAGTCCCGCAATGAAGATACAATCAGTACATCCACTTAGCTTTTGGACTCCACCTGTTCCATTGGCGGCCGAATGCGAATCTAAATGTGCATACGTTAGAGACTGGTTAATGCGCATAGAAATCAAACCAATTGACCTACGACATTTGCCCCGTCAACTTTTGTAGAATTTTAGATGTGCATTACAGCTACTTTAGCCGGATGGTTGTGGTGGCTATGTATGCCTGTAATCCACGACTACGTGGAGGTGAGGGTTGGTGGATTACAAAAATGTTGCGACAACTCCCACCCCTTGGTCGTCAAGGAGGTAGAGAAGGCGGTGTCGAATAATGTGGACTCTGCCTGTTCCATCTGTAGATTTGTGATAGAGCATTTGATTGGATTTCTGCAGGTGCTCCGATTTCCTCCCACATGTAAACACTCATTAATCTTGATTTGAAGCTGTCGTGACTGCAGGAATCCTTACTCTTTGGTTCTTTCGGTAAAGTCACGTAAGTAGAAAAAATAATAATGGATCACGATGTTTCGATCGCCACACAAGCAATCTCACTGAGTCTCAAGACTCTTGTTCAGGAGGGGCCTGCCAACTTTTCGCAGGAGTAATTTGGATGTTTGGCTAGTACCAGTTACATTGTATGTTGTTGTTTTGCTATGGGAGTAAACCCATACAGAGAAAGGGACCAGAATGAGAAAAGCGAAGCCAGGCAGTCCTTCAGAAGATGTCATGCACGGGCGTGACCACTGCACCACCCTGCCGCCCAAACAAATGTAATTTAAATAATGTACAATACTGGCAAATAAACCCTATTATTATCAACTGAATTTCTGGACAATGTGGCACGTGTATAGCTGCATCGGTGTTTCTAAAAGTCGTGTTAAAATTGCTTATTAAAAATATTATAAAGAACAGGTTTCCCACCTCTGGTTTCATTTGACTTACCGGTTGTCCTCATTATGTGTGTCACAGGTAATATGGAAAGGAAAATATTACGCAGCACGAGTTGTAGGATAAGGGCAATTATGGTGACACACGTGACCCCCTCTACACAAGAAACAGCTAGGATTCATATTCTTGGTTCTTTCGGGAAAGTCACGTCGAAGGGAAACAATAAAATAATACAAATATAAAACAATAAAATTCTCGCGACCTTTTGATTGCAACACAAGCAATCATCATCAGGTGTGAAAACCACAAGAAAATTTGAAAGAACCAAGAATATGAATCTCTGCAGTCACTAAAGCTTTAAATCAAAATGTAACAGCTGAGAGTCAATGCTGTGGTGTTGTGCGATTGGTGCAAGCGACCCATCATTGTGTTTTGATGTTGAGCTGTTAAAATTGCACTGTTGTGAGGTGAGGTCAAGGCCGATGACTGCTTCCAGCGGTGTCAAGTTCAGCATTTTGAAGAGGCTCGCGGAGGATGATACTGGGCACTGGGGTGCAGTCTCCCTCCATGAACAACAGAGGGCAGAGGAGCGACGCTCACAACAATTATTGGCGGAGCGCCGGGCGTATGAAACGCAAATTTGGAAGAAAGTTTATCTCGGGGAGTTAACCCACAACACCTGGGTCTGTCCCGCGTGTTCACACGATAACGCGTTTTCACTACAACGCGTTTTCTCCGTCACAACGCGCTTTCTGAGCGGACTACTTTCTTGAGCTGCGCGGTTGAGCGAGATGAGACGGTAACGCGGCGGCGGCGGCGTCCCCTCAAGTTATTTGGACCCCCATCTTACCGTGCGTGGACATTATTATTATTTACGGGAGGAAAATAGTTTCCGCTTAACGCGGCACTTTTCAGGAACGCATCTACCGCGTTAAACGAGGACTCGCCGCGTACAGGTGCCGCGCACGCTGTATCGACCCTGGAGAAATCCGAAGCGCTATGAAGCTCTTGTTCACAGACGTCCAGTAAGGGGCGGGTGGTGTTGGTGGTGTGGGCGTCACCACGTGACACACAGCTTGTCCGTGGAGTCCATCGTGAGGGTGCCGACGTCGCCTAGGCAACGCCGCCCCCCCTCTGGCTCTGCTGCTGCTGCTGCCTCGCTCTGTGCACGCGAGGCGCCAATCCGTGACGCGGGCACTGTACGCGTTGCGTCACCGTTCACCGTGGGGGGCGGCGGGGCCCCAGCTACGTCACGTCGTGTACAGTGGCACATTAATATTGACACTTTTACTCGTGTTTATGTGCCTCGTTATTAAAGGTGAGTTTAATAATAATCATGCTGCTGCTACACAATGTGTGCATTGATATATACGTACAGTTTATGTGTTTAAACGCGATTGTAGTTTATGGGCCCTTGAGGGATTTTTCGCCTCGTGTGAGGTTTTTATGCGCAACCTTAATTATTGCGCTTTTGTTAATCGTTAACATTTGGTCAGGAATAATGCACTTAAGATAAATGTTCTGGCGACGATATTTTGCAAAACAGACGATGGCAAAATTTCGATTTAAAGCTTTCGTGACTGCAAGGATTCATCTTCTTTGGTTCTTTCGGTAAAGTCACGTAGAATGAGAATAAAATAATAAATTGATAAAATAAAATAACACAATAATATTCTCACGACGTTTTCGGCCACAACACAAGCGGCCTTCATCAGGTGAAGGGGACGAGACTGTCTGATGAAGGCCACTTGTGTTGTGGCGGAAACGTCGTGAGAATATTATTTTATCAATTTATTATTTTATCTTATTCTACGTGACTTTACCGAAATAACCAAAGAAGATGGCAAAATTGTGTATATATTGTGCGATATGTGCCACTGAAACGGCAAGAAGTCAATAACAATGACTCGTGTTGAGTGTTTAATATGCAAGCAATGGGCCCACCACAGGTTCGTTAATTTTGATTTAAAGCTTTCGTGACTGCAGTAATTCATATTCTTAGTTTTTTCGGTAAAGTCACGTTGAAGAGAAACAACAAAATAACAAAATATATATAAAACAATAAAAAAAAAAATTCTCACGACGTTTCGGCCACGACACAAGTGGCCGTCATCAGGTGAAGGGACTGGACTGTCCAGAGGACAGCGTTGGAGTGAAGACAGCAAGCCCAGGTCGCGTCCTTTAAGCTGTATGGGAGGAAACAACAAAAAAAAACGTACATCTTCAGGATAACTCAGCAACACGCTGAACCTCGGTCCCTCTGTATTTTGATTTAGCGTGCTGATCTTAAAGGTGCATTGAAAAATTTGATACTCCGACCGATGTTTCTGTTGTTGTGGAGTAACTTATGCAGCCAGCCATGGCTCTAGGGTTTGGTGTTACATGTTATTTATGTAGTTTATTGTTAAAAATTCGGTCACAGTCCTTGTGATCGCTGTTACGTTGCAATTATGGCTTTATTTTTTTGGTGATTTGGAAAACGTTTTTTTGGTTTGGACATGTTTGTTTTGTTGTAGTACGGAGTTAGACTGATGGCCTTAATCTAAGTTTTCTTGTGGTTGTTGTTGTTTGACTTGCATCCCACTGGGATTTTTTTGCACACAGCGTTGGTGTACGGTGCTTTTTTCAGGAATATGTTTGCTGTTTTTTTTTTCTCCATGGATTTTCTGTTTGCACAGTCACATAGTCACTTTAAGATGTTTTCTTGTTCGTGTTCTTGTTTTTTTGTTTGTCGTGGTTACACCCGATTCAAGAGCCGGATGGCTCACAGGGCTATACCAAAATAAACTGAAACTGAAAACTGAAACTCTGGGGACACGGTTTATATCCTCACTGGTCGTGGCTGGCTCCGCCCTTGGCAACGACCACCTCAAATCCTCTAATATGGCTCTAGATTTTGGTGTTATAATTTATTCATGTAGTTTATTGTTAAAAATTCGGTCACAGTCCCTATGATCACTGTTACATTGCATTTATGGCTTTATTTTGGTGATTTCGGAAACGTTTTTTTTTGGTTTTGGCCATGTTTTTGTTTATTGTAGTACGGAGTTAGACTGATGGCCTTAATCTAAGTTGTCTTGTGGTTGTTGTTGTTGTTGTTTGACTTGCATCCCACTGGGATTTTTTGCACACAGCGTTGGTGTACGGTGCTTTTTTCAGGAATATTTTTGGTGTTTTTTTTTTCCCCATGGATTTTTTTGTTTTGCACAGTCACACATAGTCACTTTAAGATGTTTTCTTGTTCGTGTTCTTGTTTTTTTGTTTGTTGTGGTTGAACCAGATTCAAGAGCCGGATGGCTCACAGGGGCTATACCAAAATAAAGTGAAACTGAAAACTGAAACTCTGGGGACACGGTTTATATCCTCACTGGTCGTGGCTGGCTCTGCCCTTGGCCACGACCACCTCGAATCCTCTAATATGGCTCTAGATTTTGGTGTTATAATTTATTCATGTAGTTTATTGTTAAAAATTCGGTCACAGTCCCTATGATCACTGTTACATTGCATTTATGGCTTTATTTTGGTGATTTCGAAAACGGTTTTTTTTTGTTTTGGACATGTTTTTGTTTATTGTAGTACGGAGTTAGACTGATGGCCTTAATCTTAGTTGCCTTGTGGTTGCTTTGTTGTTGTTTGACTTGCATCCCACTGGGATTTTTGCACACAGCGTTTGTGTACGGTGCTATTTCAGGAATATTTTTGCAGTTTTTTTCCATGGATTTTCTGTTTGCACAGTCACATAATCACTTTAAGATGTTTCTCTTGTTTATGTTTTTGTTTGTTGCGGTTGCACCCGATTCAAGAGCCGAATGGCTCACAGGGCTATACCAAATGAATGAACTATGAACTATGAGTCTCTGTGGGTCTCTATGAGACTGGATCTCTATGGGTATCTATGAGTCTCTGTGAGTCTCTATCAGGCTGGATCCCTATGAGTATCTATGAGTCTTTGTGTGTCTCTACCAGTCAGGATCTCTATGGGTATCCATGAGCCTCTGTGGGTCTCCACCAGTCTGGATCTCTATGGGCATCTATGAGTCTCCGTGAGTACGAGTCTGGATCTCTATGGGTATCTATGAGTCTCTGTGGGTCTCCACCAGTCTGGATCTCTACTCATAGAGACCCATAGAGATCCACAGAGATGCAGACCAACAGAGACACACAGAGCCCCAAAGACACCCACCGAGATCCAGACCAACAGAGACCCACAGAGACTCACAGACCCCCATAGAGATCCACAGAATCAGAGACCCATAGAAACACAGACTAACAGAGACATCACAGCGATGATGATACAACTACTCCGCTGTCTCCTGACGCGGTTGTTTGCTGGTTTCATCACCCGAATGCGACATTGTAAGTTGTCGCCTCCACATCTACATCAGCAGCCGTACGACGACGATAAGAATAAGAAGTTTAAAGTTTTATGATTTAAAATTCCTTACAAACCCGTGGGCGTAATCGACACGCAGTAGGAATCGTTGGGAGTCGATTCCTTAAGCGATACGACGATGCGTTGCGTAGCAACGGAGTCAAAACAACTGCTTGGGAGGAGGATGTAAAATGATGATGGTAGTGATGATGGTGGTGGTGGTTGTTGTGTGGTGATGGTTTTGATGTGAGTATGGGTGCCACGGTGGCTGAGAGATGTTGACTACCTCGCCTGGTGTACTGGAGGACGTGGGTTTGATCCCGACCCTGACGCCTGCTGCTGTTTATTTGGAGTCTGCGTGTCTCTCTCATCATCATCATCATCACGGTGGCTAGGAGATGTTAACTACCTCGCCTGGTGTGCAGGAGGTCGTGGGTTCAATCTCAACCCTGACGCCTGCTGTTGTATATTTGGAGTCTGCGTGTCTCTCTCATCAACACAGTGGCTATGAGATGTTAACTACCTCGCCTGGTGTGCAGGAGGTCGTGGGTTCAATCTCAACCCTGACGCCTGCTGCTGTATATTTGGAGTCTGCGTGTCTCTCTCTCATCATCATCACGGTGGCTATGAGATGTTAACTATCTCGCCTGGTGTACAGGAGGTCGTGGGTTCAATCTCAACCCTGACACCTGCTGCTGCTGCTGTATATATGGAGTCTGCGTGTCTCTATCATCATCATCACGGTGGCTATGAGATGTTAACTACCTCGCCTGGTGTGCAGGAGGTCGTGGGTTCAATCTCAACCCTGACGCCTGCTGCTGCTGTATATTTGGAGTCTGCGTGTCTCTATCATCATCATCACGGTGGCTATGAGATGTTAACTACCTCGCCTGGTGTACAGGAGGTCGTGGGTTCGATCTCAACCCTGACACCTGCTGCTGTATATTTAGAGTTTGTGTCTCTCTCTCTCCGTGGTCGCGTGGATTTTTTTGTCAGGGTCCTCCGGTTTTTCCCTCCCACATTTTAGAATTAACATCACCACGCGTTTAGGGGATATTTGCCTGCTGCTATGAACTTCCATGGTTGCCAGGTCGCTTCTAAAAATGACTATATAGCTCATTGGGGCCTTATATATATAAAAAAAAAAAAGTGTTATCGTTTTATGGGGAGCTGTAGTGTAGCAGTTATCCACCGCTGCACTACGAACCCGGTTTACCCGAGTTCGATTCCCGCTCACGGCTATTATCTTAACCGGTCGTGGGCCCTCCCCTAGGTCGATTCGGCCTTAACTGAGTACCTGGTGCGGTGTGTAAGTAAACATCGCCACTGGGGAGGCAAAGGCGGCCGGGCGTGGTGCTGACCACCCACACCCACGTGTACCGTGTCGGCCTTCATAGGTATGCTACTCGCTAACATCACTTGCCCCAGCAGTATGTTAAGGTTATACACGTGTATACTGTTTACTACAGTACTAGTGTTGTGACCACGTGTATACTGTTTACTATAGTACTATAGTGTTGTGACCACGTATATACTGTTTACTACAGTACTAGTGTTGTGACCACGTGTGTACTGTTTACTACAGTACTATAGTGTTGTGACCACGTGTATACTGTTTACTACAGTACTATAGTGTTGTGACCACGTGTATACTGTTTACTACAGTACTATAGTGCTGTGACCACGTGTATACTGATTACTACAGTATAGTGTTGTGACCACGTGTTTACTGTTTACTATAGTACTATAGTGTTGTGACCACGTGTATACTGTTTACTAGAGTACTATAGTGTTGTGACCACGTGTATACTGTTTACTACAGTACTATAGTGTTGTGACCACGTGTATACTGTTTACTACAGTACTGTAGTGTTGTGACCACGTGTATACTGTTTACTATAGTACTATAGTGGTGTGACCACGTGTATACTGTTTACTATAGTACTATAGTGTTGTGACCACGTGTATACTGTTTACTACAGTACTATAGTGTTGTGACCACGTGTATACTGTTTACTATAGTACTATCGTGTTGTGACCACGTGTATACTGTTTACTACAGTACTATAGTGTTGTGACCACGTGTATACTGTTTACTACAGTACTATAGTGGTGTGACCACGTGTATACTGTTTACTACAGTACTATAGTGGTGTGACCACGTGTATACTGTTTACTATAGTACTATAGTGTTGTGACCACGTGTATACTGTTTACTATAGTACTATAGTGTTGTGCCACGTGTATACTGTTTACTACAGTACTATAGTGGTGTGACCACGTGTATACTGTTTACTATAGTACAATAGTGTTGTGACCACGTGTATACTGTTTACTACAGTGTTGTGACTACGTGTATACTGTTTATTACAGTACTATAGTGTTGTGACCACGTGTATAGTTTACTACAGTACTATAGTGTTGTGACCACGTGTATACTATTTACTACAGTGTTGTGACCACGTGTTTACTGTTTACTATAGTACTATAGTTGTGTGACCACGTGTATACTGTTTACTACAGTACTATAGTGTTGTGACCATGTGTATACTGTTTACTACAGTACTATAGTGTTGTGACCACGTGTATACTGTTTACTACACTACTGTAGTGTTGTGACCACGTGTATACTGTTTACTATAGTACTATAGTGTTGTGACCACGTGTATACTGTTTACTACAGTACTATAGTGTTGTGACCACGTGTATACTGATTACTACAGTATAGTGTTGTGACCACGTGTATACTGTTTACTACCACTATAGTACTATAGTAAACAGTATACACGTGGTCACAACACTATACTGTAGTAATCAGTATACACGTGGTCACAACACTATAGTACTGTAGTAAACAGTATACACGTGGTCACAACACTATAGTACTATAGTAAACAGTATACACGTGGTCACAACACTACAGTAGTGTAGTAAACAGTATACACGTGGTCACAACACTATAGTACTGTAGTAAACAGTATACACATGGTCACAACACTATAGTACTGTAGTAAACAGTATACACGTGGTCACACAACTATAGTACTATAGTAAACAGTAAACACGTGGTCACAACACTGTAGTAAATAGTATACACGTGGTCACAACACTATAGTACTGTAGTAAACTATACACGTGGTCACAACACTATAGTACTGTAATAAACAGTATACACGTAGTCACAACACTGTAGTAAACAGTATACACGTGGTCACAACACTATTGTACTATAGTAAACAGTATACACGTGGTCACACCACTATAGTACTGTAGTAAACAGTATACACGTGGCACAACACTATAGTACTATAGTAAACAGTATACACGTGGTCACAACACTATAGTACTATAGTAAACAGTATACACGTGGTCACACCACTATAGTACTGTAGTAAACAGTATACACGTGGTCACACCACTATAGTACTGTAGTAAACAGTATACACGTGGTCACAACACTATAGTACTGTAGTAAACAGTATACACGTGGTCACAACACGATAGTACTATAGTAAACAGTATACACGTGGTCACAACACTATAGTACTGTAGTAAACAGTATACACGTGGTCACAACACTATAGTACTATAGTAAACAGTATACACGTGGTCACACCACTATAGTACTATAGTAAACAGTATACACGTGGTCACAACACTACAGTACTGTAGTAAACAGTATACACGTGGTCACAACACTATAGTACTGTAGTAAACAGTATACACGTGGTCACAACACTATAGTACTCTAGTAAACAGTATACACGTGGTCACAACACTATAGTACTATAGTAAACAGTAAACACGTGGTCACAACACTATACTGTAGTAATCAGTATACACGTGGTCACAGCACTATAGTACTGTAGTAAACAGTATACACGTGGTCACAACACTATAGTACTGTAGTAAACAGTATACACGTGGTCACAACACTATAGTACTGTAGTAAACAGTACACACGTGGTCACAACACTAGTACTGTAGTAAACAGTATATACGTGGTCACAACACTATAGTACTATAGTAAACAGTATACACGTGGTCACAACACTAGTACTGTAGTAAACAGTATACACGTGTATAACCTTAACATACTGCTGGGGCAAGTGATGTTAGCGAGTAGCATACCTATGAAGGCCGACACGGTACACGTGGGTGTGGGTGGTCAGCACCACGCCCGGCCGCCTTTGCCTCCCCAGTGGCGATGTTTACTTACACACCGCACCAGGTACTCAGTTAAGGCCGAATCGACCTAGGGGAGGGCCCACGACCGGTTAAGATAATAGCCGTGAGCGGGAATCGAACTCGGGTAAACCGGGTTCGTAGTGCAGCGGTGGATAACTGCTACACTACAGCTCCCCATAAAACGATAACACTTTTTTTTATATATATAAGGCCCCAATGAGCTATATAGTCATTTTTAGAAGCGACCTGGCAACCATGGAAGTTCATAGCAGCAGGCAAATATCCCCTAAACGCGTGGTGATGTTAATTCTAAAATGTGGGAGGGAAAAACCGGAGGACCCTGACAAAAAAAAATCCACGCGACCACGGAGAGAGAGAGACACAAACTCTAAATATACAGCAGCAGGTGTCAGGGTTGAGATCGAACCCACGACCTCCTGTACACCAGGCGAGGTAGTTAACATCTCATAGCCACCGTGATGATGATGATAGAGACACGCAGACTCCAAATATACAGCAGCAGCAGGCGTCAGGGTTGAGATTGAACCCACGACCTCCTGCACACCAGGCGAGGTAGTTAACATCTCATAGCCACCGTGATGATGATGATAGAGACACGCAGACTCCATATATACAGCAGCAGCAGCAGGTGTCAGGGTTGAGATTGAACCCACGACCTCCTGTACACCAGGCGAGATAGTTAACATCTCATAGCCACCGTGATGATGATGAGAGAGAGACACGCAGACTCCATATATACAGCAGCAGGCGTCAGGGTTGAGATTGAACCCACGACCTCCTGCACACCAGGCGAGGTAGTTAACATCTCATAGCCACTGTGTTGATGAGAGAGACACGCAGACTCCAAATATACAACAGCAGGCGTCAGGGTTGAGATTGAACCCACGACCTCCTGCACACCAGGCGAGGTAGTTAACATCTCCTAGCCACCGTGATGATGATGATGATGAGAGAGACACGCAGACTCCAAATAAACAGCAGCAGGCGTCAGGGTCGGGATCAAACCCACGTCCTCCAGTACACCAGGCGAGGTAGTCAACATCTCTCAGCCACCGTGGCACCCATACTCACATCAAAACCATCACCACACAACAACCACCACCACCATCATCACTACCATCATCATTTTACATCCTCCTCCCAAGCAGTTGTTTTGACTCCGTTGCTACGCAACGCATCGTCGTATCGCTTAAGGAATCGACTCCCAACGATTCCTACTGCGTGTCGATTACGCGCACGGGTTTGTAAGGAATTTTAAATCATAAAACTTTAAACTTCTTATTCTTATCGTCGTCGTACGGCTGCTGATGTAGATGTGGAGGCGACAACTTACAATGTCGCATTCGGGTGATGAAACCAGCAAACAACCGCGTCAGGAGACAGCGGAGTAGTTGTATCATCATCGCTGTGATGTCTCTGTTAGTCTGTGTTTCTATGGGTCTCTGATTCTGTGGATCTCTATGGGGGTCTGTGAGTCTCTGTGGGTCTCTGTTGGTCTGGATCTCGGTGGGTGTCTTTGGGGCTCTGTGTGTCTCTGTTGGTCTGCATCTCTGTGGATCTCTATGGGTCTCTATGAGTAGAGATCCAGACTGGTGGAGACCCACAGAGACTCATAGATACCCATAGAGATCCAGACTCGTACTCACGGAGACTCATAGATGCCCATAGAGATCCAGACTGGTGGAGACCCACAGAGGCTCATGGATACCCATAGAGATCCTGACTGGTAGAGACACACAAAGACTCATAGATACTCATAGGGATCCAGCCTGATAGAGACTCACAGAGACTCATAGATACCCATAGAGATCCAGTCTCATAGAGACCCACAGAGACTCATAGTTCATAGTTCATTCATTTGGTATAGCCCTGTGAGCCATTCGGCTCTTGAATCGGGTGCAACCGCAACAAACATAAACAAGAGAAACATCTTAAAGTGATTATGTGACTGTGCAAACAGAAAATCCATGGAAAAAAAACTGCAAAAATATTCCTGAAATAGCACCGTACACAAACGCTGTGTGCAAAAATCCCAGTGGGATGCAAGTCAAACAACAACAAAGCAACCACAAGGCAACTAAGATTAAGGCCATCAGTCTAACTCCGTACTACAATAAACAAAAACATGGCCAAAACAAAAAAAAAAAACCGTTTTCGAAATCACCAAAATAAAGCCATAAATGCAATGTAACAGTGATCATAGGGACTGTGACCGAATTTTTAACAATAAACTACATGAATAAATTATAACACCAAAATCTAGAGCCATATTAGAGGATTCGAGGTGGTCGTGGCCAAGGGCAGAGCCAGCCACGACCAGTGAGGATATAAACCGTGTCCCCAGAGTTTCAGTTTTCAGTTTCACTTTATTTTGGTATAGCCCCTGTGAGCCATCCGGCTCTTGAATCTGGTTCAACCACAACAAACAAAAAAACAAGAACACGAACAAGAAAACATCTTAAAGTGACTATGTGTGACTGTGCAAAACAAAAAATCCATGGGGAAAAAAAAAAACACCAAAAATATTCCTGAAAAAAGCACCGTACACCAACGCTGTGTGCAAAAAATCCCAGTGGGATGCAAGTCAAACAACAACAACAACAACCACAAGACAACTTAGATTAAGGCCATCAGTCTAACTCCGTACTACAATAAACAAAAACATGGCCAAAACCAAAAAAAAAACGTTTCCGAAATCACCAAAATAAAGCCATAAATGCAATGTAACAGTGATCATAGGGACTGTGACCGAATTTTTAACAATAAACTACATGAATAAATTATAACACCAAAATCTAGAGCCATATTAGAGGATTTGAGGTGGTCGTTGCCAAGGGCGGAGCCAGCCACGACCAGTGAGGATATAAACCGTGTCCCCAGAGTTTCAGTTTTCAGTTTCAGTTTATTTTGGTATAGCCCTGTGAGCCATCCGGCTCTTGAATCGGGTGTAACCACGACAAACAAAAAAACAAGAACACGAACAAGAAAACATCTTAAAGTGACTATGTGACTGTGCAAACAGAAAATCCATGGAAAAAAAAAAACAGCAAACATATTCCTGAAAAAAGCACCGTACACCAACGCTGTGTGCAAAAAATCCCAGTGGGATGCAAGTCAAACAACAACAACCACAAGAAAACTTAGATTAAGGCCATCAGTCTAACTCCGTACTACAACAAAACAAACATGTCCAAACCAAAAAAACGTTTTCCAAATCACCAAAAAAATAAAGCCATAATTGCAACGTAACAGCGATCACAAGGACTGTGACCGAATTTTTAACAATAAACTACATAAATAACATGTAACACCAAACCCTAGAGCCATGGCTGGCTGCATAAGTTACTCCACAACAACAGAAACATCGGTCGGAGTATCAAATTTTTCAATGCACCTTTAAGATCAGCACGCTAAATCAAAATACAGAGGGACCGAGGTTCAGCGTGTTGCTGAGTTATCCTGAAGATGTACGTTTTTTTTGTTGTTTCCTCCCATACAGCTTAAAGGACGCGACCTGGGCTTGCTGTCTTCACTCCAACGCTGTCCTCTGGACAGTCCAGTCCCTTCACCTGATGACGGCCACTTGTGTCGTGGCCGAAACGTCGTGAGAATTTTTTTTTTTTTATTGTTTTATATATATTTTGTTATTTTGTTGTTTCTCTTCAACGTGACTTTACCGAAAAAACTAAGAATAGGTTCGTTAATGTTATAATGGAAGCAGTGAAATTAATGAAAATCTTTTGCTCTGCCATTTGATTTTAAATTACGACTCTTCAAAGAGCTTTGGTTGTAGTAAGCAATATTTGAATTTGTTTAAGCGACCTGTATTCTCTTACAACATGTTTTATATTCCTAGGCATTAAATTTGTACTAAAGATTCAGACTAATTGTAAATCTAATGGGACCACTGTAATCTATGTCCGTTAATATATGTAGGCGTGGTAAGGTTTCGAGACGCACTCTGCGATGCGTGAAACGCAGTCCGTGTCCTTCCTCATCCATTTGTCTTCATTCCAACGTCAACTTTGTTCTGCCGGTCTCTCTCATTAAGGCCACATGGCCACACTGTGTCTCTTAGTTCTTGCAAGCTAAGCTGGAGTCAGTCTCTCTCATTAAGGCCACATGGCCACACTGTGTCTCTTAGTTCTTGCAAGCTAAGCTGGAGTGAGTCTCATTAAGGCCACATGGCCACACTGTGTCTCTTAGTTCTTGCAAGCTAAGCTGGAGTCAGTCTCTCTCATTAAGGCCACATGGCCACACTGTCTCTTAGTTCTTGCAAGCCAAGCTGGAGTCAGTCTCTCTCATTAAGGCCACGTGGCCACAGTGTCTCTTAGTTCTTGCAAGCTAAGCTGGAGTGAGTCCCTCTCATTAAGGCCACATGGCCACACTGTGTCTCTTAGTGCTTGCAAGCTAAGCTGGAGTCAGTCTCTCTCATTAAGGCCACATGGCCACACAGTGTCTCTTAGTTCTTGCAAGCTAAGCTGGAGTCAGTCTCTTTTCAACATATGTCCCACCAAATTCTGTATTAATAATGTTCCAGTTTCTCTATATGTTTTTAAATTTAGATTTAAATTAATCTACATTTTAAAATCCACAAATCTGGCTGCCTCCTGATGATGATGGTTGTAATTACTGGCGAAACGTCGTACTCAGATTGTTAATGTTGTGGCTTTGCTCTCTAACACACAACCGGTGTGCTGTACTAGTAACGAATTGGCATGTTCTGTTTAAGTGACAAACCTTACTAATTGGCTGTGTCGGGTGGTGGTGGGTTTACCGACATTTTTTTTATATTTACGCGATCTTACCCAAAAAACCTGTATTATGTAAAAATACATTTATTTTCCTCCTTTCTTTTTGGACAGTTTAAAATCTCTAACGTTTTTCAAATTGTTCTGATGTACAGTGCTACATTTCAAATTACTGTCATGTTTGCAACGGGTTGTTTAAAATATATTTAAATGGTGTAGATTCATGTTTAAACTCGCTTCGAATCTGCATTCATCATTTTCTTCTTAAGCAGTCCGTAACCACAATTGGTACATCGATGCATGACCCATTTGATTATGGTTTGTTGATCTTAATTTATCAATTAAAATGTTATTGAGTGTGCCAAATCCTAAAGAGTGGCGTTTGAGTCGACCTTATTTCATATTCACATCTGAAACGCCTGTGCACATGAATGTAATCCAGTTACACACTCTCCTACTTGTTCATCAACTCTCTTCGTGGTGTAGATTTGATGGCTTGTATAGCAACCATAATCAAACACAACAAGTCCGGGTGACTCATGATCCATGATTCACGATGCCAGTGGGCCAGGTTTCACTCTCAATTCTCTACCTGTGTGGCATGAATAAAACGCACCTGTAAATTTGACCTGAAATGATTGCACAACAATTGCCCCGCCTTCATGCGATGTTTATCCTCCACTGTTTATCTGGCTTTGACCTGAATTATATAAAAGTGCGGCTGTGCAACTGCTGTAGAGTCACATTGGTATAAACGCATTTTACAATATGAACAGCGCATTGAAAACGCGTACTATTTTAAGTATTGTTTAACAAGTGTGTTTACAAATCCACACTGAGAAACACGATGATTGACAGAGGGGAGTAGATTATGTTTTCGATAGTGTATTTAAATAGAGCTACTGTAGGTAAGTAGTTTTCAGTTTTAAAGGCATAGTTTAACAAGTCAACACTTGCCACCATCCTTCAAACCCATTGGTGAAAAAGACCACAGTTTATGTTTACATTATAATATGTTTACATTATATATAATATATAATATAATGTTTACATTATATATAATATAATGTTTATATATAATATATAATATAATGTTTACATTATAATACATTGTTTACATTATATATAATATAATGTTTATGCAAAAGCCGGAGACTTATGGGACCCCGGGGTCCCACCATAAGGTTCATATGAATGGTTACCTAATTCCTTTTGAAACACGGTAATCGCTGTGAAGTGCAGTTTCCAATTCTTATTGTTGACTCAATCTCTCTGGCCTTTCTATGCAATATGAAGAAGGGTCATTGCCCGAAACGTCGCTTATCGGATTTTTTCCCTTTTTCAAGGCACCAGTGCTACTGATGCATGAATTTGTTTGGTATTTGAAATGATACGAAGGCTCAGCAAGTGATTCCTTGCAGACATAAACAGAAGCGATACGCGCCACCCCAGCCACCCATGTCGCGAATCAATCGATTATCGCGATTGAGGGCTCGTGAATAAATTCTAGATTCAACGCCTTGTTTTAAAACGTGAACACAGCCGGCTCTAGTGACTGGAGTGGGTGGGTGTTGGACAATGTGAAACAATGACACGCAACGTATACAAATCAAAAACAAATTCTTACGCACGCGATCCGGTGTGCATATCGCGATCTTCAGGATGAATGATCACGTCCGAATCAATGCGTCGTCGTTGCTCCCCTAGCATGCGCTCTGCGTAACCCGCTCGTGTTGTTGTTGTTTGCGGCAGAGTTTAGGACCTTCGTGGCCAAGAGCCGCAGCTCCCGAGGCAAAGGAGTGATGGCACGCTTCAAGGTGCCGGACTTGCTGAAGCATCTCATGGAATGATACGGGGCTCCGGATATTCACGATCTGGGCATCCGTATCACCAGCATACCTCTGGGCATTTCCGTACGTGCCGTGCCTGCGTGTACGAGCGTGTGTGTGTGTGTACGTGTGTATGCATTGCGTCGCTTGTTGACTGCGAATTGTATTATTATTGGATGCCTCAAGTTATACTCTTTGGTTCTTTCGGTAAAGTCACGTAGGTATAAAATGAAATAAATCACGACGTTTCGGGCGCGACACAAGCGTCCGTCATCAGGTGGGAAAGCCTTGGTGTGCTGCTGAGGCAGACTGTTTTAAATGGTTTGAAATGTGTGTAGCCCATGGGTCATAAAGAAGTGGCCAGGGATAGTGATGTTAACATGAGAAATTAGCGTGTAACTGTAAGGTAGGAAAGCGGCCTCCTCCTCGATTTTACGTAACTTTACCGAAAGAACCAAAGAGTGTGGATTCCTGCAGTCGCGAAAGCTTCAAATCAAGATTGGCTCAAGTATGTATTGTTGTTGCCCTTGAGGGGGTTTACTTTCGGAATTAAATGCGTTCTGGAATTGCTGACACACAGCCACAACGTACGTGTCGCTGTGTTCACACCTGAGAGTGACACTGCATCAGCCTTTTACCAATATTCCCCCGCCCCTGCGTTTGCCTTACACGGCCACAATGCTGAGTTATCCTCAGTTGCTCAGGCACACAAGTTTCACACCTGTCTCCCTGTCAAGTGAATGTGGTGTATCCTTTTGTCATGCAGTCTGAGACAGACTTCCAACACGACTTCAGTTTTGGGGGTGCAGTGCTGCGACAAGAGCACTGAAGTAACTGCTCGTGTAAGTACATCATGTTAATATATCGTATTGAAGGCTGAGGCCTATTTTACTGTACCGCTCCTTACAGAAATCTTCTTTCCCGAGTGGTTGTGCATTTGTCGCTTGTTTCAGAGGTTCGCGATTCGATCCCAGGAGTCGCCCTAGTTAATATTGCGGGTGTATTATCCAAAACTGCATTTCTATATGCTTCACAAATAATGTAAAAAAATAAATCCCGTGTTATTAATGAATGAGGAGGACATGTGTGCTGGCGTCAGAATCAAAATTTGCAAATCTAAACAAGTACTCAGAAATGACTGGATTGGGTAAAACCACATGTATATATGTTGAACATCTTTCGCACTGTACATAGCCAACTGTGCTAATCGGAGGTGTGGAGGACAACAAACTGAACACAAAAAGCAGTTCTAAAGAAATTGTTTTCAATCTAGATTTAAAAGTGCATAGCTCCAATGGCTTCCTAATATCGGAAGGAAGAGCATTCCAGTTGGCCGCAGAAGCCCATCTGAAAGCGAGTGATGCGGTGACTGTCTTTGTTCGATGGCTTGCCAAAAGCCACTGCTGCTAGGATGATCCACCAATCCCATCTCTCGATTGCAATCGTGCATTAGCTGCACACCTTGCATTTGCTGTTGAACCACTCGTCCATCACGTGTTCCATCATCGCAACTACAGCACTGCCCTGCACCTGTGGCCGCCACAGTTGCTAACATTGTGTTGTTTGTTTAGGTGATCGGCAAGGCCCAGAAAGGCGAGCGGGAGGCGATGGACCGTGGGCTGGCTCGCATCGAGTGTGACATTAAGCAGGAGGTGGAGGGCCGGCCACACAAGATCAAGAAATACCTGTTGGAGTCGTTCCCCTTGCCAGGGACGAGCGCCGATCTTCGCCGACAGTTCACGATACAGCCGGCGGCCGAGATGGTGCTGCAGGTCTTCCAGAACGCCGAGGACATCTTTGTGAATAAGCTGAAGAAGGTGGGGCCATGGCGTCTGGACTTAATGCAACAAAATTACCTTGCGAGAACATTCATGCATTTGCTTAGATTTGTCAAAGATTTTCCATAATACATTTGTCCTCGGAATTATTTAATAAGTGATAATCGCCATACGTTTCAAGTCTGTGGATACTTCCACCATTATCAAAAGACTTGCTCTACCACTGAATTAACACTCCTCTATAATATTTAGGGCCATCGCTTTCACAAAATTCAGTCACACGTTGAAACAAAAGTAAGGGGGGGCATTGAAATCGGTCGGACATCTATGCATGTATCACCCTCTATTTGTCCCAACAGAGTGATATGGCTGCACGTGGTTTGGGTCCTTTGTTGTTTCTACCGACAGTGTGTGCAGGACTTCCTGGGGCAGGTGAAAGGGGACACGCCGGCCCGGAATATGTTTCAGTTGGCCCTGTGCTGTAGCTCCCTCGAGACTCCTCGCGACCTCGTGGTCAAGGAGAAACCGGCCGCGTTTCTCGGCAACATCAGCACTCCCGACACCAGACCGCCGCCTACTCCGGGGAGTAAGGAGACAAATTTGCATATACAGTAGACTCGATTATCTGCGCTAATGACGTGGAGGATGGCTGCGGATAATTAAAAATCTCGGATGATCCAAAGATATCTATTTTTTGCGGATCTCTATGCCACAAACTAACGATCAACCGATCGATGCACGTGCTGGGTGATAACACTTTCCTGCTAATTTGACCAAGTCCAATATCGGCTCAACTTTCATGTGACGGACATTACTCTCACGTTCAGAGTGGGTTAGAATGTGCTTCCCTTTACTCTGTAGACCAGAGGTCACTAGAAGCGATGTCAGAGGTAGCTTTGTGAAGTTCTCTTCTGTGGGCCATTCTCCAATAGGACGGGTTCCGCTGCTCCGTGAGAGATCCGAGTGGATACTCCGTCTCATGACACGATATCGAAAGCACAATCTGAATAAAATGTAGTTTCTCGTATTGTACATAAGGGATCAGACCACGGAGGACTGTCAAAATGCTGAGTGTGATCTTGAAATTTATCCTGGACTGGTTCGGGGGATAGTTGAACAATTTGAATATTGGGGCGATATCGTCTTGCATACGGGTGTGAGAAGTCTGCCAGTGGTTTTTTGAGTCCATCATCTAGATTTTTGGGTTAGATCATGTATACATGCACTAAATAATACGCGTTAATATGCACTATTTACGTGACCTAATCCAAAAATCTCTATTATGGATAATCATTGGTCGCGAAGGCCTTCGTGTTAAACTTGTTTTTTGAGTCATCTGGAGAGTGATGATGAAACTTATCGGGAGGCCGTAGATGAGACGTGGGGGTGGGGGGGCAGAGAGAGAGTTGCAGTTGTTGAGCCTATTGGAGCGAGTTACAGCATCGTTGTCCTCTCCTACAATGGCATTGCTTGTCTCCTTCGCAGAGGCAGTAGCCGAGCATCTGGTCCGTCTGCTGAGCCACGTAAGTAAGATGGCAAAGCCCCCGAGCCTATCTGCGCTGTTACGCGTGGAGAAGCAGCTTGCCGAGCATTTTGACTCGTGCGACCTCCCCAGCCTGGGCCTCGGCTCCTTGGACATCCTCCATCGCAACGCCCAGGTGCGTACGTGGCGTGCGTGAGCCCACCCGCCTCCAGCTGGTAAGAGGCAGTACAGCAAGTAGGTGTACGACACTGCCCGTGCAAAGTTTGAGTGTACTTACCGCCTCCGAGTGGCGCTCAATGTTAAGTTTGTTTCCAAAATTGTGCGCGGTAATATTAGTTTATTATTACGAACTTAAAACTCATTTGTCGATAACTCGAATACGTTTAAGCGTTATGTAATCACTGCCAATGCAGAGCACAACAAAGTGTCACGTAAGATGCATGGGTTTTCTCTTGTCACTCTTAAAAAATATCTGTGAATTTGGCAAACATCCCAAAGGTAGATATTGAAAATCACCGTTAAAATTGAGTGTACAGCGGTGACATTCAGATAACATTTATGATAACACTATATATGCAAAGTGGCCAGGTGGCTCAGATATCAAAGCGGTGCGATGACAATAATTAGATTCTGGGCTTGAATCTGGATTTTGACCACTTGGGTTGAAACCGAGGTCTCAAGTCTTATCAAGTCGATCGTCCGAGCCCAGTCACCAGCGACTGCACAAAATTACAGTCTCATTAAACTTGGGTTTTGCACTTCATTTTCCTAATTCCATCTCTGAGAATAACAATTTCAGCTTGACTCTCGTGCGCCGCACAATCTCATAACACAGCTAATGTGAAAGTGTTGGCTCCTATTGTGTACAAGATAAAAGGCCACCCATCGCATTTTATGACACAGGGCCTGCACGGCTATGCGAGATTTACGCATGGATGATTTATTTGTCTCTTGACATTACGCCGATAGTGCATTTGGAAAACTAAAATTGAGAACGAATTTTGTGTTAATTTGCAAACTTAAATCTGTAATATTTAATCAGTTTTTGTGCACTGCATTGTGAGATGCAGCTCCATGCGTATCGTTTAGCTTTAAGCCGGTGTTTGCCTTGCGGTCGCCTCGGTGTCAACCAACTGATGTTGACGGATTTGTTGTGTCTGTGGTAGCTGTTGGAGGAGACTGGGGTTGTGATCTCTGCCCTGGGTGGATCTGGAGCCACAGCGGGAAGCTTCTGTCCAAAGCGCGACGAGCTGCATGGAGTTCATCCACCAGTGCGGCAGCCTCGACACCGCAGCGGTGAGACACGGGCCCCAGTAGGGGCCACAGGGGCGGCTCAGAGATGGGGATAAGGATTTGGAGATATAGGGCGCTCGCGTAAATAAACTCTTCAACTCAAAGTGCCTTACAGCAACGTCTCATCTCAACCATTCCATTGCTCTACGGCAGTCTACCCGAGGGGACCCCCCCCCAATGGCAGCTGTTCCTATTTGGCACGTGGTGCACGCACTACCGGCCTGTGAATGGACATGTCTGCCATTCGGGAGCGATGTTTGATTTTCCTACGTGGTTTTTTCCCCGGTAAAGTAATTTGCAAGTATTTGATCTGATTTGGCAAATTTGGAACATGATGCGGTTACACGTGGCCAATTCAATTTTTTTAATACAGCGTCACAGGATTATTATCATACATTGTGAAACAGATCTCTTTGTTTGTGGTGAATAAACTGGCAACATTAACCAGGGCGGATGCTGGGCTTGATCCGAGAACCACCACTCGGCCATGTTTCCATAAATTTGTGCAGTCACATTAACGCTGTTCACGTCGTACGCAATGGACACTTTATTATTAGCACCACCTCTGGACCTGTTTGGCTCCTGGTCCATTTTGAGAGGTCTTGTAAGGGCGACGTATTACAGTTTGATTTTATATCGGCACAGCAAATGGCCAATGGAAAACCACCCGTTCCGTGGGGGTGCTACGCGCTGGCACGGATCGGATGCGCCAGTGGAAAAGGGCTGCTAGCAACTCGGCCGCCTCCAAACGAAAGAGAGAGGGTTCCAGGTCTCTGTTGTTGGCTGTGTGCTCTGCAGCTGCCGGCCGTGGACTGCGCTGTGGGGCAGCACTACGGCGTGCATTCCTGCCGCAACCTTGGGCACGGCCCCGTGGCCAACCTGGTAAAACTGGCGCAGAAGGCCAAGCCCGGTGGCAGCAGCGGCGGTGCCCATCGGTGCGCCGTCTTGTACGAGGAGACGGCGCTGTGTGCTCGCGACTCGAGGTTTGGCAGCCCCCTCCAAAGTGCCCTCCTCCTCACCCCTCTGCTCACCTCGTGATCTGCCTGACCGCCACGGGTCGCTCCTCAAAATTGTTGAGTCGGCGACAGACACTTGGGGTTCTTTAATCTTTCACATCAAAGGGTCAGTGAGCCACACCAATATGCCATTGGTAATGTAACTTAAGGATTCAATGTTCAAGGCAAGTGATTGTCTAGACAAACTGATGATTGTGTGTGTAACACCCCTCTGGCAGTCCACTGCCTGATGAAGGCCTCGCCACGTTGCTTTGGTCATGGGGGTTGTTGCACCAAACTTTACCACGCTTGGTGAAGGGGGCGGGGATTAGGTTCAGGACTGGTTCAGATATCAGTCACCACTGACTTTAGCCATTAGTATCGCAGTGCACCAAACATTGCAGCAGTGCTTCAGAAATCATTCCGAAGTTGCTTGATATTGCACACAGTTTGAATAAACCATCATTACTTCAGGAAGTATATTTTTTATTAAAATGTTACTTTGTACATGCTGTGATCGTAATAAAGAGTTGTGCTAGTTAGTAGTAACAGCGCGATACATCGGTTAAATCGATTAATATTTATTATTCAGCTGACAATTCATGTATTGAATTGCACGTGTAAGAATCAACTTCTAAAAAATTGTATCGCTTTTTATTTTAATAGTTTCACATTGCCACTGCAGAGAGTCGACATGATCAGTGTAAGTTCAAAAGAACTGACACACCTTGTGAAAAACCCAACGCAGAAGATCCCTGGGCTTGATATTCCACGAAGATCATGGTCCCCCTAAACCGCATCTGCACAAACCATGGCAGCTGCGGATACCTGATGCACAAATGGAAAATTTTAAACTCTCCAGTGTTTGACTGTGGTCATCCAGAACAGATCGTACAACGTGAAACGACGCAATAGAAAATTAAAGTCAAGCCACAGTGTGATTGTGACCATGCAACCCAAACTATGCACGATATTGTGAACCACAGTCGTCTGTGCTCCTTCAACGGAGTAGGAATAGTAACCCTACACGAAGTTTCTCCTGAAGCCCTCTCGTCGTGACCAGCAGACCTCGGACATTGGCTTATGGCTCCTGAACATGTTGCCCTCATGCGCTGGAATAGAATAGCTCAGGGGTTGGCAATCTGCGTCTCCCGGTGCCGCATGCTGCTCTTTAAAGACTGTTTGGTGATGTTATTTATGAAGGACCACTGTCTCGTATTCACCACAGTGCATTGCGCCTCTTGAAATATTGAGTTGAGTAATCCCGGTAGTTGAGAAACTAAGGTAGTTGAGTACCCCGGGAACACGCTGTGGTTCGTGTCGCGTTAATAGCTCCGTACCGTGCCGTGTAACTCACTAAGCAGCCGATTGCTCGCGTGCAGTGGTAGTGCCGTGTTCATTGATAACACTGCACACTCCGTGCAGTGGTAGTGCCGTGTTCATTGATAACGCTGCACACTCCGTGCAGTGGTTGTGTGAGGATGGCTCACTAATTGAAAGGGGAGTCGTAGCTATCGCACTGTGGGGTGGTCATCGCCCTCCTCCCCCTGGGCATGTGCCGTGTGTGTTGTGTGCGTCGTGAGTCGTGGCGATGTAAACCCGGGGTAGCTCCTCTCTCCGTCTCTTCGTTTGTTGCTGTTGGTGAGCGCAACGCGTGGCAGATCCGGCTTCACCCGTTCCCACTCCTCCCAGTCAGCGACTCCCAAACCCCCACTCAATAATCGCAGATCACTACCCAGGTCCTTACCAACCAAATTATTTTTAACTAAACTATTTTTTGTATTCTTAACAAAGTATCCACAGTTCAATTTTAAAGTACAATTTTACCGCGCACTGTATGTTTTCCTGGTGTGGACTGTGGCTGTTTTTGCTCTTGTTTTACTGCCTTTCCCAAGCTTGGAAATGTATGCATGAATGAAATTGGAACTTATATACTTCATTTATTTACTAATTGACAAACTATTTATATTTTACCAGGTAAGGCCCACTGAGCATATATAGCAGTTTTTCAGAAGCGACCTGGCCATCGCAAATGATAGCTCAACGAAGTGGCTTATCGTCACGTGGACATTTATAGCAGACAAATATACAGCATGCGTGAGGGTTGGGATGGAACCCACGACCTCCTGCGTACCAGGGGAGGTAGTTAACATCTCCCAGCCACCGTGGTGCCCTGTGGTCACGTGAGGCCTTCCACTTCTGAATGGCTTGCGATGCATATTTGAACATTACTGCAAGCGGCTTAGCCTCGTTCATTCGGTATTCGAGGGGAATATTGCCATTTAGTAACTTTGTTTCTAATATCGTGCATTGAACTTTCGATTTTAATTTGCAATGTAAGTGAGGGACTGTGCGTTGTCTTGTCGTGGTCTGGTGCTGTTGTTGTGTTGCTGAATTGCCCAAACTTGCATTTGTTGACAAATCGGCAGGAATCTATGTACTTTGTATTTTTAGCAACATGCTTACATTTTCTCCGTCTTGCCTCTCATATCGTTTTTGAACATACCTCGCTGACCCGCCCCTACTGGACATATGTGAAAAGAGCTTCATAGCTCATTGGATTCCTCCAGGATAAAAAAAAGATTCTGATTAATCAGTGGCACTGCCAACAGCCTGCATCCACACACGACCAAGCACCCTTTGTAATGCCATACACATGGTTCCTTTCCCATAGACATGTAATTTTGCAAATGTGCAGAAAAGTCTGTCGTATGAGAATTACTCCAGACAAGTTTAGAGTATTAAACGTGACCTGTTGTGACTCGTCTAATGTGTATCGCGTGGTCGTCAGCACAGAAAGATGCATCTGGTAACGTCCTAATGGACCAAACATCGTAAAAAGGCGGCTGGGTCTGCGTTGTTCAGAGTGACCACCATATACAGGGACTCTTCTACTTACGGACGAGTTAGGTTCCAGAAGTCTGTTCGTAAGTCCAACTTTACTCCTGTCGATTCCAAACATGTTGTACGGCGTGTACACTAAACACAGGGAATGGCTTTAAGAGTTGTATAATCTCCTGTAGACGTAGACGCCACTGGTTCTTCACGTTGTGTAGATGTAGATGCCACCACCACCATCTATTGCGTGGCGGTTGAACTTATGAATCTCGGTACAAACAGGCAACTGCACATATGGACAGGTTTCTTCGTATCTCTGAGACTTTCTAAATTGAATGTTTGTAAGTGAAGGAGTCCCCGTAAATATTTTTGAGGACCACTGGGATCTTCAGTTTAAACCGTGAGTCTTGGAGTCATTAGACCAGAAAGAAGTGAGACAAAAACGACAGTAACATTGAAAAATATGTACACAGGGCAGGGAGGGCCCAGCCGCATGACAGGATTTATTCAGCGGTATCGTCACGGTAACAGAAACAGTGCTCCCGAATGAATCGCAGAATCCCCCGAATATTCCGCCTCAGGCGGGAGAATCTCCGTGCAGGCCCGCGTGACGCCTTTGGCCCAATCTTGTCGACGGCATCATCATCATCCTCCTCGTTGTTGTTGTTGCCTGGTTGGAGAGCAGGGCCCCGCCTGGCAAATGGACGCACGCGCCATCGTTAGCACGGTCGGCTACAGTTAGCACGGTCGGCTATGGTTAGCACAATCGGCTACGTACGGGTGCAAAATTATTTCAACGTACACACATTCGCTTATTCATTATGCCACCGTCTGCCCCATCGTGCATTCTCGGCTGTGCTTACACTGGTTGCTGTACTGCACCTCATATGTGTTCGGCCACTCAAATGCGAGGTAGGAGGATGCCACACATCTCTCACTATGGCCAGTAGCGGAATGCTACATTCCTATAACAGGAGCCAATGGTGGTGTATAATTGGATGACCGCTGTTGACTTCCCACAAAATGGGATTCATTATTTGACTATAGCTCGGGTTGATAAATAAGCTGTTAACCTTCTTGACCTGGATTTTGAACTCGCAAGCGTGCAGTGATCGTGGAGTGCTCTAACCGCAGCACCTCCAAGTGGAATGCAGTGCAATTCATATATTTATAATTAAGATATATATTTTTTTTACTAGGAATGCATTTAGCTGCAGTTTGGTGGAGATGAGGTTAGGGATAAGATATTACATCCTGTGGAGCCCTGGGATATTTACATCTTCAAGTGAGATGAACTAAAGAGGTGAATGCCATTACAGAATCCTCATTTCACAACTCCTCATGAAACAGATTCCCCGTTCTTACAATACAGAACTTGTCTCATCTGATACAGAACCCAAATCTCATGTGTCCTCAATATTTTTTACTTCCTCTCAATCGTGAATACCACATTGTGGGAATCAACAGTGGTTGTAATATGAATAGACTTGCCCTTGCTATAGGAATGTGTGATTTACTCAAATAACTAATTTATGATGATCAATGGTGTTTGCTATATGCTAATTTATATCAGGAGACACTTTGTCTGAATGACCTCCCCAATACATATTTTTCTCAAGGTGCACTTCTGCGTGGAGACTCACTCTTGTCTCGTGGCCGACTCCATCTCCTTCTCCTCCGCGATGACGTCATTGGTGCTACCACTTTGATTGGGGAATTTTTCAGACAGGCGTGTTACCACGCAGTCACCCACCGACTCCACTCCCCGCTCCGACTTCATTCCCCAATCCGAGTTCGAATCCCACTCGCTCACAGAAACTGAGCCTGCAGTATTCTGATTTGACCAAGTGGACTTCGAAGTCTGCTCGCTTGCAGCAGGGACTTGGCAATCTCCCTGGCTGAGACGGAGGACTGCCGAGAGGCTGCAGGCCGCCACCGGCTCCGTGTCCATGGCTGGGCAAGGCGGGAAGTTCGCTTGTGGTGGCACGGCCCTGCCGCCCCACAATAATGGGTGGTTGAGGGCCTCCGTGGGTGTGAGGCGAAGTTGGGGATCCCACCTGCCAAGGAGGCAAACATTGCAAACATGATGCCTTGAATAAAGGTGTCAGTTTTTGTGCCAGTTAAAAGGGTAAAACCTATTCCTATCGCTTCATTGAATCGTGGTCTGGGGTGAAATGAGCAATTCCATCCTCAACACTTTTGTCAGAAACGATATTTATTATAAAAAGCGACGAGATGAAGAAACGATGCCCGGTGTGACACAAAACTTTGTAGTCCTAGCCCAAACGACACGTGAGGTCTAAGATCGTTTCCAGTAATGTTGATGGAAGACGCAAAGTGATTTATATTTAATCATTTGTACGAGGTGAAATGTAGACAAGAGTAACAAGTCTCTTACTGAAGGCACCCGCGGAGAAAATTGATGAACTTTTGATTGCGGGTTCCCAGAACCGCCTTCAAAGACACGGAGCACGGGACGATCCATTTCCCGTTGACGACGGGGCGATTCTTTTTGTCTGTTTATCGGAGAGAGAAAAAGAGAGAAACACTGAATTAGTTGTGGCGATCAGTACAATGCGGCGGCGGTCCTTAACCCTCCAATTGCGATGTTTGCAAATATGATTCCATGTTGGCGGTCGACTACAGCCTGTCATCCCTCCAGGGTCGATAAAATTTGTAACCGTTTGTGAGACGTTTGCAGTAGTCGTGTGGAAAAGATGACTCCTAAGCGTGAAAGTGAAAGTCCCACTCTCAACTCTGGGCCACCGGAGGAGACGAGAACCTCCTGATACTTGTTTGAGCAAGGAGACACTTTGATGTTTATTTTAGAATTATATTATTATTTGCATCACTTGGAGAGGATGGTAATTTGTTGTACAAGCGTGCTTTTAAGCATAATATATTTCTCAATCAAGGACCCACAGTTTGTGTGGAGGGTTGTCCTCTGTGGTTGTTTTATACTATGGTAGAACTGCTCTATGCTGATTTAGGAAACCGTCGCATCTGCCACACAATTTTTAAAAATTGTGCTAAGTCATGCTGAAATAAAAAAAACGGCCACTCATCTTCATGAAAAATGTGATGGCCAGAATTCCATGTAATTAATACACACGTCCTCTTTTGGATTGCAAATCCCTATGGGTTTTCCAAATTTACTGTGCTACCTAAACATTACCGTTCCTTTAAAGTATTTTTTTTATAAGACTCCTTGCTGTCGCACTAATTCAACACGTACTGACAAGTACGTTGCCAAGACCGTTGTGACTTTTAAACCCAAATAAAGCACAGTTCATTTTTAAATTACGCGAAGCAGTTTCCATGCCTTTCTATTCAAGCACAGAGCACGAGACACGCGGCTGCACGGCCACGACTCTCCGGGCAGTGACAGCAGCAGCAGCAACAGCTACGAACTCCAACACCACCACCTCACCACCCCCCCTGTCCACTCACCAAAAGAGATAATGTTGTGGGTCGAGGCGTCAATCATGGCTTTGGGTGGGAGCCCCAACATCTGAAACCAAGATCACAAGAGGGATGAGTTGGATGAGGTCCGTCGCTCGAGTGAACAGAGCGTACATACGCTGCACTTTGTCTCATTGGAACGTCGATGTACAATGAACTTTGCCTGCTCTTGTACATACTGTTTGCAGATATTTATCTCTATCATCAGGCGAAGCATACATATTTGGTCTTTAATTGATGACGTGGTTACTACGTGCGGCTTCGTTGCTCTCCAACACAGGCTCTGAAAGCCTCGGGGATTAACAACAAACTACAATAATCATAACAATAGTAATCATTCCGAAGGACATCAGCCTGACGCTCTGATTATCTGGTATTACCGATGAACCCGAAATCTCTCTTTACTTCTTTACTCATGCAAATGGTGCGTGATCACGCAGTGAACACGTCCACTCCTCTCCCGTGTACCGGCAGCTGAGCGACATTTTGTGACCAGTGAAAGGCCCAGAGGATGACGACAGCCCTGCACGTAACCAGCTTTGTCGCATGAGCCATCGCACAGCGGGTCTGTACGCTGGTGGATCGTCGTGCGCCATCAGTCATAACCAACCCCCTGCTGCTGCTGCTGTTGTTGTTTATCGTGGACTCCATCGTTGGTTCAAATTCGAATTAAACCCTCCCTCCTCCTTTATATGGCGCAGTTGGAACGGTCCTATGGGAAATATGACGCCCGGTTTGGTGGTGCCGTATCGGGCTCGAGGTTTGTTACAATAATAATATAATTCATCAGTATGTATATATTATAATAATTAATATTTGTAAGGCGCATTTAATCCGATGATCCCAATGCGCCCGGTGTATGGAAAGCAGGGAAATGAGACGACCAAAACGAGGAAATGAGACGACCAAAACTATGGGGAATAGGCCATTTTACCGAGGTGAGTTTCCATGGCGAGATTTAAATAGCTTTAAAAATTCTGTCTTGTTATCAGAGGCCAACGTGTTCCATAGTCTCGGAGCTGCACTGGCAAAAAGCCCGATCGCCCCCAGGAATTGAGACTTGACCTCAGAAAACTGAGTAGGAGATCAGATGATCTCACGGACCTCATTGGTGTACATGAGTGGATCAGCTCCTGTAAGTATTGTGGGGCTAACCCACTGACAGCCTTGTAGCTCAACAGCAGGACCTTATAACCAACTGGATATATATGCAATGGTGTTTTCCTACGCGTCAGATACCTGGATGAAATAGCCGATGTGGTCTTCCGAGCTTGTCTTGAAGAGCGGGTTCCCGAGGAGCATCTCGGCCACCACACATCCGAGTGACCACATGTCCGCGCTGCATGTGACCGGGAGCCCAAAGTACATTTCGAGGGCCATGTACCACATCGAGCCAAGACACCAAGCTCCTAGCAGCACACGGACATACAGGTGACCAAACAAGGTGGCACTTGCACATTATTCACCTGTACTTGTGAAGTGCAGAATAGATGAGGGTATGCACACGCAGTCACGTATGGCACTCAAAATACGCACAATGACAAAGATCGCCCACGTAAATGCGTGTATCAGCTGGGTAGCACTTAGAAATGTAAATTATTTTCATTACACTGGTGCCAGCTATCATAGAGTGCAGCTGTCATGTCGCGAGAGTTCTCTGCGGTGAGTAACAACTTCTTTAAAAGCAACGGCGCTGCGACGCCTCTCTGAATAAAATTAACGCCGAGCCGCTTTGCGCGTTTCAAGATTCAGTGATGAACTGGGGACACCTACCACCACCCTGTAATGTGCAGACGTCTCGGAACGGGAAAAGGTTAAGTGAGGAATGAGGACATAGGAACTTAGGGCTGCCATGCGATCTGTACATTTGCAAACGTAAATCACATGTAAATCACACGTAAATCAGCCATCCGCGACGAAAATTCCAATGGGATTGGCTACTGGCTCCAGACTTTCAATACCAGCAATCGATTATGAAAATTGTTACTGGTTTACTGGCTCTTGTTTGACAACTACCCTCCTCAAAACTGGGAGGTTGAGAGTTGAAATCCTGGCCAAATGATTGACGAAATGTAACGTTTGAAGGGTATCAGTGTCACTACCACGCTTTGTTTAAGCGGTGCTAACCACCACGCCACCACAGCACGAAGACAAAGACCCCCCATATAGCTTAAACAGGCTCGTAGCGCAGCGTGCTAACCGTTAACACCACCGCTCCCCACAAACACTGTGACACGCACACACACACATGCTGCTACACACGTACACACACACAGGGCAGCTAGATCACTCACTTGGGCAGGTCTCGCTGATGCTGAGGCCAAAATCCGTGAGCCTGATATTGCCACTGATGTGGTCTTTGACCAAGATGTTTGCCTGCAAAAAAGACAGTGGTTGTCAGTGAAACTCGTGGTGTGTCGGTGAGATTGCGTCTTGTTGAATTGGTTCATGGCGGTTTACTCAAAGATTTCATGTACTCATTTTTGTTGAACACTTACTGCCCTTTGAAAATGTAATCATGCTTGAAGATCTCCCTACCCCATGCCGTGTTAATCAAGGCGGTTGTATGGCCATACCTCACCATGCTGCTTAGGGGGCTTTTGAAGGCAATGGGATCCAGGACAGGTTCAGATATCGCCCAAACCCTTGTTTTAGCCGTGGCCAGAAATCGAATTCGGGTCATTAACTTCTGAGTGCAGTTTGCGAACTACTACACTGCTACGCCCATCATTTAGCTTTGGCATTCGGAATTGTTGCTTAGGGCAGTGGTCGTTGTTTAACGCAAATTAGAAAATATTAAATGTTCCGCGGAGCGTTGGTTGTTGAGAGCAAACAGAGATCCACATGAAAAGTTGTATTTCTATGCAAGTTTTGGCTATCTGTGTTTATGAAATAGCAAGTCGTGGCATGTGTTGTTGCAGTGTAGAATAAGATATCTCGAAATCCTGTTACTAAGGTTTACAAGAGTGTTCTCATTTTCTACAACTGCACGAACTGAGGCACTAATTCCATACTGACGGACAAAAGTCGCAGCGTATAAGCCATAGGTCTCGTCCAGCTTCTGGAGGAGGTCTCCGCTGTGTGACGGCACAAAACGTGAACGGTTACAGTTTCTTCCTGCTTGTGACCCATTCCCTGATTGGCCCCTTGAACGGGAGCACACGTGCTTGACTGAGGCGAAGCCGCACGGAGTAACCATACACGGTTGCCGCTCAACTCAAAAGATAGTCAATGAGGCAGGAAGGCATTATAAACAGTTATGTCTGACCATGGAGCCGCGTACAAAGACAATAATTCTAGGGAATTCTGAAAGCCTACGGACATTTATTCTACATCCAAATGATTCATGTGTGTGAACACACGGACGCATCGGTGTTTGGGGGAGCGGTAGTGCAGCATTTAGCGCGTTGCTCTACAATTCCCGCTCACAGCCAAGACCAGTGACGATTATCTGAACCAATCCTGGGCCTCCCCTAGGTCGACTCAGCCTCAAATGAGTACCTGGTTGCGGTGTGTAAACATCGCCAATAGGGGAGACAAAGGCGGCCGGGCGTGGTGCTGGCCACCCACCCCCTCGTGTGCCGTGCCGGCCTTCGTAGGTGCTCGCTAACAGCACTTGCCCCTACAGTCTGTTAAGGGTTCACTGGGGATCTTTGTTTTTGTTTGTTAGTCTGTGTGAGTGAGTTACTTTGTGAGTTCATGTGAGTTACTCCGAGTCTGTGAGTGTGTTACCCGGTGAGACTGAGTTGAGTGGGAGTGACTGTGAGTTACTGTGTAAGTCTGTGAGTGTGTGAGTTACTCTGAGTCTGTGTGAGTCTGAGTGAGTCTCCGAGTGTCTGAGTGAGTGACTCTGTGAGTCTCTGAGTGAGTGACTCTGTGAGTCTCTGAGTGAGTGACTCCGTGCGTCTCTGAATGTGGCTCTGTGAGTCTGTGGCTCTGAGTCTCTGAGTGAGTGACTTTGTGAGTCTCTGAGTGAGTGACTGAGCGTGAGTCTCTGAGTGTGGCTCTGAGTCTCTGAGTGAGTGACTGGATCTCTGAGTGTGGCTTTGTGAGTGCGTGCGAGTTTCTGAGTGAGTGACTGTGAGTCCCTGAGTGAGTGACTGAGCGTAACTCTGTGAGTCTCTGAGTGCGTGTTACTCTGCGAGTCTGTGTGTGTGTCAGAACTAGTATGTGAGTGTGAGTCTGTGTGTGAGTTACTCTGTGAGTCTGTGTGAGTGAGTCTGTGAGTGAGTCTGTGGGTCTCCTTGAGTGAGTGTGAGTCTGTGTGAGTGACTGTGATTCTCGGAGTGACTCTGTCAGTCTCTTGAGTGTGGCTCTGTGAGTCTGAGTGAGTGACTCTGTGAGTCTCTGAGTGTGGCTCTGTGAGTCTGAGTGAGTGACTCTGTGAGTCTCTGAGTGTGGCTCTGTGAGTCTGAGTGAGTGACTGTGAGTCTCTGAGTGTGGCTGTGAGTCTGTGGCTCTGTGAGTCTGAGTGAGTGACTGTGAGTCTCTTGAGTGTGGCTGTGAGTCTCTTGAGTGTGGCTCTGTGATTCTAAGTGAGTGACTGTGAGTCTCTGAGTGTGGCTCTTTGAGTCTAAGTGAGTGACTGTGAGTCTCTGAGTGTGGCTCTGTGAGTCTGAGTGAGTGACTCGTCATCACCATCGTCATCAACATCATCATCACCGTCGTCACCATCTTCATCACCACCTCCATTACCCAGGTGCCATGGGGTCGACACGCTGAGATGGGATGGGTGGCCAGCACCACGCCTGGCCGCCTTTGTCTCCTCACATTCACCGAACCTGGATACTCATTTTAAGGCAGAATAGACCTGGGATGGGACCGAGATTGGTTCAGATACTCGTCACCGATGTTGGCCGTGAGTTGGAATAGAACTCGGGTCGCCGGATCCCGTCGCACGGTGCGCTAACCACTTCGGCACCGCTCCCCATGTAATCCTCACTTCAAGCACACACCTCATCACCGACACAGCTTCCACATCGTCATATCCACCACTCCTCCCCCAGCCCCATCGCTTACAACACTCTCACCCCTTCCCTCTTCACAATGCCGATGCACCTCACACTCCCCACACCTCCCATGCTCCCACCAGCAGCTTCCACTCCCGATGACGCCTCCTCACAATACCCCTTCACTCCCTCCCATTGGACCGCCGTTCTCAAACTATAACTTTTAAACTAAACTATATTTTGATTTAAAGCTTTCGTGAATGCAGGGATTCATATTCTTGGTTCTTTCGGTAAAGTCACGTAGAAGGGAAACAATAAAATAATAAAAATATAAAACAATAAAATTCTCACGACGTTTCGACTGCAACACAAGCAATCATCAGGTGATGATGATCATCAGGTGATGATGATTGCTTGTGTTGCAGTCGAAACGTCGTGAGAATTGTATTGTTTTATATTTTTATTATTTCATTGTTTCCCTTCTACGTGACTTTACCGAAAGAACCAAGAACATAAACAATATTTTTTATTTTACCAGTTTGAGGCCCCACTGAGCTATGGAGCTATTTTTCAGAAGCAACCTGGCTATCACAAATGTTATCTTCAACGAAGTGGCTTATCCCGTGGAAATTTATAGAGGCCAAATACTCTAAACGCGTGATGTTTATTCTAAATGTAGTGAGAGAGACATGCAACCTCAAAATATACAGCAGGCGACAGGGTCCGGATTGAATCCACGGCCTCCTGCGTACCAGACGAGGTAGTTAACATATTGCCACTGTGGTGCCCTGTGGTCACGTGAGGCCTACCACTTCTGAATGGCTTGTGATGCATATTTGAACATTACTGCAAGCGTCTTAGCCTCAGTCATTAGTCAGGTATTCGAAGGGAATATTGTCATTTGGTAACGCTATTTCAAATATCGTTCATTAAACGTTCAATTTTAATGCAATGCAATTGAGGGACTTTGTGGAGTCTTGTCGTGGTCTGGAGCTGTGGTTGTTGTGTTGCTACCTTGCCCAAGCTTGCATTTGTTGACAAATTGGCAGGAATGTATGTACTTTGTATTTTTAGCAATTTGCTTACATTTTCTCCATCTTGCCTCTCATCGGTTTTGGAAATAGCTCGCTGACCCTCCCCTACTGGACATATGTGAAAAAGATCATCATAGCTCATCGGATTCCTCCAGGATATAAAATAGATTCGGATTCTGATTAATCAGTGGCGCTGCGAACAACCTATTCCCTCTATTGCTGCGGGAATCTGCATCCACACATGATCAAGCACCCCTGTCTAATGCAATAGACATGGTTCCTTTGTCATAGACATGTAATTCTGCAAATGTGCAGAAATGTCTTCCGTATGCGACTTACTCCAGACAAGTTTAGACTATTAAACGTGACCTGTTATGACTCGTCTAATGTGTATTGTGTGGTCGTTAGCACAGAAAGATGTGTCTGGTAATGTCCTAATGGACCAAAAATAGTAAAAAGGAGGCTGGGTTTGTGTTGTTCAGAGTGACCACCATATACAGACTCTTGTACGTACAAACGAGTTCGGTTCCAGAGGTCTGTTCGTAAGTCGATTTGTTCGTGAGTCCACCTTTACTCCCGTCGATTTCAAACACGTTTTACGGCTTGTACACTAAACACGGGGAATGGCTTTAAAAGTTGCCTCTGGTTCTTCACGTTCTGCAGATGTAGATGCCACCATGAACTTGCGACTCTCGGTCCAAACAGGAAACTGGACATACGGACAAGTTTGATCATATCTCTGTATGTTCGTAAGTCGAATGTTCGTAAGTAGAGGAGTCCCTGTGTAGTGGCATACAGCCCTGACGTCAGCAGGCCAGGTTATACACCAGAGGGGGATCTAGGGAAAGGTCGCAGAAGGGGCACTGAATTCATAATGATACAATAATTAAGTAACACTGTACAAGTGTACAGCACGTCAGATCATTACATGGCCTAACCCTGGTTGGAAACACCGTGGGAGTGAAGAAGAAGATGGATTAATAATCATAATTATTTACATTTGTAAGGTGCATTTCATCCGTATGCCACCAGACTTAACTTGGAGTGTCTAAATTATCTTTGCCCACCAGAATGAACAGACCTCATCTTTCCCACCCCTGCAGACTTGGTATTAAAGTAGATACATGCTAATGTTTACAAAGTAACGGACTCTTGACCAATTTCATTTCCACATAAATCAATCATTCGGAAATAGGCCCCACTATACCCCACCGACTACAGCACTCTAATCTTGCCTCCTCGTTTTGCCTCTTCCACCTGCCTCAGGCTCGTCAGCACCGCCTTTCGTGCAGCCATGCGGGTGTGAGGTCATCATCACGAGAGGCCGTGCACTTCATCGTTCGCACGCGGCGGAGGAAGCACTGAAGTCAAACGTTTACATACGTGCGGTTTAGTGGGGTCATTTCCGAGCGAACTCGGTTTGAAAGTGTTTATCGTTGAATGTGGAAGGGTTTGGGTTAGTTTTCGGGTTACCACCTTTTCCACTATGGAGATCAAACCCAGACCTATGTTTCAGTCGGTCTAGGTCTGTCAACAACCATGCAGTAGTAAAGTTCAGCACAGTACCGGTACCAGATCTCGGTACAAATTAATTCATGCCACCCAAACACAGATGCCAATTCACAGACTGTCTCGGCTGGACCGAGACAGGAGATAACCCAAGGGTAGTGGGAGGATAACCGCTTTGTGAGCTATTTGTAAGTAATGCGTTTAGAGTATTTGGCTGCTATAAATTTCCACGTGATAAGCTACTTCGTTAAGCTATAATTTGTGGCCAGGTCGCTTCTGAAAAAGAGCTATATAGCTCTCAATGGGCCTTACCTGGTAAATAAAAAATAGTTTACTTTAATCGTATACATACTTGAATTTTACTGCGGATGTTTTAAAACATGTCCTGTCTAACTGTAAACTTTGTTTGAATTTCAGTGGGAGAAGATGCTTCTCACACAGACGTTAAAGCAGGTACCAGAGTCCACCTGAAGCTACTGCAGTGTGCGCCTCATATAGGATTCCGTCCATTACTGTTGGTGCGATGGTTTGGATTTTCAAGTTGAAATCTACAAGTTCATTTTATTTTTACCCAGGCGACAACTCAATTGTCAAGGGTAGTCCTGTTTGGCAGAGGCTATCCTCTTCTCTTGAGTTCCACATCTTGGAGAGGATGTGATTAGTCAGCATCGATGCCATTTTAGTTGGTGTCACGCATCATGCGTGCATTCTTAAATTACTGACGCCGACTGAAGACTGAAGATGCAAGTGTGCCATCTGACAATGAAAGTTATGAAGCCATTTTTTGTCATTGCCAATCTTCCTTTGTGCTCTGTCAGAGTCTGGGATAACACGGCCTTGGTGAAGTCCCCTGGACTTGTGTAATTTTTGTATTAATTTTTTTTTTCATTTTGACACCTCTGCTCCACGTCCTTCGATTGCATCCATCTGCACCTCCGATTAGCACGGCTGGCTGACGTATGGCGCGAACGAGGTTCAACGCACATACCTACAAGGAGTGTAAATTCATACGGTGCCAGAAACTCTGCACGAGTTCGTGCCGCGTTCTCCCGATGTTGCCGTCGATGTTTGTCCAGCGACAAGCCATTCGTTGCCACGCGCGAACCTGTCTCACCTCCACAATCACAGGGCCGAGTGTGTGACGTGTCTGCCAAGCCGTGTGATGTGTCTGCGGATGATAATCTTCAGCAGAGGCCTGTGCCTTCTCCCACAGACGCCGCGCAACTGACGCCGCTCCCAGCACCGCCGACCTCTGCTTCCCCGGCCACGGCCCCGGGGAGTTCCTCTCCTCTGCTGGACACCCCGTGTGCTGGACCTGCTGCTCCACCACACTTGCCTGCCCACTACACAGGCACAAAGAGGTACGGGAAGAACTAATGCATAAATGCTTTCAACATAAGTTGGAGAGAGCTGAGCCTTTCTAGGAATTCGGCAATGCTTTCCCACCTGTGACTGCTCCCGATATATGACTCGAGAGCATGTAGGTTTTGCTTGCAGGCCACACACACACATGAATGATGTGTTTGGTATTATCTCATGGAAAATAATAAATTGCACAAGGGCCAGGGTCATGCCCCATTCATTCTGAACGATTAAACCAAACTGACCCACGTTCACACACGAGAGCAGAGAGGTTGGCTGCAGGGTGACGCACGCGAAGAACGCGTCGCTGTGAAAGTGTTAGAAGGTTCCCCTTCGTACCTTCTTACTCTCCCCCCTCCTTCCGGTCAGGTGATTTTGAAGTGTCGTCGTCGTCATGCGAGGACGTGGACCAAGACAGCGCGTGGAACCAGTGGCTGCGCTCCGAGATCCCGGGGCTCTTCCTGCTGGCCCTGCACACATTTACCGTGAGTCGGTGCAGATGTGGCCTCGCGACTGGGGCTGCCACCTGTCTGCGTTTGACCCCCGGACAGTGTTCGGGTGGCAGCAGGAATTGATTTGTGTCGACATCTGGTACCCCGGGTATGGCTATGGTTGAATTTTATCACCGTGAACTGCACAGTTTTAACAATAGACCTCGGCTCGCTGAGAAATGTGCCTGGGTTTTCTCTGTCGTGGAAATGGTGGCAACTGTACTTGGGGCATCGGCACGTTTATTCGCGCTTCGGCTCCATTTACACCGAGAGTCACGTGTTTGTCTCGTGTGGGGAGTGGTGGTGTAGCTGTTAGGGGGCATCCATTTAGTATGTATGCATGGAGGGGGGAGGAGGGGTTAACCCACATGCGTACGCTTGCGTATGGGGGGTCTACTGACAATGTGTAAGCCGACTGCAACGGCATGAATCTGCCCATCGCAGTGACATGGGGAAGTAATTACTTCCGACAAAGGCGTTCTATGACCTTTTAAATCGTACTCAGATTTGAGAACGGGGACAGTTTGCATTTATGATCCTGAATCATGACAATTCCTTGACTCTCCGGCAGTGGTGAATCGTTCCAACCATCAGTAGGAATCGTGTATATGTGTGTACGTGTATGCACAGCTGTACCCATTGGCTTCTGTTTTGGTCACGTACGTTTCTTTTTTATTTCGTGGAATATCACTTGCTGTACTCCACGCGGTGAGTGCTTTGTGTATATAGGAATCATGATATGTAGAGAATATAAATCTAATTCAGTACCTCTATATGTCTCCCACAGACGAGCGGGGAGACAGCAGCCAGGCAGTGAGCCGGCACTCCCAACAATCGCCCAAGCTCTGCGGTTCTCTTTACATTCCGATATTTGCAGCCACTTACTGAGTGTTTACATGTGGGGGGAAACCAGTACACTCGCAGAAAACGAACGAATGTGAGCAAGGGGGCAACGTTCTATCCCGTGCAGATGGAAAGGATTCCACAGTTGTGTTCCACTGCCTCCTGGCAAGCCAGGGTATGACTCATCCTCGATGCCCACCGGAAGGGAGATTGCACACTTGCAATTGAATTCCCTGAGATTATTTATATCATGGGGTAGGCAGTGACAAAGCCCCTGACTCACTTAACACGAACATGCGGTCCAGTGCATTGTACGTGCAAGGATACTTGCTTTCCAAAATGTATAAATGTGTGTTGAACTTGAATCTTGACTTAAAGCTTTCGTGACTGCAGGAATTAATATTCTTTGGGTCTTTTGGTAAAGTCACGTAGATAGAACAATAAAATAATAAAAATAAAGTGAATACAAAATAATAATTAAAATATCACGACGTTTTGATCACAACACAAGCAATCGTCATCATTTTTCTCTTGATGACGATTGCTTGTGTTGCGATCGAAACGTCGTGATATATTTTACTTTTTTATTCACTTTATTTTTATTATTTTATTGTTCTATCTACGTGACTTTACGGAAAGACCCAAAGAATATGTGTTGAACTTCTTTCACAGTGTGCGTAGCCAACCGTGCTAATCTGTGGTACATTAACACCTTGCCACAAATGCCCTGTTGCTCATGAGCACAGCGACTAAAATGAATCAGGCGCAAGGTTTGCGTGATTAATTCTTACAAAGTGGGGTCTATAATGAACAATATGGCTGAAGCTCGAGTTCTATTCATTTAAAACCAAACGTGTTTCTTACCAACCATACCTGGTGTTTGCACACAGATACAGATTCTGGGCGATGCGTTCTACATCATTCGGAATGCGCTGTTGCAATGTGCAGCCACAGCTGCTGCAAAAATATTCGTCTCGGTTTGATCCACTGAACAATATCCACTGACCACACCGCACGCGCAACAATGATATAACTATGAACAAAAATATGAATAAATTAAGATGGTTTATTAAATATATTGCACGTAAGAAAATACAGCAATAGACGTAAAAATACATGGGAGTTTAACACGTAGGCTTTCGCGACAAATATCCATAATACAGGTTTTATGGGTTGGATCAAGTAAATATATAAATGTGTCGTTAAAGCCGCCACCACCCGACAGCCAACTAGTAAGGGTTGTCACGTAAACAGAACATGCCAATTCATCACTAGTACAGCACACCGATGTGTGGTGTGTTGGAGAGCCAAGCTACAACATTTACCATCGGAGTACGACGTTTCAGTAATTACAACTAGCTTCATCAGGCAACAGCAAGATTTGGGAGAAGTCCACCTGTTTAATTCCTTATATAGAGGCGTAGATGTGATGACAACATTTGTGCTCTCTTTGAGCGCAAAGTGGGGGGGGGGGGGATTAATGAATCAACGTACATTATACATGCACATTATGCTAGCCCATTCATCTTGTACTTAGTGTCCATTGTGTGTACTAAAATAGCCGTACAAACGGTAATTTGATGATTCTCTTCCATGCAGCACTAAGTCGGTAGCTATCCAAACGATTACAATTATTTTTATTTCTTTAAATTTAGATAGATTATGTAATTAGTCTTGGCCAGTAGTAACTAGTTTTGCACAGAACTTCAACATTATCAAAATCAATTGAGTGTCCTTGTGGGCACGCGTGTTCTGCTACTGCTGACAGTTGTATTTGTGAGCATTTCATATTTCTGTGGTGTTCTTTTAGTCTCGTGCTGATCATTCGTCCTGTTTGCCCTACATAGCATTTGCCACAAGTGCAATTATTCCGGTACACACCTTCTGTTGATAGCTTCAGTAATAGAACAGCAAAGAAATATCAAATAGTCCTTTTCGTAGGTTTCCATATGCCTTTTGAATTTGCCTGGCTGATCAAAGTTTTGACCGCAGATGCCATTGGTCAGGGGTCTCTTTGTCCGTTCTCATGTGGGACTCTAGGCATGATGGCAGTTGGAATGCTTTCCCACAGACTTGGCAAGACATTTGTTTTCTCACTCTAGTGACTATGTGAGTGAGGTGGAGTCGAGACGGGCACTGGTCAGGCGTGGCGTTTCCCAGCAGGCGCCTTCGTTCCATGCGCGGTTGCTGTGATAGCAATAACTTCGTTGCACGCAGGTGCGCCCTTTGCAGAAGGTGGCATTGTCTGCAACTCTGCCACCTCACCACCAGGACTCGACAAGCTGCTGCTGCTGGAGCTGCTGGTGCCATCCATGGCAAAGCCAATTCTTTCAGCACCATGACTCGCAGCCGAGTAGCTCTGACACACCTTCAACACAGCATTGGCAAAATTGCCGTCATTCACCATGCCACGTGCGCCCCTTGAGTTATTTCCGTGGGTCTCCATATGCCTTCTGAGTTTGTAGGGCTGATCAAAGCTTTGATCGCAGATGTGGCATCTTTCACCACCGGTCTTGTGCATTCTCATGTGGGACTCTAGGCACCATGCCAGTTGGAATGTTTTCCTGCAGACATCGCAAGAGATTCGTTTTCTCACTCTAGTGACTCTATCGGATTCCAGTGGCTTTATCAGATTCAACACCGCATTGGCAAAACTGCCGTTATTCACCAAGCCTGGTGCATCCTTTATCATGTAATACTTTTCGTGGGTCTTCATATGCCTTTTGAATTTCCCTGGCTGATCAAAACTTCGTCCGCATATGCCGCACCATTGATCACGGGTCTCCTTGTGCGTTCTTACGTGGGATTCTAGGCACCATGCCAGTTGGAATTTTTCCCACAGACGTCACAAGAGATGAGTTTTTTCGCTCTTGTAACTCTACCGGATTGAGGTGGGGTCGAGACGGGTGCTGGTGAAGTGCCATCGATGGTAAAGGCAATTCTCCCAGCACCACCTTGACTCGCAGCGGAGTTGCTCTCGCACATCTGAAACAAAAGACAAAGTTCACGCGCATGACACCTGTGTCACGAGTGTACTCACAAAGGCATACTTAAGGTGACATAAGATTCATTACAACAGATTCATTATAACAGAACTCCTCAATAGTGCAGATCCTACCATCTTCTATTTTACTCCTTATCCACCAAAATAAGTACTCTTTGGTTCTTTCGGTAAAGTCACGTAGGTAGGAAAAATAAAATAAAAAATAATATATCACGACCATAAATGACGTCACGCGATTTTAGACGATTTTTGACCCCCCCCCCCCCCTCATCACACGGCGTCACAAAAAGTCAGACCCCCCCCTCAAGTATGACGTCACAAAGCTCTGCCCCCCCCCCCAAACCATATTTTCATTTTGAAAATAAAACATGCTTCAAATCGCTTTAAACTATTGTCATTGTATTTAATGTGGCGCTGCACTCTGATGTTGTAGGAGAAAACATTTATTAAAAAGTCTATTTAACTAAATAGAACGTGTCGTCTATATTTATTTAAAGTTGCGCATTTTGACGTGACGTCACATTTCTCAAACCCCCCCTCCTCGTCACAAATGTCTGACCCCCCCTCCCCAGGTGTGTGACGTCATTTATGGACGGCCCCCATCGCCTTAAAACGCGAACTCGCGCTTGCTAACTGAAACCGCGGAACTTTTTTTGTTCAGCAGCGCGATCCTCCGCGAGATGTAATGAGTCGGCCTCGCGCTGTGAGTGAGTGAGTGAGACAGCATCGTCCCCCACTCCTCCTGATGTCGAGGGTAAATGGGCGAGGTTTAAGCCTGTGACTCATGCAGCTGCAATGACTGCTTTGTGTACGCGGTCCAGACCTCCCCAGAGACCCTGGCTGACAGAGGAGGTGTTCAGGATTGTTGAGAAAAAGCGACAGGCTCACTCTAATCGTCTACAGCATCCCACGTCAGAGAATGAGGAGGCTTACCGCAGCCTTCGCTCGGAGGTTCGGAGAGCCGTGAGGCGCTGCAAGGATGGGTGGTGATCGCGGGTTGCTGAGGAGATGGAGTCTGCCTCAATGGCCCGCGATCACAAATCCCTATTTAACTCCATCAAAAAAGTAACCTACAGCGCCACACCTATTACCATTGTAGGGGCAATCGTCACTCACCACTCTGTGGGCTGGTAGCTTCCCCTTATCGTCAATAGGGGGCGGAAGCGCTATCACGCCAGGGCTAATGTCCATGGCCCAAAAAGGGGCCAACGACAAACCCTAGCAAACGGATCCTGGGACACATTCCCCGGGGCCCCGGGAGGGGGGAACCGGGGGATGATGTCACCTTCCAGAACGTTCTAGAAGGGAAGCGTGGCTAGGGCGGAGCAAGCCACGAACGATAAGCCGGACCTCTCAGAGGTCTGGCTCAGTCATCTGCAAGCTGAAGAACGAAGACCTGGGCTGAAGATAGGACTCTGGACCCCAAGTACCATTGTCCTTCTAAGGGCCGGAGCTCAGTGAGGCCAGTGGTCAGGACCCACGGACCGGGTACGGTCAGGTCAAATAGCCTCTCCTAGGGTCCCAGCCGGAGGAAGGGTAACGGGGTACCCAGTGATAGGGCCCGCATAATCCGGAGGCCATACCTCCCCAGGTATCGGGTAAAGGGACCGATATACCCTTTGTGTTAGAGACTTGTAAGGAAGACAATAAATATCGTGTTACCTCATCAGAACTTTATTCGTCAATTTATACCCACTACACCACCATTAGGGGAACGAAGGGTGATCCAAGCTCCGACCCCCAGGGACAGGTTTGCAGATTTGCTGAGCATTTCTGTGAGGTCCTGGGGGAGGGGGAATCCCTCAGCCTGGAAAACATCATGGGACAAAGTGGGGATGACCCTGCTGAGGATGCGGTACCTCAAATATTAGAGGAGGAAGTCACCCCCTGTGAGTGGCTGGCTGAGGTACCATCCATTGAGGAAGTACTGAGGGCGATCCAGAGTCCGAGAACAGGAAAGGCACCGAGCAGAGATGATCTCCAAAGCGAAATGCTGAGGGAGGGTGGCGTTTGTGCGTAGACTGCCCTACATGACATCATAACAACAGTCTGGGCCACTGGACGGGTTCCGCAGGATTGGAAGGATGCCCTGGAGGTCCCCCTCTTTAAGAAGGGGGACCGCACAGACTGTAACAACTACAGGGGCATCTAACTCCTCAGTGTGCCGGGAAAGGTCCTGGCAAGGATTATTCAACATCGCCTTGCTAGGTACGCTAAGGAGAGGCTTGCGGAGCCCCAATGCGGTTTCAAGAAAGGGCGGTCCTGCAAAAATGTCATATTTTCTGTCCGTCTGCTACAGCAGAGGTGGAGGGAATTCCAACTAGACCTACATCTCTGCTTTATTGACCTGGTTAAGGCCTATGATACCATCAGTAGGCCTGGGCTCTGGGTTGTTCTTCGTGCTTTCAGAGTCCCTGACCCTCTGCTCACACTCATTAAGGACCTTCATGATGGTGAGCAGACCCGAGTAAAACTACATAGCCGGGAGTCAGAGCCATTCCCTGCGACAGGGATGTCCTCTGGCTCCAACATTATTTAACATCTATTTCGACCACATAGTTCGTGAAGCCTTCAGTAGCTGTACCAGAGGAATTTACGTCTGGTACAGATACAATGGGAGGCTGATCGATACCCAGGTGCGGTCAAGGGATGTCTCCCTATTGGTCAACCACATTATGTATGCGACGACCTGGTAATTGCTGCTCATTCAGAGGAGGAGTTGGAGGCGCTGCTGCTGAAACTGGAGTGTGCCACTAAGAGGTGGGGCCTTACCATCAGCCCCACCAAAACGAAGCACCTGCCTGGGTATTTTGTGCCATCGGGCACTCTACCCCCACAACTCCCAATCGGTGATGGGGCAGTTGGGGAGAGAGTGGAGAGTTTTCCATACCTGGGCAGTGTGCTCATGATCGGCTCCGGATTAACAGCAGAGGTCTCACTCCGAATTAGTCGAGCGGCATTATCTTTTCATCGGTTGTGTAACGTTGTGTGAAAGCTACCTGGTCTGTCGCTCCGCATGAAGCTTCGGTTCTTCTCGGCCACAGTCATTCCCTCCCTTCTCTACGCTTGCAAAACGTGGACCCCCCCTAATGCAGCATCTTCACCGGTTAGAAACATTTAGGCTGGCCTGCCTACGATCAATCCTGGGTTTAACCAGGCTGGATTGTGTGAGGAGCTCACAAATCCTCGAAAGATCTGGACAAAGTCCCATCGGTGAGCTCCTCCAGCAGGCAAGGCTGCGTTGGCTGGGCCATGTAGCCCGCATGCCCAATCACCGCATGCCCAAACAGATCGAGGGAGCTAAACGGGCGTGGCACGGACTAGAGAAGAGATGAGTGATGTGGTACAGGAGGATGTGGAGCTGAGTGGACTTGCCAATGACTGGTACCAGCGGTGTCTCTACTGGGCAGTTGGAGGCAGTCGCCCTCCAACAACAACGGAGGGCGGAGGAGCGACGCTCAGAAAAACGAGCGGAGCGTCGGGTGGCTAAAGCTCAGCAAGTTGGCACAGTAGGGGGCACAGGTGGTGCATCAGCCAGTAATCTCAGTCATCTCAGTCAGTCGACCAGTGGCACCTGGGTCTGCCCCGTGACCTCCTGCCAGCCGGCGATCGACACTTCACGTAGCCTCAAGGTGCACATAGCCTGGCATAAGCGTCGTGGTGACGTCACCGCCACTTAGTGGCGCATGGCGGTTGTTGTTTTGAGACAGTAAGAGAGTGTGAGGTCGACTCAGCCTCAGATGAGTACCTGGTGCGGTGTGTCGTAAACATCGCTACTGGGGGAGACAAAGGCCGCCGTGGAGGAGAATCCTAAAATAATAAAAGCTTTGATTATAATAAAAGCTTTGATTATAATATTATGATATTATAATAAAAGCTATACTAAAAGCTTTTAAATTAAAAATACAAAACATTTTGAAATAATGAAGGCTTTTATTATTAAAAATGTATTATTTAATTTTTAAATTGGCAGAATCTACACGCCATATTCTTGGTTCTTCAGGTAAAGTCACGCAGATTTGAAAATAAAAATAATTAAATTTAATTTAAAAATATAAATTATAATATTTAAACTAATAAAAGCTTTATTATTTTCAAGTTATTATTTGAAATTTTAAAATACAAAAAAATAAAATACAAATAATAAATTGAAAATAATAAAGGTTTTATTATTTTATAATAAATTTAAAATAAAAGCTTTTATTATTTTCAATTTATTATTTTAATTTTATCAACAGGTCCCTGCAGGGTGGGCTGGTAGGGCAAGTCTCTGCGCTGCCTATTGCTGATTTTACACCCAACAGCACGAGATTTCACTTCGTTAAAGTATTGAAAGGGGACGGACGGACACATTAATATATTGCAGGCTGGTACACTCAGTTTACAACTTCGTTCCTACCAGTATTATGACTTTACCGAAGGAAGCAATAATCTGGCGTGTAGATGCTGCCATCTGCTGGCCACCATTGTTGGGTGTAGATTGTGACTTGAAACTTTCGTGACTTCAGGAATTCATATTCTTGGTTCTTTCGGTAGTCACGTCCATAGAAAATAAAAAAAATATCAAATCAAATAAAAATGTGAAATTTTAAATAATAAAAGCAAAAAACCCACATTCATATTCTTGGTTCTTTCGGTAAAGTCACGGAGATAAAAAAAAAATACAATTTTAAAATAATCAATTGAATAAAAGCTTTTAATATTATTTAAGCTTTTGTTATATTCAATTTATTATTTTAATTTTTAAATTGGCAGAATCTCCACGCCACGTTGGTGGCCGGCAGGTGGCAACATCTACACGCCGAATTCTTGTTTTTTTCGTTAAAGTCACGTAGATTTTAAAATAAAAATAATATAATTTAATTTAAAAATACAAATAATAAATTGAAAATAATAAAAGCTTTCATAATTTTCATTTTTTAATTTTATTATTATTTTCTATCTACGTGACTTTACCGAAGGAAGCAATAATATGGCGTGTAGATGCTGCCATCTGGTGGCCAACAACGTTGGCAGGTGGCAGCATCTACACGCCAGATTCTTGGTTCTTTGGGTAAAATATAAATAATAAAGAAAAGTAAAAAAATAATAATTCATGATTTAGTATTTTTTCATTTAATTCTATTATTTTCATTTTCAAATCTACGTTACTCTACCGAAAGAACCAAGAATATGGCGTGTAGATTCTGCCAATTTAAAAAAAAAAATTACAAATTAAAATAATAAATTTAAATAATAAAAGCTTTCATTATTTTCCATTTATCTTTTGTATTTTTTATTTAATTTTATTGTTTTTATTTTCAACCTACATGGCTTTACCGAAAGAACCAAGAATATGAATCTGGATTTTGATTATTATTTTCAATCTATTTTAATTTTTAAATTGGCAGCATCTACACGCCATATTCCTGGTTCTATCGGTAAAGTCACGTCGATAGAAAATAAAAAAATAATCAAATCAAATCAAATTAAAAGTGTGAAATGGAAAATAATAAAAGCAAAAAACCCACATTCATATTCTTGGTTCTTTCGGTAAAGTCACAGAGAAAAAAAAATGAAACAAAATTTTGATTTTAAAATAATAAATTGAAAATAATAAAAGCTTTTATTATTTTCCATTTATTTTTTTGTATTTTTAAATTGGTAGAATCTACACGCTACATTCTTAGTTATTTGGGTAAAGTGACGTAGATAGAAAATATAAATAATAAAAGAAAAGTAAAAATTTAAATATTTTAAAAAATATTTATTTTATTTTATTGTTTCCCTTCTACGTGACTTTACTGAAAGAACCAATAATATGAATCACTGCAGTCACGAAAGCTTTAAATCAAAATATAATAATAACAATTCATGATTTTCATTTAATTATTTTCTTTTTATTTTCAAATCTACGTGACTTTACCGAAAGAACCAAGAATATGGCGTGTAGATTATGCCAATTGAAAAATTACAAATAAAAGTAATTTTATTATTTCCGTATTTTTCATGCAATTTATTTAATTATTTTTTTATATACGTGACTTTACCGAAAGAACCAAGAATATGAATCTGGATTTTTGCTTATTATTTTCAATTTATTATTTTAATTTTTCAATTTGCAGAATCTACACGCCACGTTGGTGGCCGGCAGATGGCAGCATCTACACGCCATAATCTTGGTTCATCTTCTTTGGTTCTTTCGGTAAAGTCACGTAGCATGAGAATAAAATAATAAATTGATCAAATAAAATAACACAATAAAATTCTCACGACGTTTCGGCCACAACACAAGCGGCCTTCATCAGGTGAAGGGACGAGACTGTCTGGAGGACAGCGCTGGAGCGAACAAAGCCAAGCTCAGATCGAGACCTTTAAGCTGTGTGAGAAGAAACAAAGCGCCTTGACAAAGGAATTAGCATTGAATTTAGCATTGAAATGGCTGAGTGATTAGCTTGTGACTGGTCACAGATATGGCTATGTTAAAGTCAAAGCCTACACATCCACAGAGGCACCCCTTGACAAAGGAATTAGCATAGAATTTAGCATTGAAATAGCTGAGTGATTAGCTTGTGACTGGTCACAGAAATGGCTATGTTAAAGTCAAAGCATACACATTCACAGAGGCACCTAGTAAAAATCAAACAGGAAAATTTAGCATTGAAATAACTAGGAGAATTTAGCATTGAAATGGCTGAGTGATTAGCTTGTGACTGGTCACAGATATGGCTATGTTAAAGTCAAAGCATACACATCCACATAGGCACCCCTTGACAAAGGAATTAGCATAGAATTTAGCATTGAAATAGCTGAGTGATTAGCTTGTGACTGGTCACAGAAATGGCTATGTTAAAGTCAAAGCATACACATTCACAGAGGCACCTAGTAAAAATCAAACAGGAAAATTTAGCATTGAAATAACTAGGAGAATTTAGCATTGAAATAACTGAGTGATTAGCTTGTGACTGGTCACAGATATGGCTATGTTAAAGTCAAAGCATACACATCCACAGAGGCACCCCTTGACAAAGGAATTAGCATAGAATTTAGCATTGAAATAGCTGAGTGATTAGCTTGTGACTGGTCACAGAAATGGCTATGTTAAAGTCAAAGCATACACATTCACAGAGGCACCTAGTAAAAATCAAACAGGAAAATTTAGCATTGAAATAACTAGGAGAATTTAGCATTGAAATAACTGAGTGATTAGCTTGTGACTTGTCACAGAAATGGCTATGTTAAATTCAAAGCCTACACATCTGAGCTATTAATAGTAACTGGGTCAGTGTCTACTTCAAATATTGTTCAGGCTCTGGAGACTTCCAAAGTTATTCGTGATGTTATACATTTGGTTCGTTTTGAGCATAATCGCGACCTTATATAATTATGACGTGATACACACGCTGAATATACGCACACAAACATCGTGTACACGTGTGTCGTGCCCTCTATTGTCCACATAGACGGCTTGTGCTGACGAGAGAACGATCTTAACGTACAATGTCGTGACATGTATCAGCCCTTTGTCGATCCAGCGTTTTGATAGAGGCCTCCCCCACACCATGTCGTTCGTGGGAGTTGTTTAACCATACTTCACCATGCCGGTCAATGCGGGTTTGGTGAAGTGAGGAGGCCCAGAAACTTGTATATGCAGATACGAGTTTGCCTGTGCTTGCATCTGCAGAATTACATTCTCACACATCTTCAAGTGAGGTTTAATACTTCTAAAAATGCATTCATTCTTCAGGATTCCATAAAGTACTGTGGTAAAAAGAAAACAACTTGATTTGAATAAATTTCGATTTAAAGCTTTCGTGACTGCAGAGATTAATCTTCTTGGTTCTTTCGGTAAAGTCACGTAGAAGGGAAATAATAAACTAATAAAAATAAAACATAATAAAATAAAATTCTCACGACGTTTCGGCCACAACACAAGCAGCCGTCCTCAGGTGAAGCAACAGAACTGTCGGAAAGACAGCGCTCCAATGAACACTGCTAAGCTTGGCAGCGTATTTTAAGCTGGGTGGGAGGAGCAGAGCGCCTTGCCAAAAGAGTTTACATATCAACAGAATAATTTAGCAGTGTTAATGTGAGATATTAGCAGGATGTTAAAGTCAGAAATTAGCATGTAACTGGGAGATTAGCATGATGTTAATGTGAGGAATTAGCATGTAACTGGTCACGGAAGTAGCTATGTTAAAGTCAGAGTTTACATATCAACAGAGGCATTTAGTATATTGACGCTAAAGAACTGCAACTACCCAACTATCATACAATAAACCGATGTGAAAGAACTAAATATAAACTACATCAATATAATCAATGTACTCAATATATTCTCCACTAAGCTGAGCTACTAACAATAAGTTATTATACATTACACTTCTATGTCGCAAAAAATATTATAATATGCCTCCAAATAATATTTTTATTATAAACTGGCATAGACAGACCACAACATTGAATTATACACTGAGTTACTATACACTACCCTATACGTTAGATTATAATAATATTAGACTTGTAATATTACACTATGTATTATTTTACCAACCCTACTGTATACCACACTGCTGTAGATTCACTATACAATTACGATACTATATATTACCAAATAAATTATATTAAACATTACACTGAGTACTTTGTTGAACAGGGAATGCTTTGAGCTTGTGGGTTGAATCCATCTGTGTGGAGTTGTGTTATTTCCCAATATGCAAGGTGGGGTCTCTCTGGGTTCCACTCACACAAACATCTCAATGCAATGGGACCTTTATGAAAATGCAGTACTTAGACTCAATGAAGCTTTCCTGGGTAACTAGTTAACATTGTAATATTAGCATGAGAGATAATGACGTTCACTTATAAGTGCCATTAATAGTACTATACTGTACTTTTAATGAAGACTATTTTACGTAGTTTTTTGTAAAAAAGCGTCCATTCTCAAAACTTTTTGATCGGCCCTCGTACAGAAATTATATTTCAATCTTATATGCAGATTGCGAGTCAGAGTGTTGTGAATAGTGGAGTGAACGTGTAGTGCCATCATTATATTGTTGGTGTGTATATACAGAAAGGCCTATTGGGTGGGTAACATTAGGAAATTGGAGGTAGATAGTCATTGTTGTTTAGAAACAAAATATTACTTGGGTGGATAAGAGGGTAAAATCGTACATGATAGGAACTGCAATATTGTGGAGTTCTGGTATAATGAGTTGTGGTATATATGAATCTTATGTCACCTTAAGTATGCCTGTGTGAGTACACTCGTGAAACGGGTGTCATGCGCGTGACCTTTGTCTTTTGTATCAGATGTGCGAGAGCAACTCCGCTGCGAGTCATGGTGGTGCTGGGAGAATTGCCTTCACCATTGATGGCACTTCACCAGCACCCGTCTCAACCCCACCTCAATCCGGTAGAGTTACAAGAGCTAAAAAACTCATCTCTTGTGACGTCTGTGGGAAAAAATTCCAGCTGGCATGGTGCCTAGAAGCCCACGTAAGAACGCATAAGGAGATCCGTGAGCAATGGTGCGGCATATGTGGACAAAGGTTTGATCAGCCAGGAAAATTCAAAAGGCATTTGAAGAGCCACAAAAAGGATTATATGATAAAGGGTGCACCAGGCTTGGTGAATAACAGCAGTTTTGCCAATGCGGTGTTGAATCCACCGTCGCCCTATGAGATGTGCTCAGTCTGCGGATTTTTAAGTCCTATTGAAATCCTGAAAACTCATGAAAGTCTTCAAGCACAGTTCTTGTACAGAGCGAAGCCTGAACATGATTACACTTCGACAAAAGATAGCGGCGTTAAGATAAATGACATGAAATCCAATTTTCTTGAATGCTTTGGCCTAGTTCCACATCAACAAACTGCTTCACCAGTCAGTGAGAATAAACCATACGCTGCTCTTGATCCTATTACGAGCATGAAAGTGTTGATGGCCTTGCAGCAGAAAAAGAAGGAAAAGCGAAGTAGACCTAAGCCCATTAAAATAAAGAAGACCACCACCAGCGTCACCAATTGCAGCAGTAGCAACAGCCAGAATTCGGACATCAAGAGGATGGACTGCACGGAAGCAGGAGGCTGCGTGGAGCAGAGCATCCCCAAGGTGGATGAACCCAACCTGGCACCTTTAGGTACGTCCTAGTAATGCACACACTACATTTCATTTGGATGTAATTCATAATTTCACAAATTTGTTAATGTACGAATATGTTGACCATATTTGTATGCCTGCGCTGAGGAGTCTAGAGATCTGATGTGGTGTTGCTCGGATGTTGGGTTAAACCGTAAACCGGGAAAATGTTCCCGGTTAAACCGGGAACATTTTTGAATGTATAGACCGAGTCATTTCCACAATGGGAATTTCCTCTTCATTGTACTAACACCTAACTTCCATGCACATTTACTCATTCTTTTGCAGGTTATTATTGTGTAATAAATGAGCTGTAATAGAATAATCTGGCTCAACCACCTCAATGTTAAATTATAGTTGTTGCTCTGCATCAACATCAACCACACGAAGAAGTGCAAAATGTTGGGGCTTCAAAATATGCCCCAAAAATGTGTTCTTCTGATATTTTGCAGGAAATCAGTATCTTGCTTTTCTACTATTTGTACATATGTTGAACTTCTTTCGTACCATACATAGCCACCCGTGCTAATCGGAGGTATTTGTTGCTGGCCATTTGGCATTTTGGGCCTTTGGGCCTGTGGTTAGCAACCGTGATTGATAAAACGTCCCATATACATAGTGATGCAATGGCATCCACTGCATGGTGATGAATAAATTATGTATTAGCACGTACATGTGCTCAACGGTGGATGTCTTGTGTTCCAGAGGAAAAGCCCTTCCCGTGCAGTGACTGCTCGTACGGAGCGACACAGAAGTCAAAGCTCAAGAGACACGTCCTGGGCGTTCACCACGTGCCCTTCGATAGCGCGCTGGACTCCGACTGCCCCAAGAAGAGAAGGCGGCTGGCTGGGTGCCGAGACCGCGGCTCAACTCTGGATTTGGAGCGCGCACGATGCTCACGGAGAACTCCCTGATGATTTGTTTCATCCTGAGGCTGAGGTACCACATGTGGGGCGATGAACTCAAGGTTTTGTGCAGCGGACATTTCCATGATTAAATTTCGTCACGTTCACTGCTGCGAGGTTACATCTATTGCCGTATATTTCTAGTCAATTGCTGTATTTTCTTGTATTCAATATATTTAATAAATTGTCCTAATTTCATAACAAAGGTTTTTGGGTTAGATCGTGTAAGCATAAATGTGTCATAACTCTCCACCACCTGACACAGCCAATTAGTAAGGAATTTGTCACGTAAACAAAACTCCACTTAGTTACTACTTCAGCCCACCGGTGTTTTGGAGAGTAAATCCACAAGATGAGTACGACGTTTCACTGGTAATTACATCCAGCATCATCGGGCGATTTGCCAGAATAGTGAAGCCATCCCCCTGCTTCCGGTCTTAAATAGAGAAAGGCGATGTCATCACTGAACCCATCAGGTGCAGAAATCAGAAGCGGGGAGGGGGATTATTGAAATTATATAATTGATTAGTAATAATTAAATTAGTATGTTTCCTCTATAAGTAATGATAAATGTGAGATGTCTTCTTCCTCCACGCGTTTGTTCCAATCACGTGGGGTCCGCCGTCCTTGCCACCTTCTCCACACCGCCCCGTCCCGCGCCATCTCTCCCTCCGCTCCTCGGGCCACCACGTTCGACCGCATCACCACATCGCCCCACGTCTTCTTCTTCTGCCTTCATCTCCTCATCTTACAATCACAATTACTTAATAATACGCTTCCAGGCCGCACTAAGCCTGTAGCTGTCAGAGAGGTTAAAATAATACAAATTTTCTCAGTTTCAATGGATTCTCGAATTAGTCTTGGCCAGTAATAATGAGTTTTACACAACACTTCATCGTTATCAAAATACATTAAGTGTTCTTGTTGGCAAGCATGTACTGCAACTTCCGACAGTTATGTTTGAGAGTGTTTAATATTTATTTGGTGTTCTTTTAGTCTTGCGCTGTTACATCCCGTCTGTGCAATGTAACATCTGCCACGTAAGGCATTAATCCGATACACACCATCCGTTGATGACTTAAGCAATCAATCTTTAGTACAAGATACAATTTTTTGAATTTTGTGTACCGTGCCAAATCGTACTTAGATTTTTAGCTTTTTGCTTTTCCAAAACTCGCGCTAATTTGTCAGTTACTCCCATGATATGTGGTATTTTAATTGTTTAATAACCTGATCACTTTCAGCAGTATTGCTGCTCGATCTTGGTTTGGCATTCACTGCTCTGTTAATTTGAGCATTATTGTAGACATTCAATCGTCGCATTTCTTTGACATGTTTAATCTCTCTCCTCAGACTTTCACCATCTGACACTGTTTTAGCCAGATGTATGAGCATCTTGATGAGAGAGGTTTTCTGTGCGGGGTGATGATGCGAATCTGCATTCAGATAGGCATCAGTGTGTGTTATACCATTTAGGCCTCGTCCGAGAAATCACCTCTCCAAAGGAAATAAGTATTTAGAGGCCACACGGGACCCGGGGAGGGGGGGGGAGTTTATTGTTGTGTCTGTTGCTGAGAGCAGATAGCGCGCAATGGAGAGCTTGCTCAGAGCGGAGCTGGGCACGGACTCGGTGAGGACGCTGGGCGCTTCGGCCGGTGGAGGCTGCATCAGCACCGGGCAGAGCTACGAGACGGGGCACGAACACGTGTTCACCAAGATCAACACCAAGAGCGGGGCACCCTCCTCTACGCCTCCTCACCACGCCACCTCAACACCTCACCTCCTGTACCCTCCTCTTTGCCTCCTCTACACCATCTTGCATCCACGCCTCAACCTTCATTCATTCAGCCCTGTATCACTTTTTTTTCACTGCGACTACTAGCACCACCGTGGTGAATGTTGCAGTGAACTTCACCTCGTTGATTCCCCCCTGCACCCACGTTAAGGGACTCGGTCTACCAGAAACTTTGACCACTTCGTCTCATTCACTCCGCGTTCAACCACCGCGCCTCACTGCAGGTCACAACAACGCACTCAACTAAACAACTCGGTCACCCACTCATCCAGTCACTAACTCAATCACCCTATCACACATTCATCCAGTCACTAACTCATCCAGTCACTAACTCAATCACCCTATCACACACTCATCCAGTCACCCACGCATCCAGTCGCCCACTCATCCAGTCACCCACGCAATCACCCTATCATCCAGTCACCCACTAACTCAATCACCCGATCACACATTCATCTCGTCACTAATTCAATCACACACTCAGCTAGTCACTCAGTCAATCATCCTATCACACACTCATCCAATCACCCACTCATCCAGTCACCCATTCATCCAGTCACCCATTCAATCACGCACTCATCCACTCACCCACTCATTCAGTCACCCACTCATTCAGTCACCCACTCATTCAGTCACCCACGCAATCATCCTATCACCTACGCATCCAGTCACCCACTCATCTAATCACCTACGCATCCAGTCACCCACGCATCCAGTCACTCACGCATCCGGTCACTGACTCAATCACCCTATCACTCACTCCTCCACTCGTTTACTCAAACACTCACCCATTTACTCACCCACCCGCTCACCACCATGCAGGTCACCTCACTCTTCTTTTCAGCTTCATTAGTTTGCACTGCTCCACTCTGGAATCCACACCCGGTCTTCCTGTTTTCCCAAACTCTTGCAACAATAAACTTGATCAATTTAAGGAACGCGTTTCTTTGATCTTAATTATCTAATTACTCATTGGACAGTTATGTATTATTATTTTTGTTGTTGCTGGCCGCTTGGCGTTTTGTATTGTGTGGGGTTTGCATCGCTGTCAACCCCTTATCAGTGCCTTCCTTATTACAGGACAATTCAGACCTTGTTGGTCACCCCGTGCCCCTTATAAGTCCCATGACAAGGGAGAAACACACAAATAAACTTAACAAAAATGTTGCCCGTATTGAAACGGCCGTGTGCCGTATGGACCTGACAACTCACTTTCCCCCAACAGAATACGGGTAAACCGTGTGGGTTGGCGGCTATGGGTTTTGTTGTGTTTGCAAGTCCAAGATATAGGACTGCACCATGGGTTGTGCGTGGTTCTTATTGGTGGGAGATTCCCTTCGCTGTGTTGCACGCCAGTGGCTGGGGGCTGCCTGGGGCCAGTGAAGTGTGAGCCGGTCCCAATGTGCACCGGCAAACATTTACCGCCAGGTGGCCCCAGTCCACACGTGGACACCTGAAGCCCTTGGATTTCTCCAGGTGCTCCGATTTCCTCCCACATGTAAACACTCATTGATCTTGATTTGAAGCTTTCGTGACTGCAGGAATCCTTACTCTTTGGTTCTTTCGGTAAAGTCACGTAGGTAGAAAAAATAATAATGGATCACGACGTTTCGATCGCCACACAAGCAATCTCACTGAGTTTCAAGACTCTTGTTCAGGAGGGGCCTGCCAACTTTTCGCTGGAGTAATTTGAATGTTTGGTTAGTACCAGTTACATTGTATGTTGTTGTTTTGCTATGGGAGTAAATCCACACAGAGAAAGGGACCAGAATGAGGAAAGCGAAGCCAGGCAGTCCTTCAGAAAATGTCATGCACGGGCGTGACCACTGCACCACCCTGCCGCCCAAACAAAAGTAATTTAAATAATGTACAATACTGGCATATAAACCCTATTAGTATCAACTGAATTTCTGGACAATGTGGCACGTGTATAGCTGCATCGGTGTTTCTAAAAGTCGTGTTCACATTGCCTGAAATTAATCATATTATAAAGTACAGGTTTCCCACCTCTGGTTTCGTTTTACTTACTGGTTGTCCTCATTATGTGTGTCACAGGTAATATGGCAAGGAAAATATTACGCAGCACGAGTTGTAGGATTAGTACAATTATGGTGACACACGTGACCCCCTCTACACAAGAAAACAGCTGAGAGTCAATGCTGTGGTGTTGTGCGATTGGTGCAAGCGACCCATCATTGTGTTTTGATGTTGAGCTGTTAAAATTGCACTGTTGTGAGGTGAGGTCAACGCCGATGACTTCTTCCAGCGGTGTCAAGATCAGCATTTTGAAGAGGCTCGCGGAGGATGATACTGGGCACTAGGGTGCAGTCTCCCTCCATGAACAACAGAGGGCAGAGGAGCGACGGTCACAACAATTATTGGCGGAGCACTGGGCGTATAAAACACAAAGATGCAAGAAAGTTTATCTCGGGGAGTTAACCCACAACACCTGGGTCTGTCATGCGTGTTCACACGATAACGCGTTTTCACTACGTTGAGATTTATAAGGGCACGGGGTGACCAATAAAGTCTGAATTGGTCTGTAATAAGCTCGGCCCTGATAAGGGGTTAACAGATATGAAATAATCGAGCAGACAGACACGGGCCTGACTTCATCCACAGATGCCTTGTTGAGTCTCTAATTTTTAGGATTCTGCTTGAGACGTCTTGCCAGTTCCTCACCAAATAATGTGTACGTGTGAGTAACCAGACCTACCTGAGATCTCACGCCTCGTAGAGAGCCAAAATAAATATCGTACGTTTATAGATTGCTCGGTAACCTCCGTTCCATGCTGCCATCGACTGGCCAAGAATGTGGCCTGTAGATGCTGCCATCTGCTGGCCACTGATGTAGATGGCAGCATGGAAGGTGGTGAATTGCGGTCGTTGAGATGAGTTTTGATTGGTGATATGAGTGAGGTTGGTGCTGTGGATGAGATGGGTGCAGTCAGTATGGTGACTGTGTGGTTGGTGTGGTGAATGTAGTGGGTGGTGTGGTGAATGTAGTGGGTGGTGTGGTGAATGTAGTGGGTGGTGTGGTGAATGTAGTGGTTGGTGTGGTGAATGTAGTGGTTGGTGTGGTGAATGTAGTGGTTGGTGTGGTGAATGTAGTGGTTGGTTTGGTGAATGTAGTGGTTGGTGTGGTGAATGTAGTGGTTGGTGTGGTGAATGTAGTGGGTGGTGTGGTGACTGTGTGGTTGTGTGGTGAATGTAGTGGGTGGTGTGGTGAATGTAGTGGTTGGTGTGGTGGATGTAGTGGTTGGTGTGGTGACTGTGTGGTTGGTGTGGTGAATGTAGTGGTTGGTGTGGTGAATGTAGTGGGTGGTGTGGTGACTGTGTGGTTGGTGTGGTGAATGTAGTGGGTGGTGTGGTGAATGTAGTGGGTGGTGTGGTGAATGTAGTGGGTGGTGTGGTGAATGTAGTGGTTGGTGTGGTGAATGTAGTGGTTGGTGTGGTGAATGTAGTGGTTGGTGTGGTGAATGTAGTGGTTGGTTTGGTGAATGTAGTGGGTGGTGTGGTGAATGTAGTGGTTGGTTTGGTGAATGTAGTGGGTGGTGTGGTGAATGTAGTGGGTGAGATGAGTGTAGTAGGTGTGATGAGTGCCATTTGTGCGGTTAGTGGAGTTGGTGTTTGGTGAGTGAGGTGAGTGTGGTGTGATTGGTGAGGTGTAATTGGTGAGGTTAGGTTTGTGAGGTGTAATTGGGGTGGTGAGGTGGGTGAGGTGTAATTGGTGAGGTAAAGTTGGTGAGTGTATCAGTGAGCACCTGGAGGATTCTCCTCCACGGTCGCCTTTGTCTCCCCCAGTAGCGGTGTTCACTCCACACCGCACCAGGAACTCATCTGAGGCTGAGTCGACCTCACACTCTCTCACTGTCTCACAACAACAACAACAACAACCGCCATTCGCCACTAAGTGGCGGTGACGTCACCACGACGCTTGTGCCAGGCCATGTGCACCTTGAGGCCACGTGAAGTGTCGAACGCCCGCTGGCAGGAGGTCACGGGGCAGACCCAGGTGGTGCCACGGGTCGACTGACTGAGATGACTGAGATGACTGGCTGATGCCCCCTGCTCACACTCACGCACGCGCACTCACTCACAAGCGCGAGTTCGCGTTTTCAGGCGATATAAAATAATTTATATTTCATGCCAGTTGGTTCTGAAGGGCGGCTGTTTGTAATTTGGGCGTTCGTAAGTCGAGGACTGTCTGTAAATAAAGATTCCGATTGTGGGGCTTTCACCGTGGGATGAGCTTGGCCCGATCCGCGGGGGCGTGGCTTGCACGACAGTGGGCGGGGCATAGCCGCGACGGGCGTGGCTTATCCAGGAAGTGGAGACCGCGAACGCCGGACTGCAAGCCTGAGGGAAGCGCGCTCCTTTTAAAGTTAACAACAACATTGTTAAATGTAAGTAGCGCCTCTCTACTTTATTATTGTTTTACTTGTTTAATACATTACTTGTGGTGCCGTGAGTCGAGTGAAATGAGTCAATAACCTTCTGAGACATGGCTAAGCTTTTAATAAGGGGCGCCGCGGTGTCGAGAAGTTAACTACCTCGCTAGGCCTACAGCAGCGTGGAGGTTCCATCCAGACCCTGACGCCTGCTCTGTATTTGTTAATTTTTTCCCCTGTGGTCGCGTAGATTCTTCTCCTGGTCCTTCGGTTTTCCCCTCCACATTTAGAAACGTGAGTTTAGAGTACTTGACTGCTATAAATGTCCACATGATAAGCCACTTTCGTTGAGCTATCATTTGTGTCCAGGTCGCTTCTGATAAGAGTTATATAGCTCAGTGGGCCTTACCTGGTTAAATAGAAATAGTTTATAGTTTAGTTTATAGTTCATAAGAACTCGTGACAAGGGTCAGTGTCTACTTCAAATATTGTTCAGGCTCTGGAGACCTCCAAAGTTATTCGTGATGTTATACATTTGGTTCGTTTTGAGCATAATCGCGACCTCATAATTATTACGTGATACACACGCTGAATATACGCACACAACCATCGTGTACACGTGTGTCGTGCCCTCTATTGTCCACATAGACGGCTTGTGCTGACGAGAGAACGATCTTAACGTACAATGTCGTGACATGTATCAGCCCTTTGTCGATCCAGCGTTTTGATAGAGGCCTCCCCCACACCACGGCGTTCGTGGGAGTTGTTTAACCATACTTCACCATGCCGGTCAATGCGGGTTTGGTGAAGTGAGGAGGCCCAGAAACTTGTATATGCAGATACGAGTTTGCCTGTGCTTGCATCTGCAGAATTACATTCTCACACATCTTCAAGTGTAGTTTAATACTTCTAAAAATGCATTTATTCTTCAGGATTCCATAAAGTACTGTGGTAAAAAGAAAACAACTTGATTTGAATAAATTTCGATTTAAAGCTTTCGTGACTGCAGGGATTCATCTTCTTGGTTCTTTCGGTAAAGTCACGTCGAAGGGAAATAATAAAATAATAAAAATGTAACTATAAAATTCTCACGACGTTTCGGCCACAACACAAGTAGCCTTCCTCAGGTGAAGAAACAGAACTGTCGGAAAGACAGCACTCCAATGAACACTGCTAAGCTTGGCAGCGTATTTTAAGCTGGGTGGGTGGAGCAGAGCGCCTTGACAAAGGAGTTTACATATCAACAGAATAATTTAGCATTGAAGTAGCTGTGTTAATGTGAGATATTAGCAGGATGTTAACGTCAGAAATTAGCATGTAACTGTGAGATTAGCATGATGTTATTGCGAGGAATTAGCATGTAACTTGTCACGGAAGTAGCTATGTTAAAGTCAGAGTTTATATATCAACAGAGGCATTTAGTATATTGACGCTAAAGAACTGCAACTACCCAACTATCATACAACAAACCGATGTGAAAGAACTAAATATAAACTACATCAATATAATCAATGTACTCAATATATTCTCCACTAAGCTGAGCTACTAACAATACGTCATTATACATTACACTTCTATGTCGCAAAAATTATTATAATATGCCTCCAAATAATGTTTTATTATAAACTGCCATAGACAGACCCCAACATTGAATTATACGCAGCGTTACTATACACTACCCTATACCTTAGATTATAATAATATTACACTGTATTATTTTACCAACCGTACTGTATACCACACTGCTATATATTGACTATACAATTACGATACTATATATTACCAAATAAATTATATTAAACATTACACTGAATACTTTGTTAAACAAGGAATGCTTTGAGCTTGTGGGTTGAATCCATCTGTGTGAAGTTGTGTTATTTCCCCATATGCAAGGTGGGGTCTCTCTGGGTTCCACTCACACAAACATCTCAATGCAATGGGACCTTTCTGAAAATGCAGTACTTAGACTCAATTAAGCTTTCCTGGGTAACTAGGTTAACATTGTAATAATTAGCATGAGAGATAATGACGTTCAGTTATAAGTGCCATTAATTGTACTATACTGTACTTTTATTGAAGACTATTTTACGTAGTTGTTTGTAAAAAAAAGTGTCAATTCTCAAAACTTTTTGACGGGCCCTCGTACAGAAATGATATTACAATCTTATATGGAGATTGCGAGTCAGAGTGTTGTGAATAGTGGAGTGAACGTGTGGTGCCATCATTATATTGTTGGTGTGTATATACAGAAAGGCCTATTTGGTGGGTAACATTAGGAAAATGGAGGTAGTTCGTCATTGTTGTTAAACAAAATCTTATTTGGGTGGATAAGAGGAGTAAAATCGTACATGATAGGAACTGCAATATTGTGGAGTTCTGGTATAATGAGTTGTAGTATATATGAATCTTATGTCACCTTAAGTATGCCTGTGTGAGTACACTCGTGACACGGGTGTCATTCGCGTGACCTTTGTCTTTTGTTTCAGATGTGCGAGAGCAACTCCGCTGCGAGTCAAGGTGGTGCTGGGAGAATTGCCTTCACCATTGATGGCACTTCACCAGCACCCATCTCAACCCCACCTCAATCCGGTAGGATTACAAGAACGAAAAAACGTATCTCTTGTGACGTCTGTGGGAAAAAATTCCAGCTGGCATGGTGCCTAGAAGCCCACGTAAGAACGCACAAGGAGACCCGTGATCAATGGTGCGGCATATGCGGGAAAAGGTTTGATCAGCTAGGAAAATTAAAAAGGCATTTGAAGACCCATGAGAAGGATTACGTGATAAAGGGTGCACCAGGCTTAGTGAATAACGGCAGTTTTGCCAATGCGGTGTTGAATCCACCGTCGCCCTATGAGATGTGCTCAGTCTGCGGATTTTTAAGTCCTATTGAAATCCTGAAAACTCATGAAAGTCTTCACGCACAGTTCTTGTACAGACCGAAGCCTGAACATGATTACACTTCGACAGAAGATAGCGGCGTTAAGATAAATGACATGAAATCCAATTTTCTTGAATGCTTTGGCCTAGTTCCACGTCAACAAACTGCTTCACCAGTCAGTGAGAATAAACCATACGCTGCTCTCGATCCTATGACGAGCATGAAAGTGTTGATGGCCTTGCAGCAGAAGAAGAAGGAAAAGCGAAGTAGACCTAAGCCCATTAAAAGAAAGAAGACCACCACCAGCGTCACCAATTGCAGCAGTAGCAACAGCCAGAATTCGGACATCAAGAGGATGGACTGCACGGAAGCAGGAGGCTGCGTGGAGCAGAGCATCCCCAAGGTGGATGAACCCAACCTGGCACCTTTAGGTACGTCCTAGTAATGCACACACTACATTTCATTTGGATGTAATTCATAATTTCACAAATTAGTTAATGTACGCATATGTTGACCATATCTGTATGCCTGCGCTGAGGAGTCTAGAGATCTGATGTGGTGCTGCTCGGATGTTGGGTTAAACCGTGAAACTCTGGGTTTCAGTCACCGAGCCATGATTAAACTGGCTTCTCATTGATGTTCTTATCCAGTTACCAAACACTTCTTCCAGCAAACACTTCTGATGTCGCGTGATGTGTAGGAAATTGCAATAACCTCCTAGTGGATAAAAAACGGTCACGAAGGGATGTCATGAGTAGTGCAATGATATCTCCTTCCACGAGCTGTTCTCTTACATGAGGTGGTTCACTGCTGTGTGAGAGTTGCACAGGGGTACTTCATCTCATGACATGGAGCCAATAGCACCATTGGAAGAAAACTGAGTAAAATACATTGCTTGACAAATTCCAAAAAGTATCTATTTCTTAACCGGGGTAAATTTTGCTTAAACAAGTGGGTAAATTTAGAGAACATTTTTGAATGTATAGACCGAGTCATTTCCACAATGGGAATTTCCTCTTCATTGTACTAACACCTAACTTCCATGTGTATTTACTCGTTCTATTGCAGGTAATTATTGTGTAATTAATGAACTGTAATAGAATAATCTGGCTCAACCACCTCAATGTTAATTATAGTTGTTGCTCTGCATCAACATCAACCACACGAAGTGCAAAATGTTGGGGCTTCAAAATAAGCCCCAAAAATGTGTTCTTCTGATATTTTTCAGGAAATCAGTATCTTGCTTTTCTACTATTTGCACGCATGTTGAACTTCTTTCGTACCATACGTAGCCAACCGTGCTAATCGGAGGTATTTGTTGCTGGCCATTTGGCATTTTAGGCCTTTGGGCCTTTGGGCCTGTGGTCAGCAACCGTGATTGATAAAACGTCCCATATACATAGTAATACTATGGCATCCACTGCATGGTGATAAATAAATTATGTATTAGCGCGTGCGTGTGCTCAACGGTGGATGTCTTGTGTTCCAGAGGAAAAGCCCTTCCCGTGCAGTGACTGCTCGTACGGAGCGACGCAGAAGTCGAAGCTCAAGAGACACGTCCTGAGCGTTCACCACGTGTCCTTCGATAGCGCGCTGGACTCCGACTGCCCCAAGAAGAGAAGGCGGCTGGCTGGGTGCCAAGACCACGGCTCAACTCTGGATTTGGAGCGCGCACGATGCTCACGTAGAACTCCCTGATGATTTATTTCATCCTGAGGCTGAGGTACCACGTGTAGGGCGATGAACTCAAGGTTTTGTGCAGCGGACATTTCCATGATGAAATTTCGTCACGTTCACTGCTGCGAGGTTACATCTATTGCCGCATATGTTTAGTCAATTGCTGTATTTTCTGGTATACAATATATTTAATAAATTGTCCTAATTTCATAACAAAGGTTTTTGGGTTAGATCGTGTAAGTATAAATGTGTAATAACCCTATACCACCTGACACAGCCAATTAGTAAGGAATTTGTCACGTAAACAAAACTCCACTTAGTTACTACTTCAGCCCACCGGTGTTTTGGAGAGTAAATCCACAAGATGAGTACGACGTTTCACTGGTAATTACATCCAGCATCATCGGGCGATTTGCCAGAATAGTGAAGCCATCCACCTGCTTCCGGTCTTAAATAGAGAAAGGCGATGTCATCACTGAACCCATCAGGTGCAGAAATCAGAGGCGGGGAGGGGGATTATTGAAATTATATAATTGATTAGTAATAATTAAATTAGTATGTTTCCTCTATAAGTAATGATAAATGTGAGATGTCTTCTTCTTCCACGCGTTTGTTCCACTCACGTGGGGTCCGCCGTCCTTGCCACCTTCTCCACACCGCCCCGTCCCGCGCCATCTCTCCCTCCGCTCCTCGGGCCACCACGTTCGACCGCATCACCAAATCGCCCCACGTCTTCTTCTGCCTTCATCTCCTCATCTTACAATCACAATTACTTAATAATACGCTTCCAGGCCGCACTAAGCCTGTAGCTGTCAGAGAGGTTAAAATAATACAAATTTTCTCAGTTTCAATGGATTCTCGAATTAGTCTTGGCCAGTAATAATGAGTTTTACACAACACTTCATCGTTATCAAAATACATGAAGTGTTGTTGTTGGCAAGCATGTACTGCAACTTCCGACAGTTATGTTTGAGAGTGTTTAATATTTATTTGGTGTTCCTTTAGTCTTACGCTAATGTTACATCCCATCTGTCCAATATAACATCTGCCACATAAGCCATTCATCCGATACACACCATCCGTTGACAACTTAGGCAATTCATCTTAAGTACAAGATACTATTTTTTGAATTTTGTGTACCGTGCCAAATCTTACTTAGATGTTTAGCTTTTTCAAAACTCGAGCTCATTTCTCAATTACTCCCACGATATATGGTATTTTAATTGTTTAATAACCTGATTCAGCAGTATTGCTGTTCGATCTTGGTTTAGCATGCATTGCTGTTAATTTGAGCATTATTGTAGACATTCAATCGTAGCGTTTCTTTGACATGTTCAATCTCTCTCCCCAGACATTCACCATCTGACACTGTTTTAGCCAGATGTATGAGCATCTTGATGAGAGAGGTTTTCTGTACGGGGTGATGATGCGAAGCTGCATTCAGATAGGCATCAGTATGCGTTCCCTTTTGGTAAACGCTGTGTGTGTTATTTTACCATTTAGGCCTCGTCCGATAAATCACCTCTCCCAAGGAAATAAGTATTTAGAGGCCACACGGGACCGGGGGGGGGGGGAGTTTAACGTTGTGTCTGTTGCTGAGAGCAGATAGCGCGCAATGGAGAGCTTGCTCAGAGCGGAGCTGGGCACGGACTCGGCGAGGACGCTGGGCGCTTCGGCCGGTGGAGGCTGCATCAGCACCGGGCAGAGCTACGAGACGGGGCGCGGACACGTGTTCACCAAGATCAACGCCAAGAGCGGGGCACCCTCCTCTACGCCTCCTCACCACCTCACCTCCTCTACCCTTCTCCTCGCCTCCTCTACGCCTCCTCACCACGCCACCTCACCACGCCACCTCACCTCCTCACCACGCCACCTCACCTCCTCACCACGCCACCTCACCTCCTCACCACGCCACCTCAACACCTCACCACCTCACCTCCTCTACCCTCCTCTTGGCCTCCTCTACACCACCCCGCATCCTTGCCTCAACCTTCATTTATTCAGCCCTGTCATTAATGTATCACTTTTTTTTTAGCTGCGACTACTAGCTAATTTGTCAGTTACTCCCACAATATATGGTATTTTAATTGTTTAATAACCTGATTCAGCAGTATTGCTGTTTGATCTTGGTTTAGAATTCACTGCTCTGTTAATTTGAGCATTATTGTAGACATTCAATCGTAGCGTTTCTTTGACATGTTTAATCTCTCTCCTCAGACTTTGACCATCTGACACTGTTTTAGCCAGATGTATGAGCATCTTGTTGAGAAAGGATTTCTGTGCGGGGTGATGATGCCAATCTGCATTCAGATAGGCATCAGTATGTGTTCCCTTTCGGTAAACGCTGTGTGTGTTACTTTACCATTTAGGCCTCGTCCGAGCAAAATATCCAGGAAAGGGAGTGTGTTATTCACCTCCATTTCCATGGTGAACTGGATGGCCGGTTTTTGTGAATTGAGATTATTTAGACATTCATTCATTAAGTGTATCCTACCCATGTCGCCAGACAACCAAAGTGTCATCTACATATCTACACCAAAAAGTGGGTTTTAATGTACTTGAAGCAAGTGCTCTTGCATCCCGGGGGTTGAGGACCCCTGTGTTAGAGGCCACACGGGACGGGGGGGGGGGGGGGGGGGGGGAGTTTAACGTTATGTTTGTCGCTGCGAGCAGACAGCGTGCAATGGAGAGCTTGCTCAGAGCGGAGCTGGGCACGGACTCGGCGAGGCCGCTGGGCGCTGCGGCCCGTGGAGGCTGCATCAGCACCGGGCAGAGCTACGAGACGGGGCGCGGACACGTGTTCACCAAGATCAACGCCAAGAGCGGGGCACCCTCCTCTACGCCTCCTCACCACCTCACCTCCTCTACCCTCCTCTTCGCCTCCTCTACACCACCTTGCATCCTCGCCTCAACCTTCATTCAGGAAGCCCTGTATCACTCTTTTTTCGCTGCGACTACAAGCACCACCGTGGTGAATGTTGCAGTGAACTTCCCCTCGTTGATTCCCCCCTCCACCCACGTTAAGGGACTCGGTCTACCAGACACTTTGACCGCTTCGTCTCATCCACTCCGCGTTCAACCACCGCGCCTCACTGCAGTTCACAACAACGCACTCAACTAAACAACTCGGTCACCCACTCATCCAGTCACTAACTCAATCACCCTATCACACATTCATCCAGTCACTAACTCATCCAGTCACTAACTCAATCACCCTATCACACACTTATCTCGTCACTAATTCAATCACCCTATCACCCACTCATCCAGTCACCCACTCATTCAGTCACCCACTCAATCCCCCTATCACCCACTCATCAAATCAGCCACACATCCAGTCACCCACTCATCCAGTCATCCACGCAATCACCCTATAACCCACTCATCCAGTCACCCACTCAATCACCCTATCACATACTCATCTAGTCACTAATTAAATCACCCTATCACCCACTCATCCAGTCACCCACTCATCTAGTCACCCACTCATTTAGTCACCCACTCAATCACCCACTCATCTAATCACCCACACATTCAGTCACCCACGCATCCAGTCACCCACTCATCCGGTCACTGACTCAATCACCCTATCACACACTCCTCCACTCGTTTACTCAAACACTCACCCATTTACTCACCCACCCGCTCACCACCATGCAGGTCACCTCACTCTTATTTTCAGATTTATCAGTTTGCACTGCTCCACTCAGGAATCCACACCCGGTCTTCCTGTTTTCCCAAACTCTTGCAACAATAAACTTGATCAATTTAAGGAACGCGTTTCTTTGATCTTTATTATCTAATTACTCATTGGACAGTTATGTATTATTTTTTATTGTTACTGGCCGTTTGGCGTTTTGTATTGTGTGGGGTTTGCATCGCTGTCAACCCCTCATCAGTGCCTACCTTATTACAGAACAATTCAGACCTTGTTGGTCACCCCGTGCCCCTTATAAGTCCCATGACAAGGGAGAAACACGCAAATAAACTTAACAAAAATGTTGCCCGTATTGAAACGGCCGTCTGCCGTATGGACCTGACAACTCACTTTCCCCCAACAGAATACGGGTAATACGTGTGGGTTGGCGGCTATGGGTTTTGTTGTGTTTGCGAGTCCAAGTTATAGGACTGCACCCTGGGTTGTGCGTGGTGCTCATTGGTGGGAGATTCCCTTCACTGTGTTGCACGCCAGTGGCTGGGGGCTGCCTGGGGCCAGTGACGTGTGAGCCGGTCCCAATGTGCACCGGCAAACATTTACCGCCAGGTGGCCCCAGTGTTTATTGCCCGTCTCCACGTGTATACCTGAAACCCATGTCAATCCACTGCTGGATGAGTCCCGCAATGAAGATACAATCAGTACATCCACTTTGCTTTTGGACTCCACCTGTTCCATTGGCGGCCGAATGCGAATCTAAATGTGCATACGTTAGAGACTGGTTAATGCGCATAGAAATCAAACCAATTGACCTACGACATTTGCCCCATCAACTATTGTAGAATTTTAGATGTGCATTACAGCTACTTTAGCCGGATGGTTGTGGTGGCTATGTATGCCTGTAATCCACGACTACGTGGAGGTGAGGGTTGGTGGATCACAAAAATGTTGCGACAACTCCCACCCCTTGGTCGTCAAGGAGGTAGAGAAGGCGGTGTGGATTAATGTGGACTCCGCCTGTTCCATCTGTAGATTTGTGATAGAGCATTTGCTTGGATTTCTCCAGGTGCTCCGATTTCCTCCCACATGTAAACACTCATTAATCTTGATTTGAAGCTTTCGTGACTGCAGGAATCCTTACTCTTTGGTTCTTTCGGTAAAGTCACGTAGGTAGAAAAAATAATAATGGATCACGACGTTTCGATCGCCACACAAGCAATCTCACTGAGTCTCAAGACTCTTGTTCAGGAGGGCCTGAACATTTGGATGTTTGGCTAGTACCAGTTACATTGTATGTTGTTGTTTTCCCATGGGAGTAAACCCATACAGAGAAAGGGACCAGAATGAGGAAAGCGAAGCCAGGCAGTCCTTCAGAAGATGTCATGCACGGGCGTGACCACTGCACCACCTTGCCGCCCAAACAAATGTAATTTAAATAATGTACAATACTGGCAAATAAACCCTATTAGTATCAACTGAATTTCTGGACAATGTGGCACGTGTATAGCTGCATCGGTGTTTCTAAAAGTCGTGTTCACATTGCCTGAAATTAATAATATTATAAAGTACAGGTTTCCCACCTCTGGTTTCGTTTTACTTACTGGTTGTCCTCATTATGTGTGTCACAGGTAATATGGCAAGGAACATATTACGCAGCACGAGTTGTAGGATTAGGGCAATTATGGTGACACACGTGACCCCCTCTACACAAGAAACAGCTGAGAGTCAATGCTGTGGTGTTGTGCGATTGGTGCAAGCGACCCATCATTGTGTTTTGATGTTGAGCTGTTAAAATTGCACTGTTGTGGGGTGAGGTCAAGGCCGATGACTTCTTCCAGCGGTGTCAAGATCAGCATTTTGAAGAGGCTCGCGGAGGATGATACTGGGCACTAGGGTGCAGTCTCCCTCCATGAACAACAGAGGGCAGAGGAGCGACGGTCACAACAATTATTGGCGGAGCACTGGGCGTATAAAACACAAAGATGCAAGAAAGTTTATCTCGGGGAGTTAACCCACAACACCTGGGTCTGTCATGCGTGTTCACACGATAACGCGTTTTCACTACGTTGAGATTTATAAGGGCACGGGGTGACCAATAAAGTCTGAATTGGTCTGTAATAAGCTCGGCCCTAAGGGGTTGACAGATATGAAATAATCGAGCAGACAGACACGGGCCTGACTTCATCCACAGATGCCTTGTTGAGTCTCTAATTTTTAGGATTCTGCTTGAGATGTCTTGCCAATTCTTCACCAAATAATATGTACGTGTGAGTAACCAGACCTACCTGAGATACCACGCCTCGTAGAGAGCCAAAATAAATATCGTACGTTTATAGATTGCTCGGTAACCTCCGTTCCATGCTGCCATCGACTGGCCAAGAATGTGGCCTGTAGATGCTGCCATCTGCTGGCCAATAATGTAGATGGCAGCATGGAAGGTGGTGAATTGCGGTCGTTGAGATGAGTTTTGATTGGTGAGATGAGTGAGGTTGGTGCAGTGGATGAGATGGGTGCAGTCAGTCTGGTGACTGTGTGGTTGGTGTGGTGAATGTAGTGGGTGGTGTGGTGAATGTAGTGGTTGGTGTGGTGACTGTGTGGTTGGTGTGGTGACTGTGTGGTTGGTGTGGTGAATGTAGTGGTTGGTGTGGTGAATGTAGTGGTTGGTGTGGTGAATGTAGTGGTTGGTGTGGTGAATGTGGTGGTTGGTGTGGTGAATGTAGTGGTTGATGTGGTGAATGTAGTGGTTGGTGTGGTGAATGTAGTGGTTGGTGTGGTGAATGTAGTGGTTGGTGTGGTGAATGTAGTGGTTGGTGTGGTGAATGTAGTGGTTGGTGTGGTGAATGTAGTGGGTGGTGTGGTGACTGTGTGGTTGTTGTGGTGAATGTAGTGGGTGGTGTGGTGAATGTAGTGGTTGGTTTGGTGAATGTAGTGGTTGGTTTGGTGAATGTAGTGGGTGGTGTGGTGAATGTAGTGGGTGAGATGAGTGTAGTAGGTGTGATGAGTGCCATTTGTGCGGTTAGTGGAGTTGGTGTTTGGTGAGTGAGGTGAGTGTGGTGTGATTGGTGAGGTGTAGTTGGTGAGGTTAGGTTTGTGAGGTGTAATTGGGGTGGTGAGGTGGGTGAGGTGTAATTGGTGAGGTAAAGTTGGTGAGTGTATCAGTGAGCACCTGGAGGATTCTCCTCCACGGTCGCCTTTGTCTCCCCCAGTAGCGATGTTCACTCCACACCGCACCAGGAACTCATCTGAGGCTGAGTCGACCTCACACTCTCTCACTGTCTCACAACAACAACAACAACCGCCATTCGCCACTAAGTGGCGGTGACGTCACCACGATGCTTGTGCCAGGCCATGTGCACCTTGAGGCCACGTGAAGTGTCGAACGCCCGCTGGCAGGAGGTCACGGGGCAGACCCAGGTGGTGCCACGGGTCGACTGACTGAGATGACTGTCTGATGCACCACCTGTGCCCCCTGCTCACACTCACGGACGCGCACTCACTCACAAGCGCGAGTTCGCGTTTTCAGGCGATATAAAATAATTTATATTTCATGCCAGTTGGTTCTGAAGGGCGGCTGTTTGTAATTTGGGCGTTCGTAAGTCGAGGACTGTCTGTAAATAAAGATTTCGATTGTGGGGCTTTCACCGTGGGATGAGCTTGGCCCGATCCGCGGGGGCGTGGCTTGCACGACAGTGGGCGGGGCATAGCCGCGACGGGCGTGGCTTATCCAGGAAGTGGAGACCGCGAACGCCGGACTGCAAGCCTGAGGGAAGCGCGCTCCTTTTAAAGTTAACAACAACATTGTTAAATGTAAGTAGGCCTCTCTACTTTATTATTGTTTTATTTGTTTAATACATTACTTGTGGTGCCGTGAGTCGAGTGAAATGAGTCAATAACCTTGCTAGACATGGCTAAGCTTTTAATAAGGGGCGCCGCGGTGTCGAGAAGTTAACTACCTCGCTAGGCCTACAGCAGCGTGGAGGTTCCGTCCAGACCCTGACGCCTGCTCTGTATTTGTTAATTTTTTCCCCTGTGGTCGCGTAGATTCTTCTCCTGGTCCTTCGGTTTTCCCCTCCACATTTAGAAACGTGAGTTTAGAGTACTTGACTGCTATAAATGTCCACATGATAAGCCACTTTCGTTGAGCTATCATTTGTGTCCAGGTCGCTTCTGATAAGAGTTATATAGCTCAGTGGGCCTTACCTGGTTAAATAGAAATAGTTTATAGTTTAGTTTATAGTTCATAAGAACTCGTGACAAGGGTCAGTGTCTACTTCAAATATTGTTCAGGCTCTGGAGACCTCCAAAGTTATTCGTGATGTTATACATTTGGTTCGTTTTGAGCAATATCGCGACCTCATAATTATTACGTGATACACACGCTGAATATACGCACACAACCATCGTGTACACGTGTGTCGTGCCCTCTATTGTCCACATAGACGGCTTGTGCTGACGAGAGAACGATCTTAACGTACAATGTCGTGACATGTATCAGCCCTTTGTCGATCCAGCGTTTTGATAGAGGCCTCCCCCACACCACGGCGTTCGTGGGAGTTGTTTAACCATACTTCACCATGCCGGTCAATGCGGGTTTGGTGAAGTGAGGAGGCCCAGAAACTTGTATATGCAGATACGAGTTTGCCTGTGCTTGCATCTGCAGAATTACATTCTCACACATCTTCAAGTGTAGTTTAATACTTCTAAAAATGCATTTATTCTTCAGGATTCCATAAAGTACTGTGGTAAAAAGAAAACAACTTGATTTGAATAAATTTCGATTTAAAGCTTTCGTGACTGCAGGGATTCATCTTCTTGGTTCTTTCGGTAAAGTCACGTCGAAGGGAAATAATAAAATAATAAAAATTTAACTATAAAATTCTCACGACGTTTCGGCCACAACACAAGTAGCCTTCCTCAGGTGAAGAAACAGAACTGTCGGAAAGACAGCGCTCCAATGAACACTGCTAAGCTTGGCAGCGTATTTTAAGCTGGGTGGGAGGAGCAGAGCGCCTTGACAAAGGAGTTTACATATCAACAGAATAATTTAGCATTTAAGTAGCTGTGTTAATGTGAGATATTAGCAGGATGTTAACGTCAGAAATTAGCATGTAACTGTGAGATTAGCATGATGTTATTGCGAGGAATTAGCATGTAACTTGTCACGGAAGTAGCTATGTTAAAGTCAGAGTTTATATATCAACAGAGGCATTTAGTATATTGACGCTAAAGAACTGCAACTACCCAACTATCATACAACAAACCGATGTGAAAGAACTAAATATAAACTACATCAATATAATCAATGTACTCAATATATTCTCCACTAAGCTGAGCTACTAACAATACGTCATTATACATTACACTTCTATGTCGCAAAAATTATTATAATATGCCTCCAAATAATGTTTTATTATAAACTGCCATAGACAGACCCCAACATTGAATTATACGCAGCGTTACTATACACTACCCTATACCTTAGATTATAATAATATTACACTGTATTATTTTACCAACCGTACTGTATACCACACTGCTATATATTGACTATACAATTACGATACTATATATTACCAAATAAATTATATTAAACATTACACTGAATACTTTGTTAAACAAGGAATGCTTTGAGCTTGTGGGTTGAATCCATCTGTGTGAAGTTGTGTTATTTCCCCATATGCAAGGTGGGGTCTCTCTGGGTTCCACTCACACAAACATCTCAATGCAATGGGACCTTTCTGAAAATGCAGTACTTAGACTCAATTAAGCTTTCCTGGGTAACTAGTTAACATTGTAATAATTAGCATGAGAGATAATGACGTTCAGTTATAAGTGCCATTAATTGTACTATACTGTACTTTTATTGAAGACTATTTTACGTAGTTGTTTGTAAAAAAAAGTGTCAATTCTCAAAACTTTTTGACGGGCCCTCGTACAGAAATGATATTACAATCTTATATGGAGATTGCGAGTCAGAGTGTTGTGAATAGTTGAGTGAACGTGTGGTGCCATCATTATATTGTTGGTGTGTATATACAGAAAGGCCTATTTGGTGGGTAACATTAGGAAAATGGAGGTAGTTCGTCATTGTTGTTAAACAAAATCTTATTTGGGTGGATAAGAGGAGTAAAATCGTACATGATAGGAACTGCAATATTGTGGAGTTCTGGTATAATGAGTTGTAGTATATATGAATCTTATGTCACCTTAAGTATGCCTGTGTGAGTACACTCGTGACACGGGTGTCATTCGCGTGACCTTTGTCTTTTGTTTCAGATGTGCGAGAGCAACTCCGCTGCGAGTCAAGGTGGTGCTGGGAGAATTGCCTTCACCATTGATGGCACTTCACCAGCACCCATCTCAACCCCACCTCAATCCGGTAGGATTACAAGAACGAAAAAACGTATCTCTTGTGACGTCTGTGGGAAAAAATTCCAGCTGGCATGGTGCCTAGAAGCCCACGTAAGAACGCACAAGGAGACCCGTGATCAATGGTGCGGCATATGCGGGAAAAGGTTTGATCAGCTAGGAAAATTAAAAAGGCATTTGAAGACCCATGAGAAGGATTACGTGATAAAGGGTGCACCAGGCTTAGTGAATAACGGCAGTTTTGCCAATGCGGTGTTGAATCCACCGTCGCCCTATGAGATGTGCTCAGTCTGCGGATTTTTAAGTCCTATTGAAATCCTGAAAACTCATGAAAGTCTTCACGCACAGTTCTTGTACAGACCGAAGCCTGAACATGATTACACTTCGACAGAAGATAGCGGCGTTAAGATAAATGACATGAAATCCAATTTTCTTGAATGCTTTGGCCTAGTTCCACGTCAACAAACTGCTTCACCAGTCAGTGAGAATAAACCATACGCTGCTCTCGATCCTATGACGAGCATGAAAGTGTTGATGGCCTTGCAGCAGAAGAAGAAGGAAAAGCGAAGTAGACCTAAGCCCATTAAAAGAAAGAAGACCACCACCAGCGTCACCAATTGCAGCAGTAGCAACAGCCAGAATTCGGACATCAAGAGGATGGACTGCACGGAAGCAGGAGGCTGCGTGGAGCAGAGCATCCCCAAGGTGGATGAACCCAACCTGGCACCTTTAGGTACGTCCTAGTAATGCACACACTACATTTCATTTGGATGTAATTCATAATTTCACAAATTAGTTAATGTACGCATATGTTGACCATATCTGTATGCCTGCGCTGAGGAGTCTAGAGATCTGATGTGGTGCTGCTCGGATGTTGGGTTAAACCGTGAAACTCTGGGTTTCAGTCACCGAGCCATGATTAAACTGGCTTCTCATTGATGTTCTTATCCAGTTACCAAACACTTCTTCCAGCAAACACTTCTGATGTCGCGTGATGTGTAGGAAATTGCAATAACCTCCTAGTGGATAAAAAACGGTCACGAAGGGATGTCATGAGTAGTGCAATGATATCTCCTTCCACGAGCTGTTCTCTTACATGAGGTGGTTCACTGCTGTGTGAGAGTTGCACAGGGGTACTTCATCTCATGACATGGAGCCAATAGCACCATTGGAAGAAAACTGAGTAAAATACATTGCTTGACAAATTCCAAAAAGTATCTATTTCTTAACCGGGGTAAATTTTGCTTAAACAAGTGGGTAAATTTAGGGAACATTTTTGAATGTATAGACCGAGTCATTTCCACAATGGGAATTTCCTCTTCATTGTACTAACACCTAACTTCCATGTGTATTTACTCGTTCTATTGCAGGTAATTATTGTGTAATTAATGAACTGTAATAGAATAATCTGGCTCAACCACCTCAATGTTAAATTATAGTTGTTGCTCTGCATCAACATCAACCACACGAAGAAGTGCAAAATGTTGGGGCTTCAAAATAAGCCCCAAAAATGTGTTCTTCTGATATTTTTCAGGAAATCAGTATCTTGCTTTTCTACTATTTGCACGCATGTTGAACTTCTTTCGTACCATACGTAGCCAACCGTGCTAATCGGAGGTATTTGTTGCTGGCCATTTGGCATTTTAGGCCTTTGGGCCTTTGGGCCTGTGGTCAGCAACCGTGATTGATAAAACGTCCCATATACATAGTAATGCTATGGCATCCACTGCATGGTGATAAATAAATTATGTATTAGCGCGTGCGTGTGCTCAACGGTGGATGTCTTGTGTTCCAGAGGAAAAGCCCTTCCCGTGCAGTGACTGCTCGTACGGAGCGACGCAGAAGTCGAAGCTCAAGAGACACGTCCTGAGCGTTCACCACGTGTCCTTCGATAGCGCGCTGGACTCCAACTGCCCCAAGAAGAGAAGGCGGCTGGCTGGGTGCCAAGACCACGGCTCAACTCTGGATTTGGAGCGTGCACGATGCTCACGTAGAACTCCCTGATGATTTATTTCATCCTGAGGCTGAGGTACCACGTGTAGGGCGATGAACTCAAGGTTTTGTGCAGCGGACATTTCCATGATGAAATTTCGTCACGTTCACTGCTGCGAGGTTACATCTATTGCCGCATATGTTTAGTCAATTGCTGTATTTTCTGGTATACAATATATTTAATAAATTGTCCTAATTTCATAACAAAGGTTTTTGGGTTAGATCGTGTAAGTATAAATGTGTAATAACCCTACACCACCTGACACAGCCAATTAGTAAGGAATTTGTCACGTAAACAAAACTCCACTTAGTTACTACTTCAGCCCACCGGTGTTTTGGAGAGTAAATCCACAAGATGAGTACGACGTTTCACTGGTAATTACATCCAGCATCATCGGGCGATTTGCCAGAATAGTGAAGCCATCCACCTGCTTCCGGTCTTAAATAGAGAAAGGCGATGTCATCACTGAACCCATCAGGTGCAGAAATCAGAGGCGGGGAGGGGGATTATTGAAATTATATAATTGATTAGTAATAATTAAATTAGTATGTTTCCTCTATAAGTAATGATAAATGTGAGATGTCTTCTTCTTCCACGCGTTTGTTCCACTCACGTGGGGTCCGCCGTCCTTGCCACCTTCTCCACACCGCCCCGTCCCGCGCCATCTCTCCCTCCGCTCCTCGGGCCACCACGTTCGACCGCATCACCAAATCGCCCCACGTCTTCTTCTGCCTTCATCTCCTCATCTTACAATCACAATTACTTAATAATACGCTTCCAGGCCGCACTAAGCCTGTAGCTGTCAGAGAGGTTAAAATAATACAAATTTTCTCAGTTTCAATGGATTCTCGAATTAGTCTTGGCCAGTAATAATGAGTTTTACACAACACTTCATCGTTATCAAAATACATGAAGTGTTGTTGTTGGCAAGCATGTACTGCAACTTCTGACAGTTATGTTTGAGAGTGTTTAATATTTATTTGGTGTTCCTTTAGTCTTACGCTAATGTTACATCCCATCTGTCCAATATAACATCTGCCACATAAGCCATTCATCCGATACACACCATCCGTTGACAACTTAGGCAATTCATCTTAAGTACAAGATACTATTTTTTGAATTTTGTGTACCGTGCCAAATCTTACTTAGATGTTTAGCTTTTTGCTTTTTCAAAACTCGAGCTCATTTCTCAATTACTCCCACGATATATGGTATTTTAATTGTTTAATAACCTGATTCAGCAGTATTGCTGTTCGATCTTGGTTTAGCATGTATTGCTGTTAATTTGAGCATTATTGTAGACATTCAATCGTAGCGTTTCTTTGACATGTTCAATCTCTCTCCCCAGACATTCACCATCTGACACTGTTTTAGCCAGATGTATGAGCATCTTGATGAGAGAGGTTTTCTGTACGGGGTGATGATGCGAAGCTGCATTCAGATAGGCATCAGTATGCGTTCCCTTTTGGTAAACGCTGTGTGTGTTATTTTACCATTTAGGCCTCGTCCGATAAATCACCTCTCCCAAGGAAATAAGTATTTAGAGGCCACACGGGACCGGGGGGGGGGGGGGGGGAGTTTATCGTTGTGTCTGTTGCTGAGAGCAGATAGCGCGCAATGGAGAGCTTGCTCAGAGCGGAGCTGGGCACGTACTCGGCGAGGACGCTGGGCGCTTCGGCCAGTGGAGGCTGCATCAGCACCGGGCAGAGCTACGAGACGGGGCGCGGACACGTGCTCACCAAGATCAACGCCAAGAGCGGGGCACCCTCCTCTACGCCTCCTCTACGCCTCCTCACCACCTCACCTCATCTACCCTTCTCCTCGCCTCCTCTACGCCTCCTCACTACGCCACCTCACCACGCCACCTCACCTCCTCACCACGCCACCTCACCTCCTCACGCCACCTCACCTCCTCACCACGCCACCTCACCTCCTCACCACGCCACCTCAACACCTCACCACCTCACCTCCTCTACCCTCTTCTTGGCCTCCTCTACACCACCCCGCATCCTTGCCTCAACCTTCATTCATTCAGCCCTGTCATTAATGTATCACTTTTTTTTTAGCTGCGACTACTAGCTAATTTGTCAGTTACTCCCACAATATATGGTATTTTAATTGTTTAATAACCTGATTCAGCAGTATTGCTGTTTGATCTTGGTTTAGAATTCACTGCTCTGTTAATTTGAGCATTATTGTAGACATTCAATCGTAGCGTTTCTTTGACATGTTTAATCTCTCTCCTCAGACTTTGACCATCTGACACTGTTTTAGCCAGATGTATGAGCATCTTGTTGAGAAAGGATTTCTGTGCGGGGTGATGATGCCAATCTGCATTCAGATAGGCATCAGTATGTGTTCCCTTTCGGTAAACGCTGTGTGTGTTACTTTACCATTTAGGCCTCGTCCGAGCAAAATATCCAGGAAAGGGAGTGTGTTATTCACCTCCATTTCCATGGTGAACTGGATGGCCGGTTTTTGTGAATTGAGATGATTTAGACATTCATTCATTAAGTGTATCCTTCCCATGTCGCCAGACAACCAAAGTGTCATCTACATATCTACACCAAAAAGTGGGTTTTAATGTACTTGAAGCAAGTGCTCTTGCAACCCGGGGGTTGAGGACCCCTGTGTTAGAGGCCACACGGGACGGGGGGGGTGGGGAAGTTTAACGTTGTGTTTGTCGCTGCGAGCAGACAGCGTGCAATGGAGAGCTTGCTCAGAGCGGAGCTGTGCACGGACTCGGCGAGGCCGCTGGGCGCTGCGGCCGGTGGAGGCTGCATCAGCACCGGGCAGAGCTACGAGACGGGGCGCGGACACGTGTTCACCAAGATCAACGCCAAGAGCGGGGCACCCTCCTCTACGCCTCCTCACCACCTCACCTCCTCTACCCTCCTCTTCGCCTCCTCTACACCACCTTGCATCCTGGCCTCAACCTTCATTCAGTCAGCCCTGTATCACTTTTTTTCGCTGCGACTACTAGCACCACCGTGGTGAATGTTGCAGTGAACTTCCCCTCGTTGATTCCCCCCTCCACCCACGTTAAGGGACTCGGTCTACCAGACACTTTGACCGCTTCGTCTCATCCACTCCGCGTTCAACCACCGCGCCTCACTGCAGTTCACAACAACGCACTCAACTAAACAACTCGGTCACCCACTCATCCAGTCACTAACCCAATCACCCTATCACACATTCATCCAGTCACTAACTCATCCAGTCACTAACTCAATCACCCTATCACACACTCATCTCGTCACTAATTCAATCACCCTATCACCCACTCATCCAGTTAACCACTCATCCAGTCACCCACTCATTCAGTCACCCACTCATTCAGTCACCCACTCATCCAGTCACCCACTCATTCAGTCACCCACTCAATCACCCTATCACCCACTCATCAAATCAGCCACGCATCCAGTCACCCACTCATCCAGTCATCCACGCAATCACCCTATAACCCACTCATCCAGTCACCCACTCAATCACCCTATCACATACTCATCTAGTCACTAATTAAATCACCCTATCACCCACTCATCCAGTCACCCACTCATCTAGTCACCCACTCATTTAGTCACCCACTCAATCACCCACTCATCTAATCACCCACGCATTCAGTCACCCACGCATCCAGTCACCCACTCATCCGGTCACTGACTCAATCACCCTATCACACACTCCTCCACTCGTTTACTCAAACACTCACCCATTTACTCACCCACCCACTCACCACCATGCAGGTCACCTCACTCTTCTTTTCAGATTTATCAGTTTGCACTGCTCCACTCTGGAATCCACTCCCGGTCTTCCTGTTTTCCCAAACTCTTGCAACAATAAACTTGATCAATTTAAGGAACGCGTTTCTTTGATCTTAATTATCTAATTACTCATTGGACAGTTATGTATTATTATTTTTTATTGTTACTGGCCGTTTGGCGTTTTGTATTGTGTGGGGTTTGCATCGCTGTCAACCCCTCATCAGTGCCTAACTTATTACAGAACAATTCAGACCTTGTTGGTCACCCCGTGCCCCTTATGAGTCCCATGACAAGGGAGAAACACACAAATAAACTTAACAAAAATGTTGCCCGTATTGAAACGGCCGTCTGCCGTATGGACCTGACAACTCACTTTCCCCCAACAGAATACGGGTAAACCGTGTGGGTTGGCGGCTATGGGTTTTGTTGTGTTTGCGAGTCCAAGTTATAGGACTGCACCCTGGGTTGTGCGTGGTTCTCATTGGTGGGAGATTCCCTTCGCTGTGTTGCACGCCAGTGGCTGGGGGCTGCCTGGGGCTAGTGACGTGTAAGCCGGTCCCAATGTGCACCGGCAAACATTTACCGCCAGGTGGCCCCAGTGTTTATTGCCCGTCTCCACGTGGATACCTGAAACCCACGTCAATCCACTGCTGGATGAGTCCCGCAATGAAGATACAATCAGTACATCCACTTTGCTTTTGGACACCACCTGTTCCATTGGCGGCCGAATGCGAATCTAAATGTGCATACGTTAGAGACTGGTTAATGCGCATAGAAATCAAACCAATTGACCTACGACATTTGCCCCATCAACTTTTGTAGAATTTTAGATGTGCATTACAGCTACTTTAGCCGGATGGTTGTGGTGGCTTTGTATGCCTGTAATCCACGACTACGTGGAGGTGAGGGTTGGTGGATCACAAAAATGTTGCGACAACTCCCACCCCTTGGTCGTCAAGGAGGTAGAGAAGGCGGTGTCGAATAATGTGGACTCCGCCTGTTCCATCTGTAGATTTGTGATAGAGCGTTGGCCCCCCATTTGCTTGGATTTCTCCAGGTGCTCCGATTTCCTCCCACATGTAAACACTCATTAATCTTGATTTGAAGCTTTCGTGACTGCAGGAATCCTTACTCTTTGGTTCTTTCGGTAAAGTCACGTAGGTAGAAAAAATAATAATGGATCACGACGTTTCGATCGCCACACAAGCAATCTCACTGAGTCTCAAGACTCTTGTTCAGGAGGGGCCTGACAACTTTTCGCAGGAGTAATTTGGATGTTTGGCTAGTACCAGTTACATTGTATGTTGTTGTTGTTTTGCTGTGGGAGTAAACCCATACAGAGAAAGGGACCAGAATGAGGAAAGCGAAGCCAGGCAGTCCTTCAGAAGATGTCATGCACGGGCGTGACCACTGCACCACCCTGCCGCCCAAACAAATGTAATTTAAATAATGTACAATACTGGCAAATAAACCCTATTAGTATCAACTGAATTTGTGGACAATGTGGCACGTGTATAGCTGCATCGGTGTTTCTAAAAGTCGTGTTCAAATTGCTTATTAAAAATATTATAAAGAACAGGTTTCTCACCTCTGGTTTCATTTGACTTACCGGTTGTCCTCATTATGTGTGTCACAGGTAATATGGCAAGGAAAATATTATGCAGCACGAGTTGTAGGATTAGGGCAATTATGGTGACACACGTGACCCCCTCTACACAAGTAACAGCTGAGAGTCAATGCTGGGATGTTGTGCGATTGGTGCAAGCGACACATCATTGTGTTTTGATGTTGAGCTGTTAAAATTGCACTGTTGTGAGGTGAGGTCAAGGCCGATAACTGCTTCCAGCGGTGTCAAGATCAGCATTTTGAAGAGGCTCGCGGAGGATGATACTGGGCAATGGGGTGCAGTCTCCCTCCATGAACAACAGAGGGCAGAGGAGCGACGCTCACAACAATAATTGGCGGAGCGCCGGGCGTATAAAAGACAAAGTTGGAAGAAAGTTTATCTCGGGGAGGTAACCCACAACACCTGGGTCTGTCCCGCGTGTTCACACGATAACGCGTTTTCACTACGTTGAGATTTATAAGGGCACGGGGTGACCAATAAAGTATGAATTGGTCTGTGATAAGCTCGGCCCTGATAAGGGGTTGACAGATATGAAATAATCGAGCAGACAGACACGGGCCTGACTTCATCCACAGATGCCTTGTTGAGTCTCTAATTTTTAGGATTCTGCTTGGGATGTCTTGCCAATTCCTCAGCAAATAATGTGTACGTGTGAGTAACCAGACCTACCTGAGATCTCACGCCTCGTAGAGAGCCAAAATAAATATCGTACGTTTATAGATTGCTCGGTAACCTCCGTTCCATGCTGCCATCGACTGGCCAAGAATGTGGCCTGTAGATGCTGCCATCTGCTGGCCACTGATGTAGATGTCAGCATGGAAGGTGGTGAATTGCGGTCGTTGAGATGAGTTTTGATTGGTGAGATGAGTGAGGTTGGTGCTGTGGATGAGATGGGTGCAGTCAGTCTGGTGACTGTGTGGTTGGTGTGGTGAATGTAGTGGGTGGTGTGGTGAATGTAGTGGTTGGTGTGGTGAATGTAGTGGTTGGTGTGGTGAATGTAGTGGTTGGTGTGGTGAATGTAGTGGTTGGTGTGGTGAATGTAGTGGGTGGTGTGGTGAATGTAGTGGTTGGTTTGGTGAATGTAGTGGGTGAGATGAGTGTAGTAGGTGTGATGAGTGCCATTTGTGCGGTTAGTGGAGTTGGTGTTTGGTGAGTGAGGTGAGTGTGGTGTGATTGGTGAGGTGTAATTGGTGAGGTTAGGTTGGTGAGGTGTAATTGTGGTGGTGAGGTGGGTGAGGTGTAATTGGTGAGGTAAAGTTGGTGAGTGTATCAGTGAGCACCTGGAGGATTCTCCTCCACGGTCGCCTTTGTCTCCCCCAGTAGCGATGTTCACTCCACACCGCACCAGGAACTCATCTGAGGCTGAGTCGACCTCACACTCTCTCACTGTCTCACAACAACAACAACAACCGCCATTCGCCACTAAGTGGCGGTGACGTCACCACGACGCTTGTGCCAGGCCATGTGCACCTTGAGGCCACGTGAAGTGTCGAACGCCCGCTGGCAGGTCACGGGGCAGACCCAGGTGGTGCCACGGGTCGACTGACTGAGATGACTGAGATGACTGGCTGATGCACCACCTGTGCCCCCTGCTCACACTCACGCACGCGCACTCACTCACAAGCGCGAGTTCGCGTTTTCAGGCGATATAAAATAATTTCTATTTCATGCCAGTTGGTTCTGAAGGGCGGCTGTTTGTAATTTGGGCGTTCGTAAGTCGAGGACTGTCTGTAAATAAAGATTCCGATTGTGGGGCTTTCACCGTGGGATGAGCTTGGCCCGATCCGCGGGGGCGTGGCTTGCACGACAGTGGGCGGGGCATAGCCGCGACGGGCGTGGCTTATCCAGGAAGTGGAGACCGCGAACGCCGGACTGCAAGCCTGAGGGAAGCGCGCTCCTTTTAAAGTTAACAACAACATTGTTAAATGTAAGTAGCGCCTCTCTACTTTATTATTGTTTTATTTGTTTAATACATTACTTGTGGTGCCGTGAGTCGAGTGAAATGAGTCAATAACCTTGCTAGACATGACTAAGCTTTTAATAAGGGGCGCCGCGGTGTCGAGATGTTAACTACCTCGCAGGCCTACAGCAGCGTGGAGGTTCCATCGAGACCCTGACGCCTGCTCTGTATTTGTTTATTTTTTCCCCCTGTGGTCGCGTAGATTCTTCTCCTGGTCCTTCGGTTTTCCCCTCCACATTTAGAAACGTGAATTTAGAGTACTTGACTGCTATAAATGTCCACATGATAAGCCACTTTCGTTGAGCTATCATTTGTGTCCAGGTCGCTTCTGATAAGAGTTATATAGCTCAGTGGGCCTTACCTGGTTAAATAGAAATAGTTTATAGTTTAGTTTATAGTTCATAAGAACTCGTGACAAGGGTCAGTGTCTACTTCAAATATTGTTCAGGCTCTGGAGACCTCCAAAGTTATTCGTGATGTTATACATTTGGTTCGTTTTGAGCATAATCGCGACCTTGTATAATTATGACGTGATACACACGCTGAATATACGCACACAAACATCGTGTACACGTGTGTCGTGCCCTCTATTGTCCACATAGACGGCTTGTGCTGACGAGAGAACGATCTTAACGTACAATGTCGTGACATGTATCAGCCCTTTGTCGATCCAGCGTTTTGATAGAGGCCTCCCCCACACCATGCCGTTCGTGGGAGTTGTTTAACCATACTTCACCATGCCGGTCAATGCGGGTTTGGTGAAGTGAGGAGGCCCAGAAACTTGTATATGCAGATACGAGTTTGCCTGTGCTTGCATCTGCAGAATTACATTCTCACACATCTTCAAGTGTAGTTTAATACTTCTAAAAATTCATTTATTCTTCAGGATTCCATAAAGTACTGTGGTAAAAAGAAAACAACTTGATTTGAATAAATTTCGATTTAAAGCTTTCGTGACTGCAGAGATTCATCTTCTTGGTTCTTTCGGTAAAGTCACGTAGAAGGGAAATAATCAAATAAAACATAATAAAATTAAATTCTCACGACGTTTCGGCCACAACACAAGCAGCCGTCCTCAGGTGAAGAAACAGAACTGTCGAAAAGACAGCGCTCCAATGAACACTGCTAAGCTTGGCAGCGTATTTTAAGCTGGGTGGGAGGAGCAGAGCGCCTTGCCAAAAGAGTTTACATATCAACAGAATAATTTAGCATTGAAGTAGCTGTGTTAACGTGATAGATTAGCAGGATGTTAAAGTCAGAAATTAGCATATAACTGGGAGATTAGCATAATGTTAATGTGAGGAATTAGCATGTAACTGGTCACGGAAGTAGCTATGTTAAAGTCAGAGTTTACATATCAACAGAGGCATTTAGTATATTGACGCTAAAGAACTGCAACTACCCAACTATCATACAATAAACCGATGTGAAAGGACTAAATATAAACTACATCAATATAATCAATGTACTCAATATATTCTCCACTAAGCTGAGCTACTAACAATAAGTTATTATACATTACACTTCTATGTCGCAAAAAATATTATAATATGCCTCCAAATAATATTTTTATTATAAACTGGCATAGACAGACCACAACATTGAATTATACACTGAGTTACTATACACTACCCTATACGTTAGATTATAATAATATTAGACTTGTAATATTACACTATGTATTATTTTACCAACCCTACTGTATACCACACTGCTGTAGATTCACTATACAATTACGATACTATATATCACCAAATAAATTATATTAAACATTACACTGAGTGCTTTGTTGAACAGGGAATGCTTTGAGCTTGTGGGTTGAATCCATCTGTGTGGAGTTGTGTTATTTCCCAATATGCAAGGTGGGGTCTCTCTGGGTTCCACTCACACAAACATCTCAATGCAATGGGACCTTTCTGAAAATGCAGTACTTAGACTCAATGAAGCTTTCCTGGGTAACTAGTTAACATTGTAATTTTAGCATGAGAGATAATGACGTTCACTTATAAGTGCCATTAATAGTACTATACTGTACTTTTAATGAAGACTATTTTACGTAGTTTTTTGTAAAAAAGTGTCCATTCTCAAAACTTTTTGACGGGCCCTCGTACAGAAATTATATTACAATCTTATATGGAGATTGCGAGTGTTGTGAATAGTGGAGTGAACGTGTGGTGCCATCATTATATTGTTAGTGCGTATATACAGAAAGGCCTATTGGGTGGGTAACATTAGGAAATTGGAGGTAGTTAGTCATGTTGTTTAGAAACAAAATATTACTTGGGTGGATAAGAGGAGTAAAATCGTACATGATAGGAACTGCAATATTGTGGAGTTCTGGTATAATTAGTTGCAGTATATATGAATCTTATGTCACCTTAAGTATGCCTTTGTGAGTACACTCGTGACACGGGTGTCATGCGCGTGACCTTTGTCTTTTGTTTCAGATGTGTGAGAGCAATTCGGCGGCGAGTCATGGTGGTGCTGGGAGAATTGCCTTTACCAGCGATGGCACTTCACCAGCACCCGTCTCAACCCTACCTCAATCCGGTAGAGTTACGAGAGCTAAAAAACTAATCTCTTGTGACGTCTGTGGGAAAAAATTCCAGCTGGCATGGTGCCTAGAAGCCCACGTAAGAACGCATAAGGAGACCCGTGAGCAATGGTGCGGCATATGTGGACAAAGGTTTGATCAGCCAGGAAAATTCAAAAGGCATTTGAAGAGCCACGAAAAGGATTATATGATCAAGGGTGCACCAGGCTTGGTGAATAACAGCAGTTTTGCCAATGCGGTGTTGAATCCACCGTCGCCCTATGAGATGTGCTCAGTCTGCGGATTTTTAAGTCCTATTGAAATCCTGAAAACTCATGAAAGTCTTCACGCACAGTTCTTGTACAGACCGAAGCCTGAACATGATTACACTTCGACAAAAGATAGCGGCGTTAAGATAAATGACATGAAATCCAATTTTCTTGAATGCTTTGGCCTAGTTCCACATCAACAAACTGCTTCACCAGTCAGTGAGAATAAACCATACGCTGCTCTCGATCCTATTACGAGCATGAAAGTGTTGATGGCCTTGCAGCAGAAGAAGAAGGAAAAGCGAAGTAGACCTAAGTCCATTAAAAGAAAAAAGACCACCACCAGCGTCACCAATTGCAGCAGTAGCAACAGCCAGAATTCGGACATCAAGAGGATGGACTGCACGGAAGCAGGAGGCTGCGTGGAGCAGAGCATCCCCAAGGTGGATGAACCCAACCTGGCACCTTTAGGTACGTCCTAGTAATGCACACACTACATTTCATTTGGATGTAATTCATAATTTCACAAATTAGTTAATGTACGCATATGTTGACCATATCTGTATGCCTGCGCTGAGGAGTCTAGAGATCTGATGTGGTGCTGCTCGGATGTTGGGTTAAACCGTGAAACTCTGGGTTTCAGTCACCGAGCCATGATTAAACTGGCTTCTCATTGATGGTCTTATCCAGTTACCAAACTTCTTCCAGCAAACACTTCTGATGTCGCGTGATATTTTTCAGGAAATCAGTATCTTGCTTTTCTACTATTTGTACGTATGTTGAACTTCTTTCGTACCATACGTAGCCAACCGTGCTAATCGGAGGTATTTGTTGCTGGCCATTTGGCATTTTGGGCCTTTGGGCCTGTGGTCAGCAACCGTGATTGATAAAACGTCCCATATACATAGTAATGCTATGGCATCCACTGCATGGTGATAAATAAATTATGTATTAGCACGTGCGTGTGCTCAACGGTGGATGTCTTGTGTTCCAGAGGAAAAGCCCTTCCCGTGCAGTGACTGCTCGTACGGAGCGACGCAGAAGTCGAAGCTCAAGAGACACGTCCTGAGCGTTCACCACGTGCCCTTCGATAGCGCGCTGGACTCCGACTGCCCCAAGAAGAGAAGGCGGCTGGCTGGGTGCCGAGACCACGGCTCAACTCTGGATTTGGAGCGCGCACGATGCTCACGGAGAACTCCCTGATGATTTATTTCATCCTGAGGCTGAGGTACCACGTGTGGGGCGATGAATGCAAGGTTTTGTGCAGCGGACATTTCCATGATGAAATTTCGTTACGTTCACTGCTGCGAGGTTACATCTATTGCCGTATATTTTTAGTCAATTGCTGTATTTTCTGGTATACAATATATTTAATAAATTGTCCTAATTTCATAACAAAGGTTTTTGGGTTAGATCGTGTAAATGTGTCATAACCCTACACTACCTGACACAGCCAATTAGTAAGGAATTTGTCACGTAAACAAAACTCCACTTAGTTACTACTTCAGCCCACCGGTGTTTTGGAGAGTAAATCCACAAGATGAGTACGACGTTTCACTGGTAATTACATCCAGCATCATCGGGCGATTTGCCAGAATAGTGAAGCCATCCCCCTGCTTCAGGTCTTAAATAGAGAAAGGCGATGTCATCACTGAACCCATCAGGTGCAGAAATCAGAGGCGGGGAGGGGGATTATTGAAATTATATAATTGATTAGTAATCATTTAATTAGTATGTTTCCTCTATAAGTAATGATAAATGAGAGATGTCTTCTTCCTCCACGCGTTTGTTCCACTCACGTGGGGTCCACCGTCCTTGCCACCTTCTCCACACCGCCCCGTCCCGCGCCATCTCTCCCTCCGCTCCTCGGGCCACCACGTTCGACCGCATCACCACATCGCCTAACGTCTTCTTCTTCTGCCTTCATCTCCTCATCTTACAATCACAATAACTTAATAATACGCTTCCAGGCCGCACTAAGCCTGTAGCTGTCAGAGAGGTTAAAATAATACAAATTTTCTCAGTTTCAATGGATTCTCGAATTAGTCTTGGCCAGTAATAATGAGTTTTACACAACACTTCATCGTTATCAAAATACATTAGGTGTCCTTGTTGGCAAACATGTTCTGCAACTTCCAACAGTTATGTTTGAGAGTGTTTAATATTTATTTGGTGTTCTTTTAGTCTTACGCTAATGTTACGTCTCATCTGTCCAATATAACATCTGCCACATAAGCCATTAATCCGATACACACCATCCGTTGACAACTTAGGCAATTCATCTTAAGTACAAGATACTATATTTTGAATTTTGTGTACCATGCCAAATCTTACTTAGATGTTTAGCTTTTTGCTTTTCCAAAACTCGAGCTAATTTCTCAATTACTCCCACGATATATGGTATTTTAATTGTTTAATAACCTGATTCAGCAGTATTGCTGTTCGATCTTGGTTTAGCATTCATTGCTGTTAATTTGAGCATTATTGTAGACATTCAATCGTAGCGTTTCTTTGACATGTTCAATCTCTCTCCCCAGACATTCACCATCTGACACTGTTTTAGCCAGATGTATGAGCATCTTGATGAGAGAGGTTTTCTGTACGGGGTGATGATGCGAATCTGCATTCAGATAGGCATCAGTATGCGTTCCCTTTTGGTAAACGCTGTGTGTGTTATTTTACCATTTAGGCCTCGTCCGATAAATCACCTCTCCTAAGGAATTAAGTATTTAGAGGCCACACGGGACCGGGGGGGGGGGGGGGGAGTTTATCGTTGTGTCTGTTGCTGCGAGCAGATAGCGCGCAATGGAGAGCTTGCTCAGAGCGGAGCTGGGCACGGACTCGGCGAGGCCGCTGGGCGCTTCGGCCGGTGGAGGCTGCATCAGCACCGGGCAGAGCTACGAGACGGGGCGCGGACACGTGTTCACCAAGATCAACGCCAAGAGCGGGGCACCCTCCTCTACGCCTCCTCACCACCTCACCTCCTCTACCCTTCTCCTCGCCTCCTCTACGCCTCCTCACCACGCCACCTCACCACGCCACCTCACCTCCTCACCACGCCACCTCACCTCCTCACCATGCCACCTCACCTCCTCACCACACCACCTCAACACCTCACCACCTCACCTCCTCTACCCTCCTCTTCGCCTCCTCTACACCACCCTGCATCCTTGCCTCAACCTTCATTCATTCAGCCCTGTCATTAATGTATCACTTTTTTTTTAGCTGCGACTACTAGCTAATTTGTCAGTTTCTCCCACGATATATGGTATTTTAATTGTTTAATAACCTGATTCAGCAGTATTGCTGTTTGATCTTGGTTTAGCATTCACTGCTCTGTTAATTTGAGCATTTTTGTAGACATTCAATCGTAACGTTTCTTTGACATGTTTAATCTCTCTCCTCAGACTTTGACCATCTGACACTGTTTTAGCCAGATGTATGAGCATCTTGTTGAGAAAGGATTTCTGTGCGGGGTGATGATGCCAATCTGCATTCAGATAGGCATCAGTATGTGTTCCCTTTCGGTAAACGCTGTGTGTGTTACTTTACCATTTAGGCCTCGTCCGAGCAAAATATCCAGGAAAGGGAGTGTGTTATTCACCTCCATTTCCATGGTGAACTGGATGGCCGGTTTTTGTGAATTGAGATGATTTAGACATTCATTCATTAAGTGTATCCTTACCATGTCGCCAGACAACCAAAGTGTCATCTACATATCTACACAAAAAAGTGGGTTTATATGTACTTGAAGCAAGTGCTCTTGCAACCCGGGGGTTGAGGACCCCTGTGTTAGAGGCCACACGGGACGGGGGGGGGGGGGAGTTTAACGTTGTGTTTGTCGCTGCGAGCAGACAGCGTGCAATGGAGAGCTTGCTCAGAGCGGAGCTGTGCACGGACTCGGCGAGGCCGCTGGGCGCTGCGGCCGGTGGAGGCTGCATCAGCACCGGGCAGAGCTACGAGACGGGGCGCGGACACGTGTTCACCAAGATCAACGCCAAGAGCGGGGCACCCTCCTCTACGCCTCCTCACCACCTCACCTCCTCTACCCTCTTCGCCTCCTCTACACCACCTTGCATCCTCGCCTCAACCTTCATTCAGTCAGCCCTGTATCACTTTTTTTCGCTGCGACTACTAGCACCACCGTGGTGAATGTTGCAGTGAACTTCCCCTCGTTGATTCCCCCAGCCACCCACCTTAAGGGACTCGGTCTACCAGACACTTTGACCGCTTCGTCTCATCCACTCCGCGTTCAACCACCGCGCCTCACTGCAGTTCACAAGAACGCACTCAACTAAACAACTCGGTCACCCACTCATCCAGTCACTAACTCAATCACCCTATCACACACTCATCCAGTCACCCACGCATCCAGTCGCCCACGCAATCACCCTATCATCCAGTCACCCACTCACTCAATCACCCTATCACACACTCATCTCGTCACTAATTCAATCACACACTCAGCTAGTCACTCAGTAAATCATCCTATCACTCATCCAATCACCCACTCATTCAGTCACCCATTCATCCAGTCACCCACTCATCCAGTCACCCATTCATCCAGTCACCCACTCATCCAGTCACCCACTCATCCAGTCACCCATTCAATCACACACTCATCCACTCACCCACTCATTCAGTCACCCACTCATCCAGTCAACCACACAATCATCCTATCACCTACGCATCCTCTCACCCACTCATCCAGTCACCCACTCATCCAGTCACCCACTCATCCAGTCACTCACGCATCTGATCACTGACTCAATCACCCTATCACACACTCCTCAACTCTTTTACTCAAACACTCACCCATTTACTCACCCACCCGCTCACCACTATGCAGGTCACCTCACTCCTCTTTTCAGCTTTATCAGTTTGCACTGCTCCACTCTGGAATCCACACCCGGTCTTCCTGTTTTCCCAAACTCTTGCAACAATAAACTTGATCAATTTAAGGAACGTGTTTCTTTGATCTTAATTAGCTAATTACTCATTGGACAGTTATGTATTATTATTTTTTATTGTTGCTGGCCGCTTGGCGTTTTGTATTGTGTGGGGTTTGCACCGCTGTCAACCCCTCATCAGTGCCTACCTTATTACAGAACAATTCAGACCTTGTTGGTCACCCCGTGCCCCTTATAAGTCCCATGACAAGGGAGAAACACACAAATAAACTTAACAAAAATGTTGCCCGTATTGAAACGGCCGTCTGCCGTATGGACCTGACAACTCACTTTCCCCCAACAGAATACGGGTAAACCGTGTGGGTTGGCGGCTATGGGTTTTGTTGTGTTTGCAAGTCCAAGTTATAGGACTGCACCCTGGGTTGTGCGTGGTTCTCATTGGTGGGAGATTCCCTTCGCTGTGTTGCACGCCAGTGGCTGGGGGCTGCCTGGGGCCAGTGACGTGTGAGCCGGTCCCAATGTGCACCGGCAAACATTTACCGCCAGGTGGCCCCAGTGTTCATTGCCCGTCCACACGTGGATACCTGAAGCCCATGTCAATCCACTGCTGGATGAGTCCCGCAATGAAGATACAATCAGTACATCCACTTTGCTTTTGGACACCACCTGTTCCATTGGCGGCCGAATGCGAATCTAAATGTGCATACGTTAGAGACTGGTTAATGCGCATAGAAATCAAACCAATTGACCGACCTTTACCCCATCAACTTTTGTAGAATTTTAGATGTGCATTACAGCTACTTTAGCCGGATGGTTGTGGTGGCTATGTATGCCTGTAATCCACGACTACGTGGAGGTGAGGGTTGGTGGATCACAACAATGTTGCGACAACTCCCACCGCTTGGTCGTCAAGGAGGTAGAGAAGGCGGTGTCGAATAATGTGGACTCCGCCTGTTCCATGTGTAGATTTGTGATAGAGCGTTGGCCCCTCATTTGCTTGGATTTCTCCAGATGCTCCGATTTCCTCACACATGTAAACACTCATTAATCTTGATTTGAAGCTGTCGTGACTGCAGGAATCCTTACTCTTTGGTTCTTTCGGTAAAGTCACGTAAGTAGAAAAAACTAATAAAAAATAATCATCGATTGCTTGTGTGGCGATCGAAACGTCGTGATCCATTATTATTTGTTCTACCTACGCGACTTTACCTAAACAACCAAAGAGTACAAACTCTCATTAATTGTCCGATAACATCTTTATATAAAGAGGACCACAGAGCATGGGCAGGAGTGGTGGGGGGGGATTTGTTGCCAGCTGCTCACCATTTGACTGCCGCCTTCCCTCGTCTGTAGTTCCTCGCGCCAAAGTGAAGGAATTCTGTGTGCCAGTTACAATTATCACTTGAATGTAACTTGATGTTTCAATGTAAACAGCCACTGAGATTTAATCCTGAAAATCTTTATTTTTCACATGCAGTGAAACAATGTTGTTAGTAGGCTTGTTTCCCTGGGAAAGCCTCACTGAGTCTCAAGACTCTTTTTCAGGAGGGGCCTGCCAACTTTTCGCATGAGTAATTTGGATGTTTGGCTAGTACCAGTTACATTGTATGTTGTTGTTGTTTTGCCATGGGAGTAAACCCATGCAGAGAAAGGGACCAGAATGAGGAAAGCGAAGCCAGGCAGTCCTTCAGAAGATGTCATGTACGGGCGTGACCACTGCACCACCCTGCCGCCCAAACAAAAGTAATTTAAATAATGTACAATACTGGCAAATAAACCCTATTAGTATCAACTGAATTTCTGGCCAATATGGCACGTGTATAGCTGCATCGGTGTTTCTAAAAGTCGTGTTCACATTGCCTGAAATTAATAATATAAAGAACAGGTTTACCACCTCTGGTTTCATTGGGATTACCAGTTGTCATTATGTGTGTCACAGGTAATATGGAAGGAAAATATTACGCAGCACGAGTTATAGGATTAGGGCAATTATGGTGACACACGTGACCCCCTCTACACAAGAAACAGCTAAGATTCATATTCTTGATTCTTTCGGGAAAGTCACGTCGAAGGGAAACAATAAAATAATACAAATATAAAACAATAAAATTCTCGCGACCTTTTGACTGCAACACAAGCAATCATCATCAGGTGTGAAAACCACAACAAGAAAATTTGAAAGAACCAAGAATATGAATCTCTGCAGTCACTAAAGCTTTAAATCAAAATTTAACAGCTGAGAGTCAATGCTGTGGTGTTGTGCGATTGGTGCAAGCGACCCATCATTGTGTTTTGATGTTGAGCTGTTAAAATTGCACTGTTGTGAGGTGAGGTCAAGGCCGTTGACTGCTTCCAGCGGTGTCAAGATCAGCATTTTGAAGAGGCACGCGGAGGATGATACTGGGCACTGGGGTGCAGTCTCCCTCCATGAACAACAGAGGGCAGAGGAGCGACGCTCACAACAATTATTGGCGGAGCGCCGGGCGTATAAAACACAAATTTGGAAGAAAGTTTATCTCGGGGAGTTAACCCACAACACCTGGGTCTGTCCCGCGTGTTCACACGATAACGCGTTTTCACTACAACGCGTTTTCTCCGTCACAACGCGCTTTCTGAGCGGACTACTTTCTTGAGCTGCGCGGTTGAGCGAGATGAGACGGTAACGCGGCGGCGGCGGCGTCCCCTCAAGTTATTTGGACCCCCATCTTACCGTGCGTGGACATTATTATTTACGGGAGGAAAATAGTTTCCGCTTAACGCGGCACTTTTCAGGAACGCATCTACCGCGTTAAACGAGGACTCGCCGCGTACAGGTGCCGCGCACGCTGTATCGACCCTGGAGAAATCCGAAGCGCTATGAAGCTCTTGTTCACAGACGTCCAGTAAGGGGCGGGTGGTGTTGGTGGTGTGGGCGTCACCACGTGACACACAGCTTGTCCGTGGAGTCGATCGTGAGGGTGCCGACGTCGCCTAGGCAACGCCGCCCCCCCTCTGGCTCTGCTGCTGCTGCTGCCTCGCTCTGTGCACGCGAGGCGCCAATCCGTGACGCGGGCACTGTACGCGTTGCGTCACCGTTCACTGTGGGGGGCGGCGGGGCCTCAGCTACGTCACGTCGTGTACAGTGGCACATTAATATTGACACTTTTACTCGTGTTTATGTGCCTCGTTATTAAAGGTGAGTTTAATAATAATCATGCTGCTGCTACACAATGTGTGCATTGATATATACGTACAGTTTATGTGTTTAAACGCGATTGTAGTTTATGGGCCCTTGAGGGATTTTTCGCCTCGTGTGAGGTTTTTATGCGCAACCTTAATTATTGCGCTTTTGTTAATCGTTAACATTTGGTCAGGAATAATGCACTTAAGATAAATGTTCTGGCGACGATATTTTGCAAAACAGACGATGGCAAAATTTCGATTTAAAGCTTTCGTGACTGCAAGGATTCATCTTCTTTGGTTCTTTCGGTAAAGTCACGTAGAATGAGAATAAAATAATAAATTGATAAAATAAAATAACACAATAATATTCTCACGACGTTTTCGGCCACAACACAAGCGGCCTTCATCAGGTGAAGGGGACGAGACTGTCTGATGAAGGCCACTTGTGTTGTGGCGGAAACGTCGTGAGAATATTATTATTTTATTTTATCAATTTATTATTTTATCTTATTCTATGTGACTTTACCGAAATAACCAAAGAAGATGGCAAAATTGTGTATATATTGTGCGATATGTGCCACTGAAACGGCAAGAAGTCAATAACAATGACTCGTGTTGAGTGTTTAATATGCAAGCAATGAGCCCGCCACAGGTTCGTTAATGTTATAATGGAAGCAGTGAAATTAATTAAAATCTTTTGCTCTGCCAATTTCATTTTAAATTACGACTCTTCAATGAGCTTTGGTTGTAGTAAGCAATATTTGAATTTGTTTAAACGACCTGTATTCTCTTACAACATGTTTTATATTCCTAGGCATTAAATGTGTACTAAAGATTCAGTCTAATTGTAAATCTAATGGGACCACTTTAATCGATGTCCGTTAATATATGAAGGCGTGGTAAGGTTTCGAGACGCACTCGGCGATGCGTGAAACGCAGTCCGTGTCCTTCCTCGTCCATTTGTCTTCATTCCAACGTCAACTTTGTTCTGCCGGTCTCTCTCATTAAGGCCACATGGCCACACTGTGTCTCTTAGTTCTTGCAAGCTAAGCTGGAGTCAGTCTCTCTCATTAAGGCCACATGGCCACACTGTGTCTCTTAGTTCTTGCAAGCTAAGCTGGAGTCAGTCTCTCTCATTAAGGCCACATGGCCACACTGTGTCTCTTAGTTCTTGCAAGCTAAGCTGGAGTCAGTCTCTCTCATTAAGGCCGCATGGCCACACTATGTCTCTTAGTTCTTGCAAGCTAAGCTGGAGTGAGTCTCTCTCATTAAGGCCACATGGCCACACTATGTCTCTTAGTTCTTGCAAGCTAAGCTGGAGTGAGTCTCTCTCATTAAGGCCACATGGCCACACTGTGTCTCTTAGTTCTTGCAAGCTAAGCTGGAGTCAGTCTCTCTCATTAAGGCCACATGGCCACACAGTGTCTCTTAGTTCTTGCAAGCTAAGCTGGAGTCATTCTCTTTTCGACATATGTCCCACCAAATTCTGTAATAATAATGTTCCAGTTTCTCTATATGTTTTTAATTTTAGATTTAAATAAATCTACATTTAAATTTAGATTTAAATAAATCTACATTTAAAAATCCACAAATCTGGCTGCCTCCTGATGACGCTGGTTGTAATTACTGGCGAAACGTCGTACTCAGATTGTTAATGTTGTGGCTTTGCTCTCTAACACGCAACCGGTGTGCTGTACTAGTAACGAATTGGCATGTTCTGTTTAAGTGACAAACCTTACTAATTGGCTGTTTCGGGTGGTGGTGGGTTTACCGACATTTTTATATTTACGTGATCTTACCTAAAAAACCTGTATTATGTAAAATACATTCATTTTCCTCCTTTCTTTTTGGACAGTTTCAAATCTCTAACGTCTTTCAAATTGTTCTGATGTACAGTGCTACATTTCAAATTACTGTCATGTTTGCAACGGGTTGTTTAAAATATATATTAAATGGTGTAGATTCATGTTTAAACTCGCTTCGAATCTGCATTCATCATTTTCTTCTTAAGCAGTCCGTAACCACAATTGGTGCATCGATGCATGACCCATTTGATTATTGTTTGTTGGTCTTAATTTATCAATTAAAATGTTGAGTGTGCCAAATCCTAAAGAGTGGCGTTTGAGTCGACCTTATTTATTTTATATTCACATCTGAAACGCCTGTGCACATGAATGTAATCCAGTTACACACTCTCCTACTTGTTCATCAACTCTCTTCGTGGTGTAGATTTGATGGCTTGTATAGCAACCATAAACAAACACAACAAGTCCGGGTGACTCATGATCCATGACTCACGATGCCAGTGGGCCAGGTTTCACTCTCAACTCTCTACCTGTGTGGCATGAATAAAACGCACCTGTAAATTTGACCTGAAATGATTGCACAACAATTGCCCCGCCTTCATGCGATGTTTATCCTCCACTGTTTATCTGGCTTTGACCTGAATTATATAAAAGTGCGGCTCTGCAACTACTGTAGAGTCACATTGGTATAAACACATTTTACAATATGAACAGCGCATTGAAAACGCGTACTATTTTATGTATTGTTTAACAAGTGTGTTCACAAATCCACACTGAGAAACACGATGATTGGCAGAGGGGAGTAAATTATGTTTTCGATAGTGTATTTAAATAGAGCTACTGTAGGTAAGTAGTTTTCATTTTTAAAGGCATAGTTTAACAAGACAACACTTGCCACCATCCTTCAAACCCATCGGTGAAAAAGACCACAGTTTATGTTTACATTATAATATGTTTACATTTATATATAATATATAATATAATGTTTATATTATAATATAATGTTTACATTATATTATAATATAATGTTTATATATATATAATATAATGTTTACATTATAATACAATGTTTACATTATATATAATTTAATGTTTATGCAAGAGCCAGGGACTTATGGGACCCTGGGGTCCCACCATAAGGTTCATATGAATGGTTACCTAATAACCTTTGAAACACGGTAATCACTGTGAAGTGCAGTTTCCAATTCTTATTGTTGACTCAATCTCTCTGGCCTTTCTATGCAATATGAAGAAGGGTCATTGCCCAAAACGTCGCTTATCGGATGTTTTCCCTTTTTCAAGGCCCCAGTCCTACTGATGCATGAATTTGTTTGGTATTTGAAATGATACGAAGGCTCAGCAAGTGATTCCTTGCAGACATAAACAGAAGCGATACGCGCCACCCCAGCCACCCATGTCGCGAATCAATCGATTATCGCGATTGAGGGCTCGTGAATAAATTCTAGATTCAACGCCTTGTTTTAAAACGTGAACACAGCCGGCTCTAGTGACTGGAGTGGGTGGGTGTTGGACAATGTGAAACAATGACACGCAACGTATACAAATCTAAAACATAAATTCTTACGCACGCGATCCGGTGTGCATATCGCGATCTTCAGGATGAATGATCACGTCCGAATCAATGCGTCGTCGTTGCTCCCCTAGCATGCGCTCTGCGTAACCCGCTCGTGTTGTTGTTGTTGTTGTTTGCGGCAGAGTTTAGGACCTTCGTGGCCAAGAGCCGCAGCTCCCGAGGCAAAGGAGTGATGGCACGCTTCAAGGTGCCGGACTTGCTGAAGCATCTCATGGAACGATACGGGGCTCCGGATATTCACGATCTGGGCATCCGTATCACCAGCATACCTCTGGGCATTTCCGTACGTGCCGTGCCTGCGTGTACGAGCGTGTGTGTGTGTGTGTGTACGTGTGTATGCATTGCGTCGCTTGTTGACTGCGAATTGTATTATTATTGGATGCCTCAAGTTATACTCTTTGGTTCTTTCGGTAAAGTCACGTAGGTATAAAATTAAATAAATCACGACGTTTCGGGCGCGACACAAGCGTCCGTCATCAGGTGAGAAAGCCTTGGTGTGCTGCTGAGGCAGACTGTTTTAAATTGTTTGAAATGTGTGTAGCCCATGGGTCATAAAGAAGTGGCCAGGGCTAGTGATGTTAACGTGAGAAATTAGCGTGTAACTGTAAGGTAGGAAAGCGGCCTCCTCCTCGATTTTACGTGACTTTACCGAAAGAACCAAAGAGTCTGGATTCCTGCAGTCGCGAAAGCTTCAAATCAAGATTGCCTCAAGTATGTATTGTTGTTGCCCTTGAGGGGGTTTACTTTCGGAATTAAATGCGTTCTGGAATTGCTGACACACAGCCACAACGTACGTGTTGCTGTGTTCACACCTGAGAGTGACACTGCATCAGCCTTTTACCAATATTCCCCCGCCCCTGCGTTTGCCTTACACGGCCACAATGCTGAGCTATCCTCAGTTGCTCAGGCACACAAGTTTCACACCTGTCTCCCTGTCAAGTGAATGTGGTGTATCCTTTTGTCATGCAGTCTGAGACAGACTTCCAACACGACTTCAGTTTTGTGGGTGCAGTGCTGCGACAAGAGCACTGAAGTAACTGCTCGTGTAAGTACATCATGTTAATATATATCGTATTGAAGGCTGAGGCCTATTTTACTGTACCGCTCCTTACAGAAATCTTCTTTCCCGAGTGGTTGTGCATTTGTCGCTTGTTTCAGAGGTTCGCGATTCGATCCCAGGAGTCGCCCTAGTTAATATTGCGGGTGTATTATCCAAAACTGCATTTCTATATGCTTCACAAATAATGTAAAAAAAATCCCGTGTTATTAATGAATGAGGAGGACATGTGTGCCGGCGTCAGAATCAAAATTTGCAAATCTAAACAAGTACTCAGAAATGACTGGATTGGGTAAAACCACATGTATATATGTTGAACTTCTTTCGCACTGTACGTAGCCAACTGTGCTAATCGGAGGTGTGGAGGACAACAAACTGAACACAAAAAGCAGTTCTAAAGAAATTGTTTTCAATCTAGATTTAAAAGTGCATAGCTCCAATGGCTTCCTAATATCGGAAGGAAGAGCATTCCAGTTGGCCGCAGAAGCCCATCTGAAAGCGAGTGATGCGGTGACTGTCTTTGTCCGATGGCTTGCCAAAAGCCACTGCTGCTAGGATGATCCACCAATCCCATCTCTCGATTGCAATCGTGCATTAGCAGCACACCTTGCATTCGCTGTTGAACCACTCGTCCATCACGTGTTCCATCATCGCAACTACAGCACTGCCCTGCACCTGTGGCCACCACAGTTGCTAACATTGTGTTGTTTGTTTAGGTGATCGGCAAGGCCCGGAAAGGCGAGCGGGAGGCGATGGACCGTGGGCTGGCTCGCATCGAGTGTGACATCAAGCAGGAGGTGGAGGGCCGGCCACACAAGATCAAGAAATACCTGTTGGAGTCGTTCCCCTTGCCAGGGACGAGCACCGATCTTCGCCGACAGTTCACGACACAGCCGGTGGCCGAGATGGTGCTGCAGGTCTTCCAGAATGCCGAGGACATCTTTGTGAATAAGCTGAAGAAGGTGGGGGTCATGGCGTCTGGACTTAATGCAACAAAATTACCGTGCAAGAAAGTTCATGCATTTGCTTAGATTTGTCAAAGATTTTCCATAATACATTTGTCCTCGGAATTATTTAATGAGTGATAATCGCCATACGTTTCAAGTCTGTCGATACTTCCACCATCATCAAAAAACTTTCTCTACCACTGAATTAACTCTCCTCTATATTATTTAGGGCCATCGCTTTCACAAAATTCAGTCACACGTTGAGACAAAAGTAAGGGGGGGCATTGAAATTGGTCGGACATCTATGCATGTATCACCCTCTATTTGTCCCAACAGAGTGATATGGCTGCACGTGGTTTGGGTCCTTTATTGTTTCCACCGACAGTGTGTGCAGGACTTCCTGGGGCAGGTGAAAGGGGACACGCTGGCCCGGAAGCTGTTTCAGTTGGCCCTGTGCTGTGGCTCCCTCGAGACTCCTCGCGACCTCGTGGTCAAGGAGAAACCGGCCGCGTTTCTCGGCAACATCAGCACTCCCGACACCAGACCGCCGCCTCCTCCGGGGAGTAAGGAGACAAATTTGCATATACAGTAGACTCTCGATTATCTGCGCTAATGACGTGGAGGATGGCTGCGGATAATTAAGAATGTCGGATGATCCAAAGATATCTATTTTTTGTGGCTCTCTATGCCACAAACTAACGATCAACCGATCGATGCACGTGCTCGGTGATAAAACTTTCCTGCTAATTTGACCAAGTCCAATATCGGCTCAACTTTCATGTGACGGACGTTACTCTCACGTTCAGAGTGGGTTGGAATGTGCTTCCCTTTACTCTGTGGACCAGAGGTCACTAGAAGCAATGTCAGAGGTAGCTTTGTGATGTTCTCTTCTGTGGGCCATTCTCCAATAGGACGGGTTCCACTGCTCCGTGAGAGATCCGAGTGGATACTCCGTCTCATGACACGATATCGAAAGCACAATCTGAATAAAATGTAGTTTCTTGTATTGTACATACTGGGTCAGACCACGGAGGACCTTCAGAATGCTGATTGTGATCTTGAAATTAATCCTGGACTGGTTCGGGGGATAGTTGAACAATTCGAATATTGGGGCGATATCGTCTTGCATACGGGTGTGAGACGTCTGCCAGTGTTGTTTTTAGTCCATCTAAATTTTTGGGTTAGATCATGTAAACATGCACTCAATAATACGCGTTAATATGCACTTTTTATGTGACCTAACCCAAAAATCTCTATTATGGATAATATTGGTCGCGAAGGCCTTCGTGTTAAACTTGTTTTTTGAGTCATCTGGAGAGTGATGATGAAACTTATCGGGAGGCCGTAGATGAGACGTGGGGGTGGGAGGGCAGAGAGAGAGTTGCAGTTGTTGAGCCTATTGGAGCGATTTACAGCATCGTTGTCCTCTCCTACAATGGCATTGCTTCTCTCCTTCGCAGAGGCGGTAGCCGAGCATCTGGTCCGTCTGCTGAGCCACGCAAGTAAGATGGCAGAGCCCCTGGGCCTACCCGCGCTGGCACGCATGGAAAAGCAGCTTGCCGAGCACTTTGACTCGCGCGACCTCCCCAGCCTGGGCCTCGGCTCCTTCTTGGACATCCTCCATCGCAACGCCCAGGTGCGTACGTGGCGTGCGTGAGCCCACCCGCCTCCAGCTGGTAAGAGGCAGTACAGCAAGTAGGTGTACGACACTGCCCGTGCAAAGTTTGAGTGTACTTACCGCCTCCGAGTGGCGCTCAATGTTAAGTTTGTTTCCAAAATTGTGCGGGGTAATATTAGTTTGTTATTACGAACTTAAAACTCATTTGTCGATAACTCGAATACGTTTAAGCGTTATGTAATCACTACCAATGCAGAGCACAACAAAGTGTCACGTAAGATGCATGGGTTTTCTCTTGTAACTCTTAAAAAATATCTGTGAATTTGGCAAACATCCCAAAGGTAGATATTGAAAATCAACGTTAAAATTGAGTGTACAGCGGTGACATTCAGATAAAATATATGATAACACTATATATGCAAAGTGGCCAGGTGGCTCAGAGATCAAAGCGGTGCATTGGCAATAACGAGATTCTGGGCTTGAATCTGGATTTTGACCGCTTGGGTTGAAACCGAGGTCTCAAGTCTTATCAAGTCGATCGTCCGAGCCCATTCACCAGCGACTGCACAAAATTACAGTCTCATTAAACTTGGGTTTTGCACTTCATTTTCCTAATTCCATCTCTGAGAATAACAATTTCAGCTTGACTCTCGTGCGCCGCACAATCTCATAACACAGCTAATGTGAAAGTGTTGGCTCCTATTGTGTACAAGATAAAAGGCCACCCACTGCATTTTATGACACAGGGCCTGCACGGCTATGCGAGATTTACGAATGGATGATTTATTTGTCTCTTGACATTACGCCGATAGCGCATTTGGAAAACTAAAATTGAGAACGAATTTTGTGTTAATTTGCAAACTTAAATCTGTAATATTTAATCAGTTTTCGTGCACTGCATTGTGAGATGCAGCTCCATGCGTATCGTTTAGCTTTAAGCCGGTGTTTGCCTTGCGGTCGCCTCGGTGTCAACCAACTGATGTTGACGGATTTGTTGTATCTGTGGTAGCTGTTAGAGGAGACTGGGGTTGTGATCTCTGCCCTGGGTGGATCTGGAGCCACAGCGGGAAGCTTCTGCCCAAAGCGCGACGAGCTGCATGGAGTTCATCCACCAGTGCGGCAGCCTCGACACCGCAGCGGTGAGACACGGGCCCCAGTAGGGGCCACAGGGGCGGCTCAGAGATGGGGATAAGGATTTGGAGATTTAGGGCGCTCGCGGAAATAAACTCTTCAACTCAAAGCGCCTTACAACAGCGTCTCATCTCAACCATTCCATTGCTCTGCGGCAGTCTACCCGAGGGGACCCCCCCCCCCCAATGGCAGCTGTTCCTATTTGGCACGTGGTGCACGCACTACCGGCCTGTGAATGGACATGTCTGCCATTTGGGAGCGATGTTTGAGTTTCCTACGTGGTTTTTTCCCCGATAACGTAATTTGCAAGTACTTGATCTGATTTGGCAAATTTGGAACATGATGCGGTTACACGTGGCCAATTCTTTTTTTTTATACAGCGTCACAGGATTATTATCATACATTGTGAAACAGATCTCTTTGTTTGTGGTGAATAAACTGGCAACATTAACCAGAGCGGATGCTGGGCTTGAACCGAGAACCACCACTCGGCCATGTTTCCATAAATTTGTGCAGTCACATTAACGCTGTTCACGTCGTACGCAATGGACACTTTATTATTAGCACCACCTCTGGACCTGTTTGGCCCCTGGTCCATCTTGAGTGGTCTTGTAAGGGCGACGTATTACAGTTTGATTTTATATCGGCACAGCAAATAGCCAATGGAAAACCACCCGTTCCGTGGGGGTGCTACGCGCTGGCACGGATCGGATGCGCCAGTGCAAAAGGGCTGCTAGCAACTCGGCCGCCTCCAAACGAAAGAGAGAGGGTTCCAGGTCTCTGTTGTTGGCTGTGTGCTCTGCAGCTGCCGGCCGTGGACTGCGCTGTGGGGCAGCACTACGGCGTGCATTCCTGCCGCAACCTTGGGCACGGCCCCGTGGCCAACCTGGTGAAACTGGCGCAGAAGGCCAAGCCCGGTGGCAGCAGCGGCGGTGCCCATCGGTGCGCCGTCTTGTACGAGACGGCGCTGTGTGCTCGCGACTCGAGGTTTGGCAGCCCCCTCCAAAGTGCCCTCCTCCTCACCCCTCTGCTCACCTCGTGATCTGCCTGACCGCCACGGGTCGCTCCTCAAAATTGTTGAGTCGGCGACAGACACTTGGGGTTCTTTAATCTTTCACATCAAAGGGTCAGTGAGCCACACCAATATGCCATTGGTAATGTAACTTAAGGATTCAATGTTCAAGGCAAGTGATTGTCGAGACAAACTGATGATTGTGTGTGTAACACCCCTCTGGCAGTCAACTGCCTGATGATGGCCTTGCCACGTTGCTTTGGTCATGGGGGTTGTTGCACCAAACTTTACCACGCTTGGTGAAGGGGGCGGGGATTAGGTTCAGGACTGGTTCAGATATCAGTCACCACTGACGTTAGCCATGGCTAGGAATCCAACTCGGATCGCCGCGTTAGTATCGCAGTGCACCAAACATTGCAGCAGTGCTTCAGAAATCATTCCGAAGTTGCTTGATATTGCACACAGTTTGAATAAACCATCGTTACTTCAGGACATATTTTTAATTAAAATTTTACTTTGTACATGCTGTGATCGTAATAAAGAGTTGTGCTAGTTAGTAGTAACAGCGCGATACATCGGTTAAATCGATTAATATTTATTATTCAGCTGACAATTCATGTATTGAATTGCACGTGTAAGAATCAACTTCTAAAAAATTGTATCGCTTTTTATTTTAATAGTTTCACATTGCCACTGCAGAGAGTCGACATGATCAGCGTAAGTTCAAAAGAACTGACACACCTTGTGAAAAACCCAACGCAGAAGATCCCTGGGTTTGATATTCGACGAAGATCATGGTCCCCCTAAACCGCATCTGCACAAAACATGGCAGATGCGGATACCTGATGCACAAATGGAAAATTTTAAACTATCCAGTGTTTGACTGTGGTCATCCAGAACAGATCGTACAACGTGAAACGACGCAATAGAAAATTAAAGTCAAGCCACAGTGCGATTGTGACCATCCAACCCAAGCTATTCACGATATTGTGAACCACGGTCGTTTGTGCTCCTTCAACGGAGTAGTTTTAGTTTAGTTTAGTTTTCATTTATTTGGTTTAGCCCTGTGAGCCATTCGGCTCTTGAATCGGGTGCAACCTCAACAAACAAAAAAGACAAAAACATGAACAAGAAAACATCTTAAAGTGACTTTGTGCATGTGCAAACAGAAAATCCAGGAAAAAACGTCAAAATATTCCTGATATAGCACCGTACACCAACGCTGTGTGCAAAAATCCCAGTGGGATGCAAGACAAACAACAACAAGAAGAAAACTTAGATTAAGGCCATCAGTCTAACTCCGTACTACAATAAACAAAAACATGGCCAAACCAAAAAACTTTTAGAAATCACCAAAATAAAGCTATAAATGCAATGTAACAGTGATCATGGGAACTGTGACCGAATTTTTAACAATAAACTACATAAATAACATGTATCACCAAACCCTAGAGCCACAGCTGGCTGCATGAGTCACTCCACAAACAACAGGAGGAGCTGGAATAGTAACCCTACATGAAGCCCTCTCGTCATGACCAGCAGACCTTGGACATTGGCTTATGGCTCCTGAACATGTTGCCCTCATGCGCAGGAATAGAATAGCTCAGGGATTGGCAATCTGCGTCTCCCGGTGCTGCATGCTGCTATTTAAAGACTGTTTGGTGATGTTATTTATGAAGGACCACTGTCTCGTATTCACCACAGTGCATTGCGCCTCTTGAAATATTGAGTTGAGTAATCCCGGTAGTTGAGAAACTAAGGTAGTTGAGTACCCCAGGAACACGCTGTGGTTCGTGTCGCGTTAATAGCTCCGTACCGTGCCGTGTAACTCACTAAGCAGCCGATTGCTCGCGTGCAGTGGTAGTGCCGTGTTCATTGATAACACTGCACACTCCGTGCAGTGGTAGTGCCGTGTTCATTGATAACACTGCACACTCCGTGCAGTGGTAATGCCGTGTTCATTGATAACACTGCACACTCCGTGCAGTGGTAGTGCCGTGTTCATTGATAACGCTGCACACTCTGTGCAGTGGTAGTGCCGTGTTCATTGATAACGCTGCACACTCTGTGCAGTGGTAGTGCCGTGTTCATTGATAACGCTGCACACTCCATGCAGTGGTAGTGCCGTGTTCATTGATAACGCTGCACACTCCATGCAGTGGTAGTGCCGTGTTCATTGATAACACTGCACACTCGGTGCAGTGGTAGTGCCGTGTTCATTGATAACACTGCACACTCCGTGCAGTGGTAGTGCCATGTTCATTGATAACGCTGCACACTCCGTGCAGTGGTAGTGCCGTGTTCATTGATAACGCTGCACTCTCCGTGCAGTGGTAGTGCCGTGTTCATTGATAACGCTGCACACTCCGTGCAGCGTTGTGTGAGGATGGCTCACTAAATGAAAGGGGAGTCGTAGCTATCGCACTGTGGGGTGGTCATCGCCCTCCTCCCCCTGGGCATGTGCCGTGTGTGTTGTGTGCGTCGTGAGTCGTGGTGATGTAAACCCGGGGTAGCTCCTCTCTCCGTCTCTTCGTTTGTTGCTGTCCCGGCGAAGCTCGAGTTGGTGAGCGCAACGCGTGGCAGATCCGGCTTCACCCGTTCCCACTCCTCCCAGTCAGCGACTCCCAAACCCCCACTCAATAATCGCAGATCACTACCCAGGTCCTTATCAACCAAATGATTTTTAACTAAACTAGTTTTTGTATTCTTAATGTATCAACAGTTCAGTTTTAAAGTATAATTTTACCGAGGCACTGTATGTTTTCCTGGTGTGGACTGTGGCTGTTTTTGCTATTGTTTTACTGCCTTTCTCAAGCTTGGAAATGTATATATGAATGAAATTGGAACTTATATACTTCATTTATTTATTAATTGACAAACTATTTTTATTTTACCAGGTAAGGCCCACTGAGCATATATAGCAGTTTTTCAGAAGCGACCTGGCCATCGCAAATGATAGCTCAACGAAGTGGCTTGGACATTTATAGCAGACAAATATACAGCATGCGTCAGGGTTGGGATGGAACCCACGACCTCCTGCGTACCAAGGGAGGTAGTTAACATCTCCCAGCCACCGTGGTGCCCTGTGGTCACGTGAGGCCTTCCACTTCTGAATGGCTTGCGATGCATATTTGAACATTACTGCAAGCGTCTTAGCCTCGTTCATTCGGTATTCGAGGGGAATATTGCCATTTAGTAACTTTGTTTCAAATATCGCGCATTGAACTTTCGATTTTAATTTGCAATGTAATTGAGGGACTGTGCATTGTCTTGTCGTGGTCTGGTGCTGTTGTATTGCTGAATTGCCCAAACTTGCATTTGTTGACAAATCGGCAGGAATCTATGTACTTTGTATTTTTAGCAACATGCTTACATTTTCTCCGTCTTGCCTCTCATATCGTTTTTGAACATACCTCGCTGACCCGCCCCTACTGGACATATGTGAAAAGAGCTTCATAGCTCATTGGATTCCTCCAGGATGAAAAAAAGATTCTAATTAATCAGTGGCACTGCCAACAACCTGCATCCACACACGACTAAGCACCCCTTGTAATGCCATACACATGGTTTCTTTCCCATAGACATGTAATTCTGCAAATTTTCAGAAATATCTGCCGTATGCGAATTACTACAGACAAGTTTAGAGTATTAAACGTGACCTGTTGTGACTCGTCTAATGTGTATCGCGTGGTCGTTAGCACAGAAAGATGCGTCTGGTAACGTCCTAATGGACCAAACATCGTAAAAAGGAGGCTGGGTCTGCGTTGTTCAGAGTGACCACCATATACAGGGACTTTTCTACTTACGGACGAGTTAGGTTCCAGAAGTCTGTTCGTAAGTCCAACTTTACTCCTGTCGATTCCAAACATGTTGTACGGCGTGTACACTAAACACAGGGAATGGCTTTAAGAGTTGTATAATCTCCTGTAGACGTAGACGCCACTGGTTCTTCACGTTGTGTAGATGTAGATGCCACCACCACCATCTATTGCGTGGCGATTAAACTTATGAATCTCGGTACAAACAGGCAACTGGACATATGGACAGGTTTCTTCGTATCTCTGAGACTTTCTAAGTTGAATGGTTGTAAGTGAAGGAGTCCCCGTAAATATTTTTGAGGACCACTGGGATCTTCAGTTTAAACCGTGAGTCTTGGAGTCATTAGACCAGAAAGAAGTGAGACAAAATCGACAGTAACATTGAAAAATATGTACACAGGGCAGGGAGGGCCCAGCCGCATGACAGAATTTATTCAGCGGTATCGTCACGGTAACAGAAACAGTGCTCCCGAATGAATCGCAGAATCCCCCGAATATTCCGCCTCAGGCGGGAGAATCTCCGTCCAGGCCCGCGTGACGCCTTTGGTCCAATCTTGTCGACGGCATCATCATCATCATCCTCCTCGTTGTTGTTGTTGCCTGGTTGGAGAGCAGGGCCCCGCCTGGCAAATGGACGCACGCGCCATCGTTAGCACGGTCGGCTACAGTTAGCACGGTCGGCTACGGTTAGCACGGTCGGCTACGGTTAGCACGATCGGCTACGTACGCGTTCAAAATTATTTCAACGTACAGACATGCGCGTATTCATTATGCCACCGTCTGCCCCATCATGCATTCTCGGCTGTGCTTACACTGGTTGCTGCAGTGCACCTCATATGTGTCCGGCCGCTCAAATGCGAGGTAGGAGGATGCCACACATCTCTCACTATGGCCAGTAGCGGAATGCTACATTCCTATAACAGGAGCCAATGGTGGTGTATAATAGGATCACCGCTGTTGACTTCCCACAAAATGGGATTCATTATTTGACTATAGCTCAGGTTGATAAATAAGCTGTTAACCTTCGTGACCTGGATTTTGAACTCACAAGCGTGCAGTGATCATGGAGTGCTCTAACCGCAGCACCTCCAAGTGGGATGCAGTGCAATTCATATATTTATAATTAATATATATTTTTTACTAGGAATGCATTTAGCTGCAGATTGGTGGAGATGAGGTTAGGGATAAGATATTACATCCTTTGGAGCCCTGGGATATTTACATCTTCAAGTGAGATGAACTAAAGAGGTGAATGCCATTACAGAATCCTCATTTCACAACTCCTCATGAAACAGATTCCCCGTTCTTACAATACAGAACTTGTCTCATCTGATACAGAACCCAAATCTCATGTGTCCTCAATATTTTTTACTTCCTCTCAATCGTGAATACCACATTGTGGGAATCAACAGTGGTTGTAATATAAATAGACTTGCCCTTGCTATAGGAATGTGTAATTTACTCAAGTAACTAATTTATGATGATCGATGGTGTTTGCTATATGCTAATTTATATCAGGAGACACGTTGTCTGAATGACCTCCCCAATACACATTTTTCTCAAGGTGCACTTCTGCGTGGAGGCTCACTCTTGTCTCGTAGCCGAATCCATCTCCTCCTCCTCCGCGATGACGTCATTGGTGCCACCACTTTGATTGGGGAATTTTTCAGACAGGCGTGTTACCACACAGTCACCTGCTGACTCCACTCCCCAATCCGAGTTTGAAGCCCACTCGCTCCCAGAAACTGAGCCTGCAGTATTCTGATTTGTCCAAGTGGACTCCGAAGTCTGCTCGCTTGCAGCAGTGACTTGGAAATCTCCCTCACAGAGACAGGGGATTGCCGAGAGGCTGCAGGCCACCATCGGCTCCATTTCCTCTTCAACGATGACGTCATTGGTGCTGTCACGTTGATCGAAGAGTTTTTCAGACAGGCGTGTTACCGCACAGTCACCTGCCGACTCCACTCCCCACTCCGACTCCATTCCCAAATCCGAGTTCGAAGCCCACTCGCTCACAGAAACTGAGCCTGCAGTATTCTGATTTGACCAAGTGGACTCCGAAGTCTGCCTCTTTACAGCAGGGACTTGGCAATCTCCCTGGCTGAGACGGGGGACTGCCGAGAGGCTGCCGGCCGCCAAGAGCACCGTGTCCATGGCTGGGCAAGGCGGGAAGTTCGCTGCGGTGGCACGGCCCTGCCGCCCCACAATAATGGGTGGTTGAGGGCCTCCGTGGGTGTGAGGCGACGTTGGGGATCCCACCTGCCAAGGAGGCAAACGGAGGGAGTCAGGTGCCTGTTGCATTCTAAAATCGCTTCATTGAATCGTGGTCTGGGGTGAAATGCGCAATTCTATCCTCAACACTTTTGTCAGAAACGATATTTATTTTAAAAAGCGACGAGATGAAGAAACGATGCCCCGGTGTGACACAAAACTTTGCAGTCCTAGCCCAAACGACACGTGAGGTCTAAGATCGTTTCCAGTAATGTTGATGGTAGACGCAAAGTGATTTATATTTAATTATTTGTACGAGGTGAAATGTAGACAATAGTAACAAGTCTCTTACTGAAGGCACTCGCGGAGAAAATTGATGAACTTTTGATTGCGGGTTCCCAGAACCGCCTTCAAAGACATGGAGCACGGGACGATCCGTTTCCCGTTGACGACGGGGCGATTCTTTTTGTCTGTTTATCGGAGAGAGAAAAAGAGAGAAACACTGAATTAGTTGTGGCGATCAGTACAATGCGGGGGCGGTCCTTAACCCTCCAATTGCGATCTTTGCAAATATGATTCCATGTTGGCGGTCGACTACAGCCTGTCATCCCTCCAGGGTCGATCAAATTTGTAACCGTTTGTGAGACGTTTGCAGTAGTCGTGTGGAAAGGATGGCTCCTAAGCGTGAAAGTGAAATTCCCACTCTCAACTCTGGGCCACCGGAGGAGACGAGAACCTCCTGATACTTGTTTGAGCAAGGAGACACTTTGATGTTTATTTTAGTATTATATTATTATTTGCATCACTTGGAGAGGATGGTATTTTGTTGTACAAGCGTGCTTTTCAGCATAATCTATTTCTCAATCAAGGACCCACAGTTTGTGTGGAGGGTTGTTCTCTGTGGTTGTTTTGTACTATGGTAGAACTGCTCTATGCTGATTTAGGATACCGTCACATCTGCCACACAATTTTTAAAAATTGTGCTAAGTCATGCTGAAATAAAAAAAAAACGGCCACTCATCTTTATTAAAAATGTGATGGCCAGAATTCCATGTAATTAATACACACGTCCTCTGTTGGATTGCAAATCCCTATAAGGTTTTCCAAATATACTCTGCTACCTAAACATAACCGTTCCTTTTAAAGTATTTTTTCATAAGACTCCTTACTGTCACACTAATTCAACACGTACTGACGAGTACGTTGCCAAGACCGTTGTGACTTTTAAACCCAAATAAAGCACAGTTCATTTTTAAATTACGCGAAGCAGTTTCCATGCCTTTCTATTCAAGCACAGAGCACGAGACACGCGGCTGCACGGCCACGATTCTCCGGGCAGTGACAGCAGCAGCAGCAACAGCTACGAACTCCAACACCACCACCTCACCACCCCCCCTATCCACTCACCAAAGGAGATAATGTTGTGGGTCGAGGCGTCAATCATGGCTTTGGGTGGGAGCCCCAACATCTGAAACCAAGATCACAAGAGGGATGAGTTGGATGAGGTCCGTCGCTCGAGTGAACAGAGCGTGCATATGCTGCACTTTGTCTCATTGAAACGTCGATGAACAATGAACTTTGCCTGCTCTTGTACATACTGTTTGCAGATATTTATCTCTATCATCAGGCGAAGCATACATATTTGGTCTTTAATCGATGACGTGGTTACTACGTGCGGCTTCGTTGCTCTCCAACACAGGCTCTGAAAGCCTCGGGGATTAACAACAAACCACAATAATCATAACAATAGTAATCATTCCGAAGGACATCTGCCTGACGCTCTGATTATCTGGTATTACCGATGATCCCGAAATCTCTCTTTACTTCTTTACTCATGGAAATGGTGCGTGATCACGCAGTGAACACGTCCACTCCTCTCCCGTGTACCGGCAGCTGAGCGACATTTTTTGACAAGTGAAAGGCCCAGAGGATGACGACAGCCCTGCACGTAACCAGCTTTGTCGCATGAGCCATCGCACAGCGGGTCTGTACGCTGGTGGATCGTCGTGCGCCATCAGTCATAACTAACCCCCTGCTGCTGCTGCTGTTGTTGTTTATTGTGGACTCCATCGTTGGTTCAAATTCGAATTAAACCCTCTCTCCTCCTTTATATGGCGCAGTTGGAACGGTCCCATGGGAAATATGACGCCCGGTTTGGTGGTGCCGTATCGGGCTCGAGGTTTGTTACAATAAAAATTATAGAATTCATCAGTATGTATATATTTTAAAAATGTATACTTGTAAGGCGCATTTAATCCGATGATTCCAATGCGGGCGCGTGTATGGAAAGCAGGGAAATGAGACGACCAAAACGAGGAAATGAGACGACCAAAACTATGGGGAATAGGCCACTTTACCGAGTGAGTTTTCATGGTGAGAATTAAATAGTTTTAAAAATTATGTCTTGTTATCAGAGGCCAACGCGTTCCATAGTCTTGGAGCTGCACTGGCAAAAAGCCCGATCGCCCCCAGGAATTGAGACTTGACCTCAGAAAACTGAGTAGGAGATCAGAAGATCTCAAGGACCTCATTGGTGTACATGAGTGAATCAGCTCCTGTAAGTATTGTGGGGCTAACCCACTGACAGCCTTGTAGCTCAACAGCAGGACCTTATAACCAACTGGATATATATGCAGTGGTGTTTTCCTACGCGTCAGATACCTGGATGAGATAGCCGATGTGGTCTTCCGAGCTTGTCTTGAAGAGCGGGTTCCCGAGGAGCATCTCGGCCACCACACATCCGAGTGACCACATGTCCGCGCTGCATGTGACCGGGAGCCCAAAGTACATTTCGGGGGCCATGTACCACATCGAGCCAAGACACCAAGCTCCTAGCAGCACACGGACAGACAGGTGACCAAACAAGGTGGCACTTGCACATTATTCACCTGTACTTGTGAAGTGCAGAATAGATGAGGGTATGCACACGCAGTCACGTATGGCACTCAAAATACGCACAATGACAAAGATCGCCCACGTAAATGCGTGTATCAGCTGGGTAGCACTTAGAAATGTAAATTATTTTCATTACACTGGTGCCAGCTATCATAGAGTGCAGCTGTCGTGTCGCGAGAGTTCTCTGCGGTGAGTAACAACTTCTTTAAATGCAACGGCGCTGCGACGCCTCTCTGAATAAAATTAACGCCGAGCCGCTTTGCGCGTTTCAAGATTCAGTGATGAACCGGGGACACCTACCACCACCCTGTAACGTGCAGACGTCTCGGAACGGGAAAAGGTTAAGTGAGGAATGAGGACAAAGGTACTTAGGGCTGCCATGCGATCTGTACATTTGCAAACGTAAATCACATGTAAATCACACGTAAATCAGCCATCCGCGACGAAAATTCCAATGGGATTGGCTACTGGCTCCAGACTTGTTACCGGTTTACTGGTTCTTGTTTGACAACTACCCTCCTCAAAACTGGGAGGTTGAGAGTTGAAAACCTGGCCAAATGATTGACGAAATGTAACGTTTGAAGGGTATCAGTGTCACTACCACACTTTGTTTAAGCGGTGCTAACCACCACGCCACCACAGCACGAAGACAAAGACCCCCCATATAGCTTAAACAGGCTCGTAGCGCAGCGTGCTAACTGTTAACACCACCGCTCCCCACAAACACTGTGACACGCACACACACACATGCTGCTACACACGTACACACACACAGGGCAGCTAGATCACTCACTTGGGCAGGTCTCGCTGATGCTGAGGCCAAAATCCGTGAGCCTGATATTGCCACTGATGTGGTCTTTGACCAAGATGTTTGCCTGCAAAAATGACAGAGTGGTTGTCAGTGAAACTCGTGGTGTGTCGGTGAGATTGCGTCTTGTTGAATTGGTTCATGGCGGTTTACTCAAAGATTTCATGTACTCATTTTTGTTGAACACTTACTGCTCTTTGAAAATGTAATAATGCTTGAAGATCTCCCTACCCCATGCCGTGTTAATAAAGGGGGTTGTATGGCCATACCTCACCATGCTGCTCAGGGGGCTGTTGAAGGCAATGGGATCCAGGACCAGTTCAGATATCGCCCAAACCCTGGTTTTAGCCGTGGCCAGAAATCGAATTCGGGTCATTAACCTCTGAGTGCAGTTTGCGAACTACCCCACCACTGCTACGCCCATCATTTAGCTTTGGCATTCGGAATTGTTGCTTAGGGCAGTGGTCGTTGTTGTTTAATGCAAATTAGAAAATATTAAATGTTCCGCGGAGCGTTGGTTGTTGAGAGCAAACAGAGATCCACGTGAAAAGTTGTATTTCTATGCAAGTTTTGGCTATCTGTGTTTATGAAATAGCAAGTCGTGGCATGAGTGTTGTTGCGGTGTAGAATAAGATATCTCGAAATCCTGTTACTAAGGTTTACAATAGTGTTCTCATATTCTTAGTTCTTTCGGTAAGAAAGAACTAAGAATATGAATTACTGGAGTCACGAAAGCTTTAAATCAAAATTTAAGAGTGTTCTCATTTTCTGCAACTGCACGAACTGAGGCACTAACTCCATACTGACGGACAAAAGACGCAGCGGGCTGCTTAGTTTACTAACCGGCTTCAGATCCGCGTGAATGATGTGCATCGCCTTCAGCTTTGCCAGGGCCCGCAGCATGGAGCCCACGTACGGCTTCAATTCCGTCATGTATAAGCCATAGGTCTCGTCCAGCTTCTGGAGGAGGTCTCCGCTGCGTGACGGCACAAAACGTGAACGGTTACAGTTTCTTCCTGCTTGTGACCCATTCCCTGATTGGCCCCTTGAACGGGAGCACACGTGCTTGACTGAGGCGAAGCCGCACGGAGTAACCATACAGGGTTGCCGCTCAACTCAAAAGATAGTCAATGAGGCAGGAAGGCATTATAAAGAGTTATGTCTGACCATGGAGCCGTGTACAAAGACAATAATTCTAGGGCAGGGGTCGGGAACCTTTTTGACTAAGAGAGCCATGAAAGCAAAAAATTTGGAAATTTATTTCAGTGAGAGCCATATAATATATTTTAAAAGTGAATTCAACTAAATGTCAGTATAATAAGCCTCTGAATTTATTCTTTTAAATAATGTTGTTATAACACTCACCATTAATGCGACTTCTGGTGCTGCATGGATTTGCTGATGTCTTTGTAGTCGGGTTGGTACTTGGTGAGGTTAAGCTTCATGCAAGCGTTGAGGCTTTCATCCGTTAAACGTGATCGTAGGTTGGACTTGATGTTTTTAAGATGTGAGAATGACTGCTCACATGCATACGTAGATCCAAACATGGTCAATACAGCAATACTCACACGCTGCAGTGTGTGGTATGTGACAGGAAGCGCGTTCCAAGTTTTGAGAATCAGCTGGTCTTCGGGTTGGAGTTTTTTCATTTCTGTCCACATGTGCTTGCTCGCCAACTCCGCTTTCTGTCGTGTGATTCTTTCCAAATCTTCATTCAGTGACTTGAACTTATTCACCCACATGTCTGAGGCCTTCAGGTCAGCCACTTCTGCTTCAAAATCTCTGACGGAGACACCAGGGATGTAATTCAGGTCGGCTGTGTTCAGTGAACACTCGTTTGGATGGGTGATGAACTTAAAAAGACGAGTGTGCTCACGAAATTCTCCAAAGCGTGCTTTGAAGGACTGTAGGAGACTGGATGTGCAGCCAGCTAGCTGGTGGAGATCAAGGTTTTGAATGGGCTCACTTGCTGTGCATGCATCTTTAAATTGGCTCAGTTTTTCAAAATGTAGTAAACGACCTGTTTCAAGATCCGTGATGAAAAGCTCCAGCTTGTTTTCAAAAGCAAATACAGCTTGTTGAAGGGATAACACTGTATTTCCAATGCCTTGCATTTTCACGTTGAGCTGGTTCAGATGTTCAGTCAGATCTACGAGATAGTAAAACTTGAGGAGCCACTCGGTGTCGGCTAGCTCAGGATGCCCAACGCCTTTCATTTCAAGGAAAGTCCGGATTTCGTTCAGGCAAGCCGCAAAACGGCTAAGCACCTTCCCTCTTGACAACCAACGCACATTGCTGTGCAAAAGCAGACCAGGATAGTTATTTACAACTTCATCCAGCAGTGTTTTAAACTGGCGATCATTTAAGGCTCGGGCAACAATAAAGTTGATCACACGAATGACCAGCGACATCACTTCGCCAAACTGCCTGTCACACATCTGAGCACAAAGTGCCTCCTGGTGTATAATGCAATGGAAACTTAGGATGGGTCTATTTTCATGTTCACGGAGAAGCGCCACAAATCCTTTGTTTTTCCCCACCATACACGGAGCACCATCAGTACACACTGAGAGAAGTTTATCCATAGGTAGACTTTTTTCTTGAGCAAACTCCATGAAAGACTTGAATAAATCCTCACCTCTTGTGGACCCTTTTAATGGCAGAACAGCAAGACTTTCTTCGCGCAGTGTGTCACCAACAGCATATCTTGCAATCACGCTGAACTGCGACAAATGGCTCACGTCTGTTGACTCATCCAAAGCCAGAGAAAAGAACGGCGCTGCATTTATGTCCTTCACTTGCGTTTCCTCCACTTTGTTTGCCATCACGATGGTACGATCATGAACAGTTCTTGCCGACAGAGGCATGTCTTGTATCCGTTTGATTATCTTGTCTTTGTTCGGAAGATCATCAAAAAGTTCATTGGCTACATCCAGCATGAACGTTTTAGCATACTCGCCATCTGTGAATGGTTTTCCGTTCCTCACTATTGCTAAAGAACCAGCAAAGCTAGCCGAATTATAGTCACCTTGCCGGGTCCATACGCGGAGTTGCTGCTGGCTAGCTTGCACCCTGCTCAGAAGCTCTTGGCACGCTTTCTTTCTGCTGTCTCCCGCAGGGTATTTTGATGCAAAGGTAGCGTGGCGCGTGTCGAAGTGCCGCTTTACATTCGACCGTTTCAACGATGTAATTTTGTCATTGCAAATTAGACACACCGCAGAACCCGCTCTCTCCACAAAGGCGAATTCTTCGGTCCATTCGTCCTGAAATGTACGATACTCGTCGTCTTTTTTTCTTTTCGCCATCTTCTTCGTCGAAGGGTTAGCTTTGAGCTAATGACCGAGCAGACGCAGTCTCAGACTGATTCAAAAGGGGGCGTTTACCTGTTTTACCCAGCAACGGCAAACGTAGGCCAGTATCATCCAATTAAAATAATGGACAATTGCTCCTGCAGCCCTGAACAGGACATGCGCAGTGAAAAATCGATGGATGGATTAAAACAAGTGAGAATATTTTGTTTTATCTGCGAGCCATATGCAATCATCAAAAGAGCCACATCTGGCTCGCGAGCCATAGGTTCCCGACCCCTGTTCTAGGGCATTCTGAAAGCCTACGGACATTTATTCTACATCCAAATGACTCATGTGTGTGAACACACGGACGCATCGGTGTTTGGGGGAGCGGTGGTGCGGCGTTTAGCGCGTTGCTCTACAATTCCCGCTCACGGCCAAGACCGGTGACGATTATTTGAACCAATCCTGGGCCTCCCCTAGATCGACTCAGCCTCAAATGAGTACCTGGTGCGGTGTGTAAACATCGCCACTGGGGAGACAAAGGCTGCCGGGCGTGGTGCTGCCCACCCACCTCCTCGTGTGCCTTGCCCGTCTTCATAGGCGCTACTTGCTAACAGCACTTGCCCCAACAATCTTCTCAGGCTATACTGGTTAATCTTTGTCTTTGGATCGGTGTTCATCGGACACCATGACACTCACCTGATGAGCTCCAGGACGACGCAGTTGTGTCCCCGGAAGGTGAAGTTGTCCAGGAGGGTGACGATGTTGTTGTTGTCAGGGTCCCCCTTGCTCTGCAGGATCTTCATGATCTCCAACTCCAGCTGCTGTCTCTTGTTGTTGATGCTGTGGGGTGGGGGGGGGAGAACGCACGGAATGAGAGTTGTCACCTCGCTCTGAGCATCGCAACACGCAGGGGCGGAGGCAATGCTCATTCACCCTCCATGAGTGGTCCTAAGCCAAGAGTGTGAATCCCAATGGCTGAGGGAACCATTAAACACACCGTCAACACGCTGTTTGTGTTTAGTTTGTTGCCCTTCCTCTGCACCTCCGATTAGCATGGTCGGTTACATACGGTGCGAAAGAAGTTCAACATTACATACTTACAATGAATGTCAGAATCGGCATGTGTATTTATACTGGAGGAATTTGATGAGCTACAAAGAACTTTTTCACAGACGTCCAGTAGGGGCGGGTGAGAACGTTACAACAACAAACAATACAAAAATACGATAGCAGTGCAAAGTACAAGAAAGGTAAAAAAATTACCCAAACGCATGTAAATAAAAACAATCCTTCATAATAAAGGTTTTTGGGTTAGATCGCGTTTATTTATAAATGTGTCGTAACCCTCCACCACCCGACACGGCCAATTAGCAAAAAAAGTGTCTTTTCGTATTCCTCCAGGATATAAAAAAGATTCTGATTCTGATTAATCAGTGGCTCTGCGAACAACCTATTCCCTGTATTGCTGCGGGAATCTGCATCCACACATGATCAAAACACCTGTTTAATGCAATACACATGGTTCCTTTATCATTGACATGTAATTCTGCAAATGTGCAGAAATGTCTACCATATGCGACTTACTCCAGACAAGTTTAGACTATTAAACGTGACCTGTTGTGACACGTCTAATGTGGATTGTGTGGTCGTTAGCACAGAAAGATGGGTCTGGTAATGTCCTAATGGACCAAAAATAGTAAAAAGGAGGCTGGGTCTGTGTTGTTCAGAGTGACCACCATATACAGACTCTTGTACGTACAAATGAGTTCGGTTCCAGAGGTCTGTTCGTAAGTCGATTTGTTCGTGAGTCCAACTTTACTCCCGTCGATTTCAAACACGTTTTACGGCTTGTACACTAAACACGGGGAATGGCTTTAATAGTTGCCTCTGGTTCTTCACGTTCTGCAGATGTAGATGCCACCATCACCACCTATTGTGCGGCAGTTGAACTTACGACTCTCGGTCCGAACAGGAAACTGGACATACGGACAGGTTTGATCATATCTCTGAAAGTTCGTAAGTTGAATGATCGTAATAGAGGATTCCCTGTGTTTTGGCATAGAATCGTAATGTAACAGTATAGCGCTGGCTGCTGGCAGGGAAAGGGATCTGAGGCTTACGGCCCTGACGTCAGCAGGCCAGGTTATACACCAGAGGGGTATCTAGGGAAAGGTCGCAGAAGGGGCACTGAATTCATAATGATACAATAATTCAGTAACACTGTACAAGTGTACAGCACGTCAGATCATTACATGGCCTAACCCTGGTTGGAACACCGTGGGAGTGAAGAAGAAGATTGATTAATAATCATTATTATTTACATTTGTAAGGTGCATTTCATCCTTATGCCATCAGACTTGGAGTGTCTAAATTACCTTTGCCCACCAGAATGAACAGACCTCATCTTTCCCACCCCTGCAGACTTGGTATTAAAGTAGATACATGCTAATGTTTACAAAGTAACGGACTCTTGACCAATTTCATTTCCGCATAAATCAATCATTCGGAAATAGGCCCCACTATACCCCACCGACTACAGCACTCTAATCTTGCCTCCTCGTTTTGCCTCTTCCACCTGCCTCATGCTCGTCAGCACCGCCTTTCGTGCAGCCATGCGGGTGTGAGGTCATCATCACGAGAGGCCGTGCACTTCATCGTTCGCACGCGGCGGAGGAACCACTGAAGTGAAACGTTTACATACGTGCGGTTTAGTGGGGTCATTTCCGAGCGAACTCGGTTTGAAAGTGTTTATCGTTGAATGTGGAAGGGTTTGGGTTAGTTTTCAGGTTACCACCTTTTCCACTATGGAGATCAAACCCAGACCTATGTTTCAGTCTGTCTAGGTCTGTCAACAACCATGCAGTAGTAAAGTTCAGCACAGTACCGGTACCAGATCTCGGTACAAATTAATTCATGCCACCCAAACACAGATGCCAATTCACAGACTGTCTCGGCTGGACCGGGACAGGAGGTAACCCAAGGGTAGTGGGAGGATAACCGCTTTGTGAGCTATTTGTAAGTAATGCGTTTAGAGTATTTGGCTACTATAAATTTCCACGTGATAAGCCACTTCGTTAAGCTATAATTTGTGGCCAGGTCGCTTCTGAAAAAGAGCTTAATAGCTCTCAATGGGCCTTACCTGGTAAATAAAAAATAGTTTACTTTAATGGTATACATACTTGAATTTTACTGCGGATGTTTTAAAACATGTCCTGTCTAACTGTCAACTTTGTTTGAATTTCAGTGGGAGAAGATGCTTCTCACACAGACGTTAAAGCAGGTACCAGAGTCCACCTGAAGCTCCTGCAGTGTGCGCCTTATATAGGATTCCGTCCATTACTGTTGGTGCGATGGTTTGGATTTTCAAGTTGAAATCTCCTAGTTCATTTTATCTTTACCCAGGCGACAACTCAATTGTCAAGGGTAGTCCTGTTTGGAAGAGGCATCCATGTCTCTTGAGTTCCACATCTTGGAGAGGATGTGATTAGTCAGCATCGATGCCATTTTAGTTGGTGTCACGCATCATGCGTGCATTCTTAAATTACTGACGCCGACTGAAGACTGAAGGTGCAAGTGTGCCATCTGACAATGATAGTTATGAAGCCATTTTTTGCCATTGCCAGTCTTCTTTTGTGCTCTGTCAGAGTCTGCGATAACACGGCCTTGGTGAAGTCCCCTGGACTTGTATAATTTCTGTATCAATTTCTTTTGTTTCATTTTGAAATCTCTGCTCCACTTCCTTCAATTGCATCCATCTGCACCTCCGATTAGCACGGCTGGCTGACGTACGGCGCGAAAGAGGTTCAACGTACATACCTACAAGTAGTGTAAATTCATACGGTGCCAGAAACTCTGCACGAGTTCGTGCCGCGTTCTCCCAATGTTGCCGTCGATGTTTGTCCAGCGACAAGCCATTCGTTGCCACGCGCGAACCTGTCTCACCTCCACAATCACAGGGCCGAGTGCGTGACGTGTCCGGCAAGCCGTGTGATGTGTCTGCGGATGATATTCTTCAGCAGAGGCCTGTGCCTTCTCCCACAGACGCTGCGCAACTGACGCCGCTCCCAGCGCCGCCGACCTCTGCTTCCCCGGCCACGGCCACGGGGAGTTCCTCTCCTCTGCTGGACACCCCGTGTGCTGGACCTGCTGCTCCACCACACTTGCCCGCCCACTACACAGGCACAAAGAGGTACGGGCAGAACTAATGCATACAGTGAGGGAAAAAAAGTCTTTGATCCCCTGCTGCTTTTGTACGTTTGCCCACTGACAAAGAAATGATCAGTCTATATTTTTAATGGTAGGTTTATTTGAACAGTGAGAGACAGAATAACAACAAAAAAATCCAGAAAAACGCATGTGAAAAATGTTATAAATTGATTTGCATTTTAATGAGGGAAATAAGTATTTGACCCCTTGTTGGCAATCACAGAGGTCAGACGTTTTGCTTGCAGGCCACACACACACACATGAATGATGTGTTTGGTATTATCTCATGGAAAATAATAAATTGCACAAGGGCCAGGGTCATGCCCCATTCATTCTGAACGATTAAACCAAACTGACCCACGTTCACACACGAGAGCAGAGAGGTTGGCTGCAGGGTGACGCACGCGAAGAACGCGTCACTGTGAAAGAGTTAGAAGGTTCCCCTTCGTACCTTCTTACTCTCCCTCCCACCCCCCTCCTTCCGGTCAGGTGATTTTGAAGTGTCGTCGTCACGCGAGGACGTGGACCGAGACAGCGCGTGGAACCAGTGGCTGCGCTCCGAGATCCCGGGGCTCTTCCTGCTGGCCCTGCACACGTTTACCGTGAGTCGGTGCAGATGTGGCCTCGCGACTGGGGCTGCCACCTGTCTGTGTTTGACCCCCGGACAGTGTTCGGGTGGCAGCAGGAATTAATTTGTGTCGAGATCTGGTACCCCGGGTATGGCTATGGTTGAATTTTATCACCGTGAACTGCACAGTTTTAACAATAGACCTCGGCTCGCTGAGAAATGTGCCTGGGTTTGCTCTGTCGTAGGAATGGTGGCAACTGTACTTGGGGCATCGGCACGTTTATTCGCGCTCCGGCTCCATTTACACCGAGAGTCACGTGCTTGTCTCGTGCGGGGAGTGGTGGTGTAGCTGTCAGGGGGCATCCATTTAGTATGTATGCATGGAGGGGGGAGGAGGGGTTAACCCAAATGCGTACGCTTGCGTACTACTGACAATGTGTAAGCCGACTGCAATGGCATGAATCTGCCCATCGCAGTGACATGGGGAAGTAATTGCTTCCGACAAAGGCGTTCTACGACCTTTTCAATCATACTCAGGTTTGAGAACGGGGACAGTTTGCATTCATGATCCTGAATCATGACAATTCCTTGACTCTCCGGCAGTGGTGAATCGTTCCATCAGTAGGAATCGTGTATATGTGTGTACGTGCATGCACAGCTGTACCCATTGGCTTCTGTTATGGTCATGTACGTTTATTTTTTATTTCGTGGAATATCACTTGCTGTACTCCACGCGGTGAGTGCTTTGTGTAGATAGGAATCATGTTATGTAGAGAATATAAATCTAATTCAGTACCTCTATATGTCTCCCACAGACGAGCGGGGAGACAGCAGCCAGGCGGTGAGCCGGCACTACCAACAATCGCCCAAGATCTTAGGTTCTCTTTACATTCCGATATTTGCAGCCACTTACTGAGTGTTTACATGTGGGGGGAAACCAGTACACTCGCAGAAAACGAACGAATGTGAGCAAGGGGGCAACGTTCTATCCCGTGCATATGGAAAGGATTCCACAGTTGTGTTCCACTGCCTCCTGGCAAGCCAGGGTATGACTCATCCTCGATGCCCACCAGAAGGGAGATTGCACACTTGCAATTGAATTCCCTGAGATTATTTATATCATGGGGTAGGCAGTGACAAATCCCCTGAATCACTTAACACGAACATGCGGTCCAGTGCATTGTACGTGCAAGGATACTCGCTTTACAAAATGTATGAATGTATGTTGAACTTGAATCTTGACTTAAAGCTTTCGTGACTGCAGGAATTCATATTCTTTGGGTCTTTCGGTAAAGTCACGTAGATAGAACAATAAAATAATAAAAATAAAGTGAATACAAAATAATAATACAAATATCACGACGTTTTGATCACAACACAAGCAATCGTTATCATTTTTCTCCTGATGACGATTGCTTGTGTTGCGATCGAAACGTCGTGATATATTTTACTTTTTTATTCACTTTATTTTCATTATTTTATTGTTCTATCTACGTGACTTTACGGAAAGACCCAAAGAATATGTGTTGAAATTCTTTCGCAGTGTACGTAGCCAACCGTGCTAATCTGTGATACATTAACACCTTGCCACAAATGCCCTGTTGCTCATGAGCACACCGACTCAAATGAATCAGGCGCAAGGTTTGCGTGATTCATGCTTACAAAGTGGGGTCTATAATGAACAATATGGCTGAAGCTCGAGTTCTACACCATGCGTTCTACACCATTCGGAATGCGCTGTTGCAATGTGCAGCCACAGCTGCTGCAAAAATATTTGTCTCGGTTTGATCCACTAAACAATATCCACTGACCACACCGCACGCGCAACAATGATATAACTATGAACAAAAATATGAATAAATTAGGATGGTTTATTAAATATATTGCACGTAAGAAAATACAGCAATAGACGTAAAAATACATGGCAGTTTAACACGTAGGCTTTCGCGACAAATATCCATAATACAGGTTTTATGGGTTGGATCGCGTAAATATATAAATGTGTCATAAGACCTCCTTTGCCAGTAGCAAGATATAGTAATAGGTTTTTACCCTTTTATCTGGCACCAAAACTGACACCTTTATACAAGGGATCATGTTTGCAATAACCACAACAAAAGCAGTCAAAATGCAAACAAAAAGAGACAACTCTGATAATGATATACACTGTCCTTGAAGCTGATTGGTCCACACCCGAGACGGCTTTTCTTAGAGCCTAGTCTCCACTGGTGTTGGACCAGATGACGCCAAAAGGCATACAACTCAAAAACAGCGCACTATCAGAGTATTGAGAGCTCGGGGTAAGAATTTACATTATGAGACCTCCTTTGCCAGTAGCAAGATATAGTAATAGGTTTTTACCCTTTTATCTGGCACCAAAACTGACACCTTTATACAAGGGATCATGTTTCCATAAAGGTGTCAGTTTTGGTGCCAGATAAAAGGATAAAAACCTATTACAATTTAAATGTGTCGTTAAACCCGCCACCACCCGACAGCCCACTAGTAAGGGTTGTCACGTAAACAGAACATGCCAATTCATCACTAGTACAGCACACCGGTGTGTGGTGTGTTGGAGAGCCAAGCCACAACATTTACCATCGGAGTACGGCGTTTCAGTAATTACAACTAGCTTCATCAGGCAACAGCAAGGTTTGGGAGAAGTCCACCTGTTTAATTCCTTATATAGAGACGTAGATGTGGTGACAACACTTGTGCACTCTTTGAGCGCAAAGTGGGGGGGGGATTAATGAATCAACATACATTATACATGCACATTATGCTAGCCCATTGATCTTGTACTTAGTGTCCATTGTGTGTATTAAAATAGCCGTACAAACGGTAATTTGATGATTCTCTTCCATGCAGCACTAAGTCGGTAGCTATCCAAACGATTACAATTATTTTTATTTCTTTAAATTTCGATAGATTCTGTAATTAGTCTTGGCCAGTAGTAACAAGTTTTGCACAGAACTTCAACATTATCAATTGAGTGTCCTTGTGGGCACGTGTGTTCTGCTACTGCTGACAGTTGTATTTGTGAGCATTTCATATTTCTGTGGTGTTCTTATAGTCTTGTGCTGATCATTCATCCTGTTTGCCCAACATAGCATTCCACAAGTGCAATTAATCCGGTACACACCTTCTGTTGATAGCTTCAGTAATAGAACAGCAAAGAAATATCCAATAGTCCTTTTCGTAGGTTTCCATATGCCTTCTGAATTTGCCTGGCTGATCAAAGTTTCGACCGCAGATGCCATTGGTCAGGGGTCTCTTTGTCCGTTCTCATGTGGGACTCTAGGCATGATGGCAGTTGGAATGCTTTCCCACAGACTTGGCAAGACATTTGTTTTCTCACTCTAGTGACTATGGGAGTGAGGTGGAGTCGAGACGGGCGCTGGTCAGGCGTGGCGTTTCCCAGCAGGCGCCTTCGTTCCATGCGTGGTCGCTGTGATAGCAATAACTTTGTTGCATGCAGGTGCGCCCTTTGCAGAAGGTGGCATTGTCTGCAACTCTGCCTCCTCACCACCAGGACTCGACAAGCTGCTGCTGGAGCTGCTGGTGCCATCCATGGCAAAGGCAATTCTTCCAGCACCATGACTCGCAGCCGAGTAGCTCTGACACACCTTCAACACCGCATTGGCAAAATTGCCGTCATTCACCGTGCCACGTGCGCCCCTTGAGTTCTTTCCGTGGGTCTCCATATGCCTTCTGAGTTTGTAGGGCTGATCAAAGCTTTGATCGCAGATGTGGCAGCTTTGACCACCGGTCTTGTGCATTCTCATGTGGGACTCTAGGCACCATGCCAGTTGGAATGTTTTCCTGCAGACGTCGCAAGAGATTTGTTTTCTCACTCTTGTGACTCTATCAGATTCTAGTGACTCTATCGGATTCAACACCGCATTGGCAAAACTGCCGTTATTCACCAAGCCTGGTGCACCCTTTATCATGTAATCCTTTTCATGGGTCTTCATATGCCTTTTGAATTTTCCTGGCTGATCAAAACTTTGTCCGCATATGCCGCCCCATTGATCACGGGTCTCCTTGTACGTTCTTACGTGGGATTCTAGGCACCATGCCAGTTGGAATTTTTTCCCACAGACGTCACAAGAGATGAGTTTTTTCGCTCTTGTAACTCTACCGGATTGAGGTGGGGTCGAGACGGGTGCTGGTGAAGTGCCATCGATGGTAAAGGCAATTCTCCCAGCACCACCATGACTCGCAGCAGAGTTGCTCTCGCACATCTGATACAAAAGACAAAGTTCACGCGCATGACACCCGTGTCACGGGTGTACTCACAAAGGCATACTTAAGGTGACATGAAATTCATTACAACAGATTCATTATAACAGAACATAAGTACTCTTTTGTTCTTTCGGTAAAGTCACGTAGGTAGGAAAAATAAAATAAATGACGTCACGCGATTTTGGACGATTTTTGACCCCCCCCCCCCCTCGTCACATGGCGTCACAAAAAGTCAGACCCCCCCCCTCAAGTATGACGTCACAAAGCTCTGCCCCCCCCCCAAAACCATATTTTCATTTTGAAAATAAAACATGCTTCAAATCGCTTTAAACTATTGTCATTGTATTTAATGTGGCGCTGCACTCTGATGTTGTAGGAGAAAACATTTATTAAAAAGTCTATTTAACTAAATAGAACGTGTTGTCTATATTTATTTAAAGTTGCGCATTTTGATGTGACGTCACATTTCTCAAACCCCCCCCCTTGTCACAAATGTCTGACCCCCCCCTCCCCAGGTGCGTGACGTCATTTATGGACGGCCCCCATCGCCTTAAAACGCGAACTCGCGCTGGCAAACTGAAACGCGGAACTTTTTTTGTTCAGCAGCGCGATCCTCCGCGAGATGTAATGAGTCGGCCTCGCGCTGTGAGTGAGTGTGAGTGAGACAGCATCGTCCCCCACTCCTCCTGATGTCGAGGGTAAATGGGCGAGGTTTAGGTCTGTGACTCATGCAGCTGCAATGGCTGCTTTGTGTACGCGGTCCAGACCGCCCCAGAGACCCTGGCCGACAGAGGAGGCGTTCAGGATGGTTGAGAAAAAGCAACAAGCCCACTCTAATCGTCTACAGCATCCCACGTCAGAGAATGAGGAGGCTTACCGCAGCCTTCGGTCGGAGGTTCGGAGAGACGTGAGGCGCTGCAAGGATGGGTGGTGGTCGCGGGTTGCTGAGGAGATGGAGTCTGCCTCAATGGCCCGCGATCACAAATCCCTATTTAACTCCATTAAAAAAGTAACCTACAGCGCCACACCTATTACCATTGTAGGGGTAATCGTCACTCACCACTCTGTGGGCTGGTAGCTTCCCCTTATCGTCAATAGGGGGCGGAAGCGCTATCACGCCAGGGCTAATGTCCATGGCCCAAAAAGGGGCCAAGACAATAAATATCGTGTTGCCTCATCAGAAGTTTCTTCGTCAATTTATACCCACTACACCATCATTAGGGGAACGAAGGGTGATCCAATCTCCGACCCCCAGCGACAGGTTTGCAGATTTGCTGAGCATTTCTGTGAGGTCCTGGGGGAGGGGGAATCCCTCAGCCTGGAAAACATCATGGGACAAAGTGGGGATGACTCTGCTGAGGATGCGGTGCCTCAAATATTGGAGGAGGAAGTCACCCTCTGTGAGTGGCTGGCTGAGGTACCATCCGTTGAGGAAGTACTGAGGGCGATCCAGAGTCTGAGAACAGGAAAGGCACGGAGCAGAGATGATCTCCCAAGCGAAATGCTGAGGGAGGGTGGCGTTTGTGCGTAGACTGCCCTACGTGACATCATAACAACAGTCTGGGCCACTGGACGGGTTCCGCAGGATTGGAAGGATGCCCTGGCGGTCCCCCTCTTTAAGAAGGGGGACCGCACAGACTGTAACAACAACAGGGGCATCTAACTCCTCAGTGTGCCGGGAAAGGTCCTGGCAAGGATTATTCAACATCGCCTTGCTAGGTACGCTAAGGAGAGGCTTGCGGAGCCCCAATGCGGTTTCAAGAAAGGGCGGTCCTGCAAAAATGTCATATTTTCTGTCCGTCTGCTACAGCAGAGGTTGAGGGAATTCCAACTAGACCTACATCTCTGCTTTATTGACCTGGTTAAGGCCTATGATACCATCAGTAGGCCTGGGCTCTGGGTTGTTCTTCGTGCTTTCAGAGTCCCTGACCCTCTGCTCACACTCATTAAGGACCTTCATGATGGTGAGCAGACCCGAGTAAAACTACATAGCCGGGAGTCAGAGCCATTCCCTGCGACAGGGATGTCCTCTGGCTCCGACATTATTTAACATCTATTTCGACCACATAGTTCGTGAAGCCTTCAGTAGCTGTACCAGAGGAATTTACGTCTGGTACAGATACAATGGGAGGCTGATCGATGCCCAGGTGCGGTCAAGGGATGTCTCCCTATTGGTCAACCACATTATGTATGCCGACGACCTGGTAATTGCTGCTCATTCAGAGGAGGAGTTGGAGGCGCTGCTGCTGAAACTGGAGTGTGCCACTAAGAGGTGGGGCCTTACCATCAGCCCCACCAAAACGAAGCACCTGCCTGGGTATTTTGTGCCATCGGGCACTCTACCCCCACAACTCCCAATCGGTGATGGGGCAGTTGGGGAGAGAGTGGAGAGTTTTCCATACCTGGGCAGTGTGCTCATGATCGGCTCCGGTTTAACAGCAGAGGTCTCACTCCGAATTAGTCGAGCGGCATTATCTTTTCATCAGTTGTGTAACGTTGTGTGGAAGCTACCTGGTCTGTCGCTCCGCATGAAACTTCGGTTCTTCTCGGCCACAGTCATTCCCTCCCTTCTCTACGCTTGCAAAACGTGGACCCCCCTAATGCAGCATCTTCACCGGTTAGAAACATTTAGGCTGGCCTGCCTACGATCAATCCTGGGTTTAACCAGGCTGGATTGTGTGAGGAGCTCACAAATCCTCGAAAGATCTGGACAAAGTCCCATCGGTGAGCTCCTCCAGCAGGCAAGGCTGCGTTGGCTGGGCCATGTAGCCCGCATGCCCAATCACCGCATGCCCAAACAGCTTTTGTTCGGCCGGATCGAGGGAGCTAAACGGGCGTGGCACGGACTAGAGAAGAGATGGAGTGATGTGGTACAGGAGGATGTGGAGCTGAGTGGACTTGCCAATGACTGGTACCAGCGGTGTCTCTACTGGGCAGTTGGAGGCAGTCGCCCTCCAACAACAACGGAGGGCGGAGGAGCGATGCTCAGAAAAACGAGCGGAGCGTCGGGTGGCTAAAGCTCAGCAAGTTGGCACAGTAGGGGGCACAGGTGGTGCATCAGCCAGTAATCTCAGTCATCTCAGTCAGTCGACCAGTGGCACCTGGGTCTGCCCCGTGACCTCCTGCCAGCCGGCGATCGACACTTCACGTAGCCTCAAGGTGCACATAGCCTGGCATAAGCGTCGTGGTGACGTCACCGCCACTTAGTGGCGCATGGCGATTGTTGTTTTGAGACAGTAAGAGAATGTGAGGTCGACTCAGCCTCAGATGAGTACCTGGTGCGGTGTGTCGTAAACATTGCTACTGGGGGAGACAAAGGCCGCCGTGGAGGAGAATCCTAAAATAATTAAAGCTTTTATTATAATAAAAGATTATAATATGATATTATAATAAAAGCTATACTAAAAGCTTTTTAAATTAAAAATACAAAAAAATTTGAAATAATGAAAGCTTTTATTATTTAAAATTTATTATTTAATTTTTTAATTGGCAGAATCTACACGCCATATTCTTGGTTCTTCAGGTAAAGTCACGTAGATTTGAAAATAAAAATAATTACATTTAATTTAAAAATATAAATTTTAATATTTAAACTAATAAAAGCTTTATCATTTTCAATTTATTATTTGAAATTTTAAAATACAAAAAAATAAAATACAAATAATAAATTGAAAATAATAAAAGCTTGTATTATTTTATAATAAATTGAAAATAAAAGCTTTTATTATTTTCAATTTATTATTTTAATTGTATTAACAGGTCCCTGCAGGGTGGGCTGGTAGGGCAAGTCTCTGCGCTGCCTATTGCTGATTTTACACCCAACAGCACGAGATTTCACTTCGTTAAAGTATTGAAAGGGGACGGACGGACACATTAATCTATTGCAGGCTGGTACACTCAGTTTACAACTTCGTTCCTACCAGTATTATGACTTTACCGAAGGAAGCAATAATCTGGCGTGTAGATGCTGCCATCTGCTGGCCACCATTGTTGGGTGTAGATTGTGACTTAAAACTTTCGTGACTTCAGGAATTCATATTCTTGGTTCTTTCGGTAAAGTCACGTCCATAGAAAATAAAAAAAATATCAAATCAAATAAAAATGTGAAATTTTAAATAATAAAAGCAAAAAACCCACATTCATATTCTTGGTTCTTTCGGTAAAGTCACGGAGATTAAAAAAAATACAATTTTAAAATAATCAATTGAATAAAAGCTTTTAATATTAGTTAAGCTTTTGTTATATTCAATTTATTATTTTAATTTTTAAATTGGCAGAATCTACACGCCATATTCTTGGTTCTTCAGGTAAAGTCATGTAGATTTGAAAATAAAATAATTAAATTTAATTTAAAAATATAAATTTTAATATTTAAACTAATAAAAGCTTTATCATTTTCAATTTATTATTTGAAATTTTAAAATACAAAAAAATAAAATACAAATAATAAATTGAAAATAATAAAAGCTTGTATTATTTTATAATAAATTGAAAATAAAAGCTTTTATTATTTTCAATTTATTATTTTAATTGTATTAACAGGTCCCTGCAGGGTGGGCTGGTAGGGCAAGTCTCTGCGCTGCCTATTGCTGATTTTACACCCAACAGCACGAGATTTCACTTCGTTAAAGTATTGAAAGGGGACGGACGGACACATTCATCTATTGCAGGCTGGTACACTCAGTTTACAACTTCGTTCCTACCAGTATTATGACTTTACCGAAGGAAGCAATAATCTGGCGTGTAGATGCTGCCATCTGCTGGCCACCATTGTTGGGTGTAGATTGTGACTTAAAACTTTCGTGACTTCAGGAATTCATATTCTTGGTTCTTTCGGTAAAGTCACGTCCATAGAAAATAAATAAAAATATCAAATCAAATAAAAATGTGAAATTTTAAATAATAAAAGCAAAAAACCCACATTCATATTCTTGGTTCTTTCGGTAAAGTCACGGAGATAAAAAAAAATACAATTTTAAAATAATCAATTGAATAAAAGCTTTTAATATTAGTTAAGCTTTTGTTATATTCAATTTATTATTTTAATTTTTAAATTGGCAGAATCTACACGCCATATTCTTGGTTCTTCAGGTAAAGTCACGTAGATTTGAAAATAAAATAATTAAATTTAATTTAAAAATATAAATTTTAATATTTAAACTAATAAAAGCTTTATCATTTTCAATTTATTATTTGAAATTTTAAAATACAAAAAAATAAAATACAAATAATAAATTGAAAATAATAAAAGCTTGTATTATTTTATAATAAATTGAAAATAAAAGCTTTTATTATTTTCAATTTATTATTTTAATTGTATTAACAGGTCCCTGCAGGGTGGGCTGGTAGGGCAAGTCTCTGCGCTGCCTATTGCTGATTTTACACCCAACAGCACGAGATTTCACTTCGTTAAAGTATTGAAAGGGGACGGACGGACACATTCATCTATTGCAGGCTGGTACACTCAGTTTACAACTTCGTTCCTACCAGTATTATGACTTTACCGAAGGAAGCAATAATCTGGCGTGTAGATGCTGCCATCTGCTGGCCACCATTGTTGGGTGTAGATTGTGACTTAAAACTTTCGTGACTTCAGGAATTCATATTCTTGGTTCTTTCGGTAAAGTCACGTCCATAGAAAATAAATAAAAATATCAAATCAAATAAAAATGTGAAATTTTAAATAATAAAAGCAAAAAACCCACATTCATATTCTTGGTTCTTTCGGTAAAGTCACGGAGATTAAAAAAAATACAATTTTAAAATAATCAATTGAATAAAAGCTTTTAATATTAGTTAAGCTTTTGTTATATTCAATTTATTATTTTAATTTTTAAATTGGCAGAATCTACACGCCATATTCTTGGTTCTTCAGGTAAAGTCATGTAGATTTGAAAATAAAATAATTAAATTTAATTTAAAAATATAAATTTTAATATTTAAACTAATAAAAGCTTTATCATTTTCAATTTATTATTTGAAATTTTAAAATACAAAAAAATAAAATACAAATAATAAATTGAAAATAATAAAAGCTTGTATTATTTTATAATAAATTGAAAATAAAAGCTTTTATTATTTTCAATTTATTATTTTAATTGTATTAACAGGTCCCTGCAGGGTGGGCTGGTAGGGCAAGTCTCTGCGCTGCCTATTGCTGATTTTACACCCAACAGCACGAGATTTCACTTCGTTAAAGTATTGAAAGGGGACGGACGGACACATTCATCTATTGCAGGCTGGTACACTCAGTTTACAACTTCGTTCCTACCAGTATTATGACTTTACCGAAAGAAGCAATAATCTGGCGTGTAGATGCTGCCATCTGCTGGCCACCATTGTTGGGTGTAGATTGTGACTTAAAACTTTCGTGACTTCAGGAATTCATATTCTTGGTTCTTTCGGTAAAGTCACGTCCATAGAAAATAAATAAAAATATCAAATCAAATAAAAATGTGAAATTTTAAATAATAAAAGCAAAAAACCCACATTCATATTCTTGGTTCTTTCGGTAAAGTCACGGAGATAAAAAAAAATACAATTTTAAAATAATCAATTGAATAAAAGCTTTTAATATTAGTTAAGCTTTTGTTATATTCAATTTATTATTTTAATTTTTAAATTGGCAGAATCTACACGCCATATTCTTGGTTCTTCAGGTAAAGTCACGTAGATTTGAAAATAAAATAATTAAATTTAATTTAAAAATATAAATTTTAATATTTAAACTAATAAAAGCTTTATCATTTTCAATTTATTATTTGAAATTTTAAAATACAAAAAAATAAAATACAAATAATAAATTGAAAATAATAAAAGCTTGTATTATTTTATAATAAATTGAAAATAAAAGCTTTTATTATTTTCAATTTATTATTTTAATTGTATTAACAGGTCCCTGCAGGGTGGGCTGGTAGGGCAAGTCTCTGCGCTGCCTATTGCTGATTTTACACCCAACAGCACGAGATTTCACTTCGTTAAAGTATTGAAAGGGGACGGACGGACACATTCATCTATTGCAGGCTGGTACACTCAGTTTACAACTTCGTTCCTACCAGTATTATGACTTTACCGAAGGAAGCAATAATCTGGCGTGTAGATGCTGCCATCTGCTGGCCACCATTGTTGGGTGTAGATTGTGACTTAAAACTTTCGTGACTTCAGGAATTCATATTCTTGGTTCTTTCGGTAAAGTCACGTCCATAGAAAATAAATAAAAATATCAAATCAAATAAAAATGTGAAATTTTAAATAATAAAAGCAAAAAACCCACATTCATATTCTTGGTTCTTTCGGTAAAGTCACGGAGATAAAAAAAAATACAATTTTAAAATAATCAATTGAATAAAAGCTTTTAATATTATTTAAAAGTAAAGTCACGGAGATAAAAAAAATACAATTTTAAAATAATCAATTGAATAAAAGCTTTTCATATTATTTAAGCTTTTGTTATATTCAATTTATTATTTTATTTTTTAAATTGGCAGAATCTACACGCCACGTTGGTGGCCGGCAGGTGGCAACATCTACACGCCGAATTCTTGTTTTTTTCGTTAAAGTCACGTAGATTTTAAAATAAAAATAATAGAATTTGATTTAAAAATACAAATAATAAATTGAAAATAATAAAAGCTTTCATAATTTTCATTTTTTAATTTTATTATTATTTTCTATCTCCGTTACTTTACCGAAGGAAGCAATAATATGGCGTGTAGATACTGCCATCTGGTGGCCAACAACGTTGGCAGGTGGCAGCATCTACACGCCAGATTCTTGGTTCTTTGGGTAAAATAGAAATAATAAAAAAAGTAAAAAAATAATAATTCATGATTTAGTATTTTTTCATTTTATTCTATTATTTTCATTTTCAAATCTACGTTACTTTACCGAAAGAACCAAGAATATGGCGTGTAGATTCTGCCAATTAAAAAAAAAATACAAATTAAAATAATAAATTTAAAATAATAAAAGCTTTCATTATTTTCCATTTATCTTTTGTATTTTTCATTTAATTTTATTATTTTTATTTTCAACCTACATGGCTTTACCGAAAGAACCAAGAATATGAATCTGGATTTTGATTATTATTTTCAATCTATTTTATTTTTTTAATTGGCAGCATCTACACGCCATATTCTTGGTTCTATCGGTAAAGTCACGTCGATAGAAAATAAAAAAATAATCAAATCAAATAAAAAGTGTGAAATGGAAAATAATAAAAGCAAAAAACCCGCATTCATATTCTTGGTTCTTTCGGTAAAGTCACAGAGATAAAAAAAAAATGAAACAAAATTTTGATTTTAAAATAATAAATTGAAAATAATAAAAGCTTTTATTATTTTCCATTTATTTTTTTTGTATTTTAAAATTGGCAGAATCTACACGCTATATTCTTAGTTCTTTGGGTAAAGTCACGTAGATAGAAAATATAAATAATAAAAGAAAAGTAAAAATTTAAATAATATTTTAAAAAACATTTATTTTATTTTATTGTTTCCCTTCTACGTGACTTTACTGAAAGAACCAATAATATGAATCACTGCAGTCACGAAAGCTTTAAATCAAAATATAATAATAACAATTCATGATTTTCATTTAATTATTTTCTTTTTATTTTCAAATCTACGTGACTTTACCGAAAGAACCAAGAATATGGCGTGTAGATTATGCCAATTGAAAAATTACAAATAAAAGTAATTTTATTATTTCCGATTTATTTTGTATTTAAATTTATTTAATTATTTTTAAATCTACGTGACTTTACCGAAAGAACCAAGAATATGAATCTGGATTTTTGCTTATTATTTTCAATTTATTATTTTAATTTTTCAATTTGCAGAATCTACACGCCACGTTGGTGGCCGGCAGATGGCAGCATCTACACGCCATAATCTTGGTTCATCTTCTTTGGTTCTTTCGGTAGTGTTACGTAGCATGAGAATAAAATAAAACATTGAAAAAAGAAAATAACACAATAAAATTCTCACGACGTTTCGGCCACAACACAAGCGGCCTTCATCAGGTGAAGGGACGAGACTGTCTGGAGGACAGCGCTGGAGCGAACAAAGCCAAGCTCAGATCGAGACCTTTAAGCTGTGTGAGAAGAAACAAAGCGCCTTGACAAAGGAATTAGCATTGAATTTAGCATTGAAATGGCTGAGTGATTAGCTTGTGACTGGTCACAGATATGGCTATGTTAAAGTCAAAGCATACACATCCACAGAGGCACCCCTTGACAAAGGAATTAGCATAGAATTTAGCATTGAAATAGCTGAGTGATTAGCTTGTGACTGGTCACAGAAATGGCTATGTTAAAGTCAAAGCATACACATTCACAGAGGCACCTAGTAAAAATCAAACAGGAAAATTTAGCATTGAAATAACTGAGTGATTAGCTTGTAACTGGTCACAGAAATGGCTATGTTAAAGTCAAAGCCTACACATCTGAGCTATTAATAGTAACTGGGTCAGTGTCTACTTCAAATATTGTTCAGGCTCAGGAGACTTCCAAAGTTATTCGTGATGTTATACATTTGGTTCGTTTTGAGCATAATCGCGACCTTATATAATTATTACGTGATACACACGCTGAATATACGCACACAAACATCGTGTACACGTGTGTCGTGTCCTCTATTGTCCACATAGACGGCTTGTGCTGACGAGAGAACGATCTTAACGTACAATGTCGTGACATGTATCAGCCCTTTGTCGATCCAGCGTTTTGATAGAGGCCTCCCCCACACCATGTCGTTCGTGGGAGTTGTTTAACCATACTTCACCATGCCGGTCAATGCGGGTTTGGTGAAGTGAGGAGGCCCAGAAACTTGTATATGCAGATACGAGTTTGCCTGTGCTTGCATCTGCATAATTACATTCTCACACATCTTCAAGTGTAGTTTAATACTTCTAAAAATGCATTTATTCTTGAGGATTCCATAAAGTACTGTGGTAAAAAGAAAACAACTTGATTTGAATAAATTTCGATTTAAAGCTTTCGTGACTGCAGAGATTCATCTTCTTGGTTCTTTCGGTAAAGTCACGTAGAAGGGAAATAATAAAATAAAACATAATAAAATAAAATTCTCACGACGTTTCGGCCACAACACAAGCAGCCGTCCTCAGGTGAAGAAACAGAACTGTCGGAAAGACAGCGCTCCAATGAACACTGCTAAGCTTGGCAGCGTATTTTAAGCTGGGTGGGAGGAGCAGAGCGCCTTGCCAAAAGAGTTTACATATCAACAGAATAATTTAGCATTGAAGTAGCTGTGTTAATGTGAGATATTAGTAGGATGTTAAAGTCAGAAATTAGCATGTAACTGGGAGATTAGCATGATGTTAATGTGAGGAATTAGCATGTAACTGGTCACGGAAGTAGCTATGTTAAAGTCAGAGTTTACATATCAACAGAGGCATTTAGTATATTGACGCTAAAGAAGTGCAACTACCCAACTATCATACAATAACCCGATGTGAAAGAACTAAATATAAACTACATCAATATAATCAATGTACTCAATATATTCTCCACTAAGCTGAGCTACTAACAATAAGTTATTATACATTAAACTTCTATGTCGCAAAAAATATTATAATATGCCTCCAAATAATATTTTTATTATAAACTGGCATAGACAGACCACAACATTGAATTATACACTGAGTTACTATACACTACCCTATACGTTAGATTATAATAATATTAGACTTGTAATATTACACTATGTATTATTTTACCAACCCTACTGTATACCACACTGCTATATATTGACTATACAATTACGATACTATATATTACCAAATAAATTATATTAAACATTACACTGAATACTTTGTTAAACAAGGAATGCTTTGAGCTTGTGGGTTGAATCCATCTGTGTGAAGTTGTGTTATTTCCCCATATGCAAGGTGGGGTCTCTCTGGGTTCCACTCACACAAACATCTCAATGCAATGGGACCTTTCTGAAAATGCAGTACTTAGGCTCAATGAAGCTTTCCTGGGTAACTAGTTAACATTGTAATAATTAGCATGAGAGATAATGACGTTCAGTTATAAGGGCCATTAATAGTACTATACTGTATTTTTATTGAAGACTATTTTACGTAGTTGTTTGTAAAAAAAAGTGTCCATTCTCAAAACTTTTTGACGGGCCCTCGTACAGAAATGATATTACAATCTTATATGGAGATAGCGAGTCAGAGTGTTGTGAATAGTGGAGTGAACGTGTGGTGCCATCATTATATTGTTGGTGTGTATATACAGAAAGGCCTATTTGGTGGGTAACATTAGGAAAATGGAGGTAGTTCGTCATTGTTGTTAAACAAAATCTTATTTGGGTGGATAAGAGGAGTAAAATCGTACATGATAGGAACTGCAATATTGTGGAGTTCTGGTATAATGAGTTGTAGTATATATGAATCTTATGTCACCTTAAGTATGCCTGTGTGAGTACACTCGTGACACGGGTGTCATGCGCGTGACCTTTGTCTTTTGTTTCAGATGTGCGAGAGCAACTCCGCTGCGAGTCAAGGTGGTGCTGGGAGAATTGCCTTCACCATTGATGGCACTTCACCAGCACCCATCTCAACCCCACCTCAATCCGGTAGAATTACAAGAACGAAAAAACTTATCTCTTGTGACGTCTGTGGGAAAAAATTCCAGCTGGCATGGTGCCTAGAAGCCCACGTAAGAACGCACAAGGAGACCCGTGATCAATGGTGCGGCATATGCGGAAAAAGGTTTGATCAGCTAGGAAAATTAAAAAGGCATTTGAAGACCCATGAGAAGGATTACATGATAAAGGGTGCAACAGGCTTGGTGATTAACGGCAGTTTTGCCAATGCGGTGTTGAATCCACCGTCGCCCTATGAGATATGCTCAGTCTGCGGATTTTTAAGTCCTATTGAAATCCTGAAAACTCATGAAAGTCTTCACGCACAGTTCTTGTACAGACCGAAGCCTGAACATGATTACACTTCGACAAAAGATAGCGGCGTTAAGATAAATGACATGAAATCCAATTTTCTTGAATGCTTTGGCCTAGTTCCACATCAACAAACTGCTTTACCAGTCAGTGAGAATAAACCATACGCTGCTCTCGATCCTATTACGAGCATGAAAGTGTTGATGGCCTTGCAGCAGAAGAAGAAGGAAAAGCGAAGTAGACCTAAGCCCATTAGAAGAAAGAAGACCACCACCAGCGTCACCAATTGCAGCAGTAGCAACAGCCAGAATTCGGACATCAAGAGGATGGACTGCACGGAAGCAAGAGGCTGCGTGGAGCAGAGCATCCCCAAGGTGGATGAACCCAACCTGGCACCTTTAGGTACGTCCTAGTAATGCACACACTACATTTCATTTGGATGTAATTCATAATTTCACAAATTAGTTAATGTACGCATATGTTGACCATTTTTGTATGCCTGCGCTGAGGAGTCTAGAGATCTGATGTGGTGCTGCTCGGATGTTGGGTTACACCGTGAAACTCTGGGTTTCAGTCACCGAGCCATGATTAAACTGGCTTCTCATTGATGGTCTTATCCAGTTACCAAACACTTCTTCCAGCAAACACTTCTGATGTCGCGTGATGTGTAGGAAATTGCAATAACCTCCTAGTGGATAAAAATCGGTCACGAAGGGATGTCATGAGTAGTGCAATGATATCTCCTTCCACGAGCTGTTCTCTTACATGAGGTGGTTTACTGCTGTGTGAGAGTTGCACAGGGATACTTCATCTCATGACATGGAGCCAATAGCACCATTGGAAGGAAACTGAGCAAAATACATTGCTTGACAAATTCCAAAAAGTATCTATTTCTTAACCGGGGTAAATATTACTTAAACAAGTGGCTAAATTTAGGGAACATTTTTGAATGTATAGACCGAGTCATTTCCACAATGGGAATTTCCTCTTCATTGTACTAACACCTAACTTCCATGTGTATTTACTCGTTCTATTGCAGGTAATTATTGTGTAATTAATGAGCTGTAATAGAATAATCTGGCTCAACCACCTCAATGTTAAATTATAGTTGTTGCTCTGCATCAACATCAACCACACGAAGAAGTGCAAAATGTTGGGGCTTCAAAATAAGCCCCAAAAATGTATTATGATATTTTGCAGGAAATCAGTATCTTGCTTTTCTACTATTTGTACGTATGTTGAACTTCTTTCGTACCATACGTAGCCAACCGTGCTAATCGGAGGTATTTGTTGCTGGCCATTTGGCATTTTGGGCCTTTGGGTATGTGGTCAGCAACCGTGATTGATAAAACGTCCCATATACATAGTAATGCTATGGCATCCACTGCATGGTGATAAATAAATTATGTATTAGCGCGTGCGTGTGCTCAACGGTGGATGTCTTGTGTTCCAGAGGAAAAGCCCTTCCCGTGCAGTGACTGCTCGTACGGAGCGACGCAGAAGTCGAAGCTCAAGAGACACGTCCTGAGCGTTCACCACGTGCCCTTCGATAGCGCGCTGGACTCCGACTGTCCCAAGAAGAGAAGACGGCTGGCTGGGTGCCGAGACCACGGCTCAACTCTGGATTTGGAGCGCGCACGATGCTCACGGAGAACTCTCTGATGATTTATTTCTTCCTGAAGCTGAGGTACCACGTGTGGGGCGATGAACGCAAGGTTTTGTGCAGCGGACATTTCCATGATGAAATTTCGTCACGTTCACTGCTGCGAGGTTACATCTATTGCCGTATATTTTTAGTCAATTGCTGTATTTTATGGTATACAATATATTTAATAAATTGTCCTAATTTAATTACAAAGGTTTTTGGGTTAGATCGTGTAAGTATAAATGTGTCATAACCCTACACCACCTGACACAGCCAATTAGTAAGGAATTTGTCACGTAAACAAAACTCCACTTAGTTACTACTTCAGCCCACCGGTGTTTTGGAGAGTAAATCCACAAGATGAGTACGACGTTTCACTGGTAATTACATCCAGCATCATCGGGCGATTTGCCAGAATAGTGAAGCCATCCACCTGCTTCCGATCTTAAATAGAGAAAGGCGATGTCATCACTGAACCCATCAGGTGCAGAAATCAGAGGCGGGGAGGGGGATTATTGAAATGATATAATTGATTAGTAATCATTTAATTAGTATGTTTCCTCTATAAGTAATGATAAATGTGAGATGTCTTCTTCCTCCACGCGTTTGTTCCACTCACGTGGGGTCCGCCGTCCTTGCCACCTTATCCACACCGCCCCGTCCCGCGCCATCTCTCCCTCCGCTCCTCGGGCCACCACGTTCGACCGCATCACCACATCGCCCCACGTCTTCTTCTGCCTTCATCTCCTCATCTTACAATCACAATTACTTAATAATACGCTTCCAGGCCGCACTAAGCCTGTAGCTGTCAGAGAGGTTAAAATAATACAAATTTTCTCAGTTTCAATGGATTCTCGAATTAGTCTTGGCCAGTAATAATGAGTTTTACACAACACTTCATCGTTATCAAAATACATGACGTGTTCTTGTTGGCAAGCATGTACTGCAACTTCCGACAGTTATGTTTGAGAGTGTTTAATATTTATTTGGTGTTCCTTTAGTCTTACGCTAATGTTACATCCCATCTGTCCAATATAACATCTGCCACATAAGCCATTAATCCGATACACACCATCCGTTGACAACTTAGGCAATTCATCTTAAGTACAAGATACTATTTTTTGAATTTTGTGTACCGTGCCAAATCTTACTTAGATGTTTAGCTTTTTGCTTTTCCAAAACTCGAGCTAATTTCTCAATTACTCCCACGATATATGGTATTTTAATTGTTTAATAACCTGATTCAGCAGTATTGCTGTTCGATCTTGGTTTAGCATTCACTGCTCTGTTAATTTGAGCATTATTGTAGACATTCAATCGTAGCTTTTCTTTGACATGTTTAATCTCTCTCCTCAGACTTTGACCATCTGACACTGTTTTAGCTAGATGTATGAGCATCTTGTTGAGAAAGGATTTATGTGCGGGGTGATGATGCCAATCTGCATTCAGATAGGCATCAGTATGTGTTCCCTTTCGGTAAACGCTGTGTGTGTTACTTTACCATTTAGGCCTCATCCGAGCAAAATATCCAGGAAAGGGAGTGTGTTATTCACCTCCATTTCCATGGTGAAATGGATGGCCGGTTTTTGTGAATTGAGATGATTTAGACATTCATTCATTAAGTGTATCCTTACCATGTCGCCAGACAACCAAAGTGTCATCTACATATCTACACCAAAAAGTGGGTTTTAATGTACTTGAAGCAAGTGCTCTTGCAACCCGTGGGTTGAGGACCCCTGTGTTAGAGGCCACACAGGACGGGGGGGGGGGAAGTTTATCGTTGTGTTTGTCGCTGCGAGCAGACAGCGTGCAATGGAGAGCTTGCTCAGAGCGGAGCTGGGCACGGACTCGGCGAGGCCGCTGGGCGCTGCGGCCGGTGGAGGCTGCATCAGCACCGGGCAGAGCTACGAGACGGGGCGCGGACACGTGTCCTCTACCCTCCTCTTCGCCTCCTCTACACCACCTTGCTTCCTCGCCTCAACCTTCATTCATTCAGCCCTGTATCACTTTTTTTCGCTGCGACTACTAGCACCACCGTGGTGAATGTTGCAGTGAACTTCCCCTCGTTGATTCCCCCCTCCACCCACGTTAAGGGACTCGGTCTACCAGACACTTTGACCGCTTCGTCTCATCCACTCCGCGTTCAAACACTGCACCTCACTGCAGTTCACAACAACGCACTCAACTAAACAACTCGGTCACCCACTCATCCAGTCACTAACTCAATCACCCTATCACACATTCATCCAGTCACTAACTCATCCAGTCACTAACTCAATCACCCTATCACACACTATCTCGTCACTAATTCAATCACCCTATCACCCACTCATCCAGTTAACCACTCATCCAGTCACCCACTCATTCAGTCACCCACTCATCCAGTCACCCACTCATTCAGTCACCCACTCAATCACCCTATCACCCACTCATCAAATCAGCCACGCATCCAGTCACCCACTCATCCAGTCATCCACGCAATCACCCTATAACCCACTCATCCACTCATCCAGTCACCCACTCAATCACCCTATCACATACTAATCTAGTCACTAATTAAATCACCCTATCACCCACTCATCCAGTCACCCACTCATCTAGTCACCCACTCATTTAGTCCCCCACTCAATCACCCACTCATCTAATCACCCACGCATTCAGTCACCCACGCATCCAGTCACCCACTCATCCGGTCACTGACTCAATCACCCTATCACACACTCCTCCACTCGTTTACTCAAACACTCACCCATTTACTCACCCACCTGCTCACCACCATGCAGGTCACCTCACTCTTATTTTCAGATTTATCAGTTTGCACTGCTCCACTCTGGAATCCACACCCGGTCTTCCTGTTTTCCCAAACTCTTGCAATAATAAACTTGATCAATTTAAGGAACGCGTTTTTTTTATCTTAATTATCTAATTACTCATTGGACAGTTATGTATTATTTTTTTATTGTTACTGGCCGTTTGGCGTTTTGTATTGTGTGGGGTTTGCATCGCTGTCAACCCCTCATCAGTGCCTACCTTATTACAGAACAATTCAGACCTTGTTGGTCACCCCGTGCCCCTTATAAGTCCCATGACAAGGGAGAAACACACAAATAAACTTAACAAAAATGTTGCCCGTATTGAAACGGCCGTCTGCCGTATGGACCTGACAACTCACTTTCCCCCAACAGAATACGGGTAAACCGTGTGGGTTGGCGGCTATGGGTTTTGTTGTGTTTGCGAGTCCAAGTTATAGGACTGCACCCTGGGTTGTGCGTGATTCTCATTGGTGGGAGATTCCCTTCGCTGTGTTGCACGCCAGTGGCTGGGGGCTGCCTGGGGCCAGTGACGTGTGAGCCGGTCCCAATGTGCACCGGCAAACATTTACCGCCAGGTGGCCCCAGTGTTTATTGCCCGTCTCCACGTGGATACCTGAAACCCATGTCAATCCACTGCTGGATGAGTCCCGCAATGAAGATACAATCAGTACATCCACTTTGCTTTTGGACTCCACCTGTTCCATTGGCGGCCGAATGCGAATCTAAATGTGCATACGTTAGAGACTGGTTAATGCGCATAGAAATCAAACCAATTGACCTACAACATTTGCCCCATCAACTTTTGTAGAATTTTAGATGTGCATTACAGCTACTTTAGCCGGATGGTTGTGGTGGCTATGTATGCCTGTAATCCACGACTACGTGGAGGTGAGGGTTGGTGGATCACAAAAATGTTGCAACAACTCCCACCCCTTGGTCGTCAAGGAGGTAGAGAAGGCGGTGTGGAATAATGTGGACTCCGCCTGTTCCATCTGTAGATTTGTGATAGAGCGTTGGCCCCCCATTTGCTTGGATTTCTCCAGGTGCTCCGATTTCCTCCCACATGTAAACACTCATTAATCTTGATTTGAAGCTTTCGTGACTGCAGGAATCCTTACTCTTTGGTTCTTTCGGTAAAGTCACGTAGGTAAAAAAAATAATAAGGGATCACGACGTTTCGATCGCCACACAAGCAATCTCACTGAGTCTCAAGACTCTTGTTCAGGAGGGCCTGCCAACTTTTCGCAGGAGTAATTTGGATGTTTGGCTAGTACCAGTTACATTGTATGTTGTTGTTTTCCCATGGGAGTAAACCCATACAGAGAAAGGGACCAGAATGAGGAAAGCGAAGCCAGGCAGTCCTTCACAAGATGTCATGCACGGGCGTGACCACTGCACCACCTTGCCGCCCAAACAAATGTAATTTAAATAATGTACAATACTGGCAAATAAACCCTATTAGTATCAACTGAATTTCTGGACAATGTGGCACGTGTATAGCTGCATCGGTGTTTCTAAAAGTCGTGTTCACATTGCCTGAAATTAATAATATTATAAAGTACAGGTTTCCCACCTCTGGTTTCTTTTTACTTACTGGTTGTCCTCATTATGTGTGTCACAGGTAATATGGCAAGGAAAATATTACGCAGCACGAGTTGTAGGATTAGGGCAATTATGGTGACACACGTGACCCCCTCTACACAAGAAACAGCTGAGAGTCAATGCTGTGGTGTTGTGCGATTGGTGCAAGCGACACATCATTGTGTTTTGATGTTGAGCTGTTAAAATTGCACTGTTGTGGGGTGAGGTCAAGGCCGATGACTTCTTCCAGCGGTGTCAAGATCAGCATTTTGAAGAGGCTCGCGGAGGATGATACTGGGCACTAGGGTGCAGTCTCCCTCCATGAACAACAGAGGGCAGAGGAGCGACGGTCACAACAATTATTGGCGGAGCACTGGGCGTATAAAACACAAAGTTGGAAGAAAGTTTATCTCGGGGAGTTAACCCACAACACCTGGGTCTGTCATGCGTGTTCACACGATAACGCGTTTTCACTACGTTGAGATTTATAAGGGCACGGGGTGACCAATAAAGCCTGAATTGGTCTGTAATAAGCTCGGCCCTGATAAGGGGTTGACAGATATGAAATAATCGAGCAGACAGACACGGGCCTGACTTCATCCACAGATGCCTTGTTGAGTCTCTAATTTTTAGGATTCTGCTTGAGATGTCTTGCCAATTCCTCACCAAATAATATGTACGTGTGAGTAACCAGACCTACCTGAGATCTCACGCCTCGTAGAGAGCCAAAATAAATATCGTACGTTTATAGATTGCTCGGTAACCTCCGTTCCATGCTGCCAACGACTGGCCAAGAATGTGACCTGTAGATGCTGCCATCTGCTGGCCACTGATGTAGATGGCAGCATGTAAGGTGGTGAATTGCGGTCGTTGAGATGAGTTTTGATTGGTGAGATGAGTGAGGTTGGTTCAGTGGATGAGATGGGTGCAGTCAGTCTGGTGACTGTGTGGTTGGTGTGGTGAATGTAGTGGTTGGTGTGGTGAATGTAGTGGTTGGTGTGGTGAATGTAGTGGTTGGTGTGGTGAATGTAGTGGGTGGTGTGGTGACTGTGTGGTTGGTGTGGTGAATGTAGTGGGTGGTGTGGTGAATGTAGTGGTTGGTGTGGTGAATGTAGTGGTTGGTTTGGTGAATGTAGTGGGTGGTGTGGTGAATGTAGTGGGTGGTGTGGTGACTGTGTGGTTGGTGTGGTGAATGTAGTGGGTGGTGTGGTGAATGTAGTGGTTGGTGTGGTGAATGTAGTGGTTGGTTTGGTGAATGTAGTGGGTGGTGTGGTGAATGTAGTGGGTGAGATGAGTGTAGTAGGTGTGATGAGTGCCATTTGTGCGGTTAGTGGAGTTGGTGTTTGGTGAGTGAGGTGAGTGTTGTGATTGGTGAGGTGTAATTGGTGAGGTTAGGTTTGTGAGGTGTAATTGGGGTGGTGAGGTGGGTGAGGTGTAATTGGTGAGGTAAAGTTGGTGAGTGTATCAGTGAGCACCTTGAGGTTTCTCCTCCACGGTCGCCTTTGTCTCCCCCAGTAGCGATGTTCACTCCACACCGCACCAGGAACTCATCTGAGGCTGAGTCGACCTCACACTCTCTCACTGTCTCACAACAACAACAACCGCCATTCGCCACTAAGTGGCGGTGACGTCACCACGACGCTTGTGCCAGGCCATGTGCACCTTGAAGCCACGTGAAGTGTCGAACGCCCGCTGGCAGGAGGTCACGGGGCAGACCCAGGTGGTGCCACGGGTCGACTGACTGAGATGACTGAGATGACTGGCTGATGCACCACCTGTGCCCCCTGCTCACACTCACGCACGCGCACTCACTCACAAGCGCGAGTTCGCGTTTTCAGGCGATATAAAATAATTTATATTTCATGCCAGTTGGTTCTGAAGGACGGCTGCTTGTAATTTGGGCGTTCGTAAGTCGAGGACTGTCTGTAAATAAAGATTCCGATTGTGGGGCTTTCACCGTGGGATGAGCTTGGCCCGATCCGCGGGGGCGTGGCTTGCACGACAGTGGGCGGGACATAGCCGCGACGGGCGTGGCTTATCCAGGAAGTGGAGACCGCGATCGCCGGACTGCAAGCCAGACAGAAGCGCGCTCCTTTTAAAGTTAACAACAACATTGTTAAATGTAAGTAGGCCTCTCTACTTTATTATTGTTTTATTTGTTTAATACATTACTTGTGGTGCCGTGAGTCGAGTGAAATCAGTCAATAACCTTGCTAGACATGGCTAAGCTTTTAATAAGGGGCGCCGCGGTGTCGAGATGTTAACTACCTCGCTAGGCCTACAGCAGCGTGGAGGTTCCATCGAGACCCTGACGCCTACTCTGTATTTGTTTATTTTTTTCCCCTGTGGTCGCGTAGATTCTTCTCCTGGTCCTTCGGTTTTCCCCTCCACATTTAGAAACGTGAGTTTAGAGTACTTGACTGCTATAAATGTCCACATGATAAGCCACTTTCGTTGAGCTATCATTTGTGTCCAGGTCGCTTCTGATAAGAGTTATATAGCTCAGTGGGCCTTACCTGGTTAAATAAAAATAGTTTATAGTTTAGTTTATAGTTCATAAGAACTCGTGACAAGGGTCAGTGTCTACTTCAAATATTGTTCAGGCTCTGGAGACCTCCAAAGTTATTCGTGATGTTATACATTTGGTTCGTTTTGAGAATAATCGCGACCTTATATGATTATTACGTGATACACACGCTGAATATACGCACACAAACATCGTGTACACATGTGTCGTGCCCTCTATTGTCCACATAGACGGCTTGTGCTGACGAGAGAACGATCTTAACGTACAATGTCGTGACATGTATCAGCCCTTTGTCGATCCAGCGTTTTGATAGAGGCCTCCCCCACACCATGTCGTTCGTGGGAGTTGTTTAACCATACTTCACCATGCCGGTCAATGCGGGTTTGGTGAAGTGAGGAGGCCCAGAAACTTGTATATGCAGATACGAGTTTGCCTGTGCTTGCATCTGCATAATTACATTCTCACACATCTTCAACTGTAGTTTAATACTTCTAAAAATGCATTTATTCTTGAGGATTCCATAAAGTACTGTGGTAAAAAGAAAACAACTTGATTTAAATAAATTTCGATTTAAAGCGTTCGTGACTGCAGGGATTCATCTTCTTGGTTCTTTCGGTAAAGTCACGTAGAAGGGAAATAATAAACTAATAAAAATAAAACATAATATAAGAAAATTCTCACGACGTTTCGGCCACAACACAAGTAGCCTTCCTCAGGTGAAGAAACAGAACTGTCGGAAAGACAGCGCTCCAATGAACACTGCTAAGCTTCGCAGCGTATTTTAAGCTGGGTGGGAGGAGCAGAGCGCCTTGCCAAAAGAGTTTACATATCAACAGAATAATTTAGCATTGAAGTAGCTGTGTTAATGTGATAGATTAGCAGGATGTTAAAGTCAGAAATTAGCATGTAACTGTGAGATTAGCATGATGTTAATGTGAGGAATTAGCATGTAACTGGTGACAGAAGTAGCTATGTTAAAGTCAGGGTTTACATATCAACTGAGGCATTTAGTATATTGACGCTAAAGAACTGCAACTACCCAACTATCATACAATAAACCGATGTGAAAGAACTAAATATAAACTACATCAATATAATCAATGTACTCAATATATTCTCCACTAAGCTGAGCTACTAACAATACGTCATTATACATTACACTTCTATGTCGCAAAAATTATTATAATATGCCTCCAAATATTGTTTTATTATAAACTGCCATAGACAGACCCCAACATTGAATTATACGCAGCGTTACTATACACTACCCTATACCTTAGATTATAATAATATTACACTGTATTATTTTACCAACCCTACTGTATACCACACTGCTATATATTGACTATACAATTACGATACTATATATTACCAAATAAATTATATTAAACATTACACTGAATACTTTGTTAAACAAGGAATGCTTTGAGCTTGTGGGTTGAATCCATCTGTGTGAAGTTGTGTTATTTCCCCATATGCAAGGTGGGGTCTCTCTGGGTTCCACTCACACAAACATCTCAATGCAATGGGACCTTTCTGAAAATGCAGTACTTAGACTCAATGAAGCTTTCCTGGGTAACTAGTTAACATTGTAATAATTAGCATGAGAGATAATGACGTTCAGTTATAAGTGCCATTAATAGTACTATACTGTACTTTTATTGAAGACTATTTTACGTAGTTGTTTGTAAAAAAAAGTGTCCATTCTCAAAACTTTTTGACGGGCCCTCGTACAGAAATGATATTACAATCTTATATGGATATTGCGAGTCAGAGTGTTGTGAATAGTGGAGTGAACGTGTGGTGTCATCATTATATTGTTGGTGTGTATATACAGAAAGGCCTATTTGGTGGGTAACATTAGGAAAATGGAGGTAGTTCGTCATTGTTGTTAAACAAAATCTTATTTGGGTGGATAAGAGGAGTAAAATCGTACATGATAGGAACTGCAATATTGTGGAGTTCTGGTGTAATGAGTCGTAGTATATATGAATCATATGTCACCTTAAGTATGCCTGTGTGAGTACACTCGTGACACGGGTGTCATGCGCGTGACCTTTGTCTTTTGTTTCAGATGTGCGAGAGCAACTCCGCTGCGAGTCAAGGTGGTGCTGGGAGAATTGCCTTCACCATTGATGGCACTTCACCAGCACCCATCTCAACCTCACCTCAATCCGGTAGAATTACAAGAACGAAAAAACTTATCTCTTGTGACGTCTGTGGGAAAAAATTCCAGCTGGCATGGTGCCTAGAAGCCCACGTAAGAACGCACAAGGAGACCCGTGATCAATGGTGCGGCATATGCGGAAAAAGGTTTGATCAGCTAGGAAAATTAAAAAGGCATTTGAAGACCCATGAGAAGGATTACATGATAAAGGGTGCACCAGGCTTGGTGAATAACGGCAGTTTTGCCAATGCGGTGTTGAATCCACCGTCGCCCTATGAGATGTGCTCAGTCTGCGGATTTTTAAGTCCTATTGAAATCCTGAAAACTCATGAAAGTCTTCACGCACAGTTCTCGTACAGACCGAAGCCTGAACATGATTACACTTCGACAAAAGATAGCGGCGTTAAGATAAATGACATGAAATCCAATTTTCTTGAATGCTTTGGCCTAGTTCCACGTCAACAAACTGCTTCACCAGTCAGTGAGAATAAACCATACGCTGCTCTCGATCCTATGACGAGCATGAAAGTGTTGATGGCCTTGCAGCAGAAGAAGAAGGAAAAGCGAAGTAGACCTAAGCCCATTAAAAGAAAGAAGACCACCACCAGCGTCACCAATTGCAGCAGTAGCAACAGCCAGAATTCGGACATCAAGAGGATGGACTGCACGGAAGCAGGAGGCTGCGTGTCGCAGAGCATCCCCAAGGTGGATGAACCCAACCTGGCACCTTTAGGTACGTCCTAGTAATGCACACACTACATTTCATTTGGATGTAATTCATGATTTCACAAATTAGTTAATGTACGCATATGTTGACCATATCTGTATGCCTGCGCTGAGGAGTCTAGAGATCTGATGTGGTGCTGCTCGGATGTTGGGTTAAACCGTGAAACTCTGGGTTTCAGTCACCGAGCCATGATTAAACTGGCTTCTCATTGATGGACTTATCCAGTTACCAAACACTTCTTCCAGCAAACACTTCTGATGTCGCGTGATGTGTAGGAAATTGCAATAACCTAAAAATTATAGTTGTTGCTCTGCATCAACATCAACCACACGAAGAAGTGCAAAATGTTGGGGCTTCAAAATAAGCCCCAAAAATGTGTTCTTCTGATATTTTTCAGGAAACCAGTATCTTGCTTTTCTACTATTTGCACACATGTTGAACTTCTTTTGTACCATACGTAGCCAACCGTGCTAATCGGAGGTATTTGTTGCTGGCCATTTGGCATTTTAGGCCTTTGGGCCTTTGGGCCTGTGGTCAGCAACCGTGATTGATAAAACGTCCCATATACATAGTAATGCTATGGCATCCACTGCATGGTGATAAATAAATTATGTATTAGCGCGTGCGTGTGCTCAACGGTGGATGTCTTGTGTTCCAGAGGAAAAGCCCTTCCCGTGCAGTGACTGCTCGTACGGAGCGACGCAGAAGTCGAAACTCAAGAGACACGTCCTGAGCGTTCACCACGTGCCCTTCGATAGCGCGCTGGACTCCGACTGCCCCAAGAAGAGAAGGCGGCTGGCTGGGTGCCGAGACCACGGCTCAACTCTGGATTTGGAGCGCGCACGATGCTCACGGAGAACTCCCTGATGATTTATTTCATCCTGAGGCTGAGGTACCACGTGTGGGGCGATGAACTCAAGGTTTTGTGCAGCGGACATTTCCATGATGAAATTTCGTCACGTTCACTGCTGCGAGGTTACATCTATTGCCGTATATGTTTAGTCAATTGCTGTATTTTCTGGTATACAATATATTTAATAAATTGTCCTAATTTCATAACAAAGGTTTTTGGGTTAGATCGTGTAAGTATAAATGTGTCATAACCCTACACCACCTGACACAGCCAATTAGTAAGGAATTTGTCACGTAAACAAAACTCCACTTAGTTACTACTTCAGCCCACCGGTGTTTTGGAGAGTAAATCCACAAGATGAGTACGACGTTTCACTGGTAATTACATCCAGCATCATCGGGCGATTTGCCAGAATAGTGAAGCCATCCACCTGCTTCCGGTCTTAAATAGAGAAAGGCGATGTCATCACTGAACCCATCAGGTGCAGAAATCAGAGGCGGGGAGGGGGATTATTGAAATTATATAATTGATTAGTAATAATTAAATTAGTATGTTTCCTCTATAAGTAATGATAAATGTGAGATGTCTTCTTCTTCCACGCGTTTGTTCCACTCACGTGGGGTCCGCCGTCCTTGCCACCTTCTCCACACCGCCCCGTCCCGCGCCATCTCTCCCTCCGCTCCTCGGGCCACCACGTTCGACCGCATCACCACATCGCCCCACGTCTTCTTCTTCTGCCTTCATCTCCTCATCTTACAATTACTTAATAATACGCTTGCAGGCCGCACTAAGCCTGTAGCTGTCAGAGAGGTTAAAATAAGACAAATTTTCTCAGTTTCAATGGATTCTCGAATTAGTCTTGGCCAGTAATAATGAGTTTTACACAACACTTCATCGTTATCAAAATACATGAAGTGTTCTTGTTGGCAAGCATGTACTGCAACTTCCGACAGTTATGTTTGAGAGTGTTTAATATTTATTTGGTGTTCCTTTAGTCTTACGCTAATGTTACATCCCATCTGTCCAATATAACATCTGCCACATAAGCCATTAATCCAATACACACCATCCGTTGACAGCTTAGGCAATTCATCTTAAGTACAAGATACTATTTTTTGAATTTTGTGTACCGTGCCAAATCTTACTTAGATGTTTAGCTTTTTGCTTTTCCAAAACTCGAGCTAATTTCTCAATTACTCCCACGATATATGGTATCTTAATTGTTTAATAACCTGATTCAGCAGTATTGCTGTTCGATCTTGGTTTAGCATTCATTGCGGTTAATTATTTGAGCATTATTGTAGACATTCAATCGTAGCGTTTCTTTGACATGTTCAATCTCTCTCCCCAGACATTCACCATCTGACACTGTTTTAGCCAGATGTATGAGCATCTTGATGAGAGTTTTCTGTACGGGGTGATGATGCGAATCTGCATTCAGATAGGCATCAGTATGGGTTTCCTTTTGGTAAACGCTGTGTGTGTTATTTTACCATTTAGGCCTTATCCGATAAATCACCTCTCCCAAGGAAATAAGTATTTAGAGGCCACACGGGACCGGGGGGGGGGGGGGGGGGAGTTTATCGTTGTGTCTGTTGCTGCGAGCAGATAGCGCGCAATGGAGAGCTTGCTCAGAGCGGAGCTGGGCACGGACTCGGCGAGGCCGCTAGGCGCTTCGGCCGGTGGAGGCTGCATCAGCACCGGGCAGAGCTACGAGACGGGGCGCGGACACGTGTTCACCAAGATCAACGCCAAGAGCGGGGCACCCTCCTCTACGCATCCTCTATGCCTCCTCACCACCTCACCTCCTCTACCCTTATCCTCGCCTCCTCTACGCCTCCTCACCACGCCACCTCACCACGCCACCTCACCTCCTCACCACGCCACCTCACCTCCTCACCACGCCACCTCACCTCACCATGCCACCTCAACACCTCACCACCTCACCTCCTCTACCCTCCTCTTCGCCTCCTCTACACCACCCCGCATCCTTGCCTCAACCTTCATTCAGCCCTGTCATTAATGTATCACTTTTTTTTAGCTGCGACTACTAGCTAATTTGTCAGTTACTCCCACGAAATATGGTATTTTAATTGTTTAATAACCTGATTCAGCAGTATTGCTGTTTGATCTTGGTTTACAATTCACTGCTCTGTTAATTTGAGCATTATTGTAGACATTCAATCGTAGCGTTTCTTTGACATGTTTAATCTCTCTCCTCAGACTTTGACCATCTGACACTGTTTTAGCCAGATGTATGAGCATCTTGTTGAGAAAGGATTTATGTGCGGGGTGATGATGCCAATCTGCCTTCAAATAGGCATCAGTATGTGTTCCCTTTCGGTAAACGCTGTGTGTGTTACTTTACCATTTAGGCCTTGTCCGAGCAAAATATCCAGGAAAGGGAGTGTGTTATTCACCTCCATTTCCATGGTGAACTGGATGGCCGTTTTTTGTGAATTGAGATGATTTAGACATTCATTCATTAAGTGTATCCTTCCCATGTCACCAGACAACCAAAGTGTCATCTACATATCTACACCAAAAAGTGGGTTTTAATGTACTTGAAGCAAGTGCTCTTGCAACCCGGGGGTTGAGGACCCCTGTGTTAGAGGCCACACGGGGGGGGGGGGGGGGGGAGTTTAACGTTGTGTTTGTCGCTGCGAGCAGACAGCGTGCAATGGAGAGCTTGCTCAGAGCGGAGCTGGGCACGGACTCGGCGAGGCCGCTGGGCACTGCGGCCGGTGGAGGCTGCATCAGCACCGGGCAGAGCTACGAGACGGGGCGCGGACACGTGTTCACCAAGATCAACGCCAAGAGCGGGGCACCCTCCTCTACGCCTCCTCACCACCTCACCTCCTCTACCCTCCTCTTCGCCTCCTCTACACCACCTTGCATCCTCGCCTCAACCTTCATTCAGTCAGCCCTGTATCACTCTTTTTTCGCTGCGACTACTAGGACCACCGTGGTGAATGTTGCAGTGAACTTCCCCTCGTTGATTCCCCCCTCCACCCACGTTAAGGGACTCGGTCTACCAGACACTTTGACCGCTTCGTCTCATCCACTCCGCGTTCAACCACCGCGCCTCACTGCAGTTCACAACAACGCACTCAACTAAACAACTCGGTCACCCACTCATCCAGTCACTAACTCAATCACCCTATCACACATTCATCCAGTCACTAACTCATCCAGTCACTAACTCAATCACCCTATCATCCAGTCACCCACTAACTCAATCACCCTATCACACACTCATCTCGTCACTAATTCAATCACCCTATCACCCACTCATCCAGTCACCCACTCATTCAGTCACCCACTCATTCAGTCACCCACTCATCCAGTCACCCACTCATTCAGTCACCCACTCAATCACCCTATCACCCACTCATCAAATCAGCCACGCATCCAGTCACCCACTCATCCAGTCATCCATGCAATCACCCTATAACCCACTCATCCAGTCACCCACTCAATCACCCTATCACATACTCATCTAGTCACTAATTAAATCACCCTATCACCCACTCATCCAGTCACCCACTCATCTAGTCACCCACTCATTTAGTCACCCACTCAATCACCCACTCATCTAATCACCCACGCATTCAGTCACCCACGCATCCAGTCACCCACTCATCCGGTCACTGACTCAATCACCCTATCACACACTCCTCCACTCGTTTACTCAAACACTCACCCATTTACTCACCCACCCACTCACCACCATGCAGGTCACCTCACTCTTCTTTTCAGATTTATCAGTTTGCACTGCTCCACTCTGGAATCCACTCCCGGTCTTCCTGTTTTCCCAAACTCTTGCAACAATAAACTTGATCAATTTAAGGAACGCGTTTCTTTGATCTTAATTATCTAATTACTCATTGGACAGTTATGTATTATTATTTTTTATTGTTACTGGCCGTTTGGCGTTTTGTATTGTGTGGGGTTTGCATCGCTGTCAACCCCTCATCAGTGCCTACCTTATTACAGAACAATTCAGACCTTGTTGGTCACCCCGTGCCCCTTATAAGTCCCATGACAAGGGAGAAACACGCAAATAAACTTAACAAAAATGTTGCCCGTATTGAAACGGCCGTCTGCCGTATGGACCTGACAACTCACTTTCCCCCAACAGAATACGGGTAAACCGTGTGGGTTGGCGGCTATGGGTTTTGTTGTGTTTGCGAGTCCAAGTTATAGGACTGCACCCTGGGTTGTGCGTGGTTCTCATTGGTGGGAGATTCCCTTCGCTGTGTTGCACGCCAGTGGCTGGGGGCTGCCTGGGGCTAGTGACGTGTAAGCCGGTCCCAATGTGCACCGGCAAACATTTACCGCCAGGTGGCCCCAGTGTTTATTGCCCGTCTCCACGTGGATACCTGAAAACACGTCAATCCACTGCTGGATGAGTCCCGCAATGAAGATACAATCAGTACATCCACTTTGCTTTTGGACACCACCTGTTCCATTGGCGGCCGAATGCGAATCTAAATGTGCATACGTTAGAGACTGGTTAATGCGCATAGAAATCAAACCAATTGACCTACGACATTTGCCCCATCAACTTTTGTAGAATTTTAGATGTGCATTACAGCTACTTTAGCCGGATGGTTGTGGTGGCTTTGTATGCCTGTAATCCACGACTACGTGGAGGTGAGGGTTGGTGGATCACAAAAATGTTGCGACAACTCCCACCCCTTGGTCGTCAAGGAGGTAGAGAAGGCGGTGTCGAATAATGTGGACTCCGCCTGTTCCATCTGTAGATTTGTGATAGAGCGTTGGCCCCCCATTTGCTTGGATTTCTCCAGGTGCTCCGATTTCCTCCCACATGTAAACACTCATTAATCTTGATTTGAAGCTTTCGTGACTGCAGGAATCCTTACTCTTTGGTTCTTTCGGTAAAGTCACGTAGGTAGAAAAAAATAATAATGGATCACGACGTTTCGATCGCCACACAAGCAATCTCACTGAGTCTCAAGACTCTTGTTCAGGAGGGGCCTGACAACTTTTCGCAGGAGTAATTTGGATGTTTGGCTAGTACCAGTTACATTGTATGTTGTTGTTGTTTTGCTGTGGGAGTAAACCCATACAGAGAAAGGGACCAGAATGAGGAAAGCGAAGCCAGGCAGTCCTTCAGAAGATGTCATGCACGGGCGTGACCACTGCACCACCCTGCCGCCCAAACAAATGTAATTTAAATAATGTACAATACTGGCAAATAAACCCTATTAGTATCAACTTAATTTGTGGACAATGTGGCACGTGTATAGCTGCATCGGTGTTTCTAAAAGTCGTGTTCAAATTGCTTATTAAAAATATTATAAAGAACAGGTTTCTCACCTCTGGTTTCATTTGACTTACCGGTTGTCCTCATTATGTGTGTCACAGGTAATATGGCAAGGAAAATATTATGCAGCACGAGTTGTAGGATTAGGGCAATTATGGTGACACACGTGACCCCCTCTACACAAGTATCAGCTGAGAGTCAATGCTGGGATGTTGTGCGATTGGTGCAAGCGACACATCATTGTGTTTTGATGTTGAGCTGTTAAAATTGCACTGTTGTGAGGTGAGGTCAAGGCCGATAACTGCTTCCAGCGGTGTCAAGATCAGCATTTTGAAGAGGCTCGCGGAGGATGATACTGGGCACTGGGGTGCAGTCTCCCTCCATGAACAACAGAGGGCAGAGGAGCGACGCTCACAACAATAATTGGCGGAGCGCCGGGCGTATAAAAGACAAAGTTGGAAGAAAGTTTATCTCGGGGAGGTAACCCACAACACCTGGGTCTGTCCCGCGTGTTCACACGATAACGCGTTTTCACTACGTTGAGATTTATAAGGGCACGGGGTGACCAATAAAGTATGAATTGGTCTGTGATAAGCTCGGCCCTGATAAGGGGTTGACAGATATGAAATAATCGAGCAGACAGACACGGGCCTGACTTCATCCACAGATGCCTTGTTGAGTCTCTGATTTTTAGGATTCTGCTTGGGATGTCTTGCCAATTCCTCAGCAAATAATGTGTACGTGTGAGTAACCAGACCTACCTGAGATCTCACGCCTCGTAGAGAGCCAAAATAAATATCGTACGTTTATAGATTGCTCGGTAACCTCCGTTCCATGCTGCCATCGACTGGCCAAGAATGTGGCCTGTAGATGCTGCCATCTGCTGGCCACTGATGTAGATGGCAGCATGTAAGGTGGTGAATTGCGGTCGTTGAGATGAGTTTTGAGTGGTGAGATGAGTGAGGTTGGTGCAGTGGATGAGATGGGTGCAGTCAGTATGGTGACTGTGTGCTTGGTGTGGTGAATGTAGTGGGTGGTGTGGTGAATGTAGTGGTTGGTGTGGTGAATGTAGTGGTTGGTGTAGTGAATGTAGTGGGTTGTGTGGTGAATGTAGTGGTTGGTGTGGTGAATGTAGTGGTTGGTGTGGTGAATGTAGTGGTTGGTGTGGTGAATGTAGTGGTTGGTGTGGTGAATGTAGTGGTTGGTGTGGTGAATGTAGTGGTTGGTGTGGTGAATGTAGTGGTTGGTTTGGTGAATGTAGTGGGTGGTGTGGTGAATGTAGTGGGTGAGATGAGTGTAGTAGGTGTGATGAGTGCCATTTGTGCGGTTAGTGGAGTTGGTGTTTGGTGAGTGAGGTGAGTGTGGTGTGATTGGTGAGGTGTAATTGGTGAGGTAAAGTTGGTGAGTGTATCAGTGAGCACCTTGAGGTTTCTCCTCCACGGTCGCCTTTGTCTCCCCCAGTAGCGGTGTTCACTCCACTCCTCACCAGGAACTCATCTGAGGCTGAGTCGACCTCACACTCTCTCACTGTCTCACAACAACAACAACAACCGCCATTCGCCACTAAGTGGCGGTGACGTCACCACGACGCTTGTGCCAGGCCATGTGCACCTTGAGGCCACGTGAAGTGTCGAACGCCCGCTGGCAGGAGGTCACGGGGCAGATCCAGGTGGTGCCACGGGTCGACTGACTGAGATGACTGAGATGACTGGCTGATGCACCACCTGTGCCCCCTGCTCACACTCACGCACGCGCACTCACTCACAAGCGCGAGTTCGCGTTTTCAGGCGATATAAAATAATTTATATTTCATGCCAGTTGGTTCTGAAGGGCGGCTGTTTGTAATTTGGGCGTTCGTAAGTCGAGGACTGTCTGTAAATAAAGATTCCGATTGTGGGGCTTTCACCGTGGGATGAGCTTGGCCCGATCCGCAGGGGCGTGGCTTGCACGACAGTGGGCGGGGCATAGCCGCGACGGGCGTGGCTTATCCAGGAAGTGGAGACCGCGATCGCCGGACTGCAAGCCAGACAGAAGCGCGCTCCTTTTAAAGTTAACAACAACATTGTTAAATGTAAGTAGCGCCTCTCTACTTTATTATTGTTTTATTTGTTTAATACATTACTTGTGGTGCCGTGAGTCGAGTGAAATCAGTCAATAACCTTGCTAGACATGGTTAATCTTTTAATAAGGGGCGCCGCGGTGTCGAGATGTTAACTACCTCGCTAGGCCTACAGCAGCGTGGAGGTTCCATCGAGACCCTGACGCCTGCTCTGTATTTGTTTATTTTTTTCCCCTGTGGTCGCGTAGATTCTTCTCCTGGTCCTTCGGTTTTCCCCTCCACATTTAGAAACGTGAGTTTAGAGTACTTGACTGCTATAAATGTCCACATGATAAGCCACTTTCGTTGAGCTATCATTTGTGTCCAGGTCGCTTCTGATAAGAGTTATATAGCTCAGTGGGCCTTACCTGGTTAAATAAAAATAGTTTATAGTTTAGTTTATAGTTCATAAGAACTCGTGACAAGGGTCAGTGTCTACTTCAAATATTGTTCAGGCTCTGGAGACCTCCAAAGTTATTCGTGATGTTATACATTTGGTTCGTTTTGAGCATAATCGCGACCTTATATAATTATGACGTGATGCACACGCTGAATATACGCACACAAACATCGTGTACACGTGTGTCGTGCCCTCTATTGTCCACATAGACGGCTTGTGCTGACGAGAGAACGGTCTTAATGTACAATGTCGTGACATGTATCAGCCCTTTGTCGATCCAGCGTTTTGATAGAGGCCTCCCCCACACCATGTCGTTCGTGGGAGTTGTTTAACCATACTTCACCATGCCGGTCAATGCGGGTTTGGTGAAGTGAGGAGGCCCAGAAACTTGTATATGCAGATACGAGTTTGCCTGTGCTTGCATCTGCAGAATTACATTCTCACACATCTTCAAGTATAGTTTAATACTTCTAAAATGCATTAATTATTGAGGATTCCATAAAGTACTGTGGTAAAAAGAAAATAACTTGATTTGAATACTTTGTTGAACAGGGAATGCTTTGAGTTTGTGGGTTGAATCCATTAGTGCGGAGTTGTGTTATTTCCCCATTTGCAAGGTGGGGTCTCTCTGGGTTCCACTCACACAAACATCTCAATGCAATGGGACCTTTCTGAAAATGCAGTACTTAGACTCAATGAAGCTTTCCTGGGTAACTATTTAACATTGTAATAATTAGCATGAGAGATAATGACGTTCACGTATAAGTGCCATTAATAGTACTATACTGTACTTTTATTGAAGACTATTTTACGTAGTTGTTTGTAAAAAAAGTGTCCATTCTCAAAACTTTTTAACTGGCCCTCGTACATAAATGATATTACAATCTTTATGGAGATTGCAAGTCAGAGTGTTGTGAATAGTGGAGTGAACGTGTGGTGCAATCATTATATTGTTGGTGTGTATATACAGAAAGGCCTATTTGGTGGGTAACATTAGGAAAATGGAGGTAGTTGGTCATTGTTGTTTAGAAACAAAATATTATTTGGGTGTAAGAGGAGTAAAATCGTACATGATAGGAACTGCAATATTGTGGAGTTCTGGTATAATGAGTTGTAGTATATATGAATCTTATGTCACCTTAAGTATGCCTTTGTGAGTACACTCGTGACACGGGTGTCATGCGCGTGACCTTTGTCTTTGTTTCAGATGTGCGAGAGCAACTCCGCTGTGAGTCATGGTGGTGCTGGGAGAATTGCCTTTACCATCGATGGCACTTCATCAGCACCCGTCTCAACCCCACCTCAATCCGGTAGAGTTACAAGACCGAAAAAACTTATCTCTTGTGACGTCTGTGGGAAAAAATTCCAACTGGCATGGTGCCTAGAAGCCCACGTAACAACGCACAAAGAGACCCATGACCAATGGTGCCGCATATGTGGACAAAGGTTTGAACAGCTAGGAAAATTTAAAAGGCATGTGAAGACCCACGAGAAGGATTACGTGATAAAGGGTGCACCAGGCTTGGTGAATAACGGCAGTTTTGCCAATGCGGTGTTGAATCCACCATCGCCCTATGAGATGTGCTCAGTCTGCGGAGTTTTATGTCCTATTGAAATCCTGAAAACTCATGAAAGTCTTCACGCACAGTTCTTGTACAGACCGAAGCCTGAACATGATTACGCTTCGACAAAAGATAGCGGCGTTAAGATAAATGACATGAAATCCAATTTTCTTGAATGCTTTGGCCTAGTTCCACATCAACAAACTGCTTCACCAGTCAGTGAGAATAAACCATACGCTGCTCTCGATCCTATTACGAGCATGAAAGTGTTGATGGCCTTGCAGCAGAAGAAGAAGGAAAAGCGACGTAGACCTAAGTCCATTAAAAAAAAGAAGACCACCACCAGCGTCACCAATTGCAGCAGTAGCAACAGCCAGAATTCGGACATCAAGAGGATGGACTGCACGGAAGCAGGAGGCTGCGTGGAGCGGAACATCCCCAAGGTGGATGAACCCAACCTGGCACCTTTCGGTACGTCCGAGTAATGCACACACTACATTTCATTTGGATGTAATTCATAATTTCACAAATTAGTTAATGTACGCATATGTTGACCATATCTGTATGCCTGCGCTGAGGAGTCTAGAGATCTGATGTGGTGCTGCTCGGATGTTGGGTTAAACCATGAAACTCTGGGTTTCAGTCACCGAGCCATGATTAAACTGGCTTCTCATTGATGGTCTTATCCAGTTACCAAACACTTCTTCCAGCAAACACTTCTGATGTCGCGTGATGTGTAGGAAATTGCAATAACCTCCTAGTGGATAAAAAACGGTCACGAAGGGATGTCATGAGCAGTGCAATGATATCTCCTTCCACGAGCTGTTCCCTTACATGAGGTGGTTCACTGCTGTGTGAGAGTTGCACAGGGATACTTCATCTCATGACATGGAGCCAATAGCACCATTGGAAGGAAACTGATAAAAATACATTGCTTGACAAATTCCAAAAATTATCTATTTCTTAACCGCGGTAAATTTTACTTAAACAAGTGGGTAAATTTAGGGAACATTTTTGAATGTATAGACCGAGTCATTTCCACGATGGGAATTTCCTCTTCATTGTACTCACACCTAACTTCCATGTGTATTTACTCATTCTATTGCAGGTAATTATTGTGTAATTAATGAGCTGTAATAGAATAATCTGGCTCAACCACCTCAATGTTAATTATAGTTGTTGCTCTGCATCAACATCAACCACACGAAGAAGTGCAAAATGTTGGGGCTTCAAAATAAGCCCCAAAAATGTATTATGATATTTTTCAGGAAATCAGTATCTTGCTTTTCTACTATTTGTACGTATGTTGAACTTCTTTCGTACCATACGTAGCCAACCGTGCTAATCGGAGGTATTTGTTGCTGGCCATTTGGCATTTTGGGCCTTTGGGCCTGTGGTCAGCAACCGTGATTGATAAAACGTCCCATATACATAGTAATGCTATGGCATCCACTGCATGGTGATAAATAAATTATGTATTAGCGCGTGCGTGTGCTCAACGGTGGATGTCTTGTGTTCCAGAGGAAAAGCCCTTCCCGTGCAGTGACTGCTCGTACGGAGCGATGCAGAAGTCGAAGCTCAAGAGACACGTCCTGAGCGTTCACCACGTGCCCTTCGATAGCGCGCTGGACTCCGACTGCCCCAAGAAGAGAAGGCGTCTGGCTGGGTGCCGAGACCACGGCTCAACTCTGGATTTGGAGCGCGCACGATGCTCACGGAGAACTCCCTGATGATTTATTTCATCCTGAGGCTGAGGTACCACGTGTGGGGCGATGAACTCAAGGTTTTGTGCAGCGGACATTTCCATGATGAAATTTCGTCACGTTCACTGCTGCGAGGTTACATCTATTGCCGTATATTTTTAGTCAATTGCTGTATTTTATGGTATACAATATATTTAATAAATTGTCCTAATTTCATAACCCATCAGGTGCAGAAATCAGAGGCGGGGAGGGGGATTATTGAAATTATATAATTGATTAGTAATCATTTAATTAGTATGTTTCCTCTATAAGTAATGATAAATGTGAGATGTCTTCTTCTTCCACGCGTTTGTTCCACTCACGTGGGGTCCGCCGTCCTTGCCACCTTCTCCACACCGCCCCGTCCCGCGCCATCTCTCCCTCCGCTCCTCGGGCCACCACGTTCGACCGCATCACCACATCGCCCCACGTCTTCTTCTTCTGCCTTCATCTCCTCATCTTACAATTACTTAATAATACGCTTGCAGGCCGCACTAAGCCTGTAGCTGTCAGAGAGGTTAAAATAATACAAATTTTCTCAGTTTCAATGGATTCTCGAATTAGTCTTGACCAGTAATAATGAGTTTTACACAACACTTCATCGTTATCAAAATACATTAAGTGTTCTTGTTGGCAAGCATGCACTGCAACTTCCGACAGTTATGTTTAAGAGTGTTTAATATTTATTTGGTGTTCCTTTAGTCTTACGCTAATGTTACGTCCCATCTGTCCAATATAACATCTGCCACATAAGCCATTAATCCGATACACACCATCCGTTGACAACTTAGGCAATTCATCTTAAGTACAAGATACTATTTTTTGAATTTTGTGTACCGTGCCAAATCTTACTTAGATGTTTAGATTTTTGCTTTTCCAAAACTCGAGCTAATTTCTCAATTACTCCCACGATATATGGTATTTTAATTGTTTAATAACCTGATTCAGCAGTATTGCTGTTCGATCTTGGTTTAGCATTCATTGCTGTTAATTATTTGAGCATTTTCTTTGGTTCTTTCGGTAAAGTCACGTAGAATGAGAATAAAATAATAAATTGATAAAATATCAATTTATTATTTGATAAAATATCAATTTATTATTTTATTCTCATTCTACGTGACTTTACCGAAAGAACCAAAGAAGATGAATCATTGCAGTCACGAAAGCTTTAAATCGATATTTGAGCATTATTGTAGACATTCAATCGTAGCGTTTCTTTGACATGTTCAATCTCTCTCCCCAGACATTCACCATCTGACACTGTTTTAGCCAGATGTATGAGCATTTTGATGAGAGAGGTTTTCTGTACGGGGTGATGATGTGAATCTGCATTCAGATAGGCATCAGTATGCGTTCCCTTTTGGTAAACGCTGTGTGTGTTATTTTACCATTTAGGCCTCGTCCGATAAATCACCTCTCCCAAGGAAATAAGTATTTAGAGGCCACACGGGACCGGGGGGGGGGGGGAGTTTATCGTTGTGTCTGTTCCTGAGAGCAGATAGCGCGCAATGGAGAGCTTGCCCAGAGCGGAGCTGGGCACGTACTCGGCGAGGACGCTGGGCGCTTCGGCCAGTGGAGGCTGCATCAGCACCGGGCAGAGCTACGAGACGGGGCGCGGACACGTGCTCACCAAGATCATCGCCAAGAGCGGGGCACCCTCCTCTACGCCTCCTCTACGCCTCCTCACCACCTCACCTCCTCTACCCTTCTCCTCGCCTCCTCTACGCCTCCTCACTACGCCACCTCACCACGCCACCTCACCTCCTCACCACGCCACCTCACCTCCTCACGCCACCTCACCTCCTCACCACGCCACCTCACCTCCTCACCACGCCACCTCAACACCTCACCACCTCACCTCCTCTACCCTCCTCTTCGCCTCCTCTACACCACCCTGCATTCTTGCCTCAACCTTCATTCATTCAGCCCTGTCATTAATGTATCACTTTTTTTTACCTGCGACTACTAGCTAATTTGTCAGTTACTCCCACGATATATGGTATTTTAATTATTTAATAACCTGATTCAGCAGTATTACTGTTTGATCTTGGTTTAGCATTCACTGCTCTGTTAATTTGAGCATTATTGTAGACATTCAATCGTAGCGTTTCTTTGACATGTTTAATCTCTCTCCTCAGACTTTGACCATCTGACACTGTTTTAGCCAGATGTATGAGCATCTTGTTGAGAAAGGATTTCTGTTCGGGGTGATGATGCCAATCTGCATTCAGATAGGCATCAGTATGTGTTCCCTTTCGGTAAATGCTGTGTGTGTTACTTTACCATTTAGGCCTCGTCCGAGCAAAATATCCAGGAAAGGGAGTGTGTTATTCACCTCCATTTCCATGGTGAACTGGATGGCCGGTTTTTGTGAATTGAGATGATTTAGACATTCATTCATTAAGTGTATCCTTCCCATGTCGCCAGACAACCAAAGTGTCATCTACATATCTACACCAAAAAGTGGGTTTTAATGTACTTGAAGCAAGTGCTCTTGCAACCCGGGGGTTGAGGACCCCTGTGTTAGAGGCCACACGGGACGGGGGGGGTGGGGAAGTTTAACATTGTGTTTGTCGCTGCGAGCAGACAGCGTGCAATGGAGAGCTTGCTCAGAGCGGAGCTGTGCACGGACTCGGCGAGGCCGCTGGGCGCTGCGGCCGGTGGAGGCTGCATCAGCACCGGGCAGAGCTACGAGACGGGGCGCGGACACGTGTTCACCAAGATCAACGCCAAGAGCGGGGCACCCTCCTCTACGCCTCCTCACCACCTCACCTCCTCTACCTTCCTCTTCGCCTCCTCTACACCACCTTGCATCCTGGCCTCAACCTTCATTCAGTCAGCCCTGTATCACTTTTTTTCGCTGCGACTACTAGCACCACCGTGGTGAATGTTGCAGTGAACTTCCCCTCGTTGATTCCCCCCTCCACCCACGTTAAGGGACTCGGTCTACCAGACACTTTGACCGCTTCGTCTCATCCACTCCGCGTTCAACCACCGCGCCTCACTGCAGTTCACAACAACGCACTCAACTAAACAACTCGGTCACCCACTCATCCAGTCACTAACTCAATCACCCTATCACACACTTATCTCGTCACTAATTCAATCACCCTATCACCCACTCATCCAGTTAACCACTCATCCAGTCACCCACTCATTCAGTCACCCACTCATCCAGTCACCCACTCATTCAGTCACCCACTCAATCACCCTATCACCCACTCATCAAATCAGCCACGCATCCAGTCACCCACTCATCCAGTCATCCACGCAATCACCCTATAACCCACTCATCCAGTCACCCACTCATTCAGTCACCCACTCATCCAGTCACCCACTCATTCAGTCACCCACTCAATCACCCTATCACCCACTCATCAAATCAGCCACGCATCCAGTCACCCACTCATCCAGTCATCCACGCAATCACCCTATAACCCACTCACCCACTCATCTAGTCACCCACTCATTTAGTCACCCACTCAATCACCCACTCATCTAATCACCCACGCATTCAGTCACCCACGCATCCAGTCACCCACTCATCCGGTCACTGACTCAATCACCCTATCACACACTCCTCCACTCGTTTACTCAAACACTCACCCATTTACTCACCCACCCGCTCACCACCATGCAGGTCACCTCACTCTTCTTTTCAGATTTATCAGTTTGCACTGCTCCACTCTGGAATCCACACCCGGTCTTCCTGTTTTCCCAAACTCTTGCAACAATAAACTTGATCAATTTAAGGAACGCGTTTCTTTGATCTTAATTATCTAATTACTCATTGGACAGTTATGTATTATTTTTTATTGTTACTGGCCGTTTGGCGTTTTGTATTGTGTGGGGTTTGCATCGCTGTCAACCCCTCATCAGTGCCTACCTTATTACAGAATAATTCAGACCTTGTTGGTCACCCCGTGCCCCTTATAAGTCCCATGACAAGGGAGAAACACACAAATAAACTTAACAAAATGTTGCCCGTATTGAAACGGCCGTCTGCCGTATGGACCTGACAACTCACTCCCCCCCAACAGAATACGGGTAAACCGTGTGGGTTGGCGGCTATGGGTTTTGTTGTGTTTGCGAGTCCAAGTTATAGGACTGCACCCTGGGTTGTGCGTGGTTCTCATTGGTGGGAGATTCCCTTCGCTGTGTTGCACGCCAGTGGCTGGGGGCTGCCTGGGGCTAGTGACGTGTAAGCCGGTCCCAATGTGCACCGGCAAACATTTACCGCCAGGTGGCCCCAGTGTTTATTGCCCGTCTCCACGTGGATACCTGAAACCCATGTCAATCCACTGCTGGATGAGTCCCGCAATGAAGATACAATCAGTACATCCACTTAGCTTTTGGACTCCACCTGTTCCATTGGCGGCCGAATGCGAATCTAAATGTGCATACGTTAGAGACTGGTTAATGCGCATAGAAATCAAACCAATTGACCTACGACATTTGCCCCGTCAACTTTTGTAGAATTTTAGATGTGCATTACAGCTACTTTAGCCGGATGGTTGTGGTGGCTATGTATGCCTGTAATCCACGACTACGTGGAGGTGAGGGTTGGTGGATTACAAAAATGTTGCGACAACTCCCACCCCTTGGTCGTCAAGGAGGTAGAGAAGGCGGTGTCGAATAATGTGGACTCTGCCTGTTCCATCTGTAGATTTGTGATAGAGCATTTGATTGGATTTCTCCAGGTGCTCCGATTTCCTCCCACATGTAAACACTCATTAATCTTGATTTGAAGCTTTCGTGACTGCAGGAATCCTTACTCTTTGGTTCTTTCGGTAAAGTCACGTAAGTAGAAAAAATAATAATGGATCACGATGTTTCGATCGCCACACAAGCAATCTCACTGAGTCTCAAGACTCTTGTTCAGGAGGGGCCTGCCAACTTTTCGCAGAAGTAATTTGGATGTTTGGCTAGTACCAGTTACATTGTATGTTGTTGTTTTGCTATGGGAGTAAACCCATACAGAGAAAGGGACCAGAATGAGAAAAGCGAAGCCAGGCAGTCCTTCAGAAGATGTCATGCACGGGCGTGACCACTGCACCACCCTGCCGCCCAAACAAATGTAATTTAAATAATGTACAATACTGGCAAATAAACCCTATTAGTATCAACTGAATTTCTGGACAATGTGGCACGTGTATAGCTGCATCGGTGTTTCTAAAAGTCGTGTTAAAATTGCTTATTAAAAATATTATAAAGAACAGGTTTCCCACCTCTGGTTTCATTTGACTTACCGGTTGTCCTCATTATGTGTGTCACAGGTAATATGGAAAGGAAAATATTACGCAGCACGAGTTGTAGGATAAGGGCAATTATGGTGACACACGTGACCCCCTCTACACAAGAAACAGCTAGGATTCATATTCTTGGTTCTTTCGGGAAAGTCACGTCGAAGGGAAACAATAAAATAATACAAATATAAAACAATAAAATTCTCGCGACCTTTTGATTGCAACACAAGCAATCATCATCAGGTGTGAAAACCACAAGAAAATTTGAAAGAACCAAGAATATGAATCTCTGCAGTCACTAAAGCTTTAAATCAAAATGTAACAGCTGAGAGTCAATGCTGTGGTGTTGTGCGATTGGTGCAAGCGACACATCATTGTGTTTTGATGTTGAGCTGTTAAAATTGCACTGTTGTGAGGTGAGGTCAAGGCCGATGACTTCTTCCAGCGGTGTCAAGATCAGCATTTTGAAGAGGCTCGCGGAGGATGATACTGGGCACTGGGGTGCAGTCTCCCTCCATGAACAACAGAGGGCAGAGGAGCGACGCTCACAACAATTATTGGCGGAGCGCCGGGCGTATGAAACGCAAATTTGGAAGAAAGTTTATCTCGGGGAGTTAACCCACAACACCTGGGTCTGTCCCGCGTGTTCACACGATAACGCGTTTTCACTACAACGCGTTTTCTCCGTCACAACGCGCTTTCTGAGCGGACTACTTTCTTGAGCTGCGCGGTTGAGCGAGATGAGACGGTAACGCGGCGGCGGCGGCGGCGGCGTCCCCTCAAGTTATTTGGACCCCCATCTTACCGTGCGTGGACATTATTATTATTTACGGGAGGAAAATAGTTTCCGCTTAACGCGGCACTTTTCAGGAACGCATCTACCGCGTTAAACGAGGACTCGCCGCGTACAGGTGCCGCGCACGCTGTATCGACCCTGGAGAAATCCGAAGCGCTATGAAGCTCTTGTTCACAGACGTCCAGTAAGGGGCGGGTGGTGTTGGTGGTGTGGGCGTCACCACGTGACACACAGCTTGTCCGTGGAGTCGATCGTGAGGGTGCCGACGTCGCCTAGGCAACGCCGCCCCCCCTCTGGCTCTGCTGCTGCTGCTGCCTCGCTCTGTGCACGCGAGGCGCCAATCCGTGACGCGGGCACTGTACGCGTTGCGTCACCGTTCACCGTGGGGGGCGGCGGGGCCTCAGCTACGTCACGTCGTGTACAGTGGCACATTAATATTGACACTTTTACTCGTGTTTATGTGCCTCGTTATTAAAGGTGAGTTTAATAATAATCATGCTGCTGCTACACAATGTGTGCATTGATATATACGTACAGTTTATGTGTTTAAACGCGATTGTAGTTTATGGGCCCTTGAGGGATTTTTCGCCTCGTGTGAGGTTTTTATGCGCAACCTTAATTATTGCGCTTTTGTTAATCGTTAACATTTGGTCAGGAATAATGCACTTAAGATAAATGTTCTGGCGACGATATTTTGCAAAACAGACGATGGCAAAATTTCGATTTAAAGCTTTCGTGACTGCAAGGATTCATCTTCTTTGGTTCTTTCGGTAAAGTCACGTAGAATGAGAATAAAATAATAAATTGATAAAATAAAATAACACAATAATATTCTCACGACGTTTTCGGCCACAACACAAGCGGCCTTCATCAGGTGAAGGGGACGAGACTGTCTGATGAAGGCCACTTGTGTTGTGGCGGAAACGTCGTGAGAATATTATTATTTTATTTTATCAATTTATTATTTTATCTTATTCTACGTGACTTTACCGAAATAACCAAAGAAGATGGCAAAATTGTGTATATATTGTGCGATATGTGCCACTGAAACGGCAAGAAGTCAATAACAATGACTCGTGTTGAGTGTTTAATATGCAAGCAATGGGCCCACCACAGGTTCGTTAATGTTATAATGGAAGCAGTGAAATTAATGAAAATCTTTTGCTCTGCCATTTGATTTTAAATTACGACTCTTCAAAGAGCTTTGGTTGTAGTAAGCAATATTTGAATTTGTTTAAGCGACCTGTATTCTCTTACAACATGTTTTATATTCCTAGGCATTAAATTTGTACTAAAGATTCAGACTAATTGTAAATCTAATGGGACCACTGTAATCGATGTCCGTTAATATATGTAGGCGTGGTAAGGTTTCGAGACGCACTCGGCGATGCGTGAAACGCAGTCCGTGTCCTTCCTCGTCCATTTGTCTTCATTCCAACGTCAACTTTGTTCTGCCGGTCTCTCTCATTAAGGCCACATGGCCACACTGTGTCTCTTAGTTCTTGCAAGCTAAGCTGGAGTCAGTCTCTCTCATTAAGGCCACATGGCCACACTGTGTCTCTTAGTTCTTGCAAGCTAAGCTGGAGTCAGTCTCTCTCATTAAGGCCACATGGCCACACTGTGTCTCTTAGTTCTTGCAAGCTAAGCTGGAGTAAGTCTCTCTCATTAAGGCCACATGGCCACACTGTGTCTCTTAGTTCTTGCAAGCTAAGCTGGAGTGAGTCTCATTAAGGCCACATGGCCACACTGTGTCTCTTAGTTCTTGCAAGCTAAGCTGGAGTCAGTCTCTCTCATTAAGGCCACATGGCCACACTGTCTCTTAGTTCTTGCAAGCCAAGCTGGAGTCAGTCTCTCTCATTAAGGCCACATGGCCACACTGTGTCTCTTAGTGCTTGCAAGCTAAGCTGGAGTCAGTCTCTCTCATTAAGGCCACATGGCCACACAGTGTCTCTTAGTTCTTGCAAGCTAAGCTGGAGTCAGTCTCTTTTCAACATATGTCCCACCAAATTCTGTATTAATAATGTTCCAGTTTCTCTATATGTTTTTAAATTTAGATTTAAATTAATCTACATTTTAAAATCCACAAATCTGGCTGCCTCCTGATGATGCTGGTTGTAATTACTGGCGAAACGTCGTACTCAGATTGTTAATGTTGTGGCTTTGCTCTCTAACACACAACCGGTGTGCTGTACTAGTAACGAATTGGCATGTTCTGTTTAAGTGACAAACCTTACTAATTGGCTGTGTCGGGTGGTGGTGGGTTTACCGACATTTTTTTTATATTTACGCGATCTTACCCAAAAAACCTGTATTATGTAAAAATACATTTATTGTCCTCCTTTCTTTTTGGACAGTTTAAAATCTCTAACGTTTTTCAAATTGTTCTGATGTACAGTGCTACATTTCAAATTACTGTCATGTTTGCAACGGGTTGTTTAAAATATATTTAAATGGTGTAGATTCATATTTAAACTCGCTTCGAATCTGCATTCATCATTTTCTTCTTAAGCAGTCCGTAACCACAATTGGTACATCGATGCATGACCCATTTGATTATGGTTTGTTGATCTTAATTTATCAATTAAAATGTTATTGAGTGTGCCAAATCCTAAAGAGTGGCGTTTGAGTCGACCTTATTTCATATTCACATCTGAAACGCCTGTGCACATGAATGTAATCCAGTTACACACTCTCCTACTTGTTCATCAACTCTCTTCGTGGTGTAGATTTGATGGCTTGTATAGCAACCATAATCAAACACAACAAGTCCGGGTGACTCATGATCCATGATTCACGATGCCAGTGGGCCAGGTTTCACTCTCAATTCTCTATCTGTGTGGCATGAATAAAACGCACCTGTAAATTTGACCTGAAATGATTGCACAACAATTGCCCCGCCTTCATGCGATGTTTATCCTCCACTGTTTATCTGGCTTTGACCTGAATTATATAAAAGTGCGGCTGTGCAACTGCTGTAGAGTCACATTGGTATAAACGCATTTTACAATATGAACAGCGCATTGAAAACGCGTACTATTTTAAGTATTGTTTAACAAGTGTGTTTACAAATCCACACTGAGAAACACGATGATTGACAGAGGGGAGTAGATTATGTTTTCGATAGTGTATTTAAATAGAGCTACTGTAGGTAAGTAGTTTTCAGTTTTAAAGGCATAGTTTAACAAGTCAACACTTGCCACCATCCTTCAAACCCATTGGTGAAAAAGACCACAGTTTATGTTTACATTATAATATGTTTACATTATATATAATATATAATATAATGTTTACATTATATATAATATAATGTTTACATTATATATAATATAATGTTTATATATAATATATAATATAATGTTTACATTATAATACATTGTTTACATTATATATAATATAATGTTTATGCAAAAGCCGGAGACTTATGGGACACCGGGGTCCCACCATAAGGTTCATATGAATGGTTACCTAATAACTTTTGAAACACGGTAATCGCTGTGAAGTGCAGTTTCCAATTCTTATTGTTGACTCAATCTCTCTGGCCTTTCTATGCAATATGAAGAAGGGTCATTGCCCGAAACGTCGCTTATCGGATTTTTTCCCTTTTTCAAGGCACCAGTGCTACTGATGCATGAATTTGTTTGGTATTTGAAATGATACGAAGGCTCAGCAAGTGATTCCTTGCAGACATAAACAGAAGCGATACGCGCCACCCCAGCCACCCATGTCGCGAATCAATCGATTATCGCGATTGAGGGCTCGTGAATAAATTCTAGATTCAACGCCTTGTTTTAAAACGTGAACACAGCCGGCTCTAGTGACTGGAGTGGGTGGGTGTTGGACAATGTGAAACAATGACACGCAACGTATACAAATCAAAAACATAAATTCTTATGCACGCGATCCGGTGTGCATATCGCGATCTTCAGGATGAATGATCACGTCCGAATCAATGCGTCGTCGTTGCTCCCCTAGCATGCGCTCTGCGTAACCCGCTCGTGTTGTTGTTTGCGGCAGAGTTTAGGACCTTCGTGGCCAAGAGCCGCAGCTCCCGAGGCAAAGGAGTGATGGCACGCTTCAAGGTGCCGGACTTGCTGAAGCATCTCATGGAATGATACGGGGCTCCGGATATTCACGATCTGGGCATCCGTATCACCAGCATACCTCTGGGCATTTCCGTACGTGCCGTGCCTGCGTGTACGAGCGTGTGTGTGTGTGTACGTGTGTATGCATTGCGTCGCTTGTTGACTGCGAATTGTATTATTATTGGATGCCTCAAGTTATACTCTTTGGTTCTTTCGGTAAAGTCACGTAGGTATAAAATGAAATAAATCACGACGTTTCGGGCGCGACACAAGCGTCCGTCATCAGGTGGGAAAGCCTTGGTGTGCTGCTGAGGCAGACTGTTTTAAATGGTTTGAAATGTGTGTAGCCCATGGGTCATAAAGAAGTGGCCAGGGCTAGTGATGTTAACGTGAGAAATTAGCGTGTAACTGTAAGGTAGGAAAGCGGCCTCCTCCTCGATTTTACGTGACTTTACCGAAAGAACCAAAGAGTCTGGATTCCTGCAGTCGCGAAAGCTTCAAATCAAGATTGGCTCAAGTATGTATTGTTGTTGCCCTTGAGGGGGTTTACTTTCGGAATTAAATGCGTTCTGGAATTGCTGACACACAGCCACAACGTACGTGTCGCTGTGTTCACACCTGAGAGTGACACTGCATCAGCCTTTTACCAATATTCCCCCGCCCCTGCGTTTGCCTTACACGGCCACAATGCTGAGTTATCCTCAGTTGCTCAGGCACACAAGTTTCACACCTGTCTCCCTGTCAAGTGAATGTGGTGTATCCTTTTGTCATGCAGTCTGAGACAGACTTCCAACACGACTTCAGTTTTGGGGGTGCAGTGCTGCGACAAGAGCACTGAAGTAACTGCTCGTGTAAGTACATCATGTTAATATATCGTATTGAAGGCTGAGGCCTATTTTACTGTACCGCTCCTTACAGAAATCTTCTTTCCCGAGTGGTTGTGCATTTGTCGCTTGTTTCAGAGGTTCGCGATTCGATCCCAGGAGTCGCCCTAGTTAATATTGCGGGTGTATTATCCAAAACTGCATTTCTATATGCTTCACAAATAATGTAAAAAAATAAATCCCGTGTTATTAATGAATGAGGAGGACATGTGTGCTGGCGTCAGAATCAAAATTTGCAAATCTAAACAAGTACTCAGAAATGACTGGATTGGGTAAAACCACATGTATATATGTTGAACATCTTTCGCACTGTACATAGCCAACTGTGCTAATCGGAGGTGTGGAGGACAACAAACTGAACACAAAAAGCAGTTCTAAAGAAATTGTTTTCAATCTAGATTTAAAAGTGCATAGCTCCAATGGCTTCCTAATATCGGAAGGAAGAGCATTCCAGTTGGCCGCAGAAGCCCATCTGAAAGCGAGTGATGCGGTGACTGTCTTTGTTCGATGGCTTGCCAAAAGCCACTGCTGCTAGGATGATCCACCAATCCCATCTCTCGATTGCAATCGTGCATTAGCTGCACACCTGCATTCGCTGTTGAACCACTCGTCCATCACGTGTTCCATCATCGCAACTACAGCACTGCCCTGCACCTGTGGCCGCCACAGTTGCTAACATTGTGTTGTTTAAATTTTGATTTAAAGCTTTCGTGACTGCAGTAATTCATATTCTTAGTTTTTTCGGTAAAGTCACGTTGAAGAGAAACAATAAAATAACAAAATATATATAAAACAATAAAAAATTCTCACGACGTTTCGACCATAACTCAAACGGTCATCATCAGGTGTGTCGGTTTGCATAAATTTATTTTGAAAACGGCATATTTATTTATATATATAAAAATAACGTTTGCGTCACGCGCAACGATGGCAGTTTGCCAGGACTAGTCCATCTATTTTTTTTTTTTGAAAAGAGGAGGGGGGAGACGAAATTTGTTTTTATGTAAGCTGTCTGAAAGGCACTGTAAGCGTGAACAATCAATCAAGAACTGAAATGATTTATCAAATCTTTCCAATGATTGCTAAGATAGAATCCATCTTCTCGGTTGAAATTGTCTCTGTGTTTGTATATGTGGATAGCCTCATGAACGAATCTCTCATGGAAGCCAGATGGCTTACAAAGAACCTCCGTCTTGGAAAAGTCAATGGCATGTGAGCCTACTGAATTAGAACAATGATCTGCTACGGCCGAGGTGTTGGTCCTACCGTGTTTAAGGTCTGCTTTATGTTCACGAATGCGGTCCGAGATATGGCGTTTGGTTTCTCCAATGTAACTACTACCACAGAGGCAACTTAGTTTGTAGACACCAGGGTATTGTATGTCCGGAATCACATCTTTTACAGACGGAACCAGATCACGGATTTTATGTAATGTGTTGAAACGGACCTGGATCTTGTGTTTATTCAAGATTTTGGAGATCTTTTTTGTGATCCCAGCAATGTAGGGTAAAGTGATGGTTTTGAAAGGCTCCTCAAGAGGGTTCTTCTTCATGGTTTGAGTGATAGCTTTGCGGATTGTATAGTCGGAGTAACCATTAGCCCTAAGAGCTTGGTGTACGTGCTTGAGTTCACTGCTTATGTGTTCCTGGTCGGATATGCATTGGGCTCTATGATACAGAGTCTTGATGAGAGAATTCTTCTGTGATGGATGGTGGTGGGAATCCGGTTTCAGATAAGCATCCGTATGGGTAGCTTTCCTGTAGACAGAGTGGCTCATTGAACCATCAGGTCTCTTTTTAATTAGGACATCCAAAAAAGGTATCTTGCCATCTATTTCGACTTCCATGGTAAATCTGATGGCTGGGTGTATGGAATTGATGTGGTCGAAGAATTTGTCTAGAGCAGGCCGGCCATGTGGCCAGATGACAAAAGTGTCATCCACGTACCTCTTCCATAAGGTTGGGCGCAGAGTGGCAGTCTGGATGGCGTCAGTCTCAAATTTCTCCATGAAAATGTTAGCTATAACTGGAGAAAGGGGGGAGCCCATTGGGGTGCCCTCAGTTTGTTTGTAGAAAGTTCCATTCCAAGTGAAGTATGTATTGGTTAAACAGTGTCTCACCAGGGGGGGTACCTCAGTGTTTAGTCCTTGATGAACCAAGTCTTCAATGATTGCAATGGTGTCAGGTACAGGAACCTTGGTGAATAAGGAAACTACATCAAAACTGACAAGCAGGTCGTCTGGGGACAGGGAAATACCCTTGATTGTTGATACCAGGTGAGTAGAATTTTGTACCGCAGAGGTGGTCTTTCCAGTGAAAGGACGCAGGATTTCAGACAAAAAACGAGCTAGTTTGTAGGTGGGGGAGCTGATAGTAGAGACTATGGGACGAAGAGGTGTATCAACTTTATGTATTTTTGGTAAGCCGTATAATCTTGGTGGCCTGGCAGCAGAAGGTTTCAACGAAAACTGTTTAGATTGATCAATTAATGTGGTTGAATCAGAAATTATTTTGTTGGTTTGTGTGACGAGGCTGTTGGTGGGATCTCTTTTTATTTTTGTATAACTACCATCGTCGAGTAATTCTTTAATTTTGTTGTTGTATTCTATTTTATCCATGATAACAGTAGCATTGCCTTTGTCAGCTGAGAGAACTACAATATCATTCCTCTTTTTTAATTTATATAATTCAAAACGCTCATCTTTGCTGAGGTTGCTAGCTGGCATCTTAGCGTTTTTGAGGGTTGCAGCGATTTCAGATCTTGCTACGTCTGCAGCGATGTGACCCAGGCCCCTGAGAGCAACGTCTACTTGGGCAATTATATCATTAACTGGTATGTGTTTAGGTGTGACTGCAAAGTTTAGACCTTTAGCTAAAACGGATTTCAGACCATCGGAAATAGAACTGTTACTGCGATTAATTACGACTTTATTAACGTCTAACTTTTTGGTGTGTGGGTCCGGTCTTTTGTTTAAGAGGAGGTTAAATTTGGAAATCAGGTTTTCCTTACATTTGGTCGACATCGTAGCAGCTGAAGAGGCAGTCATATTGTCTACATGTTCCCAATCCGATGTGGACATTATTGCCGTCAATGATAAGTGTGATTTGTAGAGTGTCTTGTCTAACTGATCTAGTTCTGTGCGTATAAGTCTGATTTTTTCTGAGATAAGAGCTAAGCTAGTTTTGAAAAGAATTCGTTTCGCATTAGAAGAAGTTACAGTAGCAGAGGTGAGTGTAAATGCGATTGGTATTACCCCAGAGTCGCGGCATCTCTTCAGGAAGGTGAGAGACTCGATCAGCTGAGCTTTCTTATCCCGGAGTTTGTTGAAAGATCTTAAAGTTATGTGAAAACCCTCCCCGTAGAGGCGATTAAATTTTGATTTAAAGCTTTCGTGACTGCAGTAATTCATATTCTTAGTTTTTTCGGTAAAGTCACGTTGAAGAGAAACAATAAAATAACAAAATATATATAAAACAATAAAAAATTCTCACGACGTTTCGACCATAACTCAAACGGTCATCATCAGGTGTGTCGGTTTGCATAAATTTATTTTGAAAACGGCATATTTATTTATATATATAAAAATAACGTTTGCGTCACGCGCAACGATGGCAGTTTGCCAGGACTAGTCCATCTATTTTTTTTTTTGAAAAGAGGAGGGGGGAGACGAAATTTGTTTTTATGTAAGCTGTCTGAAAGGCACTGTAAGCGTGAACAATCAATCAAGAACTGAAATGATTTATCAAATCTTTCCAATGATTGCTAAGATAGAATCCATCTTCTCGGTTGAAATTGTCTCTGTGTTTGTATATGTGGATAGCCTCATGAACGAATCTCTCATGGAAGCCAGATGGCTTACAAAGAACCTCCGTCTTGGAAAAGTCAATGGCATGTGAGCCTACTGAATTAGAACAATGATCTGCTACGGCCGAGGTGTTGGTCCTACCGTGTTTAAGGTCTGCTTTATGTTCACGAATGCGGTCCGAGATATGGCGTTTGGTTTCTCCAATGTAACTACTACCACAGAGGCAACTTAGTTTGTAGACACCAGGGTATTGTATGTCCGGAATCACATCTTTTACAGACGGAACCAGATCACGGATTTTATGTAATGTGTTGAAACGGACCTGGATCTTGTGTTTATTCAAGATTTTGGAGATCTTTTTTGTGATCCCAGCAATGTAGGGTAAAGTGATGGTTTTGAAAGGCTCCTCAAGAGGGTTCTTCTTCATGGTTTGAGTGATAGCTTTGCGGATTGTATAGTCGGAGTAACCATTAGCCCTAAGAGCTTGGTGTACGTGCTTGAGTTCACTGCTTATGTGTTCCTGGTCGGATATGCATTGGGCTCTATGATACAGAGTCTTGATGAGAGAATTCTTCTGTGATGGATGGTGGTGGGAATCCGGTTTCAGATAAGCATCCGTATGGGTAGCTTTCCTGTAGACAGAGTGGCTCATTGAACCATCAGGTCTCTTTTTAATTAGGACATCCAAAAAAGGTATCTTGCCATCTATTTCGACTTCCATGGTAAATCTGATGGCTGGGTGTATGGAATTGATGTGGTCGAAGAATTTGTCTAGAGCAGGCCGGCCATGTGGCCAGATGACAAAAGTGTCATCCACGTACCTCTTCCATAAGGTTGGGCGCAGAGTGGCAGTCTGGATGGCGTCAGTCTCAAATTTCTCCATGAAAATGTTAGCTATAACTGGAGAAAGGGGGGAGCCCATTGGGGTGCCCTCAGTTTGTTTGTAGAAAGTTCCATTCCAAGTGAAGTATGTATTGGTTAAACAGTGTCTCACCAGGGGGGGTACCTCAGTGTTTAGTCCTTGATGAACCAAGTCTTCAATGATTGCAATGGTGTCAGGTACAGGAACCTTGGTGAATAAGGAAACTACATCAAAACTGACAAGCAGGTCGTCTGGGGACAGGGAAATACCCTTGATTGTTGATACCAGGTGAGTAGAATTTTGTACCGCAGAGGTGGTCTTTCCAGTGAAAGGACGCAGGATTTCAGACAAAAAACGAGCTAGTTTGTAGGTGGGGGAGCTGATAGTAGAGACTATGGGACGAAGAGGTGTATCAACTTTATGTATTTTTGGTAAGCCGTATAATCTTGGTGGCCTGGCAGCAGAAGGTTTCAACGAAAACTGTTTAGATTGATCAATTAATGTGGTTGAATCAGAAATTATTTTGTTGGTTTGTGTGACGAGGCTGTTGGTGGGATCTCTTTTTATTTTTGTATAACTACCATCGTCGAGTAATTCTTTAATTTTGTTGTTGTATTCTATTTTATCCATGATAACAGTAGCATTGCCTTTGTCAGCTGAGAGAACTACAATATCATTCCTCTTTTTTAATTTATATAATTCAAAACGCTCATCTTTGCTGAGGTTGCTAGCTGGCATCTTAGCGTTTTTGAGGGTTGCAGCGATTTCAGATCTTGCTACGTCTGCAGCGATGTGACCCAGGCCCCTGAGAGCAACGTCTACTTGGGCAATTATATCATTAACTGGTATGTGTTTAGGTGTGACTGCAAAGTTTAGACCTTTAGCTAAAACGGATTTCAGACCATCGGAAATAGAACTGTTACTGCGATTAATTACGACTTTATTAACGTCTAACTTTTTGGTGTGTGGGTCCGGTCTTTTGTTTAAGAGGAGGTTAAATTTGGAAATCAGGTTTTCCTTACATTTGGTCGACATCGTAGCAGCTGAAGAGGCAGTCATATTGTCTACATGTTCCCAATCCGATGTGGACATTATTGCCGTCAATGATAAGTGTGATTTGTAGAGTGTCTTGTCTAACTGATCTAGTTCTGTGCGTATAAGTCTGATTTTTTCTGAGATAAGAGCTAAGCTAGTTTTGAAAAGAATTCGTTTCGCATTAGAAGAAGTTACAGTAGCAGAGGTGAGTGTAAATGCGATTGGTATTACCCCAGAGTCGCGGCATCTCTTCAGGAAGGTGAGAGACTCGATCAGCTGAGCTTTCTTATCCCGGAGTTTGTTGAAAGATCTTAAAGTTATGTGAAAACCCTCCCCGTAGAGGCGATTAAATTTTGATTTAAAGCTTTCGTGACTGCAGTAATTCATATTCTTAGTTTTTTCGGTAAAGTCACGTTGAAGAGAAACAATAAAATAACAAAATATATATAAAACAATAAAAAATTCTCACGACGTTTCGACCATAACTCAAACGGTCATCATCAGGTGTGTCGGTTTGCATAAATTTATTTTGAAAACGGCATATTTATTTATATATATAAAAATAACGTTTGCGTCACGTTATTTTTATATATATAAATAAATATGCCGTTTTCAAAATAAATTTATGCAAACCGACACACCTGATGATGACCGTTTGAGTTATGGTCGAAACGTCGTGAGAATTTTTTATTGTTTTATATATATTTTGTTATTTTATTGTTTCTCTTCAACGTGACTTTACCGAAAAAACTAAGAATATGAATTACTGCAGTCACGAAAGCTTTAAATCAAAATTTAATCGCCTCTACGGGGAGGGTTTTCACATAACTTTAAGATCTTTCAACAAACTCCGGGATAAGAAAGCTCAGCTGATCGAGTCTCTCACCTTCCTGAAGAGATGCCGCGACTCTGGGGTAATACCAATCGCATTTACACTCACCTCTGCTACTGTAACTTCTTCTAATGCGAAACGAATTCTTTTCAAAACTAGCTTAGCTCTTATCTCAGAAAAAATCAGACTTATACGCACAGAACTAGATCAGTTAGACAAGACACTCTACAAATCACACTTATCATTGACGGCAATAATGTCCACATCGGATTGGGAACATGTAGACAATATGACTGCCTCTTCAGCTGCTACGATGTCGACCAAATGTAAGGAAAACCTGATTTCCAAATTTAACCTCCTCTTAAACAAAAGACCGGACCCACACACCAAAAAGTTAGACGTTAATAAAGTCGTAATTAATCGCAGTAACAGTTCTATTTCCGATGGTCTGAAATCCGTTTTAGCTAAAGGTCTAAACTTTGCAGTCACACCTAAACACATACCAGTTAATGATATAATTGCCCAAGTAGACGTTGCTCTCAGGGGCCTGGGTCACATCGCTGCAGACGTAGCAAGATCTGAAATCGCTGCAACCCTCAAAAACGCTAAGATGCCAGCTAGCAACCTCAGCAAAGATGAGCGTTTTGAATTATATAAATTAAAAAAGAGGAATGATATTGTAGTTCTCTCAGCTGACAAAGGCAATGCTACTGTTATCATGGATAAAATAGAATACAACAACAAAATTAAAGAATTACTCGACGATGGTAGTTATACAAAAATAAAAAGAGATCCCACCAACAGCCTCGTCACACAAACCAACAAAATAATTTCTGATTCAACCACATTAATTGATCAATCTAAACAGTTTTCGTTGAAACCTTCTGCTGCCAGGCCACCAAGATTATACGGCTTACCAAAAATACATAAAGTTGATACACCTCTTCGTCCCATAGTCTCTACTATCAGCTCCCCCACCTACAAACTAGCTCGTTTTTTGTCTGAAATCCTGCGTCCTTTCACTGGAAAGACCACCTCTGCGGTACAAAATTCTACTCACCTGGTATCAACAATCAAGGGTATTTCCCTGTCCCCAGACGACCTGCTTGTCAGTTTTGATGTAGTTTCCTTATTCACCAAGGTTCCTGTACCTGACACCATTGCAATCATTGAAGACTTGGTTCATCAAGGACTAAACACTGAGGTACCCCCCCTGGTGAGACACTGTTTAACCAATACATACTTCACTTGGAATGGAACTTTCTACAAACAAACTGAGGGCACCCCAATGGGCTCCCCCCTTTCTCCAGTTATAGCTAACATTTTCATGGAGAAATTTGAGACTGACGCCATCCAGACTGCCACTCTGCGCCCAACCTTATGGAAGAGGTACGTGGATGACACTTTTGTCATCTGGCCACATGGCCGGCCTGCTCTAGACAAATTCTTCGACCACATCAATTCCATACACCCAGCCATCAGATTTACCATGGAAGTCGAAATAGATGGCAAGATACCTTTTTTGGATGTCCTAATTAAAAAGAGACCTGATGGTTCAATGAGCCACTCTGTCTACAGGAAAGCTACCCATACGGATGCTTATCTGAAACCGGATTCCCACCACCATCCATCACAGAAGAATTCTCTCATCAAGACTCTGTATCATAGAGCCCAATGCATATCCGACCAGGAACACATAAGCAGTGAACTCAAGCACGTACACCAAGCTCTTAGGGCTAATGGTTACTCCGACTATACAATCCGCAAAGCTATCACTCAAACCATGAAGAAGAACCCTCTTGAGGAGCCTTTCAAAACCATCACTTTACCCTACATTGCTGGGATCACAAAAAAAAGATCTCCAAAATCTTGAATAAACACAAGATCCAGGTCCGTTTCAACACATTACATAAAATCCGTGATCTGGTTCCGTCTGTAAAAGATGTGATTCCGGACATACAATACCCTGGTGTCTACAAACTAAGTTGCCTCTGTGGTAGTAGTTACATTGGAGAAACCAAACGCCATATCTCGGACCGCATTCGTGAACATAAAGCAGACCTTAAACACGGTAGGACCAACACCTCGGCCGTAGCAGATCATTGTTCTAATTCAGTAGGCTCACATGCCATTGACTTTTCCAAGACGGAGGTTCTTTGTAAGCCATCTGGCTTCCATGAGAGATTCGTTCATGAGGCTATCCACATATACAAACACAGAGACAATTTCAACCGAGAAGATGGATTCTATCTTAGCAATCATTGGAAAGATTTGATAAATCATTTCAGTTCTTGATTGATTGTTCACGCTTACAGTGCCTTTCAGACAGCTTACATAAAAACAAATTTCGTCTCCCCCCTCCTCTTTTCAAAAAAAAAAATAGATGGACTAGTCCTGGCAAACTGCCATCGTTGCGCGTGACGCAAACGTTATTTTTATATATATAAATAAATATGCCGTTTTCAAAATAAATTTATGCAAACCGACACACCTGATGATGACCGTTTGAGTTATGGTCGAAACGTCGTGAGAATTTTTTATTGTTTTATATATATTTTGTTATTTTATTGTTTCTCTTCAACGTGACTTTACCGAAAAAACTAAGAATATGAATTACTGCAGTCACGAAAGCTTTAAATCAAAATTTAATCGCCTCTACGGGGAGGGTTTTCACATAACTTTAAGATCTTTCAACAAACTCCGGGATAAGAAAGCTCAGCTGATCGAGTCTCTCACCTTCCTGAAGAGATGCCGCGACTCTGGGGTAATACCAATCGCATTTACACTCACCTCTGCTACTGTAACTTCTTCTAATGCGAAACGAATTCTTTTCAAAACTAGCTTAGCTCTTATCTCAGAAAAAATCAGACTTATACGCACAGAACTAGATCAGTTAGACAAGACACTCTACAAATCACACTTATCATTGACGGCAATAATGTCCACATCGGATTGGGAACATGTAGACAATATGACTGCCTCTTCAGCTGCTACGATGTCGACCAAATGTAAGGAAAACCTGATTTCCAAATTTAACCTCCTCTTAAACAAAAGACCGGACCCACACACCAAAAAGTTAGACGTTAATAAAGTCGTAATTAATCGCAGTAACAGTTCTATTTCCGATGGTCTGAAATCCGTTTTAGCTAAAGGTCTAAACTTTGCAGTCACACCTAAACACATACCAGTTAATGATATAATTGCCCAAGTAGACGTTGCTCTCAGGGGCCTGGGTCACATCGCTGCAGACGTAGCAAGATCTGAAATCGCTGCAACCCTCAAAAACGCTAAGATGCCAGCTAGCAACCTCAGCAAAGATGAGCGTTTTGAATTATATAAATTAAAAAAGAGGAATGATATTGTAGTTCTCTCAGCTGACAAAGGCAATGCTACTGTTATCATGGATAAAATAGAATACAACAACAAAATTAAAGAATTACTCGACGATGGTAGTTATACAAAAATAAAAAGAGATCCCACCAACAGCCTCGTCACACAAACCAACAAAATAATTTCTGATTCAACCACATTAATTGATCAATCTAAACAGTTTTCGTTGAAACCTTCTGCTGCCAGGCCACCAAGATTATACGGCTTACCAAAAATACATAAAGTTGATACACCTCTTCGTCCCATAGTCTCTACTATCAGCTCCCCCACCTACAAACTAGCTCGTTTTTTGTCTGAAATCCTGCGTCCTTTCACTGGAAAGACCACCTCTGCGGTACAAAATTCTACTCACCTGGTATCAACAATCAAGGGTATTTCCCTGTCCCCAGACGACCTGCTTGTCAGTTTTGATGTAGTTTCCTTATTCACCAAGGTTCCTGTACCTGACACCATTGCAATCATTGAAGACTTGGTTCATCAAGGACTAAACACTGAGGTACCCCCCCTGGTGAGACACTGTTTAACCAATACATACTTCACTTGGAATGGAACTTTCTACAAACAAACTGAGGGCACCCCAATGGGCTCCCCCCTTTCTCCAGTTATAGCTAACATTTTCATGGAGAAATTTGAGACTGACGCCATCCAGACTGCCACTCTGCGCCCAACCTTATGGAAGAGGTACGTGGATGACACTTTTGTCATCTGGCCACATGGCCGGCCTGCTCTAGACAAATTCTTCGACCACATCAATTCCATACACCCAGCCATCAGATTTACCATGGAAGTCGAAATAGATGGCAAGATACCTTTTTTGGATGTCCTAATTAAAAAGAGACCTGATGGTTCAATGAGCCACTCTGTCTACAGGAAAGCTACCCATACGGATGCTTATCTGAAACCGGATTCCCACCACCATCCATCACAGAAGAATTCTCTCATCAAGACTCTGTATCATAGAGCCCAATGCATATCCGACCAGGAACACATAAGCAGTGAACTCAAGCACGTACACCAAGCTCTTAGGGCTAATGGTTACTCCGACTATACAATCCGCAAAGCTATCACTCAAACCATGAAGAAGAACCCTCTTGAGGAGCCTTTCAAAACCATCACTTTACCCTACATTGCTGGGATCACAAAAAAGATCTCCAAAATCTTGAATAAACACAAGATCCAGGTCCGTTTCAACACATTACATAAAATCCGTGATCTGGTTCCGTCTGTAAAAGATGTGATTCCGGACATACAATACCCTGGTGTCTACAAACTAAGTTGCCTCTGTGGTAGTAGTTACATTGGAGAAACCAAACGCCATATCTCGGACCGCATTCGTGAACATAAAGCAGACCTTAAACACGGTAGGACCAACACCTCGGCCGTAGCAGATCATTGTTCTAATTCAGTAGGCTCACATGCCATTGACTTTTCCAAGACGGAGGTTCTTTGTAAGCCATCTGGCTTCCATGAGAGATTCGTTCATGAGGCTATCCACATATACAAACACAGAGACAATTTCAACCGAGAAGATGGATTCTATCTTAGCAATCATTGGAAAGATTTGATAAATCATTTCAGTTCTTGATTGATTGTTCACGCTTACAGTGCCTTTCAGACAGCTTACATAAAAACAAATTTCGTCTCCCCCCTCCTCTTTTCAAAAAAAAAAATAGATGGACTAGTCCTGGCAAACTGCCATCGTTGCGCGTGACGCAAACGTTATTTTTATATATATAAATAAATATGCCGTTTTCAAAATAAATTTATGCAAACCGACACACCTGATGATGACCGTTTGAGTTATGGTCGAAACGTCGTGAGAATTTTTTATTGTTTTATATATATTTTGTTATTTTATTGTTTCTCTTCAACGTGACTTTACCGAAAAAACTAAGAATATGAATTACTGCAGTCACGAAAGCTTTAAATCAAAATTTAATCGCCTCTACGGGGAGGGTTTTCACATAACTTTAAGATCTTTCAACAAACTCCGGGATAAGAAAGCTCAGCTGATCGAGTCTCTCACCTTCCTGAAGAGATGCCGCGACTCTGGGGTAATACCAATCGCATTTACACTCACCTCTGCTACTGTAACTTCTTCTAATGCGAAACGAATTCTTTTCAAAACTAGCTTAGCTCTTATCTCAGAAAAAATCAGACTTATACGCACAGAACTAGATCAGTTAGACAAGACACTCTACAAATCACACTTATCATTGACGGCAATAATGTCCACATCGGATTGGGAACATGTAGACAATATGACTGCCTCTTCAGCTGCTACGATGTCGACCAAATGTAAGGAAAACCTGATTTCCAAATTTAACCTCCTCTTAAACAAAAGACCGGACCCACACACCAAAAAGTTAGACGTTAATAAAGTCGTAATTAATCGCAGTAACAGTTCTATTTCCGATGGTCTGAAATCCGTTTTAGCTAAAGGTCTAAACTTTGCAGTCACACCTAAACACATACCAGTTAATGATATAATTGCCCAAGTAGACGTTGCTCTCAGGGGCCTGGGTCACATCGCTGCAGACGTAGCAAGATCTGAAATCGCTGCAACCCTCAAAAACGCTAAGATGCCAGCTAGCAACCTCAGCAAAGATGAGCGTTTTGAATTATATAAATTAAAAAAGAGGAATGATATTGTAGTTCTCTCAGCTGACAAAGGCAATGCTACTGTTATCATGGATAAAATAGAATACAACAACAAAATTAAAGAATTACTCGACGATGGTAGTTATACAAAAATAAAAAGAGATCCCACCAACAGCCTCGTCACACAAACCAACAAAATAATTTCTGATTCAACCACATTAATTGATCAATCTAAACAGTTTTCGTTGAAACCTTCTGCTGCCAGGCCACCAAGATTATACGGCTTACCAAAAATACATAAAGTTGATACACCTCTTCGTCCCATAGTCTCTACTATCAGCTCCCCCACCTACAAACTAGCTCGTTTTTTGTCTGAAATCCTGCGTCCTTTCACTGGAAAGACCACCTCTGCGGTACAAAATTCTACTCACCTGGTATCAACAATCAAGGGTATTTCCCTGTCCCCAGACGACCTGCTTGTCAGTTTTGATGTAGTTTCCTTATTCACCAAGGTTCCTGTACCTGACACCATTGCAATCATTGAAGACTTGGTTCATCAAGGACTAAACACTGAGGTACCCCCCCTGGTGAGACACTGTTTAACCAATACATACTTCACTTGGAATGGAACTTTCTACAAACAAACTGAGGGCACCCCAATGGGCTCCCCCCTTTCTCCAGTTATAGCTAACATTTTCATGGAGAAATTTGAGACTGACGCCATCCAGACTGCCACTCTGCGCCCAACCTTATGGAAGAGGTACGTGGATGACACTTTTGTCATCTGGCCACATGGCCGGCCTGCTCTAGACAAATTCTTCGACCACATCAATTCCATACACCCAGCCATCAGATTTACCATGGAAGTCGAAATAGATGGCAAGATACCTTTTTTGGATGTCCTAATTAAAAAGAGACCTGATGGTTCAATGAGCCACTCTGTCTACAGGAAAGCTACCCATACGGATGCTTATCTGAAACCGGATTCCCACCACCATCCATCACAGAAGAATTCTCTCATCAAGACTCTGTATCATAGAGCCCAATGCATATCCGACCAGGAACACATAAGCAGTGAACTCAAGCACGTACACCAAGCTCTTAGGGCTAATGGTTACTCCGACTATACAATCCGCAAAGCTATCACTCAAACCATGAAGAAGAACCCTCTTGAGGAGCCTTTCAAAACCATCACTTTACCCTACATTGCTGGGATCACAAAAAAGATCTCCAAAATCTTGAATAAACACAAGATCCAGGTCCGTTTCAACACATTACATAAAATCCGTGATCTGGTTCCGTCTGTAAAAGATGTGATTCCGGACATACAATACCCTGGTGTCTACAAACTAAGTTGCCTCTGTGGTAGTAGTTACATTGGAGAAACCAAACGCCATATCTCGGACCGCATTCGTGAACATAAAGCAGACCTTAAACACGGTAGGACCAACACCTCGGCCGTAGCAGATCATTGTTCTAATTCAGTAGGCTCACATGCCATTGACTTTTCCAAGACGGAGGTTCTTTGTAAGCCATCTGGCTTCCATGAGAGATTCGTTCATGAGGCTATCCACATATACAAACACAGAGACAATTTCAACCGAGAAGATGGATTCTATCTTAGCAATCATTGGAAAGATTTGATAAATCATTTCAGTTCTTGATTGATTGTTCACGCTTACAGTGCCTTTCAGACAGCTTACATAAAAACAAATTTCGTCTCCCCCCTCCTCTTTTCAAAAAAAAAATAGATGGACTAGTCCTGGCAAACTGCCATCGTTGCGCGTGACGCAAACGTTATTTTTATATATATAAATAAATATGCCGTTTTCAAAATAAATTTATGCAAACCGACACACCTGATGATGACCGTTTGAGTTATGGTCGAAACGTCGTGAGAATTTTTTATTGTTTTATATATATTTTGTTATTTTATTGTTTCTCTTCAACGTGACTTTACCGAAAAAACTAAGAATATTGTGTTGTTTGTTTAGGTGATCGGCAAGGCCCAGAAAGGCGAGCGGGAGGCGATGGACCGTGGGCTGGCTCGCATCGAGTGTGACATTAAGCAGGAGGTGGAGGGCCGGCCACACAAGATCAAGAAATACCTGTTGGAGTCGTTCCCCTTGCCAGGGACGAGCGCCGATCTTCGCCGACAGTTCACGACACAGCCGGCGGCCGAGATGGTGCTGCAGGTCTTCCAGAACGCCGAGGACATCTTTGTGAATAAGCTGAAGAAGGTGGGGCCATGGCGTCTGGACTTAATGCAACAAAATTACCTTGCGAGAACATTCATGCATTTGCTTAGATTTGTCAAAGATTTTCCATAATACATTTGTCCTCGGAATGATTTAATAAGTGATAATCGCCATACGTTTCAAGTCTGTGGATACTTCCACCATTATCAAAAGACTTGCTCTACCACTGAATTAACACTCCTCTATAATATTTAGGGCCATCGCTTTCACAAAATTCAGTCACACGTTGAAACAAAAGTAAGGGGGGGCATTGAAATCGGTCGGACATCTATGCATGTATCACCCTCTATTTGTCCCAACAGAGTGATATGGCTGCACGTGGTTTGGGTCCTTTGTTGTTTCTACCGACAGTGTGTGCAGAACTTCCTGGGGCAGGTGAAAGGGGACACGCCGGCCCGGAATATGTTTCAGTTGGCCCTGTGCTGTAGCTCCCTCGAGACTCCTCGCGACCTCGTGGTCAAGGAGAAACCGGCCGCGTTTCTCGGCAACATCAGCACTCCCGACACCAGACCGCCGCCTACTCCGGGGAGTAAGGAGACAAATTTGCATATACAGTAGACTCGATTATCTGCGCTAATGACGTGGAGGATGGCTGCGGATAATTAAAAATCTCGGATGATCCAAAGATATCTATTTTTTGCGGATCTCTATGCCACAAACTAACGATCAACCGATCGATGCACGTGCTGGGTGATAACACTTTCCTGCTAATTTGACCAAGTCCAATATCGGCTCAACTTTCATGTGACGGACATTACTCTCACGTTCAGAGTGGGTTAGAATGTGCTTCCCTTTACTCTGTAGACCAGAGGTCACTAGAAGCGATGTCAGAGGTAGCTTTGTGAAGTTCTCTTCTGTGGGCCATTCTCCAATAGGACGGGTTCCGCTGCTCCGTGAGAGATCCGAGTGGATACTCCGTCTCATGACACGATATCGAAAGCACAATCTGAATAAAATGTGGTTTCTCGTATTGTACATAAGGGATCAGACCACGGAGGACTGTCAAAATGCTGAGTGTGATCTTGAAATTTATCCTGGACTGGTTCGGGGGATAGTTGAACAATTTGAATATTGGGGCGATATCGTCTTGCATACGGGTGTGAGAAGTCTGCCAGTGGTTTTTTGAGTCCATCATCTAGATTTTTGGGTTAGATCATGTATACATGCACTAAATAATACGCGTTAATATGCACTATTTACGTGACCTAATCCAAAAATCTCTATTATGGATAATCATTGGTCGCGAAGGCCTTCGTGTTAAACTTGTTTTTTGAGTCATCTGGAGAGTGATGATGAAACTTATCGGGAGGCCGTAGATGAGACGTGGGGGTGGGGGGGCAGAGAGAGAGTTGCAGTTGTTGAGCCTATTGGAGCGAGTTACAGCATCGTTGTCCTCTCCTACAATGGCATTGCTTGTCTCCTTCACAGAGGCAGTAGCCGAGCATCTGGTCCGTCTGCTGAGCCACGTAAGTAAGATGGCAAAGCCCCCGAGCCTATCTGCGCTGTTACGCGTGGAGAAGCAGCTTGCCGAGCATTTTGACTCGTGCGACCTCCCCAGCCTGGGCCTCGGCTCCTTCTTGGACATCCTCCATCGCAACGCCCAGGTGCGTACGTGGCGTGCGTGAGCCCACCCGCCTCCAGCTGGTAAGAGGCAGTACAGCAAGTACGTGTACGACACTGCCCGTGCAAAGTTTGAGTGTACTTACCGCCTCCGAGTGGCGCTCAATGTTAAGTTTGTTTCCAAAATTGTGCGCCGTAATATTAGTTTATTATTACGAACTTAAAATTCATTTGTCGATAACTCGAATACGTTTAAGCGTTATGTAATCACTGCCAATGCAGAGCACAACAAAGTGTCACGTAAGATGCATGGGTTTTCTCTTGTCACTCTTAAAAAATATCTGTGAATTTGGCAAACATCCCAAAGGTAGATATTGAAAATCACCGTTAAAATTGAGTGTACAGCGGTGACATTCAGATAACATTTATGATAACACTATATATGCAAAGTGGCCAGGTGGCTCAGATATCAAAGCGGTGCGATGACAATAATTAGATTCTGGGCTTGAATCTGGATTTTGACCGCTTGGGTTGAAACCGAGGTCTCAAGTCTTATCAAGTCGATCGTCCGAGCCCAGTCACCAGCGACTGCACAAAATTACAGTCTCATTAAACTTGGGTTTTGCACTTCATTTTCCTAATTCCATCTCTGAGAATAACAATTTCAGCTTGACTCTCGTGCGCCGCACAATCTCATAACACAGCTAATGTGAAAGTGTTGGCTCCTATTGTGTACAAGATAAAAGGCCACCCATCGCATTTTATGACACAGGGCCTGCACGGCTATGCGAGATTTACGCATGGATGATTTATTTGTCTCTTGACATTACGCCGATAGTGCATTTGGAAAACTAAAATTGAGAACGAATTTTGTGTTAATTTGCAAACTTAAATCTGTAATATTTAATCAGTTTTTGTGCACTGCATTGTGAGATGCAGCTCCATGCGTATCGTTTAGCTTTAAGCCGGTGTTTGCCTTGCGGTCGCCTCGGTGTCAACCAACTGATGTTGACGGATTTGTTGTGTCTGTGGTAGCTGTTGGAGGAGACTGGGGTTGTGATCTCTGCCCTGGGTGGATCTGGAGCCACAGCGGGAAGCTTCTGTCCAAAGCGCGACGAGCTGCATGGAGTTCATCCACCAGTGCGGCAGCCTCGACACCGCAGCGGTGAGACACGGGCCCCAGTAGGGGCCACAGGGGCGGCTCAGAGATGGGGATAAGGATTTGGAGATATAGGGCGCTCGCGTAAATAAACTCTTCAACTCAAAGCGCCTTACAGCAACGTCTCATCTCAACCATTCCATTGCTCTACGGCAGTCTACCCGAGGGGACCCCCCCCCCAATGGCAGCTGTTCCTATTTGGCACGTGGTGCACGCACTACCGGCCTGTGAATGGACATGTCTGCCATTCGGGAGCGATGTTTGATTTTCCTACGTGGTTTTTTCCCCGGTAAAGTAATTTGCAAGTATTTGATCTCATTTGGCAAATTTGGAACATGATGCGGTTACACGTGGCCAATTCAATTTTTTTTAATACGGCGTCACAGGATTATTATCATACATTGTGAAACAGATCTCTTTGTTTGTGGTGAATAAACTGGCAACATTAACCAGGGCGGATGCTGGGCTTGATCCGAGAACCACCACTCGGCCATGTTTCCATAAATTTGTGCAGTCACATTAACGCTGTTCACGTCGTACGCAATGGACACTTTATTATTAGCACCACCTCTGGACCTGTTTGGCTCCTGGTCCATTTTGAGAGGTCTTGTAAGGGCGACGTATTACAGTTTGATTTTATATCGGCACAGCAAATGGCCAATGGAAAACCACCCGTTCCGTGGGGGTGCTACGCACTGGCACGGATCGGATGCGCCAGTGGAAAAGGGCTGCTAGCAACTCGGCCGCCTCCAAACGAAAGAGAGAGGGTTCCAGGTCTCTGTTGTTGGCTGTGTGCTCTGCAGCTGCCGGCCGTGGACTGCGCTGTGGGGCAGCACTACGGCGTGCATTCCTGCCGCAACCTTGGGCACGGCCCCGTGGCCAACCTGGTAAAACTGGCGCAGAAGGCCAAGCCCGGTGGCAGCAGCGGCGGTGCCCATCGGTGCGCCGTCTTGTACGAGGAGACGGCGCTGTGTGCTCGCGACTCGAGGTTTGGCAGCCCCCTCCAAAGTGCCCTCCTCCTCACCCCTCTGCTCACCTCGTGATCTGCCTGACCGCCACGGGTCGCTCCTCAAAATTGTTGAGTCGGCGACAGACACTTGGGGTTCTTTAATCTTTCACATCAAAGGGTCAGTGAGCCACACCAATATGCCATTGGTAATGTAACTTAAGGATTCAATGTTCAAGGCAAGTGATTGTCTAGACAAACTGATGATTGTGTGTGTAACACCCCTCTGGAAGTCCACTGCCTGATGAAGGCCTCGCCACGTTGCTTTGGTCATGGGGGTTGTTGCACCAAACTTTACCACGCTTGGTGAAGGGGGCGGGGATTAGGTTCAGGACTGGTTCAGATATCAGTCACCACTGACTTTAGCCATGGCTAGGAATCCAACTCGGATCGCCGCGTTAGTATCGCAGTGCACCAAACATTGCAGCAGTGCTTCAGAAATCATTCCGAAGTTGCTTGATATTGCACACAGTTTGAATAAACCATCATTACTTCAGGAAGTATATTTTTTATTAAAATGTTACTTTGTACATGCTGTGATCGTAATAAAGAGTTGTGCTAGTTAGTAGTAACAGCGCGATACATCGGTTAAATCGATTAATATTTATTATTCAGCTGACAATTCATGTATTGAATTGCACGTGTAAGAATCAACTTCTAAAAAATTGTATCGCTTTTTATTTTAATAGTTTCACATTGCCACTGCAGAGAGTCGACATGATCAGTGTAAGTTCAAAAGAACTGACACACCTTGTGAAAAACCCAACGCAGAAGATCCCTGGGCTTGATATTCCACGAAGATCATGGTCCCCCTAAACCGCATCTGCACAAACCATGGCAGCTGCGGATACCTGATGCACAAATGGAAAATTTTAAACTCTCCAGTGTTTGACTGTGGTCATCCAGAACAGATCGTACAACGTGAAACGACGCAATAGAAAATTAAAGTCAAGCCACAGTGTGATTGTGACCATGCAACCCAAACTATGCACGATATTGTGAACCACAGTCGTCTGTGCTCCTTCAACGGAGTAGGAATAGTAACCCTACACGAAGTTTCTCCTGAAGCCCTCTCGTCGTGACCAGCAGACCTCGGACATTGGCTTATGGCTCCTGAACATGTTGCCCTCATGCGCTGGAATAGAATAGCTCAGGGGTTGGCAATCTGCGTCTCCCGGTGCCGCATGCTGCTCTTTAAAGACTGTTTGGTGATGTTATTTATGAAGGACCACTGTCTCGTATTCACCACAGTGCATTGCGCCTCTTGAAATATTGAGTTGAGTAATCCCGGTAGTTGAGAAACTAAGGTAGTTGAGTACCCCGGGAACACGCTGTGGTTCGTGTCGCGTTAATAGCTCCGTACCGTGCCGTGTAACTCACTAAGCAGCCGATTGCTCGCGTGCAGTGGTAGTGCCGTGTTCATTGATAACACTGCACACTCCGTGCAGTGGTAGTGCCGTGTTCATTGATAACGCTGCACACTCCGTGTAGTGGTAGTGCCGTGTTCATTGATAACACTGCACACTCCGTGCAGTGGTAGTGCCGTGTTCATTGATAACGCTGTACACTCCGTGCAGTGTTAGTGCCGTGTTGATTGATAACGCTGCACACTCCATGCAGTGGTAGTGCCGTGTTCATTGATAACACTGCACACTCCGTGCAGTGGTAGTGCCGTGTTCATTGATAACACTGCACACTCCGTGCAGTGGTAGTGCCGTGTTCATTGATAACGCTGCACACTCCGTGCAGTGGTAGTGCCGTGTTCATTGATAACGCTGCACACTCCGTGCAGTGGTAGTGCCGTGTTCATTGATAACACTGCACACTCTGTGCAGCGTTGTGTGAGGATGGCTCACTAATTGAAAGGGGAGTCGTAGCTATCGCACTGTGGGGTGGTCATCGCCCTCCTCCCCCTGGGCATGTGCCGTGTGTGTTGTGTGCGTCGTGAGTCGTGGCGATGTAAACCCGGGGTAGCTCCTCTCTCCGTCTCTTCGTTTGTTGCTGTCCCGGCGAAGCTCGAGTTGGTGAGCGCAACGCGTGGCAGATCCGGCTTCACCCGTTCCCACTCCTCCCAGTCAGCGACTCCCAAACCCCCACTCAATAATCGCAGATCACTACCCAGGTCCTTACGAACCAAATTATTTTTAACTAAACTATTTTTTGTATTCTTAACAAAGTATCCACAGTTCAATTTTAAAGTACAATTTTACCGCGCACTGTATGTTTTCCTGGTGTGGACTGTGGCTGTTTTTGCTATTGTTTTACTGCCTTTCCCAAGCTTGGAAATGTATTCATGAATGAAATTGGAGCTTATATACTTCATTTATTTACTAATTGACAAACTATTTATATTTTACCAGGTAAGGCCCACTGAGCATATATAGCAGTTTTTCAGAAGCGACCTGGCCATCGCAAATGATAGCTCAACGAAGTGGCTTATCGTCACGTGGACATTTATAGCAGACAAATATACAGCATGCGTCAGGGTTGGGATGGAACCCACGACCTCCTGCGTACCAGGGGAGGTAGTTAACATCTCCCAGCCACCGTGGTGCCCTGTGGTCACGTGAGGCCTTCCACTTCTGAATGGCTTGCGATGCATATTTGAACATTACTGCAAGCGTCTTAGCCTCGTTCATTCGGTATTCGAGGGGAATATTGCCATTTAGTAACTTTGTTTCAAATATCATGCATTGAACTTTCGATTTTAATTTGCAATGTAATTGAGGGACTGTGCGTTGTCTTGTCGTGGTCTGGTGCTGTTGTTGTGTTGCTGAATTGCCCAAACTTGCATTTGTTGACAAATCGGCAGGAATCTATGTACTTTGTATTTTTAGCAACATGCTTACATTTTCTCCGTCTTGCCTCTCATATCGTTTTTGAACATACCTCGCTGACCCGCCCCTACTGGACATATGTGAAAAGAGCTTCATAGCTCATTGGATTCCTCCAGGATAAAAAAAAGATTCTGATTAATCAGTGGCACTGCCAACAGCCTGCATCCACACACGACCAAGCACCCTTTGTAATGCCATACACATGGTTCCTTTCCCATAGACATGTAATTTTGCAAATGTGCAGAAAAGTCTGCCGTATGAGAATTACTCCAGACAAGTTTAGAGTATTAAACGTGACCTGTTGTGACTCATCTAATGTGTATCGCGTGGTCGTCAGCACAGAAAGATGCATCTGGTAACGTCCTAATGGACCAAACATCGTAAAAAGGAGGCTGGGTCTGCGTTGTTCAGAGTGACCACCATATACAGGGACTCTTCTACTTACGGACGAGTTAGGTTCCAGAAGTCTGTTCGTAAGTCCAACTTTACTCCTGTCGATTCCAAACATGTTGTACGGCGTGTACACTAAACACAGGGAATGGCTTTAAGAGTTGTATAATCTCCTGTAGACGTAGACGCCACTGGTTCTTCACGTTGTGTAGATGTAGATGCCACCACCACCATCTATTGCGTGGCAGTTTGAACTTATGAATCTCGGTACAAACAGGCAACTGGACATATGGAGAGGTTTCTTTGTATCTCTGAGACTTTCTAAGTTGAATGTTTTTTAAGTGAAGGAGTCCCCGTAAATATTTTTGAGGACCACTGGGATCTTCAGTTTAAACCGTGAGTCTTGGAGTCATTGGACCAGAAAGAAGTGAGACAAAAACGACAGTAACATTGAAAAATATGTACACAGGGCAGGGAGGGCCCAGCCACATGACAGGATTTATTCAGCGGTATCGTCACGGTAACAGAAACAGTGCTCCCGAATGAATTGCAGAATCCCCCGAATATTCCGCCTCAGGCGGGAGAATCTCCGTCCAGGCCCGCGTGACGCCTTTGGCCCAATCTTGTCGACGGCATCATCATCATCATCCTCCTCGTTGTTGTTGTTGCCTGGTTGGAGATCATGGCCCCGCCTGGCAAATGGACGCACGCGCCATCGTTAGCACGGTCGGCTACAGTTAGCACGGTCGGCTACGTACGCGTTCAAAATTATTTCAACGTACAGACATGCGCGTATTCATTATGCCACCGTCTGCCCCATCATGCATTCTCGGCTGTGCTTACACTGGTTGCTGCAGTGCACCTCATATGTGTCCGGCCGCTCAAATGCGAGGTAGGAGGATGCCACACATCTCTCACTATGGCCAGTAGCGGAATGCTACATTCCTATAACAGGAGCCAATGGTGGTGTATAATAGGATCACCGCTGTTGACTTCCCACAAAATGGGATTCATTATTTGACTATAGCTCGGGTTGATAAATAAGCTGTTAACCTTCTTGACCTAGATTTTGAACTCGCAAGCGTACAGTGATCGTGGAGTGCTCTAACCGCAGCACCTCCAAGTGGGATGCAGTGCAATTCATATATTTATAATTAAGATATATATATGTTTTACTAGGAATGCATTTAGCTGCAGATTGGTGGAGATGAGGTTAGGGATAAGATATTACATCCTTTGGAGCCCTGGGATATTTACATCTTCAAGTGAGATGAACTAAAGAGGTGAATGCCATTACAGAATCCTCATTTCACAACTCCTCATGAAACAGATTCCCCGTTCTTAGTTTTTTCGGTAAAGTCACGTTGAAGAGAAACAACAAAATAATAAAATATATATAAAACAATAAAAATTCTCACGACGTTTCGACCATAACTCAAACGGTCGTCTTCAGGTGTGTTGGTTCGCATAAATTTATTTGTAAACGGCGCATTTATTTATTTATAAAAAAATAAAAAAACGGTTAGCACCACGCGCAACGATTTGGCAGTTTACCCAGGACTAGTCCATCTATATTCTGAAAAGAGGAGGGGGGAGACGAAATTTTTTATAATGTATGCTGTCTGAAAGCCACTGTAAGCGTGAACAATCAATTAAGACCTGAAATGGTTTATCAAATCTTTCCAATGATTGCTAAGATAGAATCCATCTTCTCGGTTGAAATTGTCTCTGTGCTTGTATATGTGGATAGCCTCATGAACGAATCTCTCATGGAAGCCAGATGGCTTACAAAGAACCTCTGTCTTGGAAAAGTCAATGGCATGTGAGCCTACTGAATTAGAACAATGATCTGCCACGGCCGAGGTGTTGGTCCTACCGTGTTTAAGGTCTGCTTTGTGTTCACGAATGCGGTCCGAGACATGGCGTTTGGTTTCTCCAATGTAACTACTACCACAGAGGCAACTTAGTTTGTAGACACCAGGGTATTGTATGTCCAGAATCACATCTTTTACAGACGGAACCAGATCACGGATTTTATGTAATGTGTTGAAACGGACCTGGATCTTGTGTTTATTCAAGATTTTGGAGATCTTTTTTGTGATCCCAGCAATGTAGGGTAAAGTGATGGTTTTGAAAGGCTCCTCAAGAGGGTTTTTCTTCATGGTTTGAGTGATAGCTTTGCAGATTGTATAGTCGGAGTAACCATTAGCCCTAAGAGCTTGGTGTACGTGCTTGAGTTCACTGCTTATGTGTTCCTGGTCAGATATGCATTGGGCTCTATGATACAGAGTCTTGATGAGAGAATTCTTCTGTGATGGATGGTGGTGGGAATCCGGTTTCAGATAAGCATCCGTATGGGTAGCTTTCCTGTAGACAGAGTGGCTCATTGAACCATCAGGTCTCTTTTTAATTAGGACATCCAAAAAAGGTATCTTGCCATCTATTTCAACTTCCATGGTAAATCTGATGGCTGGGTGTATGGAATTGATGTGGTCGAAGAATTGGTCTAGAGCAGGCCGGCCATGTGGCCAGATGACAAAAGTGTCATCCACGTACCTCTTCCATAAGGTTGGGCGCAGAGTGGCAGTCTGGATGGCGTCAGTCTCAAATTTCTCCATGAAAATGTTAGCTATAACTGGAGAAAGGGGGGAGCCCATTGGGGTGCCCTCAGTTTGTTTGTAGAAAGTTCCATTCCAAGTGAAGTATGTATTGGTTAAACAGTGTCTCACCAGGGGGGGTACCTCAGTGTTTAGTCCTTGATGAACTAAGTCTTCAATTATTGCAATGGTGTCAGGTACAGGAACCTTGGTGAATAAGGAAACTACATCAAAACTGACAAGCAGGTCGTCTGGGGACAGGGAAATACCCTTGATTGTCGATACCAGGTGAGTAGAATTTTGTACCGCAGAGGTGGTCTTTCCAGTGAAAGGACGCAGGATTTCAGACAAAAAACGAGCTAGTTTGTAGGTGGGGGAGCCGATAGTAGAGACTATGGGACGAAGGGGTGTATCTACTTTATGTATTTTTGGTAAGCCGTATAATCTTGGTGGCCTGGCAGCAGAAGGTTTCAACGAAAACTGTTTAGATTGATCAATTAATGCGGTTGAATCAGAAATTATTTTGTTGGTTTGTGTGACGAGGCTGTTGGTGGGATCTCTTTTATTTTTGTATAACTACCATCGTAGAGTAATTCTTTAATTTTGTTGTTGTATTCTATTTTATCCATGATGACAGTAGCATTGCCTTTGTCAGCTGAGAGGACTACAATATCATTCCTCTTTTTTAATTTATATAATTCAAAACGCTCATCTTTGCTGAGGTTGCTAGCTGGCATCTTAGCGTTTTTGAGGGTTGCAGCGATTTCAGATCTTGCTACGTCTGCAGCGATGTGACCCAGGCCCCTGAGAGCAACGTCTACTTGGGCAATTATATCATTAACTGGTATGTGTTTAGGTGTGACTGCAAAGTTTAGACCTTTAGCTAAAACGGATTTCAGACCATCGGAAATAGAACTGTTACTGCGATTAATTACGACTTTAAATTTTGATTTAAAGCTTTCGTGACTGCAGTAATTCATATTCTTAGTTTTTTCGGTAAAGTCACGTTGAAGAGAAACAACAAAATAACAAAATATATATAAAACAATAAAAAATTCTCACGACGTTTCGACCATAACTCAAACGGTCATCATCAGGTGTGTCGGTTTGCATAAATTTATTTTGAAAACGGCATATTTATTTATTTATATATAAAAAAATAACGTTTGCGTCACGCGCAACGATTGGCAGTTTGCCCAGGACTAGTCCATCTATTTTTTGAAAAGAGGAGGGGGGAGACAAAATTTGTTTTTATGTATGCTGTCTGAAAGCCACTGTAAGCGTGAACAATCAATCAAGAACTGAAATGATTTATCAAATCTTTCCAATGATTGCTAAGATAGAATCCATCTTCTCCTCTTTTCAAAAAATAGATGGACTAGTCCTGGGCAAACTGCCAATCGTTGCGCTTGACGCAAACGTTATTTTTTTTATATATAAATAAATAAATATGCCGTTTTCAAAATAAATTTATGCAAACCGACACACCTGATGATGACCGTTTGAGTTATGGTCGAAACGTCGTGAGAATTTTTTATTGTTTTATATATATTTTGTTATTTTGTTGTTTCTCTTCAACGTGACTTTACCGAAAAAACTAAGAATATAATTACGACTTTATTAACGTCTAACTTTTTGGTGTGTGGGTCCGGTCTTTTGTTGAAGAGGAGGTTAAATTTGGAAAAAGAGGAATGATATTGTAGTCCTCTCAGCTGACAAAGGCAATGCTACTGTCATCATGGATAAAATAGAATACAACAACAAAATTAAAGAATTACTCGACGATGGTAGTTATACAAAAATAAAAGAGATCCCACCAACAGCCTCGTCACACAAACCAACAAAATAATTTCTGATTCAACCGCATTAATTAATCAATCTAAACAGTTTTCGTTGAAACCTTCTGCTGCCAGGCCACCAAGATTATACGGCTTACCAAAAATACATAAAGTAGATACACCCCTTCGTCCCATAGTCTCTACTATCGGCTCCCCCACCTACAAACTAGCTCGTTTTTTGTCTGAAATCCTGCGTCCTTTCACTGGAAAGACCACCTCTGCGGTACAAAATTCTACTCACCTGGTATCGACAATCAAGGGTATTTCCCTGTCCCCAGATGACCTGCTTGTCAGTTTTGATGTAGTTTCCTTATTCACCAAGGTTCCTGTACCTGACACCATTGCAATAATTGAAGACTTAGTTCATCAAGGACTAAACACTGAGGTACCCCCCCTGGTGAGACACTGTTTAACCAATACATACTTCACTTGGAATGGAACTTTCTACAAACAAACTGAGGGCACCCCAATGGGCTCCCCCCTTTCTCCAGTTATAGCTAACATTTTCATGGAGAAATTTGAGACTGACGCCATCCAGACTGCCACTCTGCGCCCAACCTTATGGAAGAGGTACGTGGATGACACTTTTGTCATCTGGCCACATGGCCGGCCTGCTCTAGACCAATTCTTCGACCACATCAATTCCATACACCCAGCCATCAGATTTACCATGGAAGTCGAAATAGATGGCAAGATACCTTTTTTGGATGTCCTAATTAAAAAGAGACCTGATGGTTCAATGAGCCACTCTGTCTACAGGAAAGCTACCCATACGGATGCTTATCTGAAACCGGATTCCCACCACCATCCATCACAGAAGAATTCTCTCATCAAGACTCTGTATCATAGAGCCCAATGCATATCCGACCAGGAACACATAAGCAGTGAACTCAAGCACGTACACCAAGCTCTTAGGGCTAATGGTTACTCCGACTATACAATCCGCAAAGCTATCACTCAAACCATGAAGAAAAACCCTCTTGAGGAGCCTTTCAAAACCATCACTTTACCCTACATTGCTGGGATCACAAAAAAGATCTCCAAAATCTTGAATAAACACAAGATCCAGGTCCGTTTCAACACATTACATAAAATCCGTGATCTGGTTCCGTCTGTAAAAGATGTGATTCCGGACATACAATACCCTGGTGTCTACAAACTAAGTTGCCTCTGTGGTAGTAGTTACATTGGAGAAACCAAACGCCATGTCTCGGACCGCATTCGTGAACACAAAGCAGACCTTAAACACGGTAGGACCAACACCTCGGCCGTGGCAGATCATTGTTCTAATTCAGTAGGCTCACATGCCATTGACTTTTCCAAGACAGAGGTTCTTTGTAAGCCATCTGGCTTCCATGAGAGATTCGTTCATGAGGCTATCCACATATACAAGCACAGAGACAATTTCAACCGAGAAGATGGATTCTATCTTAGCAATCATTGGAAAGATTTGATAAACCATTTCAGGTCTTAATTGATTGTTCACGCTTACAGTGGCTTTCAGACAGCATACATTATAAAAAATTTCGTCTCCCCCCTCCTCTTTTCAGAATATAGATGGACTAGTCCTGGGTAAACTGCCAAATCGTTGCGCGTGGCGCTAACCGTTTTTTTATTTTTTATAAATAAATAAATGTGCCGTTTACAAATAAATTTATGCGAACCAACACACCTGAAGACGACCGTTTGAGTTATGGTCGAAACGTCGTGAGAATTTTTATTGTTTTATATATATTTTATTATTTTGTTGTTTCTCTTCAACGTGACTTTACCGAAAAAACTAAGAATATGAATTACTGCAGTCACGAAAGCTTTAAATAAAAATTTAAGATTCCCCGTTCTTACAATACAGAACTTGTCTCATCTGATACAGAACCCAAATCTCATGTGTCCTCAATATTTTTACTTCCTCTCAATCGTGAATACCACATTGTGGGAATCAACAGTGGTTGTAATTTAAATAGACTTGCCCTTGCTATAGGAATGTGTAATTTACTCAAGTAACTAATTTATGATGATCGATGGTGTTTGCTATATGCTAATTTATAGCAGGAGACACATTGTCTGAATGACCTCCCCAATACACATTTTTCTCAAGGTGCACTTCTGCGTGGAGACTCACTCTTGTCTCGTGGCCGACTCCATCTCCTCCTCCTCCGCGATGACGTCATTGGTGCCACCACTTTGATTGGGGAATTTTTCAGACAGGCGTGTTACCGCACAGTCACCCGCCGACTCCACTCCCCGCTCCGACTCCATTCCCCAATCTGAGTTCGAAGCCCACTCGCTCCCAGAAACTGAGCCTGCAGTATTCTGATTTGACCAAGTGGACTCCGAAGTCTGCCTCCTTGCAGTAGGGACTTGGCAATCTCCCTGGCTGAGACTGGAGACTGCCGAGAGGCTGCAGGCCGCCACCGGCTCCGTGTCCATGGCTGGGCAAGGCGGGAAGTTCGCTTGCGGTGGCACGGCCCTGCCGCCCCACAATAATGGGCGGTTGAGGGCCTCCGTGGGTGTGAGGCGACGTTGGGGATCCCACCTGCCAAGGAGGCAAACGGAGGGAGTCAGGTGCCTGTTGCATTCTAAAATCGCTTCATTGAATCGTGGTCTGGGGTGAAATGAGCAATTCTATCCTCAACACTTTTGTCAGAAACGATATTTATTTTAAAAAACGACGAGATGAAGAAACGATGCCCCGGTGTGACACAAAACTTTGCAGTCCTAGCCCAAACGACACGTGAGGTCTAAGATCGTTTCCAGTAATGTTGATGGTAGATGCAAAGTGATTTATATTTAATTATTTGTACGAGGTGAAATGTAGACAATAGTAACAAGTCTCTTACTAAAGGCACCCGCGGAGAAAATTGATGAACTTTTGATTGCGGGTTCCCAGAACCGCCTTCAAAGACACGGAGCATGGGACGATCCGTTTCCCGTTGACGACGGGGCGATTCTTTTTGTCTGTTTATCGGAGAGAGAAAAAGAGAGAAACACTGAATTAGTTGTAGCGATCAGTACAATGCGGCGGCGGTCCTTAACCCTCCAATTGCGATGTTTGCAAATATGATTCCATGTTGGCGGTCGACTACAGCCTGTCATCCCTCCAGGGTCGATAAAATTTGTAACCGTTTGTGAGACGTTTGCAGTAGTCGTGTGGAAAGGATGGCTCCTAAGCGTTAAAGTGAAATTCCCACTCTCAACTCTGGGCCACCGGAGGAGACGAGAACCTCCTGATACTTGTTTGAGCAAGGAGACACTTTGATGTTTATTTTAGTATTATATTATTATTTGCATCATTTGGAGAGGATGGTATTTTGTTGTACAAGCGTGCTTTTAAGCATAATATATTTCTCAATCAAGGACCCACAGTTTGTGTGGAGGGTTGTTCTCTGTGGTTGTTTTGTACTATGGTAGAACTGTTCTATGCTGATTTAGGATACCGTTGCATCTGGCACACAATTTTTTAAAATTGTGCTAAGTCATGCTGAAATATAAAAAAAAACCGCCACTCATCTTCATGAAAAATGTGATGGCCAGATTCCATGTAATTAATGCATACGTCCTCTGTTGGATTGCAAATCCCGATTGGTTTTCCAAATATACTGTGCTTCCTAAACATAACCGTTCCTTTTAAAGTATTTTTTTCATAAGACTCCTTACTGTCGCACTAATTCAACACGTACTGAAAAGTACGTTGCCAAGACCGTTGTGACTTTTAAACCCAAATAAAGCACAGTTCATTTTTAAATTACGCGAAGCAGTTTCCATGCCTTTCTATTCAAGCACAGAGCACGAGACACGCGGCTGCACGGCCATGACTCTCCGGGCAGTGACAGCAGCAGCAGCATCAACAGCTACGAACTGCAACACCACCACCTCACCACCCCCCCTGTCCACTCACCAAAGGAGATAATGTTGTGGGTCGAGGCGTCAATCATGGCTTTGGGTGGGAGCCCCAACATCTGAAACCAAGATCACAAGAGGGATGAGTTGGATGAGGTCCGTCGCTCGAGTGAACAGAGCGTACATACGCTGCACTTTGTCTCATTGAAACGTCGATGAACAATGAACTTTGCCTGCTCTTGTACATACTGTTTGCAGATATTTATCTCTATCATCAGGCGAAGCATACATATTTGGTCTTTAATTGATGACGTGGTTACTACGTGCGGCTTCGTTGCTCTCCAACACAGGCCCTGAAAGCCTCAGGGATTAACAACAAACCACAATAGTCATAACAATAGTAATCATTCCGAAGGACATCAGCCTGACGCTCTGATTCTCTGGTATTACTGATGAACCCGAAATCTCTCTTTACTTCTTTACTCATGCAAATGGTGCGTGATCATGCAGTGAACACGTCCACTCCTCTCCCGTGTACCGGCAGCTGAGCGACATTTTTTGACCAGTGAAAGGCCCAGAGGATGACGACAGCCCTGCACGTAACCAGCTTTGTCGCATGAGCCATCGCACAGCGGGTCTGTACGCTGGTGGATCGTCGTGCGCCATCAGTCATAACCAACCCCCTGCTGCTGCTGCTGTTGTTGTTTATCGTGGACTCCATCGTTGGTTCAAATTCGAATTAAACCCTCCCTCCTCCTTTATATGGCGCAGTTGGAACGGTCCCATGGGAAATATGACGCCCGGTTTGGTGGTGCCGTATCGGGCTCGAGGTTTGTTACAATAAAAAATACAGAATTCATCAGTATGTATATATTATAATAATTAATATTTGTAAGGCGCATTTAATCCGATGATCCCATTGCGCCCCGTGTATGGAAAGCAGGGAAATGAGACGACCAAAACGAGGAAATGAGACGACCAAAACTATGGGGAATAGGCCATTTTACCGAGGTGAGTTTTCATGGCGAGATTTAAATAGCTTTAAAAATTCTGTCTTGTTATCAGAGGCCAACGCGTTCCATAGTCTTGGAGCTGCACTGGCAAAAAGCCCGATCGCCCTCAGGAATTGAGACTTGACCTCAGAAAACTGAGTAGAAGATCTCAAGGACCTCATTGGTGTACATGAGTGGATCAGCTCTTGTAAGTATTGTGGGGCTAACCCACTGACAGCCTTGTAGCTCAACAGCAGGACCTTATAACCAACTGGATATATGCAATGGTGTTTTCCTACGCGTCAGATACCTGGATGAGATAGCCGATGTGGTCTTCCGAGCTTGTCTTGAAGAGCGGGTTCCCGAGGAGCATCTCGGCCACCACACATCCGAGTGACCACATGTCCGCGCTGCATGTGACCGGGAGCCCAAAGTACATTTCGGGGGCCATGTACCACATCGAGCCAAGACACCAAGCTCCTAGCAGCACACGGACAGACAGGTGACCAAACAAGGTGGCACTTGCACATTATTCACCTGTACTTGTGAAGTGCAGAATAGATGAGGGTATGCACACGCAGTCACGTATGGCACTCAAAATACGCACAAATACAAAGATCGCCCACGTAAATGCGTGTATCAGCTGGGTAGCACTTAGAAATGTAAATTATTTTCATTACACTGGTGCCAGCTATCATAGAGTGCAGCTGTCGTGTCGCGAGAGTTCTCTGCGGTGAGTAACAACTTCTTTAAAAGCAACGGCGCTGCGACGCCTCTCTGAATAAAATTAACGCCGAGCCACTTTGCGCGTTTCAAGATTCAGTGATGAACCGGGGACACCTACCACCACCCTGTAACGTGCAGACGTCTCGGAACGGGAAAAGGTTAAGTGAGGAATGAGGACAAAGGTACTTAGGGCTGCCATGCGATCTGTACATTTGCAAACGTAAATCACATGTAAATCACACGTAAATCAGCCATCCGCGACGAAAATTCCAATGGGATTGGCTACTGGCTCCAGACTTTCAATACCAGCAATCGATTATGAAAATTGTTACCGGTTTACTGGTACTTGTTTGACAACTACCCTCCTCAAAACTGGGAGGTTGAGAGTTGAAATCCTGGCCAAATGATTGACGAAATGTAACGTTTGAAGGGTATCAGTGTCACTACCACACTTTGTTTAAGCGGTGCTAACCACCACACCACCACAGCACGAAGACAAAGACCCCCCCATATAGCTTAAACAGGCTCGTAGCGCAGCGTGTTAACCGTTAACACCACCGCTCCCCACAAACTCTGTGACACGCACACACACATGCTGCTACACACGTACACACACACAGGGCAGCTAGATCACTCACTTGGGCAGGTCTCGCTGATGCTCAGGCCAAAATCCGTGAGCCTGATATTGCCACTGATGTGGTCTTTGACCAAGATGTTTGCCTGCAAAAATGACAGAGTGGTTGTCAGTGAAACTCGTGATGTGTCGGTGAGATTGCGTCTTGTTGAATTGGTTCATGGCGGTTTACTCAAGGATTTCATGTACTCATTTTTGTTGAACACTTACTGCCCTTTGTAAATGTAATCATGCTTAAAGATCTCCCTACCCCATGCCGTGTTAATCAAGGGGGTTGTATGGCCATACCTCACCATGCTGCTCAGGGGGCTGTTGAAGGCAATGGGATCCAGGACCGGTTCAGATATCATCCAAACCCTGGTTTAAGCCGTGGCCAGAAATCGAATTCGGGTCATTAACCTCTGAGTGCAGTTTGCGAACTACCGCACCACTGCTACGCCCATCATTTAGCTTTGGCATTCGGCATTGTTGCTTAGGGCAGTGGTCGTTGTTGTTTAACGCAAATTAGAAAATATTAAATGTTCCGCGGAGCGTTGGTTGTTGAGAGCAAACAGAGATCCACGTGAAAAGTTGTATTTGTATGCAAGTTTTGGCTATCTGTGTTTATGAAATAGCAAGTCGTGGCATGAGTGTTGTTGCGGTGTAGAATAAGATATCTCGAAATCCTGTTACTAAGGTTTACAAGAGTGTTCTCATTTTCTACAACTGCACGAACTGAGGCACTAATTCCATACTGACGGACAAAAGACGCAGCGGGCTGCTTAGTTTACTTACCGGCTTCAGATCCGCGTGAATGATGTGCATCGCCTTCAGCTTTGCCAGGGCCCGCAGCATGGAGCCCACGTACGGCTTCAATTCCGTCATGTATAAGCCATAGGTCTCGTCCAGCTTCTGGAGGAGGTCTCCGCTGCGTGACGGCACAAAACGTGAACGGTTACAGTTTCTTCTGGCTTGTGACCCATTCCCTGATTGGCCCCTTGAACGGGAGCACACGTGCTTGACTGAGGCGAAGCCGCACGGAGTAACCATACAGGGTTGCCGCTCAACTCAAAAGATAGTCAATGAGGCAGGAAGGCATTATAAAGAGTTATGTCTGACCATGGAGCCGCGTACAAATACAATAATTCTAGGGCATTCTGAAAGCCTACGGACATTTATTCTACATCCAAATGATTAATGTGTGTGAACACACGGACGCATCGGTGTTTGGGGGAGCGGTGGTGCGGCGTTTAGCGCGTTGCTCTACAATTCCCGCTCACGGCCAAGACCGGTGACGATTATCTGAACCAATCCTGAGCCTCCCCTAGATCGACTCAGCCTCAAATGAGTACCTGGTGCGGTGTGTAAACATCGCCACTGGGGAGACAAAGGCTGCCGGGCGTGGTGCTGCCCACCCACCCCCTCGTGTGCCTTGCCCGTCTTCATAGGTGCTACTTGCTAACAGCACTTGCCCCAACAATCTTCTCAGGCTATACTGGTTAATCTTTGTCTTTGGATCGGTGTTCATCGGACGCCATGACACTCACCTGATGAGCTCCAGGACGACGCAGTTGTGTCCCCGGAAGGTGAAGTTGTCCAGGAGGGTGACGATGTTGTTGTTGTCAGGGTCCCCCTTGCTCTGCAGGATCTTCATGATCTCCAACTCCAGCTGCTGTCTCTTGTTGTTGATGCTGTGGGGTGGGGGGGAGAACGCACGGAATGAGAGTTGTCACCTCGCTCTGAGCATCGCAACACGCAGGGGCGGAGGCAATGCTCATTCACCCTCCATGAGTGGTCCTAAGCCAAGAGTGTGAATCCCACTGGCTGAGGGAACCATTAAACACACCGTGAACACGCTGTTTGTGTTTAGTTTGTTGCCCTTCCTCTGCACCTCCGATTAGCATGGTCGGTTACATACGGTGCGAAAGAAGTTGAACATTACATACTTACAATGAATGTCAGAATCGGCATGTGTATTTATACTGGAGGAATTTGATGAGCTGCAAATAACTTTTTCACAGATATAATTATATAATTTCATATTTTTTTCTCTTTAAACCAAAGTCACAAATATGCACACATTTTAGATTTTGGACTAAAATTGGGGGTGGGTGGGGGGGGGCAGCTGCATACATTTGTATTCATTTGTGATCTCTGTGTGTGGCTAAATGTGATCTATGACGCGAGTTACAAGGCGATATAAGTTATTTGGGCTAAGGACAGGCATAGGGAGATTAATTTAGTGTCTGACGAATGCACAGCAATGAGGAAGCTGGCTTAAAATAATGTTAAAGTGGACACCACTACAGATTATCGTTCTGTATGTTTACTGTATAGATGTGTGCTGTCTGCTCGTATTAAAAAAACGAAGTAGTTGACTATCGTTTAAAATATTACATCAATAAAATATTTATTTTGGGTGAATATTGTTGCTGAGGAGCAGTTATGTTAACGTGTTAAGATGGTGATTTTATCTCAAAGTGATTCCCATCCGATATTTTGAGGGGGTAATTGACGAAAGTAACAGGCCTCATATCATCGTGGGAGAGGAATATTGGCGGGCGTATTGCGTCTCTGTACAAGGATTGTTGTTGTTGTTGTCACGGTAAACTCTCAGTGACAGTGGTGTGCTACATGGAGCAAAATCCCAACGTGAGGCTGAAGAGGAGGTGGACGAGGTGGTGACACCGCCGAGAGGAGGTGCAGGAGGAGAGCCATCAGGGGTGGCCAGGCCTTGCCGAGAGGATCTCAAGGAGCGCTCCCCCCCCCCCCCCATTGACACCACAAGGGAGGAGGAGGGAGCAGACATCGCGGAGTTGCCGCTCATCTCCCGTAGCAGCAGCAGCAGCCAGAGAGCCCCACCACGACTGCCGTGCCACGCGACTGTCACTGCGACTCCGGGAGTCGGGGCTCTCACCACCACCACCACCACCGCCACCCTTCTGCGTCGACTCACAGCGGAGCTCCACAGCAGCAGCAGCAGCAGCGTGACCCCTGCCGACCCGCGCGGTCTTCTACGCCGTCTTCTTGCGCGGCGGGGACATTGAGTTTGCGGCTCCTTACGGCGTACGGACGTTTCAATAGGGGTTAAAAAACACAATGTCTCTGTGTGGTGTTTCTCCCTTGTCATGGGGACTTTGTAGGATGAACGGTGGAGATTGTTAAGGGGTGACCGATAATGTCTGAATTGGTCTGTAATAAGGTAGGGCACTGATAAGGTAATGACGACACGTGTGCACTAGCGATGAGAACATTGACGCACTTTTGTCGAAGCGTTACTGAGTTTCAAGTCTCTGTTCCCGACAGTTTTGTTTGGTGGAGGGGATATTTGGGGCCTCCTGACAAAGACTTTTCTAGCTAAGCTCTACTAACATCGTAGAGTAACAACAACAACAGCAGCAGCAGCACTGTCCTCATAATAGAAACACTCCTCCTCCTCGTTCACACGTGCGTGCATTCACTTACTGCCACCTAGACACCGCTGGAACTTGTGCAGAGACATTTCGTGAGGTTCAAATGTCAAAGTTTGTGCTCAGAGAGCCAGCCGGAGCCGTCGAGAGTTTGCGGATTGGCGATGCCTTTGTCGAGGCAAGACGCAGCCACACTCGGGCACAATTAGAACCTTTAGATAACTGCAATTGTCTGAGGACTTTGAGTGCACGAGTTATGTGAAACAGTTCTCGGTGGCAATTGTTATTTTGTTAGTTTTAGATGTTTGTTTGGCCTCCTCCATACAATTGTCCTACTGGTGGTGTATTTAATGGGCTGTGAGCTGCTGTTGGTCATTGCTGGTCGATGATGATGATGTGTGGATGTTCAGAGTTGGGACGTGGCGGTGGTGGGGAGGTGAGGACAGAGAACTTTGGGCATAACCCCCCTGACTCTACTCCACATTATCATCATCACATTCAACCTCCTCATTATCTCGCTGCTGCTGCTGCTCATCATCATCATCATCATAGACTTCACAAGGCAGCAACAGCAGCAACAGTAGTAGGATGTGTGGGGTGGTGGGTCCCTTGTGTTTCGGCTCTTAGCAATGTGATCACAAGTTCCACATCGATACCCACACACGCCTCAATAACATTTTTTGGCGGGAAAGTTTATTTAAAATCTTTATTTAAAGCAGTCCTGGGCACAATGTGAGGAGATATGTGTTGCTGGATGTTGCTGTGCTCGTGGATATGAAAGAAAAGCGAGACCACTGTGTGTTGTAAGGACAACATTGTGGTGCTCACTCTGTGAGGAGTTTGTGGGCACCTTCCCAGGCAGGGTCGCCATCCGAGCCCCGTGGTCTCATCGCGGCCTACCTAAGTATTGCTTCCTGCGTGTCTGCCGCATTATTACCGCTGATTTAAGTTGTTGTCGCTGTCCAGCTCATTATATGACCGCTCCATCTTCGTGAACCAGCGTGTTGGGACGCTAATTCACTACTTTGAAGGAACAAACGCGTGTTGTAGGATGTGGCAGTGCATTTGTCTGCGTGGTTGTTGATACTGCGAAGGGGCAGTGGTGGCTGCTGAAGTGCGACTTCTGGAGCTTCTTCCTCCTCCTCCTCCACACATTATTTTAAGTACACCACAGTACTCACAATAATTATTAGTCCATCTGTGGGTTCTATGAATGTCTCCTAACGCCGTGTTGGTCACAGGAAGTATTTGACTATACTTCACCATTCCTGGTGGGTGAGGGCTGGGGAAAGCCCTCCGATTCTATCCACCACACGGGGAATGTTAACAACACGCACTGCGCTTCTGGTCAAATAACTCGCACGGCATGGCAAGGCCCTCATCCAGCAGTGGATGGACCAGGGCTGCCCACGCTGCCTGCGTTGTGTTTGTGAGCGAGGGTGTGGGGAGCGGTGGCGCAGCGGTTAGCGCTACGCTGCCCTACGAACCCGGCGACCCAAGTTCGATTTCCGCTCACGGCCACCAACACCGGTGACGATTATCTGAACAGGTCTTGGGCCTCCCCTAGGTCGACTCGACCTCAAATGACTACCTGGTTGCGGTGTGTAAACATCGCCAATGGGGGAGACAAAGGCGGCCGGGCGTGGTGCTGGCCACCCACCCCCTCGTGTGCCGTGCCGGCCTTCGTAGGTGCTCGCTAACAGCACTTGCCCCTACAGTCTGTTAAGGGTTCACTGGGGATCTTTGTTTTTGTTTGTTAGTCTGTGAGTCTGTGTGAGTGAGTTACTTTGTGAGTTCATGTGAGTTACTCCGAGTCTGTGAGTGTGTTACCCAGTGAGACTGAGTTGAGTGGGAGTGACTGTGAGTTACTGTGTAAGTCTGTGAGTGTGTGAGTTACTCTGAGTCTGTGTGAGTCTGAGTGAGTCTCCGAGTGTCTGAGTGAGTGGGTGACTCTGTGAGTCTCTGAGTGAGTGACTTTGTGAGTCTCTGAGTGAGTGACTCCGTGCGTCTCTGAATGTGGCTCTGTGAGTCTGTGGCTCTGAGTCTCTGAGTGAGTGACTTTGTGAGTCTCTGAGTGAGTGACTGTGAGTCTCTGAGTGAGTGACTGAGCGTGAGTCTGAGTGTGGCTCTGAGTCTCTGAGTGAGTGTGTGAATCTCTGAGTTGTGGCTTTGTGAGTGCGTGCGAGTTTCTGAGTGACTGTGAGTCCCTGAGTGAGTGACTGAGCGTGACTCTGTGAGTCTCTGAGTGCGTGTTACTCTGCGAGTCTGTGTGTGTGTCAAAACTAGTATGTGAGTGTGAGTCTGTGTGTGAGTTACTCTGTGAGTCTGTGTGAGTGAGTCTGTGAGTGAGTCTGTGGGTCTCCTTGAGTGAGTGTGAGTCTGTGTGAGTGACTGTGATTCTTGGAGTGACTCTGTCAGTCTCTTGAGTGTGGCTCTGTGAGTCTGAGTGAGTGACTCTGTGAGTCTCTGAGTGTGGCTCTGTGAGTCTGAGTGAGTGACTCTGTGAGTCTCTGAGTGTGGCTCTGTGAGTCTGAGTGAGTGACTGTGAGTCTCTGAGTGTGGCTGTGAGTCTGTGGCTCTGTGAGTCTGAGTGAGTGACTGTGAGTCTCTTGAGTGTGGCTGTGAGTCTCTTGAGTGTGGCTCTGTGATTCTAAGTGAGTGACTGTGAGTCTCTGAGTGTGGCTCTGTGAGTCTAAGTGAGTGACTGTGAGTCTCTGAGTGTGGCTCTGTGAATCTGAGTGAGTGACTCGTCATCACCATCGTCATCAACATCATCACCGTCGTCACCGTCTTCATCACCACTTCCATTACCCAGGTGCCATGGGGTGACACGCTGAGATGGGATGGGTAGCCAGCACCACGCCTGGCCGCCTTTGTCTCCTCTCATTCACCGAACCTGGATGCTCATTTTAAGGCAGAATAGACCTGGGATGGGACCGAGATTGGTTCAGATACTCGTCACCGATGTTGGCCGTGAGTGGGAATAGAACTCGGGTCGCCGGATCCCGTCGCACGGTGCGCTAACCACTCCGGCACCGCTCCCCATGTAATCCTCACTTCAAGCACACACCTCATCACCGACACAGCTTCCACATCGTCATATCCACCACTCCTCCCCCAGCCCCATCGCTTACAACACTCTCACCCCTTCCCTCTCCACAATGCCGATGCACCTCACACTCCCCACACCTCCCATGCTCCCACCAGCAGCTTCCACTCTCGATGACGCCTCCTCACAATACCCCTTCACTCCCTCCCATCGGACCACCATTCTCAAACTATAACTTTTAAACTAAACTATATTTTGATTTAAAGCTTTCGTGACTGCAGGGATTCATATCCTTGGTTCTTTCGGTAAAGTCACGTAGAAGGGAAACAATTAAATAATAAAAATATAAGACAAAATTCTCCCGACGTTTCGACTGCAACACAAGCAATCATCAGGTGATGATGATCATCAGGTGATGTTGCAGTCGAAACGTCGTGAGAATTTTATTGTTTTATATTTTTATTATTTTATTGTTTCCCTTCTACGTGACTTTACCGAAAGAACCAAGAATATAAACTATATTTTTTTATTTTACCAGTTTGAGGCCCCACTGAGCTATGGAGCTATTTTTCAGAAGCAACCTGGCTATCACAAATGTTATCTTCAACGAAGTGGCTTATCCCGTGGAAATTTATAGATGCCAAATACTCTAAACGCGTGATGTTTATTCTAAATGTAGTGAAAGAGACATGCAACCTCAAAATATACAGCAGGCGACAGGGTCCGGATTGAATCCACGGCCTCTTGCGTACCAGGCGAGGTAGTTAACATATTGCCACTGTGGTGCCCTGTGGTCACGTGAGGCCTACCACTTCTGAATGGCTTGTGATGCATATTTGAACATTACTGCAAGCGTCTTAGCCTCATTCATTAGTCAGGTATTCGAAGGGAATATTGTCATTTGGTAACGCTATTTCATATATCGCTCATTAAACGTTCAATTTTAATGCAATGCAATTGAGGGACTTTGTGGAGTCTTGTTGTGGGCTGAAGCTGTGGTTGTTGTGTTGCTACCTTGCCGAAGCTTGCATTTGTTGACAAATTGGCAGGAATGTATGTACTTTGTATTTTTAGCAATTTGCTTACATTTTCTCCATCTTGCCTCTCATCGGTTTTGGAAATAGCTCGCTGACCCGCCCCTACTGGACATATGTGAAAAAGATCTTCATAGCTCATCGTATTCCTCCAGGATATAAAAAAGATTCTGATTCTGATTAATCAGTGGCGCTGCGAACAACCTATTCCCTGTATTGCTGCGGGAATCTGCATCCACACATGTTCAAGCACCCCTGTGTAATGCAATACACATGGTTCCTTTATCATAAACATGTAATTCTGCAAATGTGCAAAAATGTCTTCCGTATGCGACTTACTCCAGACAAGTTTAGACTATTAAACGTGACCTGTTATGACTCGTCTAATGTGTATTGTGTGGTCGTTAGCACAGAAAGATGGGTCTGGTAATGTCCTAATGGACCAAAAATAGTAAAAAGGAGGCTGGGTCTGTGTTGTTCAGAGTGACCACCATATACAGACTCTTGTACGTACAAACGAGTTCGGTTCCAGAGGTCTGTTCGTAAGTCGATTTGTTCGTGAGTCCAACTTTACTCCCGTCGATTTCAAACACGTTTTACGGCTTGTACACTAAACACGGGGAATGGCTTTAAAAGTTGCCTCTGGTTCTTCACGTTCTGCAGATGTAGATGCCACCATGAACTTGTGACTCTCGGTCCAAACAGGAAACTGGACATACGGACAGGTTTGATCATATCTCTGTATGTTCGTAAGTCGAATGTTCGTAAGTAGAGGAGTCCCTGTGTAGTGGCATAGAATGGTAATGTAACAGTATTGCGCTGGCTGCTGGCAGGGAAAGGGATCTGCGGCTTACAGCCCTGACGTCAGCAGGCCAGGTTATACACCAGAGGGGGATCTAGGGAAAGGTCGCAGAAAGGGCACTGAATTCATAATGATACAATAATTCAGTAACACTGTACAAGTGTACAGCACGTCAGATCATTACATGGCCTAACCCTGGTTGGAAACACCGTGGGAGTGAAGAAGATGCATTAATAATCATTATTATTTACATTTGTAAGGTGCATTTCATCCGTATGCCACCAGACTTAACTTGGAGTGTCTAAATTCTCTTTGCCCACCAGAATGAACAGACCTCATCTTTCCCACCCCTGCAGACTTGGTATTAAAGTAGATACATGCTAATGTTTACAAAGTAACGGACTCTTGACCAATTTCATTTCCACTATAATCAATCATTCGGAAATATCCCCCACTATACCCCACCGACTACAGCACTCAAATCTTGCCTCCTCGTTTTGCCTCTTCCACCTGCCTCATGCTCGTCAGCACCGCCTTTCGTGCAGCCATGCGGGTGTGAGGTCATCATCACGAGAGGCCGTGCACTTCATCGTTCGCACGCGGCGGAGGAACCACTGAAGTCAAACGTTTACATACGTGCGGTTTAGTGGGGTCATTTCCGAGCGAACTCGGTTTGAAAGTGTTTATCGTTGAATGTGGAAGGGTTTGTGTTAGTTTTCGGGTTACCACCTTTTCCACTATGGAGATCAAACCCAGACCTATGTTTCAGTCGGTCTAGGTCTGTCAACAACCATGCAGTAGTAAAGTTCAGCACAGTACCGGTACCAGATCTCGGTACAAATTAATTCATGCCACCCAAACACAGATGCCAATTCACAGACTGTCTCGGCTGGACCGGGACAGGAGGTAACCCAAGGGTAGTGGCAGGATAACCGCTTTGTGAGCTATTTGTAAGTAATGCGATTAGAGTATTTGGCTGCTATAAATTTCCACGTGATAAGCTACTTCGTTAAGCTATAATTTGTGGCCAGGTCGCTTCTGAAAAAGAGCTTAATAGCTCTCAATGGGCCTAACCTGGTAAATAAAAAATAGTTTACTTTAATGGTATACATACTTGAATTTTACTGCGGATGTTTTAAAACATGTCCTGTCTAACTGTCAACTTTGTTTGATTTTCAGTGGGAGAAGATGCTTCTCACACAGACGTTAAAGCAGGTACCAGAGTCCACCTGAAGCTCCTGCAGTGTGCGCCTCATATAGGATTCCGTCCATTACTGTTGGTGCGATGGTTTGGATTTTCAAGTTGAAATCTCCTAGTTCATTTTATTTTTACCCAGGCGACAACTCAATTGTCAAGGGTAGTCCTGTTTGGAAGAGGCTATCCTCGTCTCTTGAGTTCCACATCTTGGAGAGGATGTGATTAGTCAGCATCGATGCCATTTTAGTTGGTGTCACGCATCATGCGTGCATTCTTAAATTACTGACGCCGACTGAAGATGCAAGTGTGCCATCTGACAATGAAAGTTATGAAGCCATTTTTTGTCATTGCCAATCGTCATTTGTGCTCTGTCAGAGTCTGGGATAACACGGCCTTGGTGAAGTCCCCTGGACTTGTGTAATTTCTGTATCAATAATTTTTTTCATTTTGACACCTCTGCTCCACGTCCTTCAATTGCATCCATCTGCACCTACGATTAGCACGGCTGGCTGACGTATGGCGCGAACGAGGTTCAACGTACATACCTACAAGGAGTGTAAATTCATACGGTGCCAGAAACTCTGCACGAGTTCGTGCCGCGTTCTCCCGATGTTGCCGTCGATGTTTGTCCAGCGACAAGTCATTCGTTGCCACGCGCGAACCTGTCTCACCTCCACAATCACAGGGCCGAGTGTGTGACGTGTCCGGCAAGCCGTGTGATGTGTCTGCGGATGATAATCTTCAGCAGAGGCCTGTGCCTTCTCCCACAGACGCCGCGCAACTGACGCCGCTCCCAGCGCCGCCGACCTCTGCTTCCCCGGCCACGGCCACGGGGAGTTCCTCTCCTCTGCTGGACACCCCGTGTGCTGGACCTGCTGCTCCACCACACTTGCCTGCCCACTACACAGGCACAAAGAGGTACGGGCAGAACTAATGCATACAGTGAGGGAAAAAAGTATTTGATCCCCTGCTGATTTTGTACGTTTGCCCACTGACAAAGAAATTATTAGTCTATAATTTTAATGGCAGGTTTATTTGAACAGTGAGAGGCAGAATAACAACAAAAAAATCCAGAAAAACGCATGTCAAAAATGTAATAAATTGATTTGCATTTTAATGAGGGAAATAAGTATTTGACCCCCTCTCAATCAGAAAGATTTCTGGCTCCCAGGTGTCTTTTATACAGCTAACGAGCTGAGATTAGGAGCACACTCTTAAAGGGAGTGCTCCTAATCGCAGCTTGTTACCTGTATAAAAGACACCTGTCCACAGAAGCAATCAATCAATCAGATTCCAAACTCTCCACCATGGCCAAGACCAAAGAGCTCTCCAAGGATGTCAGGGACAAGATTGTAGACCTACACAAGGCTGGAATGGGCTACAAGACCATTGCCAAGCAGCTTGTGGAGAAGGTGACAACAGTTGGTGCGATTATTCGCAAATGGAAGAAACAAAATAACTGTCAATCTCCCTCTGCCTGGGGCTCCATGCAAGATATCACCTCGTGGAGTTGCAATGATCATGTGAACGGTGAGGAATCAGCCCAGACCTATACGGGAGGATCTTGTCAATGATCTCAAGGCAGCTGGCACCATACCAAGAAAACAATTGGTAACACACTACACCTTGAAGGACTGAAATCCTGCAGCACCCGCAAGGTCCCCTTGCTCAAGAAAGCACATATACATGCCCGTCTGAAGTTTGCCAATGAACATCTGAATGAATCAGAGGACAACTGGGTGAAAGTGTTGTGGTCAGATGAGACCAAAATGGAGCTCTTTGGCATAAACTCAACTCGCCGTGTTTGTTTGGAGGAGGAATGCTGCCTATGACCCCAAGAACACCATCCCCACCGTCAAACATGGAGGTGGAAACATTATGCTTTGGGGGTGTTTTTCTGCTAAGGGGACAGGACAACTTCACCGCATCAAAGGGACGATGGACGGGGCCATGTACCGTCAAATCTTGGGTGATAACCTTCCCTCAGCCAGGGCATTGAAAATGGGTCGTGGATGGGTATTCCAGCATGACAATGACCCAAAACATACGGCCAAGGCAACAAAGGAGTGGCTCAAGAAGAAGCACATTAAGGTCCTAGAGTGGCCTAGCCAGTCTCCAGACTTTAATCCCATAGAAAATCTGTGGAGGGAGCTGAAGGTTCGAGTTGCCAAACGTCAGCCTCCACACCTTAATGACTTGGAGAAGATCTGCAAAGAGGAGTGGGACAAAATCCCTCCTGAGATGTGTGCAAACCTGGTAGCCAACTACAAAAAAACGTCTGACCTCTGTGATTGCCAACAAGGGTTTTTTCACCAAGTACTAAGTCATGTTTTGCAGAGGGGTCAAGTACTTATTCCCCTAATTAAAATGCAAATCAATTTAGAACATTTTTTACATGCATTTTTCTGGATTTTGTTGTTGTTATTCTGTCTCTCTTACTGTTCAAATATACCTACCATTAAAATTATAGACTGATCATTTCTTTGTCAGTGGGCAAACGTGCAAAATCAGCAGGGGATCAAATACTTTTTCCCTCACTGTAAATGCTTTCAACATAAGTTGGAGAGAGTTGAGCCTTTCAAGGAATTCGGCAATGCTTTCTCACCTGTGACTGCTCCCGATATATGACTCGAGAGAATGTAGGTTTTGCTTGCAGGCCACAGACACACTCACACATGAATTATGTGTTTGGTATTATCTCATGGAAAATAATAAGTTGCACAAGGGCCAGGGTCATGCCCCATTCATTCTGAACGATTAAACCAAACTGACCCACGTTCACACACGAGAGCAGAGAGGTTGGCTGCAGGGTGACGCACCCGAAGAACGCGTCGCTGTGAAAGAGTTAGAAGGTTCCCCTTCGTACCTTCTTACTCTCCCTCCCCCCTCCTTCCGGTCAGGTGATTTTGAAGTGTCGTCGTCGTCACGCGAGGACGTGGACCGAGACAGCACGTGGAACCAGTGGCTGCGCTCCGAGATCCCGGGGCTCTTCCTGCTGGCCCTGCACACATTTACCGTGAGTCGGCGCAGATGTGGCCTCTCGACTGGGGCTGCCACCTGTCCGTCTCCGGCAGTGGTGAATCGTTCCAACCATCAGTAGGAATCGTGTATATGTGTGTATGTGTATGCACAGCTGTACCCATTGGCTTCTGTTATGGTCATGTACGTTTATTTTTTATTTCGTGGAATATCACTTGCTGTACTCCACGCGGTGAGTGCTTTGTGTAGATAGGAATCATGTTATGTAGAGAATATAAATCTAATTCAGTACCTCTATATGTCTCCCACAGACGAGCGGGGAGACAGCAGCCAGGCGGTGAGCCGGCACTCCCAACAATCGCCCAAGCTCTGCGGTTCTCTTTACATTCCGATATTTGCAGCCACTTACTGAGTGTTTACATGTGGGGGGAAACCAGTACACTCGCAGAAAACGAAAGAATGTGAGCAAGGGGGCAACGTTCTATCCCGTGCAGATGGAAAGGATTCCACAGTTGTGTTCCACTGCCTCCTGGCAAGCCAGGGTATGACTCATCCTCGATGCCCACCGGAAGGGAGATTGCACACTTGTAATTGAATTTCCTGAGATTATTTATATCATGGGGTAGGCAGTGACAAAGCCCCTGAATCACTTAACACGAACATGCGGTCCAGTGCATTGTACGTGCAAGGATGCTCGCTTTACAAAATGTATGAATGTATGTTGAACTTGAATCTTGACTTAAAGCTTTCGTGACTGCAGGAATTCATATTCTTTGGGTCTTTCGGTAAAGTCACGCAGATAGAACAATAAAATAATAAAAATAAAGTGAATACAAAATAATAATACAAATATCACGACGTTTTGATCACAACACAAGCAATCGTTATCATTTTTCTCCTGATGACGATTGCTTGTGTTGCGATCGAAACGTCGTGATATATTTTACTTTTTTATTCAATTTATTTTCATTATTTTATTGTTCTATCTACGTGACTTTACGGAAAGACCCAAAGAATATGTGTTGAACTTCTTTCGCAGTGTACGTAGCCAACCGTGCTAATCTGTGGTACATTAACACCTTGCCACAAATGCCCTGTTGCTCATGAGCACACCGACTCAAATGAATCAGGCGCAAGGTTTGCGTGATTAATGCTTACAAAGTGGGGTCTATAATGAACAATATGGCTGAAGCTCGAGTTCTATTCATTTAAAACCAAACGTGTTTCTTACCAACCATACCTGGTGTTTGCACACAGATACAGATTCTGGGCGATGCGTTCTACACCATTCGGAATGCGCTGTTGCAATGTGCAGCCACAGCTGCTGCAAAAATATTTGTCTCGGTTTGATCCACTGAACAATATCCACTGACCACACCGTACGTGCAACAATGATATAACTATGAACAAAAATCTGAATAAATTAGGATGGTTTATTAAATATATTGCACGTAAGAAAATACAGCAATAGACGTAAAAATACATGGCAGTTTAACACGTAGGCTTTCGCGACAAATATCCATAATACAGGTTTTATGGGTTGGATCGCGTAAATATATGTGCCATTATGAGACCTTTGCCAGTAGCAAGATATAGTAATAGGTTTTTACCCTTTTATCTGGCACCAAAACTGACACCTTTATACAAGGGATCATGTTTGCAATAACCACAACACAAGCAGTCAAAATGCAAACAAAAAGAGACAACTCTGATAATGATATACACTGTCCTTGAAGCTGATTGGTGCACACCCGAGACGGCTTTTCTTAGAGCCTAGTCTCCACTGGTGTTGGACCAGATGACGCCAAAAGGCATACAACTTAAAAACAGCGCACTATCAGAGTATTGAGAGCTCGGGGTAAGAATTTACATTATGAGACCTCCTTTGCCAGTAGCAAGATATAGTAATAGGTTTTTACGCTTTTATCTGGCACCAAAACTGACACCTTTATACAAGGGATCATGTTTGCATAAAGGTGTCAGTTTTGGTGCCAGATAAAAGGGTAAAAACCTATTACAATTTAAATGTGTCGTTAAACCCGCCACCACCCGACAGCCCACTAGTAAGGGTTGTCACGTAAACAGAACATGCCAATTCATCACTAGTACAGCACACCGGTGTGTGGTGTGTTGGAGAGCCAAGCCACAACATTTACCATCGGAGTACGGCGTTTCAGTAATTACAACTAGCTTCATCAGGCAACAGCAAGGTTTGGGAGAAGTCCACCTGTTTAATTCCTTATATAGAGGCGTAGATGTGGTGACAACACTTGTGCACTCTTTGAGCGCAAACTGGGGGGGGATTAATGAATGAACATACATTATACATGCGCATTATGCTAGCCCATTGATCTTGTACTTAGTGTCCATTGTGTGTATTAAAATAGCCGTACAAATGGTAATTTGATGATTCTCTTCCATGCAGCACTAAGTCGGTAGCTATCCAAACGATTACAATTATTTTTATTTCTTTAAATTTCGATAGATTCTGGAATTAGTCTTGGCCAGTAGTAACAAGTTTTGCACAGAACTTCAACATTATCAAAATCAATTGAGTGTCCTTGTGGGCACGTGTGTTCTGCTACTGCTGACAGTTGTATTTGTGAGCATTTCATATTTCTGTGGTGTTCTTATAGTCTTGTGCTGATCATTCATCCTGTTTGCCCAACATAGCATTCCACAAGTGCAATTAATCCGGTACACACCTTCTGTTGATAGCTTCAGTAATAGAACAGCAAAGAAATATCCAATAGTCCTTTTCGTAGGTTTCCATATGCCTTCTGAATTTGCCTGGCTGATCAAAGTTTCGACCGCAGATGCCATTGGTCAGGGGTCTCTTTGTCCGTTCTCATATGGGACTCTAGGCATGATGGCAGTTGGAATGCTTTCCCACAGACTTGGCAAGACATTTGTTTTCTCACTCTAGTGACTATGGGAGTGAGGTGGAGTCGAGACGGGCGCTGGTCAGCGTGGCGTTTCCCAGCAGGCGCCTTCGTTCCATGCGTGATCGCTGTGATAGCAATAACTTCGTTGCATGCAGGTGCGCCCTTTGCAGAAGGTGGCATTGTCTGCAACTCTGCCTCCTCACCACCAGGACTCGACAAGCTGCTGCTGCTGGAGCTGCTGGTGCCATCCATGGCAAAGGCAATTCTTTCAGCACCATGACTCACAGCCGAGTAGCTCTGACACACCTTTAACACCGCATTGGCAAAATTGCCGTCATTCACCATGCCACGTGCGCCCCTTGAGTTCTTTCCGTGGGTCTCCATATGCCTTCTGAGTTTGTAGGGCTGATCAAAGCTTTGATCGCAGATGTGGCAGCTTTGACCACCGGTCTTGTGCATTCTCATGTGGGACTCTAGGCACCATGCCAGTTGGAATGTTTTCCTGCAGACGTCGCAAGAGATTCGTTTTCTCACTCTAGTGACTCTATCGGATTCCAGTGGCTCTATCAGATTCAACACCGCATTGGCAAAACTGCCGTTATTCACCAAGCCTGGTGCACCCTTTATCATGTAATACTTTTCGTGGGTCTTCATATGCCTTTTGAATTTCCCTGGCTGATCAAAACTTCGTCCGCATATGCCGCACCATTGATCACGGGTCTCCTTGTGCATTCTTACGTGGGATTCTAGGCACCATGCCAGTTGGAATTTTTTCCCACAGACGTCACAAGAGATGAGTTTTTTCGCTCTTGTAACTCTACCGGATTGAGGTGGGGTCGAGACGGGTGCTGGTGAAGTGCCATCGATGGTAAAGGCAATTCTCCCAGCACCACCATGACTCGCAGCGGAGTTGCTCTCGCACATCTGATACAAAAGACAAAGGTCACGCGCATGACACCCGTGTCATGAGTGTACTCACAAAGGCATACTTAAGGTGACATAAGATTCATTACAACAGATTCATTATAACAGAACTCCTCAATAGTGCAGATCCTATCATCTACTATTTTACTCCTTATCCACCCAACTAAGTACTCTTTGGTTCTTTCAGTAAAGTCACGTAGGTAGGAAAAATAAAATAAAAAATAATATATCACGACCATAAATGACGTCACGCGATTTTGGACGATTTTTGACCCCCCCCCCTCGTCACACGGCGTCACAAAAAGTCAGACCCCCCCCCTCAAGTATGACGTCACAAAGCTCTGCCCCCCCCCCCAAAACCATATTTTCATTTTGAAAATAAAACATGCTTCAAATCGCTTTAAACTATTGTCATTGTATTTAATGTGGCGCTGCACTCTGATGTTGTAGGAGAAAACATTTATTAAAAAGTCTATTTAACTAAATAGAACGTGTCGTCTATATTTATTTAAAGTTGCGCATTTTGACGTGACGTCACATTTCTCAAACCCCCCCTCCTCGTCACAAATGTCTGACCCCCCTTCCCCAGGTGTGTGACGTCATTTATGGACGGCCCCCATCGCCTTAAAACGCGAACTCGCGCTTGCAAACTGAAACCGCGGAACTTTTTTCGTTCAGCAGCGCGATCCTCCGCGAGATGTAATGAGTCGGCCTCGTGCTGTGAGTGAGTGTGAGTGAGACAGCATCGTCCCCCACTCCTCCTGATGTCGAGGGTAAATGGGCGAGGTTTAAGCCTGTGACTCATGCAGCTGCAATGACTGCTTTGTGTACGCGGTCCAGACCTCCCCAGAGACCCTGGCTGACAGAGGAGGTGTTCAGGATTGTTGAAAAAAAGCGACAGGCTCACTCTAATCGTCTACAGCATCCCACGTCAGAGAATGAGGAGGCTTACCGCAGCCTTCGCTCGGAGGTTCGGAGAGCCGTGAGGCGCTGCAAGGATGGGTGGTGATCGCGGGTTGCTGAGGAGATGGAGTCTGCCTCAATGGCCCGCGATCACAAATCCCTATTTAACTCCATCAAAAAAGTAACCTACAGCGCCACACCTATTACCATTGTAGGGGTAATCGTCACTCACCACTCTGTGGGCTGGTAGCTTCCCCTTATCGTCAATAGGGGGCGGAAGCGCTATCACGCCAGGGCTAATGTCCATGGCCCAAAAAGGGGCCAACGACAAACCCTAGCAAACGGATCCTGGGACACATTCCCCGGGGCCCCGGGAGGGGGGAACCGGGGGATGATGTCACCTTCCAGAACGTTCTAGAAGGGAAGCGTGGCTAGGGCGGAGCAAGCCACGAACCATAAGCCGGACCTCTCAGAGGTCTGGCTCAGTCATCTGCAAGCTGAAGAACGAAGACCTGGGCTGAAGATAGGACTCTGGACCCCAAGCACCATTGTCCTTCTAAGGGCTGGAGCTCAGTGAGGCCAGTGGTCAGGACCCACGGACCGGGTACGGTCAGGTCAAATAGCCTCTCCTAGGGTCCCAGCCAGAGGAAGGGTAACGGGGTACCCAGTGATAGGGCCCGCATAATCCGGAGGCCATACCTCCCCAGGTATCGGGTAAAGGGACCGATATACCCTTTGTGTTAGAGACTTGTAAGGAAGACAATAAATATCGTGTTACCTCATCAGAACTTTATTCGTCAATTTATACCCACTACACCACCATTAGGGGAACGAAGGGTGATCCAATCTCCGACCCCCAGGGACAGGTTTGCAGATTTGCTGAGCATTTCTGTGAGGTCCTGGGGGAGGGGGAATCCCTCAGCCTGGAAAACATCATGGGACAAAGTGGGGATGACCCTGCTGAGGATGCGGTACCTCAAATATTAGAGGAGGAAGTCACCCCCTGTGAGTGGCTGGCTGAGGTACCATCCATTGAGGAAGTACTGAGGGCGATCCAGAGTCCGAGAACAGGAAAGGCACTGAGCAGAGATGATCTCCAAAGCGAAATGCTGAGGGAGGGTGGCGTTTGTGCGTAGACTGCCCTACATGACATCATAACAACAGTCTGGGCCACTGGATGGGTTCCGCAGGATTGGAAGGATGCCCTGGCGGTCCCCCTCTTTAAGAAGGGGGACCGCACAGACTGTAACAACTACAGGGGCATCTAACTCCTCAGTGTGCCGGGAAAGGTCCTGGCAAGGATTATTCAACATCGCCTTGCTAGGTACGCTAAGGAGAGGCTTGCGGAGCCCCAATGTGGTTTCAAGAAAGGGCGGTCCTGCAAAAATGTCATATTTTCTGTCCGTCTGCTACAGCAGAGGTGGAGGGAATTCCAACTAGACCTACATCTCTGCTTTATTGACCTGGTTAAGGCCTATGATACCATCAGTAGGCCTGGGCTCTGGGTTGTTCTTCGTGCTTTCAGAGTCCCTGACCCTCTGCTCACACACATTAAGGACCTTCATGATGGTGAGCAGACCCGAGTAAAACTACATAGCCGGGAGTCAGAGCCATTCCCTGCGACAGGGATGTCCTCTGGCTCCAACATTATTTAACATCTATTTCGACCACATAGTTCGTGAAGCCTTCAGTAGCTGTACCAGAGGATTTACGTCTGGTACAGATACAATGGGAGGCTGATCGATGCCCAGGTGCGGTCAAGGGATGTCTCCCTATTGGTAAACCACATTATGTATGCCGACGACCTGGTAATTGCTGCTCATTCAGAGGAGGAGTTGGAGGCGCTGCTGCTGAAACTGGAGTGTGCCACTAAGAGGTGGGGCCTTACCATCAGCCCCACCAAAACGAAGCACCTGCCTGGGTATTTTGTGCCATCGGGCACTCTACCCCCACAACTCCCAATCGGTGATGGGGCAGTTGGGGAGAGAGTGGAGAGTTTTCCATACCTGGGCAGTGTGCTCATGATCGGCTCCGGTTTAACAGCAGAGGTCTCACTCCGAATTAGTCGAGCGGCATTATCTTTTCATCGGTTGTGTAACGTTGTGTGGAAGCTACCTGGTCTGTCGCTCCGCATGAAGCTTCGGTTCTTCTCGGCCACAGTCATTCCCTCCCTTCTCTACGCTTGCAAAACGTGGACCCCCCCTAATGCAGCATCTTCACCGGTTAGAAACATTTAGGCTGGCCTGCCTACGATCAATCCTGGGTTTAACCAGGCTGGATTGTGTGAGGAGCTCACAAATCCTCGAAAGATCTGGACAAAGTCCCATCGGTGAGCTCCTCCAGCAGGCAAGGCTGCGTTGGCTGGGCCATGTAGCCCGCATGCCCAATCACCGCATGCCCAAACAGATCGAGGGAGCTAAACGGGCGTGGCACGGACTAGAGAAGAGATGAGTGATGTGGTACAGGAGGATGTGGAGCTGAGTGGACTTGCCAATGACTGGTACCAGCGGTGTCTCTACTGGGCAGTTGGAGGCAGTCGCCCTCCAACAACAACGGAGGGCGGAGGAGCGACGCTCAGAAAAACGAGCGGAGCGTCGGGTGGCTAAAGCTCAGCAAGTTGGCACAGTAGGGGGCACAGGTGGTGCATCAGCCAGTAATCTCAGTCATCTCAGTCAGTCGACCAGTGGCACCTGGGTCTGCCCCGTGACCTCCTGCCAGCCGGCGATCGACACTTCACGTAGCCTCAAGGTGCACATAGCCTGGCATAAGCGTCGTGGTGACGTCACCGCCACTTAGTGGCGCATGGCGGTTGTTGTTTTGAGACAGTAAGAGAGTGTGAGGTCGACTCAGCCTCAGATGAGTACCTGGTGCGGTGTGTCGTAAACATCGCTACTGGGGGAGACAAAGGCCGCCGTGGAGGAGAATCCTAAAATAATAAAAGCTTTGATTATAATAAAAGCTTTGATTATAATATTATGATATTATAATAAAAGCTATACTAAAAGCTTTTAAATTAAAAATACAAAACATTTTGAAATAATGAAAGCTTTTATTATTAAAAATGTATTATTTAATTTTTAAATTGGCAGAATCTACACGCCATATTCTTGGTTCTTCAGGTAAAGTCACGTAGATTTGAAAAGAAAAATAATTAAATTTAATTTAAAAATATAAATTATAATATTTAAACTAATAAAAGCTTTATTATTTTCAAGTTATTATTTGAAATTTTAAAATACAAAAAAATAAAATACAAATAATAAATTGAAAATAATAAAGGTTTTATTATTTTATAATAAATTTAAAATAAAAGCTTTTATTATTTTCAATTTATTATTTTAATTTTATCAACAGGTCCCTGCAGGGTGGGCTGGTAGGGCAAGTCTCTGCGCTGCCTATTGCTGATTTTACACCCAACAGCACGAGATTTCACTTCGTTAAAGTATTTAAAGGGGACGGACGGACACATTAATATATTGCAGGCTGGTACACTCAGTTTACAACTTCGTTCCTACCAGTATTATGACTTTACCGAAGGAAGCAATAATCTGGCGTGTAGATGCTGCCATCTGCTGGCCACCATTGTTGGGTGTAGATTGTGACTTAAAACTTTCGTGACTTCAGGAATTCATATTCTTGGTTCTTTCGGTAGTCACGTCCATAGAAAATAAAAAAAAATATCAAATCAAATAAAAATGTGAAATTTTAAATAATAAAAGCAAAAAACCCACATTCATATTCTTGGTTCTTTCGGTAAAGTCACGGAGATAAAAAAAATACAATTTTAAAATAATCAATTGAATAAAAGCTTTTAATATTATTTAAGCTTTTGTTATATTCAATTTATTATTTTAATTTTTAAATTGGCAGAATCTACACGCCACGTTGGTGGCCGGCAGGTGGCAACATCTACACGCCGAATTCTTGTTTTTTTTGTTAAAGTCACGTAGATTTTAAAATAAAAATAATATAATTTAATTTAAAAATACAAATAATAAATTGAAAATAATAAAAGCTTTCATAATTTTCATTTTTTAATTTTATTATTATTTTCTATCTACGTGACTTTACCGAAGGAAGCAATAATATGGCGTGTAGATGCTGCCATCTGGTGGCCAACAACGTTGGCAGGTGGCAGCATCTACACGCCAGATTCTTGGTTCTTTGGGTAAAATATAAATAATAAAGAAAAGTAAAAAAATAAAAAAATCATGATTTAGTATTTTTTCATTTAATTCTATTATTTTCATTTTCAAATCTACGTTACTCTACCGAAAGAACCAAGAATATGGCGTGTAGATTCTGCCAATTTTTTAAAAAATTACAAATTAAAATAATAAATTTAAATAATAAAAGCTTTCATTATTTTCCATTTATCTTTTGTATTTTTTATTTAATTTTATTGTTTTTATTTTCAACCTACATGGCTTTACCGAAAGAACCAAGAATATGAATCTGGATTTTGATTATTATTTTCAATCTATTTTAATTTTTAAATTGGCAGCATCTACACGCCATATTCCTGGTTCTATCGGTAAAGTCACGTCGATAGAAAATAAAAAAAATAATCAAATCAAATCAAATTAAAAGTGTGAAATGGAAAATAATAAAAGCAAAAAACCCACATTCATATTCTTGGTTCTTTCGGTAAAGTCACAGAGAAAAAAAAAATGAAACAAAATTTTGATTTTAAAATAATAAATTGAAAATAATAAAAGCTTTTATTATTTTCCATTTATTTTTTTGTATTTTTAAATTGGTAGAATCTACACGCTACATTCTTAGTTCTTTGGGTAAAGTGACGTAGATAGAAAATATAAATAATAAAAGAAAAGTAAAAATTTAAATAATATTTTAAAAAATATTTATTTTATTTTATTGTTTCCCTTCTACGTGACTTTACTGAAAGAACCAATAATATGAATCACTGCAGTCACGAAAGCTTTAAATCAAAATATAATAATAACAATTCATGATTTTCATTTAATTATTTTCTTTTTATTTTCAAATCTACGTGACTTTACCGAAAGAACCAAGAATATGGCGTGTAGATTATGCCAATTGAAAAATTACAAATAAAAGTAATTTTATTATTTCCGTTTTTTTCATTCAATTTATTTAATTATTTTTAAATATACGTGACTTTACCGAAAGAACCAAGAATATGAATCTGGATTTTTGCTTATTATTTTCAATTTATTATTTTAATTTTTCAATTTGCAGAATCTACACGCCACGTTGGTGGCCGGCAGATGGCAGCATCTACACGCCATAATCTTGGTTCATCTTCTTTGGTTCTTTCGGTAAAGTCACGTAGCATGAGAATAAAATAATAAATTGATCAAATAAAATAACACAATAAAATTCTAGCGACGTTTCGGCCACAACACAAGCGGCCTTCATCAGGTGAAGGGACGAGACTGTCTGGAGGACAGCGCTGGAGCGAACAAAGCCAAGCTCAGATCGAGACCTTTAAGCTGTGTGAGAAGAAACAAAGCGCCTTGACAAAGGAATTAGCATTGAATTTAGCATTGAAATGGCTGAGTGATTAGCTTGTGACTGGTCACAGATATGGCTATGTTAAAGTCAAAGCATACACATCCACAGAGGCACCCCTTGACAAAGGAATTAGCATAGAATTTAGCATTGAAATAGCTGAGTGATTAGCTTGTGACTGGTCACAGAAATGGCTATGTTAAAGTCAAAGCATACACATTCACAGAGGCACCTAGTAAAAATCAAACAGGAAAATTTAGCATTGAAATAACTAGGAGAATTTAGCATTGAAATGGCTGAGTGATTAGCTTGTGACTGGTCACAGATATGGCTATGTTAAAGTCAAAGCATACACATCCACAGAGGCACCCCTTGACAAAGGAATTAGCATAGAATTTAGCATTGAAATAGCTGAGTGATTAGCTTGTGACTGGTCACAGAAATGGCTATGTTAAAGTCAAAGCATACACATTCACAGAGGCACCTAGTAAAAATCAAACAGGAAAATTTAGCATTGAAATAACTAGGAGAATTTAGCATTGAAATAACTGAGTGATTAGCTTGTGACTGGTCACAGATATGGCTATGTTAAAGTCAAAGCATACACATCCACAGAGGCACCCCTTGACAAAGGAATTAGCATAGAATTTAGCATTGAAATAGCTGAGTGATTAGCTTGTGACTGGTCACAGAAATGGCTATGTTAAAGTCAAAGCATACACATTCACAGAGGCACCTAGTAAAAATCAAACAGGAAAATTTAGCATTGAAATAACTAGGAGAATTTAGCATTGAAATAACTGAGTGATTAGCTTGTGACTGGTCACAGAAATGGATATGTTAAAGTCAAAGCCTACACATCTGAGATATTAATAGTAACTGGGTCAGTGTCTACTTCAAATATTGTTCAGGCTCTGGAGACTTCCAAAATTATTCGTGATGTTATACATTTGGTTCGTTTTGAGCATAATCGCGACCTTATATAATTATTACGTGATACACATGCTGAATATACGCACACAAACATCGTGTACACGTGTGTCGTGCCCTCTATTGTCCACATAGACGGCTTGTGCTGACTAGAGAACGGTCTTAACGAACAATGTCGTGACATGTATCAGCCCTTTGTCGATCCAGCGTTTTGATAGAGGCCTCCCCCACACCATGTCGTTCGTGGGAGTTGTTTAACCATACTTCACCATGCCGGTCAATGCGGGTTTTGTGAAGTGAGGAGGCCCAGAAACTTGTATATGCAGATACGAGTTTGCCTGTGCTTGCATCTGCAGAATTACATTCTCACACATCTTCAAGTGTAGTTTAATACTTCTAAAAATGCATTTATTCTTCAGGATTCCATAAAGTACTGTGGTAAAAAGAAAACAACTTGATTTGAATAAATTTCGATTTAAAGCTTTCGTGACTGCAGAGATTAATCTTCTTGGTTCTTTCGGTAAAGTCACGTAGAAGGGAAATAATAAACTAATAAAAATAAAACATAATAAAATAAAATTCTCACGACGTTTCGGCCACAACACAAGCAGCCGTCCTCAGGTGAAGCAACAGAACTGTCGGAAAGACAGCACTCCAATGAACACTGCTAAGCTTGGCAGCGTATTTTAAGCTGGGTGGGAGGAGCAGAGCGCCTTGCCAAAAGAGTTTACATATCAACAGAATAATTTAGCAGTGTTAATGTGAGATATTAGCAGGATGTTAAAGTCAGAAATTAGCATGTAACTGGGAGATTAGCATGATGTTAATGTGAGGAATTAGCATGTAACTGGTCACGGAAGTAGCTATGTTAAAGTCAGAGTTTACATATCAACAGAGGCATTTAGTATATTGACGCTAAAGAACTGCAACTACCCAACTATCATACAATAAACCGATGTGAAAGAACTAAATATAAACTACATCAATATAATCAATGTACTCAATATATTCTCCACTAAGCTGAGCTACTAACAATAAGTTATTATACATTACACTTCTATGTCGCAAAAAATATTATAATATGCCTCCAAATAATATTTTTATTATAAACTGGCATAGACAGACCACAACATTGAATTATACACTGAGTTACTATACACTACCCTATACGTTAGATTATAATAATATTAGACTTGTAATATTACACTATGTATTATTTTACCAACCCTACTGTATACCACACTGCTGTAGATTCACTATACAATTACGATACTATAAATTACCAAATAGATTATATTAAACATTACACTGAGTACTTTGTTGAACAGGGAATGCTTTGAGCTTGTGGGTTGAATCCATCTGTGTGAAGTTGTGTTATTTCCCCATATGCAAGGTGGGGTCTCTCTGGGTTCCACTCACACAAACATCTCAATGCAATGGGACCTTTATGAAAATGCAGTACTTAGACTCAATGAAGCTTTCCTGGGTAACTAGTTAACATTGTAATATTAGCATGAGAGATAATGACGTTCACTTATAAGTGCCATTAATAGTACTATACTGTACTTTTAATGAAGACTATTTTACGTAGTTTTTTGTAAAAAAGCGTCCATTCTCAAAACTTTTTGATCGGCCCTCGTACAGAAATTATATTACAATCTTATATGGAGATTGCGAGTCAGAGTGTTGTGAATAGTGGAGTGAACGTGTAGTGCCATCATTATATTGTTGGTGTGTATATACAGAAAGGCCTATTGGGTGGGTAACATTAGGAAATTGTAGGTAGATAGTCATTGTTGTTTAGAAACAAAATATTACTTGGGTGGATAAGAGGGTAAAATCGTACATGATAGGAACTGCAATATTGTGGAGTTCTGGTATAATGAGTTGTGGTATATATGAATCTTATGTCACCTTAAGTATGCCTGTGTGAGTACACTCGTGACACGGGTGTCATGCGCGTGACCTTTGTCTTTTGTATCAGATGTGCGAGAGCAACTCCGCTGCGAGTCATGGTGGTGCTGGGAGAATTGCCTTTACCATCGATGGCACTTCACCAGCACCCGTCTCAACCCCACCTCAATCCGGTAGAGTTACAAGAGCTAAAAAACTAATCTCTTGTGACGTCTGTGGGAAAAAAATTCCAGCTGGCATGGTGCCTAGAAGCCCACGTAAGAACGCATAAGGAGATCCGTGAGCAATGGTGCGGCATATGTGGACAAAGGTTTGATCAGCCAGGAAAATTCAAAAGGCATTTGAAGAGCCACAAAAAGGATTATATGATAAAGGGTGCACCAGGCTTGGTGAATAACAGCAGTTTTGCCAATGCGGTGTTGAATCCACCGTCGCCCTATGAGATGTGCTCAGTCTGCGGATTTTTAAGTCCTATTGAAATCCTGAAAACTCATGAAAGTCTTCAAGCACAGTTCTTGTACAGAGCGAAGCCTGAACATGATTACACTTCGACAAAAGATAGCGGCGTTAAGATAAATGACATGAAATCCAATTTTCTTGAATGCTTTGGCCTAGTTCCACATCAACAAACTGCTTCACCAGTCAGTGAGAATAAACCATACGCTGCTCTTGATCCTATTACGAGCATGAAAGTGTTGATGGCCTTGCAGCAGAAAAAGAAGGAAAAGCGAAGTAGACCTAGGCCCATTAAAATAAAGAAGACCACCACCAGCGTCACCAATTGCAGCAGTAGCAACAGCCAGAATTCGGACATCAAGAGGATGGACTGCACGGAAGCAGGAGGCTGCGTGGAGCAGAGCATCCCCAAGGTGGATGAACCCAACCTGGCACCTTTAGGTACGTCCTAGTAATGCACACACTACATTTCATTTGGATGTAATTCATAATTTCACAAATTTGTTAATGTACGCATATGTTGACCATATTTGTATGCCTGCGCTGAAGAGTCTAGAGATCTGATGTGGTGCTGCTCGGATGTTGGGTTAAACTGTGAACCGGGAAAATGTTCCCGGTTAAACCGGGAACATTTTTGAATGTATAGACCGAGTCATTTCCACAATGGGAATTTCCTCTTCATTGTACTAACACCTAACTTCCATGCACATTTACTCATTCTTTTGCAGGTTATTATTGTGTAATAAATGAGCTGTAATAGAATAATCTGGCTCAACCACCTCAATGTTAAATTATAGTTGTTGCTCTGCATCAACATCAACCACACGAAGAAGTGCAAAATGTTGGGGCTTCAAAATATGCCCCAAAAATGTGTTCTTCTGATATTTTGCAGGAAATCAGTATCTTGCTTTTCTACTATTTGTACGTATGTTGAACTTCTTTCGTACCATACATAGCCACCCGTGCTAATCGGAGGTATTTGTTGCTGGCCATTTGGCATTTTGGGCCTTTGGGCCTGTGGTTAGCAACCGTGATTGATAAAACGTCCCATATACATAGTGATGCAATGGCATCCACTGCATGGTGATGAATAAATTATGTATTAGCACGTGCATGTGCTCAACGGTGGATGTCTTGTGTTCCAGAGGAAAAGCCCTTCCCGTGCAGTGACTGCTCGTACGGAGCGACACAGAAGTCAAAGCTCAAGAGACACGTCCTGGGCGTTCACCACGTGCCCTTCGATAGCGCGCTGGACTCCGACTGCCCCAAGAAGAGAAGGCGGCTGGCTGGGTGCCGAGACCGCGGCTCAACTCTGGATTTGGAGCGCGCACGATGCTCACGGAGAACTCCCTGATGATTTATTTCATCCTGAGGCTGAGGTACCACATGTGGGGCGATGAACTCAAGGTTTTGTGCAGCGGACATTTCCATGATTAAATTTCGTCACGTTCACTGCTGCGAGGTTACATCTATTGCCGTATATTTCTAGTCAATTGCTGTATTTTCTTGTATTCAATATATTTAATAAATTGTCCTAATTTCATAACAAAGGTTTTTGGGTTAGATCGTGTAAGCATAAATGTGTCATAACTCTCCACCACCTGACACAGCCAATTAGTAAGGAATTTGTCACGTAAACAAAACTCCACTTAGTTACTACTTCAGCCCACCGGTGTTTTGGAGAGTAAATCCACAAGATGAGTACGACGTTTCACTGGTAATTACATCCAGCATCATCGGGCGATTTGCCAGAATAGTGAAGCCATCCCCCTGCTTCCGGTCTTAAATAGAGAAAGGCGATGTCATCACTGAACCCATCAGGTGCAGAAATCAGAGGCGGGGAGGGGGATTATTGAAATTATATAATTGATTAGTAATAATTAAATTAGTATGTTTCCTCTATAAGTAATGATAAATGTGAGATGTCTTCTTCCTCCACGCGTTTGTTCCAATCACGTGGGGTCCGCCGTCCTTGCCACCTTCTCCACACCGCCCCGTCCCGCGCCATCTCTCCCTCCGCTCCTCGGGCCACCACGTTCGACCGCATCACCACATCGCCCCACGTCTTCTTCTTCTGCCTTCATCTCCTCATCTTACAATCACAATTACTTAATAATACGCTTCCAGGCCGCACTAAGCCTGTAGCTGTCAGAGAGGTTAAAATAATACAAATTTTCTCAGTTTCAATGGATTCTCGAATTAGTCTTGGCCAGTAATAATGAGTTTTACACAACACTTCATCGTTATCAAAATACATTAAGTGTTCTTGTTGGCAAGCATGTACTGCAACTTCCGACAGTTATGTTTGAGAGTGTTTAATATGTATTTGGTGTTCTTTTAGTCTTGCGCTGTTACATCCCGTCTGTGCAATGTAACATCTGCCACGTAAGGCATTAATCCGATACACACCATCCGTTGATGACTTAAGCAATCAATCTTTAGTACAAGATACAATTTTTTGAATTTTGTGTACCGTGCCAAATCGTACTTAGATTTTTAGCTTTTTGCTTTTCCAAAACTCGCGCTAATTTGTCAGTTACTCCCATGATATGTGGTATTTTAATTGTTTAATAACCTGATCACTTTCAGCAGTATTGCTGCTCGATCTTGGTTTGGCATTCACTGCTCTGTTAATTTGAGCATTATTGTAGACATTCAATCGTCGCATTTCTTTGACATGTTTAATCTCTCTCCTCAGACTTTCACCATCTGACACTGTTTTAGCCAGATGTATGAGCATCTTGATGAGAGAGGTTTTCTGTGCGGGGTGATGATGCGAATCTGCATTCAGATAGGCATCAGTGTGTGTTATACCATTTAGGCCTCGTCCGAGAAATCACCTCTCCAAAGGAAATAAGTATTTAGAGGCCACACGGGACCCGGGGAGGGGGGGGGGAGTTTATTGTTGTGTCTGTTGCTGAGAGCAGATAGCGCGCAATGGAGAGCTTGCTCAGAGCGGAGCTGGGCACGGACTCGGTGAGGACGCTGGGCGCTTCGGCCGGTGGAGGCTGCATCAGCACCGGGCAGAGCTACGAGACGGGGCACGAACACGTGTTCACCAAGATCAACACCAAGAGCGGGGCACCCTCCTCTACGCCTCCTCACCACGCCACCTCAACACCTCACCTCCTGTACCCTCCTCTTTGCCTCCTCTACACCATCTTGCATCCACGCCTCAACCTTCATTCATTCAGCCCTGTATCACTTTTTTTTCACTGCGACTACTAGCACCACCGTGGTGAATGTTGCAGTGAACTTCACCTCGTTGATTCCCCCCTGCACCCACGTTAAGGGACTCGGTCTACCAGAAACTTTGACCACTTCGTCTCATTCACTCCGCGTTCAACCACCGCGCCTCACTGCAGGTCACAACAACGCACTCAACTAAACAACTCGGTCACCCACTCATCCAGTCACTAATTCATCCAGTCACTAACTCAATCACCCTATCACACACTCATCCAGTCACCCACGCATCCAGTCGCCCACTCATCCAGTCACCCACGCATCCAGTCACCCACGCATCCAGTTACCCACGCAATCACCCTATCATCCAGTCACCCACTAACTCAATCACCCGATCACACATTCATCTCGTCACTAATTCAATCACACACTCAGCTAGTCACTCAGTCAATCATCCTATCACACACTCATCCAATCACCCACTCATCCAGTCACCCATTCATCCAGTCACCCATTCAATCACGCACTCATCCACTCACCCACTCATTCAGTCACCCACTCATTCAGTCACCCACTCATTCAGTCACCCACGCAATCATCCTATCACCTACGCATCCAGTCACCCACTCATCTAATCACCTACGCATCCAGTCACCCACGCATCCAGTCACTCACGCATCCGGTCACTGACTCAATCACCCTATCACTCACTCCTCCACTCGTTTACTCAAACACTCACCCATTTACTCACCCACCCGCTCACCACCATGCAGGTCACCTCACTCTTCTTTTCAGCTTCATTAGTTTGCACTGCTCCACTCTGGAATCCACACCCGGTCTTCCTGTTTTCCCAAACTCTTGCAACAATAAACTTGATCAATTTAAGGAACGCGTTTCTTTGATCTTAATTATCTAATTACTCATTGGACAGTTATGTATTATTATTTTTGTTGTTGCTGGCCGCTTGGCGTTTTGTATTGTGTGGGGTTTGCATCGCTGTCAACCCCTTATCAGTGCCTTCCTTATTACAGGACAATTCAGACCTTGTTGGTCACCCCGTGCCCCTTATAAGTCCCATGACAAGGGAGAAACACACAAATAAACTTAACAAAAATGTTGCCCGTATTGAAACGGCCGTGTGCCGTATGGACCTGACAACTCACTTTCCCCCAACAGAATACGGGTAAACCGTGTGGGTTGGCGGCTATGGGTTTTGTTGTGTTTGCAAGTCCAAGTTATAGGACTGCACCATGGGTTGTGCGTGGTTCTTATTGGTGGGAGATTCCCTTCGCTGTGTTGCACGCCAGTGGCTGGGGGCTGCCTGGGGCCAGTGAAGTGTGAGCCGGTCCCAATGTGCACCGGCAAACATTTACCGCCAGGTGGCCCCAGTCCACACGTGGACACCTGAAGCCCTTGGATTTCTCCAGGTGCTCCGATTTCCTCCCACATGTAAACACTCATTAATCTTGATTTGAAGCTTTCGTGACTGCAGGAATCCTTACTCTTTGGTTCTTTCGGTAAAGTCACGTAGGTAGAAAAAATAATAATGGATCACGACGTTTCGATCGCCACACAAGCAATCTCACTAAGTTTCAAGACTCTTGTTCAGGAGGGGCCTGCCAACTTTTCGCTGGAGTAATTTGAATGTTTGGTTAGTACCAGTTACATTGTATGTTGTTGTTTTGCTATGGGAGTAAATCCACACAGAGAAAGGGACCAGAATGAGGAAAGCGAAGCCAGGCAGTCCTTCAGAAGATGTCATGCACGGGCGTGACCACTGCACCACCCTGCCGCCCAAACAAAAGTAATTTAAATAATGTACAATACTGGCATATAAACCCTATTAGTATCAACTGAATTTCTGGACAATGTGGCACGTGTATAGCTGCATCGGTGTTTCTAAAAGTCGTGTTCACATTGCCTGAAATTAATCATATTATAAAGTACAGGTTTCCCACCTCTGGTTTCGTTTTACTTACTGGTTGTCCTCATTATGTGTGTCACAGGTAATATGGCAAGGAAAATATTACGCAGCACGAGTTGTAGGATTAGTACAATTATGGTGACACACGTGACCCCCTCTACACAAGAAAACAGCTGAGAGTCAATGCTGTGGTGTTGTGCGATTGGTGCAAGCGACCCATCATTGTGTTTTGATGTTGAGCTGTTAAAATTGCACTGTTGTGAGGTGAGGTCAACGCCGATGACTTCTTCCAGCGGTGTCAAGATCAGCATTTTGAAGAGGCTCGCGGAGGATGATACTGGGCACTAGGGTGCAGTCTCCCTCCATGAACAACAGAGGGCAGAGGAGCGACACTCACAACAATTATTGGCGTAGCACTGGGCATATAAAACACAAAGTTGGAAGAAAGTTTATCTCGGGGAGTTAACCCACAACACCTGGGTCTGTCCCGCGTGTTCACACGATAACGCGTTTTCACTACGTTGAGATTTATAAGGGCACGGGGTGACCAATAAAGTCTGAATTGGTCTGTAATAAGCTCGGCCCTGATAAGGGGTTAACAGATATGAAATAATCGAGCAGACAGACACGGGCCTGACTTCATCCACAGATGCCTTGTTGAGTCTCTAATTTTTAGGATTCTGCTTGAGACGTCTTGCCAGTTCCTCACCAAATAATGTGTACGTGTGAGTAACCAGACCTACCTGAGATCTCACGCCTCGTAGAGAGCCAAAATAAATATCGTACGTTTATAGATTGCTCGGTAACCTCCGTTCCATGCTGCCATCGACTGGCCAAGGATGTGGCCTGTAGATGCTGCCATCTGCTGGCCACTGATGTAGATGGCAGCATGGAAGGTGGTGAATTGCGGTCGTTGAGATGAGTTTTGATTGGTGAGATGAGTGAGGTTGGTGCTGTGGATGAGATGGGTGCAGTCAGTATGGTGACTGTGTGGTTGGTGTGGTGAATGTAGTGGTTGGTGTGATGAATGTAGTGGTTGGTGTGGTGAATGTAGCTGTTGGTGTGGTGAATGTAGTGGTTGGTGTGGTGAATGTAGTGGGTGGTGTGGTGAATGTAGTGGTTGGTGTGGTGAATGTAGTGGTTGGTGTGGTGAATGTAGCGGTTGGTGTGGTGAGTGTAGTGGTTGGTGTGGTGAATGTAGTGGGTGGTGTGGTGAATGTAGTGGTTGGTGTGGTGAATGTAGTGGTTGGTGTGGTGAATGTAGTGGGTGGTGTGGTGACTGTGTGGTTGGTGTGGTGAATGTAGTGGGTGGTGTGGTGAATGTAGTGGTTGGTGTGGTGGATGTAGTGGTTGGTGTGGTGAATGTAGTGGGTGGTGTGGTGACTGTGTGGTTGGTGTGGTGAATGTAGTGGTTGGTGTGGTGAATGTAGTGGGTGGTGTGGTGACTGTGTGGTTGGTGTGGTGAATGTAGTGGTTGGTGTGGTGAATGTAGTGGGTGGTGTGGTGAATGTAGTGGGTGGTGTGGTGAATGTAGTGGTTGGTGTGGTGAATGTAGTGGTTGGTGTGGTGAATGTAGTGGTTGGTTTGGTGAATGTAGTGGGTGGTGTGGTGAATGTAGTGGGTGAGATGAGTGTAGTAGGTGTGATGAGTGCCATTTGTGCGGTTAGTGGAGTTGGTGTTTGGTGAGTGAGGTGAGTGTGGTGTGATTGGTGAGGTGTAATTGGTGAGGTTAGGTTTGTGAGGTGTAATTGGGGTGGTGAGGTGGGTGAGGTGTAATTGGTGAGGTAAAGTTGGTGAGTGTATCAGTGAGCACCTGGAGGATTCTCCTCCACGGTCGCCTTTGTCTCCCCCAGTAGCGGTGTTCACTCCACTCCTCACCAGGAACTCATCTGAGGCTGAGTCGACCTCACACTCTCTCACTGTCTCACAACAACAACAACAACCGCCATTCGCCACTAAGTGGCGGTGACGTCACCACGACGCTTGTGCCAGGCCATGTGCACCTTGAGGCCACGTGAAGTGTCGAACGCCCGCTGGCAGGAGGTCACGGGGCAGACCCAGGTGGTGCCACGGGTCGACTGACTGAGATGACTGGCTGATGCACCACCTGTGCCCCCTGCTCACACTCACGCACGCGCACTCACTCACAAGCGCGAGTTCGCGTTTTCAGGCGATATAAAATAATTTATATTTCATGCCAGTTGGTTCTGAAGGGCGGCTGTTTGTAATTTGGGCGTTCGTAAGTCGAGGACTGTCTGTAAATAAAGATTCCGATTGTGGGGCTTTCACCGTGGGATGAGCTTGGCCCGATCCGCAGGGGCGTGGCTTGCACGACAGTGGGCGGGGCATAGCCGCGACGGGCGTGGCTTATCCAGGAAGTGGAGACCGCGAACGCCGGACTGCAAGCCAGAGGGAAGCGCGCTCTTTTTAAAGTTAACAACAACATTGTTAAATGTAAGTAGCGCCTCTCTACTTTATTATTGTTTTATTTGTTTAATACATTACTTGTGGTGCCGTGAGTCGAGTGAAATGAGTCAATAACCTTGCTAGACATGGCTAAGCTTTTAATAAGGGGCGCCGCGGTGTCGAGATGTTAACTACCTCGCTAGGCCTACAGCAGCGTGGAGGTTCCATCGAGACCCTGACGCCTGCTCTGTATTTGTTTATTTTTTTCCCCTGTGGTCGCGTAGATTCTTCTCCTGGTCCTTCGGTTTTCCCCTCCACATTTAGAAACGTGAGTTTAGAGTACTTGACTGCTATAAATGTCCACATGATAAGCCACTTTCGTTGAGCTATCATTTGTGTCCAGGTCGCTTCTGATAAGAGTTATATAGCTCAGTGGGCCTTACCTGGTTAAATAAAAATAGTTTATAGTTTAGTTTATAGTTCATAAGAACTCGTAACAAGGGTCAGTGTCTACTTCAAATATTGTTCAGGCTCTGGAGACCTCCAAAGTTATTCGTGATGTTATACATTTGGTTCGTTTTGAGCATAATCGCGACCTTATATGATTATGACGTGATGCACACGCTGAATATACGCACACAAACATCGTGTACACGTGTGTCGTGCCCTCTATTGTCCACATAGACGGCTTGTGCTGACGAGAGAACGGTCTTAATGTACAATGTCGTGACATGTATCAGCCCTTTGTCGATCCAGCGTTTTGATAGAGGCCTCCCCCACACCATGTCGTTCGTGGGAGTTGTTTAACCATACTTCACCATGCCGGTCAATGCGGGTTTGGTGAAGTGAGGAGGCCCAGAAACTTGTATATGCAGATACGAGTTTGCCTGTGCTTGCATCTGCAGAATTACATTCTCACACATCTTCAAGTATAGTTTAATACTTCTAAAATGCATTAATTATTGAGGATTCCATAAAGTACTGTGGTAAAAAGAAAATAACTTGATTTGAATACTTTGTTGAACAGGGAATGCTTTGAGTTTGTGGGTTGAATCCATTAGTGCGGTGTTGTGTTATTTCCCCATTTGCAAGGTGGGGTCTCTCTGGGTTCCACTCACACAAACATCTCAATGCAATGGGACCTTTCTGAAAATGCAGTACTTAGACTCAATGAAGCTTTCCTGGGTAACTATTTAACATTGTAATAATTAGCATGAGAGATAATGACGTTCACGTATAAGTGCCATTAATAGTACTATACTGTACTTTTATTGAAGACTATTTTACGTAGTTGTTTGTAAAAAAAGTGTCCATTCTCAAAACTTTTTAACTGGCCCTCGTACATAAATGATATTACAATCTTTATGGAGATTGCAAGTCAGAGTGTTGTGAATAGTGGAGTGAACGTGTGGTGCAATCATTATATTGTTGGTGTGTATATACAGAAAGGCCTATTTGGTGGGTAACATTAGGAAAATGGAGGTAGTTGGTCATTGTTGTTTAGAAACAAAATATTATTTGGGTGTAAGAGGAGTAAAATCGTACATGATAGGAACTGCAATATTGTGGAGTTCTGGTATAATGAGTTGTAGTATATATGAATCTTATGTCACCTTAAGTATGCCTTTGTGAGTACACTCGTGACACGGGTGTCATGCGCGTGACCTTTGTCTTTGTTTCAGATGTGCGAGAGCAACTCCGCTGTGAGTCATGGTGGTGCTGGGAGAATTGCCTTTACCATCGATGGCACTTCATCAGCACCCGTCTCAACCCCACCTCAATCCGGTAGAGTTACAAGACCGAAAAAACTTATCTATTGTGACGTCTGTGGGAAAAAATTCCAACTGGCATGGTGCCTAGAAGCCCACGTAACAACGCACAAAGAGACCCATGACCAATGGTGCCGCATATGTGGACAAAGGTTTGAACAGCTAGGAAAATTTAAAAGGCATGTGAAGACCCACGAGAAGGATTACGTGATAAAGGGTGCACCAGGCTTGGTGAATAACGGCAGTTTTGCCAATGCGGTGTTGAATCCACCATCGCCCTATGAGATGTGCTCAGTCTGCGGAGTTTTATGTCCTATTGAAATCCTGAAAACTCATGAAAGTCTTCACGCACAGTTCTTGTACAGACCGAAGCCTGAACATGATTACGCTTCGACAAAAGATAGCGGCGTTAAGATAAATGACATGAAATCCAATTTTCTTGAATGCTTTGGCCTAGTTCCACATCAACAAACTGCTTCACCAGTCAGTGAGAATAAACCATACGCTGCTCTCGATCCTATTACGAGCATGAAAGTGTTGATGGCCTTGCAGCAGAAGAAGAAGGAAAAGCGACGTAGACCTAAGTCCATTAAAAAAAAGAAGACCACCACCAGCGTCACCAATTGCAGCAGTAGCAACAGCCAGAATTCGGACATCAAGAGGATGGACTGCACGGAAGCAGGAGGCTGCGTGGAGCGGAACATCCCCAAGGTGGATGAACCCAACCTGGCACCTTTCGGTACGTCCGAGTAATGCACACACTACATTTCATTTGGATGTAATTCATAATTTCACAAATTAGTTAATGTACGCATATGTTGACCATATCTGTATGCCTGCGCTGAGGAGTCTAGAGATCTGATGTGGTGCTGCTCGGATGTTGGGTTAAACCATGAAACTCTGGGTTTCAGTCACCGAGCCATGATTAAACTGGCTTCTCATTGATGGTCTTATCCAGTTACCAAACACTTCTTCCAGCAAACACTTCTGATGTCGCGTGATGTGTAGGAAATTGCAATAACCTCCTAGTGGATAAAAAACGGTCACGAAGGGATGTCATGAGCAGTGCAATGATATCTCCTTCCACGAGCTGTTCCCTTACATGAGGTGGTTCACTGCTGTGTGAGAGTTGCACAGGGATACTTCATCTCATGACATGGAGCCAATAGCACCATTGGAAGGAAACTGATAAAAATACATTGCTTGACAAATTCCAAAAATTATCTATTTCTTAACCGCGGTAAATTTTACTTAAACAAGTGGGTAAATTTAGGGAACATTTTTGAATGTATAGACCGAGTCATTTCCACGATGGGAATTTCCTCTTCATTGTACTCACACCTAACTTCCATGTGTATTTACTCGTTCTATTGCAGGTAATTATTGTGTAATTAATGAGCTGTAATAGAATAATCTGGCTCAACCACCTCAATGTTAATTATAGTTGTTGCTCTGCATCAACATCAACCACACGAAGAAGTGCAAAATGTTGGGGCTTCAAAATAAGCCCCAAAAATGTATTATGATATTTTTCAGGAAATCAGTATCTTGCTTTTCTACTATTTGTACGTATGTTGAACTTCTTTCGTACCATACGTAGCCAACCGTGCTAATCGGAGGTATTTGTTGCTGGCCATTTGGCATTTTGGGCCTTTGGGCCTGTGCTCAGCAACCGTGATTGATAAAACGTCCCATATACATAGTAATGCTATGGCATCCACTGCATGGTGATAAATAAATTATGTATTAGCGCGTGCGTGTGCTCAACGGTGGATGTCTTGTGTTCCAGAGGAAAAGCCCTTCCCGTGCAGTGACTGCTCGTACGGAGCGATGCAGAAGTCGAAGCTCAAGAGACACGTCCTGAGCGTTCACCATGTGCCCTTCGATAGCGCGCTGGACTCCGACTGCCCCAAGAAGAGAAGGCGTCTGGCTGGGTGCCGAGACCACGGCTCAACTCTGGATTTGGAGCGCGCACGATGCTCACGGAGAACTCCCTGATGATTTATTTCATCCTGAGGCTGAGGTACCACGTGTGGGGCGATGAACTCAAGGTTTTGTGCAGCGGACATTTCCATGATGAAATTTCGTCACGTTCACTGCTGCGAGGTTACATCTATTGCCGTATATTTTTAGTCAATTGCTGTATTTTATGGTATACAATATATTTAATAAATTGTCCTAATTTCATAACCCATCAGGTGCAGAAATCAGAGGCGGGGAGGGGGATTATTGAAATTATATAATTGATTAGTAATCATTTAATTAGTATGTTTCCTCTATAAGTAATGATAAATGTGAGATGTCTTCTTCTTCCACGCGTTTGTTCCACTCACGTGGGGTCCGCCGTCCTTGCCACCTTCTCCACACCGCCCCGTCCCGCGCCATCTCTCCCTCCGCTCCTCGGGCCACCACGTTCGACCGCATCACCACATCGCCCCACGTCTTCTTCTTCTGCCTTCATCTCCTCATCTTACAATTACAATTACTTAATAATACGCTTGCAGGCCGCACTAAGCCTGTAGCTGTCAGAGAGGTTAAAATAATACAAATTTTCTCAGTTTCAATGGATTCTCGAATTAGTCTTGACCAGTAATAATGAGTTTTACACAACACTTCATCGTTATCAAAATACATTAAGTGTTCTTGTTGGCAAGCATGTACTGCAACTTCCGACAGTTATGTTTGAGAGTGTTTAATATTTATTTGGTGTTCCTTTAGTCTTACGCTAATGTTACGTCCCATCTGTCCAATATAACATCTGCCACATAAGCCATTAATCCGATACACACCATCCGTTGACAACTTAGGCAATTCATCTTAAGTACAAGATACTATTTTTTGAATTTTGTGTACCGTGCCAAATCTTACTTAGATGTTTAGATTTTTGCTTTTCCAAAACTCGAGCTAATTTCTCAATTACTCCCACGATATATGGTATTTTAATTGTTTAATAACCTGATTCAGCAGTATTGCTGTTCGATCTTGGTTTAGCATTCATTGCTGTTAATTATTTGAGCATTTTCTTTGGTTCTTTCGGTAAAGTCACGTAGAATGAGAATAAAATAATAAATTGATAAAATATCAATTTATTATTTGATAAAATATCAATTTATTATTTTATTCTCATTCTACGTGACTTTACCGAAAGAACCAAAGAAGATGAATCATTGCAGTCACGAAAGCTTTAAATCGATATTTGAGCATTATTGTAGACATTCAATCGTAGCGTTTCTTTGACATGTTCAATCTCTCTCCCCAGACATTCACCATCTGACACTGTTTTAGCCAGATGTATGAGCATTTTGATGAGAGAGGTTTTCTGTACGGGGTGATGATGTGAATCTGCATTCAGATAGGCATCAGTATGCGTTCCCTTTTGGTAAACGCTGTGTGTGTTATTTTACCATTTAGGCCTCGTCCGATAAATCACCTCTCCCAAGGAAATAAGTATTTAGAGGCCACACGGGACCGGGGGGGGGGGGGGGGAGTTTATCGTTGTGTCTGTTCCTGAGAGCAGATAGCGCGCAATGGAGAGCTTGCTCAGAGCGGAGCTGGGCACGTACTCGGCGAGGACGCTGGGCGCTTCGGCCAGTGGAGGCTGCATCAGCACCGGGCAGAGCTACGAGACGGGGCGCGGACACGTGCTCACCAAGATCATCGCCAAGAGCGGGGCACCCTCCTCTACGCCTCCTCTACGCCTCCTCACCACCTCACCTCCTCTACCCTTCTCCTCGCCTCCTCTACGCCTCCTCACTACGCCACCTCACCACGCCACCTCATCTCCTCACCACGCCACCTCACCTCCTCACGCCACCTCACCTCCTCACCACGCCACCTCACCTCCTCACCACGCCACCTCAACACCTCACCACCTCACCTCCTCTACCCTCCTCTACCCTCCTCTTCGCCTCCTCTACACCACCCTGCATTCTTGCCTCAACCTTCATTCATTCAGCCCTGTCATTAATGTATCACTTTTTTTTACCTGCGACTACTAGCTAATTTGTCAGTTACTCCCACGATATATGGTATTTTAATTATTTAATAACCTGATTCAGCAGTATTACTGTTTGATCTTGGTTTAGCATTCACTGCTCTGTTAATTTGAGCATTATTGTAGACATTCAATCGTAGCGTTTCTTTGACATGTTTAATCTCTCTCCTCAGACTTTGACCATCTGACACTGTTTTAGCCAGATGTATGAGCATCTTGTTGAGAAAGGATTTCTGTTCGGGGTGATGATGCCAATCTGCATTCAGATAGGCATCAGTATGTGTTCCCTTTCGGTAAATGCTGTGTGTGTTACTTTACCATTTAGGCCTCGTCCGAGCAAAATATCCAGGAAAAGGAGTGTGTTATTCACCTCCATTTCCATGGTGAACTGGATGGCCGGTTTTTGTGAATTGAGATGATTTAGACATTCATTCATTAAGTGTATCCTTCCCATGTCGCCAGACAACCAAAGTGTCATCTACATATCTACACCAAAAAGTGGGTTTTAATGTACTTGAAGCAAGTGCTCTTGCAACCCGGGGGTTGAGGACCCCTGTGTTAGAGGCCACACGGGACGGGGGGGGTGGGGAAGTTTAACGTTGTGTTTGTCGCTGCGAGCAGACAGCGTGCAATGGAGAGCTTGCTCAGAGCGGAGCTGTGCACGGACTCGGCGAGGCCGCTGGGCGCTGCGGCCGGTGGAGGCTGCATCAGCACCGGGCAGAGCTACGAGACGGGGCGCGGACACGTGTTCACCAAGATCAACGCCAAGAGCGGGGCACCCTCCTCTACGCCTCCTCACCACCTCACCTCCTCTACCTTCCTCTTCGCCTCCTCTACACCACCTTGCATCCTGGCCTCAACCTTCATTCAGTCAGCCCTGTATCACTTTTTTTCGCTGCGACTACTAGCACCACCGTGGTGAATGTTGCAGTGAACTTCCCCTCGTTGATTCCCCCCTCCACCCACGTTAAGGGACTCGGTCTACCAGACACTTTGACCGCTTCGTCTCATCCACTCCGCGTTCAACCACCGCGCCTCACTGCAGTTCACAACAACGCACTCAACTAAACAACTCGGTCACCCACTCATCCAGTCACTAACCCAATCACCCTATCACACATTCATCCAGTCACTAACTCATCCAGTCACTAACTCAATCACCCTATCACACACTTATCTCGTCACTAATTCAATCACCCTATCACCCACTCATCCAGTTAACCACTCATCCAGTCACCCACTCATTCAGTCACCCACTCATCCAGTCACCCACTCATTCAGTCACCCACTCAATCACCCTATCACCCACTCATCAAATCAGCCACGCATCCAGTCACCCACTCATCCAGTCATCCACGCAATCACCCTATAACCCACTCACCCACTCATCTAGTCACCCACTCATTTAGTCACCCACTCAATCACCCACTCATCTAATCACCCACGCATTCAGTCACCCACGCATCCAGTCACCCACTCATCCGGTCACTGACTCAATCACCCTATCACACACTCCTCCACTCGTTTACTCAAACACTCACCCATTTACTCACCCACCCGCTCACCACCATGCAGGTCACCTCACTCTTCTTTTCAGATTTATCAGTTTGCACTGCTCCACTCTGGAATCCACACCCGGTCTTCCTGTTTTCCCAAACTCTTGCAACAATAAACTTGATCAATTTAAGGAACGCGTTTCTTTGATCTTAATTATCTAATTACTCATTGGACAGTTATGTATTATTTTTTATTGTTACTGGCCGTTTGGCGTTTTGTATTGTGTGGGGTTTGCATCGCTGTCAACCCCTCATCAGTGCCTACCTTATTACAGAATAATTCAGACCTTGTTGGTCACCCCGTGCCCCTTATAAGTCCCATGACAAGGGAGAAACACACAAATAAACTTAACAAAATGTTGCCCGTATTGAAACGGCCGTCTGCCGTATGGACCTGACAACTCACTCCCCCCCAACAGAATACGGGTAAACCGTGTGGGTTGGCGGCTATGGGTTTTGTTGTGTTTGCGAGTCCAAGTTATAGGACTGCACCCTGGGTTGTGCGTGGTTCTCATTGGTGGGAGATTCCCTTCGCTGTGTTGCACGCCAGTGGCTGGGGGCTGCCTGGGGCTAGTGACGTGTAAGCCGGTCCCAATGTGCACCGGCAAACATTTACCGCCAGGTGGCCCCAGTGTTTATTGCCCGTCTCCACGTGGATACCTGAAACCCATGTCAATCCACTGCTGGATGAGTCCCGCAATGAAGATACAATCAGTACATCCACTTAGCTTTTGGACTCCACCTGTTCCATTGGCGGCCGAATGCGAATCTAAATGTGCATACGTTAGAGACTGGTTAATGCGCATAGAAATCAAACCAATTGACCTACATTTGCCCCGTCAACTTTTGTAGAATTTTAGATGTGCATTACAGCTACTTTAGCCGGATGGTTGTGGTGGCTATGTATGCCTGTAATCCACGACTACGTGGAGGTGAGGGTTGGTGGATTACAAAAATGTTGCGACAACTCCCACCCCTTGGTCGTCAAGGAGGTAGAGAAGGCGGTGTCGAATAATGTGGACTCTGCCTGTTCCATCTGTAGATTTGTGATAGAGCATTTGATTGGATTTCTCCAGGTGCTCCGATTTCCTCCCACATGTAAACACTCATTAATCTTGATTTGAAGCTTTCGTGACTGCAGGAATCCTTACTCTTTGGTTCTTTCGGTAAAGTCACGTAAGTAGAAAAAATAATAATGGATCACGATGTTTCGATCGCCACACAAGCAATCTCACTGAGTCTCAAGACTCTTGTTCAGGAGGGGCCTGCCAACTTTTCGCAGAAGTAATTTGGATGTTTGGCTAGTACCAGTTACATTGTATGTTGTTGTTTTGCTATGGGAGTAAACCCATACAGAGAAAGGGACCAGAATGAGAAAAGCGAAGCCAGGCAGTCCTTCAGAAGATGTCATGCACGGGCGTGACCACTGCACCACCCTGCCGCCCAAACAAATGTAATTTAAATAATGTACAATACTGGCAAATAAACCCTATTAGTATCAACTGAATTTCTGGACAATGTGGCACGTGTATAGCTGCATCGGTGTTTCTAAAAGTCGTGTTAAAATTGCTTATTAAAAATATTATAAAGAACAGGTTTCCCACCTCTGGTTTCATTTGACTTACCGGTTGTCCTCATTATGTGTGTCACAGGTAATATGGAAAGGAAAATATTACGCAGCACGAGTTGTAGGATAAGGGCAATTATGGTGACACACATGACCCCCTCTACACAAGAAACAGCTAGGATTCATATTCTTGGTTCTTTCGGGAAAGTCACGTCGAAGGGAAACAATAAAAGAATACAAATATAAAACAATAAAATTCTCGCGACCTTTTGATTGCAACACAAGCAATCATCATCAGGTGTGAAAACCACAAGAAAATTTGAAAGAACCAAGAATATGAATCTCTGCAGTCACTAAAGCTTTAAATCAAAATGTAACAGCTGAGAGTCAATGCTGTGGTGTTGTGCGATTGGTGCAAGCGACACATCATTGTGTTTTGATGTTGAGCTGTTAAAATTGCACTGTTGTGAGGTGAGGTCAAGGCCGATGACTGCTTCCAGCGGTGTCAAGTTCAGCATTTTGAAGAGGCTCGCGGAGGATGATACTGGGCACTGGGGTGCAGTCTCCCTCCATGAACAACAGAGGGCAGAGGAGCGACGCTCACAACAATTATTGGCGGAGCGCCGGGCGTATGAAACGCAAATTTGGAAGAAAGTTTATCTCGGGGAGTTAACCCACAACACCTGGGTCTGTCCCGCGTGTTCACACGATAACGCGTTTTCACTACAACGCGATTTCTCCGTCACAACGCGCTTTCTGAGCGGACTACTTTCTTGAGCTGCGCGGTTGAGCGAGATGAGACGGTAACGCGGCGGCGGAGGCGGCGTCCCCTCAAGTTATTTGGACCCCCATCTTACCGTGCGTGGACATTATTATTATTATTTACGGGAGGAAAATAGTTTCCGCTTAACGCGGCACTTTTCAGGAACGCATCTACCGCGTTAAACGAGGACTCGCCGCGTACAGGTGCCGCGCACGCTGTATCGACCCTGGAGAAATCCGAAGCACTATGAAGCTCTTGTTCACAGACGTCCAGTAAGGGGCGGGTGGTGTTGGTGGTGTGGGCGTCACCACGTGACACACAGCTTGTCCGTGGAGTCGATCGTGAGGGTGCCGACGTCGCCTAGGCAACGCCGCCCCCCCTATGGCTCTGCTGCTGCTGCTGCCTCGCTCTGTGCACGCGAGGCGCCAATCCGTGACGCGGGCACTGTACGCGTTGCGTCACCGTTCACCGTGGGGGGCGGCGGGGCCTCAGCTACGTCACGTCGTGTACAGTGGCACATTAATATTGACACTTTTACTCGTGTTTATGTGCCTCGTTATTAAAGGTGAGTTTAATAATAATCATGCTGCTGCCACACAATGTGTGCATTGATATATACGTACAGTTTATGTGTTTAAACGCGATTGTAGTTTATGGGCCCTTGAGGGATTTTTCGCCTCGTGTGAGGTTTTTATGCGCAACCTTAATTATTGCGCTTTTGTTAATCGTTAACATTTGGTCAGGAATAATGCACTTAAGATAAATGTTCTGGCGACGATATTTTGCAAAACAGACGATGGCAAAATTTCGATTTAAAGCTTTCGTGACTGCAAGGATTCATCTTCTTTGGTTCTTTCGGTAAAGTCACGTAGAATGAGAATAAAATAATAAATTGATAAAATAAAATAACACAATAATATTCTCACGACGTTTTCGGCCACAACACAAGCGGCCTTCATCAGGTGAAGGGGACGAGACTGTCTGATGAAGGCCACTTGTGTTGTGGCGGAAACGTCGTGAGAATATTGTTATTTTATTTTATCAATTTATTATTTTATCTTATTCTACGTGACTTTACCGAAATAACCAAAGAAGATGGCAAAATTGTGTATATATTGTGCGATATGTGCCACTGAAACGGCAAGAAGTCAATAACAATGACTCGTGCTGAGTGTTTAATATGCAAGCAATGGGCCCACCACAGGTTCGTTAATGTTATAATGGAAGCAGTGAAATTAATGAAAATCTTTTGCTCTGCCATTTGATTTTAAATTACGACTCTTCAAAGAGCTTTGGTTGTAGTAAGCAATATTTGAATTTGTTTAAGCGACCTGTATTCTCTTACAACATGTTTTATATTCCTAGGCATTAAATTTGTACTAAAGATTCAGACTAATTGTAAATCTAATGGGACCACTGTAATCGATGTCCGTTAATATATGTAGGCGTGGTAAGGTTTCGAGACGCACTCGGCGATGCGTGAAACGCAGTCCGTGTCCTTCCTCGTCCATTTGTCTTCATTCCAACGTCAACTTTGTTCTGCCGGTCTCTCTCATTAAGGCCACATGGCCACACTGTGTCTCTTAGTTCTTGCAAGCTAAGCTGGAGTCAGTCTCTCTCATTAAGGCCACATGGCCACACTGTGTCTCTTAGTTCTTGCAAGCTAAGCTGGAGTCAGTCTCTCTCATTAAGGCCACATGGCCACACTGTGTCTCTTAGTTCTTGCAAGCTAAGCTGGAGTAAGTCTCTCTCATTAAGGCCACATGGCCACACTGTGTCTCTTAGTTCTTGCAAGCTAAGCTGGAGTGAGTCTCATTAAGGCCACATGGCCACACTGTGTCTCTTAGTTCTTGCAAGCTAAGCTGGAGTCAGTCTCTCTCATTAAGGCCACATGGCCACACTGTCTCTTAGTTCTTGCAAGCCAAGCTGGAGTCAGTCTCTCTCATTAAGGCCACATGGCCACACTGTGTCTCTTAGTGCTTGCAAGCTAAGCTGGAGTCAGTCTCTCTCATTAAGGCCACATGGCCACACAGTGTCTCTTAGTTCTTGCAAGCTAAGCTGGAGTCAGTCTCTTTTCAACATATGTCCCACCAAATTCTGTATTAATAATGTTCCAGTTTCTCTATATGTTTTTAAATTTAGATTTAAATTAATCTACATTTTAAAATCCACAAATCTGGCTGCCTCCTGATGATGCTGGTTGTAATTACTGGCGAAACGTCGTACTCAGATTGTTAATGTTGTGGCTTTGCTCTCTAACACACAACCGGTGTGCTGTACTAGTAACGAATTGGCATGTTCTGTTTAAGTGACAAACCTTACTAATTGGCTGTGTCGGGTGGTGGTGGGTTTACCGACATTTTTTTTATATTTACGCGATCTTACCCAAAAAACCTGTATTATGTAAAAATACATTTATTGTCCTCCTTTCTTTTTGGACAGTTTAAAATCTCTAACGTTTTTCAAATTGTTCTGATGTACAGTGCTACATTTCAAATTACTGTCATGTTTGCAACGGGTTGTTTAAAATATATTTAAATGGTGTAGATTCATGTTTAAACTCGCTTCGAATCTGCATTCATCATTTTCTTCTTAAGCAGTCCGTAACCACAATTGGTACATCGATGCATGACCCATTTGATTATGGTTTGTTGATCTTAATTTATCAATTAAAATGTTATTGAGTGTGCCAAATCCTAAAGAGTGGCGTTTGAGTCGACCTTATTTCATATTCACATCTGAAACGCCTGTGCACATGAATGTAATCCAGTTACACACTCTCCTACTTGTTCATCAACTCTCTTCGTGGTGTAGATTTGATGGCTTGTATAGCAACCATAATCAAACACAACAAGTCCGGGTGACTCATGATCCATGATTCACGATGCCAGTGGGCCAGGTTTCACTCTCAATTCTCTACCTGTGTGGCATGAATAAAACGCACCTGTAAATTTGACCTGAAATGATTGCACAACAATTGCCCCGCCTTCATGCGATGTTTATCCTCCACTGTTTATCTGGCTTTGACCTGAATTATATAAAAGTGCGGCTGTGCAACTGCTGTAGAGTCACATTGGTATAAACGCATTTTACAATATGAGCAGCGCATTGAAAACGCGTACTATTTTAAGTATTGTTTAACAAGTGTGTTTACAAATCCACACTGAGAAACACGATGATTGACAGAGGGGAGTAGATTATGTTTTCGATAGTGTATTTAAATAGAGCTACTGTAGGTAAGTAGTTTTCAGTTTTAAAGGCATAGTTTAACAAGTCAACACTTGCCACCATCCTTCAAACCCATTGGTGAAAAAGACCACAGTTTATGTTTACATTATAATATGTTTACATTATATATAATATATAATATAATGTTTACATTATATATAATATAATGTTTATATATAATATATAATATAATGTTTACATTATAATACATTGTTTACATTATATATAATATAATGTTTATGCAAAAGCCGGAGACTTATGGGACCCCGGGGTCCCACCATAAGGTTCATATGAATGGTTACCTAATAACTTTTGAAACACGGTAATCGCTGTGAAGTGCAGTTTCCAATTCTTATTGTTGACTCAATCTCTCTGGCCTTTCTATGCAATATGAAGAAGGGTCATTGCCCAAAACGTCGCTTATCGGATTTTTTCCCTTTTTCAAGGCACCAGTGCTACTGATGCATGAATTTGTTTGGTATTTGAAATGATACGAAGGCTCAGCAAGTGATTCCTTGCAGACATAAACAGAAGCGATACGCGCCACCCCAGCCACCCATGTCGCGAATCAATCGATTATCGCGATTGAGGGCTCGTGAATAAATTCTAGATTCAACGCCTTGTTTTAAAACGTGAACACAGCCGGCTCTAGTGACTGGAGTGGGTGGGTGTTGGACAATGTGAAACAATGACACGCAACGTATACAAATCAAAAACATAAATTCTTACGCACGCGATCCGGTGTGCATATCGCGATCTTCAGGATGAATGATCACGTCCGAATCAATGCGTCGTCGTTGCTCCCCTAGCATGCGCTCTGCGTAACCCGCTCGTGTTGTTGTTGTTTGCGGCAGAGTTTAGGACCTTCGTGGCCAAGAGCCGCAGCTCCCGAGGCAAAGGAGTGATGGCACGCTTCAAGGTGCCGGACTTGCTGAAGCATCTCATGGAATGATACAGGGCTCCGGATATTCACGATCTGGGCATCCGTATCACCAGCATACCTCTGGGCATTTCCGTACGTGCCGTGCCTGCGTGTACGAGCGTGTGTGTGTGTGTACGTGTGTATGCATTGCGTCGCTTGTTGACTGCGAATTGTATTATTATTGGATGCCTCAAGTTATACTCTTTGGTTCTTTCGGTAAAGTCACGTAGGTATAAAATGAAATAAATCACGACGTTTCGGGCGCGACACAAGCGTCCGTCATCAGGTGGGAAAGCCTTGGTGTGCTGCTGAGGCAGACTGTTTTAAATGGTTTGAAATGTGTGTAGCCCATGGGTCATAAAGAAGTGGCCAGGGCTAGTGATGTTAACGTGAGAAATTAGCGTGTAACTGTAAGGTAGGAAAGCGGCCTCCTCCTCGATTTTACGTGACTTTACCGAAAGAACCAAAGAGTCTGGATTCCTGCAGTCGCGAAAGCTTCAAATCAAGATTGGCTCAAGTATGTATTGTTGTTGCCCTTGAGGGGGTTTACTTTCGGAATTAAATGCGTTCTGGAATTGCTGACACACAGCCACAACGTACGTGTCGCTGTGTTCACACCTGAGAGTGACACTGCATCAGCCTTTTACCAATATTCCCCCGCCCCTGCGTTTGCCTTACACGGCCACAATGCTGAGTTATCCTCAGTTGCTCAGGCACACAAGTTTCACACCTGTCTCCCTGTCAAGTGAATGTGGTGTATCCTTTTGTCATGCAGTCTGAGACAGACTTCCAACACGACTTCAGTTTTGGGGGTGTAGTGCTGCGACAAGAGCACTGAAGTAACTGCTCGTGTAAGTACATCATGTTAATATATCGTATTGAAGGCTGAGGCCTATTTTACTGTACCGCTCCTTACAGAAATCTTCTTTCCCGAGTGGTTGTGCATTTGTCGCTTGTTTCAGAGGTTCGCGATTCGATCCCAGGAGTCGCCGTAGTTAATATTGCGGGTGTATTATCCAAAACTGCATTTCTATATGCTTCACAAATAATGTAAAAAAATAAATCCCGTGTTATTAATGAATGAGGAGGACATGTGTGCTGGCGTCAGAATCAAAATTTGCAAATCTAAACAAGTACTCAGAAATGACTGGATTGGGTAAAACCACATGTATATATGTTGAACATCTTTCGCACTGTACATAGCTAACTGTGCTAATCGGAGGTGTGGAGGACAACAAACTGAACACAAAAAGCAGTTCTAAAGAAATTGTTTTCAATCTAGATTTAAAAGTGCATAGCTCCAATGGCTTCCTAATATCGGAAGGAAGAGCATTCCAGTTGGCCGCAGAAGCCCATCTGAAAGCGAGTGATGCGGTGACTGTCTTTGTTCGATGGCTTGCCAAAAGCCACTGCTGCTAGGATGATCCACCAATCCCATCTCTCGATTGCAATCGTGCATTAGCTGCACACCTGCATTCGCTGTTGAACCACTCGTCCATCACGTGTTCCATCATCGCAACTACAGCACTGCCCTGCACCTGTGGCCGCCACAGTTGCTAACATTGTGTTGTTTGTTTAGGTGATCGGCAAGGCCCAGAAAGGCGAGCGGGAGGCGATGGACCGTGGGCTGGCTCGCATCGAGTGTGACATTAAGCAGGAGGTGGAGGGCCGGCCACACAAGATCAAGAAATACCTGTTGGAGTCGTTCCCCTTGCCAGGGACGAGCGCCGATCTTCGCCGACAGTTCACGACACAGCCGGCGGCCGAGATGGTGCTGCAGGTCTTCCAGAACGCCGAGGACATCTTTGTGAATAAGCTGAAGAAGGTGGGGCCATGGCGTCTGGACTTAATGCAACAAAATTACCTTGCGAGAACATTCATGCATTTGCTTAGATTTGTCAAAGATTTTCCATAATACATTTGTCCTCGGAATTATTTAATAAGTGATAATCGCCATACGTTTCAAGTCTGTGGATACTTCCACCATTATCAAAAGACTTGCTCTACCACTGAATTAACACTCCTCTATAATATTTAGGGCCATCGCTTTCACAAAATTCAGTCACACGTTGAAACAAAAGTAAGGGGGGGCATTGAAATCGGTCGGACATCTATGCATGTATCACCCTCTATTTGTCCCAACAGAGTGATATGCCTGCACGTGGTTTGGGTCCTTTGTTGTTTCTACCGACAGTGTGTGCAGGACTTCCTGGGGCAGGTGAAAGGGGACACGCCGGCCCGGAATATGTTTCAGTTTGCCCTGTGCTGTAGCTCCCTCGAGACTCCTCGCGACCTCGTGGTCAAGGAGAAACCGGCCGCGTTTCTCGGCAACATCAGCACTCCCGACACCAGACCGCCGCCTACTCCGGGGAGTAAGGAGACAAATTTGCATATACAGTAGACTCGATTATCTGCGCTAATGACGTGGAGGATGGCTGCGGATAATTAAAAATCTCGGATGATCCAAAGATATCTATTTTTTGCGGATCTCTATGCCACAAACTAACGATCAACCGATCGATGCACGTGCTGGGTGATAACACTTTCCTGCTAATTTGACCAAGTCCAATATCGGCTCAACTTTCATGTGACGGACATTACTCTCACGTTCAGAGTGGGTTAGAATGTGCTTCCCTTTACTCTGTAGACCAGAGGTCACTAGAAGCGATGTCAGAGGTAGCTTTGTGAAGTTCTCTTCTGTGGGCCATTCTCCAATAGGACGGGTTCCGCTGCTCCGTGAGAGATCCGAGTGGATACTCCGTCTCATGACACGATATCGAAAGCACAATCTGAATAAAATGTAGTTTCTCGTATTGTACATAAGGGATCAGACCACGGAGGACTGTCAAAATGCTGAGTGTGATCTTGAAATTTATCCTGGACTGGTTCGGGGGATAGTTGAACAATTTGAATATTGGGGCGATATCGTCTTGCATACGGGTGTGAGAAGTCTGCCAGTGGTTTTTTGAGTCCATCATCTAGATTTTTGGGTTAGATCATGTATACATGCACTAAATAATACGCGTTAATATGCACTATTTACGTGACCTAATCCAAAAATCTCTATTATGGATAATCATTGGTCGCGAAGGCCTTCGTGTTAAACTTGTTTTTTGAGTCATCTGGAGAGTGATGATGAAACTTATCGGGAGGCCGTAGATGAGACGTGGGGGTGGGGGGGCAGAGAGAGAGTTGCAGTTGTTGAGCCTATTGGAGCGAGTTACAGCATCGTTGTCCTCTCCTACAATGGCATTGCTTGTCTCCTTCGCAGAGGCAGTAGCCGAGCATCTGGTCCGTCTGCTGAGCCACGTAAGTAAGATGGCAAAGCCCCCGAGCCTATCTGCGCTGTTACGCGTGGAGAAGCAGCTTGCCGAGCATTTTGACTCGTGCGACCTCCCCAGCCTGGGCCTCGGCTCCTTGGACATCCTCCATCGCAACGCCCAGGTGCGTACGTGGCGTGCGTGAGCCCACCCGCCTCCAGCTGGTAAGAGGCAGTACAGCAAGTAGGTGTACGACACTGCCCGTGCAAAGTTTGAGTGTACTTACCGCCTCCGAGTGGCGCTCAATGTTAAGTTTGTTTCCAAAATTGTGCGCCGTAATATTAGTTTATTATTACGAACTTAAAATTCATTTGTCGATAACTCGAATACGTTTAAGCGTTATGTAATCACTGCCAATGCAGAGCACAACACAGTGTCACGTAAGATGCATGGGTTTTCTCTTGTCACTCTTAAAAAATATCTGTGAATTTGGCAAACATCCCAAAGGTAGATATTGAAATCACCGTTAAAATTGAGTGTACAGCGGTGACATTCAGATAACATTTATGATAACACTATATATGCAAAGTGGCCAGGTGGCTCAGATATCAAAGCGGTGCGATGACAATAATTCGATTCTGGGCTTGAATCTGGATTTTGACCGCTTGGGTTGAAACCGAGGTCTCAAGTCTTATCAAGTCGATCGTCCGAGCCCAGTCACCAGCGACTGCACAAAATTACAGTCTCATTAAACTTGGGTTTTGCACTTCATTTTCCTAATTCCATCTCTGAGAATAACAATTTCAGCTTGACTCTCGTGCGCCGCACAATCTCATAACACAGCTAATGTGAAAGTGTTGGCTCCTATTGTGTACAAGATAAAAGGCCACCCATCGCATTTTATGACACAGGGCCTGCACGGCTATGCGAGATTTACGCATGGATGATTTATTTGTCTCTTGACATTACGCCGATAGTGCATTTGGAAAACTAAAATTGAGAACGAATTTTGTGTTAATTTGCAAACTTAAATCTGTAATATTTAATCAGTTTTTGTGCACTGCATTGTGAGATGCAGCTCCATGCGTATCGTTTAGCTTTAAGCCGGTGTTTGCCTTGCGGTCGCCTCGGTGTCAACCAACTGATGTTGACGGATTTGTTGTGTCTGTGGTAGCTGTTGGAGGAGACTGGGGTTGTGATCTCTGCCCTGGGTGGATCTGGAGCCACAGCGGGAAGCTTCTGTCCAAAGCGCGACGAGCTGCATGGAGTTCATCCACCAGTGCGGCAGCCTCGACACCGCAGCGGTGAGACACGGACCCCAGTAGGGGCCACAGGGGCGGCTCAGAGATGGGGATAAGGATTTGGAGATATAGGGCGCTCGCGTAAATAAACTCTTCAACTCAAAGCGCCTTACAGCAACGTCTCATCTCAACCATTCCATTGCTCTACGGCAGTCTACCCGAGGGGACCCCCCCCCCAATGGCAGCTGTTCCTATTTGGCACGTGGTGCACGCACTACCGGCCTGTGAATGGACATGTCTGCCATTCGGGAGCGATGTTTGATTTTCCTACGTGGTTTTTTCCCCGGTAAAGTAATTTGCAAGTATTTGATCTGATTTGGCAAATTTGGAACATGATGCGGTTACACGTGGCCAATTCAATTTTTTTTAATACGGCGTCACAGGATTATTATCATACATTGTGAAACAGATCTCTTTGTTTGTGGTGAATAAACTGGCAACATTAACCAGGGCGGATGCTGGGCTTGATCCGAGAACCACCACTCGGCCATGTTTCCATAAATTTGTGCAGTCACATTAACGCTGTTCACGTCGTACGCAATGGACACTTTATTATTAGCACCACCTCTGGACCTGTTTGGCTCCTGGTCCATTTTGAGAGGTCTTGTAAGGGCGACGTATTACAGTTTGATTTTATATCGGCACAGCAAATGGCCAATGGAAAACCACCCGTTCCGTGGGGGTGCTACGCGCTGGCACGGATCGGATGCGCCAGTGGAAAAGGGCTGCTAGCAACTCGGCCGCCTCCAAACGAAAGAGAGAGGGTTCCAGGTCTCTGTTGTTGGCTGTGTGCTCTGCAGCTGCCGGCCGTGGACTGCGCTGTGGGGCAGCACTACGGCGTGCATTCCTGCCGCAACCTTGGGCACGGCCCCGTGGCCAACCTGGTAAAACTGGCGCAGAAGGCCAAGCCCGGTGGCAGCAGCGGCGGTGCCCATCGGTGCGCCGTCTTGTACGAGGAGACGGCGCTGTGTGCTCGCGACTCGAGGTTTGGCAGCCCCCTCCAAAGTGCCCTCCTCCTCACCCCTCTGCTCACCTCGTGATCTGCCTGACCGCCACGGGTCGCTCCTCAAAATTGTTGAGTCGGCGACAGACACTTGGGGTTCTTTAATCTTTCACATCAAAGGGTCAGTGAGCCACACCAATATGCCATTGGTAATGTAACTTAAGGATTCAATGTTCAAGGCAAGTGATTGTCGAGACAAACTGATGATTGTGTGTGTTACACCCCTCTGGCCGTCCACTGCCTGATGAAGGCCTCGCCACGTTGCTTTGGTCATGGGGGTTGTTGCACCAAACTTTACCACGCTTGGTGAAGGGGGCGGGGATTAGGTTCAGGACTTGTTCAGATATCAGTCACCACTGACGTTAGCCATGGCTAGGAATCCAACTCGGATCGCCGCGTTAGTATCGCAGTGCACCAAACATTGCAGCAGTGCTTCAGAAATCATTCCGAAGTTGCTTGATATTGCACACAGTTTGAATAAACCATCATTACTTCAGGAAATATATTTTTAATTAAAATTTAACTTTGTACATGCTGTGATCGTAATAAAGAGTTGTGCTAGTTAGTAGTAACAGCGCGATACATCGGTTAACTCGATTAATATTTATTATTAAGCTGACAATTCATGTATTGAATTGCACGTGTAAGAATCAACTTCTAAAAAATTGTATCCCTTTTTATTTTAATAGTTTCACATTGCCACTGCAGAGAGTCGACATGATCAGTGTAAGTTCAAAAGAACTGACACACCTTGTGAAAAATCCAACGCAGAAGATCCCTGGGCTTGATATTCCACGAAGATCATGGTCCCCCTAAACCGCATCTGCACAAACCATGGCAGATGCGGATACCTGATGCACAAATGGAAAATTTTAAACTCTCCAGTGTTTGACTGTGGTCATCCAGAACAGATCGTACAACGTGAAACGACGCAATAGAAAATTAAAGTCAAGCCACAGTGCGATTGTGACCATCCAACCCAAGCTATTCACGATATTGTGAACCACAGTCGTTTGTGCTCCTTCAACGGAGTAGTTTTAGTTTAGTTTAGTTTTCATTTATTTGGTATAGCCCTGTGAGCCATTCGGCTCTTGAATCGGGTGCAACCTCAACAAACAAAAAAGACAAAAACATGACCAAGAAAACATCTTAAAGTGACTTTGTGCATGTGCAAACAGAAAATCCAGGAAAAAACGTCAAAATATTCCTGATATAGCACCGTACACCAACGCTGTGTGCAAAAATCCCAGTGGGATGCAAGACAAACAACAACAACAACAAGAAAACTTAGATTAAGGCCATCAGTCTAACTCCGTACTACAATAAACAAAAACATGGCCAAACCAAAAAACTTTTAGAAATCACCAAAATAAAGCTATACATGCAATGTAACAGTGATCGTAGGAACTGTGACCGAATTTTTAACAATAAACTACATAAATAACATGTATCACCAAACCCTAGAGCCACAGCTGGCTGCATGAGTCACTCCACAAATAACAGGAGGAGCAGGAATTGTAACCCTACATGAAGCCCTCTCGTCGTGACCAGCAGACCTCGGACATTGGCTTATGGCTCCTGAACATGTTGCCCTCATGCGCACGAATAGAATAGCTCAGGGGTTGGCAATCTGCGTCTCCCGGTGCCGCATGCTGCTCTTTAAAGACTGTTTGGTGATGTTGTTTATGAAGGACCACTGTCTCGTATTCACCACAGTGCATTGCGCCTCTTGAAATATTGAGTTGAGTAATCCCGGTAGTTGAGAAACTAAGGTAGTTGAGTACCCCGGGAACACGCTGTGGTTCGTGTCGCGTTAATAGCTCCGTACCGTGCCGTGTAACTCACTAAGCAGCCGATTGCTCGCGTGCAGTGGTAGTGCCGTGTTCATTGATAACACTGCACACTCCGTGCAGTGGTAGTGCCGTGTTCATTGATAACGCTGCACACTCCGTGCAGCGTTGTGTGAGGATGGCTCACTAATTGAAAGGGGAGTCGTAGCTATCGCACTGTGGGGTGGTCATCGCCCTCCTCCCCCTGGGCATGTGCCGTGTGTGTTGTGTGCGTCGTGAGTCATGGCGATGTAAACCCGGGGTAGCTCCTCTCTCCGTCTCTTCGTTTGTTGCTGTCCCGGCGAAGCTCGAGTTGGTGAGCGCAACGCGTGGCAGATCCGGCTTCACCCGTTCCCACTCCTCCCAGTCAGCGACTCCCAAACCCCCACTCAATAATCGCAGATCACCACCCAGGTCCTTATCAACCAAATGATTTTTAACTAAACTATTTTTTGTATTCTTAACAATGTATCCACAGTTCAGTTTTTAAGTACAATTTTACCGGCGCACTGTATGTTTTCCTGGTGTGGACTGTGGCTGTTTTTGCTATTGTTTTACTGCCTTTTCCAAGCTTGGAAATGTATGTATGAATGAAATTGGAACTTATATACTTCATTTATTTACTAATTGACAAACTATATTTTACCAGGTAAGGCCCACTGAGCATATATAGCAGTTTTTCAGAAGCGACCTGGCCATCGCAAATGATAGCTCAACGAAGTGGCTTATCGTCACGTGGACATTTATAGCAGACAAATATACAGCATGCGTCAGGGTTGGGATGTAACCCACGACCTCCTGCGTACCAGGGGAGGTAGTTAACATCTCCCAGTCACCGTGGTGCCCTGTGGTCACGTGAGGCCTTCCACTTCTGAATGGCTTGCGATGCATATTTGAACATTACTGCAAGCGTCTTAGCCTCGTTCATTCGGTATTCGAGGGGAATATTGCCATTTAGTAACGCTGTTTCAAATATCGCGCATTGAACTTTCGATTTTAATTTGCAATGTAATTGAGGGACTGTGCGTTGTCTTGTCGTGGTCTGGTGCTGTTGTTGTGTTGCTGCCTTGCCCAAACTTGCATTTGTTGACAAATCGGCAGGAATCTATGTACTTTGTATTTTTAGCAACATGCTTACATTTTCTCCATCTTGCCTCTCATATCGTTTTTGTACATACCTCGCTGACCCGCCCCTACTGGACATATGTGAAAAGAGCTTCATAGCTCATTGGATTCCTCCAGGATGAAAAAAAGATTCTGATTAATCAGTGGCACTGCCAACAGCCTACATCCACACACGACCAATCACCCCTTGTAATGCCATACACATGGTTCCTTTCCCATAGACATGTAATTCTGCAAATGTGCAGAAATGTCTGGCGTATGCGAATTACTCCAGACAATTCTTAGTTTTTTCGGTAAAGTCACGTTGAAGGGAAACAACAAAATAATAAAATATATATAAAACAATAAAAAATTCTCACGACGTTTCGACCATAACTCAAACGGTCATATATATTATATTATTATTTTGTTGTTTCCTTCAACGTGACTTTACCGAAAAAACTAAGAATATGAATTACTGCAGTCACGAAAGCTTTAAATCAAAATTTACTCCAGACAAGTTTAGAGTATTAAACGTGACCTGTTGTGACTCGTCTAATGTGTATCGCGTGGTCGTCAGCACAGAAAGATGCGTCTGGTAACGTCCTAATGGACCAAACATCGTAAAAAGGAGGCTGGGTCTGCGTTGTTCAGTGACCACCATATACAGGGACTCTTCTACTTACGGACGAGTTAGGTTCCAGAAGTCTGTTCGTAAGTCCAACTTTACTCCTGTCGATTCCAAACATGTTGTACGGCGTGTACACTAAACACAGGGAATGGCTTTAAGAGTTGTATAATCTCCTGTAGACGTAGACGCCACTGGTTCTTCACGTTGTGTAGATGTAGATGCCACCACCACCATCTATTGCGTGGCGGTTGAACTTATGAATCTCGGTACAAACAGGCAACTGGACATATGGACAGGTTTCTTTGTATCTCTGAGACTTTCTAAGTTGAATGTTTTTTAAGTGAAGGAGTCCCCATAAATATTTTTGAGGACCACTGGGATCTTTAGTTTAAACCGTGAGTCTTGGAGTCATTGGACCAGAAAGAAGTGAGATAAAAACGACAGTAACATTGAAAAATATGTACACAGGGCAGGGAGGGCCCAGCCGCATGACAGGATTTATTCAGCGCTATCGTCACGGTAACAGAAACAGTGCTCCCGAATGAATCGCAGAATCCCCCGAATATTCCGCCTCAGGCGGGAGAATCTCCGTCCAGACCCGCGTGACGCCTTTGGCCCAATCTTGTCGACGGCATCATCATCATCCTCCTCGTTGTTGTTGTTGCCTGGTTGGAGAGCAGGGCCCCGCCTGGCAAATGGACGCACGCGCCATCGTTAGCACGGTCGGCTACGGTTAGCACGATCGGCTACGTACGCGTTCAAAATTATTTCAACGTACAGACATGCGCGTATCTATAATGCCACCGTCTGCCCCATCGTGCATTCTCGGCTGTGCTTACACTGGTTGCTGCAGTGCACCTCACATGTGTCCGGCCGCTCAAATGCGAGGTAGGAGGATGCCACACATCTCTCACTATGGCCAGTAGCGGAATGCTACATTCCTATAACAGGAGCCAATGGTGGTGTATAATAGGATCACCGCTGTTGACTTCCCACAAAATGGGATTCATTATTTGACTATAGCTCGGGTTGATAAATAAGCTGTTAACCTTCTTGACCTGGATTTTGAACTCGCAAGCGTACAGTGATCGTGGAGTGCTCTAACCGCAGCACCTCCAAGTGGGATGCAGTGCAATTCATATATTTATAATTAAGATATATATTTTTACTAGGAATGCATTTAGCTGCAGATTGGTGGAGATGAGGTTAGGGATAAGATATTACATCCTTTGGAGCCCTGGGATATTTACATCTTCAAGTGAGATGAACTAAAGAGGTGAATGCCATTACAGAATCCTCATTTCACAACTCCTCATGAAACAGATTCCCCGTTCTTACAATACAGAACTTGTCTCATCTGATACAGAACCCAAATCTCATGTGTCCTCAATATTTTTTACTTCCTCTCAATCGTGAATACTACATTGTGGGAATTAACAGTGGTTGTAATATAAATAGACTTGCCCTTGCTATAGGAATGTGTAATTTACTCAAATAACTAATTTATGATGATGATGGTGTTTGCTATATGCTAATTTATATCAGGAGACACTTTGTCTGAATGACCTCCCCAATACACATTTTTCTCAAGGTGCACTTCTGCCTGGAGACTCACTCTTGTCTCGTGGCCGACTCCATCTCCTCCTCCTCCGCGATGACGTCATTGGTGCCACCACTTTGGGGAATTTTTCAGACAGGCGTGTTACCGCACAGTCACCTGCTGACTCCACTCCCCACTCCGACTCCATTCCCCAATCAGAGTTTGAAGCCCACTCGCTCACAGAAACTGAGCCTGCAGTATTCTGATTTGTCCAAGTGGACTCCGAAGTCTGCTCGCTTGCTGCAGGGACTTGGAAATCTCCCTCACAGAGACAGGGGATTGCCGAGAGGCTGCAGGCCACCATCGGCTCCATTTCCTCTTCAACGATGACGTCATTGGTGCTGTCACGTTGATCGAAGAGTTTTTCAGACATTCGTGTTACCGCACAGTCACCTGCCGACTCCACTCCCCACTCCGACTCCATTCCCCAATCAGAGTTTGAAGCCCACTCGCTCCCAGAAACTGAGCCTGCAGTATTCTGATTTGACCAAGTGGACTCCGAAGTCTGCTCGCTTGCAGCAGGGACTTGGCAATCTCCCTGGCTGAGACGGGGGACTGCCGAGAGGCTGCAGGCCGCCACCGGCTCCGTGTCCATGGCTGGGCAAGGCGGGAAGTTCGCTTGCGGTGGCACGGTCCTGCCGCCCAACAATAATGGGTGGTTGAGGGCCTCCGTGGGTGTGAGGCGACGTTGGGGATCCCACCTGCCAAGGAGGCAAACGGAGGGAGTCAGGTGCCTGTTGCATTCTAAAATCGCTTCATTGAATCGTGGTCTGGGGTGAAATGCGCAATTCTATCCTCAACACTTTTGTCAGAAACGATATTTATTTTAAAAAGCGACGAGATGAAGAAACGATGCCCCGGTGTGACACAAAACTTTGCAGTCCTAGCCCAAACGACACGTGAGGTCTAAGATCGTTTCCAGTAATGTTGATGGTAGACGCAAAGTGATTTATATTTAATTATTTGTACGAGGTGAAATGTAGACAATAGTAACAAGTCTCTTACTGAAGGCACCCGCGGAGAAAATTGATGAACTTTTGATTGCGGGTTCCCAGAACCGCCTTCAAAGACACGGAGCACGGGACGATCCGTTTCCCGTTGACGACGGGGCGATTCTTTTTGTCTGTTTATTGGAGAGAGAAAAAGAGAGAAACACTGAATTAGTTGTGGCGATCAGTGCAATGCGGCGGCGGTCCTTAACCCTCCAATTGCTATGTTTGCAAATATGATTCCATGTTGGCGGTCGACTACAGCCTGTCATCCCTCCAGGGTCGATAAAATTTGTAACCGTTTGTGAGACGTTTGCAGTAGTCGTGTGGAAAGGATGGCTTCTAAGCGTTAAAGTGAAATTCCCACTCTCAACTCTGGGCCACCGGAGGAGACGAGAACCTCCTGATACTTGTTTGAGCAAGGAGACACTTTGATGTTTATTTTAGTATTATATTATTATTTGCATCACTTGGAGAGGATGGTAATTTGTTGTACAAGCGTGCTTTTAAGCATAATATATTTCTCAATCAAGGACCCAGAGTTTGTGTGGAGGGTTGTTCTCTGTGGTTGTTTTGTACTATGGTAGAACTGCTCTATGCTGATTTAGGATACCGTCGCATCTGCCACACAATTTTTAAAAATTGTGCTAAGTCATGCTGAAATTAAAAAAAACGGCCACTCATCTTTATTAAAAATGTGATGGCCAGAATTCCATGTAATTAATACACACGTCCTCTGTTGGATTGCAAATCCCTATGGGTTTTCCAAATATACTGTGCTACCTAAACATTACCGTTCCTTTTAAAGTATTTTTTTCATAAGACTCCTTACTGTCGCACTAATTCAACACGTACTGACAAGTACGTTGCCAAGACCGTTGTGACTTTTAAACCCAAATAAAGCACAGTTCATTTTTTAATTACGCGAAGCAGTTTCCATGCCTTTCTATTCAAGCACAGAGCACGAGACACGCGGCTGCACGGCCACGACTCTCCGGGCAGTGACAGCAGCAGCAGCAGCAACAGCTACGAACTCCAGCACCACCACCTCACCACCCCCCCTGTCCACTCACCAAAGGAGATAATGTTGTGGGTCGAGGCGTCAATCATGGCTTTGGGTGGGAGCCCCAACATCTGAAACCAAGATCACAAGAGGGATGAGTTGGATGAGGTCCGTCGCTCGAGTGAACAGAGCGTACATACGCTGCACTTTGTCTCATTGAAACGTCGATGTACAATGAACTTTGCCTGCTCTTGTACATACTGTTTGCAGATATTTATCTCTATCATCAGGCGAAGCATACATATTTGGTCTTTAATTGACGACGTGGTTACTACGTGCGGCTTCGTTGCTCTCCAACACAGGCTGTGAAAGCCTCGGGGATTAACAACAAACCACAATAATCATAACAATAGTAATCATTCCGAAGGACATCAGCCTGACGCTCTGATTCTCTGGTATTACCGATGAACCCGAAATCTCTCTTTACTTCTTTACTCATGCAAATGGTGCGTGATCACGCAGTGAACACGTCCACTCCTCTCACGTGTACCGGCAGCTGAGCGACATTTTTTGACCAGTGAAAGGCCCAGAGGATGACGACAGCCCTGCACGTAACCAGCTTTGTCGCATGAGCCATCGCACAGCGGGTCTGTATGCTGGTGGATCGTCGTGCGCCATCAGTCATAACCAACCCCCTGCTGCTGCTGCTGTTGTTGTTTATCGTGGACTCCATCGTTGGTTCAAATTCGAATTAAACCCTCCCTCCTCCTTTATATGGCGCAGTTGGAACGGTCCCATGGGAAATATGACGCCCGGTTTGGTGGTGCCGTATCAGGCTCGAGGTTTGTTACGATAAAAATTATAGAATTCATCAGTATGTATATATTATAATAATTAATATTTGTAAGGCGCATTTAATCCGAGGATCCCAATGCACCCCGTGTATGGAAAGCAGGGAAATGAGACGACCAAAACGAGGAAATGAGACGACCAAAACTATGGGGAATAGGCCATTTTACCGAGGTGAGTTTTCATGGCGAGATTTAAATAGCTTTAAAAATTCTGTCTTGTTATCAGAGGCCAACGTGTTCCATAGTCTCGGAGCTGCACTGGCAAAAAGCCCGATCGCCCCCAGGAATTGAGACTTGACCTCAGAAAACTGAGTAGGAGATCAGAAGATCTCAAGGACCTCATTGGTGTACATGAGTGGATCAGCTCCTGTAAGTATTGTGGGGCTAACCCACTGACAGCCTTGTAGCTCAACAGCAGGACCTTATAACCAACTGGATATATATGCAATGGTGTTTTCCTACGCGTCAGATACCTGGATGAGATAGCCGATGTGGTCTTCCGAGCTTGTCTTGAAGAGCGGGTTCCCGAGGAGCATCTCGGCCACCACACATCCGAGTGACCACATGTCCGCGCTGCATGTGACCGGGAGCCCAAAGTACATTTCGGGGGCCATGTACCACATCGAGCCAAGACACCAAGCTCCTAGCAGCACACGGACAGACAGGTGACCAAACAAGGTGGCACTTGCACATTATTCACCTGTACTTGTGAAGTGCAGAATAGATGAGGGTATGCACACGCAGTCACGTATGGCACGCAAAATGCGCACAATGACAAAGATCGCCCACATAAATGCGTGTATCAGCTGGGTAGCACTTAGAAATTTAAATTATTTTCATTACACTGGTGCCAGCTATCATAGAGTGCAGCTGTCGTGTCGCGAGAGTTCTCTGCGGTGAGTAACAACTTCTTTAAAAGCAACGGCGCTGCGACGCCTCTCTGAATAAAATTAACGCCGAGCCGCTTTGCGCGTTTCAAGATTCAGTGATGAACCGGGGACACCTACCACCACCCTGAAAACGTGCAGACGTCTCGGAACGGGAAAAGGTTAAGTGAGGAATGAGGACAAAGGAACTTAGGGCTGCCATGCGATCTGTACATTTGCAATCGTAAATCACATGTAAATCACACGTAAATCAGCCATCCGCGACGAAAATTCCAATGGGATTGTCTACTGGCTCCAGACTTTCAATACCAGCAATCGATTATGAAAATTGTTACCGGTTTACTGGTTACTGTTTGACAACTACCCTCCTCAAACCTGGGAGGTTGAGAGTTGAAATCCTGGCCAAATGATTGACGAAATGTAACGTTTGAAGGGTATCAGTGTCACTACCACACTTTGTTTAAGCGGTGCTAACCACCACGCCACCACAGCACGAAGACAAAGACCCCCCCATATAGCTTAAACAGGCTTGTAGCGCAGCGTGCTAACCGTTAACACCACCGCTCCCCACAAACACTGTGACACGCACACACACATGCTGCTACACACGTACACACATTCACAGGGCAGCTAGATCACTCACTTGGGCAGGTCTCGCTGATGCTCAGGCCAAAACCTGTGAGCCTGATATTGCCACTGATGTGGTCTTTGACCAAGATGTTTGCCTGCAAAAAAGACAGTGGTTGTCAGTGAAACTCGTGGTGTGTCGGTGAGATTGCGTCTTGTTGAATTGGTTCATGGCGGTTTACTCAAAGATTTCATGTACTCATTTTTGTTGAACACTTAATGCCCTTTGTAAATGTAATCATGCTTGAAGATCTCCCTACCCCATGCCGTGTTAATCAAGGGGGTTGTATGGCCATACCTCACCATGCTGCTCAGGGGGCTGTTGAAGGCAATGGGATCCAGGACCGGTTCAGATATCGCCCAAACCCTGGTTTTAGCCGTGGCCAGAAATCGAATTCGGGTCATTAACCTCTGAGTGCAGTTTGCGAACTACCCCACCACTGCTACGCCCATCATTTAGCTTTGGCCTTCGGAATTGTTGCTTAGGGCAGTGGTCGTTGTTGTTTAACGCAAATTAGAAAATATTAAATGTTCCGCGGAGCGTTGGTTGTTGAGAGCAAACAGAGATCCACGTGAAAAGTTGTATTTGTATGCAAGTTTTGGCTATCTGTGTTTATGAAATAGCAAGTCGTGGCATGAGTGTTGTTGCGGTGTAGAATAAGATATCTCGAAATCCTGTTACTAAGGTTTACAAGAGTGTTCTCATATTCTTAGTTCTTTCGGTAAGAAAGAACTAAGAATATGAATTACTGGAGTCACGAAAGCTTTAAATCAAAATTTAAGAGTGCTCTCATTTTCTACAACTGCACGAACTGAGGCACTAACTCCATACTGACGGACAAAAGACGCAGCGGGCTGCTTAGTTTACTAACCGGCTTCAGATCCGCGTGAATGATGTGCATCGCCTTCAGCTTTGCCAGGGCCCGCAGCATGGAGCCCACGTACGGCTTCAATTCCGTCATGTATAAGCCATAGGTCTCGTCCAGCTTCTGGAGGAGGTCTCCGCTGCGTGACGGCACAAAACGTGAACGGTTACAGTTTCTTCCTGCTTGTGACCCATTCCCTGATTGGCCCCTTGAACAGGAGCACACGTGCTTGGCTGAGGCGAAGCCGCACGGAGTAACCATACAGGGTTGCCGCTCAACTCAAAACATAGTCAATGAGGCAGGAAGGCATTATAAACAGTTATGTCTGACCATGGAGCCGCGTACAAATACAATAATTCTAGGGCATTCTGAAAGCCTATGGACATTTATTCTACATCCAAATGATTCATGTGTGTGAACACACGGACGCATCGGTGTTTGGGGGAGCGGTGGTGCGGCGTTTAGCGCGTTGCTCTACAATTCCCGCTCACGGCCAAGACCGGTGACGATTATCTGAACCAATCCTGAGCCTCCCCTAGATCGACTCAGCCTCAAATGAGTACCTGGTGCGGTGTGTAAACATCGCCACTGGGGAGACAAAGGCTGCCGGGCGTGGTGCTGCCCACCCACCCCCTCATGTGCCTTGCCCGTCTTCATAGGTGCTACTTGCTAACAGCACTTGCCCCAACAATCTTCTCAGGCTATACTGGTTAATCTTTGTCTTTGGATCGGTGTTCACCGGACGCCATGACACTCACCTGATGAGCTCCAGGACGACGCAGTTGTGTCCCCGGAAGGTGAAGTTGTCCAGGAGGGTGACGATGTTGTTGTTGTCAGGGTCCCCCTTGCTCTGCAGGATCTTCATGATCTCCAACTCCAGCTGCTGTCTCTTGTTGTTGATGCTCTGGGGTGGGGGGGGAGAACGCACGGAATGAGAGTTGTCACCTCGCTCTGAGCATCGCAACACGCAGGGGCGGAGGCAATGCTCATTCATCCTCCATGAGTGGTCCTAAGCCAAGAGTGTGAATCCCACTGGCTGAGGGAACCATTAAACACACCGTCAACACGCTGTTTGTGTTTAGTTTGTTGCCCTTCCTCTGCACCTCCGATTAGCATGGTCGGTTACATACGGTGCGAAAGAAGTTCAACATTACATACTTACAATGAATGTCAGAATCGGCATGTGTATTTATACTGGAGGAATTTGATGAGCTGCAAATAACTTTTTCACAAATATAATTATATAATTTTATATTTTTTTCTCTTTAAACCAAAGTCACAAATATGCACACATTTTAGATTTTGGACTAAAATTGGGGGTGGGTGGGGGGGCAGCTGCATACATTTGTATTCATTTGTGATCTCTGTGTGTGGCTAAATGTGATCTATGACACGAGTTACAAGGCGATATAAGTTATTTGGGCTAAGGACAGGCATAGGGAGATTAATTTAGTGTCTGACGAATGCACAGCAATGGGGAAGCTGGCTTAAAATAATGTTAAAGTGGACACCACTACAGATTATCGTTCTGTATGTTTACTGTATAGATGTGTGTTGTCTGCTCGTATTAAAAAAACGAAGTCGTTGACTATCGTTTAAAATATTACATCAATAAAAATATTTATTTTGGGTGAATATTGTTGCTGAGGAGCAGTTATGTTAACGTGTTAAGATGGTGATTTTATCTCAAAGTGATTCCCATCCGATATTTTGAGGGGGTAATTGACGAAAGTAACAGGCCTCATATCATCGTGGGAGAGGAATATTGGCGGGCGTATTGCGTCTCTGTACAAGGATTGTTGTTGTTGTTGTTGTCACGGTTATCTCTCAGTGACAGTGGTGTGCTACGTGGAGCAAAATCCCAACGTGAGGCTGAAGAGGAGGTGGACGAGGTGGTGACACCGCCGAGAGGAGGAGGAGGAGAGCCATCAGGGGTGGCCAGGCCTTGCCGAGAGGATCTCAAGGAGCGCTCCCCCCCCCCCCATTGACACCACAAGGGAGGAGGAGGAGGGAGCAGACATCGCGGAGTTGCCGCTCATCTCCCGTAGCAGCAGCAGCAGCCAGAGAGCCCCACCACGACTGCCGTGCCACGCGACTGTCACTGCGACTCCGGGAGTCGGGGCTCTCACCACCACCACCACCGCCCTTCTGCGTCGACTCACAGCGGAGCTCCACAGCAGCAGCAGCAGCAGCGTGACCCCTGCCGACCCGCGCGGTCTTCTACGCCGTCTTCTTGCGCGGCGGGGACATTGAGTTTGCGGCTCCTTACGGCGTACGGACGTTTCAATAGGGGTTAAAAAACACAATGTCTCTGTGTGGTGTTTCTCCCTTGTCATGGGGACTTTGTAGGATGAACGGTGGAGATTGTTAAGGGGTGACCAATAATGTCTGAATTGGTCTGTAATAAGGTAGGGCACTGATAAGGTAATGACGACACGTGTGCACTAGCGATGAGAACATTGACGCACTTTTGTCGAAGCGTTACTGAGGTTCAAGTCTCTGTTCCCGACAGTTTTGTTTGGTGGAAGGGATATTTGGGGCCTCCTGACAAAGACTTTTCTAGCTAAGCTCTACTAGCATGGTAGAGTAACAACAACAGCAGCAGCAGCAGCACTGTCCTCATAATAGAAACACTCCTCCTCCTCCACACGTGCGTGCATTCACTTACTGCCACCTAGACACCGCTGGAACTTGTGCAGAGACATTTCGTGAGGTTCAAATGTCAAAGTTTGTGCTCAGAGAGCCAGCCGGAGCCGTCGAGAGTTTGCGGATTGGCGATGCCTTTGTCGAGGCAAGACGCAGCCACACTCGGGCACAATTAGAACCTTTAGATAACTGCAATTGTCTGAGGACTTTGAGTGCACGAGTTATGTGAAACAGTTCTCGGTGGCAATTGTTATTTTGTTAGTTTTAAATGTTTGTTTGGCCTCCTCCATACAATTGTCCTACTGGTGGTGTATTTAATGGGCTGTGAGCTGCTGTTGGTCATTGCTGGTCGATGATGATGATGATGTGTGGATGTTCAGAGTTGGGACGTGGCGGTGGTGGGGAGGTGAGGACAGAGAACTTTGGGCATAACCCCCCTGACTCTACTCCACATTATCATCATCACATTCAACCTCCTCATTATCTCGCTGCTGCTGCTCATCATCATCATCATAGACTTCACAAGGCAGTAGTAGTAGAATGTGTGTGGTGGTGGGTGCCTTGTGTTTCGGCTCTTAGCAATGTGATCACAAGTTCCACATCGATACCCACACACGCCTCAATTACATTTTTTGGCGGGAAAGTTTATTTAAAATCTTTATTTAAAGCAGTCCTGGGCACAATGTAGGAGGTATGTGTTGCTGGATGTTGCTGTGCTCGTGGATATGAAAGAAAAGCGAGACCACTGTGTGTTGTAAGGACAACATTGTGGTGCTCACTCTGTGAGGAGTTTGTGTGCACCTTCGCAGGCAGGGTCGCCATCCGAGCCCCGTGGTCTCATCGCGGCCTACCTAAGTATTGCTTCCTGCGTGTCTGCCGCATTATTACCGCTGATTTAATTTGTTGTCGCTGTCCAGCTCATTATATGACCGCTCCATCTTCGTGAACCAGCGTGTTGGGACGCTAATTCACTACTTTGAAGGAACAAACGCGTGTTGTAGGATGTGGCAGTGCATTTGTCTGCGTGGTTGTTGATACTGCGAAGGGGCAGTGGTGGCTGCTGAAGTGCGACTTCTGGAGCTTCTTCCTCCTCCTCCTCCACACATTATTTTAAGTGCACCACAGTACTTACAATAATTATTAGTCCATCTGTGGGTTGTATGAATGTCTCCTAACGCCGTGTTGGTCACAGGAAGTATTTGACTATACTTCACCATTCCTGGTGGGTGAGGGCTGGGGAAAGCCCTCCGATTCTATCCACCACACGGGGAATGTTAACAACACGCACTGTGCTTCTGGTCAAATAACTCGCACGGCATGGCAAGGCCCTCATCCAGCAGTGGATGGACCAGGGCTGCCCACGCTGCCTGCGTTGTGTTTGTGAGCGAGGGTGTGGGGAGCGGTGGCGCAGCGGTTAGCGCTACGCTGCGCTACGAACCCGGCGACCCGAGTTCGATTCCCGCTCACGGCCACCAACACCGGTGACGATTATCTGAACAGGTCTTGGGCCTCCCCTAGGTCGACTCGGCCTCAAATGAGTACCTGGTTGCGGTGTATAAACATCGCCAATGGGGGAGACAAAGGCGGCCGGGCGTGGTGCTGGCCACCCACCCCCTCGTGTGCCGTGCCGGCCTTCGTAGGTGCTCGCTAACAGCACTTGCCCCTACAGTCTGTTAAGGGTTCACTGGGGATCTTTGTTTTTGTTTGTCAGTCTGTGAGTGAGTTACTTTGTGAGTTCATGTGAGTTACTCCGAGTCTGTGAGTGTGTTACCCGGTGAGACTGAGTTGAGTGGGAGTGACTGTGAGTTACTGTGTAAGTCTGTGAGTGTGTGAGTTACTCTGAGTCTGTGTGAGTCTGAGTGAGTCTCCGAGTGTCAGAGTGAGTGACTCTGTGAGTCTCTGAGTGAGTGACTCCGTGCGCCTCTGAATGTGGCTCTGTGAGTCTGTGGCTGAGTCTCTGAGTGAGTGACTTTGTGAGTCTCTGAGTGAGTGACTGTGAGTCTCTGAGTGAGTGACTGAGCGTGACTCTGTGAGTCTCTGAGTGCGTGTTACTCTGCGAGTCTGTGTGTGTGTCAGAACTAGTATGTGAGTGTGAGTCTGTGTGTGAGTTACTCTGTGAGTCTGTGTGAGTGAGTCTGTGAGTGAGTCTGTGGGTCTCCTTGAGTGAGTGTGAGTCTGTGTGAGTGACTGTGATTCTCGGAGTGACTCTATCAGTCTCTTGAGTGTGGCTCTGTGAGTCTGAGTGAGTGACTCTGTGAGTCTCTGAGTGTGGCTCTGTGAGTCTGAGTGAGTGACTCTGTGAGTCTCTGAGTGTGGCTCTGTGAGTCTGAGTGAGTGACTGTGAGTCTCTGAGTGTGGCTGTGAGTCTGTGGCTCTGTGAGTCTGAGTGAGTGACTGTGAGCCTCTTGAGTGTGGCTGTGAGTCTCTTGAGTGTGGCTCTGTGATTCTAAGTGAGTGACTGTGAGTCTCTGAGTGTGGCTCTGTGAGTCTAAGTGAGTGACTGTGAGTCTCTGAGTGTGGCTCTGTGAGTCTGAGTGAGTGACTCGTCATCACCATCGTCATCAACATCATCATCACCGTCGTCACCATCTTCATCACCACCTCCATTACCCAGGTGCCATGGGGTCGACACGCTGAGATGGGATGGGTGGCCAGCACCACGCCTGGCCGCCTTTGTCTCCTCCCATTCACCGAACCTGGATACTCATTTTAAGGCAGAATAGACCTGGGATGGGACCGAGATTGGTTCAGATACTCGTCACCGATGTTGGCCGTGAGTGGGAATAGAACTCGGGTCGCCGGATCCCGTCGCACGGTGCGCTAACCACTTCGGCACCGCTCCCCATGTAATCCTCACTTCAAGCACACACCTCATCACCGACACAGCTTCCACATCGTCATATCCACCACTCCTCCCCCAGCCCCATCGCTTACAACACTCTCACCCCTTCCCTCTCCACAATGCCGATGCACCTCACACTCCCCACACCTCCCATGCTCCCACCAGCAGCTTCCACTCCCGATGACGCCTCCTCACAATACCCCTTCACTCCCTCCCATCGGACCGCCGTTCTCAAACTATAACTTTTAAAGGAAACTATATTTTGATTTAAAGCTTTCGTGAATGCAGGGATTCATATTCTTGGTTCTTTCGGTAAAGTCACGTAGAAGGGAAACAATAAAATAATAAAAATATAAAACAATACAATTCTCACGACGTTTCGACTGCAACACAAGCAATCATCATCACCTAATGATGATCATCATCACCTGATGATTGCTTGTGTTGCAGTCGAAACGTCGTGAGAATTGTATTGTTTTATATTTTTATTATTTTATTGTTTCCCTTCTATGCGACTTTACCGAAAGAACCAAGAATACAAACTATATTTTTTATTTTACTAGTTTGAGGCCCCACTGAGCTATGGAGCTATTTTTCAGAAGCAACCTGGCTATCACAAATGTTATCTTCAACGAAGTGGCTTATCCCGTGGAAATTTATAGAGGCCAAATACTCTAAACGCGTGATGTTTATTCTAAATGTGGTGAGAGAGACATGCAACCTCAAAATATACAGCAGGCGACAGGGTCCGGATTGAATCCACGGCCTCCTGCGTACCAGGCGAAGTAGTTAACATATTGCCACTGTGGTGCCCTGTGGTCACGTGAGGCCTACCACTTCTGAATGGCTTGTGATGCATATTTGAACATTACTGCAAGCGTCTTAGCCTCATTCATTAGTCAAGTATTCGAAGGGAATATTGTCATTTGGTAACGCTATTTCAAATGTCGCTCATTAAACGTTCAATTTTAATGCAATGCAATTGAGGAACTTTGTGGAGTCTTGTCGTGGTCTGGAGCTGTGGTTGTTGTGTTGCTACCTTGCCCAAGATTGCATTGGTTGACAAATTGGCAGGAATGTTTGTACTTTGTATTTTTAGCAATTTGCTTACATTTTCTCCATCTTGCCTCTCATCGGTTTTGGAAATAGCTCGCTGACCCTCCCCTACTGGACATATGTGAAAAAGATCTTCATAGCTCATCGGATTCCTCCAGGATATAAAATAGATTCTGATTCTGATTAATCAGTGGCGCTGCGAACAACCTATTCCCTCTATTGCTGCGGGAATCTGCATCCACACATGATCAAGCACCCCTGTCTAATGCAATACACATGGTTCCTTTGTCATAGGCATGTAATTCTGCAAATGTGCAGAAATGTCTACCGTATGCGACTTACTCCAGACAAGGTTAGACTATTAAACGTGACCCGTTGTGACACGTCTAATGTGTATTGTGTGGTCCTTAGCACAGAAAGATGCTTCTGGTAATGTCCTAATGGACCAAAAATAGTAAAAAGGAGGCTGGGTCTGTGTTGTTCAGAGTGACCACCATACACAGACTCTTGTACGTATAAACGAGTTCGGTTCCATAGGTCTGTTCGTAAGTCGATTTGTTCGTGAGTCCAACTTTACTCCCGTCGATTTCAAACACGTTTTACGACTTGTACACTAAACACGGGGAATGGCTTTAACAGTTGCCTCTGGTTCTTCACGTTCTGCAGATGTAGATGCCACCATCACCACCTATTGTGCGGTGGTTGAACTTGCGACTCTCGGTCCGAACAGGAAACTGGACATACGGACAGGTTTGATCATATCTCTGAAAGTTCGTAAGTCGAATGTTCGTAAGTAGAGGAGTCCCTGTGTAGTGGCATAGAATCGTAATGTAACAGCATAGCGCCTGCTGCTGGCAGGGAAAGGGATCTGAGGCTTACGGCCCTGACGTCAGCAGGCCAGGTTATACACAAGAGGGGGATCTAGGGAAAGGTCGCAGAAGGGGCACTGAATTCATAATGATACAATAATTCAGTAACACTGTACAAGTGTACAGCACGTCAGATCATTACATGGCCTAACCCTGGTTGGAAACACCGTGGGAGTGAAGAAGAAGATTGATTAATAATCATTATTTACATTTGTAAGGTGCATTTTATCCGTATGCCACCAGACTTAACTTGGAGTGTCTAAATTCTCTTTGCCCACCAGAATGAATAGACCTCATCTTTCCCACCCCTGCAGACTTGGCATTAAAGTAGATACATGCTAATGTTTACAAAGTAACGGGCTCTTGACCAATTTCATTTCCACATAAATCAATCATTTGGAAATAGGCCCCACTATACCGCACCGACTACAGCACTCTGATCTTGCCTCCTCGTTTTGCCTCTTCCACCTGCCTCATGCTCGTCAGCACCGCCTTTCGTGCAGCCATGCGGGTGTGAGGTCATCATCACGAGAGGCCGTGCACTTCATCGTTCGCACGCGGCGGAGGAACCACTGAAGTCAAACGTTTACATACGTGCGGTTTAGTGGGGCCATTTCCGAGCGAACTCGGTTTTAAAGTGTTTATCGTTGAATGTGGAAGGGTTTGGGTTAGTTTTCGGGTTACCACCTTTTCCACTATGGAGATCAAACCCAGACCTATGTTTCAGTCGGTCTAGGTCTGTCAACAACCTTGCAGTAGTAAAGTTCAGCACAGTACCGGTACCAGATCTCGGTACAAATTAATTCATGCCACCCAAACACAGATGCCAATTCACAGACTGTCTCGGCTGGACCGGGACAGGAGGTAACCCAAGGGTAGTGGGAGGATAACCGCTTTGTGAGCTATTTGTAAGTAATGCGTTTAGAGTATTTGGCTACTATAAATTTCCACGTGATAAGCCACTTCGTTAAGCTATAATTTGTGGCCAGGTCGCTTCTGAAAAAGAGCTATATAGCTCTCAATGGGCCTTACCTGGTAAAAAAAAAGTTTACTTTAATGGTATACATACTTGAATTTTACTGCGGATGTTTTAAACATGTCCTGTCTAACTGTCAACTTTGTTTGAATTTCAGTGGGAGAAGATGCTTCTCACACAGACGTTAAAGCAGGTACCAGAGTCCACCTGAAGCTACTGCAGTGTGCGCCTCATATAGGATTCCATCCATTACTGTTGGTGCGATGGTTTGGATTTTCAAGTTGAAATCTCCTGGTTCATTTTATTTTTACCCAGGCGACAACTCAATTGTCAAGGGTAGTCCTGTTTGGAAGAGGCTATCCTCGTCTCTTGAGTTCCACATCTTGGAGAGGATGTGATTAGTCAGCATCGATGCCAGTTTAGTTGGTGTCACGCATCATGCGTGCATTCTTAAATTACTGACGCTGACTGAAGACTGAAGATGCAAGTGTGCCATCTGACAATGATAGTTATGAAGCCATTTTTTGCCATTGCCAATCTTCCTTTGTGCTCTGTCAGATTCTGGGATAACACGGCCTTGGTGAAGTCCCCTGGACTTGTGTAATTTCTGTATCAATTTTTTTTGTTTCATTTTGAAATCTCTGCTCCACTTCCTTCAATTGCATCCATCTGCACCTCCGATTAGCACGGCTGGCTGACGTACGGCGCGAAAGAGGTTCAACGCACATACCTACAAGGAGTGTAAATTCATACGGTGCCAGAAACTCTGCACGAGTTCGTGCCGCGTTCTCCCGATGGTGCCGTCGATGTTTGTCCAGCGACAAGCCATTCGTTGCCACGCGCGAACCTGTCTCACCTCCACAATCACAGGGCCGAGTGTGTGACGTGTCCGGCAAGCCGTGTGATGTATCTGCGGATGATAATCTTCAGCAGAGGCCTGTGCCTTCTCCCACAGACGCCGCGCAACTGAGCCGCTCCCAGCGCCGCCGACCTCTGCTTCCCCGGCCACGGCCACGGGGAGTTCCTCTCCTCTGCTGGACACCCCGTGTGCTGGACCTGCTGCTCCACCACACTTGCCTGCCCACTACACAGGCACAAAGAGGTACGGGCAGAACTAATGCATAAATGCTTTCAACATAAGTTGGAGAGAGCTGAGCCTTTCTAGGAATTCGGCAATGCTTTCCCACATGTGACTGCTCCCGATATATGACTCGAGAGCATGTAGGTTTTGCTTGCAGGCCACACACACACACATGAATGATGTGTTTGGTATTATCTCATGGAAAATAATAAGTTGCACAAGGGCCAGGGTCATGCCCCATTCATTCTGAACGATTAAACCAAACTGACCCACGTTCACACACGAGAGCAGAGAGGTTGGCTGCAGGGTGACGCACACGAAGAACGCGTCACTGTGAAAGAGTTAGAAGGTTCCCCTTCGTACCTTCTTACTCTCCCTCCCACCCCCCTCCTTCCGGTCAGGTGATTTTGAAGTGTCGTCGTCGTCACGCGAGGACGTGGACCGAGACAGCACGTGGAACCAGTGGCTGCGCTCCGAGATCCCGGGGCTCTTCCTGCTGGCCCTGCACACATTTACCGTGAGTCGGTGCAGATGTGGCCTCGCGATTGGGGCTGCCACCTGTCCGCGTTTGACCCCCGGACAGTGTTCGGGTGGCAGCAGGAATTGATTTGTGTCGAGATCTGGTACCCCGGGTATGGCTATGGTTAATTTTATCACCGTGAACTGCACAGTTTTAACAATAGACCTGGGCTCGCTGAGAAATGTGCCTGGGTTTGCTCTGTCGTGGAAATGGTGGCAACTGTACTTGGGGCATCGGCACGTGTATTCGCGCTCCGGCTCCATTTACACCGAGAGTCACGTGCTTGTCTCGTGTGAGGAGTGGTGGTGTGGCTGTTAAGGGGGCATCCATTTAGTATGTATGAATGGAGGGGGGAGGAGGGGTTAACCCAAATGCGTACGCTTGCGTATGGGGGGGTCTACTGACAATATGTAAGCCGACTGCAATTGCATGAATCTGCCCATCGCAGTGACATGGGGAAGTAATTGCTTCCGACAAAGGCGTTCTATGACCTTTTAAATCGTACTCAGGTTTGAGAACGGGGACAGTTTGCATTCATGATCCTGAATCATGACAATTCCTTGACTCTTCGGCAGTGGTGAATCGTTCCAACCATCAGTAGGAATCGTGTATATGTGTGTATGTGTATGCACAGCTGTAGCCATTGGCTTCTGTTAAGGTCATGTACGTTTATTTTTTATTTCGTGGAATATCATTTGCTGTACTCCACGCGGTGAGTGCTTTGTGTAGATAGGAATCATGTTATGTAGAGAATATAAATCTAATTCAGTACCTCTATATGTCTCCCACAGACGAGCGGGGAGACAGCAGCCAGGCGGTGAGCCGGCACTCCCAACAATCGCCCAAGCTCTGCTGTTCTCTTTACATTCCGATATTTGCAGCCACTTACTGAGTGTTTACATGTGGGGGGAAACCAGTACACTCGCAGAAAACGAACGAATGTGAGCAAGGAGGCAACGTTCTATCCCGTGCAGATGGAAAGGATTCCACAGTTGTGTTCCACTGCCTCCTGGCAAGCCAGGGTATGACTCATCCTCGATGCCCACCAGAAGGGAGATTGCACACTTGCAATTTAATTCCCTGAGATTATTTATATCACGGGGTAGGCAGTGACAAAGCCCCTGACTCACTTAACATGAACATGCGGTCCAGTGCATTGTACGTGCGAGGATACTCGCTTTCCACAATGTATGAAAGTGTGTTCAACTTGAATCTTGACTTAAAGCTTTCGTGACTGCAGGAATTCATATTTTTTGGGTCTTTCGGTAAAGTCACGTAGATAGAACAATAAAATAATAAAAATAAAGTGAATACAAAATAATAATTATAAAAATATCACGACGTTTTGATCACAACACAAGCAATCTTCATCATTTTTCTCCTGATGACGATTGCTTGTGTTGCGATCGAAACGTCGTGATATATTTTTCTTTTTTATTCACTTTATTTTTATTATTTTATTGTTCTATCTACGTGACTTTACGGAAAGACCCAAAGAATATGTGTTGAACTTCTTTCGCAGTGTACGTAGCCAACCGTGCTAATCTGTGGTACATTAACACCTTGCCACAAATGCCCTGTTGCTCATGAGCACACCGACTCAAATGAATCAGGCGCAAGGTTTGCGTGATTAATTCTTACATAGTGGGGTCTATAATGAACAATATGGCTGAAGCTCGAGTTCTATTCATTTAAAACCAACGTGTTTCTTACCAACCATACCTGGTGTTTGCACACAGATACAGATTCTGGGCAATGCGTTCTACACCATTCGGAATGCGCTATTGCAATGTGCAGCCACAGCTGCTGCAAAAATATTTGTCTCGGTTTGATCCACTGAACAATATCCACTGACCACACCGCACGCGCAACAATGATATAACTATGAACACAAATATGAATAAATTAGGATGGTTTATTAAATATATTGCACGTAAGAAAATACAGCAATAGACGTAAAAATACATGGCAGTTTAACACGTACGCTTTCGCGATAAATATCCAGAATACAGGTTTTATGGGTTGGATCGCGTAAATATATAAATGTGTCATTATGAGACCTCCTTTGCCAGTAGCAAGATATAGTAATAGATTTTTACCCTTTTATCTGGCACCAAAACTGACACCTTTATACAAGGAATCATGTTTGCAATAACCACAACACAAGCAATCAAAATGCAAACAAAAAGGGATAACTCTGATAATGATATACACTGTCCTTGAAGTTGATTGGTCCACACCCGAGACGGCTTTTCTTAGAGCCTAGTCTCCACTGGTGTTGATCCAGATGACACCAAAAGGCATACAACTCAAAAACAGCGCACTATCAGAGTATTGAGAGCTCGGGGTAAGCATTTACATTATGAGACCTCCTTTGCCAGTAGCAAGATATAGTAATAGGTTTTTACCCTTTTATCTGGCACCAAACTGACACCTTTATGCAAACATGATCCCTTGTATAAAGGTGTCAGTTTTGGTGCCAGATAAAAGGGTAAAAACCTATTACTATATCTGGCTACTGGCAAAGGAGGTATCATAATGTAAATGCTTACCCCGAGCTCTCAATACTCTGATAGTGCGCTGTTTTTGAGTTGTATGCCTTTTGGCGTCATCTGGTCCAACACCAGTGGAGACTAGGCTCTAAGAAAAGCCGTCTCGGGTGTGGACCAATCAACTTCAAGGACAGTGTATATCACTATCAGAGTTGTCTCTTTTTGTTTGCATTTTGACTGCTTGTGTTGTGGTTATTGCAAACATGATCCCTTGTATAAAGGTGTCAGTTTTGGTGCCAGATAAAAGGGTAAAAACCTATTACTATATCTTGCTACTGGCAAAGGAGGTCTCATAATGTATATTCTTACCCCGAGCTCTCAATACTCTGATAGTGCGCTGTTTTTGAGTTCTATGCCTTTTGGCGTCATCTGGTCCAACACCAGTGGAGACTAGGCTCTAAGAAAAGCCGTCTCGGGTGTGGACCAATCAACTTCAAGGACAGTGTATATCATTATCAGAGTTGTCTCTTTTTACTCATTGGTTTTTTCGGTAAAGTCATGTATGTAGAAATACCATAAAATTATATTAAAATAAATAAATCACGACGTTGCGACCGCAACACAAGCGATCTTCATCAGGTGTAAAAAAACAACAAATAGCGAGGGAGCATATAGGGCGACACCAACGCAACACATAGAGAGCGCCAAACTGCACGGAGGTAAATACAACAAGAAGATGAGAGACGAGAATTCAACAAACCTAAGAAAAAAATAACGTGATGCAAAACCAGTCAGGCCAACAACACAGTTAGACACTTGCCTGGCGGACCACGAATTGAAATTCGTTGAAATTCGTGGTCCGCCAGGCAAGTGTCTGCTTGTGTTGTGGTTATTGCAAACATGATCCCTTGTATAAAGGTGTCAGTTTTGGTGCCAGATAAAAGGGTAAAAACCTATTACTATATAAATGTGTCGTTAAACCCGCCACCGCCCGACAGCCAACTAGTAAGGGTTGTCACGTAAACAGAACATGCCAATTCATCACTAGTACAGCACACCGGTGTGTGGTGTGTTGGAGAGCCAAGCCACAACATTTACTATCGGAGTATGACGTATCAGTAATTACAACTAGCTTCATCAGGCAACAGCAAGATTTGGGAGAAGTCCACCTGTTTCATTCCTTATATAGAGGCGTAGATGTGATGACAACATTTGTGCGCTCTTTGAGCGCAAAGTAGGGGGGGATTAATGAATCAACGTACATTATACATGCACATTATCCTAGCCCATTGATCTTGGACTTAGTGTCCATTGTGTGTACTAAAATATCCGTACAAACGGTAATTTGATTATTCTCTTCCATGCAGCACTAAGTCGGTAGCTATCCAAACGATTACAATTATTTTTCTTAATTTAAATTTCGATAGATTCTGTAATTAGTCTTGGCCAGTAGTAACTAGTTTTGCACAGAACTTCAACATTATCAAAATCAATTGAGTGTCTTTGTGGGCACGCGTGTTCTGCTACTGCTGACAGTTGTATTTGTGAGCATTTCATATTTCTGTGGTGTTTTAGTCTCGAGCTGATCATTCGTCCTGTTTGCCCTACATAGCATTTGCCACAAGTGCAATTAATCCGGTACACACCTTCTGTTGATAGCTTCAGTAATAGAACAGCAAAGAAATATCCAATAGTCCTTTTGGTAGGTTTCCATATGCCTTCTGAATTTGCCTGGCTGATCAAAGTTTCGACCGCAGATGCCATTGGTCAGGGGTCTCTTTGTCCGTTCTCATGTGGGACTCTAGGCATGATGGCAGTTGGAATGCTTTCCCACAGACTTGGCAAGACATTTGTTTTCTCACTCTAGTGACTATGAGAGTGAGGTGGAGTCGAGACGGGCGCTGGTCAGGCGTGGCGTTTCCCAGCAGGCGCCTTCGTTCCATGCGCGGTCGCTGTGATAGCAATAACTTCGTTGCACGCAGGTGCGCCCTTTGCAGAAGGTGGCATTGTCTGCAACTCTGCCTCCTCACCACCAGGACTCGACAAGCTGCTGCTGGAGCTGCTGGTGCCATCCATGGCAAAGGCAATTCTTCCAGCACCATGACTCGCAGCCGAGTAGCTCTGACACACCTTCAACACCGCATTGGCAAAATTGCCGTCATTCACCATGCCACGTGCGCCCCTTGAGTTCTTTCCGTGGGTTACTCCATATGCCTTCTGAGTTTGTAGGGCTGATCAAAGCTTTGATCGCAGATGTTGCAGCTTTGACCACCGGTCTTGTGCATTCTCATGTGGGACTCTAGGCACCATGCCAGTTGGAATGTTTTCCTGCAGACGTCGCAAGAGATTCGTTTTCTCACTCTAGTGACTCTATCAGATTCTAGTGACTCTATCGGATTCAACACAGCATTGGCAAAACTGCCGTTATTCACCAAGCCTGGTGCACCCTTTATCATGTAATACTTTTCGTGGGTCTTCATATGCCTTTTGAATTTCCCTGGCTGATCAAAACTTCGTCCGCATATGCCGCACCATTGATCACGGGTCTCCTTGTGCGTTCTTACGTGGGATTCTAGGCACCATGCCAGTTGGAATTTTTTCTCACAGACGTCACAAGAGATGAGTTTTTTCGCTCTTGTAACTCTACCGGATTGAGGTGGGGTCGAGACGGGTGCTGGTGAAGTGCCATCGATGGTAAAGGCAATTCTCCCAGCACCACCATGACTCGCAGCGGAGTTGCTCTCGCACATCTGATACAAAAGACAAAGGTCACGCGCATGACACCCGTGTCACGAGTGTACTCACAAAGGCATACTTAAGGTGACGTAAGATTCATTACAACAGATTCATTATAACAGAACTCCTCAATAGTGCAGATCCTATCATCTACTATTTTACTCCTTATCCACCAAAATAAGTCCTCTTTGGTTCTTTCGGTAAAGTCACGTAGGTAGGAAAAATACAATAAAAAATAATATATCACGACCATAAATGACGTCACGCGATTTTGGACGATTTTTAACCCCCCCCCCTCGTCACACGGCGTCACAAAAAGTCAGACCCCCCCCCTCAAGTATGACATCACAAAGCTCTGCCCCCCCCCCAAAACCATATTTTCATTTTGAAAATAAAACATGCTTCAAATCGCTTTAAACTATTGTCATTGTATTTAATGTGGCGCTGCACTCTGATGTTGTAGGAGAAAACATTTATTAAAAAGTCTATTTAACTAAATAGAACGTGTCGTCTATATTTATTTAAAGTTGCGCATTTTGACGTGACGTCACATTTCTCAAACCCCCCCCCCCCCCCGTCACAAATGTCTGACCCCCCCCTCCCCAGGTGTGTGACGTCATTTATGGACGGCCCCCATCGCCTTAAAACGCGAACTCGCGCTTGCAAACTGAAACCGCGGAACTTTTTTTGTTCCGCAGCGCGATCCTCCGCGAGATGTAATGAGTCGGCCTCGCGCTGTGAGTGAGTGTGAGTGAGACAGCATCGTCCCCCACTCCTCCTGATGTCGAGGGTAAATGGGCGAGGTTTAAGCCTGTGACTCATGCAGCTGCAATGGCTGCTTTGTGTACGTGGTCCAGACCTCCCCAGAGACCCTGGCTGACAGAGGAGGTGTTCAGGATGGTTGAGAAAAAGCGACAGGCTCACTCTAATCGTCTACAGCATCCCACGTCAGAGAATGAGGAGGCTTACCGCAGCCTTCGCTCGGAGGTTCGGAGAGCCGTGAGGCGCTGCAAGGATGGGTGGTGGTCGCGGGTTGCTGAGGAGATGGAGTCTGCCTCAATGGCCCGCGATCACAAATCCCTATTTAACTCCATCAAAAAAGTAACCTACAGCGCCACACCTATTACCATTGTAGGGGTAATCGTCACTCACCACTCTGTGGGCTGGTAGCTTCCCCTTATCGTCAATAGGGGGCGGAAGCGCTATCACGCCAGGGCTAATGTCCATGGCCCAAAAAGGGGCCAACGATAAACCCTAGCAAACGGATCCTGGGACACATTCCCCGGGGCCCCGGGAGGGGGGAACCGGGGGATGATGTCACCTTCCAGAGCGTTCTAGAAGGGAAGCGTGGCTAGGGCGGAGCAAGCCACGAACCAAAAGCCGGACCTCTCAGAGGTCTGGCTCAGTCATCTGCAAGCTGAAGAACGAAGACCTGGGCTGAAGATAGGACTCTGGACCCCAAGCTCCGTTGTCCTTCTAAGGGCCAGAGCTCAGTGAGCCCAGTGGTCAGGACCCACGGACCGGGTACGGTCAGGTCAAATAGCCTCTCCTATGGTCCCAGCCGGAGGAAGGGTAACGGGGTACCCAGTGATAGGGCCCTATAATCCGGAGGCCATACCTCCCCAGGGATCGGATAAAGGGACCGATATACCCTTTGTGTTAGGGACTTGTAAGGAAGACAATAAATATCGTGTTGTCTCATCAGAATTTTATTCGTCAATTTATACCCACTACATCATTAGGGGAACGAAGGGTGATCCAATCTCCGACCCCCAGCGACAGGTTTGCAGATTTGCTGAGCATTTCTGTGAGGTCCTGGGGGAGGGGGAATCCCTCAGCCTAGAAAACATCATGGGACAAAGTGGGGATGACCCTGCTGAGGATGCGGTGCCTCAAATATTGGAGGAGGAAGTCACCCTCTGTGAGTGGCTGGCTGAGGTACCATCCGTTGAGGAAGTACTGAGGGCGCTTCAGAGTCTGAGACCAGGAAAGGCACCGAGCAGAGATGATCTCCCAAGCGAAATGCTGAGGGAGGGTGGCGTTTGTGCGTAGACTGCCCTACATGACATCATAACAGCAGTCTGGGCCACTGGACGGGTTCCGCAGGATTGGAAGGATGCCCTGGCGGTCCCCCTCTTTAAGAAGGGGGACCGCACAGACTGTAACAACTACAGGGGCATCTAACTCCTCAGTGTGCCGGGAAAGGTCCTGGCAAGGATTATTCAACATCGCCTTGCTAGGTACGCTAAGGAGAGGCTTGCGGAGCCCCAATGCGGTTTCAGGAAAAGGCGGTCCTGCAAAAATGTCATATTTTCTGTCCGTCTGCTACAGCAGAGGTGGAGGGAATTCCAACTAGACCTACATCTCTGCTTTATTGACCTGGTTAAGGCCTATGATACCATCAGTAGGCCTGGACTCTGGGTTGTTCTTCGTGCTTTCAGAGTCCCTGACCCTCTGATCACACTCATTAAGGACCTTCATGATGGTGAGCAGACCCGAGTAAAACTACATAGCCGGGAGTCAGAGCCATTCCCTGCGACAGGGATGTCCTCTGGCTCCAACATTATTTAACATCTATTTCGACCACATAGTTCGTGAAGCCGTCAGTAGCTGTACCAGAGGAATTTACGTCTGGTACAGATACAATGGGAGGCTGATCGATGCCCAGGTGCGGTCAAGGGATGTCTCCCTATTGGTCAACCACATTATGTATGCCGACGACCTGGTAATTGCTGCTCATTCAGAGGAGGAGTTGGAGGCGCTGCTGCTGAAACTGGAGTGTGCCACTAAGAGGTGGGGCCTTACCATCAGCCCCACCAAAACGAAGCACCTGCCTGGGTATGTTGTGCCATCGGGCACTCTACCCCCACAACTCCCAATCGGTGATGGGGCAGTTGGGGAGAGAGTGGAGAGTTTTCCATACCTGGGCAGTGTGCTCATGATCGGCTCCGGTTTAACAGCAGAGGTCTCACTCCGAATTAGTCGAGCAGCATTATCTTTTCATCGGTTGTGTAACATTGTGTGGAAGCTACCTGGTCTGTCGCTCCGCATGAAGCTTCGGTTCTTCTCGGCCACAGTCATTCCCTCCCTTCTCTACGCTTGCAAAACGTGGAACCCCCTAATGCAGCATCTTGACCGGTTAGAAACATTTAGGCTGGCCTGCCTACGATCAATCCTGGGTTTAACCAGGCTGGATTGTGTGAGGAACTCACAAATCCTCGAAAGATCTGGACAAAGTCCCATCGGTGAGCTCCTCCAGCAGGCAAGGCTGCGTTGGCTGGGCCATGTAGCCCGCATGCCCAATCACCGCATGCCCAAATAGCTTTTGTTCGGCCGGATCGAGGGAGCTAAACGGGCGTGGCACGGACTAGAGAAGAGATGGAGTGATGTGGTACAGGAGGATGTGGAGCTGAGTGGACTTGCCAATGACTGGTACCAGCGGTGTCAAGATCGGCCTCTGTGGAGGAGGCTCGTGAAGGACGCTACTGGGCAGTTGGAGGCAGTCGCCCTCCAACAACAACGGAGGGCGGAGGATCGACGCTCAGAAAAACGAGCAGAGCGTCGGGTGGCTAAAGCTCAGCAAGTTGGCACAGTAGGGGGCACAGGTGGTGCATCAGCCGGTAATCTCAGTCATCTCAGTCAGTCGACCAGTGGCACCTGGGTCTGCCCCGTGACCTCCTGCCAGCCGGCGATCGACACTTCACGTAGCCTCAAGGTGCACATAGCCTGGCACAAGCGTCGTGGTGACGTCACCGCCACTTAGTGGCGAATGGCGGTTGTTGTTTTGAGACAGTAAGAGAGTGTGAGGTCGACTCAGCCTCAGATGAGTACCTGGTGCGGTGTGTCGTAAACATCGCTACTAGGGGAGACAAAGGCCGCCATGGAGGAGAATCCTAAAATAATAAAAAGCTTTTATTATAATAAAAGCTTTTATTATTATTATAATAAAAGCTTTTTATTATTATTATAATAAAAGCTTTGATTATAATATTATGATATTATAATAAAAGCTATACTAAAAGCTTTTTAAATTAAAAATACAAAAAATTTTGAAATAATGAAAGCTTGTATTATTTAAAATGTATTATTTAATTTTTAAATTGGCAGAATCTACACGCCATATTCTTGGTTCTTCAGGTAAAGTCACGTCGAATTTGAAAATAAATTAAAAAATATAAATTATAATATTTAAACTAATAAAAGCTTTTATTATTTTCAATTTATTATTTTCAATTTATTATTTTAATTTTATTAACAGGTCCCTGCAGGGTGGGCTGGTAGGACAAGTCTCTGCGCTGTCTATTGCTGATTTTACACCCAACAGCACGAGATTTCACTTCGTTAAAGTATTGAAAGGGGACGGACGGACGGACACATTAATCTATTGCAGGCTGGTACACTCAGTTTACAACTTCGTTCCTACCAGTATTACACTTCATTAAAGTATTGAAAGGGGACGGACGGACACATTAATCTATTGTAGGCTGGTACACTCAGTTTACAACTTTGTTCCTACCAGTATTACACTTCGTTAAAGTATTGAAAGGGGACGGACGGACGGACACATTAATCTATTGTAGGCTGGTACACTCAGTTTACAACTTCGTTCCTACCAGTATTATGACTTTACCGAAGGAAGCAATAATCTGGCGTGTAGATGCTGCCATCTGCTGGCCACCATTGTTGGGTGTAGATTGTGACAAAACTTTCGTGACTTCAGGAATTCATATTCTTGGTTCTTTCGGTAAAGTCACGTCCATAGAAAATAAAAAAATATCAAATCAAATAAAAATGTGAAATTTTAAATAATAAAAGCAAAAAACCCACATTCATATTCTTGGTTCTTTCGGTAAAGTCGCGGAGATAAAAAAAAAATACAATTTTAAAATAATCAATTGAATAAAAGCTTTTAATATTATTTAAGCTTTTGTTATATTCAATTTATTATTTTAATTTTTAAATTGGCAGAATCTACACGCCACGTTGGTGGCCGGCAGGTGGCAACATCTACACGCCGAATTCTTGTTTTTTTCGTTAAAGTCACGTAGATTTTAAAATAAAAAATAATATAATTTAATTAAAAATATAAATAATAAATTGAAAGTAATAAAAGCTTTCATAATTTCCATTTTTTATTTTTTTAATTATTTTCTATCTACGTGACTTTACCGAAAGAACCAAGAATCTGGCGTGTAGATGCTGCCATCTGATGGCCACCAACGTTGGCAGGTGGCAGCATCTACACGCCAGATTCTTGGTTCTTTGGGTAAAATATAAATAATAAAGAAAAGAAAAAATAATAATTCATGATTTAGTATTTTTTAATTTAATTCTATTTTTTTCATTTTCAAATCTACGTTACTTTACCGAAAGAACCAAGAATACGGCGTGTAGATTCTGCCAATTTAAAAAAAAATTAAAATAATAAATTGAAAATAATAAAAGCTTTCATTATGTTCCATTTATCTTTTGTATTTTTTTAATTTTATTATTTTTATTTTCAACCTACATGGCTTTACCGAAAGAACCGAGAATATGAATCTGGATTTTTGATGATTATTTTCAATCTATTTTAATTTTTAAATTGGCAGCATCTACACGCCATATTCTTGGTTCTATCGGTAAAGTCACGTCGATAGAAAAAAAATCAAATCAAATAAAAAGTGTGAAATTGAAAATAATAAAAGCAAAAAACCACATTCATATTCTTGGTTCTTTCGGTAAAGTAACAGAGATTAAAAAAAAATGAAACAAAATTTTGATTTTAAAAGAATAAATTGAAAATAATAAAAGCTTTTATTATTTTCCATTCATTTTTTTGTATTTTTAAATTGGCAGAATCTACACGCTATATCCTTAGTTCTTTGGGTGAAGTCACGTAGATAGAAAAAATAAATAATAAAAGAAAAGTAAACATCTAAATAATATTTAAAAAATATATATTTTATTGTTTCCCTTCTACGTGACTTTACTGAAAGAACCAATAATATGAATCACTGCAGTCACGAAAGCTTTAAATCAAAATATAATAATAACAATTCATGATTTTCATTTAATTATTTTCTTTTTATTTTCAAATCAACGTGAGTTTACCCAAAGAACCAAGAATATGGCGTGTAGATTATGCCAATTGAAAAATTACAAATAAAAGTAATTTTATTATTTCCGATTGTTTTTATTTAATTTATTTCATTATTTTTAAATCTACGTGACTTTACCGAAAGAACCAAGAATATGAATCTGGATTTTTGCTTATTATTTTCAATTTATTATTTTAATTTTTCAATTAGCAGAATCTACACGCCACGTTGGTGGCCGGCAGATGGCAGCATCTACACGCCATATTCTTGGTTCTTTCGGTAAAGTCACGTAGAATGAGAATACAGTAATAAATTGATAAAATAAAATAACACAATAAAATTCTCACGACGTTTCGGCCACAACACAAGCGGCCTTCATCAGGTGAAGGGACGAGACTGTCTGGAGGACAGCGCTGGAGCGAACAAAGCCAAGCTCAGATCGAGACCTTTAAGCTGTGAGAATAAACAAAGCGCCTTGACAAAGGAATTAGCATTGAATTTAGCATTGAAATGGCTGAGTGATTAGCTTGTGACTGGTCACAGAAATGGCTATGTTAAAGTCAAAGCATACACATTCACAGAGGGACTGTGAAAATATTACGCAGCACGAGTTGTAGGATTAGGGCAATTATGGTGACACACGTGACCCCCTCTACACAAGAAACAGCTAAGATTCATATTCTTGGTTCTTTCGGGAAAGTCACGTCGAAGGGAAACAATAAAATAATACAAATATAAAACAATAAAATTCTCACGACCTTTTGACTGCAACACAAGCAATCATCATCAGGTGTGAAAACCACAACAAGAAAATTTGAAAGAACCAAGAATATGAATCTCTGCAGTCACTAAAGCTTTAAATCAAAATTTAACAGCTGAGAGTCAATGCTGGGATGTTGTGCGATTGGTGCAAGCGACCCATCATTGTGTTTTGATGTTGAGCTGTTAAAATTGCACTGTTGTGAGGTGAGGTCAAGGCCTATGACTGCTTCCAGCGGTGTCAAGATCAGCATTTTGAAGAGGCTCGCGGAAGATGATACTGGCCACTGGGGTGCAGTCTCCCTCCATGAACAACAGAGGGCAGAGGAGCGACGCTCACAACAATTATTGGCGGAGCGCCGGGCGTATGAAACGCAAATTTGGAAGAAAGTTTATCTCGGGGAGTTAACCCACAACACCTGGGTCTGTCCCGCGTGTTCACATGATAACGCGTTTTCACTACGTTGATATTTATAAGGGCACGGGGTGACCAATAAAGTATGAATTGGTCTGTAATAAGCTCGGCCCTGATAAGGGGCTGACAGATATGAAATAATCGAGCAGACAGACACGGGCCTGACTTCATCCACAGATGCCTTGTTGAGTCTCTAATTTTTAGGATTCTGCTTGGGACGTCTTGCCAATTCCTCACCAAATAATGTGTACGTGTGAGTAACCAGACCTACCTGAGATCTCACGCCTCGTAGAGAGCCAAAATAAATATCGTACGTTTATAGATTGCTCGGTAACCTCCGTTCCATGCTGCCATCGACTGGCCAAGAATGTGGCCTGTAGATGCTGCCATCTGCTGGCCACTGATGTAGATGGCAGCATGGAAGGTGGTGAATTGCGGTCGTTGAGATGAGTTTTGATTGGTGAGATGAATGAGGTTGGTGCTGTGGATGAGATGGGTGCAGTCAGTCTGGTGACTGTGTGGTTGGTGTGGTGGATGTAGTGGTTGGTGTGGTGAATGTAGTGGTTGGTGTGGTGAATGTAGTGGTTGGTTTGGTGAATGTAGTGGGTGGTGTGGTGAACGTAGTGGGTGGTGTGGTGAATGTAGTGGTTGGTGTGGTGAATGTAGTGGTTGGTGTGGTGAATGTAGTGGTTGGTATGGTGACTGTGTGGTTGGTGTGGTGAATGTAGTGGTTGGTGTGGTGAATGTAGTGGTTGGTGTGGTGAATGTAGTGGTTGGTGTAGTGAATGTAGCGGTTGGTGTGGTGAATGTAGTGGTTGGTGTAGTGAATGTAGTGGGTGGTGTGGTGAATGTAGTGGTTGGTGTGGTGAATGTAGTGGTTGGTGTGGTGAATGTAGTGGTTGGTGTGGTGAATGTAGTGGGTGGTGTGGTGACTGTGTGGTTGGTGTGGTGAATGTAGTGGGTGGTGTGGTGAATGTAGTGGTTGGTGTGGTGAATGTAGTGGTTGGTTTGGTGAATGTAGTGGTTGGTGTGGTGAATGTAGTGGGTGAGATGAGTGTAGTAGGTGTGATGAGTGCCATTTGTGCGGTTAGTGGAGTTGGTGTTTGGTGAGTGAGGTGAGTGTGGTGTGATTGGTGAGGTGTAATTGGTGAGGTTAGGTTTGTGAGGTGTAATTGGGGTGGTGAGGTGGGTGAGGTGTAATTGGTGAGGTAAAGTTGGTGAGTGTATCAGTGAGCACCTGGAGGATTCTCCTCCACGGTCGCCTTTGTCTCCCCCAGTAGCGATGTTCACTCCACACCGCACCAGGAACTCATCTGAGGCTAAGTCGACCTCACACTCTCTCACTGTCTCACAACAACAACAGCCATTCGCCACTAAGTGGCGGTGACGTCACCACGACGCTTGTGCCAGGCCATGTGCACCTTGAGGCCACGTGAAGTGTCGAACGCCCGCTGGCAGGTCACGGGGCAGACCCAGGTGGTGCCACGGGTCGACTGACTGAGATGACTGAGATGACTGGCTGATGCACCACCTGTGCCCCCTCCTCACACTCACGCACGCGCACTCACTCACAAGCGCGAGTTCGCGTTTTCAGGCGATATAAAATAATTTATATTTCATGCCAGTTGGTTCTGAAGGGCGGCTGTTTGTAATTTGGGCGTTCGTAAGTCGAGGACTGTCTGTAAATAAAGATTCCGATTGTGGGGCTTTCACCGTGGGATGAGCTTGGCCCGATCCGCGGGGGCGTGGCTTGCACGACAGTGGGCGGGGCATAGCCGCGACGGGCGTGGCTTATCCAGGAAGTGGAGACCGCGAACGCCGGACTGCAAGCCAGAGGGAAGCGCGCTCCTTTTAAAGTTAACAACAACATTGTTAAATGTAAGTAGCGCCTCTCTACTTTATTATTGTTTTATTTGTTTAATACATTACTTGTGGTGCCGTGAGTCGAGTGAAATGAGTCAATAACCTTGCTAGACATGGCTAAGCTTTTAATAAGGGGCGCCGCGGTGTCGAGATGTTAACTACCTCGCTAGGCCTACAGCAGCGTGGAGGTTCCATCGAGACCCTGACGCCTGCTCTGTATTTGTTTATTTTTTTCCCCTGTGGTCGCGTAGATTCTTCTCCTGGTCTTTCGGTTTTACCCTCCACATTTAGAAACGTGAGTTTAGAGTACTTGACTGCTATAAATGTCCACATGATAAGCCACTTTCGTTGAGCTATCATTTGTGTCCAGGTCGCTTCTGATAAGAGTTATATAGCTCAGTGGGCCTTACCTGGTTAAATAGAAATAGTTTATAGTTTAGTTTATAGTTCAATAGAACTCGTGACAAGGGTCAGTGTCTACTTCAAATATTGTTCAGGCTCTGGAGACCTCCAAAGTTATTCGTGATGTTATACATTTGGTTCGTTTTGAGCATAATCGCGACCTTGTATAATTATGACGTGATACACACGCTGAATATACGCACACAAACATCGTGTACACGTGTGTCGTGCCCTCTATTGTCCACATAGACGGCTTGTGCTGACGAGAGAACGATCTTAACGTACAATGTCGTGACATGTATCAGCCCTTTGTCGATCCAGCGTTTTGATAGAGGCCTCCCCCACACCATGCCGTTCGTGGGAGTTGTTTAACCATACTTCACCATGCCGGTCAATGCGGGTTTGGTGAAGTGAGGAGGCCCAGAAACTTGTATATGCAGATACGAGTTTGCCTGTGCTTGCATCTGCAGAATTACATTCTCACACATCTTCAAGTGTAGTTTAATACTTCTAAAAATGCATTTATTCTTGAGGATTCCATAAAGTACTGTGGTAAAAAGAAAACAACTTGATTTGAATAAATTTCGATTTAAAGCTTTCGTGACTGCAGAGATTCATCTTCTTGGTTCTTTCGGTAAAGTCACGTAGAAGGGAAATAATAAAATAAAACATAATAAAATTAAATTCTCACGACGTTTCGGCCACAACACAAGCAGCCGTCCTCAGGTGAAGAAACAGAACTGTCGGAAAGACAGCGCTCCAATGAACACTGCTAAGCTTGGCAGCGTATTTTAAGCAGGGTGGGAGGAGCAGAGCGCCTTGCCAAAAGAGTTTACATATCAACAGAATAATTTAGCATTGAAGTAGCTGTGTTAATGTGATAGATTAGCAGGATGTTAAAGTCAGAAATTAGCATGTAACTGGGAGATTAGCATGATGTTAATGTGAGGAATTAGCATGTAACTGGTCACGGAAGTAGCTATGTTAAAGTCAGAGTTTACATATCAACAGAGGCATTTAGTATATTGACGCTAAAGAACTGCAACTACCCAACTATCATACAATAAACCGATGTGAAAGAACTAAATATAAACTACATCAATATAATCAATGTACTCAATATATTCTCCACTAAGCTGAGCTACTAACAATAAGTTATTATACATTACACTTCTATGTCGCAAAAAATATTATAATATGCCTCCAAATAATTTTTTTTATTATAAACTGGCATAGACAGACCACAACATTGAATTATACACTGAGTTACTATACACTACCCTATACGTTAGATTATAATAATATTAGACTTGTAATATTACACTATGTATTATTTTACCAACCCTACTGTATACCACACTGCTGTAGATTCACTATACAATTACGATACTATATATCACCAAATAAATTATATTAAACATTACACTGAGTACTTTGTTGAACAGGGAATGCTTTGAGCTTGTGGGTTGAATCCATCTGTGTGGAGTTGTGTTATTTCCCAATATGCAAGGTGGGGTCTCTCTGGGTTCCACTCACACAAACATCTCAATGCAATGGGACCTTTCTGGAAATGCAGTACTTAGACTCAATGAAGCTTTCCTGGGTAACTAGTTAACATTGTAATTTTAGCATGAGAGATAATGACGTTCACTTATAAGTGCCATTAATAGTACTATACTGTACTTTTAATGAAGACTATTTTACGTAGTTTTTTGTAAAAAAGTGTCCATTCTCAAAACTTTTTGACGGGCCCTCGTACAGAAATTATATTACAATCTTATATGGAGATTGCGAGTGTTGTGAATAGTGGAGTGAACGTGTGGTGCCATCATTATATTGTTAGTGCGTATATACAGAAAGGCCTATTGGGTGGGTAACATTAGGAAATTAGAGGTAGTTAGTCATGTTGTTTAGAAACAAAATATTACTTGGGTGGATAAGAGGGTAAAATCGTACATGATAGGAACTGCAATATTGTGGAGTTCTGGTATAATTAGTTGCAGTATATATGAATCTTATATCACCTTAAGTATGCCTTTGTGAGTACACTCGTGACACGGGTGTCATTTTGTTTCAGATGTGTGAGAGCAATTCGGCGGCGAGTCATGGTGGTGCTGGGAGAATTGCCTTTACCAGCGATGGCACTTCACCAGCACCCGTCTCAACCCTACCTCAATCCGGTAGAGTTACGAGAGCTAAAAAACTAATCTCTTGTGACGTCTGTGGGAAAAAATTCCAGCTGGCATGGTGCCTAGAAGCCCACGTAAGAACGCATAAGGAGACCCGTGAGCAATGGTGCGGCATATGTGGACAAAGGTTTGATCAGCCAGGAAAATTCAAAAGGCATTTGAAGAGCCACGAAAAGGATTATATGATCAAGGGTGCACCAGGCTTGGTGAATAACAGCAGTTTTGCCAATGCGGTGTTGAATCCACCGTCGCCCTATGAGATGTGCTCAGTCTGCGGATTTTTAAGTCCTATTGAAATCCTGAAAACTCATGAAAGTCTTCACGCACAGTTCTTGTACAGACCGAAGCCTGAACATGATTACACTTCGACAAAAGATAGCGGCGTTAAGATAAATGACATGAAATCCAATTTTCTTGAATGCTTTGGCCTAGTTCCACATCAACAAACTGCTTCACCAGTCAGTGAGAATAAACCATACGCTGCTCTCGATCCTATTACGAGCATGAAAGTGTTGATGGCCTTGCAGCAGAAGAAGAAGGAAAAGCGAAGTAGACCTAAGTCCATTAAAAGAAAAAAGACCACCACCAGCGTCACCAATTGCAGCAGTAGCAACAGCCAGAATTCGGACATCAAGAGGATGGACTGCACGGAAGCAGGAGGCTGTGTGGAGCAGAGCATCCCCAAGGTGGATGAACCCAACCTGGCACCTTTAGGTACGTCCTAGTAATGCACACACTACATTTCATTTGGATGTAATTCATAATTTCACAAATTAGTTAATGTACGCATATGTTGACCATATTTGTATGCCTGCGCTGAGGAGTCTAGAGATCTGATGTGGTGCTGCTCGGATGTTGGGTTAAACCGTGAAACTCTGGGTTTCAGTCACCGAGCCATGATTAAACTGGCTTCTCATTGATGGTCTTATCCAGTTACCAAACTTCTTTCAGCAAACACTTCTGATGTCGCGTGATATTTTTCAGGAAATCAGTATCTTGCTTTTCTACTATTTGTACGTATGTTGAACTTCTTTCGTACCATACGTAGCCAACCGTGCTAATCGGAGGTATTTGTTGCTGGCCATTTGGCATTTTGGGCCTTTGGGCCTGTGGTTGATAAAACGTCCCATATACATAGTAATGCTATGGCATCCACTGCATGGTGATAAATAAATTATGTATTAGCACGTGCGTGTGCTCAACGGTGGATGTCTTGTGTTCCAGAGGAAAAGCCCTTCCCGTGCAGTGACTGCTCGTACGGAGCGACGCAGAAGTCGAAGCTCAAGAGACACGTCCTGAGCGTTTACCACGTGCCCTTCGATAGCGCGCTGGACTCCGACTGCCCCAAGAAGAGAAGGCGGCTGGCTGGGTGCCGAGACCACGGCTCAACTCTGGATTTGGAGCGCGCACGATGCTCACGGAGAACTCCCTGATGATTTATTTCATCCTGAGGCTGAGGTACCACGTGTGGGGCGATGAACTCAAGGTTTTGTGCAGCGGACATTTCCATGATGAAATTTCGTCACGTTCACTGCTGCGAGGTTACATCTATTGCCGTATATTTTTAGTCAATTGCTGTATTTTCTGGTATACAATATATTTAATAAATTGTCCTAATTTCATAACAAAGGTTTTTGGGTTAGATCGTGTAAATATAAATGTGTCATAACCCTACACTACCTGACACAGCCAATTAGTAAGGAATTTGTCACGTAAACAAAACTCCACTTAGTTACTACTTCAGCCCACCGGTGTTTTGGAGAGTAAATCCACAAGATGAGTACGACGTTTCACTGGTAATTACATCCAGCATCATCGGGCGATTTGCCAGAATAGTGAAGCCATCCCCCTGCTTCAGGTCTTAAATAGAGAAAGGCGATGTCATCACTGAACCCATCAGGTGCAGAAATCAGAGGCGGGGAGGGGGATTATTGAAATTATATAATTGATTAGTAATCATTTAATTAGTATGTTTCCTCTATAAGTAATGATAAATGAGAGATGTCTTCTTCCTCCACGCGTTTGTTCCACTCACGTGGGGTCCACCGTCCTTGCCACCTTCTCCACACCGCCCCGTCCCGCGCCATCTCTCCCTCCGCTCCTCGGGCCACCACGTTCGACCGCATCACCACATCGCCTAACGTCTTCTTCTTCTGCCTTCATCTCCTCATCTTACAATCACAATAACTTAATAATACGCTTCCAGGCCGCACTAAGCCTAGGTTAAAATAATACAAATTTTCTCAGTTTCAATGGATTCTCGAATTAGTCTTGGCCAGTAATAATGAGTTTTACACAACACTTCATCGTTATCAAAATACATTAGGTGTCCTTGTTGGCAAACATGTTCTGCAACTTCCAACAGTTATGTTTGAGAGTGTTTAATATTTATTTGGTGTTCTTTTAGTCTTACGCTAATGTTACGTCTCATCTGTCCAATATAACATCTGCCACATAAGCCATTAATCCGATACACACCATCCGTTGACAACTTAGGCAATTCATCTTAAGTACAAGATACTATATTTTGAATTTTGTGTACCATGCCAAATCTTACTTAGATGTTTAGCTTTTTGCTTTTCCAAAACTCGAGCTAATTTCTCAATTACTCCCACGATATATGGTATTTTAATTGTTTAATAACCTGATTTAGCAGTATTGATGTTCGATCTTGGTTTAGCATTCATTGCTGTTAATTTGAGCATTATTGTAGACATTCAATCGTAGCGTTTCTTTGACATGTTCAATCTCTCTCCCCAGACATTCACCATCTGACACTGTTTTAGCCAGATGTATGAGCATCTTGATGAGAGAGGTTTTCTGTACGGGGTGATGATGCGAATCTGCATTCAGATAGGCATCAGTATGCGTTCCCTTTTGGTAAACGCTGTGTGTGTTATTTTACCATTTAGGCCTCGTCCGATAAATCACCTCTCCTAAGGAAATAAGTATTTAGAGGCCACACGGGACCGGGGGGGGGGGGGGGGGGGAGTTTATCGTTGTGTCTGTTGCTGCGAGCAGATAGCGCGCAATGGAGAGCTTGCTCAGAGCGGAGCTGGGCACGGACTCGGCGAGGACGCTGGGCGCTTCGGCTGGTGGAGGCTGCATCAGCACCGGGCAGAGCTACGAGACGGGGCGCGGACACGTGCTCACCAAGATCAACGCCAAGAGCGGGGCACCCTCCTCTACGCCTCCTCTACGCCTCCTCACCACTTCACCTCCTCTACCCTTCTCCTCGCCTCCTCTACGCCTCCTCACCACGCCACCTCACCACGCCACCTCACCTCCTCACCACGCCACCTCACCTCCTCACCACGCCACCTCACCTCCTCACCACGCCACCTCACCTCCTCACCACGCCACCTCAACACCTCACCACCTCACCTCCTCTACCCTCCTCTTCGCCTCCTCTACACCACCCTGCATCCTTGCCTCAACCTTCATTCATTCAGCCCTGTCATTAATGTATCACTTTTTTTTTAGCTGCGACTACTAGCTAATTTGTCAGTTTCTCCCACGATATATGGTATTTTAATTGTTTAATAACCTGATTCAGCAGTATTGCTGTTTGATCTTGGTTTAGCATTCACTGCTCTGTTAATTTTAGCATTTTTGTAGACATTCAATCGTAACGTTTCTTTGACATGTTTAATCTCTCTCCTCAGACTTTGACCATCTGACACTGTTTTAGCCAGATGTATGAGCATCTTGTTGAGAAAGGATTTCTGTGCGGGGTGATGATGCCAATCTGCATTGAGATAGGCATCAGTATGTGTTCCCTTTCGGTAAACGCTGTGTGTGTTACTTTACCATTTAGGCCTCGTCCGAGCAAAATATCCAGGAAAGGGAGTGTGTTATTCACCTCCATTTCCATGGTGAACTGGATGGCCGGTTTTTGTGAATTGAGATGATTTAGACATTCATTCATTAAGTGTATCCTTCCCATGTCGCCAGACAACCAAAGTGTCATCTACATATCTACACCAAAAAGTGGGTTTTAATGTACTTGAAGCAAGTGCTCTTGCAACCCGGGGGTTGAGGACCCCTGTGTTAGAGGCCACACGGGACGGGGGGGGGAGGGGGGGAGTTTAACGTTGTGTTTGTCGCTGCGAGCAGACAGCGTGCAATGGAGAGCTTGCTCAGAGCGGAGCTGGGCACGGACTCGGTGAGGCCGCTGGGCGCTGCGGCCGGTGGAGGCTGCATCAGCACCGGGCAGAGCTACGAGACGGGGCGCGGACAGGTGTTCACCAAGATCAACGCCAAGAGCGGGGCACCCTCCTCTACGCCTCCTCACCACCTCACCTCCTCTACCCTCCTCTTCGCCTCCTCTACACCACCTTGCATCCTCGCCTCAACCTTCATTCAGTCAGCCCTGTATCACTTTTTTTCGCTGCGACTACTAGCACCACCATGGTGAATGTTGCAGTGAACTTCCCCTCGTTGATTCCCCCCTCCACCCACGTTAAGGGACTCGGTCTACCAGACACTTTGACCGCTTCGTCTCATCCACTCCGCGTTCAACCACCGCGCCTCACTGCAGTTCACAAGAACGCACTCAACTAAACAACTCGGTCACCCACTCATCCAGTCACTAACTCAATCACCCTATCACACACTCATCCAGTCACCCACGCATCCAGTCGCCCACGCAATCACCCTATCATCCAGTCACCCACTCACTCAATCACCCTATCACACACTCATCTCGTCACTAATTCAATCACACACTCAGCTAGTCACTCAGTACATCATCCTATCACTCACTCATCCAATCACCCACTCATTCAGTCACCCATTCATCCAGTCACCCATTCATCCAGTCACCCACTCATCCAGTCACCCACTCATCCAGTCACCCATTCAATCACGCACTCATCCACTCACCCACTCATTCAGTCACCCACTCATCCAGTCAACCACACAATCATCCTATCACCTACGCATCCTGTCACCCACTCATCCAGTCACCCACTCATCCAGTCACCCACTCATCCAGTCACCCACTCATCCAGTCACTCACGCATCTGGTCACTGACTCAATCACCCTATCACACACTCCTCAACTCTTTTACTCAAACACTCACCCATTTACTCACCCACCCACTCACCACTATGCAGGTCACCTCACTCTTCTTTTCAGCTTTATCAGTTTGCACTGCTCCACTCTGGAATCCACACCCGGTCTTCCTGTTTTCCCAAACTCTTGCAACAATAAACTTGATCAATTTAAGGAACGCGTTTCTTTGATCTTAATTATCTAATTACTCATTGGACAGTTATGTATTATTATTTTTTATTGTTGCTGGCCGCTTGGCGTTTTGTATTGTGTGGGGTTTACATCGCTGTCAACCCCTCATCAGTGCCTACCTTATTACAGAACAATTCAGACCTTGTTGGTCACCCCGTGCCCCTTATAAGTCCCATGACAAGGGAGAAACACAAATAAACTTAACAAAAATGTTGCCCGTATTGAAACGGCCGTCTGCCGTATGAACCTGACAACTCACTTTCCCCCAACAGAATACGGGTAAACCGTGTGGGTTGGCGGCTATGGGTTTTGTTGTGTTTGCAAGTCCAAGTTATAGGACTGCACCCTGGGTTGTGCGTGGTTCTCATTGGTGGGAGATTCCCTTCGCTGTGTTGCACGCCAGTGGCTGGGGGCTGCCTGGGGCCAGTGACGTGTGAGCCGGTCCCAATGTGCACCGGCAAACATTTACCGCCAGGTGGCCCCAGTGTTCATTGCCCGTCCACACGTGGATACCTGAAGCCCATGTCAATCCACTGCTGGATGACTCCCGCAATGAAGATACAATCAGTACATCCACTTTGCTTTTGGACACCACCTGTTCCATTGGCGGCCGAATGCGAATCTAAATGTGCATACGTTAGAGACTGGTTAATGCGCATAGAAATCAAACCAATTGACCTACGACCTTTACCCCATCAACTTTTGTAGAATTTTAGATGTGCATTACAGCTACTTTAGCCGGATGGTTGTGGTGGCTATGTATGCCTGTAATCCACGACTACGTGGAGGTGAGGGTTAGTGGATCACAAAAATGTTGCGACAACTCCCACCCCTTGGTCGTCAAGGAGGTAGAGAAGGCGGTGTCGAATAATGTGGACTCCGCCTGTTCCATGTGTAGATTTGTGATAGAGCGTTGGCCCCTCATTTGCTTGGATTTCTCCAGATGCTCCGATTTCCTCCCACATGTAAACACTCATTAATCTTGATTTGAAGCTGTCGTGACTGCAGGAATCCTTACTCTTTGGTTCTTTCGGTAAAGTCACGTAAGTAGAAAAAACTAATAAAAATAATCATCGATTGCTTGTGTGGCGATCGAAACGTCGTGATCCATTATTATTTGTTCTACCTACGCGACTTTACCTAAACAACCAAAGAGTACAAACTCTCATTAATTGTCCGATAACATCTTTATATAAAGAGGACAACAGAGCATGGGCAGGAGTGGTGGGGGGGGGGGTGTTGCCAGCTGCTCACCATTTGACTGCTGCTGTCCCTCGTCTGTAGTTCCTCGTGCCAAAGTGAAGGAATACTGTGTGCCAGTTACAATTATCACTTGAACGTAACGTGATGTTTCAATGAAAACAGCCACAGATTTAATCCTGAAAATCTTTATTTTTCACATGCAGTGAAACAATGTTGTTAGTAGGCTTGTTTCCCTGGGAAAGCCTCACTGAGTCTCAAGACTCTTTTTCAGGAGGGGCCTGCCAACTTTTCGCAGGAGTAATTTGGATGTTTGGCTAGTACCAGTTACATTGTATGTTGTTGTTGTTTTGCCATGGGAGTAAACCCATGCAGAGAAAGGGACCAGAATGAGGAAAGCGAAGCCAGGCAGTCCTTCAGAAGATGTCATGCACGGGCGTGACCACTGCACCACCCTGCCGCCCAAACAAAAGTAATTTAAATAATGTACAATACTGGCAAATAAACCCTATTAGTATCAACTGAATTTCTGGCCAATATGGCACGTGTATAGCTGCATCGGTGTTTCTAAAAGTCGTGTTCACATTGCCTGAAATTAATAATATAAAGAACAGATTTCCCACCTCTGGTTTCATTTGGATTACCGGTTGTCCTCATTATGTGTGTCACAGGTAATATGGAAAGGAAAATATTACGCAGCACGAGTTGTAGGATTAGGGAAATTATGGTGACACACGTGACCCCCTCTACACAAGAAACAGCTAAGATTCATATTCTTGGTTCTTTCGGGAAAGTCACGTCGAAGGGAAACAATAAAATAATACAAATATAAAACAATAAAATTCTCACGACCTTTTGACTGCAACACAAGCAATCATCATCAGGTGTGAAAACCACAACAAGAAAATTTGAAAGAACCAAGAATATGAATCTCTGCAGTCACTAAAGCTTTAAATCAAAATTTAACAGCTGAGAGTCAATGCTGGGATGTTGTGCGATTGGTGCAAGCGACCCATCATTGTGTTTTGATGTTGAGCTGTTAAAATTGCACTGTTGTGAGGTGAGGTCAAGGCCGATGACTGCTTCCAGCGGTGTCAAGATCAGCATTTTGAAGAGGCTCGCGGAGGATGATACTGGACACTGGGGTGCAGTCTCCCTCCATGAACAACAGAGGGCAGAGGAGCGACGCTCACAATTATTGGCGGAGCGCCGGGCGTATAAAACACAAAGTTGGAAGAAAGTTCATCTCGGGGAGTTAACCCACAACACCTGGGTCTGTCCCGCGTGTTCACACGATAACGCGTTTTCACTACAACGCGTTTTCTCCGTCACAACGCGCTTTCTGAGCGGACTACTTTCTTGAGCTGCGCGGTTGAGCGAGATGAGACGGTAACACGGCGGCGGCGTCCCCTCAAGTTATTTGGACCCCCATCTTACCGTGCGTGGACATTATTATTTACGGGAGGAAAATAGTTTCCGCTTTACGCGGCACTTTTCAGGAACGCATCTACCGCGTTAAACGAGGACTCGCCGCGTACAGGTGCCGCGCACGCTGTATCGACCCTGGAGAAATCCGAAGCGCTATGAAGCTCTTGTTCACAGACGTCCAGTAAGGGGCGGGTGGTGTTGGTGGTGTGGGCGTCACCACGTGACACACAGCTTGTCCGTGGAGTCGATCGTGAGGGTGCCGACGTCGCCTAGGCAACGCCGCCCCCCCTCTGGCTCTGCTGCTGCTGCCTCGCTCTGTGCACGCGAGGCGCCAATCCGTGACGCGGGCACTGTACGCGTTGCGTCACCGTTCACCGTGGGGGGGCGGGGCCTCAGCCACGTCACGTCGTGTACAGTGGCACATTAATATTGACACTTTTACTCGTGTTTATGTGCCTCGTTATTAAAGGTGAGTTTAATAATAATCATGCTGCTGCTACACAATGTGTGCATTGATATATACGTACAGTTTATGTGTTTAAACGCGATTGTAGTTTATGGGCCCTTGAGGGATTTTTCGCCTCGTGTGAGGTTTTTATGCGCAACCTTAATTATTGCGCTTTTGTTAATCGTTAACATTTGGTCAGGAATAATGCACTTAAGATAAATGTTCTGGCGACGATATTTTGCAAAACAGACGATGGCAAAATTTCGATTTAAAGCTTTCGTGACTGCAAGGATTCATCTTCTTTGGTTCTTTCGGTAAAGTCACGTAGAATGAGAATAAAATAATAAATTGATAAAATAACACAATATTCTCACGACGTTTCGGCCACAACACAAGCGGCCTTCATCAGGTGAAGGGGACGAGACTGTCTGATGAAGGCCACTTGTGTTGTGGCCGAAACGTCGTGAGAATATTATTATTTTATTTTATCAATTTATTATTTTATCTTATTCTACGTGACTTTACCGAAATAACCAAAGAAGATGGCAAAATTGTGTATATATTGTGCGATATGTGCCACTGAAACGGCAAGAAGTCAATAACAATGACTCGTGTTGAGTGTTTAATATGCAAGCAATGGGCCCACCACAGGTTCGTTAATGTTATAATGGAAGCAGTGAAATTAATTAAAATCTTTTGCTCTGCCATTTGATTTTAAATTACGACTCTTCAATGAGCTTTGGTTGTAGTAAGCAATATTTGAATTTGTTTATACGACCTGTATTCTCTTACAACATGTTTTATATTCCTAAGCATTAAATGTGTACTAAAGATTCAGACTAATTGTAAATCTAATGGGACCACTTTAATCGATGTCCGTTAATATATGTAGGCGTGGTAAGGTTTCGAGACGCACTCGGCGATGCGTGAAACGCAGTCCGTGTCCTTCCTCGTCCATTTGTCTTCATTCCAACGTCAACTTTGTTCTGCCGGTCTCTCTCATTAAGGCCACATGGCCACACTGTGTCTCTTAGTTCTTGCAAGCTAAGCTGGAGTCAGTCTCTCTCATTAAGGCCACATGGCCACACTGTGTCTCTTAGTTCTTGCAAGCTAAGCTGGAGTCAGTCTCTCTCATTATGGCTACACTGTGTCTCCTAGTTCTTGCAAGCTAAGCTGGAGTCAGTCTCTCTCATTAAGGCCACATGGCCACACTGTCTCTTAGTTCTTGCAAGCTAAGCTGGAGTAAGTCTCTCTCATTAAGGCCACATGGCCACACTGTCTCTTAGTTCTTGCAAGCTAAGCTGGAGTCAGTCCCTCTCATTAAGGCCACATGGCCACACTGTGTCTCTTAGTTCTTGCAAGCTAAGCTGGAGTCGGTCTCTCTCATTAAGGCCACATGGCCACACTGTGTCTCTTAGTTCTTGCAAGCTAAGCTGGAGTGAGTCTCATTAAGGCCACATGGCCACACTGTGTCTCCTAGTTCTTGCAAGCTAAGCTGGAGTCAGTCTCTCTCATTAAGGCCACATGGCCACACTATGTCTCTTAGTTCTTGCAAGCTAAGGTGGAGTCAGTCTCTCTCATTAAGGCCACATGGCCACACTATGTCTCTTAGTTCTTGCAAGCTAAGCTGGAGTGAGTCTCTCTCATTAAGGCCACATGGCCACACTGTGTCTCCTAGTTCTTGCAAGCTAAGCTGGAGTCAGTCTCTCTCATTAAGGCCACATGGCCACACTATGTCTCTTAGTTCTTGCAAGCTAAGGTGGAGTCAGTCTCTCTCATTAAGGCCACATGGCCACACTATGTCTCTTAGTTCTTGCAAGCTAAGCTGGAGTGAGTCTCTCTCATTAAGGCCACATGGCCACACTGTGTCTCCTAGTTCTTGCAAGCTAAGCTGGAGTCAGTCTCTTTTCGACATATGTCCCACCAAATTCTGTAATAATAATGTTCCAGTTTCTCTATATGTTTTTAAATGTAGATTTAAATAAATCTACATTTAAAAATCCACAAATCTGGCTGCCTCCTGATGACGCTGGTTGTAATTACTGGCGAAACGTCGTACTCAGATTGTTAATGTTGTGGCTTTGCTCTCTAACACACAGCCGGTGTGCTGTACTAGTAACGAATTGGCATGTTCTGTTTAAGTGACAAACCTTACTAATTGGCTGTTTCGGGTGGTGGTGGGTTTTCCGACATTTTTATATTTACGTGATCTTACCTAAAAAACCTGTATTATGTAAAAATACATTTATTTTCCTCCTTTCTTTTTGGACAGTTTCAAATCTCTAACGTCTTTCAAATTGTTCTGATGTACAGTGCTACATTTCAAATTACTGTCATGTTTGCAACGGGTTGTTTAAAATATATTTAAATGGTGTAGATTCATGTTTAAACTCGCTTCGAATCTGCATTCATCATTTTCTTCTTAAGCAGTCCGTAACCACAATTGGTGCATCGATGCATGACCCATTTGATTATTGTTTGTTGGTCTTAATTTATCAATTAAAATGTTGAGTGTGCCAAATCCTAAAGAGTGGCGTTTGAGTCGACCTTATTTATTTTATATTCACATCTGAAACGCCTGTGCACATGAATGTAACCCAGTTACACACTCTCCTACTTGTTCATCAACCCTCTTCGTGGTGTAGATTTGATGGCTTGTATAGCAACCATAAACAAACACAACAAGTCCGGGTGACTCATGATCCATGACTCACGATGCCAGTGGGCCAGGTTTCACTCTCAACTCTCTACCTGTGTGGCATGAATAAAACGCACCTGTAAATTTGACCTGAAATGATTGCACAACAATTGCCCCGCCTTCATGCGATGTTTATCCTCCACTGTTTATCTGGCTTTGACCTGAATTATATAACAGTGCGGCTCTGCAACTGCTGTAGAGTCACATTGGTATAAACACATTTTACAATATGAACAGCGCATTGAAAACGCGTACTATTTTATGTATTGTTTAACAAGTGTGTTCACAAATCCACACTGAGAAACACGATGATTGGCAGAGGGGAGTAAATTATGTTTTCGATAGTGTATTTAAATAGAGCTACTGTAGGTAAGTAGTTTTCATTTTTAAAGGCATAGTTTAACAAGACAACACTTGCCACCATCCTTCAAACCCATTGGTGAAAAAGACCACAGTTTATGTTTACATTATAATATGTTTACATTATATATAATATATAATATAATGTTTATATTATAATATAATGTTTACATTATATATAATATAATGTTTATATATAATATAATGTTTACATTATAATACAATGTTTACATTATATATAATATAATGTTTATGCAAGAGCCGGGGACTTATGGGACCCCGGGGTCCCACCATAAGGTTCATATGAATGGTTACCTAATAACTTTTGAAACACGGTAATCACTGTGAAGTGCAGTTTCCAATTCTTATTGTTGACTCAATCTCTCTGGCCTTTCTATGCAATATGAAGAAGGGTCATTGCCCGAAACGTCGCTTATCGGATGTTTTCCCTTTTTCAAGGCCCCAGTCCTACTGATGCATGAATTTGTTTGGTATTTGAAATGATACGAAGGCTCAGCAAGTGATTCCTTGCAGACATAAACAGAAGCGATACGCGCCACCCCAGCCACCCATGTCGCGAATCAATCGATTATCGTGATTGAGGGCTCGTGAATAAATTCTAGATTCAACGCCTTGTTTTAAAACGTGAACACAGCCGGCTCTAGTGACTGGAGTGGGTGGGTGTTGGACAATGTGAAACAATGACACGCAACGTATACAAATCTAAAACATAAATTCTTACGCACGCGATCCGGTGTGCATATCGCGATCTTCAGGATGAATGATCACGTCCGAATCAATGCGTCGTCGTTGCTCCCCTAGCATGCGCTCTGCGTAACCCGCTCGTGTTGTTGTTGTTGTTGTTTGCGGCAGAGTTTAGGACCTTCGTGGCCAAGAGCCGCAGCTCCCGAGGCAAAGGAGTGATGGCACGCTTCAAGGTGCCGGACTTGCTGAAGCATCTCATGGAACGATACGGGGCTCCGGATATTCACGATCTGGGCATCCGTATCACCAGCATACCTCTGGGCATTTCCGTACGTGCCGTGCCTGCGTGTACGAGCGTGTGTGTGTGTGTGTACGTGTGTATGCATTGCGTCGCTTGTTGACTGCGAATTGTATTATTATTGGATGCCTCAAGTTATACTCTTTGGTTCTTTCGGTAAAGTCACGTAGGTATAAAATAATATAAATCACGACGTTTCGGGCGCGACACAAGCGTCCGTCATCAGGTGATAAAGCCTTGGTGTGCTGCTGAGGCAGACTGTTTTAAATAGTTTGAAATGTGTGTAGCCCATGGGTCATAAAGAAGTGGCCAGGGCTAGTGATGTTAACGTGAGAAATTAGCGTGTAACTGTAAGGTAGGAAAGCGGCCTCCTCCTCGATTTTACGTGACTTTACCGAAAGAACCAAAGAGTCTGGATTCCTGCAGTCACGAAAGCTTCAAATCAAGATTGCCTCAAGTATGTATTGTTGTTGCCCTTGAGGGGGTTTACTTTCTGAATTAAATGCGTTCTGGAATTGCTGACACACAACCACAACGTACGTGTCGCTGTGTTCACACCTGAGAGTGACACTGCATCAGCCTTTTACCAATATTCCCCCGCCCCTGCGTTTGCCTTACACGGCCACAATGCTGAGCTATCCTCAGTTGCTCAGGCACACAAGTTTCACACCTGTCTCCCTGTCAAGTGAATGTGGTGTATCCTTTTGTCATGCAGTCTGAGACAGACTTCCAACACGTCTTCAGTTTTGTGGGTGCAGTGCTGCGACAAGAGCACTGAAATAACTGCTCGTGTAAGTACATCATGTTAATATATATCGTATTGAAGGCTGAGGCCTATTTTACTGTACCGCTCCTTACAGAAATCTTCTTTCCCGAGTGGTTGTGCATTTGTCGCTTGTTTCAGAGGTTCGCGATTTGATCCCAGGAGTCGCCCTAGTTAATATTGCGGGTGTATTATCCAAAACTGCATTTCTATATTCTTCACAAATAATGTAAAAAAAAAATCCCGTGTTGTTATTAATGAATGAGGAGGACATGTGTGCCGGCATCAGAATCAAAATTTGCAAATCTAAACAAGTACTCAGAAATGACTGGATTGGGTAAAACCACATGTATATATGTTGAACTTCTTTCGCACTGTACGTAGCCAACTGTACCAATCAGAGGTGTGGAGGACAACAAACTGAACACAAAAAGCAGTTCTAAAGAAATTGTTTTCAATCTAGATTTTAAAGTGCAAAGCTCCAATGGCTTCCTAATATCGGAAGGAAGAGCATTCCAGTTGGCCGCAGAAGCCCATCTGAAAGCGAGTGATGCGGTGACTGTCTTTGTTCGATGGCTTGCCAAAAGCCACTGCTGCTAGGATGATCCACCAATCCCATCTCTCGATTGCAATCGTGCATTAGCAGCACACCTTGCATTCGCTGTTGAACCACTCGTCCATCACGTGTTCCATCATCGCAACTACAGCACTGCCCTGCACCTGTGGCCGCCACAGTTGCTAACATTGTGTTGTTTGTTTAGGTGATCGGCAAGGCCCAGAAAGGCGAGCGGGAGGCGATGGACCGTGGGCTGGCTCGCATCGAGTGTGACATCAAGCAGGAGGTGGAGGGCCGGCCACACAAGATCAAGAAATACCTGTTGGAGTCGTTCCCCTTGCCAGGGACGAGCGCCGATCTTCGCCGACAGTTCACGACACAGCCGGCGGCCGAGATGGTGCTGCAGGTCTCCCAGAACGCCGAGGACATCTTTGTGAATAAGCTGAAGAAGGTGGGGGCCATGGCGTCTGGACTTAATGCAACAAAATTACCGTGCGAGAAAGTTCATGCATTTGCTTACATTTGTCAAAGATTTTACATAATACATTTGTCCTCGGAATTATTTAATGAGTGATAATCGCCATACGTTTCAAGTCTGTGGATACTTCCACCATTATCAAAAAACTTTCTCTACCACTGAATTAACTCTCCTCTATAATATTTAGGGCCATCGCTTTCACAAAATTCAGTCACACGTTGAGACAAAAGTAAGGGGGGGCATTGAAATTGGTCGGACATCTATGCATATATCACCCTCTATTTGTCCCAACAGAGTGCAATGGCTGCACGTGGTTTGGGTCCTTTGTTGTTTCCACCAACAGTGTGTGCAGGACTTCCTGGGGCAGGTGAAAGGGGACACGCTGGCCCGGAAGCTGTTTCAGTTGGCCCTGTGCTGTGGCTCCCTCGAGACTCCTCGCGACCTCGTGGTCAAGGAGAAACCGGCCGCGTTTTTCGGCAACATCAGCACTCCCGACACCAGACCGCCGCTTCTTCCGTGGAGTAAGGAGACAAATTTTCACATACATTAGACTCTCGATTATCCGCGCTAATTACGGGGAAGATGGCTGCGGATGATAAAAAATCTCGGATGATCCAAAGATATCTATTTTCTGCGGATCTCTATGCCACAAACTAACGATCAACCGATCGATGCACGTGGTCGGTGATAACACTTTCCTGCTCCCGAGCAGAAGACTCGGCCCTCTAAGTGGATAGCAGAGCCACGCCAATCACCATCAATCAAACTCCACCCACTGTTGTAAAGATATGCAACTACTGTACTGTCGAGGTGATCACGTAGATTTCGGATTCATGGGCGCACATATTTGCTCGATATAAGCACGTGACTTGTAACAAACATTTCCAAGAATTACAATGTATAACTATTTTTAGATGATTAATTTGGGCCTAAGGGAAAATTCGTGAGTTATTAATAAGTAAAAATCTCATGTGCGTGGTTAATCCGCAAATCAGATAAACCGCACACGGATAATCAAGAGTCTACTGGATTGCACGCGCGCTGAATTGTCGTAGCTTCTCTAAACACCTTATTTCACATCTCGTCTCGATTATTACTAATGCATTAGTAAGAGTTTGGCATATCACGACGCATCAGTTTGTCAAATTTACGTCGAGATGACCCGGGTGGCTGAGAGAGATTAGCATTGAGCTGGAAACGCTGAGATCCTGGGTTCGAATCTGGGTAACCACCTGTGATTAAACTTGCTTTTGTCAAGTGCAGCCAGTTGAAGGTCTCAGCTCGGTCATTAATGACTGTCAAAAAAAGCCAAAATTTACTAAATAAATGGCTATGCACTTAATTTGACCAAGTCCAATATCGGCTCAACAGAGTGGGTGGGAATGTGCTTCCCTTTACTCTGTGGACCAGAGGTCACTAGAAGCAATGTCAGAGGTAGCTTTGTGATGTTCTCTTCTGCGGGCCATTCTCCAATAGGACGGGTTCCGCTGCTCCGTGAGAGATCCGAGTGGATACTCCGTCTCATGACACGATATCGAAAGCACAATCTGAATAAAATGTAGTTTCTTGTATTGTACATAGGGGGTCAGACCACGGAGGACCTTCAGAATGTTGAGTGTGATCTTGAAATTAATCCTGGACTGGTTCGGGGGATAGTTGAACAATTCGAATATTGGGGCGATATTGTCTTGCATACGGGTGTGAGAAGTTTGCCAGTGGTTTTTTTACTCCATCTAGATTTTTGGGTTAGATCATGTAAACATGCACTCAATAATACGCGTTAATATGCACTATTTACGTGACCTAACCCAAAAATCTCAATTATGGATAATATTGGTCGCGAAGGCCTTCGTGTTAAACTTGTTTTTTGAGTCATCTGGAGAGTGATGATGAAACTTATCGGGAGGCCGTAGATGAGACGTGGGGGTGGGGGGGCAGAGAGAGAGTTGCAGTTGTTGAGTCTATTGGAGCGAGTTACAGCATCGTTGTCCTCTCCTACAATGGCATTGCTTCTCTCCTTCGCAGAGGCGGTAGCCGAGCATCTGGTCCGTCTGCTGAGCCACGCAAATAAGATGGCAGAGCCCCTGGGCCTACCCGCGCTGTCACGCGTGGAGAAACAGCTTGCCGAGCACTTTGACTCGTGCGACCTCCCCAGCCTGGGCCTCGGCTCCTTCTTGGACATCCTCCATCGCAACGCCCAGGTGCGTACGTGGCGTGCGTGAGCCCACCCGCCTCCAGCTGGTAAGAGGCAGTACAGCAAGTAGGTGTACGACACTGCCCGTGCAAAGTTTGAGTGTACTTATCGCCTCCGAGTGGCGCTCAATGTTAAGTTTGTTTTCAAAATTGTGCGCGGTAATATTAGTTTATTATTACGAACTTAAAACTCATTTGTCGATAACACAAATACGTTTAAGCGTTATGTAATCACTGCCAATGCAGAGCACAACAAAGTGTCACGTAAGATGCATGGGTTTTTTCTTGTCACTCTTAAAAAAATATCTGTGAATTTGGCAAACATCCCAAAGGTAGATATTGAAAATCACTGTTAAAATTGAGTGTACAGCGGTGACATTCAGATAAAATATATGATAACACTATATATGCAAAGTGGACGGGTGGCTCAGAGATCAAAGCGGTGATTTGGCAATAATGAGATTCTGGGCTTGAATCTGGATTTTGACCGCTTGGGTTGAAACCGAGGTCTCAAGTCTTATCAAGTCGATCGTCCGAGCCCTGTCACCAGCGACTGCACAAATTTACAGTCTCATTAAACTTGGGTTTTGCACTTCATTTTCCTAATTCCATCTCTGAGAATAACAATTTCAGCTTGACTCTCGTGCGCCACACAATCTCATAACACAGCTAATGTGAAAGTGTTGGCTCCTATTGTGTACAAGATAAAAGGCCACCCACCGCATTTTATGACACAGGGCCTGCACGGCTATGCGAGATTTACGAATGGATGATTTATTTGTCTCTTGACATTACGCCGATAGCGCATTTGGAAAACTAAAATTGAGAACGAATTTTGTGTTAATTTGCAAACTTAAATCTGTATTATTTAATCAGTTTTCGTGCACTGCATTGTGAGATGCAGCTCCATGCGTATCGTTTAGCTTTAAGCCGGTGTTTGCCTTGCGGTCGCCTCGGTGTCAACCAACTGATGTTGACGGATTTGTTGTGTCTGTGGTAGCTGTTGGAGGAGACTGGGGTTGTGATCTCTGTCCTGGGTGGATCTGGAGCCACAGCGGGAAGCTTCTGCCCAAAGCGCGACGAGCTGCTGGAGTTCATCCACCAGTGCGGCAGCCTCGACACCGCAGCGGTGAGACACGGGGCCCCAGTAGGGGCCACAGGGGTGGCTCAGAGATGGGGATAAGGATTTGGAGATATAGGGCGCTCACGTAAATAAACTCTTCAACTCAAAGCGCCTTACAGCAACGTCTCATCTCAAGCATTCCATTGCTCTGCGGCAGTCTACCCGAGGGGACCCCCCCCCCCCCAATGGCAGCTGTTCCTATTTGGCACGTGGTGCACGCACTACTGGCCTGTGAATGGACATGTCTGCCATTTGGGAGCGATGTTTGAGTTTCCTACATGGTTTTTTCCCCGATAAAGTAATTTGCAAGTACTTGATCTGATTTGGCAAATTTGCAACATGATGCGGTTACACGTGGCCAATTCAATTTTTTTAATACAGCGTCACAGGATTATTATCATACATTGTGAAACAGATCTCTTTGTTTGTGGTTAATAAACTGGCAACATTAACCAGGGCGGATGCTGGGCTTGAACCGAGAACCACCACTCGGCCATGTTTCCATAAATTTGTGCAGTCACATTAACGCTGTTCACGTCGTACGCAATGGACACTTTATTATTAGCACCACCTCTGGACCTGTTTGGCCCCTGGTCCATCTTGAGTGGTCTTGTAAGGGCGACGTATTACAGTTTGATTTTATATCGGCACAGCAACTAGCCAATGGAAAACCACCCGTTCCGTGGGGGTGCTACGCGCTGGCACGGATCGGATGCGCCAGTGGAAAAGGGCTGCTAGCAACTCGGCCGCCTCCAAACGAAAGAGAGAGGGTTCCAGGTCTCTGTTGTTGGCTGTGTGCTCTGCAGCTGCCGGCCGTGGACTGCGCTGTGGGGCAGCACTACGGCGTGCATTCCTGCCGCAACCTTGGGCACGGCCCCGTGGCCAACCTGGTAAAACTGGCGCAGAAGGCCAAGCCCGGTGGCAGCAGCGGCGGTGCCCATCGGTGCGCCGTGTTGTACGAGGAGACGGCGCTGTGTGCTCGCGACTCGAGGTTTGGCAGTCCCCTCCAAAGTGCCCTCCTCCTCACCCCTCTGCTCACCTCGTGATCTGCCTGACTGCCACGGGTCGCTCCTCAAAATTGTTGAGTCGGCGACAGACGCTTGGGGTTCTTTAATCTTTCACATCAAAGGGTCAGTGAGCCACACCAATATGCCATTGGTAATGTAACTTAAGGATTCAATGTTCAAGGCAAGTGATTGTCGAGACAAACTGATGATTGTGTGTGTTACACCCCTCTGGCAGTCCACTGCCTGATGAAGGCCTCGCCACGTTGCTTTGGTCATGGGGGTTGTTGCACCAAACTTTACCACGCTTGGTGAAGGGGGCGGGGATTAGGTTCAGGACTTGTTCAGATATCAGTCACCACTGACGTTAGCCATGGCTAGGAATCCAACTCGGATCGCCGCGTTAGTATCGCAGTGCACCAAACATTGCAGCAGTGCTTCAGAAATCATTCCGAAGTTGCTTGATATTGCACACAGTTTGAATAAACCATCATTACTTCAGGAAATATATTTTTAATTAAAATTTAACTTTGTACATGCTGTGATCGTAATAAAGAGTTGTGCTAGTTAGTAGTAACAGCGCGATACATCGGTTAACTCGATTAATATTTATTATTAAGCTGACAATTCATGTATTGAATTGCACGTGTAAGAATCAACTTCTAAAAAATTGTATCCCTTTTTATTTTAATAGTTTCACATTGCCACTGCAGAGAGTCGACATGATCAGTGTAAGTTCAAAAGAACTGACACACCTTGTGAAAAATCCAACGCAGAAGATCCCTGGGCTTGATATTCCACGAAGATCATGGTCCCCCTAAACCGCATCTGCACAAACCATGGCAGATGCGGATACCTGATGCACAAATGGAAAATTTTAAACTCTCCAGTGTTTGACTGTGGTCATCCAGAACAGATCGTACAACGTGAAACGACGCAATAGAAAATTAAAGTCAAGCCACAGTGCGATTGTGACCATCCAACCCAAGCTATTCACGATATTGTGAACCACAGTCGTTTGTGCTCCTTCAACGGAGTAGTTTTAGTTTAGTTTAGTTTTCATTTATTTGGTATAGCCCTGTGAGCCATTCGGCTCTTGAATCGGGTGCAACCTCAACAAACAAAAAAGACAAAAACATGACCAAGAAAACATCTTAAAGTGACTTTGTGCATGTGCAAACAGAAAATCCAGGAAAAAACGTCAAAATATTCCTGATATAGCACCGTACACCAACGCTGTGTGCAAAAATCCCAGTGGGATGCAAGACAAACAACAACAAGAAAACTTAGATTAAGGCCATCAGTCTAACTCCCTACTACAATAAACAAAAACATGGCCAAACCAAAAAACTTTTAGAAATCACCAAAATAAAGCTATACATGCAATGTAACAGTGATCGTAGGAACTGTGACCGAATTTTTAACAATAAACTACATAAATAACATGTATCACCAAACCCTAGAGCCACAGCTGGCTGCATGAGTCACTCCACAAACAACAGGAGGAGCAGGAATTGTAACCCTACATGAAGCCCTCTCGTCGTGACCAGCAGACCTCGGACATTGGCTTATGGCTCCTGAACATGTTGCCCTCATGCGCACGAATAGAATAGCTCAGGGGTTGGCAATCTGCGTCTCCCGGTGCCGCATGCTGCTCTTTAAAGACTGTTTGGTGATGTTTATGAAGGACCACTGTCTCGTATTCACCACAGTGCATTGCGCCTCTTGAAATATTGAGTTGAGTAATCCCGGTAGTTGAGAAACTAAGGTAGTTGAGTACCCCGGGAACACGCTGTGGTTCGTGTCGCGTTAATAGCTCCGTACCGTGCCGTGTAACTCACTAAGCAGCCGATTGCTCGCGTGCAGTGGTAGTGCCGTGTTCATTGATAACACTGCACACTCCGTGCAGCGTTGTGTGAGGATGGCTCACTAATTGAAAGGGGAGTCGTAGCTATCGCACTGTGGGGTGGTCATCGCCCTCCTCCCCCTGGGCATGTGCCGTGTGTGTTGTGTGCGTCGTGAGTCGTGGCGATGTAAACCCGGGGTAGCTCCTCTCTCCGTCTCTTCGTTTGTTGCTGTCCCGGCGAAGCTCGAGTTGGTGAGCGCAACGCGTGGCAGATCCGGCTTCACCCGTTCCCACTCCTCCCAGTCAGCGACTCCCAAACCCCCACTCAATAATCGCAGATCACTACCCAGGTCCTTATCAACCAAATGATTTTTAACTAAACTATTTTTTGTATTCTTAACAATGTATCCACAGTTCAGTTTTTAAGTACAATTTTACCGGCGCACTGTATGTTTTCCTGGTGTGGACTGTGGCTGTTTTTGCTATTGTTTTACTGCCTTTTCCAAGCTTGGAAATGTATGTATGAATGAAATTGGAACTTATATACTTCATTTATTTACTAATTGACAAACTATTTATATTTTACCAGGTAAGGCCCACTGAGCATATATAGCAGTTTTTCAGAAGCGACCTGGCCATCGCAAATGATAGCTCAACGAAGTGGCTTATCGTCACGTGGACATTTATAGCAGACAAATATACAGCATGCGTCAGGGTTGGGATGTAACCCACGACCTCCTGCGTACCAGGGGAGGTAGTTAACATCTCCCAGTCACCGTGGTGCCCTGTGGTCACGTGAGGCCTTCCACTTCTGAATGGCTTGCGATGCATATTTGAACATTACTGCAAGCGTCTTAGCCTCGTTCATTCGGTATTCGAGGGGAATATTGCCATTTAGTAACGCTGTTTCAAATATCGCGCATTGAACTTTCGATTTTAATTTGCAATGTAATTGAGGGACTGTGCGTTGTCTTGTCGTGGTCTGGTGCTGTTGTTGTGTTGCTGCCTTGCCCAAACTTGCATTTGTTGACAAATCGGCAGGAATCTATGTACTTTGTATTTTTAGCAACATGCTTACATTTTCTCCATCTTGCCTCTCATATCGTTTTTGTACATACCTCGCTGACCCGCCCCTACTGGACATATGTGAAAAGAGCTTCATAGCTCATTGGATTCCTCCAGGATGAAAAAAAGATTCTGATTAATCAGTGGCACTGCCAACAGCCTACATCCACACACGACCAATCACCCCTTGTAATGCCATACACATGGTTCCTTTCCCATAGACATGTAATTCTGCAAATGTGCAGAAATGTCTGCCGTATGCGAATTACTCCAGACAATTCTTAGTTTTTTCGGTAAAGTCACGTTGAAGGGAAACAACAAAATAATAAAATATATATAAAACAATAAAAAATTCTCACGACGTTTCGACCATAACTCAAACGGTCATGTATATTATATTATTATTTTGTTGTTTCCTTCAACGTGACTTTACCGAAAAAACTAAGAATATGAATTACTGCAGTCACGAAAGCTTTAAATCAAAATTTACTCCAGACAAGTTTAGAGTATTAAACGTGACCTGTTGTGACTCGTCTAATGTGTATCGCGTGGTCGTCAGCACAGAAATATGCGTCTGGTAACGTCCTAATGGACCAAACATCGTAAAAAGGAGGCTGGGTCTGCGTTGTTCAGTGACCACCATATACAGGGACTCTTCTACTTACGGACGAGTTAGGTTCCAGAAGTCTGTTCGTAAGTCCAACTTTACTCCTGTCGATTCCAAAATGTTGTACGGCGTGTACACTAAACACAGGGAATGGCTTTAAGAGTTGTATAATCTCCTGTAGACGTAGACGCCACTGGTTTTTCACGTTGTGTAGATGTAGATGCCACCACCACCATCTATTGCGTGGCGGTTGAACTTATGAATCTCGGTACAAACAGGCAACTGGACATATGGACAGGTTTCTTTGTATCTCTGAGACTTTCTAAGTTGAATGTTTTTTAAGTGAAGGAGTCCCCATAAATATTTTTGAGGACCACTGGGATCTTTAGTTTAAACCGTGAGTCTTGGAGTCATTGGACCAGAAAGAAGCGAGATAAAAACGACAGTAACATTGAAAAATATGTACACAGGGCAGGGAGGGCCCAGCCGCATGACAGGATTTATTCAGCGCTATCGTCACGGTAACAAAAACAGTGCTCCCGAATGAATCGCAGAATCCCCCGAATATTCCGCCTCAGGCGGGAGAATCTCCGTCCAGACCCGCGTGACGCCTTTGGCCCAATCTTGTCGACGGCATCATCATCATCCTCCTCGTTGTTGTTGCCTGGTTGGAGAGCAGGGCCCCGCCTGGCAAATGGACGCACGCGCCATCGTTTGCACGGTCGGCTACGGTTAGCACGATCGGCTACGTACGCGTTCAAAATTATTTCAACGTACAGACATGCGTGTATCTATAATGCCACCGTCTGCCCCATCGTGCATTCTCGGCTGTGCTTACACTGGTTGCTGCAGTGCACCTCACATGTGTCCGGCCGCTCAAATGCGAGGTAGGAGGATGCCACACATCTCTCACTATGGCCAGTAGCGGAATGCTACATTCCTATAACAGGAGCCAATGGTGGTGTATAATAGGATCACCGCTGTTGACTTCCCACAACATGGGATTCATTATTTGACTATAGCTCGGGTTGATAAATAAGCTGTTAACCTTCTTGACCTGGATTTTGAACTCGCAAGCGTACAGTGATCGTGGAGTGCTCTAACCGCAGCACCTCCAAGTGGGATGCAGTGCAATTCATATATTTATAATTAAGATATATATTTTTACTAGGAATGCATTTAGCTGCAGATTGGTGGAGATGAGGTTAGGGATAAGATATTACATCCTGTGGAGCCCTGGGATATTTACATCTTCAAGTGAGATGAACTAAAGAGGTGAATGCCATTACAGAATCCTCATTTCACAACTCCTCATGAAACAGATTCCCCGTTCTTACAATACAGAACTTGTCTCATCTGATACAGAACCCAAATCTCATGTGTCCTCAATATTTTTTACTTCTTCTCAATCGTGAATACTACATTGTGGGAATTAACAGTGGTTGTAATATAAATAGACTTGCCCTTGCTATAGGAATGTGTAATTTACTCAAATAACTAATTTATGATGATGATGATGGTGTTTGCTATATGCTAATTTATATCAGGAGACACTTTGTCTGAATGACCTCCCCAATACACATTTTTCTCAAGGTGCACTTCTGCCTGGAGACTCACTCTTGTCTCGTGGCCGACTCCATCTCCTCCTCCTCCGCGATGACGTCATTGGTGCCACCACTTTGGGGAATTTTTCAGACAGGCGTGTTACCGCACAGTCACCTGCTGACTCCACTCCCCACTCCGACTCCATTCCCCAATCAGAGTTTGAAGCCCACTCGCTCACAGAAACTGAGCCTGCAGTATTCTGATTTGACCAAGTGGACTCCGAAGTCTGCCTCCTTGCAGCAGGGACTTGGCAATCTCCCTGGCTGAGACGGGGGACTGCCAAGAGGCTGCAGGCCGCCACCGGCTCCGTGTCCATGGCTGGGCAAGGCGGGAAGTTCGCTTGCGGTGGCACGGCCCTGCCGCCCAACAATAATGGGTGGTTGAGGGCCTCCGTGGGTGTGAGGCGACGTTGGGGATCCCACCTGCCAAGGAGGCAAACGGAGGGAGTCAGGTGCCTGTTGCATTCTAAAATCGCTTCATTGAATCGTGGTCTAGGTGAAATGCGCAATTCTATCCTCAACACTTTTGTCAGAAACGATATTTATTTGAAAAAACGACGAGATGAAGAAACCATGCCCCGGTGTGACACAAAACTTTGCAGTCCTAGCCCAAACGACACGTGAGGTCTAAGATCGTTTCCAGTAATGTTGATGGTAGACGCAAAGTGATTTATATTTAATTATTTGTACGAGGTGAAATGTAGACAATAGTAACAAGTCTCTTACTGAAGGCACCCGCGGAGAAAATTGATGAACTTTTGATTGCGGGTTCCCAGAACCGCCTTCAAAGACACGGAGCACGGGACGATCCGTTTCCCGTTGACGACGGGGCGATTCTTTTTGTCTGTTTATCGGAGAGAGAAAAAGAGAGAAACACTGAATTAGTTGTGGCGATCAGTACAATGCGGCGGCGGTCCTTAATCCTCCAATTGCGATGTTTGCAAATATGATTCCATGTTGGCGGTCGAATCCAGCCTGTCATCGCTCCAGGGTCGATAAAATCTGTAACCGTTTGTGAGACGTTTGCAGTAGTCGTGTGGAAAGGATGGCTCCTAAGCGTGAAAGTGAAAGTCCCACTCTCAACTCTGGGCCACCAGAGGAGACGAGAACCTCCTGATACTTGTTTGAGCAAGGAGACACTTTGATGTTTATTTTAGTATTATATTATTATTTGCATCACTTGGAGAGGATGGTAATTTGTTGTACAAGCGTGTTTAAGCACAATATATTTCTCAATCAAGGACCTACAGTTTGTGTGGAGGGTTGTTCTCTGTGGTTGTTTTGTACTATGGTAGAACTGTTCTATGCTGATTTAGGATACCGTCGTATCTGCCACACAATTTTTAAAAAGTGTGCTAAGTCATGCTGAAATTAAAAAAACGGCCACTCATCTTCATGAAAAATGTGATGGCCAGAATTCCATGTAATTAATACACACGTCCTCTGTTGGATTGCAAATCCCTATGGGTTTTCCAAATATACTGTGCTACCTAAACATTACCGTTCCTTTAAAGTATTTTTTTCATAAGACTCCTTACTGTCGCACTAATTCAACACGTACTGACAAGTACGTTGCCAAGACCGTTGTGACTTTTAAACCCAAATAAAGCATAGTTCATTTTTAAATTACGCGAAGCAGTTTCCATGCCTTTCTATTCAAGCACAGAGCACGAGACACGCGGCTGCACAGCCACGACTCTCCGGGCAGTGACAGCAGCAGCAGCAACAGCTACGAACTCCAACACCACCACCTCACCACCCCCCCTGTCCACTCACCAAAGGAGATAATGTTGTGGGTCGAGGCGTCAATCATGGCTTTAGGTGGGAGCCCCAACATCTGAAACCAAGATCACAAGAGGGATGAGTTGGATGAGGTCCGTCGCTCGAGTGAACAGAGCGTACATACGCTGCTCTTTGTCTCATTGAAACGTTGATGTACAATGAACTTTGCCTGCTCTTGTACACACTGTTTGCAGATATTTATCTCTATTATCAGGCGAAGCATACATATTTGGTCTTTAATTGATAACGTGGTTACTACGTGCGGCATCGTTGCTCTCCAACACAGGCTCTGAAAGCCTCGGGGATTAACAACAAACCACAATAGTCATAACAATAGTAATCATTCCGAAGGACATCAGCCTGACGCTCTGATTCTCTGGTATTACTGACGAACCCGAAATCTCTCTTTACTTCTTTACTCATGCAAATGGTGCGTGATCACGCAGTGAACACGTCCACTCCTCTCACGTGTGCCGGCAGCTGAGCGACATTTTTTGACCAGTGAAAGGCCCAGAGGATGACGACAGCCCTGCACGTAACCAGCTTTGTCGCATGAGCCATCGCACAGCGGGTCTGTACGCTGGTGGATCGTCGTGCGCCATCAGTCATAACCAACCCCCTGCTGCTGCTGCTGTTGTTGTTTATCGTGGACTCCATCGTTGGTTCAAATTCGAATTAAACCCTCCCTCCTCCTTTATATGGCGCAGTTGGAACGGTCCCATGGGAAATATGACGCCCAGTTTGGTGGTGCCGTATCGGGCTCGAGGTTTGTTACAATAAAAATTATAGAATTCATCAGTATGTATATATTATGATAATTAATATTTGTAAGGCGCATTTAATCCGAGGATCCCAATGCGCCCCGTGTATGGAAAGCAGGGAAATGAGACGACCAAAACGAGGAAATGAGACGACCAAAACTATGGGGAATAGGCCATTTTACCGAGGTGAATTTTCATGGCGAGATTTAAATAGCTTTAAAAATTCTGTCTTGTTATCAGAGGCCAACGCGTTCCATAGTCTTGGAGCTGCACTGGCTAAAAGCCCGATCGCCCCCAGGAATTGAGACTTGACCTCAGAAAACTGAGTAGGAGATCAGAAGATCTCAAGGACCTCATTGGTGTACATGAGTGGATCCGCTCCTGTAAGTATTGTGGGGCTAACCCACTGACAGCCTTGTAGCTCAACAGCAGGACCTCATAACCAACTGGATATATATGCAATGGTGTTTTCCTACGCGTCAGATACCTGGATGAGATAGCCGATGTGGTCTTCCGAGCTTGTCTTGAAGAGCGGGTTCCCGAGGAGCATCTCGGCCACCACACATCCGAGTGACCACATGTCCGCGCTGCATGTGACCGGGAGCCCAAAGTACATTTCGGGGGCCATGTACCACATCGAGCCAAGACACCAAGCTCCTAGCAGCACACGGACAGACAGGTGACCAAACAAGGTGGCACTTGCACATTATTCACCTGTACTTGTGAAGTGCTGAATAGATGAGGGTATGCACACGCAGTCACGTATGGCACTCAAAATACGCACAATGACAAAGATCGCCCACGTAAATGCGTGTATCAGCTGGGTAGCACTTAGAAATGTAAATTATTTTCATTACACTGGTGCCAGCTATCATAGAGTGCAGCTGTCGTGTCGCGAGAGTTCTCTGCGGTGAGTAACAACTTCTTTAAAAGCAACGGTGCTGCGACGCCTCTCTGAATAAAATTAACGCCGAGCCGCTTTGTGCGTTTCAAGATTCAGTGATGAACCGGGGACACCTACCACCACCCTGTAACGTGCAGACGTCTCGGAACGGGAAAAGGTTAAGTGAGGAATGAGGACAAAGGTACTTAGGGCTGCCATGCGATCTGTACATTTGCAAACGTAAATCACATGTAAATCACACGTAAATCAGCCATCCGCGACGAAAATTCCAATCGGATTGGCTACTGGCTCCAGACTTTCAATACCAGCAATCGATTATGAAAATTGTTACCGGTTTACTGGTTATTGTTTGACAACTACCCTCTCAAAACTGGGAGGTTGAGAGTTGAAATCCTGGCCAAATGATTGACGAAATGTAACGTTTGAAGGGTATCAGTGTCACTACCACACTTTGCTTAAGCGGTGCTAACCACCACACCACCACAGCACGAAGACAAAGACCCCCCATATAGCTTAAACAGGCTTGTAGCGCAGCGTGCTAACCGTTAACACCACCGCTCCACAGAAACATTGTGACACGCACACACATGCTGCTACACACGTACACACACACAGGGCAGCTAGATCACTCACTTGGGAAGGTCTCGCTGATGCTGAGGCCAAAATCCGTGAGCCTGATATTGCCACTGATGTGGTCTTTGACCAAGATGTTTGCCTGCAAAAAAGACAGAGTGGTTGTCAGTGAAACTCGTGGTGTGTCGGTGAGATTGCGTCTTGTTGAATTGGTTCATGGCGGTTTACTCAAAGATTTCATGTACTCATTTTTGTTGAACACTTACTGCCCTTTGAAAATGTAATAATGCTTGAAGATCTCCCTACCCCATGCCGTGTTAATCAAGGGGGTTGTATGGCCATACCTCACCATGCTGCTCAGGGGGCTTTTGAAGGCAATGGGATCCAGGACCGGTTCAGATATCACCCAAACCCTGGTTTTAGCCGTGGCCAGAAATCGAATTCGGGTCATTAACCTCTGAGTGCAGTTTGCGAACTATCCCACCACTTTTTTTTCTTCTTTGGTTCTTTCGGTAAAGTCACGTAGAATGATAATAAAATAATAAATTGATAAAATAAAATAACACAATAATATTCTCACGACGTTTCGGCCACAACACAAGCGGCCTTCATCAGGTGAAGGGGGCGAGACTGTCTGGTAGGACAGCACTTGTGTTGTGGCCGAAACGTCGTGAGAATATTATTGTGTTATTTTTTTTATCAATTTATTATTTTATTATCATTCTACGTGACTTTACCGAAAGAACCAAAGAAGATGAATCATTGCAGTCACGAAAGCTTTAAATCGAAATATCCCACCACTGCTACGCCCATCATTTAGCTTTGGCATTAGGAATTGTTGCTTAGGGCAGTGGTCGTTGTTGTTTAACGCTAATTAGAAAATATTAAATGTTCCGCGGAGCGTTGGTTGTTGAGAGCAAACAGAGATCCACGTGAAAAGTTGTATTTCTATGCAAGTTTTGGCTATCTGTGTTTATGAAATAGCAAGTCGTGGCATGAGTGTTGTTGTGGTGTAGAATAAGATATCTCGAAATCCTGTTACTAAGGTTTACAAGAGTGTTCTCATATTCTTAGTTCTTTCGGTAAGAAATAACTAAGAATATGATTTACTGGAGTCACGAAAGCTTTAAATCAAAATTTAAGAGTGTTCTCATTTTCTACAACTGCACGAACTGAGGCACTAACTCCATACTGACGGACAAAAGACGCAGCGGGCTGCTTAGTTTACTAACCGGCTTCAGATCCGCGTGAATGATGTGCATCGCCTTCAGCTTTGCCAGGGCCCGCAGCATGGAGCCCACGTACGGCTTCAATTCCGTCATGTATAAGCCATAGGTCTCGTCCAGCTTCTGGAGGAGGTCTCCGCTGCGTGACGGCACAAAACGTGAACGGTCACAGTTTCTTCCTGCTTGTGACCCATTCCCTGATTGGCCCCTTGAACGGGAGCACACGTGCTTGACTGAGGCGAAGCCGCACGGAGTAACCATACAGGGTTGCCGCTTAACTCAAAACATAGTCAATGAGGCAGGAAGGCATTATAAACAATTATGTCTGACCATGGAGCCGCGTACAAAGACAATAATTCTAGGGTATTCTGAAAGCCTACGGACATTTATTCTACATCCAAATGATTCATGTGTGTGAACACACGGACGCATCGGTGTTTGGGGGAGCGGTGGTGCGGCGTTTAGCGCGTTGCTCTACAATTCCCGCTCACGGCCAAGACCGGTGACGATTATCTGAACCAATCCTGGGCCTCCCCTAGGTCGACTCAGCCTCAAATGAGTACCTGGTGCGGTGTGTAAACATCGCCACTGGGGAGACAAAGGCTGCCGGGCGTGGTGCTGCCCACCCACCCCTTCGTGTGCCTTGCCCGTCAGGTGATGATGATCATCAGGTGATGATGATTGCTTGTGTTGCAGTCGACACGTCGTGATAATTTTATTGTTTTATATTTTTATTATTTTATTGTTTCCCTTCTACGTGACTTTACCGAAAGAACCAAGAATATAAACTATATTTTTTATTTTACCAGTTTGAGGCCCCACTGAGCTATGGAGCTATTTTTCAGAAGCAACCTGGCTATCACAAATGTTATCTTCAACGAAGTGGCTTATCCCGTGGAAATTTATAGAGGCCAAATACTCTAAACGCGTAATGTTTATTCTAAATGTAGTAAGAGAGACATGCAACCTCAAAATATACAGCAGGCGACAGGGTCGGGATTGAATCCACGGCCTCCTGCGTACCAGGCGAGGTAGTTAACATATTGCCACTGTGGTGCCCTGTGGTCACGTGAGGCCTACCACTTCTGAATGGCTTGTGATGCATATTTGAACATTACTGCAAGCGTCTTAGCCTCATTCATTAGTCAGGTATTCGAAGGGAATATTGTCATTTGGTAACGCTATTTCAAATATCGCTCATTAAACGTTCAATTTTAATGCAATGCAATTGAGGGACTTTGTGGAGTCTTGTCGTGGTCTGGAGCTGTGGTTGTTGTGTTGCTACCTTGCCCAAGCTTGCATTTGTTGACAAATTGGCAGGAATGTATGTACTTTGTATTTTTAGCAATTTGCTTACATTTTCTCCGTCTTGCCTCTCATCGGTTTTGGAAATAGCTCGGTGACCCGCCCCTACTGGACATATGTGAAAAAGATCTTCATAGCTCATCGGATTCCTCCAGGATATAAAAAAGATTCTGATTCTGATTAATCAGTGACGCTGCGAACAACCTATTCCCTGTATTGCTGCGGGAATCTGCATCCACACATGATCAAGCACCGCTGTGTAATGCAATACACATGGTTCCTTGGTCATAGGCATGTAATTCTGCAAATGTGCAGAAATGTCTTCCGTATGCGACTTACTCCAGACAAGTTTAGACTATTAAACGTGACCTGTTATGACTCGTCTAATGTGTATTGTGTGGTCGTTAGCACAGAAAGATGCATCTGGTAATGTCCTAATGGACCAAAAATAGTAAAAAGGAGGCTGGGTCTGTGTTGTTCAGAGTGACCACCATATACAGACTCTTGTACGTACAAACGAGTTCGGTTCCAGAGGTCTGTTCGTAAGTCGATTTGTTCGTGAGTCCAACTTTACTCCCGTCGATTTCAAACACGTTTTACGGCTTGTACACTAAACACGGGGAATGGCTTTGACAGTTGCCTCTGGTTCTTCACGTTCTGCAGATGTAGATGCCACCATGAACTTGTGACTCTCGGTCCAAACAGGAAACTGGACATACGGACAGGTTTGATCATATCTCTGTATGTTCGTAAGTCGAATGTTCGTAAGTAGAGGAGTCCCTGTGTAGTGGCATAGAATGGTAATGTAACAGTATTGCGCTGGCTGCTGGCAGGGAAAGGGATCTGCGGCTTACAGCCCTGACGTCAGCAGGCCAGGTTATACACAAGAGGGGGATCTAGGGAAAGGTCGCAGAAGGGGCACTGAATTCATAATGATACAATAATTCAGTAACACTGTACAAGTGTACAGCACGTCAGATCATTACATGGCCTAACCCTGGTTGGAAACACCGTGGGAGTGAAGAAGATGCATTAATAATCATTATTATTTACATTTGTAAGGTGCATTTCATCCGTATGCCACCAGACTTAACTTGGAGTGTCTAAATTCTCTTTGCCCACCAGAATGAACAGACCTCATCTTTCCCACCCCTGCAGACTTGGTATTAAAGTAGATACATGCTAATGTTTACAAAGTAACGGACTCTTGACCAATTTCATTTCCACTATAATCAATCATTCGGAAATAGCCCCCACTATACCCCACCGACTACAGCACTCAAATCTTGCCTCCTCGTTTTGCCTCTTCCACCTGCCTCATGCTCGTCAGCACCGCCTTTCGTGCAGCCATGCGGGTGTGAGGTCATCATCACGAGAGGCCGTGCACTTCATCGTTCGCACGCGGCGGAGGAACCACTGAAGTCAAACGTTTACATACGTGCGGTTTAGTGGGGTCATTTCCGAGCGAACTCGGTTTGAAAGTGTTTATCGTTGAATGTGGAAGGGTTTGTGTTAGTTTTCGGGTTACCACCTTTTCCACTATGGAGATCAAACCCAGACCTATGTTTCAGTCGGTCTAGGTCTGTCAACAACCATGCAGTAGTAAAGTTCAGCACAGTACCGGTACCAGATCTCGGTACAAATTAATTCATGCCACCCAAACACAGATGCCAATTCACAGACTGTCTCGGCTGGACCGGGACAGGAGGTAACCCAAGGGTAGTGGCAGGATAACCGCTTTGTGAGCTATTTGTAAGTAATGCGATTAGAGTATTTGGCTGCTATAAATTTCCACGTGATAAGCTACTTCGTTAAGCTATAATTTGTGGCCAGGTCGCTTCTGAAAAAGAGCTTAATAGCTCTCAATGGGCCTAACCTGGTAAATAAAAAATAGTTTACTTTAATGGTATACATACTTGAATTTTACTGCGGATGTTTTAAAACATGTCCTGTCTAACTGTCAACTTTGTTTGATTTTCAGTGGGAGAAGATGCTTCTCACACAGACGTTAAAGCAGGTAGCAGAGTCCACCTGAAGCTCCTGCAGTGTGCGCCTCATATAGGATTCCGTCCATTACTGTTGGTGCGATGGTTTGGATTTTCAAGTTGAAATCTCCTAGTTCATTTTATTTTTACCCAGGCGACAACTCAATTGTCAAGGGTAGTCCTGTTTGGAAGAGGCTATCCTCGTCTCTTGAGTTCCACATCTTGGAGAGGATGTGATTAGTCAGCATCGATGCCATTTTAGTTGGTGTCACGCATCATGCGTGCATTCTTAAATTACTGACGCCGACTGAAGATGCAAGTGTGCCATCTGACAATGAAAGTTATGAAGCCATTTTTTGTCATTGCCAATCGTCATTTGTGCTCTGTCAGAGTCTGGGATAACACGGCCTTGGTGAAGTCCCCTGGACTTGTGTAATTTCTGTATCAATAATTTTTTTCATTTTGACACCTCTGCTCCACGTCCTTCAATTGCATCCATCTGCACCTACGATTAGCACGGCTGGCTGACGTATGGCGCGAACGAGGTTCAACGTACATACCTACAAGGAGTGTAAATTCATACGGTGCCAGAAACTCTGCACGAGTTCGTGCCGCGTTCTCCCGATGTTGCCGTCGATGTTTGTCCAGCGACAAGTCATTCGTTGCCACGCGCGAACCTGTCTCACCTCCACAATCACAGGGCCGAGTGTGTGACGTGTCCGGCAAGCCGTGTGATGTGTCTGCGGATGATAATCTTCAGCAGAGGCCTGTGCCTTCTCCCACAGACGCCGCGCAACTGACGCCGCTCCCAGCGCCGCCGACCTCTGCTTCCCCGGCCACGGCCCCGGGGAGTTCCTCTCCTCTGCTGGACACCCCGTGTGCTGGACCTGCTGCTCCACCACACTTGCCTGCCCACTACACAGGCACAAAGAGGTACGGGCAGAACTAATGCATACAGTGAGGGAAAAAAGTATTTGATCCCCTGCTGATTTTGTACGTTTGCCCACTGACAAAGAAATTATTAGTCTATAATTTTAATGGCAGGTTTATTTGAACAGTGAGAGGCAGAATAACAACAAAAAAATCCAGAAAAACGCATGTCAAAAATGTAATAAATTGATTTGCATTTTAATGAGGGAAATAAGTATTTGACCCCCTCTCAATCAGAAAGATTTCTGGCTCCCAGGTGTCTTTTATACAGCTAACGAGCTGAGATTAGGAGCACACTCTTAAAGGGAGTGCTCCTAATCGCAGCTTGTTACCTGTATAAAAGACACCTGTCCACAGAAGCAATCAATCAATCAGATTCCAAACTCTCCACCATGGCCAAGACCAAAGAGCTCTCCAAGGATGTCAGGGACAAGATTGTAGACCTACACAAGGCTGGAATGGGCTACAAGACCATTGCCAAGCAGCTTGTGGAGAAGGTGACAACAGTTGGTGCGATTATTCGCAAATGGAAGAAACAAAATAACTGTCAATCTCCCTCTGCCTGGGGCTCCATGCAAGATATCACCTCGTGGAGTTGCAATGATCATGAGAACGGTGAGGAATCAGCCCAGACCTATACGGGAGGATTTTGTCAATGATCTCAAGGCAGCTGGCACCATACCAAGAAAACAATTGGTAACACACTACACCTTGAAGGACTGAAATCCTGCAGCACCCGCAAGGTCCCCCTGCTCAAGAAAGCACATATACATGCCCGTCTGAAGTTTGCCAATGAACATCTGAATGAATCAGAGGACAACTGGGTGAAAGTGTTGTGGTCAGATGAGACCAAAATGGAGCTCTTTGGCATAAACTCAACTCGCCGTGTTTGTTTGGAGGAGGAATGCTGCCTATGACCCCAAGAACACCATCCCCACCGTCAAACATGGAGGTGGAAACATTATGCTTTGGGGGTGTTTTTCTGCTAAGGGGACAGGACAACTTCACCGCATCAAAGGGACGATGGACGGGGCCATGTACCGTCAAATCTTGGGTGATAACCTTCCCTCAGCCAGGGCATTGAAAATGGGTCGTGGATGGGTATTCCAGCATGACAATGACCCAAAACATACGGCCAAGGCAACAAAGGAGTGGCTCAAGAAGAAGCACATTAAGGTCCTAGAGTGGCCTAGCCAGTCTCCAGACTTTAATCCCATAGAAAATCTGTGGAGGGAGCTGAAGGTTCGAGTTGCCAAACGTCAGCCTCCACACCTTAATGACTTGGAGAAGATCTGCAAAGAGGAGTGGGACAAAATCCCTCCTGAGATGTGTGCAAACCTGGTAGCCAACTACAAAAAAACGTCTGACCTCTGTGATTGCCAACAAGGGTTTTTTCACCAAGTACTAAGTCATGTTTTGCAGAGGGGTCAAGTACTTATTCCCCTAATTAAAATGCAAATCAATTTAGAACATTTTTTACATGCATTTTTCTGGATTTTGTTGTTGTTATTCTGTCTCTTACTGTTCAAATATACCTACCATTAAAATTATAGACTGATCATTTCTTTGTCAGTGGGCAAACGTACAAAATCAGCAGGGGATCAAATACTTTTTCCCTCACTGTAAATGCTTTCAACATAAGTTGGAGAGAGTTGAGCCTATATTCTTAGTTTTTTCGGTAAAGTCACGTTGAAGAGAAACAACAAAATAACAAAATATATATAAATATATATATTTTGTTATTTTGTTGTTTATATATACAAAATATATATAAATATATATATATTTTGTTATTTTGTTGTTTCTCTTCAACGTGACTTTACCGAAAAAACTAAGAATATGAATTACTGCAGTCACGAAAGCTTTAAATCAGAGTTGAGCCTTTCAAGGAATTCGGCAATGCTTTCTCACCTGTGACTGCTCCCGATATATGACTCGAGAGAATGTAGGTTTTGCTTGCAGGCCACAGACACACTCACACATGAATTATGTGTTTGGTATTATCTCATGGAAAATATTAAGTTGCACAAGGGCCAGGGTCATGCCCCATTCATTCTGAACGATTAAACCAAACTGACCCACGTTCACACACGAGAGCAGAGAGGTTGGCTGCAGGGTGACGCACCCGAAGAACGCGTCGCTGTGAAAGAGTTAGAAGGTTCCCCTTCGTACCTTCTTACTCTCCCTCCCCCCTCCTTCCGGTCAGGTGATTTTGAAGTGTCGTCGTCGTCACGCGAGGACGTGGACCGAGACAGCACGTGGAACCAGTGGCTGCGCTCCGAGATCCCGGGGCTCTTCCTGCTGGCCCTGCACACATTTACCGTGAGTCGGCGCAGATGTGGCCTCTCGACTGGGGCTGCCACCTGTCCGTCTCCGGCAGTGGTGAATCGTTCCAACCATCAGTAGGAATCGTGTATATGTGTGTATGTGTATGCACAGCTGTACCCATTGGCTTCTGTTATGGTCACGTACGTTTATTTTTTATTTCGTGGAATATCACTTGCTGTACTCCACGCGGTGAGTGCTTTGTGTAGATAGGAATCATGTTATGTAGAGAATATAAATCTAATTCAGTACCTCTATATGTCTCCCACAGACGAGCGGGGAGACAGCAGCCAGGCGGTGAGCCGGCACTCCCAACAATCGCCCAAGCTCTGCGGTTCTCTTTACATTCCGATATTTGCAGCCACTTACTGAGTGTTTACATGTGGGGGGAAACCAGTACACTCGCAGAAAACGAAAGAATGTGAGCAAGGGGGCAACGTTCTATCCCGTGCAGATGGAAAGGATTCCACAGTTGTGTTCCACTGCCTCCTGGCAAGCCAGGGTATGACTCATCCTCGATGCCCACCGGAAGGGAGATTGCACACTTGTAATTGAATTTCCTGAGATTATTTATATCATGGGGTAGGCAGTGACAAAGCCCCTGAATCACTTAACACGAACATGCGGTCCAGTGCATTGTACGTGCAAGGATGCTCGCTTTACAAAATGTATGAATGTATGTTGAACTTGAATCTTGACTTAAAGCTTTCGTGACTGCAGGAATTCATATTCTTTGGGTCTTTCGGTAAAGTCACGCAGATAGAACAATAAAATAATAAAAATAAAGTGAATACAAAATAATAATACAAATATCACGACGTTTTGATCACAACACAAGCAATCGTTATCATTTTTCTCCTGATGACGATTGCTTGTGTTGCGATCGAAACGTCGTGATATATTTTACTTTTTTATTCAATTTATTTTCATTATTTTATTGTTCTATCTACGTGACTTTACGGAAAGACCCAAAGAATATGTGTTGAACTTCTTTCGCAGTGTACGTAGCCAACCGTGCTAATCTGTGGTACATTAACACCTTGCCACAAATGCCCTGTTGCTCATGAGCACACCGACTCAAATGAATCAGGCGCAAGGTTTGCGTGATTAATGCTTACAAAGTGGGGTCTATAATGAACAATATGGCTGAAGCTCGAGTTCTATTCATTTAAAACCAAACGTGTTTCTTACCAACCATACCTGGTGTTTGCACACAGATACAGATTCTGGGTGATGCGTTCTACACCATTCGGAATGCGCTGTTGCAATGTGCAGCCACAGCTGCTGCAAAAATATTTGTCTCGGTTTGATCCACTGAACAATATCCACTGACCACACCGTACGTGCAACAATGATATAACTATGAACAAAAATCTGAATAAATTAGGATGGTTTATTAAATATATTGCACGTAAGAAAATACAGCAATAGACGTAAAAATACATGGCAGTTTAACACGTAGGCTTTCGCGACAAATATCCATAATACAGGTTTTATGGGTTGGATCGCGTAAATATATGTGCCATTATGAGACCTTTGCCAGTAGCAAGATATAGTAATAGGTTTTTACCCTTTTATCTGGCACCAAAACTGACACCTTTATACAAGGGATCATGTTTGCAATAACCACAACACAAGCAGTCAAAATGCAAACAAAAAGAGACAACTCTGATAATGATATACACTGTCCTTGAAGCTGATTGGTGCACACCCGAGACGGCTTTTCTTAGAGCCTAGTCTCCACTGGTGTTGGACCAGATGACGCCAAAAGGCATACAACTTAAAAACAGCGCACTATCAGAGTATTGAGAGCTCGGGGTAAGAATTTACATTATGAGACCTCCTTTGCCAGTAGCAAGATATAGTAATAGGTTTTTACGCTTTTATCTGGCACCAAAACTGACACCTTTATACAAGGGATCATGTTTGCATAAAGGTGTCAGTTTTGGTGCCAGATAAAAGGGTAAAAACCTATTACAATTTAAATGTGTCGTTAAACCCGCCACCACCCGACAGCCCACTAGTAAGGGTTGTCACGTAAACAGAACATGCCAATTCATCACTAGTACAGCACACCGGTGTGTGGTGTGTTGGAGAGCCAAGCCACAACATTTACCATCGGAGTACGGCGTTTCAGTAATTACAACTAGCTTCATCAGGCAACAGCAAGGTTTGGGAGAAGTCCACCTGATTAATTCCTTATATAGAGGCGTAGATGTGGTGACAACACTTGTGCACTCTTTGAGCGCAAACTGGGGGGGGATTAATGAATGAACATACATTATACATGCGCATTATGCTAGCCCATTGATCTTGTACTTAGTGTCCATTGTGTGTATTAAAATAGCCGTACAAATGGTAATTTGATGATTCTCTTCCATGCAGCACTAAGTCGGTAGCTATCCAAACGATTACAATTATTTTTATTTCTTTAAATTTCGATAGATTCTGGAATTAGTCTTGGCCAGTAGTAACAAGTTTTGCACAGAACTTCAACATTATCAAAATCAATTGAGTGTCCTTGTGGGCACGTGTGTTCTGCTACTGCTGACAGTTGTATTTGTGAGCATTTCATATTTCTGTGGTGTTCTTATAGTCTTGTGCTGATCATTCATCCTGTTTGCCCAACATAGCATTCCACAAGTGCAATTAATCCGGTACACACCTTCTGTTGATAGCTTCAGTAATAGAACAGCAAAGAAATATCCAATAGTCCTTTTCGTAGGTTTCCATATGCCTTCTGAATTTGCCTGGCTGATCAAAGTTTCGACCGCAGATGCCATTGGTCAGGGGTCTCTTTGTCCGTTCTCATATGGGACTCTAGGCATGATGGCAGTTGGAATGCTTTCCCACAGACTTGGCAAGACATTTGTTTTCTCACTCTAGTGACTATGGGAGTGAGGTGGAGTCGAGACGGGCGCTGGTCAGCGTGGCGTTTCCCAGCAGGCGCCTTCGTTCCATGCGTGATCGCTGTGATAGCAATAACTTCGTTGCACGCAGGTGCGCCCTTTGCAGAAGGTGGCATTGTCTGCAACTCTGCCTCCTCACCACCAGGACTCGACAAGCTACTGCTGGAGCTGCTGGTGCCATCCATGGCAAAGGCAATTCTTTCAGCACCATGACTCGCAGCCGAGTAGCTCTGACACACCTTTAACACCGCATTGGCAAAATTGCCGTCATTCACCATGCCACGTGCGCCCCTTGAGTTCTTTCCGTGGGTCTCCATATGCCTTCTGAGTTTGTAGGGCTGATCAAAGCTTTGATCGCAGATGTGGCAGCTTTGACCACCGGTCTTGTGCATTCTCATGTGGGACTCTAGGCACCATGCCAGTTGGAATGTTTTCCTGCAGACGTCGCAAGAGATTCGTTTTCTCACTCTAGTGACTCTATCGGATTCCAGTGGCTCTATCAGATTCAACACCGCATTGGCAAAACTGCCGTTATTCACCAAGCCTGGTGCACCCTTTATCATGTAATACTTTTCGTGGGTCTTCATATGCCTTTTGAATTTCCCTGGCTGATCAAAACTTCGTCCGCATATGCCGCACCATTGATCACGGGTCTCCTTGTGCATTCTTACGTGGGATTCTAGGCACCATGCCAGTTGGAATTTTTTCCCACAGACGTCACAAGAGATGAGTTTTTTCGCTCTTGTAACTCTACCGGATTGAGGTGGGGTCGAGACGGGTGCTGGTGAAGTGCCATCGATGGTAAAGGCAATTCTCCCAGCACCACCATGACTCGCAGCGGAGTTGCTCTCGCACATCTGATACAAAAGACAAAGGTCACGCGCATGACACCCGTGTCATGAGTGTACTCACAAAGGCATACTTAAGGTGACATAAGATTCATTACAAGAGATTCATTATAACAGAACTCCTCAATAGTGCAGATCCTATCATCTACTATTTTACTCCTTATCCACCCAACTAAGTACTCTTTGGTTCTTTCAGTAAAGTCACGTAGGTAGGAAAAATAAAATAAAAAATAATATATCACGACCATAAATGACGTCACGCGATTTTGGACGATTTTTGACCCCCCCCCCTCGTCACACGGCGTCACAAAAAGTCAGACCCCCCCCTCAAGTATGACGTCACAAAGCTCTGCCCCCCCCCCCAAAACCATATTTTCATTTTGAAAATAAAACATGCTTCAAATCGCTTTAAACTATTGTCATTGTATTTAATGTGGCGCTGCACTCTGATGTTGTAGGAGAAAACATTTATTAAAAAGTCTATTTAACTAAATAGAACGTGTCGTCTATATTTATTTAAAGTTGCGCATTTTGACGTGACGTCACATTTCTCAAACCCCCCCTCCTCGTCACAAATGTCTGACCCCCCCTCCCCAGGTGTGTGACGTCATTTATGGACGGCCCCCATCGCCTTAAAACGCGAACTCGCGCTTGCAAACTGAAACCACGGAACTTTTTTCGTTCAGCAGCGCGATCCTCCGCGAGATGTAATGAGTCGGCCTCGTGCTGTGAGTGAGTGTGAGTGAGACAGCATCGTCCCCCACTCCTCCTGATGTCGAGGGTAAATGGGCGAGGTTTAAGCCTGTGACTCATGCAGCTGCAATGACTGCTTTGTGTACGCGGTCCAGACCTCCCCAGAGACCCTGGCTGACAGAGGAGGTGTTCAGGATTGTTGAAAAAAAGCGACAGGCTCACTCTAATCGTCTACAGCATCCCACGTCAGAGAATGAGGAGGCTTACCGCAGCCTTCGCTCGGAGGTTCGGAGAGCCGTGAGGCGCTGCAAGGATGGGTGGTGATCGCGGGTTGCTGAGGAGATGGAGTCTGCCTCAATGGCCCGCGATCACAAATCCCTATTTAACTCCATCAAAAAAGTAACCTACAGCGCCACACCTATTACCATTGTAGGGGTAATCGTCACTCACCACTCTGTGGGCTGGTAGCTTCCCCTTATCGTCAATAGGGGGCGGAAGCGCTATCACGCCAGGGCTAATGTCCATGGCCCAAAAAGGGGCCAACGACAAACCCTAGCAAACGGATCCTGGGACACATTCCCCGGGGCCCCGGGAGGGGGGAACCGGGGGATGATGTCACCTTCCAGAACGTTCTAGAAGGGAAGCGTGGCTAGGGCGGAGCAAGCCACGAACCATAAGCCGGACCTCTCAGAGGTCTGGCTCAGTCATCTGCAAGCTGAAGAACGAAGACCTGGGCTGAAGATAGGACTCTGGACCCCAAGCACCATTGTCCTTCTAAGGGCTGGAGCTCAGTGAGGCCAGTGGTCAGGACCCACGGACCGGGTACGGTCAGGTCAAATAGCCTCTCCTAGGGTCCCAGCCGGAGGAAGGGTAACGGGGTACCCAGTGATAGGGCCCGCATAATCCGGAGGCCATACCTCCCCAGGTATCGGGTAAAGGGACCGATATACCCTTTGTGTTAGAGACTTGTAAGGAAGACAATAAATATCGTGTTACCTCATCAGAACTTTATTCGTCAATTTATACCCACTACACCACCATTAGGGGAACGAAGGGTGATCCAATCTCCGACCCCCAGGGACAGGTTTGCAGATTTGCTGAGCATTTCTGTGAGGTCCTGGGGGAGGGGGAATCCCTCAGCCTGGAAAACATCATGGGACAAAGTGGGGATGACCCTGCTGAGGATGCGGTACCTCAAATATTAGAGGAGGAAGTCACCCCCTGTGAGTGGCTGGCTGAGGTACCATCCATTGAGGAAGTACTGAGGGCGATCCAGAGTCCGAGAACAGGAAAGGCACTGAGCAGAGATGATCTCCAAAGCGAAATGCTGAGGGAGGGTGGCGTTTGTGCGTAGACTGCCCTACATGACATCATAACAACAGTCTGGGCCACTGGACGGGTTCCGCAGGATTGGAAGGATGCCCTGGCGGTCCCCCTCTTTAAGAAGGGGGACCGCACAGACTGTAACAACTACAGGGGCATCTAACTCCTCAGTGTGCCGGGAAAGGTCCTGGCAAGGATTATTCAACATCGCCTTGCTAGGTACGCTAAGGAGAGGCTTGCGGAGCCCCAATGTGGTTTCAAGAAAGGGCGGTCCTGCAAAAATGTCATATTTTCTGTCCGTCTGCTACAGCAGAGGTGGAGGGAATTCCAACTAGACCTACATCTCTGCTTTATTGACCTGGTTAAGGCCTATGATACCATCAGTAGGCCTGGGCTCTGGGTTGTTCTTCGTGCTTTCAGAGTCCCTGACCCTCTGCTCACACACATTAAGGACCTTCATGATGGTGAGCAGACCCGAGTAAAACTACATAGCCGGGAGTCAGAGCCATTCCCTGCGACAGGGATGTCCTCTGGCTCCAACATTATTTAACATCTATTTCGACCACATAGTTCGTGAAGCCTTCAGTAGCTGTACCAGAGGATTTACGTCTGGTACAGATACAATGGGAGGCTGATCGATGCCCAGGTGCGGTCAAGGGATGTCTCCCTATTGGTAAACCACATTATGTATGCCGACGACCTGGTAATTGCTGCTCATTCAGAGGAGGAGTTGGAGGCGCTGCTGCTGAAACTGGAGTGTGCCACTAAGAGGTGGGGCCTTACCATCAGCCCCACCAAAACGAAGCACCTGCCTGGGTATTTTGTGCCATCGGGCACTCTACCCCCACAACTCCCAATCGGTGATGGGGCAGTTGGGGAGAGAGTGGAGAGTTTTCCATACCTGGGCAGTGTGCTCATGATCGGCTCCGGTTTAACAGCAGAGGTCTCACTCCGAATTAGTCGAGCGGCATTATCTTTTCATCGGTTGTGTAACGTTGTGTGGAAGCTACCTGGTCTGTCGCTCCGCATGAAGCTTCGGTTCTTCTCGGCCACAGTCATTCCCTCCCTTCTCTACGCTTGCAAAACCTGGACCCCCCCTAATGCAGCATCTTCACCGGTTAGAAACATTTAGGCTGGCCTGCCTACGATCAATCCTGGGTTTAACCAGGCTGGATTGTGTGAGGAGCTCACAAATCCTCGAAAGATCTGGACAAAGTCCCATCGGTGAGCTCCTCCAGCAGGCAAGGCTGCGTTGGCTGGGCCATGTAGCCCGCATGCCCAATCACCGCATGCCCAAACAGATCGAGGGAGCTAAACGGGCGTGGCACGGACTAGAGAAGAGATGAGTGATGTGGTACAGGAGGATGTGGAGCTGAGTGGACTTGCCAATGACTGGTACCAGCGGTGTCTCTACTGGGCAGTTGGAGGCAGTCGCCCTCCAACAACAACGGAGGGCGGAGGAGCGACGCTCAGAAAAACGAGCGGAGCGTCGGGTGGCTAAAGCTCAGCAAGTTGGCACAGTAGGGGGCACAGGTGGTGCATCAGCCAGTAATCTCACTCATCTCAGTCAGTCGACCAGTGGCACCTGGGTCTGCCCCGTGACCTCCTGCCAGCCGGCGATCGACACTTCACGTAGCCTCAAGGTGCACATAGCCTGGCATAAGCGTCGTGGTGACGTCACCGCCACTTAGTGGCGCATGGCGGTTGTTGTTTTGAGACAGTAAGAGAGTGTGAGGTCGACTCAGCCTCAGATGAGTACCTGGTGCGGTGTGTCGTAAACATCGCTACTGGGGGAGACAAAGGCCGCCGTGGAGGAGAATCCTAAAATAATAAAAGCTTTGATTATAATAAAAGCTTTGATTATAATATTATGATATTATAATAAAAGCTATACTAAAAGCTTTTAAATTAAAAATACAAAACATTTTGAAATAATGAAAGCTTTTATTATTAAAAATGTATTATTTAATTTTTAAATTGGCAGAATCTACACGCCATATTCTTGGTTCTTCAGGTAAAGTCACGTAGATTTGAAAAGAAAAATAATTAAATTTAATTTAAAAATATAAATTATAATATTTAAACTAATAAAAGCTTTATTATTTTCAAGTTATTATTTGAAATTTTAAAATACAAAAAAATAAAATACAAATAATAAATTGAAAATAATAAAGGTTTTATTATTTTATAATAAATTTAAAATAAAAGCTTTTATTATTTTCAATTTATTATTTTAATTTTATCAACAGGTCCCTGCAGGGTGGGCTGGTAGGGCAAGTCTCTGCGCTGCCTATTGCTGATTTTACACCCAACAGCACGAGATTTCACTTCGTTAAAGTATTTAAAGGGGACGGACGGACACATTAATATATTGCAGGCTGGTACACTCAGTTTACAACTTCGTTCCTACCAGTATTATGACTTTACCGAAGGAAGCAATAATCTGGCGTGTAGATGCTGCCATCTGCTGGCCACCATTGTTGGGTGTAGATTGTGACTTAAAACTTTCGTGACTTCAGGAATTCATATTCTTGGTTCTTTCGGTAGTCACGTCCATAGAAAATAAAAAAAATATCAAATCAAATAAAAATGTGAAATTTTAAATAATAAAAGCAAAAAACCCACATTCATATTCTTGGTTCTTTCGGTAAAGTCACGGAGATAAAAAAAATACAATTTTAAAATAATCAATTGAATAAAAGCTTTTAATATTATTTAAGCTTTTGTTATATTCAATTTATTATTTTAATTTTTAAATTGGCAGAATCTACACGCCACGTTGGTGGCCGGCAGGTGGCAACATCTACACGCCGAATTCTTGTTTTTTTCGTTAAAGTCACGTAGATTTTAAAATAAAAATAATATAATTTAATTTAAAAATACAAATAATAAATTGAAAATAATAAAAGCTTTCATAATTTTCATTTTTTAATTTTATTATTATTTTCTATCTACGTGACTTTACCGAAGGAAGCAATAATATGGCGTGTAGATGCTGCCATCTGGTGGCCAACAACGTTGGCAGGTGGCAGCATCTACACGCCAGATTCTTGGTTCTTTGGGTAAAATATAAATAATAAAGAAAAGTAAAAAAAAAAATCATGATTTAGTATTTTTTCATTTAATTCTATTATTTTCATTTTCAAATCTACGTTACTCTACCGAAAGAACCAAGAATATGGCGTGTAGATTCTGCCAATTTTTTAAAAAATTACAAATTAAAATAATAAATTTAAATAATAAAAGCTTTCATTATTTTCCATTTATCTTTTGTATTTTTTATTTAATTTTATTGTTTTTATTTTCAACCTACATGGCTTTACCGAAAGAACCAAGAATATGAATCTGGATTTTGATTATTATTTTCAATCTATTTTAATTTTTAAATTGGCAGCATCTACACGCCATATTCCTGGTTCTATCGGTAAAGTCACGTCGATAGAAAATAAAAAAAATAATCAAATCAAATCAAATTAAAAGTGTGAAATGGAAAATAATAAAAGCAAAAAACCCACATTCATATTCTTGGTTCTTTCGGTAAAGTCACAGAGAAAAAAAAAATGAAACAAAATTTTGATTTTAAAATAATAAATTGAAAATAATAAAAGCTTTTATTATTTTCCATTTATTTTTTTGTATTTTTAAATTGGTAGAATCTACACGCTACATTCTTAGTTCTTTGGGTAGGGTGACGTAGATAGAAAATATAAATAATAAAAGAAAAGTAAAAATTTAAATAATATTTTAAAAAATATTTATTTTATTTTATTGTTTCCCTTCTACGTGACTTTACTGAAAGAACCAATAATATGAATCACTGCAGTCACGAAAGCTTTAAATCAAAATATAATAATAACAATTCATGATTTTCATTTAATTATTTTCTTTTTATTTTCAAATCTACGTGACTTTACCGAAAGAACCAAGAATATGGCGTGTAGATTATGCCAATTGAAAAATTACAAATAAAAGTAATTTTATTATTTCCGTTTTTTTCATTCAATTTATTTAATTATTTTTAAATATACGTGACTTTACCGAAAGAACCAAGAATATGAATCTGGATTTTTGCTTATTATTTTCAATTTATTATTTTAATTTTTCAATTTGCAGAATCTACACGCCACGTTGGTGGCCGGCAGATGGCAGCATCTACACGCCATAATCTTGGTTCATCTTCTTTGGTTCTTTCGGTAAAGTCACGTAGCATGAGAATAAAATAATAAATTGATCAAATAAAATAACACAATAAAATTCTCACGACGTTTCGGCCACAACACAAGCGGCCTTCATCAGGTGAAGGGACGAGACTGTCTGGAGGACAGCGCTGGAGCGAACAAAGCCAAGCTCAGATCGAGACCTTTAAGCTGTGTGAGAAGAAACAAAGCGCCTTGACAAAGGAATTAGCATTGAATTTAGCATTGAAATGGCTGAGTGATTAGCTTGTGACTGGTCACAGATATGGCTATGTTAAAGTCAAAGCATACACATCCACAGAGGCACCCCTTGACAAAGGAATTAGCATAGAATTTAGCATTGAAATAGCTGAGTGATTAGCTTGTGACTGGTCACAGAAATGGCTATGTTAAAGTCAAAGCATACACATTCACAGAGGCACCTAGTAAAAATCAAACAGGAAAATTTAGCATTGAAATAACTAGGAGAATTTAGCATTGAAATGGCTGAGTGATTAGCTTGTGACTGGTCACAGATATGGCTATGTTAAAGTCAAAGCATACACATCCACAGAGGCACCCCTTGACAAAGGAATTAGCATAGAATTTAGCATTGAAATAGCTGAGTGATTAGCTTGTGACTGGTCACAGAAATGGCTATGTTAAAGTCAAAGCATACACATTCACAGAGGCACCTAGTAAAAATCAAACAGGAAAATTTAGCATTGAAATAACTAGGAGAATTTAGCATTGAAATAACTGAGTGATTAGCTTGTGACTGGTCACAGATATGGCTATGTTAAAGTCAAAGCATACACATCCACAGAGGCACCCCTTGACAAAGGAATTAGCATAGAATTTAGCATTGAAATAGCTGAGTGATTAGCTTGTGACTGGTCACAGAAATGGCTATGTTAAAGTCAAAGCATACACATTCACAGAGGCACCTAGTAAAAATCAAACAGGAAAATTTAGCATTGAAATAACTAGGAGAATTTAGCATTGAAATAACTGAGTGATTAGCTTGTGACTGGTCACAGAAATGGATATGTTAAAGTCAAAGCCTACACATCTGAGATATTAATAGTAACTGGGTCAGTGTCTACTTCAAATATTGTTCAGGCTCTGAAGACTTCCAAAATTATTCGTGATGTTATACATTTGGTTCGTTTTGAGCATAATCGCGACCTTATATAATTATTACGTGATACACATGCTGAATATACGCACACAAACATCGTGTACACGTGTGTCGTGCCCTCTATTGTCCACATAGACGGCTTGTGCTGACTAGAGAACGGTCTTAACGAACAATGTCGTGACATGTATCAGCCCTTTGTCGATCCAGCGTTTTGATAGAGGCCTCCCCCACACCATGTCGTTCGTGGGAGTTGTTTAACCATACTTCACCATGCCGGTCAATGCGGGTTTTGTGAAGTGAGGAGGCCCAGAAACTTGTATATGCAGATACGAGTTTGCCTGTGCTTGCATCTGCAGAATTACATTCTCACACATCTTCAAGTGTAGTTTAATACTTCTAAAAATGCATTTATTCTTCAGGATTCCATAAAGTACTGTGGTAAAAAGAAAACAACTTGATTTGAATAAATTTCGATTTAAAGCTTTCGTGACTGCAGAGATTAATCTTCTTGGTTCTTTCGGTAAAGTCACGTAGAAGGGAAATAATAAACTAATAAAAATAAAACATAATAAAATAAAATTCTCACGACGTTTCGGCCACAACACAAGCAGCCGTCCTCAGGTGAAGCAACAGAACTGTCGGAAAGACAGCGCTCCAATGAACACTGCTAAGCTTGGCAGCGTATTTTAAGCTGGGTGGGAGGAGCAGAGCGCCTTGCCAAAAGAGTTTACATATCAACAGAATAATTTAGCAGTGTTAATGTGAGATATTAGCAGGATGTTAAAGTCAGAAATTAGCATGTAACTGGGAGATTAGCATGATGTTAATGTGAGGAATTAGCATGTAACTGGTCACGGAAGTAGCTATGTTAAAGTCAGAGTTTACATATCAACAGAGGCATTTAGTATATTGACGCTAAAGAACTGCAACTACCCAACTATCATACAATAAACCGATGTGAAAGAACTAAATATAAACTACATCAATATAATCAATGTACTCAATATATTCTCCACTAAGCTGAGCTACTAACAATAAGTTATTATACATTACACTTCTATGTCGCAAAAAATATTATAATATGCCTCCAAATAATATTTTTATTATAAACTGGCATAGACAGACCACAACATTGAATTATACACTGAGTTACTATACACTACCCTATACGTTAGATTATAATAATATTAGACTTGTAATATTACACTATGTATTATTTTACCAACCCTACTGTATACCACACTGCTGTAGATTCACTATACAATTACGATACTATAAATTACCAAATAGATTATATTAAACATTACACTGAGTACTTTGTTGAACAGGGAATGCTTTGAGCTTGTGGGTTGAATCCATCTGTGTGGAGTTGTGTTATTTCCCAATATGCAAGGTGGGGTCTCTCTGGGTTCCACTCACACAAACATCTCAATGCAATGGGACCTTTATGAAAATGCAGTACTTAGACTCAATGAAGCTTTCCTGGGTAACTAGTTAACATTGTAATATTAGCATGAGAGATAATGACGTTCACTTATAAGTGCCATTAATAGTACTATACTGTACTTTTAATGAAGACTATTTTACGTAGTTTTTTGTAAAAAAGCGTCCATTCTCAAAACTTTTTGATCGGCCCTCGTACAGAAATTATATTACAATCTTATATGGAGATTGCGAGTCAGAGTGTTGTGAATAGTGGAGTGAACGTGTAGTGCCATCATTATATTGTTGGTGTGTATATACAGAAAGGCCTATTGGGTGGGTAACATTAGGAAATTGTAGGTAGATAGTCATTGTTGTTTAGAAACAAAATATTACTTGGGTGGATAAGAGGGTAAAATCGTACATGATAGGAACTGCAATATTGTGGAGTTCTGGTATAATGAGTTGTGGTATATATGAATCTTATGTCACCTTAAGTATGCCTGTGTGAGTACACTCGTGACACGGGTGTCATGCGCGTGACCTTTGTCTTTTGTATCAGATGTGCGAGAGCAACTCCGCTGCGAGTCATGGTGGTGCTGGGAGAATTGCCTTCACCATTGATGGCACTTCACCAGCACCCGTCTCAACCCCACCTCAATCCGGTAGAGTTACAAGAGCTAAAAAACTAATCTCTTGTGACGTCTGTGGGAAAAAATTCCAGCTGGCATGGTGCCTAGAAGCCCACGTAAGAACGCATAAGGAGATCCGTGAGCAATGGTGTGGCATATGTGGACAAAGGTTTGATCAGCCAGGAAAATTCAAAAGGCATTTGAAGAGCCACAAAAAGGATTATATGATAAAGGGTGCACCAGGCTTGGTGAATAACAGCAGTTTTGCCAATGCGGTGTTGAATCCACCGTCGCCCTATGAGATGTGCTCAGTCTGCGGATTTTTAAGTCCTATTGAAATCCTGAAAACTCATGAAAGTCTTCAAGCACAGTTCTTGTACAGAGCGAAGCCTGAACATGATTACACTTCGACAAAAGATAGCGGCGTTAAGATAAATGACATGAAATCCAATTTTCTTGAATGCTTTGGCCTAGTTCCACATCAACAAACTGCTTCACCAGTCAGTGAGAATAAACCATACGCTGCTCTTGATCCTATTACGAGCATGAAAGTGTTGATGGCCTTGCAGCAGAAAAAGAAGGAAAAGCGAAGTAGACCTAAGCCCATTAAAATAAAGAAGACCACCACCAGCGTCACCAATTGCAGCAGTAGCAACAGCCAGAATTCGGACATCAAGAGGATGGACTGCACGGAAGCAGGAGGCTGCGTGGAGCAGAGCATCCCCAAGGTGGATGAACCCAACCTGGCACCTTTAGGTACGTCCTAGTAATGCACACACTACATTTCATTTGGATGTAATTCATAATTTCACAAATTTGTTAATGTACGCATATGTTGACCATATTTGTATGCCTGCGCTGAAGAGCCTAGAGATCTGATGTGGTGCTGCTCGGATGTTGGGTTAAACCGTGAACCGGGAACCGGGAAAATGTTCCCGGTTAAACCGGGAACATTTTTGAATGTATAGACCGAGTCATTTCCACAATGGGAATTTCCTCTTCATTGTACTAACACCTAACTTCCATGCACATTTACTCATTCTTTTGCAGGTTATTATTGTGTAATAAATGAGCTGTAATAGAATAATCTGGCTCAACCACCTCAATGTTAAATTATAGTTGTTGCTCTGCATCAACATCAACCACACGAAGAAGTGCAAAATGTTGGGGCTTCAAAATATGCCCCAAAAATGTGTTCTTCTGATATTTTGCAGGAAATCAGTATCTTGCTTTTCTACTATTTGTACGTATGTTGAACTTCTTTCGTACCATACATAGCCACCCGTGCTAATCGGAGGTATTTGTTGCTGGCCATTTGGCATTTTGGGCCTTTGGGCCTGTGGTTAGCAACCGTGATTGATAAAACGTCCCATATACATAGTGATGCAATGGCATCCACTGCATGGTGATGAATAAATTATGTATTAGCACGTGCATGTGCTCAACGGTGGATGTCTTGTGTTCCAGAGGAAAAGCCCTTCCCGTGCAGTGACTGCTCGTACGGAGCGACACAGAAGTCAAAGCTCAAGAGACACGTCCTGAGCGTTCACCACGTGCCCTTCGATAGCGCGCTGGACTCCGACTGCCCCAAGAAGAGAAGGCGGCTGGCTGGGTGCCGAGACCGCGGCTCAACTCTGGATTTGGAGCGCGCACGATGCTCACGGAGAACTCCCTGATGATTTATTTCATCCTGAGGCTGAGGTACCACGTGTAGGGCGATGAACTCAAGGTTTTGTGCAGCGGACATTTCCATGATGAAATTTCGTCACGATCACTGCTGCGAGGTTACATCTATTGCCGTATATTTCTAGTCAATTGCTGTATTTTCTTGTATTCAATATATTTAATAAATTGTCCTAATTTCATAACAAAGGTTTTTGGGTTAGATCGTGTAAGCATAAATGTGTCATAACTCTCCACCACCTGACACAGCCAATTAGTAAGGAATTTGTCACGTAAACAAAACTCCACTTAGTTACTACTTCAGCCCACCGGTGTTTTGGAGAGTAAATCCACAAGATGAGTACGACGTTTCACTGGTAATTACATCCAGCATCATCGGGCGATTTGCCAGAATAGTGAAGCCATCCCCCTGCTTCCGGTCTTAAATAGAGAAAGGCGATGTCATCACTGAACCCATCAGGTGCAGAAATCAGAGGCGGGGAGGGGGATTATTGAAATTATATAATTGATTAGTAATAATTAAATTAGTATGTTTCCTCTATAAGTAATGATAAATGTGAGATGTCTTCTTCCTCCACGCGTTTGTTCCAATCACGTGGGGTCCGCCGTCCTTGCCACCTTCTCCACACCGCCCCGTCCCGCGCCATCTCTCCCTCCGCTCCTCGGGCCACCACGTTCGACCGCATCACCACATCGCCCCACGTCTTCTTCTTCTGCCTTCACCTCCTCATCTTACAATCACAATTACTTAATAATACGCTTCCAGGCCGCACTAAGCCTGTAGCTGTCAGAGAGGTTAAAATAATACAAATTTTCTCAGTTTCAATGGATTCTCGAATTAGTCTTGGCCAGTAATAATGAGTTTTACACAACACTTCATCGTTATCAAAATACATTAAGTGTTCTTGTTGGCAAGCATGTACTGCAACTTCCGACAGTTATGTTTGAGAGTGTTTAATATGTATTTGGTGTTCTTTTAGTCTTGCGCTGTTACATCCCGTCTGTGCAATGTAACATCTGCCACGTAAGGCATTAATCCGATACACACCATCCGTTGATGACTTAAGCAATCAATCTTTAGTACAAGATACAATTTTTTGAATTTTGTGTACCGTGCCAAATCGTACTTAGATTTTTAGCTTTTTGCTTTTCCAAAACTCGCGCTAATTTGTCAGTTACTCCCATGATATGTGGTATTTTAATTGTTTAATAACCTGATCACTTTCAGCAGTATTGCTGCTCGATCTTGGTTTGGCATTCACTGCTCTGTTAATTTGAGCATTATTGTAGACATTCAATCGTCGCATTTCTTTGACATGTTTAATCTCTCTCCTCAGACTTTCACCATCTGACACTGTTTTAGCCAGATGTATGAGCATCTTGATGAGAGAGGTTTTCTGTGCGGGGTGATGATGCGAATCTGCATTCAGATAGGCATCAGTGTGTGTTATACCATTTAGGCCTCGTCCGAGAAATCACCTCTCCAAAGGAAATAAGTATTTAGAGGCCACACGGGACCCGGGGAGGGGGGGGGGAGTTTATTGTTGTGTCTGTTGCTGAGAGCAGATAGCGCGCAATGGAGAGCTTGCTCAGAGCGGAGCTGGGCACGGACTCGGTGAGGACGCTGGGCGCTTCGGCCGGTGGAGGCTGCATCAGCACCGGGCAGAGCTACGAGACGGGGCACGAACACGTGTTCACCAAGATCAACACCAAGAGCGGGGCACCCTCCTCTACGCCTCCTCACCACGCCACCTCAACACCTCACCTCCTGTACCCTCCTCTTCGCCTCCTCTACACCATCTTGCATCCACGCCTCAACCTTCATTCATTCAGCCCTGTATCACTTTTTTTTCACTGCGACTACTAGCACCACCGTGGTGAATGTTGCAGTGAACTTCACCTCGTTGATTCCCCCCTGCACCCACGTTAAGGGACTCGGTCTACCAGAAACTTTGACCACTTCGTCTCATTCACTCCGCGTTCAACCACCGCGCCTCACTGCAGGTCACAACAACGCACTCAACTAAACAACTCGGTCACCCACTCATCCAGTCACTAACTCATCCAGTCACTAACTCAATCACCCTATCACACACTCATCCAGTCACCCACGCATCCAGTCGCCCACTCATCCAGTCACCCACGCATCCAGTCACCCACGCATCCAGTTACCCACGCAATCACCCTATCATCCAGTCACCCACTAACTCAATCACCCGATCACACATTCATCTCGTCACTAATTCAATCACACACTCAGCTAGTCACTCAGTCAATCATCCTATCACACACTCATCCAATCACCCACTCATCCAGTCACCCATTCATCCAGTCACCCATTCAATCACGCACTCATCCACTCACCCACTCATTCAGTCACCCACTCATTCAGTCACCCACTCATTCAGTCACCCACGCAATCATCCTATCACCTACGCATCCAGTCACCCACGCATCCAGTCACTCACGCATCCGGTCACTGACTCAATCACCCTATCACTCACTCCTCCACTCGTTTACTCAAACACTCACCCATTTACTCACCCACCCGCTCACCACCATGCAGGTCACCTCACTCTTCTTTTCAGCTTCATTAGTTTGCACTGCTCCACTCTGGAATCCACACCCGGTCTTCCTGTTTTCCCAAACTCTTGCAACAATAAACTTGATCAATTTAAGGAACGCGTTTCTTTGATCTTAATTATCTAATTACTCATTGGACAGTTATGTATTATTATTTTTGTTGTTGCTGGCCGCTTGGCGTTTTGTATTGTGTGGGGTTTGCATCGCTGTCAACCCCTTATCAGTGCCTTCCTTATTACAGGACAATTCAGACCTTGTTGGTCACCCCGTGCCCCTTATAAGTCCCATGACAAGGGAGAAACACACAAATAAACTTAACAAAAATGTTGCCCGTATTGAAACGGCCGTGTGCCGTATGGACCTGACAACTCACTTTCCCCCAACAGAATACGGGTAAACCGTGTGGGTTGGCGGCTATGGGTTTTGTTGTGTTTGCAAGTCCAAGTTATAGGACTGCACCATGGGTTGTGCGTGGTTCTTATTGGTGGGAGATTCCCTTCGCTGTGTTGCACGCCAGTGGCTGGGGGCTGCCTGGGGCCAGTGAAGTGTGAGCCGGTCCCAATGTGCACCGGCAAACATTTACCGCCAGGTGGCCCCAGTCCACACGTGGACACCTGAAGCCCTTGGATTTCTCCAGGTGCTCCGATTTCCTCCCACATGTAAACACTCATTAATCTTGATTTGAAGCTTTCGTGACTGCAGGAATCCTTACTCTTTGGTTCTTTCGGTAAAGTCACGTAGGTAGAAAAAATAATAATGGATCACGACGTTTCGATCGCCACACAAGCAATCTCACTAAGTTTCAAGACTCTTGTTCAGGAGGGGCCTGCCAACTTTTCGCTGGAGTAATTTGAATGTTTGGTTAGTACCAGTTACATTGTATGTTGTTGTTTTGCTATGGGAGTAAATCCACACAGAGAAAGGGACCAGAATGAGGAAAGCGAAGCCAGGCAGTCCTTCAGAAGATGTCATGCACGGGCGTGACCACTGCACCACCCTGCCGCCCAAACAAAAGTAATTTAAATAATGTACAATACTGGCATATAAACCCTATTAGTATCAACTGAATTTCTGGACAATGTGGCACGTGTATAGCTGCATCGGTGTTTCTAAAAGTCGTGTTCACATTGCCTGAAATTAATCATATTATAAAGTACAGGTTTCCCACCTCTGGTTTCGTTTTACTTACTGGTTGTCCTCATTATGTGTGTCACAGGTAATATGGCAAGGAAAATATTACGCAGCACGAGTTGTAGGATTAGTACAATTATGGTGACACACGTGACCCCCTCTACACAAGAAAACAGCTGAGAGTCAATGCTGTGGTGTTGTGCGATTGGTGCAAGCGACCCATCATTGTGTTTTGATGTTGAGCTGTTAAAATTGCACTGTTGTGAGGTGAGGTCAACGCCGATGACTTCTTCCAGCGGTGTCAAGATCAGCATTTTGAAGAGGCTCGCGGAGGATGATACTGGGCACTAGGGTGCAGTCTCCCTCCATGAACAACAGAGGGCAGAGGAGCGACACTCACAACAATTATTGGCGTAGCACTGGGCATATAAAACACAAAGTTGGAAGAAAGTTTATCTCGGGGAGTTAACCCACAACACCTGGGTCTGTCCCGCGTGTTCACACGATAACGCGTTTTCACTACGTTGAGATTTATAAGGGCACGGGGTGACCAATAAAGTCTGAATTGGTCTGTAATAAGCTCGGCCCTGATAAGGGGTTAACAGATATGAAATAATCGAGCAGACAGACACGGGCCTGACTTCATCCACAGATGCCTTGTTGAGTCTCTAATTTTTAGGATTCTGCTTGAGACGTCTTGCCAGTTCCTCACCAAATAATGTGTACGTGTGAGTAACCAGACCTACCTGAGATCTCACGCCTCGTAGAGAGCCAAAATAAATATCGTACGTTTATAGATTGCTCGGTAACCTCCGTTCCATGCTGCCATCGACTGGCCAAGAATGTGGCCTGTAGATGCTGCCATCTGCTGGCCACTGATGTAGATGGCAGCATGGAAGGTGGTGAATTGCGGTCGTTGAGATGAGTTTTGATTGGTGAGATGAGTGAGGTTGGTGCTGTGGATGAGATGGGTGCAGTCAGTATGGTGACTGTGTGGTTGGTGTGGTGAATGTAGTGGTTGGTGTGATGAATGTAGTGGTTGGTGTGGTGAATGTAGCTGTTGGTGTGGTGAATGTAGTGGTTGGTGTGGTGAATGTAGTGGGTGGTGTGGTGAATGTAGTGGTTGGTGTGGTGAATGTAGTGGTTGGTGTGGTGAATGTAGCGGTTGGTGTGGTGAGTGTAGTGGTTGGTGTGGTGAATGTAGTGGGTGGTGTGGTGAATGTAGTGGTTGGTGTGGTGAATGTAGTGGTTGGTGTGGTGAATGTAGTGGGTGGTGTGGTGACTGTGTGGTTGGTGTGGTGAATGTAGTGGGTGGTGTGGTGAATGTAGTGGTTGGTGTGGTGGATGTAGTGGTTGGTGTGGTGACTGTGTGGTTGGTGTGGTGAATGTAGTGGGTGGTGTGGTGAATGTAGTGGTTGGTGTGGTGAATGTAGTGGTTGGTGTGGTGGATGTAGTGGTTGGTGTGGTGAATGTAGTGGTTGGTGTGGTGAATGTAGTGGTTGGTTTGGTGAATGTAGTGGGTGGTGTGGTGACTGTGTGGTTGGTGTGGTGAATGTAGTGGTTGGTGTGGTGAATGTAGTGGGTGGTGTGGTGAATGTAGTGGTTGGTGTGGTGAGTGTAGTGGTTGGTGTGGTGAATGTAGTGGGTGGTGTGGTGAATGTAGTGGTTGGTGTGGTGAATGTAGTGGTTGGTGTGGTGAATGTAGTGGGTGGTGTGGTGAATGTAGTGGTTGGTGTGGTGGATGTAGTGGTTGGTGTGGTGAATGTAGTGGGTGGTGTGGTGACTGTGTGGTTGGTGTGGTGAATGTAGTGGGTGGTGTGGTGACTGTGTGGTTGGTGTGGTGAATGTAGTGGTTGGTGTGGTGAATGTAGTGGTTGGTGTGGTGAATGTAGTGGGTGGTGTGGTGAATGTAGTGGGTGGTGTGGTGAGTGTAGTGGTTGGTGTGATGAATGTAGTGGGTGGTGTGGTGAATGTAGTGGTTGGTGTGGTGAATGTAGTGGTTTGTGTGGTGAATGTAGTGGTTGGTGTGGTGAATGTAGTGGTTGGTTTGGTGAATGTAGTGGGTGGTTTGGTGAATGTAGTGGGTGGTGTGGTGAATGTAGTGGTTGGTGTGGTGAATGTAGTGGTTGGTGTGGTGAATGTAGTGGTTGGTTTGGTGAATGTAGTGGGTGGTGTGGTGAATGTAGTGGGTGAGATGAGTGTAGTAGGTGTGATGAGTGCCATTTGTGCGGTTAGTGGAGTTGGTGTTTGGTGAGTGAGGTGAGTGTGGTGTGATTGGTGAGGTGTAATTGGTGAGGTTAGGTTTGTGAGGTGTAATTGGGGTGGTGAGGTGGGTGAGGTGTAATTGGTGAGGTAAAGTTGGTGAGTGTATCAGTGAGCACCTGGAGGATTCTCCTCCACGGTCGCCTTTGTCTCCCCCAGTAGCGATGTTCACTCCACACCGCACCAGGAACTCATCTGAGGCTGAGTCGACCTCACACTCTCTCACTGTCTCACAACAACAACAACCGCCATTCGCCACTAAGTGGCGGTGACGTCACCACGACGCTTGTGCCAGGCCATGTGCACCTTGAGGCCACGTGAAGTGTCGAACGCCCGCTGGCAGGAGGTCACGGGGCAGATCCAGGTGGTGCCACGGGTCGACTGACTGAGATGACTGAGATGACTGGCTGATGCACCACCTGTGCCCCCTGCTCACACTCACGCACGCGCACTCACTCACAAGCGCGAGTTCGCGTTTTCAGGCGATATAAAATAATTTATATTTCATGCCAGTTGGTTCTGAAGGGCGGCTGTTTGTAATTTGGGCGTTCGTAAGTCGAGGACTGTCTGTAAATAAAGATTCCGATTGTGGGGCTTTCACCGTGGGATGAGCTTGGCCCGATCCGCGGGGGCGTGGCTTGCACGACAGTGGGCGGGGCATAGCCGCGACGGGCGTGGCTTATCCAGGAAGTGGAGACTGCGATCGCCGGACTGCAAGCCAGACAGAAGCGCACTCCTTTTAAAGTTAACAACAACATTGTTAAATGTAAGTAGCGCCTCTCTACTTTATTATTGTTTTATTTGTTTAATACATTACTTGTGGTGCCGTGAGTCGAGTGAAATGAGTCAATAACCTTGCTAGACATGGCTAAGCTTTTAATAAGGGGCGCCGCGGTGTCGAGATGTTAACTACCTCGCAAGGCCTACAGCAGCGTGGAGGTTCCATCCAGACCCTGACGCCTGCTCTGTATTTGTTTATTTTTTTCCCCTGTGGTCGCGTAGATTCTTCTCCTGGTCCTTCGGTTTTCCCCTCCACATTTAGAAACGTGAGTTTAGAGTACTTGACTGCTATAAATGTGCACATGATAAGCCACTTTCGTTGAGCTATCATTTGTGTCCAGGGCGCTTCTGGTAAGAGTTATATAGCTCAGTGGGCCTTACCTGGTTAAATAGAAATAGTTTATAGTTTAGTTTATAGTTCATAAGAACTCGTGACAAGGGTCAGTGTCTACTTCAAATATTGTTCAGGCTCTGGAGACCTCCAAAGTTATTCGTGATGTTATACATTTGGTTCGTTTTGAGCATAATCGCGACCTTATATAATTATTACGTGATACACACGCTGAATATACGCACACAAACATCGTGTACACGTGTGCCGTGCCCTCTATTGTCCACATAGACGGCTTGTGCTGACGAGAGAACGATCTTAACGTACAATGTCGTGACATGTATCAGCCCTTTGTCGATCCAGCGTTTTGATAGAGGCCTCCCCCACACCATGTCGTTCGTGGGAGTTGTTTAACCATACTTCACCATGCCGGTCAATGCGGGTTTTGTGAAGTGAGGAGGCCCAGAAACTTGTATATGCAGATACGAGTTTGCCTGTGCTTGCATCTGCAGAATTACATTCTCACACATCTTCAAGTGTAGTTTAATACTTCTAAAAATGCATTTATTCTTCAGGATTCCATAAAGTACTGTGGTAAAAAGAAAACAACTTGATTTGAATAAATTTCGATTGAAAGCTTTCGTGACTGCAGGGATTCATCTTCTTGGTTCTTTCGGTAAAGTCACGTCGAAGGGAAATAATAAAATAATTAAAATTAAACTATAAAATTCTCACGACGTTTCGGCCACAACACAAGTAGCCTTCCTCAGGTGAAGAAACAGAACTGTCGGAAAGACAGCGCTCCAATGAACACTGCTAAGCTTGGCAGCGTATTTTAAGCTGGGTGGGAGGAGCAGAGCGCCTTGACAAAGGAGTTTACATATCAACAGAATAATTTAGCATTGAAGTAGATGTGTTAATGTGAGATATTAGCAGGATGTTAACGTCAGAAATTAGCATGTAACTGGGAGATTAGCATGATGTTAATGCGAGGAATTAGCATGTAACTTGTCACGGAAGTAGCTATGTTAAAGTCAGAGTTTATATATCAACAGAGGCATTTAGTATATTGACGCTAAAGAACTGCAACTACCCAACTATCATACAACAAACCGATGTGAAAGAACTAAATATAAACTACATCAATATAATCAATGTACTCAATATATTCTCCACTAAGCTGAGCTACTAACAATACGTCATTATACATTACACTTCTATGTCGCAAAAATTATTATAATATGCCTCCAAATAATGTTTTATTATAAACTGCCATAGACAGACCCCAACATTGAATTATACGCAGCGTTACTATACACTACCCTATACCTTAGATTATAATAATATTACACTGTATTATTTTACCAACCGTACTGTATACCACACTGCTATATATTGACTATACAATTACGATACTATATATTACCAAATAAATTATATTAAACATTACACTGAATACTTTGTAAACTCTTACTTTGTTAAACAAGGAATGCTTTGAGCTTGTGGGTTGAATCCATCTGTGTGAAGTTGTGTTATTTCCCCATATGCAAGGTGGGGTCTCTCTGGGTTCCACTCACACAAACATCTCAATGCAATGGGACCTTTCTGAAAATGCAGTACTTAGACTCAATGAAGCTTTCCTGCGTAACTAGTTAACATTGTAATAATTAGCATGAGAGATAATGACGTTCAGTTATAAGTGCCATTAATAGTACTATACTGTACTTTTTTTGAAGACTATTTTACGTAGTTGTTTGTAAAAAAAAGTGTCCATTCTCAAAACTTTTTGACGGGCCCTCGTACAGAAATGATATTACAATCTTATATGGAGATTGCGAGTCAGAGTGTTGTGAATAGTGGAGTGAACGTGTGGTGCCATCATTATATTGTTGGTGTGTATATACAGAAAGGCCTATTTGGTGGGTAACATTAGGAAAATGGAGGTAGTTCGTCATTGTTGTTAAACAAAATCTTATTTGGGTGGATTAGAGGAGTAAAATCGTACATGATAGGAACTGCAATATTGTGGAGTGCTGGTATAATGAGTTGTAGTATATATGAATCTTATGTCACCTTAAGTATGCCTGTGTGAGTACACTCGTGACACGGGTGTCATGCGCGTGACCTTTGTCTTTTGTTTCAGATGTGCGAGAGCAACTCCGCTGTGAGTCAAGGTGGTGCTGGGAGAATTGCCTTCACCATTGATGGCACTTCACCAGCACCCATCTCAACCCCACCTCAATCCGGTAGAATTACAAGAACGAAAAAACGTATCTCTTGTGACGTCTGTGGGAAAAAATTCCAGCTGGCATGGTGCCTAGAAGCCCACGTAAGAACACACAAGGAGACCCGTGATCAATGGTGCGGCATATGCGGAAAAAGGTTTGATCAGCTAGGAAAATTAAAAAGGCATTTTAAGACCCATGAGAAGGATTATATGATAAAGGGTGCACCAGGCTTGGTGAATAACGGCAGTTTTGCCAATGCGGTGTTGAATCCACCGTCGCCCTATGAGATGTGCTCAGTCTGCGGATTTTTAAGTCCTATTGAAATCCTGAAAACTCATGAAAGTCTTCACGCACAGTTCTTGTACAGACCGAAGCCTGAACATGATTACACTTCGACAAAAGATAGCGGCGTTAAGATAAATGACATGAAATCCAATTTTCTTGAATGCTTTGGCCTAGTTCCACGTCAACAAACTGCTTCACCAGTCAGTGAGAATAAACCATACGCTGCTCTCGATCCTATGACGAGCATGAAAGTGTTGATGGCCTTGCAGCAGAAGAAGAAGGAAAAGCGAAGTAGACCTAAGCCCATTAAAAGAAAGAAGACCACCACCAGCGTCACCAATTGCAGCAGTAGCAACAGCCAGAATTCGGACATCAAGAGGATGGACTGCACGGAAGCAGGAGGCTGCATGGAGCAGAGCATCCCCAAGGTGGATGAACCCAACCTGGCACCTTTAGGTACGTCCGAGTAATGCACACACTACATTTCATTTGGATGTAATTGATAATTTCACAAATTAGTTAATGTACGCATATGTTGACCATATCTGTATGCCTGCACTGAGGAGTCTAGAGATCTGATGTGGTGCTGCTCGGATGTTGGGTTAAACCGTGAAACTCTGGGTTTCAGTCACCGAGCCATGATTAAACTGGCTTCTCATTGATGTTCTTATCCAGTTACCAAACACTTCTTCCAGCAAACACTTCTGATGTCGCGTGATGTGTAGGAAATTGCAATAACCTCCTAGTGGATAAAAAACGGTCACGAAGGGATGTCATGAGTAGTGCAATGATATCTCCTTCCACGAGCTGTTCTCTTACATGAGGTGGTTCACTGCTGTGTGAGAGTTGCACAGGGATACTTCATCTCATGACATGGAGCCAATAGCACCATTGGAAGGAAACTGAGTAAAATACATTGCTTGACAAATTCCAAAAAGTATCTATTTCTTAACCGGGGTAAATTTTGCTTAAACAAGTGGGTAAATTTAGGGAACATTTTTGAATGTATAGACCGAGTCATTTCCACAATGGGAATTTCCTCTTCATTGTACTAACACCTAACTTCCATGTGTATTTACTCATTCTATTGCAGGTAATTATTGTGTAATTAATGAGCTGTAATATAATAATCTGGCTCAACCACCTCAATGTTAAATTATAGTTGTTGCTCTGCATCAACACCAACCACACGAAGAAGTGCAAAATGTTGGGGCTTCAAAATAAGCCCCAAAAATGTGTTCTTCTGATATTTTTCAGGAAATCAGTATCTTGCTTTTCTACTATTTGCACGCATGTTGAACTTCTTTCGTACCATACGTAGCCAACCGTGCTAATCGGAGGTATTTGTTGCTGGCCATTTGGCATTTTAGGCTTTTGGGCCTTTGGGCCTGTGGTCAGCAACCGTGATTGATAAAACGTCCCATATACATAGTAATGCTATGGCATCCACTGCATGGTGATAAATAAATTATGTATTAGCGCGTGCGTGTGCTCAACGGTGGATGTCTTGTGTTCCAGATGAAAAGCCCTTCCCGTGCAGTGACTGCTCGTACGGAGCGACGCAGAAGTCGAAGCTCAAGAGACACGTCCTGAGCGTTCACCACGTGCCCTTCGATAGCGCGCTGGACTCCGACTGCCCCAAGAAGAGAAGGCGGCTGGCTGGGTGCCGAGACCGCGGCTCAACTCTGGATTTGGAGCGCGCACGATGCTCACGGAGAACTCCCTGATGATTTATTTCATCCTGAGGCTGAGGTACCACGTGTAGGGCGATGAACTCAAGGTTTTGTGCAGCGGACATTTCCATGATGAAATTTCGTCACGATCACTGCTGCGAGGTTACATCTATTGCCGTATATTTCTAGTCAATTGCTGTATTTTCTTGTATTCAATATATTTAATAAATTGTCCTAATTTCATAACAAAGGTTTTTGGGTTAGATCGTGTAAGCATAAATGTGTCATAACTCTCCACCACCTGACACAGCCAATTAGTAAGGAATTTGTCACGTAAACAAAACTCCACTTAGTTACTACTTCAGCCCACCGGTGTTTTGGAGAGTAAATCCACAAGATGAGTACGACGTTTCACTGGTAATTACATCCAGCATCATCGGGCGATTTGCCAGAATAGTGAAGCCATCCCCCTGCTTCCGGTCTTAAATAGAGAAAGGCGATGTCATCACTGAACCCATCAGGTGCAGAAATCAGAGGCGGGGAGGGGGATTATTGAAATTATATAATTGATTAGTAATAATTAAATTAGTATGTTTCCTCTATAAGTAATGATAAATGTGAGATGTCTTCTTCCTCCACGCGTTTGTTCCAATCACGTGGGGTCCGCCGTCCTTGCCACCTTCTCCACACCGCCCCGTCCCGCGCCATCTCTCCCTCCGCTCCTCGGGCCACCACGTTCGACCGCATCACCACATCGCCCCACGTCTTCTTCTTCTGCCTTCATCTCCTCATCTTACAATCACAATTACTTAATAATACGCTTCCAGGCCGCACTAAGCCTGTAGCTGTCAGAGAGGTTAAAATAATACAAATTTTCTCAGTTTCAATGGATTCTCGAATTAGTCTTGGCCAGTAATAATGAGTTTTACACAACACTTCATCGTTATCAAAATACATTAAGTGTTCTTGTTGGCAAGCATGTACTGCAACTTCCGACAGTTATGTTTGAGAGTGTTTAATATTTATTTGGTGTTCCTTTAGTCTTACGCTAATGTTACATCCCATCTGTCCAATATAACATCTGCCACATAAGCCATTAATCCGATACACACCATCCGTTGACAACTTAGGCAATTCATCTTAAGTACAAGATACTATTTTTTGACTTTTGTGTACCGTGCCAAATCTTACTTAGATGTTTAGCTTTTTGCTTTTCCAAAACTCGAGCTAATTTCTCAATTACTCCCACGATATATGGTATTTTAATTGTTTAATAACCTGATTCAGCAGTATTGCTGTTCGATCTTGGTTTAGCATTCATTTCTGTTAATTATTTGAGCATTATTGTAGACATTCAATCGTAGCGTTTCTTTGACATGTTCAATCTCTCTCCCCAGACGTTCACCATCTGACACTGTTTTAGCCAGATGTATGAGCATCTTGATGAGAGAGGTTTTCTGTACGGGGTGATGATGCGAATCTGCATTCAGATAGGCATCAGTATGCGTTCCCTTTTGGTAAACGCTGTGTGTGTTATTTTACCATTTAGGCCTCATCCGATAAATCACCTCTCCCAAGGAAATAAGTATTTAGAGGCCACACGGGACCGGGGGGGGGGGGGGGGAGTTTATCGTTGTGTCTGTTGCTGCGAGCAGATAGCGCGCAATGGAGAGCTTGCTCAGAGCGGATCTGGGCACGGACTCGGCGAGGCCGCTGGGCGCTTCGGCCGGTGGAGGCTGCATCAGCACCGGGCAGAGCTACGAGACGGGGCGCGGACACGTGTTCACCAAGATCAACGCCAAGAGCGGGGCACCCTCCTCTACGCCTCCTCTACGCCTCCTCACCACCTCACCTCCTCTACCCTTCTCCTCGCCTCCTCTACGCCTCCTCACCACGCCACCTCACCAAGCCACCTCACCTCCTCACCACGCCACCTCACCTCCTCACCACGCCACCTCACCTCCTCACCACGCCACCTCAACACCTCACCACCTCACCTCCTCTACCCTCCTCTTCGCCTCCTCTACACCACCCTGCATCCTTGCCTCAACCTTCATTCATTCAGCCCTGTCATTAATGTATCACTTTTTTTTTAGCTGCGACTACTAGCTAATTTGTCAGTTATTCTCACGATATATGGTATTTTAATTGTTTAATAACCTGATTCAGCAGTATTGCTGTTTGATCTTGGTTTAGAATTCACTGCTCTGTTAATTTGAGCATTATTGTAGACATTCAATCGTAGCGTTTCTTTGACATGTTTAATCTCTCTCCTCAGACTTTGACCATCTGACACTGTTTTAGCCAGATGTATGAGCATCTTGTTGAGAAAGGATTTCTGTGCGGGGTGATGATGCCAATCTGCATTCAGATAGGCATCAGTATGTGTTCCCTTTCGGTAAACGCTGTGTGTGTTACTTTACCATTTAGGCCTCGTCCGAGCAAAATATCCAGGAAAGGGAGTGTGTTATTCATCTCCATTTCCATGGTGAACTGGATGGCCGTTTTTTGTGAATTGAGATGATTTAGACATTCATTCATTAAGTGTATTCTTCCCATGTCGCCAGACAACCAAAGTGTCATCTACATATCTACACCAAAAAGTGGGTTTTAATGTACTTGAAGCAAGTGCTCTTGCAACCCGGGGGTTGAGGACCCCTGTGTTAGAGGCCACACGGGACGGGGAGGGGTGGGGAAGTTTAACGTTGTGTTTGTCGCTGCGAGCAGACAGCGTGCAATGGAGAGCTTGCTCAGAGCGGAGCTGTGCACGGACTCGGCGAGGCCGCTGGGCGCTGCGGCCGGTGGAGGCTGCATCAGCACCGGGCAGAGCTACGAGACGGGGCGCGGACACGTGTTCACCAAGATCAACGCCAAGAGCGGGGCACCCTCCTCTACGCCTCCTCACCACCTCACCTCCTCTACCCTCCTCTTCGCCTCCTCTACACCACCTTGCATCCTGGCCTCAACCTTCATTCAGTCAGCCCTGTATCACTTTTTTTCGCTGCGACTACTAGCACCACCGTGGTGAATGTTGCAGTGAACTTCCCCTCGTTGATTCCCCCCTCCACCCACGTTAAGGGACTCGGTCTACCAGACACTTTGACCGCTTCGTCTCATCCACTCCGCGTTCAACCACCGCGCCTCACTGCAGTTCACAACAACGCACTCAACTAAACAACTCGGTCACCCACTCATCCAGTCACTAACCCAATCACCCTATCACACATTCATCCAGTCACTAACTCATCCAGTCACTAACTCAATCACCCTATCACACACTTATCTCGTCACTAATTCAATCACCCTATCACCCACTCATCCAGTTAACCACTCATCCAGTCACCCACTCATTCAGTCACCCACTCATCCAGTCACCCACTCATTCAGTCACCCACTCAATCACCCTATCACCCACTCATCAAATCAGCCACGCATCCAGTCACCCACTCATCCAGTCATCCACGCAATCACCCTATAACCCACTCACCCACTCATCTAGTCACCCACTCATTTAGTCACCCACTCAATCACCCACTCATCTAATCACCCACGCATTCAGTCACCCACGCATCCAGTCACCCACTCATCCGGTCACTGACTCAATCACCCTATCACACACTCCTCCACTCGTTTACTCAAACACTCACCCATTTACTCACCCACCCGCTCACCACCATGCAGGTCACCTCACTCTTCTTTTCAGATTTATCAGTTTGCACTGCTCCACTCTGGAATCCACACCCGGTCTTCCTGTTTTCCCAAACTCTTGCAACAATAAACTTGATCAATTTAAGGAACGCGTTTCTTTGATCTTAATTATCTAATTACTCATTGGACAGTTATGTATTATTATTTTTTATTGTTACTGGCCGTTTGGCGTTTTGTATTGTGTGGGGTTTGCATCGCTGTCAACCCCTCATCAGTGCCTACCTTATTACAGAATAATTCAGACCTTGTTGGTCACCCCGTGCCCCTTATAAGTCCCATGACAAGGGAGAAACACACAAATAAACTTAACAAAATGTTGCCCGTATTGAAACGGCCGTCTGCCGTATGGACCTGACAACTCACTCCCCCCCAACAGAATACGGGTAAACCGTGTGGGTTGGCGGCTATGGGTTTTGTTGTGTTTGCGAGTCCAAGTTATAGGACTGCACCCTGGGTTGTGCGTGGTTCTCATTGGTGGGAGATTCCCTTCGCTGTGTTGCACGCCAGTGGCTGGGGGCTGCCTGGGGCTAGTGACGTGTAAGCCGGTCCCAATGTGCACCGGCAAACATTTACCGCCAGGTGGCCCCAGTGTTTATTGCCCGTCTCCACGTGGATACCTGAAACCCATGTCAATCCACTGCTGGATGAGTCCCGCAATGAAGATACAATCAGTACATCCACTTAGCTTTTGGACTCCACCTGTTCCATTGGCGGCCGAATGCGAATCTAAATGTGCATACGTTAGAGACTGGTTAATGCGCATAGAAATCAAACCAATTGACCTACGACATTTGCCCCGTCAACTTTTGTAGAATTTTAGATGTGCATTACAGCTACTTTAGCCGGATGGTTGTGGTGGCTATGTATGCCTGTAATCCACGACTACGTGGAGGTGAGGGTTGGTGGATTACAAAAATGTTGCGACAACTCCCACCCCTTGGTCGTCATGGAGGTAGAGAAGGCGGTGTCGAATAATGTGGACTCTGCCTGTTCCATCTGTAGATTTGTGATAGAGCATTTGATTGGATTTCTCCAGGTGCTCCGATTTCCTCCCACATGTAAACACTCATTAATCTTGATTTGAAGCTGTCGTGACTGCAGGAATCCTTACTCTTTGGTTCTTTCGGTAAAGTCACGTAAGTAGAAAAAATAATAATGGATCACGATGTTTCGATCGCCACACAAGCAATCTCACTGAGTCTCAAGACTCTTGTTCAGGAGGGGCCTGCCAACTTTTCGCAGGAGTAATTTGGATGTTTGGCTAGTACCAGTTACATTGTATGTTGTTGTTTTGCTATTGGAGTAAACCCATACAGAGAAAGGGACCAGAATGAGAAAAGCGAAGCCAGGCAGTCCTTCAGAAGATGTCATGCACGGGCGTGACCACTGCACCACCCTGCCGCCCAAACAAATGTAATTTAAATAATGTACAATACTGGCAAATAAACCCTATTAGTATCAACTGAATTTCTGGACAATGTGGCACGTGTATAGCTGCATCGGTGTTTCTAAAAGTCGTGTTAAAATTGCTTATTAAAAATATTATAAAGAACAGGTTTCCCACCTCTGGTTTCATTTGACTTACCGGTTGTCCTCATTATGTGTGTCACAGGTAATATGGAAAGGAAAATATTACGCAGCACGAGTTGTAGGATAAGGGCAATTATGGTGACACACGTGACCCCCTCTACACAAGAAACAGCTAGGATTCATATTCTTGGTTCTTTCGGGAAAGTCACGTCGAAGGGAAACAATAAAATAATACAAATATAAAACAATAAAATTCTCGCGACCTTTTGATTGCAACACAAGCAATCATCATCAGGTGTGAAAACCACAAGAAAATTTGAAAGAACCAAGAATATGAATCTCTGCAGTCACTAAAGCTTTAAATCAAAATGTAACAGCTGAGAGTCAATGCTGTGGTGTTGTGCGATTGGTGCAAGCGACCCATCATTGTGTTTTGATGTTGAGCTGTTAAAATTGCACTGTTGTGAGGTGAGGTCAAGGCCGATGACTGCTTCCAGCGGTGTCAAGTTCAGCATTTTGAAGAGGCTCGCGGAGGATGATACTGGGCACTGGGGTGCAGTCTCCCTCCATGAACAGAGGGCAGAGGAGCGACGCTCACAACAATTATTGGCGGAGCGCCGGGCGTATGAAACGCAAATTTGGAAGAAAGTTTATCTCGGGGAGTTAACCCACAACACCTGGGTCTGTCCCGCGTGTTCACACGATAACGCGTTTTCACTACAACGCGTTTTCTCCGTCACAACGCGCTTTCTGAGCGGACTACTTTCTTGAGCTGCGCGGTTGAGCGAGATGAGACGGTAACGCGGCGGCGTCCCCTCAAGTTATTTGGACCCCCATCTTACCGTGCGTGGACATTATTATTTACGGGAGGAAAATAGTTTCCGCTTAACGCGACACTTTTCAGGAACGCATCTACCGCGTTAAACGAGGACTCGCCGCGTACAGGTGCCGCGCACGCTGTATCGACCCTGGAGAAATCCGAAGCGCTATGAAGCTCTTGTTCACAGACGTCCAGTAAGGGGCGGGTGGTGTTGGTGGTGTGGGCGTCACCACGTGACACACAGCTTGTCCGTGGAGTCGATCGTGAGGGTGCCGACGTCGCCTAGGCAACGCCGCCCCCCCTCTGGCTCTGCTGCTGCTGCTGCCTCGCTCTGTGCACGCGAGGCGCCAATCCGTGACGCGGGCACTGTACGCGTTGCGTCACCGTTCACCGTGGGGGGCGGCGGGGCCCCACCTACGTCACGTCGTGTACAGTGGCACATTAATATTGACACTTTTACTCGTGTTTATGTGCCTCGTTATTAAAGGTGAGTTTAATAATAATCATGCTGCTGCTGCTACACAATGTGTGCATTGATATATACGTACAGTTTATGTGTTTAAACGCGATTGTAGTTTATGGGCCCTTGAGGGATTTTTCGCCTCGTGTGAGGTTTTTATGCGCAACCTTAATTATTGCGCTTTTGTTAATCGTTAACATTTGGTCAGGAATAATGCACTTAAGATAAATGTTCTGGCGACGATATTTTGCAAAACAGACGATGGCAAAATTTCGATTTAAAGCTTTCGTGACTGCAAGGATTCATCTTCTTTGGTTCTTTCGGTAAAGTCACGTAGAATGAGAATAAAATAATAAATTGATAAAATAAAATAACACAATAATATTCTCACGACGTTTTCGGCCACAACACAAGCGGCCTTCATCAGGTGAAGGGGACGAGACTGTCTGATGAAGGCCACTTGTGTTGTGGCGGAAACGTCGTGAGAATATTATTATTTTATTTTATCAATTTATTATTTTATCTTATTCTACGTGACTTTACCGAAATAACCAAAGAAGATGGCAAAATTGTGTATATATTGTGCGATATGTGCCACTGAAACGGCAAGAAGTCAATAACAATGACTCGTGTTGAGTGTTTAATATGCAAGCAATGGGCCCACCACAGGTTCGTTAATGTTATAATGGAAGCAGTGAAATTAATGAAAATCTTTTGCTCTGCCATTTGATTTTAAATTACGACTCTTCAAAGAGCTTTGGTTGTAGTAAGCAATATTTGAATTTGTTTAAGCGACCTGTATTCTCTTACAACATGTTTTATATTCCTAGGCATTAAATTTGTACTAAAGATTCAGACTAATTGTAAATCTAATGGGACCACTGCAATCGATGTCCGTTAATATATGTAGGCGTGGTAAGGTTTCGAGACGCACTCTGCGATGCGTGAAACGCAGTCCGTGTCCTTCCTCATCCATTTGTCTTCATTCCAACGTCAACTTTGTTCTGCCGGTCTCTCTCATTAAGGCCACATGGCCACACTGTGTCTCTTAGTTCTTGCAAGCTAAGCTGGAGTCAGTCTCTCTCATTAAGGCCACATGGCCACACTGTGTCTCTTAGTTCTTGCAAGCTAAGCTGGAGTGAGTCTCATTAAGGCCACATGGCCACACTGTGTCTCTTAGTTCTTGCAAGCTAAGCTGGAGTCAGTCTCTCTCATTAAGGCCACATGGCCACACTGTCTCTTAGTTCTTGCAAGCCAAGCTGGAGTCAGTCTCTCTCATTAAGGCCACGTGGCCACAGTGTCTCTTTGTTCTTGCAAGCTAAGCTGGAGTGAGTCCCTCTCATTAAGGCCACATGGCCACACTGTGTCTCTTAGTGCTTGCAAGCTAAGCTGGAGTCAGTCTCTCTCATTAAGGCCACATGGCCACACAGTGTCTCTTAGTTCTTGCAAGCTAAGCTGGAGTCAGTCTCTTTTCAACATATGTCCCACCAAATTCTGTATTAATAATGTTCCAGTTTCTCTATATGTTTTTAAATTTAGATTTAAATTAATCTACATTTTAAAATCCACAAATCTGGCTGCCTCCTGATGATGCTGGTTGTAATTACTGGCGAAACGTCGTACTCAGATTGTTAATGTTGTGGCTTTGCTCTCTAACACACAACCGGTGTGCTGTACTAGTAACGAATTGGCATGTTCTGTTTAAGTGACAAACCTTACTAATTGGCTGTGTCGGGTGGTGGTGGGTTTACCGACATTTTTTTTATATTTACGCGATCTTACCCAAAAAACCTGTATTATGTAAAAATACATTTATTTTCCTCCTTTCTTTTTGGACAGTTTAAAATCTCTAACGTTTTTCAAATTGTTCTGATGTACAGTGCTACATTTCAAATTACTGTCATGTTTGCAACGGGTTGTTTAAAATATATTTAAATGGTGTAGATTCATGTTTAAACTCGCTTCGAATCTGCATTCATCATTTTCTTCTTAAGCAGTCCGTAACCACAATTGGTACATCGATGCATGACCCATTTGATTATGGTTTGTTGATCTTAATTTATCAATTAAAATGTTATTGAGTGTGCCAAATCCTAAAGAGTGGCGTTTGAGTCGACCTTATTTCATATTCACATCTGAAACGCCTGTGCACATGAATGTAATCCAGTTACACACTCTCCTACTTGTTCATCAACTCTCTTCGTGGTGTAGATTTGATGGCTTGTATAGCAACCATAATCAAACACAACAAGTCCGGGTGACTCATGATCCATGATTCACGATGCCAGTGGGCCAGGTTTCACTCTCAATTCTCTACCTGTGTGGCATGAATAAAACGCACCTGTAAATTTGACCTGAAATGATTGCGCAACAATTGCCCCGCCTTCATGCGATGTTTATCCTCCACTGTTTATCTGGCTTTGACCTGAATTATATAAAAGTGCGGCTGTGCAACTGCTGTAGAGTCACATTGGTATAAACGCATTTTACAATATGAACAGCGCATTGAAAACGCGTACTATTTTAAGTATTGTTTAACAAGTGTGTTTACAAATCCACACTGAGAAACACGATGATTGACAGAGGGGAGTAGATTATGTTTTCGATAGTGTATTTAAATAGAGCTACTGTAGGTAAGTAGTTTTCAGTTTTAAAGGCATAGTTTAACAAGTCAACACTTGCCACCATCCTTCAAACCCATTGGTGAAAAAGACCACAGTTTATGTTTACATTATAATATGTTTACATTATATATAATATATAATATAATGTTTACATTATATATAATATAATGTTTATATATAATATATAATATAATGTTTACATTATAATACATTGTTTACATTATATATAATATAATGTTTATGCAAAAGCCGGAGACTTATGGGACCCCGGGGTCCCACCATAAGGTTCATATGAATGGTTACCTAATAACTTTTGAAACACGGTAATCGCTGTGAAGTGCAGTTTCCAATTCTTATTGTTGACTCAATCTCTCTGGCCTTTCTATGCAATATGAAGAAGGGTCATTGCCCGAAACGTCACTTATCGGATTTTTTCCCTTTTTCAAGGCACCAGTGCTACTGATGCATGAATTTGTTTGGTATTTGAAATGATACGAAGGCTCAGCAAGTGATTCCTTGCAGACATAAACAGAAGCGATACGCGCCACCCCAGCCACCCATGTCGCGAATCAATCGATTATCGCGATTGAGGGCTCGTGAATAAATTCTAGATTCAACGCCTTGTTTTAAAACGTGAACACAGCCGGCTCTAGTGACTGGAGTGGGTGGGTGTTGGACAATGTGAAACAATGACACGCAACGTATACAAATCAAAAACATAAATTCTTACGCACGCGATCCGGTGTGCATATCGCGATCTTCAGGATGAATGATCACGTCCGAATCAATGCGTCGTCGTTGCTCCCCTAGCATGCGCTCTGCGTAACCCGCTCGTGTTGTTGTTGTTTGCGGCAGAGTTTAGGACCTTCGTGGCCAAGAGCCGCAGCTCCCGAGGCAAAGGAGTGATGGCACGCTTCAAGGTGCCGGACTTGCTGAAGCATCTCATGGAATGATACGGGGCTCCGGATATTCACGATCTGGGCATCCGTATCACCAGCATACCTCTGGGCATTTCCGTACGTGCCGTGCCTGCGTGTACGAGCGTGTGTGTGTGTGTACGTGTGTATGCATTGCGTCGCTTGTTGACTGCGAATTGTATTATTATTGGATGCCTCAAGTTATACTCTTTGGTTCTTTCGGTAAAGTCACGTAGGTATAAAATGAAATAAATCACGACGTTTCGGGCGCGACACAAGCGTCCGTCATCAGGTGGGAAAACCTTGGTGTGCTGCTGAGGCAGACTGTTTTAAATGGTTTGAAATGTGTGTAGCCCATGGGTCATAAAGAAGTGGCCAGGGCTAGTGATGTTAACGTGAGAAATTAGCGTGTAACTGTAAGGTAGGAAAGCGGCCTCCTCCTCGATTTTACGTGACTTTACCGAAAGAACCAAAGAGTGTGGATTCCTGCAGTCGCGAAAGCTTCAAATCAAGATTGGCTCAAGTATGTATTGTTGTTGCCCTTGAGGGGGTTTACTTTCGGAATTAAATGCGTTCTGGAATTGCTGACACACAGCTACAACGTACGTGTCGCTGTGTTCACACCTGAGAGTGACACTGCATCATCCTTTTACCAATATTCCCCCGCCCCTGCGTTTGCCTTACACGGCCACAATGCTGAGTTATCCTCAGTTGCTCAGGCACACAAGTTTCACACCTGTCTCCCTGTCAAGTGAATGTGGTGTATCCTTTTGTCATGCAGTCTGAGACAGACTTCCAACACGACTTCAGTTTTGGGGGTGCAGTGCTGCGACAAGAGCACTGAAGTAACTGCTCGTGTAAGTACATCATGTTAATATATCGTATTGAAGGCTGAGGCCTATTTTACTGTACCGCTCCTTACAGAAATCTTCTTTCCCGAGTGGTTGTGCATTTGTCGCTTGTTTCAGAGGTTCGCGATTCGATCCCAGGAGTCGCCCTAGTTAATATTGCGGGTGTATTATCCAAAACTGCATTTCTATATGCTTCACAAATAATGTAAAAAAATAAATCCCGTGTTATTAATGAATGAGGAGGACATGTGTGCTGGCGTCAGAATCAAAATTTGCAAATCTAAACAAGTACTCAGAAATGACTGGATTGGGTAAAACCACATGTATATATGTTGAACATCTTTCGCACTGTACATAGCCAACTGTGCTAATCGGAGGTGTGGAGGACAACAAACTGAACACAAAAAGCAGTTCTAAAGAAATTGTTTTCAATCTAGATTTAAAAGTGCATAGCTCCAATGGCTTCCTAATATCGGAAGGAAGAGCATTCCAGTTGGCCGCAGAAGCCCATCTAAAAGCGAGTGATGCGGTGACTGTCTTTGTTCGATGGCTTGCCAAAAGCCACTGCTGCTAGGATGATCCACCAATCCCATCTCTCGATTGCAATCGTGCATTAGCTGCACACCTTGCATTCGCTGTTGAACCACTCGTCCATCACGTGTTCCATCATCGCAACTACAGCACTGCCCTGCACCTGTGGCCGCCACAGTTGCTAACATTGTGTTGTTTGTTTAGGTGATCGGCAAGGCCCAGAAAGGCGAGCGGGAGGCGATGGACCGTGGGCTGGCTCGCATCGAGTGTGACATTAAGCAGGAGGTGGAGGGCCGGCCACACAAGATCAAGAAATACCTGTTGGAGTCGTTCCCCTTGCCAGGGACGAGCGCCGATCTTCGCCGACAGTTCACGACACAGCCGGCGGCCGAGATGGTGCTGCAGGTCTTCCAGAACGCCGAGGACATCTTTGTGAATAAGCTGAAGAAGGTGGGGCCATGGCGTCTGGACTTAATGCAACAAAATTACCTTGCGAGAACATTCATGCATTTGCTTAGATTTGTCAAAGATTTTCCATAATACATTTGTCCTCGGAATTATTTAATAAGTGATAATCGCCATACGTTTCAAGTCTGTGGATACTTCCACCATTATCAAAAGACTTGCTCTACCACTGAATTAACACTCCTCTATAATATTTAGGGCCATCGCTTTCACAAAATTCAGTCACACGTTGAAACAAAAGTAAGGGGGGGCATTGAAATCGGTCGGACATCTATGCATGTATCACCCTCTATTTGTCCCAACAGAGTGATATGGCTGCACGTGGTTTGGGTCCTTTGTTGTTTCTACCGACAGTGTGTGCAGGACTTCCTGGGGCAGGTGAAAGGGGACACGCTGGCCCGGAAGCTGTTTCAGTTGGCCCTGTGCTGTAGCTCCCTCGAGACTCCTCGCGACCTCGTGGTCAAGGAGAAACCGGCCGCGTTTCTCGGCAACATCAGCACTCCCGACACCAGACCGCCGCCTACTCCGGGGAGTAAGGAGACAAATTTGCATATACAGTAGACTCGATTATCTGCGCTAATGACGTGGAGGATGGCTGCGGATAATTAAAAATCTCGGATGATCCAAAGATATCTATTTTTTGCGGATCTCTATGCCACAAACTAACGATCAACCGATCGATGCACGTGCTGGGTGATAACACTTTCCTGCTAATTTGACCAAGTCCAATATCGGCTCAACTTTCATGTGACGGACATTACTCTCACGTTCAGAGTGGGTTAGAATGTGCTTCCCTTTACTCTGTAGACCAGAGGTCACTAGAAGCGATGTCAGAGGTAGCTTTGTGAAGTTCTCTTCTGTGGGCCATTCTCCAATAGGACGGGTTCCGCTGCTCCGTGAGAGATCCGAGTGGATACTCCGTCTCATGACACGATATCGAAAGCACAATCTGAATAAAATGTAGTTTCTCGTATTGTACATAAGGGATCAGACCACGGAGGACTGTCAAAATGCTGAGTGTGATCTTGAAATTTATCCTGGACTGGTTCGGGGGATAGTTGAACAATTTGAATATTGGGGCGATATCGTCTTGCATACGGGTGTGAGAAGTCCATCATCTAGATTTTTGGGTTAGATCATGTATACATGCACTAAATAATACGCGTTAATATGCACTATTTACGTGACCTAATCCAAAAATCTCTATTATGGATAATCATTGGTCGCGAAGGCCTTCGTGTTAAACTTGTTTTTTGAGTCATCTGGAGAGTGATGATGAAACTTATCGGGAGGCCGTAGATGAGACGTGGGGGTGGGGGGGCAGAGAGAGAGTTGCAGTTGTTGAGCCTATTGGAGCGAGTTACAGCATCGTTGTCCTCTCCTACAATGGCATTGCTTGTCTCCTTCGCAGAGGCAGTAGCCGAGCATCTGGTCCGTCTGCTGAGCCACGTAAGTAAGATGGCAAAGCCCCCGAGCCTATCTGCGCTGTTACGCGTGGAGAAGCAGCTTGCCGAGCATTTTGACTCGTGCGACCTCCCCAGCCTGGGCCTCGGCTCCTTGGACATCCTCCATCGCAACGCCCAGGTGCGTACGTGGCGTGCGTGAGCCCACCCGCCTCCAGCTGGTAAGAGGCAGTACAGCAAGTAGGTGTACGACACTGCCCGTGCAAAGTTTGAGTGTACTTACCGCCTCCGAGTGGCGCTCAATGTTAAGTTTGTTTCCAAAATTGTGCGCGGTAATATTAGTTTATTATTACGAACTTAAAACTCATTTGTCGATAACTCGAATACGTTTAAGCGTTATGTAATCACTGCCAATGCAGAGCACAACAAAGTGTCACGTAAGATGCATGGGTTTTCTCTTGTCACTCTTAAAAAATATCTGTGAATTTGGCAAACATCCCAAAGGTAGATATTGAAAATCACCGTTAAAATTGAGTGTACAGCGGTGACATTCAGATAACATTTATGATAACACTATATATGCAAAGTGGCCAGGTGGCTCAGATATCAAAGCGGTGCGATGACAATAATTAGATTCTGGGCTTGAATCTGGATTTTGACCGCTTGGGTTGAAACCGAGGTCTCAAGTCTTATCAAGTCGATCGTCCGAGCCCAGTCACCAGCGACTGCACAAAATTACAGTCTCATTAAACTTGGGTTTTGCACTTCATTTTCCTAATTCCATCTCTGAGAATAACAATTTCAGCTTGACTCTCGTGTGCCGCACAATCTCATAACACAGCTAATGTGAAAGTGTTGGCTCCTATTGTGTACAAGATAAAAGGCCACCCATCGCATTTTATGACATAGGGCCTGCACGGCTATGCGAGATTTACGCATGGATGATTTATTTGTCTCTTGACATTACGCCGATAGTGCATTTGGAAAACTAAAATTGAGAACGAATTTTGTGTTAATTTGCAAACTTAAATCTGTAATATTTAATCAGTTTTTGTGCACTGCATTGTGAGATGCAGCTCCATGCGTATCGTTTAGCTTTAAGCCGGTGTTTGCCTTGCGGTCGCCTCGGTGTCAACCAACTGATGTTGACGGATTTGTTGTGTCTGTGGTAGCTGTTGGAGGAGACTGGGGTTGTGATCTCTGCCCTGGGTGGATCTGGAGCCACAGCGGGAAGCTTCTGTCCAAAGCGCGACGAGCTGCATGGAGTTCATCCACCAGTGCGGCAGCCTCGACACCGCAGCGGTGAGACACGGGCCCCAGTAGGGGCCACAGGGGCGGCTCAGAGATGGGGATAAGGATTTGGAGATATAGGGCGCTCGCGTAAATAAACTCTTCAACTCAAAGCGCCTTACAGCAACGTCTCATCTCAACCATTCCATTGCTCTACGGCAGTCTACCCGAGGGGACCCCCCCCCCAATGGCAGCTGTTCCTATTTGGCACGTGGTGCACGCACTACCGGCCTGTGAATGGACATGTCTGCCATTCGGGAGCGATGTTTGATTTTCCTACGTGGTTTTTTCCCCGGTAAAGTAATTTGCAAGTATTTGATCTGATTTGGCAAATTTGGAACATGATGCGGTTACACGTGGCCAATTCAATTTTTTTAATACGGCGTCACAGGATTATTATCATACATTGTGAAACAGATCTCTTTGTTTGTGGTGAATAAACTGGCAACATTAACCAGGGCGGATGCTGGGCTTGATCCGAGAACCACCACTCGGCCATGTTTCCATAAATTTGTGCAGTCACATTAACGCTGTTCACGTCGTACGCAATGGACACTTTATTATTAGCACCACCTCTGGACCTGTTTGGCTCCTGGTCCATTTTGAGAGGTCTTGTAAGGGCGACGTATTACAGTTTGATTTTATATCGGCACAGCAAATGGCCAATGGAAAACCACCCGTTCCGTGGGGGTGCTACGCGCTGGCACGGATCGGATGCGCCAGTGGAAAAGGGCTGCTAGCAACTCGGCCGCCTCCAAACGAAAGAGAGAGGGTTCCAGGTCTCTGTTGTTGGCTGTGTGCTCTGCAGCTGCCGGCCGTGGACTGCGCTGTGGGGCAGCACTACGGCGTGCATTCCTGCCGCAACCTTGGGCACGGCCCCGTGGCCAACCTGGTAAAACTGGCGCAGAAGGCCAAGCCCGGTGGCAGCAGCGGCGGTGCCTATCGGTGCGCCGTCTTGTACGAGGAGACGGCGCTGTGTGCTCGCGACTCGAGGTTTGGCAGCCCCCTCCAAAGTGCCCTCCTCCTCACCCCTCTGCTCACCTCGTGATCTGCCTGACCGCCACGGGTCGCTCCTCAAAATTGTTGAGTCGGCGACAGACACTTGGGGTTCTTTAATCTTTCACATCAAAGGGTCAGTGAGCCACATCAATATGCCATTGGTAATGTAACTTAAGGATTCAATGTTCAAGGCAAGTGATTGTCTAGACAAACTGATGATTGTGTGTGTAACACCCCTCTGGCAGTCCACTGCCTGATGAAGGCCTCGCCACGTTGCTTTGGTCATGGGGGTTGTTGCACCAAACTTTACCACGCTTGGTGAAGGGGGCGGGGATTAGGTTCAGGACTGGTTCAGATATCAGTCACCACTGACTTTAGCCATGGCTAGGAATCCAACTCGGATCGCCGCGTTAGTATCGCAGTGCACCAAACATTGCAGCAGTGCTTCAGAAATCATTCCGAAGTTGCTTGATATTGCACACAGTTTGAATAAACCATCATTACTTCAGGAAGTATATTTTTTATTAAAATGTTACTTTGTACATGCTGTGATCGTAATAAAGAGTTGTGCTAGTTAGTAGTAACAGCGCGATACATCGGTTAAATCGATTAATATTTATTATTCAGCTGACAATTCATGTATTGAATTGCACGTGTAAGAATCAACTTCTAAAAAATTGTATCGCTTTTTATTTTAATAGTTTCACATTGCCACTGCAGAGAGTCGACATGATAAGTGTAAGTTCAAAAGAACTGACACACCTTGTGAAAAACCCAACGCAGAAGATCCCTGGGCTTGATATTCCACGAAGATCATGGTCCCCCTAAACCGCATCTGCACAAACCATGGCAGCTGCGGATACCTGATGCACAAATGGAAAATTTTAAACTCTCCAGTGTTTGACTGTGGTCATCCAGAACAGATCGTACAACGTGAAACGACGCAATAGAAAATTAAAGTCAAGCCACAGTGTGATTGTGACCATGCAACCCAAACTATGCACGATATTGTGAACCACAGTCGTCTGTGCTCCTTCAACGGAGTAGGAATAGTAACCCTACACGAAGTTTCTCCTGAAGCCCTCTCGTCGTGACCAGCAGACCTCGGACATTGGCTTATGGCTCCTGAACATGTTGCCCTCATGCGCTGGAATAGAATAGCTCAGGGGTTGGCAATCTGCGTCTCCCGGTGCCGCATGCTGCTCTTTAAAGACTGTTTGGTGATGTTATTTATGAAGGACCACTGTCTCGTATTCACCACAGTGCATTGCGCCTCTTGAAATATTGAGTTGAGTAATCCCGGTAGTTGAGAAACTAAGGTAGTTGAGTACCCCGGGAACACGCTGTGGTTCGTGTCGCGTTAATAGCTCCGTACCGTGCCGTGTAACTCACTAAGCAGCCGATTGTTCGCGTGCAGTGGTAGTGCCGTGTTCATTGATAACACTGCACACTCCGTGCAGTGGTAGTGCCGTGTTCATTGATAACGCTGCACACTCCGTGTAGTGGTAGTGCCGTGTTCATTGATAACACTGCACACTCCGTGCAGTGGTAGTGCCGTGTTCATTGATAACGCTGTACACTCCGCGCAGTGGTAGTGCCATGTTCATTGATAACATTGCACAATCCGTGCAGTGGAAGTGCCGTGTTCATTGATAACGCTGCACACTCCGTGTAGTGGTAGTGCCGTGTTCATTGATAACGCTGCACACTCCGTGCAGTGGTAGTGCCGTGTTCATTGATAACACTGCACACTCCGTGCAGCGTTGTGTGAGGATGGCTCACTAATTGAAAGGGGAGTCGTAGCTATCGCACTGTGGGGTGGTCATCGCCCTCCTCCCGCTGGGCATGTGCCGTGTGTGTTGTGTGCGTCGTGAGTCGTGGCGATGTAAACCCGGGGTAGCTCCTCTCTCCGTCTCTTCGTTTGTTGCTGTCCCGGCGAAGCTCGAGTTGGTGAGCGCAACGCGTGGCAGATCCGGCTTCACCCGTTCCCACTCCTCCCAGTCAGCGACTCCCAAACCCCCACTCAATAATCGCAGATCACTACCCAGGTCCTTACGAACCAAATTATTTTTAACTAAACTATTTTTTGTATTCTTAACAAAGTATCCACAGTTCAATTTTAAAGTACAATTTTACCGCGCACTGTATGTTTTCCTGGTGTGGACTGTGGCTGTTTTTGCTATTGTTTTACTGCCTTTCCCAAGCTTGGAAATGTATTCATGAATGAAATTGGAACTTATATACTTCATTTATTTACTAATTGACAAACTATTTATATTTTACCAGGTAAGGCCCACTGAGCATATATAGCAGTTTTTCAGAAGCGACCTGGCCATCGCAAATGATAGCTCAACGAAGTGGCTTATCGTCACGTGGACATTTATAGCAGACAAATATACAGCATGCGTCAGGGTTGGGATGGAACCCACGACCTCCTGCGTACCAGGGGAGGTAGTTAACATCTCCCAGCCACCGTGGTGCCCTGTGGTCACGTGAGGCCTTCCACTTCTGAATGGCTTGCGATGCATATTTGAACATTACTGCAAGCGTCTTAGCCTCGTTCATTCGGTATTCGAGGGGAATATTGCCATTTAGTAACTTTGTTTCAAATATCGTGCATTGAACTTTCGATTTTAATTTGCATTGTAATTGAGGGACTGTGCGTTGTCTTGTCGTGGTCTGGTGCTGTTGTTGTGTTGCTGAATTGCCCAAACTTGCATTTGTTGACAAATCGGCAGGAATCTATGTACTTTGTATTTTTAGCAACATGCTTACATTTTCTCCGTCTTGCCTCTCATATCGTTTTTGAACATACCTCGCTGACCCGCCCCTACTGGACATATGTGAAAAGAGCTTCATAGCTCATTGGATTCCTCCAGGATAAAAAAAAGATTCTGATTAATCAGTGGCACTGCCAACAGCCTGCATCCACACACGACCAAGCACCCTTTGTAATGCCATACACATGGTTCCTTTCCCATAGACATGTAATTTTGCAAATGTGCAGAAAAGTCTGCCGTATGAGAATTACTCCAGACAAGTTTAGAGTATTAAACGTGACCTGTTGTGACTCATCTAATGTGTATCGCGTGGTCGTCAGCACAGAAAGATGCATCTGGTAACGTCCTAATGGACCAAACATCGTAAAAAGGAGGCTGGGTCTGCGTTGTTCAGAGTGACCACCATATACAGGGACTCTTCTACTTACGGACGAGTTAGGTTCCAGAAGTCTGTTCGTAAGTCCAACTTTACTCCTGTCGATTCCAAACATGTTGTACGGCGTGTACACTAAACACAGGGAATGGCTTTAAGAGTTGTATAATCTCCTGTAGACGTAGACGCCACTGGTTCTTCACGTTGTGTAGATGTAGATGCCACCACCACCATCTATTGCGTGGCGGTTTGAACTTGTGAATCTCGGTACAAACAGGCAACTGGACATATGGAGAGGTTTCTTTGTATCTCTGAGACTTTCTAAGTTGAATGTTTTTTAAGTGAAGGAGTCCCCGTAAATATTTTTGAGGACCACTGGGATCTTCAGTTTAAACCGTGAGTCTTGGAGTCATTGGACCAGAAAGAAGTGAGACAAAAACGACAGTAACATTGAAAAATATGTACACAGGGCAGGGAGGGCCCAGCCACATGACAGGATTTATTCAGCGGTATCGTCACGGTAACAGAAACAGTGCTCCCGAATGAATTGCAGAATCCCCCGAATATTCCGCCTCAGGCGGGAGAATCTCCGTCCAGGCCCGCGTGACGCCTTTGGCCCAATCTTGTCGACGGCATCATCATCATCATCCTCCTCGTTGTTGTTGTTGCCTGGTTGGAGATCATGGCCCCGCCTGGCAAATGGACGCACGCGCCATCGTTAGCACGGTCGGCTACAGTTAGCACGGTCGGCTACGTACGCGTTCAAAATTATTTCAACGTACAGACATGCGCGTATTCATTATGCCACCGTCTGCCCCATCATGCATTCTCGGCTGTGCTTACACTGGTTGCTGCAGTGCACCTCATATGTGTCCGGCCGCTCAAATGCGAGGTAGGAGGATGCCACACATCTCTCACTATGGCCAGTAGCGGAATGCTACATTCCTATAACAGGAGCCAATGGTGGTGTATAATAGGATCACCGCTGTTGACTTCCCACAAAATGGGATTCATTATTTGACTATAGCTCGGGTTGATAAATAAGCTGTTAACCTTCTTGACCTAGATTTTGAACTCGCAAGCGTACAGTGATCGTGGAGTGCTCTAACCGCAGCACCTCCAAGTGGGATGCAGTGCAATTCATATATTTATAATTAAGATATATATATGTTTTACTAGGAATGCATTTAGCTGCAGATTGGTGGAGATGAGGTTAGGGATAAGATATTACATCCTTTGGAGCCCTGGGATATTTACATCTTCAAGTGAGATGAACTAAAGAGGTGAATGCCATTACAGAATCCTCATTTCACAACTCCTCATGAAACAGATTCCCCGTTCTTAGTTTTTTCGGTAAAGTCACGTTGAAGAGAAACAACAAAATAATAAAATATATATAAAACAATACAAATTCTCACGACGTTTCGACCATAACTCAAACGGTCGTCTTCAGGTGTGTTGGTTCGCATAAATTTATTTTTAAACGGCGCATATATTTATTTATAAAAAAATAAAAAAAACGGTTAGCGCCACGCGCAACGATTTGGCAGTTTACCCAGGACTAGTCCATCTATATTCTGAAAAGAGGAGGGGGGAGACGAAATTTTTTATAATGTATGCTGTCTGAAAGCCACTGTAAGCGTGAACAATCAATTAAGACCTGAAATGGTTTATCAAATCTTTCCAATGATTGCTAAGATAGAATCCATCTTCTCGGTTGAAATTGTCTCTGTGCTTGTATATGTGGATAGCCTCATGAACGAATCTCTCATGGAAGCCAGATGGCTTACAAAGAACCTCTGTCTTGGAAAAGTCAATGGCATGTGAGCCTACTGAATTAGAACAATGATCTGCCACGGCCGAGGTGTTGGTCCTACCGTGTTTAAGGTCTGCTTTGTGTTCACGAATGCGGTCCGAGACATGGCGTTTGGTTTCTCCAATGTAACTACTACCACAGAGGCAACTTAGTTTGTAGACACCAGGGTATTGTATGTCCGGAATCACATCTTTTACAGACGGAACCAGATCACGTGTTTTATGTAATGTGTTGAAACGGACCTGGATCTTGTGTTTATTCAAGATTTTGGAGATCTTTTTTGTGATCCCAGCAATGTAGGGTAAAGTGATGGTTTTGAAAGGCTCCTCAAGAGGGTTTTTCTTCATGGTTTGAGTGATAGCTTTGCAGATTGTATAGTCGGAGTAACCATTAGCCCTAAGAGCTTGGTGTACGTGCTTGAGTTCACTGCTTATGTGTTCCTGGTCGGATATGCATTGGGCTCTATGATACAGAGTCTTGATGAGAGAATTCTTCTGTGATGGATGGTGGTGGGAATCCGGTTTCAGATAAGCATCCGTATGGGTAGCTTTCCTGTAGACAGAGTGGCTCATTGAACCATCAGGTCTCTTTTTAATTAGGACATCCAAAAAAGGTATCTTGCCATCTATTTCAACTTCCATGGTAAATCTGATGGCTGGGTGTATGGAATTGATGTGGTCGAAGAATTGGTCTAGAGCAGGCCGGCCATGTGGCCAGATGACAAAAGTGTCATCCACGTACCTCTTCCATAAGGTTGGGCGCAGAGTGGCAGTCTGGATGGCGTCAGTCTCAAATTTCTCCATGAAAATGTTAGCTATAACTGGAGAAAGGGGGGAGCCCATTGGGGTGCCCTCAGTTTGTTTGTAGAAAGTTCCATTCCAAGTGAAGTATGTATTGGTTAAACAGTGTCTCACCAGGGGGGGTACCTCAGTGTTTAGTCCTTGATGAACTAAGTCTTCAATTATTGCAATGGTGTCAGGTACAGGAACCTTGGTGAATAAGGAAACTACATCAAAACTGACAAGCAGGTCGTCTGGGGACAGGGAAATACCCTTGATTGTCGATACCAGGTGAGTAGAATTTTGTACCGCAGAGGTGGTCTTTCCAGTGAAAGGACGCAGGATTTCAGACAAAAAACGAGCTAGTTTGTAGGTGGGGGAGCCGATAGTAGAGACTATGGGACGAAGGGGTGTATCTACTTCATGTATTTTTGGTAAGCCGTATAATCTTGGTGGCCTGGCAGCAGAAGGTTTCAACGAAAACTGTTTAGATTGATCAATTAATGCGGTTGAATCAGAAATTATTTTGTTTGTTTGTGTGACGAGGCTGTTGGTGGGATCTCTTTTATTTTTGTATAACTACCATCGTAGAGTAATTCTTTAATTTTGTTGTTGTATTCTATTTTATCCATGATGACAGTAGCATTGCCTTTGTCAGCTGAGAGGACTACAATATCATTCCTCTTTTTTAATTTATATAATTCAAAACGCTCATCTTTGCTGAGGTTGCTAGCTGGCATCTTAGCGTTTTTGAGGGTTGCAGCGATTTCAGATCTTGCTACATCTGCAGCGATGTGACCCAGGCCCCTGAGAGCAACGTCTACTTGGGCAATTATATCATTAACTGGTATGTGTTTAGGTGTGACTGCAAAGTTTAGACCTTTAGCTAAAACGGATTTCAGACCATCGGAAATAGAACTGTTACTGCGATTAATTACAACTTTATTAACGTCTAACTTTTTGGTGTGTGGGACCGGTCTTTTGTTGAAGAGGAGGTTAAATTTGGAAAAAGAGGAATGATATTGTAGTCCTCTCAGCTGACAAAGGCAATGCTACTGTCATCATGGATAAAATAGAATACAACAACAAAATTAAAGAATTACTCTACGATGGTAGTTATACAAAAATAAAAGAGATCCCACCAACAGCCTCGTCACACAAACCAACAAAATAATTTCTGATTCAACCGCATTAATTAATCAATCTAAACAGTTTTCGTTGAAACCTTCTGCTGCCAGGCCACCAAGATTATACGGCTTACCAAAAATACATAAAGTAGATACACCCCTTCGTCCCATAGTCTCTACTATCGGCTCCCCCACCTACAAACTAGCTCGTTTTTTGTCTGAAATCCTGCGTCCTTTCACTGGAAAGACCACCTCTGCGGTACAAAATTCTACTCACCTGGTATCGACAATCAAGGGTATTTCCCTGTCCCCAGACGACCTGCTTGTCAGTTTTGATGTAGTTTCCTTATTCACCAAGGTTCCTGTACCTGACACATTGCAATAATTGAAGACTTAGTTCATCAAGGACTAAACACTGAGGTACCCCCCCTGGTGAGACACTGTTTAACCAATACATACTTCACTTGGAATGGAACTTTCTACAAACAAACTGAGGGCACCCCAATGGGCTCCCCCCTTTCTCCAGTTATAGCTAACATTTTCATGGAGAAATTTGAGACTGACGCCATCCAGACTGCCACTCTGCGCCCAACCTTATGGAAGAGGTACGTGGATGACACTTTTGTCATCTGGCCACATGGCCGGCCTGCTCTAGACCAATTCTTCGACCACATCAATTCCATACACCCAGCCATCAGATTTACCATGGAAGTCGAAATAGATGGCAAGATACCTTTTTTGGATGTCCTAATTAAAAAGAGACCTGATGGTTCAATGAGCCACTCTGTCTACAGGAAAGCTACCCATACGGATGCTTATCTGAAACCGGATTCCCACCACCATCCATCACAGAAGAATTCTCTCATCAAGACTCTGTATCATAGAGCCCAATGCATATCCGACCAGGAACACATAAGCAGTGAACTCAAGCACGTACACCAAGCTCTTAGGGCTAATGGTTACTCCGACTATACAATCCGCAAAGCTATCACTCAAACCATGAAGAAAAACCCTCTTGAGGAGCCTTTCAAAACCATCACTTTACCCTACATTGCTGGGGTCACAAAAAAGATCTCCAAAATCTTGAATAAACACAAGATCCAGGTCCGTTTCAACACATTACATGAAACACGTGATCTGGTTCCGTCTGTAAAAGATGTGATTCCGGACATACAATACCCTGGTGTCTACAAACTAAGTTGCCTCTGTGGTAGTAGTTACATTGGAGAAACCAAACGCCATGTCTCGGACCGCATTCGTGAACACAAAGCAGACCTTAAACACGGTAGGACCAACACCTCGGCCGTGGCAGATCATTGTTCTAATTCAGTAGGCTCACATGCCATTGACTTTTCCAAGACAGAGGTTATTTGTAAGCCATCTGGCTTCCATGAGAGATTCGTTCATGAGGCTATCCACATATACAAGCACAGAGACAATTTCAACCGAGAAGATGGATTCTATCTTAGCAATCATTGGAAAGATTTGATAAACCATTTCAGGTCTTAATTGATTGTTCACGCTTACAGTGGCTTTCAGACAGCATACATTATAAAAAATTTCGTCTCCCCCCTCCTCTTTTCAGAATATAGATGGACTAGTCCTGGGTAAACTGCCAAATCGTTGCGCGTGGCACTAACCGTTTTTTTTATAAATAAATAAATGCGCCGTTTACAAATAAATTTATGCGAACCAACACACCTGAAGACGACCGTTTGAGTTATGGTCGAAACGTCGTGAGAATTTTTATTGTTTTATATATATTTTATTATTTTGTTGTTTCTCTTCAACGTGACTTTACCGAAAAAACTAAGAATATGAATTACTGCAGTCACGAAAGCTTTAAATAAAAATGTAAGATTCCCCGTTCTTACAATACAGAACTTGTCTCATCTGATACAGAACCCAAATCTCATGTGTCCTCAATATTTTTACTTCCTCTCAATCGTGAATACCACATTGTGGGAATCAACAGTGGTTGTAATTTAAATAGACTTGCCCTTGCTATAGGAATGTGTAATTTACTCAAGTAACTAATTTATGATGATCGATGGTGTTTGCTATATGCTAATTTATAGCAGGAGACACATTGTCTGAATGACCTCCCCAATACACATTTTTCTCAAGGTGCACTTCTGCGTGGAGACTCACTCTTGTCTCGTGGCCGACTCCATCTCCTCCTCCTCCGCGATGACGTCATTGGTGCCACCACTTTGATTGGGGAATTTTTCAGACAGGCGTGTTACCGCACAGTCACCCGCCGACTCCACTCCCCGCTCCGACTCCATTCCCCAATCCGAGTTCGAAGCCCACTCGCTCCCAGAAACTGAGCCTGCAGTATTCTGATTTGACCAAGTGGACTCCGAAGTCTGCCTCCTTGCAGTAGGGACTTGGCAATCTCCCTGGCTGAGACTGGAGACTGCCGAGAGGCTGCAGGCCGCCACCGGCTCCGTGTCCATGGCTGGGCAAGGCGGGAAGTTCGCTTGCGGTGGCACGGCCCTGCCGCCCCACAATAATGGGCGGTTGAGGGCCTCCGTGGGTGTGAGGCGACGTTGGGGATCCCACCTGCCAAGGAGGCAAACGGAGGGAGTCAGGTGCCTGTTGCATTCTAAAATCGCTTCATTGAATCGTGGTCTGGGGTGAAATGAGCAATTCTATCCTCAACACTTTTGTCAGAAACGATATTTATTTTAAAAAACGACGAGATGAAGAAACGATGCCCCGGTGTGACACAAAACTTTGCAGTCCTAGCCCAAACGACACGTGAGGTCTAAGATCGTTTCCAGTAATGTTGATGGTAGACGCAAAGTGATTTATATTTAATTATTTGTACGAGGTGAAATGTAGACAATAGTAACAAGTCTCTTACTAAAGGCACCCGCTGAGAAAATTGATGAACTTTTGATTGCGGGTTCCCAGAACCGCCTTCAAAGACACGGAGCACGGGACGATCCGTTTCCCATTGACGACGGGGCGATTCTTTTTGTCTGTTTATCGGAGAGAGAAAAAGAGAGAAACACTGAATTAGTTGTGGCGATCAGTACAATGCGGCGGTGGTCCTTAACCCTCCAATTGCGATGTTTGCAAATATGATTCCATGTTGGCGGTCGACTACAGCCTGTCATCCCTCCAGGGTCGATAAAATTTGTAACCGTTTGTGAGACGTTTGCAGTAGTCGTGTGGAAAGGATGGCTCCTAAGCGTTAAAGTGAAATTCCCACTCTCAACTCTGGGCCACCGGAGGAGACGAGAACCTCCTGATACTTGTTTGAGCAAGGAGACACTTTGATGTTTATTTTAGTATTATATTATTATTTGCATCATTTGGAGAGGATGGTATTTTGTTGTACAAGCGTGCTTTTAAGCATAATATATTTCTCAATCAAGGACCCACAGTTTGTGTGGAGGGTTGTTCTCTGTGGTTGTTTTGTACTATGGTAGAACTGTTCTATGCTGATTTAGGATACCGTTGCATCTGGCACACAATTTTTTAAAATTGTGCTAAGTCATGCTGAAATATAAAAAAAAACCGCCACTCATCTTCATGAAAAATGTGATGGCCAGATTCCATGTAATTAATGCATACGTCCTCTGTTGGATTGCAAATCCCGATTGGTTTTCCAAATATACTGTGCTTCCTAAACATAACCGTTCCTTTTAAAGTATTTTTTTCATAAGACTCCTTACTGTCGCACTAATTCAACACGTACTGAAAAGTACGTTGCCAAGACCGTTGTGACTTTTAAACCCAAATAAAGCATAGTTCATTTTTAAATTACGCAAAGCAGTTTCCATGCCTTTCTATTCAAGCACAGAGCACGAGACACGCGGCTGCACGGCCATGACTCTCCGGGCAGTGACAGCAGCAGCAGCATCAACAGCTACGAACTGCAACACCACCACCTCACCACCCCCCCTGTCCACTCACCAAAGGAGATAATGTTGTGGGTCGAGGCGTCAATCATGGCTTTGGGTGGGAGCCCCAACATCTGAAACCAAGATCACAAGAGGGATGAGTTGGATGAGGTCCGTCGCTCGAGTGAACAGAGCGTACATACGCTGCACTTTGTCTCATTGAAACGTCGATGTACAATGAACTTTGCCTGCTCTTGTACATACTGTTTGCAGATATTTATCTCTATCATCAGGCGAAGCATACATATTTGGTCTTTAATTGATGACGTGGTTACTACGTGCGGCTTCGTTGCTCTCCAACACAGGCCCTGAAAGCCTCAGGGATTAACAACAAACCACAATAGTCATAACAATAGTAATCATTCCGAAGGACATCAGCCTGACGCTCTGATTCTCTGGTATTACTGATGAACCCGAAATCTCTCTTTACTTCTTTACTCATGCAAATGGTGCGTGATCATGCAGTGAACACGTCCACTCCTCTCCCGTGTACCGGCAGCTGAGCGACATTTTTTGACCAGTGAAAGGCCCAGAGGATGACGACAGCCCTGCACGTAACCAGCTTTGTCGCATGAGCCATCGCACAGCGGGTCTGTACGCTGGTGGATCGTCGTGCGCCATCAGTCATAACCAACCCCCTGCTGCTGCTGCTGTTGTTGTTTATCGTGGACTCCATCGTTGGTTCAAATTCGAATTAAACCCTCCCTCCTCCTTTATATGGCGCAGTTGGAACGGTCCCATGGGAAATATGACGCCCGGTTTGGTGGTGCCGTATCGGGCTCGAGGTTTGTTACAATAAAAAATACAGAATTCATCAGTATGTATATATTATAATAATTAATATTTGTAAGGCGCATTTAATCCGATGATCCCATTGCGCCCCGTGTATGGAAAGCAGGGAAATGAGACGACCAAAACGAGGAAATGAGACGACCAAAACTATGGGGAATAGGCCATTTTACCGAGGTGAGTTTTCATGGCGAGATTTAAATAGCTTTAAAAATTCTGTCTTGTTATCAGAGGCCAACGCGTTCCATAGTCTTGGAGCTGCACTGGCAAAAAGCCCGATCGCCCTCAGGAATTGAGACTTGACCTCAGAAAACTGAGTAGAAGATCTCAAGGACCTCATTGGTGTACATGAGTGGATCAGCTCTTGTAAGTATTGTGGGGCTAACCCACTGACAGCCTTGTAGCTCAACAGCAGGACCTTATAACCAACTGGATATATGCAATGGTGTTTTCCTACGCGTCAGATACCTGGATGAGATAGCCGATGTGGTCTTCCGAGCTTGTCTTGAAGAGCGGGTTCCCGAGGAGCATCTCGGCCACCACACATCCGAGTGACCACATGTCCGCGCTGCATGTGACCGGGAGCCCAAAGTACATTTCGGGGGCCATGTACCACATCGAGCCAAGACACCAAGCTCCTAGCAGCACATGGACAGACAGGTGACCAAACAAGGTGGCACTTGCACATTATTCACCTGTACTTGTGAAGTGCAGAATAGATGAGGGTATGCACAAGCAGTCACGTATGGCACTCAAAATACGCACAAATACAAAGATCGCCCACGTAAATGCGTGTATCAGCTGGGTAGCACTTAGAAATGTAAATTATTTTCATTACACTGGTGCCAGCTATCATAGAGTGCAGCTGTCGTGTCGCGAGAGTTCTCTGCGGTGAGTAACAACTTCTTTAAAAGCAACGGCGCTGCGACGCCTCTCTGAATAAAATTAACGCCGAGCCACTTTGCGCGTTTCAAGATTCAGTGATGAACCGGGGACACCTACCACCACCCTGTAACGTGCAGACGTCTCGGAACGGGAAAAGGTTAAGTGAGGAATGAGGACAAAGGTACTTAGGGCTGCCATGCGATCTGTACATTTGCAAACGTAAATCACATGTAAATCACACGTAAATCAGCCATCCGCGACGAAAATTCCAATGGGATTGGCTACTGGCTCCAGACTTTCAATACCAGCAATCGATTATGAAAATTGTTACCGGTTTACTGGTACTTGTTTGACAACTACCCTCCTCAAAACTGGGAGGTTGAGAGTTGAAATCCTGGCCAAATGATTGACGAAATGTAACGTTTGAAGGGTATCAGTGTCACTACCACACTTTGTTTAAGCGGTGCTAACCACCACACCACCACAGCACGAAGACAAAGACCCCCCCATATAGCTTAAACAGGCTCGTAGCGCAGCGTGTTAACCGTTAACACCACCGCTCCCCACAAACACTGTGACACGCACACACACATGCTGCTACACACGTACACACACACAGGGCAGCTAGATCACTCACTTGGGCAGGTCTCGCTGATGCTCAGGCCAAAATCCGTGAGCCTGATATTGCCACTGATGTGGTCTTTGACCAAGATGTTTGCCTGCAAAAATGACAGAGTGGTTGTCAGTGAAACTCGTGATGTGTCGGTGAGATTGCGTCTTGTTGAATTGGTTCATGGCGGTTTACTCAAGGATTTCATGTACTCATTTTTGTTGAACACTTACTGCCCTTTGTAAATGTAATCATGCTTAAAGATCTCCCTACCCCATGCCGTGTTAATCAAGGGGGTTGTATGGCCATACCTCACCATGCTGCTCAGGGGGCTGTTGAAGGCAATGGGATCCAGGACCGGTTCAGATATCATCCAAACCCTGGTTTAAGCCGTGGCCAGAAATCGAATTCGGGTCATTAACCTCTGAGTGCAGTTTGCGAACTACCGCACCACTGCTACGCCCATCATTTAGCTTTGGCATTCGGCATTGTTGCTTAGGGCAGTGGTCGTTGTTGTTTAACGCAAATGAGAAAATATTAAATGTTCCGCGGAGCGTTGGTTGTTGAGAGCAAACAGAGATCCACGTGAAAAGTTGTATTTCTATGCAAGTTTTGGCTATCTGTGTTTATGAAATAGCAAGTCGTGGCATGAGTGTTGTTGCGGTGTAGAATAAGATATCTCGAAATCCTGTTACTAAGGTTTACAAGAGTGTTCTCATTTTCTACAACTGCACGAACTGAGGCACTAATTCCATACTGACGGACAAAAGACGCAGCGGGCTGCTTAGTTTACTTACCGGCTTCAGATCCGCGTGAATGATGTGCATCGCCTTCAGCTTTGCCAGGGCCCGCAGCATGGAGCCCACGTACGGCTTCAATTCCGTCATGTATAAGCCATAGGTCTCGTCCAGCTTCTGGAGGAGGTCTCCGCTGCGTGACGGCACAAAACGTGAACGGTTACAGTTTCTTCTGGCTTGTGACCCATTCCCTGATTGGCCCCTTGAACGGGAGCACATGTGCTTGACTGAGGCGAAGCCGCACGGAGTAACCATACAGGGTTGCCGCTCAACTCAAAAGATAGTCAATGAGGCAGGAAGGCATTATAAAGAGTTATGTCTGACCATGGAGCCGCGTACAAATACAATAATTCTAGGGCATTCTGAAAGCCTACGGACATTTATTCTACATCCAAATGATTCATGTGTGTGAACACACGGACGCATCGGTGTTTGGGGGAGCGGTGGTGCGGCGTTTAGCGCGTTGCTCTACAATTCCCGCTCACGGCCAAGACCGGTGACGATTATCTGAACCAATCCTGAGCCTCCCCTAGATCGACTCAGCCTCAAATGAGTACCTGGTGCGGTGTGTAAACATCGCCACTGGGGAGACAAAGGCTGCCGGGCGTGGTGCTGCCCACCCACCCCCTCGTGTGCCTTGCCCGTCTTCATAGGTGCTACTTGCTAACAGCACTTGCCCCAACAATCTTCTCAGGCTATACTGGTTAATCTTTGTCTTTGGATCGGTGTTCATCGGACGCCATGACACTCACCTGATGAGCTCCAGGACGACGCAGTTGTGTCCCCGGAAGGTGAAGTTGTCCAGGAGGGTGACGATGTTGTTGTTGTCAGGGTCCCCCTTGCTCTGCAGGATCTTCATGATCTCCAACTCCAGCTGCTGTCTCTTGTTGTTGATGCTGTGGGGTGGGGGGGAGAACGCACGGAATGAGAGTTGTCACCTCGCTCTGAGCATCGCAACACGCAGGGGCGGAGGCAATGCTCATTCACCCTCCATGAGTGGTCCTAAGCCAAGAGTGTGAATCCCACTGGCTGAGGGAACCATTAAACACACCGTGAACACGCTGTTTGTGTTTAGTTTGTTGCCCTTCCTCTGCACCTCCGATTAGCATGGTCGGTTACATACGGTGCGAAAGAAGTTGAACATTACATACTTACAATGAATGTCAGAATCGGCATGTGTATTTATACTGGAGGAATTTGATGAGCTGCAAATAACTTTTTCACAGATATAATTATATAATTTCATATTTTTTTCTCTTTAAACCAAAGTCACAAATATGCACACATTTTAGATTTTGGACTAAAATTGGGGGTGGGTGGTGGGGGGCAGCTGCATACATTTGTATTCATTTGTGATCTCTGTGTGTGGCTAAATGTGATCTATGACACGAGTTACAAGGCGATATAAGTTATTTGGGCTAAGGACAGGCATAGGGAGATTAATTTAGTGTCTGACGAATGCACAGCAATGAGGAAGCTGGCTTAAAATAATGTTAAAGTGGACACCACTACAGATTATCGTTCTGTATGTTTACTGTATAGATGTGTGCTGTCTGCTCGTATTAAAAAAACGAAGTAGTTGACTATCGTTTAAAATATTACATCAATAAAATATTTATTTTGGGTGAATATTGTTGCTGAGGAGCAGTTATGTTAACGTGTTAAGATGGTGATTTTATCTCAAAGTGATTCCCATCCGATATTTTGAGGGGGTAATTGACGAAAGTAACAGGCCTCATATCATCGTGGGAGAGGAATATTGGCGGGCGTATTGCGTCTCTGTACAAGGATTGTTGTTGTTGTTGTTGTCACGGTAAACTCTCAGTGACAGTGGTGTGCTACGTGGAGCAAAATCCCAACGTGAGGCTGAAGAGGAGGTGGACGAGGTGGTGACACCGCCGAGAGGAGGAGCAGGAGGAGAGCCATCAGGGGTGGCCAGGCCTTGCCGAGAGGATCTCAAGGAGCGCTCCCCCCCCCCCCCCCCATTGACACCACAAGGGAGGAGGAGGGAGCAGACATCGCGGAGTTGCCGCTCATCTCCCGTAGCAGCAGCAGCAGCCAGAGAGCCCCACCACGACTGCCGTGCCACGCGACTGTCACTGCGACTCCGGGAGTCGGGGCTCTCACCACCACCACCACCGCCGCCGCCCTTCTGCGTCGACTCACAGCGGAGCTCCACAGCAGCAGCAGCAGCAGCGTGACCCCTGCCGACCCGCGCGGTCTTCTACGCCGTCTTCTTGCGCGGCGGGGACATTGAGTTTGCGGCTCCTTACGGCGTACGGACGTTTCAATAGGGGTTAAAAAACACAATGTCTCTGTGTGGTGTTTCTTCCTTGTCATGGGGACTTTGTAGGATGAACGGTGGAGATTGTTAAGGGGTGACCAATAATGTCTGAATTGGTCTGTAATAAGGTAGGGCACTGATAAGGTAATGACGACACGTGTGCACTAGCGATGAGAACATTGACGCACTTTTGTCGAAGCGTTACTGAGTTTCAAGTCTCTGTTCCCGACAGTTTTGTTTGGTGGAGGGGATATTTGGGGCCTCCTGACAAAGACTTTTCTAGCTAAGCTCTACTAACATCGTAGAGTAACAACAACAACAGCAGCAGCAGCACTGTCCTCATAATAGAAACACTCCTCCTCCTCGTTCACACGTGCGTGCATTCACTTACTGCCACCTAGACACCGCTGGAACTTGTGCAGAGACATTTCGTGAGGTTCAAATGTCAAAGTTTGTGCTCAGAGAGCCAGCCGGAGCCGTCGAGAGTTTGCGGATTGGCGATGCCTTTGTCGAGGCAAGACGCAGCCACACTCGGGCACAATTAGAACCTTTAGATAACTGCAATTGTCTGAGGACTTTGAGTGCACGAGTTATGTGAAACAGTTCTCGGTGGCAATGGTTATTTTGTTAGTTTTAGATGTTTGTTTGGCCTCCTCCATACAATTGTCCTACTGGTGGTGTATTTAATGGGCTGTGAGCTGCTGTTGGTCATTACTGGTCGATGATGATGATGTGTGGATGTTCAGAGTTGGGACGTGGCGGTGGTGGGGAGGTGAGGACAGAGAACTTTGGGCATAACCCCCCTGACTCTACTCCACATTATCATCATCACATTCAACCTCCTCATTATCTCGCTGCTGCTGCTCATCATCATCATCATAGACTTCACAAGGCAGCAGCAACAGCAGCAGTAGGATGTGTGGGGTGGTGGGTGCCTTGTGTTTCGGCTCTTAGCAATGTGATCACAAGTTCCACATCGATACCCAGACACGCCTCAATTACATTCTTTGGCGGGAAAGTTTATTTAAAATCTTTATTTAAAGCAGTCCTGGGCACAATGTGAGGAGATATGTGTTGCTGGATGTTGCTGTGCTCGTGGATATGAAAGAAAAGCGAGACCACTGTGTGTTGTAAGGACAACATTGTGGTGCTCACTCTGTGAGGAGTTTGTGTGCACCTTCCCAGGCAGGGTCGCCATCCGAGCCCCGTGGTCTCATCGCGGCCTACCTAAGTATTGCTTCCTGCGTGTCTGCCGCATTATTACCGCTGATTTAAGTTGTCGCTGTCCAGCTCATTATATGACCGCTCCATCTTCGTGAACCAGCGTGTTGGGACGCTAATTCACTACTTTGAAGGAACAAACGCGTGTTGTAGGATGTGGCAGTGCATTTGTCTGCGTGGTTGTTGATACTGCGAAGGGGCAGTGGTGGCTGCTGAAGTGCGACTTCTGGAGCTTCTTCCTCCTCCTCCACACATTATTTTAAGTACACCACAGTACTTACAATAATTATTAGTCCATCTGTGGGTTGTATGAATGTCTCCTAACGCCGTGTTGGTCACAGGAAGTATTTGACTATACTTCACCATTCCTGGTGGGTGAGGGCTGGGGAAAGCCCTCCGATTCTATCCACCACACGGGGAATGTTAACAACACGCACTGCGCTTCTGGTCAAATAACTCGCACGGCATGGCAAGGCCCTCATCCAGCAGTGGATGGACCAGGGCTGCCCACGCTGCCTGCGTTGTGTTTGTGAGCGAGGGTGTGGGGAGCGGTGGCGCAGCGGTTAGCGCTACGCTGCGCTACGAACCCGGCGACCCGAGTTCGATTCCCGCTCACGGCCACCAACACCGGTGACGATTATCTGAACAGGTCTTGGGCCTCCCCTAGGTCGACTCGGCCTCAAATGAGTACCTGGTTGCTGTGTAAACATCGCCAATGGGGGAGACAAAGGCGGCCGGGCGTGGTGCTGGCCACCCACCCCCTCGTGTGCCGTGCCGGCCTTCGTAGGTGCTCGCTAACAGCACTTGCCCCTACAGTCTGTTAAGGGTTCACTGGGGATCTTTGTTTTTGTTTGTTAGTCTGTGTGAGTGAGTTACTTTGTGAGTTCATGTGAGTTACTCCGAGTCTGTGTGTGTTACCCGGTGAGACTGAGTTGAGTGGGAGTGACTGTGAGTTACTGTGTAAGTCTGTGAGTGTGTGAGTTACTCTGAGTCTGTGTGAGTCTGAGTGAGTCTCCGAGTGTCTGAGTGAGTGAGTGACTCTGTGAGTCTCTGAGTGAGTGACTGTGAGTCTCTGAGTGAGTGACTCCGTGCGTCTCTGAATGTGGCTCTGTGAGTCTGTGGCTCTGAGTCTCTGAGTGAGTGACTTTGTGAGTCTCTGAGTGAGTGACTGTGAGTCTCTGAGTGAGTGACTGAGCGTGAGTCTCTGAGTGTGGCTCTGAGCCTCTGAGTGAGTGTCTGAATCTCTGAGTGTGGCTTTGTGAGTGCGTGCGAGTTTCTGAGTGAGTGACTGTGAGTCCCTGAGTGAGTGACTGAGCGTGACTCTGTGAGTCTCTGAGTGCGTGTTACTCTGCGAGTCTGTGTGTGTGTCAGAACTAGTATGTGAGTGTGAGTCTGTGTGTGAGTTACTCTGTGAGTCTGTGAGTGAGTCTGTGGGTCTCCTTGAGTGAGTGTGAGTCTGTGTGAGTGACTGTGATTCTCGGAGTGACTCTGTCAGTCTCTTGAGTGTGGCTCTGTGAGTCTGAGTGAGTGACTCTGTGAGTCTCTGAGTGTGGCTCTGTGAGTCTGAGTGAGTGACTCTGTGAGTCTCTGAGTGTGGCTCTGTGAGACTGAGTGAGTGACTGTGAGTCTCTGAGTGTGGCTGTGAGTCTGTGGCTCTGTGAGTCTGAGTGAGTGACTGTGAGTCTCTTGAGTGTAACTGTGAGTCTCTTGAGTGTGGCTCTGTGATTCTAAGTGAGTGATTGTGAGTCTCTGAGTGTGGCTCTGTGAGTCTGAGTGAGTGACTGTGAGTCTCTGAGTGTGGCTCTGTGAATCTGAGTGAGTGACTCGTCATCACCATCGTCATCAACATCATCATCACCGTCGTCACCATCTTCATCACCACCTCCATTACCCAGGTGCCATGGGGTGACACACTGAGATGGGATGGGTAGCCAGCACCACGCCTGGCCGCCTTTGTCTCCTCTCATTCACCGAACCTGGATACTCATTTTAAGGCAGAATAGACCTGGGATGGGACCGAGATTGGTTCAGATACTCGTCACCGATGTTGGCCGTGAGTGGGAATAGAACTCGGGTCGCCGGATCCCGTCGCACGGTGCGCTAACCACTTCGGCACCGCTCCCCATGTAATCCTCACTTCAAGCACACACCTCATCACCGACAGCTTCCACATCGTCATATCCAACACTCCTCCCCCAGCCCCATCGCTTACAACACTCTCACCCCTTCCCTCTCCACAATGCCGATGCAACTCACACTCCCCACACCTCCCATGCTCCCACCAGCAGCTTCCACTCCCGATGACGCCTCCTCACAATACCCCTTCACTCCCTCCCATCGGACCGCCGTTCTCAAACTATAACTTTTAAACTAAACTATATTTTGATTTAAAGCTTTCGTGAATGCAGGGATTCATATTCTTGGTTCTTTCGGTAAAGTCACGTAGAAGGGAAACAAAATAATAAAAATATAAAACAATAAAATTCTCACGACGTTTCGACTGCAACACAAGCAATCATCATCACCTGATGATGATCATCATCACCTGATGATGATCATCATCACCTGATGATTGCTTGTGTTGCAGTCGAAACGTCGTGAGAATTTTATTGTTTTATATTTTTATTATTTTATTGTTTCCTTTCTATGCGACTTTACCGAAAGAACCAAGAATACAAACTATATTTTTTTTATTTTACCAGTTTGAGGCCCCACTGAGCTATGGAGCTATTTTTCAGAAGCAACCTGGCTATCACAAATGTTATCTTCAACGAAGTGGCTTATCCCGTGGAAATGTATAGAGGCCAAATGTTCTAAACGCGTGATGTTTATTCTAAATGTAGTGAGAGAGACATGCAACCTCAAAATCTACAGCAGGCGACAGGGTCGGGATTGAATCCACGGCCTCCTGCGTACCAGGCGAGGTAGTTAACATATTGCCACTGTGGTGCCCTGTGGTCACGTGAGGCCTACCACTTCTGAATGGCTTGTGATGCATATTTGAACATTACTGCAAGCGTCTTAGCCTCATTCATTAGTCAGGTATTCGAAGGGAATATTGTCATTTGGTAACGCTATTTCAAATATCGCTCATTTAACGTTCAATTTTAATGCAATGCAATTGAGGGACTTTGTGGAGTCTTGTCGTGGTCTGGAGCTGTGGTTGTTGTGTTGCTACCTTGCCCAAGCTTGCATTTGTTGACAAATTGGCAGGAATGTATGTACTTTGTATTTTTAGCAATTTGCTTACATTTTCTCCATCTTGCCTCTCATCGGTTTTGGAAATAGCTCGCTGACCCTCCCCTACTGGACATATGTGAAAAAGATCTTCATAGCTCATCGGATTCCTCCAGGATATAAAATAGATTCTGATTCTGATTAATCAGTGGCGCTGCGAACAACCTATTCCCTCTATTGCTGCGGGAATCTGCATCCACACATGATCAAGCACCCCTGTCTAATGCAATACACGTGGTTCCTTTGTCATAGGCATGTAATTCTGCACCCCTGTCTAATGCAATACACATGGTTCCTTTGTCATAGGCATGTAATTCTGCAAATGTGCAGAAATGTCTACCGTATGCGACTTACTCCAGACAAGGTTAGACTATTAAACGTGAACTGTTGTGACACGTCTAATGTGTATTGTGTGGTCGTTAGCACAGAAAGATGCATCTGGTAATGTCCTAATGGACCAAAAATAGTAAAAAGGAGGCTGGGTCTGTGTTGTTCAGAGTGACCACCATATACAGACTCTTGTACGTACAAACGAGTTCGGTTCCATAGGTCTGTTCGTAAGTCGATTTGTTCGTGAGTCCAACTTTACTCCCGTTGATTTCAAACACGTTTTACGGCTTGTACACTAAACACGGGGAATGGCTTTAACAGTTGCCTCTGGTTCTTCACGTTCTGCAGATGTAGATGCCACCATCACCACCTATTGTGCGGTGGTTGAATTTGCGACTCTCGGTCCGAACAGGAAACTGGACATACGGACAGGTTTGATCATATCTCTGAAAGTTCGTAAGTCGAATGTTCGTAAGTAGAGGAGTCCCTGTGTAGTGGCATAGAATCGTAATGTAACAGCATAGCGCCTGCTGCTGGCAGGGAAAGGGATCTGAGGCTTACGGCCCTGACGTCAGCAGGCCAGGTTATACACAAGAGGGGGATCTAGGGAAAGGTCGCAGAAGGGGCACTGAATTCATAATGATACAATAATTCAGTAACACTGTACAAGTGTACAGCACGTCAGATCATTACATGGCCTAACCCTGGTTGGAAACACCGTGGGAGTGAAGAAGAAGATGGATTAATAATCATTATTTACATTTGTAAGGTGCATTTCATCCGTATGCCACCAGACTTAAATTGGAGTGTCTAAATTCCCTTTGCCCACCAGAATGAACAGACCTCATCTTTCCCACCCCTGCAGACTTGGTATTAAAGTAGATACATGCTAATGTTTACAAAGTAACGGACTCTTGACCAATTTCATTTCCACATAAATCAATCATTCGGAAATAGGCCCCACTATACCCCACCGACTACAGCACTCTAATCTTGCCTCCTCGTTTTGCCTCTTCCACCTGCCTCATGCTCGTCAGCACCGCCTTTCGTGCAGCCATGCGGGTGTGAGGTCATCATCACGAGAGGCCGTGCACTTCATCGTTCGCACGTGGCGGAGGAACCACTGAAGTCAAACGTTTACATACGTGCGGTTTAGTGGGGTCATTTCCGAGCGAACTCGGTTTGAAAGTGTTTATCGTTGAATGTGGAAGGGTTTGGGTTAGTTTTCGGGTTACCACCTGTTCCACTATGGAGATCAAACCCAGACCTATGTTTCAGTCTGTCTAGGTCTGTCAACAACCATGCAGTAGTAAAGTTCAGCACAGTACCGGTACCAGATCTCGGTACAAATTAATTCATGCCACCCAAACACAGATGCCAATTCACAGACTGTCTCGGCTGGACCGGGACAGGAGGTAACCCAAGGGTAGTGGGAGGATAACCGCTTTGTGAGCTATTTGTAAGTAATGCGTTTAGAGTATTTGGCTACTATAAATTTCCACATGATAAGCCACTTCGTTAAGCTATAATTTGTGGCCAGGTCGCTTCTGAAAAAGAGCTATATAGCTCTCAATGGGCCTTACCTGGTAAGTAAAAAATAGTTTACTTTAATGGTATACATACTTGAATTTTACTGCGGATGTTTTAAAACATGTCCTGTCTAACTGTCAACTTTGTTTGAATTTCAGTGGGAGAAGATGCTTCTCACACAGACGTTAAAGCAGGTACCAGAGTCCACCTGAAGCTACTGCAGTGTGCGCCTCATATAGGATTCCATCCATTACTGTTGGTGCGATGGTTTGGATTTTCAAGTTGAAATCTCCTAGTTCATTTTATTTTTACCCAGGCGATAACGCAATTGTCAAGGGTAGTCCTGTTTGGAAGAGGCATCCTTGTCTCTTGAGTTCCACATCTTGGAGAGGATGTGATTAGTCAGCATCGATGCCATTGTAGTTGGTGTCACGCATCATGCGTGCATTCTTAAATTACTGACGCCGACTGAAGACTGAAGATGCAAGTGTGCCATCTGACAATGATAGTTATGAAGCCATTTTTTGCCATTGCCAATCTTCCTTTGTGCTCTGTCAGAGTCTGGGATAACACTGCCTTGGTGAAGTCCCCTGGACTTGTGTAATTTCTGTATCAATTTTTTTTTTCATTTTGAAACCTCTGCTCCACTTCCTGCAATTGCATCCATCTGCACCTCCGATTAGCACGGCTGGCTGATGTACGGCGCGAAAGAGGTTCAACGCACATACCTACAAGGAGTGTAAATTCATACGGTGCCAGAAACTCTGGACGAGTTCGTGCCGCGTTCTCCCGATGTTGCCGTCGATGTTTGTCCAGCGACAAGCCATTCGTTGCCACGCGCGAACCTGTCTCACCTCCACAATCACAGGGCCGAGTGCGTGACGTGTCCGGCAAGCCGTGTGATGTGTCTGCGGATGATAATCTTCAGCAGAGGCCTGTGCCTTCTCCCACAGACGCCGCGCAACTGACGCCGCTCCCAGCACCGCCGACCTCTGCTTCCCCGGCCACGGCCACGGGGAGTTCCTCTCCTCTGCTGGACACCCCGTGTGCTGGACCTGCTGCTCCACCACACTTGCCTGCCCACTACACAGGCACAAAGAGGTACGGGCAGAACTAATGCATAAATGCTTTCAACATAAGTTGGAGAGAGCTGAGCCTTTCTAGGAATTTGGCAATGCTTTCCCACCTGTGACTGCTCCCGATATATGACTCGAGAGCATGTAGGTTTTGCTTGCAGGCCACACACACACACATGAATTATGTGTTTGGTATTATCTCATGGAAAATAATAAGTTGCACAAGGGCCAGGGTCATGCCCCATTCATTCTGAACGATTAAACCAAACTGACCCACGTTCACACACGAGAGCAGAGAGGTTGGCTGCAGGGTGACGCACGCGAAGAACGCGTCGCTGTGAAAGAGTTAGAAGGTTCCCCTTCGTACCTTCTTACTCTCCCTCCCACCCCCCTCCTTCCGGTCAGGTGATTTTGAAGTGTCGTTGTCACGCGAGGACGTGGACCGAGACAGCGCGTGGAACCAGTGCCTGCGCTCCGAGATCCCGGGGCTCTTCCTGCTGGCCCTGCACACATTTACCGTGAGTCGGCACAGATGTGACCTCTCGACTGGGGCTGCCACCTGTCTGCGTTTGACCCCCGGACAGTGTTCGGGTGGCTGCAGGAATTGATTTGGGCCAAGATCTGGTACCCCGGGTATAGCTGTGGTTGAATTTTATTACCGTGAACTGCACAGTTTTAACAATAGACCTGGGCTCGCTGAGAAATGTGCCTGGGTTTGCTCTGTCGTGGAAATGGTGGCAACTGTACTTGGGGCATCGGCACGTTTATTCGCGCTCCGGCTCCATTTACACCGAGAGTCACATGCTTGTCTCGTGTGGGGAGTGGTGGTGTAGCTGTTAGGGGGCATCCATTTAGTATGTATGCATGGAGGGGGGAGGAGGGGTTAACCCAAATGCGTACGCTTGCGTATGGGGGGTCTACTGACAATGTGTAAGCCGACTGCAACGGCATGAATCTGCCCATCGCAGTGACATGGGGAAGTAATTGCTTCCGACAAAGGCGTTCTATGACCTTTTAAATCGTACTCAGGTTTGAGAACGGGGACAGTTTGCATTCATGATCCTGAATCATAACAATTCCTTGACTCTCCGGCAGTGGTGAATCGTTCCAACCATGGTTTTTTATTTCGTGGAATATCACTTGCTGTACTCCACGCGGTGAGTGCTTTGTGTAGATAAGAATCATGTTATGTAGAGAATATAAATCTAATTCAGTACCTCTATATGTCTCCCACAGACAAGCGGGGAGACAGCAGCCAGGCGGTGAGCCGGCACTCCCAACAATCGCCCAAGATCTGCGGTTCTCTTTACATTCCGATATTTGCAGCCACTTACTGAGTGTTTACATGTGGGGGGAAACCAGTACACTCGCAGAAAACGAACGAATGTGAGCAAGGGGGCAACGTTCTATCCCGTGCAGATGGAAAGGATTCCACAGTTGTGTTCCACTGCCTCCTGGCAAGCCAGGGTATGACTCATCCTCGATGCCCACCGGAAGGGAGATTGCACACTTGCAATTGAATTCCCTGAGATTAATTATATCATGGGGTAGGCAGTGACAAAGCCCCTGACTCACTTAACACGAACATGCGGTCCAGTGCATTGTACGTGCAAGGATACTCGCTTTCCAAAATGTATGAATGTGTGTTGAACTTGAATCTTGACTTAAAGCTTTCGTGACTGCAGGAATTAATATTCTTTGGGTCTTTCGATAAAGTCACGTAGATAGAACAATAAAATAATAAAAATAAAGTGAATACAAAATAATAATACAAATATCACGACGTTTCGATCGCAACACAAGCAATCGTCATCATTTTTCTCCTGATGACGATTGCTTGTGTTGCGATCGAAACGTCGTGATATATTTTACTTCTTTTATTCACTTTCTTTTTTATTATTTTATTGTTCTATCTACGTGACTTTACGGAAAGACCCAAAGAATATGTGTTTAACTTCTTTCGCAGTGTACGTAGCCAACCGTGCTAATCTGTGGTACATTAACACCTTGCCACAAATGCCCTGTTGCTTATGAGCACAGCCACTCAAATGAATCAGGCGCAAGGTTTGCGTGATTAATGCTTACAAAGTGGGGTCTATAATGAACAATATGGCTGAAGCTCGAGTTCTATTCATTTAAAACCAAACGTGTTTCTTACCAACCATACCTGGTGTTTGCACACAGATACAGATTATGGGCGATGCGTTCTACACCACGGAATGCGCTGTTGCAATGTGCAGCCACAGCTGCTGCAAAAATATTTGTCTCGGTTTGATCCACTGAACAATATCCACTGACCACACCGCACGCGCAACAATGATATAACTATGAACAAAAATATGAATAAATTAATATGGTTTATTAAATATATTGCACGTAAGAAAATACAGCAATAGACGTAAAAATACATGGCAGTTTAACACGTAGGCTTTCGCGACAAATATCCATAATACAGGTTTTATGGGTTGGATCGCGTAAATATATAAATGTGTCATTATGAGACCTCCTTTGCCAGTCGCAAGATATAGTAATAGGTTTTTACCCTTTTATCTGGCACCAAAACTGACACCGTTATACAAGAGATCATGTTTGCAATAACCACAACACAAGCAGTCAAAATGCAAACAAAAAGAGACAACTCTGATAATGATATACACTGTCCCTGAAGTTGATTGGTCCACACCCGAGACGGCTTTTCTTAGAGCCTAGTCTCCACTGGTGTTGGACCAGATGACGCCAAAAGGCATACAACTCAAAAACAGCGCACTATCAGAGTATTGAGAGCTCGGGGTATGAATTTTCATTATGAGACCTCCTTTGCCAGTAGCAAGATATAGTAATATTTTTTACCCTTTTATCTGGCACCAAAACTGACACATTTATACAAGGGATCATGTTTGCATAAAGGTGTCAGTTTTCGTGCCAGATAAAAGGGTATAAACCTATTACAATATAAATGTGCCGTTAAACCCGCCACCACCCGACAGCCAAACTAGTAAGGGTTGTCACGTAAACAGAACATGCCAATTCATCACTAGTACAGCACACCGGTGTGTGGTGTGTTGGAGAGCCAAGCCACAACATTTACCATCGGAGTACGACGTTTCAGTAATTACAACTAGCTTCTTCAGGCAACAGCAAGATTTGGGAGAAGTCCACCTGTTTAATTCCTTATATAGAGGCGTAGATGTGATGACAACACTTGTGCTCTCTTTGAGCGCAAAGTGGGGGGGGGGGGATTAATGAATCAACGTACATTATTATACATGCACATTATGCTAGCCCATTGATCTTGTACTTAGTGTCCATTGTGTGTACTAAAATAGCCGTACAAACGGTAATTTGATTATTCTCTTCCATGCAGCACTAAGTCGGTAGCTATCCAAACGATTACAATTATTTTTATTTATTTAAATGTCGATAGATTATGTAATTAGTCTTGGCTAGTAGTAACAAGTTTTGCACAGAACTTCAACATTATCAAAATCAATTGATTGTCCTTGTGGGCACGCGTGTTCTGCTACTGCTGACAGTTGTATTTGTGAGCATTTCATATTTCTGTGGTGTTCTTTTAGTCTCGTGCTGATCATTCATCCTGTTTGCCCAACATAGCATTTGCCACAAGTGCAATTAATCTGGTACACACCTTCTGTTGATAACTTCAGTAATAGAACAGCAAAGAAATATCCAATAGTCCTTTTCGTAGGTTTCCATATGCCTTCTGAATTTGCCTGGCTGATCAAAGTTTCGACCGCAGATGCCATTGGTCAGGGGTCTCTTTGTCCGTTCTCATGTGGGACTCTAGGCATGATGGCAGTTGGAATGCTTTCCCACAGACTTGGCAAGACATTTGTTTTCTCACTCTAGTGACTATGGGAGTGAGGTGGAGTCGAGACGGGCGCTGGTCAGGCGTGGCGTTTCCCAGCAGGCGCCTTCGTTCCATGCGCGGTCGCTGTGATAGCAATAACTTCGTTGCACGCAGGTGCGCCCTTTGCAGAAGGTGGCATTGTCTGCAACTCTGCCTCCTCACCACCAGGACTCGACAAGCTGCTGCTGCTGCTGGAGCTGCTGGTGCCATCCATGGCAAAGGCAATTCTTCCAGCACCATGACTCGCGGCAGAGTAGCTCTGACACACCTTCAACACCGCATTGGCAAAATTGCCGTCATTCACCATGCCACGTGCGCCCCTTGAGTTCTTTCCGTGGGTTACTCCATATGCCTTCTGAGTTTGTAGGGCCGATCAAAGCTTTGATCGCAGATGTTGCAGCTTTGACCACCGGTCTTGTGCATTCTCATGTGGGACTCTAGGCACCATGCCAGTTGGAATGTTTTCCTGCAGACGTCGCAAGAGATTCGTTTTCTCACTCTAGTGACTCTATCGGATTCTAGTGACTCTATCGGATTCAACACCGCATTGGCAAAACTGCCGTTATTCACCAAGCCTGGTGCACCCTTTATCATGTAATCCTTTTCGTGGGTCTTCATATGCCTTTTGAATTTTCCTTGCTGATCAAAGCTTCGTCCGCATATGCCGCACCATTGGTCATGGGTCTCCTTGTGCGTTCTTACGTGGGCTTCTAGGCACCATGCCAGTTGGAATTTTTTCCCACAGACGTCACAAAAGATGAGTTTTTTCGCTCTTGTAACTCTACCGGATTGAGGTGGGGTCGAGACGGGTGCTGGTGAAGTGCCATCGATGGTAAAGGCAATTCAGCGTAAGAACGGCTGGCGGGAGAGAGAGAGAGAGAATGTGTTTTAATGAGAGAAGCATGTAAAAGTTAATGAAAAAATTAGTAAGTTAATGTCAGTCTATGTGTAACCAAGAGTGGCATGTTAAAGTTAAAGAGAAAAGCATGTAAAAGTACATGAACGAAGTCAATGAGAATATCATGTTGAAGGCAATGAGAGATAAGCAAGTCGATGCAGTCATGCCGGTGGTAGCATGTCCACGTGTGACAAAAGCAGCCGTGTTAGCGATCCAAAAGATGGCCGTGCCAACGCGTTCGGGTGCGGAGCTCGCTCCCGCCACGGAGCTCGCTCCCGTCACGGAGCTCGCTCCCGCTAGGAGCTCGCTCCCGCTAGGAGCTCGTTCCCGCCGCGGAGCTCGCTCCCGCCGCGGAGCTCGCTCCCGCCGCGGAGCTCGCTGACGTCACAAAGCTCTGCCCCCCCCCCCAAAACCATATTTCCATTTTGAAAATAAAACATGCTTCAAATCGCTTTAAACTATTGTCATTGTATTTAATGTGGCGCTGCACTCTGATGTTGTAGGAGAAAACATTTATTAAAAAGTCTATTTAACTAAGTAGAACATGTTGTCTATATTTATTTTAAGTTGCGCATTTTGACGTGACGTCACATTTCTCAACTCCCCCCCCCTCGTCACAAATGTCTGACCCCCCCCCTCCCCAGGTGCGTGATGTCATTTATGGACGGCCCCCATCGCCTTAAAACGCGAACTCACGCTTGCAAACTGAACCCGCGGAACTTTTTTTGTTCAGCAGCGCGATCATCCGCGAGATGTAATGAGTCGGCCTCGCGCTGTGAGTGAGTGTGAGTGAGAGAGCATCGTCCCCCACTCCTCCTGATGTCGAGGGTAAATGGGGGAGGTTTAGGCCTGTGACTCATGCAGCTGCAATGACTGCTTTGTGTACGCGGTCCAGACCTCCCCAGAGACCCTGGCTGACAGAGGAGGTGTTCAGGATTGTTGAGAAAAAGCGACAGGCCCACTCTAATCGTCTACAGCATCCCACGTCAGAGAATGAGGAGGCTTACCGCAGCCTTCGCTCGGAGGTTCGGAGAGCCGTGAGGCGCTGCAAGGATGGGGGGTGGTCGCGGGTTGATGAGGAGATGGAGTCTGCCTCAATGGCCCGCGATCACAAATTCCTATTTAACTCCATCAAAAAAGTAACCTACAGCGCCACACCTATTACCATTGTAGAGGTAATCGTCACTCACCACTCTGTGGGCTGGTAGCTTCCCCTTATCGTCAATAGGGGGCGGAAGCGCTATCACGCCAGGGCTAATGTCCATGGCCCAAAAAGGGGCCAAGACAATACATATCGTGTTGCCTCAGAAGTTTATTCGTCAATTTATACCCACTACACCATCATTAGGGGAACGAAGGGTGATCCAATCTCCGACCCCCAGCGACAGGTTTGCAGATTTGCTGAGCATTTCTGTGAGGTCCTGGGGGAGGGGGAATCCCTCCGCCTGGAAAACATCATGGGACAAAGTGGGGATGACCCTGCTGAGGATGCGGTGCCTCAAATATTGGAGGAGGAAGTCACCCTCTGTGAGTGGCTGGCTGAGGTACCATCCGTTGAGGAAGTACTGAGGGCGATCCAGAGTCTGAGAACAGGAAAGGCACCGAGCAGAGATGATCTCCAAAGCGAAATGCTGAGGGAGGGTGGCGTTTGTGCGTAGACTGCCCTACATGACATCATAACAACAGTCTGGGCCACTGGACGGGTTCTGCAGGATTGGAAGGATGCCCTGGCGGTCCCCCTCTTTAAGAAGGGGGACCGCACAGACTGTAACAACTACAGGGGCATCTAACTCCTCAGTGTGCCGGGAAAGGTCCTGGCAAGGATTATTCAACATCGCCTTGCTAGGTACGCTAAGGAGAGGCTTGCGGAGCCCCAATGCGGTTTCAAGAAATGGCGGTCCTGCAAAAATGTCATATTTTCTGTCCGTCTGCTACAGCAGAGGTAGAGGGAATTCCAACTAGACCTACATCTCTGCTTTATTGACCTGGTTAAGGCCTATGATACCATCAGTAGGCCTGGGCTCTGGGTTGTTCTTCGTGCTTTTAGAGTCCCTGACCCTCTGCTCACACTCATTAAGGACCTTCATGATGGTGAGCAGACCCGAGTAAAACTACATAGCCGGGAGTCAGAGCCATTCCCTGCGACAGGGATGTCCTCTGGCTCCAACATTATTTAACATCTATTTCGACCACATAGTTCGTGAAGCCTTCAGTAGCTGTACCAGAGGAATTTACGTCTGGTACAGATACAATGGGAGGCTGATCGATGCCCAGGTGCGGTCAAGGGATGTCTCCCTATTGGTCAACCACATTATGTATGCCGACGACCTGGTAATTGCTGCTCATTCAGAGGAGGAGTTGGAGGCGCTGCTGCTGAAACTGGAGTGTGCCACTTAGAGGTGGGGCCTTACCATCAGCCCAACCAAAACGAAGCACCTGCCTGGGTATTTTGTGCCATCGGGCACTCTACCCCCACAACTCCCAATCGGGGATGGGGCAGTTGGGGAGAGAGTGGAGAGTTTTCCATACCTGGGCAGTGTGCTCATGATCGGCTCCGGTTTAACAGCAGAGGTCTCACTCCGAATTATCTTTTCATCGGTTGTGTAACGTTGTGTGGAAGCTACCTGGTCTGTCGCTCCGCATGAAGCTTCGGTTCTTCTCGGCCACAGTCATTCCCTCCCTTCTCTACACTTGCAAAACGTGGACCCCCCTAATGCAGCATCTTCACCGGTTAGAAACATTTAGGCTGGTCTGCCTACGATCAATCCTGGGTTTAACCAGGCTGGATTGTGTGAGGAGCTCACAAATCCTCAAAAGATCTGGACAAAGTCCCATCGGTGAGCTCCTCCAGCAGGCAAGGCTGCGTTGGCTGGGCAATGTAGCCCGCATGCCCAATCACCGCATGCCCAAACAGCTTTTGTTCGGCCGGATCGAGGGAGCTAAACGGGCGTGGCACGGACTAGAGAAGAGATGGAGTGATGTGGTACAGGAGGATGTGGAGCTGAGTGGACTTGCCAATGACTGGTACCAGCGGTGTCTCTACTGGGCAGTTGGAGGCAGTCGCCCTCCAACAACAACGGAGGGCGGAGGAGCGACGCTCAGAAAAACGAGCGGAGCGTCGGGTGGCTAAAGCTCAGCAAGTTGGCACAGTAGGGGGCACAGGTGGTGCATCAGCCAGTAATCTCAGTCATCTCAGTCAGTCGACCAGTGGCACCTGGGTCTGCCCCGTGACCTCCTGCCAGCCGGCGATCGACACTTCACGTAGCCTCAAGGTGCACATAGCCTGGCATAAGCGTCGTGGTGACGTCACCGCCACTTAGTGGCGCATGGCGGTTGTTGTTTTGAGACAGTAAGAGAGTGTGAGGTCGACTCTGCCTCAGATGAGTACCTGGTGCGGTGTGTCGTAAACATCGCTACTGGGGGAGAGAAAGGCCGCCGTGGAGGAGAATCCTAAAATAATAAAAGCTTTGATTATAATATTATGATATTATAATAAAAGCTATACTAAAAGCTTTTTAAATTAAAAATACACAAAATTTTGAAATAATGAAAGCTTTTATTATTTAAAATTTATTATTTAATTTTTAAATTGGCAGAATCTACACGCCATATTCTTGGTTCTTCAGGTAAGTCACGTAGATTTGAAAATAAAAATAATTAAATTTAATTTAAAAATATAAATTATAATATTTAAACTAATCAAAGCTTTATTATTTTCAATTTATTATTTGAAATTTTAACATACAAAAAAATATAATACAAATAATAAATTGAAAATAATAAAAGCTTTTATTATTTTAACATAAATTGAAAATAAAAGCTTTTATTATTTTCAATTTATTATTAAAATTTTATTAACAGGTCCCTGCAGGGTGGGCTGGTAGGGCAAGTCTCTGCGCTGCCTATTGCTGATTTTACACCCAACAGCACGAGATTTCACTTCGTTAAAGTATTGAAAGGGGACGGACGGACACATTAATCTATTGCAGGCTGGTACACTCAGTTTACAACTTCGTTCCTACCAGTATTATGACTTTACCGAAGGAAGCAATAATCTGGCGTGTAGATGCTGCCATCTGCTGGCCACCATTGTTGGGTGTAGATTGTGACAAACTTACGTGACTTCAGGAATTCATATTCTTGGTTCTTTCGGTAAAGTCACGTCCATAGAAAATAAAAAAAAATATCAAATCAAATAAAAATGTGAAATTTTAAATAATAAAAGCAAAAAACCCACATTCATATTCTTGGTTCTTTCGGTAAAGTCACGGAGATAAAAAAAAATACTATTTTAAAATAATCAATTGAATAAAAGCTTTTAATATTATTTAAGCTTTTGTTATATTCAATTTATTTTTTTAATTTTTAAATTGGCAGAATCTACACGCCACGTTGGTGGCCGGCAGGTGGCAACATCTGCACGCCGAAATCTTGGTTTTTTCGTTAAAGTCACGTAGATTTTAAAATAAAAATAATATATTTAAAAATACAAATAATAAATTGAAAATACTAAAAGCTTTCATAATTTTCATTTTTTAAATTTTATTATTATTTTCTATCTACGTGACTTTACCGAAGGAAGCAATAATATGGCGTGTAGATGCTGCCATCTGGTGGCCAACAACGTTGGCAGGTGGCAGCATCTACACGCCAGATTCTTGGTTCTTTGGGTAAAATATAAATAATAAAGAAAAGTAAAAAAAAATCATGATTTAGTATTTTTTCATTTAATTCTATTATTTTCATTTTCAAATCGACGTTACTTTACCGAAAGAACCAAGAATATGGCGTGTAGATTCTGCCAATTTTAAAAAAAATACAAATTAAAATAATAAATTAAAAATAATAAAAGCTTTCATTATTTTCCATTTATCTTTTGTATTTTTTAATTTAATTTTATTATTTTTATTTTCAACCTACATGGCTTTACCGAAAGAACCAAGAATATGAATCTGGATTTTGATTATTATTTTCAATCTATTTTAATTTCTAAATTGGCAGCATCTACACGCCATATTCTTGGTTCTATCGGTAAAGTCACGTCGATAGAAAATAAAAAAATAATCAAATCAAATCAAATAAAAAGTGTGAAATGGAAAGTAATAAAAGCAAAAAACCCACATTCATATTCTTGGTTCTTTCGGTAAAGTCACAGAGATTAAAAAAAAATGAAACAAAATTTTGATTTTATAATAATAAATTGAAAATAATAAAAGCTTTTATTATTTTCCATTTATTTTTTTGTATTTTTAAATTGGCAGAATCTACACGCTAAATTCTTAGTTCTTTGGGTAAAGTCACGTAGATAGAAAATATAAATAATTAAACAAAAGTAAAAATTTAAATAATATTTTTAAAAATATTTATTTTATTTTATTGTTTCCCTTCTACGTGACTTTACTGAAAGAACCAATAATATGAATCACTGCAGTCACGAAAGCTTTAAATCAAAATATAATAATAACAATTCATGATTTTCATTTAATTATTTTATTTTTATTTTCAAATCGACGTCACTTTACCGAAAGAACCAAGAATATGGCGTGTAGATTATGCCAATTTAAAAATTACAAATAAAAGTAATTTTATTATTTCCGATTTATTTTTTATTAAAATTATTTCATTATTTTTAAATCTACGTGACTTTTCCGAAAGAACCAAGAATATGAATCTGGATTTTTGCTTATTATTTTCAATTTATTATTTTAATTTTTCAATTTGCAGAATCTACACGCCACGTTGGTGGCCGGCAGATGGCAGCATCTACACGCCATATTCTTGGTTCATCTTCTTTGGTTCTTTCGGTAAAGTCACGTAGCATGAGAATAAAATAATAAATTGAAAAAATAAAATAACACAATAAAATTCTCACGACGTTTCGGCCACAACACAAGCGGCCTTCATCAGGTGAAGGGACGAGACTGTCTGGAGGACAGCGCTGGAGCGAACAAAGCCAAGCTCAGATCGAGACCTTTAAGCTGTGTGAGAAGGAACAAAGTGCCTTGACAAAGGAATTAGCATTGAATTTAGCATTGAAATGGCTGAGTGATTAGCTTGTGACTGGTCACAGATATGGCTATGTTAAAGTCAAAGCATACACATCCACAGAGGCACCCCTTGACAAAGGAATTAGCATAGAATTTAGCATTGAAATAGCTGAGTGATAAGCTTGTGACTGGTCACAGAAATGGCTATGTTAAAGTCAAAGCATACACATTCACAGAGGCACCTAGTAAAAATCAAACAGGAAAATTTAGCATTGAAATAACTAGGAGAATTTAGCATTGAAATAACTGAGTGATTAGCTTGTGACTGGTCACAGAAATGGATGTGTTAAAGTCAAAGCCTACACATCTGAGCTATTAATAGTAACTGGGTCAGTGTCTACTTCAAATATTGTTCAGGCTCTGGAGACTTCCAAAGTTATTCGTGATGTTATACATTTGGTTCGTTTTGAGCATAATCGCGACCTTGTATAATTATGACGTGATACACACGCTGAATATACGCACACAAACATCGTGTACACGTGTGTCGTGCCCTCTATTGTCCACATAGACGGCTTGTGCTGACTAGAGAACGATCTTAACGTACAATGCCGTGACATGTATCAGCCCTTTGTCGATCCAGCGTTTTGATAGAGGCCTCCCCCACACCATGTCGTTCGTGGGAGTTGTTTAACCATACTTCACCATGCCGGTCAATGCGGGTTTGGTGAAGTGAGGAGGGCCAGAAACTTGTACATGCAGATACGAGTTTGCCTGTGCTTGCATCTGCAGAATTACATTCTCACACATCTTCAAGTATAGTTTAATACTTATAAAAATGCATTTATTCTTCAGGATTCCATAAAGTACTGTGGTAAAAATAAAACAACTTGATTTGAATACATTTCGATTTAAAGCTTTCGTGACTGCATGGATTCATCTTCTTGGTTCTTTCGGTAAAGTCACGTAGAAGGGAAATAATAAAATAATAAAAATAAAACATGATAAAATAAATATAATCTCCACTAAGCTGAGCTACTAACAATAAGTCATTATACATTCCACTTCTATGTCGCAAAAATTATTATAATATGCCTCCAAATAATGTTTTATTATAAACTGCCATAGACAGACCCCAACATTGAATTATACGCTGCGTTACTATACACTACCCTATACCTTAGATTATAATAATATTACACTGTATTATTTTACCAACCCTACTGTATACCACACTGCTGTATATTGACTATACAATTACGATACTATATATTACCCAATAAATTATATTAAACATTACACTGAATACTTTGTTGAACAAGGCATGCTTTGAGCTTGTGGGTTGAATCCATCTGTGTGAAGTTGTGTTATTTCCCCATATGCAAGGTGGGGTCTCTCTGGGTTCCACTCACACAAACGTCTCAATGCAATGGGACCTTTCTGAAAATGCAGTACTTAGACTCAATGAAGCTTTCCTGGGTAACTAGTTAACATTGTAAATATTAGCATGAGAGATAATGACGTTCAGTTATAAGTGCCATTAATAGTACTATACTGTACTTTTATTGAAGACTATTTTACGTAGTTGTTTGTAAAAAAAAGTGTCCATTATCAAAACTTTTTGACGGGCCCTCGTACAGAAATGATGTTACAGTCTTATATGGAGAATGCAAGTCAGAGTGTTGTGAATAGTGGACTGAACGTGTGGTGCCATCATTATATTGTTGGTGTGTACATACAGAAAGGCCTATTTGGTGGGTAACATTAGGAAAATGGAGGTAGTTCGTCATTGTTGTTAAACAAAATCTTATTTGGGTGGATAAGAGGAGTAAAATCGTACATGATAGGAACTGCAATATTGTGGAGTTCTGGTATAATGAGTTGTAGTATATATGAATCTTATGTCACCTTAAGTATGCCTTTGTGAGTACACTCGTGACACGGGTGTCATGCGCGTGACCTTTGTCTTTTGTTTCAGATGTGCGAGAGCAACTCCGCTGCGAGTCAAGGTGGTGCTGGGAGAATTGCCTTCACCATTGATGGCACTTCACCAGCACCCATCTCAACCCCACCTCAATCCGGTAGAATTACAAGAACGAAAAAACGTATCTCTTGTGACGTCTGTGGGAAAAAATTCCAGCTGGCATGGTGCCTAGAAGCCCACGTAAGAACGCACAAGGAGACCCGTGATCAATGGTGCGGCATATGCGGAAAAAGTTTGATCAGCTAGGGAAATTAAAAAGGCATTTGAAGACCCATGAGAAGGATTACATGATAAAGGGTGCACCAGGCTTGGTGAATAACGGCAGTTTTGCCAATGCGGTGTTGAATCCACCGTCGCCCTATGAGATGTGCTCAGTCTGCGGATTTTTAAGTCCTATTGAAATCCTGAAAACTCATGAAAGTCTTCACGCACAGTTTTTGTACAGACCGAAGCCTGAACATGATTACACTTCGACAAAAGATAGCGGCGTTAAGATAAATGACATGAAATCCAATTTTCTTGAATGCTTTGGCCTAGTTCCACGTCAACAAACTGCTTCACCAGTCAGTGAGAATAAACCATACGCTGCTCTCGATCCTATGACGAGCATGAAAGTGTTTATGGCCTTGCAGCAGAAGAAGAAGGAAAAGCGAAGTAGACCTAAGCCCATTAAAAGAAAGAAGACCACCACCAGCGTCACCAATTGCAGCAGTAGCAACAGCCAGAATTCGGACATCAAGAGGATGGACTGCACGGAAGCAGGAGGCTGCGTGGAGCAGAGCATCCCCAAGGTGGATGAACCCAACCTGGCACCTTTAGGTACGTCCGAGTAATGCACACACTACATTTCATTTGGATGTAATTCATAATTTCACAAATTAGTTAATGTACGCATATGTTGACCATATCTGTATGCCTGCGCTGAGGAGTCTAGAGATCTGATGTGGTGCTGCTCGGATGTTGGGTTAAACCGTGAAACTCTGGGTTTCAGTCACCGAGCCATGATTAAACTGGCTTCTCATTGATGGTCTTATCCAGTTACCAAACTTCTTCCAGCAAACACTTCTGATGTCGCGTGATGTGTAGGAAATTGCAATAACCTCCTAGTGGATAAAAAACGGTCACGAAGGGATGTCATGAGCAGTGCAATGATATCTTCTTCCACGAGCTGTTCTCTTACATGAGGTGGTTCACTGCTGTGTGAGAGTTGCACAGGGATACTTCATCTCATGACATGGAGCCAATAGCACCATTGGAAGGAAACTGAGCAAAATACATTGCTTGACAAATTCCAAAAAGTATCTATTTCTTAACCGGGGTAAATTTTACTTAAACAAGTGGGTAAATTTAGGGAACATTTTTGAATGTATAGACCGAGTCATTTCCACAATGGGAATTTCCTCTTCATTGTACTAACACCTAACTTCCATGTGTATTTACTCGTTCTATTGCAGGTAATTATTGTGTAATTAATGAGCTGTAATAGAATAATCTGGCTCAACCACCTGCATCAACATCAACCACACGAAGAAGTGCAAAATGTTGGGGCTTCAAAATAAGCCCCAAAAATGTATTATGATATTTTTCAGGAAATCAGTATCTTGCTTTTCTACTATTTGTACGTATGTTGAACTTCTTTCGTACCATACGTAGCCAACCGTGCTAATCAAAGGTATTTGTTGCTGGCCATTTGGCATTTTGGGCCTTTGGGCCTGTGGTCATCAACCGTGATTGATAAAACGTCCCATATACATTGTAATGCTATGGCATCCACTGCATGGTGATAAATAAATTATGTATTAGCGCGTGCGTGTGCTCAACGGTGGATGTCTTGTGTTCCAGAGGAAAAGCCCTTCCCGTGCAGTGACTGCTCGTACGGAGCGACGCAGAAGTCGAAGCTCAAGAGACACGTCCTGAGTGTTCACCACGTGCCCTTCGATAGCGTGCTGGACTCCGACTGCCCCAAGAAGAGAAGGCAGCTGGCTGGGTGCCGAGACCACGGCTCAACTCTGGATTTGGAGCGCGCACGATGCTCACGGAGAACTCCCTGATGATTTATTTCATCCTGAGGCTGAGGTACCACGTGTGGGGCGATGAACGGAAGGTTTTGTGCAGCGGACATTTCCATGATGAAATTTCGTCACGTTCACTGCTGCGAGGTTACATCTATTGCCGTATATGTTTAGTCAATTGCTGTTTTTTCTGGTATACAATATATTTAATAAATTGTCCAAATTTCATAACAAAGGTTTTTGGGTTAGATCGTGTAAGTATAAATGTGTCATAACCCTACACCACCTGACACAGCCAATTAGTAAGGAATTTGTCACGTAAACAAAACTCCACTTAGTTACTACTTCAGCCCACCGGTGTTTTGGAGAGGAAATCCACAAGATGAGTACGACGTTTCACTGGTAATTACATCCAGCATCATCGGGCGATTTGCCAGAATAGTGAAGCCATCCACCTGCTTCCGGTCTTAAATAGAGAAAGGCGATGTCATCACTGAACCCATCAGGTGCAGAAATCAGAGGCGGGGAGGGGGATTATTGAAATTATATAATTGATTAGTAATAATTAAATTTGTATGTTTCCTCTATAAGTAATGATAAATGTGAGATGTCTTCTTCTTCCACGCGTTTGTTCCACTCACGTGGGGTCCGCCGTCCTTGCCACCTTCTCCACACCGCCCCGTCCCACGCCATCTCTCCCTCCGCTCCTCGGGCCACCACGTTCGACCGCATCACCACATCGCCCCACGTCTTCTTCTTCTGCCTTCATCTCCTCATCTTACAATCACAATAACTTAATAATACGCTTCCAGGCCGCACTAAGCCTGTAGCTGTCAGAGACGTTAAAATAATAACATTTTTCTCAGTTTCAATGAATTCTCAAATTAGTCTTGGCCAGTAATAATTAGTTTTACACAACATCTTCTTTGGTTCTTTCGGTAAAGTCACGTACAATGAGAATAAAATAATAAATTGATAAAATAAAATAACACAATAATATTATTTTATCAATTTATTATTTTATTCTCATTCTATGTGACTTTACCGAAAGAACCAAAGAAGATGAATCATTGCAGTCACGAAAGCTTTAAATCGAAATTTTACACAACACTTCATCGTTATCAAAATCAATTAAGTGTTCTTGTTGGCAAGCATGTACTGCAACTTCCAACAGTTATGTTTGAGAGTGTTTAATATTTATTTGGTGTTCTTTTAGTCTTGCGCTAATGTTACATCCCGTCTGTGCAATATAACATCTGCCACATAAGCAATTAATCCGATACATACCATCTGTTGATGACTTAGGCAATTCATCTTTAGTACAAGATACAATTTTTTGAATTTTGTGTACCGTGCCAAATCGTACTTAGATTTTTAGCTTTTTGCTTTTCCAAAAGTCGAGCTAATTTGTCAGTCACTCCCACGATATATGGTATTTTAATTGTTTAATAACCTGATCACTTTCAGCAGTATTGCTGCTCGATGTTGGTTTGGCATTCACTGCTCTGTTAATTTGAGCATTATTGTAGAAATTCAATCCTAGATTTGAAGCTTTCGTGACTGCAAAGATCCATACTCTTTTGTTCTATTCGGTAAAGTCACGTAGGTAAAAAAAATAAAGCAATGAAAAAATCAAATAAAGCAATAAAAACAAATTATAATGCTTTCTTTTATTTGTTTACCTATGTTACTTTACCGAATAGAACCAAAGAGTATAGAAATTCAATCGTCGCATTTCTTTGACATGTTTAATCTCTCTCCTCAGACTTTCACCATCTGACACTGTTTTAGCCAGATGTATGAGCATCGTGATGAGAGAGGTTTTCTGTGCGGGGTGATGATCCGAATCTGCATTCAGATAGGCATCAGTATGCATTCCCTTTCGGTAGATGCTGTGTGTGTTATTTTACCATTTAGACTTCGTCCGATAAATCACCTCTCCCAAGGAAATAAGTATTTAGAGGCCACACCGGACCGGGTGGGGGGGGGGGGGGGAGTTTATCGTTGTGTCTGTTGCTGCGAGCAGACGGCGCGCAATGGAGAGCTTGCTCAGAGCGGAGCTGGGCACGGACTCAGCGAGGACGCTGGGCGCTTCGGCCGGTGGAGGCTGCATCAGCACCGGGCAGAGCTACGAGACGGGGCGCGGACACGTGTTCACCAAGATCAACGCCAAGAGCGGGGCACCCTCCTCTACGCCTCCTCTACACCTCCTCTACGCCTCCTCACTACGCCACCTCAACACCTCACCTCCTGTACCCTCCTCTTTGCCTCCTCTACACCATCTTGCATCCTCGCCTCAACCTTCATTCATTCAGCCCTGTATCACTTTTTTTTCGCTGCGACTACTAGCACCACCGTGGTGAATGTTGCAGTGAACTTCCCCTCGTTGATTCCCCCCTCCACCCACGTTAAGGGACTCGGTCTACCAGACACTTTGACCGCTTCATCTCATCCACTCCGCGTTCAACCACCGCGCCTCACTGCAGGTCACAAGAACGCACTCAACTAAACAACTCGGTCACCCACTCATCCAGTCACTAACTCAATCACCCTATCACACACTCATCCAGTCACCCACGCATCCAGTCACCCACGCATCCAGTCACCCACGCAATCACCCTATCATCCAGTCACCCACTAACTCAATCACCCTATCACACACTCATCTCGTCACTAATTCAATCACACACTCAGCTGGTCACTCAGTCAATCATCCTATCACACACTCATCCAATCACCCACTCATCCAGTCACCCATTCATCCAGTCACCCACTCATCCAGTCACCCACTCATCCAGTCACCCATTCAATCACGCACTCATCCACTCACCCACTCATTCAGTCACCCACTCATTCAGTCACCCACGCAATCATCCTATCACCTACGCATCCAGTCACCCACGCATCCAGTCACTCACGCATCCGGTCACTGACTCAATCACCCTATCACTCACTCCTCCACTCGTTTACTCAAACACTCACCCATTTACTCACCCACCCACTCACCACCATGCAGGTCACCTCACTCTTCTTTTCAGATTAATCAGTTTGCACTGCTCCACTCTGGAATCCACACCCGGTCTTCCTGTTTTCCCAAACTCTTGCAACAATAAACTTGATCCATTTAAGGAACGCGTTTCTTTGATCTTAATGATCTAATTACTCATTGGACAGTTATGTATTATAATTTTTTGTTGTTGCTGGCCGCTTGCCGTTTTGTATTGTGTGGGGTGTGCATCGCTGTCAACCCCTTATCAGTGCCTACCTTATTACAGACCAATTCAGACCTTGTTGGTCACCCCGTGCCCCTTATAAATCTCAACGTTCATCCTACAAAGTCCCATCACAAGGGAGAAACACACTCATTTTCCCCCAACAGAATGCGGGTAAACCGTGTGGGTTGGCGGCTATGGGTTTTGTTGTGTTTAGGAGTCCAAGTTATAGGACTGCACCATGGGTTGTGCGTGGTTCTCATTGGTGGGAGATTCCCTTCGCTGTGTTGCACGCCAGTGGCTGGGGGCTGCCTGGGGCCAGAGACGTGTGAGCCGGTCCCAATGTGCACCGGCAAACATTTACCGCCAGGTGGCCCCAGTGTTTATTGCCCGTCCACACGTGGATACCTGAAGCCCATGTCAATCCACTGCTGGATGAGTCCCGCAATGAAGATACAATCAGTACATCCACTTAGCTTTTGGACTCCACCTGTTCCATTGGCGGCTGAATGTGAATATAAATGTGCATACGTTAGAGACTGGTTAATGCGCATAGAAATCAAACCAATTGACCTACGACCTTTGCCCCATCAACTTTTGTAGAATTTTAGATGTGCATTACAGCTACTTTAGCCGGGTGGTTGTGGTGGCTATGTATGCCTGTAAACCACCACTACGTGGAGGTGAGGGTTGGTGGATTACAAAAATATTGCGACAACTCCCACCCCTTGGTCGTCAAGGAGGTAGAGAAGGCGGTGTCGAATAATGTGGACTCCGCCTGTTCCATCTGTAGATTTGTGATAGAGCGTTGGCCCCCCCATTTGCTTGGATTTCTCCAGGTGCTCCGATTTCCTCCCACATGTAAACACTCATTAATCTTGATTTGAAGCTTTCGTGACTGCAGGAATCCTTACTCTTTGGTTCTTTCGGTAAAGTCACGTAGGTAGAAAAAATAATAATGGATCACGACGTTTCTATCGCCACACAAGCAATCTCACTGAGTCTCAAGACTCTTGTTCAGGAGGGGCCTGCCACCTTTTCGCAGGAGTAATTTGGATGTTTGGCTAGTACCAGTTACATTGTATGTTGTTGTTGTTTTGCCATGGGAGTAAACCCATACAGAGAAAGGGACCATAATTAGAAAAGCGAAGCCAGGCAGTCCTTCAGAAGATGTCATGCACGGGCGTGACCACTGCACCACCCTGCCGCCCAAACAAATGTAATTTAAATAATGTACAATACTGGCAAATAAACCCTATTAGTATCAACTGAATTTCTGGACAATCTGGCATGTGTATAGCTGCATCGGTGTTTCTAAAAGTCGTGTTCACATTGCCTGAAATTAATAATATTAAGAACAGGTTTCCCACCTCTGGTTTCGTTTGACTTACCGGTTGTCCTCATTATGTGTGTCACAGATAATATGGCAAGGAAAATATTACGCAGCACGAGTTTCAGGATTAGGGCAATTATGGTGACACACGTGACCCCCTCTACACAAGTAACAGCTGAGAGTCAATGCTGTGGTGCTGTGCGATTGGTGCAAGCGACCCATCATCGTGTTTTGATGTTGAGCTGTTAAAATTGCACTGTTGTGGGGTGAGGTCAAGGCCGATGACTGCTTCCAGCGGTGTCAAGATCAGCATTTTGAAGAGGCTCGCAGAGGAAGATACTGGGCACTAGGGTGCAGTCTCTCTCCATGAGCAACAGAGGGCAGAGGAGCGACACTCACAACAATTATTGGCGGAGCACAAGGCGTATAAAACACAAATTTGGAAGAAAGTTTACCTCGGGGAGTTAACCCACAACACCTGGGTCTGTCCCGCGTGTTCACACGATAACGCGTTTTCACTACAACGCGTTTTCTTTAATTTAGGGAACGCTTTTCGCACAACGCGGAACGCGCTCCGTCACAACGCGCTTACTGAGCCACACTGTGTCTCTTAGTTCTTGCAAGCTAAGCTGGAGTCAGTCTCTCATTAAGGCTACATGGCCACACTGTGTCTCTTAGTTCTTGCAAGCTAAGCTGGAGTGAGTCTCTCTCATTAAGGCCACATGGCCACACTGTGTCTCTTAGTTCTTGCAAGCTAAGCTGGAGTCAGTCTCTCTCATTAAGGCTACATGGCCACACTGTGTCTCTTAGTTCTTGCAAGCTAAGCTGGAGTCAGTCTCTCTCATTAAGGCCACATGGCCACACTGTGTCTCTTAGTTCTTGCAAGCTAAGCTGGAGTCAGTCTCTCTCATTAAGGCCACATGGCCACACTGTGTCTCTTAGTTCTTGCAAGCTAAGCTGGAGTCAGTCTCTCTCATTAAGGCCACATGGCCACACTGTGTCTCTTAGTTCTTGCAAGCTAAGCTGGAGTGAGTCTCTCTCATTAAGGCCACATGGCCACACTGTGTCTCTTAGTTCTTGCAAGCTAAGCTGGAGTCAGTCTCTCTCATTAAGGCCACATGGCCACACTGTGTCTGTTAGTTCTTGCAAGCTAAGCTGGAGTGAGTCTCTCATTAAGGCCACATGGCCACACTGTGTCTCTTAGTTCTTGCAAGCTAAGCTGGAGTAAGTCTCTCTCATTAAGGCCACATGGCCACACTGTGTCTCTTAGTTCTTGCAAGCTAAGCTGGAGTCAGTCTCTCTCATTAAGGCCACATGGCCACACTGTGTCTCTTAGTTCTTGCAAGCTAAGCTGGAGTCAGTCTCTCTCATTAAGGCCACATGGCCACACTGTGTCTCTTAGTTCTTGCAAGCTAAGCTGGAGTGAGTCTCTCTCATTAAGGCCACATGGCCACACTGTGTCTCTTAGTTCTTGCAAGCTAAGCTGGAGTCAGTCTCTCTCATTAAGGCCACATGGCCACACTGTGTCTCTTAGTTCTTGCAAGCTAAGCTGGAGTGAGTCTCTCTCATTAAGGCCACATGGCCACACTGTGTCTCTTAGTTCTTGCAAGCTAAGCTGGAGTCAGTCTCTCTCATTAAGGCCACATGGCCACACTCTGTCTCTTAGTTCTTGCAAGCTAAGCTGGAGTGAGTCTTTCATTAAGGCCACATGGCCATACTGTGTCTCTTAGTTCTTGCAAGCTAAGCTGGAGTGAGTCTCTCATTAAGGCCACATGGCCACACTGTGTCTCTTATTTCTTGCAAGCTAAGCTGGAGTCAGTCTCTCTCATTAAGGCCACATGGCCACACTGTGTCTCTTAGTTATTGCAAGCTAAGCTGGAGTGAGTCTCTCTCATTAAGGCCACATGGCCACACTGTCTCTTAGTTCTTGCAAGCTAAGCTGGAGTGAGTCTCTCATTAAGGCCACATGGCCACACTGTGTCTCTAAGTTCTTGCAAGCTAAGCTGGAGTCAGTCTCTCTCATTAAGGCCACATGGCCACACTGTGTCTCTTAGTTCTTGCAAGCTAAGCTCGAGTCAGTCTCTCTCATTAAGGCCACGTGGCCACACTGTGTCTCTTAGTTCTTGCAAGCTAAGCTGGAGTGAGTCTCTCATTAAGGCCACATGGCCACACAGTGTCACTTAGTTCTTGCAAGCTAAGCTGGAGTCAGTCTCTCTCATTAAGGCCACATGGCCACACTGTGTCTCTTAGTTCTTGTAAGCTAAGCTGGAGTCATTCTCTTTTCGACATGTCTCACCAAATTCTGTAATAATAATGTTCCAGTTTCTCTATATGTTTTTTTAATTTAGATTTAAATAAATCTACATTTTAAAATCCACAATTCTGGCTGCCTCCTGATGATGCTGGTTGTAATTACTGGCGAAACGACGTACTCAGATTGTTAATGTTGCGGCTTTGCTCTCTAACACACAACCGGTGTGCTGTACTAGTAACGAATTGGCATGTTCTGTTTAAGTGACAAACCTTACTAATTGGCTGTGTCGGGTGGTGGTGGGTTTACCGACATATTTTTATATTTATGCAATCTTACCCAAAAAACCTGTATTATGTAAAAATACATTTATTTTCCTCCTTTCTTTTTGGACAGTTTCAAATCTCTAACGTCTTTCAAATTGTTCTGATGTACAGTGCTACATTTCAAATTACTGTCATGTTTGCAACGGGTTGTTTAAAATATATTTAAATGGTGTAGATTCACGTTTAAACTCGCTTCGAATCTGCATTCATCATTTTCTTCTTTAGCAGTCCGTAACCACAATTGGTACATCGATGCATGACCCATTTGATTATGGTTTGTTGGTCTTAATTTATCAATTAAAATGTTATTGAGTGTGCCAAATCCTAAAGAGTGGCGTTTGAGTCGACGTTATTTATTTTATATTCACATGTGAAACGCCTGTGCACATGAATGTAATCCAGTTACACACTCTCCTACTTGTTCATCAACTCTCTTCGTGGTGTAGATTTGATGGCTTGTATAGCAACCATAAACAAACACAACAAGTCCGGGTGACTCATGATCCATGATTCACGATGCCAGTGGGCCAGGTTTCACTCTCAACTTTCTACCTGTGTGGCATGAATAAAACGCACCTGTAAATTTGACCTGAAATGATTGCACAACAATTGCCCCGCCTTCATGCGATGTTTATCCTCCACTGTTTATCTGGCTTTGACCTGAATTATATAAAAGTGCGGCTCTGCAACTGCTGTAGAGTCACATTTGTAAAAACGCATTTTACGATATGAACAGCGCATTGAAAACGCGTACTATTTTATGTATTGTTTAACAAGTGTGTTTACAAATCCACACTGAGAAACACGATGATTGACAGAGGGGAGTAAATTATTTTTTAGATAGTGTATGTAAATAGAGCTACTGTAGGTAAGTAGTTTTCAGTTTTAAAGGCATAGTTTAACAAGACAACACTTGCCACCATCCTTCAAACCCATTGGTGAAAAAAAGCAAAGTTTATGTTTACATTATAACACAATGTTTACATTATATATAATATAATGTTTACATTATATATAATATATAATATAATGTTTATGCAAGAGCCGGGGACTTATGAGACCCCGGGGTCCCGCCATAAGGTTCATATGAATGGTTACCTAATAACTTTTGAAACACGGTAATCGCTGTGAAGTGCAGTTTCCAATTCTTATTGTTCACTCAATCTCTCTGGCCTTTCTATGCAATATGAAGAAGGGTCATTGCCCGAAACGTCGCTTATCGGATTTTTTTTCCCTTTTTCAAGGCCCCAGTGCTACTGATGCATGAATTTGTTTGGTATTTGAAATGATACGAAGGCTCAGCAAGTGATTCCTTGCAGACATAAACAGAAGCGATACGCGCCACCCCAGCCACCCATGTCGCGAATCAATTGATTATCGCGATTGAGGGCTCGTAAATAAATTCTAGATTCAACGCCTTGTTTTAAAACGTGAACACAGCCGGCTCTAGTGACTGGAGTGGGTGCGTGTTGGACAATGTGAAACAATGACACGCAACGTATACAAATCTAAAACATAAATTCTTACGCACGCGATCCGGTGTGCATATCGCGATCTTCAGGATGAATGATCACGTCCGAATCAATGCGTCGTCGTTGCTCCCCTAGCATGCGCTCTGCGTAACCCGCTCGTGTTGTTGTTGTTGTTTGCGGCAGAGTTTAGGACCTTCGTGGCCAAGAGCCGCAGCTCCCGAGGCAAAGGAGTGATGGCACGCTTCAAGGTGCCGGACTTGCTGAAGCATCTCATGGAACGATACGGGGCTCCGGATATTCACGATCTGGGCATCCGTATCACCAGCATACCTCTGGGCATTTCCGTACGTGCCGTGCCTGCGTGTATGAGCGTGTGTGTGTGTGTGTACGTGTGTATGCATTGCGTCGCTTGTTGACTGCGAATTGTATTATTATTATTATTGGATGCCTCAAGTAGACTCTTTGGTTCTTTCGGTAGAGTCACGTAGGTATAAAATAAAATAAATCACGACGTTTCGGGCGCAACACAAGCGTCCGTCATCAGGTGGGAAAGCCTTGGTGTGCTGCTGAGGCAGACTGTTTTAAATGGTTTGAAATGTGTGTAGCCCATGGGTCATAAAGAAGTGTCCAGGGCTAGTGATGTTAACGTGAGAAATTAGCGTGTAACTGTAAGGTAGGAAAGCGGCCTCCTCCTCGATTTTACGTGACTTTACCGAAAGAACCAAAGAGTGTGGATTCCTGCAGTCGCGAAAGCTTCAAATCAAGATTGGCTCAAGTATGTATTGTTGTTGCCCTTGAGGGGGTTTACTTTCTGAATTAAATGCGTTCTGGAATTGCTGACACACAGCCACAACGTACGTGTCACTGTGTTCACACCTGAGAGTGACACTGCATCAGCCTTTTACCAATATTCCCCCGCCCCTGCGTTTGCCTTACACGGCCACAATGCTGAGCTATCCTCAGTTGCTCAGGCACACAAGTTTCACACCTGTCTCCCTGTCAAGTGAATGTGGTGTATCCTTTTGTCATGCAGTCTGAGACAGACTTCCAACACGACTTCAGTTTTGGGGGTGCAGTGCTGTGACAAGAGCACTGAAGTAACTGCTCGTGTAAGTACATCATGTTAATATATATCGTATTGAAGGCTGAGGCCTATTTTACTTTACCGTTCCTTACAGAAATATTCTTTCCCGAGTCTTTGTGCATTTGTCGCTTGTTTCAGAGGTTCGCGATTCGATCCCAGGAGTCGCCCTAGTTAATATTGCGGGTGTATTATCCAAAACTGCATTTCTATATGCTTCACAAATAATGTAAAAAAAAAATCCCGTGTTGTTATTAATGAATGAGGAGGACATGTGTGCCGGCGTCAGAATCAAAATTTGCAAATCTAAACAAGTACTCAGAAATGACTGGATTGGGTAAAACCACAAGTATATATGTTGAACTTCTTTCGCACTGTACGTAGCCAACTGTGCTAATCGGAGGTGTGGAGGGCAACAAACTGAACACAAAAAGCAGTTCTAAAGAAATTCTTTTCAATCTAGATTTAAAAGTGCATAGCTCCAATGGCTTCCTAATATCGGAAGGAAGAGCATTCCAGTTGGCCGCAGAAGCCCATCTGAAAGCGAGTGATGCGGTAACTGTCTTTGTTCGATGGCTTGCCAAAAGCCACTGCTGCTAGGATGATCCACCAATCCCATCTCTCGATTGCAATCGTGCATTAGCAGCACACCTTGCATTCGCTGTTGAACCACTCGTCCATCACGTGTTCCATCATCGCAACTACAGCACTGCCCTGCACCTGTGGCCGCCACAGTTGGTAACATTGTGTTGTTTGTTGAGGTGATCGGCAAGGCCCAGAAATGCGAGTGGGAGGTGATGGACCGTGGGCTGGCTCGCATCGAGTGTGACATCAAGCAGGAGGTGGAGGGCCGGCCACACAAGATCAAGAAATACCTGTTGGAGTCGTTCCCCTTGCCAGGGACGAGCGCCGATCTTCGCCGACAGTTCACGACACAGCCGGCGACCGAGATGGTGCTGCAGGTCTTCCAGAATGCCGAGGACATCTTTGTGAATAAGCTGAAGAAGGTGGGGCCCATGGCGTCTGGACTTAATGCAACAAAATTACCGTGCGAGAAAGTCCATGCATTTGCTTACATTTGTCAAAGATTTTCCATAATACATTTGTCCTCGGAATTATTTAATGTGTGATAATCGCCATACGTTTCAAGTCTGTGGATACTTCCACCATTATCAAAAAAACTTTCTCTACCACTGAATTAACTCTCCTCTATAATATTTAGGGCCATCGCTTTCACAAAATTCAGTCACACGTTGAGACAAAAGTAAGGGGGGGCATTGAAATTGGTCGGACATCTATGCATGTGTCACCCTCTATTTGTCCCAACAGAGTGATATGGCTGCAAGTGGTTTGGGTCCTTTATTGTTTCCACCACCAGTGTGTGCAGGACTTCCTGGGGCAGGTGAAAGGGGACACGCTGGCCGGGAAGCTGTTTCAGTTGGCTCTGTGCTGTGGCTCCCTCGAGACTCCTCGCGACCTCGTGGTCAAGGAGAAACCGGCCGCGTTTCTCGGCAACATCAGCACTCCCGACACCAGACCGCCGCTTCTTCCGGGGAGTAAGGAGACAAACTTGCATATACAGTAGACTCTCGATTATCCGCGCTAATTACGGGGAAGATGGCTGCGGATGATAAAAAATCTCGGATGATCCAAAGATATCTATTTTCTGCGGATCTCTATGCCACAAACTAACGATCAACCGATCAATGCACGTGGTCGGTGATAAAACTTTCCTGCTCCCGAGCAGAAGACTCGGCCCTCTAAGTGGATAGCAGAACCACGCCAATCACCATCAATCAAACTCCACCCACTGTTGTAAAGATATGCAACTACTGTACTGTCGAGGTGATCACGTAGATTTCGGATTCATGGGCGCACATATTTGCTCGATATAAGCACGTGACTTGTAACAAACATTTCCAAGAATTACAATGTATAACTATTTTTAGATTATTAATTTGGGCCTAAGGGAAAATCCATGAGTTATTAATAAGTAAAAACCTCATGTGCGTGGTTAATCCGCAAATCAGATAAACCACACACGGATAATCAAGAGTCTACTGGATTGCACGCGCGCTGAATTGTCGTAGCTTCTCTAAACACCTTATTTCACATCTCGTATCGATTATTACTAATGCATTAGTAAGAGTTTGGCATATCACGACGCATCAGTTTGTCAGATCTACATCGAGATGACCCGGGTGGCTGAGAGAGATTATTAGCATTGAGCTGGAAACGCTGAGATCCTGGGTTCGAATCTGGGTAACCACCTGTGATTAAACTTGCTTTTGTCAAGTGCAGCCAGTTGATGGTCTCAGCTTGGTCATTAATGACTGTCAAAAAAACCCAAGACATACTAAATGGCTATGCACTTAATTTGACCAAGTCCAATATCGGCTCAACAGAGTGGGTGGGAATGTGCTTCCCTTTACTCTGTGGACCAGAGGTCACTAGAAGCAATGTCAGAGGTAGCTTTGTGATGTTCTCTTCTGCGGGCCATTCTCCAATAGGACGGGTTCCGCTGCTCCGTGAGAGATCCGAGTGGATACTCCGTCTCATTACACGATATCGAAAGCACAATCTGAATAAAATGTAGTTTCTTGTATTGTACATAGGGGGTCAGACCACGGAGGACCTTCAGAATGCTGAGTGTGATCTTGAAATTAATCCTGGACTGGTTCGGGGGATAGTTGAACAATTCGAATATTGGGGCGATATCGTCTTGCATACGGGTGCGAGAAGTCTGCCAGTGGTTTTTTTAGTCCATCTAGATTTTTGGGTTAGATCATGTAAACATGCACTCAATAATACGCTTTAATATGCACTATTTATGTGACCTAACCCAAAAATCTCTATTATGGGTAATATTGGTCGCGAAGGCCTTCGTGTTAAACTTGTTTTTTGAGTCATCTGGAGAGTGATGATGAAACTTATCGGGAGGCCGTAGATGAGACGTGGGGGGTGGGAGGGCAGAGAGAGAGTTGCAGTTGTTGAGCCTATTGGAGTGAGTTACAGCATCGTTGTCCTCTCCTACAATGGCATTGCTTGTCTCCTTCGCAGAGGCGGTAGCCGAGCATCTGGTCCGTCTGCTGAGCCACGCAAGTAAGATGGCAGAGCCCCTGGGCCTACCCGCGCTGTCACGCGTGGAGAAGCAGCTTGCCGAGCTTTTGACTCGCGCAACCTCCCCAACCTGGGCCTCGGCTCCTTCTTGGACATCCTCCATCGCAACGCACAGGTGCGTACGTGGCGTGCGTGAGCCCACCCGCCTCCAGCTGGTAAGAGGCAGTACAGCAAGTAGGTGTACGACACTGCCCGTGCAAAGTTTGAGTGTACTTATCGCCTCCGAGTGGCGCTCAATGTTAAGTTTGTTTCCAAAATTGTGCGCGGTAATATTAGTTTATTATTACCAACTTAAAACTCATTTGTCGATAACTCAAATACGTTTAAGCGTTATTCAATCACTGCCAATGCAGAGCACAACAAAGTGTCACGTAAGATGCATGGGTTTTCTCTTGTCACTCTTAAAAAATATCTGTGAATTTGGCAAACATCCCAAAGGTAGATATTGAAAATCACCGTTAAAATTGAGTGTACAGCGGTGACATTCAGATAAAATATATGATAACACTATATATGCAAAGTGGACGGGTGGCTCAGAGATCAAAGCGGTGCGTTGGCAATAATGAGATTCTGGGCTTGAATCTGGATTTTGACTGCTTGGGTTGAAACCGAGGTCTCAAGTCTTATCAAGTCGATCGTCCGAGCCCCGTCACCAGCGACTGCACAAAATTACAGTCTCATTAAACTTGGGTTTTGCACTTCATTTTCCTAATTCCATCTCTGAGAATAACAATTTCAGCTTGACTCTCGTGCGCCGCACAATCTCATAACACAGCTAATGTGAAAGTGTTGGCTCCTATTGTGTACAAGATAAAAGGCCACCCACCGCATTTTATGACACAGGGCCTGCACGGCTATGCGAGATTTACGAATGGATGATTTATTTGTCTCTTGACATTACGCCGATAGCGCATTTGGAAAACTAAAATTGAGAACGAATTTTGTGTTAATTTGCAAACTTAAATCTGTATTATTTAATCAGTTTTCGTGCACTGCATTGTGAGATGCAGCTCCATGCGTATCGTTTAGCTTTAAGCCGGTGTTTGCCTTGCGGTCGCCTCGGTGTCAACCAACTGATATTGACGGATTTGTTGTGTCTGTGGTAGCTGTTGGAGGAGACTGGGGTTGTGATCTCCGTCCTGGGTGGATCTGGAGCCAGAGAGAGTAGCCGGAGAGCGGCAGCCCTCTCCCCGCGAGCGAGGAGTCGAGTAGCGGCTGCTCTCACTCGAGCGAGGAGTCCTTGAGCCCGCAGCCCTCTCGAGATCAGCCCTCCCCCGGGTGGGGAGCCGGGGGCCCGCGTCCCCCACAACTGACAACCTGTGTACCAACTGGCTGAGCGAGAGTTTGTGTGTATTTGAGCGTAATCGTGCCAGTGTTTAGCTGTACCAGGGAGTTTGATGCAGCAGAGTGTTTCGGTGTAGCAGGGTGTCTGGATTGTGCCGGCACACTATCCTTCTATCCGTAATGTCGTAGGGTGAGGTCCATTAAAAGTTTACTCGGACCCCAACCTGTCAAAGCGCCTAATCATGGAACGTGGTTCTCAACATCGTCCCTCACCCATGCTACGTACCTTTGAGACGTCCTGCTTTTACAAATGTTGATGACCTGGAGGGCAAAGGTCTGGAGGACCCCACATGGAGTCTGGTTTCTCACACCCAAGCCTCCTGTGACATTTCTGGAGGCTTCTCTGGGATCTTTGTCCCATTTATTGAGTGCGTATTTGGCTTACTTCTGGCTTCGTCCCAAGACGTCATCCAGTTGGGAAATACCCGAAGGTTGTGGGAGTCGCACCGTGCTTCAGTTTATTTCCAACCCTCGCAATGGCCGGATGCTCACCAGCCGGAAGTCTTTTGCTGCATACACCACGACCGAGGTGTTGAGAGCAGCCATCTCGTGGCTGGTCGGCAATGGAGATGGTATTATCGATTAGGGGAGCGTGAGTCTGTGGCGTTGGTGGTGCTGCTGTCACGGAGGCGACACGAGTTTAGGAAATTCAGTTTTGTGGGTTTCCTGTAGGGAGCACTGAAAGATCCTCCCTTCCTCTTTCTCCACCCTTTGTCTGTTGTCTCCATGTCCCCGTTCAACTCTTTCTACGCCGCTTTCCTTGAATGTGCAGCCGCCTTTACGGCCTCCCCTCTCCCCTTCTCTCCACCTCCAACTCATCTCCGTCGTAATCTCCTCCCCTTTGTTCAGGCTCTTCCCTTTCTTCCTCAGTCTATGGATGGGGTTATTGTTTTTCCGGCTCTTATACAAAAAATGGAGCTTATTTTAGCCTTTGAATAGGATTTTCTGTTTTCCTTCGGTAGCATGTTGCGCACATAGGGAAGATCGAGCCACGCCACCGGTTCCCATTATCAAAATCTTTGTCAACTTGTCTCCCTCGGTAGGAATGCCTTTCCTTCTCCAGGAGGCAATTGTTTCTCTCTCTCACCTCCGTTATGTCTTCCGATGCGCTTTCTTAATCTCGCTTGCTGTGTGTCTCGACTCTATCATTCAACAAGGGCAAATTTAAAAATTTGCTTTTTTTTCCTCCACTGCTTTACCACTATACCTCCTGCGTGGGTACTCGGAGTTTCATCTAATGTACTATTTGATGGGTCGCTTCCACACAGCACAAAGGCAGTAGCTATCCGAACGGTAAATATTTCTTTCAATTTCGATAGATTCTCGAATTATTCTTGGCCAGCAGTAGCTAGTTTTGCACAGAACTTCAACATTAAAATCAACTGAGTGTCCTTGTTGGCACGTGTGCTCTGCTACTGCTGAACACGGGTGCCAACAAATAATACATTATTTAAATGCATGCCTATAAAGGGTACCATATTTCAATAGGGATTACCATTGGTACGGCTATTTTAATACACAATAGACAGGAAGGACAAGATCAAAATGCTCTCATTATGCACATGCATAATGTACGTTGACTCGGTAATCTCCCCCCCCCCCACTTTGCGCGAGAGTGTCACAAATCTGGCTGTCGCCTGATGAAGCTAGTTGTAATTACTGGCAAAACGTCGTACTCCGATTATAAATGTTGTGGCTTGGCTCTCCAAAGTACCAGTGACGAATTGGCTTGTTCTGTTTCCGTGACAACCCTTACTAGTTGGCTGTATCGAGTGGTGGCGGGTTTTAACGACACGTTTATATATGTACGCGATCTAACCCAAAAAACACCTCTATGGATGATATTGGGCCCGAAAGCCTACGTGTTAAACCAAAATAAAAAAAATATTTACAAAATAACAATAATTTCTAGTTTTCCTCATTCACATCGTGATTCGTATGAAAAGACATGAGATGATTGAGACATGTTAAATCATAAACTATTTATTAATATATATACAGATAGTCCTCGACTGCAATGTCCTTGTCCACAAGCAAACAGCGTTAGGATAGCAGCCTCCTTTAAAAGTCTGAGTAGATTTATATGCTGTAGAAGACAGTTGACGAATCCTCGCTGCTTGATTCCTCCTCGGATCCCTTCAGCAGTGAGTCGTCACCAGTCTTCTCTGCCTGCTCATTCTCCATGTGGCACCGCTGGGGTGGGTGCAATACGCCAGGAGACTCCTTATGCAGTGAGCAGCGAAGCAGGCCCATCTCTGCCTGCTCATCCTCAACGTGGAATTGAGGCGATGGCGGTGAGCTGGGGGCATCGGTGAGGAGGGTGTTACGGAGACGGCCCAGCTCTGCCTGCTGCAGAATCGTCTGTACGACGAAGCGCTCGCGGCGCATGCAGGCGCGCACATGGGATGGCGTGTCCGGGATGATGTATGCAATGCAGGCCTTCGTGAGTAACACCACGTGCTGCACACGTCCACACACAGGTAAAGGATTTTCAGTTTCAGGATTTGCATGTAAAGGGTGCTTACTAAATATAATATGGCAGCATCTCAAAGTGCTTTACATCTCAGGTCAACTATTCCGGGGACCTGCAGCCTAGGGATATTATATTGTTACGTCGTTTTTCCCAAATTAAATTAAGTCATTTGAGTAATTTTTGAACATTTGGCAAATTATACCGAGGCACTTTTTTTGAATTACTTAATGGATTTTTTACGTTCACTATGCAGCAGGCAACATTTATGATGTGCAGTTAATGCACCAACCGTATTCACCTGGGCAGCCGCAAATTACCGCAACAATCAGCAAACACTTACACTCGGCCATGTCACCACTACAAAGATTCCCTGTGTAGCCTTTCACAGACTGAGACAAGTGCATCTATGAAGGTTCGCACAGTGCCTGTGGGGGTGGTGTGCACGTTTATCTCGCCAGTGATGATTTTCACACACTTCATCAAGTACTCATTTTAAGACAGAATCAACTTAAAGGAAGCTCAACACTGGTTCTAATATTTTCCACTGTTGTTGGCTGTGGCCAGAAATAGTACTCCGGTCACACAGGATTGGTAGCGCAGTTCACAAACAACTACGCAGCCGCTCCCCTTCCCACAAGCACACATGCTTACGTGTGACAAATTGCATCAACAACATGAATCGTCTGCTGCATGATGAAAGTATTGTATTACCACTATTATTTGTGATCTCAGAAATACTGTGCAATTGTGAGGTGTAATAGCATTACTGGCATTATCTGTAATGACCCATTGACAATGATCACGGTTTGCTCTGCTGACCTTAACAACTGCTCACAGATGAGTCTATACGATGGTGCAGTAGTGTAAGGCTTTGCACACTAGACTTGCAATCCAGAGGTCACCGGTGTGAATTGATCTTTGGTCGTGGGAGTGTAAACAATGGTGAAAGTTTTTTTTTACATTCCACTGCCTCTATCCACCTAGCAGTGTAAATGGAATACATCCAGTCAATTGGTCGGCTGAGTTTGGTTCTGTCCAGTGTGGGAACTCCCACATCTTCCCAAGACGTCTGACCAGTGTGGAAGAGCAGTAAAAATACATCTTAAGGGTCTCTCTTGAGCTCCCTATAGCAGGAGCGCTTTTGCCATCAGTGACATGAGCAAGTAATTGGAGGGCTGTACCTTTATCTTTCAATGGGTTTATGAATGTGTGTGTGTCTGTGTGTGCATGTTGATGTGTACCTGCATGGCAATGACGAAGGCCAGCTTTGCCGTCAGTACTTGCCAGTACTGCTTGGTGACGGAGTAGGCTTGGGGATGATCCGGCGGGTAGCGATAACCTGGATACCTACACACGTACAACCACAAGCACGCATGGACTATATTGAGCAAAGTGCCTAGAAAGTAGAGTTGGCGCTAAATTGAACAAGTATGGTTGTGCACAAACGGTAAATGCGTTCACAGCCCTTAAAAAAATCCGCTTCTGAAAGAGGGCCTTCCCACAACGTGCAGCTTGTGGGGGCTCTTTTGACAATGGTTCACGCTGGTCCATGCCAGGTTGGTGAAGGCAGGGAGTACAGATAATGGGAGAGCAATATAGCACAACTGTTAATTTTGCTGAACTACCCACTGCTGACAACCTAGCTCCACAGTCGCCTACTGCACCTGCATTGTGCATGGTGATCATCAATCTAAACATGAACAAGGCTCAAGCCGGCTTGACTTCCGGAATCTAAGATCAGCTGTATTCGTGGTGATTTGATCATAGTCAAGTAAGGTTATATTAAATATCGATCAATATGGTTATATTGATTATAGATGTGTATGCCAGCAATTCAAAAACGTTAGAGAAAAGGGTTGGTAGATCGCATCAATTTCTTAACTATCTGTGCTGAGGTGACCAGAAGATGGCTGTAGACCAAGTGGTTTCATGTCTGTGTGAACCTTTAAGCTTCATTTCAATATCATGGGTTCTCCAGGACCTCTTATTGCATCCCACATGCATAAAACCACCTTAAACTGGAATCCCAATGCACGGTCTGCCTGCAAAGGGATCTTGCGACTCAATTAAGCAGTCGTGGATCGATAGATAAATAAATAACATTACTCTTTAGCAAGGTAACAATGAGCTAGAATTTATATCAATCTATTATTATATTTCTCTAAGTGGGACTTTGGTTGTGAAGCCATCCCACCCGTACCCACTGCTCCCCCCCTCCAATTCCCCCCCCACCCCCTTTACTGTCCCCACCCACCATGCACACTCTTCCCCCAACCCTACCACAACCCCTTACTACCCAACTAAGCCAAACCCTGTGTCCACGGTAAGGGGCAGGGCATAAACAGAGGTGGGGCCTAGGGGAAGTGTGGGTCTTAAAAGGAAAGTCACGGAGTGAAAAGAGGAAGAGAACGAGCCTAATCAGGAAGGGGCGGAGCCAGGAGGACGCCACACCCAGAAGGATGTCGCATCTACCTGGACAACACACCCAGACATCAGTGCATCACATTCGCAGGGACGGCACCCCCGATAGCTGGGCATGACACTGAATGGCACAAACCTGCAGGTTGTGTGGATTGCCGGATCAAACCAGGCTGGCAGGATGTTGGGATAATTTTGCTCCTTGAAGTCGCTGATCTTGAAAATTGAAAAGCTGTCCTCCGTGTACCCATGCATTGTAGGCGAACCTGTGCCATACTCTGCTGAGTATCCATAATAATACACCAGGCGTGGGATGATGTCCGTTGTGAACGCCAAGATGCATGACTGTGGAATTAGCATACGGAGGCACAGCGATAGCGGTCACTTAGCATGCAATGATTTGACCAAGGCTTCTGAACATCTTACCTTGGCAATTACATTAATTTTCACAAATACAATTTGGGGGGTTGCTGCCAGAGTGAAATGGTTACCATATAAGGACTTGCAATCTGGCAGTCGTCAGTTCAGTCTCCTGACACAACAGTTGAAGCAATGGATCATTTTCTTAAATCTCCCCCACCTCTGTCCAATTAGCAATATAAATGGGTTCATCACTGTTTTAGCGCAGGTAATTCCACAACTTACAACATGTCTGGTCATCATGGAAGAGTAGGCCAAATACCGTGTAGAGGGGTTCTCTAGAGCTACCTTTAGTTGAGGCCCTTCTGCCAGCAGTGACATGAGCAAGCAATTGCAAGGCTTTACCTTTTGCGATTTTGGGAGAGAGTGGATAGGAGCGGTGGTGCAGTGATTCGTGCACTGCACTTTGAATTCAGCACACATGCAATTGACTTCCAGCTACGACTAACATCAGTGACAAGTGATACCCGAACCGCTCCTGGTCCCCCACTACACCTCTTCTCAAACCTGCCATGACCAGAATGGTGAAGTATGGTAAAAAGAACCCACACGGCTAACATGACATGTTATGTTGAGCGAGAAAGCGAGCGGACAATCTGGCGACTTACATTGGTGATTACAGAGAGGGTGGCAATGATACTCAGAATGTCGGCCCAGGCTCCAATTCCTCTTGCTCGCGAAACCACAGGCCTCCTCATCTTTGTTACGAGCTTCCACGCGTCGACCCGCACTTCGATGATGTTGTTCAGCAGTGCGAGCAATGGCGCAAGTGGAAATGATGCCACGAAGAGAGTGACAAACCCGAATTGGATAACTGGGGTATATTTTGAGAATGGGTAGGGGGGCAAGGATAGGATAATGAGTGAAACAGGATATAGACACACACTCTTAATGCTGTTATGTTGTGATTACTTTAAGCAAACAAAACATGTTTTCAATGCATTGAATGTGTTTTAGTCAAAGGAGACCCCAAAATATGATCACATTTTCGTATCATTTGTTCACAAATTATCGTGTCCATTACATTGGCCACTGAGATGCGACCAGCCACTACCATCTTTAATGCTCAGCTCTGGTTCACCTGGGTTTCTTTTGCACCATTTTCCACCACTAGGTGGCTATAATAACTAGATCACATCCTGTATTGAGGACTCCATTAACCGTACCACACATTTTTAGGCATATGCACTGTGGCTGAAATGCCAACAAATCACAGCAGTTAACCACAGTGGACATGATGCACAAGAGTTTTAAATAAATAGTAAGGGGGAGAAACGTCAACCCAAGCTGACCAATGTAGCTGCATTGGTTAGCAGACAAGAGGAGCAAATATGTGCTCCTATTGTTTCTAAAACTTAACTCCGTACATATGCACATACACGCATGCTCAAAGACAATTGTGTTACAGTATATCCATAGATTGGTGCCTATGGCCAAATCACCCAGTATGCGTCAGATTTAATCAGATCCCAGAAGTTAAGGAGAGCTGAGCCTGAAAATTGGTTGGATGGGTGACCATGCAATAGTTATTGTGGGGTTGTGAGCAGCATAGGACAGTGCAGCAAGTTACATTGTTGTATTGTACATCTAAGCTCTTACATCTGTTCTCCCTGCCTTCAACAACCCGAAGTGTGGGTAATTTCCCTCCCACAACAATGTCCGACAGATACACAGGGGCCGTACACACATGCCTATATAGTCAAATGATACCCAATTGTGTGTTTTTTTTATAATAAAGTAAAACGCGTTGACTCCATAGTGTGATCCTCTGAGCTCATTGTACCCATCTCGAGGTATTCATCAAAGAGTCCAAGTGGGCTCTGGGGCTGTAGGTCCATGTCTTGCTCCCAGCGCGTGTAGACAGCCTCAGGCCTTAGCTTGGCCCGACGCTGGGCCCACCAATTGCTGAACCATCTGGGGAATTGTGGAGGGAGGTACGCATGTGCAGACACAGAGACACCCTTACACACGTGCATATCCATTTGTTCATCAACACTAGGTTTGCTATTTCATAGCTTTCCACTGCGTTTTCAGGTTGTATCATGTGAATATCCCAAGCACGTGGAGCGAAACGTCAAGACATGCCAAACAATATGCGGTATGACACAAAACATGTCAGAGAGCTGTACAAAACAACTGCTAAAACCTAAGTAGTAGCTGTTTTTCATTTAGCCCGTTGTCAATCCACTACACTCTTTCAGTCATGGGAGTTGCTTGTCTAATATTATGAAACTATGTACGAAGCGTCTGATCGGAATATCGCATGATACTAACGAGGTGAACTTTGTCCACTTGACTGGTGTTCACTGCTTAACCAGTGCACACTGCTAACAAGCTGTCGACCCGACTTTTCGCTGAATGCGTTTTCACACAACACATTTGCATTGTAACATGGTTCTTATATTTGGGAAAACTTTTCACACAACGTGGAACGTGTCCATTATAATGTGGAATGCACACTGTTAAAACGCCGAACGCGGCAATTATAATGCTTTCCTGAGCAGTCGACGATGAACGACTGTCTTGAGTTGCGCGGCTGAGCAGTTTGATACAGGATGCCGAATGATACAGTAACACGGCAGCCTAGCCTGAGTTGTTTATCCCACTTTGGAATGACTGCAGGTTGAATGTACTGTGAAAATGTGATTAACTCAGTAATTCCTTGCTTTGCGCGTTTTTACTTCAGGCGGAAATTTTCAGGAACGCATCTACCGCGTTACACGAGGAAACGCCGTAATCAGACTTCACAGCTTTCATGTGTTCATGCGATACTTACGGGATGATGACCTCCTGAAAATTGCCAACCATCTGCTTCACTACCATGATGACAGTGAGTTGAGAAGTCAGTTCAAAGAGACAGCCGTTTGGGGGACACTGGAGGGGGGATGGGGTGGAGAATAGATTCAGGTTAAACACTGAAGATATGAAATATTGGGTAATACATATATGGATACCACACATCATTTCTAATGATCCTCTCACATTCTTCTCTTCAGTCAATTGCACACTGCAAAAGTGACGGCTCCATATGTTAGAGGGGACAGTGATTAAGAATATCAATATTCTCCAGATTATAAGAAACACTTTCCCCCTCCCCCTCATGTATTTTAAATAAAGAAAATGGTGGCGCATCTGATAATGTTTTGTTTGTTGTCCTTCCCCCACACATCCGATGCAGACTGTGTACGGTGCAAAATAAGTTCAACACACAACATGCATACTGCAGTTGGTGTTTAGTATCAGGTGAGTTTAATTCCAGAGCATCGTCTAGTAAATATAATAATCGTAAAACATGAAATTAAGTTGGTAGAAAACACAGAGGCACTTAAATAATAAGCTCTATTCTTTATCCTTTATGTGTATTGTTTTTGAGAGGATATCAATCAATGAATCGCCCTCGTGACGATTTTCTGCAAATCTGCAGCAGAAGTAGGCACCTTAATATAACACCAAATATACTCATAATAATAATCTCATGTGTCAACAAGTCTGCCTTCAAACAGAAACATGAGCAACAGGGGCACATTTTGGGCAATGGACTTTCTTCCGAGCATAGACTGCAAATACTCAGGGTGACTCTGAATGGCAATTATGTAAATGTTAAACTACGTGTCATTAACACTGTCTTAATGACATTGATTTAACGTGTGCACAACGCAATGCTGCTTAATTCCTTACTCCAGAATTCGTTCTTGATATATTACGGGGCCGTTCTCTAACACAACGTGCTCCACTGCGCCACAGTGAGTCATAGGTAGTGGCTAAATATATCCTTGAGGGGGTCTGAAATACTGTACATTTTTAAGGATGATCAAATATATAATTTTAAATAAATGGCGTTTGATAAATACGGTATATAATTGAAAATGTCCAATGAGAGACCACAAGGGTAGTACTTGCAAAGTATGTGATAAACTAACACCCTAAAGGTAACTGGGTTACCAATTGCATCAGTCTAACACGTGTTCTGCTCGTGGTGACCTCGTGCTCTCTCAAGTCTGGTTTCGAAAACTTTTTTACTCCGGAGACTGTGTTAATGCTAGAGCTGGTAACCAGGTGTGAAGACAATGAGGCCTTTTAGAGTTCCAAAAGAAAGAGTCCTTATTTCGACATTTCACCAACAGCACGGTGTGAAGAGAATTGTTGGGAAAAATATCAACTACAAAAGTAAAACATAAAAATGTTGTACAAACAGCATAGAAAAGACAGGGCCAACCCCTCAGATCTACACACCTCCTCGATTCTCCATTTTCCAAAGTAAGTGTAGCTTCCGGGGAAGCCGATGAATTTCCCTTTGAAAAATGCAATGTAGAAAGACGCCGAGTAGAAGTTGACGAACTGAAATAAGAATTTCTTGAACGTCAGCCGATACTCATATTCTCCTTGCGTCTTGGGCATCTCTGTGGGTGTGATACAAAGGCACACAGGGACACAGACATCAAACAGGGCAATCAGTTTTGATGTTACTTACATAGTTTCTGGCACACAGGCTACGAAAAGCCACTGATAATGATGCCGCATTGAGGAATAGCAACATTTCACAATGTGACGTGCTTTGATATCCATTAAAATGAATTTGAAGATCAAAAGTGAATTTCAAAGATTTTGCTGGGGAATGAGTGACAGTGGACAAGTTGTTTAACAGGTGTTGTTCACCACATTCACCCTGTGGAGTGTCCTTCAGTCTCCATTTGCAATTAAGCCATTTACACTGTCCGTATGATGTCTGAAAGCCAGTGCACTTGATTTTCAAATATCTTTAAGGTGTATTAAATTTCGATTTAAAGCTTTCGTGACTGCAAGGATTCATTTTCTTTGGTTCTTTCGGTAAAGTCACGTAGAATGAGAATAAAATAATAAATTGATAAAATAAAATAACACAATAATATTCTCATGACGCTTCGGCCACAACACAAGCGGCCTTCATCAGGTGAAGGGACGAGACTGTCTGGAGGACAGCGCTAATTATCATGGGTCACCTTTCAAAGGGGGTGCAGGCTTCAGCAGGATAAATTACTAATAAAGGGCTCAGTAGCGGGCAACATGACCAACACAAGCAGAGAGCTGTTTGCTGGCTAGAAGGTAGCAATGCAGCAGTGAGGGTCAGCCCACAATTACATTCAGTGATTTAATGGATCGAGAGGTGAAATCAGAGCGCTAAGTTGGCACCATTGAGATCCTGGGTTTAAATCCAGGCAGCGGCCTCTGGTAACATGTGTTCTCAAGTGCAGTAAATTAATGGCTTCAGGACGATTACTAATGATGGCATTACATCTGTAACATACACCATTTGGTTCATCACTTAATTTGGTGAAATTTTAGTTGTGAGAATGAGCAATTTGACTGTTACGAGATTAACATTATATTCCGTAGCAGTGTGGATTGAAAAGTGCTTCCCTCTAATGTGTGAACCAGAGTTCACTTGAATGAAGGGTCTCAGAGGTAGCTCACTTCTAGGGCCATTTCATGACATTAAGGGTTGCACTGGTCTACAAGAGATCCCATTGGATACTTCATCTCAAGACACGATTCTGATAGCCCAATCGGAATGAAACTGGAGGAAAAATTTAACAGAGTTCTGACAAAAACAGGCAGTAGTTGAACAAGTGATTGGATGATGCACTGATGCTGCTATTCATGGCCTCATGGTGCAAGGTTAAAATCATGATGACATTTTACAGCGACAATATTTACCATGCACAACATTTATCCAATCTTCAAATTTACATGTGTTCTCTGGTGGCGTATAATAAAATAAACATATGCAAACCGTGATGGTGATGACACCTACCCAGATCAGTGAGGACGAGGGCCAGCTTGTCGTAACCTTTGTTGAGTAGTAGTATGATTACGATGTTGAGGATGGAGGCCGTGATGGTGGTAACCATATCAGGTGTGAGTAGGGCACCGATCACCTTGATCTTGGTCACATGATTGGGGATACTCGCGGAGAGTATGCCAAAGATGGACAGGCGGTAAACAACCACACCCAAAAGTGCAGCAAGAATCAGGAGGATCTGCCAGTAACACAAGAAACACAGAGGTGGGTGAGATTTACAGTCTTGTAGCTCTTTTCCACTGTATAACCAAGCCGTGAGTTAGCTGTGCCAAGCTAGCCTGGTGTGACTCAGGAGGTGCCAGTTCGTTTGTCTACTGCAGAACCAAATGACTGGCAAAACGTCGTACTCAGATTGTAGATATTGTGGATTTGCTGTACTAGTAACGAATTGGCATGTTCTGTTTACGTGAACAACTTTACTAATTGGCTGTGTCGGGTGGTGGTGGGTTTCATGGCATATATTTACGCGATCTAACCCAAAAAAAATATTATGGATGATATTGGTCGCGAAAAGCTTACATGTTAAACAGAACCTGAGCTGTTTCGCTAACATCACACACAATGAACGTGTAATGGTAACGTCACTTGGTCAAATGTAGAAAATGATGCAATGTTATGAAAGGAATTACTATCCCTGGCCCTGCTAGACCTCGAGCCAGGTTCAGATGTGAAGTTGAGACCAAAAGCTACAAGGCCAAGGTGAGGCCAAGGCGGCAGCTTTTTAGGCCACAATCAGTGTCAAGGTCACTCAAGGTTGGGTGCGCTAGTATGAGGCCAGTGTCAAGGTCGGTACCTCTAAGAAACCTCCTCGGACTGAGGCCACACACTCAAGGCCAAGGAGCTGAGGACATGTTTTTCATCTGGCCTTAAGGCCGAGTACTGGTCTCGAGAAACCCAAATCGAGGTTGACAGGAGCAGGTGGATAACATGATATGGCTCATGAGGTATTCATTGCCTTGGGGCAGCAGTAGATATTTCAGGTGATTGGATTGACAAAGGGCTGTAAGTTATATGATTATGCATGTATCTATACCCCCACTTGTAATCACTCAATGGATCACACAGGAGGAACAACATAGTTTGAGAGCGATTCTGACTGGGGGAGCAGCGTGTGGAGGTTGGGATTGGGTCAAGTAAAAATATATATGTATAACCCGTATATGAATCCACTGCTGGATGATGGCCTCCCCAAACCTGTGCAGGTTGTCAGGGTTATTTTCCCATACTTCACCATGCACACCAGTACAGGTTGGTAAAGGATGGAAGCATAAGAATGCAGTTCTCTGTTGGCCACAAGGTAGCTCTGCAGCAGCCTACAGTCCATTTTGTGCATGATGGTTACCGATTCGTGCAGTACCCAGGCTCAAAACCTGCTTCGCCTCCAAGATGAGGCACATAGCAGGTGACTTGGCCATAGCTCACTGGATCAGGAGAAGGGGTTCAATGTTGCTGTTGAGTTGGCGGACTCACCCAGAACAACACCATGATCCCAGAGAGGCAGTAACGGAACCTCAGTATCCTCTTAGGCATATGAGGCTCCTCCTCCTGCACTCACAATGCACGCACATAGACGGAAAAGCATTTGTATATAGATTAGTCTGTAGGAGTGACCAATGTTAGTGTGAGCCGTTAAGGTTGACTGATGAACCATTATTTGTTTTCCCCACTACTAGTTAAGCATGCGATGATATAAAGGAATGGATTTGATGGTCCTGATGTCTGAGAGTTGAGCTGGCAGCGCTGAGATTCATTGGCTTGAATCCAGGCAGCTGCCTCCAATTAAACCAAGTAGTAAGCCGATCAGCCTGGTCACCAATATTACATTTGTTTCTTTTCTTAATTTGGCCAAATTTCACCTTTCAGAATAAAAAAAGATTAGTTTGACCATCATGAACATTTCTTTGTAGCAGGGCTGATGGGAAAGGGCCACCCTCTAGTGTGTGTTCACTTGAAGGGATCTTAGAAGTAATTATGTAACATCTGCTTGAGCAAACCTTTCCATAACATAGAGTTCCAAATGGACATTGTTTCATAACGATTCCGATAGTACAATCGGGATAATATTGGGAGGAAAACAAAATTGAGCAAAGGCCAACAAATATGTTAGAAGAAAAACTAGGAAAACAGTGAACAGTTACACATGCAACATTACAAAACAGAGGTGTGTGTGTGCAATGAGGTAGTCGCCGTGGTGACGGCAGAAAGCATTACCATGGTGATGATGTTACATTTCGTGGTCGTGCAGCGAGCCAGGTACTCGGGCCGGATGGGGTCTCCCTCCTGCGCCGCTGCCGTCAGGTCCCAGCGGTACGCGAGCGATGCCTGGCGACGCTTCCAAAATTCCAGGAACACCGTGGCTGTTGCGACACACCACACGGGGAGGATTTACTTAGAAAAGTAATTTGACTATCGATTGCTCAAGGGTTCAAAAGTTACCTAATGTAGTCTGTTAAATGTAATGTTCAAAGTAACTTCATTAGTATTTTTTTTGTCTTTCATAAATACTTTTATTGGCTTTTTTTGGTACATTGCCACAATTTTATCCCACTTGCACCATGAGTGGCATGGCATGAGATTGAGATTTCTTTTGGATCTATAACAGAGCAGTGCTGCTCTTCGTGTTACAAAACGTTACACAAAAGCGAATGTCACAGAGCTACCTCTGTGATCTCTGATCCACATAGTAGGGGTAGCTCTTTCCCAACTGCTTTGCCACGGAGAGGAGCGTTTGTTACGTGATAGTCAAGCTAACATTTTTATTCTCAGAGCTGGAATGTAGCCAAATTAAGTACAGAAGCAACTTCAACATTATGGATTTTTTCTATTTGTTGTGCAGATATCGGTGATTGAGTTGAGACCATCATCTCGCTATAATTGAAAAACTTGTTTAATCGCAGGTGGCCACTTTCATTTCAACACAGAATCTCAGCGGCGGCAACGCAGCACTCTGAACTCTGAGCCACCTGGCCACTTTGTATTTTTCATGGAATCGCCTTGGGGTAGCGCATTCGTTGCTTGTTGCAGAGGTTCGTGGTTCAAATTATGTGGCTGCCCTGATTAATATTTCCGGTGTATTAATTACACAAAAATACACACCATCTGCTTCACAGTGGACATTAAAGATTATCGGTTATCATTCGTAAGAGTAGGACAATGTGTACAAGTCATGGTCCAAATGTGCCCTCATTGAGCAGTGGGTTCATAATAGGACTGTCAGGATCACTGCATACGAACATTGCAAGACATGATGGTACTGTATATGGTTGTACGTATGTATGTTGAACTTCTTTAACACTGTACGTGGCCAAATGTGCTCATCATCATTGCAAACATGTTGATACTTGTCACTGTGTCTGGACAATGTGTGCCAATGCTTAGAATCACTTACCCCAAAGTCCCATGAAAACTGCGAAGAATATGGTGACCGGATTTTCATACATGTGTGAAGTCTGCAACGGCACAATCAGAGGTGTTAGTCACAATTAAACCTTAAATCTTAGCATCCACGTCTTTTCAATATCAACAGCAGGAAAGTAACGATGCATCGATTGATTTTTAAGTTAAAATAGATTAATCACTCATGAAACATCCATTAAATTGTGGAGATGACAATGCTCTACAATGTCTGATATTATAGTGCTATTCATGTATCAAACAAATCTGTATAAATGTGACAGAAAGAGCAAAATAAACAATGGGCAGTTCCATGATTGTGGACATACATTTCAGACACTTTAAAGTGAATAATCATTATTTCGGCATGACATGTCAACTAATTAGCACTGAAATTCAGATTTCAAAATACTTTGTCCACTTGTATTGATCGTGGAGAAATACTCATGAAATACATCGTGTCGGATTTACTCAAAGTAACTTTTGCACTCCCGCTGGGATGTGACGATGCATTCATTTTCATGTATTTGTCTAACCATCGACTTAGTCCATTAAAATACCCTATTTGCTAAAACTATAACTAACTACCTTCAAAATGATCACACGTGTATTATTAGTATAATATTTTTTAACACCCACACGAATGGCAGCATAGTGTTTAGCATGATGTGCTGCAATCTAGTGATCATGGTTAATGTTAATGATACAATCTCAGCAACGTGAGTTGGCTTTGTGATAATGATGCACATCACCAATAACCAATAAGTATCCTTATTTAGAGGGAACATCGATGGTGCATTTGTGTGATACCTTCGCAGTCTCGCAGGTATCATTTAGCCTCCAAAAGGTGCATTTTTGGTCACACTGGGGACACATGACCAAGGATCCTCCGATGGTGTTGTTGCATATTTCTCCACTGCACACATAGACACGCACGAACATAAACACACTAATGGGCATAATACACTTGGATGAGAAATATAATTTGCCTAAAGGTCATGCCACCTTTGAATGTGTCATACCCTCCCTTTAAACAAAGTCAGACTAAATTATGGGTTCCAACGTCGAGCATTTTCCAAAGTAAAATGTATTTCCTGATGTTTAATTATAATTTTCGTTGATATCAGTGGTGTAACATCTCTATGTATTGATTTCCAGGGGTGTTTACAGCCCTTTTATCAATCCACTTCTGGCTGAGGGCCTCCCCACACCTCGTGGGTCATGAGGGCTATTTAATTCTAGTCATCCCACACTGGTCAGTACGGGTTGAATATGGGAAGCGAAGACTCCAGACACAGAGTACAGCAATGTATTTCCTGCACTTGCTCCCCGCTGTCCGTCATGCAGCTCCACAGAGTCTATGTGTGTAAGTCGTATTATAAGGATACGTTTCACATTTAAACATTTTGGATTTGAATATGTTTTGCTTTTGATTTTCGGATTATTTACAATTCGTAAGAATGTACAATATATTCATGTGAACAAGAGTGACGAAACCCGATGCCACGTGATACGTGTCGTCGTGAGTGACGTCACAATGGGCGATGTCATGTTTTCTGAGCAATCCAAAACAATGTTTAATTTTCCCTGGATTGTCCGAAATATTGTAGCTAGGCTTGATTTTTTGGATTTACTTTTAGAAACAGAGACATTTGGAACATATATACATATACAATATATTGAATGTACTATATTTGTACTGTATATGTATATAAACTGTATGAGATTGTATATATGTGCATATGTACTTTAATAGTGAAATGTTAAAGATGTGGCCCTGAAATTGCTTGCTCATGCCACTGCTGGTGGAAGGTCCTCCACTAAAGAATGCTCTAGATTGCCCATCGAGATGATATTTGGCCTACTCGTCCATGATGGCCAGACGTCTTGGACACGGTGGGAGTACCCACATTTTACCCCATCACATCTGAACTGCCAATCATCTAACTGCGGTGTCTCCGTTTATACTGCTGAGCATATGTGGGATAATTGAAGAAACCTAGCCATTATTTCAGCTGCCATGCCAGGCGATCAGACTGGAAATCTATAAACTGCAATTCTAGAAATGTAACTATTACACCATGGCAGCATCCCATGGGATTGTATATAAGTGTATATGTATGTCTATATGTACTTTACGTGTATATGTACTTGTGTATAGCCTTAGTAGGTGCTTGCTGATACTCATTGTTCAGTCTGTATTGCTATACACGAGATCTGTGTGAGTTCTACATCTGACACATGAGTGTATGTGTGTGTGTGTTTGTATGCATTTGTCTGTATGCATGTGTCGGGCCAGTACCTAGTGATGTCACGGTCCTTGCTGAATACTCCAAAGAAAAAGGAGATCAGGCCGACGATTGCAGCGAAGATCAGCATCTTTGTGTAGAAGCCGAGCCATGCAAAATAGAGCCCCACTTGCTCCCCGAAGTATGACCTGTGCCGACAACATCACTCGCACACACAGCGCAAACATCACCAACCGCACATGGCACCAGTGGTGTAGCTATCGAATATGTAAGCAAGGACCATGGGCTGGAGGGAAATGTGAAGAGCAGGGAAGGCATGGGCAAATGCTATTCTGGAACTCCATTTCCCCAGCCATCTGTGCTATCAACTCCCAGCTAGCATTCAAGTCCAGCCTTAGGACCTTTCTGGACAGAGCACGTCCCTAAGAGGTACGATGGCCTGTGGTCGAGACTAAGAATGATGTGGCAGTCAAGAGAAGGAATGCGTCTGAGAGGATGTGCACCACAGAGATTTAAGTAATGAAATCAGCATGTGTGCAGGAGCCACATGGATCGTTGCATCAGGAGACTGGGAGAGATGGCGAAGGCTTGGGGAAGTCTTCATCCAGCAGTGGATAGGGCATGAACTTACCGCACAAGGTCAAGAGGCTGCTCCTTGAAAGAGCGCCCGGCTCTCGCCCACTCCCGTCGCAGCGTGTTGCGGTCGCCCAGCGTGTTCGGGTTTTTGGTGGGATGAACAGACTCACTCTGACATGGGGAAAGCAATTGTTAGTCACAAACACTACATGGACATTCACAAATTACCAGCTCCACCCCCCCAAAACTCTTCCGTGGCGCTGCTGTGGTGTAATGGTGTTGCACACTTGCACACTGCACTGGACATGGGAACGACAGTTAAAACAATGACCACGTTTCTTAATCACGCTGCTTCTTCCCAGCAAGCAGTGTAAATGGGTGCACCCACAGTTAATCTATTGGTTGTTCACGTGTTGTGGGATGAAGTGTGGGTACTTCTAATTCTTCCAAAGACTTCTGTCCCACGTGAAATAGTCGGCCAAATACCCTTGAGAATGGCTCTCTAGAGTGCTCGTGGAGTCCTTTCCAATGCATGGATATTGAACTTCTTTTGCACCGCATGTAGCCAACCATGCAAATCAGAGGTGTGTTTAGTGAGCTGGGGAACCTGGACACCTATGCGGCGCATCTCTGTGGGACACTAATGTTAAGTATGTGGTAAGCTTTAGACTATGCAATAGCGTCCTAAACAGGTGTGCAATTCAGGTGTTGTACATAGGCCTCCCGTAAGGTGTCAGTGTGCCCTCCACCCGCTACCCCCCCAACAACTTACGTCATGCAGTGGATAGGCTGCAGTATAGCAGCCATTTTCAATCATTTGGTTGATATTTAATATGTTCGTGCTGTCTTGTGGCATGGGGTTTTGCAGCATGTAGTGGACCTGTGTGAGCACACATGACACACATGACAAACATTACATGCATGAAACATAGGGCTGGGTGGGTAAGCTATTATTGACTCACTCCACTCTGAAATGTTTCCCCCTCTCCAACCACCACCAGCCTACACAGTTATAATGGGCCCACAACTCTTATTGAGTCCCGACTCGGAAAGGTCCATAGAACACTCCAAAAACTGAAGCAGATATGTACCGATTTCAGCAAGTACAATATCCAGATTTCAAGGAGACATTTTATGCATGCTTCCCATGCACAAAGGCAATTTATTCAGAATACAATACTATCAAAACCCCAAATGCCCATAATATTGGCTCGACAGGATACCTGCTCACCAAGAACCATATCAACAGTAGTCTTTCATTCTTTTGTTGTGCAGGGGAGAGTGATTGAGGGGACGTGGTTATATAATGTGGGCAGGACTTACAAAGGGTGGGGCTGCTAGCTCACCATGTCTCCTGGTTAAGCATCCCAAAAATTTGGTAGCTTTCTCTACAGGGACACATATTACCACAACCCCTAAATCATAAATCCAGGCATTCTTAATAAACCATAATGATTTACACTTCTAACCACATGTCACTCAGAGATCGCAAGTTGCGATACAGAGCTGAAAACTTTAATTAAAATGATAAAAACACGACAAAACCCTATTAAATTAACTTGTTTTTGCAAAAAAAACACCTCATTCTGGCATTATTTATACAGCATTATTGATACAAACGTACGATTTGGCTGCGTACGGCCGGTGGGATGAGGACGTCATGATCCTTTATAGGATAGATGTCCTGCTGCGAACGCCGGTAGGGTGCCGTGAAATAGTCCGGTTGTTTGGGCACGGCTCCCGGCTTCAGGTGGTGAATATTTCCCAGGTAGTGAAGAGGCCCACTGTCTGAGCCTGACACCTGGGGGAGGTCGCTCTCCTTGAGTGGCACCTGTTTGATTTTAAATGTATTAAACCCTTTGCCTCGAGCACATGTAATCATCATCAGCCAAAATCAGTCCACGAATGGATGAAGGTCTCCCCAAGTTGTTGCAATCTATACAAGTCCTATAATACAACAAGTCCTTTAATACAACAAGTCCTATAATACAACAAATCCTATAATACAACAAGTCCTATAATACAACGTTCTATACAAGTCCTATAATACAACAAGTCCTATAATACAACAAGTCCTTTAATACAAGTCCTATAATACAACAATTCCTATAATACAACAAGTCCTATAATACAACAAGTCCTATAATACAAGTCCAATAATACAACAAGTCCTATAATACAACAAGTCCTATAATACAAGTCCTATAATACAACAAGTCCTATAATACAACAAGTCCTATAATACAACAAGTCCTATAATACAACAAGTCCTATAATAATACAAGTCCTATAATACAACAAGTCCTATAATACAACAAGTTCTATAATACAACAAGTCCTATAATACAACAAGTCCTATAATACAACAAGTCCTATAATACAACATTCTATACAAGTCCTATAATACAAGTCCTATAATACAACAAGTCCTATAATACAACAAGTCCTATAATGCAACAATTAATATGCCAAAAGCCTCCACTGCATATCCCACCCACTCTTCAAGTTGTCCCACCAATATCCCCAGTCATGAGCACACGCACATGAGCCAATCTTATCTCGCCATCTCTATGATATACATCATCTTGGGCACGTTCTCTCCTTCTGCTGCCACTCCAATGTCATTTTCGGCCAGCAGACATCATCCCTTCAAGCAACGTGCCCTTCCCGAGCCCATTCACTTTTCTAAAAAGAGTCAATATGTTGCTAATATGCATATTTTTCCAAATGTACGTTTTTCTAATCCGTTTGTATATTTACGTCTCTCGATATCTCGTAATGTCAGTGCTACGATTATTATCGTTGAACGTCATAAATTATAATCATCACAATCATCACCCTCACCATCATACTCTGTATCACATGCATGATCATCGCAATTATCATCACAACCATGATGAATCTTCACAAACATTATTGTCATCACATTCATTATCACCATCATAATCACAATCATCACCACAATCATCATCACAATCATCGGCATCATCATGATCATCATTACAATGACCATCAGAATCTTGCCTGGATGTGTAGAATCTCGGCATAGGTGGTGAGTGGGTTCCATGGCGCGTGTACTTTCACAAAGGTGGTGCGTCCGCTCACCGACTCCTAGTGGATGGCACGAAGTTCATCGTCAGACTCTAGATGAGTGCATTTAGTTGTATTTATTAGACTTTGTTTGACCAGGTGAGAGTTCAAGGGAACCGGATGGTCTCATTTGGAAGAGTGTCCACGGCCGCGTGGATTTTCGTGCTTGTGTCACGTGTTGTTAGCACCTCGTGCCGATCAACGTGTGGCACAACCCAAAAGCAAATTGCATAATGTACGTGCAGTTATAGAACACTTATTACTACAGTATAAATAGCTGGCATGCCACATTAAGGTGGAGACTGTTATACCCTCCAGTATAAATGGGTAAGCCACAATTAATCCATCTTAAGATTGTGCATGGTGGGGTAAAGTATGGGTATTCGCTATCTCTTTCAAGACGTGTGGCAAGCATAGAAGAGTAGGCCATATACCCTCCAGCGGGGATCTTTAGCGCTCCTACTCAAGGAATGTATGCCAGCAGTGATATTATGAAGCAATCACAGTCTAACACCTTTTTATTTGTATACAGTGTCTGTCATCTATAGCAGAGAGACACGCAGGAAACTTACCTCCTTGGGTTCAATCTCGAGATCTAGCCCCATCTTCATCAGGCTTGCCTGATATTCGGTCCTCTTCTTCTGTCAAACAAAATTGACCATCTGTGTTATACATTGTTCTCAGTTGTGTCACTGTGGGAGTCAAGTCAAGAGGTGAGGAAACTTCTTGAACTCTTACAGTGAGTAGAGCCTCACATGGGAATCAATCAGAGAACGGCTCTGCAAAGTAGCATCACTGAACTGCTTCAGTCGGTGTCACTTCAGCAGACCTTAATAAAATAAAAATTTGCACAGCTCTTTGTCAATCAACTCTTTGAGTTTACCTTATTTGTTACAGGGATGGTCTCACTTAGCTAGTTGCTTTGCTATTTTACAAGGGAGATAGATCCATTGTGCGTGGGTACAATAGCAACAAAATAAACAAAAACATCAATATTGCAGAGAATGCATACTGGGTACTTCAGCACTGTTGTAATAGTTTTCCATTTGGCAGTTAGAATGTGGATATTACATATATCCTGTAAGTTATGTCTGGGTGTCGGTGTTTGCAATATGAAAGTGGTGTATTTATTTAGGAGTTGTGGATGGAGTGTGATACGTAACGATAATTGATTGTTGTTCGCCAAAGCAGTGAGGCGTATGGTTCAGGGTATGGATGTGCGAGTTGAGTGATGGGAGTCTAGCGTTCATTGACTAGCGTGGTCTGCAGTTGACGATACAGTTTGATAAAGGATGTATACTGTGGATTTAAAGACTCGTATGGAGGTGGCAGGGTGACTCAGCAGTCAGAGAGCTGAGCTGGCACCACTGCGTCAAACCTAGGTTTAGAGGCGTGTGGTGTTGCACGTGGGGAGGGGTGATAATGCTGGGTGCAGGAAGGTGGAGCATTATTTGTAGGTTCCTCGTTCTCACCTGATTGTTGATGGCGTCCTGAGAATGGACCTCATCATCGAACGCGAGGATGAAATCGATCCGACGGACTCCATCGCAAAAGTAGACAGTATCCTACACGCAAAGGCAAGCACACACACGAATATGAGAGATGTAATAGCTTATGCATGAAATGTATATTTATTCATAAGCTCATGATACATGTATCAGGACATAAGTTAATCTGCTATTTGTATGCAAGTTGTTTATTGCTATGATGTACTAGTTTACCCAGGAAAACCTCAATGAGTTTACATTTTTATTTTCAAGGAGGGTCCTACCAAGTTCTGTTTTTTTGCAGTCGAGAACGAAGTTGCTTAGTTTAATTCCAATTGAATAATTTGCATGTATTTTTTCAGCATTGGTACGTTTGACCAATACCAGTTACACTGTGTCATTTAGCTATGGGAGGAAACCAGAGACCTGGAGAAATGTGTACACAAAGCATCTAGCCCCTGTGCATTATACAAAAAACATCAGTATTTTCTAAAGTGCATTGTGGTAATGCTATCTTAAACCACCATCAAAATAAAGTTGAGCAAATGTGACAGACTAACAGCAGCAATTATGCAGTGATATGCAACTGTGGACCGGTGTAATCCTCATTCGGACTCATCAGCACAGTATAGTCACCAAAACGCACTGCTGCAAAGGCTGCAAATCTATAAATGAGGAGCAGCCATGTCTACACTTTGGGGCCCATTAGTTGGCGAATGCAAACAACTAAATCTGTAAATACCAGGAATCTCCCATCTTTGACATTAGCCAAGTTAATTTATAGGCTGTGCAAATCCACGTTGTGCCGCATCGTACCTGGGCCAGGGTAGATTGAAATGATGACGTCGAAAAGTCTTGTGGCACCGTTGAAGGCTGAGCCTCATGCCCCTCCGCTCCCTCCTCCTCATTCATTCTCTCCACGAGCTCTGCATAGGTAATGTGGGGGTAGAGGGTTCATTGCATTAGGGACAGGGGAGGCAGGTGCAGGGATGGGAATGTCAGTAAAGAACCGCACATGGTACTCATGTGTAAAGCTTTCTCATAAATGTCGACGCTGCTCCAGTGTGAGTACACCTGTGGTATAAAGTTGTATTACCATTAGGGGACTTTTACCCCATTGAATATCGTACACTTTAACAAAGCCGTGCCCAGCATGGTCAGACACAAACCAGGGCAAAAAATATTAGTTGGAATATGCAAAGTCATTTTTGCCCTGACAGCTTGTCAGCTATACTCTTTGGTTCTTTCGGTAAAGTCACGTAGGTGGAAAAAAAAATAGAAATAGAAATAAATCACGACGTTTCGAATGCAACATAAGCACTCATCATCAGGTGTGACAACCACAGCAAGGAAACTGTTTTACTGAAGTGGGAGAGAAACCAGGGTTAGGGCAGTTAAATAAGTCAGAGAGGGGGAGAGTGGGGGGTGAATGGGGCGAGGAGTGCGAGCGCTGCAAGCGCTGCAGAGACGCTGAGAGTAAAAAAAGAGGCAACATAATTACTGCCAAGATGGAAGCTTGTCAGCTTCTGCGAGAGCTTCCCCGTGACCACACAGATCATGGTGGTTACTTGACCACATTTCAATTGAAGTGCTGTCGTCCCGACAGTTCTGTTCCTTCATCTGAAGAAGGCCACTTGTGTTGTGGCCAAAACGTCGTGATTTTTGTTGTTTTATTTTTTACCTACGTGACTTTACCCAATAGAACCAAAGAGTATGGATCCTTGCAGTCACGAAAGCTTCAAATCCACGTTTCACCACTCTGGTTAATGTGGGTTGGTGAAGACGTATAGTATGTATAGTACAACCAATTTTGATGGACTGCCCTTTGCTGCCCACCATGTAGCCCGACACTACACTTTTAGACCTGTTATGCACTATCCTGGCTCAAACCCTGCTGAGCGTCCGATTAAAACACTGACGAGATCTCAATATTTAAAAGTGGCCCAAAGCCCCGTCATAGCACGAACATTACACTTTACCTATCTCAACAAATGTGGACATCATGAATCTTTGGTCTAATCTCAGATCTTGTGAGTTAGAACTCGGGGGCTCCTCATGCACAGCCAGCCAAGGATAACTCCCCGCTATAGTGACGTCACAGGAAAAGGACGTGACGTCACCTAAATATGGGCGTGGTCAAAAGCGGCCCCATCCCCCGCTCTTCCCGACCTTGCTTCCCCCCTTGCCGAGGTTACCCACATGAACAATAATAATAAATCATAGATGTACATTATGAAAGAATCAATTATTTTTCACAAAACTGCTCCTGTACGACCTTTTGCCAATCCCCTGCTGGAGAGCCTCTTGACGATCGCACGAATCGTGTTGGTTATTTGCACATACTTCACCATGCCGGTGAGTATGGGTTGGTAAAGGAAAAGGAGGAGCATTAACGTACAAACAAAAACCTATTTTACTAGAATGCCTTCTGCTTCCCATCATGTAGCCTGTAACACCTGGTATGCGCTATCCAGACTCCAACCTCCTTAACGTTAGATGGAGACATCTGGCACATCCCCAGCAGTTTTGTCTACAGGCTCAACATATAACACAAACACACATCTCTAACACTAACGTTAAACTTTACCTATCTCGACGAAGGTAGACATCGTGAATCTTTGATTTTTTTCGAATTCAGAGTCAGAAGTCAGGAGCTCCTCGCGTGCACAGGCAGCCCACGATAAAGTCCGACCCAGAATGATGTCACCGTGACGTCAGTTAAATATGGGCGTGGCCTGAATGTGGGTGTGGCCAACAGCGGCGGCTTCCCCGCCCCCCGCTGCCCCTCCCCGCAGGTTTCTCTCAACCCTCAGTGCGCATGCGCGGGCGGCATGTCTCGGACATCGCCTTCAGCGGCCGTTGGCGACGCGGTGGTTGTGGCGGGAAAATTAATTAAAAAAACTTCTCCGAATAACCGCGACCTTTAACTACCCTCACGGATAATCCACACGGATCTCTGGACGGCAAGGCGAAGACGATCAATGGAATAATCTCCGGTGAGAGACGGAGAGAGATGGGCAGGCGTGAGGGCGAGCCAGGTTCAACTTTGTTGAACGCTGAGCGCAGAGTGAATGGGGTTTATACTCTTTGGTTCTATTGGGTAAAGTCACGTAGGTGAAAATAAAATAACAATTTTCACCTACGTGACTTTACCCAATAGAACCAAAGAGTATGGATCCTAGCAGCCACGAAAGCTTTAAATCTAGAATTGAATGGGGTTTGCTTCACTCAGCACGCGACTTGGACACTTCGGTGTGCAAAGTGTTGTCTGGTTGTGCCGTGTAAAGGAGGAGGACATTCAGTAAATGTCGTTGGTTTGTTAATGGGAGTGTGTGGCGCGGTAATGGACTGGGTACGACTTACAACACAAGTTCTGCTCACATTGCACGCTAAGGGTTAGCACGGCGATTACTACGTGTGCATTTATTAGTTATTGTTTATGTTAAAAGTAGTATTGATTGTTAAGACAATAATGTTTAGTATTTGTAGGTGAATCATTTCAATATTGTACAGTATAGCATTGTCCTGCTGTGTGGCTCTCACGTGGCGGGCATCAGTGCAGCAATATCCAGTACGTGGTTGTAATGTACTTCTATAGCCCCCTGCCACCAGTGCAGCAATATTCAGTACGTGGTTGTAATGCACTTCTATAGCCCCCTGCCACCAGTGCAGCAATATTCAGTACGTGGTTGTAATGTACTTCTATAGCCCCCTGCCACCAGTGCAGCAATATTCAGTACGTGGTTGTAATGTACTTCTATAGCCCCCTGCCACCAGTGCAGCAGTATTCAGTACGTGGTTGTAATGCACTTCTATAGCCCCCTGCCATCAGTGCAGCAATATTCAATACTTGGTTGTAATGCACTTCTATAGCCCCCTGCCATCAGTGCAGCAATATTCAGTACATGGTTGTAATGTACTTCTATAGCCCCCTGCCACCAGTGCAGCAATATTCAGTACGTGGTTGTAATGCACTTCTATAGCTCCCTGCCACCAGTTCAGCAATATTCAGTACGTGGTTGTAATGTACTTCTATAGCCCCCTGCCACCAGTGCAGCAATATTCAGTACGTGGTTGTAATGCACTTCTATAGCCCCCTGCCACCAGTTCAGCAGTATTCAGTACGTGGTTGTAATGCACTTCTATAGCCCCCTGACATTGTGCAGCAATGTTCAGTACATTGTTGTAATGCACTTCTATAGCCCCCTGCCATCACCAAATTCACACTGACCAGCGTGGTGAAGTACGGTAAATAACCCCTCTCCCTGGGAGCTGCATAGCATGGGACAGCTGTCAGCCAGCAATGGATTGAAAAAGGAGCTGTACTCTGCACACGTTGTTATTCAGGGTAGGGTAAGGAACTTGGAGGTTCGGTATGCATAATGTGCTCGGAAAGTATTGTATTCTGTATGTGTGTTGAATCTCTTTCGCACCGTACCAAGCCCACCGTGCTCTTCGGAGGTGCGATTATATGTAAATATAAGTAGTCATACTACTGTAATACCACTATTAATATGTAGCATTCATTTTATTAGTAGTACTGTAATTTGTTGATATGCAGGTGTACATGCCAAACGTTAACCAATGTTAAATGTTAAGCCTTCTCTTTTGAATACAGTGTGTTTTAAACATGGAGTTGTCTCCAGCTAATTCTTAAATGTATATTATTCATAATGTAGTAGTAGGCAGGTAGAGCATTTATGACACTTCAATTGTACATAGAGCTTGCAGGTGTGATGAAGGAAAGCATGGGAAAGGCTAGAATTTTTGTTGAAAAAAGGACAACAGCCACAGTAGCTTAAGAGACCTAACGCTGAAGCTGCTAACGCGAAGTGGTCGACACTGGCCCATGCGTTGTGACGTCGGACCCACTTTCCGCACACAGCAGCTCCTCATGGTGCCCCCCATACCAGGACCAGTGGTGACCTGGTAGCCACAGCGATTCCTCTCCCTGGCCCCATCCGGTTCGGGCATCCCAAATCGTACAAAATGAACTGCAACGGTGGTGAGACAAACAGCCCTTCGGGCGACAGCACGGTGACGGACACAAGCCCTCGCGGCAGCCAGGGCAGCTCGCTGCTCCGGACCGGAAGCGGGGGCTAGCACAGCCCTGTGGTGTGCGGAGAGCAGTGCTGCTCGTAGGCGAGCGGTGCGCTGGACGCCTACATCGAGGACTTTGAGCAGAGCGGAATCTGTGCGTCACCGCCATCCAGGATACGTGCAGAGCACAGCGCCGCGCAGCATAGCGGAGCGGAGACGCGTGGAGGAGAGGAGGATGCACAGTGTGGATGAGGGTGGGTTGCGCCTCTCGCCACGCGAGGAATCGCTCCGTGGTGCTTGCGCTCGAGTGGCTATCGAGTGTGCAGGCGGTGCAATGGTATCGAAGCTATAGTAATAGGTTTTTACCCTTTTATCTGGCACAAACACTGACACCTTTATACAAGGGATCATGTTTGCAATAACCACAACACAAGTAGTCAAAATGCAAACAAAAAAGACAACTGATAATATGCACTGTCCTTGAATTTGATTGGTCCACACCCGAGACGGCTTTTCTGAGATCCCAGTCTCCACTGGTGTTGGACCAGAAGACGCCAAAAGGCGTCTTCTTATTCTTAGCGTCTTCTTGTTTGCATTTTGACTACTTGCGTTGTGGTTATCGCAAACATGATCCCTTGTATAAAAGTGTCAGTTTTTTTGCCAGATAAAAGGGTAAAAACCTATTACTATATCTTGTTACTGGCAAAGGAGGTCTCATAAGGTATCGAAGCTAGTTGACTGGATGGGGGATAATTGGAGAGGAGAACCCCATTTTTTTTGCTTGTACTGGGTGCTTGTCAATTATGCTATGCTATCATGAATGTAATGTAATTCCCCTAGAAAAAAAACCCTTAATAAGGTCTAAAGATACATTTTCGTGAGAGTCCCACACTGGGATGCTTGGCAAATTCCATTAATGAGTTCATTTTATGTCAGAGAAAACTATCCACAGTAAGCACACGCATATGAGAGGATAGCATAGGTCTGAACAGATAGGTTGGTGCATGCATTTCTTTCTCCTGTCATCTTCCAGCAACTTCACTGATTATCGAGTTTGTAAAGTTTGTGAAATCTAAGTGATCCTCCAACCTTTGTGTCAAAATTTGCAGATCCTAGACTGGACACATCTGAAGTTTAAACAATAACAGCTCATGCACTGATTTATCCCATATTCTCACAAACTCCACAAACGGATAACATCATTAGTTACTGATGGTGCAAAGTAAGGCAACATTGCAGGATTGCCGTTCAGGGGTCAAGGAATCTAGGGGAGAGCAAATTCATTGTGTACCAGTAAAATGTCTGTGGGTCTTACATTGCAGGTGGCATGCTGCTTGTGGAGGACCTCATCTCGGGCACGTGCAGCCTCACTGCTGCGCTGCAGCGGTCGTGGCTCATAGCCCGACGGTCAGTCTAACCACGGACCAGCTCCTAGCGGCGCCAGTTGACGGTTCCTCCAAGTCCTTGCTCCGCTCGCCTGGCGCCCACCGAGACCTCGCAGTGTCGCACAGAGGCAAGCGGTCATCTCTCGGGGTCACCGCGCACAGCCTCGGCGCATCATTGGTGAGGGGCAATAAGCCAACTAAACGGTTGAGCTCAACAGCGAGAAGCAACAAGGCCGTGATGCCATTAAATTTGTCGGCAAAGCCCGAAAATTATTTCTTTTCTAACCAGACGAATGTTTTGTTGTACTTACGGAGCAGTGAAGCAACTAGGCGTGAGCACTTGCCGAACGGCGGCTGTGCGACAAGTACCTATCTCAGGTGGTTGACAAGCCAAAAGGATAAGCTGGATGTGTCGGGGATCACGAGCATTCCTGAGCTCAGGTACCCGGCCTGGCTGCGTGACTGCGATGTGGACTCCCAGACCAGCAGCCACGAGACGGATACCAGCACAAAGAGAGCAGGTGCCGCTCAGAGCCCGCAAAGCAGACCAAAGTACCCAGAGTGGCTCAAAGTTTTGGATATCTCCGGCCTTACGAATGTAGCCAACGAGGAGCCCGTGTCAGAGGACAATAGATCCCTAGGTGTGTGTATATATATATAGTCTGTATATAGCAGATGACATTTCATATGTTTTCAGGTACATATTCAGTCTTTTCTCACAGAGACGGCTGAGCGGCCACCCATGTGGTTGTGACGTGCGATGCGTGATTCTTGATGCACAGCCTCATTGGAGGAGCTGCTGAGCAGGGCGCACATGGAGTTGGACTCCCCCGGCTTGGAGGCCCCCTCCCCGGGCAGCTTCAACACGGACGTCTTTCTAGGGGCTGATCGTCCCTGGGAAAACCCCTCCACGCCATTGTGAATTTATCTTTATATCCACACTCACGCACAGCATAGAGGCTGCACCGCCTCTAAGTATGATGTCAGATTTTGAATGTTATAAGCTAAGCAGGTAAGCCTGGTTATTACTTGGATGGGAGACTGTTTTGAAATAGCATATATTATAGATTTTGGCTGCTAGGTAACCAGGAGTTAGTAATACGGCAATGGAATCTTGAATCTATATCCGGAGTTTTGCATTTTACTCCCTCTGTTTTCACCGGGTTCTCCGTTTTCCTCTCACATACCACTCGCTGATGAAATTTGCAAAATATCACTGCCAAACCCTCCTGAGACTTGGTGAGATTTTTCTGGCTTCCACCTTGATAATAAGTCAACCAAGTAATTTTCTCTCAATCGTGTCTCTTCTCAGGGCCGTGTACCACCTGTCGCGTCTGAAAGAGCTGGTTGACACCATCAAGGAGAACAAGGATGGCTGACTACCCGTGATGTAGAAAGCCCGAAAGCATTTTATGGCGGTGGTCGAGGTTTCTACTCAGAAGGATACGTTCGCTTGGTCCTGCTAATTCATGGTTGTTAAACATCAATGGTACTTCAGGTGCTGTGGTGTGAATCGCAATTACTTGTGAACTTGTGGGGCCCATGGGGCACAGTAATTGCCCTGTTAATGGAAGTGCCACAACAAAGTATTGGAAAAATGTGATAAAGTTCGTTCAGGGTTGGAGTTATTGAATGGTTGCAGCAGTATTTTGCACAGCAAATCCATACAGACTCAAATGTCACTTGAAATAGAACGGATATGTGAACAATATTGTGAGCACAACTAAACTAATTTTGGTTTTAGCCATTTTGGAAGGAGACTACTTTATTGGGAACATACATGCTAGTATTTGTGTAGTTATAAACATTTGGGAAATCACTGTAAAAGTACATTTGCTTATTTAGATTGCACTATACCTGTATTGTAAAATTTCAGAACCTTTTATGTAATTTGTAATCAATAAACCAACGTTGCATATTGTATGCAACCCATGACTTGGATTGTTTTTATCATGTCTTGTTTAGCATGGTTGGTTATGTACAGTGTGAAAGAAATTCAACATACATTAAATATTTTCTGATATTTGAATGTTTATATTGTACATGTATATTTATTTTACAATAAATCTGAGACAAAGGCTTATACACATGGAATTGAAAATATTCAGCTATGATTTGTATTTCTCAAGTATTTTAAGAAAAGTCAGCGAGTCTCGTGACATGTCTTCACATTTGGGAGTGATGATTGTGATGGATATACAGGCATTAACCTGCTTACATTCCTAGAGTATGTAAGGTGAATTTGGGCATTCTGGGTGATTGGGTTTTAGGCCAAACACAGGCAGATGGTGGGGGATAGATGTTTTCAAGCATCTATTAATTATTCATCGGCATGTACTATCTTACTATGATGTAAAGTTCAAAAACATGGTTCATGAAGGGAATGGAATAAAAACTCAACTGTGCACAAGTATGGAGGAATTAATACTTGGAATTCAATGCAAAGATCTGGCCATATGGCGTTTACTGGGCACCAGGGTTGCCAAACAACACGTGAAAGATGTGTATCAGGCACAGCCTCTGCATTATGAAAAAAATATCACTTCCTGAAGAAGTGCATTTTGCTTCTCCTGTCTTAGGTCACCATCAAAATAAATTAGAGCAAATGTGACTCGACTGACACAGGCAGCATTTATACTTGTGAAGTGTTCTCCTTCCGACGTGTGGTGTGTGTCGCACACACTGTCGGAGACGAGGTAGTTGCAGGAGACATCGTCTCTTTATTATCTTGTTCACACCAACTCCGGCCTCACTCTCTCGACCACGTTGCCATAGAGCCCGGCCTAGACACGACCCTGTCCGTGTTGCACCGACGGCGTCGACCGAGAAGGCCAACGACTGTCTGGCCACGCAATGATTGGGCGAATGCGGTGGCAACGACAGCGACGTCGAGACGAGTCCACTCCCAGAACCGGCAGCCCGGAGCTGTCGCTCTCCGCTGCTTATATTATATTCTATATTCTACTCGGTGCGGCTTGGCTCTGCCCTATCCACGCCTCCCTTCTCGAATCGACCAGAGGGTTCCAGAGGCTTCCCTATGAGGTCTTCCATGACCCTTGCCCCAATTCCTCTGCCCGGCCGGCACACCCGTATATATGCTCAACAGCGTGTGCGCAAACTTTCCACTGCAGTTGCCGCTGCTGGACAGCAGTCAGCGCTGTGTCACTACACTTGTATGAACACAAGAATTACATAATCACATCTACACTTATATGTAATGGGCTGAGATAGGCGCACACAACTTCTTGGGAGGCAACACTTTATTAACACCAACACATTACACTTAACATAAATTTCGATTTAAAGCTTTCGTGACTGCGGGCTAACACCAATCCCGAATATCCGCCCCCACAGCCCTTTAAATAACCTCCCATACAGCCCCCCAATCGGCTACGCGTGTACGAGTGACGTCCCTGCCCTCTGACCCCCGACCCCCCCGTCCTGCGCGTGCGATTGGTGTGTCGCTCTAAAACCGACTCCAAATCCCCGCCCCGCAGCCCTTTAAACAATCTCCATTGCCCGGCATCGGCGGCAACGCGTGTGCGAAGGACGTCATTGCCCTCTGACCCCTGACCCCCCGTTTAGTTCGTGTGAGTGGTGCGCGGGGTTGTGTGAGCGGAGACGTCGCGTTTGAGTGGCTGAGAAGCGACGGATTGATTCCAGGCAGCCACGTGCCAGCCCCGAGCTATGCCCCACAAACAGGACCCGCGGACCCGAGGGGCTGCGCCGTGAGGAGAGTAGCCGGAGAGCGGCAGCCCTCTCACCACGAGCGAGGAGTCGAGTAGCGGCTGCTCTCACTCGAGCGAGGAGTCCGGAGCCCGCAGCCCTCTCGAGATCAGCCCTCCCCCAGGGGGGGAGCCGGGGGCCCGCATCCCCCACAACTGACAACCTGTGTACCAACTGGCCGAGCGAGAGTTTGTGTGTATTTGAGCGCGATCGTGCCAGTGTTTAGCTGTACCAGGGAGTTTGATGCAGCAGATTGTTTCGGTGTAGCAGGGTGTCCGGATTGTGCCGGCACACTATCCTTCTATCTGTAATGTCGTAGGGTGAGCTCCATTAAAAGTTTACTCGGACCCCAACCTGTCAAAGCGCCTAATCTCGGAACGTGGTTCTCAACCTCGTACCTCACCCATGCTACGTACCTTTGAGACGTCCTGCTTTTACAAATGTTGATGAACTGGAGGGCAAAGGTCTGGAGGACCCCACATGGAGTCTGGTTTCTCACACCCGAGCCTCCTGTGACATTTCTGGAGGCTTCTCTGGAATCTTTGTCCCATTTATTGAGTGCAGATTTGGCTTACTTCTAGCTTCATCCCAAGACGTCATCCAGTTTGGAAATACCCGAAGGTTGTGGGAGTCGCCCCGTGCTTCAGTTTCTTTCCAACCCTCGTAATGGCCGGATGCTCACCAGCCAGAAGTCTTTTGCTGCTTACACCACGACCGAGGTGTTGAGAGCAACCATCTCGTGGCTGGTCGGCAATGGAGATGGTATTGTCGATTTGGGGAGCGTGAGTCTGTGGCGTTCGTGGTGCTGCTGTCACGGAGGCGACACGAGTTTAGGAAATTCAGTTTTGTGGGTTTCCTGTAGCGAGCACTGAAAGATCCTCTCTTCCTCTTTCTCCACCCTTGTCTCTGCTGTCTCCATGTCCCCGTTCAACTCTTTCTACACCGCTTTCCTTGAATGTGCAGCTGCCTTTACGGCCTCCCTCTCCCCTTCTCTCCACCTCCAACCCATCTCCGTCGTAATCTCCTCCCCTTTGTTCAGGCTCTTCCCTTTCTTCCTCAGTCTATGGATGGGGTTATTGTTTATCGGGCTCTTATACAAAAAATGGAGCTTATTTTAGCCTTTGAATAGGATTTTCTGTTTTCCTTCGGTAGCATGTTGCGCACATAGGGAAGATCGAGCCACGCCACCGGTTCCCATGATCAAAATTTTTGTCAACTTGTCTCCCTCGGTAGGAATGCCTTTCCTTCTGCAGCAAGCAATTGTCTTCTCTCTCTCCTCCGGTATTTCTTCCGATGCGCTTTCTTAATCTCGCTTGCTGTGTGTATCGACTCTATCATTCAACAAGGGCAAATAAAAAAAATGCTTTTTTTTCCTCCACTGTTTTACCACTATACCTCCTGAGTGGGTACTCGGAGTTTCATCTAATGTACTATTTGATGAGTCGCTTCCACACAGCACAAAGGCGGTAGCTATCCGAACTGTAAATTTTTCTTCCAATTTCGATAGATTCTCGAATTATTCTTAGGCAGTAGTAGCTAGTTTTGCACAGAACTTCAACATTAGAATCAACTGAGTGTCCTTGTTGGCACGTGTGTTCTGCTACTGCTGAACACGGGTGCCAACAAATAATACATTATTTAAATGCATGCCTATAAAGGGCAGCATACTTCAATAGGGATTACCATTGGTACGGCTATTTTTACACAATAGACAGGAAGGACAAGATCAAAGGGCTCTCATAATGCACATGCATAATGTACGTTGACTCGGTAATCTCCCCCCCCCCCCCCACTTTGCGCGAGAGTGCCACAAATCTGGCTGTCGCCTGATGAAGCTAGTTGTAATTACTGGCAAAACGTCGTACTCCAATTGTAAATGTTGTGGCTTGGCTCTCCAAAGTACCAGTGACGAATTGGCTTGTTCTGTTTCCGTGACAACCCTTACTAGTTGGCTGTGTCGAGTGGTGGCGGGTTTTAACGACACGTTTATATATGTATGCGATCTAATCCAAAAAACACCTCTATGGATGATATTGGGCGCGAAAGCCTACATGTTAAACCAAAATTTAAAATATATACAAAATAACAATAATTTCTAGTTTTCCTCATTCACATCGTGATTCGTATGAACAGACATGAGATGATTGAGACATGTTAAATCATAAACGTATTTATTAATATATATACAGATAGTCCTCGACTGCAATGTCCTTGTCCACGTGCAAACAGAGTTAGGATAGCAGCCTCCTTTAAAAGCCAGAGTAGATTTATACACTGTAGAAGACAGTTGACGAATCCTCGTTGCTTGATTCCTCCTCGGATCCCTTCAGCAGTGAGTCGTCACCAGTCTTCTCTGCCTGCTCATTCTCCATGTGGCACGGCTGGGGTGGGTGCAATACGCCAGGAGACTCCTTATGCAGCGAGCAGCGAAGCAGGCCCATCTCTGCCTGCTCATCCTCAACGTGGAATTGAGGAGATGGCGGTGAGCTGGGAGCATCGGTGAGGAGGGTGTTACGGAGACGGCCCAGCTCTGCCTGCTGCAGAATCGTCTGTACGACGAAGCGCTCGCGGCGCCTGCAGGCGCGCACATGGGATGGCGTGTCCGGGATGATGTATGCAATGCAGGCCTTCGTGAGTAACACCACGTGCTGCACACGTCCACACACAGGTAAAGGATTTTCAGTTTCAGGATTTGCATGTAAAGGGTGCTTACTAAATATAATATGGCAGCATCTTAAAGTGCTTTACATCTCAGGTCAACTATTCCGGGGACCTGAAGCCCAGGGATATTATATTGTTACGTCGTTTTTCCCAATTAAATTAAGTCATTTGAGTAATTTTTGAACATTTGGCAAATTATACCGAGACACTTTTTTTGAATTACTTAATGGGTTTTTTACATTCACTATGCAGCAGGCAACATTTATGATGTGCAGTTAATGCACCCACAGTATTCACCTGGGCAGCCGCAAATTACCGCAACAATCAGCAAACACTTACACTCGGCCATGTCACCACTACAAAGATTCCCTGTGTAGCCTTTCACAGACTGAGACAAGTGCATCTATGAAGGGTGGCACAGTGCCTGTGGGGGTGGTGTGCACCTTTATCTCGCCAGTGATGATTTTCACACACTTCATCAAGTACTCATTTTAAGACAGAATCAACTTAAGGGAAGCTCAACACTGGTTCTAATATTTTCCACTGTTGTTGGCTGTGGCCAGAAATAGTACTCCGGTCACACAGGATTGGTAGCGCAGTTCACAAACAACTACGCAGCCGCTCCCCTTCCCACAAGCACACATGCTTACGTGTGACAAATTGCATCAACAACATGAATCGTCTGCTGCATGATGAAAGTGAGTATTGTATTACCACTATTATTTGTGATCTCAGAAATACTGTGCAATTGTGAGGTGTAATAGCATTACTGGCATTATCTGTAATGACCCATTGACAATGATCACGGTTTGCTCTGCTGACCTTAACAACTGCTCACAGATGAGTCTATACGATGGTGCAGTAGTGTAAGGCTTTGCACACTAGACTTGCAATCCAGAGGTCACGGGTGTGAATTGATCTTTGATCGTGGGAGTGTAAACAACGGTGAAAGGTTTTTTTTTACATTCCACTGCCTCTATCCACCAAGCAGTGTAAGTGGAATACATCCAGTCAATTGGTCGGCTGAGTTTGGTGCTGTTCAGTGCGGGAACTCCCAGCTCTTCCCAAGACGTCTGTCCAGTGTGGAAGAGCAGTTCAAATACATCTTAAGGGTCTCTCTTGAGCTCCCTATAGCAGGAGCCCTTTTGCCATCAGTGACATGAGCAAGTAATTGGAGGGCTGTACCTTTATCTTTCAATGGGTTTATGAATGTGTGTGTGTGTGCATGTTGATGTGTACCTGCATGGCAATGACGAAGGCCAGCTTTGCCGTCAGTACTTTCCAGTACTGCTTGGTGACGGAGTAGGCTTGGGGATGATCCGGCGGGTAGCGATGACCTGGATACCTACACACATACAACCACAAGCACGCATGGACTATATTGAGCAAAGTGCCTCGAAAGTAGAGTTGGCGCTAAATTGAACAAGTATGGTTGTGCACAAACGGTATATGCGTTCACAGCCCTTTAAAAAATCCGCTTCTGAAAGAGGGCCTTCCCACAACGTGCAGCTTGTGGGGGCTCTATTGACCATGGTTCACGCTGGTCCGTACCAGGTTGGTGAAGGTAGGGAGTACAGATAATGGGAGAACAATATAGCACAACTATTAATTTTTCTGATCTACCCACTGCTGACAACCTAGCTCCAAAGTCGCCTACTGCACCTGCATTGTGCATGGTGTTCATCAATCTAAGCACGAACAAGGCTCAAGCCTGCTTGACTTCCGGAATCTAAGATTAGCTGTATTCGTGGTGATTTGGTCATAGTCAAGTAAGGTTATATTAAATATCGATCAATATGGTTATATTGATTATAGTTGTGTATGCCAGCAATTCAAAAACGTTACAGAAAAGGGTTGGTAGATCGCATCAATTTCCTAACTAACTGTGCTGTGAGGTGACCAGAAGATGGCTGTAGAGCAAGTGGTTTCATGTCTGTGTGGACCTTTAAGCTTCATTTCATTATCATGGGTTCTCCAGGACCTCTTATTGCATCCCACATGCATAAGACCACCTTAAACTGGAATCCCAATGCACGGTCTTCCTGAAAAGGGATCTTGAGACTCAATTAAGCAGTCGTGGATCGATAGATAGATAAATAAATAACATTACTCTTTAGCAAGGTAACAATGAGCTGTAATTTATATCAATCTATTATTATATTTCTCTAAGTGGGACTTTGGTTGTGAAGCCATCCCACCCGTACCCACTGCTCCCCCCCTCCAATTCCCCCCCCACCCCCTTTACTGTCCCCACCCACCATGCACACTCTTCCCCCAACCCTACCACAACCCCTTACTACCCAACTAAGCCAAACCCTGTGTCCACGGTAAGGGGCAGGGCATAAACAGAGGTGGGGCCTAGGGGAAGTGTGGGTCTTAAAAGGAAAGTCACGGAGTGAAAAGAGGAAGAGAACGAGCCTAATCAGGAAGGGGCGGAGCCAGGAGGACGCCACACCCAGAAGGATGTCGCATCTACCTGGACAACACACCCAGACATCAGTGCATCACATTCGCAGGGACGGCACCCCCGATAGCTGGGCATGACACTGAATGGCACAAACCTGCAGGTTGTGTGGATTGCCGGATCAAACCAGGCTGGCAGGATGTTGGGATAATTTTGCTCCTTGAAGTTGCTGATCTTGAAAATTGAAAAGCTGTCCTCCGTGTACCCATGCATTGTAGGCGAACCTGTGCCATACTCTGCTGAGTATCCATAATAATACACCAGGCGTGGGATGATGTCCGTTGTGAATGCCAAGATGCATGACTGTGGAATTAGCATACGGAGGCACAGCGATAGCGGTCACTTAGCATGCAATGATTTGACCAAGGCTTCTGAACATCTTACCTTGGCAATTACATTAATTTTCACAAATACAATTTGGGGGGTTGCTGCCAGAGTGAAATGGTTACCATATAAGGACTTGCAATCTGGCAGTCGTCAGTTCATTCTCCTGACACAACAGTTGAAGCAATGGATCATTTTCTTAAATCTCCCCCACCTCTGTCCAATTAGCAATATAAATGGGTTCATCACTGTTTTAGCGCAGGTAATTCCACATCTTACAACATGTCTGGTCATCATGGAAGAGTAGGCCAAATACCGTGTAGAGGGGTTCTCTAGAGCTACCTTTAGTTGAGGCCCTTCTGCCAGCAGTGACATGAGCAAGCAATGGCAAGGCTTTACCTTTTGCGATTTTGGGAGAGAGTGGATAGGAGCGGTGGTGCAGTGATTCGTGCACTGCACTTTGAATTCAGCACACATGCAATTGACTTCCAGCTACGACTAACATCAGTGACGAGTGATACCCGAACCGCTCCTGGTCCCCCACTACACCTCTTCTCAAACCTGCCAGGACCAGAATGGTGAAGTATGGTAAAAAGAACCCACACGGCTAACATGACATGTTATGTCACTCATAAGATGGGATATTGAGCGAGAAAGCGAGCGGACAATCTGGCGACTTACATTGGTGATTACAGAGAGGGTGGCAACGATACTCAGAATGTCAGCCCAGGCTCCAATTCCTCTTGCTCGCGAAACCACAGGCCTCCTCATCTTTGTTACGAGCTTCCACGCGTCGACCCGCACTTCGATGATGTTGTTCAGCAGTGCGAGCAATGGCGCAAGTGGAAATGATGCCACGAAGAGAGTGACAAACCCGAATTGGATAACTGGGGTATATTTTGAGAATGGGTAGGGGGGCAAGGATAGGATAATGAGTGAAACAGGTTATAGACATACACTCTTAATGCTGTTATGTTGTGATTACTTTAAGCAAACAAAACATGTTTTCAATGCATTGAATGTGTTTTAGTCAAAGGAGACCCCAAAATATGGTCACATTTTCGTGTCATTTGTTCACAAAATTATCGTGTCCATTACATTGGCCACTGAGATGCGACCAGCCACTACCATCTTTTAATGCTAAGCTCTGGTTCACCTGGGTTTCTTTTGCACCATTTTCCACCACTAGGTGGCTATAATAACTAGATCACATCCTGTATTGAGGACTCCATTAACCGTACCACACATTTTTAGGCATATGCACTGTGGCTGAAATGCCAACAAATCACAGCAGTTAACCACAGTGGACATGATGCACAAGAGTTTTAAATAAATAGTAAGGGGGAAAAACGTCAATCCAAGCTGACCAATGTAGCTGCATTGGTTAGCAGACAAGAGGAGCAAATATGTGCTCCTATTGTTTCTAAAACTTAACTCCGTACATATGCACATACGCGCATGCTCAAAGACAATTGTGTTACAGTATATCCATAGATTGGTGCCTATGGCCAAATCACCCAGTATGCGTCAGATTTAATCAGATCCCAGAAGTTAAGGAGAGCTGAGCCTGAAAATTGGTTGGATGGGTGACCATGCAATAGTTATTGTGGGGTTGTGAGCAGCAGAGGACAGTGCAGAAAATTACATTGTTGTATTGTACATCTAAGCTCTTACATCTGTGCTCCCTGCCTTCAACAACCCGAAGTGTGGGTAATTTCCCTCCCACAACAATGTCCGACAGATACACAGGGGCCGTACACACGTGCCTATATAGTCAAATGATACCCAATTGTGTTTTTTTTTGTTATAATAAAGTAAAACGCGTTGACTCCGTAGTGTGATCCTCTGAGCTCATTGTACCCATCTCGAGGTATTCATCAAAGAGTCCAAGTGGGCTCTGGGGCTGTAGTTCCAAGTGTTTGCTGGAAGAAGTGTTTGGTAACTGGATAAGACCATCAATGAGAAGCCAGTTTAATCATGGTTCGGTGACAGAAAACCCAGAGTTTCACGGTTTAACCCAACATCCGAGCAGCACCACATCAGATCTCTAGACTCCTCAGCTCAGGCATACAGATATGGTCAACATATGCGTACATTAACTAATTTGTGAAATTATGAATTACATCCAAATTAAATGTAGTGTGTGCATTACTAGGACGTACCTAAAGGTGCCAGGTTGGGTTCATCCACCTTGGGGATGCTCTGCTCCACGCAGCCTCCTGCTTCCGTGCAGTCCATCCTCTTGATGTCCGAATTCTGGCTGTTGTTACTGCTGCAATTGGTGGCACTGGTGGTGGTCTTCTTTCTTTTAATGGACTTAGGTCTACTTCGCTTTTCCTTCTTCTTCTGCTGCAAGGTCATCAACACTTTCATGCTCGTAATAGGATCGAGAGCAGCATATGGTTTATTCTCACTGACTGGTGAAGCAGTTTGTTGACGTGGAACTCGGCCAAAGCATTCAAGAAATTTGGATTTCATGTCATTTATCTTAACGCCGCTATCTTTTGTCGAAGTGTAATCATGTTCAGGCTTCGGTCTGTACAAAAACTGTGCGTGAAGACTTTCATGAGTTTTCAGGATTTCAATAGGACTTAAAAATCCGCAGACTGAGCACATCTCATAGGGCGATGGTGGATTCAACACCGCATTGGCAAAACTGCCGTTATTCACCAAACCTGGTGCACCCTTTATCATATAATCCTTTTCATGGGTCTTCATGTGCCTTTTTAATTTTCCTGGCTGATTAAACCTTTGTCCACATATGCCGCTCCATTGCTCACGGGTCTCCTTATGCGTTCTTACGTGGGCTTCTAGGCACCATGCCAGTTGGAATTTTTTCCCACAGACGTCACAAGAGAAAAGTTTTTTCGCTCTTGTAACTCTACCGGATTGAGGTGGGGTTGAGACGGGTGCTGGTGAAGTGCCATCGATGGTGAAGGCAATTCTCCCACCACCACCATGACTCGCAGCGGAGTTGCTCTCGCACATCTGAAACAAAAGACAAAGGTCACGCGCATGACACCCGTGTCACGAGTGTACTCACAAAGGCATACTTAAGGTGACATAAGATTCATATATACTACAACTCATTATACCAGAACTCCACAATATTGCAGTTCCTATCATGTACGATTTTACCCTCTTATCCACCCAAGTAATATTTTGTTTCTAAACAACAATGACTAACTACCTCCATTTTTCTAATGTTACCCACCAAATAGGTCTTTCTGTATATACACACCAACAATATAATGATTGCCCCACACGTTCACTCCACTATTCACAACACTCTGACTCGCAATCTCCATGTAAGATTGTAATATCATTTCTGTATGAGGGCCCGTTAAGAAGTTTTGGGAATGGACACTTTTTTACAAACAACTACGTAAAATAGTCTTCATTAAAAGTACAGGATAGTACTACTAATGGCACTTATAAGGGAACGTCATTATCTCTCATGCTAATTATTACAATGTTAACTAGTTACCCAGGAAAGCTTAATTGCGTCTAAGTACTGCATTTTCAGAAAGGTCCCATTGCATTGAGATGTTTGCGTGAGTGGAACCCAGAGAGACCCCACCTTGCATATTGGGAAATAACACAACTCCACACAGATGGATTCAACCCACAAGCTCAAAGCATTCCCTGTTCAACAAAGTACTCAGTGTAATGTTTAATATAATTTATTTGGTAATATACAGTATCGTAATTGTATAGTGAATCTACAGCAGTGAGGTATACAGTAGGGTTGGTAAAATAATACATAGTGTAATATTACAAGTCTAATATTATTATAATCTAACGTATAGGGTAGTGTATAGTAACGCAGTGTATAATTCAATGTTGGGGTCTGTCTATGGCAGTTTATAATAAAAAATATTATTTGGAGGCATATCATAATATTTTTTGCGACATAGAAGTGTAATGTATAATAACTTATTGTTAGTAGCTCAGCTTAGTGGAGAATATATTGAGTACATTGATTATATTGATGTAGTTTATATTTAGTTCTTTCACATCGGTTTATTGTATGATAGTTGGGTAGTTGCAGTTCTTTAGCGTCAATATACTAAATGCCTCTGTTGATATGTAAACTCTGACTTTAACATAGCTACTTCTGTCACCAGTTACATGCTAATTCCTCACATTAACATCATGCTAATCTCACAGTTACATGCTAATTTCTGACTTTAACATCCTGCTAATCTATAACATTAACACAGCTACTTCAATGCTAAATTCTTCTGTTGATATGTAAACTCCTTTGTCAAGGAGCTCTGCTCCTCCCACCCAGCTTAAAATATGCTGCCAAGCTTAGCAGTGTTCATTGGAGCGCTGTCTTTCCGACAGTTCTGTTTCTTCACCTGAGGAAGGCTACTTGTGTTGTGGCCAAAACGTCGTGAGAATTTTGTTATGTTTTGATTTTATTATGTTATTATTTCCCTTCTACGTGACTTTACCGAAAGAACCAAGAAGATGAATCCCTGCAGTCACGAAAGCTTTAAATCGAAATTTATTCAAATCAAGTTGTTTTATTTTTACCACAGTACTTTATGGAATCCTCAAGAATAAATGCATTTTTATAAGTATTAAACTATACTTGAAGATGTGTGAGAATGTAATTCTGCAGATGCAAGCACAGGCAAACTCGTATCTGCATATACAAGTTTCTGGGCCTCCTCACTTCACCAAACCCGCATTGACCGGCATGGTGAAGTATGGTTAAACAACTCCTACGAACGACATGGTGTGGGGGAGGCCTCTATCAAAACGCTGGATCGACAAAGGGCTGATACATGTCACGACATTGTACGTTAAGATCGTTCTCTAGTCAGCACAAGCCGTCTATGTGGACAATAGAGGGCACGACACACGTGTACACGATGTTTGTGTGCGTATATTCAGCGTGTGTATCACGTAATAATTATATAAGGTCGCGATTATGCTCAAAACGAACCAAATTTATAACATCACGAATAACTTTGGAGGTCTCCAGAGCCTGAACAATATTTGAAGTAGACACTGACCCTTGTCACGAGTTCTTATGAACTATAAACTAAACTATAAACTATTTCTATTTTACCAGGTAAGGCCCACTGAGCTATATAACTCTTATCAGAAGCGACCTGGACACAAATGATAGCTCAACAAAAGTGGCTTATCATGTGGACATTTATAGCAGCCAAGTACTCTGAACTCACGTTTCTAAATGTGGAGGGGAAAACCGAAAGACCAGGAGAAGAATCTACGTGACCACAGGGGAAAAAAATAAACAAATACAGAGCAGGCGTCAGGGTCTGGATGGAACCTCCACGCTGCTGTAGGCCTGGCGAGGTAGTTAACATCTCGACACCGCGGCGCCCCTTATTAAAAGCTTAGCCATGTCTAGCAAGGTTATTGACTCATTTCACTCGACTCACGGCACCACAAGTAATGTATTAAACAAATAAAACAATAATAAAGTAGAGAGGCGCTACTTACATTTAACAATGTTGTTGTTAACTTTAAAAGGAGCGCGCTTCTCTCTGGCTTGCAGTCCGGCGATCGCGGTCTCCTTTGCGATTGGTCAGCGCAGGCGTCACCCAGGGTGACACTCCACGCCCCCTTTGTTATTGCACGCCCCCACGTAGGCTCGAGACTCCTCCTCCCACTTCCTGGATAAGCCACGCCTGTCGCGGCTGTGCCCCGCCCACTGTCGTGCAAGCCACGCCCCCGCGGATCGGGCCAAGCTCACCCCACGGTGAAAGCCCCACATCCACAATTGGAATCTTTATTTACAGGCAGTCCTCGACTTACGAACGCCCAAATTACAAACAGCCGCACTTCAGAACCAACTGGCATGAAATATAAATTATTTTATATCGCCTGAAAACGCGAACTCGCGCTTGTGAGTGAGTCTGCATGCGTGAGTGTGAGGAGGGGGCACAGGTGGTGCATCAGCCAGTCATCTCAGTCATCTCAGTCAGTCGACCAGTGGCACCCTTGGGTCTGCCCCGTGACCTCATGCCAGCGGGCGTTCGACACTTGACGTGGCCTCAAGGTGCACGTGGCCTGGCACAAGCGTTGTGGTGACGTCACCGACACTTAGTGGCGAATGGCGGTTGTTGTTGTGAGACAGTGAGAGAGTGTGAGGTCGACTCAGCCTCAGATGAGTTCCTGGTGCGGTGTGGAGTGAACATCGCTACTGGGGGAGACAAAGGCGACCGTGGAGGCGAATCCTCCAGGTGCTCACCGACACACTCACTATGCAACTCACCAACATCACCAACCCAATCACCTTTCAAATCACACCTGGCAGCATCTGCACGCCACGTTGGTGGCCGGCAGGTGGCAGCATCTACACGCCGTATTCTTGGTTATGTCGGTAATGTCACGTCGATAGAAAATACAAATAATTAAATAAAATTGAAAATAATAAAAGCTTTTATTATTATTTTCAAAATAATAAAAGCTTTTATTATTTTCAATTTATCATTTGTATTTTTAAATGTAAAATAATAAAAAAAATTTTTTTATTAAATTTGATTATTTTATTTTCAAATCTACGTGACTTTACCGAAAGAACCGAGAATATTTTTCGATTTAAAGCTTTCGTGACTGCAAGGATTCATCTTCTTTGGTTCTTTCGGTAAAGTCACGTAGAATGAGAATAAAATAATAAATTGATAAAATAAAATAACAATAAAATTCTCACGACGTTTCGGCCACAACACAAGCGCCTTCATCAGGTGAAGGGACGAGACTGTCTAGAGAACAGCGCTGGAGCGAACAAAGCCAAGCTCAGATCGCGACCTTTAAGCTGTGTGAGAAGAAACAGAGCGCCTTGACAAAGGAATTATCATAGAATTTAGCATTGAAATAGCTGAGTGATTAGCTTGTGACTGGTCACAGAAATGGCTATGTTAAAGTCAAAGCCTACACATCTGAGCTATTAACAGTAACTGGGTATACACTACACTAAATAATGAATACTATATACAACATGGAGTATAACAGCGCCTCGCAGCTGTCTCTCTACCCCTCCTCTGTTCCGACCATGGATGAACTCGTCCGTCTGAACGGGGCTCGTAGCTGTCCGTGGTGCTAAAGTTAAGGTAAGAATCCACCAATTTTTTCGCCATATAGCATTGTGATATATAACGACTTATTGTGTGGTAGCTTAGCAGATTGGAGAATATATATAGTTTATTGATAACATTGAGGTAATTTATATTTTAGTTTTTTATTGGTTTACTATGTAGTATTCATTATGTAGTGTAGTATATACCCAGTTACTGTGAATAGCTCAGATGTGTAGGCTTTGACTTTAACATAGCCATTTCTGTGACCAGTCACAAGCTAATCACTCAGCTATTTCAATGCTAAATTCTATGATAATTCCTTTGTCAAGGTGCTCTGTTTCTTCTCACACAGTTTAAAGGTCGCGATCTGAGCTTGGCTTTGTTCGCTCCAGCGCTGTCCTCCAGACAGTCTCGTCCCTTCACCTGATGAAGGCCGCTTGTGTTGTGGCCGAAACGTCGTGATAATTTTATTGTGTCATTTTATTTTATCAATTTATTATTTTATTCTCATTCTACGTGACTTTACCGAAAGAACCAAGATTATGGCGTGTAGATGCTGCCATCTGCCGGCCACCAACGTGGCGTGTAGATTCTGCCAATTGAAAAATGAAAATAATAAATTGAAAATAATAAGCAAAAATCCAGATTCATATTCTTGGTTCTTTCGGTAAAGTCATGTAGATTTAAAAATAATCAAATAAATTTAAAACAAAATAAATCGAAATAATAAAAGCTTTTATTATTTTCAATTTATTACTTTTATTTGTAATTTTTAAATTGGCATAATCTACACGCCATATTCTTGGTTCTTTCGGTAAAGTCACGTAGATTTGAAAATAAAAATAAAATAATTAAATGAAAAATTATGAATTGTTATTATTAAATTTTGATTTAAAGCTTTCGTGACTGCAGGGATTCATATTATTGGTTCTTTCAGTAAAGTCACGTAGAAGGGAAACAATAAAATAATTAAAAATATTTTTTAAAATATTGTTAAAAATTGTACTTTTCTTTTATTATTTATATTTTCTATCTACGTGACTTTACCCAAAGAACCAAGAAAATGGCGTGTAGATTCTGCCAATTTAAAAATACAAAAAAATAAATGGAAAATAATAAAAGCTTTTATTATTATATTCTTAGTTTTTTCGGTAAAGTCACGTTGAAGAGAAACAACAACACCTCGGCCGTAGCAGATCATTGTTCTAATTCAGTAGGCTCACATGCCATTGACTTTTCCAAGACGGAGGTTCTTTGTAAGCCATCTGGCTTCCATGAGAGATTCGTTCATGAGGCTATCCACATATACAAGCACAGAGACAATTTCAACCGAGAAGATGGATTCTATCTTAGCAATCATTGGAAAGATTTGATAAATCATTTCAGTTCTTGATTGATTGTTCACGCTTACAGTGGCTTTCAGACAGCATACATAAAAACAAATTTCGTCTCCCCCCTCCTCTTTTCAAAAAATAGATGGACTAGTCCTGGGCAAACTGCCAATCGCTGCGCGTGACGCAAACGTTATTTTTTTATATATATATATAAATAAATATGCCGTTTTCAAAATAAATTTATGCAAACCGACACACCTGATGATGACCGTTTGAGTTATGGTCGAAACGTCGTGAGAATTTTTTATTGTTTTATATATATTTTGTTATTTTGTTGTTTCTCTTCAACGTGACTTTACCGAAAAAACTAAGAATATGAATTACTGCAGTCACGAAAGCTTTAAATCAAAATTTAAGCTTTTATTATTGTCAATTTATTATTTTAAAATAAAAATTTTGTTTCATTTTTTTATCTCTGTGACTTTACCGAAAGAACCAAGAATATGAATGTGGGTTTTTTGCTTTTATTATTTTCAATTTCACACTTTTGATTTGATTTGATTTTTTTTTCTATCAACGTGACTTTACCGATAGAACCAAGAATATGGCGTGTAGATGCTGCCAATTTAAAAATTAGAATAGATTGAAAATAATAATCAAAAATCCAGATTCATATTCTTGGTTCTTTCGGTAAAGCCATGTAGGTTGGAAATAAAAATAATAAAATTAAATAAAAAATACAAAAAATAAATGGAAAATAATGAAAGCTTTTATTATTTTCAATTTATTTTAATTTGTAATTTTTTTTAATTGGCAGAATATACACGCCATATTCTTGGTTCTTTTGGTAAAGTAACGTAGATTTGAAAATTAAAATAATAGAATTAAATGAAAAAATACTAAATCATGAATTGTTAGTTTTTTACTTTTCTTTATTATTTATATTTTACCCAAAGAACCAAGAATATGGCGTGTAGATGCTGCCACCTGCCAACGTTTGTGGCCACCAGATGGCAGCATCTACACGCCAGATTATTGCTTCCTTCGGTAAAGTTATACTAAAATTAAAATAATAAATTGAAAATAATAAAAGCTTTTCTTATTTTCAATTTATTATAAAATAATAAAAGCTTTTATTATTTTAAATTTATTATTTGTATTTTATTTTTTTATATTTTAAAATTTCAAGTAATAAATTGAAAATAATAAAAGCTTTTATTAGTTTCAATATATAATTTATATTTTTCAATTGAATTGAATTATTTTTATTTTCAAATCTACGTGACTTTACCTGAAGAACCAAGAATATGGCGTGTAGATTCTGCCAATTTAAAAAACTTAAACAATAAATTGAAAATAATAAAAGCTTTTATAAGTTTCAACATATAATTTATATTTTTTAATTAAATTGAATTATTTTTATTTCAAATCTACGTTACTTTACCTGACGAACCAAGAATATGGCGTGTAGATTCTGCCAATTTAAAAACTTAAATAATAAATTGAAAATAATAAAAGCTTTCATTATTTAAAATTTATTTTTTGTATTTTTAATTTAAAAAAATAAATTGTATGTTATTATTTTAGTTTTATTTCTATCTACGTGACTTTACCGAAGCAACCAAGAATATGAATCTGGGTTTTTGCTTATTATTTTCAATTTCTTATTTTTATTAGTAACTTTTTAATTTGGCAGAATCTACACGCCACGTTGGTGGCCGGCAGGTGGCAGCAAAATAAAAATAATAAAATAATAAATTGTAAATAATCAAAGCTTTTATTATTTTAAATTTATTATTGTATTTCTTTTCATAACAAATTGAAATTTTATTATAATAAAAGCTTTAAGTATAGCTTTTATTATAATATTAATATAATATTACAATCAAAGTTTTTATTATAATAAAAGCTTTTATTATTTTAGGATTCTCCTCCACGGCGGCCTTTGTCTCCCCCAGTAGCGATGTTTACGACACACCGCACCAGGTACTCATCTGAGGCTGAGTCGACCTCACACTCTCTTACTGTCTCAAAACAACCGCCATTCGCCACTAAGTGGTGGTGACGTCACCACGACGCTTGTGCCAGGCCATGTGCACCTTGAGGCCACGTGAAGTGTCGATCGCCGGCTGGCAGGAGGTCACGGGGCAGACCCAGGTGCCAATGGTCGACTGACTGACATGACTGAGATGACTGGCTGATGCACCACCTGTGCCCCCTACTGTGCCAACTTGCTGAGCTTTAGCCACCCGACGCTCCGCTCGTTTTTCTGAGCGTCGCTCCTCCGCCCTCCGTTGTTGTTGGAGGGCGACTGCCTCCAACTGCCCAGTAGCGTCCTTCACAAGCCTCCTCCACAGAGGCTGATCTTGACACCGCTGGTACCAGTCATCGGCAAGTCCACTCAGCTCCACATCCTCCTGTACCACATCACTCCATCTCTTCTCAAGTCCGTGCCACGCCCGTTTAGCTCCATCAATCCGGCCGAACAAAAGCTGTTTGGGCATGCGGTGATTGGGCATGCGGGCTACATGCCCAGCCAACACAACCTTGCCTGCTGGAGGAGCTCGCCGATGGGACTTTGTCCAGATCTTTCGAGAATTTGTGAGCTCCTCACACAATCCAGCCTGGTTAAACCTAGGATTGATCGTAGGCAGGCCAGCCTAAATGTTTCTAACCGGTGAAGATGCTGCATTAGGGGGGTCCACGTTTCGCAAGCGTAGAGAAGGGAGGGAATGACTGTGGCCGAGAAGACCCGAAGCTTCATGCGGAGCGACAGACCAGGTAGCTTCCACACGTTACACAACCGATGAAAAGATAATGCCGCTCGACTAATTCGGAGTGAGACCTCTGTTGTTAAACCGGAACCGATCATGAGCACACTGCCCAGGTATGGGAAACTCTCCACTCTCTTCCCAACTGCCCCATCACCGATTGGGAGTTGTGGGGGTGGAGTGCCCGATGGCACAAAATACCCAGGCAGGTGCTTCTTTTGGTGGGGCTGATGGTAAGGCCCCACCTCTTAGTGGCACACTCCAGTTTCAGCAGCAGCGCCTCCAACTCTTCCTCTGAATGAGCAGCAATTACCAGGTCGTCGGAATACATAATGTGGTTGACCAATAGGGAGCCATCCCTTGACCGCACCCGGGCATCGATCAGCCTCCCATTATATCTGTACCAGACGTAAATTGCTCTGGTACAGCTACTGAAGGCTTCACGAACTATGTGGTCGAAATAAATGTTAAATAATGTTGGAGCCAGAGGACATCCCTGTCGCAGGGAATGGCTCTGACTCCCGGCTACGTAGTTTTACCCGGGCCTGCTCACCATCATGAAGGTACTTAATGAGTGTGAGCAGAGGGTCAGGGACTCTGAAAGCACGAAGAAAAACCCAGAGCCCAGGCCTACTGATGGTATCATAGGCCTTGACCAGGTCAATAAAGCAGAGATGTAGGTCTTGTTGGAATTCCCTCCACCTCTGCTGTAGCAGACGGACAGAAAATATGACATCTGTGCAGGACCGCCCTTTCCTGAAACCGCATTGGGGCTCCGCAAGCCTCTGCTCAGCGTACCTAGCAAGGCGATGTTGAATAATCCTTACCAGGACCTTTCCCGGCACACTGAGTGAGATGCCCCTGTAGTTGTTACAGTCTGTGCGGTCCCCCTTCATAAAGAGGGGGACCACCAGGGCATCCTTCCAATCCTGCGGAACCCATCCAGTGGCCCAGACTGTTGTTATGATGTCATGTAGGGCAGTCTACGCACAAACGCAACCCTCCCTCAGCATTTCGCTTGGGAGATCATCTCTGCTCGGTGCCTTTCCTGGTCTCAGACTCTGGATCGCCCTCAGAACTTCCTCAATGGATGGTACCTCAGCCAGCCACTCACAGGGGGTGACTTCCTCCTCTAATATTTGAGGCACCGCATCCTCAGCAGGGTCATCCCCACTTTGTCCCATGATGTTTTCCAGGCTGAGGGATTCCCCCTCCCCCAGGACCTCACAGAAATGCTCAGCAAATCTGCAAACCTGTCCCTGGGGGTCGGAGATTGGATCACACTTCGTTTCCCTAATGGTGGTGTAGTGGGTATAAATTGACGAATACACTTCTGATGAGGCAACACGATATTTATTGTCTTCCTTACAAGTCTCTAACACAAAGGGTATATCGGTCCCTTTACCCGATACCTGGGGAGGTATGGCCTCCGGATTATGCGGGCCCTATCACTAGGTACCCCGTTACCCTTCGTCCTCCGGCTGGGACCCTAGGAGAGGCTATTTGACCTGACCGTACCCGGTCCGTGGGTCCTGACCACTGGCCTCACTGAGCTCCGGGCCTTAAAAGGACAACGGAGCTTGGGGTCCAGAGTCCTATCTTCAGCCCAGGTCTTCGTTCTTCAGCTTGCAGATGACTGAGCCAAACCTCTGAGAGGTCCGGCTTATGGTTCGTGGCTTGCTCCGCCCTAGCCACGCTTCCCTTCTAGAACGTTCTGGAAGGTGACATCATCCCCCGGTTCCCCCCTCCCGGGGCCCCGGGGAATGTGTCCCAGGATCCATTTGCTAGGGTTTGTCGTTGGCCCCTTTTTGGGCCATGGACATTAGCCCTGGCGTGATAGCGCTTCCGCCCCCTATTGACGATGAGGGGAAGCTACCAGCCCACAGAGTGGTGAGTGACGATTACCCCTACAATGGTAATAGGTGTGGTGCTGTAGGTTACTTTTTTAATGGAGTTAAATAGGGATTTGTGATCGCGGGCCACTGAGGCAGACTCCATCTCCTCAGCAACCCGCGACCACCACCCATCCTTGCAGCGCCTCACGGCTCTCCGAACCTCCGAGCGAAGGCTGCGGTAAGCCTCCTCATTCTCTGACGTGGGATGCTGTAGACGATTAGAGTGGGCCTGTCGCTTTTTCTCAACCATCCTGAACACCTCCTCTGTCAGCCAGGGTCTCTGGGGAGGTCTGGACCGCGTACACAAAGCAGTCATTGCAGCTGCATGAGTCACAGACCTAAACCTCGCCCATTTACCCTCGACATCAGGAGGAGTGGGGGACGATGCTGTCTCACTCACACTCACTCACAGCGCGAGGCCGACTCATTACATCTCGCGGAGGATCGCGCTGCTGAACAAAAAAAGTTCCGCGGTTTCAGTTTGCAAGCGCGAGTTCGCGTTTTAAGGCGATGGGGGCCATCCATAAATGACGTCACGCACCTGGGGAGGGGGGGTCAGACATTTGTGACGATGTGTGACGAGGAGGGGGGGGGTTTAAGAAATGTGACGTCACATCAAAATGTGCAACTTTAAATAAATATAGACAACACGTTCTACTTAGGTAAATAGACTTTTTAATGTTTTCTCCGACAACAACTGAGTGCAGCACCACATTAAATACGCACTACAATGACAATAGTCTAAAGCGATTTGAGTCATGTTTAATTTTCAAAATGTAAATATGATTTTGGGGGGGGGGCAGAGCTTTGTGACGTCATATTTGAGGGGGGGGGTCTGACTTTTTGTGACGCCGTGTGACGAGGGGGGGGGGTCAAAAATCGTCCAAAATCGCGTGACGTCATTTATGGACGACCCCATATAAAATAATTAATATTTCATGGCAGTTGGTTCTGAAGTGCGACTGTTTGTAATTTGGGCGCTCGTAAGTCGAGGACTGTCTGTAAATAAAAATTCCAATTGTGGATGTGGGACTTGCTGGTAACAGCTTCTCTTCACAAGGCAGCAGACATCGCGGCTGTCGCGATTTTCACCTGAAGACGATGGCTTGTGTTGCTATCGAAACGTCGTGATTTATTTTGTTTTATTTCTACCTACGTGACTTTACCGAAAGAACCAAAGAGTATGGATTCCTGCAGTCACAAAAGCTTCAAACCAAGATCGGTTTGAATTATTTATCGAGTGTGGGTAGAATCTGTGCAGAGTTGTGCTGTTTCCCCATGTGCAAGGTGGGGGTCTCTCTGGGTTCTACTCACACAGAGCCAAACGCTCATTAATGTAATTGCCAAATATCTCATTGCAATGGGAAACTTCTGAAAAAAAATCAGTCTTTAGACTCAATGAGGCTTTCCTGGGTAAATAGTTAATATTGTAATAATTAGCATGAGCAATAATGAAGTTCACTTATGAGTGCCACGAATAGTACTATACTAGACTTTTAATTAAGAATATTTTACGTAGTTTTTTTGAAAAAAAGTGTCCATTCTCAACACTTTTTGACGGGCCCTCATGCAGAAATTATATTGCAATCTTACATGGGGATTGGGAGTCAAGTGTGTCATGGATAGGGACTGAACGTATGGTGCTATAATTAGCTTTCTGTTGTGTATATGCAGATAGGATCTCTGGTGGGTAACATTGGGAAAATGGAGATAATTAGTAATTGTTGTTCATATACAAAATCTTATTTTGGTGGTGATTTGAAGCTTTCGTGACTGCAGAAATCCATACCCTTTTGTTCTTTCGGTAAAGTCACGTAGGTAGAAAAATAAAATAAAAAATAATATAGTACGTTTCGATCGCAACACAAGCGGTCGTCCTCAGGCGGAAAAAAAAATCCGCTGCATCTCCGACCAGCGCCACCTAGCCAGTGAACTGGAGCACATATGTGGGTAAATAATCGGTGGCGAACTTCTTGTGAGGCAACACGATATTTATTAACACTCTATTTTACAGGGTCCCTAACACAAAGGGGTAGCGGCCCCTTCACCCGATACCTGGGGAGGTATGGCCTCCGGACTACACGGGCCCTAACACTGGGAACCCGTTAATTCCCCGTCCTCCGGCTGGGGGCCCTAGGGGAGGCTCTGCTGACCCGACCGTGCCAGGGTCTTCGGGTCCTGACCACTGGCCTCACTGAGCTCCGGCCCGTGGAAGGACGACGGAGTTTGGGGTCCAGGGTCCTATCCCCAAGGACCTATCTTCCCTTGACCACTGGCCTCACTGAGCTCTGGCCCTTTGAAGGACGACGGAGCTTGGGGTCCAGGGTCCTAACTTCAGCCCAGGGGCCAGTGACGTGTGAGCCGGTCCCAATGTGCACCGGCAAACATTTACCGCCAGGTGGCCCCAGTGTTCATTGCCGTCCACACGTGGATACCTGAAGCCCATGTCAATCCACTGCTGGATGAGTCCCGCAATGAAGATACAATCAGTACATCCACTTTGCTTTTGGACTCCACCTGTTCCATTGGCGGCCGAATGCGAATCTAAATGTGCATACGTTAGAGACTGGTTAATGCGCATAGAAATCAAACCAATTGACCTGCGACATTTGCCACATCAACTTTTGTAGAATTTTAGATGTGCATTACAGCTACTTTAGCCGGATGGTTGTGGTGGATATGTATGCCTGTAATCAACGACTACGTGGAGGTGAGGGTTGGTGGATCACAAAAATGTTGCGACAACTCCCACCCCTTGGTCGTCTAGGAGGTAGAGAAGGCGGTGTCGAATAATGTGGACTCCGCCTGTTCCATGTGTAGATTTGTGATAGAGCGTTGGCCCCTCATTTACTTGGATTTCTCCAGGTGCTCCGATTTCCTCCCACATGTAAACACTCATTAATCTTGATTTGAAGCTGTCGTGACTGCAGGAATCCTTACTCTTTGGTTCTTTCGGTAAAGTCACGTTGGTAGAAAAAACTAAAAAAAAATTCGTCGATTGCTTGTGTGGCGATCGAAACGTCGTGATCCATTATTTGTTCTACCTACGCGACTTTACCTAAACAACCAAAGAGTACAAACTCTCATTAATTGGCCGATAACATCTTTATATAAAGAGGACAACAGAGCATGGGCAGGAGTGGAAGGGGGGGGATTTGTTGCCAGCTGCTCACCATTTGACTGCTGTTGTCCCTCGTCTGTAGTTCCTCGTGCCAAAGTGAAGGGATACTGTGTGCCAGTTACAATTATCACTTGAACGTAACTTGATGTTTCAATGTAAACAGCCACAGATGTAATCCTGAAAATCGTTATTTTTCACATGCAGTGAAACAATGTTGTTAATAGGCTGTTTCCCTGGGAAAACCTCACTGAGTCTCAAGACTCTTTTTCAGGAGGGGCCTGACAACTTTTCGCAGGAGTAATTTGGATGTTTGGCTAGTACCAGTTACATTGTATGTTGTTGTTTTGCTATGGGAGTAAACCCATGCAGAGAAAGGGACCAGAATGAGGAAAGCGAAGCCAGGCAGTCCTTCAGAAGATGTCATGCACGGGCGTGACCACTGCACCACCCTGCCGCCCAAACAAAAGTAATGTAAATAATGTACAATACTGGCAAATAAACCCTATTAGTATCAACTGAATTTCTGGCCAATATGGCACGTGTATAGCTGCATCGGTGTTTCTAAAAGTCGTGTTCACATTGCCTGAAATTAATAATATAAAGAACAGGTTTCCCACCTCTGGTTTCATTTGGATTACCGGTTGTCCTCATTATGTATGTCACAGATAATATGGAAAGGAAAATATTACGCAGCACGAGTTGTAGGATTAGGGCAATTATGGTGACAGACGTGACCCCCTCTACACAAGAAACAGCTAAGATTCATATTCTTGGTTCTTTCGGGAAAGTCACGTCGAAGGGAAACAATAAAATAATACAAATATAAAACAATAAAATTCTCACGACCTTTTGACTGCAACACAAGCAATCATCATCAGGTGTGAAAACCACAACAAGAAAATTTGAAAGAACCAAGAATATGAATCTCTGCAGTCACTAAAGCTTTAAATCAAAATTTAACAGCTGAGAGTCAATGCTGGGATGTTGTGCGATTGGTGCAAGCGACCCATTATTGTGTTTTGATGTTGAGCTGTTAAAATTGCACTGTTGTGGGGTGAGGTCAAGGCCGATGACTGCTTCCAGCGGTGTCAAGATCAGCATTTTGAAGAGGCTCGCGGAGGATGATACTGGGCACTGGGGTGCAGTCTCCCTCCATGAACAACAGAGGGCAGAGGAGCGACGCTCACAACAACAATTGGCAGAGCACCGGGCGTATAAAACACAAAGTTGGAAGAAAGTTTATCTCGGGGAGTTAACCCACAACACCTGGGTCTGTCCCGCGTGTTCACACGATAACGCGTTTTCACTACAACGCGTTTTCTCCGTCACAACGCGCTTTCTGAGCGGACTACTTTCTTGAGCTGCGCGGTTGAGCGAGATGAGACGGTAACGCGGCGGCGGCGTCCCCTCAAGTTATTTGGACCCCCATCTTACCGTGCGTGGACATTATTAATATTTACGGGAGGAAAATAGTTTCCGCTTAACGCGGCACTTTTCAGGAACGCATCTACCGCGTTAAACGAGGACTCGCCGCGTACAGGTGCCGCGCACGCTGTATCGACCCTGGAGAAATCCGAAGCGCTATGAAGCTCTTGTTCACAGACGTCCAGTAAGGGGCGGGTGGTGTTGGTGGTGTGGGCGTCACCACGTGACACACAGCTTGTCCGTGGAGTCGATCGTGAGGGTGCCGACGTCGCCTAGGCAACGCCGCCCCCCCTCTGGCTCTGCTGCTGCTGCTGCCTCGCTCTGTGCACGCGAGGCGCCAATCCGTGACGCGGGCACTGTACGCGTTGCGTCACCGTTCACCGTGGGGGGCGGCGGGGCCCCAGCTACGTCACGTCGTGTACAGTGGCACATTAATATTGACACTTTTACTCGTGTTTATGTGCCTCGTTATTAAAGGTGAGTTTAATAATAATCATGCTGCTGCTGCTACACAATGTGTGCATTGATATATACGTACAGTTTATGTGTTTAAACGCGATTGTAGTTTATGGGCCCTTGAGGGATTTTTCGCCTCGTGTGAGGTTTTTATGCGCAACCTTAATTATTGCGCTTTTGTTAATCGTTAACATTTGGTCAGGAATAATGCACTTAAGATAAATGTTCTGGCGACGATGTTTTGCAAAACAGACGATGGCAAAATTTCGATTTAAAGCTTTCGTGACTGCAAGGATTCATCTTCTTTGGTTCTTTCGGTAAAGTCACGTAGAATGAGAATAAAATAATAAATTGATAAAATAAAATAACACAATAATATTCTCACGACGTTTCGGCCACAACACAAGCGGCCTTCATCAGGTGAAGGGGACGAGACTGTCTGATGAAGGCCACTTGTGTTGTGGCCGAAACGTCGTGAGAATATTGTTATTTTATTTTATCAATTTATTATTTTATCTTATTCTACGTGACTTTACCGAAATAACCAAAGAAGATGGCAAAATTGTGTATATATTGTGCGATATGTGCCACTGAAACGGCAAGAAGTCAATAACAATGACTCGTGTTGAGTGTTTAATATGCAAGCAATGAGCCCGCCACAGGTTCGTTAATGTTATAATGGAAGCAGTGAAATTAATTAAAATCTTTTGCTCTGCCAATTTCATTTTAAATTACGACTCTTCAATGAGCTTTGGTTGTAGTAAGCAATATTTGAATTTGTTTAAACGACCTGTATTCTCTTACAACATGTTTTATATTCCTAGGCATTAAATGTGTACTAAAGATTCAGTCTAATTGTAAATCTAATGGGACCACTTTAATCGATGTCCGTTAATATATGAAGGCGTGGTAAGGTTTCGAGACGCACTCGGCGATGCGTGAAACGCAGTCCGTGTCCTTCCTCGTCCATTTGTCTTCATTCCAACGTCAACTTTGTTCTGCCGGTCTCTCTCATTAAGGCCACATGGCCACACTGTGTCTCTTAGTTCTTGCAAGCTAAGCTGGAGTCAGTCTCTCTCATTAAGGCCACATGGCTACACTGTGTCTCTTAGTTCTTGCAAGCTAAGCTGGAGTCAGTCTCTCTCATTAAGGCCACATGGCCACACTGTGTCTCTTAGTTCTTGCAAGCTAAGCTGGAGTCAGTCTCTCTAATTAAGGCCACATGGCCACACTGTGTCTCTTAGTTCTTGCAAGCTAAGCTGGAGTCAGTCTCTCTCATTAAGGCCGCATGGCCACACTATGTCTCTTAGTTCTTGCAAGCTAAGCTGGAGTGAGTCTCTCTCATTAAGGCCACATGGCCACACTATGTCTCTTAGTTCTTGCAAGCTAAGCTGGAGTGAGTCTCTCTCATTAAGGCCACATGGCCACACTGTGTCTCTTAGTTCTTGCAAGCTAAGCTGGAGTGAGTCTCTCTCATTAAGGCCACATGGCCACACAGTGTCTCTTAGTTCTTGCAAGCTAAGCTGGAGTCATTCTCTTTTCGACATATGTCCCACCAAATTCTGTAATAATAATGTTCCAGTTTCTCTATATGTTTTTAATTTTAGATTTAAATAAATCTACATTTAAATTTAGATTTAAATAAATCTACATTTAAAAATCCACAAATCTGGCTGCCTCCTGATGACGCTGGTTGTAATTACTGGCGAAACGTCGTACTCAGATTGTTAATGTTGTGGCTTTGCTCTCTAACACGCAACCGGTGTGCTGTACTAGTAACGAATTGGCATGTTCTGTTTAAGTGACAAACCTTACTAATTGGCTGTTTCGGGTGGTGGTGGGTTTACCGACATTTTTATATTTACGTGATCTTACCTAAAAAACCTGTATTATGTAAAATACATTCATTTTCCTCCTTTCTTTTTGGACAGTTTCAAATCTCTAACGTCTTTCAAATTGTTCTGATGTACAGTGCTACATTTCAAATTACTGTCATGTTTGCAACGGGTTGTTTAAAATATATATTAAATGGTGTAGATTCATGTTTAAACTCGCTTCGAATCTGCATTCATCATTTTCTTCTTAAGCAGTCCGTAACCACAATTGGTGCATCGATGCATGACCCATTTGATTATTGTTTGTTGGTCTTAATTTATCAATTAAAATGTTGAGTGTGCCAAATCCTAAAGAGTGGCGTTTGAGTCGACCTTATTTATTTTATATTCACATCTGAAACGCCTGTGCACATGAATGTAATCCAGTTACACACTCTCCTACTTGTTCATCAACTCTCTTCGTGGTGTAGATTTGATGGCTTGTATAGCAACCATAAACAAACACAACAAGTCCGGGTGACTCATGATCCATGACTCACGATGCCAGTGGGCCAGGTTTCACTCTCAACTCTCTACCTGTGTGGCATGAATAAAACGCACCTGTAAATTTGACCTGAAATGATTGCACAACAATTGCCCCGCCTTCATGCGATGTTTATCCTCCACTGTTTATCTGGCTTTGACCTGAATTATATAAAAGTGCGGCTCTGCAACTACTGTAGAGTCACATTGGTATAAACACATTTTACAATATGAACAGCGCATTGAAAACGCGTACTATTTTATGTATTGTTTAACAAGTGTGTTCACAAATCCACACTGAGAAACACGATGATTGGCAGAGGGGAGTAAATTATGTTTTCGATAGTGTATTTAAATAGAGCTACTGTAGGTAAGTAGTTTTCATTTTTAAAGGCATAGTTTAACAAGACAACACTTGCCACCATCCTTCAAACCCATTGGTGAAAAAGACCACAGTTTATGTTTACATTATAATATGTTTACATTTATATATAATATATAATATAATGTTTATATTATAATATAATGTTTACATTATATTATAATATAATGTTTATATATAATATAATGTTTACATTATAATACAATGTTTACATTATATATAATTTAATGTTTATGCAAGAGCCAGGGACTTATGGGACCCCGGGGTCCCACCATAAGGTTCATATGAATGGTTACCTAATAACCTTTGAAACACGGTAATCACTGTGAAGTGCAGTTTCCAATTCTTATTGTTGACTCAATCTCTCTGGCCTTTCTATGCAATATGAAGAAGGGTCATTGCCCAAAACGTCGCTTATCGGATGTTTTCCCTTTTTCAAGGCCCCAGTCCTACTGATGCATGAATTTGTTTGGTATTTGAAATGATACGAAGGCTCAGCAAGTGATTCCTTGCAGACATAAACAGAAGCGATACGCGCCACCCCAGCCACCCATGTCGCGAATCAATCGATTATCGCGATTGAGGGCTCGTGAATAAATTCTAGATTCAACGCCTTGTTTTAAAACGTGAACACAGCCGGCTCTAGTGACTGGAGTGGGTGGGTGTTGGACAATGTGAAACAATGACACGCAACGTATACAAATCTAAAACATAAATTCTTACGCACGCGATCCGGTGTGCATATCGCGATCTTCAGGATGAATGATCACGTCCGAATCAATGCGTCGTCGTTGCTCCCCTAGCATGCGCTCTGCGTAACCCGCTCGTGTTGTTGTTGTTGTTTGCGGCAGAGTTTAGGACCTTCGTGGCCAAGAGCCGCAGCTCCCGAGGCAAAGGAGTGATGGCACGCTTCAAGGTGCCGGACTTGCTGAAGCATCTCATGGAACGATACGGGGCTCCGGATATTCACGATCTGGGCATCCGTATCACCAGCATACCTCTGGGCATTTCCGTACGTGCCGTGCCTGCGTGTACGAGCGTGTGTGTGTGTGTGTGTACGTGTGTATGCATTGTGTCGCTTGTTGACTGCGAATTGTATTATTATTGGATGCCTCAAGTTATACTCTTTGGTTCTTTCGGTAAAGTCACGTAGGTATAAAATTAAATAAATCACGACGTTTCGGGCGCGACACAAGCGTCCGTCATCAGGTGAGAAAGCCTTGGTGTGCTGCTGACGCAGACTGTTTTAAATTGTTTGAAATGTGTGTAGCCCATGGGTCATAAAGAAGTGGCCAGGGCTAGTGATGTTAACGTGAGAAATTAGCGTGTAACTGTAAGGTAGGAAAGCGGCCTCCTCGATTTTACGTGACTTTACCGAAAGAACCAAAGAGTCTGGATTCCTGCAGTCGCGAAAGCTTCAAATCAAGATTGCCTCAAGTATGTATTGTTGTTGCCCTTGAGGGGGTTTACTTTCGGAATTAAATGCGTTCTGGAATTGCTGACACACAGCCACAACGTACGTGTCGCTGTGTTCACACCTGAGAGTGACACTGCATCAGCCTTTTACCAATATTCCCCCGCCCCTTTGTTTGCCTTACACGGCCACAATGCTGATCTATCCTCAGTTGCTCAGGCACACAAGTTTCACACCTGTCTCCCTGTCAAGTGAATGTGGTGTATCCTTTTGTCATGCAGTCTGAGACAGACTTCCAACACGACTTCAGTTTTGTGGGTGCAGTGCTGCGACAAGAGCACTGAAGTAACTGCTCGTGTAAGTACATCATGTTAATATATATCGTATTGAAGGCTGAGGCCTATTTTACTGTACCGCTCCTTACAGAAATCTTCTTTCCCGAGTGGTTGTGCATTTGTCGCTTGTTTCAGAGGTTCGCGATTCGATCCCAGGAGTCGCCCTAGTTAATATTGCGGGTGTATTATCCAAAACTGCATTTCTATATGCTTCACAAATAATGTAAAAAAAATCCCGTGTTGTTATTAATGAATGAGGAGGACATGTGTGCCGGCGTCAGAATCAAAATTTGCAAATCTAAACAAGTACTCAGAAATGACTGGATTGGGTAAAACCACATGTATATATGTTGAACTTCTTTCGCACTGTACGTAGCCAACTGTGCTAATCGGAGGTGTGGAGGACAACAAACTGAACACAAAAAGCAGTTCTAAAGAAATTGTTTTCAATCTAGATTTAAAAGTGCATAGCTCCAATGGCTTCCTAATATCGGAAGGAAGAGCATTCCAGTTGGCCGCAGAAGCCCATCTGAAAGCGAGTGATGCGGTGACTGTCTTTGTCCGATGGCTTGCCAAAAGCCACTGCTGCTAGGATGATCCACCAATCCCATCTCTCGATTGCAATCGTGCATTAGCAGCACACCTTGCATTCGCTGTTGAACCACTCGTCCATCACGTGTTCCATCATCGCAACTACAGCACTGCCCTGCACCTGTGGCCACCACAGTTGCTAACATTGTGTTGTTTGTTTAGGTGATCGGCAAGGCCCGGAAAGGCGAGCGGGAGGCGATGGACCGTGGGCTGGCTCGCATCGAGTGTGACATCAAGCAGGAGGTGGAGGGCCGGCCACACAAGATCAAGAAATACCTGTTGGAGTCGTTCCCCTTGCCAGGGACGAGCGCCGATCTTCGCCGACAGTTCACGACACAGCCGGTGGCCGAGATGGTGCTGCAGGTCTTCCAGAATGCCGAGGACATCTTTGTGAATAAGCTGAAGAAGGTGGGGGTCATGGCGTCTGGACTTAATGCAACAAAATTACCGTGCAAGAAAGTTCATGCATTTGCTTAGATTTGTCAAAGATTTTCCATAATACATTTGTCCTCGGAATTATTTAATGAGTGATAATCGCCATACGTTTCAAGTCTGTCGATACTTCCACCATCATCAAAAAACTTTCTCTACCACTGAATTAACTCTCCTCTATATTATTTAGGGCCATCGCTTTCACAAAATTCAGTCACACGTTGAGACAAAAGTAAGGGGGGGCATTGAAATTGGTCGGACATCTATGCATGTATCACCCTCTATTTGTCCCAACAGAGTGATATGGCTGCACGTGGTTTGGGTCCTTTATTGTTTCCACCGACAGTGTGTGCAGGACTTCCTGGGGCAGGTGAAAGGGGACACGCTGGCCCGGAAGCTGTTTCAGTTGGCCCTGTGCTGTGGCTCCCTCGAGACTCCTCGCGACCTCGTGGTCAAGGAGAAACCGGCCGCGTTTCTCGGCAACATCAGCACTCCCGACACCAGACCGCCGCCTCCTCCGGGGAGTAAGGAGACAAATTTGCATATACAGTAGACTCTCGATTATCTGCGCTAATGACGTGGAGGATGGCTGCGGATAATTAAGAATGTCGGATGATCCAAAGATATCTATTTTTTGTGGCTCTCTATGCCACAAACTAACGATCAACCGATCGATGCACGTGCTCGGTGATAAAACTTTCCTGCTAATTTGACCAAGTCCAATATCGGCTCAACTTTCATGTGACGGACGTTACTCTCACGTTCAGAGTGGGTTGGAATGTGCTTACCTTTACTCTGTGGACCAGAGGTCACTAGAAGCAATGTCAGAGGTAGCTTTGTGATGTTCTCTTCTGTGGGCCATTCTCCAATAGGACGGGTTCCACTGCTCCGTGAGAGATCCGAGTGGATACTCCGTCTCATGACACGATATCGAAAGCACAATCTGAATAAAATGTAGTTTCTTGTATTGTACATACTGGGTCAGACCACGGAGGACCTTCAGAATGCTGATTGTGATCTTGAAATTAATCCTGGACTGGTTCGGGGGATAGTTGAACAATTCGAATATTGGGGCGATATCGTCTTGCATACGGGTGTGAGACGTCTGCCAGTGTTGTTTTTAGTCCATCTAAATTTTTGGGTTAGATCATGTAAACATGCACTCAATAATACGCGTTAATATGCACTTTTTATGTGACCTAACCCAAAAATCTCTATTATGGATAATATTGGTCGCGAAGGCCTTCGTGTTAAACTTGTTTTTTGAGTCATCTGGAGAGTGATGATGAAACTTATCGGGAGGCCGTAGATGAGACGTGGGGGTGGGAGGGCAGAGAGAGAGTTGCAGTTGTTGAGCCTATTGGAGCGAGTTACAGCATCGTTGTCCTCTCCTACAATGGCATTGCTTCTCTCCTTCGCAGAGGCGGTAGCCGAGCATCTGGTCCGTCTGCTGAGCCACGCAAGTAAGATGGCAGAGCCCCTGGGCCTACCCGCGCTGTCACGCCTGGAGAAGCAGCTTGCCGAGCACTTTGACTCGTGCGACCTCCCCAGCCTGGGCCTCGGCTCCTTCTTGGACATCCTCCATCGCAACGCCCAGGTGCGTACGTGGCGTGCGTGAGCCCACCCGCCTCCAGCTGGTAAGAGGCAGTACAGCAAGTAGGTGTACGACACTGCCCGTGCAAAGTTTGAGTGTACTTACCGCCTCCGAGTGGCGCTCAATGTTAAGTTTGTTTCCAAAATTGTGCGGGGTAATATTAGTTTGTTATTACGAACTTAAAACTCATTTGTCGATAACTCGAATACGTTTAAGCGTTATGTAATCACTACCAATGCAGAGCACAACAAAGTGTCACGTAAGATGCATGGGTTTTCTCTTGTAACTCTTAAAAAATATCTGTGAATTTGGCAAACATCCCAAAGGTAGATATTGAAAATCAACGTTAAAATTGAGTGTACAGCGGTGACATTCAGATAAAATATATGATAACACTATATATGCAAAGTGGCCAGGTGGCTCAGAGATCAAAGCGGTGCATTGGCAATAACGAGATTCTGGGCTTGAATCTGGATTTTGACCGCTTGGGTTGAAACCGAGGTCTCAAGTCTTATCAAGTCGATCGTCCGAGCCCATTCACCAGCGACTGCACAAAATTACAGTCTCATTAAACTTGGGTTTTGCACTTCATTTTCCTAATTCCATCTCTGAGAATAACAATTTCAGCTTGACTCTCGTGCGCCGCACAATCTCATAACACAGCTAATGTGAAAGTGTTGGCTCCTATTGTGTACAAGATAAAAGGCCACCCACCGCATTTTATGACACAGGGCCTGCACGGCTATGCGAGATTTACGAATGGATGATTTATTTGTCTCTTGACATTACGCCGATAGCGCATTTGGAAAACTAAAATTGAGAACGAATTTTGTGTTAATTTGCAAACTTAAATCTGTAATATTTAATCAGTTTTCGTGCACTGCATTGTGAGATGCAGCTCCATGCGTATCGTTTAGCTTTAAGCCGGTGTTTGCCTTGCGGTCGCCTCGGTGTCAACCAACTGATGTTGACGGATTTGTTGTATCTGTGGTAGCTGTTAGAGGAGACTGGGGTTGTGATCTCTGCCCTGGGTGGATCTGGAGCCACAGCGGGAAGCTTCTGCCCAAAGCGCGACGAGCTGCATGGAGTTCATCCACCAGTGCGGCAGCCTCGACACCGCAGCGGTGAGACACGGGCCCCAGTAGGGGCCACAGGGGCGGCTCAGAGATGGGGATAAGGATTTGGAGATTTAGGGCGCTCGCGGAAATAAACTCTTCAACTCAAAGCGCCTTACAGCAACGTCTCATCTCAACCATTCCATTGCTCTGCGGCAGTCTACCCGAGGGGACCCCCCCCCCCCAATGGCAGCTGTTCCTATTTGGCACGTGGTGCACGCACTACCGGCCTGTGAATGGACATGTCTGCCATTTGGGAGCGATGTTTGAGTTTCCTACGTGGTTTTTTCCCCGATAACGTAATTTGCAAGTACTTGATCTGATTTGGCAAATTTGCAACATGATGCGGTTACACGTGGCCAATTCTTTTTTTTTATACAGCGTCACAGGATTATTATCATACATTGTGAAACAGATCTCTTTGTTTGTGGTGAATAAACTGGCAACATTAACCAGAGCGGATGCTGGGCTTGAACCGAGAACCACCACTCGGCCATGTTTCCATAAATTTGTGCAGTCACATTAACGCTGTTCACGTCGTACGCAATGGACACTTTATTATTAGCACCACCTCTGGACCTGTTTGGCCCCTGGTCCATCTTGAGTGGTCTTGTAAGGGCGACGTATTACAGTTTGATTTTATATCGGCACAGCAAATAGCCAATGGAAAACCACCCGTTCCGTGGGGGTGCTACGCGCTGGCACGGATCGGATGCGCCAGTGCAAAAGGGCTGCTAGCAACTCGGCCGCCTCCAAACGAAAGAGAGAGGGTTCCAGGTCTCTGTTGTTGGCTGTGTGCTCTGCAGCTGCCGGCCGTGGACTGCGCTGTGGGGCAGCACTACGGCGTGCATTCCTGCCGCAACCTTGGGCACGGCCCCGTGGCCAACCTGGTGAAACTGGCGCAGAAGGCCAAGCCCGGTGGCAGCAGCGGCGGTGCCCATCGGTGCGCCGTCTTGTACGAGACGGCGCTGTGTGCTCGCGACTCGAGGTTTGGCAGCCCCCTCCAAAGTGCCCTCCTCCTCACCCCTCTGCTCACCTCGTGATCTGCCTGACCGCCACGGGTCGCTCCTCAAAATTGTTGAGTCGGCGACAGACACTTGGGGTTCTTTAATCTTTCACATCAAAGGGTCAGTGAGCCACACCAATATGCCATTGGTAATGTAACTTAAGGATTCAATGTTCAAGGCAAGTGATTGTCGAGACAAACTGATGATTGTGTGTGTAACACCCCTCTGGCAGTCAACTGCCTGATGATGGCCTTGCCACGTTGCTTTGGTCATGGGGGTTGTTGCACCAAACTTTACCACGCTTGGTGAAGGGGGCGGGGATTAGGTTCAGGACTGGTTCAGATATCAGTCACCACTGACGTTAGCCATGGCTAGGAATCCAACTCGGATCGCCGCGTTAGTATCGCAGTGCACCAAACATTGCAGCAGTGCTTCAGAAATCATTCCGAAGTTGCTTGATATTGCACACAGTTTGAATAAACCATCGTTACTTCAGGACATATTTTTAATTAAAATTTTACTTTGTACATGCTGTGATCGTAATAAAGAGTTGTGCTAGTTAGTAGTAACAGCGCGATACATCGGTTAAATCGATTAATATTTATTATTCAGCTGACAATTCATGTATTGAATTGCACGTGTAAGAATCAACTTCTAAAAAATTGTATCGCTTTTTATTTTAATAGTTTCACATTGCCACTGCAGAGAGTCGACATGATCAGCGTAAGTTCAAAAGAACTGACACACCTTGTGAAAAACCCAACGCAGAAGATCCCTGGGTTTGATATTCGACGAAGATCATGGTCCCCCTAAACCGCATCTGCACAAAACATGGCAGATGCGGATACCTGATGCACAAATGGAAAATTTTAAACTATCCAGTGTTTGACTGTGGTCATCCAGAACAGATCGTACAACGTGAAACGACGCAATAGAAAATTAAAGTCAAGCCACAGTGCGATTGTGACCATCCAACCCAAGCTATTCACGATATTGTGAACCACAGTCGTTTGTGCTCCTTCAACGGAGTAGTTTTAGTTTAGTTTAGTTTTCATTTATTTGGTTTAGCCCTGTGAGCCATTCGGCTCTTGAATCGGGTGCAACCTCAACAAACAAAAAAGACAAAAACATGAACAAGAAAACATCTTAAAGTGACTTTGTGCATGTGCAAACAGAAAATCCAGGAAAAAACGTCAAAATATTCCTGATATAGCACCGTACACCAACGCTGTGTGCAAAAATCCCAGTGGGATGCAAGACAAACAACAACAAGAAGAAAACTTAGATTAAGGCCATCAGTCTAACTCCGTACTACAATAAACAAAAACATGGCCAAACCAAAACACTTTTAGAAATCACCAAAATAAAGCTATAAATGCAATGTAACAGTGATCATGGGAACTGTGACCGAATTTTTAACAATAAACTACATAAATAACATGTATCACCAAACCCTAGAGCCACAGCTGGCTGCATGAGTCACTCCACAAACAACAGGAGGAGCTGGAATAGTAACCCTACATGAAGCCCTCTCGTCATGACCAGCAGACCTTGGACATTGGCTTATGGCTCCTGAACATGTTGCCCTCATGCGCAGGAATAGAATAGCTCAGGGATTGGCAATCTGCGTCTCCCGGTGCTGCATGCTGCTATTTAAAGACTGTTTGGTGATGTTATTTATGAAGGACCACTGTCTCGTATTCACCACAGTGCATTGCGCCTCTTGAAATATTGAGTTGAGTAATCCCGGTAGTTGAGAAACTAAGGTAGTTGAGTACCCCAGGAACACGCTGTGGTTCGTGTCGCGTTAATAGCTCCGTACCGTGCCGTGTAACTCACTAAGCAGCCGATTGCTCGCGTGCAGTGGTAGTGCCGTGTTCATTGATAACACTGCACACTCCGTGCAGTGGTAGTGCCGTGTTCATTGATAACACTGCACACTCCGTGCAGTGGTAATGCCGTGTTCATTGATAACACTGCACACTCCGTGCAGTGGTAGTGCCGTGTTCATTGATAACGCTGCACACTCTGTGCAGTGGTAGTGCCGTGTTCATTGATAACGCTGCACACTCTGTGCAGTGGTAGTGCCGTGTTCATTGATAACGCTGCACACTCCATGCAGTGGTAGTGCCGTGTTCATTGATAACGCTGCACACTCCATGCAGTGGTAGTGCCGTGTTCATTGATAACACTGCACACTCCGTGCAGTGGTAGTGCCGTGTTCATTGATAACACTGCACACTCGGTGCAGTGGTAGTGCCGTGTTCATTGATAACACTGCACACTCCGTGCAGTGGTAGTGCCATGTTCATTGATAACGCTGCACACTCCGTGCAGTGGTAGTGCCGTGTTCATTGATAACGCTGCACTCTCCGTGCAGTGGTAGTGCCGTGTTCATTGATAACGCTGCACACTCCGTGCAGCGTTGTGTGAGGATGGCTCACTAAATGAAAGGGGAGTCGTAGCTATCGCACTGTGGGGTGGTCATCGCCCTCCTCCCCCTGGGCATGTGCCGTGTGTGTTGTGTGCGTCGTGAGTCGTGGCGATGTAAACCCGGGGTAGCTCCTCTCTCCGTCTCTTCGTTTGTTGCTGTCCCGGCGAAGCTCGAGTTGGTGAGCGCAACGCGTGGCAGATCCGGCTTCACCCGTTCCCACTCCTCCCAGTCAGCGACTCCCAAACCCCCACTCAATAATCGCAGATCACTACCCAGGTCCTTATCAACCAAATGATTTTTAACTAAACTAGTTTTTGTATTCTTAATGTATCAACAGTTCAGTTTTAAAGTATAATTTTACCGAGGCACTGTATGTTTTCCTGGTGTGGACTGTGGCTGTTTTTGCTATTGTTTTACTGCCTTTCTCAAGCTTGGAAATGTATATATGAATGAAATTGGAACTTATATACTTCATTTATTTATTAATTGACAAACTATTTTTATTTTACCAGGTAAGGCCCACTGAGCATATATAGCAGTTTTTCAGAAGCGACCTGGCCATCGCAAATGATAGCTCAACGAAGTGGCTTATCGTCATGTGGACATTTATAGCAGACAAATATACAGCATGCGTCAGGGTTGGGATGGAACCCACGACCTCCTGCGTACCAAGGGAGGTAGTTAACATCTCCCAGCCACCGTGGTGCCCTGTGGTCACGTGAGGCCTTCCACTTCTGAATGGCTTGCGATGCATATTTGAACATTACTGCAAGCGTCTTAGCCTCGTTCATTCGGTATTCGAGGGGAATATTGCCATTTAGTAACTTTGTTTCAAATATCGCGCATTGAACTTTCGATTTTAATTTGCAATGTAATTGAGGGACTGTGCATTGTCTTGTCGTGGTCTGGTGCTGTTGTATTGCTGAATTGCCCAAACTTGCATTTGTTGACAAATCGGCAGGAATCTATGTACTTTGTATTTTTAGCAACATGCTTACATTTTCTCCGTCTTGCCTCTCATATCGTTTTTGAACATACCTCGCTGACCCGCCCCTACTGGACATATGTGAAAAGAGCTTCATAGCTCATTGGATTCCTCCAGGATGAAAAAAAGATTCTAATTAATCAGTGGCACTGCCAACAACCTGCATCCACACACGACTAAGCACCCCTTGTAATGCCATACACATGGTTTCTTTCCCATAGACATGTAATTCTGCAAATTTTCAGAAATATCTGCCGTATGCGAATTACTACAGACAAGTTTAGAGTATTAAACGTGACCTGTTGTGACTCGTCTAATGTGTATCGCGTGGTCGTTAGCACAGAAAGATGCGTCTGGTAACGTCCTAATGGACCAAACATCGTAAAAAGGAGGCTGGGTCTGCGTTGTTCAGAGTGACCACCATATACAGGGACTTTTCTACTTACGGACGAGTTAGGTTCCAGAAGTCTGTTCGTAAGTCCAACTTTACTCCTGTCGATTCCAAACATGTTGTACGGCGTGTACACTAAACACAGGGAATGGCTTTAAGAGTTGTATAATCTCCTGTAGACGTAGACGCCACTGGTTCTTCACGTTGTGTAGATGTAGATGCCACCACCACCATCTATTGCGTGGCGATTAAACTTATGAATCTCGGTACAAACAGGCAACTGGACATATGGACAGGTTTCTTCGTATCTCTGAGACTTTCTAAGTTGAATGGTTGTAAGTGAAGGAGTCCCCGTAAATATTTTTGAGGACCACTGGGATCTTCAGTTTAAACCGTGAGTCTTGGAGTCATTAGACCAGAAAGAAGTGAGACAAAATCGACAGTAACATTGAAAAATATGTACACAGGGCAGGGAGGGCCCAGCCGCATGACAGAATTTATTCAGCGGTATCGTCACGGTAACAGAAACAGTGCTCCCGAATGAATCGCAGAATCCCCCGAATATTCCGCCTCAGGCGGGAGAATCTCCGTCCAGGCCCGCGTGACGCCTTTGGTCCAATCTTGTCGACGGCATCATCATCATCATCCTCCTCGTTGTTGTTGTTGCCTGGTTGGAGAGCAGGGCCCCGCCTGGCAAATGGACGCACGCGCCATCGTTAGCACGGTCGGCTACGGTTAGCACGGTCGGCTACGGTTAGCACGATCGGCTACGTACGCGTTCAAAATTATTTCAACGTACAGACATGCGCGTATTCATTATGCCACCGTCTGCCCCATCATGCATTCTCGGCTGTGCTTACACTGGTTGCTGCAGTGCACCTCATATGTGTCCGGCCGCTCAAATGCGAGGTAGGAGGATGCCACACATCTCTCACTATGGCCAGTAGCGGAATGCTACATTCCTATAACAGGAGCCAATGGTGGTGTATAATAGGATCACCGCTGTTGACTTCCCACAAAATGGGATTCATTATTTGACTATAGCTCAGGTTGATAAATAAGCTGTTAACCTTCGTGACCTGGATTTTGAACTCACAAGCGTGCAGTGATCATGGAGTGCTCTAACCGCAGCACCTCCAAGTGGGATGCAGTGCAATTCATATATTTATAATTAATATATATTTTTTACTAGGAATGCATTTAGCTGCAGATTGGTGGAGATGAGGTTAGGGATAAGATATTACATCCTTTGGAGCCCTGGGATATTTACATCTTCAAGTGAGATGAACTAAAGAGGTGAATGCCATTACAGAATCCTCATTTCACAACTCCTCATGAAACAGATTCCCCGTTCTTACAATACAGAACTTGTCTCATCTGATACAGAACCCAAATCTCATGTGTCCTCAATATTTTTTACTTCCTCTCAATCGTGAATACCACATTGTGGGAATCAACAGTGGTTGTAATATAAATAGACTTGCCCTTGCTATAGGAATGTGTAATTTACTCAAGTAACTAATTTATGATGATCGATGGTGTTTGCTATATGCTAATTTATATCAGGAGACACGTTGTCTGAATGACCTCCCCAATACACATTTTTCTCAAGGTGCACTTCTGCGTGGAGGCTCACTCTTGTCTCGTAGCCGAATCCATCTCCTCCTCCTCCGCGATGACGTCATTGGTGCCACCACTTTGATTGGGGAATTTTTCAGACAGGCGTGTTACCACACAGTCACCTGCTGACTCCACTCCCCAATCCGAGTTTGAAGCCCACTCGCTCCCAGAAACTGAGCCTGCAGTATTCTGATTTGTCCAAGTGGACTCCGAAGTCTGCTCGCTTGCAGCAGTGACTTGGAAATCTCCCTCACAGAGACAGGGGATTGCCGAGAGGCTGCAGGCCACCATCGGCTCCATTTCCTCTTCAACGATGACGTCATTGGTGCTGTCACGTTGATCGAAGAGTTTTTCAGACAGGCGTGTTACCGCACAGTCACCTGCCGACTCCACTCCCCACTCCGACTCCATTCCCAAATCCGAGTTCGAAGCCCACTCGCTCACAGAAACTGAGCCTGCAGTATTCTGATTTGACCAAGTGGACTCCGAAGTCTGCCTCCTTGCAGCAGGGACTTGGCAATCTCCCTGGCTGAGACGGGGGACTGCCGAGAAGCTGCAGGCCGCCACCGGCTCCGTGTCCATGGCTGGGCAAGGCGGGAAGTTCGCTTGCGGTGGCACGGCCCTGCCGCCCCACAATAATGGGTGGTTGAGGGCCTCCGTGGGTGTGAGGCGACGTTGGGGATCCCACCTGCCAAGGAGGCAAACGGAGGGAGTCAGGTGCCTGTTGCATTCTAAAATCGCTTCATTGAATCGTGGTCTGGGGTGAAATGCGCAATTCTATCCTCAACACTTTTGTCAGAAACGATATTTATTTTAAAAAGCGACGAGATGAAGAAACGATGCCCCGGTGTGACACAAAACTTTGCAGTCCTAGCCCAAACGACACGTGAGGTCTAAGATCGTTTCCAGTAATGTTGATGGTAGACGCAAAGTGATTTATATTTAATTATTTGTACGAGGTGAAATGTAGACAATAGTAACAAGTCTCTTACTGAAGGCACTCGCGGAGAAAATTGATGAACTTTTGATTGCGGGTTCCCAGAACCGCCTTCAAAGACACGGAGCACGGGACGATCCGTTTCCCGTTGACGACGGGGCGATTCTTTTTGTCTGTTTATCGGAGAGAGAAAAAGAGAGAAACACTGAATTAGTTGTGGCGATCAGTACAATGCGGGGGCGGTCCTTAACCCTCCAATTGCGATCTTTGCAAATATGATTCCATGTTGGCGGTCGACTACAGCCTGTCATCCCTCCAGGGTCGATCAAATTTGTAACCGTTTGTGAGACGTTTGCAGTAGTCGTGTGGAAAGGATGGCTCCTAAGCGTGAAAGTGAAATTCCCACTCTCAACTCTGGGCCACCGGAGGAGACGAGAACCTCCTGATACTTGTTTGAGCAAGGAGACACTTTGATGTTTATTTTAGTATTATATTATTATTTGCATCACTTGGAGAGGATGGTAATTTGTTGTACAAGCGTGCTTTTCAGCATAATCTATTTCTCAATCAAGGACCCACAGTTTGTGTGGAGGGTTGTTCTCTGTGGTTGTTTTGTACTATGGTAGAACTGCTCTATGCTGATTTAGGATACCGTCACATCTGCCACACAATTTTTAAAAATTGTGCTAAGTCATGCTGAAATTAAAAAAAAAACGGCCACTCATCTTTATTAAAAATGTGATGGCCAGAATTCCATGTAATTAATACACACGTCCTCTGTTGGATTGCAAATCCCTATAAGGTTTTCCAAATATACTCTGCTACCTAAACATAACCGTTCCTTTTAAAGTATTTTTTCATAAGACTCCTTACTGTCACACTAATTCAACACGTACTGACGAGTACGTTGCCAAGACCGTTGTGACTTTTAAACCCAAATAAAGCACAGTTCATTTTTAAATTACGCGAAGCAGTTTCCATGCCTTTCTATTCAAGCACAGAGCACGAGACACGCGGCTGCACGGCCACGATTCTCCGGGCAGTGACAGCAGCAGCAGCAACAGCTACGAACTCCAACACCACCACCTCACCACCCCCCCTATCCACTCACCAAAGGAGATAATGTTGTGGGTCGAGGCGTCAATCATGGCTTTGGGTGGGAGCCCCAACATCTGAAACCAAGATCACAAGAGGGATGAGTTGGATGAGGTCCGTCGCTCGAGTGAACAGAGCGTGCATATGCTGCACTTTGTCTCATTGAAACGTCGATGAACAATGAACTTTGCCTGCTCTTGTACATACTGTTTGCAGATATTTATCTCTATCATCAGGCGAAGCATACATATTTGGTCTTTAATCGATGACGTGGTTACTACGTGCGGCTTCGTTGCTCTCCAACACAGGCTCTGAAAGCCTCAGGGATTAACAACAAACCACAATAATCATAACAATAGTAATCATTCCGAAGGACATCTGCCTGACGCTCTGATTATCTGGTATTACCGATGATCCCGAAATCTCTCTTTACTTCTTTACTCATGGAAATGGTGCGTGATCACGCAGTGAACACGTCCACTCCTCTCCCGTGTACCGGCAGCTGAGCGACATTTTTTGACAAGTGAAAGGCCCAGAGGATGACGACAGCCCTGCACGTAACCAGCTTTGTCGCATGAGCCATCGCACAGCGGGTCTGTACGCTGGTGGATCGTCGTGCGCCATCAGTCATAACTAACCCCCTGCTGCTGCTGCTGTTGTTGTTTATCGTGGACTCCATCGTTGGTTCAAATTCGAATTAAACCCTCTCTCCTCCTTTATATGGCGCAGTTGGAACGGTCCCATGGGAAATATGACGCCCGGTTTGGTGGTGCCGTATCGGGCTCGAGGTTTGTTACAATAAAAATTATAGAATTCATCAGTATGTATATATTTTAAAAATGTATACTTGTAAGGCGCATTTAATCCGATGATCCCAATGCGGGCACGTGTATGGAAAGCAGGGAAATGAGACGACCAAAACGAGGAAATGAGACGACCAAAACTATGGGGAATAGGCCACTTTACCGAGTGAGTTTTCATGGTGAGAATTAAATAGCTTTAAAAATTATGTCTTGTTATCAGAGGCCAACGCGTTCCATAGTCTTGGAGCTGCACTGGCAAAAAGCCCGATCGCCCCCAGGAATTGAGACTTGACCTCAGAAAACTGAGTAGGAGATCAGAAGATCTCAAGGACCTCATTGGTGTACATGAGTGAATCAGCTCCTGTAAGTATTGTGGGGCTAACCCACTGACAGCCTTGTAGCTCAACAGCAGGACCTTATAACCAACTGGATATATATGCAGTGGTGTTTTCCTACGCGTCAGATACCTGGATGAGATAGCCGATGTGGTCTTCCGAGCTTGTCTTGAAGAGCGGGTTCCCGAGGAGCATCTCGGCCACCACACATCCGAGTGACCACATGTCCGCGCTGCATGTGACCGGGAGCCCAAAGTACATTTCGGGGGCCATGTACCACATCGAGCCAAGACACCAAGCTCCTAGCAGCACACGGACAGACAGGTGACCAAACAAGGTGGCACTTGCACATTATTCACCTGTACTTGTGAAGTGCAGAATAGATGAGGGTATGCACACGCAGTCACGTATGGCACTCAAAATACGCACAATGACAAAGATCGCCCACGTAAATGCGTGTATCAGCTGGGTAGCACTTAGAAATGTAAATTATTTTCATTACACTGGTGCCAGCTATCATAGAGTGCAGCTGTCGTGTCGCGAGAGTTCTCTGCGGTGAGTAACAACTTCTTTAAATGCAACGGCGCTGCGACGCCTCTCTGAATAAAATTAACGCCGAGCCGCTTTGCGCGTTTCAAGATTCAGTGATGAACCGGGGACACCTACCACCACCCTGTAACGTGCAGACGTCTCGGAACGGGAAAAGGTTAAGTGAGGAATGAGGACAAAGGACCTTAGGGCTGCCATGCGATCTGTACATTTGCAAACGTAAATCACATGTAAATCACACGTAAATCAGCCATCCGCGACGAAAATTCCAATGGGATTGGCTACTGGCTCCAGACTTGTTACCGGTTTACTGGTTCTTGTTTGACAACTACCCTCCTCAAAACTGGGAGGTTGAGAGTTGAAAACCTGGCCAAATGATTGACGAAATGTAACGTTTGAAGGGTATCAGTGTCACTACCACACTTTGTTTAAGCGGTGCTAACCACCACGCCACCACAGCACGAAGACAAAGACCCCCCATATAGCTTAAACAGGCTCGTAGCGCAGCGTGCTAACTGTTAACACCACCGCTCCCCACAAACACTGTGACACGCACACGCACACATGCTGCTACACACGTACACACACACAGGGCAGCTAGATCACTCACTTGGGCAGGTCTCGCTGATGCTGAGGCCAAAATCCGTGAGCCTGATATTGCCACTGATGTGGTCTTTGACCAAGATGTTTGCCTGCAAAAATGACAGAGTGGTTGTCAGTGAAACTCGTGGTGTGTCGGTGAGATTGCGTCTTGTTGAATTGGTTCATGGCGGTTTACTCAAAGATTTCATGTACTCATTTTTGTTGAACACTTACTGCTCTTTGAAAATGTAATAATGCTTGAAGATCTCCCTACCCCATGCCGTGTTAATAAAGGGGGTTGTATGGCCATACCTCACCATGCTGCTCAGGGGGCTGTTGAAGGCAATGGGATCCAGGACCAGTTCAGATATCGCCCAAACCCTGGTTTTAGCCGTGGCCAGAAATCGAATTCGGGTCATTAACCTCTGAGTGCAGTTTGCGAACTACCCCACCACTGCTACGCCCATCATTTAGCTTTGGCATTCGGAATTGTTGCTTAGGGCAGTGGTCGTTGTTGTTTAATGCAAATTAGAAAATATTAAATGTTCCGCGGAGCGTTGGTTGTTGAGAGCAAACAGAGATCCACGTGAAAAGTTGTATTTCTATGCAAGTTTTGGCTATCTGTGTTTATGAAATAGCAAGTCGTGGCATGAGTGTTGTTGCGGTGTAGAATAAGATATCTCGAAATCCTGTTACTAAGGTTTACAATAGTGTTCTCATATTCTTAGTTCTTTCGGTAAGAAAGAACTAAGAATATGAATTACTGGAGTCACGAAAGCTTTAAATCAAAATTTAAGAGTGTTCTCATTTTCTGCAACTGCACGAACTGAGGCACTAACTCCATACTGACGGACAAAAGACGCAGCGGGCTGCTTAGTTTACTAACCGGCTTCAGATCCGCGTGAATGATGTGCATCGCCTTCAGCTTTGCCAGGGCCCGCAGCATGGAGCCCACGTACGGCTTCAATTCCGTCATGTATAAGCCATAGGTCTCGTCCAGCTTCTGGAGGAGGTCTCCGCTGCGTGACGGCACAAAACGTGAACGGTTACAGTTTCTTCCTGCTTGTGACCCATTCCCTGATTGGCCCCTTGAACGGGAGCACACGTGCTTGACTGAGGCGAAGCCGCACGGAGTAACCATACAGGGTTGCCGCTCAACTCAAAAGATAGTCAATGAGGCAGGAAGGCATTATAAAGAGTTATGTCTGACCATGGAGCCGTGTACAAAGACAATAATTCTAGGGCAGGGGTCGGGAACCTTTTTGACTAAGAGAGCCATGAAAGCAAAAAATTTGGAAATTTATTTCAGTGAGAGCCATATAATATATTTTAAAAGTGAATTCAACTAAATGTCAGTATAATAAGCCTCTGAATTTATTCTTTTAAATAATGTTGTTATAACACTCACCATTAATGCGACTTCTGGTGCTGCATGGATTTGCTGATGTCTTTGTAGTCGGGTTGGTACTTGGTGAGGTTAAGCTTCATGCAAGCGTTGAGGCTTTCATCCGTTAAACGTGATCGTAGGTTGGACTTGATGTTTTTAAGATGTGAGAATGACTGCTCACATGCATACGTAGATCCAAACATGGTCAATACAGCAATACTCACACGCTGCAGTGTGTGGTATGTGACAGGAAGCGCGTTCCAAGTTTTGAGAATCAGCTGGTCTTCGGGTTGGAATTTTTTCATTTCTGTCCACATGTGCTTGCTCGCCAACTCCGCTTTCTGTCGTGTGATTCTTTCCAAATCTTCATTCAGTGACTTGAACTTATTCACCCACATGTCTGAGGCCTTCAGGTCAGCCACTTCTGCTTCAAAATCTCTGACGGAGACACCAGGGATGTAATTCAGGTCGGCTGTGTTCAGTGAACACTCGTTTGGATGGGTGATGAACTTAAAAAGACGAGTGTGCTCACGAAATTCTCCAAAGCGTGCTTTGAAGGACTGTAGGAGACTGGATGTGCAGCCAGCTAGCTGGTGGAGATCAAGGTTTTGAATGGGCTCACTTGCTGTGCATGCATCTTTAAATTGGCTCAGTTTTTCAAAATGTAGTAAACGACCTGTTTCAAGATCCGTGATGAAAAGCTCCAGCTTGTTTTCAAAAGCAAATACAGCTTGTTGAAGGGATAACACTGTATTTCCAATGCCTTGCATTTTCACGTTGAGCTGGTTCAGATGTTCAGTCAGATCTACGAGATAGTAAAACTTGAGGAGCCACTCGGTGTCGGCTAGCTCAGGATGCCCGACGCCTTTCATTTCAAGGAAAGTCCGGATTTCGTTCAGGCAAGCCGCAAAACGGCTAAGCACCTTCCCTCTTGACAACCAACGCACATTGCTGTGCAAAAGCAGACCAGGATAGTTATTTACAACTTCATCCAGCAGTGTTTTAAACTGGCGATCATTTAAGGCTCGGGCAACAATAAAGTTGATCACACGAATGACCAGCGACATCACTTCGCCAAACTGCCTGTCACACATCTGAGCACAAAGTGCCTCCTGGTGTATAATGCAATGGAAACTTAGGATGGGTCTATTTTCATGTTCACGGAGAAGCGCCACAAATCCTTTGTTTTTCCCCACCATACACGGAGCACCATCAGTACACACTGAGAGAAGTTTATCCATAGGTAGACTTTTTTCTTGAGCAAACTCCATGAAAGACTTGAATAAATCCTCACCTCTTGTGGACCCTTTTAATGGCAGAACAGCAAGACTTTCTTCGCGCAGTGTGTCACCAACAGCATATCTTGCAATCACGCTGAACTGCGACAAATGGCTCACGTCTGTTGACTCATCCAAAGCCAGAGAAAAGAACGGCGCTGCATTTATGTCCTTCACTTGCGTTTCCTCCACTTTGTTTGCCATCACGATGGTACGATCATGAACAGTTCTTGCCGACAGAGGCATGTCTTGTATCCGTTTGATTATCTTGTCTTTGTTCGGAAGATCATCAAAAAGTTCATTGGCTACATCCAGCATGAACGTTTTAGCATACTCGCCATCTGTGAATGGTTTTCCGTTCCTCACTATTGCTAAAGAACCAGCAAAGCTAGCCGAATTATAGTCACCTTGCCGGGTCCATACGCGGAGTTGCTGCTGGCTAGCTTGCACCCTGCTCAGAAGCTCTTGGCACGCTTTCTTTCTGCTGTCTCCCGCAGGGTATTTTGATGCAAAGGTAGCGTGGCGCGTGTCGAAGTGCCGCTTTACATTCGACCGTTTCAACGATGTAATTTTGTCATTGCAAATTAGACACACCGCAGAACCCGCTCTCTCCACAAAGGCGAATTCTTCGGTCCATTCGTCCTGAAATGTACGATACTCGTCGTCTTTTTTTCTTTTCGCCATCTTCTTCGTCGAAGGGTTAGCTTTGAGCTAATGACCGAGCAGACGCAGTCTCAGACTGATTCAAAAGGGGGCGTTTACCTGTTTTACCCAGCAACGGCAAACGTAGGCCAGTATCATCCAATTAAAATAATGGACAATTGCTCCTGCAGCCCTGAACAGGACATGCGCAGTGAAAAATCGATGGATGGATTAAAACAAGTGAGAATATTTTGTTTTATCTGCGAGCCATATGCAATCATCAAAAGAGCCACATCTGGCTCGCGAGCCATAGGTTCCCGACCCCTGTTCTAGGGCATTCTGAAAGCCTACGGACATTTATTCTACATCCAAATGACTCATGTGTGTGAACACACGGACGCATCGGTGTTTGGGGGAGCGGTGGTGCGGCGTTTAGCGCGTTGCTCTACAATTCCCGCTCACGGCCAAGACCGGTGACGATTATTTGAACCAATCCTGGGCCTCCCCTAGATCGACTCAGCCTCAAATGAGTACCTGGTGCGGTGTGTAAACATCGCCACTGGGGAGACAAAGGCTGCCGGGCGTGGTGCTGCCCACCCACCTCCTCGTGTGCCTTGCCCGTCTTCATAGGCGCTACTTGCTAACAGCACTTGCCCCAACAATCTTCTCAGGCTATACTGGTTAATCTTTGTCTTTGGATCGGTGTTCATCGGACACCATGACACTCACCTGATGAGCTCCAGGACGACGCAGTTGTGTCCCCGGAAGGTGAAGTTGTCCAGGAGGGTGACGATGTTGTTGTTGTCAGGGTCCCCCTTGCTCTGCAGGATCTTCATGATCTCCAACTCCAGCTGCTGTCTCTTGTTGTTGATGCTGTGGGGTGGGGGGGGGAGAACGCACGGAATGAGAGTTGTCACCTCGCTCTGAGCATCGCAACACGCAGGGGCGGAGGCAATGCTCATTCACCCTCCATGAGTGGTCCTAAGCCAAGAGTGTGAATCCCAATGGCTGAGGGAACCATTAAACACACCGTCAACACGCTGTTTGTGTTTAGTTTGTTGCCCTTCCTCTGCACCTCCGATTAGCATGGTCGGTTACATACGGTGCGAAAGAAGTTCAACATTACATACTTACAATGAATGTCAGAATCGGCATGTGTATTTATACTGGAGGAATTTGATGAGCTACAAAGAACTTTTTCACAGACGTCCAGTAGGGGCGGGTGAGAACGTTACAACAACAAACAATACAAAAATACGATAGCAGTGCAAAGTACAAGAAAGGTAAAAAAATTACCCAAACGCATGTAAATAAAAACAATCCTTCATAATAAAGGTTTTTGGGTTAGATCGCGTTTATTTATAAATGTGTCATAACCCTCCACCACCCGACACGGCCAATTAGCAAAAAAAGTGTCTTTTCGTATTCCTCCAGGATATAAAAAAGATTCTGATTCTGATTAATCAGTGGTTCTGCGAACAACCTATTCCCTGTATTGCTGCGGGAATCTGCATCCACACATGATCAAAACACCTGTGTAATGCAATACACATGGTTCCTTTATCATTGACATGTAATTCTGCAAATGTGCAGAAATGTCTACCATATGCGACTTACTCCAGACAAGTTTAGACTATTAAACGTGACCTGTTGTGACACGTCTAATGTGGATTGTGTGGTCGTTAGCACAGAAAGATGGGTCTGGTAATGTCCTAATGGACCAAAAATAGTAAAAAGGAGGCTGGGTCTGTGTTGTTCAGAGTGACCACCATATACAGACTCTTGTACGTACAAATGAGTTCGGTTCCAGAGGTCTGTTCGTAAGTCGATTTGTTCGTGAGTCCAACTTTACTCCCGTCGATTTCAAACACGTTTTACGGCTTGTACACTAAACACGGGGAATGGCTTTAATAGTTGCCTCTGGTTCTTCACGTTCTGCAGATGTAGATGCCACCATCACCACCTATTGTGCGGCAGTTGAACTTACGACTCTCGGTCCGAACAGGAAACTGGACATACGGACAGGTTTGATCATATCTCTGAAAGTTCGTAAGTTGAATGATCGTAAGTAGAGGATTCCCTGTGTTTTGGCATAGAATCGTAATGTAACAGTATAGCGCTGGCTGCTGGCAGGGAAAGGGATCTGCGGCTTACGGCCCTGACGTCAGCAGGCCAGGTTATACACCAGAGGGGTATCTAGGGAAAGGTCGCAGAAGGGGCACTGAATTCATAATGATACAATAATTCAGTAACACTGTACAAGTGTACAGCACGTCAGATCATTACATGGCCTAACCCTGGTTGGAACACCGTGGGAGTGAAGAAGAAGATTGATTAATAATCATTATTATTTACATTTGTAAGGTGCATTTCATCCTTATGCCACCAGACTTGGAGTGTCTAAATTACCTTTGCCCACCAGAATGAACAGACCTCATCTTTCCCACCCCTGCAGACTTGGTATTAAAGTAGATACATGCTAATGTTTACAAAGTAACGGACTCTTGACCAATTTCATTTCCGCATAAATCAATCATTCGGAAATAGGCCCCACTATACCCCACCGACTACAGCACTCTAATCTTGCCTCCTCGTTTTGCCTCTTCCACCTGCCTCATGCTCGTCAGCACCGCCTTTCGTGCAGCCATGCGGGTGTGAGGTCATCATCACGAGAGGCCGTGCACTTCATCGTTCGCACGCGGCGGAGGAACCACTGAAGTCAAACGTTTACATACGTGCGGTTTAGTGGGGTCATTTCCGAGCGAACTCGGTTTGAAAGTGTTTATCGTTGAATGTGGAAGGGGTTGGGTTAGTTTTCGGGTTACCACCTTTTCCACTATGGAGATCAAACCCAGACCTATGTTTCAGTCTGTCTAGGTCTGTCAACAACCATGCAGTAGTAAAGTTCAGCACAGTACCGGTACCAGATCTCGGTACAAATTAATTCATGCCACCCAAACACAGATGCCAATTCACAGACTGTCTCGGCTGGACCGGGACAGGAGGTAACCCAAGGGTAGTGGGAGGATAACCGCTTTGTGAGCTATTTGTAAGTAATGCGTTTAGAGTATTTGGCTACTATAAATTTCCACGTGATAAGCCACTTCGTTAAGCTATAATTTGTGGCCAGGTCGCTTCTGAAAAAGAGCTTAATAGCTCTCAATGGGCCTTACCTGGTAAATAAAAAATAGTTTACTTTAATGGTATACATACTTGAATTTTACTGCGGATGTTTTAAAACATGTCCTGTCTAACTGTCAACTTTGTTTGAATTTCAGTGGGAGAAGATGCTTCTCACACAGACGTTAAAGCAGGTACCAGAGTCCACCTGAAGCTCCTGCAGTGTGCGCCTTATATAGGATTCCGTCCATTACTGTTGGTGCGATGGTTTGGATTTTCAAGTTGAAATCTCCTAGTTCATTTTATCTTTACCCAGGCGACAACTCAATTGTCAAGGGTAGTCCTGTTTGGAAGAGGCATCCATGTCTCTTGAGTTCCACATCTTGGAGAGGATGTGATTAGTCAGCATCGATGCCATTTTAGTTGGTGTCACGCATCATGCGTGCATTCTTAAATTACTGACGCCGACTGAAGACTGAAGGTGCAAGTGTGCCATCTGACAATGATAGTTATGAAGCCATTTTTTGCCATTGCCAGTCTTCTTTTGTGCTCTGTCAGAGTCTGCGATAACACGGCCTTGGTGAAGTCCCCTGGACTTGTATAATTTCTGTATCAATTTCTTTTGTTTCATTTTGAAATCTCTGCTCCACTTCCTTCAATTGCATCCATCTGCACCTCCGATTAGCACGGCTGGCTGACGTACGGCGCGAAAGAGGTTCAACGTACATACCTACAAGTAGTGTAAATTCATACGGTGCCAGAAACTCTGCACGAGTTCGTGCCGCGTTCTCCCGATGTTGCCGTCGATGTTTGTCCAGCGACAAGCCATTCGTTGCCACGCGCGAACCTGTCTCACCTCCACAATCACAGGGCCGAGTGCGTGACGTGTCCGGCAAGCCGTGTGATGTGTCTGCGGATGATATTCTTCAGCAGAGGCCTGTGCCTTCTCCCACAGACGCTGCGCAACTGACGCCGCTCCCAGCGCCGCCGACCTCTGCTTCCCCGGCCACGGCCACGGGGAGTTCCTCTCCTCTGCTGGACACCCCGTGTGCTGGACCTGCTGCTCCACCACACTTGCCTGCCCACTACACAGGCACAAAGAGGTACGGGCAGAACTAATGCATACAGTGAGGGAAAAAAAGTCTTTGATCCCCTGCTGCTTTTGTACGTTTGCCCACTGACAAAGAAATGATCAGTCTATATTTTTAATGGTAGGTTTATTTGAACAGTGAGAGACAGAATAACAACAAAAAAATCCAGAAAAACGCATGTGAAAAATGTTATAAATTGATTTGCATTTTAATGAGGGAAATAAGTATTTGACCCCTTGTTGGCAATCACAGAGGTCAGACGTTTTGCTTGCAGGCCACACACACACACACATGAATGATGTGTTTGGTATTATCTCATGGAAAATAATAAATTGCACAAGGGCCAGGGTCATGCCCCATTCATTCTGAACGATTAAACCAAACTGACCCACGTTCACACACGAGAGCAGAGAGGTTGGCTGCAGGGTGACGCACGCGAAGAACGCGTCACTGTGAAAGAGTTAGAAGGTTCCCCTTCGTACCTTCTTACTCTCCCTCCCACCCCCCTCCTTCCGGTCAGGTGATTTTGAAGTGTCGTCGTCACGCGAGGACGTGGACCGAGACAGCGCGTGGAACCAGTGGCTGCGCTCCGAGATCCCGGGGCTCTTCCTGCTGGCCCTGCACACGTTTACCGTGAGTCGGTGCAGATGTGGCCTCGCGACTGGGGCTGCCACCTGTCTGTGTTTGACCCCCGGACAGTGTTCGGGTGGCAGCAGGAATTAATTTGTGTCGAGATCTGGTACCCCGGGTATGGCTATGGTTGAATTTTATCACCGTGAACTGCACAGTTTTAACAATAGACCTCGGCTCGCTGAGAAATGTGCCTGGGTTTGCTCTGTCGTAGGAATGGTGGCAACTGTACTTGGGGCATCGGCACGTTTATTCGCGCTCCGGCTCCATTTACACCGAGAGTCACGTGCTTGTCTCGTGCAGGGAGTGGTGGTGTAGCTGTCAGGGGGCATCCATTTAGTATGTATGCATGGAGGGGGGTGGAGGGGTTAACCCAAATGCGTACGCTTGCGTACTACTGACAATGTGTAAGCCGACTGCAATGGCATGAATCTGCCCATCGCAGTGACATGGGGAAGTAATTGCTTCCGACAGTGGTGAATCGTTCCATCAGTAGGAATCGTGTATATGTGTGTACGTGTATGCACAGCTGTACCCATTGGCTTCTGTTATGGTCATGTACGTTTATTTTTTATTTCGTGGAATATCACTTGCTGTACTCCACGCGGTGAGTGCTTTGTGTAGATAGGAATCATGTTATGTAGAGAATATAAATCTAATTCAGTACCTCTATATGTCTCCCACAGACGAGCGGGGAGACAGCAGCCAGGCGGTGAGCCGGCACTACCAACAATCGCCCAAGATCTGCGGTTTTCTTTACATTCCGATATTTGCAGCCACTTACTGAGTGTTTACATGTGGGGGGAAACCAGTACACTCGCAGAAAACGAACGAATGTGAGCAAGGGGGCAACGTTCTATCCCGTGCATATGGAAAGGATTCCACAGTTGTGTTCCACTGCCTCCTGGCAAGCCAGGGTATGACTCATCCTCGATGCCCACCGGAAGGGAGATTGCACACTTGCAATTGAATTCCCTGAGATTATTTATATCATGGGGTAGGCAGTGACAAATTCCCTGAATCACTTAACACGAACATGCGGTCCAGTGCATTGTACGTGCAAGGATACTCGCTTTACAAAATGTATGAATGTATGTTGAACTTGAATCTTGATTTAAAGCTTTCGTGACTGCAGGAATTCATATTCTTTGGGTCTTTCGGTAAAGTCACGTAGATAGAACAATAAAATAATAAAAATAAAGTGAATACAAAATAATAATACAAATATCACGACGTTTTGATCACAACACAAGCAATCGTTATCATTTTTCTCCTGATGACGATTGCTTGTGTTGCGATCGAAACGTCGTGATATATTTTACTTTTTTATTCACTTTATTTTCATTATTTTATTGTTCTATCTACGTGACTTTACGGAAAGACCCAAAGAATATGTGTTGAAATTCTTTCGCAGTGTACGTAGCCAACCGTGCTAATCTGTGATACATTAACACCTTGCCACAAATGCCCTGTTGCTCATGAGCACACCGACTCAAATGAATCAGGCGCAAGGTTTGCGTGATTAATGCTTACAAAGTGGGGTCTATAATGAACAATATGGCTGAAGCTCGAGTTCTATTCATTTAAAACCAAACGTGTTTCTTACCAACCATACCTGGTGTTTGCACACAGATACAGATTCTGGGCGATGCGTTCTACACCATTCGGAATGCGCTGTTGCAATGTGCAGCCACAGCTGCTGCAAAAATATTTGTCTCGGTTTGATCCACTAAACAATATCCACTGACCACACCGCACGCGCAACAATGATATAACTATGAACAAAAATATGAATAAATTAGGATGGTTTATTAAATATATTGCACGTAAGAAAATACAGCAATAGACGTAAAAATACATGGCAGTTTAACACGTAGGCTTTCGCGACAAATATCCATAATACAGGTTTTATGGGTTGGATCGCGTAAATATATAAATGTGTCATAAGACCTCCTTTGCCAGTAGCAAGATATAGTAATAGGTTTTTACCCTTTTATCTGGCACCAAAACTGACACCTTTATACAAGGGATCATGTTTGCAATAACCACAACAAAAGCAGTCAAAATGCAAACAAAAAGAGACAACTCTGATAATGATATACACTGTCCTTGAAGCTGATTGGTCCACACCCGAGACGGCTTTTCTTAGAGCCTAGTCTCCACTGGTGTTGGACCAGATGACGCCAAAAGGCATACAACTCAAAAACAGCGCACTATCAGAGTATTGAGAGCTCGGGGTAAGAATTTACATTATGAGACCTCCTTTGCCAGTAGCAAGATATAGTAATAGGTTTTTACCCTTTTATCTGGCACCAAAACTGACACCTTTATACAAGGGATCATGTTTCCATAAAGGTGTCAGTTTTGGTGCCAGATAAAAGGATAAAAACCTATTACAATTTAAATGTGTCGTTAAACCCGCCACCACCCGACAGCCCACTAGTAAGGGTTGTCACGTAAACAGAACATGCCAATTCATCACTAGTACAGCACACCGGTGTGTGGTGTGTTGGAGAGCCAAGCCACAACATTTACCATCGGAGTACGGCGTTTCAGTAATTACAACTAGCTTCATCAGGCAACAGCAAGGTTTGGGAGAAGTCCACCTGTTTAATTCCTTATATAGAGACGTAGATGTGGTGACAACACTTGTGCACTCTTTGAGCGCAAAGTGGGGGGGGATTAATGAATCAACATACATTATACATGCACATTATGCTAGCCCATTGATCTTGTACTTAGTGTCCATTGTGTGTATTAAAATAGCCGTACAAACGGTAATTTGATGATTCTCTTCCATGCAGCACTAAGTCGGTAGCTATCCAAACGATTACAATTATTTTTATTTCTTTAAATTTCGATAGATTCTGTAATTAGTCTTGGCCAGTAGTAACAAGTTTTGCACAGAACTTCAACATTATCAATTGAGTGTCCTTGTGGGCACGTGTGTTCTGCTACTGCTGACAGTTGTATTTGTGAGCATTTCATATTTCTGTGGTGTTCTTATAGTCTTGTGCTGATCATTCATCCTGTTTGCCCAACATAGCATTCCACAAGTGCAATTAATCCGGTACACACCTTCTGTTGATAGCTTCAGTAATAGAACAGCAAAGAAATATCCAATAGTCCTTTTCGTAGGTTTCCATATGCCTTCTGAATTTGCCTGGCTGATCAAAGTTTCGACCGCAGATGCCATTGGTCAGGGGTCTCTTTGTCCGTTCTCATGTGGGACTCTAGGCATGATGGCAGTTGGAATGCTTTCCCACAGACTTGGCAAGACTTTTGTTTTCTCACTCTAGTGACTATGGGAGTGAGGTGGAGTCGAGACGGGCGCTGGTCAGGCGTGGCGTTTCCCAGCAGGCGCCTTCGTTCCATGCGTGGTCGCTGTGATAGCAATAACTTTGTTGCATGCAGGTGCGCCCTTTGCAGAAGGTGGCATTGTCTGCAACTCTGCCTCCTCACCACCAGGACTCGACAAGCTGCTGCTGGAGCTGCTGGTGCCATCCATGGCAAAGGCAATTCTTCCAGCACCATGACTCGCAGCCGAGTAGCTCTGACACACCTTCAACACCGCATTGGCAAAATTGCCGTCATTCACCGTGCCACGTGCGCCCCTTGAGTTCTTTCCGTGGGTCTCCATATGCCTTCTGAGTTTGTAGGGCTGATCAAAGCTTTGATCGCAGATGTGGCAGCTTTGACCACCGGTCTTGTGCATTCTCATGTGGGACTCTAGGCACCATGCCAGTTGGAATGTTTTCCTGCAGACGTCGCAAGAGATTTGTTTTCTCACTCTTGTGACTCTATCAGATTCTAGTGACTCTATCGGATTCAACACCGCATTGGCAAAACTGCCGTTATTCACCAAGTCTGGTGCACCCTTTATCATGTAATCCTTTTCATGGGTCTTCATATGCCTTTTGAATTTTCCTGGCTGATCAAAACTTTGTCCGCATATGCCGCCCCATTGATCACGGGTCTCCTTGTACGTTCTTACGTGGGATTCTAGGCACCATGCCAGTTGGAATTTTTTCCCACAGACGTCACAAGAGATGAGTTTTTTCGCTCTTGTAACTCTACCGGATTGAGGTGGGGTCGAGACGGGTGCTGGTGAAGTGCCATCGATGGTAAAGGCAATTCTCCCAGCACCACCATGACTCGCAGCAGAGTTGCTCTCGCACATCTGATACAAAAGACAAAGTTCACGCGCATGACACCCGTGTCACGGGTGTACTCACAAAGGCATACTTAAGGTGACATGAAATTCATTACAACAGATTCATTATAACAGAACATAAGTACTCTTTTGTTCTTTCGGTAAAGTCACGTAGGTAGGAAAAATAAAATAAAAAATAATATATCACGACCATAAATGACGTCACGCGATTTTGGACGATTTTTGACCCCCCCCCCCCCCCCTCGTCACACGGCGTCACAAAAAGTCAGACCCCCCCCCTCAAGTATGACGTCACAAAGCTCTGCCCCCCCCCCAAAACCATATTTTCATTTTGAAAATAAAACATGCTTCAAATCGCTTTAAACTATTGTCATTGTATTTAATGTGGCGCTGCACTCTGATGTTGTAGGAGAAAACATTTATTAAAAAGTCTATTTAACTAAATAGAACGTGTTGTCTATATTTATTTAAAGTTGCGCATTTTGACGTGACGTCACATTTCTCAAACCCCCCCCCTTGTCACAAATGTCTGACCCCCCCCTCCCCAGGTGTGTGACGTCATTTATGGACGGCCCCCATCGCCTTAAAACGCGAACTCGCGCTGGCAAACTGAAACCGCGGAACTTTTTTTGTTCAGCAGCGTGATCCTCCGCGAGATGTAATGAGTCGGCCTCGCGCTGTGAGTGAGTGTGAGTGAGACAGCATCGTCCCCCACTCCTCCTGATGTCGAGGGTAAATGGGCGAGGTTTAAGCCTGTGACTCATGCAGCTGCAATGGCTGCTTTGTGTACGCGGTCCAGACCGCCCCAGAGACCCTGGCCGACAGAGGAGGCGTTCAGGATGGTTGAGAAAAAGCAACAAGCCCACTCTAATCGTCTACAGCATCCCACGTCAGAGAATGAGGAGGCTTACCGCAGCCTTCGGTCGGAGGTTCGGAGAGACGTGAGGCGCTGCAAGGATGGGTGGTGGTCGCGGGTTGCTGAGGAGATGGAGTCTGCCTCAATGGCCCGCGATCACAAATCCCTATTTAACTCCATTAAAAAAGTAACCTACAGCGCCACACCTATTACCATTGTAGGGGTAATCGTCACTCACCACTCTGTGGGCTGGTAGCTTCCCCTTATCGTCAATAGGGGGCGGAAGCGCTATCACGCCAGGGCTAATGTCCATGGCCCAAAAAGGGGCCAAGACAATAAATATCGTGTTGCCTCATCAGAAGTTTCTTCGTCAATTTATACCCACTACACCATCATTAGGGGAACGAAGGGTGATCCAATCTCCGACCCCCAGCGACAGGTTTGCAGATTTGCTGAGCATTTCTGTGAGGTCCTGGGGGAGGGGGAATCCCTCAGCCTGGAAAACATCATGGAACAAAGTGGGGATGACTCTGCTGAGGATGCGGTGCCTCAAATATTGGAGGAGGAAGTCACCCTCTGTGAGTGGCTGGCTGAGGTACCATCCGTTGAGGAAGTACTGAGGGCGATCCAGAGTCTGAGAACAGGAAAGGCACGGAGCAGAGATGATCTCCCAAGCGAAATGCTGAGGGAGGGTGGCGTTTGTGCGTAGACTGCCCTACGTGACATCATAACAACAGTCTGGGCCACTGGACGGGTTCCGCAGGATTGGAAGGATGCCCTGGCGGTCCCCCTCTTTAAGAAGGGGGACCGCACAGACTGTAACAACAACAGGGGCATCTAACTCCTCAGTGTGCCGGGAAAGGTCCTGGCAAGGATTATTCAACATCGCCTTGCTAGGTACGCTAAGGAGAGGCTTGCGGAGCCCCAATGCGGTTTCAAGAAAGGGCGGTCCTGCAAAAATATCATATTTTCTGTCTGTCTGCTACAGCAGAGGTTGAGGGAATTCCAACTAGACCTACATCTCTGCTTTATTGACCTGGTTAAGGCCTATGATACCATCAGTAGGCCTGGGCTCTGGGTTGTTCTTCGTGCTTTCAGAGTCCCTGACCCTCTGCTCACACTCATTAAGGACCTTCATGATGGTGAGCAGACCCGAGTAAAACTACATAGCCGGGAGTCAGAGCCATTCCCTGCGACAGGGATGTCCTCTCGCTCCAACATTATTTAACATCTATTTCGACCACATAGTTCGTGAAGCCTTCAGTAGCTGTACCAGAGGAATTTACGTCTGGTACAGATACAATGGGAGGCTGATCGATGCCCAGGTGCGGTCAAGGGATGTCTCCCTATTGGTCAACCACATTATGTATGCCGACGACCTGGTAATTGCTGCTCATTCAGAGGAGGAGTTGGAGGCGCTGCTGCTGAAACTGGAGTGTGCCACTAAGAGGTGGGGCCTTACCATCAGCCCCACCAAAACGAAGCACCTGCCTGGGTATTTTGTGCCATCGGGCACTCTACCCCCACAACTCCCAATCGGTGATGGGGCAGTTGAGGAGAGAGTGGAGAGTTTTCCATACCTGGGCAGTGTGCTCATGATCGGCTCCGGTTTAACAGCAGAGGTCTCACTCCGAATTAGTCGAGCGGCATTATCTTTTCATCAGTTGTGTAACGTTGTGTGGAAGCTACCTGGTCTGTCGCTCCGCATGAAGCTTCGGTTCTTCTCGGCCACAGTCATTCCCTCCCTTCTCTACGCTTGCAAAACGTGGACCCCCCTAATGCAGCATCTTCACCGGTTAGAAACATTTAGGCTGGCCTGCCTACGATCAATCCTGGGTTTAACCAGGCTGGATTGTGTGAGGAGCTCACAAATCCTCGAAAGATCTGGACAAAGTCCCATCGGTGAGCTCCTCCAGCAGGCAAGGCTGCGTTGGCTGGGCCATGTAGCCCGCATGCCCAATCACCGCATGCCCAAACAGCTTTTGTTCGGCCGGATCGAGGGAGCTAAACGGGCGTGGCACGGACTAGAGAAGAGATGGAGTGATGTGGTACAGGAGGATGTGGAGCTGAGTGGACTTGCCAATGACTGGTACCAGCGGTGTCTCTACTGGGCAGTTGGAGGCAGTCGCCCTCCAACAACAACGGAGGGCGGAGGAGCGACGCTCAGAAAAACGAGCGGAGCGTCGGGTGGCTAAAGCTCAGCAAGTTGGCACAGTAGGGGGCACAGGTGGTGCATCAGCCAGTAATCTCAGTCATCTCAGTCAGTCGACCAGTGGCACCTGGGTCTGCCCCGTGACCTCCTGCCAGCCGGCGATCGACACTTCACGTAGCCTCAAGGTGCACATAGCCTGGCATAAGCGTCGTGGTGACGTCACCGCCACTTAGTGGCGCATGGCGGTTGTTGTTTTGAGACAGTAAGAGAGTGTGAGGTCGACTCAGCCTCAGATGAGTACCTGGTGCGGTGTGTCGTAAACATTGCTACTGGGGGAGACAAAGGCCGCCGTGGAGGAGAATCCTAAAATAATTAAAGCTTTTATTATAATAAAAGCTTTGATTATAATATGATATTATAATAAAAGCTATACTAAAAGCTTTTTAAATTAAAAATACAAAAAATTTTGAAATAATGAAAGCTTTTATTATTTAAATTTTATTATTTAATTTTTTAATTGGCAGAATCTACACGCCATATTCTTGGTTCTTCAGGTAAAGTCACGTAGATTTGAAAATAAAAATAATTACATTTAATTTAAAAATATAAATTTTAATATTTAAACTAATAAAAGCTTTATCATTTTCAATTTATTATTTGAAATTTTAAAATACAAAAAAATAAAATACAAATAATAAATTGAAAATAATAAAAGCTTGTATTATTTTATAATAAATTGAAAATAAAAGCTTTTATTATTTTCAATTTATTATTTTAATTGTATTAACAGGTCCCTGCAGGGTGGGCTGGTAGGGCAAGTCTCTGCGCTGCCTATTGCTGATTTTACACCCAACAGCACGAGATTTCACTTCGTTAAAGTATTGAAAGGGGACGGACGGACACATTAATCTATTGCAGGCTGGTACACTCAGTTTACAACTTCGTTCCTACCAGTATTATGACTTTACCGAAGGAAGCAATAATCTGGCGTGTAGATGCTGCCATCTGCTGGCCACCATTGTTGGGTGTAGATTGTGACTTAAAACTTTCGTGACTTCAGGAATTCATATTCTTGGTTCTTTCGGTAAAGTCACGTCCATAGAAAATAAAAAAAATATCAAATCAAATAAAAATGTGAAATTTTAAATAATAAAAGCAAAAAACCCACATTCATATTCTTGGTTCTTTCGGTAAAGTCACGGAGATAAAAAAAATACAATTTTAAAATAATCAATTGAATAAAAGCTTTTAATATTAGTTAAGCTTTTGTTATATTCAATTTATTATTTTAATTTTTAAATTGGCAGAATCTACACGCCATATTCTTGGTTCTTCAGGTAAAGTCACGTAGATTTGAAAATAAAAATAATTAAATTTAATTTAAAAATATAAATTTTAATATTTAAACTAATAAAAGCTTTATCATTTTCAATTTATTATTTGAAATTTTAAAATACAAAAAAATAAAATACAAATAATAAATTGAAAATAATAAAAGCTTGTATTATTTTATAATAAATTGAAAATAAAAGCTTTTATTATTTTCAATTTATTATTTTAATTGTATTAACAGGTCCCTGCAGGGTGGGCTGGTAGGGCAAGTCTCTGCGCTGCCTATTGCTGATTTTACACCCAACAGCACGAGATTTCACTTCGTTAAAGTATTGAAAGGGGACGGACGGACACATTAATCTATTGCAGGCTGGTACACTCAGTTTACAACTTCGTTCCTACCAGTATTATGACTTTACCGAAGGAAGCAATAATCTGGCGTGTAGATGCTGCCATCTGCTGGCCACCATTGTTGGGTGTAGATTGTGACTTAAAACTTTCGTGACTTCAGGAATTCATATTCTTGGTTCTTTCGGTAAAGTCACGTCCATAGAAAATAAAAAAAATATCAAATCAAATAAAAATGTGAAATTTTAAATAATAAAAGCAAAAAACCCACATTCATATTCTTGGTTCTTTCGGTAAAGTCACGGAGATAAAAAAAATACAATTTTAAAATAATCAATTGAATAAAAGCTTTTAATATTATTTAAAAGTAAAGTCACGGAGATAAAAAAAAATACAATTTTAAAATAATCAATTGAATAAAAGCTTTTCATATTATTTAAGCTTTTGTTATATTCAATTTATTATTTTAATTTTTAAATTGGCAGAATCTACACTCCACGTTGGTGGCCGGCAGGTGGCAACATCTACACGCCGAATTCTTGTTTTTTTCGTTAAAGTCACGTAGATTTTAAAATAAAAATAATAGAATTTGATTTAAAAATACAAATAATAAATTGAAAATAATAAAAGCTTTCATAATTTTCATTTTTTAATTTTATTATTATTTTCTATCTCCGTTACTTTACCGAAGGAAGCAATAATATGGCGTGTAGATACTGCCATCTGGTGGCCAACAACGTTGGCAGGTGGCAGCATCTACACGCCAGATTCTTGGTTCTTTGGGTAAAATAGAAATAATAAAAAAAGTAAAAAAATATAATTCATGATTTAGTATTTTTTCATTTAATTCTATTATTTTCATTTTCAAATCTACGTTACTTTACCGAAAGAACCAAGAATATGGCGTGTAGATTCTGCCAATTAAAAAAAAATACAAATTAAAATAATAAATTTAAAATAATAAAAGCTTTCATTATTTTCCATTTATCTTTTGTATTTTTCATTTAATTTTATTATTTTTATTTTCAACCTACATGGCTTTACCGAAAGAACCAAGAATATGAATCTGGATTTTGATTATTATTTTCAATCTATTTTATTTTTTAAATTGGCAGCATCTACACGCCATATTCTTGGTTCTATCGGTAAAGTCACGTCGATAGAAAAAAAAAATCAAATAAAAAGTGTGAAATGGAAAATAATAAAAGCAAAAAACCCGCATTCATATTCTTGGTTCTTTCGGTAAAGTCACAGAGATAAAAAAAATGAAACAAAATTTTGATTTTAAAATAATAAATTGAAAATAATAAAAGCTTTTATTATTTTCCATTTATTTTTTTGTATTTAAAAATTGGCAGAATCTACACGCTATATTCTTAGTTCTTTGGGTAAAGTCACGTAGATAGAAAATATAAATAATAAAAGAAAAGTAAAAATGTAAATAATATTTTTAAAAATATTTATTTTATTTTATTGTTTCCCTTCTACGTGACTTTACTGAAAGAACCAATAATATGAATCACTGCAGTCACGAAAGCTTTAAATCAAAATATAATAATAACAATTCATGATTTTCATTTAATTATTTTCTTTTTATTTTCAAATCTACGTCACTTTACCGAAAGAACCAAGAATATGGCGTGTAGATTATGCCAATTGAAAAATTACAAATAAAAGTAATTTTATTATTTCCGATTTATTTTGTATTTAAATTTATTTAATTATTTTTAAATCTACGTGACTTTACCGAAAGAACCAAGAATATGAATCTGGATTTTTGCTTATTATTTTCAATTTATTATTTTAATTTTTCAATTTGCAGAATCTACACGCCACGTTGGTGGCCGGCAGATGGCAGCATCTACACGCCATAATCTTGGTTCATCTTCTTTGGTTCTTTCGGTAGTGTTACGTAGCATGAGAATAAAATAATACATTGAAAAAAGAAAATAACACAATAAAATTCTCACGACGTTTCGGCCACAACACAAGCGGCCTTCATCAGGTGAAGGGACGAGACTGTCTGGAGGACAGCGCTGGAGCGAACAAAGCCAAGCTCAGATCGAGACCTTTAAGCTGTATGAGAAGGAACAAAGCGCCTTGACAAAGGAATTAGCATTGAATTTAGCATTGAAATGACTGAGTGATTAGCTTGTGACTGGTCACAGATATGGCTATGTTAAAGTCAAAGCATACACATCCACAGAGGCACCCCTTGACAAAGGAATTAGCATAGAATTTAGCATTGAAATAGCTGAGTGATTAGCTTGTGACTGGTCACAGAAATGGCTATGTTAAAGTCAAAGCATACACATTCACAGAGGCACCTAGTAAAAATCAAACAGGAAAATTTAGCATTGAAATAACTGAGTGATTAGCTTGTGACTGGTCACAGAAATGGCTATGTTAAAGTCAAAGCCTACACATCTGAGCTATTAATAGTAACTGGGTCAGTGTCTACTTCAAATATTGTTCAGGCTCAGGAGACTTCCAAAGTTATTCGTGATGTTATACATTTGGTTCGTTTTGAGCATAATCGCGACCTTATATAATTATTACGTGATACACACGCTGAATATACGCACACAAACATCGTGTACACGTGTGTCGTGTCCTCTATTGTCCACATAGACGGCTTGTGCTGACGAGAGAACGATCTTAACGTACAATGTCGTGACATGTATCAGCCCTTTGTCGATCCAGCGTTTTGATAGAGGCCTCCCCCACACCATGTCGTTCGTGGGAGTTGTTTAACCATACTTCACCATGCCGGTCAATGCGGGTTTGGTGAAGTGAGGAGGCCCAGAAACTTGTATATGCAGATACGAGTTTGCCTGTGCTTGCATCTGCAGAATTACATTCTCACACATCTTCAAGTGTAGTTTAATACTTCTAAAAATGCATTTATTCTTGAGGATTCCATAAAGTACTGTGGTAAAAAGAAAACAACTTGATTTGAATAAATTTCGATTTAAAGCTTTCGTGACTGCAGAGATTCATCTTCTTGGTTCTTTCGGTAAAGTCACGTAGAAGGGAAATAATAAAATAAAACATAATAAAATAAAATTCTCACGACGTTTCGGCCACAACACAAGCAGCCGTCCTCAGGTGAAGAAACAGAACTGTCGGAAAGACAGCGCTCCAATGAACACTGCTAAGCTTGGCAGCGTATTTTAAGCTGGGTGGGAGGAGCAGAGCGCCTTGCCAAAAGAGTTTACATATCAACAGAATAATTTAGCATTGAAGTAGCTGTGTTAATGTGATAGATTAGCAGGATGTTAAAGTCAGAAATTAGCATGTAACTGGGAGATTAGCATGATGTTAATGTGAGGAATTAGCATGTAACTGGTCACGGAAGTAGCTATGTTAAAGTCAGAGTTTACATATCAACAGAGGCATTTAGTATATTGACGCTAAAGAACTGCAACTACCCAACTATCATACAATAAACCGATGTGAAAGAACTAAATATAAACTACATCAATATAATCAATGTACTCAATATATTATCCACTAAGCTGAGCTACTAACAATAAGTTATCATACATTAAACTTCTATGTCGCAAAAAATATTATAATATGCCTCCAAATAATATTTTTATTATAAACTGGCATAGACAGACCACAACATTGAATTATACACTGAGTTACTATACACTACCCTATACGTTAGATTATAATAATATTAGACTTGTAATATTACACTATGTATTATTTTACCAACCCTACTGTATACCACACTGCTATATATTGACTATACAATTACGATACTATATATTACCAAATAAATTATATTAAACATTACACTGAATACTTTGTTAAACAAGGAATGCTTTGAGCTTGTGGGTTGAATCCATCTGTGTGAAGTTGTGTTATTTCCCCATATGCAAGGTGGGGTCTCTCTGGGTTCCACTCACACAAACATATCAATGCAATGGGACCTTTCTGAAAATGCAGTACTTAGACTCAATGAAGCTTTCCTGGGTAACTAGTTAACATTGTAATAATTAGCATGAGAGATAATGACGTTCAGTTATAAGGGCCATTAATAGTACTATACTGTATTTTTATTGAAGACTATTTTACGTAGTTGTTTGTAAAAAAAAGTGTCCATTCTCAAAACTTTTTGACGGGCCCTCGTACAGAAATGATATTACAATCTTATATGGAGATAGCGAGTCAGAGTGTTGTGAATAGTGGAGTGAACGTGTGGTGCCATCATTATATTGTTGGTGTGTATATACAGAAAGGCCTATTTGGTGGGTAACATTAGGAAAATGGAGGTAGTTCGTCATTGTTGTTAAACAAAATCTTATTTGGGTGGATAAGAGGAGTAAAATCGTACATGATAGGAACTGCAATATTGTGGAGTTCTGGTATAATGAGTTGTAGTATATATGAATCTTATGTCACCTTAAGTATGCCTGTGTGAGTACACTCGTGACACGGGTGTCATGCGCGTGACCTTTGTCTTTTGTTTCAGATGTGCGAGAGCAACTCCGCTGCGAGTCAAGGTGGTGCTGGGAGAATTGCCTTCACCATTGATGGCACTTCACCAGCACCCATCTCAACCCCACCTCAATCCGGTAGAATTACAAGAACGAAAAAACTTATCTCTTGTGACGTCTGTGGGAAAAAATTCCAGCTGGCATGGTGCCTCGAAGCCCACGTAAGAACGCACAAGGAGACCCGTGATCAATGGTGTGGCATATGCGGAAAAAGGTTTGATCAGCTAGGAAAATTAAAAAGGCATTTGAAGACCCATGAGAAGGATTACATGATAAAGGGTGCAACAGGCTTGGTGATTAACGGCAGTTTTGCCAATGCGGTGTTGAATCCACCGTCGCCCTATGAGATATGCTCAGTCTGCGGATTTTTAAGTCCTATTGAAATCCTGAAAACTCATGAAAGTCTTCACGCACAGTTCTTGTACAGACCGAAGCCTGAACATGATTACACTTCGACAAAAGATAGCGGCGTTAAGATAAATGACATGAAATCCAATTTTCTTGAATGCTTTGGCCTAGTTCCACGTCAACAAACTGCTTCACCAGTCAGTGAGAATAAACCATACGCTGCTCTCGATCCTATGACGAGCATGAAAGTGTTGATGGCCTTGCAGCAGAAGAAGAAGGAAAAGCGAAGTAGACCTAAGCCCATTAGAAGAAAGAAGACCACCACCAGCGTCACCAATTGCAGCAGTAGCAACAGCCAGAATTCGGACATCAAGAGGATGGACTGCACGGAAGCAAGAGGATGCGTGGAGCAGAGCATCCCCAAGGTGGATGAACCCAACCTGGCACCTTTAGGTACGTCCTAGTAATGCACACACTACATTTCATTTGGATGTAATTCATAATTTCACAAATTAGTTAATGTATGCATATGTTGACCATATCTGTATGCCTGCGCTGAGGAGTCTAGAGATCTAATGTGGTGCTGCTCGGATGTTGGGTTAAACCGTGAAACTCTGGGTTTCAGTCACCGAGCCATGATTAAACTGGCTTCTCATTGATGGTCTTATCCAGTTACCAAACACTTCTTCCAGCAAACACTTCTGATGTCGCGTGATGTGTAGGGAATTGCAATAAACTCCTAGTGGATAAAAAACGGTCATGAAGGGATGTCATGAGTAGTGCAATGATATCTCCTTCCACGAGCTGTTCTCTTACATGAGGTGGTTCACTGCTGTGTGAGAGTTGCACAGGGATACTTCATCTCATGACATGGAGCCAATAGCACCATTGGAAGGAAACTGAGCAAAATACATTGCTTGACAAATTCCAAAAAGTATCTATTTCTTAACCGGGGTAAATATTACTTAAACAAGTGGGTAAATTTAGAGAACATTTTTGAATGTATAGACCGAGTCATTTCCACAATGGGAATTTCCTCTTCATTGTACTAACACCTAACTTCCATGTGTATTTACTCGTTCTATTGCAGGTAATTATTGTGAAATTAATGAGCTGTAATAGAATAATCTGGCTCAACCACCTCAATGTTAATTATAGTTGTTGCTCTGCATCAACATCAACCACACGAAGAAGTGCAAAATGTTGGGGCTTCAAAATAAGCCCCAAAAATGTATTATGATATTTTGCAGGAAATCAGTATCTTGCTTTTCTACTATTTGTACGTATGTTGAACTTCTTTCGTACCATACGTAGCCAACCGTGCTAATCGGAGGTATTTGTTGCTGGCCATTTGGCATTTTGGGCCTTTGGGTATGTGGTCAGCAACCGTGATTGATAAAACGTCCCATATACATAGTAATGCTATGGCATCCACTGCATGGTGATAAATAAATTATGTATTAGCGCGTGCGTGTGCTCAACAGTGGATGTCTTGTGTTCCAGAGGAAAAGCCCTTCCCGTGCAGTGACTGCTCGTACGGAGCGACGCAGAAGTCGAAGCTCAAGAGACACGTCCTGAGCGTTCACCACGTGCCCTTCGATAGCGCGCTGGACTCCGACTGTCCCAAGAAGAGAAGACGGCTGGCTGGGTGCCGAGACCACGGCTCAACTCTGGATTTGGAGCGCGCACGATGCTCACGGAGAACTCTCTGATGATTTATTTCATCCTGAAGCTGAGGTACCACGTGTGGGGCGATGAACGCAAGGTTTTGTGCAGCGGACATTTCCATGATGAAATTTCGTCACGTTCACTGCTGCGAGGTTACATCTATTGCCGTATATTTTTAGTCAATTGCTGTATTTTATGGTATACAATATATTTAATAAATTGTCCTAATTTAATAACAAAGGTTTTTGGGTTAGATCGTGTAAGTATAAATGTGTCATAACCCTACACCACCTGACACAGCCAATTAGTAAGGAATTTGTCACGTAAACAAAACTCCACTTAGTTACTACTTCAGCCCACCGGTGTTTTGGAGAGTAAATCCACAAGATGAGTACGACGTTTCACTGGTAATTACATCCAGCATCATCGGGTGATTTGCCAGAATAGTGAAGCCATCCACCTGCTTCCGATCTTAAATAGAGAAAGGCGATGTCATCACTGAACCCATCAGGTGCAGAAATCAGAGGCGGGGAGGGGGATTATTGAAATGATATAATTGATTAGTAATCATTTAATTAGTATGTTTCCTCTATAAGTAATGATAAATGTGAGATGTCTTCTTCCTCCACGCGTTTGTTCCACTCACGTGGGGTCCGCCGTCCTTGCCACCTTCTCCACACCGCCCCGTCCCGCGCCATCTCTCCCTCCGCTCCTCGGGCCACCACGTTCGACCGCATCACCACATCGCCCCACGTCTTCTTCTGCCTTCATCTCCTCATCTTACAATCACAATTACTTAATAATACGCTTCCAGGCCGCACTAAGCCTGTAGCTGTCAGAGAGGTTAAAATAATACAAATTTTCTCAGTTTCAATGGATTCTCGAATTAGTCTTGGCCAGTAATAATGAGTTTTACACAACACTTCATCGTTATCAAAATACATGACGTGTTCTTGTTGGCAAGCATGTACTGCAACTTCCGACAGTTATGTTTGAGAGTGTTTAATATTTATTTGGTGTTCCTTTAGTCTTACGCTAATGTTACATCCCATCTGTCCAATATAACATCTGCCACATAAGCCATTAATCCGATACACACCATCCGTTGACAACTTAGGCAATTCATCTTAAGTACAAGATACTATTTTTTGAATTTTGTGTACCGTGCCAAATCTTACTTAGATGTTTAGCTTTTTTGCTTTTCCAAAACTCGAGCTAATTTCTCAATTACTCCCACGATATATGGTATTTTAATTGTTTAATAACCTGATTCAGCAGTATTGCTGTTCGATCTTGGTTTAGCATTCACTGCTCTGTTAATTTGAGCATTATTGTAGACATTCAATCGTAGCTTTTCTTTGACATGTTTAATCTCTCTCCTCAGACTTTGACCATCTGACACTATTTTAGCTAGATGTATGAGCATCTTGTTGAGAAAGGATTTATGTGCGGGGTGATGATGCCAATCTGCATTCAGATAGGCATCAGTATGTGTTCCCTTTCGGTAAACGCTGTGTGTGTTACTTTACCATTTAGGCCTCATCCGAGCAAAATATCCAGGAAAGGGAGTGTGTTATTCACCTCCATTTCCATGGTGAAATGGATGGCCGGTTTTTGTGAATTGAGATGATTTAGACATTCATTCATTAAGTGTATCCTTACCATGTCGCCAGACAACCAAAGTGTCATCTACATATCTACACCAAAAAGTGGGTTTTAATGTACTTGAAGCAAGTGCTCTTGCAACCCGTAGGTTGAGGACCCCTGTGTTAGAGGCCACACAGGACGGGGGGGGGGGGAGTTTAACGTTGTGTTTGTCGCTGCGAGCAGACAGCGTGCAATGGAGAGCTTGCTCAGAGCGGAGCTGGGCACGGACTCGGCGAGGCCGCTGGGCGCTGCGGCCGGTGGAGGCTGCATCAGCACCGGGCAGAGCTACGAGACGGGGCGCGGACACGTGTCCTCTACCCTCCTCTTCGCCTCCTCTACACCACCTTGCTTCCTCGCCTCAACCTTCATTCATTCAGCCCTGTATCACTTTTTTTCGCTGCGACTACTAGCACCACCGTGGTGAATGTTGCAGTGAACTTCCCCTCGTTGATTCCCCCCTCCACCCACGTTAAGGGACTCGGTCTACCAGACACTTTGACCGCTTCGTCTCATCCACTCCGCGTTCAACCACTGCGCCTCGCTGCAGTTCACAACAACGCACTCAACTAAACAACTCGGTCACCCACTCATCCAGTCACTAACTCAATCACCCTATCACACATTCATCCAGTCACTAACTCATCCAGTCACTAACTCAATCACCCTATCACACACTATCTCGTCACTAATTCAATCACCCTATCACCCACTCATCCAGTTAACCACTCATCCAGTCACCCACTCATTCAGTCACCCACTCATCCAGTCACCCACTCATTCAGTCACCCACTCAATCACCCTATCACCCACTCATCAAATCAGCCACGCATCCAGTCACCCACTCATCCAGTCATCCACGCAATCACCCTATAACCCACTCATCCACTCATCCAGTCACCCACTCAATCACCCTATCACATACTAATCTAGTCACTAATTAAATCACCCTATCACCCACTCATCCAGTCACCCACTCATCTAGTCACCCACTCATTTAGTCCCCCACTCAATCACCCACTCATCTAATCACCCACGCATTCAGTCACCCACGCATCCAGTCACCCACTCATCCGGTCACTGACTCAATCACCCTATCACACACTCCTCCACTCGTTTACTCAAACACTCACCCATTTACTCACCCACCTGCTCACCACCATGCAGGTCACCTCACTCTTATTTTCAGATTTATCAGTTTGCACTGCTCCACTCTGGAATCCACACCCGGTCTTCCTGTTTTCCCAAACTCTTGCAACAATAAACTTGATCAATTTAAGGAACGCGTTTCTTTGATCTTAATTATCTAATTACTCATTGGACAGTTATGTATTATTTTTTGTATTGTTACTGGCCGTTTGGCGTTTTGTATTGTGTGGGGTTTGCATCGCTGTCAACCCCTCATCAGTGCCTACCTTATTACAGAACAATTCAGACCTTGTTGGTCACCCCGTGCCCCTTATAAGTCCCATGACAAGGGAGAAACACAAAAATAAACTTAACAAAAATGTTGCCCGTATTGAAACGGCCGTCTGCCGTATGGACCTGACAACTCACTTTCCCCCAACAGAATACGGGTAAACCGTGTGGGTTGGCGGCTATGGGTTTTGTTGTGTTTGCGAGTCCAAGTTATAGGACTGCACCCTGGGTTGTGCGTGATTTTCATTGGTGGGAGATTCCCTTCGCTGTGTTGCACGCCAGTGGCTGGGGGCTGCCTGGGGCCAGTGACGTGTGAGCCGGTCCCAATGTGCACCGGCAAACATTTACCGCCAGGTGGCCCCAGTGTTTATTGCCCGTCTCCACGTGGATACCTGAAACCCATGTCAATCCACTGCTGGATGAGTCCCGCAATGAAGATACAATTAGTACATCCACTTTGCTTTTGGACTCCACCTGTTCCATTGGCGGCCGAATGCGAATCTAAATGTGCATACGTTAGAGACTGGTTAATGCGCATAGAAATCAAACCAATTGACCTACAACATTTGCCCCATCAACTTTTGTAGAATTTTAGATGTGCATTACAGCTACTTTAGCCGGATGGTTGTGGTGGCTATGTATGCCTGTAATCCACGACTACGTGGAGGTGAGGGTTGGTGGATCACAAAAATGTTGCAACAACTCCCACCCCTTGGTCGTCAAGGAGGTAGAGAAGGCGGTGTGGAATAATGTGGACTCCGCCTGTTCCATCTGTAGATTTGTGATAGAGCATTTGCTTGGATTTCTCCAGGTGCTCCGATTTCCTCCCACATGTAAACACTCATTAATCTTGATTTGAAGCTTTCGTGACTGCAGGAATCCTTACTCTTTGGTTCTTTCGGTAAAGTCACGTAGGTAGAAAAAATAATAAGGGATCACGACGTTTCGATCGCCACACAAGCAATCTCACTGAGTCTCAAGACTCTTGTTCAGGAGGGCCTGCCAACTTTTCGCAGGAGTAATTTGGATGTTTGGCTAGTACCAGTTACATTGTATGTTGTTGTTTTCCCATGGGAGTAAACCCATACAGAGAAAGGGACCAGAATGAGGAAAGCGAAGCCAGGCAGTCCTTCAGAAGATGTCATGCACGGGCGCGACCACTGCACCACCTTGCCGCCCAAACAAATGTAATTTAAATAATGTACAATACTGGCAAATAAACCCTATTAGTATCAACTGAATTTCTGGACAATGTGGCACGTGTATAGCTGCATCGGTGTTTCTAAAAGTCGTGTTCACATTGCCTGAAATTAATAATATTATAAAGTACAGGTTTCCCACCTCTGGTTTCGTTTTACTTACTGGTTGTCCTCATTATGTGTGTCACAGGTAATATGGCAAGGAAAATATTACGCAGCACGAGTTGTAGGATTAGGGCAATTATGGTGACACACGTGACCCCCTCTACACAAGAAACAGCTGAGAGTCAATGCTGTGGTGTTGTGCGATTGGTGCAAGCGACCCATCATTGTGTTTTGATGTTGAGCTGTTAAAATTGCACTGTTGTGGGGTGAGGTCAAGGCCGATGACTTCTTCCAGCGGTGTCAAGATCAGCATTTTGAAGAGGCTCGCGGAGGATGATACTGGGCACTAGGGTGCAGTCTCCCTCCATGAACAACAGAGGGCAGAGGAGCGACGGTCACAACAATTATTGGCGGAGCACTGGGCGTATAAAACACAAAGTTGGAAGAAAGTTTATCTCGGGGAGTTAACCCACAACACCTGGGTCTGTCATGCGTGTTCACACGATAACGCGTTTTCACTACGTTGAGATTTATAAGGGCACGGGGTGACCAATAAAGTCTGAATTGGTCTGTAATAAGCTCGGCCCTGATAAGGGGTTGACAGATATGAAATAATCGAGCAGACAGACACGGGCCTGACTTCATCCACAGATGCCTTGTTGAGTCTCTAATTTTTAGGATTCTGCTTGAGATGTCTTGCCAATTCCTCACCAAATAATATGTACGTGTGAGTAACCAGACCTACCTGAGATCTCACGCCTCGTAGAGAGCCAAAATAAATATCGTACGTTTATAGATTGCTCGGTAACCTCCGTTCCATGCTGCCAACGACTGGCCAAGAATGTGACCTGTAGATGCTGCCATCTGCTGGCCACTGATGTAGATGGCAGCATGTAAGGTGGTGAATTGCGGTCGTTGAGATGAGTTTTGATTGGTGAGATGAGTGAGGTTGGTGCAGTGGATGAGATGGGTGCAGTCAGTCTGGTGACTGTGTGGTTGGTGTGGTGAATGTAGTGGGTGGTGTGGTGAATGTAGTGGTTGGTGTGGTGAATGTAGTGGTTGGTTTGGTGAATGTAGTGGGTGGTGTGGTGAATGTAGTGGGTGAGATGAGTGTAGTAGGTGTGATGAGTGCCATTTGTGCGGTTAGTGGAGTTGGTGTTTGGTGAGTGAGGTGAGTGTGGTGTGATTGGTGAGGTGTAATTGGTGAGGTTAGGTTTGTGAGGTGTAATTGGGGTGGTGAGGTGGGTGAGGTGTAATTGGGAGGTAAAGTTGGTGAGTGTATCAGTGAGCACCTGGAGGATTCTCCTCCACGGTCGCCTTTGTCTCCCCCAGTAGCGATGTTCACTCCACACCGCACCAGGAACTCATCTGAGGCTGAGTCGACCTCACACTCTCTCACTGTCTCACAACAACAACAACAACCGCCATTCGCCACTAAGTGGCGGTGACGTCACCACGACGCTTGTGCCAGGCCATGTGCACCTTGAAGCCACGTGAAGTGTCGAACGCCCGCTGGCAGGTCACGGGGCAGACCCAGGTGGTGCCACGGGTCGACTGACTGAGATGACTGAGATGACTGGCTGATGCACCACCTGTGCCCCCTGCTCACACTCACGCACGCGCACTCACTCACAAGCGCGAGTTCGCGTTTTCAGGCGATATAAAATAATTTATATTTCATGCCAGTTGGTTCTGAAGGGCGGCTGTTTGTAATTTGGGCGTTCGTAAGTCGAGGACTGTCTGTAAATAAAGATTCCGATTGTGGGGCTTTCACCGTGGGATGAGCTTGGCCCGATCCGCAGGGGCGTGGCTTGCACGACAGTGGGCGGGGCATAGCCGCGACGGGCGTGGCTTATCCAGGAAGTGGAGACCGCGATCGCCGGACTGCAAGCCAGACAGAAGCGCGCTCCTTTTAAAGTTAACAACAACATTGTTAAATGTAAGTAGCGCCTCTCTACTTTATTATTGTTTTATTTGTTTAATACATTACTTGTGGTGCCGTGAGTCGAGTGAAATGAGTCAATAACCTTGCTAGACATGGCTAAGCTTTTAATAAGGGGCGCCGCGGTGTCGAGATGTTAACTACCTCGCTAGGCCTACAGCAGCGTGGAGGTTCCATCGAGACCCTGACGCCTACTCTGTATTTGTTTATTTTTTTCCCCTGTGGTCGCGTAGATTCTTCTCCTGGTCCTTCGGTTTTCCCCTCCACATTTAGAAACGTGAGTTTAGAGTACTTGACTGCTATAAATGTCCACATGATAAGCCACTTTCGTTGAGCTATCATTTGTGTCCAGGTCGCTTCTGATAAGAGTTATATAGCTCAGTGGGCCTTACCTGGTTAAATAAAAATAGTTTATAGTTTAGTTTATAGTTCATAAGAACTCGTGACAAGGGTCAGTGTCTACTTCAAATATTGTTCAGGCTCTGGAGACCTCCAAAGTTATTCGTGATGTTATACATTTGGTTCGTTTTGAGAATAATCGCGACCTTATATGATTATTACGTGATACACACGCTGAATATACGCACACAAACATCGTGTACACATGTGTCGTGCCCTCTATTGTCCACATAGACGGCTTGTGCTGACGAGAGAACGATCTTAACGTACAATGTCGTGACATGTATCAGCCCTTTGTCGATCCAGCGTTTTGATAGAGGCCTCCCCCACACCATGTCGTTCGTGGGAGTTGTTTAACCATACTTCACCATGCCGGTCAATGCGGGTTTGGTGAAGTGAGGAGGCCCAGAAACTTGTATATGCAGATACGAGTTTGCCTGTGCTTGCATCTGCATAATTACATTCTCACACATCTTCAAGTGTAGTTTAATACTTCTAAAAATGCATTTATTCTTCAGGATTCCATAAAGTACTGTGGTAAAAAGAAAACAACTTGATTTGAATAAATTTCGATTTAAAGCTTTCGTGACTGCAGGGATTCATCTTCTTGGTTCTTTCGGTAAAGTCACGTAGAAGGGAAATAATAAACTAATAAAAATAAAACATAATATAAGAAAATTCTCACGACGTTTTGGCCACAACACAAGTAGCCTTCCTCAGGTGAAGAAACAGAACTGTCGGAAAGACAGCGCTCCAATGAACACTGCTAAGCTTCGCAGCGTATTTTAAGCTGGGTGGGAGGAGCAGAGCGCCTTGCCAAAAGAGTTTACATATCAACAGAATAATTTAGCATTGAAGTAGCTGTGTTAATGTGATAGATTAGCAGGATGTTAAAGTCATAAATTAGCATGTAACTGTGAGATTAGCATGATGTTAATGTGAGGAATTAGCATGTAACTGGTGACGGAAGTAGCTATGTTAAAGTCAGGGTTTACATATCAACTGAGGCATTTAGTATATTGACGCTAAAGAACTGCAACTACCCAACTATCATACAATAAACCGATGTGAAAGAACTAAATATAAACTACATCAATATAATCAATGTACTCAATATATTCTCCACTAAGCTGAGCTACTAACAATACGTCATTATACATTACACTTCTATGTCGCAAAAATTATTATAATATGCCTCCAAATAATGTTTTATTATAAACTGCCATAGACAGACCCCAACATTGAATTATACGCAGCGTTACTATACACTACCCTATACCTTAGATTATAATAATATTACACTGTATTATTTTACCAACCCTACTGTATACCACACTGCTATATATTGACTATACAATTACGATACTATATATTACCAAATAAATTATATTAAACATTACACTGAATACTTTGTTAAACAAGGAATGCTTTGAGCTTGTGGGTTGAATCCATCTGTGTGAAGTTGTGTTATTTCCCCATATGCAAGGTGGGGTCTCTCTGGGTTCCACTCACACAAACATCTCAATGCAATGGGACCTTTCTGAAAATGCAGTACTTAGACTCAATGAAGCTTTCCTGGGTAACTAGTTAACATTGTAATAATTATCATGAGAGATAATGACGTTCAGTTATAAGTGCCATTAATAGTACTATACTGTACTTTTATTGAAGACTATTTTACGTAGTTGTTTGTAAAAAAAAGTGTCCATTCTCAAAACTTTTTGACGGGCCCTCGTACAGAAATGATATTACAATCTTATATGGATATTGCGAGTCAGAGTGTTGTGAATAGTGGAGTGAACGTGTGTTGTCATCATTATATTGTTGGTGTGTATATACAGAAAGGCCTATTTGGTGGGTAACATTAGGAAAATGGAGGTAGTTCGTCATTGTTGTTAAACAAAATCTTATTTGGGTGGATAAGAGGAGTAAAATCGTACACGATAGGAACTGCAATATTGTGGAGTTCTGGTATAATGAGTTGTAGTATATATGAATCATATGTCACCTTAAGTATGCCTGTGTGAGTACACTCGTGACACGGGTGTCATGCGCGTGACCTTTGTCTTTTGTTTCAGATGTGCGAGAGCAACTCCGCTGCGAGTCAAGGTGGTGCTGGGAGAATTGCCTTCACCATTGATGGCACTTCACCAGCACCCATCTCAACCCCACCTCAATCCGGTAGAATTACAAGAACGAAAAAACTTATCTCTTGTGACGTCTGTGGGAAAAAATTCCAGCTGGCATGGTGCCTAGAAGCCCACGTAAGAACGCACAAGGAGACCCGCGATCAATGGTGCGGCATATGCGGAAAAAGGTTTGATCAGCTAGGAAAATTAAAAAGGCATTTGAAGACCCATGAGAAGGATTACATGATAAAGGGTGCACCAGGCTTGGTGAATAACGGCAGTTTTGCCAATGCGGTGTTGAATCCACCGTCGCCCTATGAGATGTGCTCAGTCTGCGGATTTTTAAGTCCTATTGAAATCCTGAAAACTCATGAAAGTCTTCACGCACAGTTCTCGTACAGACCGAAGCCTGAACATGATTACACTTCGACAAAAGATAGCGGCGTTAAGATAAATGACATGAAATCCAATTTTCTTGAATGCTTTGGCCTAGTTCCACGTCAACAAACTGCTTCACCAGTCAGTGAGAATAAACCATACGCTGCTCTCGATCCTATGACGAGCATGAAAGTGTTGATGGCCTTGCAGCAGAAGAAGAAGGAAAAGCGAAGTAGACCTAAGCCCATTAAAAGAAAGAAGACCACCACCAGCGTCACCAATTGCAGCAGTAGCAACAGCCAGAATTCGGACATCAAGAGGATGGACTGCACGGAAGCAGGAGGCTGCGTGGAGCAGAGCATCCCCAAGGTGGATGAACCCAACCTGGCATCTTTAGGTACGTCCTAGTAATGCACACACTACATTTCATTTGGATGTAATTCATGATTTCACAAATTAGTTAATGTACGCATATGTTGACCATATCTGTATGCCTGCGCTGAGGAGTCTAGAGATCTGATGTGGTGCTGCTCGGATGTTGGGTTAAACCGTGAAACTCTGGGTTTCAGTCACCGAGCCATGATTAAACTGGCTTCTCATTGATGGACTTATCCAGTTACCAAACACTTCTTCCAGCAAACACTTCTGATGTCGCGTGATGTGTAGGAAATTGCAATAACCTAAAAATTATAGTTGTTGCTCTGCATCAACATCAACCACACGAAGAAGTGCAAAATGTTGGGGCTTCAAAATAAGCCCCAAAAATGTGTTCTTCTGATATTTTTCAGGAAACCAGTATCTTGCTTTTCTACTATTTGCACACATGTTGAACTTCTTTCGTACCATACGTAGCCAACCGTGCTAATCGGAGGTATTTGTTGCTGGCCATTTGGCATTTTAGGCCTTTGGGCCTTTGGGCCTGTGGTCAGCAACCGTGATTGATAAAACGTCCCATATACATAGTAATGCTATGGCATCCACTGCATGGTGATAAATAAATTATGTATTAGCGCGTGCGTGTGCTCAACGGTGGATGTCTTGTGTTCCAGAGGAAAAGCCCTTCCCGTGCAGTGACTGCTCGTACGGAGCGACGCAGAAGTCGAAGCTCAAGAGACACGTCCTGAGCGTTCACCACGTGCCCTTCGATAGCGCGCTGGACTCCGACTGCCCCAAGAAGAGAAGGCGGCTGGCTGGGTGCCGAGACCACGGCTCAACTCTGGATTTGGAGCGCGCACGATGCTCACGGAGAACTCCCTGATGATTTATTTCATCCTGAGGCTGAGGTACCACGTGTGGGGCGATGAACTCAAGGTTTTGTGCAGCGGACATTTCCATGATGAAATTTCGTCACGTTCACTGCTACGAGGTTACATCTATTGCCGTATATGTTTAGTCAATTGCTGTATTTTCTGGTATACAATATATTTAATAAATTGTCCTAATTTCATAACAAAGGTTTTTGGGTTAGATCGTGTAAGTATAAATGTGTCATAACCCTACACCACCTGACACAGCCAATTAGTAAGGAATTTGTCACATAAACAAAACTCCACTTAGTTACTACTTCAGCCCACCGGTGTTTTGGAGAGTAAATCCACAAGATGAGTACGACGTTTCACTGGTAATTACATCCAGCATCATCGGGCGATTTGCCAGAATAGTGAAGCCATCCACCTGCTTCCGGTCTTAAATAGAGAAAGGCGATGTCATCACTGAACCCATCAGGTGCAGAAATCAGAGGCGGGGAGGGGGATTATTGAAATTATATAATTGATTAGTAATAATTAAATTAGTATGTTTCCTCTATAAGTAATGATAAATGTGAGATGTCTTCTTCTTCCACGCGTTTGTTCCACTCACGTGGGGTCCGCCGTCCTTGCCACCTTCTCCACACCGCCCCGTCCCGCGCCATCTCTCCCTCCGCTCCTCGGGCCACCACGTTCGACCGCATCACCACATCGCCCCACGTCTTCTTCTGCCTTCATCTCCTCATCTTACAATCACAATTACTTAATAATACGCTTCCAGGCCGCACTAAGCCTGTAGCTGTCAGAGAGGTTAAAATAAGACAAATTTTCTCAGTTTCAATGGATTCTCGAATTAGTCTTGGCCAGTAATAATGAGTTTTACACAACACTTCATCGTTATCAAAATACATGAAGTGTTCTTGTTGGCAAGCATGTACTGCAACTTCCGACAGTTATGTTTGAGAGTGTTTAATATTTATTTGGTGTTCCTTTAGTCTTACGCTAATGTTACATCCCATCTGTCCAATATAACATCTGCCACATAAGCCATTAATCCAATACACATCATCCGTTGACAGCTTAGGCAATTCATCTTAAGTACAAGATACTATTTTTTGAATTTTGTGTACCGTGCCAAATCTTACTTAGATGTTTAGCTTTTTGCTTTTCCAAAACTCGAGCTAATTTCTCAATTACTCCCACGATATAACCTGATTCAGCAGTATTGCTGTTCGATCTTGGTTTAGCATTCATTGCTGTTAATTATTTGAGCATTATTGTAGACATTCAATCGTAGCGTTTCTTTGACATGTTCAATCTCTCTCCCCAGACATTCACCATCTGACACTGTTTTAGCCAGATGTATGAGCATCTTGATGAGAGAGTTTTCTGTACGGGGTGATGATGCGAATCTGCATTCAGATAGGCATCAGTATGGGTTTCCTTTTGGTAAACGCTGTGTGTGTTATTTTACCATTTAGGCCTCATCCGATAAATCACCTCTCCCAAGGAAATAAGTATTTAGAGGCCACACGGGACCGGGGGGGGGGGGGGGGGGAGTTTATCGTTGTGTCTGTTGCTGCGAGCAGATAGCGCGCAATGGAGAGCTTGCTCAGAGCGGAGCTGGGCACGTACTCGGCGAGGACGCTGGGCGCTTCGGCCAGTGGAGGCTGCATCAGCACCGGGCAGAGCTACGAGACGGGGCGCGGACACGTGTTCACCAAGATCAACGCCAAGAGCGGGGCACCCTCCTCTACGCATCCTCTACGCCTCCTCACCACCTCACCTCCTCTACCCTTATCCTCGCCTCCTCTACGCTCCTCACCACGCCACCTCACCACGCCACCTCACCTCCTCACCACGCCACCTCACCTCCTCACCACGCCACCTCACCTCACCACGCCACCTCAACACCTCACCACCTCACCTCCTCTACCCTCCTCTTCGCCTCCTCTACACCACCCCGCATCCTTGCCTCAACCTTCATTCAGCCCTGTCATTAATGTATCACTTTTTTTTAGCTGTGACTACTAGCTAATTTGTCAGTTACTCCCACGAAATATGGTATTTTAATTGTTTAATAACCTGATTCAGCAGTATTGCTGTTTGATCTTGGTTTAGAATTCACTGCTCTGTTAATTTGAGCATTATTGTAGACATTCAATCGTAGCGTTTCTTTGACATGTTTAATCTCTCTCCTCAGACTTTGACCATCTGACACTGTTTTAGCCAGATGTATGAGCATCTTGTTGAGAAAGGATTTATGTGCGGGGTGATGATGCCAATCTGCATTCAAATAGGCATCAGTATGTGTTCCCTTTCGGTAAACGCTGTGTGTGTTACTTTACCATTTAGGCCTCGTCCGAGCAAAATATCCAGGAAAGGGAGTGTGTTATTCACCTCCATTTCCATGGTGAACTGGATGGCCGTTTTTTGTGAATTGAGATGATTTAGACATTCATTCATTAAGTGTATCCTTCCCATGTCGCCAGACAACCAAAGTGTCATCTACATATCTACACCAAAAAGTGGGTTTTAATGTACTTGAAGCAAGTGCTCTTGCAACCCGGGGGTTGAGGACCCCTGTGTTAGAGGCCACACGGGGGGGGGGGGGGAGTTTAACGTTGTGTTTGTCGCTGCGAGCAGACAGCGTGCAATGGAGAGCTTGCTCAGAGCGGAGCTGGGCACGGACTCGGCGAGGCCGCTAGGCGCTGCGGCCGGTGGAGGCTGCATCAGCACCGGGCAGAGCTACGAGACGGGGCGCGGACACGTGTTCACCAAGATCAACGCCAAGAGCGGGGCACCCTCCTCTACGCCTCCTCACCACCTCACCTCCTCTACCCTCCTCTTCGCCTCCTCTACACCACCTTGCATCCTCGCCTCAACCTTCATTCAGTCAGCCCTGTATCACTCTTTTTTCGCTGCGACTACTAGCACCACCGTGGTGAATGTTGCAGTGAACTTCCCCTCGTTGATTCCCCCCTCCACCCACGTTAAGGGACTCGGTCTACCAGACACTTTGACCGCTTCGTCTCATCCACTCCGCGTTCAACCACCGCGCCTCACTGCAGTTCACAACAACGCACTCAACTAAACAACTCGGTCACCCACTCATCCAGTCACTAACTCAATCACCCTATCACACATTCATCCAGTCACTAACTCATCCAGTCACTAACTCAATCACCCTATCACCCAGTCACCCACTAACTCAATCACCCTATCACACACTCATCTCGTCACTAATTCAATCACCCTATCACCCACTCATCCAGTTAACCACTCATCCAGTCACCCACTCATTCAGTCACCCACTCATTCAGTCACCCACTCAATCACCCTATCACCCACTCATCAAATCAGCCACGCATCCAGTCACCCACTCATCCAGTCATCCATGCAATCACCCTATAACCCACTCATCCAGTCACCCACTCAATCACCCTATCACATACTCATCTAGTCACTAATTAAATCACCCTATCACCCACTCATCCAGTCACCCACTCATCTAGTCACCCACTCAATCACCCACTCATCTAATCACCCACGCATTCAGTCACCCACGCATCCAGTCACCCACTCATCCGGTCACTGACTCAATCACCCTATCACACACTCCTCCACTCGTTTACTCAAACACTCACCCATTTACTCACCCACCCACTCACCACCATGCAGGTCACCTCACTCTTCTTTTCAGATTTATCAGTTTGCACTGCTCCACTCTGGAATCCACTCCCGGTCTTCCTGTTTTCCCAAACTCTTGCAACAATAAACTTGATCAATTTAAGGAACGCGTTTCTTTGATCTTAATTATCTAATTACTCATTGGACAGTTATGTATTATTATTTTTTATTGTTACTGGCCGTTTGGCGTTTTGTATTGTGTGGGGTTTGCATCGCTGTCAACCCCTCATCAGTGCCTACCTTATTACAGAACAATTCAGACCTTGTTGGTCACCCCGTGCCCCTTATAAGTCCCATGACAAGGGAGAAACACACAAATAAACTTAACAAAAATGTTGCCCGTATTGAAACGGCCGTCTGCCGTATGGACCTGACAACTCACTTTCCCCCAACAGAATACGGGTAAACCGTGTGGGTTGGCGGCTATGGGTTTTGTTGTGTTTGCGAGTCCAAGTTATAGGACTGCACCCTGGGTTGTGCGTGGTTCTCATTGGTGGGAGATTCCCTTCGCTGTGTTGCACGCCAGTGGCTGGGGGCTGCCTGGGGCTAGTGACGTGTAAGCCGGTCCCAATGTGCACCGGCAAACATTTACCGCCAGGTGGCCCCAGTGTTTATTGCCCGTCTCCACGTGGATACCTGAAACCCACGTCAATCCACTGCTGGATGAGTCCCGCAATGAAGATACAATCAGTACATCCACTTTGCTTTTGGACACCACCTGTTCCATTGGCGGCCGAATGCGAATCTAAATGTGCATACGTTAGAGACTGGTTAATGCGCATAGAAATCAAACCAATTGACCTACGACATTTGCCCCATCAACTTTTGTAGAATTTTAGATGTGCATTACAGCTACTTTAGCCGGATGGTTGTGGTTGCTTTGTATGCCTGTAATCCACGACTACGTGGAGGTGAGGGTTGGTGGATCACAAAAATGTTGCGACAACTCCCACCCCTTTGTCGTCAAGGAGGTAGAGACGGCGGTGTCGAATAATGTGGACTCCGCCTGTTCCATCTGTAGATTTGTGATAGAGCGTTGGCCCCCCATTTGCTTGGATTTCTCCAGGTGCTCCGATTTCCTCCCACATGTAAACAATCATTAATCTTGATTTGAAGCTTTCGTGACTGCAGGAATCCTTACTCTTTGGTTCTTTCGGTAAAGTCACGTAGGTAGAAAAAATAATAATGGATCACGACGTTTCGATCGCCACACAAGCAATCTCACTGAGTCTCAAGACTCTTGTTCAGGAGGGGCCTGACAACTTTTCGCAGGAGTAATTTGGATGTTTGGCTAGTACCAGTTACATTGTATGTTGTTTTGCTGTGGGAGTAAACCCATACAGAGAAAGGGACCAGAATGAGGAAAGCGAAGCCAGGCAGTCCTTCAGAAGATGTCATGCACGGGCGTGACCACTGCACCACCCTGCCGCCCAAACAAATGTAATTTAAATAATGTACAATACTGGCAAATAAACCCTATTAGTATCAACTGAATTTGTGGACAATGTGGCACGTGTATAGCTGCATCGGTGTTTCTAAAAGTCGTGTTCAAATTGCTTATTAAAAATATTATAAAGAACAGGTTTCTCACCTCTGGTTTCATTTGACTTACCGGTTGTCCTCATTATGTGTGTCACAGGTAATATGGCAAGGAAAATATTATGCAGCACGAGTTGTAGGATTAGGGCAATTATCGTGACACACGTGACCCCCTCTACACAAGTAACAGCTGAGAGTCAATGCTGGGATGTTTTGCGATTGGTGCAAGCGACACATCATTGTGTTTTGATGTTGAGCTGTTAAAATTGCACTGTTGTGAGGTGAGGTCAAGGCAGATAACTGCTTCCAGCGGTGTCAAGATCAGCATTTTGAAGAGGCTCGCGGAGGATGATACTGGGCACTGGGGTGCAGTCTCCCTCCATGAACAACAGAGGGCAGAGGAGCGACGCTCACAACAATAATTGGCGGAGCGCCGGGCGTATAAAAGACAAAGTTGGAAGAAAGTTTATCTCGGGGAGGTAACCCACAACACCTGGGTCTGTCCCGCGTGTTCACACGATAACGCGTTTTCACTACGTTGAGATTTATAAGGGCACGGGGTGACCAATAAAGTATGAATTGGTCTGTGATAAGCTCGGCCCTGATAAGGGGTTGACAGATATGAAATAATCGAGCAGACAGACACGGGCCTGACTTCATCCACAGATGCCTTGTTGAGTCTCTAATTTTTAGGATTCTGCTTGGGATGTCTTGCCAATTCCTCAGCAAATAATGTGTACGTGTGAGTAACCAGACCTACCTGAGATCTCACGCCTCGTAGAGAGCCAAAATAAATATCGTACGTTTATAGATTGCTCGGTAACCTCCGTTCCATGCTGCCATCGACTGGCCAAGAATGTGGCCTGTAGATGCTGCCATCTGCTGGCCACTGATGTAGATGGCAGCATGTAATGTGGTGAATTGCGGTCGTTGAGATGAGTTTTGATTGGTGAGATGAGTGAGGTTGGTGCAGTGGATGAGATGGGTGCAGTCAGTATGGTGACTGTGTGGTTGGTGTGGTGAATGTAGTGGGTGGTGTGGTGAATGTAGTGGTTGGTGTGGTGAATGTAGTGGTTGGTGTAGTGAATGTAGTGGGTTGTGTGGTGAATGTAGTGGTTGGTGTGGTGAATGTAGTGGTTGGTGTGGTGAATGTAGTGGTTGGTGTGGTGAATGTAGTGGTTGGTGTGGTGAATGTAGTGGTTGGTGTGGTGAATGTAGTGGTTGGTGTGGTGAATGTAGTGGGTGAGATGAGTGTAGTAGGTGTGATGAGTGCCATTTGTGCGGTGAGTGGAGTTGGTGTTTGGTGAGTGAGGTGAGTGTGGTGTGATTGGTCAGGTGTAATTGGGGTGGTGAGGTGGGTGAGGTGTCATTGGTGAGGTAAAGTTGGTGAGTGTATCAGCGAGCACCTGGAGGATTCTCCTCCACGGTCGCCTTTGTCTCTCCCAGTAGCGGTGTTCACTCCACTCCTCACCAGGAACTCATCTGAGGCTGAGTCGACCTCACACTCTCTCACTGTCTCACAACAACAACAACAACCGCCATTCGCCACTAAGTGGCGGTGACGTCACCACGACGCTTGTGCCAGGCCATGTGCACCTTGAGGCCACGTGAAGTGTCGAACGCCCGCTGGCAGGAGGTCATGGGGCAGACCCAGGTGGTGCCACGGGTCGACTGACTGAGATGACTGAGATGACTGGCTGATGCACCACCTGTGCCCCCTGCTCACACTCACGCACGCGCACTCACTCACAAGCGCGAGTTCGCGTTTTCAGGCGATATAAAATAATTTATATTTCATGCCAGTTGGTTCTGAAGGGCGGCTGTTTGTAATTTGGGCGTTCGTAAGTCGAGGACTGTCTGTAAATAAAGATTCCGATTGTGGGGCTTTCACCGTGGGATGAGCTTGGCCCGATCCGCAGGGGCGTGGCTTGCACGACAGTGGGCGGGGCATAGCTGCGACGGGCGTGGCTTATCCAGGAAGTGGAGACCGCGATCGCCGGACTGCAAGCCAGACAGAAGCGCGCTCCTTTTAAAGTTAACAACAACATTGTTAAATGTAAGTAGCGCCTCTCTACTTTATTATTGTTTTATTTGTTTAATACATTACTTGTGGTGCCGTGAGTCGAGTGAAATCAGTCAATAACCTTGCTAGACATGGTTAATCTTTTAATAAGGGGCGCCGCGGTGTCGAGATGTTAACTACCTCGCTAGGCCTACAGCAGCGTGGAGGTTCCATCGAGACCCTGACGCCTGCTCTGTATTTGTTTATTTTTTTCCCCTGTGGTCGCGTAGATTCTTCTCCTGGTCCTTCGGTTTTCCCCTCCACATTTAGAAACGTGAGTTTAGAGTACTTGACTGCTATAAATGTCCACATGATAAGCCACTTTCGTTGAGCTATCATTTGTGTCCAGGTCGCTTCTGATAAGAGTTATATAGCTCAGTGGGCCTTACCTGGTTAAATTAAAATAGTTTATAGTTTAGTTTATAGTTCATAAGAACTCGTGACAAGGGTCAGTGTCTACTTCAAATATTGTTCAGGCTCTGGAGACCTCCAAAGTTATTCGTGATGTTATACATTTGGTTCGTTTTGAGCATAATCGCGACCTTATATAATTATGACGTGATGCACACGCTGAATATACGCACACAAACATCGTGTACACGTGTGTCGTGCCCTCTATTGTCCACATAGACGGCTTGTGCTGACGAGAGAACGGTCTTAATGTACAATGTCGTGACATGTATCAGCCCTTTGTCGATCCAGCGTTTTGATAGAGGCCTCCCCCACACCATGTCGTTCGTGGGAGTTGTTTAACCATACTTCACCATGCCGGTCAATGCGGGTTTGGTGAAGTGAGGAGGCCCAGAAACTTGTATATGCAGATACGAGTTTGCCTGTGCTTGCATCTGCAGAATTACATTCTCACACATCTTCAAGTATAGTTTAATACTTCTAAAATGCATTAATTATTGAGGATTCCATAAAGTACTGTGGTAAAAAGAAAATAACTTGATTTGAATACTTTGTTGAACAGGGAATGCTTTGAGTTTGTGGGTTGAATCCATCTGTGTGAAGTTGTGTTATTTCCCCATTTGCAAGGTGGGGTCTCTCTGGGTTCCACTCACACAAACATCTCAATGCAATGGGACCTTTCTGAAAATGCAGTACTTAGACTCAATGAAGCTTTCCTGGGTAACTATTTAACATTGTAATAATTAGCATGAGAGATAATGACGTTCACTTATAAGTGCCATTAATAGTACTATACTGTACTTTTATTGAAGACTATTTTACGTAGTTGTTTGTAAAAAAAGTGTCCATTCTCAAAACTTTTTAACTGGCCCTCGTACATAAATGATATTACAATCTTTATGGAGATTGCAAGTCAGAGTGTTGTGAATAGTGGAGTGAACGTGTGGTGCAATCATTATATTGTTGGTGTGTATATACAGAAAGGCCTATTTGGTGGGTAACATTAGGAAAATGGAGGTAGTTGGTCATTGTTGTTTAGAAACAAAATATTATTTGGGTGGATAAGAGGAGTAAAATCGTACATGATAGGAACTGCAATATTGTGGAGTTCTGGTATAATGAGTTGTAGTATATATGAATCTTATGTCACCTTAAGTATGCCTTTGTGAGTACACTCGTGACACGGGTGTCATGCGCGTGACCTTTGTCTTTGTTTCAGATGTGCGAGAGCAACTCCGCTGTGAGTCATGGTGGTGCTGGGAGAATTGCCTTTACCATCGATGGCACTTCATCAGCACCCGTCTCAACCCCACCTCAATCCGGTAGAGTTACAAGACCGAAAAAACTTATCTCTTGTGACGTCTGTGGGAAAAAATTCCAACTGGCATGGTGCCTAGAAGCCCACGTAACAACGCACAAAGAGACCCATGACCAATGGTGCCGCATATGTGGACAAAGGTTTGAACAGCTAGGAAAATTTAAAAGGCATGTGAAGACCCACGAGAAGGATTACGTGATAAAGGGTGCACCAGGCTTGGTGAATAACGGCAGTTTTGCCAATGCGGTGTTGAATCCACCATCGCCCTATGAGATGTGCTCAGTCTGCGGAGTTTTATGTCCTATTGAAATCCTGAAAACTCATGAAAGTCTTCACGCACAGTTCTTGTACAGACCGAAGCCTGAACATGATTACGCTTCGACAAAAGATAGCGGCGTTAAGATAAATGACATGAAATCCAATTTTCCTGAATGCTTTGGCCTAGTTCCACATCAACAAACTGCTTCACCAGTCAGTGAGAATAAACCATACGCTGCTCTCGATCCTATTACGAGCATGAAAGTGTTGATGGCCTTGCAGCAGAAGAAGAAGGAAAAGCGACGTAGACCTAAGTCCATTAAAAGAAAGAAGACCACCACCAGCGTCACCAATTGCAGCAGTAGCAACAGCCAGAATTCGGACATCAAGAGGATGGACTGCACGGAAGCAGGAGGCTGCGTGGAGCGGAACATCCCCAAGGTGGATGAACCCAACCTGGCACCTTTCGGTACGTCCGAGTAATGCACACACTACATTTCATTTGGATGTAATTCATAATTTCACAAATTAGTTAATGTACGCATATGTTGACCATATCTGTATGCCTGCGCTGAGGAGTCTAGAGATCTGATGTGGTGCTGCTCGGATGTTGGGTTAAACCATGAAACTCTGGGTTTCAGTCACCGAGCCATGATTAAACTGGCTTCTCATTGATGGTCTTATCCAGTTACCAAACACTTCTTCCAGCAAACACTTCTGATGTCGCGTGATGTGTAGGAAATTGCAATAACCTCCTAGTGGATAAAAAACGGTCACGAAGGGATGTCATGAGCAGTGCAATGATATCTCCTTCCACGAGCTGTTCCCTTACATGAGGTGGTTCACTGCTGTGTGAGAGTTGCACAGGGATACTTCATCTCATGACATGGAGCCAATAGCACCATTGGAAGGAAACTGAGAAAAATACATTGCTTGACAAATTCCAAAAATTATCTATTTCTTAACCGGGGTAAATTTTACTTAAACAAGTGGGTAAATTTAGGGAACATTTTTGAATGTATAGACCGAGTCATTTCCACGATGGGAATTTCCTCTTCATTGTACTCACACCTAACTTCCATGTGTATTTACTCGTTCTATTGCAGGTAATTATTGTGTAATTAATGAGCTGTAATAGAATAATCTGGCTCAACCACCTCAATGTTAATTATAGTTGTTGCTCTGCATCAACATCAACCACACGAAGAAGTGCAAAATGTTGGGGCTTCAAAATAAGCCCCAAAAATGTATTATGATATTTTTCAGGAAATCAGTATCTTGCTTTTCTACTATTTGTACGTATGTTGAACTTCTTTCGTACCATACGTAGCCAACCGTGCTAATCGGAGGTATTTGTTGCTGGCCATTTGGCATTTTGGGCCTTTGGGCCTGTGCTCAGCAACCGTGATTGATAAAACGTCCCATATACATAGTAATGCTATGGCATCCACTGCATGGTGATAAATAAATTATGTATTAGCGCGTGCGTGTGCTCAACGGTGGATGTCTTGTGTTCCAGAGGAAAAGCCCTTCCCGTGCAGTGACTGCTCGTACGGAGCGATGCAGAAGTCGAAGCTCAAGAGACACGTCCTGAGCGTTCACCACGTGCCCTTCGATAGCGCGCTGGACTCCGACTGCCCCAAGAAGAGAAGGCGTCTGGCTGGGTGCCGAGACCACGGCTCAACTCTGGATTTGGAGCGCGCACGATGCTCACGGAGAACTCCCTGATGATTTATTTCATCCTGAGGCTGAGGTACCACGTGTGGGGCGATGAACTCAAGGTTTTGTGCAGCGGACATTTCCATGATGAAATTTCGTCACGTTCACTGCTGCGAGGTTACATCTATTGCCGTATATTTTTAGTCACTTGCTGTATTTTATGGTATACAATATATTTAATAAATTGTCCTAATTTCATAACCCATCAGGTGCAGAAATCAGAGGCGGGGAGGGGGATTATTGAAATTATATAATTGATTAGTAATCATTTAATTAGTATGTTTCCTCTATAAGTAATGATAAATGTGAGATGTCTTCTTCCTCCACGCGTTTGTTCCACTCACGTGGGGTCCGCCGTCCTTGCCACCTTCTCCACACCGCCCCGTCCCGCGCCATCTCTCCCTCCGCTCCTCGGGCCACCACGTTCGACCGCATCACCACATCGCCCCACGTCTTCTTCTTCTGCCTTCATCTCCTCATCTTACAATTACAATTACTTAATAATACGCTTCCAGGCCGCACTAAGCCTGTAGCTGTTAGAGAGGTTAAAATAATACAAATTTTCTCAGTTTCAATGGATTCTCGAATTAGTCTTGACCAGTAATAATGAGTTTTACACAACACTTCATCGTTATCAAAATACATTAAGTGTTCTTGTTGGCAAGCATGTACTGCAACTTCCGACAGTTATGTTTGAGAGTGTTTAATATTTATTTGGTGTTCCTTTAGTCTTACGCTAATGTTACGTCCCATCTGTCCAATGTAACATCTGCCACATAAGCCATTAATCCGATACACACCATCCGTTGACAACTTAGGCAATTCATCTTAAGTACAAGATACTATTTTTTGAATTTTGTGTACCGTGCCAAATCTTACTTAGATGTTTAGATTTTTGCTTTTCCAAAACTCGAGCTAATTTCTCAATTACTCCCACGATATATGGTATTTTAATTGTTTAATAACCTGATTCAGCAGTATTGCTGTTCGATCTTGGTTTAGCATTCATTGCTGTTAATTATTTGAGCATTTTCTTTGGTTCTTTCGGTAAAGTCACGTAGAATGAGAATAAAATAATAAATTGATAAAATATCAATTTATTATTTGATAAAATATCAATTTATTATTTTATTCTCATTCTACGTGACTTTACCGAAAGAACCAAAGAAGATGAATCATTGCAGTCACGAAAGCTTTAAATCGATATTTGAGCATTATTGTAGACATTCAATCGTAGCGTTTCTTTGACATGTTCAATCTCTCTCCCCAGACATTCACCATCTGACACTGTTTTAGCCAGATGTATGAGCATCTTGATGAGAGAGGTTTTCTGTACGGGGTGATGATGCGAATCTGCATTCAGATAGGCATCAGTATGCGTTCCCTTTTGGTAAACGCTGTGTGTGTTATTTTACCATTTAGGCCTCGTCCGATAAATCACCTCTCCCAAGGAAATAAGTATTTAGAGGCCACACGGGACCGGGGGGGGGGGGGGGAGTTTATCGTTGTGTCTGTTGCTGAGAGCAGATAGCGCGCAATGGAGAGCTTGCTCAGAGCGGAGCTGGGCACGTACTCGGCGAGGACGCTGGGCGCTTCGGCCAGTGGAGGCTGCATCAGCACCGGGCAGAGCTACGAGACGGGGCGCGGACACGTGTTCACCAAGATCAACGCCAAGAGCGGGGCACCCTCCTCTACGCCTCCTCTACGCCTCCTCACCACCTCACCTCCTCTACCCTTCTCCTCGCCTCCTCTACGCCTCCTCACTACGCCACCTCACCACGCCACCTCACCTCCTCACCACGCCACCTCACCTCCTCACGCCACCTCACCTCCTCACCACGCCACCTCACCTCCTCACCACGCCACCTCAACACCTCACCACCTCACCTCCTCTACCCTCCTCTTCGCCTCCTCTAGACCACCCTGCATTCTTGCCTCAACCTTCATTCATTCAGCCCTGTCATTAATGTATCACTTTTTTTTAGCTGCGACTACTAGCTAATTTGTCAGTTACTCCCATGATATATGGTATTTTAATTATTTAATAACCTGATTCAGCAGTATTACTGTTTGATCTTGCTTTAGCATTCACTGCTCTGTTAATTTGAGCATTATTGTAGACATTCAATCGTAGCGTTTCTTTGACATGTTTAATCTCTCTCCTCAGACTTTGACCATCTGACACTGTTTTAGCCAGATGTATGAGCATCTTGTTGAGAAAGGATTTCTGTTCGGGGTGATGATGCCAATCTGCATTCAGATAGGCATCAGTATGTGTTCCCTTTTGGTAAATGCTGTGTGTGTTACTTTACCATTTAGGCCTCGTCCGAGCAAAATATCCAGGAAAGGGAGTGTGTTATTCACCTCCATTTCCATGGTGAACTGGATGGCCGGTTTTTGTGAATTGAGATGATTTAGACATTCATTCATTAAGTGTATCCTTCCCATGTCGCCAGACAACCAAAGTGTCATCTACATATCTACACCAAAAAGTGGGTTTTAATGTACTTGAAGCAAGTGCTCTTGCAACCCGGGGGTTGAGGACCCCTGTGTTAGAGGCCACACGGGACGGGGGGGGTGGGGAAGTTTAACGTTGTGTTTGTCGCTGCGAGCAGACAGCGTGCAATGGAGAGCTTGCTCAGAGCGGAGCTGTGCACGGACTCGGCGAGGCCGCTGGGCGCTGCGGCCGGTGGAGGCTGCATCAGCACCGGGCAGAGCTACGAGACGGGGCGCGGACACGTGTTCACCAAGATCAACGCCAAGAGCGGGGCACCCTCCTCTACGCCTCCTCACCACCTCACCTCCTCTACCCTCCTCTTCGCCTCCTCTACACCACCTTGCATCCTGGCCTCAACCTTCATTCAGTCAGCCCTGTATCACTTTTTTTCGCTGCGACTACTAGCACCACCGTGGTGAATGTTGCAGTGAACTTCCCCTCGTTGATTCCCCCCTCCACCCACGTTAAGGGACTCGGTCTACCAGACACTTTGACCGCTTCGTCTCATCCACTCCGCATTCAACCACCGCGCCTCACTGCAGTTCACAACAACGCACTCAACTAAACAACTCGGTCACCCACTCATCCAGTCACTAACCCAATCACCCTATCACACATTCATCCAGTCACTAACTCATCCAGTCACTAACTCAATCACCCTATCACACACTCATCTCGTCACTAATTCAATCACCCTATCACCCACTCATCCAGTTAACCACTCATCCAGTCACCCACTCATTCAGTCACCCACTCATTCAGTCACCCACTCATCCAGTCACCCACTCATTCAGTCACCCACTCAATCACCCTATCACCCACTCATCAAATCAGCCACGCATCCAGTCACCCACTCATCCAGTCATCCACGCAATCACCCTATAACCCACTCATCCAGTCACCCACTCAATCACCCTATCACATACTCATCTAGTCACTAATTAAATCACCCTATCACCCACTCATCCAGTCACCCACTCATCTAGTCACCCACTCATTTAGTCACCCACTCAATCACCCACTCATCTAATCACCCACGCATTCAGTCACCCACGCATCCAGTCACCCACTCATCCGGTCACTGACTCAATCACCCTATCACACACTCCTCCACTCGTTTACTCAAACACTCACCCATTTACTCACCCACCCACTCACCACCATGCAGGTCACCTCACTCTTCTTTTCAGATTTATCAGTTTGCACTGCTCCACTCTGGAATCCACTCCCGGTCTTCCTGTTTTCCCAAACTCTTGCAACAATAAACTTGATCAATTTAAGGAACGCGTTTCTTTGATCTTAATTATCTAATTACTCATTGGACAGTTATGTATTATTATTTTTTTATTGTTACTGGCCGTTTGGCGTTTTGTATTGTGTGGGGTTTGCATCGCTGTCAACCCCTCATCAGTGCCTACCTTATTACAGAACAATTCAGACCTTGTTGGTCACCCCGTGCCCCTTATAAGTCCCATGACAAGGGAGAAACACACAAATAAACTTAACAAAAATGTTGCCCGTATTGAAACGGCCGTCTGCCGTATGGACCTGACAACTCACTTTCCCCCAACAGAATACGGGTAAACCGTGTGGGTTGGCGGCTATGGGTTTTGTTGTGTTTGCGAGTCCAAGTTATAGGACTGCACCCTGGGTTGTGCGTGGTTCTCATTGGTGGGAGATTCCCTTCGCTGTGTTGCACGCCAGTGGCTGGGGGCTGCCTGGGGCTAGTGACGTGTAAGCCAGTCCCAATGTGCACCGGCAAACATTTACCGCCAGGTGGCCCCAGTGTTTATTGCCCGTCTCCACGTGGATACCTGAAACCCACGTCAATCCACTGCTGGATGAGTCCCGCAATGAAGATACAATCAGTACATCCACTTTGCTTTTGGACACCACCTGTTCCATTGGCGGCCGAATGCGAATCTAAATGTGCATACGTTAGAGACTGGTTAATGCGCATAGAAATCAAACCAATTGACCTACGACATTTGCCCCATCAACTTTTGTAGAATTTTAGATGTGCATTACAGCTACTTTAGCCGGATGGTTGTGGTGGCTTTGTATGCCTGTAATCCACGACTACGTGGAGGTGAGGGTTGGTGGATCACAAAAATGTTGCGACAACTCCCACCCCTTGGTCGTCAAGGAGGTAGAGAAGGCGGTGTCGAATAATGTGGACTCCGCCTGTTCCATCTGTAGATTTGTGATAGAGCGTTGGCCCCCCATTTGCTTGGATTTCTCCAGGTGCTCCGATTTCCTCCCACATGTAAACACTCATTAATCTTGATTTGAAGCTTTCGTGACTGCAGGAATCCTTACTCTTTGGTTCTTTCGGTAAAGTCACGTAGGTAGAAAAAATAATAATGGATCACGACGTTTCGATCGCCACACAAGCAATCTCACTGAGTCTCAAGACTCTTGTTCAGGAGGGGCCTGACAACTTTTCGCAGGAGTAATTTGGATGTTTGGCTAGTACCAGTTACATTGTATGTTGTTGTTGTTTTGCTGTGGGAGTAAACCCATACAGAGAAAGGGACCAGAATGAGGAAAGCGAAGCCAGGCAGTCCTTCAGAAGATGTCATGCACGGGCGTGACCACTGCACCACCCTGCCGCCCAAACAAATGTAATTTAAATAATGTACAATACTGGCAAATAAACCCTATTAGTATCAACTGAATTTGTGGACAATGTGGCACGTGTATAGCTGCATCGGTGTTTCTAAAAGTCGTGTTCAAATTGCTTATTAAAAATATTATAAAGAACAGGTTTCTCACCTCTGGTTTCATTTGACTTACCGGTTGTCCTCATTATGTGTGTCACAGGTAATATGGCAAGGAAAATATTATGCAGCACGAGTTGTAGGATTAGGGCAATTATGGTGACACACGTCACCCCCTCTACACAAGTAACAGCTGAGAGTCAATGCTGGGATGTTGTGCGATTGGTGCAAGCGACACATCATTGTGTTTTGATGTTGAGCTGTTAAAATTGCACTGTTGTGAGGTGAGGTCAAGGCCGATAACTGCTTCCAGCGGTGTCAAGATCAGCATTTTGAAGAGGCTCGCGGAGGATGATACTGGGCACTGGGGTGCAGTCTCCCTCCATGAACAACAGAGGGCAGAGGAGCGACGCTCACAACAATAATTGGCGGAGCGCCGGGCGTATAAAAGACAAAGTTGGAAGAAAGTTTATCTCGGGGAGGTAACCCACAACACCTGGGTCTGTCCCGCGTGTTCACACGATAACGCGTTTTCACTACGTTGAGATTTATAAGGGCACGGGGTGACCAATAAAGTATGAATTGGTCTGTGATAAGCTCGGCCCTGATAAGGGGTTGACAGATATGAAATAATCGAGCAGACAGACACGGACCTGACTTCATCCACAGATGCCTTGTTGAGTCTCTAATTTTTAGGATTCTGCTTGGGATGTCTTGCCAATTCCTCAGCAAATAATGTGTACGTGTGAGTAACCAGACCTACCTGAGATCTCACGCCTCGTAGAGAGCCAAAATAAATATCGTACGTTTATAGATTGCTCGGTAACCTCCGTTCCATGCTGCCATCGACTGGCCAAGAATGTGGCCTGTAGATGCTGCCATCTGCTGGCCACTGATGTAGATGGCAGCATGTAATGTGGTGAATTGCGGTCGTTGAGATGAGTTTTGATTGGTGAGATGAGTGAGGTTGGTGCAGTGGATGAGATGGGTGCAGTCAGTATGGTGACTGTGTGGTTGGTGTGGTGAATGTAGTGGGTGGTGTGGTGAATGTAGTGGTTGGTGTGGTGAATGTAGTGGTTGGTGTAGTGAATGTAGTGGGTTGTGTGGTGAATGTAGTGGTTGGTGTGGTGAATGTAGTGGTTGGTGTGGTGAATGTAGTGGTTGGTGTGGTGAATGTAGTGGTTGGTGTGGTGAATGTAGTGGTTGGTGTGGTGAATGTAGTGGTTGGTGTGGTGAATGTAGTGGGTGAGATGAGTGTAGTAGATGTGATGAGTGCCATTTGTGCGGTGAGTGGAGTTGGTGTTTGGTGAGTGAGGTGAGTGTGGTGTGATTGGTCAGGTGTAATTGGGGTGGTGAGGTGGGTGAGGTGTCATTGGTGAGGTAAAGTTGGTGAGTGTATCAGCGAGCACCTGGAGGATTCTCCTCCACGGTCGCCTTTGTCTCCCCCAGTAGCGGTGTTCACTCCACTCCTCACCAGGAACTCATCTGAGGCTGAGTCGACCTCACACTCTCTCACTGTCTCATAACAACAACCGCCATTCGCCACTAAGTGGCGGTGACGTCACCACGACGCTTGTGCCAGGCCATGTGCACCTTGAGGCCACGTGAAGTGTCGAACGCCCGCTGGCAGGAGGTCACGGGGCAGATCCAGGTGGTGCCACGGGTCGACTGACTGAGATGACTGAGATGACTGGCTGATGCACCACCTGTGCCCCCTGCTCACACTCACGCACGCGCACTCACTCACAAGCGCGAGTTCGCGTTTTCAGGCGATATAAAATAATTTATATTTCATGCCAGTTGGTTCTGAAGGGCGGCTGTTTGTAATTTGGGCGTTCGTAAGTCGAGGACTGTCTGTAAATAAAGATTCCGATTGTGGGGCTTTCACCGTGGGATGAGCTTGGCCCGATCCGCAGGGGCGTGGCTTGCACGACAGTGGGCGGGGCATAGCCGCGACGGGCGTGGCTTATCCAGGAAGTGGAGACCGCGATCGCCGGACTGCAAGCCAGACAGAAGCGCGCTCCTTTTAAAGTTAACAACAACATTGTTAAATGTAAGTAGCGCCTCTCTACTTTATTATTGTTTTATTTGTTTAATACATTACTTGTGGTGCCGTGAGTCGAGTGAAATCAGTCAATAACCTTGCTAGACATGGTTAATCTTTTAATAAGGGGCGCCGCGGTGTCGAGATGTTAACTACCTCGCTAGGCCTACAGCAGCGTGGAGGTTCCATCGAGACCCTGACGCCTGCTCTGTATTTGTTTATTTTTTTCCCCTGTGGTCGCGTAGATTCTTCTCCTGGTCCTTCGGTTTTCCCCTCCACATTTAGAAACGTGAGTTTAGAGTACTTGACTGCTATAAATGTCCACATGATAAGCCACTTTCGTTGAGCTATCATTTGTGTCCAGGTCGCTTCTGATAAGAGTTATATAGCTCAGTGGGCCTTACCTGGTTAAATTAAAATAGTTTATAGTTTAGTTTATAGTTCATAAGAACTCGTGACAAGGGTCAGTGTCTACTTCAAATATTGTTCAGGCTCTGGAGACCTCCAAAGTTATTCGTGATGTTATACATTTGGTTCGTTTTGAGCATAATCGCGACCTTATATAATTATGACGTGATGCACACGCTGAATATACGCACACAAACATCGTGTACACGTGTGTCGTGCCCTCTATTGTCCACATAGACGGCTTGTGCTGACGAGAGAACGGTCTTAATGTACAATGTCGTGACATGTATCAGCCCTTTGTCGATCCAGCGTTTTGATAGAGGCCTCCCCCACACCATGTCGTTCGTGGGAGTTGTTTAACCATACTTCACCATGCCGGTCAATGCGGGTTTGGTGAAGTGAGGAGGCCCAGAAACTTGTATATGCAGATACGAGTTTGCCTGTGCTTGCATCTGCAGAATTACATTCTCACACATCTTCAAGTATAGTTTAATACTTCTAAAATGCATTAATTATTGAGGATTCCATAAAGTACTGTGGTAAAAAGAAAATAACTTGATTTGAATATTTTGTTGAACAGGGAATGCTTTGAGTTTGTGGGTTGAATCCATTAGTGCGGAGTTGTTATTTCCCCATTTGCAAGGTGGGGTCTCTCTGGGTTCCACTCACACAAACATCTCAATGCAATGGGACCTTTCTGAAAATGCAGTACTTAGACTCAATGAAGCTTTCCTGGGTAACTATTTAACATTGTAATAATTAGCATGAGAGATAATGACGTTCACGTATAAGTGCCATTAATAGTACTATACTGTACTTTTATTGAAGACTATTTTACGTAGTTGTTTGTAAAAAAAGTGTCCATTCTCAAAACTTTTTAACTGGCCCTCGTACATAAATGATATTACAATCTTTATGGAGATTGCAAGTCAGAGTGTTGTGAATAGTGGAGTGAACGTGTGGTGCAATCATTATATTGTTGGTGTGTATATACAGAAAGGCCTATTTGGTGGGTAACATTAGGAAAATGGAGGCAGTTGGTCATTGTTGTTTAGAAACAAAATATTATTTGGGTGGATAAGAGGAGTAAAATCGTACATGATAGGAACTGCAATATTGTGGAGTTCTGGTATAATGAGTTGTAGTATATATGAATCTTATGTCACCTTAAGTATGCCTTTGTGAGTACACTCGTGACACGGGTGTCATGCGCGTGACCTTTGTCTTTGTTTCAGATGTGCGAGAGCAACTCCGCTGTGAGTCATGGTGGTGCTGGGAGAATTGCCTTTACCATCGATGGCACTTCATCAGCACCCGTCTCAACCCCACCTCAATCCGGTAGAGTTACAAGACCGAAAAAACTTATCTCTTGTGACGTCTGTGGGAAAAAATTCCAACTGGCATGGTGCCTAGAAGCCCACGTAACAACGCACAAAGAGACCCATGACCAATGGTGCCGCATATGTGGACAAAGGTTTGAACAGCTAGGAAAATTTAAAAGGCATGTGAAGACCCACGAGAAGGATTACGTGATAAAGGGTGCACCAGGCTTGGTGAATAACGGCAGTTTTGCCAATGCGGTGTTGAATCCACCATCGCCCTATGAGATGTGCTCAGTCTGCGGAGTTTTATGTCCTATTGAAATCCTGAAAACTCATGAAAGTCTTCACGCACAGTTCTTGTACAGACCGAAGCCTGAACATGATTACGCTTCGACAAAAGATAGCGGCGTTAAGATAAATGACATGAAATCCAATTTTCCTGAATGCTTTGGCCTAGTTCCACATCAACAAACTGCTTCACCAGTCAGTGAGAATAAACCATACGCTGCTCTCGATCCTATTACGAGCATGAAAGTGTTGATGGCCTTGCAGCAGAAGAAGAAGGAAAAGCGACGTAGACCTAAGTCCATTAAAAGAAAGAAGACCACCACCAGCGTCACCAATTGCAGCAGTAGCAACAGCCAGAATTCGGACATCAAGAGGATGGACTGCACGGAAGCAGGAGGCTGCGTGGAGCGGAACATCCCCAAGGTGGATGAACCCAACCTGGCACCTTTCGGTACGTCCGAGTAATGCACACACTACATTTCATTTGGATGTAATTCATAATTTCACAAATTAGTTAATGTACGCATATGTTGACCATATCTGTATGCCTGCGCTGAGGAGTCTAGAGATCTGATGTGGTGCTGCTCGGATGTTGGGTTAAACCATGAAACTCTGGGTTTCAGTCACCGAGCCATGATTAAACTGGCTTCTCATTGATGGTCTTATCCAGTTACCAAACACTTCTTCCAGCAAACACTTCTGATGTCGCGTGATGTGTAGGAAATTGCAATAACCTCCTAGTGGATAAAAAACGGTCACGAAGGGATGTCATGAGCAGTGCAATGATATCTCCTTCCACGAGCTGTTCCCTTACATGAGGTGGTTCACTGCTGTGTGAGAGTTGCACAGGGATACTTCATCTCATGACATGGAGCCAATAGCACCATTGGAAGGAAACTGAGAAAAATACATTGCTTGACAAATTCCAAAAATTATCTATTTCTTAACCGGGGTAAATTTTACTTAAACAAGTGGGTAAATTTAGGGAACATTTTTGAATGTATAGACCGAGTCATTTCCACGATGGGAATTTCCTCTTCATTGTACTCACACCTAACTTCCATGTGTATTTACTCGTTCTATTGCAGGTAATTATTGTGTAATTAATGAGCTGTAATAGAATAATCTGGCTCAACCACCTCAATGTTAATTATAGTTGTTGCTCTGCATCAACATCAACCACACGAAGAAGTGCAAAATGTTGGGGCTTCAAAATAAGCCCCAAAAATGTATTATGATATTTTTCAGGAAATCAGTATCTTGCTTTTCTACTATTTGTACGTATGTTGAACTTCTTTCGTACCATACGTAGCCAACCGTGCTAATCGGAGGTATTTGTTGCTGGCCATTTGGCATTTTGGGCCTTTGGGCCTGTGCTCAGCAACCGTGATTGATAAAACGTCCCATATACATAGTAATGCTATGGCATCCACTGCATGGTGATAAATAAATTATGTATTAGCGCGTGCGTGTGCTCAACGGTGGATGTCTTGTGTTCCAGAGGAAAAGCCCTTCCCGTGCAGTGACTGCTCGTACGGAGCGATGCAGAAGTCGAAGCTCAAGAGACATGTCCTGAGCGTTCACCACGTGCCCTTCGATAGCGCGCTGGACTCCGACTGCCCCAAGAAGAGAAGGCGTCTGGCTGGGTGCCGAGACCACGGCTCAACTCTGGATTTGGAGCGCGCACGATGCTCACGGAGAACTCCCTGATGATTTATTTCATCCTGAGGCTGAGGTACCACGTGTGGGGCGATGAACTCAAGGTTTTGTGCAGCGGACATTTCCATGATGAAATTTCGTCACGTTCACTGCTGCGAGGTTACATCTATTGCCGTATATTTTTAGTCAATTGCTGTATTTTATGGTATACAATATATTTAATAAATTGTCCTAATTTCATAACCCATCAGGTGCAGAAATCAGAGGCGGGGAGGGGGATTATTGAAATTATATAATTGATTAGTAATCATTTAATTAGTATGTTTCCTCTATAAGTAATGATAAATGTGAGATGTCTTCTTCTTCCACGCATTTGTTCCACTCACGTGGGGTCCGCCGTCCTTGCCACCTTCTCCACACCGCCCCGTCCCGCGCCATCTCTCCCTCCGCTCCTCGGGCCACCACGTTCGACCGCATCACCACATCGCCCCACGTCTTCTTCTTCTGCCTTCATCTCCTCATCTTACAATTACAATTACTTAATAATACGCTTCCAGGCCGCACTAAGCCTGTAGCTGTTAGAGAGGTTAAAATAATACAAATTTTCTCAGTTTCAATGGATTCTCGAATTAGTCTTGACCAGTAATAATGAGTTTTACACAACACTTCATCGTTATCAAAATACATTAAGTGTTCTTGTTGGCAAGCATGTACTGCAACTTCCGACAGTTATGTTTGAGAGTGTTTAATATTTATTTGGTGTTCCTTTAGTCTTACGCTAATGTTACGTCCCATCTGTCCAATGTAACATCTGCCACATAAGCCATTAATCCGATACACACCATCCGTTGACAACTTAGGCAATTCATCTTAAGTACAAGATACTATTTTTTGAATTTTGTGTACCGTGCCAAATCTTACTTAGATGTTTAGATTTTTGCTTTTCCAAAACTCGAGCTAATTTCTCAATTACTCCCACGATATATGGTATTTTAATTGTTTAATAACCTGATTCAGCAGTATTGCTGTTCGATCTTGGTTTAGCATTCATTGCTGTTAATTATTTGAGCATTATTGTAGACATTCAATCGTAGCGTTTCTTTGACATGTTCAATCTCTCTCCCCAGACATTCACCATCTGACACTGTTTTAGCCAGATGTATGAGCATCTTGATGAGAGAGTTTTCTGTACGGGGTGATGATGCGAATCTGCATTCAGATAGGCATCAGTATGGGTTTCCTTTTGGTAAACGCTGTGTGTGTTATTTTACCATTTAGGCCTCATCCGATAAATCACCTCTCCCAAGGAAATAAGTATTTAGAGGCCACACGGGACCGGGGGGGGGGGGGGGGGGGAGTTTATCGTTGTGTCTGTTGCTGCGAGCAGATAGCGCGCAATGGAGAGCTTGCTCAGAGCGGAGCTGGGCACGGACTCGGCGAGGCCGCTGGGCGCTTCGGCCGGTGGAGGCTGCATCAGCACCGGGCAGAGCTACGAGACGGGGCGCGGACACGTGTTCACCAAGATCAACGCCAAGAGCGGGGCACCCTCCTCTACGCATCCTCTACGCCTCCTCACCACCTCACCTCCTCTTCCCTTATCCTCGCCTCCTCTACGCTCCTCACCACGCCACCTCACCACGCCACCTCACCTCCTCACCACGCCACCTCACCTCCTCACCACGCCACCTCACCTCACCACGCCACCTCAACACCTCACCACCTCACCTCCTCTACCCTCCTCTTCGCCTCCTCTACACCACCCCGCATCCTTGCCTCAACCTTCATTCAGCCCTGTCATTAATGTATCACTTTTTTTTAGCTGCGACTACTAGCTAATTTGTCAGTTACTCCCACGAAATATGGTATTTTAATTGTTTAATAACCTGATTCAGCAGTATTGCTGTTTGATCTTGGTTTAGAATTCACTGCTCTGTTAATTTGAGCATTATTGTAGACATTCAATCGTAGCGTTTCTTTGACATGTTTAATCTCTCTCCTCAGACTTTGACCATCTGACACTGTTTTAGCCAGATGTATGAGCATCTTGTTGAGAAAGGATTTATGTGCGGGGTGATGATGCCAATCTGCATTCAAATAGGCATCAGTATGTGTTCCCTTTCGGTAAACGCTGTGTGTGTTACTTTACCATTTAGGCCTCGTCCGAGCAAAATATCCAGGAAAGGGAGTGTGTTATTCACCTCCATTTCCATGGTGAACTGGATGGCCGTTTTTTGTGAATTGAGATGATTTAGACATTCATTCATTAAGTGTATCCTTCCCATGTCGCCAGACAACCAAAGTGTCATCTACATATCTACACCAAAAAGTGGGTTTTAATGTACTTGAAGCAAGTGCTCTTGCAACCCGGGGGTTGAGGACCCCTGTGTTAGAGGCCACACGGGACGGGGGGGGTGGGGAAGTTTAACGTTGTGTTTGTCGCTGCGAGCAGACAGCGTGCAATGGAGAGCTTGCTCAGAGCGGAGCTGTGCACGGACTCGGCGAGGCCGCTGGGCGCTGCGGCCGGTGGAGGCTGCATCAGCACCGGGCAGAGCTACGAGACGGGGCGCGGACACGTGTTCACCAAGATCAACGCCAAGAGCGGGGCACCCTCCTCTACGCCTCCTCACCACCTCACCTCCTCTACCCTCCTCTTCACCTCCTCTACACCACCTTGCATCCTCGCCTCAACCTTCATTCAGTCAGCCCTGTATCACTCTTTTTTCGCTGCGACTACTAGCACCACCGTGGTGAATGTTGCAGTGAACTTCCCCTCGTTGATTCCCCCCTCCACCCACGTTAAGGGACTCGGTCTACCAGACACTTTGACCGCTTCGTCTCATCCACTCCGCGTTCAACTACCGCGCCTCACTGCAGTTCACAACAACGCACTCAACTAAACAACTCGGTCACCCACTCATCCAGTCACTAACTCAATCACCCTATCACACATTCATCCAGTCACTAACTCATCCAGTCACTAACTCAATCACCCTATCATCCAGTCACCCACTAACTCAATCACCCTATCACACACTCATCTCGTCACTAATTCAATCACCCTATCACCCACTCATCCAGTCACCCACTCATTCAGTCACCCACTCATTCAGTCACCCACTCATCCAGTCACCCACTCATTCAGTCACCCACTCAATCACCCTATCACCCACTCATCAAATCAGCCACGCATCCAGTCACCCACTCATCCAGTCATCCATGCAATCACCCTATAACCCACTCATCCAGTCACCCACTCAATCACCCTATCACATACTCATCTAGTCACTAATTAAATCACCCTATCACCCACTCATCTAGTCACCCACTCATCTAGTCACCCACTAATTTAGTCACCCACTCAATCACCCACTCATCTAATCACCCACGCATTCAGTCACCCACGCATCCAGTCACCCACTCATCCGGTCACTGACTCAATCACCCTATCACACACTCCTCCACTCGTTTACTCAAACACTCACCCATTTACTCACCCACCCACTCACCACCATGCAGGTCACCTCACTCTTCTTTTCAGATTTATCAGTTTGCACTGCTCCACTCTGGAATCCACTCCCGGTCTTCCTGTTTTCCCAAACTCTTGCAACAATAAACTTGATCAATTTAAGGAACGCGTTTCTTTGATCCTAATTATCTAATTACTCATTGGACAGTTATGTATTATTATTTTTTATTGTTACTGGCCGTTTGGCGTTTTGTATTGTGTGGGGTTTGCATCGCTGTCAACCCCTCATCAGTGCCTACCTTATTACAGAACAATTCAGACCTTGTTGGTCACCCCGTGCCCCTTATAAGTCCCATGACAAGGGAGAAACACACAAATAAACTTAACAAAAATGTTGCCCGTATTGAAACGGCCGTCTGCCGTATGGACCTGACAACTCACTTTCCCCCAACAGAATACGGGTAAACCGTGTGGGTTGGCGGCTATGGGTTTTGTTGTGTTTGCGAGTCCAAGTTATAGGACTGCACCCTGGGTTGTGCGTGGTTCTCATTGGTGGGAGATTCCCTTCGCTGTGTTGCACGCCAGTGGCTGGGGGCTGCCTGGGGCTAGTGACGTGTAAGCCGGTCCCAATGTGCACCGGCAAACATTTACCGCCAGGTGGCCCCAGTGTTTATTGCCCGTCTCCACGTGGATACCTGAAACCCACGTCAATCCACTGCTGGATGAGTCCCGCAATGAAGATACAATCAGTACATCCACTTTGCTTTTGGACACCACCTGTTCCATTGGCGGCCGAATGCGAATCTAAATGTGCATACGTTAGAGACTGGTTAATGCGCATAGAAATCAAACCAATTGACCTACGACATTTGCCCCATCAACTTTTGTAGAATTTTAGATGTGCATTACAGCTACTTTAGCCGGATGGTTGTGGTGGCTTTGTATGCCTGTAATCCACGACTACGTGGAGGTGAGGGTTGGTGGATCACAAAAATGTTGCGACAACTCCCACCCCTTGGTCGTCAAGGAGGTAGAGAAGGCGGTGTCGAATAATGTGGACTCCGCCTGTTCCATCTGTAGATTTGTGATAGAGCGTTGGCCCCCCATTTGCTTGGATTTCTCCAGGTGCTCCGATTTCCTCCCACATGTAAACAATCATTAATCTTGATTTGAAGCTTTCGTGACTGCAGGAATCCTTACTCTTTGGTTCTTTCGGTAAAGTCACGTAGGTAGAAAAAATAATAATGGATCACGACGTTTCGATCGCCACACAAGCAATCTCACTGAGTCTCAAGACTCTTGTTCAGGAGGGGCCTGACAACTTTTCGCAGGAGTAATTTGGATGTTTGGCTAGTACCAGTTACATTGTATGTTGTTGTTGTTGTTTTGCTGTGGGAGTAAACCCATACAGAGAAAGGGACCAGAATGAGGAAAGCGAAGCCAGGCAGTCCTTCAGAAGATGTCATGCACGGGCGTGACCACTGCACCACCCTGCCGCCCAAACAAATGTAATTTAAATAATGTACAATACTGGCAAATAAACCCTATTAGTATCAACTGAATTTGTGGACAATGTGGCACGTGTATAGCTGCATCGGTGTTTCTAAAAGTCGTGTTCAAATTGCTTATTAAAAATATTATAAAGAACAGGTTTCTCACCTCTGGTTTCATTTGACTTACCGGTTGTCCTCATTATGTGTGTCACAGGTAATATGGCAAGGAAAATATTATGCAGCACGAGTTGTAGGATTAGGGCAATTATCGTGACACACGTGACCCCCTCTACACAAGTAACAGCTGAGAGTCAATGCTGGGATGTTTTGCGATTGGTGCAAGCGACACATCATTGTGTTTTGATGTTGAGCTGTTAAAATTGCACTGTTGTGAGGTGAGGTCAAGGCAGATAACTGCTTCTAGCGGTGTCAAGATCAGCATTTTGAAGAGGCTCGCGGAGGATGATACTGGGCACTGGGGTGCAGTCTCCCTCCATGAACAACAGAGGGCAGAGGAGCGACGCTCACAACAATAATTGGCGGAGCGCCGGGCGTATAAAAGACAAAGTTGGAAGAAAGTTTATCTCGGGGAGGTAACCCACAACACCTGGGTCTGTCCCGCGTGTTCACACGATAACGCGTTTTCACTACGTTGAGATTTATAAGGGCACGGGGTGACCAATAAAGTATGAATTGGTCTGTGATAAGCTCGGCCCTGATAAGGGGTTGACAGATATGAAATAATCGAGCAGACAGACACGGGCCTGACTTCATCCACAGATGCCTTGTTGAGTCTCTAATTTTTAGGATTCTGCTTGGGATGTCTTGCCAATTCCTCAGCAAATAATGTGTACGTGTGAGTAACCAGACCTACCTGAGATCTCACGCCTCGTAGAGAGCCAAAATAAATATCGTACGTTTATAGATTGCTCGGTAACCTCCGTTCCATGCTGCCATCGACTGGCCAAGAATGTGGCCTGTAGATGCTGCCATCTGCTGGCCACTGATGTAGATGGCAGCATGTAATGTGGTGAATTGCGGTCGTTGAGATGAGTTTTGATTGGTGAGATGAGTGAGGTTGGTGCAGTGGATGAGATGGGTGCAGTCAGTATGGTGACTGTGTGGTTGGTGTGGTGAATGTAGTGGGTGGTGTGGTGAATGTAGTGGTTGGTGTGGTGAATGTAGTGGTTGGTGTAGTGAATGTAGTGGGTTGTGTGGTGAATGTAGTGGTTGGTGTGGTGAATGTAGTGGTTGGTGTGGTGAATGTAGTGGTTGGTGTGGTGAATGTAGTGGTTGGTGTGGTGAATGTAGTGGTTGGTGTGGTGAATGTAGTGGGTGAGATGAGTGTAGTAGGTGTGATGAGTGCCATTTGTGCGGTGAGTGGAGTTGGTGTTTGGTGAGTGAGGTGAGTGTGGTGTGATTGGTGAGGTGTAATTGGGGTGGTGAGGTGGGTGAGGTGTCATTGGTGAGGTAAAGTTGGTGAGTGTATCAGTGAGCACCTGGAGGATTCTCCTCCACGGTCGCCTTTGTCTCCCCCAGTAGCGGTGTTCACTCCACTCCTCACCAGGAACTCATCTGAGGCTGAGTCGACCTCACACTCTCTCACTGTCTCACAAAAACAACAACAACCGCCATTCGCCACTAAGTGGCGGTGACGTCACCACGACGCTTGTGCCAGGCCATGTGCACCTTGAGGCCACGTGAAGTGTCGAACGCCCGCTGGCAGGAGGTCACGGGGCAGATCCAGGTGGTGCCACGGGTCGACTGACTGAGATGACTGAGATGACTGGCTGATGCACCACCTGTGCCCCCTGCTCACACTCACGCACGCGCACTCACTCACAAGCGCGAGTTCGCGTTTTCAGGAGATATAAAATAATTTATATTTCATGCCAGTTGGTTCTGAAGGGCGGCTGTTTGTAATTTGGGCGTTCGTAAGTCGAGGACTGTCTGTAAATAAAGATTCCGATTGTGGGGCTTTCACCGTGGGATGAGCTTGGCCCGATCCGCAGGGGCGTGGCTTGCACGACAGTGGGCGGGGCATAGCCGCGACGGGCGTGGCTTATCCAGGAAGTGGAGACCGCGATCGCCGGACTGCAAGCCAGACAGAAGCGCGCTCCTTTTAAAGTTAACAACAACATTGTTAAATGTAAGTAGCGCCTCTCTACTTTATTATTGTTTTATTTGTTTAATACATTACTTGTGGTGCCGTGAGTCGAGTGAAATCAGTCAATAACCTTGCTAGACATGGTTAATCTTTTAATAAGGGGCGCCGCGGTGTCGAGATGTTAACTACCTCGCTAGGCCTACAGCAGCGTGGAGGTTCCATCGAGACCCTGACGCCTGCTCTGTATTTGTTTATTTTTTTTCCCCTGTGGTCGCGTAGATTCTTCTCCTGGTCCTTCGGTTTTCCCCTCCACATTTAGAAACGTGAGTTTAGAGTACTTGACTGCTATAAATGTCGACATGATAAGCCACTTTCGTTGAGCTATCATTTGTGTCCAGGTCGCTTCTGATAAGAGTTATATAGCTCAGTGGGCCTTACCTGGTTAAATAAAAATAGTTTATAGTTTAGTTTATAGTTCATAAGAACTCGTGACAAGGGTCAGTGTCTACTTCAAATATTGTTCAGGCTCTGGAGACCTCCAAAGTTATTCGTGATGTTATACATTTGGTTCGTTTTGAGCATAATCGCGACCTTATATAATTATGACGTGATGCACACGCTGAATATACGCACACAAACATCGTGTACACGTGTGTCGTGCCCTCTATTGTCCACATAGACGGCTTGTGCTGACGAGAGAACGGTCTTAATGTACAATGTCGTGACATGTATCAGCCCTTTGTCGATCCAGCGTTTTGATAGAGGCCTCCCCCACACCATGTCGTTCGTGGGAGTTGTTTAACCATACTTCACCATGCCGGTCAATGCGGGTTTGGTGAAGTGAGGAGGCCCAGAAACTTGTATATGCAGATACGAGTTTGCCTGTGCTTGCATCTGCAGAATTACATTCTCACACATCTTCAAGTATAGTTTAATACTTCTAAAATGCATTAATTATTGAGGATTCCATAAAGTACTGTGGTAAAAAGAAAATAACTTGATTTGAATACTTTGTTGAACAGGGAATGCTTTGAGTTTGTGGGTTGAATCCATTAGTGCGGAGTTGTGTTATTTCCCCATTTGCAAGGTGGGGTCTCTCTGGGTTCCACTCACACAAACATCTCAATGCAATGGGACCTTTCTGAAAATGCAGTACTTAGACTCAATGAAGCTTTCCTGGGTAACTATTTAACATTGTAATAATTAGCATGAGAGATAATGACGTTCACGTATAAGTGCCATTAATAGTACTATACTGTACTTTTATTGAAGACTATTTTACGTAGTTGTTTGTAAAAAAAGTGTCCATTCTCAAAACTTTTTAACTGGCCCTCGTACATAAATGATATTACAATCTTTATGGAGATTGCAAGTCAGAGTGTTGTGAATAGTGGAGTGAACGTGTGGTGCAATCATTATATTGTTGGTGTGTATATACAGAAAGGCCTATTTGGTGGGTAACATTAGGAAAATGGAGGTAGTTGGTCATTGTTGTTTAGAAACAAAATATTATTTGGGTGGATAAGAGGAGTAAAATCGTACATGATAGGAACTGCAATATTGTGGAGTTCTGGTATAATGAGTTGTAGTATATATGAATCTTATGTCACCTTAAGTATGCCTTTGTGAGTACACTCGTGACACGGGTGTCATGCGCGTGACCTTTGTCTTTGTTTCAGATGTGCGAGAGCAACTCCGCTGTGAGTCATGGTGGTGCTGGGAGAATTGCCTTTACCATCGATGGCACTTCATCAGCACCCGTCTCAACCCCACCTCAATCCGGTAGAGTTACAAGACCGAAAAAACTTATCTCTTGTGACGTCTGTGGGAAAAAATTCCAACTGGCATGGTGCCTAGAAGCCCACGTAACAACGCACAAAGAGACCCATGACCAATGGTGCCGCATATGTGGACAAAGGTTTGAACAGCTAGGAAAATTTAAAAGGCATGTGAAGACCCACGAGAAGGATTACGTGATAAAGGGTGCACCAGGCTTGGTGAATAACGGCAGTTTTGCCAATGCGGTGTTGAATCCACCATCGCCCTATGAGATGTGCTCAGTCTGCGGAGTTTTATGTCCTATTGAAATCCTGAAAACTCATGAAAGTCTTCACGCACAGTTCTTGTACAGACCGAAGCCTGAACATGATTACGCTTCGACAAAAGATAGCGGCGTTAAGATAAATGACATGAAATCCAATTTTCCTGAATGCTTTGGCCTAGTTCCACATCAACAAACTGCTTCACCAGTCAGTGAGAATAAACCATACGCTGCTCTCGATCCTATTACGAGCATGAAAGTGTTGATGGCCTTGCAGCAGAAGAAGAAGGAAAAGCGACGTAGACCTAAGTCCATTAAAAGAAAGAAGACCACCACCAGCGTCACCAATTGCAGCAGTAGCAACAGCCAGAATTCGGACATCAAGAGGATGGACTGCACGGAAGCAGGAGGCTGCGTGGAGCGGAACATCCCCAAGGTGGATGAACCCAACCTGGCACCTTTCGGTACGTTCGAGTAATGCACACACTACATTTCATTTGGATGTAATTCATAATTTCACAAATTAGTTAATGTACGCATATGTTGACCATATCTGTATGCCTGCGCTGAGGAGTCTAGAGATCTGATGTGGTGCTGCTCGGATGTTGGGTTAAACCATGAAACTCTGGGTTTCAGTCACCGAGCCATGATTAAACTGGCTTCTCATTGATGGTCTTATCCAGTTACCAAACACTTGTTCCAGCAAACACTTCTGATGTCGCGTGATGTGTAGGAAATTGCAATAACCTCCTAGTGGATAAAAAACGGTCACGAAGGGATGTCATGAGCAGTGCAATGATATCTCCTTCCACGAGCTGTTCCCTTACATGAGGTGGTTCACTGCTGTGTGAGAGTTGCACAGGGATACTTCATCTCATGACATGGAGCCAATAGCACCATTGGAAGGAAACTGAGAAAAATACATTGCTTGACAAATTCCAAAAATTATCTATTTCTTAACCGGGGTACATTTTACTTAAACAAGTGGGTAAATTTAGGGAACATTTTTGAATGTATAGACCGAGTCATTTCCACGATGGGAATTTCCTCTTCATTGTACTCACACCTAACTTCCATGTGTATTTACTCGTTCTATTGCAGGTAATTATTGTGTAATTAATGAGCTGTAATAGAATAATCTGGCTCAACCACCTTAATGTTAATTATAGTTGTTGCTCTGCATCAACATCAACCACACGAAGAAGTGCAAAATGTTGGGGCTTCAAAATAAGCCCCAAAAATGTATTATGATATTTTTCAGGAAATCAGTATCTTGCTTTTCTACTATTTGTACGTATGTTGAACTTCTTTCGTACCATACGTAGCCAACCGTGCTAATCGGAGGTATTTGTTGCTGGCCATTTGGCATTTTGGGCCTTTGGGCCTGTGCTCAGCAACCGTGATTGATAAAACGTCCCATATACATAGTAATGCTATGGCATCCACTGCATGGTGATAAATAAATTATGTATTAGCGCGTGCGTGTGCTCAACGGTGGATGTCTTGTGTTCCAGAGGAAAAGCCCTTCCCGTGCAGTGACTGCTCGTACGGAGCGATGCAGAAGTCGAAGCTCAAGAGACACGTCCTGAGCGTTCACCACGTGCCCTTCGATAGCGCGCTGGACTCCGACTGCCCCAAGAAGAGAAGGCGTCTGGCTGGGTGCCGAGACCACGGCTCAACTCTGGATTTGGAGCGCGCACGATGCTCACGGAGAACTCCCTGATGATTTATTTCATCCTGAGGCTGAGGTACCACGTGTGGGGCGATGAACTCAAGGTTTTGTGCAGCGGACATTTCCATGATGAAATTTCGTCACGTTCACTGCTGCGAGGTTACATCTATTGCCGTATATTTTTAGTCACTTGCTGTATTTTATGGTATACAATATATTTAATAAATTGTCCTAATTTCATAACCCATCAGGTGCAGAAATCAGAGGCGGGGAGGGGGATTATTGAAATTATATAATTGATTAGTAATCATTTAATTAGTATGTTTCCTCTATAAGTAATGATAAATGTGAGATGTCTTCTTCTTCCACGCGTTTGTTCCACTCACGTGGGGTCCGCCGTCCTTGCCACCTTCTCCACACCGCCCCGTCCCGCGCCATCTCTCCCTCCGCTCCTCGGGCCACCACGTTCGACCGCATCACCACATCGCCCCACGTCTTCTTCTTCTGCCTTCATCTCCTCATCTTACAATTACAATTACTTAATAATACGCTTCCAGGCCGCACTAAGCCTGTAGCTGTCAGAGAGGTTAAAATAATACAAATTTTCTCAGTTTCAATGGATTCTCGAATTAGTCTTGACCAGTAATAATGAGTTTTACACAACACTTCATCGTTATCAAAATACATTAAGTGTTCTTGTTGGCAAGCATGTACTGCAACTTCCGACAGTTATGTTTGAGAGTGTTTAATATTTATTTGGTGTTCCTTTAGTCTTACGCTAATGTTACGTCCCATCTGTCCAATGTAACATCTGCCACATAAGCCATTAATCCGATACACACCATCCGTTGACAACTTAGGCAATTCATCTTAAGTACAAGATACTATTTTTTTAATTTTGTGTACCGTGCCAAATCTTACTTAGATGTTTAGATTTTTGCTTTTCCAAAACTCGAGCTAATTTCTCAATTACTCCCACGATATATGGTATTTTAATTGTTTAATAACCTGATTCAGCAGTATTGCTGTTCGATCTTGGTTTAGCATTCATTGCTGTTAATTATTTAAGCATTTTCTTTGGTTCTTTCGGTAAAGTCACGTAGAATGAGAATAAAATAATAAATTGATAAAATATCAATTTATTATTTGATAAAATATCAATTTATTATTTTATTCTCATTCTACGTGACTTTACCGAAAGAACCAAAGAAGATGAATCATTGCAGTCACGAAAGCTTTAAATCGATATTTGAGCATTATTGTAGACATTCAATCGTAGCGTTTCTTTGACATGTTCAATCTCTCTCCCCAGACATTCACCATCTGACACTGTTTTAGCCAGATGTATGAGCATCTTGATGAGAGAGGTTTTCTGTACGGGGTGATGATGCGAATCTGCATTCAGATAGGCATCAGTATGCGTTCCCTTTTGGTAAACGCTGTGTGTGTTATTTTACCATTTAGGCCTCGTCCGATAAATCACCTCTCCCAAGGAAATAAGTATTTAGAGGCCACACGGGACCGGGGGGGGGGGGAGTTTATCGTTGTGTCTGTTGCTGAGAGCAGATAGCGCGCAATGGAGAGCTTGCTCAGAGCGGAGCTGGGCACGTACTCGGCGAGGACGCTGGGCGCTTCGGCCAGTGGAGGCTGCATCAGCACCAGGCAGAGCTACGAGACGGGGCGCGGACACGTGCTCACCAAGATCAACGCCAAGAGCGGGGCACCCTCCTCTACGCCTCCTCTACGCCTCCTCACCACCTCACCTCCTCTACCCTTCTCCTCGCCTCCTCTACGCCTCCTCACTACGCCACCTCACCACGCCACCTCACCTCCTCACCACGCCACCTCACCTCCTCACGCCACCTCACCTCCTCACCACGCCACCTCACCTCCTCACCACGCCACCTCAACACCTCACCACCTCACCTCCTCTACCCTCCTCTTCGCCTCCTCTACACCACCCTGCATTCTTGCCTCAACCTTCATTCATTCAGCCCTGTCATTAATGTATCACTTTTTTTTAGCTGCGACTACTAGCTAATTTGTCAGTTACTCCCACGATATATGGTATTTTAATTATTTAATAACCTGATTCAGCAGTATTACTGTTTGATCTTGGTTTAGCATTCACTGCTCTGTTAATTTGAGCATTATTGTAGACATTCAATCGTAGCGTTTCTTTGACATGTTTAATCTCTCTCCTCAGACTTTGACCATCTGACACTGTTTTAGCCAGATGTATGAGCATCTTGTTGAGAAAGGATTTCTGTTCGGGGTGATGATGCCAATCTGCATTCAGATAGGCATCAGTATGTGTTCCCTTTCGGTAAATGCTGTGTGTGTTACTTTACCATTTAGGCCTCGTCCGAGCAAAATATCCAGGAAAGGGAGTGTGTTATTCACCTCCATTTCCATGGTGAACTGGATGGCCGGTTTTTGTGAATTGAGATGATTTAGACATTCATTCATTAAGTGTATCCTTCCCATGTCACCAGACAACCAAAGTGTCATCTACATATCTACACCAAAAAGTGGGTTTTAATGTACTTGAAGCAAGTGCTCTTGCAACCCGGGGGTTGAGGACCCCTGTGTTAGAGGCCACACGGGACGGGGGGGGTGGGGAAGTTTAACGTTGTGTTTGTCGCTGCGAGCAGACAGCGTGCAATGGAGAGCTTGCTCAGAGCGGAGCTGGGCACGGACTCGGCGAGGCCGCTGGGCGCTGCGGCCCGTGGAGGCTGCATCAGCACCGGGCAGAGCTACGAGACGGGGCGCGGACACGTGTTCACCAAGATCAACGCCAAGAGCGGGGCACCCTCCTCTACGCCTCCTCACCACCTCACCTCCTCTACCCTCCTCTTCGCCTCCTCTACACCACCTTGCATCCTGGCCTCAACCTTCATTCAGTCAGCCCTGTATCACTTTTTTTCGCTGCGACTACTAGCACCACCGTGGTGAATGTTGCAGTGAACTTCCCCTCGTTGATTCCCCCCTCCACCCACGTTAAGGGACTCGGTCTACCAGACACTTTGACCGCTTCGTCTCATCCACTCCGCGTTCAACCACCGCGCCTCACTGCAGTTCACAACAACGCACTCAACTAAACAACTCGGTCACCCACTCATCCAGTCACTAACCCAATCACCCTATCACACATTCATCCAGTCACTAACTCATCCAGTCACTAACTCAATCACCCTATCACACACTTATCTCGTCACTAATTCAATCACCCTATCACCCACTCATCCAGTTAACCACTCATCCAGTCACCCACTCATTCAGTCACCCACTCATCCAGTCACCCACTCATTCAGTCACCCACTCAATCACCCTACCACCCACTCATCAAATCAGCCACGTATCCAGTCACCCACTCATCCAGTCATCCACGCAATCACCCTATAACCCACTCACCCACTCATCTAGTCACCCACTCATTTAGTCACCCACTCAATCACCCACTCATCTAATCACCCACGCATTCAGTCACCCACGCATCCAGTCACCCACTCATCCGGTCACTGACTCAATCACCCTATCACACACTCCTCCACTCGTTTACTCAAACACTCACCCATTTACTCACCCACCCGCTCACCACCATGCAGGTCACCTCACTCTTCTTTTCAGATTTATCAGTTTGCACTGCTCCACTCTGGAATCCACACCCGGTCTTCCTGTTTTCCCAAACTCTTGAAACAATAAACTTGATCAATTTAAGGAACGCGTTTCTTTGATCTTAATTATCTAATTACTCATTGGACAGTTATGTATTATTATTTTTTATTGTTACTGGCCGTTTGGCGTTTTGTATTGTGGGGTTTGCATCGCTGTCAACCCCTCATCAGTGCCTACCTTATTACAGAACAATTCAGACCTTGTTGGTCACCCCGTGCCCCTTATAAGTCCCATGACAAGGGAGAAACACACAAATAAACTTAACAAAATGTTGCCCGTATTGAAACGGCCGTCTGCCGTATGGACCTGACAACTCACTCCCCCCCAACAGAATACGGGTAAACCGTGTGGGTTGGCGGCTATGGGTTTTGTTGTGTTTGCGAGTCCAAGTTATAGGACTGCACCCTGGGTTGTGCGTGGTTCTCATTGGTGGGAGATTCCCTTCGCTGTGTTGCACGCCAATGGCTGGGGGCTGCCTGGGGCTAGTGACGTGTAAGCCGGTCCCAATGTGCACCGGCAAACATTTACCGCCAGGTGGCCCCAGTGTTTATTGCCCGTCTCCACGTGGATACCTGAAACCCATGTCAATCCACTGCTGGATGAGTCCCGCAATGAAGATACAATCAGTACATCCACTTAGCTTTTGGACTCCACCTGTTCCATTGGCGGCCGAATGCGAATCTAAATGTGCATACGTTAGAGACTGGTTAATGCGCATAGAAATCAAACCAATTGACCTACGACATTTGCCCCGTCAACTTTTGTAGAATTTTAGATGTGCATTACAGCTACTTTAGCCGGATGGTTGTGGTGGCTATGTATGCCTGTAATCCACGACTACGTGGAGGTGAGGGTTGGTGGATTACAAAAATGTTGCGACAACTCCCACCCCTTGGTCGTCAAGGAGGTAGAGAAGGCGGTGTCGAATAATGTGGACTCTGCCTGTTCCATCTGTAGATTTGTGATAGAGCATTTGATTGGATTTCTGCAGGTGCTCCGATTTCCTCCCACATGTAAACACTCATTAATCTTGATTTGAAGCTGTCGTGACTGCAGGAATCCTTACTCTTTGGTTCTTTCGGTAAAGTCACGTAAGTAGAAAAAATAATAATGGATCACGATGTTTCGATCGCCACACAAGCAATCTCACTGAGTCTCAAGACTCTTGTTCAGGAGGGGCCTGCCAACTTTTCGCAGGAGTAATTTGGATGTTTGGCTAGTACCAGTTACATTGTATGTTGTTGTTTTGCTATGGGAGTAAACCCATACAGAGAAAGGGACCAGAATGAGAAAAGCGAAGCCAGGCAGTCCTTCAGAAGATGTCATGCACGGGCGTGACCACTGCACCACCCTGCCGCCCAAACAAATGTAATTTAAATAATGTACAATACTGGCAAATAAACCCTATTAGTATCAACTGAATTTCTGGACAATGTGGCACGTGTATAGCTGCATCGGTGTTTCTAAAAGTCGTGTTAAAATTGCTTATTAAAAATATTATAAAGAACAGGTTTCCCACCTCTGGTTTCATTTGACTTACCGGTTGTCCTCATTATGTGTGTCACAGGTAATATGGAAAGGAAAATATTACGCAGCACGAGTTGTAGGATAAGGGCAATTATGGTGACACACGTGACCCCCTCTACACAAGAAACAGCTAGGATTCATATTCTTGGTTCTTTCGGGAAAGTCACGTCGAAGGGAAACAATAAAATAATACAAATATAAAACAATAAAATTCTCGCGACCTTTTGATTGCAACACAAGCAATCATCATCAGGTGTGAAAACCACAAGAAAATTTGAAAGAACCAAGAATATGAATCTCTGCAGTCACTAAAGCTTTAAATCAAAATGTAACAGCTGAGAGTCAATGCTGTGGTGTTGTGCGATTGGTGCAAGCGACCCATCATTGTGTTTTGATGTTGAGCTGTTAAAATTGCACTGTTGTGAGGTGAGGTCAAGGCCGATGACTGCTTCCAGCGGTGTCAAGTTCAGCATTTTGAAGAGGCTCGCGGAGGATGATACTGGGCACTGGGGTGCAGTCTCCCTCCATGAACAACAGAGGGCAGAGGAGCGACGCTCACAACAATTATTGGCGGAGCGCCGGGCGTATGAAACGCAAATTTGGAAGAAAGTTTATCTCGGGGAGTTAACCCACAACACCTGGGTCTGTCCCGCGTGTTCACACGATAACGCGTTTTCACTACAACGCGTTTTCTCCGTCACAACGCGCTTTCTGAGCGGACTACTTTCTTGAGCTGCGCGGTTGAGCGAGATGAGACGGTAACGCGGCGGCGGCGGCGGCGTCCCCTCAAGTTATTTGGACCCCCATCTTACCGTGCGTGGACATTATTATTTACGGGAGGAAAATAGTTTCCGCTTAACGCGGCACTTTTCAGGAACGCATCTACCGCGTTAAACGAGGACTCGCCGCGTACAGGTGCCGCGCACGCTGTATCGACCCTGGAGAAATCCGAAGCGCTATGAAGCTCTTGTTCACAGACGTCCAGTAAGGGGCGGGTGGTGTTGGTGGTGTGGGCGTCACCACGTGACACACAGCTTGTCCGTGGAGTCCATCGTGAGGGTGCCGACGTCGCCTAGGCAACGCCGCCCCCCCTCTGGCTCTGCTGCTGCTGCCTCGCTCTGTGCACGCGAGGCGCCAATCCGTGACGCGGGCACTGTACGCGTTGCGTCACCGTTCACCGTGGGGGGCGGCGGGGCCCCAGCTACGTCACGTCGTGTACAGTGGCACATTAATATTGACACTTTTACTCGTGTTTATGTGCCTCGTTATTAAAGGTGAGTTTAATAATAATCATGCTGCTGCTACACAATGTGTGCATTGATATATACGTACAGTTTATGTGTTTAAACGCGATTGTAGTTTATGGGCCCTTGAGGGATTTTTCGCCTCGTGTGAGGTTTTTATGCGCAACCTTAATTGTTGCGCTTTTGTTAATCGTTAACATTTGGTCAGGAATAATGCACTTAAGATAAATGTTCTGGCGACGATATTTTGCAAAACAGACGATGGCAAAATTTCGATTTAAAGCTTTCGTGACTGCAAGGATTCATCTTCTTTGGTTCTTTCGGTAAAGTCACGTAGAATGAGAATAAAATAATAAATTGATAAAATAAAATAACACAATAATATTCTCACGACGTTTTCGGCCACAACACAAGCGGCCTTCATCAGGTGAAGGGGACGAGACTGTCTGATGAAGGCCACTTGTGTTGTGGCGGAAACGTCGTGAGAATATTATTATTTTATTTTATCAATTTATTATTTTATCTTATTCTACGTGACTTTACCGAAATAACCAAAGAAGATGGCAAAATTGTGTATATATTGTGCGATATGTGCCACTGAAACGGCAAGAAGTCAATAACAATGACTCGTGTTGAGTGTTTAATATGCAAGCAATGGGCCCACCACAGGTTCGTTAATGTTATAATGGAAGCAGTGAAATTAATGAAAATCTTTTGCTCTGCCATTTGATTTTAAATTACGACTCTTCAAAGAGCTTTGGTTGTAGTAAGCAATATTTGAATTTGTTTAAGCGACCTGTATTCTCTTACAACATGTTTTATATTCCTAGGCATTAAATTTGTACGAAAGATTCAAACTAATTGTAAATCTAATGGGACCACTGTAATCGATGTCCGTTAATATATGTAGGCGTGGTAAGGTTTCGAGACGCACTCTGCGATGCGTGAAACGCAGTCCGTGTCCTTCCTCATCCATTTGTCTTCATTCCAACGTCAACTTTGTTCTGCCGGTCTCTCTCATTAAGGCCACATGGCCACACTGTGTCTCTTAGTTCTTGCAAGCTAAGCTGGAGTGAGTCTCATTAAGGCCACATGGCCACACTGTGTCTCTTAGTTCTTGCAAGCTAAGCTGGAGTCAGTCTCTCTCATTAAGGCCACATGGCCACACTGTCTCTTAGTTCTTGCAAGCCAAGCTGGAGTCAGTCTCTCTCATTAAGGCCACGTGGCCACAGTGTCTCTTAGTTCTTGCAAGCTAAGCTGGAGTGAGTCCCTCTCATTAAGGCCACATGGCCACACTGTGTCTCTTAGTGCTTGCAAGCTAAGCTGGAGTCAGTCTCTCTCATTAAGGCCACATGGCCACACAGTGTCTCTTAGTTCTTGCAAGCTAAGCTGGAGTCAGTCTCTTTTCAACATATGTCCCACCAAATTCTGTATTAATAATGTTCCAGTTTCTCTATATGTTTTTAAATTTAGATTTAAATTAATCTACATTTTAAAATCCACAAATCTGGCTGCCTCCTGATGATGATGGTTGTAATTACTGGCGAAACGTCGTACTCAGATTGTTAATGTTGTGGCTTTGCTCTCTAACACACAACCGGTGTGCTGTACTAGTAACGAATTGGCATGTTCTGTTTAAGTGACAAACCTTACTAATTGGCTGTGTCGGGTGGTGGTGGGTTTACCGACATTTTTTTTATATTTACGCGATCTTACCCAAAAAACCTGTATTATGTAAAAATACATTTATTTTCCTCCTTTCTTTTTGGACAGTTTAAAATCTCTAACGTTTTTCAAATTGTTCTGATGTACAGTGCTACATTTCAAATTACTGTCATGTTTGCAACGGGTTGTTTAAAATATATTTAAATGGTGTAGATTCATGTTTAAACTCGCTTCGAATCTGCATTCATCATTTTCTTCTTAAGCAGTCCGTAACCACAATTGGTACATCGATGCATGACCCATTTGATTATGGTTTGTTGATCTTAATTTATCAATTAAAATGTTATTGAGTGTGCCAAATCCTAAAGAGTGGCGTTTGAGTCGACCTTATTTCATATTCACATCTGAAACGCCTGTGCACATGAATGTAATCCAGTTACACACTCTCCTACTTGTTCATCAACTCTCTTCGTGGTGTAGATTTGATGGCTTGTATAGCAACCATAATCAAACACAACAAGTCCGGGTGACTCATGATCCATGATTCACGATGCCAGTGGGCCAGGTTTCACTCTCAATTCTCTACCTGTGTGGCATGAATAAAACGCACCTGTAAATTTGACCTGAAATGATTGCACAACAATTGCCCCGCCTTCATGCGATGTTTATCCTCCACTGTTTATCTGGCTTTGACCTGAATTATATAAAAGTGCGGCTGTGCAACTGCTGTAGAGTCACATTGGTATAAACGCATTTTACAATATGAACAGCGCATTGAAAACGCGTACTATTTTAAGTATTGTTTAACAAGTGTGTTTACAAATCCACACTGAGAAACACGATGATTGACAGAGGGGAGTAGATTATGTTTTCGATAGTGTATTTAAATAGAGCTACTGTAGGTAAGTAGTTTTCAGTTTTAAAGGCATAGTTTAACAAGTCAACACTTGCCACCATCCTTCAAACCCATTGGTGAAAAAGACCACAGTTTATGTTTACATTATAATATGTTTACATTATATATAATATATAATATAATGTTTACATTATATATAATATAATGTTTATATATAATATATAATATAATGTTTACATTATAATACATTGTTTACATTATATATAATATGTTTATGCAAAAGCCGGAGACTTATGGGACCCCGGGGTCCCACCATAAGGTTCATATGAATGGTTACCTAATAACTTTTGAAACACGGTAATCGCTGTGAAGTGCAGTTTCCAATTCTTATTGTTGACTCAATCTCTCTGGCCTTTCTATGCAATATGAAGAAGGGTCATTGCCCGAAACGTCGCTTATCGGATTTTTTCCCTTTTTCAAGGCACCAGTGCTACTGATGCATGAATTTGTTTGGTATTTGAAATGATACGAAGGCTCAGCAAGTGATTCCTTGCAGACATAAACAGAAGCGATACGCGCCACCCCAGCCACCCATGTCGCGAATCAATCGATTATCGCGATTGAGGGCTCGTGAATAAATTCTAGATTCAACGCCTTGTTTTAAAACGTGAACACAGCCGGCTCTAGTGACTGGAGTGGGTGGGTGTTGGACAATGTGAAACAATGACACGCAACGTATACAAATCAAAAACAAATTCTTACGCACGCGATCCGGTGTGCATATCGCGATCTTCAGGATGAATGATCACGTCCGAATCAATGCGTCGTCGTTGCTCCCCTAGCATGCGCTCTGCGTAACCCGCTCGTGTTGTTGTTGTTTGCGGCAGAGTTTAGGACCTTCGTGGCCAAGAGCCGCAGCTCCCGAGGCAAAGGAGTGATGGCACGCTTCAAGGTGCCGGACTTGCTGAAGCATCTCATGGAATGATACGGGGCTCCGGATATTCACGATCTGGGCATCCGTATCACCAGCATACCTCTGGGCATTTCCGTACGTGCCGTGCCTGCGTGTACGAGCGTGTGTGTGTGTGTACGTGTGTATGCATTGCGTCGCTTGTTGACTGCGAATTGTATTATTATTGGATGCCTCAAGTTATACTCTTTGGTTCTTTCGGTAAAGTCACGTAGGTATAAAATGAAATAAATCACGACGTTTCGGGCGCGACACAAGCGTCCGTCATCAGGTGGGAAAGCCTTGGTGTGCTGCTGAGGCAGACTGTTTTAAATGGTTTGAAATGTGTGTAGCCCATGGGTCATAAAGAAGTGGCCAGGGATAGTGATGTTAACATGAGAAATTAGCGTGTAACTGTAAGGTAGGAAAGCGGCCTCCTCCTCGATTTTACGTGACTTTACCGAAAGAACCAAAGAGTGTGGATTCCTGCAGTCGCGAAAGCTTCAAATCAAGATTGGCTCAAGTATGTATTGTTGTTGCCCTTGAGGGGGTTTACTTTCGGAATTAAATGCGTTCTGGAATTGCTGACACACAGCCACAACGTACGTGTCGCTGTGTTCACACCTGAGAGTGACACTGCATCAGCCTTTTACCAATATTCCCCCGCCCCTGCGTTTGCCTTACACGGCCACAATGCTGAGTTATCCTCAGTTGCTCAGGCACACAAGTTTCACACCTGTCTCCCTGTCAAGTGAATGTGGTGTATCCTTTTGTCATGCAGTCTGAGACAGACTTCCAACACGACTTCAGTTTTGGGGGTGCAGTGCTGCGACAAGAGCACTGAAGTAACTGCTCGTGTAAGTACATCATGTTAATATATCGTATTGAAGGCTGAGGCCTATTTTACTGTACCGCTCCTTACAGAAATCTTCTTTCCCGAGTGGTTGTGCATTTGTCGCTTGTTTCAGAGGTTCGCGATTCGATCCCAGGAGTCGCCCTAGTTAATATTGCGGGTGTATTATCCAAAACTGCATTTCTATATGCTTCACAAATAATGTAAAAAAATAAATCCCGTGTTATTAATGAATGAGGAGGACATGTGTGCTGGCGTCAGAATCAAAATTTGCAAATCTAAACAAGTACTCAGAAATGACTGGATTGGGTAAAACCACATGTATATATGTTGAACATCTTTCGCACTGTACATAGCCAACTGTGCTAATCGGAGGTGTGGAGGACAACAAACTGAACACAAAAAGCAGTTCTAAAGAAATTGTTTTCAATCTAGATTTAAAAGTGCATAGCTCCAATGGCTTCCTAATATCGGAAGGAAGAGCATTCCAGTTGGCCGCAGAAGCCCATCTGAAAGCGAGTGATGCGGTGACTGTCTTTGTTCGATGGCTTGCCAAAAGCCACTGCTGCTAGGATGATCCACCAATCCCATCTCTCGATTGCAATCGTGCATTAGCTGCACACCTTGCATTTGCTGTTGAACCACTCGTCCATCACGTGTTCCATCATCGCAACTACAGCACTGCCCTGCACCTGTGGCCGCCACAGTTGCTAACATTGTGTTGTTTGTTTAGGTGATCGGCAAGGCCCAGAAAGGCGAGCGGGAGGCGATGGACCGTGGGCTGGCTCGCATCGAGTGTGACATTAAGCAGGAGGTGGAGGGCCGGCCACACAAGATCAAGAAATACCTGTTGGAGTCGTTCCCCTTGCCAGGGACGAGCGCCGATCTTCGCCGACAGTTCACGACACAGCCGGCGGCCGAGATGGTGCTGCAGGTCTTCCAGAACGCCGAGGACATCTTTGTGAATAAGCTGAAGAAGGTGGGGCCATGGCGTCTGGACTTAATGCAACAAAATTACCTTGCGAGAACATTCATGCATTTGCTTAGATTTGTCAAAGATTTTCCATAATACATTTGTCCTCGGAATTATTTAATAAGTGATAATCGCCATACGTTTCAAGTCTGTGGATACTTCCACCATTATCAAAAGACTTGCTCTACCACTGAATTAACACTCCTCTATAATATTTAGGGCCATCGCTTTCACAAAATTCAGTCACACGTTGAAACAAAAGTAAGGGGGGGCATTGAAATCGGTCGGACATCTATGCATGTATCACCCTCTATTTGTCCCAACAGAGTGATATGGCTGCACGTGGTTTGGGTCCTTTGTTGTTTCTACCGACAGTGTGTGCAGGACTTCCTGGGGCAGGTGAAAGGGGACACGCCGGCCCGGAATATGTTTCAGTTGGCCCTGTGCTGTAGCTCCCTCGAGACTCCTCGCGACCTCGTGGTCAAGGAGAAACCGGCCGCATTTCTCGGCAACATCAGCACTCCCGATACCAGACCGCCGCCTACTCCGGGGAGTAAGGAGACAAATTTGCATATACAGTAGACTCGATTATCTGCGCTAATGACGTGGAGGATGGCTGCGGATAATTAAAAATCTCGGATGATCCAAAGATATCTATTTTTTGCGGATCTCTATGCCACAAACTAACGATCAACCGATCGATGCACGTGCTGGGTGATAACACTTTCCTGCTAATTTGACCAAGTCCAATATCGGCTCAACTTTCATGTGACGGACATTACTCTCACGTTCAGAGTGGGTTAGAATGTGCTTCCCTTTACTCTCTAGACCAGAGGTCACTAGAAGCGATGTCAGAGGTAGCTTTGTGAAGTTCTCTTCTGTGGGCCATTCTCCAATAGGACGGGTTCCGCTGCTCCGTGAGAGATCCGAGTGGATACTCCGTCTCATGACACGATATCGAAAGCACAATCTGAATAAAATGTAGTTTCTCGTATTGTACATAAGGGATCAGACCACGGAGGACTGTCAAAATGCTGAGTGTGATCTTGAAATTTATCCTGGACTGGTTCGGGGGATAGTTGAACAATTTGAATATTGGGGCGATATCGTCTTGCATACGGGTGTGAGAAGTCTGCCAGTGGTTTTTTGAGTCCATCATCTAGATTTTTGGGTTAGATCATGTATACATGCACTAAATAATACGCGTTAATATGCACTATTTACGTGACCTAATCCAAAAATCTCTATTATGGATAATCATTGGTCGCGACGGCCTTCGTGTTAAACTTGTTTTTTGAGTCATCTGGAGAGTGATGATGAAACTTATCGGGAGGCCGTAGATGAGACGTGGGGGTGGGGGGGCAGAGAGAGAGTTGCAGTTGTTGAGCCTATTGGAGCGAGTTACAGCATCGTTGTCCTCTCCTACAATGGCATTGCTTGTCTCCTTCGCAGAGGCAGTAGCCGAGCATCTGGTCCGTCTGCTGAGCCACGTAAGTAAGATGGCAAAGCCCCCGAGCCTATCTGCGCTGTTACGCGTGGAGAAGCAGCTTGCCGAGCATTTTGACTCGTGCGACCTCCCCAGCCTGGGCCTCGGCTCCTTGGACATCCTCCATCGCAACGCCCAGGTGCGTACGTGGCGTGCGTGAGCCCACCCGCCTCCAGCTGGTAAGAGGCAGTACAGCAAGTAGGTGTACGACACTGCCCGTGCAAAGTTTGAGTGTACTTACCGCCTCCGAGTGGCGCTCAATGTTAAGTTTGTTTCCAAAATTGTGCGCGGTAATATTAGTTTATTATTACGAACTTAAAACTCATTTGTCGATAACTCGAATACGTTTAAGCGTTATGTAATCACTGCCAATGCAGAGCACAACAAAGTGTCACGTAAGATGCATGGGTTTTCTCTTGTCACTCTTAAAAAATATCTGTGAATTTGGCAAACATCCCAAAGGTAGATATTGAAAATCACCGTTAAAATTGAGTGTACAGCGGTGACATTCAGATAACATTTATGATAACACTATATATGCAAAGTGGCCAGGTGGCTCAGATATCAAAGCGGTGCGATGACAATAATTAGATTCTGGGCTTGAATCTGGATTTTGACCACTTGGGTTGAAACCGAGGTCTCAAGTCTTATCAAGTCGATCGTCCGAGCCCAGTCACCAGCGACTGCACAAAATTACAGTCTCATTAAACTTGGGTTTTGCACTTCATTTTCCTAATTCCATCTCTGAGAATAACAATTTCAGCTTGACTCTCGTGCGCCGCACAATCTCATAACACAGCTAATGTGAAAGTGTTGGCTCCTATTGTGTACAAGATAAAAGGCCACCCATCGCATTTTATGACACAGGGCCTGCACGGCTATGCGAGATTTACGCATGGATGATTTATTTGTCTCTTGACATTACCCCGATAGTGCATTTGGAAAACTAAAATTGAGAACGAATTTTGTGTTAATTTGCAAACTTAAATCTGTAATATTTAATCAGTTTTTGTGCACTGCATTGTGAGATGCAGCTCCATGCGTATCGTTTAGCTTTAAGCCGGTGTTTGCCTTGCGGTCGCCTCGGTGTCAACCAACTGATGTTGACGGATTTGTTGTGTCTGTGGTAGCTGTTGGAGGAGACTGGGGTTGTGATCTCTGCCCTGGGTGGATCTGGAGCCACAGCGGGAAGCTTCTGTCCAAAGCGCGACGAGCTGCATGGAGTTCATCCACCAGTGCGGCAGCCTCGACACCGCAGCGGTGAGACACGGGCCCCAGTAGGGGCCACAGGGGCGGCTCAGAGATGGGGATAAGGATTTGGAGATATAGGGCGCTCGCGTAAATAAACTCTTCAACTCAAAGTGCCTTACAGCAACGTCTCATCTCAACCATTCCATTGCTCTACGGCAGTCTACCCGAGGGGACCCCCCCCCCAATGGCAGCTGTTCCTATTTGGCACGTGGTGCACGCACTACCGGCCTGTGAATGGACATGTCTGCCATTCGGGAGCGATGTTTGATTTTCCTACGTGGTTTTTTCCCCGGTAAAGTAATTTGCAAGTATTTGATCTGATTTGGCAAATTTGGAACATGATGCGGTTACACGTGGCCAATTCAATTTTTTTAATACGGCGTCACAGGATTATTATCATACATTGTGAAACAGATCTCTTTGTTTGTGGTGAATAAACTGGCAACATTAACCAGGGCGGATGCTGGGCTTGATCCGAGAACCACCACTCGGCCATGTTTCCATAAATTTGTGCAGTCACATTAACGCTGTTCACGTCGTACGCAATGGACACTTTATTATTAGCACCACCTCTGGACCTGTTTGGCTCCTGGTCCATTTTGAGAGGTCTTGTAAGGGCGACGTATTACAGTTTGATTTTATATCGGCACAGCAAATGGCCAATGGAAAACCACCCGTTCCGTGGGGGTGCTACGCGCTGGCACGGATCGGATGCGCCAGTGGAAAAGGGCTGCTAGCAACTCGGCCGCCTCCAAACGAAAGAGAGAGGGTTCCAGGTCTCTGTTGTTGGCTGTGTGCTCTGCAGCTGCCGGCCGTGGACTGCGCTGTGGGGCAGCACTACGGCGTGCATTCCTGCCGCAACCTTGGGCACGGCCCCGTGGCCAACCTGGTAAAACTGGCGCAGAAGGCCAAGCCCGGTGGCAGCAGCGGCGGTGCCTATCGGTGCGCCGTCTTGTACGAGGAGACGGCGCTGTGTGCTCGCGACTCGAGGTTTGGCAGCCCCCTCCAAAGTGCCCTCCTCCTCACCCCTCTGCTCACCTCGTGATCTGCCTGACCGCCACGGGTCGCTCCTCAAAATTGTTGAGTCGGCGACAGACACTTGGGGTTCTTTAATCTTTCACATCAAAGGGTCAGTGAGCCACACCAATATGCCATTGGTAATGTAACTTAAGGATTCAATGTTCAAGGCAAGTGATTGTCTAGACAAACTGATGATTGTGTGTGTAACACCCCTCTGGCAGTCCACTGCCTGATGAAGGCCTCGCCACGTTGCTTTGGTCATGGGGGTTGTTGCACCAAACTTTACCACGCTTGGTGAAGGGGGCGGGGATTAGGTTCAGGACTGGTTCAGATATCAGTCACCACTGACTTTAGCCATTAGTATCGCAGTGCACCAAACATTGCAGCAGTGCTTCAGAAATCATTCCGAAGTTGCTTGATATTGCACACAGTTTGAATAAACCATCATTACTTCAGGAAGTATATTTTTTATTAAAATGTTACTTTGTACATGCTGTGATCGTAATAAAGAGTTGTGCTAGTTAGTAGTAACAGCGCGATACATCGGTTAAATCGATTAATATTTATTATTCAGCTGACAATTCATGTATTGAATTGCACGTGTAAGAATCAACTTCTAAAAAATTGTATCGCTTTTTATTTTAATAGTTTCACATTGCCACTGCAGAGAGTCGACATGATCAGTGTAAGTTCAAAAGAACTGACACACCTTGTGAAAAACCCAACGCAGAAGATCCCTGGGCTTGATATTCCACGAAGATCATGGTCCCCCTAAACCGCATCTGCACAAACCATGGCAGCTGCGGATACCTGATGCACAAATGGAAAATTTTAAACTCTCCAGTGTTTGACTGTGGTCATCCAGAACAGATCGTACAACGTGAAACGACGCAATAGAAAATTAAAGTCAAGCCACAGTGTGATTGTGACCATGCAACCCAAACTATGCACGATATTGTGAACCACAGTCGTCTGTGCTCCTTCAACGGAGTAGGAATAGTAACCCTACACGAAGTTTCTCCTGAAGCCCTCTCGTCGTGACCAGCAGACCTCGGACATTGGCTTATGGCTCCTGAACATGTTGCCCTCATGCGCTGGAATAGAATAGCTCAGGGGTTGGCAATCTGCGTCTCCCGGTGCCGCATGCTGCTCTTTAAAGACTGTTTGGTGATGTTATTTATGAAGGACCACTGTCTCGTATTCACCACAGTGCATTGCGCCTCTTGAAATATTGAGTTGAGTAATCCCGGTAGTTGAGAAACTAAGGTAGTTGAGTACCCCGGGAACACGCTGTGGTTCGTGTCGCGTTAATAGCTCCGTACCGTGCCGTGTAACTCACTAAGCAGCCGATTGCTCGCGTGCAGTGGTAGTGCCGTGTTCATTGATAACACTGCACACTCCGTGCAGTGGTAGTGCCGTGTTCATTGATAACGCTGCACACTCCGTGCAGTGGTTGTGTGAGGATGGCTCACTAATTGAAAGGGGAGTCGTAGCTATCGCACTGTGGGGTGGTCATCGCCCTCCTCCCCCTGGGCATGTGCCGTGTGTGTTGTGTGCGTCGTGAGTCGTGGCGATGTAAACCCGGGGTAGCTCCTCTCTCCGTCTCTTCGTTTGTTGCTGTTGGTGAGCGCAACGCGTGGCAGATCCGGCTTCACCCGTTCCCACTCCTCCCAGTCAGCGACTCCCAAACCCCCACTCAATAATCGCAGATCACTACCCAGGTCCTTACCAACCAAATTATTTTTAACTAAACTATTTTTTGTATTCTTAACAAAGTATCCACAGTTCAATTTTAAAGTACAATTTTACCGCGCACTGTATGTTTTCCTGGTGTGGACTGTGGCTGTTTTTGCTCTTGTTTTACTGCCTTTCCCAAGCTTGGAAATGTATGCATGAATGAAATTGGAACTTATATACTTCATTTATTTACTAATTGACAAACTATTTATATTTTACCAGGTAAGGCCCACTGAGCATATATAGCAGTTTTTCAGAAGCGACCTGGCCATCGCAAATGATAGCTCAACGAAGTGGCTTATCGTCACGTGGACATTTATAGCAGACAAATATACAGCATGCGTGAGGGTTGGGATGGAACCCACGACCTCCTGCGTACCAGGGGAGGTAGTTAACATCTCCCAGCCACCGTGGTGCCCTGTGGTCACGTGAGGCCTTCCACTTCTGAATGGCTTGCGATGCATATTTGAACATTACTGCAAGCGGCTTAGCCTCGTTCATTCGGTATTCGAGGGGAATATTGCCATTTAGTAACTTTGTTTCTAATATCGTGCATTGAACTTTCGATTTTAATTTGCAATGTAAGTGAGGGACTGTGCGTTGTCTTGTCGTGGTCTGGTGCTGTTGTTGTGTTGCTGAATTGCCCAAACTTGCATTTGTTGACAAATCGGCAGGAATCTATGTACTTTGTATTTTTAGCAACATGCTTACATTTTCTCCGTCTTGCCTCTCATATCGTTTTTGAACATACCTCGCTGACCCGCCCCTACTGGACATATGTGAAAAGAGCTTCATAGCTCATTGGATTCCTCCAGGATAAAAAAAAGATTCTGATTAATCAGTGGCACTGCCAACAGCCTGCATCCACACACGACCAAGCACCCTTTGTAATGCCATACACATGGTTCCTTTCCCATAGACATCTAATTTTGCAAATGTGCAGAAAAGTCTGTCGTATGAGAATTACTCCAGACAAGTTTAGAGTATTAAACGTGACCTGTTGTGACTCGTCTAATGTGTATCGCGTGGTCGTCAGCACAGAAAGATGCATCTGGTAACGTCCTAATGGACCAAACATCGTAAAAAGGCGGCTGGGTCTGCGTTGTTCAGAGTGACCACCATATACAGGGACTCTTCTACTTACGGACGAGTTAGGTTCCAGAAGTCTGTTCGTAAGTCCAACTTTACTCCTGTCGATTCCAAACATGTTGTACGGCGTGTACACTAAACACAGGGAATGGCTTTAAGAGTTGTATAATCTCCTGTAGACGTAGACGCCACTGGTTCTTCACGTTGTGTAGATGTAGATGCCACCACCACCATCTATTGCGTGGCGGTTGAACTTATGAATCTCGGTACAAACAGGCAACTGCACATATGGACAGGTTTCTTCGTATCTCTGAGACTTTCTAAATTGAATGTTTGTAAGTGAAGGAGTCCCCGTAAATATTTTTGAGGACCACTGGGATCTTCAGTTTAAACCGTGAGTCTTGGAGTCATTAGACCAGAAAGAAGTGAGACAAAAACGACAGTAACATTGAAAAATATGTACACAGGGCAGGGAGGGCCCAGCCGCATGACAGGATTTATTCAGCGGTATCGTCACGGTAACAGAAACAGTGCTCCCGAATGAATCGCAGAATCCCCCGAATATTCCGCCTCAGGCGGGAGAATCTCCGTGCAGGCCCGCGTGACGCCTTTGGCCCAATCTTGTCGACGGCATCATCATCATCCTCCTCGTTGTTGTTGCCTGGTTGGAGAGCAGGGCCCCGCCTGGCAAATGGACGCACGCGCCATCGTTAGCACGGTCGGCTACAGTTAGCACGGTCGGCTATGGTTAGCACAATCGGCTACGTACGGGTGCAAAATTATTTCAACGTACACACATTCGCTTATTCATTATGCCACCGTCTGCCCCATCGTGCATTCTCGGCTGTGCTTACACTGGTTGCTGTACTGCACCTCATATGTGTTCGGCCACTCAAATGCGAGGTAGGAGGATGCCACACATCTCTCACTATGGCCAGTAGCGGAATGCTACATTCCTATAACAGGAGCCAATGGTGGTGTATAATTGGATGACCGCTGTTGACTTCCCACAAAATGGGATTCATTATTTGACTATAGCTCGGGTTGATAAATAAGCTGTTAACCTTCTTGACCTGGATTTTGAACTCGCAAGCGTGCAGTGATCGTGGAGTGCTCTAACCGCAGCACCTCCAAGTGGAATGCAGTGCAATTCATATATTTATAATTAAGATATATATTTTTTTTACTAGGAATGCATTTAGCTGCAGTTTGGTGGAGATGAGGTTAGGGATAAGATATTACATCCTGTGGAGCCCTGGGATATTTACATCTTCAAGTGAGATGAACTAAAGAGGTGAATGCCATTACAGAATCCTCATTTCACAACTCCTCATGAAACAGATTCCCCGTTCTTACAATACAGAACTTGTCTCATCTGATACAGAACCCAAATCTCATGTGTCCTCAATATTTTTTACTTCCTCTCAATCGTGAATACCACATTGTGGGAATCAACAGTGGTTGTAATATGAATAGACTTGCCCTTGCTATAGGAATGTGTGATTTACTCAAATAACTAATTTATGATGATCAATGGTGTTTGCTATATGCTAATTTATATCAGGAGACACTTTGTCTGAATGACCTCCCCAATACATATTTTTCTCAAGGTGCACTTCTGCGTGGAGACTCACTCTTGTCTCGTGGCCGACTCCATCTCCTTCTCCTCCGCGATGACGTCATTGGTGCTACCACTTTGATTGGGGAATTTTTCAGACAGGCGTGTTACCACGCAGTCACCCACCGACTCCACTCCCCGCTCCGACTTCATTCCCCAATCCGAGTTCGAATCCCACTCGCTCACATAAACTGAGCCTGCAGTATTCTGATTTGACCAAGTGGACTTCGAAGTCTGCTCGCTTGCAGCAGGGACTTGGCAATCTCCCTGGCTGAGACGGAGGACTGCAGAGAGGCTGCAGGCCGCCACCGGCTCCGTGTCCATGGCTGGGCAAGGCGGGAAGTTCGCTTGTGGTGGCACGGCCCTGCCGCCCCACAATAATGGGTGGTTGAGGGCCTCCGTGGGTGTGAGGCGAAGTTGGGGATCCCACCTGCCAAGGAGGCAAACATTGCAAACATGATGCCTTGAATAAAGGTGTCAGTTTTTGTGCCAGTTAAAAGGGTAAAACCTATTCCTATCGCTTCATTGAATCGTGGTCTGGGGTGAAATGAGCAATTCCATCCTCAACACTTTTGTCAGAAACGATATTTATTATAAAAAGCGACGAGATGAAGAAACGATGCCCGGTGTGACACAAAACTTTGTAGTCCTAGCCCAAACGACACGTGAGGTCTAAGATCGTTTCCAGTAATGTTGATGGAAGACGCAAAGTGATTTATATTTAATCATTTGTACGAGGTGAAATGTAGACAAGAGTAACAAGTCTCTTACTGAAGGCACCCGCGGAGAAAATTGATGAACTTTTGATTGCGGGTTCCCAGAACCGCCTTCAAAGACACGGAGCACGGGACGATCCGTTTCCCGTTGACGACGGGGCGATTCTTTTTGTCTGTTTATCGGAGAGAGAAAAAGAGAGAAACACTGAATTAGTTGTGGCGATCAGTACAATGCGGCGGCGGTCCTTAACCCTCCAATTGCGATGTTTGCAAATATGATTCCATGTTGGCGGTCGACTACAGCCTGTCATCCCTCCAGGGTCGATAAAATTTGTAACCGTTTGTGAGACGTTTGCAGTAGTCGTGTGGAAAAGATGACTCCTAAGCGTGAAAGTGAAAGTCCCACTCTCAACTCTGGGCCACCGGAGGAGACGAGAACCTCCTGATACTTGTTTGAGCAAGGAGACACTTTGATGTTTATTTTAGAATTATATTATTATTTGCATCACTTGGAGAGGATGGTAATTTGTTGTACAAGCGTGCTTTTAAGCATAATATATTTCTCAATCAAGGACCCACAGTTTGTGTGGAGGGTTGTCCTCTGTGGTTGTTTTATACTATGGTAGAACTGCTCTATGCTGATTTAGGAAACCGTCGCATCTGCCACACAATTTTTAAAAATTGTGCTAAGTCATGCTGAAATAAAAAAAACGGCCACTCATCTTCATGAAAAATGTGATGGCCAGAATTCCATGTAATTAATACACACGTCCTCTTTTGGATTGCAAATCCCTATGGGTTTTCCAAATTTACTGTGCTACCTAAACATTACCGTTCCTTTAAAGTATTTTTTTTATAAGACTCCTTGCTGTCGCACTAATTCAACACGTACTGACAAGTACGTTGCCAAGACCGTTGTGACTTTTAAACCCAAATAAAGCACAGTTCATTTTTAAATTACGCGAAGCAGTTTCCATGCCTTTCTATTCAAGCACAGAGCACGAGACACGCGGCTGCACGGCCACGACTCTCCGGGCAGTGACAGCAGCAGCAGCAACAGCTACGAACTCCAACACCACCACCTCACCACCCCCCCTGTCCACTCACCAAAAGAGATAATGTTGTGGGTCGAGGCGTCAATCATGGCTTTGGGTGGGAGCCCCAACATCTGAAACCAAGATCACAAGAGGGATGAGTTGGATGAGGTCCGTCGCTCGAGTGAACAGAGCGTACATACGCTGCACTTTGTCTCATTGGAACGTCGATGTACAATGAACTTTGCCTGCTCTTGTACATACTGTTTGCAGATATTTATCTCTATCATCAGGCGAAGCATACATATTTGGTCTTTAATTGATGACGTGGTTACTACGTGCGGCTTCGTTGCTCTCCAACACAGGCTCTGAAAGCCTCGGGGATTAACAACAAACTACAATAATCATAACAATAGTAATCATTCCGAAGGACATCAGCCTGACGCTCTGATTATCTGGTATTACCGATGAACCCGAAATCTCTCTTTACTTCTTTACTCATGCAAATGGTGCGTGATCACGCAGTGAACACGTCCACTCCTCTCCCGTGTACCGGCAGCTGAGCGACATTTTGTGACCAGTGAAAGGCCCAGAGGATGACGACAGCCCTGCACGTAACCAGCTTTGTCGCATGAGCCATCGCACAGCGGGTCTGTACGCTGGTGGATCGTCGTGCGCCATCAGTCATAACCAACCCCCTGCTGCTGCTGCTGTTGTTGTTTATCGTGGACTCCATCGTTGGTTCAAATTCGAATTAAACCCTCCCTCCTCCTTTATATGGCGCAGTTGGAACGGTCCCATCGGAAATACGACGCCCGGTTTGGTGGTGCCGTATCGGGCTCGAGGTTTGTTACAATAAAAATTATAGAATTCATCAGTATGTATATATTATAATAATTAATATTTGTAAGGCGCATTTAATCCGATGATCCCAATGCGCCCGGTGTATGGAAAGCAGGGAAATGAGACGACCAAAACGAGGAAATGAGACGACCAAAACTATGGGGAATAGGCCATTTTACCGAGGTGAGTTTCCATGGCGAGATTTAAATAGCTTTAAAAATTCTGTCTTGTTATCAGAGGCCAACGTGTTCCATAGTCTCGGAGCTGCACTGGCAAAAAGCCCGATCGCCCCCAGGAATTGAGACTTGACCTCAGAAAACTGAGTAGGAGATCAGAAGATCTCACGGACCTCATTGGTGTACATGAGTGGATCAGCTCCTGTAAGTATTGTGGGGCTAACCCACTGACAGCCTTGTAGCTCAACAGCAGGACCTTATAACCAACTGGATATATATGCAATGGTGTTTTCCTACGCGTCAGATACCTGGATGAAATAGCCGATGTGGTCTTCCGAGCTTGTCTTGAAGAGCGGGTTCCCGAGGAGCATCTCGGCCACCACACATCCGAGTGACCACATGTCCGCGCTGCATGTGACCGGGAGCCCAAAGTACATTTCGAGGGCCATGTACCACATCGAGCCAAGACACCAAGCTCCTAGCAGCACACGGACATACAGGTGACCAAACAAGGTGGCACTTGCACATTATTCACCTGTACTTGTGAAGTGCAGAATAGATGAGGGTATGCACACGCAGTCACGTATGGCACTCAAAATACGCACAATGACAAAGATCGCCCACGTAAATGCGTGTATCAGCTGGGTAGCACTTAGAAATGTAAATTATTTTCATTACACTGGTGCCAGCTATCATAGAGTGCAGCTGTCATGTCGCGAGAGTTCTCTGCGGTGAGTAACAACTTCTTTAAAAGCAACGGCGCTGCGACGCCTCTCTGAATAAAATTAACGCCGAGCCGCTTTGCGCGTTTCAAGATTCAGTGATGAACTGGGGACACCTACCACCACCCTGTAATGTGCATACGTCTCGGAACGGGAAAAGGTTAAGTGAGGAATGAGGACATAGGAACTTAGGGCTGCCATGCGATCTCGGATCAATCAAGATGGCGCCGATGATGGCAGCCTCGGCCGGTTGGTGTGCCCTGTTTTGTCTTGTTTTGTCTTGAGAGGGGCTTGCTGTTCAACACACTCGTGCTGGTGAGAGAGGCCTGCTGTTCATCACACCCGTGCTGGTGAGAGAGGCCTGCTGTTTTGGGGCCTGCTGTTCATCACACCCGTGCTGGTGAGAGAGGCCTGCTGTTCAGTACACCCGTGTTGAGGGGCCTGCTGTTCAGCACACCCTTGCTGGTGAGAGAGGCCTGCTGTTCAACACACCCGTGCTGGTGAGAGGGGCCTGCTTTTCAGCACACCCGTGCTGGTGAGAGGGGCCTGCTGTTCAGCACACCCGTGCTGGTGAGAGAGGCCTGCTGTTCAGCTCACACGTGTTGAGGGGCCTGCTGTTCAGCACACCCGTGCTGGTGAGAGGGGCCTGCTGTTCATCACATCCGTGTTGGTGAGAGGGGCCTGCTGTTCAGCACACCGGTGCTGGTGAGAGAGGCCTGCTGTTCAGCACACCCGTGTTGAGGGGCCTGCTGTTCAGCACACCCGTGCTGGTGAGAGGGGCCTGCTGTTGAGGGGCCTACTGTTCAGCACACCCGTGTTGGTGAGAGAGGCCTGTTGTTCAGCACACCCGTGTTGAGGGGCCTACTGTTCAGCACACCCGTGCTGGTGAGAGGGGCCTGCTGTTCAACAGACCCGTGCTGGTGAGAGGGGCCTACTGTTCAGCACACCCGTGCTGGTGAGAGGGGCCTGCTGTTCAACACACCCGTGCTGGTGAGAGGGGCCTGCTGTTCAACACACCCGTGCTGGTGAGAGGGGCCTGCTGTTCAACACACCCGTGCTGGTGAGAGGGGCCTGCTGTTCATCACACCCGTGCTGGTGAGAGAGGCCTACTATTCATCACACCCGTGCTGGTGTGAGGGGCGTGCTGTTCATCACCCCCGTGTTGGTGAGAGGGGCCTGCTGTTCACTCCCATGCTGGTGAGAGAGGCCTACTGTTCATCACACCCGTGTTGGTGAGAGGGGCCTGCTGTTGACCACTCCCATGCTGGTGAGAGGGGCCTACTGTTCAACACACCAGTGCTGGTGAGAGAGTCCTGCTGTTCAGCACACCCGTGCTGGTGCGAAGATGGCGCTGATGATGGTAGCCTCAGCCGGTCGGTGCGCCCTGTTTTGTCTTGTTTTGTCTGTCAATTCAGTGTTTTGCCAAGATTTTCGGAGTTCTCTAACAAGAGACGAACTTTTAAATATCAGGGAAACAACTCCTGTGGATTTAATTCCTACTTTTCTGCTTCCAGCGGCAGAATTAGGCATTCTAGTCAATGCCGCGCTAGGCTTTGCTCAAGCAACGAAACGCCGCCCAAGGGGTAAACGGTCGGGGGCTCTAGTACGGCTACGCAGACGCGGGATCCGAACAGTGCTTCCGAGCTTTTTCCTCTCCAACGTACGTTCACTGTACAACAAAATGGATGAACTTCAGCTACTGATGGTAAAAAACAAAGACTTTCTTTCAGCTTCTGCATTGTGCTTCACGGAAACATGGCTGTGTGATTTGATTCCGGACACTTCGCTACAACTAGCAGGATTCCATCTTGTAAGATCGGATCGTGACATAGCACTCTCCGGCAAGACGGAAGGCGGTGGTATTTGTTTTTACATTAACAGTGGCTGGTGTGTAGATGTCACAGTGATTCTGCAACATTGTTCTCCACTCCTTGAATCAATTTTTATAACCTGTAAACCGTTTTACTCGCCTCGCGAGTTCGCGTCGCTCATTTTGGTCGGAGTTTATTTGCCGCCTTGTCCTCAGGTTAAAGAAGCCCAACGCATGCTCGCCGATCAGATTCTGAGTGTGGAGCGAGCAAATCCAGATTCGTTGGTTATCGTACTTGGCGACTTTAACAAAGGTAATCTCAGCCACGAACTCCCCAAATACATACAATTCATTAAATGCCCAACCAGAGAAGGGAACACTCTGGATCACTGCTACACTACAGTCAGTAGAGCCTACCATGCCGTCCCCCGAGCAGCACTAGGACACTCTGACCATGCCATGGTCCACCTGATTCCTGCATACAGGCAGAAACTAAAACTCTGTAAACCTGCTGTGAGGACATCTAAACAGTGGACCAGTGAGGCTGTGGAAGATTTGCGGGCGTGCTTAGACTGTACTGACTGGGATATGTTCACGACTGCTACCAATAGTCTGGATGAACTCACAGAGGCTGTGACGTCCTACATCAGCTTCTGTGAGGACTGCTGTATCCCAACACGTACCAGGGTGAACTTTAACAACAATAAGCCCTGGTTCTCAGCAAAGCTCAGAAGGTTGAGGTTGGAGAAGGAGGAAGCGTTTAGGAGTGGAGATAGAGACAGATTCAAGGAGTCGAAGAACAGGTTTAGCAAAGCGGTGAGAGAGGCTAAACGACTGTACTCAGAGAGACTAAAACACCAGTTCTCTACAAACGACGCTGCTTCTGTCTGGAGAGGGCTCAGGCAGATCACCAACTACAAACCCAGAGCCCCCCACACCACTAACGACTCCCGCCTAGCCAACGACCTGAACGAGTTCTACTGTAGATTTGAAAGACAATTGGACTGTCCTGAACCACCCCTTCCAACCCAAGAGGCCCCATCCCCCACCAATACTACAGAGACGACTATCTCTTTTCAGGAGGAAGAAGTTAATAGACTTTTCAAGAGGCAGAATCCACACAAAGCAGCCGGGCCGGACTCTGTCTCTCCAGCCACCCTCAGGCACTGCGCTGACCAGCTGTCTCTGGTGTTCACCAACATCTTTAACACCTCCCTGGAGACATGCCATGTACCAGCCTGTCTCAAGTCCTCCACCATCATCCCTGTGCCCAAAAAGCTAAGGCCAACAGGACTAAATGATTACAGACCGGTCGCCCTTACATCTGTGGTAATGAAGTCTTTTGAGCGCCTGGTCCTGGCACACCTCAAAGCCATCACAGACCCTCTCCTGGACCCCCTTCAGTTTGCCTACAGAGCCAACAGGTCTGTGGACGATGCAGTTAACATGGCCCTCCACTTCACCCTACAGCATCTGGACGCCCCAGCATCCTACGCCAGGATCCTGTTTGTGGACTTCAGCTCTGCCTTCAACACCATCATCCCTGCCCTGCTTCAGGACAAGCTCTTCCAGCTGAACGTGCCATACACCACCTGTAAATGGATCACAGACTTCCTGTCTGACAGGAAGCAGTGCGTTAAGCTGGGAACACAAGTCTCTGGCTCCAGGTCCATCAGCACCGGAACTCCTCAGGGCTGCGTCCTTTCCCCTCTGCTCTTCTCCCTGTATACCAACAGCTGCACCTCCAATCATCTGTCCGTCAAACTATTGAAGTTTGCGGATGACACCACCCTCATTGGGCTGATCTCTGGTGGGGATGAGTCTGACTATAGGTGGGAAGCTGACAATCTGGTGACCTGGTGTAGCCAGAACAACTTAGAGCTAAATGCTCTAAAGACAGTTGAGATGGTTGTGGACTTCAGGAAGAATACAGCACCACTCACCCCCATCACCCTGTTAGACTCCCCAGTAAAAATTGTAGAGTCCTTCCGCTTCCTGGGCACTATTCTCTCCCGGGACCTCAAGTGGGAATTGAACATCAGCTCCCTCACCAAGAAAGCTCAACAGAGGATGTACTTTCTACGGCAGCTGAAGAAATTCAACCTGCCAAAGACAATGATGGTGCAATTCTATACAGCGATCATTGAATCCATCCTCACCTCCTCCATAACCGTCTGGTACGCTGCTGCCACTGCCAAGGACAAGAGCAGACTGCAGCGTATCATCCACACTGCTGAGAAGGTAATTGCCTGCAATCTACCGACCCTCGAGGACCTGCACACGACAAGGTCTATGAGGCGAGCGAGGAAGATTATGGCCGATTTCTCCCACCCTGGACACTCTCTGTTTCAGCTACTCCCCTCCGGCAGAAGGCTTCGGTCCATCAGGACCAAAACCTCACGCCATAAAAACAGTTTCTTCCCATCTGCTGCTGGCCTGTTAAACAAGGCCAAGGGCTAACACTGTTTTTAACATTTGATCTACATAACGACACGTTGCTGATATTAACTATGTTTCCCTATTTGTATTTTTAAATTATATCTTAAAGCTATTTTATATTCGATATTTATTTAATTTTATATACTTCAGCCCCTTAGTGTTAGACTTTTAACCCTTATTATAGTAAGACTTGTTTAAAACTTATTTAAGATTTTAGATTCCTATATGTTGAATGTATGCACCATCCTGCCAAAGTAAATTCCGTGTCGGTGTGAACTTACATGGCGAATAAAACCCTTTCTGATTCTGATTCTGATCTGTACATTTGCAAACGTAAATCACATGTAAATCACACGTAAATCAGCCATCCGCGACGAAAATTCCAATGGGATTGGCTACTGGCTCCAGACTTTCAATACCAGCAATCGATTATGAAAATTGTTACTGGTTTACTGGCTCTTGTTTGACAACTACCCTCCTCAAAACTGGGAGGTTGAGAGTTGAAATCCTGGCCAAATGATTGACGAAATGTAACGTTTGAAGGGTATCAGTGTCACTACCACGCTTTGTTTAAGCGGTGCTAACCACCACGCCACCACAGCACGAAGACAAAGACCCCCCATATAGCTTAAACAGGCTCGTAGCGCAGCGTGCTAACCGTTAACACCACCGCTCCCCACAAACACTGTGACACGCACACACACACATGCTGCTACACACGTACACACACACAGGGCAGCTAGATCACTCACTTGGGCAGTTCTCGCTGATGCTGAGGCCAAAATCCGTGAGCCTGATATTGCCACTGATGTGGTCTTTGACCAAGATGTTTGCCTGCAAAAAAGACAGTGGTTGTCAGTGAAACTCGTGGTGTGTCGGTGAGATTGCGTCTTGTTGAATTGGTTCATGGCGGTTTACTCAAAGATTTAATGTACTCATTTTTGTTGAACACTTACTGCCCTTTGAAAATGTAATCATGCTTGAAGATCTCCCTACCCCATGCCGTGTTAATCAAGGCGGTTGTATGGCCATACCTCACCATGCTGCTTAGGGGGCTTTTGAAGGCAATGGGATCCAGGACAGGTTCAGATATCGCCCAAACCCTTGTTTTAGCCGTGGCCAGAAATCGAATTCGGGTCATTAACTTCTGAGTGCAGTTTGCGAACTACTACACTGCTACGCCCATCATTTAGCTTTGGCATTCGGAATTGTTGCTTAGGGCAGTGGTCGTTGTTTAACGCAAATTAGAAAATATTAAATGTTCCGCGGAGCGTTGGTTGTTGAGAGCAAACAGAGATCCACATGAAAAGTTGTATTTCTATGCAAGTTTTGGCTATCTGTGTTTATGAAATAGCAAGTCGTGGCATGTGTTGTTGCAGTGTAGAATAAGATATCTCGAAATCCTGTTACTAAGGTTTACAAGAGTGTTCTCATTTTCTACAACTGCACGAACTGAGGCACTAATTCCATACTGACGGACAAAAGTCGCAGCGTATAAGCCATAGGTCTCGTCCAGCTTCTGGAGGAGGTCTCCGCTGTGTGACGGCACAAAACGTGAACGGTTACAGTTTCTTCCTGCTTGTGACCCATTCCCTGATTGGCCCCTTGAACGGGAGCACACGTGCTTGACTGAGGCGAAGCCGCACGGAGTAACCATACACGGTTGCCGCTCAACTCAAAAGATAGTCAATGAGGCAGGAAGGCATTATAAACAGTTATGTCTGACCATGGAGCCGCGTACAAAGACAATAATTCTAGGGAATTCTGAAAGCCTACGGACATTTATTCTACATCCAAATGATTCATGTGTGTGAACACACGGACGCATCGGTGTTTGGGGGAGCGGTAGTGCAGCATTTAGCGCGTTGCTCTACAATTCCCGCTCACAGCCAAGACCAGTGACGATTATCTGAACCAATCCTGGGCCTCCCCTAGGTCGACTCAGCCTCAAATGAGTACCTGGTTGCGGTGTGTAAACATCGCCAATAGGGGAGACAAAGGCGGCCGGGCGTGGTGCTGGCCACCCACCCCCTCGTGTGCCGTGCCGGCCTTCGTAGGTGCTCGCTAACAGCACTTGCCCCTACAGTCTGTTAAGGGTTCACTGGGGATCTTTGTTTTTGTTTGTTAGTCTGTGTGAGTGAGTTACTTTGTGAGTTCATGTGAGTTACTCCGAGTCTGTGAGTGTGTTACCCGGTGAGACTGAGTTGAGTGGGAGTGACTGTGAGTTACTGTGTAAGTCTGTGAGTGTGTGAGTTACTCTGAGTCTGTGTGAGTCTGAGTGAGTCTCCGAGTGTCTGAGTGAGTGACTCTGTGAGTCTCTGAGTGAGTGACTCTGTGAGTCTCTGAGTGAGTGACTCCGTGCGTCTCTGAATGTGGCTCTGTGAGTCTGTGGCTCTGAGTCTCTGAGTGAGTGACTTTGTGAGTCTCTGAGTGAGTGACTGAGCGTGAGTCTCTGAGTGTGGCTCTGAGTCTCTGAGTGAGTGACTGGATCTCTGAGTGTGGCTTTGTGAGTGCGTGCGAGTTTCTGAGTGAGTGACTGTGAGTCCCTGAGTGAGTGACTGAGCGTAACTCTGTGAGTCTCTGAGTGCGTGTTACTCTGCGAGATTGTGTGTGTGTCAGAACTAGTATGTGAGTGTGAGTCTGTGTGTGAGTTACTCTGTGAGTCTGTGTGAGTGAGTCTGTGAGTGAGTCTGTGGGTCTCCTTGAGTGAGTGTGAGTCTGTGTGAGTGACTGTGATTCTCGGAGTGACTCTGTCAGTCTCTTGAGTGTGGCTCTGTGAGTCTGAGTGAGTGACTCTGTGAGTCTCTGAGTGTGGCTCTGTGAGTCTGAGTGAGTGACTCTGTGAGTCTCTGAGTGTGGCTCTGTGAGTCTGAGTGAGTGACTGTGAGTCTCTGAGTGTGGCTGTGAGTCTGTGGCTCTGTGAGTCTGAGTGAGTGACTGTGAGTCTCTTGAGTGTGGCTGTGAGTCTCTTGAGTGTGGCTCTGTGATTCTAAGTGAGTGACTGTGAGTCTCTGAGTGTGGCTCTGTGAGTCTAAGTGAGTGACTGTGAGTCTCTGAGTGTGGCTCTGTGAGTCTGAGTGAGTGACTCGTCATCACCATCGTCATCAACATCATCATCACCGTCGTCACCATCTTCATCACCACCTCCATTACCCAGGTGCCATGGGGTCGACACGCTGAGATGGGATGGGTGGCCAGCACCACGCCTGGCCGCCTTTGTCTCCTCACATTCACCGAACCTGGATACTCATTTTAAGGCAGAATAGACCTGGGATGGGACCGAGATTGGTTCAGATACTCGTCACCGATGTTGGCCGTGAGTTGGAATAGAACTCGGGTCGCCGGATCCCGTCGCACGGTGCGCTAACCACTTCGGCACCGCTCCCCATGTAATCCTCACTTCAAGCACACACCTCATCACCGACACAGCTTCCACATCGTCATATCCACCACTCCTCCCCCAGCCCCATCGCTTACAACACTCTCACCCCTTCCCTCTTCACAATGCCGATGCACCTCACACTCCCCACACCTCCCATGCTCCCACCAGCAGCTTCCACTCCCGATGATGCCTCCTCACAATACCCCTTCACTCCCTCCCATTGGACCGCCGTTCTCAAACTATAACTTTTAAACTAAACTATATTTTGATTTAAAGCTTTCGTGAATGCAGGGATTCATATTCTTGGTTCTTTCGGTAAAGTCACGTAGAAGGGAAACAATAAAATAATAAAAATATAAAACAATAAAATTCTCACGACGTTTCGACTGCAACACAAGCAATCATCAGGTGATGATGATCATCAGGTGATGATGATTGCTTGTGTTGCAGTCGAAACGTCGTGAGAATTGTATTGTTTTATATTTTTATTATTTCATTGTTTCCCTTCTACGTGACTTTACCGAAAGAACCAAGAACATAAGCAATATTTTTTATTTTACCAGTTTGAGGCCCCACTGAGCTATGGAGCTATTTTTCAGAAGCAACCTGGCTATCACAAATGTTATCTTCAACGAAGTGGCTTATCCCGTGGAAATTTATAGAGGCCAAATACTCTAAACGCGTGATGTTTATTCTAAATGTAGTGAGAGAGACATGCAACCTCAAAATATACAGCAGGCGACAGGGTCCGGATTGAATCCACGGCCTCCTGCGTACCAGACGAGGTAGTTAACATATTGCCACTGTGGTGCCCTGTGGTCACGTGAGGCCTACCACTTCTGAATGGCTTGTGATGCATATTTGAACATTACTGCAAGCGTCTTAGCCTCAGTCATTAGTCAGGTATTCGAAGGGAATATTGTCATTTGGTAACGCTATTTCAAATATCGTTCATTAAACGTTCAATTTTAATGCAATGCAATTGAGGGACTTTGTGGAGTCTTGTCGTGGTCTGGAGCTGTGGTTGTTGTGTTGCTACCTTGCCCAAGCTTGCATTTGTTGACAAATTGGCAGGAATGTATGTACTTTGTATTTTTAGCAATTTGCTTACATTTTCTCCATCTTGCCTCTCATCGGTTTTGGAAATAGCTCGCTGACCCTCCCCTACTGGACATATGTGAAAAAGATCATCATAGCTCATCGGATTCCTCCAGGATATAAAATAGATTCGGATTCTGATTAATCAGTGGCGCTGCGAACAACCTATTCCCTCTATTGCTGCGGGAATCTGCATCCACACATGATCAAGCACCCCTGTCTAATGCAATAGACATGGTTCCTTTGTCATAGACATGTAATTCTGCAAATGTGCAGAAATGTCTTCCGTATGCGACTTACTCCAGACAAGTTTAGACTATTAAACGTGACCTGTTATGACTCGTCTAATGTGTATTGTGTGGTCGTTAGCACAGAAAGATGTGTCTGGTTATGTCCTAATGGACCAAAAATAGTAAAAAGGAGGCTGGGTTTGTGTTGTTCAGAGTGACCACCATATACAGACTCTTGTACGTACAAACGAGTTCGGTTCCAGAGGTCTGTTCGTAAGTCGATTTGTTCGTGAGTCCACCTTTACTCCCGTCGATTTCAAACACGTTTTACGGCTTGTACACTAAACACGGGGAATGGCTTTAAAAGTTGCCTCAGGTTCTTCACGTTCTGCAGATGTAGATGCCACCATGAACTTGCGACTCTCGGTCCAAACAGGAAACTGGACATACGGACAAGTTTGATCATATCTCTGTATGTTCGTAAGTCGAATGTTCGTAAGTAGAGGAGTCCCTGTGTAGTGGCATAGAATCGTAATGTAACAGCATAGCGCCTGGTGCTGGCAGGGAAAGGGATCTGAGGCTTACGGCCCTGACGTCAGCAGGCCAGGTTATACACAAGAGGGGGATCTAGGGAAAGGTCGCAGAAGGGGCACTGAATTCATAATGATACAATAATTAAGTAACACTGTACAAGTGTACAGCACGTCAGATCATTACATGGCCTAACCCTGGTTGGAAACACCGTGGGAGTGAAGAAGAAGATGGATTAATAATCATAATTATTTACATTTGTAAGGTGCATTTCATCCGTATGCCACCAGACTTAACTTGGAGTGTCTAAATTATCTTTGCCCACCAGAATGAACAGACCTCATCTTTCCCACCCCTGCAGACTTGGTATTAAAGTAGATACATGCTAATGTTTACAAAGTAACGGACTCTTGACCAATTTCATTTCCACATAAATCAATCATTCGGAAATAGGCCCCACTATACCCCACCGACTACAGCACTCTAATCTTGCCTCCTCGTTTTGCCTCTTCCACCTGCCTCAGGCTCGTCAGCACCACCTTTCGTGCAGCCATGCGGGTGTGAGGTCATCATCACGAGAGGCCGTGCACTTCATCGTTCGCACGCGGCGGAGGAAGCACTGAAGTCAAACGTTTACATACGTGCGGTTTAGTGGGGTCATTTCCGAGCGAACTCGGTTTGAAAGTGTTTATCGTTGAATGTGGAAGGGTTTGGGTTAGTTTTCGGGTTACCACCTTTTCCACTATGGAGATCAAACCCAGACCTATGTTTCAGTCGGTCTAGGTCTGTCAACAACCATGCAGTAGTAAAGTTCAGCACAGTACCGGTACCAGATCTCGGTACAAATTAATTCATGCCACCCAAACACAGATGCCAATTCACAGACTGTCTCGGCTGGACCGAGACAGGAGATAACCCAAGGGTAGTGGGAGGATAACCGCTTTGTGAGCTATTTGTAAGTAATGCGTTTAGAGTATTTGGCTGCTATAAATTTCCACGTGATAAGCTACTTCGTTAAGCTATAATTTGTGGCCAGGTCGCTTCTGAAAAAGAGCTATATAGCTCTCAATGGGCCTTACCTGGTAAATAAAAAATAGTTTACTTTAATCGTATACATACTTGAATTTTACTGCGGATGTTTTAAAACATGTCCTGTCTAACTGTAAACTTTGTTTGAATTTCAGTGGGAGAAGATGCTTCTCACACAGACGTTAAAGCAGGTACCAGAGTCCACCTGAAGCTACTGCAGTGTGCGCCTCATATAGGATTCCGTCCATTACTGTTGGTGCGATGGTTTGGATTTTCAAGTTGAAATCTACAAGTTCATTTTATTTTTACCCAGGCGACAACTCAATTGTCAAGGGTAGTCCTGTTTGGCAGAGGCTATCCTCTTCTCTTGAGTTCCACATCTTGGAGAGGATGTGATTAGTCAGCATCGATGCCATTTTAGTTGGTGTCACGCATCATGCGTGCATTCTTAAATTACTGACGCCGACTGAAGACTGAAGATGCAAGTGTGCCATCTGACAATGAAAGTTATGAAGCCATTTTTTGTCATTGCCAATCTTCCTTTGTGCTCTGTCAGAGTCTGGGATAACACGGCCTTGGTGAAGTCCCCTGGACTTGTGTAATTTTTGTATTAATTTTTTTTTTCATTTTGACACCTCTGCTCCACGTCCTTCGATTGCATCCATCTGCACCTCCGATTAGCACGGCTGGCTGACGTATGGCGCGAACGAGGTTCAACGCACATACCTACAAGGAGTGTAAATTCATACGGTGCCAGAAACTCTGCACGAGTTCGTGCCGCGTTCTCCCGATGTTGCCGTCGATGTTTGTCCAGCGACAAGCCATTCGTTGCCACGCGCGAACCTGTCTCACCTCCACAATCACAGGGCCGAGTGTGTGACGTGTCTGCCAAGCCGTGTGATGTGTCTGCGGATGATAATCTTCAGCAGAGGCCTGTGCCTTCTCCCACAGACGCCGCGCAACTGACGCCGCTCCCAGCGCCGCCGACCTCTGCTTCCCCGGCCACGGCCCCGGGGAGTTCCTCTCCTCTGCTGGACACCCCGTGTGCTGGACCTGCTGCTCCACCACACTTGCCTGCCCACTACACAGGCACAAAGAGGTACGGGCAGAACTAATGCATAAATGCTTTCAACATAAGTTGGAGAGAGCTGAGCCTTTCTAGGAATTCGGCAATGCTTTCCCACCTGTGACTGCTCCCGATATATGACTCGAGAGCATGTAGGTTTTGCTTGCAGGCCACACACACACATGAATGATGTGTTTGGTATTATCTCATGGAAAATAATAAATTGCACAAGGGCCAGGGTCATGCCCCATTCATTCTGAACGATTAAACCAAACTGACCCACGTTCACACACGAGAGCAGAGAGGTTGGCTGCAGGGTGACGCACGCGAAGAACGCGTCGCTGTGAAAGTGTTAGAAGGTTCCCCTTCGTACCTTCTTACTCTCCCTCCCCCCTCCTTCCGGTCAGGTGATTTTGAAGTGTCGTCGTCGTCATGCGAGGACGTGGACCAAGACAGCGCGTGGAACCAGTGGCTGCGCTCCGAGATCCCGGGGCTCTTCCTGCTGGCCCTGCACACATTTACCGTGAGTCGGTGCAGATGTGGCCTCGCGACTGGGGCTGCCACCTGTCTGCGTTTGACCCCCGGACAGTGTTCGGGTGGCAGCAGGAATTGATTTGTGTCGACATCTGGTACCCCGGGTATGGCTATGGTTGAATTTTATCACCGTGAACTGCACAGTTTTAACAATAGACCTCGGCTCGCTGAGAAATGTGTCTGGGTTTTCTCTGTCGTGGAAATGGTGGCAACTGTACTTGGGGCATCGGCACGTTTATTCGCGCTTCGGCTCCATTTACACCGAGAGTCACGTGTTTGTCTCGTGTGGGGAGTGGTGGTGTAGCTGTTAGGGGGCATCCATTTAGTATGTATGCATGGAGGGGGGAGGAGGGGTTAACCCACATGCGTACGCTTGCGTATGGGGGGTCTACTGACAATGTGTAAGCCGACTGCAACGGCATGAATCTGCCCATCGCAGTGACATGGGGAAGTAATTACTTCCGACAAAGGCGTTCTATGACCTTTTAAATCGTACTCAGATTTGAGAACGGGGACAGTTTGCATTTATGATCCTGAATCATGACAATTCCTTGACTCTCCGGCAGTGGTGAATCGTTCCAACCATCAGTAGGAATCGTGTATATGTGTGTACGTGTATGCACAGCTGTACCCATTGGCTTCTGTTTTGGTCACGTACGTTTCTTTTTTATTTCGTGGAATATCACTTGCTGTACTCCACGCGGTGAGTGCTTTGTGTATATAGGAATCATGTTATGTAGAGAATATAAATCTAATTCAGTACCTCTATATGTCTCCCACAGACGAGCGGGGAGACAGCAGCCAGGCAGTGAGCCGGCACTCCCAACAATCGCCCAAGCTCTGCGGTTCTCTTTACATTCCGATATTTGCAGCCACTTACTGAGTGTTTACATGTGGGGGGAAACCAGTACACTCGCAGAAAACGAACGAATGTGAGCAAGGGGGCAACGTTCTATCCCGTGCAGATGGAAAGGATTCCACAGTTGTGATCCACTGCCTCCTGGCAAGCCACTGTATGACTCATCCTCGATGCCCACCGGAAGGGAGATTGCACACTTGCAATTGAATTCCCTGAGATTATTTATATCATGGGGTAGGCAGTGACAAAGCCCCTGACTCACTTAACACGAACATGCGGTCCAGTGCATTGTACGTGCAAGGATACTTGCTTTCCAAAATGTATAAATGTGTGTTGAACTTGAATCTTGACTTAAAGCTTTCGTGACTGCAGGAATTAATATTCTTTGGGTCTTTTGGTAAAGTCACGTAGATAGAACAATAAAATAATAAAAATAAAGTGAATACAAAATAATAATTAAAATATCACGACGTTTTGATCACAACACAAGCAATCGTCATCATTTTTCTCTTGATGACGATTGCTTGTGTTGCGATCGAAACGTCGTGATATATTTTACTTTTTTATTCACTTTATTTTTATTATTTTATTGTTCTATCTACGTGACTTTACGGAAAGACCCAAAGAATATGTGTTGAACTTCTTTCACAGTGTGCGTAGCCAACCGTGCTAATCTGTGGTACATTAACACCTTGCCACAAATGCCCTGTTGCTCATGAGCACAGCGACTAAAATGAATCAGGCGCAAGGTTTGCGTGATTAATTCTTACAAAGTGGGGTCTATAATGAACAATATGGCTGAAGCTCGAGTTCTATTCATTTAAAACCAAACGTGTTTCTTACCAACCATACCTGGTGTTTGCACACAGATACAGATTCTGGGCGATGCGTTCTACATCATTCGGAATGCGCTGTTGCAATGTGCAGCCACAGCTGCTGCAAAAATATTCGTCTCGGTTTGATCCACTGAACAATATCCACTGACCACACCGCACGCGCAACAATGATATAACTATGAACAAAAATATGAATAAATTAAGATGGTTTATTAAATATATTGCACGTAAGAAAATACAGCAATAGACGTAAAAATACATGGGAGTTTAACACGTAGGCTTTCGCGACAAATATCCATAATACAGGTTTTATGGGTTGGATCAAGTAAATATATAAATGTGTCGTTAAAGCCGCCACCACCCGACAGCCAACTAGTAAGGGTTGTCACGTAAACAGAACATGCCAATTCATCACTAGTACAGCACACCGATGTGTGGTGTGTTGGAGAGCCAAGCTACAACATTTACCATCGGAGTACGACGTTTCAGTAATTACAACTAGCTTCATCAGGCAACAGCAAGATTTGGGAGAAGTCCACCTGTTTAATTCCTTATATAGAGGCGTAGATGTGATGACAACATTTGTGCTCTCTTTGAGCGCAAAGTGGGGGGGGGGGATTAATGAATCAACGTACATTATACATGCACATTATGCTAGCCCATTCATCTTGTACTTAGTGTCCATTGTGTGTACTAAAATAGCCGTACAAACGGTAATTTGATGATTCTCTTCCATGCAGCACTAAGTCGGTAGCTATCCAAACGATTACAATTATTTTTATTTCTTTAAATTTAGATAGATTCTGTAATTAGTCTTGGCCAGTAGTAACTAGTTTTGCACAGAACTTCAACATTATCAAAATCAATTGAGTGTCCTTGTGGGCACGCGTGTTCTGCTACTGCTGACAGTTGTATTTGTGAGCATTTCATATTTCTGTGGTGTTCTTTTAGTCTCGTGCTGATCATTCGTCCTGTTTGCCCTACATAGCATTTGCCACAAGTGCAATTATTCCGGTACACACCTTCTGTTGATAGCTTCAGTAATAGAACAGCAAAGAAATATCAAATAGTCCTTTTCGTAGGTTTCCATATGCCTTTTGAATTTGCCTGGCTGATCAAAGTTTCGACCGCAGATGCCATTGGTCAGGGGTCTCTTTGTCCGTTCTCATGTGGGACTCTAGGCATGATGGCAGTTGGAATGCTTTCCCACAGACTTGGCAAGACATTTGTTTTCTCACTCTAGTGACTATGTGAGTGAGGTGGAGTCGAGACGGGCACTGGTCAGGCGTGGCGTTTCCCAGCAGGCGCCTTCGTTCCATGCGCGGTTGCTGTGATAGCAATAACTTCGTTGCACGCAGGTGCGCCCTTTGCAGAAGGTGGCATTGTCTGCAACTCTGCCACCTCACCACCAGGACTCGACAAGCTGCTGCTGCTGGAGCTGCTGGTGCCATCCATGGCAAAGCCAATTCTTTCAGCACCATGACTCGCAGCCGAGTAGCTCTGACACACCTTCAACACAGCATTGGCAAAATTGCCGTCATTCACCATGCCACGTGCGCCCCTTGAGTTATTTCCGTGGGTCTCCATATGCCTTCTGAGTTTGTAGGGCTGATCAAAGCTTTGATCGCAGATGTGGCATCTTTCACCACCGGTCTTGTGCATTCTCATGTGGGACTCTAGGCACCATGCCAGTTGGAATGTTTTCCTGCAGACATCGCAAGAGATTCGTTTTCTCACTCTAGTGACTATCGGATTCCAGTGGCTCTATCAGATTCAACACCGCATTGGCAAAACTGCCGTTATTCACCAAGCCTGGTGCACCCTTTATCATGTAATACTTTTCGTGGGTCTTCATATGGCTTTTGAATTTCCCTGGCTGATCAAAACTTCGTCCGCATATGCCGCACCATTGATCACGGGTCTCCTTGTGCGTTCTTACGTGGGATTCTAGGCACCATGCCAGTTGGAATTTTTCCCACAGACGTCACAAGAGATGAGTTTTTTCGCTCTTGTAACTCTACCGGATTGAGGTGGGGTCGAGACGGGTGCTGGTGAAGTGCCATCGATGGTAAAGGCAATTCTCCCAGCACCACCTTGACTCGCAGCGGAGTTGCTCTCGCACATCTGAAACAAAAGACAAAGTTCACGCGCATGACACCTGTGTCACGAGTGTACTCACAAAGGCATACTTAAGGTGACATAAGATTCATTACAACAGATTCATTATAACAGAACTCCTCAATAGTGCAGATCCTACCATCTTCTATTTTACTCCTTATCCACCAAAATAAGTACTCTTTGGTTCTTTCGGTAAAGTCACGTAGGTAGGAAAAATAAAATAAAAAATAATATATCACGACCATAAATGACGTCACGCGATTTTGGACGATTTTTGACCCCCCCCCCCCTCGTCACACGGCGTCACAAAAAGTCAGACCCCCCCCCTCAAGTATGACGTCACAAAGCTCTGCCCCCCCCCCAAAACCATATTTTCATTTTGAAAATAAAACATGCTTCAAATCGCTTTAAACTATTGTCATTGTATTTAATGTGGCGCTGCACTCTGATGTTGTAGGAGAAAACATTTATTAAAAAGTCTATTTAACTAAATAGAACGTGTCGTCTATATTTATTTAAAGTTGCGCATTTTGACGTGACGTCACATTTCTCAAACCCCCCCTCCTCGTCACAAATGTCTGACCCCCCCTCCCCAGGTGTGTGACGTCATTTATGGACGGCCCCCATCGCCTTAAAACGCGAACTCGCGCTTGCTAACTGAAACCGCGGAACTTTTTTTGTTCAGCAGCGCGATCCTCCGCGAGATGTAATGAGTCGGCCTCGCGCTGTGAGTGAGTGTGAGTGAGACAGCATCGTCCCCCACTCCTCCTGATGTCGAGGGTAAATGGGCGAGGTTTAAGCCTGTGACTCATGCAGCTGCAATGACTGCTTTGTGTACGCGGTCCAGACCTCCCCAGAGACCCTGGCTGACAGAGGAGGTGTTCAGGATTGTTGAGAAAAAGCGACAGGCTCACTCTAATCGTCTACAGCATCCCACGTCAGAGAATGAGGAGGCTTACCGCAGCCTTCGCTCGGAGGTTCGGAGAGCCGTGAGGCGCTGCAAGGATGGGTGGTGATCGCGGGTTGCTGAGGAGATGGAGTCTGCCTCAATGGCCTGCGATCACAAATCCCTATTTAACTCCATCAAAAAAGTAACCTACAGCGCCACACCTATTACCATTGTAGGGGTAATCGTCACTCACCACTCTGTGGGCTGGTAGCTTCCCCTTATCGTCAATAGGGGGCGGAAGCGCTATCACGCCAGGGCTAATGTCCATGGCCCAAAAAGGGGCCAACGACAAACCCTAGCAAACGGATCCTGGGACACATTCCCCGGGGCCCCGGGAGGGGGGAACCGGGGGATGATGTCACCTTCCAGAACGTTCTAGAAGGGAAGCGTGGCTAGGGCGGAGCAAGCCACGAACCATAAGCCGGACCTCTCAGAGGTTTGGCTCAGTCATCTGCAAGCTGAAGAACGAAGACCTGGGCTGAAGATAGGACTCTGGACCCCAAGCTCCGTTGTCCTTTTAAGGGCCGGAGCTCAGTGAGGCCAGTGGTCAGGACCCACGGACCGGGTACGGTCAGGCCAAATAGCCTCTCCTAGGGTCCCAGCCGGAGGAAGGGTAACGGGGTACCCAGTGATAGGGCCCGCATAATCCGGAGGCCATACCTCCCCAGGTATCGGGTAAAGGGACCGATATACCCTTTGTGTTAGAGACTTGTAAGGAAGACAATAAATATCGTGTTACCTCATCAGAACTTTATTCGTCAATTTATACCCACTACACCACCATTAGGGGAACGAAGGGTGATCCAATCTCCGACCCCCAGGGACAGGTTTGCAGATTTGCTGAGCATTTCTGTGAGGTCCTGGGGGAGGGGGAATCCCTCAGCCTGGAAAACATCATGGGACAAAGTGGGGATGACCCTGCTGAGGATGCGGTACCTCAAATATTAGAGGAGGAAGTCACCCCCTGTGAGTGGCTGGCTGAGGTACCATCCATTGAGGAAGTACTGAGGGCGATCCAGAGTCCGAGAACAGGAAAGGCACCGAGCAGAGATGATCTCCAAAGCGAAATGCTGAGGGAGGGTGGCGTTTGTGCGTAGACTGCCCTACATGACATCATAACAACAGTCTGGGCCACTGGACGGGTTCCGCAGGATTGGAAGGATGCCCTGGCGGTCCCCCTCTTTAAGAAGGGGGACCGCACAGACTGTAACAACAACAGGGGCATCTAACTCCTCAGTGTGCCGGGAAAGGTCCTGGCAAGGATTATTCAACATCGCCTTGCTAGGTACGCTAAGGAGAGGCTTGCGGAGCCCCAATGCGGTTTCAAGAAAGGGCGGTCCTGCAAAAATGTCATATTTTCTGTCCGTCTGCTACAGCAGAGGTGGAGGGAATTCCAACTAGACCTACATCTCTGCTTTATTGACCTGGTTAAGGCCTATGATACCATCAGTAGGCCTGGGCTCTGGGTTGTTCTTCGTGCTTTCAGAGTCCCTGACCCTCTGCTCACACTCATTAAGGACCTTCATGATGGTGAGCAGACCCGAGTAAAACTACATAGCCGGGAGTCAGAGCCATTCCCTGCAACAGGGATGTCCTCTGGCTCCAACATTATTTAACATCTATTTCGACCACATAGTTCGTGAAGCCTTCAGTAGCTGTACCAGAGGAATTTACGTCTGGTACAGATACAATGGGAGGCTGATCGATGCCCAGGTGCGGTCAAGGGATGTCTCCCTATTGGTCAACCACATTATGTATGCCGACGACCTGGTAATTGCTGCTCATTCAGAGGAGGAGTTGGAGGCGCTGCTGCTGAAACTGGAGTGTGCCACTAAGAGGTGGGGCCTTACCATCAGCCCCACCAAAACGAAGCACCTGCCTGGGTATTTTGTGCCATCGGGCACTCAACCCCCACAACTCCCAATCGGTGATGGGGCAGTTGGGGAGAGAGTGGAGAGTTTTCCATACCTGGGCAGTGTGCTCATGATCGGCTCCGGTTTAACAGCAGAGGTCTCACTCCGAATTAGTCGAGCGGCATTATCTTTTCATCGGTTGTGTAACGTTGTGTGGAAGCTACCTGGTCTGTCGCTCCGCATGAAGCTTCGGTTCTTCTCGGCCACAGTCATTCCCTCCCTTCTCTACGCTTGCAAAACGTGGACCCCCCCTAATGCAGCATCTTCACCGGTTAGAAACATTTAGGCTGGCCTGCCTACGATCAATCCTGGGTTTAACCAGGCTGGATTGTGTGAGGAGCTCACAAATCCTCGAAAGATCTGGACAAAGTCCCATCGGTGAGCTCCTCCAGCAGGCAAGGCTGCGTTGGCTGGGCCATGTAGCCCGCATGCCCAATCACCGCATGCCCAAACAGATCGAGGGAGCTAAACGGGCGTGGCACGGACTAGAGAAGAGATGAGTGATGTGGTACAGGAGGATGTGGAGCTGAGTGGACTTGCCAATGACTGGTACCAGCGGTGTCTCTACTGGGCAGTTGGAGGCAGTCGCCCTCCAACAACAACGGAGGGCGGAGGAGCGACGCTCAGAAAAACGAGCGGAGCGTCGGGTGGCTAAAGCTCAGCAAGTTGGCACAGTAGGGGGCACAGGTGGTGCATCAGCCAGTAATCTCAGTCATCTCAGTCAGTCGACCAGTGGCACCTGGGTCTGCCCCGTGACCTCCTGCCAGCCGGCGATCGACACTTCACATAGCCTCAAGGTGCACATAGCCTGGCATAAGCGTCGTGGTGACTTCACCGCCACTTAGTGGCGCATGGCGGTTGTTGTTTTGAGACAGTAAGAGAGTGTGAGGTCGACTCAGCCTCAGATGAGTACCTGGTGCGGTGTGTCGTAAACATCGCTACTGGGGGAGACAAAGGCCGCCGTGGAGGAGAATCCTAAAATAATAAAAGCTTTGATTATAATAAAAGCTTTGATTATAATATTATGATATAATAAAAGCTATACTAAAAGCTTTTAAATTAAAAATACAAAACATTTTGAAATAATGAAAGCTTTTATTATTAAAAATGTATTATTTAATTTTTAAATTGGCAGAATCTACACGCCATATTCTTGGTTCTTCAGGTAAAGTCACGTAGATTTGAAAATAAAAATAATAAAATTTAATTTAAAAATATAAATTATAATATTTAAACTAATAAAAGCTTTATTATTTTCAATTTATTATTTGAAATTTTAAAATACAAAAAAATAAAATACAAATAATAAATTGAAAATAATAAAGGTTTTATTATTTTATAATAAATTTCAAATAAAAGCTTTTATTATTTTCAATTTATTATTTTAATTTTATTAACAGGTCCCTGCAGGGTGGGCTGGTAGGGCAAGTCTCTGCGCTGCCTATTGCTGATTTTACACCCAACAGCACGAGATTTCACTTCGTTAAAGTATTGAAAGGGGACGGACGGACACATTAATCTATTGCAGGCTGGTACACTCAGTTTACAACTTCGTTCCTACCAGTATTGACTTTACCGAAGGAAGCAATAATCTGGCGTGTAGATGCTGCCATCTGCTGGCCACCATTGTTGGGTGTAGATTGTGACTTAAAACTTTCGTGACTTCAGGAATTCATATTCTTGGTTCTTTCGGTAGTCACGTCCATAGAAAATAAAAAAATATCAAATCAAATAAAAATGTGAAATTTTAAATAATAAAAGCAAAAAACCCACATTCATATTCTTGGTTCTTTCGGTAAAGTCACGGAGATAAAAAAAATACAATTTTAAAATAATCAATTAAATAAAAGCTTTTAATATTATTTAAGCTTTTGTTATATTCAATTTATTATTTTAATTTTTAAATTGGCAGAATCTACACGCCACGTTGGTGGCCGGCAGGTGACAACATCTACACGCCGAATTCTTGTTTTTTTCGTTAAAGTCACGTAGATTTTAAAATAAAAATAATATAATTTAATTTAAAAATACAAATAATAAATTGAAAATAATAAAAGCTTTCATAATTTTCATTTTTTAATTGTATTATTATTTTCTATCTACGTGACTTTACCGAAGGAAGCAATAATATGGCGTGTAGATGCTGCCATCTGGTGGCCAACAACGTTGGCAGGTGGCAGCATCTACACGCCAGATTCTTGGTTCTTTGGGTAAAATATAAATAATAAAGAAAAGTAAAAAAAATAATTCATGATTTAGTATTTTTTCATTTAATTCTATTATTTTCATTTTCAAATCTACGTTACTTTACCGAAAGAACCAAGAATATGGCGTGTAGATTCTGCCAATTTTAAAAAAAATTACAAATTAAAATAATAAATTTAAATAATAAAAGCTTTCATTATTTTCCATTTATCTTTTGTATTTTTTATTTAATTTTATTGTTTTTATTTTCAACCTACATGGCTTTACCGAAAGAACCAAGAATATGAATCTGGATTTTGATTATTATTTTCAATCTATTTTAATTTTTAAATTGGCAGCATCTACACGCCATATTCCTGGTTCTATCGGTAAAGTCACGTCGATAGAAAATAAAAAAAAATAATCAAATAAAATAAAATTAAAAGTGTGAAATGGAAAATAATAAAAGCAAAAAACCCACATTCATATTCTTGGTTCTTTCGGTAAAGTCACAGAGATAAAAAAAAAATGAAACAAAATTTTGATTTTAAAATAATAAATTGAAAATAATGAAAGCTTTTATTATTTTCCATTTATTTTTTGTATTTTTAAATTGGTAGAATCTACACGCTACATTCTTAGTTCTTTGGGTAAAGTGACGTAGATAAAAAATATAAATAATAAAAGAAAAGTAAAAAAATTAATAATATTTTAAAAAATATTTATTTTATTTTATTGTTTCCCTTCTACGTGACTTTACTGAAAGAACCAATAATATGAATCACTGCAGTCACGAAAGCTTTAAATATAATAATAACAATTCATGATTTTCATTTAATTATTTTCTTTTTATTTTCAAATATACGTGACTTTACCGAAAGAACCAAGAATATGGCGTGTAGATTATGCCAATTGAAAATTTACAAATAAAAGTAATTTTATTATTTCCGTTTTTTTCATTCAATTTATTTAATTATTTTTAAATATACGTGACTTTACCGAAAGAACCAAGAATATGAATCTGGATTTTTGCTTATTATTTTCAATTTATTATTTTAATTTTTCAATTTGCAGCATCTACACGCCATAATCTTGGTTCATCTTCTTTGGTTCTTTCTGTAAAGTCACGTAGCATGAGAATAAAATAATAAATTGATCAAATAAAATAACACAATAAAATTCTCACGACGTTTCGGCCACAACACAAGCGGCCTTCATCAGGTGAAGGGACGAGACTGTCTGGAGGACAGCGCTGGAGCGAACAAAGCCAAGCTCAGATCGAGACCTTTAAGCTGTGTGAGAAGGAACAAAGCGCCTTCACAAAGGAATTAGCATTGAATTTAGCATTGAAATGGCTGAGTGATTAGCTTGTGACTGGTCACAGATATGGCTATGTTAAAGTCAAAGCATACACATCCACAGAGGCACCCCTTGACAAAGGAATTAGCATAGAATTTAGCATTGAAATAGCTGAGTGATTAGCTTGTGACTGGTCACAGAAATGGCTATGTTAAAGTCAAAGCATACACATTCACAGAAGCACCTAGTAAAAATCAAACAGGAAAATTTAGCATTGAAATAACTAGGAGAATTTAGCATTGAAATGGCTGAGTGATTAGCTTGTGACTGGTCACAGATATGGCTATGTTAAAGTCAAAGCATACACATCCACAGAGGCACCCCTTGACAAAGGAATTGGCATAGAATTTAGCATTGAAATAGCTGAGTGATTAGCTTGTGACTGGTCACAGAAATGGCTATGTTAAAGTCAAAGCATACACATTCACAGAGGCACCTAGTAAAAATCAAACAGGAAAATTTAGCATTGAAATAACTAGGAGAATTTAGCATTGAAATAACTGAGTGATTAGCTTGTGACTGGTCACAGATATGGCTATGTTAAAGTCAAAGCATACACATCCACAGAGGCACCCCTTGACAAAGGAATTAGCATAGAATTTAGCATTGAAATAGCTGAGTGATTAGCTTGTGACTGGTCACAGAAATGGCTATGTTAAAGTCAAAGCATACACATTCACAGAGGCACCTAGTAAAAATCAAACTGGAAAATTTAGCATTGAAATAACTAGGAGAATTTAGCATTGAAATAACTGAGTGATTAGCTTGTGACTGGTCACAGAAATGGCTATGTTAAATTCAAAGCCTACACATCTGAGCTATTAATAGTAACTGGGTCAGTGTCTACTTCAAATATTGTTCAGGCTCTGGAGACTTCCAAAGTTATTCGTGATGTTATACATTTGGTTCGTTTTGAGCATAATCGCGACCTTATATAATTATGACGTGATATACACGCTGAATATACGCACACAAACATCGTGTACACGTGTGTCGTGCCCTCTATTGTCCACATAGACGGCTTGTGCTGACTAGAGAACGATCTTAACGTACAATGTCGTCACATGTATCAGCCCTTTGTCGATCCAGCGTTTTGATAGAGGCCTCCCCCACACCATGTCGTTCGTGGGAGTTGTTTAACCATACTTCACCATGCCGGTCAATGCGGGTTTGGTGAAGTGAGGAGGCCCAGAAACTTGTATATGCAGATACGAGTTTGCCTGTGCTCGCATCTGCAGAATTACATTCTCACACATCTTCAAGTGTAGTTTAATACTTCTAAAAATGCATTTATTCTTCAGGATTCCATAAAGTACTGTGGTAAAAAGAAAACAACTTGATTTGAATAAATTTCGATTTAAAGCGTTCGTGACTGCAGGGATTCATCTTCTTGGTTCTTCGGTAAAGTCACGTCGAAGGGAAATAATAAAATAATTAAAATTAAACAATAAAATTCTCACGACGTTTCGGCCACAACACAAGTAGCCTTCCTCAGGTGAAGAAACAGAACTGTCGGAAAGACAGCGCTCCAATGAACACTGCTAAGCTTGGCAGCGTATTTTAAGCTGGGTGGGAGGAGCAGAGCGCCTTGACAAAGGAGTTTACATATCAACAGAATAATTTAGCATTGAAGTAGCTGTGTTAATGTGAGATATTAGCAGGATGTTAACGTCAGAAATTAGCATGTAACTGGGAGATTAGCATGATGTTAATGCGAGGAATTAGCATGTAACTTGTCACAGAAGTAGCTATGTTAAAGTCAGAGTTTATATATCAACAGAGGCATTTAGTATATTGACGCTAAAGAACTGCAACTACCCAACAATCATACAACAAACCGATGTGAAAGAACTAAATATAAACTACATCAATATAATCAATGTACTCAATATATTCTCCACTAAGCTGAGCTACTAACAATACGTCATTATACATTACACTTCTATGTCGCAAAAATTATTATAATATGCCTCCAAATAATGTTTTATTATAAACTGCCATAGACAGACCCCAACATTGAATTATACGCAGCGTTACTATACACTACCCTATACCTTAGATTATAATAATATTACACTGTATTATTTTACCAACCCTACTGTATACCACACTGCTATATATTGACTATACAACTACGATACTATATATTACCAAATAAATTATATTAAACATTACACTGAATACTTTGTTAAACAAGGAATCCTTTGAGCTTGTGGGTTGAATCCATCTGTGTGAAGTTGTGTTATTTCCCCATATGCAAGGTGGGGTCTCTCTGGGTTCCACTCACACAAACATCTCAATGCAATGGGACCTTTCTGAAAATGCAGTACTTAGACTCAATGAAGCTTTCCTGGGTAACTAGTTAACATTGTAATAATTAGCATGAGAGATAATGACGTTCAGTTATAAGTGCCATTAATAGTACTATACTGTACTTTTATTGAAGACTATTTTACGTAGTTGTTTGTAAAAAAAGTGTCCATTCTCAAAACTTTTTGACGGGCCCTCGTACAGAAATGATATTACAATCTTATATGGAGATTGCGAGTCAGAGTGTTGTGAATAGTGGAGTGAACGTGTGGTGCCATCATTATATTGTTGGTGTGTATATACAGAAAGGCCTATTTGGTGGGCAACATTAGGAAAATGGAGGTAGTTCGTCATTGTTGTTAAACAAAATCTTATTTGGGTGGATAAGAGGAGTAAAATCGTACATGATAGGAACTGCAATATTGTGGAGTTCTGGTATAATGAGTTGTAGTATATATGAATCTTATGTCACCTTAAGTATGCCTGTGTGAGTACACTCGTGACACGGGTGTCATGCGCGTGACCTTTGTCTTTTGTTTCAGATGTGCGAGGGCAACTCCGCTGCGAGTCAAGGTGGTGCTGGGAGAATTGCCTTCACCATTGATGGCACTTCACCAGCACCCATCTCAACCCCACCTCAATCCGGTAGAATTACAAGAACGAAAAAACGTATCTCTTGTGACGTCTGTGGGAAAAAATTCCAGCTGGCATGGTGCCTAGAAGCCCACGTAAGAACGCACAAGGAGACCCGTGATCAATGGTGCGGCATATGCGGAAAAAGGTTTGATCAGCTAGGAAAATTAAAAAGGCATTTGAAGACCCATGAGAAGGATTACATGATAAAGGGTGCACCAGGCTTGGTGAATAACGGCAGTTTTGCTAATGCGGTGTTGAATCCACCATCGCCATATGAGATGTGCTCAGTCTGCGGATTTTTAAGTCCTATTGAAATCCTGAAAACTCATGAAAGTCTTCACGCACAGTTTTTGTACAGACCGAAGCCTGAACATGATTACACTTTGACAAAAGATAGCGGCGTTAAGATAAATGACATGAAATCCAATTTTCTTGAATGCTTTGGCCTAGTTCCACGTCAACAAACTGCTTCACCAGTCAGTGAGAATAAACCATACGCTGCTCTCGATCCTATGACGAGCATGAAAGTGTTTATGGCCTTGCAGCAGAAGAAGAAGGAAAAGCGAAGTAGACCTAAGCCCATTAAAAGAAAGAAGACCACCACCAGCGTCACCAATTGCAGCAGTAGCAACAGCCAGAATTCGGACATCAAGAGGATGGACTGCACGGAAGCAGGAGGCTGCGTGGAGCAGAGCATCCCCAAGGTGGATGAACCCAACCTGGCACCTTTAGGTACGTCCTAGTAATGCACACACTACATTTCATTTGGATGTAATTCATAATTTCACAAATTAGTTAATGTACGCATATGTTGACCATATCTGTATGCCTGCGCTGAGGAGTCTAGAGATCTGATGTGGTGCTGCTCGGATGTTGGGTTAAACCATGAAACTCTGGGTTTCAGTCACCGAGCCATGATTAAACTGGCTTCTCATTGATGGTCTTATCCAGTTACCAAACACTTCTTCCAGCAAACACTTCTGATGTCGCGTGATGTGTAGGAAATTTCAATAACCTCCTAGTGGATAAAAAACGGTCACGAAGGGATGTCATGAGTAGTGCAATGATATCTCCTTCCACGAGCTGTTCCCTTACATGAGGTGGTTCACTGCTGTGTGAGAGTTGCACAGGGATACTTCATCTCATGACATGGAGGCAACAGCACCATTGGAAGGAAACTGAGCAAAATACATTGCTTGACAAATTCCAAAAAGTATCTATTTCTTAACCGGGGTAAATTTTACTTAAACAAGTGGGTAAATTTAGGGAACATTTTTGAATGTATAGACCGAGTCATTTCCACAATGGGAATTTCCTCTTCATTGTACTAACACCTAACTTCCATGTGTATTTACTCGTTCTATTGCAGGTAATTATTGTGTAATTAGTGAGCTGTAATAGAATAATCTGGCTCAACCACCTCAATGTTAAATTATAGTTGTTGCTCTGCATCAACATCAACCACACGAAGAAGTGCAAAATGTTGGGGCTTCAAAATAAGCCCCAAAAATGTATTATGATATTTTTCAGGAAATCAGTATCTTGCTTTTCTACTATTTGTACGTATGTTGAACTTCTTTCGTACCATACGTAGCCAACCGTGCTAATCAAAGGTATTTGTCGCTGGCCATTTGGCATTTTGGGCCTTTGGGCCTGTGGTCATCAACCGTGATTGATAAAACGTCCCATATACATTGTAATGCTATGGCATCCACTGCATGGTGATAAATAAATTATGTATTAGCGCGTGCGTGTGCTCAACGGTGGATGTCTTGTGTTCCAGAGGAAAAGCCCTTCCCGTGCAGTGACTGCTCGTACGGAGCGACGCAGAAGTCGAAGCTCAAGAGACACGTCCTGAGCGTTCACCACGTGCCCTTCGATAGCGCGCTGGACTCCGACTGCCCCAAGAAGAGAAGGCGGCTGGCTGGGTGCCGAGACCACGGCTCAACTCTGGATTTGGAGCGCGCACGATGCTCACGGAGAACTCCCTGATGATTTATTTCATCCTGAGGCTGAGGTACCACGTGTGGGGCGATGAACGGAAGGTTTTGTGCAGCGGACATTTCCATGATGAAATTTCGTCACGTTCACTGCTGCGAGGTTACATCTATTGCCGTATATGTTTAGTCAATTGCTGTTTTTTCTGGTATACAATATATTTAATAAATTGTCCAAATTTCATAACAAAGGTTTTTGGGTTAGATCGTGTAAGTATAAATGTGTCATAACCCTACACCACCTGACACAGCCAATTAGTAAGGAATTTGTCACGTAAACAAAACTCCACTTAGTTACTACTTCAGCCCACCGGTGTTTTGGAGAGGAAATCCACAAGATGAGTACGACGTTTCACTGGTAATTACATCCAGCATCATCGGGCGATTTGCCAGAATAGTGAAGCCATCCACCTGCTTCCGGTCTTAAATAGAGAAAGGCGATGTCATCACTGAACCCATCAGGTGCAGAAATCAGAGGCGGGGAGGGGGATTATTGAAATTATATAATTGATTAGTAATAATTAAATTTGTATGTTTCCTCTATAAGTAATGATAAATGTGAGATGTCTTCTTCTTCCACGCGTTTGTTCCACTCACGTGGGGTCCGCCGTCCTTGCCACCTTCTCCACACCGCCCCGTCCCACGCCATCTCTCCCTCCGCTCCTCGGGCCACCACGTTCGACCGCATCACCACATCGCCCCACGTCTTCTTCTTCTGCCTTCATCTCCTCATCTTACAATCACAATAACTTAATAATACGCTTCCAGGCCGCACTAAGCCTGTAGCTGTCAGAGAGGTTAAAATAATAACATTTTTCTCAGTTTCAATGAATTCTCAAATTAGTCTTGGCCAGTAATAATTAGTTTTACACAACATCTTCTTTGGTTCTTTCGGTAAAGTCACGTACAATGAGAATAAAATAATAAATTGATAAAATAAAATAACACAATAATATTATTTTATCAATTTATTATTTTATTCTCATTCTACGTGACTTTACCGAAAGAACCAAAGAAGATGAATCATTGCAGTCACGAAAGCTTTAAATCGAAATTTTACACAACACTTCATCGTTATCAAAATCAATTAAGTGTTCTTGTTGGCAAGCATGTACTGCAACTTCCAACAGTTATGTTTGAGAGTGTTTAATATTTATTTGGTGTTCTTTTAGTCTTGCGCTAATGTTACATCCCGTCTGTGCAATATAACATCTGCCACATAAGCAATTAATCCGATACATACCATCTGTTGATGACTTAGGCAATTCATCTTTAGTACAAGATACAATTTTTTGAATTTTGTGTACCGTGCCAAATCGTACTTAGATTTTTAGCTTTTTGCTTTTCCAAAAGTCGAGCTAATTTGTCAGTCACTCCCACGATATATGGTATTTTAATTGTTTAATAACCTGATCACTTTCAGCAGTATTGCTGCTCGATGTTGGTTTGGCATTCACTGCTCTGTTAATTTGAGCATTATTGTAGAAATTCAATCCTAGATTTGAAGCTTTCGTGACTGCAAAGATCCATACTCTTTTGTTCTATTCGGTAAAGTCACGTAGGTAAAAAAAATAAAGCAATGAAAAAATCAAATAAAGCAATAAAAACAAATTATAATGCTTTCTTTTATTTGTTTACCTATGTTACTTTACCGAATAGAACCAAAGAGTATAGAAATTCAATCGTCGCATTTCTTTGACATGTTTAATCTCTCTCCTCAGACTTTCACCATCTGACACTGTTTTAGCCAGATGTATGAGCATCGTGATGAGAGAGGTTTTCTGTGTGGGGTGATGATCCGAATCTGCATTCAGATAGGCATCAGTATGCATTCCCTTTCGGTAGATGCTGTGTGTGTTATTTTACCATTTAGACTTCGTCCGATAAATCACCTCTCCCAAGGAAATAAGTATTTAGAGGCCACACCGGACCGGGTGGGGGGGGGGGGAGTTTATTGTTGTGTCTGTTGCTGCGAGCAGACGGCGCGCAATGGAGAGCTTGCTCAGAGCGGAGCTGGGCACGGACTCAGCGAGGACGCTGGGCGCTTCGGCCGGTGGAGGCTGCATCAGCACCGGGCAGAGCTACGAGACGGGGCGCGGACACGTGTTCACCAAGATCAACGCCAAGAGCGGGGCACCCTCCTCTACGCCTCCTCTACACCTCCTCTACGCCTCCTCACTACGCCACCTCAACACCTCACCTCCTGTACCCTCCTCTTTGCCTCCTCTACACCATCTTGCATCCTCGCCTCAACCTTCATTCATTCAGCCCTGTATCACTTTTTTTTCGCTGCGACTACTAGCACCACCGTGGTGAATGTTGCAGTGAACTTCCCCTCGTTGATTCCCCCCTCCACCCACGTTAAGGGACTCGGTCTACCAGACACTTTGACCGCTTCGTCTCATCCACTCCGCGTTCAACCACCGCGCCTCACTGCAGGTCACAAGAACGCACTCAACTAAACAACTCGGTCACCCACTCATCCAGTCACTAACTCAATCACCCTATCACACACTCATCCAGTCACCCACGCATCCAGTCGCCCACTCATCCAGTCACCCACGCATCCAGTCACCCACGCAATCACCCTATCATCCAGTCACCCACTAACTCAATCACCCTATCACACACTCATCTCGTCACTAATTCAATCACACACTCAGCTAGTCACTCAGTCAATCATCCTATCACACACTCATCCAATCACCCACTCATCCAGTCACCCATTCATCCAGTCACCCACTCATCCAGTCACCCACTCATCCAGTCACCCATTCAATCACGCACTCATCCACTCACCCACTCATTCAGTCACCCACTCATTCAGTCACCCACGCAATCATCCTATCACCTACGCATCCAGTCACCCACGCATCCAGTCACTCACGCATCCGGTCACTGACTCAATCACCCTATCACTCACTCCTCCACTCGTTTACTCAAACACTCACCCATTTACTCACCCACCCACTCACCACCATGCAGGTCACCTCACTCTTCTTTTCAGATTAATCAGTTTGCACTGCTCCACTCTGGAATCCACACCCGGTCTTCCTGTTTTCCCAAACTCTTGCAACAATAAACTTGATCCATTTAAGAAACACGTTTCTTTGATCTTAATGATCTAATTACTCATTGGACAGTTATGTATTATAATTTTTTGTTGTTGCTGGCCGCTTGCCGTTTTGTATTGTGTGGGGTGTGCATCGCTGTCAACCCCTTATCAGTGCCTACCTTATTACAGACCAATTCAGACCTTGTTGGTCACCCCGTGCCCCTTATAAATCTCAACGTTCATCCTACAAAGTCCCATCACAAGGGAGAAACACACTCATTTTCCCCCAACAGAATGCGGGTAAACCGTGTGGGTTGGCGGCTATGGGTTTTGTTGTGTTTAGGAGTCCAAGTTATAGGACTGCACCATGGGTTGTGCGTGGTTCTCATTGGTGGGAGATTCCCTTCGCTGTGTTGCACGCCAGTGGCTGGGGGCTGCCTGGGGCCAGTAACGTGTGAGCCGGTCCCAATGTGCACCGGCAAACATTTACCGCCAGGTGGCCCCAGTGTTTATTGCCCGTCCACACGTGGATACCTGAAGCCCATGTCAATCCACTGCTGGATGAGTCCCGCAATGAAGATACAATCAGTACATCCACTTAGCTTTTGGACTCCACCTGTTCCATTGGCGGCTGAATGCGACTATAAATGTGCATACGTTAGAGACTGGTTAATGCGCATAGAAATCAAACCAATTGACCTACGACCTTTGCCCCATCAACTTTTGTAGAATTTTAGATGTGCATTACAGCTACTTTAGCCGGGTGGTTGTGGTGGCTATGTATGCCTGTAAACCACCACTACGTGGAGGTGAGGGTTGGTGGATTACAAAAATATTGCGACAACTCCCACCCCTTGGTCGTCAAGGAGGTAGAGAAGGCGGTGTCGAATAATGTGGACTCCGCCTGTTCCATCTGTAGATTTGTGATAGAGCGTTGGCCCCCCCATTTGCTTGGATTTCTCCAGGTGCTCCGATTTCCTCCCACATGTAAACACTCATTAATCTTGATTTGAAGCTTTCGTGACTGCAGGAATCCTTACTCTTTGGTTCTTTCTGTAAAGTCACGTAGGTAGAAAAAATAATAATGGATCACGACGTTTCTATCGCCACACAAGCAATCTCACTGAGTCTCAAGACTCTTGTTCAGGAGGGGCCTGCCACCTTTTCGCAGGAGTAATTTGGATGTTTGGCTAGTACCAGTTACATTGTATGTTGTTGTTGTTTTGCCATGGGAGTAAACCCATACAGAGAAAGGGACCATAATTAGAAAAGCGAAGCCAGGCAGTCCTTCAGAAGATGTCATGCACGGGCGTGACCACTGCACCACCCTGCCGCCCAAACAAATGTAATTTAAATAATGTACAATACTGGCAAATAAACCCTATTAGTATCAACTGAATTTCTGGACAATCTGGCATGTGTATAGCTGCATCGGTGTTTCTAAAAGTCGTGTTCACATTGCCTGAAATTAATAATATTAAGAACAGGTTTCCCACCTCTGGTTTCGTTTGACTTACCGGTTGTCCTCATTATGTGTGTCACAGATAATATGGCAAGGAAAATATTACGCAGCACGAGTTTCAGGATTAGGGCAATTATGGTGACACACGTGACCCCCTCTACACAAGTAACAGCTGAGAGTCAATGCTGTGGTGCTGTGCGATTGGTGCAAGCGACCCATCATCGTGTTTTGATGTTGAGCTGTTAAAATTGCACTGTTGTGGGGTGAGGTCAAGGCCGATGACTGCTTCCAGCGGTGTCAAGATCAGCATTTTGAAGAGGCTCGCAGAGGAAGATACTGGGCACTAGGGTGCAGTCTCTCTCCATGAACAACAGAGGGCAGAGGAGCGACACTCACAACAATTATTGGCGGAGCACAAGGCGTATAAAATACAAATTTGGAAGAAAGTTTACCTCGGGGAGTTAACCCACAACACCTGGGTCTGTCCCGCGTGTTCACACGATAACACGTTTTCACTACAACGCGTTTTCTTTACTTTAGGGAACGCTTTTCGCACAACGCGGAACGCGCTCCGTCACAACGCGCTTTCTGAGCCACAGTGTGTCTCTTAGTTCTTGCAAGCTAAGCTGGAGTGAGTCTCTCTCATTAAGGCCACATGGCCACACTGTGTCTCTTAGTTCTTGCAAGCTAAGCTGGAGTGAGTCTCTCATTAAGGCCACATGGCCACACTGTGTCTCTTAGTTCTTGCAAGCTAAGCTGGAGTGAGTCTCTCATTAAGGCCACATGGCCACACTGTGTCTCTTAGTTCTTGCAAGCTAAGCTGGAGTGAGTCTCTCATTAAGTCCACATGGCCACACTGTGTCTCTTAGTTCTTGCAAGCTAAGCTGGAGTAAGTCTCTCTCATTAAGGCCACATGGCCACACTGTGTCTCTTAGTTCTTGCAAGCTAAGCTGGAGTCAGTCTCTCTCATTAAGGCCACATGGCCACACTGTGTCTCTTAGTTCTTGCAAGCTAAGCTGGAGTCAGTCTCTCTCATTAAGGCCACATGGCCACACTGTGTCTCTTAGTTCTTGCAAGCTAAGCTGGAGTGAGTCTCTCTCATTAAGGCCACATGGCCACACTGTGTCTCTTAGTTCTTGCAAGCTAAGCTGGAGTCAGTCTCTCTCATTAAGGCCACATGGCCACACTGTGTCTCTTAGTTCTTGCAAGCTAAGCTGGAGTGAGTCTCTCTCATTAAGGCCACATGGCCACACTGTGTCTCTTAGTTCTTGCAAGCTAAGCTGGAGTCAGTCTCTCTCATTAAGGCCACATGGCCACACTCTGTCTCTTAGTTCTTGCAAGCTAAGCTGGAGTGTTTCTTTCATTAAGGCCACATGGCCATACTGTGTCTCTTAGTTCTTGCAAGCTAAGCTGGAGTGAGTCTCTCATTAAGGCCACATGGCCACACTGTCTCTTATTTCTTGCAAGCTAAGCTGGAGTCAGTCTCTCTCATTAAGGCCACATGGCCACACTGTGTCTCTTAGTTATTGCAAGCTAAGCTGGAGTGAGTCTCTCTCATTAAGGCCACATGGCCACACTGTCTCTTAGTTCTTGCAAGCTAAGCTGGAGTCAGTCTCTCTCAATAAGGCCACATGGCCACACTGTCTCTTAGTTCTTGCAAGCTAAGCTCGAGTCAGTCTCTCTCATTAAGGCCACGTGGCCACACTGTGTCTCTTAGTTCTTGCAAGCTAAGCTGGAGTGAGTCTCTCATTAAGGCCACATGGCCACACAGTGTCACTTAGTTCTTGCAAGCTAAGCTGGAGTCAGTTTCTCTCATTAAGGCCACATGGCCACACAGTGTCTCTTAGTTCTTGCAAGCTAAGCTGGAGTCAGTCTCTCTCATTAAGGCCACATGGCCACACTGTGTCTCTTAGTTCTTGTAAGCTAAGCTGGAGTCATTCTCTTTTCGACATGTCTCACCAAATTCTGTAATAATAATGTTCCAGTTTCTCTATATGTTTTTTTAATTTAGATTTAAATAAATCTACATTTTAAAATCCACAATTCTGGCTGCCTCCTGATGATGCTGGTTGTAATTACTGGCGAAACGACGTACTCAGATTGTTAATGTTGCGGCTTTGCTCTCTAACACACAACCGGTGTGTTGTACTAGTAACGAATTGGCATGTTCTGTTTAAGTGACAAACCTTACTAATTGGCTGTGTCGGGTGGTGGTGGGTTTACCGACATATTTTTATATTTATGCAATCTTACCCAAAAAACCTGTATTATGTAAAAATACATTTATTTTCCTCCTTTCTTTTTGGACAGTTTCAAATCTCTAACGTCTTTCAAATTGTTCTGATGTACAGTGCTACATTTCAAATTACTGTCATGTTTGCAACGGGTTGTTTAAAATATATTTAAATGGTGTAGATTCACGTTTAAACTCGCTTCGAATCTGCATTCATCATTTTCTTCTTTAGCAGTCCGTAACCACAATTGGTACATCGATGCATGACCCATTTGATTATGGTTTGTTGGTCTTAATTTATCAATTAAAATGTTATTGAGTGTGCCAAATCCTAAAGAGTGGCGTTTGAGTCGACGTTATTTATTTTATATTCACATGTGAAACGCCTGTGCACATGAATGTAATCCAGTTACACACTCTCCTACTTGTTCATCAACTCTCTTCGTGGTGTAGATTTGATGGCTTGTATAGCAACCATAAACAAACACAACAAGTCCGGGTGACTCATGATCCATGATTCACGATGCCAGTGGGCCAGGTTTCACTCTCAACTCTCTACCTGTGTGGCATGAATAAAACGCACCTGTAAATTTGACCTGAAATGATTGCACAACAATTGCCCCGCCTTCATGCGATGTTTATCCTCCACTGTTTATCTGGCTTTGACCTGAATTATATAAAAGTGCGGCTCTGCAACTGCTGTAGAGTCACATTTGTAAAAACGCATTTTACGATATGAACAGCGCATTGAAAACGCGTACTATTTTATGTATTGTTTAACAAGTGTGTTTACAAATCCACACTGAGAAACACGATGATTGACAGAGGGGAGTAAATTATTTTTTAGATAGTGTATGTAAATAGAGCTACTGTAGGTAAGTAGTTTTCAGTTTTAAAGGCATAGTTTAACAAGACAACACTTGCCACCATCCTTCAAACCCATTGGTGAAAAAAAGCAAAGTTTATGTTTACATTATAACACAATGTTAACATTATATATAATATATAATGTTTACATTATATATAATATATAATATAATGTTTATGCAAGAGCCGGGGACTTATGAGACCCCGGGGTCCCGCCATAAGGTTCATATGAATGGTTACCTAATATCTTTTGAAACACGGTAATCGCTGTGAAGTGCAGTTTCCAATTCTTATTGTTCACTCAATCTCTCTGGCCTTTCTATGCAATATGAAGAAGGGTCATTGCCCGAAACGTCGCTTATCGGATTTTTTTTCCCTTTTTCAAGGCCCCAGTGCTACTGATGCATGAATTTGTTTGGTATTTGAAATGATACGAAGGCTCAGCAAGTGATTCCTTGCAGACATAAACAGAAGCGATACGCGCCACCCCAGCCACCCATGTCGCGAATCAATTGATTATCGCGATTGAGGGCTCGTAAATAAATTCTAGATTCAACGCCTTGTTTTAAAACGTGAACACAGCCGGCTCTAGTGACTGGAGTGGGTGCGTGTTGGACAATGTGAAACAATGACACGCAACGTATACAAATCTAAAACATACATTCTTACGCACGCGATCCGGTGTGCATATCGCGATCTTCAGGATGAATGATCACGTCCGAATCAATGCGTCGTCGTTGCTCCCCTAGCATGCGCTCTGCGTAACCCGCTCGTGTTGTTGTTGTTGTTTGCGGCAGAGTTTAGGACCTTCGTGGCCAAGAGCCGCAGCTCCCGAGGCAAAGGAGTGATGGCACGCTTCAAGGTGCCGGACTTGCTGAAGCATCTCATGGAACGATACGGGGCTCCGGATATTCACGATCTGGGCATCCGTATCACCAGCATACCTCTGGGCATTTCCGTACGTGCCGTGCCTGCGTGTATGAGCGTGTGTGTGTGTGTGTACGTGTGTATGCATTGCGTCGCTTGTTGACTGCGAATTGTATTATTATTATTGGATGCCTCAAGTAGACTCTTTGGTTCTTTCGGTAGAGTCACGTAGGTATAAAATAAAATAAATCACGACGTTTCGGGCGCAACACAAGCGTCCGTCATCAGGTGGGAAAGCCTTGGTGTGCTGCTGAGGCAGACTGTTTTAAATGGTTTGAAATGTGTGTAGCCCATGGGTCATAAAGAAGTGGCCAGGGCTAGTGATGTTAACGTGAGAAATTAGCGTGTAACTGTAAGGTAGGAAAGCGGCCTCCTCCTCGATTTTACGTGACTTTACCGAAAGAACCAAAGAGTGTGGATTCCTGCAGTCGCGAAAGCTTCAAATCAAGATTGCCTCAAGTATGTATTGTTGTTGCCCTTGAGGGGGTTTACTTTCTGAATTAAATGCGTTCTGGAATTGCTGACACACAGCCACAACGTACGTGTTGCTGTGTTCACACCTGAGAGTGACACTGCATCAGCCTTTTACCAATATTCCCCCGCCCCTACGTTTGCCTTACACGGCCACAATGCTGAGCTATCCTCAGTTGCTCAGGCACACAAGTTTCACACCTGTCTCCCTGTCAAGTGAATGTGGTGTATCCTTTTGTCATGCAGTCTGAGACAGACTTCCAACACGACTTCAGTTTTGGGGGTGCAGTGCTGTGACAAGAGCACTGAAGTAACTGCTCGTGTAAGTACATCATGTTAATATATATCGTATTGAAGGCTGAGGCCTATTTTACTTTACCGTTCCTTACAGAAATATTCTTTCCCGAGTCTTTGTGCATTTGTCGCTTGTTTCAGAGGTTCGCGATTCGATCCCAGGAGTCGCCCTAGTTAATATTGCGGGTGTATTATCCAAAACTGCATTTCTATATGCTTCACAAATAATGTAAAAAAAAAAATCCCGTGTTGTTATTAATGAATGAGGAGGACATGTGTGCCGGCGTCAGAATCAAAATTTGCAAATCTAAACAAGTACTCAGAAATGACTGGATTGGGTAAAACCACAAGTATATATGTTGAACTTCTTTCGCACTGTACGTAGCCAACTGTGCTAATCGGAGGTGTGGAGGGCAACAAACTGAACACAAAAAGCAGTTCTAAAGAAATTCTTTTCAATCTAGATTTAAAAGTGCATAGCTCCAATGGCTTCCTAATATCGGAAGGAAGAGCATTCCAGTTGGCCGCAGAAGCCCATCTGAAAGCGAGTGATGCGGTAACTGTCTTTGTTCGATGGCTTGCCAAAAGCCACTGCTGCTAGGATGATCCACCAATCCCATCTCTCGATTGCAATCGTGCATTAGCAGCACACCTTGCATTCGCTGTTGAACCACTCGTCCATCACGTGTTCCATCATCGCAACTACAGCACTGCCCTGCACCTGTGGCCGCCACAGTTGCTAACATTGTGTTGTTTGTTGAGGTGATCGGCAAGGCCCAGAAAGGCGAGTGGGAGGTGATGGACCGTGGGCTGGCTCGCATCGAGTGTGACATCAAGCAGGAGGTGGAGGGCCGGCCACACAAGATCAAGAAATACCTGTTGGAGTCGTTCCCCTTGCCAGGGACGAGCGCCGATCTTCGCCGACAGTTCACGACACAGCCGGCGACCAAGATGGTGCTGCAGGTCTTCCGGAATGCCGAGGACATCTTTGTGAATAAGCTGAAGAAGGTGGGGCCCATGGCGTCTGGACTTAATGCAACAAAATTACCGTGCGAGAAAGTCCATGCATTTGCTTACATTTGTCAAAGATTTTCCATAATACATTTGTCCTCGGAATTATTTAATGAGTGATAATCGCCATACGTTTCAAGTCTGTGGATACTTCCACCATTATCAAAAAAACTTTCTCTACCACTGAATTAACTTTCCTCTATAATATTTAGGGCCATCGCTTTCACAAAATTCAGTCACACGTTGAGACAAAAGTAAGGGGGGGGCATTGAAATTGGTCGGACATCTATGCATGTGTCACCTTCTATTTGTCCCAACAGAGTGATATGGCTGCAAGTGGTTTGGGTCCTTTATTGTTTCCACCACCAGTGTGTGCAGGACTTCCTGGGGCAGGTGAAAGGGGACACGCTGGCCGGGAAGCTGTTTCAGTTGGCTCTGTGCTGTGGCTCCCTCGAGACTCCTCGCGACCTCGTGGTCAAGGAGAAACCGGCCGCGTTTCTCGGCAACATCAGCACTCCCGACACCAGACCGCCGCTTCTTCCGGGGAGTAAGGAGACAAACTTGCATATACAGTAGACTCTCGATTATCCGCGCTAATTACGGGGAAGATGGCTGCGGATGATAAAAAATCTCGGATGATCCAAAGATATCTATTTTCTGCGGATCTCTATGCCACAAACTAACGATCAACCGATCAATGCACGTGGTCGGTGATTAAACTTTCCTGCTCCCGAGCAGAAGACTCGGCCCTCTAAGTGGATAGCAGAGCCACGCCAATCACCATCAATCAAACTCCACCCACTGTTGTAAAGATATGCAACTACTGTACTGTCGAGGTGATCACGTAGATTTCGGATTCATGGGCGCACATATTTGCTCGATATAAGCACGTGACTTGTAACAAACATTTCCAAGAATTACAATGTATAACTATTTTTAGATTATTAATTTGGGCCTAAGGGAAAATCCATGAGTTATTAATAAGTAAAAATCTCATGTGCGTGGTTAATCCGCAAATCAGATAAACCGCACACGGATAATCAAGAGTCTACTGGATTGCACGCGCGCTGAATTGTCGTAGCTTCTCTAAACACCTTATTTCACATCTCGTATCGATTATTACTAATGCATTAGTAAGAGTTTGGCATATCACGACGCATCAGTTTGTCAGATCTACATCGAGATGACCCGGGTGGCTGAGAGAGATTATTAGCATTGAGCTGGAAACGCTGAGATCCTGGGTTCGAATCTGGGTAACCACCTGTGATTAAACTTGCTTTTGTCAAGTGCAGCCAGTTGATGGTCTCAGCTCGGTCATTAATGACTGTCAAAAAAACCCAAGACATACTAAATGGCTATGCACTTAATTTGACCAAGTCCAATATCGGCTCAACAGAGTGGGTGGGAATGTGCTTCCCTTTACTCTGTGGACCAGAGGTCACTAGAAGCAATGTCAGAGGTAGCTTTGTGATGTTCTCTTCTGCGGGCCATTCTCCAATAGGACGGGTTCCGCTGCTCCGTGAGAGATCCGAGTGGATACTCCGTCTCATTACACGATATCGAAAGCACAATCTGAATAAAATGTAGTTTCTTGTATTGTACATAGGGGGTCAGACCACGGAGGACCTTCAGAATGCTGAGTGTGATCTTGAAATTAATCCTGGACTGGTTCGGGGGATAGTTGAACAATTCGAATATTGGGGCGATATCGTCTTGCATACGGGTGCGAGAAGTCTGCCAGTGGTTTTTTTAGTCCATCTAGATTTTTGGGTTAGATCATGTAAACATGCACTCAATAATACGCTTTAATATGCACTATTTATGTGACCTAACCCAAAAATCTCTATTATGGGTAATATTGGTCGCGAAGGCCTTCGTGTTAAACTTGTTTTTTGAGTCATCTGGAGAGTGATGATGAAACTTATCGGGAGGCCGTAGATGAGACGTGGGGGGTGGGAGGGCAGAGAGAGAGTTGCAGTTGTTGAGCCTATTGGAGTGAGTTACAGCATCGTTGTCCTCTCCTACAATGGCATTGCTTGTCTCCTTCGCAGAGGCGGTAGCCGAGCATCTGGTCCGTCTGCTGAGCCACGCAAGTAAGATGGCAGAGCCCCTGGGCCTACCCGCGCTGTCACGCGTGGAGAAGCAGCTTGCCGAGCTTTTGACTCGCGCAACCTCCCCAACCTGGGCCTCGGCTCCTTCTTGGACATCCTCCATCGCAACGCACAGGTGCGTACGTGGCGTGCGTGAGCCCACCCGCCTCCAGCTGGTAAGAGGCAGTACAGCAAGTAGGTGTACGACACTGCCCGTGCAAAGTTTGAGTGTACTTATCGCCTCCGAGTGGCGCTCAATGTTAAGTTTGTTTCCAAAATTGTGCGCGGTAATATTAGTTTATTATTACCAACTTAAAACTCATTTGTCGATAACTCAAATACGTTTAAGCGTTATTCAATCACTGCCAATGCAGAGCACAACAAAGTGTCACGTAAGATGCATGGGTTTTCTCTTGTCACTCTTAAAAAAATCTGTGAATTTGTCAAACATCCCAAAGGTAGATATTGAAAATCACCGTTAAAATTGAGTGTACAGCGGTGACATTCAGATAAAATATATGATAACACTATATATGCAAAGTGGACGGGTGGCTCAGAGATCAAAGCGGTGCGTTGGCAATAATGAGATTCTGGGCTTGAATCTGGATTTTGACTGCTTGGGTTGAAACCGAGGTCTCAAGTCTTATCAAGTCGATCGTCCGAGCCCCGTCACCAGCGACTGCACAAAATTACAGTCTCATTAAACTTGGGTTTTGCACTTCATTTTCCTAATTCCATCTCTGAGATAACAATTTCAGCTTGACTCTCGTGCGCCGCACAATCTCATAACACAGCTAATGTGAAAGTGTTGGCTCCTATTGTGTACAAGATAAAAGGCCACCCACCGCATTTTATGACACAGGGCCTGCACGGCTATGCGAGATTTACGAATGGATGATTTATTTGTCTCTTGACATTACGCCGATAGCGCATTTGGAAAACTAAAATTGAGAACGAATTTTGTGTTAATTTGCAAACTTAAATCTGTATTATTTAATCAGTTTTCGTGCACTGCATTGTGAGATGCAGCTCCATGCGTATCGTTTAGCTTTAAGCCGGTGTTTGCCTTGCGGTCGCCTCGGTGTCAACCAACTGATATTGACGGATTTGTTGTGTCTGTGGTAGCTGTTGGAGGAGACTGGGGTTGTGATCTCCGTCCTGGGTGGATCTGGAGCCAGAGAGAGGAGCCGGAGAGCGGCAGCCCTCTCCCCGCGAGCGAGGAGTCGAGTAGCGGCTGCTCTCACTCGAGCGAGGAGTCCTTGAGCCCGCAGCCCTCTCGAGATCAGCCCTCCCCCGGGTGGGGAGCCGGGGGCCCGCGTCCCCCACAACTGACAACCTGTGTACCAACTGGCTGAGTGAGAGTTTGTGTGTATTTGAGCGTAATCGTGCCAGTGTTTAGCTGTACCAGGGAGTTTGATGCAGCAGAGTGTTTCGGTGTAGCAGGGTGTCTGGATTGTGCCGGCACACTATCCTTCTATCCGTAATGTCGTAGGGTGAGGTCCATTAAAAGTTTACTCGGACCCCAACCTGTCAAAGCGCCTAATCATGGAACGTGGTTCTCAACATCGTCCCTCACCCATGCTACGTACCTTTGAGACGTCCTGCTTTTACAAATGTTGATGAACTGGAGGGCAAAGGTCTGGAGGACCCCACATGGAGTCTGGTTTCTCACACCCAAGCCTCCTGTGACATTTCTGGAGGCTTCTCTGGGATCTTTGTCCCATTTATTGAGTGCGTATTTGGCTTACTTCTGGCTTCGTCCCAAGACGTCATCCAGTTGGGAAATACCCGAAGGTTGTGGGAGTCGCCCCGTGCTTCAGTTTATTTCCAACCCTCGCAATGGCCGGATGCTCACCAGCCGGAAGTCTTTTGCTGCATACACCACGACCGAGGTGTTGAGAGCAGCCATCTCGTGGCTGGTCGGCAATGGAGATGGTATTATCGATTAGGGGAGCGTGAGTCTGTGGCGTTGGTGGTGCTGCTGTCACGGAGGCGACACGAGTTTAGGAAATTCAGTTTTGTGGGTTTCCTGTAGGGAGCACTGAAAGATCCTCCCTTCCTCTTTCTCCACCCTTTGTCTGTTGTCTCCATGTCCCCGTTCAACTCTTTCTACGCCGCTTTCCTTGAATGTGCAGCCGCCTTTACGGCCTCCCCTCTCCCCTTCTCTCCACCTCCAACTCATCTCCGTCGTAATCTCCTCCCCTTTGTTCAGGCTCTTCCCTTTCTTCCTCAGTCTATGGATGGGGTTATTGTTTATCCGGCTCTTTTAAAAAAATGGAGCTTATTTAGCCTTTGAATAGGATTTTGTTTTCTTTCGGTAGCGTGTTGCGCACCTAGGGAAGATCGAGCCACGCCACCGGTTCCCATTATCAAAATCTTTGTCAACTTGTCTCCCTCGGTAGGAATGCCTTTCCTTCTCCAGGAGGCAATTGTTTCTCTCTCTCACCTCCGTTATTTCTTCCGATGCGCTTTCTTAATCTCGCTTGCTGTGTCTCGACTCTATCATTCAACAAGGGCAAATTTAAAAATTTGCTTTTTTTTCCTCCACTGCTTTACCACTATACCTCCTGCGTGGGTACTCGGAGTTTCATCTAATGTACTATTTGATGGGTCGCTTCCACACAGCACAAAGGCGGTAGCTATCCGAACGGTAAATATTTCTTTCAATTTCGATAGATTCTCGAATTATTCTTGGCCAGCAGTAGCTAGTTTTGCACAGAACTTCAACATTAAAATCAACTGAGTGTCCTTGTTGGCACGTGTGCTCTGCTACTGCTGAACACGGGTGCCAACAAATAATACATTATTTAAATGCATGCCTATAAAGGGTACCATACTTCAATAGGGATTACCATTGGTACGGCTATTTTAATACACAATAGACAGGAAGGACAAGATCAAAATGCTCTAATTATGCACATGCATAATGTACGTTGACTCGGTAATCTCCCCCCCCCCCCCCCCCACTTTGCGCGAGAGTGTCACAAATCTGGCTGTCGCCTGATGAAGCTAGTTGTAATTACTGGCAAAACGTCGTACTCCGATTATAAATGTTGTGGCTTGGCTCTCCAAAGTACCAGTGACGAATTGGCTTGTTCTGTTTCCGTGACAACCCTTACTAGTTGGCTGTATCGAGTGGTGGCGGGTTTTAACGACACGTTTATATATGTACGCGATCTAACCCAAAAAACACCTCTATGGATGATATTGGGCCCGAAAGCCTACGTGTTAAACCAAAATAAAAAAATATTTACAAAATAACAATAATTTCTAGTTTTCCTCATTCACATCGTGATTCGTATGAAAAGACATGAGATGATTGAGACATGTTAAATCATAAACTATTTATTAATATATATACAGATAGTCCTCGACTGCAATGTCCTTGTCCACAAGCAAACAGCGTTAGGATAGCAGCCTCCTTTAAAAGTCTGAGTAGATTTATATGCTGTAGAAGACAGTTGACGAATCCTCGCTGCTTGATTCCTCCTCGGATCCCTTCAGCAGTGAGTCGTCACCAGTCTTCTCTGCCTGCTCATTCTCCATGTGGCACCGCTGGGGTGGGTGCAATACGCCAGGAGACTCCTTATGCAGTGAGCAGCGAAGCAGGCCCATCTCTGCCTGCTCATCCTCAACGTGGAATTGAGGCGATGGCGGTGAGCTGGGGGCATCGGTGAGGAGGGTGTTACGGAGACGGCCCAGCTCTGCCTGCTGCAGAATCGTCTGTACGACGAAGCGCTCGCGGCGCATGCAGGCGCGCACATGGGATGGCGTGTCCGGGATGATGTATGCAATGCAGGCCTTCGTGAGTAACACCACGTGCTGCACACGTCCACACACAGGTAAAGGATTTTCAGTTTCAGGATTTGCATGTAAAGGGTGCTTACTAAATATAATATGGCAGCATCTCAAAGTGCTTTACATCTCAGGTCAACTATTCCGGGGACCTGCAGCCTAGGGATATTATATTGTTACGTCGTTTTTCCCAAATTAAATTAAGTCATTTGAGTAATTTTTGAACATTTGGCAAATTATACCGAGGCACTTTTTTTGAATTACTTAATGGATTTTTTACGTTCACTATGCAGCAGGCAACATTTATGATGTGCAGTTAATGCACCCACCGTATTCACCTGGGCAGCCGCAAATTACCGCAACAATCAGCAAACACTTACACTCGGCCATGTCACCACTACAAAGATTCCCTGTGTAGCCTTTCACAGACTGAGACAAGTGCATCTATGAAGGTTCGCACAGTGCCTGTGGGGGTGGTGTGCACGTTTATCTCGCCAGTGATGATTTTCACACACTTCATCAAGTACTAATTTTAAGACAGAATCAACTTAAAGGAAGCTCAACACTGGTTCTAATATTTTCCACTGTTGTTGGCTGTGGCCAGAAATAGTACTCCGGTCACACAGGATTGGTAGCGCAGTTCACAAACAACAACGCAGCCGCTCCCCTTCCCACAAGCACACATGCTTACGTGTGACAAATTGCATCAACAACATGAATCGTCTGCTGCATGATGAAAGTATTGTATTACCACTATTATTTGTGATCTCAGAAATACTGTGCAATTGTGAGGTGTAATAGCATTACTGGCATTATCTGTAATGACCCATTGACAATGATCACGGTTTGCTCTGCTGACCTTAACAACTGCTCACAGATGAGTCTATACGATGGTGCAGTAGTGAGAGGCTTTGCACACTAGACTTGCAATCCAGAGGTCACGGGTGTGAATTGATCTTTGGTCGTGGGAGTGTAAACAATGGTGAAAGTTTTTTTTTTACATTCCACTGCCTCTATCCACCTAGCAGTGTAAATGGAATACATCCAGTCAATTGGTCGGCTGAGTTTGGTTCTGTCCAGTGTGGGAACTCCCACATCTTCCCAAGACGTCTGACCAGTGTGGAAGAGCAGTAAAAATACATCTTAAGGGTCTCTCTTGAGCTCCCTATAGCAGGAGCGCTTTTGCCATCAGTGACATGAGCAAGTAATTGGAGGGCTGTACCTTTATCTTTCAATGGGTTTATGAATGTGTGTGTGTCTGTGTGTGCATGTTGATGTGTACCTGCATGGCAATGACGAAGGCCAGCTTTGCCGTCAGTACTTGCCAGTACTGCTTGGTGACGGAGTAGGCTTGGGGATGATCCGGCGGGTAGCGATAACCTGGATACCTACACACGTACAACCACAAGCACGCATGGACTATATTGAGCAAAGTGCCTAGAAAGTAGAGTTGGCGCTAAATTGAACAAGTATGGTTGTGCACAAACGGTAAATGCGTTCACAGCCCTTAAAAAAATTCCGCTTCTGAAAGAGGGCCTTCCCACAACGTGCAGCTTGTGGGGGCTCTTTTGACAATGGTTCACGCTGGTCCATGCCAGGTTGGTGAAGGCAGGGAGTACAGATAATGGGAGAGCAATATAGCACAACTTTTAATTTTGCTGAACTACCCACTGCTGACAACCTAGCTCCACAGTCGCCTACTGCACCTGCATTGTGCATGGTGATCATCAATCTAAGCATGAACAAGGCTCAAGCCGGCTTGACTTCCGGAATCTAAGATCAGCTGTATTCGTGGTGATTTGATCATAGTCAAGTAAGGTTATATTAAATATCGATCAATATGGTTATATTGATTATAGTTGTGTATGCCAGCAATTCAAAAACGTTAGAGAAAAGGGTTGGTAGATCGCATCAATTTCTTAACTATCTGTGCTGAGGTGACCAGAAGATGGCTGTAGACCAAGTGGTTTCATGTCTGTGTGAACCTTTAAGCTTCATTTCAATATCATGGGTTCTCCAGGACCTCTTATTGCATCCCACATGCATAAAACCACCTTAAACTGGAATCCCAATGCACGGTCTGCCTGCAAAGGGATCTTGAGACTCAATTAAGCAGTCGTGGATCGATAGATAAATAAATAACATTACTCTTTAGCAAGGTAACAATGAGCTAGAATTTATATCAATCTATTATTATATTTCTCTAAGTGGGACTTTGGTTGTGAAGCCATCCCACCCGTACCCACTGCTCCCCCCCTCCAATTCCCCCCCCACCCCCTTTACTGTCCCCACCCACCATGCACACTCTTCCCCCAACCCTACCACAACCCCTTACTACCCAACTAAGCCAAACCCTGTGTCCACGGTAAGGGGCAGGGCATAAACAGAGGTGGGGCCTAGGGGAAGTGTGGGTCTTAAAAGGAAAGTCACGGAGTGAAAAGAGGAAGAGAACGAGCCTAATCAGGAAGGGGCGGAGCCAGGAGGACGCCACACCCAGAAGGATGTCGCATCTACCTGGACAACACACCCAGACATCAGTGCATCACATTCGCAGGGACGGCACCCCCGATAGCTGGGCATGACACTGAATGGCACAAACCTGCAGGTTGTGTGGATTGCCGGATCAAACCAGGCTGGCAGGATGTTGGGATAATTTTGCTCCTTGAAGTCGCTGATCTTGAAAATTGAAAAGCTGTCCTCCGTGTACCCATGCATTGTAGGCGAACCTGTGCCATACTCTGCTGAGTATCCATAATAATACACCAGGCGTGGGATGATGTCCGTTGTGAACGCCAAGATGCATGACTGTGGAATTAGCATACGGAGGCACAGCGATAGCGGTCACTTAGCATGCAATGATTTGACCAAGGCTTCTGAACATCTTACCTTGGCAATTACATTAATTTTCACAAATACAATTTGGGGGGTTGCTGCCAGAGTGAAATGGTTACCATATAAGGACTTGCAATCTGGCAGTCGTCAGTTCAGTCTCCTGACACAACAGTTGAAGCAATGGATCATTTTCTTAAATCTCCCCCACCTCTGTCCAATTAGCAATATAAATGGGTTCATCACTGTTTTAGCGCAGGTAATTCCACAACTTACAACATGTCTGGTCATCATGGAAGAGTAGGCCAAATACCGTGTAGAGGGGTTCTCTAGAGCTACCTTTAGTTGAGGCCCTTCTGCCAGCAGTGACATGAGCAAGCAATTGCAAGGCTTTACCTTTTGCGATTTTGGGAGAGAGTGGATAGGAGCGGTGGTGCAGTGATTCGTGCACTGCACTTTAAATTCAGCACACATGCAATTGACTTCCAGCTACGACTAACATCAGTGACAAGTGATACCCGAACCGCTCCTGGTCCCCCACTACACCTCTTCTCAAACCTGCCATGACCAGAATGGTGAAGTATGGTAAAAAGAACCCACACGGCTAACATGACATGTTATGTTGAGCGAGAAAGCGAGCGGACAATCTGGCGACTTACATTGGTGATTACAGAGAGGGTGGCAATGATACTCAGAATGTCGGCCCAGGCTCCAATTCCTCTTGCTCGCGAAACCACAGGCCTCCTCATCTTTGTTACGAGCTTCCACGCGTCGACCCGCACTTCGATGATGTTGTTCAGCAGTGCGAGCAATGGCGCAAGTGGAAATGATGCCACGAAGAGAGTGACAAACCCGAATTGGATAACTGGGGTATATTTTGAGAATGGGTAGGGGGGCAAGGATAGGATAATGAGTGAAACAGGATATAGACACACACTCTTAATGCTGTTATGTTGTGATTACTTTAAGCAAACAAAACATGTTTTCAATGCATTGAATGTGTTTTAGTCAAAGGAGACCCCAAAATATGATCACATTTTCGTATCATTTGTTCACAAATTATCGTGTCCATTACATTGGCCACTGAGATGCGACCAGCCACTACCATCTTTAATGCTCAGCTCTGGTTCACCTGGGTTTCTTTTGCACCATTTTCCACCACTAGGTGGCTATAATAACTAGATCACATCCTGTATTGAGGACTCCATTAACCGTACCACACATTTTTAGGCATATGCACTGTGGCTGAAATGCCAACAAATCACAGCAGTTAACCACAGTGGACATGATGCACAAGAGTTTTAAATAAATAGTAAGGGGGAGAAACGTCAACCCAAGCTGACCAATGTAGCTGCATTGGTTAGCAGACAAGAGGAGCAAATATGTGCTCCTATTGTTTCTAAAACTTAACTCCGTACATATGCACATACACGCATGCTCAAAGACAATTGTGTTACAGTATATCCATAGATTGGTGCCTATGGCCAAATCACCCAGTATGCGTCAGATTTAATCAGATCCCAGAAGTTAAGGAGAGCTGAGCCTGAAAATTGGTTGGATGGGTGACCATGCAATAGTTATTGTGGGGTTGTGAGCAGCATAGGACAGTGCAGCAAATTACATTGTTGTATTGTACATCTAAGCTCTTACATCTGTGCTCCCTGCCTTCAACAACCCGAAGTGTGGGTAATTTCCCTCCCACAACAATGTCCGACAGATACACAGGGGCCGTACACACATGCCTATATAGTCAAATGATACCCAATTGTGTGTTTTTTTTTATAATAAAGTAAAACGCGTTGACTCCATAGTGTGATCCTCTGAGCTCATTGTACCCATCTCGAGGTATTCATCAAAGAGTCCAAGTGGGCTCTGGGGCTGTAGGTCCATGTCTTGCTCCCAGCGCGTGTAGACAGCCTCAGGCCTTAGCTTGGCCCGACGCTGGGCCCACCAATTGCTGAACCATCTGGGGAATTGTGGAGGGAGGTACGCATGTGCAGACACAGAGACACCCTTACACACGTGCATATCCATTTGTTCATCAACACTAGGTTTGCTATTTCATAGCTTTCCACTGCGTTTTCAGGTTGTATCATGTGAATATCCCAAGCACGTGGAGCGAAACGTCAAGACATGCCAAACAATATGCGGTATGACACAAAACATGTCAGAGAGCTGTACAAAACAACTGCTAAAACCTAAGTAGTAGCTGTTTTTCATTTAGCCCGTTGTCAATCCACTACACTCTTTCAGTCATGGGAGTTGCTTGTCTAATATTATGAAACTATGTACGAAGCGTCTGATCGGAATATCGCATGATACTAACGAGGTGAACTTTGTCCACTTGACTGGTGTTCACTGCTTAACCAGTGCACACTGCTAACAAGCTGTCGACCCGACTTTTCGCTGAATGCGTTTTCACACAACACATTTGCATTGTAACATGGTTCTTATATTTGGGAAAACTTTTCACACAACGTGGAACGTGTCCATTATAATGTTGAATGCACACTGTTAAAACGCCGAACGCGGCCATTATAATGCTTTCCTGAGCAGTCGACGATGAACGACTGTCTTGAGTTGCGCGGCTGAGCAGTTTGATACAGGATGCCGAATGATACAGTAACACGGCAGCCTAGCCTGAGTTGTTTATCCCACTTTGGAATGACTGCAGGTTGAATGTACTGTGAAAATGTGATTAACTCAGTAATTCCTTGCTTTGCGCGTTTTTTACTTCAGGCAGAAATTTTCAGGAACGCATCTACCGCGTTACACGAGGAAACGCCGTAATCAGACTTCACAGCTTTCATGTGTTCATGCGATACTTACGGGATGATGACCTCCTGAAAATTGCCAACCATCTGCTTCACTACCATGATGACAGTGAGTTGAGAAGTCAGTTCAAAGAGACAGCCGTTTGGGGGACACTGGAGGGGGGATGGGGTGGAGAATAGATTCAGGTTAAACACTGAAGATATGAAATATTGGGTAATACATATATGGATACCACACATCATTTCTAATGATCCTCTCACATTCTTCTCTTCAGTCAATTGCACACTGCAAAAGTGACGGCTCCATATGTTAGAGGGGACAGTGATTAAGAATATCAATATTCTCCAGATTATAAGAAACACTTTCCCCCTCCCCCTCATGTATTTTAAATAAAGAAAATGGTGGCGCATCTGATAATGTTTTGTTTGTTGTCCTTCCCCCACACATCCGATGCAGACTGTGTACGGTGCAAAATAAGTTCAACACACAACATGCATACTGCAGTTGGTGTTTAGTATCAGGTGAGTTTAATTCCAGAGCATCGTCTAGTAAATATAATAATCGTAAAACATGAAATTAAGTTGGTAGAAAACACAGAGGCACTTAAATAATAAGCTCTATTCTTTATCCTTTATGTGTATTGTTTTTGAGAGGATATCAATCAATGAATCGCCCTCGTGACGATTTTCTGCAAATCTGCAGCAGAAGAAGTAGGCACCTTAATATAACACCAAATATACTCATAATAATCATCTCATGTGTCAACAAGTCTGCCTTCAAACAGAAACATGAGCAACAGGGGCACATTTTGGGCAATGGACTTTCTTCCGAGCATAGACTGCAAATACTCAGGGTGACTCTGAATGGCAATTATGTAAATGTTAAACTACGTGTCATTAACACTGTCTTAATGACATTGATTTAACGTGTGCACAACGCAATGCTGCTTAATTCCTTACTCCAGAATTGGTTCTTGATATATTACGGGGCCGTTCTCTAACACAACGTGCTCCACTGCGCCACAGTGAGTCATAGGTAGTGGCTAAATATATCCTTGAGGGGGTCTGAAATACTGTACATTTTTAAGGATGATCAAATATATAATTTTAAATAAATGGCGTTTGATAAATACGGTATATAATTGAAAATGTCCAATGAGAGACCACAAGGGTAGTACTTTCAAAGTATGTGATAAACTAACACCCTCAAGTTAACTGGGTTACCAATTGCATCAGTCTAACACGTGTTCTGCTCGTGGTGACCTCGTGCTCTCTCAAGTCTGGTTTCGAAAACTTTTTTACTCCGGAGACTGTGTTAATGCTAGAGCTGGTGACCAGGTGTGAAGACAATGAGGCCTTTTAGAGTTCCAAAAGAAAGAGTCCTTATTTCGACATTTCACCAACAGCACGGTGTGAAGACAATTGTTGGGAAAAATATCAACTACAAAAGTAAAACATAAAAATGTTGTACAAACAGCATAGAAAAGACAGGGCCAACCCCTCAGATCTACACACCTCCTCGATTCTCCATTTTCCAAAGTAAGTGTAGCTTCCGGGGAAGCCGATGAATTTCCCTTTGAAAAATGCAATGTAGAAAGACGCCGAGTAGAAGTTGACGAACTGAAATAAGAATTTCTTGAACGTCAGCCGATACTCATATTCTCCTTGCGTCTTGGGCATCTCTGTGGGTATGATACAAAGGCACACAGGAACACAGACATCAAACAGGGCAATCGGTTTTGATGTTACTTACATAGTTTCTGGCACACAGGCTACGAAAAGCCACTGATAATGATGCCGCATTGAGGAATAGCAACATTTCACAATGTGACGTGCTTTGATATCCATTAAAATGAATTTGAAGATCAAAAGTGAATTTCAAAGATGTTGCTGGGGAATGAGTGACAGTGGACAAGTTGTTTACCAGGTGTTGTTCACCACATTCACCCTGTGGAGTGTCCTTCAGTCTCCATTTGCAATTAAGCCATTTACACTGTCCGTATGATGTCTGAAAGCCAGTGCACTTGATTTTCAAATATCTTTAAGGTGTATTAAATTTCGATTTAAAGCTTTCGTGACTGCAAGGATTCATTTTCTTTGGTTCTTTCGGTAAAGTCACGTAGAATGAGAATAAAATAATAAATTGATAAAATAAAATAACACAATAATATTCTCACGACGCTTCGGCCACAACACAAGCAGCCTTCATCAGGTGAAGGGACGAGACTGTCTGGAGGACAGCGCTAATTATCATGGGTCACCTTTCAGAGGGGGTGCAGGCTTCAGCAGGATAAATTACTAATAAAGGGCTCAGTAGCGGGCAACATGACCAACACAAGCAGAGAGCTGTTTGCTGGCTAGAAGGTAGCAATGCAGCAGTGAGGGTCAGCCCACAATTACATTCAGTGATTCAATGGATCGAGAGGTGAAATCAGAGCGCTAAGTTGGCACCATTGAGATCCTGGGTTTAAATCCAGGCAGCGACCTCTGGTAACATGTGTTCTCAAGTGCAGTAAATTAATGGCTTCAGGACTATTACTAATGATGGCATTACATCTGTAACATACACCATTTGGTTCATCACTTAATTTGGTGAAATTTTAGTTGTGAGAATGAGCAATTTGACTGTTACGAGATTAACATTATATTCCGTAGCAGTGTGGATTGAAAAGTGCTTCCCTCTAATGTGTGAACCAGAGTTCACTTGAATGAAGGGTCTCAGAGGTAGCTCACTTCAAGGGCCATTTCATGACATTAAGGGTTGCACTGGTCTACAAGAGATCCCATTGGATACTTCATCTCAAGACACGATTCTGATAGCCCAATCGGAATGAAACTGGAGGAAAAATTTAACAGAGTTCTGACAAAAACAGGCAGTAGTTGAACAAGTGATTGGATGATGCACTGATGCTGCTATTCATGGCCTCATGGTGCAAGGTTAAAATCATGATGACATTTTACAGCGACAATATTTACCATGCACAACATTTATCCAATCTTCAAATTTACATGTGTTCTCTGGTGGCGTATAATAAAATAAACATATGCAAACCGTGATGGTGATGACACCTACCCAGATCAGTGAGGACGAGGGCCAGCTTGTCGTAACCTTTGTTGAGTAGTAATATGATTACGATGTTGAGGATGGAGGCCGTGATGGTGGTAACCATATCAGGTGTGAGTAGGGCACCGATCACCTTGATCTTGGTCACATGATTGGGGATACTCGAGGAGAGTATGCCAAAGATGGACAGGCGGTAAACAACCACACCCAAAATTGCAGCAAGAATCAGGAGGATCTGCCAGTAACACAAGAAACACAGAGGTGGGTGAGATTTACAGTCTTGTAGCTCTTTTCCACTGTATAACCAAGCCGTGAGTTAGCTGTGCCAAGCTAGCCTGGTGTGACTCAGGAGGTGCCAGTTCGTTTGTCTACTGCAGAACCAAATGACTGGCAAAACGTCGTACTCAGATTGTAGATATTGTGGATTTGCTGTACTAGTAACGAATTGGCATGTTCTGTTTACGTGAACAACTTTACTAATTGGCTGTGTCGGGTGGTGGTGGGTTTCATGGCATATATTTACGCGATCTAACCCAAAAAAAAATATTATGGATGATATTGGTCGCGAAAAGCTTACATGTTAAACAGAACCTGAGCTGTTTCGCTAACATCACACACAATGAACGTGTAATGGTAACGTCACTTGGTCAAATGTAGAAAATGATGCAATGTTATGAAAGGAATTACTATCCCTGGCCCTGCTAGACCTCGAGCCAGGTTCAGATGTGAAGTTGAGACCAAAAGCTACAAGGCCAAGGTGAGGCCAAGGCGGCAGCTTTTTAGGCCACAATCAGTGTCAAGGTCACTCAAGGTTGGGTGCGCTAGTATGAGGCCAGTGTCAAGGTCGGTACCTCTAAGAAACCTCCTCGGACTGAGGCCACACACTCAAGGCCAAGGAGCTGAGGACATGTTTTTCATCTGGCCTTAAGGCCGAGTACTGGTCTCGAGAAACCCAAATCGAGGTTGACAGGAGCAGGTGGATAACATGATATGGCTCATGAGGTATTCATTGCCTTGGGGCAGCAGTAGATATTTCAGGTGATTGGATTGACAAAGGGCTGTAAGTTATATGATTATGCATGTATCTATACCCCCACTTGTAATCACTCAATGGATCACACAGGAGGAACAACATAGTTTGAGAGCGATTCTGACTGGGGGAGCAGCGTGTGGAGGTTGGGATTGGGTCAAGTAAAAATATATATGTATAACCCGTATATGAATCCACTGCTGGATGGTGGCCTCCCCAAACCTGTGCAGGTTGTCAGGGTTATTTTCCCATACTTCACCATGCACATCAGTACAGGTTGGTAAAGGATGGAAGCATGAGAATGCAGTTCTCTGTTGGCCACAAGGTAGCTCTGCAGCAGCCTACAGTCCATTTTGTGCATGATGGTTACCGATTCGTGCAGTACCCAGGCTCAAAACCTGCTTCGCCTCCAAGATGAGGCACATAGCAGGTGACTTGACCATAGCTCACTGGATCAGGAGAAGGGGTTCAATGTTGCTGTTGAGTTGGCGGACTCACCCAGAACAACACCATGATCCCAGAGAGGCAGTAACGGAACCTCAGTATCCTCTTAGGCATATGAGGCTCCTCCTCCTGCACTCACAATGCACGGACATAGACGGAAAAGCATTTGTATATAGATTAGTCTGTAGGAGTGACCAATGTTAGTGTGAGCCGTTAAGGTTGACTGATGAACCATTATTTGTTTTCCCCACTACTAGTTAAGCATGCGATGATATAAAGGAATGGATTTGATGGTTCTGATGTCTGAGAGTTGAGCTGGCAGCGCTGAGATTCATTGGCTTGAATCCAGGCAGCTGCCTACAATTAAACTAAGTAGTAAGCCGATCAGCCTGGTCACCAATATTACATTTGTTTCTTTTCTTAATTTGGCCAAATTTCACCTTTCAGAATAAAAAAAAATTAGTTTGACCATCATGAACATTTCTTTGTAGCAGGGCTGATGGGAAAGGGCCACCCTCTAGTGTGTGTTCACTTGAAGGGATCTTAGAAGTAATTATGTAACATCTGCTTGAGCAAACCTTTCCATAACATAGAGTTCCAAATGGACATTGTTTCATAACGATTCCGATAGTACAATCGGGATAATATTGGGAGGAAAACAAAATTGAGCAAAGGCCAACAAATATGTTAGAAGAAAAACTAGGAAAACAGTGAACAGTTACACATGCAACAGTACAAAACAGAGGTGTGTGTGTGCAATGAGGTAGTCGCCGTGGTGACAGCAAAAAGCATTACCATGGTGATGATGTTACATTTCGTGGTCGTGCAGCGAGCCAGGTACTCGGGCCGGATGGGGTCTCCTTCCTCCGCCGCTGCCGTCAGGTCCCAGCGGTATGCGAGCGATGCCTGGCGACGCTTCCAAAATTCCAGGAACACCGTGGCTGTTGCGACACACCACACGGGGAGGATTTACTTTGAAAAGTAATTTGACTATCGATTGCTCAAGGGTTCAAAAGTTACCTAATGTAGTCTGTTTAATGTAATGTTCAAAGTAACTTCATTAGTATTTTTTTTGTCTTTCATAAATACCTTTATTGGCTTTTTTTGGTACATTGCCACAATTTTATCCCACTTGCACCATGAGTGGCATGGCATGAGATTGAGATTTCTTTTGGATCTATAACAGAGCAGTGCTGCTCTTCGTGTTACAAAACGTTACACAAAAGCGAATGTCACAGAGCTACCTCTGTGATCTCTGATCCACATAGTAGGGGTAGCTCTTTCCCAACTGCTTTGCCACGGAGAGGAGCGTTTGTTACGTGATAGTCAAGCTAACATTTTTATTCTCAGAGCTGGAATGTAGCCAAATTAAGTACAGAAGCAACTTCAACATTATGGATTTTTTCTATTTGTTGTGCAGATATCGGTGATTGAGTTGAGACCATCATCTCGCTATAATTGAAAAACTTGTTTAATCGCAGGTGGCCACTTTCATTTCAACACAGAATCTCAGCGACGGCAACGCAGCACTCTGAACTCTGAGCCACCTGGCCACTTTGTATTTTTCATGGAATCGCCTTGGGGTAGCGCATTCGTTGCTTGTTGCAGAGGTTCGTGGTTCAAATTATGTGGCTGCCCTGATTAATATTGCCGGTGTATTAATTACACAAAAATACACACCATCTGCTTCACAGTGGACATTAAAGATTATCGGTTATCATTCGTAAGAGTAGGACAATGTGTACAAGTCATGGTCCAAATGTGCCCTCATTGAGCAGTGGGTTCATAATAGGACTGTCAGGATCACTGCATACGAACATTGCAAGACATGATGGTACTGTATATGGTTGTACGTATGTATGTTGAACTTCTTTAACACTGTACGTGGCCAAATGTGCTCATCATCATTGCAAACATGTTGATACTTGTCACTGTGTCTAGACAATGTGTGCCAATGCTTAGAATCACTTACCCCAAAGTCCCATGAAAACTGCGAAGAATATGGTGACCGGATTTTCATACATGTGTGAAGTCTGCAACGGCACAATCAGAGGTGTTAGTCACAATTAAACCTTAAATCTTAGCATCCACGTCTTTTCAATATCAACAGCAGGAAAGTAACGATGCATCGATTGATTTTTAAGTTAAAATAGATTAATCACTCATGAAACATCCATTAAATTGTGGAGATGACAATGCTCTACAATGTCTGATATTATAGTGCTATTCATGTATCAAACAAATCTGTATAAATGTGACAGAAAGAGCAAAATAAGCAATGGGCAGTTCCATGATTGTGGACATACATTTCAGACACTTTAAAGTGAATAATCATTATTTCGGCATGACATGTCAACTAATTAGCACTGAAATTCAGATTTCAAAATACTTTGTCCACTTGTATTGATCGTGGAGAAATACTCATGAAATACATCGTGTCGGATTTACTCAAAGTAACTTTTGCACTCCCGCTGGGATGTGACGATGCATTCATTTTCATGTATTTGTCTAACCATCGACTTAGTCCATTAAAATACCCTATTTGCTAAAACTATAACTAACTACCCTCAGAATGATCACACGTGTATTATTAGTATAATATTTTTTTAACACCCACACGAATGGCAGCATAGTGTTTAGCATGATGTGCTGCAATCTAGTGATCATGGTTAATGTTAATGATACAATCTCAGCAACGTGAGTTGGCTTTGTGATAATGATGCACATCACCAATAACCAATAAGTATCCTTATTTAGAGGGAACATCGATGGTGTATTTGTGTGATACCTTCGCAGTCTCGCAGGTATCATTTAGCCTCCAAAAGGTGCATTTTTGGTCACACTGGGGACACATGACCAGGGATCCTCCGATGGTGTTGTTGCATATTTCTCCACTGCACACATAGACACGCACGAACATAAACACACTAATGGGCATAATACACTTGGATGAGAAATATAATTTGTCTAAAGGTCATGCCACCTTTGAATGTGTCATACCCTCCCTTTAAACAAAGTCAGACTAAATTATGGGTTCCAACGTCGAGCATTTTCCAAAGTAAAATGTATTTCCTGATGTTTAATTATAATTTTCGTTGATATCAGTGGTGTAACATCTCTATGTATTGATTTCCAGGGGTGTTTACAGCCCTTTTATCAATCCACTTCTGGCTGAGGGCCTCCCCACACCTCGTGGGTCATGAGGGCTATTTAATTCTAGTCATCCCACACTGGTCAGTACGGGTTGAATATGGGAAGCGAAGACTCCAGACACAGAGTACAGCAATGTATTTCCTGCACTTGCTCCCCGCTGTCCGTCATGCAGCTCCACAGAGTCTATGTGTGTAAGTCGTATTATAAGGATACGTTTCACATTTAAACATTTTGGATTTGAATATGTTTTGCTTTTGATTTTCGGATTATTTACAATTCGTAAGAATGTACAATATATTCATGTGAACAAGAGTGACGAAACCCGATGCCACGTGATACGTGTCGTCGTGAGTGACGTCACAATGGGCGATGTCATGTTTTCTGAGCAATCCAAAACAATGTTTAATTTTCTCTGGATTGTCCGAAATATTGTAGCTAGGCTTGATTTTTTGGATTTACTTTTAGAAACAGAGACATTTGGAACATATATACATATACAATATATTGAATGTACTATATTTGTACTGTATATGTATATAAACTGTATGAGATTGTATATATGTGCATATGTACTTTAATAGTGAAATGTTAAAGATGTGGCCCTGAAATTGCTTGCTCATGCCACTGCTGGTGGAAGGTCCTCCACTAAAGAATGCTCTAGATTGCCCATCGAGATGATATTTGGCCTACTCGTCCATGATGGCCAGACGTCTTGGACACGGTGGGAGTACCCACATTTTACCCCATCACATCTGAACTGCCAATCATCTAACTGCGGTGTCTCCGTTTATACTGCTGAGCATATGTGGGATAATTGAAGAAACCTAGCCATTATTTCAGCTGCCATGCCAGGCGATCGCACTGGAAATCTATAAACTGCAATTCTAGAAATGTAACTATTACACCATGGCAGCATCCCATGGGATTGTATATAAGTGTATATGTATGTCTATATGTACTTTACGTGTATATGTACTTGTGTATAGCCTTAGTAGGTGCTTGCTGATACTCATTGTTCAGTCTGTATTGCTATACAGGAGATCTGTGTGAGTTCTACATCTGACACATGAGTGTATGTGTGTGTGTGTTTGTATGCATTTGTCTGTATGCATGTGTCGGGCCAGTACCTAGTGATGTCACGGTCCTTGCTGAATACTCCAAAGAAAAAGGAGATCAGGCCGACGATTGCAGCGAAGATCAGCATCTTTGTGTAGAAGCCGAGCCATGCAAAATAGAGCCCCACTTGCTCCCCGAAGTATGACCTGTGCCGACAACATCACTCGCACACACAGCGCAAACATCACCAACCGCACATGGCACCAGTGGTGTAGCTATCGAATATGTAAGCAAGGACCATGGGCTGGAGGGAAATGTGAAGAGCAGGGAAGGCATGGGCAAATGCTATTCTGGAACTCAATTTCCCCAGCCATCTGTGCTATCAACTCCCAGCTAGCATTCAAGTCCAGCCTTAGGACCTTTCTGGACAGAGCACGTCCCTAAGAGGTACGATGGCCTGTGGTCGAGACTAAGAATGATGTGGCAGTCAAGAGAAGGAATGCGTCTGAGAGGATGTGCACCACAGAGATTTAAGTAATGAAATCAGCATGTGTGCAGGAGCCACATGGATCGTTGCATCAGGAGACTGGGAGAGATGGCGAAGGCTTGGGGAAGTCTTCATCCAGCAGTGGATAGGGCATGAACTTACCGCACAAGGTCAAGAGGCTGCTCCTTGAAAGAGCGCCCAGCTCTCGCCCACTCCCGTCGCAGCGTGTTGCGGTCGCCCAGCGTGTTCGGGTTTTTGGTGGGATGAACAGACTCACTCTAACATGGGGAAAGCAATTGTTAGTCACAAACACTGCATGGACATTCACAAATTACCAGCTCCACCCCCCCAAAACTCTGCCATGGCGCTGCTGTGGTGTAATGGTGTTGCACACTTGCACACTGCACTGGACATGGGAACGACAGTTAAAACAATGACCACGTTTCTTAATCACGCTGCTTCTTCCCAGCAAGCAGTGTAAATGGGTGCACCCACAGTTAATCTATTGGTTGTTCACGTGTTGTGGGATGAAGTGTGGGTACTTCTAATTCTTCCAAAGACTTCTGTCCCACGTGAAATAGTCGGCCAAATACCCTTGAGAATGGCTCTCTAGAGTGCTCGTGGAGTCCTTTCCAATGCATGGATATTGAACTTCTTTTGCACCGTATGTAGCCAACCATGCAAATCAGAGGTGTGTTTAGTGAGCTGGGGAACCTGGACACCTATGCGGCGCATCTCTGTGGGACACTAATGTTAAGTATGTGGTAAGCTTTAGACTATGCAATAGCATCCTAAACAGGTGTGCAATTCAGGTGTTGTACATAGGCCTCCCGTAAGGTGTCAGTGTGCCCTCCACCCCCTACCCCCCCAACAACTTACGTCATGCAGTGGATAGGCTGCAGTATAGCAGCCATTTTCAATCATTTGGTTGATATTTAATATGTTCGTGCTGTCTTGTGGCATGGGGTTTTGCAGCATGTAGTGGACCTGTGTGAGCACACATGACACACATGACAAACATTACATGCATGAAACATAGGGCTGGGTGGGTAAGCTATTATTGACTCACTCCACTCTGAAATGTTTCCCCCTCTCCAACCACCACCAGCCTACACAGTTATAATGGGCCCACAACTCTTATTGAGTCCCGACTCAGAAAGGTCCATAGAACACTCCAAAAACTGAAGCAGATATGTACCGATTTCAGCAAGTACAATATCCAGATTTCAAGGAGACATTTTATGCATGCTTCCCATGCACAAAGGCAATTTATTCAGAATACAATACTATCAAAACCCCAAATGCCCATAATATTGGCTCGACAGGATACCTGCTCACCAAGAACCATATCAACAGTAGTCTTTCATTCTTTTGTTGTGCAGGGGAGAGTGATTGAGGGGACGTGGTTATATAATGTGGGCAGGACTTACAAAGGGTGGGGCTGCTAGCTCACCATGTCTCCTGGTTAAGCATCCCAAAAATTTGGTAGCTTTCTCTACAGGGACACATATTACCACAACCCCTAAATCATAAATCCAGGCATTCTTAATAAACCATAATGATTTACACTTCTAACCACATGTCACTCAGAGATCGCAAGTTGCGATACAGAGCTGAAAACTTTAATTAAAATTATAAAAACACGACAAAACCCTATTAAATTAACTTGTTTTTGCAAAAAAACCACCTCATTCTGGCATTATTTATACAGCATTATTGATACAAACGTACGATTTGGCTGCGTACGGCCGGTGGGATGAGGACGTCATGATCCTTTATAGGATAGATGTCCTGCTGCGAACGCCGGTAGGGTGCCGTGAAATAGTCCGGTTGTTTGGGCACGGCTCCCGGCTTCAGGTGGTGAATATTTCCCAGGTAGTGAAGAGGCCCACTGTCTGAGCCTGACACCTGGGGGAGGTCGCTCTCCTTGAGTGGCACCTGTTTGATTTTAAATGTATTAAACCCTTTGCCTCGAGCACATGGAATCATCATCAGCCAAAATCAGTCCACGAATGGATGAAGGTCTCCCCAAGTTGTTGCAATCTATACAAGTCCTATAATACAACAAGTCCTTTAATACAACAAGTCCTATAATACAACAAATCCTATAATACAACAAGTCCTATAATACAACGTTCTATACAAGTCCTATAATACAACAAGTCCTATAATACAACAAGTCCTTTAATACAAGTCCTATAATACAACAATTCCTATAATACAACAAGTCCTATAATACAACAAGTCCTATAATACAAGTCCAATAATACAACAAGTCCTATAATACAACAAGTCCTATAATACAAGTCCTATAATACAACAAGTCCTATAATACAACAAGTCCTATAATACAACAAGTCCTATAATACAACATTCTATACAAGTCCAATAATACAACAAGTCCTATAATAATACAAGTCCTATAATACAACAAGTCCTATAATACAACAAGTCCTATAATACAACAAGTCCTATAATAATACAAGTCCTATAATACAACAAGTCCTATAATACAACAAGTCCTATAATACAACAAGTCCTATAATACAACAAGTCCTATAATACAACAAGTCCTATAATACAACAAATCCTATAATACAACAAGTCCTATAATACAACGTTCTATACAAGTCCTATAATACAACAAGTCCTATAATACAACAAGTCCTTTAATACAAGTCCTATAATACAACAATTCCTATAATACAACAAGTCCTATAATACAACAAGTCCTATAATACAAGTCCAATAATACAACAAGTCCTATAATACAACAAGTCCTATAATACAAGTCCTATAATACAACAAGTCCTATAATACAACAAGTCCTATAATACAACAAGTCCTATAATACAACATTCTATACAAGTCCAATAATACAACAAGTCCTATAATAATACAAGTCCTATAATACAACAAGTCCTATAATACAACAAGTCCTATAATACAACAAGTCCTATAATAATACAAGTCCTATAATACAACAAGTCCTATAATACAACAAGTCCTATAATACAACAAGTCCTATAATACAACAAGTCCTATAATACAACAAGTCCTATAATACAACAAGTCCTATAATACAACATTCTATACAAGTCCTATAATACAAGTCCTATAATACAACAAGTCCTATAATACAACAAGTCCTATAATGCAACAATTAATATGCCAAAAGCCTCCGCTGCATATCCCACCCACTCTTCAAGTTGTCCCACCAATATCCCCAGTCATGAGCACACGCACATGAGCCAATCTTATCTCGCCATCTCTATGATATACATCATCTTGGGCACGTTCTCTCCTTCTGCTGCCACTCCAATGTCATTTTCGGCCAGCAGACATCATCCCTTCAAGCAACGTGCCCTTCCCGAGCCCATTCACTTTTCTAAAAAGAGTCAATATGTTGCTAATATGCATATTTTTCCAAATGTACGTTTTTCTAATCCGTTTGTATATTTACGTCTCTCGATATCTCGTAATGTCAGTGCTACGATTATTATCGTTGAACGTCATAAATTATAATCATCACAATCATCACCCTCACCATCATACTCTGTATCACATGCATGATCATCGCAATTATCATCACAACCATGATGAATCTTCACAAACATTATTGTCATCACATTCATTATCACCATCATAATCACAATCATCACCACAATCATCATCACAATCATCGGCATCATCATGATCATCATTACAATGACCATCAGAATCTTGCCTGGATGTGTAGAATCTCGGCATAGGTGGTGAGTGGGTTCCATGGCGCGTGTACTTTCACAAAGGTGGTGCGTCCGCTCACCGACTCCTAGTGGATGGCACGAAGTTCATCGTCAGACTCTAGATGAGTGCATTTAGTTGTATTTATTAGACTTTGTTTGACCAGGTGAGAGTTCAAGGGAACCGGATGGTCTCATTTGGAAGAGTGTCCACGGCCGCGTGGATTTTCGTGCTTGTGTCACGTGTTGTTAGCACCTCGTGCCGATCAACGTGTGGCACAACCCAAAAGCAAATTGCATAATGTACGTGCAGTTATCGAACACTTATTACTACAGTATAAATAGCTGGCATGCCACATTAAGGTGGAGACTGTTATACCCTCCAGTATAAATGGGCAAGCCACAATTAATCCATCTTAAGATTGTGCATGGTGGGGTAAAGTATGGGTATTCGCTATCTCTTTCAAGACGTCTGGCAAGCATAGAAGAGTAGGCCATATACCCTCCAGCGGGGATCTTTAGCGCTCCTACTCAAGGAATGTATGCCAGCAGTGATATTATGAAGCAATCACAGTCTAACACCTTTTTATTTGTATACAGTGTCTGTCATCTATAGCAGAGAGACATGCAGGAAACTTACCTCCTTGGGTTCAATCTCGAGATCTAGCCCCATCTTCATCAGGCTTGCCTGATATTCGGTCCTCTTCTTCTGTCAAACAAAATTGACCATCTGTGTTATACATTGTTCTCAGTTGTGTCACTGTGGGAGTCAAGTCAAGAGGTGAGGAAACTTCTTGAACTCTTACAGTGAGTAGAGCCTCACATGGGAATCAATCAGAGAACGGCTCTGCAAAGTAGCATCACTGAACTGCTTCAGTCGGTGTCACTTCAGCAGACCTTAATAAAATAAAAATTTGCACAGCTCTTTGTCAATCAACTGTTTGAGTTCACCTTATTTGTTACAGGGATGGTCTCACTTAGCTAGTTGCTTTGCTATTTTACAAGGGAGATAGATCCATTGTGCGTGGGTACAATAGCAACAAAATAAACAAAAACATCAATATTGCAGAGAATGCATACTGGGTACTTCAGCACTGTTGTAATAGTTTTCCATTTGGCAGTTAGAATGTGGATATTACATGTATCCTGTAAGTTATGTCTGGGTGTCGGTGTTTGCAATATGAAAGTGGTGTATTTATTTAGGAGTTGTGGATGGAGTGTGATACGTAACGATAATTGATTGTTGTTCGCCAAAGCAGTGAGGCGTATGGTTCAGGGTATGGATGTGCGAGTTGAGTGATGGGAGTCTAGCGTTCATTGACTAGCGTGGTCTGCAGTTGACGATACAGTTTGATAAAGGATGTATACTGTGGATTTAAAGACTCGTATGGAGGTGGCAGGGTGACTCAGCAGTCAGAGAGCTGAGCTGGCACCACTGCGTCAAACCTAGGTTTAGAGGCGTGTGGTGTTGCACGTGGGGAGGGGTGATAATGCTGGGTGCAGGAAGGTGGAGCATTATTTGTAGGTTCCTCGTTCTCACCTGATTGTTGATGGCGTCCTGAGAATGGACCTCATCATCGAACGCGAGGATGAAATCGATCCGACGGACTCCATCGCAAAAGTAGACAGTGTCCTACACGCAAAGGCAAGCACACACACGAATATGAGAGATGTAATAGCTTATGCATGAAATGTATATTTATTCATAAGCTCATGATACATGTATCAGGACATAAGTTAATCTGCTATTTGTATGCAAGTTGTTTATTGCTATGATGATGTACTAGTTTACCCAGGAAAACCTCAATGAGTTTACATTTTTATTTTCAAGGAGGGTCCTACCAAGTTCTGTTTTTTTGCAGTCGAGAACGAAGTTGCTTAGTTTAATTCCAATTGAATAATTTGCATGTATTTTTTCAGCATTGGTACGTTTGGCCAATACCAGTTACACTGTGTCATTTAGCTATGGGAGGAAACCAGAGACCTGGAGAAATATGTACACAAAGCATCTAGCCCCTGTGCATTATACAAAAAACATCAGTATTTTCTAAAGTGCATTGTGGTAATGGTATCTTAAACCACCATCAAAATAAAGGTGAGCAAATGTGACAGACTAACAGCAGCAGTTATGCAGTGATATGCAACTGTGGACCGGTGTAATCCTCATTCGGACTCATCAGCACAGTATAGTCACCAAAACGCACTGCTGCAAAGGCTGGAAATCTATAAATGAGGAGCAGCCATGTCTACACTTTGGGGCCCATTAGTTGGCGAATGCAAACAACTAAATCTGTAAATACCAGGAATCTCCCATCTTTGACATTAGCCAAGTTAATTTATAGGCTGTGCAAATCCACGTTGTGCCGCATCGTACCTGGGCCAGGGTAGATTGAAATGATGACGTCGAAAAGTCTTGTGGCACCGTTGAAGGCTGAGCCTCATGCCCCTCCGCTCCCTCCTCCTCATTCATTCTCTCCACGAGCTCTGCATAGGTAATGTGGGGGTAGAGGGTTCATTGCATTAGGGACAGGGGAGGCAGGTGCAAGGATGGGAATGTCGGTAAAGAACCGCACATGGTACTCATGTGTAAAGCTTTCTCATAAATGTCGACGCTGCTCCAGTGTGAGTACACCTGTGGTATAAAGTTGTATTACCATTAGGGGACTTTTACCCCATTGAATATCGTACACTTTAACAAAGCCGTGCCCAGCATGGTCAGACACAAACCAGGGCAAAAAATATTAGTTGGAATATGCAAAGTCATTTTTGCCCTGACAGCTTGTCAGCTATACTCTTTGGTTCTTTCGGTAAAGTCACGTAGGTGGAAAAAAAAATAGAAATAGAAATAAATCACGACGTTTCGAATGCAACATAAGCACTCATCATCAGGTGTGACAACCACAGCAAGGAAACTGTTTTACTGAAGTGGGAGAGAAACCAGGGTTAGGGCAGTTAAATAAGTCAGAGAGGGGGAGAGTGGGGGGTGAATGGGGCGAGGAGTGCGAGCGCTGCAAGCGCTGCAGAGACGCTGAGAGTAAAAAAAGAGGCAACATAATTACTGCCAAGATGGAAGCTTGTCAGCTTCTGCGAGAGCTTCCCCGTGACCACACAGATCATGGTGGTTACTTGACCACATTTCAATTGAAGTGCTGTCGCCCCGACAGTTCTGTTCCTTCATCTGAAGAAGGCCACTTGTGTTGTGGCCAAAACGTCGTGATTTTTGTTGTTTTATTTTTTACCTACGTGACTTTACCCAATAGAACCAAAGAGTATGGATCCTTGCAGTCACGAAAGCTTCAAATCCACATTTCACCACTCTGGTTAATGTGGGTTGGTGAAGACGTATAGTATGTATAGTACAACCAATTTTGATGGACTGCCCTTTGCTGCCCACCATGTAGCCCGACACTACACTTTTAGACCTGTTATGCACTATCCTGGCTCAAACCCTGCTGAGCGTCCGATTAAAACACTGACGAGATCTCAATATTTAAAAGTGGCCCAAAGCCCCGTCATAGCACGAACATTACACTTTACCTATCTCAACAAATGTGGACATCATGAATCTTTGGTCTAATCTCAGATCTTGTGAGTTAGAACTCGGGGGCTCCTCATGCACAGCCAGCCAAGGATAACTCCCCGCTATAGTGACGTCACAGGAAAAGGACGTGACGTCACCTAAATATGGGCGTGGTCAAAAGCGGCCCCATCCCCCGCTCTTCCCGACCTTGCTTCCCCCCTTGCCGAGGTTACCCACATGAACAATAATAATAAATCATAGATGTACATTATGAAAGAATCAATTATTTTTCACAAAACTGCTCCTGTACGACCTTTTGCCAATCCCCTGCTGGAGAGCCTCTTGACGATTGCACGAATCGTGTTGGTTATTTGCACATACTTCACCATGCCGGTGAGTATGGGTTGGTAAAGGAAAAGGAGGAGCATTAACGTACAAACAAAAACCTATTTTACTAGAATGCCTTCTGCTTCCCATCATGTAGCCTGTAACACCTGGTATGCGCTATCCAGACTCCAACCTCCTTAACGTTAGATGGAGACATCTGGCACATCCCCAGCAGTTTTGTCTACAGCCTCAACATATAACACAAACACACCTCCCTAACACTAACGTTAAACTTTACCTATCTCGACGAAGGTAGACATCGTGAATCTTTGATTTTTTCTCGAATTCAGAGTCAGAAGTCAGGAGCTCCTCGCGTGCACAGGCAGCCCACGATAAAGTCCGACCCAGAATGATGTCACCGTGACGTCAGTTAAATATGGGCGTGGCCTGAATGTGGGTGTGGCCAACAGCGGCGGCTTCCCCGCCCCCCGCTGCCCCTCCCCGCAGGTTTCTCTCAACCCTCAGTGCGCATGCGCGGGCGGCATGTCTCGGACATCGCCTTCAGCGGCCGTTGGCGACGCGGTGGTTGTGGCGGGAAAATTAATAAAAAAAACTTCCCCCGAATAACCGCGACCTTTAACTACCCTCACGGATAATCCACACGGATCTCTGGACGGCAAGGCGAAGACGATCAATGGAATAATCTCCGGTGAGAGACGGAGAGAGATGGGCAGGCGTGAGGGCGAGCCAGGTTCAACTTTGTTGAACGCTGAGCGCAGAGTGAATGGGGTTTATACTCTTTGGTTCTATTGGGTAAAGTCACGTAGGTGAAAATAAAATAACAATTTTCACCTACGTGACTTTACCCAATAGAACCAAAGAGTATGGATCCTAGCAGCCACGAAAGCTTTAAATCTAGAATTGAATGGGGTTTGCTTCACTCAGCACGCGACTTGGACACTTCGGTGTGCAAAGTGTTGTCTGGTTGTGCCGTGTAAAGGAGGAGGACATTCAGTAAATGTCGTTGGTTTGTTAATGGGAGTGTGTGGCGCGGTAATGGACTGGGTACGACTTACAACACAAGTTCTGCTCACATTGCACGCTAAGGGTTAGCACGGCGATTACTACGTGTGCATTTATTAGTTATTGTTTATGTTAAAAGTAGTATTGATTGTTAAGACAATAATGTTTAGTATTTGTAGGTGAATCATTTCAATATTGTACAGTATAGAATTGTCCTGCTGTGTGGCTCTCACGTGGCGGGCATCAGTGCAGCAATATCCAGTACGTGGTTGTAATGCACTTCTATAGCCCCCTGCCACCAGTGCAGCAATATTCAGTACGTGGTTGTAATGTACTTCTATAGCCCCCTGCCACCAGTGCAGCAATATTCAGTACGTGGTTGTAATGTACTTCTATAGCCCCCTGCCATCAGTACAGCAATATTCAGCACGTGGTTGTAATGTACTTCTATAGCCCCCTGCCACCAGTGCAGCAATATTCAGTACGTGGTTGTAATGTACTTCTATAGCCCCCTGCCACCAGTGCAGCAGTATTCAGTACGTGGTTGTAATGCACTTCTATAGCCCCCTGCCATCAGTGCAGCAATATTCAGTACGTGGTTGTAATGTACTTCTATAGCCCCCTGCCACAAGTGCAGCAATATTCAGTACATGGTTGTAATGCACTTCTATAGCCCCCTGCCACCGGTGCAGCAATATTCAGTACGTGGTTGTAATGCACTTCTATAGCCCCCTGCCATCAGTGCAGCAATATTCAGTACGTGGTTGTAATGTACTTCTATAGCCCCCTGCCACAAGTGCAGCAATATTCAGTACATGGTTGTAATGCACTTCTATAGCCCCCTGCCACCAGTGCAGCAATATTCAGTACGTGGTTGTAATGCACTTCTATAGCCCCCTGCCACCGGTGCAGCAATATTCAGTACATGGTTGTAATGTACTTCTATAGCCCCCTGCCACCAGTGCAGCAATATTCAGTACATGGTTGTAATGCACTTCTATAGCCCCCTGCCACAAGTGCAGCAATATTCAGTACGTGGTTGTAATGTACTTCTATAGCCCCCTGCCACCAGTGCAGCAATATTCAGTACGTGGTTGTAATGAACTTCTATAGCCCCCTGCCACCGGTGCAGCAATATTCAGTACGTGGTTGTAATGCACTTCTATAGCCCCCTGCCACCAGTGCAGCAATATTCAGTACGTGGTTGTAATGTACTTCTATAGCCCCCTGCCATCAGTGCAGAAATATTCAGTATGTGGTTGTAATGCACTTCTATAGCCCCCTGCCACCAGTGCAGCAATATTCAGTACATTGTTGTAATCCACTTCTATAGCCCCCTGCCACCAGTGCAGCCATATTCAGTACGTGGTTGTAATGTACTTCTATAGCCCCCTGCCACCAGTGCAGCAATATTCAGTACATGGTTGTAATGTACTTCTATAGCCCCCTGCCACCAGTGCAGCAATATTCAGTACGTGGTTGTAATGCACTTCTATAGCCCCCTGCCATCAGTGCAGCAATATTCAGTGCATGGTTGTAATGCACTTCTATAGCCCCCTGCCATCAGTACAGCAATATTCAGTACATGGTTGTGATGTACTTCTATAGCCCCCTGCCACCAGTGCAGCAATATTCAATACGTGGTTGTAATGCACTTCTATAGCCCCCTGCCATCAGTGCAGCAATATTCAGTACATGGTTGTAATGTACTTCTATAGCCCCCTGCCACCAGTGCAGCAATATTCAGTACGTGGTTGTAATGCACTTCTATAGCTCCCTGCCACCAGTTCAGCAATATTCAGTACGTGGTTGTAATGTACTTCTATAGCCCCCTGCCACCAGTGCAGCAATATTCAGTACGTGGTTGTAATGCACTTCTATAGCCCCCTGCCACCAGTTCAGCAGTATTCAGTACGTGGTTGTAATGCACTTCTATAGCCCCCTGACATTGTGCAGCAATGTTCAGTACATTGTTGTAATGCACTTCTATAGCCCCCTGCCATCACCAAATTCACACTTACCAGCGTGGTGAAGTACGGTAAATAACCCCTCCCCCTGGGAGCTGCATAGCATGGGACAGCTGTCAGCCAGCAATGGATTGAAAAAGGAGCTGTACTCTGCACACGTTGTTATTCAGGGTAGGGTAAGGAACTTGGAGGTTCGGTATGCATAATGTGCTCGGAAAGTATTGTATTCTGTATGTGTGTTGAATCTCTTTCGCACCGTACCAAGCCCACCGTGCTCTTCGGAGGTGCGATAATATATAAATATAAGTAGTCATACTACTGTAATACCACTATTAATATGTAGCATTCATTTTATTAGTAGTACTGTAATTTGTTGATATGCAGGTGTACATGCCAAACGTTAACCAATGTTAAATGTTAAGCCTTCTCTTTTGAATACAGTGTGTTTTAAACATGGAGTTGTCTCCAGCTAATTCTTAAATGTATATCATTCATAATGTAGTAGTAGGCAGGTAGAGCATTTATTACACTTCAATTGTACATAGAGCTTGCAGGTGTGATGAAGGAAAGCATGGGAAAGGCTGGAATTTTTGTTGAAAAAAGGACAACAGCCACAGTAGCTTAAGAGACCTAACGCTGAAGCTGCTAACGCGAAGTGGTCGACACTGGCCCATGCGTTGTGACGTCGGACCCACTTTCCGCACACAGCAGCTCCTCATGGTGCCCCCCATACCAGGACCAGTGGTGACCTGGTAGCCACAGCGATTCCTCTCCCTGGCCCCATCCGGTTCGGGCATCCCAAATCGTACAAAATGAACTGCAACGGTGGTGAGACAAACAGCCCTTCGGGCGACAGCACGGTGACGGACACAAGCCCTCGCGGCAGCCAGGGCAGCTCGCTGCTCCGGACCGGAAGCGGGGGCTAGCACAGCCCTGTGGTGTGCGGAGAGCAGTGCTGCTCGTAGGCGAGCGGTGCGCTGGACGCCTACATCGAGGACTTTGAGCAGAGCGGAATCTGTGCGTCACCGCCATCCAGGATACGTGCAGAGCACAGCGCCGCGCAGCATAGCGGAGCGGAGACGCGTGGAGGAGAGGAGGATGCACAGTGTGGATGAGGGTGGGTTGCGCCTCTCGCCACGCGAGGAATCGCTCCGTGGTGCTTGCGCTCGAGTGGCTATCGAGTGTGCAGGCGGTGCAATGGTATCGAAGCTATAGTAATAGGTTTTTACCCTTTTATCTGGCACAAACACTGACACCTTTATACAAGGGATCATGTTTGCAATAACCACAACACAAGTAGTCAAAATGCAAACAAAAAAGACAACTGATAATATGCACTGTCCTTGAATTTGATTGGTCCACACCCGAGACGGCTTTTCTGAGATCCCAGTCTCCACTGGTGTTGGACCAGAAGACGCCAAAAGGCGTCTTCTTATTCTTAGCGTCTTCTTGTTTGCATTTTGACTACTTGCGTTGTGGTTATCGCAAACATGATCCCTTGTATAAAGGTGTCAGTTTTTGTGCCAGATAAAAGGGTAAAAACCTATTACTATATCTTGTTACTGGCAAAGGAGGTCTCACAAGGTATCGAAGCTAGTTGACTGGAGGGGGGATAATTGGAGAGGAGAACCCCATTTTTTTTGCTTGTACTGGGTGCTTGTCAATTATGCTATGCTATCATGAATGTAATGTAATTCCCCTAGAAAAAAAAACCCTTAATAAGGTCTAAAGATACATTTTCGTGAGAGTCCCACACTGGGATGCTTGGCAAATTCCATTAATGAGTTCATTTTATGTCAGAGAAAACTATCCACAGTAAGCACACGCATATGAGAGGATAGCATAGGTCTGAACAGATAGGTTGGTGCATGCATTTCTTTCTCCTGTCATCTTCCAGCAACTTCACTGATTATCGAGTTTGTAAAGTTTGTGAAATCTAAGTGATCCTCCAACCTTTGTGTCAAAATTTGCAGATCCTAGACTGGACACATCTGAAGTTTAAACAATAACAGCTCATGCACTGATTTATCCCATATTCTCACAAACTCCACAAACGGATAACATCATTAGTTACTGATGGTGCAAAGTAAGGCAACATTGCAGGATTGCCGTTCAGGGGTCAAGGAATCTAGGGGAGAGCAAATTCATTGTGTACCAGTAAAATGTCTGTGGGTCTTACATTGCAGGTGGCATGCTGCTTGTGGAGGACCTCATCTCGGGCACGTGCAGCCTCACTGCTGCGCTGCAGCGGTCGTGGCTCATAGCCCGACGGTCAGTCTAACCACGGATCAGCTCCTAGCGGCGCCAGTTGACGGTTCCTCCAAGTCCTTGCTCCGCTCGCCTGGCGCCCACCGAGACCTCGCAGTGTCGCACAGAGGCAAGCGGTCATCTCTCGGGGTCACCGCGCACAGCCTCGGCGCATCATTGGTGAGGGGCAATAAGCCAACTAAACGGTTGAGCTCAACAGCGAGAAGCAACAAGGCCGTGATGCCATTAAATTTGTCGGCAAAGCCCGAAAATTATTTCTTTTCTAACCAGACGAATGTTTTGTTGTACTTACGGAGCAGTGAAGCAACTAGGCGTGAGCACTTGCCGAACGGCGGCTGTGCGACAAGTACCTATCTCAGGTGGTTGACAAGCCAAAAGGATAAGCTGGATGTGTCGGGGATCACGAGCATTCCTGAGCTCAGGTACCCGGCCTGGCTGCGTGACTGCGATGTGGACTCCCAGACCAGCAGCCACGAGACGGATACCAGCACAAAGAGAGCAGGTGCCGCTCAGAGCCCGCAAAGCAGACCAAAGTACCCAGAGTGGCTCAAAGTTTTGGATATCTCCGGCCTTACGAATGTAGCCAACGAGGAGCCCGTGTCAGAGGACAATAGATCCCTAGGTGTGTGTATATATATAGTCTGTATATAGCAGATGACATTTCATATGTGTTCAGGTACATATTCAGTCTTTTCTCACAGAGACGGCTGAGCGGCCACCCATGTGGTTGTGACGTGCGATGCGTGATTCTTGATGCACAGCCTCATTGGAGGAGCTGCTGAGCAGGGCGCACATGGAGTTGGACTCCCCCGGCTTGGAGGCCCCCTCCCCGGGCAGCTTCAACACGGACGTCTTTCTAGGGGCTGATCGTCCCTGGGAAAACCCCTCCACGCCATTGTGAATTTATCTTTATATCCACACTCACGCACAGCATAGAGGCTGCACCGCCTCTAAGTATGATGTCAGATTTTGAATGTTATAAGCTAAGCAGGTAAGCCTGGTTATTACTTGGATGGGAGACTGTTTTGAAATAGCATATATTATAGATTTTGGCTGCTAGGTAACCAGGAGTTAGTAATACGGCAATGGAATCTTGAATCTATATCCGGAGTTTTGCATTTTACTCCCTCTGTTTTCACCGGGTTCTCCGTTTTCCTCTCACATACCACTCGCTGATGAAATTTGCAAAATATCACTGCCAAACCCTCCTGAGACTTGGTGAGATTTTTCTGGCTTCCACCTTGATAATAAGTCAACCAAGTAATTTTCTCTCAATCGTGTCTCTTCTCAGGGCCGTGTACCACCTGTCGCGTCTGAAAGAGCTGGTTGACACCATCAAGGAGAACAAGGATGGCTGACTACCCGTGATGTAGAAAGCCCGAAAGCATTTTATGGCGGTGGTCGAGGTTTCTACTCAGAAGGATACGTTCGCTTGGTCCTGCTAATTCATGGTTGTTAAACATCAATGGTACTTCAGGTGCTGTGGTGTGAATCGCAATTACTTGTGAACTTGTGGGGCCCATGGGGCACAGTAATTGCCCTGTTAATGGAAGTGCCACAACAAAGTATTGGAAAAATGTGATAAAGTTCGTTCAGGGTTGGAGTTATTGAATGGTTGCAGCAGTATTTTGCACAGCAAATCCATACAGACTCAAATGTCACTTGAAATAGAACGGATATGTGAACAATATTGTGAGCACAACTAAACTAATTTTGGTTTTAGCCATTTTGGAAGGAGACTACTTTATTGGGAACATACATGCTAGTATTTGTGTAGTTATAAACATTTGGGAAATCACTGTAAAAGTACATTTGCTTATTTAGATTGCACTATACCTGTATTGTAAAATTTCAGAACCTTTTATGTAATTTGTAATCAATAAACCAAAGTTGCATATTGTATGCAACCCATGACTTGGATTGTTTTTATCATGTCTTGTTTAGCATGGTTGGTTATGTACAGTGTGAAAGAAATGCAACATACATTAAATATTTTCTGATATTTGAATGTTTATATTGTACATGTATATTTATTTTACAATAAATCTGAGACAAAGGCTTATACACATGGAATTGAAAATATTCAGCTATGATTTGTATTTCTCAAGTATTTTAAGAAAAGTCAGCGAGTCTCGTGACATGTCTTCACATTTGGGAGTGATGATTGTGATGGATATACAGGCATTAACCTGCTTACATTCCTAGAGTATGTAAGGTGAATTTGGGCATTCTGGGTGATTGGGTTTTAGGCCAAACACAGGCAGATGGTGGGGGATAGATGTTTTCAAGCATCTATTAATTATTCATCGGCATGTACTATCTTACTATGATGTAAAGTTCAAAAACATGGTTCATGAAGGGAATGGAATAAAAACTCAACTGTGCACAAGTATGGAGGAATTAATACTTGGAATTCAATGCAAAGATCTGGCCATATGGCGTTTACTGGGCACCATGGTTGCCAAACAACACGTGAAAGATGTGTATCAGGCACAGCCTCTGCATTATGAAAAAAATATCACTTCCTGAAGAAGTGCATTTTGCTTCTCCTGTCTTAGGTCACCATCAAAATAAATTAGAGCAAATGTGACTCGACTGACACAGGCAGCATTTATACTTGTGAAGTGTTCTCCTTCCGACGTGTGGTGTGTGTCGCACACACTGTCGGAGACGAGGTAGTTGCAGGAGACATCGTCTCTTTATTATCTTGTTCACACCAACTCCGGCCTCACTCTCTCGACCACGTTGCCATAGAGCCCGGCCTAGACACGACCCTGTCCGTGTTGCACCGACGGCGTCGACCGAGAAGGCCAACGACTGTCTGGCCATGCAATGATTGGGCGAATGCGGTGGCAACGACAGCGACGTCGAGACGAGTCCACTCCCAGAACCGGCAGCCCGGAGCTGTCGCTCTCCGCTGCTTATATTATATTCTATATTCTACTCGGTGCGGCTTGGCTCTGCCCTATCCACGCCTCCCTTCTCGAACCGACCAGAGGGTTCCAGAGGCTTCCCTATGAGGTCTTCCATGACCCTTGCCCCAATTCCTCTGCCCGGCCGGCACACCCGTATATATGCTCAACGGCGTGTGCGCAAACTTTCCACTGCAGTTGCCGCTGCTGGACAGCAGTCAGCGCTGTGTCACTACACTTGTATGAACACAAGAATTACATAATCACATCTACACTTATATGTAATGGGCTGAGATAGGCGCACACAACTTCTTGGGAGGCAACACTATTTATTAACACCAACACATTACACTTAACATAAATTTTGATTTAAAGCTTTCGTGACTGCGGGCTAACACCAATCCCGAATATCCGCCCCCACAGCCCTTTAAATAACCTCCCATACAGCCCCCCAATCGGCTACGCGTGTACGAGTGACGTCCCTGCCCTCTGACCCCCGACCCCCCCGTCCTGCGCGTGCGATTGGTGTGTCGCTCTAAAACCGACTCCAAATCCCCGCCCCGCAGCCCTTTAAACAATCTCCATTGCCCGGCATCGGCGGCAACGCGTGTGCGAAGGACGTCATTGCCCTCTGACCCCTGACCCCCCGTTTAGTTCGTGTGAGTGGTGCGCGGGGTTGTGTGAGCGGAGACGTCGCGTTTGAGTGGCTGAGAAGCGACGGATTGATTCCAGGCAGCCACGTGCCAGCCCCGAGCTATGCCCCACAAACAGGACCCGCGGACCCGAGGGGCTGCGCCGTGAGGAGAGTAGCCGGAGAGCGGCAGCCCTCTCACCGCGAGCGAGGAGTCGAGTAGCGGCTGCTCTCACTCGAGCGAGGAGTCCGGAGCCCGCAGCCCTCTCGAGATCAGCCCTCCCCCAGGGGGGGAGCCGGGGGCCCGCGTCCCCCACAACTGACAACCTGTGTACCAACTAGCCGAGCGAGAGTTTGTGTGTATTTGAGCGCGATCGTGCCAGTGTTTAGCTGTACCAGGGAGTTTGATGCAGCAGATTGTTTCGGTGTAGCAGGGTGTCCGGATTGTGCCGGCACACTATCCTTCTATCTGTAATGTTGTAGGGTGAACTCCATTAAAAGTTTACTCGGACCCCAACCTGTCAAAGCGCCTAATCTCGGAACGTGGTTCTCAACCTCGTACCTCACCCATGCTACGTACCTTTGAGACGTCCTGCTTTTACAAATGTTGATGAATTGGAGGGCAAAGGTCTGGAGGACCCCACATGGAGTCTGGTTTCTCACACCCGAGCCTCCTGTGACATTTCTGGAGGCTTCTCTGGAATCTTTGTCCCATTTATTGAGTGCAGATTTGGCTTACTTCTAGCTTAATCCCAAGACGTCATCCAGTTTGGAAATACCCGAAGGTTGTGGGAGTCGCCCCGTGCTTCAGTTTCTTTCCAACCCTCGTAATGGCCGGATGCTCACCAGCCGGAAGTCTTTTGCTGCTTACACCACGACCGAGGTGTTGAGAGCAACCATCTCGTGGCTGGTCGGCAATGGAGATGGTATTGTCGATTTGGGGAGCGTGAGTCTGTGGCGTTCGTGGTGCTGCTGTCACGGAGGCGACACGAGTTTAGGAAATTCAGTTTTGTGGGTTTCCTGTAGCGAGCACTGAAAGATCCTCTCTTCCTCTTTCTCCACCCTTGTCTCTGCTGTCTCCATGTCCCCGTTCAACTCTTTCTACACCGCTTTCCTTGAATGTGCAGCTGCCTTTACGGCCTCCCTCTCCCCTTCTCTCCACCTCCAACCCATCTCCGTCGTAATCTCCTCCCCTTTGTTCAGGCTCTTCCCTTTCTTCCTCAGTCTATGGATGGGGTTATTGTTTATCGGGCTCTTATACAAAAAATGGAGCTTATTTTAGCCTTTGAATAGGATTTTCTGTTTTCCTTCGGTAGCATGTTGCGCACATAGGGAAGATCGAGCCACGCCACCGGTTCCCATGATCAAAATCTTTGTCAACTTGTCTCCCTCGGTAGGAATGCCTTTCCTTCTGCAGCAAGGAATTGTCTTCTCTCTCTCCTCCGGTATTTCTTCCGATGCGCTTTCTTAATCTCGCTTGCTGTGTGTATCGACTCTATCATTCAACAAGGGCAAATAAAAAAAATGCTTTTTTTTCCTCCACTGTTTTACCACTATACCTCCTGAGTGGGTACTCGGAGTTTCATCTAATGTACTATTTGATGAGTCGCTTCCACACAGCACAAAGGCGGTAGCTATCCGAACTGTAAATTTTTCTTCCAATTTCGATAGATTCTCGAATTATTCTTAGGCATCTTCTTTGGTTCTTTCGGTAAAGTCACGTAGAATGAGAATAAAATAATAAATTGATAAAATAAAATAACACAATAATATTCTCACGACGTTTCGGCCACAACACAAGCGGCCTTCATCAGGTGAAGGGAGCGAGACTGTCTGGTAGGACAGCGCTGGAGTGAGAGAGCCACGTTCAGATCACGGCTTTTAAGCTGTGTGAGAGGAACAAAGAGCCTTGACGAAGGAATTAGCATAAAATTTAGCATTGAAAAGGCTGAATGATTAGCTTGTGACTGGTCACAGAAATAGCTATGTTAAAAGTTAAAGCATACACATCCGCAGAGGCACCCATTGTTAAAAGGAATTAGCATAGAATTTAGCATTGAAATAGCTAAATTAAGGCATTCGCTTGTAACTGCTACAGAAATAGTTACGTTGAAGTCAGAGCATACACATTCACCGAGGCACTTAGTACAAATCAAAACAGGATAATTTAGCATTGAAATAACTAGGCGAATTTAGCATTGAAATAACTGGGTGATTTGCTAGTGACTGGTCACAGAAATGACTACACATCTGAGCTATTCACAGTACTATATAGTGAACCAATAAAAACTAAAATATAAATTACCTTCATGTTATCAATAAACTCTATATTCTCCAATCAGCTAAGCTACCAACCATAAGTCGTTATATATCACAATGCTATATGGCGAAAAAATGGGTGGATTCTTACCCTCAAATTTCCGTACCACGGATAGCTACGGGCCCCGTTCAGACGGACGAGTTCGTCCATGGTCGGAACAGAGGAGGGGGAGAGAGACAGCTGCGAAGCCCTAGTATACTCCATGTTGTAAACCATACCATTAACCGTGGTGTGAGAGGTATTAAGAGGCAATGCTGGCGAAAGAGCTGCGGTCTGAAGGTCATCGTAAAATTACAATTAATTAAGAACAGAAATGATTTAACACATCTTTCCAGTGGTTACTGAGCCTGAATCCATCTTCTCGGTTGAAATTGTCTCTGTGCTTGTATATGTGAATGGCCTCATGAACGAATCTCTCATGGTAGCCAGTTGGTTTGCAAAGAACCTCCGTCTTGGAGAAGTCAATGTCATGTGAGCCCACTGAATTGTAACAGTGATCTGCCACGGCAGAGGAGTTCGTCTTACCATGTTTCAAGTCTGCTTTATGTTCGCGGATGCGATCCGAGATATGTCTTTTGGTTTCTCCAATGTAGCTACTACCACAGAGGCACTTTAGTTTGTAAACGCCCGGGTACTGTATGTCTGGAAGAGCATCTTTTACAGATGGAACTAAATCACGGATTTTGTGTACTGTGTTGAATCGGACCTGGATCTTGTGTTTATTCAGGATTTTGGAGATCTTTTTAGTGACCCCTGCAATGTAGGGTAAGGTGATGGTTTTGAGTGGCTCCACAAGAGGATCCTTCTTCATGACTGGAGTGATGGCTTTGCGGATTGTGTAGTCGGAGAAGCCATTAGCCCTGAGAGCCTGGTGTACGTGCTTGAGTTCACTGGTAATGTGTTCCTGGTCGGAAATGCATTGGGCTCTATGGTATAGAGTCTTGATGAGGCAGTTCTTCTGGGATGGATGGTGGTGGGAATCCGGTTTCAAGTAAGCATCTGTATGGGTAGCTTTCCTGTAGACAGAGTGGCTCATTGAACCATCATGTCTCCTTTTAATTAAGACATCCAGAAAGGGTAGTTTGCCATCTTTTTCGACCTCCATGGTAAATCTGATGGCTGGGTGTATGGAATTGATGTGGTCGCGGAATTGGTCTAGAGCAGGCTGGCCATGTGGCCAGATGACAAAGGTGTCATCAACGTACCTCTTCCATAAGGTCGGGCGTAAAGTGGCAGTCTGGATGGCGTCAGTTTCAAATTTTTCCATGAATACGTTGGCTACAACCGGAGATAGGGGGGAGCCCATTGGGGTGCCCTCAGTTTGTTTGTAGAAAGTTCCATTCCAGGTGAAGTATGTGTTGGTTAAGCAATGTCTCACCAGGGGGGGTACATCAGTATGCAGTCCTTGATGAACCAGGTCTTCAATGATAGCGATGGTGTCAGGTACCGGGACTTTGGTGAACAAGGACACCACATCAAAACTGACAAGCAGGTCGTTTGGGGACAGGGAAATGTCTTTGATTGTCGATACCAGGTGAGTAGAATTTAGTACCGCAGAGGTGGTTTTTCCAGTGAAAGGTCGCAGTATATTCCAAATTCAATCACCTCTCCAGCAAAAAATCGGATCCACACACCGAAAAGATAGACGTCAACAAAGTCGTAATTAATCGCAGTAACAGTTCCATTTCTGATGGTCTGAAATCCGTTTTAGCTAAAGGTCTAAACTTTGCTGTCATACCGAGACACTTACCGGTTAATGATATCATTGCCCATGTCGACGTTGCACTCAAGGGCTTGAGTCACATCTCTGCAGACGTAGCAAGATCTGAAATCGCTGCAACCCTCAAAAACGCTAAGTTGCCACCTAGCAACATCAGCAAAGACGAACGTTTTGAATTATCTCAATTAAAAAAGAGGGATGATATTGTCGTTCTCTCAGCCGACAGTTTTGATGTGGTGTCCTTGTTCACCAAAGTCCCGGTACCTGACACCATCGCTATCATTGAAGACCTGGTTCATCAAGGACTGCATACTGATGTACCCCCCCTGGTGAGACATTGCTTAACCAACACATACTTCACCTGGAATGGAACTTTCTACAAACAAACTGAGGGCACCCCAATGGGCTCCCCCCTATCTCCGGTTGTAGCCAACGTATTCATGGAAAAATTTGAAACTGACGCCATCCAGACTGCCACTCTACGCCCGACCTTATGGAAGAGGTACGTTGATGACACCTTTGTCATCTGGCCACATGGCCAGCCTGCTCTAGACCAATTCCGCGACCACATCAATTCCATACACCCAGCCATCAGATTTACCATGGAGGTCGAAAAAGATGGCAAACTACCCTTTCTGGATGTCTTAATTAAAAGGAGACATGATGGTTCAATGAGCCACTCTGTCTACAGGAAAGCTACCCATACAGATGCTTACTTGAAACCGGATTCCCACCACCATCCATCCCAGAAGAACTGCCTCATCAAGACTCTATACCATAGAGCCCAATGCATTTCCGACCAGGAACACATTACCAGTGAACTCAAGCACGTACACCAGGCTCTCAGGGCTAATGGCTACTCCGACTACACAATCCGCAAAGCCATCACTCCAGTCATGAAGAAGGATCCTCTTGTGGAGCCACTCAAAACCATCACCTTACCCTACATTGCAGGGGTCACTAAAAAGATCTCCAAAATCCTGAATAAACACAAGATCCAGGTCCGATTCAACACAGTACACAAAATCCGTGATTTAGTTCCATCTGTAAAAGATGCTCTTCCAGACATACAGTACCCGGGCGTTTACAAACTAAAGTGCCTCTGTGGTAGTAGCTACATTGGAGAAACCAAAAGACATATCTCGGATCGCATCCGCGAACATAAAGCAGACTTGAAACACGGTAAGACGAACTCCTCTGCCGTGGCAGATCACTGTTACAATTCAGTGGGCTCACATGACATTGACTTCTCCAAGACGGAGGTTCTTTGCAAACCAACTGGCTACCATGAGAGATTCGTTCATGAGGCCATTCACATATACAAGCACAGAGACAATTTCAACCGAGAAGATGGATTCAGGCTCAGTAACCACTGGAAAGATGTGTTAAATCATTTCTGTTCTTAATTAATTGTAATTTTACGATGACCTTCAGACCGCAGCTCTTTCGCCAGCATTGCCTCTTAATACCTCTCACACCACGGTTAATGGTATGGTTTACAACATGGAGTATACTAGGGCTTCGCAGCTGTCTCTCTCCCCCTCCTCTGTTCCGACCATGGACGAACTCGTCCGTCTGAACGGGGCCCGTAGCTATCCGTGGTACGGAAATTTGAGGGTAAGAATCCACCCATTTTTTCGCCATATAGCATTGTGATATATAACGACTTATGGTTGGTAGCTTAGCTGATTGGAGAATATAGAGTTTATTGATAACATGAAGGTAATTTATATTTTAGTTTTTATTGGTTCACTATATAGTACTGTGAATAGCTCAGATGTGTAGTCATTTCTGTGACCAGTCACTAGCAAATCACCCAGTTATTTCAATGCTAAATTCGCCTAGTTATTTCAATGCTAAATTATCCTGTTTTGATTTGTACTAAGTGCCTCGGTGAATGTGTATGCTCTGACTTCAACGTAACTATTTCTGTAGCAGTTACAAGCGAATGCCTTAATTTAGCTATTTCAATGCTAAATTCTATGCTAATTCCTTTTAACAATGGGTGTCTCTGCGGATGTGTATGCTTTAACTTTTAACATAGCTATTTCTGTGACCAGTCACAAGCTAATCATTCAGCCTTTTCAATGCTAAATTTTATGCTAATTCCTTCGTCAAGGCTCTTTGTTCCTCTCACACAGCTTAAAAGCCGTGATCTGAACGTGGCTCTCTCACTCCAGCGCTGTCCTACCAGACAGTCTCGCTCCCTTCACCTGATGAAGGCCGCTTGTGTTGTGGCCGAAACGTCGTGAGAATATTATTGTGTTATTTTATTTTATCAATTTATTATTTTATTCTCATTCTACGTGACTTTACCGAAAGAACCAAAGAAGATGAATCATTGCAGTCACGAAAGCTTTAAATCGAAATTTATTCTTAGGCAGTAGTAGCTAGTTTTGCACAGAACTTCAACATTAGAATCAACTGAGTGTCCTTGTTGGCACGTGTGTTCTGCTACTGCTGAACACGGGTGCCAACAAATAATACATTATTTAAATGCATGCCTATAAAGGGCAGCATACTTCAATAGGGATTACCATTGGTACGGCTATTTTAATACACAATAGACAGGAAGGACAAGATCAAAGGGCTCTCATAATGCACATGCATAATGTACGTTGACTCGGTAATCTCCCCCCCCCCACTTTGCGCGAGAGTGCCACAAATCTGGCTGTCGCCTGATGAAGCTAGTTGTAATTACTGGCAAAACGTCGTACTCCAATTGTAAATGTTGTGGCTTGGCTCTCCAAAGTACCAGTGACGAATTGGCTTGTTCTGTTTCCGTGACAACCCTTACTAGTTGGCTGTGTCGAGTGGTGGCGGGTTTTAACGACACGTTTATATATGTATGCGATCTAATCCAAAAAACACCTCTATGGATGATATTGGGCGCGAAAGCCTACATGTTAAACCAAAATTTAAAATATATACAAAATAACAATAATTTCTAGTTTTCCTCATTCACATCGTGATTCGTATGAACAGACATGAGATGATTGAGACATGTTAAATCATAAACGTATTTATTAATATATATATACAGATAGTCCTCGACTGCAATGTCCTTGTCCACGTGCAAACAGAGTTAGGATAGCAGCCTCCTTTAAAAGCCAGAGTAGATTTATACGCTGTAGAAGACAGTTGACGAATCCTCGTTGCTTGATTCCTCCTCGGATCCCTTCAGCAGTGAGTCGTCACCAGTCTTCTCTGCCTGCTCATTCTCCATGTGGCACGGCTGGGGTGGGTGCAATACGCCAGGAGACTCCTTATGCAGCGAGCAGCGAAGCAGGCCCATCTCTGCCTGCTCATCCTCAACGTGGAATTGAGGAGATGGCGGTGAGCTGGGGGCATCGGTGAGGAGGGTGTTACGGAGACGGCCCAGCTCTGCCTGCTGCAGAATCGTCTGTACGACGAAGCGCTCGCGGCGCCTGCAGGCGCGCACATGGGATGGCGTGTCCGGGATGATGTATGCAATGCAGGCCTTCGTGAGTAACACCACGTGCTGCACACGTCCACACACAGGTAAAGGATTTTCAGTTTCAGGATTTGCATGTAAAGGGTGCTTACTAAATATAATATGGCAGCATCTTAAAGTGCTTTACATCTCAGGTCAACTATTCCGGGGACCTGAAGCCCAGGGATATTATATTGTTACGTCGTTTTTCCCAATTAAATTAAGTCATTTGAGTAATTTTTGAACATTTGGCAAATTATACCGAGACACTTTTTTTGAATTACTTAATGGGTTTTTTTACGTTCACTATGCAGCAGGCAACATTTATGATGTGCAGTTAATGCACCCACAGTATTCACCTGGGCAGCCGCAAATTACCGCAACAATCAGCAAACACTTACACTCGGCCATGTCACCACTACAAAGATTCCCTGTGTAGCCTTTCACAGACTGAGACAAGTGCATCTATGAAGGGTGGCACAGTGCCTGTGGGGGTGGTGTGCACCTTTATCTCGCCAGTGATGATTTTCACACACTTCATCAAGTACTCATTTTAAGACAGAATCAACTTAAGGGAAGCTCAACACTGGTTCTAATATTTTCCACTGTTGTTGGCTGTGGCCAGAAATAGTACTCCGGTCACACAGGATTGGTAGCGCAGTTCACAAACAACTACGCAGCCGCTCCCCTTCCCACAAGCACACATGCTTACGTGTGACAAATTGCATCAACAACATGAATCGTCTGCTGCATGATGAAAGTGAGTATTGTATTACCACTATTATTTGTGATCTCAGAAATACTGTGCAATTGTGAGGTGTAATAGCATTACTGGCATTATCTGTAATGACCCATTGACAATGATCACGGTTTGCTCTGCTGACCTTAACAACTGCTCACAGATGAGTCTATACGATGGTGCAGTAGTGTAAGGCTTTGCACACTAGACTTGCAATCCAGAGGTCACGGGTGTGAATTGATCTTTGATCGTGGGAGTGTAAACAACGGTGAAAGGTTTTTTTTTTACATTCCACTGCCTCTATCCACCAAGCAGTGTAAGTGGAATACATCCAGTCAATTGGTCGGCTGAGTTTGGTGCTGTTCAGTGCGGGAACTCCCAGCTCTTCCCAAGACGTCTGTCCAGTGTGGAAGAGCAGTTCAAATACATCTTAAGGGTCTCTCTTGAGCTCCCTATAGCAGGAGCCCTTTTGCCATCAGTGACATGAGCAAGTAATTGGAGGGCTGTACCTTTATCTTTCAATGGGTTTATGAATGTGTGTGTGTGTGCATGTTGATGTGTACCTGCATGGCAATGACGAAGGCCAGCTTTGCCGTCAGTACTTTCCAGTACTGCTTGGTGACGGAGTAGGCTTGGGGATGATCCGGCGGGTAGCGATGACCTGGATACCTACACACGTACAACCACAAGCACGCATGGACTATATTGAGCAAAGTGCCTCGAAAGTAGAGTTGGCGCTAAATTGAACAAGTATGGTTGTGCACAAACGGTATATGCGTTCACAGCCCTTAAAAAAATCCGCTTCTGAAAGAGGGCCTTCCCACAACGTGCAGCTTGTGGGGGCTCTATTGACCATGGTTCACGCTGGTCCGTACCAGGTTGGTGAAGGTAGGGAGTACAGATAATGGGAGAACAATATAGCACAACTATTAATTTTTCTGATCTACCCACTGCTGACAACCTAGCTCCAAAGTCGCCTACTGCACCTGCATTGTGCATGGTGTTCATCAATCTAAGCACGAACAAGGCTCAAGCCTGCTTGACTTCCGGAATCTAAGATTAGCTGTATTCGTGGTGATTTGGTCATAGTCAAGTAAGGTTATATTAAATATCGATCAATATGGTTATATTGATTATAGTTGTGTATGCCAGCAATTCAAAAACGTTACAGAAAAGGGTTGGTAGATCGCATCAATTTCCTAACTAACTGTGCTGTGAGGTGACCAGAAGATGGCTGTAGAGCAAGTGGTTTCATGTCTGTGTGGACCTTTAAGCTTCATTTCATTATCATGGGTTCTCCAGGACCTCTTATTGCATCCCACATGCATAAGACCACCTTAAACTGGAATCCCAATGCACGGTCTTCCTGAAAAGGGATCTTGAGACTCAATTAAGCAGTCGTGGATCGATAGATAAATAAATAACGTTACTCTTTAGCAAGGTAACAATGAGCTGTAATTTATATCAATCTATTATTATATTTCTCTAAGTGGGACTTTGGTTGTGAAGCCATCCCACCCGTACCCACTGCTCCCCCCCTCCAATTCCCCCCCCACCCCCTTTACTGTCCCCACCCACCATGCACACTCTTCCCCCAACCCTACCACAACCCCTTACTACCCAACTAAGCCAAACCCTGTGTCCACGGTAAGGGGCAGGGCATAAACAGAGGTGGGGCCTAGGGGAAGTGTGGGTCTTAAAAGGAAAGTCACGGAGTGAAAAGAGGAAGAAAACGAGCATAATCAGGAAGGGGCGGAGCCAGGAGGACGCCACACCCAGAAGGATGTCGCATCTACCTGGACAACACACCCAGACATCAGTGCATCACATTCGCAGGGACGGCACCCCCGATAGCTGGGCATGACACTGAATGGCACAAACCTGCAGGTTGTGTGGATTGCCGGATCAAACCAGGCTGGCAGGATGTTGGGATAATTTTGCTCCTTGAAGTTGCTGATCTTGAAAATTGAAAAGCTGTCCTCCGTGTACCCATGCATTGTAGGCGAACCTGTGCCATACTCTGCTGAGTATCCATAATAATACACCAGGCGTGGGATGATGTCCGTTGTGAATGCCAAGATGCATGACTGTGGAATTAGCATACGGAGGCACAGCGATAGCGGTCACTTAGCATGCAATGATTTGACCAAGGCTTCTGAACATCTTACCTTGGCAATTACATTAATTTTCACAAATACAATTTGGGGGGTTGCTGCCAGAGTGAAATGGTTACCATATAAGGACTTGCAATCTGGCAGTCGTCAGTTCATTCTCCTGACACAACAGTTGAAGCAATGGATCATTTTCTTAAATCTCCCCCACCTCTGTCCAATTAGCAATATAAATGGGTTCATCACTGTTTTAGCGCAGGTAATTCCACATCTTACAACATGTCTGGTCATCATGGAAGAGTAGGCCAAATACCGTGTAGAGGGGTTCTCTAGAGCTACCTTTAGTTGAGGCCCTTCTGCCAGCAGTGACATGAGCAAGCAATGGCAAGGCTTTACCTTTTGCGATTTTGGGAGAGAGTGGATAGGAGCGGTGGTGCAGTGATTCGTGCACTGCACTTTGAATTCAGCACACATGCAATTGACTTCCAGCTACGACTAACATCAGTGACGAGTGATACCCGAACCGCTCCTGGTCCCCCACTATACCTCTTCTCAAACCTGCCAGGACCAGAATGGTGAAGTATGGTAAAAAGAACCCACACGGCTAACATGACATGTTATGTCACTCATAAGATGGGATATTGAGCGAGAAAGCGAGCGGACAATCTGGCGACTTACATTGGTGATTACAGAGAGGGTGGCAACGATACTCAGAATGTCGGCCCAGGCTCCAATTCCTCTTGCTCGTGAAACCACAGGCCTCCTCATCTTTGTTACGAGCTTCCACGTGTCGACCCGCACTTCGATGATGTTGTTGAGCAGTGCGAGCAATGGCGCAAGTGGAAATGATGCCACGAAGAGAGTGACAAACCCGAATTGGATAACTGGGGTATATTTTGAGAATGGGTAGGGGGGCAAGGATAGGATAATGAGTGAAACAGGATATAGACATACACTCTTAATGCTGTTATGTTGTGATTACTTTAAGCAAACAAAACATGTTTTCAATGCATTGAATGTGTTTTAGTCAAAGGAGACCCCAAAATATGGTCACATTTTCGTGTCATTTGTTCACAAAATTATCGTGTCCATTACATTGGCCACTGAGATGCGACCAGCCACTACCATCTTTAATGCTAAGCTCTGGTTCACCTGGGTTTCTTTTGCACCATTTTCCACCACTAGGTGGCTATAATAACTAGATCACATCCTGTATTGAGGACTCCATTAACCGTACCACACATTTTTAGGCATATTCACTGTGGCTGAAATGCCAACAAATCACAGCAGTTAACCACAGTGGACATGATGCACAAGAGTTTTAAATAAATAGTAAGGGGGAAAAACGTCAATCCAAGCTGACCAATGTAGCTGCATTGGTTAGCAGACAAGAGGAGCAAATATGTGCTCCTATTGTTTCTAAAACTTAACTCCGTACATATGCACATACGCGCATGCTCAAAGACAATTGTGTTACAGTATATCCATAGATTGGTGCCTATGGCCGAATCACCCAGTATGCGTCAGATTTAATCAGATCCCAGAAGTTAAGGAGAGCTGAGCCTGAAAATTGGTTGGATGGGTGACCATGCAATAGTTATTGTGGGGTTGTGAGCAGCAGAGGACAGTGCAGCAAATTACATTGTTGTATTGTACATCTAAGCTCTTACATCTGTGCTCCCTGCCTTCAACAACCCGAAGTGTGGGTAATTTCCCTCCCACAACAATGTCCGACAGATACACAGGGGCCGTACACACGTGCCTATATAGTCAAATGATACCCAATTGTGTTTTTTTTTGTTATAATAAAGTAAAACGCGTTGACTCCGTAGTGTGATCCTCTGAGCTCATTGTACCCATCTCGAGGTATTCATCAAAGAGTCCAAGTGGGCTCTGGGGCTGTAGTTCCAAGTGTTTGCTGGAAGAAGTGTTTGGTAACTGGATAAGACCATCAATGAGAAGCCAGTTTAATCATGGTTCGGTGACAGAAAACCCAGAGTTTCACGGTTTAACCCAACATCCGAGCAGCACCACATCAGATCTCTAGACTCCTCAGCTCAGGCATACAGATATGGTCAACATATGCGTACATTAACTAATTTGTGAAATTATGAATTACATCCAAATTAAATGTAGTGTGTGCATTACTAGGACGTACCTAAAGGTGCCAGGTTGGGTTCATCCACCTTGGGGATGCTCTGCTCCACGCAGCCTCCTGCTTCCGTGCAGTCCATCCTCTTGATGTCCGAATTCTGGCTGTTGTTACTGCTGCAATTGGTGACACTGGTGGTGGTCTTCTTTCTTTTAATGGACTTAGGTCTACTTCGCTTTTCCTTCTTCTTCTGCTGCAAGGTCATCAACACTTTCATGCTCGTAATAGGATCGAGAGCAGCGTATGGTTTATTCTCACTGACTGGTGAAGCAGTTTGTTGACGTGGAACTAGGCCAAAGCATTCAAGAAATTTGGATTTCATGTCATTTATCTTAACGCCGCTATCTTTTGTCGAAGTGTAATCATGTTCAGGCTTCGGTCTGTACAAAAACTGTGCGTGAAGACTTTCATGAGTTTTCAGGATTTCAATAGGACTTAAAAATCCGCAGACTGAGCACATCTCATAGGGCGATGGTGGATTCAACACCGCATTGGCAAAACTGCCGTTATTCACCAAACCTGGTGCACCCCTTATCATATAATCCTTTTCATGGGTCTTCATGTGCCTTTTTAATTTTCCTGGCTGATTAAACCTTTGTCCACATATGCCGCTCCATTGCTCACGGGTCTCCTTATGCGTTCTTACGTGGGCTTCTAGGCACCATGCCAGTTGGAATTTTTTCCCACAGACGTCACAAGAGAAAAGTTTTTTCGCTCTTGTAACTCTACCGGATTGAGGTGGGGTTGAGACGGGTGCTGGTGAAGTGCCATCGATGGTGAAGGCAATTCTCCCAGCACCACCATGACTCGCAGCGGAGTTGCTCTCGCACATCTGAAACAAAAGACAAAGGTCACGCGCATGACACCCGTGTCACGAGTGTACTCACAAAGGCATACTTAAGGTGACATAAGATTCATATATACTACAACTCATTATACCAGAACTCCACAATATTGCAGTTCCTATCATGTACGATTTTACCCTCTTATCCACCCAAGTAATATTTTGTTTCTAAACAACAATGACTAACTACCTACTTGTGTTGTGGCCAAGACGTCGTGAGAATTTTGTTATGTTTTGATTTTATTATGTTATTATTTCCCTTCTACGTGACTTTACCGAAAGAACCAAGAAGATGAATCCCTGCAGTCACGAAAGCTTTAAATCGAAATTTATTCAAATCAAGTTGTTTTATTTTTACCACAGTACTTTATGGAATCCTCAAGAATGAATGCATTTTTATAAGTATTAAACTATACTTGAAGATGTGTGAGAATGTAATTCTGCAGATGCGAGCACAGGCTAACTCGTATCTGCATATACAAGTTTCTGGGCCTCCTCACTTCACCAAACCCACATTGACCGGCATGGTGAAGTATGGTTAAACAACTCCCACGAACGACATGGTGTGGGGGAGGCCTCTATCAAAACGCTGGATCGACAAAGGGCTGATACATGTCACGACATTGTACGTTAAGATCGTTCTCTAGTCAGCACAAGCCGTCTATGTGGACAATAGAGGGCACGACACACGTGTACACGATGTTTGTGTGCGTATATTCAGCGTGTGTATCACGTAATAATTATATAAGGTCGCGATTATGCTCAAAACGAACCAAATGTATAACATCACGAATAACTTTGGAGGTCTCCAGAGCCTGAACAATATTTGAAGTAGACACTGACCCTTGTCACGAGTTCTTATGAACTATAAACTAAACTATAAACTATTTCTATTTTACCAGGTAAGGCCCACTGAGCTATATAACTCTTATCAGAAGCGACCTGGACACAAATGATAGCTCAACAAAAGTGGCTTATCATGTGGACATTTATAGCAGCCAAGTACTCTGAACTCACGTTTCTAAATGTGGAGGGGAAAACCGAAGGACCAGGAGAAGAATCTACGTGACCACAGGGGAAAAAAATAAACAAATACAGAGCAGGCGTCAGGGTCTGGATGGAACCTCCACGCTGCTGTAGGCCTGGCGAGGTAGTTAACATCTCGACACCGCGGCGCCCCTTATTAAAAGCTTAGCCATGTCTAGCAAGGTTATTGACTCATTTCACTCGACTCACGGCACCACAAGTAATGTATTAAACAAATAAAACAATAATAAAGTAGAGAGGCGCTACTTACATTTAACAATGTTGTTGTTAACTTTAAAAGGAGCGCGCTTCTCTCTGGCTTGCAGTCCGGTGATCGCGGTCTCCTTTGCGATTGGTCAGCGCAGACGTCACCCAGGGTGACACTCCACGTCCCCTTTGTTATTGCACGCCCCCACGTAGGCTCGAGACTCCTCCTCCCACTTCCTGGATAAGCCACGCCTGTCGCGGCTGTGCCCCGCCCACTGTCGTGCAAGCCACGCCCCCGCGGATCGGGCCAAGCTCACCCCACGGTGAAAGCCCCACATCCACAATCGGAATCTTTATTTACAGGCAGTCCTCGACTTACGAACGCCCAAATTACAAACAGCCGCACTTCAGAACCAACTGGCATGAAATATAAATTATTTTATATCGCCTGAAAACGCGAACTCGCGCTTGTGAGTGAGTCCGCATGCGTGAGTGTGAGGAGGGGGCACAGGTGGTGCATCAGCCAGTCATCTCAGTCATCTCAGTCAGTCGACCAGTGGCACCCTTGGGTCTGCCCCGTGACCTCATGCCAGCGGGCGTTCGACACTTGACGTGGCCTTAAGGTGCACATGGCCTGGCACAAGCGTTGTGGTGACGTCACCGACACTTAGTGGCGAATGGCGGTTGTTGTTGTGAGACAGTGAGAGAGTGTGAGGTCGACTCAGCCTCAGATGAGTTCCTGGTGCGGTGTGGAGTGAACATCGCTACTGGGGGAGACAAAGGCGACCGTGGAGGCGAATCCTCCAGGTGCTCACCGACACACTCACTATGCAACTCACCAACATCACCAACCCAATCACCTTTCAAATCACACCTGGCAGCATCTGCACGCCACGTTGGTGGCCGGCAGGTGGCAGCATCTACACGCCGTATTCTTGGTTATGTCGGTAATGTCACGTCGATAGAAAATACAAATAATTAAATAAAATTGAAAATAATAAAAGCTTTTATTATTTTCAATTTATCATTTGCATTTTTAAATGTAAAATAATAAAAAATTTTTTTTTATTAAATTCGATTATTTTATTTTCAAATCTACGTGACTTTACCGAAAGAACCGAGAATATTTTTCGATTTAAAGCTTTCGTGACTGCAAGGATTCATCTTCTTTGGTTCTTTCGGTAAAGTCACGATAAATGAGAATAAAATAATAAATTGATAAAATAAAATAACAATGAAATTCTCACGACGTTTCGGCCACAACACAAGCGCCTTCATCAGGTGAAGGGACGAGACTGTCTAGAGAACAGCGCTGGAGCGAACAAAGCCAAGCTCAGATCGCGACCTTTAAGCTGTGTGAGAAGAAACAGAGCGCCTTGACAAAGGAATTATCATAGAATTTAGCATTGAAATAGCTGAGTGATTAGCTTGATGACTGGTCACAGAAATGGCTATGTTAAAGTCAAAGCCTACACATCTGAGCTATTAACAGTAACTGGGTATACACTACACTAAATAATGAATACTATATACAACATGGAGTATAACAGCGCCTCGCAGCTGTCTCTCTACCCCTCCTCTGTTCCGACCATGGATGAACTCGTCCGTCTGAACGGGGCTCGTAGCTGTCCGTGGTGCTAAAGTTAAGGGTAAGAATCCACCAATTTTTTCGCCATATAGCATTGTGATATATAACGACTTATTGTGTGGTAGCTTAGCAGATTGGAGAATATATATAGTTTATTGATAACATTGAGGTAATTTATATTTTAGTTTTTTATTGGTTTACTATGTAGTATTCATTATGTAGTGTAGTATATACCCAGTTACTGTGAATAGCTCAGATGTGTAGGCTTTGACTTTAACATAGCCATTTCTGTGACCAGTCACAAGCTAATCACTAAGCTATTTCAATGCTAAATTTTATGATAATTCCTTTGTCAAGGTGCTCTGTTTCTTCTCACACAGTTTAAAGGTCGCGATCTGAGCTTGGCTTTGTTCGCTCCAGCGCTGTCCTCCAGACAGTCTCGTCCCTTCACCTGATGAAGGCCGCTTGTGTTGTGGCCGAGACGTCGTGATAATTTTATTGTGTCATTTTATTTTATCAATTTATTATTTTATTCTCATTCTACGTGACTTTACCGAAAGAACCAAGATTATGGCGTGTAGATGCTGCCATCTGCCGGCCACCAACGTGGCGTGTAGATTCTGCCAATTGAAAAATGAAAATAATAAATTGAAAATAATAAGCAAAAATCCAGATTCATATTCTTGGTTCTTTCGGTAAAGTCATGTAGATTTAAAAATAATCAAATACATTTAAAACAAAATAAATCGAATTATAAAAGCTTTTATTATTTTCAATTTATTACTTTTATTTGTAATTTTTAAATTGGCATAATCTACACGCCATATTCTTGGTTCTTTCGGTAAAGTCACGTAGATTTGAAAATAAAAATAAAATAATTAAATGAAAAATCATGAATTGTTATTATTAAATTTTGATTTAAAGCTTTCGTGACTGCAGGGATTCATATTATTGGTTCTTTCAGTAAAGTCACGTAGAAGGGAAACAATAAAATAATTAAAAATATTTTTAAAAATATTGTTAAAAATTGTACTTTTCTTTTATTATTTATATTTTCTATCTACGTGACTTTACCCAAAGAACCAAGAAAATGGCGTGTAGATTCTGCCAATTTAAAAATACAAAAAAATAAATGGAAAATAATAAAAGCTTTTATTATTATATTCTTAGTTTTTTCGGTAAAGTCACGTTGAAGAGAAATAACACAACACCTCGGCCGTAGCAGATCATTGTTCTAATTCAGTAGGCTCACATGCCATTGACTTTTCCAAGACGGAGGTTCTTTGTAAGCCATCTGGCTTCCATGAGAGATTCGTTCATGAGGCTATCCACATATACAAGCACAGAGACAATTTCAACCGAGAAGATGGATTCTATCTTAGCAATCATTGGAAAGATTTGATAAATCATTTCAGTTCTTGATTGATTGTTCACGCTTACAGTGGCTTTCAGACAGCATACATAAAAACAAATTTCGTCTCCCCCCTCCTCTTTTCAAAAAATAGATGGACTAGTCCTGGGCAAACTGCCAATCGCTGCGCGTGACGCAAACGTGATTTTTTTTATATATAAATAAATAAATAAGTATGCCGTTTTCAAAATAAATTTATGCAAACCGACACACCTGATGATGACCGTTTGAGTTATGGTCGAAACGTCGTGAGAATTTTTTATTGTTTTATATATATTTTGTTATTTTGTTGTTTCTCTTCAACGTGACTTTACCGAAAAAACTAAGAATATGAATTACTGCAGTCACGAAAGCTTTAAATCAAAATTTAAGCTTTTATTATTGTCAATTTATTATTTTAAAATAAAAATTTTGTTTCATTTTTTTATCTCTGTGACTTTACCGAAAGAACCAAGAATATGAATGTGGGTTTTTTGCTTTTATTATTTTCAATTTCACACTTTTGATTTGATTTGATTTTTTTTTCTATCAACGTGACTTTACCGATAGAACCAAGAATATGGCGTGTAGATGCTGCCAATTTAAAAATTAGAATAGATTGAAAATAATAATCAAAAATCCAGATTCATATTCTTGGTTCTTTCGGTAAAGCCATGTAGGTTGGAAATAAAAATAATAAAATTAAATAAAAAATACAAAAAATAAATGGAAAATAATGAAAGCTTTTATTATTTTCAATTTATTTTAATTTGTAATTTTTTTTTAATTGGCAAAATATACACGCCATATTCTTGGTTCTTTTGGTAAAGTAACGTAGATTTGAAAATTAAAATAATAGAATTAAATGAAAAAATACTAAATCATGAATTGTTAGTTTTTTACTTTTCTTTATTATTTATATTTTACCCAAAGAACCAAGAATATGGCGTGTAGATGCTGCCACCTGCCAACGTTTGTGGCCACCAGATGGCAGCATCTACACGCCAGATTATTGCTTCCTTCGGTAAAGTTATAATAAAATTAAAATAATAAATTGAAAATAATAAAAGCTTTTCTTATTTTCAATTTATTATAAAATAATAAAAGCTTTTATTATTTTCAATTTATTATTTGTATTTTATTTTTTTATATTTTAAAATTTCAAGTAATAAATTGAAAATAATAAAAGCTTTTATTAGTTTCAATATATAATTTATATTTTTCAATTGAATTGAATTATTTTTATTTTCAAATCTACGTGACTTTACCTGAAGAACCAAGAATATGGCGTGTAGATTCTGCCAATTTAAAAAACTTAAACAATAAATTGAAAATAATAAAAGCTTTTATTAGTTTCAATATATAATTTATATTTTTTAATTAAATTGAATTATTTTTATTTCAAATCTACGTTACTTTACCTGACGAACCAAGAATATGGCGTGTAGATTCTGCCAATTTAAAAACTTAAATAATAAATTGAAAATAATAAAAGCTTTCATTATTAAAAATTTATTTTTTGTATTTTTAATTTAAAAAAATTAATTGTATGTTATTATTTTAGTTTTATTTCTATCTACGTGACTTTACCGAAGCAACCAAGAATATGAATCTGGGTTTTTGCTTATTATTTTCAATTTCTTATTTTTATTAGTAACTTTTTAATTTGGCAGAATCTACACGCCACGTTGGTGGCCGGCAGGTGGCAGCAAAATAAAAATAATAAAATAATAAATTGTAAATAATCAAAGCTTTTATTATTTTAAATTTCTTATTGTATTTCTTTTCATAACAAATTTAAATTGTATTATAATAAAAGCTTTAAGTATAGCTTTTATTATAATATTAATATAATATTACAATCAAAGTTTTTATTATAATAAAAGCTTTTATTATTTTAGGATTCTCCTCCACGGCGGCCTTTGTCTCCCCCAGTAGCGATGTTTACGACACACCGCACCAGGTACTCATCTGAGGCTGAGTCGACCTCACACTCTCTTACTGTCTCAAAACAACCGCCATTCGCCACTAAGTGGTGGTGACGTCACCACGACGCTTGTGCCAGGCCATGTGCACCTTGAGGCCACGTGAAGTGTCGATCGCCGGCTGGCAGGAGGTCACGGGGCAGACCCAGGTGCCAATGGTCGACTGACTGACATGACTGAGATGACTGGCTGATGCACCACCTGTGCCCCCTACTGTGCCAACTTGCTGAGCTTTAGCCACCCGACGCTCCGCTCGTTTTTCTGAGCGTCGCTCCTCCGCCCTCCGTTGTTGTTGGAGGGCGACTGCCTCCAACTGCCCAGTAGCGTCCTTCACAAGCCTCCTCCACAGAGGCTGATCTTGACACCACTGGTACCAGTCATCGGCAAGTCCACTCAGCTCCACATCCTCCTGTACCACATCACTCCATCTCTTCTCAAGTCCGTGCCACGCCCGTTAAGCTCCATCAATCCGGCCGAACAAAAGCTGTTTGGGCATGCGGTGATTGGGCATGCGGGCTACATGCCCAGCCAACACAGCCTTGCCTGCTGGAGGAGCTCGCCGATGGGACTTTGTCCAGATCTTTCGAGAATTTGTGAGCTCCTCACACAATCCAGCCTGGTTAAACCTAGGATTGATCGTAGGCAGGCCAGCCTAAATGTTTCTAACCGGTGAAGATGCTGCATTAGGGGGGTCCACGTTTCGCAAGCGTAGAGAAGGGAGGGAATGACTGTGGCCGAGAAGACCCGAAGCTTCATGCGGAGCGACAGACCAGGTAGCTTCCACACGTTACACAACCGATGAAAAGATAATGCCGCTCGACTAATTCGGAGTGAGACCTCTGTTGTTAAACCGGAACCGATCATGAGCACACTGCCCAGGTATGGGAAACTCTCCACTCTCTTCCCAACTGCCCCATCACCGATTGGGAGTTGTGGGGGTGGAGTGCCCGATGGCACAAAATACCCAGGCAGGTGCTTCTTTTGGTGGGGCTGATGGTAAGGCCCCACCTCTTAGTGGCACACTCCAGTTTCAGCAGCAGCGCCTCCAACTCTTCCTCTGAATGAGCAGCAATTACCAGGTCGTCGGAATACATAATGTGGTTGACCAATAGGGAGCCATCCCTTGACCGCACCCGGGCATCGATCAGCCTCCCATTATATCTGTACCAGACGTAAATTGCTCTGGTACAGCTACTGAAGACTTCACGAACTATGTGGTCGAAATAGATGTTAAATAATGTTGGAGCCAGAGGACATCCCTGTCGCAGGGAATGGCTCTGACTCCCGGCTACGTAGTTTTACCCGGGCCTGCTCACCATCATGAAGGTACTTAATGAGTGTGAGCAGAGGGTCAGGGACTCTGAAAGCACGAAGAAAAACCCAGAGCCCAGGCCTACTGATGGTATCATAGGCCTTGACCAGGTCAATAAAGCAGAGATGTAGGTCTTGTTGGAATTCCCTCCACCTCTGCTGCAGCAGACGGACAGAAAATATGACATCTGTGCAGGACCGCCCTTTCCTGAAACCGCATTGGGGCTCCGCAAGCCTCTGCTCAGCGTACCTAGCAAGGCGATGTTGAATAATCCTTACCAGGACCTTTCCCGGCACACTGAGTGAGATGCCCCTGTAGTTGTTACAGTCTGTGCGGTCCCCCTTCATAAAGAGGGGGACCACCAGGGCATCCTTCCAATCCTGCGGAACCCATCCAGTGGCCCAGACTGTTGTTATGATGTCATGTAGGGCAATCTACGCACAAACGCAACCCTCCCTCAGCATTTCGCTTGGGAGATCATCTCTGCTCGGTGCCTTTCCTGGTCTCAGACTCTGGATCGCCCTCAGTACTTCCTCAATGGATGGTACCTCAGCCAGCCACTCACAGGGGGTGACTTCCTCCTCTAATATTTGAGGCACCGCATCCTCAGCAGGGTCATCCCCACTTTGTCCCATGATGTTTTCCAGGCTGAGGGATTCCCCCTCCCCCAGGACCTCACAGAAATGCTCAGCAAATCTGCAAACCTGTCCCTGGGGGTCGGAGATTGGATCACCCTTCGTTTCCCTAATGGTGGTGTAGTGGGTATAAATTGACGAATACACTTCTGATGAGGCAACACGATATTTATTGTCTTCCTTACAAGTCTCTAACACAAAGGGTATATCGGTCCCTTTACCCGATACCTGGGGAGGTATGGCCTCCGGATTATGCGGGCCCTATCACTAGGTACCCCGTTACCCTTCGTCCTCCGGCTGGGACCCTAGGAGAGGCTATTTGACCTGACCGTACCCGGTCCGTGGGTCCTGACCACTGGCCTCACTGAGCTCCGGCCCTTAAAAGGACAACGGAGCTTGGGGTCCAGAGTCCTATCTTCAGCCCAGGTCTTCGTTCTTCAGCTTGCAGATGACTGAGCCAAACCTCTGAGAGGTCCGGCTTATGGTTCGTGGCTTGCTCCGCCCTAGCCACGCTTCCCTTCTAGAACGTTCTGGAAGGTGACATCATCCCCCGGTTCCCCCCTCCCGGGGCCCCGGGGAATGTGTCCCAGGATCCGTTTGCTAGGGTTTGTCGTTGGCCCCTTTTTGGGCCATGGACATTAGCCCTGGCGTGATAGCGCTTCCGCCCCCTATTGACGATAAGGGGAAGCTACCAGCCCACAGAGTGGTGAGTGACGATTACCCCTACAATGGTAATAGGTGTGGCGCTGTAGGTTACTTTTTTAATGGAGTTAAATAGGGATTTGTGATCGCGGGCCACTGAGGCAGACTCCATCTCCTCAGCAACCCGCGACCACCACCCATCCTTGCAGCGCCTCACGGCTCTCCGAACCTCCGAGCGAAGGCTGCGGTAAGCCTCCTCATTCTCTGACGTGGGATGCTGTAGACGATTAGAGTGGGCCTGTCGCTTTTTCTCAACCATCCTGAACACCTCCTCTGTCAGCCAGGGTCTCTGGGGAGGTCTGGACCGCGTACACAAAGCAGTCATTGCAGCTGCATGAGTCACAGACCTAAACCTCGCCCATTTACCCTCGACATCAGGAGGAGTGGGGGACGATGCTGTCCACTCACACTCACTCACAGCGCGAGGCCGACTCATTACATCTCGCGGAGGATCGCGCTGCTGAACAAAAAAAGTTCCGCGGTTTCAGTTTGCAAGTGCGAGTTCGCGTTTTAAGGCGATGGGGGCCATCCATAAATGACGTCACGCACCTGGGGAGGGGGGGTCAGACATTTGTGACGATGTGTGACGAGGAGGGGGGGGGTTTAAGAAATGTGACGTCACATCAAAATGTGCAACTTTAAATAAATATAGACAACACGTTCTACTTAGGTAAATAGACTTTTTAATGTTTTCTCCGACAACAACTGAGTGCAGCACCACATTAAATACGCACTACAATGACAATAGTCTAAAGCGATTTGAGTCATGTTTAATTTTCAAAATGTAAATATGATTTTGGGGGGGGGGGCAGAGCTTTGTGACGTCATATTTGAGGGGGGGGGGTCTGACTTTTTGTGACGCCGTGTGACGAGGGGGGGGGTCAAAAATCGTCCAAAATCGCGTGACGTCATTTATGGACGACCCCATATAAAATAATTAATATTTCATGGCAGTTGGTTCTGAAGTGCGACTGTTTGTAATTTGGGCGCTCGTAAGTCGAGAACTGTCTGTAAATAAAAATTCCAATTGTGGATGTGGGACTTGCTGGTAACAGCTTCTCTTCACAAGGCAGCAGACATCGCGGCTGTCGCGATTTTCACCTGAAGACGATGGCTTGTGTTGCTATCGAAACGTCGTGATTTATTTTGTTTTATTTCTACCTACGTGACTTTACCGAAAGAACCAAAGAGTATGGATTCCTGCAGTCACAAAAGCTTCAAACCAAGATCGGTTTGAATTATTTATCGAGTGTGGGTAGAATCTGTGCAGAGTTGTGCTGTTTCCCCATGTGCAAGGTGGGGGTCTCTCTGGGTTCTACTCACACAGAGCCAAACGCTCATTAATGTAATTGCCAAATATCTCATTGCAATGGGAAACTTCTGAAAAAAAATCAGTCTTTAGACTCAATGAGGCTTTCCTGGGTAAATAGTTAATATTGTAATAATTAGCATGAGCAATAATGAAGTTCACTTATGAGTGCCACGGATAGTACTATACTAGACTTTTAATTAAGAATATTTTACGTAGTTTTTTTGAAAGAAAGTGTCCATTCTCAACACTTTTTGACGGGCCCTCATGCAGAAATTATATTGCAATCTTACATGGGGATTGGGAGTCAAGTGTGTCATGGATAGGGACTGAACGTATGGTGCTATAATTAGCTTTCTGTTGTGTATATGCAGATAGGATCTCTGGTGGGTAACATTGGGAAAATGGAGATAATTAGTAATTGTTGTTCATATACAAAATCTTATTTTGGTGGTGATTTGAAGCTTTCGTGACTGCAGAAATCCATACCCTTTTGTTCTTTCGGTAAAGTCACGTAGGTAGAAAAATAAAATAAAAAATAATATAGTACGTTTCGATCGCAACACAAGCGGTCGTCCTCAGGCGGAAAAAATAATCCGCTGCATCTCCGACCAGCGCCACCTAGCCAGTGAACTGGAGCACATATGTGGGTAAATAATCGGTGGCGAACTTCTTGTGAGGCAACACGATATTTATTAACACTCTATTTTACAGGGTCCCTAACACAAAGGGGTAGCGGCCCCTTCACCCGATACCTGGGGAGGTATGGCCTCCGGACTACACGGGCCCTAACACTGGGAACCCGTTAATTCCCCGTCCTCCGGCTGGGGGCCCTAGGGGAGGCTCTGCTGACCCGACCGTGCCAGGGTCTTCGGGTCCTGACCACTGGCCTCACTGAGCTCCGGCCCGTGGAAGGACGACGGAGTTTGGGGTCCAGGGTCCTATCCCCCAGGACCTATCTTCCCTTGACCACTGGCCTCACTGAGCTCTGGCCCTTTGAAGGACGACGGAGCTTGGGGTCCAGGGTCCTAACTTCAGCCCAGGGGCCAGTGACGTGTGAGCTGGTCCCAATGTGCACCGGCAAACATTTACCGCCAGGTGGCCCCAGTGTTCATTGCCGTCCACACGTGGATACCTGAAGCCCATGTCAATCCACTGCTGGATGAGTCCCGCAATGAAGATACAATCAGTACATCCACTTTGCTTTTGGACTCCACCTGTTCCATTGGCGGCCGAATGCGAATCTAAATGTGCATACGTTAGAGACTGGTTAATGCGCATAGAAATCAAACCAATTGACCTGCGACATTTGCCACATCAACTTTTGTAGAATTTTAGATGTGCATTACAGCTACTTTAGCCGGATGGTTGTGGTGGCTATGTATGCCTGTAATCAACGACTACGTGGAGGTGAGGGTTGGTGGATCACAAAAATGTTGCGACAACTCCCACCCCTTGGTCGTCAAGGAGGTAGAGAAGGCGGTGTGGAATAATGTGGACTCCGCCTGTTCCATCTGTAGATTTGTGATAGAGCGTTGGCCCCTCATTTGCTTGGATTTCTCCAGGTGCTCCGATTTCCTCCCACATGTAAACACTCATTAATCTTGATTGGAAGCTGTCGTGACTGCAGGAATCTATACTCTTTGGTTCTTTCGGTAAAGTCACGTAGGTATAAAAAACAAATAAAAAAAATCGTCAATTGCTTGTGTGGCGATCGAAACGTCGTGATCCATTATTATTTGTTCTACCTACGCGACTTTACATAAACAACCAAAGAGTACAAACTCTCATTAATTTGCCGATAACATCTTTATATAAAGAGGACAACAGAGCATGGGCAGGAGTGGTGGGGGGGGGATGTTGCCAGCTGCTCACCATTTGACTGCCGCCTTCCCTCGTCTGTAGTTCCTCGCGCCAAAGTGAAGGAATTCTGTGTGCCAGTTACAATTATCACTTGAATGTAACTTGATGTTTCAATGAAAACAGCCACAGATTTAATCCTGAAAATCTTTATTTTTCACATGCAGTGAAACAATGTTGTTAGTAGGCTTGTTTCCCTGGGAAAGCCTCACTGAGTCTCAAGACTCTTTTTCAGGAGGGGCCTGCCAACTTTTCGCAGGAGTAATTTGGATGTTTGGCTAGTACCAGTTACATTGTATGTTGTTGTTGTTTTGCTATGGGAGTAAACCCATGCAGAGAAAGGGACCAGAATGAGGAAAGCGAAGCCAGGCAGTCCTTCAGAAGATGTCATGCACGGGCGTGACCACTGCACCACCCTGCCGCCCAAACAAAAGTAATTTAAATAATGTACAATACTGACAAATAAACCCTATTAGTATCAACTGAATTTCTGGCCAATATGGCACGTGTATAGCTGCATCGGTGTTTCTAAAAGTTGTGTTCACATTGCCTGAAATTAATAATATAAATAACAGATTTCCCACCTCTGGTTTCATTTGGATTACCGGTTGTCCTCATTATGTGTATCACAGGTAATATGGCAAGGAAAATATTACGCAGCACGAGTTGTAGGATTAGGGCAATTATGGTGACACACGTGACCCCTTCTACACAAGAAACAGCTAAGATTCATATTCTTGGTTCTTTCGGGAAAATCACGTCGAAGGGAAACAATAAAATAATACAAATATAAAACAATTAAATTCTCGCGACCTTTTGACTGCAACACAAGCAATCATCATCAGGTGTGAAAACCACAACAAGAAAATTTGAAAGAACCAAGAATATGAATCTCTGCAGTCACTAAAGCTTTAAATCAAAATTTAACAGCTGAGAGTCAATGCTGTGGTGTTGTGCGATTGGTGCAAGCGACCCATCATTGTGTTTTGATGTTGAGCTGTTAAAATTGCACTGTTGTGGGGTGAGGTCAAGGCCGATGACTGCTTCCAGCGGTGTCAAGATCAGCATTTTGAAGAGGCTCGCGGAGGATGATACTGGGCACTGGGGTGCAGTCTCCCTCCATGAACAACAGAGGGCAGAGGAGCGACGCTCACAACAACAATTGGCGGAGCACCGCGCGTATAAAACACAAAGTTGGAAGAAAGTTTATCTCGGGGAGTTAACCCACAACACCTGGGTCTGTCCCGCGTGTTCACACGATAACGCGTTTTCACTACAACGCGTTTCTTTGCTTTAGGGAACGCTTCTCGCACAACGCGGAACGCGCTCCATCACAACGCGCTTTCTGAGCGGACTACTTTCTTGAGCAGTGAAATTAATTAAAATCTTTTGCTCTGCCATTTGATTTTAAATTACGACTCTTCAAAGAGCTTTGGTTGTAGTAAGCAATATTTGAATTTGTTTAAACGACCTGTATTCTCTTACAACATGTTTTATATTCCTAGGCATTAAATGTGTACTAAAGATTCAGACTAATTGTAAATCTAATGGGACCACTTTAATCGATGTCCGTTAATATATGTAGGCGTGGTAAGGTTTCGAGACGCACTCGGCGATGCGTGAAACGCAGTCCGTGTCCTTCCTCGTCCATTTGTCTTCATTCCAACGTCAACTTTGTTCTGCCGGTCTCTCTCATTAAGGCCACATGGCCACACTGTGTCTCTTAGTTCTTGCAAGCTAAGCTGGAGTCAGTCTCTCTCATTAAGGCCACATGGCCACACTGTGTCTCTTAGTTCTTGCAAGCTAAGCTGGAGTAAGTCTCTCTCATTAAGGCCACATGGCCACACTGTGTCTCTTAGTTCTTGCAAGCTAAGCTGGAGTCAGTCTCTCTCATTAAGGCCACATGGCTACACTGTCTCTTAGTTCTTGCAAGCTAGCTGGAGTGAGTCTCTCTCATTAAGGCCACATGGCCACAGTGTGTCTCTTAGTTCTTGCAAGCTAAGCTGGAGTCAGTCTCTCTCATTAAGGCCACATGACCACACTGTGTCTCTTAGTTCTTGCAAGCTAAGCTGGAGTGAGTCTCTCTCATTAAGGCCACATGACCACAGTGTCTCTTAGTTCTTACAAGCTAAGCTGGAGTCAGTCTCTCTCATTAAGCCACATGGCCACACTGTGTCTCTTAGTTCTTGCAAGCTAAGCTGGAGTGAGTCTCATTAAGGCCACATGGCCACACTGTGTCTCTTAGTGCTTGCAAGCCAAGCTGGAGTCAGTCTCTCTCATTAAGGCCACATGGCCACACAGTGTCTCTTAGTTCTTGCAAGCTAAGCTGGAGTCAGTCTCTTTTCGACATATGTCCCACCAAATTCTGTAATAATAATGTTCCAGTTTCTCTATATGTTTTTAAATTTAGATTTAAATAAATCTACATTTTAAAATCCACAAATCTGGCTGCCTCCTGATGATGCTGGTTGTAATTACTGGCGAAACGTCATACTCAGATTGTTAATGTTGCGGCTTTGCTCTCTAACACACAACCGGTGTGCTGTACTAGTAACGAATTGGCATGTTCTGTTTAAGTGACAAACCTTACTAATTGGCTGTGTCGGGTGGTGGTGGGTTTACCGACATATTTTTATATTTACGCGATCTTACCCAAAAAACCTGTATTATGTAAAAATACATTTATTTTCCCCCTTTCTTTTTGGACAGTTTCAAATCTCTAACGTCTTTCAAATTGTTCTGATGTACAGTGCTACATTTTAAATTACTGTCATGTTTGCAACGGGTTGTTTAAAATATATTCAAATGGTGTAGATTCATGTTTAAACTCGATTCGAATCTGCATTCATCATTTTCTTCTTAAGCAGTCCGTAACCACAATTGGTACATCGATGCATGACCCATTTGATTATGGTTTGTTGGTCTTAATTTATCAATTAAAATGTTATTGAGTGTGCCAAATCCTAAAGAGTGGCGTTTGAGTCGACCTTATTTTATATTCACATGTGAAACGCCTGTGCACATGAATGTAATCCAGTTACACACTCTCCTACTTGTTCATCAACTCTCTTCGTGGTGTAGATTTGATGGCTTGTATAGCAACCATAAACAAACGCAACAAATCCGGGTGACTCATGATCCATGATTCACGATGCCAGTGGGCCAGGTTTCACTTTCAACCTGTGTGGCATGAATTAAACGCACCTGTAAATTTGACCTGAAATGATTGCACAACAATTGCCCCGCCTTCATGGGATGTTTATCCTCCACTGTTTATCTGGCTTTGACCTGAATTATATAAAAGTGCGGCTCTGCAACTGCTGTAGAGTCACATTGGTATAAACGCATTTTACAATATGAACAGCGCATTGAAAACGCGTACTATTTTATGTATTGTTTAACAAGTGTGTTTACAAATCCACACTGTGAAACACGATGATTGACACAGGGGAGTAGATTATGTTTTCGATAGTGTATTTAAATAGAGCTACTGTAGGTAAGTAGTTTTCAGTTTTAAAGGCATAGTTTAACAAGACAACACTTGCCACCATCCTTCAAACCCATTGGTGAAAAAGACCACAGTTTATGTTTACATTATAATATGTTTACATTATATACAATATATAATATAATGTTTATATTATAATATAATGTTTACATTATATATAATATAATGTGTATATATAATATAATGTTTACATTATAATACAATGTTTACATTATATATAATATAATGTTTATGCAAGAGCCGGGGACTTATGGGACCCCGGGGTCCCACCATAAGGTTCATATGAATGGTTACCTAATAACTTTTGAAACACGGTAATCGCTGTGAAGTGCAGTTTCCAATTCTTATTGTTGACTCAATCTCTCTGGCCTTTCTATGCAATATGAAGAAGGGTCATTGCCCGAAACGTCGCTTATCGGATGTTTTCCCTTTTTCAAGGCCCCAGTGCTACTGATGCATGAATTTGTTTGGTATTTGAAATGATACGAAGGCTCAGCAAGTGATTCCGTGCAGACATAAACAGAAGCAATACGCGCCACCCCAGCCACCCATGTCGCGAATTAATCGATTATCGCGATTGAGGGCTCGTGAATAAATTCTAGATTCAACGCCTTGTTTTAAAACGTGAACACAGCCGGCTCTAGTGACTGGAGTGGGTGCGTGTTGGACAATGTGAAACAATGACACGCAACGTATACAAATCTAAAACATAAATTCTTACGCACGCGATCGGGTGTGCATATCGCGATCTTCAGGATGAATGATCACATCCGAATCAATGCGTCGTCGTTGCTCCCCTAGCATGCGCTCTGCGTAACCCGCTCGTGTTGTTGTTGTTGTTTGCGGCAGAGTTTAGGACCTTCGTGGCCAAGAGCCGCAGCTCCCGAGGCAAAGGAGTGATGGCACGCTTCAAGGTGCCGGACTTGCTGAAGCATCTCATGGAACGATACGGGGCTCCGGATATTCACGATCTGGGCATCCGTATCACCAGCATACCTCTGGGCATTTCCGTACGTGCCGTGCCTGCGTGTATGAGCGTGTGTGTGTGTACGTGTGTATGCATTGCGTCGCTTGTTGACTGCGAATTGTATTATTATTGGATGCCTCAAGTAGACTCTTTGGTTCTTTCGGTAGAGTCACGTAGGTATAAAATAAAATAAATCACGACGTTTCGGGCGCAACACAAGCGTCCGTCATCAGGTGATAAAGCCTTGGTGTGCTGCTGAGGCAGACTGTTTTAAATGGTTTGAAATGTGTGTAGCCCATGGGTCATAAAGAAGTGGCCAGGGCTAGTGATGTTAACGTGAGAAATTAGCGTGTAACTGTAAGGTAGGAAAGCGGCCTCCTCCTCGATTTTACGTGACTTTACCGAAAGAACCAAAGAGTCTGGATTCCTGCAGTCACGAAAGCTTCAAATCAAGATTGCCTCAAGTATGTATTGTTGTTGCCCTTGAGGGGGTTTACTTTCTGAATTAAATGCGTTCTGGAATTGCTGACACACAGCCACAACGTACGTGTCGCTGTGTTCACACCTGAGAGTGACACTGCATCAGCCTTTTACCAATATTCCCCCGCCCCTGCGTTTGCCTTACACGGCCACAATGCTGAGCTATCCTCAGTTGCTCAGGCACGCAAGTTTCACACCTGTCTCCCTGTCAAGTGAATGTGGTGTATCCTTTTGTCATGCAGTCTGAGACAGACTTCCAACACGACTTCAGTTTTGTGGGTGCAGTGCTGCGACAAGAGCACTGAAGTAACTGCTCGTGTAAGTACATCATGTTAATATATATCGTATTGAAGGCTGAGGCCTATTTTACTGTACCGCTCCTTACAGAAATCTTCTTTCCCGAGTGGTTGTGCATTTGTCGCTTGTTTCAGAGGTTTGCGATTCGATCCCAGGAGTCGCCCTAGTTAATATTGCGGGTGTATTATCCAAAACTGCATTTCTATATGCTTCACAAATAATGTAAAAAAAAATCCCGTGTTGTTATCAATGAATGAGGAGGACATGTGTGCCGGCGTCAGAATCAAAATTTGAAAATCTAAACAAGTACTCAGAAATGACTGGATTGGGTAAAACCACATGTATATATGTTGAACTTCTTTCGCACTGTACGTAGCCAACTGTGCTAATCGGAGGTGTGGAGGACAACAAACTGAACACAAAAAGCAGTTCTAAAGACATTGTTTTCAATCTAGATTTAAAAGTGCTGTTGTATATGTGGGTGTGTGAAAATTGATGAAAAATAATTAAAATTAAATGATATTCGAAATTTGCATAATTAATCCGAAATTATGCTAATTCGTGTAATTATGCGTGTAACTATGCTAATTAGAGAGGTAATCATATTCATTTATACGAGTGGGTGTGGTTGTGTTAATGATAGCCTTTATGATAATCAGGCCCCGCCTCGTTGACGAGGTGGGGTTATCAATCAGGATAACGCAATCAATCGTGTGCAGTTACGCTAGTGTCAATTCGGCCTCGTTGTCTAACTTCGTATTATTGATCAGCATAATACAATGATTCTCGCTTTAACACTCCCCGAGTGTTCATATTTTAGGTCCCAAGTTCATATCATTCGCTTTAAAGTTTAATGAGTGTGGATTGGTGTGTTTATAGTTTAGGTTCCCGAGTTCATATCTCGTCGCAGGATACAGATCTTATGCAAAAATTTCAGGAAAGAATCACACGACCACTTCTGTATTAATCAATTTATTTTCTAATTAAACCTTAACTATAATATGTATGTGAACTCTCAATCTCGGAACTTCAACACGGTATCCACACGGTATCAAGACAGTATCATCAACGACTGTACGATTTCACTTTGATAACACATGGACCCCGCATAAAGCGATTGCTGTTAGTGAGAGAGTCAGGACATGCAAATGCTATGCTACACAAAAGCTTATACATTATAATATGAACGATAATTATGCTTGAAATGGTCAGCACATTATCACAGGCGATTGATTAACATGCCACGGTATTCATATAAAAAGACAATCAAACAGTTATTATTTCCAAAGGCATAAATGTAACAACAGATCCACCGGACAGACTATAAGATTACCGAAATGGCTTAGTGTGAGGGTATGCGGTGGAACGTGTTATCTCACGGTATATTAATTAATTCGTGAATAAGATTGTATGATCAGAAAATCGGTTTAGCACGATTCCTCCGCGGGAGCGTAGCTCCGTGGCGAAGGCTCCAAGGGTTAATTCGTATTGATGGATCGGTTGGTAACTTATGCGATTAGAAGTACAGTCCAAAACAAAATATTAAAGAGGGAAATTATGAATATACTTATAAATGTCAGACTGTTATCACACGATCGATGCTTCCACAGCCAGATGGTTCACGGACTTGAGTGTTCGCCTCTGGTTAAGGACCCATGTATGTTTGAGTGATATGAATTGTTTTGAATAGTCAGTGTTTGGAATTCTTTGCGTTGCCATACGCTGAAGTTGGCATCGCTTGTAGAAGTAGCCTCGCTCCCTTTAGAGCGGTGAGGTGTGTGAGAGTTGTGCATCATACGTATCGGCGTTCCCTCCTCCACACAGCAGCCAGCCTCTGTCCACGGGGGAGAGTTGCTTGATCGCTCTCAGTTCTGCTCAGTGGACACCTCTCTCCACTGCTGGATGAGCTGCGCGATCACGCTCGTGCTGGTTCGCTGACAGCAGTTTCTCTCCGCTGTTGGATGAGCTGCATCGGCACGCTCCCTCTCTCTGGGTGGAGAACTCGAACGTGCTCGTTGCTGGTTTGCTGAAAGCAGGTTTTTCTCCACTGCTGGATGACTCAAGTCGCACGTGCTCTTGCTCTGGTTTGCAGAAGCTCTTGCTTGGTGCGTCGGTCGCTCTGCAGCTGGACTCAATGTAGAATAATCTTTCAGCAATACTCTGTCTTTCAGCTCTTGGAAATCACACTAGGTGACGCCTCACTACCCTGCGAGTCTTGCCAACGTCAGTGGGTAGCGACGGGGCCACTTTGGCTTCTGCTCGCCGCCCCCTGCTCTGCAGCTCGCCGGCTGGCGACCTGTTGCTCTCGTTCCCGATTGGAACGGCTCCTGAGCCGACCCACTGGTCGAACTCCCCGCGTTCCGACCTCCTCCGAGTCGAACTCCCCGAGTTCCGACCCCCCTGGTCGAACTCTTCCGAGTTGCTCCTCCGAGTCAAACTGTCTCCCGAGAGTCGACCCCCCGGTCGAACTCTGGTGAGCCGACCCCCCCCGGGTCGAACTCTGGTGAGCCGACCCACTCCTGTCGAACTGATGTTTCAATGCTCAGGATCCTCTTTTTATGCCCAAAAATCCCTTCACTCGGATCCTGCCCACAAGGCGGGGTTTCTTTCGATTTTTGCTGTGTCAGGATTTGTCCGTATGTATCTGTGTCCGTGTGTGTCCGTACGTGTGTCAGTGTGTGTCCTTGTGCATCACCCACGGTATATTCCGTTGTCATACTCCTACCATAAAACCCACAAGTAAAACAATCAAATGTTATAAATTGTTTCGAAGGCACCTCTCTGTCTGGGTGCACAACCTGGAGGGAGGGGCGATATTCCCTCCGACTTTCACCGACGCACAAAGAAATGGTTAAAACGTTTTAAGTTAACATTTCATTTCATCAGAGTTCAATAGTTATGATTCTGTATTAATCCAAGGTCTGAGTCAGCTTCTCGTTGTGGTATTTGACTCGTCTTTCCCCAAGCGTATACACACTCCTACCCCGCGCTGCAGGGATACAAAGACGGCCGGGATTTCCCTTTCTCTCCGACCCTGGGTTTAACATCGCCCTTTGCTTACGTTGCAGTTTTGCTGTGCGCTTGCATTCCTTTTCCTCTCTACTCTTACTTTAACCCTGCTTATTATTTGTGTATGGGTGGAGGCTAGAGCATTTATGTTGACTTAGGAAAACCTGATTGTTATAGGCTTCGGGTCAAGTCGTATAGAAATTATTAAAATATGGAAATACATTTCATATTAAATTAATAGACGGTTGATGGTTACATTGATGTAGCTATTGGCAGGGTTCAATTGAAGTTGGTGTGAAGATCAATAACTTTAGCCTACCCTGTCGTTGAATTCCGATTTTAAGTTACTTTAATAGTAATGTAGAACCAATCAGCTTTTTGACTGAACTATATCTAGGCTAACGCAAACTCCCAGTGACCCTGGCTTGGTGTGTTTACGTCAGCCCCTGGCAATCCGCTGTGCTCTGCTCTCTATCTGCTCCCGCTGACCCTGGGAGGGCTCTTAATGTCAAAATCGTGTTAGTGGGTCATGGTAAAGATAACCTCCACATGCCATGCGGAGGCCTGGTTTGGTGTTTTTATTCATTATTATTAAAAAAAAACAATAGAAACATGTATCTATATGTATCGGAAAATTACTTGTTAACATTAAGATGGAAAAGGGGCCTAGATACAACAGTGCATAGCTCCAATGGCTTCCTAATATCGGAAGGAAGAGCATTCCAGTTGGCCGCAGAAGCCCATCTGAAAGCGAGTGATGCGGTGACTGTCTTTGTTCGATGGCTTGCCAAAAGCCACTGCTGCTAGGATGATCCACCAATCCCATCTCTCGATTGCAATCGTACATTAGCAGCACACCTTGCATTCGCTGTTGAACCACTCGTCCATCACGTGTTCCATCATCGCAACTACAGCACTGCCCTGCACCTGTGGCCGCCACAGTTTCTAACATTGTGTTGTTTGTTTAGGTGATCGGCGAGGCCCGGAAAGGCGAGCGGGAGGCGATGGACCGTGGGCTGGCTCGCATCGAGTGTGACATCAAGCAGGAGGTGGAGGGCCGGCCACACAAGATCAGGAAATACCTGTTGGAGTCGTTCCCCTTGCCAGGGACGAGCGCCGATCTTCGCCGACAGTTCACGACACAGCCGGCGGCCGAGATGGTGCTGCAGGTCTTCCAGAACGCCGAGGACATCTTTGTGAATAAGCTGAAGAAGGTGGGGCCATGGCGTCTGGACTTAATGCAACAAAATTACCGTGCGAGAAAAATCATGCATCTGCTTAGATTTGTCAAAGATTTTCCAAAATACATTTGTTCTCGGAATTATTTAATGAGTGATAATCGCCATACGTTTCAAGTCTGTCGATACTTCCACCAGTATCAATGACTTGCTCTACCACTGAATTAACTCTCCTCTATAATATTTAGGGCCATCGCTTTCACAAAATTCAGTCACACATTGAGACAAAAGTAAGGGGGGCATTGAAATCGGTAGGACATCTATGCATGTGTCACCCTCTATTTGTCCCAACAGAGTGATATGGCTGCACGTGGTTTGGGTCCTTTGTTGTCTCCACCAACAGTGTGTGCAGGACTTCCTGGGGCAGGTGAAAGGGGACACGCTGGCCCGGAAGCTGTTTCAGTTGGCCCTGTGCTGTGGCTCCCTCGAGACTCCTCGCGACCTCGTGGTCAAGGAGAAACCGGCCGCGTTTCTCGGCAACATCAGCACTCCCGACACCAGACCGCCGCCTCCTCCGGGGAGTAAGGAGACAAATTTGCATATACAGTAGACTCTCGATTGTCCGCGCTAATGACGTGGAGGATGGCTGCGGATAATTAAAATGACGGATGATCCAAAGATATCTATTTTTTGCGGCTCTCTATGCCACAAACTAACGATCAACCGATCGATGCACGTGGTCAGTGATAACACTTTCCTGCTAATTTGACCAAGTCCAATATCGGCTCAACTTTCATGTGACGGACGTTACTCTCACGTTCAGAGTGGGTTGGAATGTGCTTCCCTTTACTCTGTGGACCAGAGGTCACTAGAAGCAATGTCAGAGGTAGCTTTGTGATGTTCTCTTCTGCGGGCCATTCTCCAATAGGACGGGTTCCACTGCTCCGTGAGAGATCCGAGTGGATACTCCGTCTCATGACACGATATCGAAAGCACAATCTGAATAAAATGTAGTTTCTTGTATTGTACATAAGGGGTCAGACCACGGAGGACCTTCAGAATGCTGAGTGTGATCTTGAAATTAATCCTGGACTGGTTCGGGGGATAGTTGAACAATTCGAATATTGGGGCGATATTGTCTTGCATACGGGTGTGAGTGAGAAGTCTGCCAGTGGTTTTTTGAGTCCATCTAAATTTTTGGGTTAGATCATGTAAACATGCACTCAATAATACGCGTTAATATGCGCTTTTTATGTGACCTAACCCAAAAATCTCTATTATGGATAATATTGGTCGCGAAGGCCTTCGTGTTAAACTTGTTTTTTGAGTCATCTGGAGAGTGATGATGAAACTTATCGGGAGGCCGTAGATGAGACGTGGGGGTCGGGGGGCAGAGAGAGAGAGTTGCAGTTGTTGAGCCTATTGGAGCGAGTTACAGCATCGTTGTCCTCTCCTACAATGGCATTGCTTCTCTCCTTCGCAGAGGCGGTAGCCGAGCATCTGGTCCGTCTGCTGAGCCACGCAAGTAAGATGGCAGAGCCCCTGTGCCTACCCGCGCTGTCACGCGTGGAGAAGCAGCTTGCCGAGCTTTTGACTCGCGCGACCTCCCCAGCCTGGGCCTCGGCTCCTTGGACATCCTCCATCGCAACGCCCAGGTGCGTACGTGGCGTGCGTGAGTCCACCCGCCTCCAGCTGGTAAGAGGCAGTACAGCAAGTAGGTGTACGACACTGCCCGTGCAAAGTTTGAGTGTACTTACCGCCTCCGAGTGGCGCTCAATGTTAAGTTTGTTTCCAAAATTGTGCGCGGTAATATTAGTTTATTATTACGAACTTAAAACTCATTTGTCGATAACTCGAATACGTTTAAGCGTTATGTAATCACTGCCAATTCAGAGCACAACAAAGTGTCACGTAAGATGCATGGGTTTTCTCTTGTCACTCTTAAAAAATATCTGTGAATTTGGCAAACATCCCAAAGGTAGATATTGAAAATCACCGTTAAAATTGAGTGTACAGCGGTGACATTCAGATAAAATATATGATAACACTATGCAAAGCGGCCAGGTGGCTTAGAGATCAAAGCGGTGTGTTGGCAATAATGAGATTCTGGGCTTGAATCTGGATTTTGACCGCTTGGGTTGAAACCGAGGTCTCAAGTCTTATCAAGTCGATCGTCCGAGCCCCGTCACCAGCGACTGCACAAAATTACAGTCTCATTAAACTTTGGTTTTGCACTTCATTTTCCTAATTCCATCTCTGAGAATAACAATTTCAGCTTGACTCTCGTGCGCCGCACAATCTCATAACACAGCTAATGTGAAAGTGGTGGCTCCTATTGTATACAAGATAAAAGGCCACCCACCGCATTTTATGACACAGGGCCTGCACGGCTATGCGAGATTTACGAATGGATGATTTATTTGTCTCTTGACATTACGCCGATAGCGCATTTGGAAAACTAAAATTGAGAACGAATTTTGTGTTAATTTGCAAACTTAAATCTGTAATATTTAATCAGTTTTCGTGCACTGCATTGTGAGATGCAGCTCCATGCGTATCGTTTAGCTTTAAGCCGGTGTTTGCCTTGCGGTCGCCTCATTGTCAACCAACTGATGTTGACGGATTTGTTGTGTCTGTGGTAGCTGTTGGAGGAGACTGGGGTTGTGATCTCTATCCTGGGTGGATCTGGAGCCACAGCGGGAAGCTTCTGCCCAAAGCGCGACGAGCTGCATGGAGTTCATCCACCAGTGCGGCAGCCTCGACACCGCAGCGGTGAGACACGGGCCCCAGTAGGGGCCACAGGGGCGGCTCAGGGATGGGGATAAGGATTTGGAGATTTAGGGTGCTCGCGGAAATAAACTCTTCAACTCAAAGCGCCTTACAGCAACGTCTCATCTCAACCATTCCATTGCTCTGCGGCAGGCTACCCGAGGGGACCCCCCCCCCCCCCAATGGCAGCTGTTCCTATTTGGCACGTGGTGCACGCACTACCGGCCTGTGAATGGACATGTCTGCCATTTGGGAGCGATGTTTGAGTTTCCTACATGGTTTTTTCCCCGATAAAGTAATTTGCAAGTATTTTATCTGATTTAGCAAATTTGCAACATGATGCGGTTACACGTGGCCAATTCTTTTTGTTTTTAATACAGCGTCACAGGATTATTATCATACATTGTGAAACAGATCTCTTTGTTTATGGTGAATAAACTGGCAACATTAACCAGGGCGGATGCTGGGCTTGAACCGAGAACCACCACTCGGCCATGTTTCCATAAATTTGTGCAGTCACATTAACGCTGTTCACGTCGTACACAATGGACACTTTATTATTAGCACCACCTCTGGACCTGTTTGGCCCCTGGTCCATTTTGAGAGGTCTTGTAAGGGCGGCATATTACAGTTTGATTTTATATCGCCACAGCAAATAGCCAATGGAAAACCACCCATTCCGTGGGGGTGCTACGCGCTGGCACGGATCGGATGCGCCAGTGGAAAAGGCTGCTAGCAACTTGGCCGCCTCCAAACGAAAGAGAGAGGGTTCCAGGTCTGTTGTTGGCTGTGTCTTCTGCAGCTGCCGGCCGTGGACTGCGCTGTGGGGCAGCACTACGGCGTGCATTCCTGCCGCAACCATGGGCACGGCCCCATGGCCAACCTGGTAAAACTGGCGCAGAAGGCCAAGCCCGGTGGCAGCAGCGGCGGTGCCCATCGGTGCGCCGTCTTGTACGAGACGGCGCTGTGTGCTCGCGACTCGAGGTTTGGCAGCCCCCTCCAAAGTGCCCTTCTCCTCACACCTCTGCTCACCTCGTGATCTGCCTGACCGCCACGGGTCGCTCCTCAAAATTGTTGGGAGTTGGCGACAGACACTTGGGGTTCTTTAATTTTTCGCATCAAACGGTCAGTGAGCCACACCAATATGCCATTGGTAATGTAACTTAAGGATTCAATGTTCAAGGCAAGTGATTGTCGAGACAAACTGATGATTGTGTGTGTTACACTCCTCTGGCAGTCCACTGCCTGATGAAGGCCTCACCACGTTGCTTTGGTCATGGGGGTTGTTGCACAAAACGTTACCACGCTTGGTGAAGGGGGCGGGGATTAGGTTCAGGACTTGTTCAGATATCAGTCACCACTGACGTTAGCCATGGCTAGGAATCCAACTCGGATCGCCGCGTTAGTATCGCAGTGCACCAAACATTGCAGCAGTGCTTCAGAAATCATTCCGAAGTTGCTTGATATTGCACACAGTTTGAATAAACCATCATTACTTCATGACATATCTTTTTACTTAAAATTTTACTTTATACATGCTGTGATCGTAATAAAGAGTTGTGCTAGTTAGTAGTAACAGCGCGATACATCGGTTAAATCGATTAATATTTATTATTCAGCTGACAATTCATGTATTGAATTGCACGTGTAAGAATCAACTTCTAAAAAAATTGTATCCCTTTTTATTTTAATAGTTTCACATTGCCACTGCAGAGAGTCGACATGATCAGTGTAAGTTCAAAAGAACTGACACACCTTGTGAAAAATCCAACGCAGAAGATCCCTGGGCTTGATATTCCACGAAGATCATGGTCCCCCTAAACCGCATCTGCACAAACCATGGCAGATGCGGATACCTGATGCACAAATGGAAAATTTTAAACTCTCCAGTGTTTGACTGTGGTCATCCAGAACAGATCGTACAACGTGAAACGACGCAATAGAAAATTAAAGTCAAGCCACAGTGCGATTGTGACCATGCAACCCAAACTATGCACAATATTGTGAACCACAGTCGTCTGTGCTCCTTCAACGGAGTAGGAATAGTAACCCTACACGAAGTTTCTCCTGAAGCCCTCTCGTCGTGACCAGCAGACCTCGGACATTGGCTTATGGCTCCTGAACATGTTGCCCTCATGCGCAGGAATAGAATAGCTCAGGGGTTGGCAATCTGCGTCTCCCGGTGCCGCATTCTGCTCTTTAAAGACTGTTTGGTGATGTTGTTTATGAAGGACCACTGTCTCGTATTCACCACAGTGCATTGCGCCTCTTGAAATATTGAGTTGACTAATCCCGGTAGTTGAGAAACTAAGGTAGTTGAGTACCCCGGGAACACGCTGTGGTTCGTGTCGCGTTAATAGCTCCGTACCGTGCCGTGTAACTCACTAAGCAGCCGATTGCTCGCGTGCAGTGGTAGTGCCGTGTTCATTGATAACGCTGCACACTCCGTGCAGTGGTAGTGCCGTGTTCATTGATAACACTGCACACTCCGTGCAGCGTTGTGTGAGGATGGCTCACTAATTGAAAGGGGAGTCGTAGCTATCGCACTGTGGGGTGGTCATCGCCCTCCTCCCCCTGGGCATGTGCCGTGTGTGTTGTGTGCGTCGTGAGTCGTGGCGATGTAAACCCGGGGTAGCTCCTCTCTCCGTCTCTTCGTTTGTTGCTGTCCCGGCGAAGCTCGAGTTGGTGAGCGCAACGCGTGGCAGATCCGGCTTCACCCGTTCCCACTCCTCCCAGTCAGCGACTCCCAAACCCCCACTCAATAATCGCAGATCACTACCCAGGTCCTTATCAACCAAATGATTTTTAACTAAACTATTTTTTGTATTCTTAATGTATCAACAGTTCAGTTTTAAAGTATAATTTTACCGAGGCACTGTAAGTTTTCCTGGTGTGGACGGTGGCTGTTTTTGCTATTGTTTTACTGCCTTTCTCAAGCTTGGAAATGTATGTATGAATGAAATTGGAACTTATATACTTCATTTATTTACTAATTGACAAACTATTTTTATTTTACCAGGTAAGGCCCACTGAGCATATATAGCAGTTTTTCAGAAGCGACCTGGCCATCGCAAATGATAGCTCAACAAAGTGGCTTATCGTCACGTGAACATTTATAGCAGACAAATATACAGCATGCGTCAGGGTTGGGATGGAACCCACGACCTCCTGCGTACCAGGGGAGGTAGTTAACATCTCCCAGCCACCGTGGTGCCCTGTGGTCACGTGAGGCCTTCCACTTCTGAATGGCTTGCGATGCATATTTGAACATTACTGCAAACGTCTTAGCCTCGTTCATTCGGTATTCGAGGGGAATATTGCCATTTAGTAACTTTGTTTCAAATATCGTGCATTGAACTTTCGATTTTAATTTGCAATGTAATTGAGGGACTGTGCGTTGTCTTGTCGTGGTCTGGTGCTGTTGTTGTGTTGCTGAATTGCCCAAACTTGCATTTGTTGACAAATCGGCAGGAATCTATGTACTTTGTATTTTTAGCAACATACTTACATTTTCTCCGTCTTGCCTCTCATATCGTTTTTGAACATACCTCGCTGACCCGCCCCTACTGGACATATGTGAAAAGAGCTTCATAGCTCATTGGATTCCTCCAGGATGAAAAAAAGATTATAATTAATCAGTGGCACTGCCAACAACCTGCATCCACACACGACTAAGCACCCATTGTAATGCCATACACATGGTTTCTTTCCCATAGACATGTAATTCAGCAAATTTTCAGAAATATCTGCTGTATGCGAATTACTCCAGACAAGTTTAGAGTATTAAACGTGACCTGTTGTGACTCGTCTAATGTGTATCGCGTGGTCGTTAGCACAGAAAGATGCGTCTGGTAACGTCCTAATGGACCAAACATCGTAAAAAGGAGGCTGGGTCTGCGTTGTTCAGAGTGACCACCATATACAGGGACTCTTCTACTTACGGACGAGTTAGGTTCCAGAAGTCTGTTCGTAAGTCCAACTTTACTCCTGTCGATTCCAAACATGTTGTACGGCGTGTACACTAAACACAGGGAATGGCTTTAAGAGTTGTATAATCTCCTGTAGACGTAGACGCCACTGGTTCTTCACGTTGTGTAGTTGTAGATGCCACCACCACCACCATCTATTGCGTGGCGGTTGAAATTATGAATCTCGGTACAAACAGGCAACTGGACATATGGACAGGTTTCTTTGTATCTCTGAGACTTTCTAAGTTGAATGTTTTTTAAGTGAAGGAGTCCCCGTAAATATTTTTGAGGACCACTGGGATCTTCAGTTTAAACCGTGAGTCTTGGAGTCATTGGACCAGAAAGAAGTGAGATAAAAACGACAGTAACATTGAAAAATATGTACACAGGGCAGGGAGGGCCCAGCCGCATGATAGAATTTATTCAGCGGTATCGTCACGGTAACAGAAACAGCGCTCCCGTAAGAATCGCAGAATCCCGTGAATATTCCGCCTCAGGCGGGAGAATCTCCGTCCAGGCCCGCGTGATGCCTTTGGCCCAATCTTGTCGACGGCATCATCATCATCATTCTCCTCGTTGTTGTTGTTGCCTGGTTGGAGAGCAGGGCCCCGCCTGGCAAATGGACGCACGCGCCATCGTTAGCACGGTCGGCTACAGTTAGCACGGTCGGCTACGTACGGGTGAAAAATTATTTCAACGTACACACATGCGCGTATTCATTATGCCACCGTCTGCCCCATCGTGCATTCTCGGCTGTGCTTACACTGGTTGCTGCAGTGCACCTCATATGTGTCCGACCGCTCAAATGCGAGGTAGGAGGATGCCACACATCTCTGACTATGGCCAGTAGCGGAATGCTACATTCCTATAACAGGAGCCAATGGTGGTGTATAATAGGATGACCGCTGTTGACTTCCCACAAAATGGGATTCATTATTTGACTATAGCTCGGGTTGATAAATAAGCTGTTAACCTTCTTGACCTGGATTTTGAACTCGCAAGCGTACAGTGATCGTGGAGTGCTCTAACCGCAGCACCTCCAAGTGGGATGCAGTGCAATTCATATATTTATAATTAAGATTTATATTTTTACTAGGAATGCATTTAGCTGCAGATTGGTGGAGATGAGGTTAGGGATAAGATATTACATCCCGTGGAGCCCTGGGATATTTACATCTTCAAGTGAGATGAACTAAAGAGGTGAATGCCATTACAGAATCCTCATTTCACAACTCCTCATGAAACAGATTCCCCGTTCTTACAATACAGAACTTGTCTCATCTGATACAGAACCCAAATCTCATGTGTCCTCAATATTTTTTACTTCCTCTCAATCGTGAATACTACATTGTGGGAATCAACAGTGGTTGTAATATAAATAGACTTGCCCTTGCTATAGGAATGTGTAATTTACTCAAGTAACTAATTTATGATGATCGATGGTGTTTGCTATATGCTAATTTATATCAGGAGACACATTGTCTGAATGACCTCCCCAATACACATTTTTCTCAAGGTGCACTTCTGCGTGGAGGCTCACTCTTGTCTCGTGGCCGACTCCATCTCCTCCTCCTCCGCGATGACGTCATTGGTGCCACCACTTTGATTGGGGAATTTTTCAGACAGGCGTGTTACCGCACAGTCACCCGCCGACTCCACTCCCCGCTCCGACTCCATTCCCCAATCGGAGTTCGAAGCCCACTCGCTCACAGAAACTGAGCCTGCAGTATTCTGATTTGACCAAGTGGACTCTGAAGTCTGCTCGCTTGCAGCAGTGACTTGGAAATCTCCCTCACAGAGACAGGGGATTGCCGAGAGGCTGCAGGCCACCATCGGCTCCATTTCCTCTTCAACGATGACGTCATTGGTGCTGTCACGTTGATCGAAGAGTTTTTCAGACAGGCGTGTTACCGCACAGTCACCTGCCGACTCCACTCCCCACTCTGACTCCATTCCCCAATCCGAGTTCGAAGCCCACTCGCTCACAGAAACTGAGACTGCAGTATTCTGATTTGACCAAGTGGACTCCGAAGTCTGCTCGCTTGCAGCAGGGACTTGGCAATCTCCCTGGCTGAGACGGGGGACTGCCGAGAGGCTGCCGGCCGCCAAGAGCACCGTATCCATGGCTGGGCAAGGCGGGAAGTTCGCTTGCGGTGGCACGGCCCTGCCGCCCCACAATAATGGGTGGTTGAGGGCCTCCGTGGGTGTGAGGCGACGTTGGGGATCCCACCTGCCAAGGAGGCAAACGGAGGGAGTCAAGTGCCTGTTGCATTCTAAAATCGCTTCATTGAATCGTGGTCTGGGGTGAAATGCGCAATTCTATCCTCAACACTTTTGTCAGAAACGATATTTATTTTAAAAAGCGACGAGATGAAGAAACGATGCCCCGGTGTGACACAAAACTTTGCAGTCCTAGCCCAAACGACACGTGAGGTCTAAGATCGTTTCCAGTAATGTTGATGGAAGACGCAAAGTGATTTATATTTAATTATTTGTACGAGGTGAAATGTAGACAATAGTAACAAGTCTCTTACTGAAGGCACCCGCGGAGAAAATTGATGAACTTTTGATTGCGGGTTCCCAGAACCGCCTTCAAAGACACGGAGCACGGGACGATCCGTTTCCCGTTGACGACGGGGCGATTCTTTTTGTCTGTTTATCGGAGAGAGAAAAAGAGAGAAACACTGAATTAGTTGTGGCGATCAGTACAATGCGGCGGCGGTCCTTAACCCTCCAATTGCGATGTTTGCAAATATGATTCCATGTTGGCGGTCGACTACAGCCTGTCATCCCTCCAGGGTCGATAAAATTTGTAACCGTTTGTGAGACGTTTGCAGTAGTCGTGTGGAAAGGATGGCTCCTAAGCGTGAAAGTGAAATTCCCACTCTCAACTCTGGGCCACCGGAGGAGACGAGAACCTCCTGATACTTGTTTGAGCAAGGAGACACTTTGATGTTTATTTGAGTATTATATTATTATTTGCATCACTTGGAGAGGATGGTAATTTGTTGTACAAGCGTGCTTTTAAGCATAATATATTTCTCAATCAAGGACCCACAGTTTGTGTGGAGGGTTGTTCTCTGTGGATGTTTTGTACTATGGTAGAACTGCTCTATGCTGATTTAGGATACCGTCGCATCTGCCACACAATTTTTTAAAATTGTGCTCAGTCATGCTGAAATATAGAAAAACGGCCACTCATCTTTATTAAAAATGTGATGGCCAGAATTCCATGTAATTAATACACACGTCCTCTGTTGGATTGCAAATCCCTATGGGTTTTCCAAATATACTGTGCTACCTAAACATAACCGTTCCTTTTAAAGTATTTTTTTCATAAGACTCCTTACTGTCGCACTAATTCAACACGTACTGACAAGTACGTTGCCAAGACCGTTGTGACTTTTAAACCCAAATAAAGCACAGTTCATTTTTACATTACGCGAAGCAGTTTCCATGCCTTTCTATTCAAGCACAGAGCACGAGACACGCGGCTGCACGGCCACGACTCTCCGGGCAGTGACAGCAGCAGCAGCAACAGCTACGAACTCCAACACCACCACCTCACCACCCCCCCTGTCCACTCACCAAAAGAGATAATGTTGTGGGTCGAGGCGTCAATCATGGCTTTGGGTGGGAGCCCCAACATCTGAAACCAAGATCACAAGAGGGATGAGTTGGATGAGGTCCGTCGCTCGAGTGAACAGAGCGTACATACGCTGCACTTTGTCTCATTGGAACGTCGATGTACAATGAACTTTGCCTGCTCTTGTACATACTGTTTGCAGATATTTATCTCTATCATCAGGCGAAGCATACATATTTGGTCTTTAATTGATGACGTGGTTACTACGTGCGGCTTCGTTGCTCTCCAACACAGGCTCTGAAAGCCTCGGGGATTAACAACAAACTACAATAATCATAACAATAGTAATCATTCCGAAGGACATCAGCCTGACGCTCTGATTATCTGGTATTACCGATGAACCCGAAATCTCTCTTTACTTCTTTACTCATGCAAATGGTGCGTGATCACGCAGTGAACACGTCCACTCCTCTCCCGTGTACCGGCAGCTGAGCGACATTTTGTGACCAGTGAAAGGCCCAGAGGATGACGACAGCCCTGCACGTAACCAGCTTTGTCGCATGAGCCATCGCACAGCGGGTCTGTACGCTGGTGGATCGTCGTGCGCCATCAGTCATAACCAACCCCCTGCTGCTGCTGCTGTTGTTGTTTATCGTGGACTCCATCGTTGGTTCAAATTCGAATTAAACCCTCCCTCCTCCTTTATATGGCGCAGTTGGAACGGTCCTATGGGAAATATGACGCCCGGTTTGGTGGTGCCGTATCAGGCTCGAGGTTTGTTACAATAATAATATAATTCATCAGTATGTATATATTATAATAATTAATATTTGTAAGGCGCATTTAATCCGATGATCCCAATGCGCCCGGTGTATGGAAAGCAGGGAAATGAGACGACCAAAACGAGGAAATGAGACGACCAAAACTATGGGGAATAGGCCATTTTACCGAGGTGAGTTTCCATGGCGAGATTTAAATAGCTTTAAAAATTCTGTCTTGTTATCAGAGGCCAACGTGTTCCATAGTCTCGGAGCTGCACTGGCAAAAAGCCCGATCGCCCCCAGGAATTGAGACTTGACCTCAGAAAACTGAGTAGGAGATCAGAAGATCTCACGGACCTCATTGGTGTACATGAGTGGATCAGCTCCTGTAAGTATTGTGGGGCTAACCCACTGACAGCCTTGTAGCTCAACAGCAGGACCTTATAACCAACTGGATATATATGCAATGGTGTTTTCCTACGCGTCAGATACCTGGATGAAATAGCCGATGTGGTCTTCCGAGCTTGTCTTGAAGAGCGGGTTCCCGAGGAGCATCTCGGCCACCACACATCCGAGTGACCACATGTCCGCGCTGCATGTGACCGGGAGCCCAAAGTACATTTCGAGGGCCATGTACCACATCGAGCCAAGACACCAAGCTCCTAGCAGCACACGGACATACAGGTGACCAAACAAGGTGGCACTTGCACATTATTCACCTGTACTTGTGAAGTGCAGAATAGATGAGGGTATGCACACGCAGTCACGTATGGCACTCAAAATACGCACAATGACAAAGATCGCCCACGTAAATGCGTGTATCAGCTGGGTAGCACTTAGAAATGTAAATTATTTTCATTACACTGGTGCCAGCTATCATAGAGTGCAGCTGTCATGTCGCGAGAGTTCTCTGCGGTGAGTAACAACTTCTTTAAAAGCAACGGCGCTGCGACGCCTCTCTGAATAAAATTAACGCCGAGCCGCTTTGCGCGTTTGAAGATTCAGTGATGAACTGGGGACACCTACCACCACCCTGTAATGTGCAGACGTCTCGGAACGGGAAAAGGTTAAGTGAGGAATGAGGACATAGGAACTTAGGGCTGCCATGCGATCTGTACATTTTCAAACGTAAATCACATGTAAATCACACGTAAATCAGCCATCCGCGACGAAAATTCAAATGGGATTGGCTACTGGCTCCAGACTTTCAATACCAGCAATCGATTATGAAAATTGTTACTGGTTTACTGGCTCTTGTTTGACAACTACCCTCCTCAAAACTGGGAGGTTGAGAGTTGAAATCCTGGCCAAATGATTGACGAAATGTAACGTTTGAAGGGTATCAGTGTCACTACCACGCTTTGTTTAAGCGGTGCTAACCACCACGCCACCACAGCACGAAGACAAAGACCCCCCATATAGCTTAAACAGGCTCGTAGCGCAGCGTGCTAACCGTTAACACCACCGCTCCCCACAAACACTGTGACACGCACACACACACATGCTGCTACACACGTACACACACACAGGGCAGCTAGATCACTCACTTGGGCAGGTCTCGCTGATGCTGAGGCCAAAATCCGTGAGCCTGATATTGCCACTGATGTGGTCTTTGACCAAGATGTTTGCCTGCAAAAAAGACAGTGGTTGTCAGTGAAACTCGTGGTGTGTCGGTGAGATTGCGTCTTGTTGAATTGGTTCATGGCGGTTTACTCAAAGATTTCATGTACTCATTTTTGTTGAACACTTACTGCCCTTTGAAAATGTAATCATGCTTGAAGATCTCCCTACCCCATGCCGTGTTAATCAAGGCGGTTGTATGGCCATACCTCACCATGCTGCTTAGGGGGCTTTTGAAGGCAATGGGATCCAGGACAGGTTCAGATATCGCCCAAACCCTTGTTTTAGCCGTGGCCAGAAATCGAATTCGGGTCATTAACTTCTGAGTGCAGTTTGCGAACTACTACACTGCTACGCCCATCATTTAGCTTTGGCATTCGGAATTGTTGCTTAGGGCAGTGGTCGTTGTTTAACGCAAATGAGAAAATATTAAATGTTCCGCGGAGCGTTGGTTGTTGAGAGCAAACAGAGATCCACATGAAAAGTTGTATTTCTATGCAAGTTTTGGCTATCTGTGTTTATGAAATAGCAAGTCGTGGCATGTGTTGTTGCAGTGTAGAATAAGATATCTCGAAATCCTGTTACTAAGGTTTACAAGAGTGTTCTCATTTTCTACAACTGCACGAACTGAGGCACTAATTCCATACTGACGGACAAAAGTCGCAGCGTATAAGCCATAGGTCTCGTCCAGCTTCTGGAGGAGGTCTCCGCTGTGTGACGGCACAAAACGTGAACGGTTACAGTTTCTTCCTGCTTGTGACCCATTCCCTGATTGGCCCCTTGAACGGGAGCACACGTGCTTGACTGAGGCGAAGCCGCACGGAGTAACCATACACGGTTGCCGCTCAACTCAAAAGATAGTCAATGAGGCAGGAAGGCATTATAAACAGTTATGTCTGACCATGGAGCCGCGTACAAAGACAATAATTCTAGGGAATTCTGAAAGCCTACGGACATTTATTCTACATCCAAATGATTCATGTGTGTGAACACACGGACGCATCGGTGTTTGGGGGAGCGGTAGTGCAGCATTTAGCGCGTTGCTCTACAATTCCCGCTCACAGCCAAGACCAGTGACGATTATCTGAACCAATCCTGGGCCTCCCCTAGGTCGACTCAGCCTCAAATGAGTACCTGGTTGCGGTGTGTAAACATCGCCAATAGGGGAGACAAAGGCGGCCGGGCGTGGTGCTGGCCACCCACCCCCTCGTGTGCCGTGCCGGCCTTCGTAGGTGCTCGCTAACAGCACTTGCCCCTACAGTCTGTTAAGGGTTCACTGGGGATCTTTGTTTTTGTTTGTTAGTCTGTGTGAGTGAGTTACTTTGTGAGTTCATGTGAGTTACTCCGAGTCTGTGAGTGTGTTACCCGGTGAGACTGAGTTGAGTGGGAGTGACTGTGAGTTACTGTGTAAGTCTGTGAGTGTGTGAGTTACTCTGAGTCTGTGTGAGTCTGAGTGAGTCTCCGAGTGTCTGAGTGAGTGACTCTGTGAGTCTCTGAGTGAGTGACTCTGTGAGTCTCTGAGTGAGTGACTCCGTGCGTCTCTGAATGTGGCTCTGTGAGTCTGTGGCTCTGAGTCTCTGAGTGAGTGACTTTGTGAGTCTCTGAGTGAGTGACTGAGCATGAGTCTCTGAGTGTGGCTCTGAGTCTCTGAGTGAGTGACTGGATCTCTGAGTGTGGCTTTGTGAGTGCGTGCGAGTTTCTGAGTGAGTGACTGTGAGTCCCTGAGTGAGTGACTGAGCGTAACTCTGTGAGTCTCTGAGTGCGTGTTACTCTGCGAGTCTGTGTGTGTGTCAGAACTAGTATGTGAGTGTGAGTCTGTGTGTGAGTTACTCTGTGAGTCTGTGTGAGTGAGTCTGTGAGTGAGTCTGTGGGTCTCCTTGAGTGAGTGTGAGTCTGTGTGAGTGACTGTGATTCTCGGAGTGACTCTGTCAGTCTCTTGAGTGTGGCTCTGTGAGTCTGAGTGAGTGACTCTGTGAGTCTCTGAGTGTGGCTCTGTGAGTCTGAGTGAGTGACTCTGTGAGTCTCTGAGTGTGGCTCTGTGAGTCTGAGTGAGTGACTGTGAGTCTCTGAGTGTGGCTGTGAGTCTGTGGCTCTGTGAGTCTGAGTGAGTGACTGTGAGTCTCTTGAGTGTGGCTGTGAGTCTCTTGAGTGTGGCTCTGTGATTCTAAGTGAGTGACTGTGAGTCTCTGAGTGTGGCTCTGTGAGTCTAAGTGAGTGACTGTGAGTCTCTGAGTGTGGCTCTGTGAGTCTGAGTGAGTGACTCGTCATCACCATCGTCATCAACATCATCATCACTGTCGTCACCATCTTCATCACCACCTCCATTACCCAGGTGCCATGGGGTCGACACGCTGAGATGGGATGGGTGGCCAGCACCACGCCTGGCCGCCTTTGTCTCCTCACATTCACCGAACCTGGATACTCATTTTAAGGCAGAATAGACCTGGGATGGGACCGAGATTGGTTCAGATACTCGTCACCGATGTTGGCCGTGAGTTGGAATAGAACTCGGGTCGCCGGATCCCGTCGCACGGTGCGCTAACCACTTCGGCACCGCTCCCCATGTAATCCTCACTTCAAGCACACACCTCATCACCGACACAGCTTCCACATCGTCATATCCACCACTCCTCCCCCAGCCCCATCGCTTACAACACTCTCACCCCTTCCCTCTTCACAATGCCGATGCACCTCACACTCCCCACACCTCCCATGCTCCCACCAGCAGCTTCCACGCCCGATGACGCCTCCTCACAATACCCCTTCACTCCCTCCCATTGGACCGCCGTTCTCAAACTATAACTTTTAAACTAAACTATATTTTGATTTAAAGCTTTCGTGAATGCAGGGATTCATATTCTTGGTTCTTTCGGTAAAGTCACGTAGAAGGGAAACAATAAAATAATAAAAATATAAAACAATAAAATTCTCACGACGTTTCGACTGCAACACAAGCAATCATCAGGTGATGATGATCATCAGGTGATGATGATTGCTTGTGTTGCAGTCGAAACGTCGTGAGAATTGTATTGTTTTATATTTTTATTATTTCATTGTTTCCCTTCTACGTGACTTTACCGAAAGAACCAAGAACATAAACAATATTTTTTTATTTTACCAGTTTGAGGCCCCACTGAGCTATGGAGCTATTTTTCAGAAGCAACCTGGCTATCACAAATGTTATCTTCAACGAAGTGGCTTATCCCGTGGAAATTTATAGAGGCCAAATACTCTAAACGCGTGATGTTTATTCTAAATGTAGTGAGAGAGACATGCAACCTCAAAATATACAGCAGGCGACAGGGTCCGGATTGAATCCACGGCCTCCTGCGTACCAGACGAGGTAGTTAACATATTGCCACTGTGGTGCCCTGTGGTCACGTGAGGCCTACCACTTCTGAATGGCTTGTGATGCATATTTGAACATTACTGCAAGCGTCTTAGCCTCAGTCATTAGTCAGGTATTCGAAGGGAATATTGTCATTTGGTAACGCTATTTCAAATATCGTTCATTAAACGTTCAATTTTAATGCAATGCAATTGAGGGACTTTGTGGAGTCTTGTCGTGGTCTGGAGCTGTGGTTGTTGTGTTGCTACCTTGCCCAAGCTTGCATTTGTTGACAAATTGGCAGGAATGTATGTACTTTGTATTTTTAGCAATTTGCTTACATTTTCTCCATCTTGCCTCTCATCGGTTTTGGAAATAGCTCGCTGACCCTCCCCTACTGGACATATGTGAAAAAGATCATCATAGCTCATCGGATTCCTCCAGGATATAAAATAGATTCGGATTCTGATTAATCAGTGGCGCTGCGAACAACCTATTCCCTCTATTGCTGCGGGAATCTGCATCCACACATGATCAAGCACCCCTGTCTAATGCAATAGACATGGTTCCTTTGTCATAGACATGTAATTCTGCAAATGTGCAGAAATGTCTTCCGTATGCGACTTACTCCAGACAAGTTTCGACTATTAAACGTGACCTGTTGTGACTCGTCTAATGTGTATTGTGTGGTCGTTAGCACAGAAAGATGTGTCTGGTAATGTCCTAATGGACCAAAAATAGTAAAAAGGAGGCTGGGTTTGTGTTATTCAGAGTGACCACCATATACAGACTCTTGTACGTACAAACGAGTTCGGTTCCAGAGGTCTGTTCGTAAGTCGATTTGTTCGTGAGTCCACCTTTACTCCCGTCGATTTCAAACACGTTTTACGGCTTGTACACTAAACACGGGGAATGGCTTTAAAAGTTGCCTCAGGTTCTTCACGTTCTGCAGATGTAGATGCCACCATGAACTTGCGACTCTCGGTCCAAACAGGAAACTGGACATACGGACAAGTTTGATCATATCTCTGTATGTTCGTAAGTCGAATGTTCGTAAGTAGAGGAGTCCCTGTGTAGTGGCATACAGCCCTGACGTCAGCAGGCCAGGTTATACACAAGAGGGGGATCTAGGGAAAGGTCGCAGAAGGGGCACTGAATTCATAATGATACAATAATTAAGTAACACTGTACAAGTGTACAGCACGTCAGATCATTACATGGCCTAACCCTGGTTGGAAACACCGTGGGAGTGAAGAAGAAGATGGATTAATAATCATAATTATTTACATTTGTAAGGTGCATTTCATCCGTATGCCACCAGACTTAACTTGGAGTGTCTAAATTATCTTTGCCCACCAGAATGAACAGACCTCATCTTTCCCACCCCTGCAGACTTGGTATTAAAGTAGATACATGCTAATGTTTACAAAGTAACGGACTCTTGACCAATTTCATTTCCACATAAATCAATCATTCGGAAATAGGCCCCACTATACCCCACCGACTACAGCACTCTAATCTTGCCTCCTCGTTTTGCCTCTTCCACCTGCCTCAGGCTCGTCAGCACCGCCTTTCGTGCAGCCATGCGGGTGTGAGGTCATCATCACGAGAGGCCGTGCACTTCATCGTTCGCACGCGGCGGAGGAAGCACTGAAGTCAAACGTTTACATACGTGCGGTTTAGTGGGGTCATTTCCGAGCGAACTCGGTTTGAAAGTGTTTATCGTTGAATGTGGAAGGGTTTGGGTTAGTTTTCGGGTTACCACCTTTTCCACTATGGAGATCAAACCCAGACCTATGTTTCAGTCGGTCTAGGTCTGTCAACAACCATGCAGTAGTAAAGTTCAGCACAGTACCGGTACCAGATCTCGGTACAAATTAATTCATGCCACCCAAACACAGATGCCAATTCACAGACTGTCTCGGCTGGACCGAGACAGGAGATAACCCAAGGGTAGTGGGAGGATAACCGCTTTGTGAGCTATTTGTAAGTAATGCGTTTAGAGTATTTGGCTGCTATAAATTTCCACGTGATAAGCTACTTCGTTAAGCTATAATTTTTACCCAGGCGACAACTCAATTGTCAAGGGTAGTCCTGTTTGGCAGAGGCTATCCTCTTCTCTTGAGTTCCACATCTTGGAGAGGATGTGATTAGTCAGCATCGATGCCATTTTAGTTGGTGTCACGCATCATGCGTGCATTCTTAAATTACTGACGCCGACTGAAGACTGAAGATGCAAGTGTGCCATCTGACAATGAAAGTTATGAAGCCATTTTTTGTCATTGCCAATCTTCCTTTGTGCTCTGTCAGAGTCTGGGATAACACGGCCTTGGTGAAGTCCCCTGGACTTGTGTAATTTTTGTATTAATTTTTTTTTTCATTTTGACACCTCTGCTCCACGTCCTTCGATTGCATCCATCTGCACCTCCGATTAGCACGGCTGGCTGACGTATGGCGCGAACGAGGTTCAACGCACATACCTACAAGGAGTGTAAATTCATACGGTGCCAGAAACTCTGCACGAGTTCGTGCCGCGTTCTCCCGATGTTGCCGTCGATGTTTGTCCAGCGACAAGCCATTCGTTGCCACGCGCGAACCTGTCTCACCTCCACAATCACAGGGCCGAGTGTGTGACGTGTCCGGCAAGCCGTGTGATGTGTCTGCGGATGATAATCTTCAGCAGAGGCCTGTGCCTTCTCCCACAGACGCCGCGCAACTGACGCCGCTCCCAGCGCCGCCGACCTCTGCTTCCCCGGCCACGGCCCCGGGGAGTTCCTCTCCTCTGCTGGACACCCCGTGTGCTGGACCTGCTGCTCCACCACACTTGCCTGCCCACTACACAGGCACAAAGAGGTACGGGCAGAACTAATGCATAAATGCTTTCAACATAAGTTGGAGAGAGCTGAGCCTTTCTAGGAATTCGGCAATGCTTTCCCACCTGTGACTGCTCCCGATATATGACTCGAGAGCATGTAGGTTTTGCTTGCAGGCCACACACACACATGAATGATGTGTTTGGTATTATCTCATGGAAAATAATAAATTGCACAAGGGCCAGGGTCATGCCCCATTCATTCTGAACGATTAAACCAAACTGACCCACGTTCACACACGAGAGCAGAGAGGTTGGCTGCAGGGTGACGCACGCGAAGAACGCGTCGCTGTGAAAGTGTTAGAAGGTTCCCCTTCGTACCTTCTTACTCTCCCTCCCCCCTCCTTCCGGTCAGGTGATTTTGAAGTGTCGTCGTCGTCATGCGAGGACGTGGACCAAGACAGCGCGTGGAACCAGTGGCTGCGCTCCGAGATCCCGGGGCTCTTCCTGCTGGCCCTGCACACATTTACCGTGAGTCGGTGCAGATGTGGCCTCGCGACTGGGGCTGCCACCTGTCTGCGTTTGACCCCCGGACAGTGTTCGGGTGGCAGCAGGAATTGATTTGTGTCGACATCTGGTACCCCGGGTATGGCTATGGTTGAATTTTATCACCGTGAACTGCACAGTTTTAACAATAGACCTCGGCTCGCTGAGAAATGTGTCTGGGTTTTCTCTGTCGTGGAAATGGTGGCAACTGTACTTGGGGCATCGGCACGTTTATTCGCGCTTCGGCTCCATTTACACCGAGAGTCACGTGTTTGTCTCGTGTGGGGAGTGGTGGTGTAGCTGTTAGGGGGCATCCATTTAGTATGTATGCATGGAGGGGGGAGGAGGGGTTAACCCACATGCGTACGCTTGCGTATGGGGGGTCTACTGACAATGTGTAAGCCGACTGCAACGGCATGAATCTGCCCATCGCAGTGACATGGGGAAGTAATTACTTCTGACAAAGGCGTTCTATGACCTTTTAAATCGTACTCAGGTTTGAGAACGGGGACAGTTTGCATTCATGATCCTGAATCATGACAATTCCTTGACTCTCCGGCAGTGGTGAATCGTTCCAACCATCAGTAGGAATCGTGTATATGTGTGTACGTGTATGCACAGCTGTACCCATTGGCTTCTGTTTTGGTCACGTACGTTTCTTTTTTATTTCGTGGAATATCACTTGCTGTACTCCACGCGGTGAGTGCTTTGTGTATATAGGAATCATGTTATGTAGAGAATATAAATCTAATTCAGTACCTCTATATGTCTCCCACAGACGAGCGGGGAGACAGCAGCCAGGCAGTGAGCCGGCACTCCCAACAATCGCCCAAGCTCTGCGGTTCTCTTTACATTCCGATATTTGCAGCCACTTACTGAGTGTTTACATGTGGGGGGAAACCAGTACACTCGCAGAAAACGAACGAATGTGAGCAAGGGGGCAACGTTCTATCCCGTGCAGATGGAAAGGATTCCACAGTTGTGATCCACTGCCTCCTGGCAAGCCACTGTATGACTCATCCTCGATGCCCACCGGAAGGGAGATTGCACACTTGCAATTGAATTCCCTGAGATTATTTATATCATGGGGTAGGCAGTGACAAAGCCCCTGACTCACTTAACACGAACATGCGGTCCAGTGCATTGTACGTGCAAGGATACTTGCTTTCCAAAATGTATAAATGTGTGTTGAACTTGAATCTTGACTTAAAGCTTTCGTGACTGCAGGAATTAATATTCTTTGGGTCTTTTGGTAAAGTCACGTAGATAGAACAATAAAATAATAAAAATAAAGTGAATACAAAATAATAATTAAAATATCACGACGTTTTGATCACAACACAAGCAATCGTCATCATTTTTCTCTTGATGACGATTGCTTGTGTTGCGATCGAAACGTCGTGATATATTTTACTTTTTTATTCACTTTATTTTTATTATTTTATTGTTCTATCTACGTGACTTTACGGAAAGACCCAAAGAATATGTGTTGAACTTCTTTCACAGTGTGCGTAGCCAACCGTGCTAATCTGTGGTACATTAACACCTTGCCACAAATGCCCTGTTGCTCATGAGCACAGCGACTAAAATGAATCAGGCGCAAGGTTTGCGTGATTAATTCTTACAAAGTGGGGTCTATAATGAACAATATGGCTGAAGCTCGAGTTCTATTCATTTAAAACCAAACGTGTTTCTTACCAACCATACCTGGTGTTTGCACACAGATACAGATTCTGGGCGATGCGTTCTACATCATTCGGAATGCGCTGTTGCAATGTGCAGCCACAGCTGCTGCAAAAATATTCGTCTCGGTTTGATCCACTGAACAATATCCACTGACCACACCGCACGCGCAACAATGATATAACTATGAACAAAAATATGAATAAATTAAGATGGTTTATTAAATATATTGCACGTAAGAAAATACAGCAATAGACGTAAAAATACATGGGAGTTTAACACGTAGGCTTTCGCGACAAATATCCATAATACAGGTTTTATGGGTTGGATCAAGTAAATATATAAATGTGTCGTTAAAGCTGCCACCACCCGACAGCCAACTAGTAAGGGTTGTCACGTAAACAGAACATGCCAATTCATCACTAGTACAGCACACCGATGTGTGGTGTGTTGGAGAGCCAAGCTACAACATTTACCATCGGAGTACGACGTTTCAGTAATTACAACTAGCTTCATCAGGCAACAGCAAGATTTGGGAGAAGTCCACCTGTTTAATTCCTTATATAGAGGCGTAGATGTGATGACAACATTTGTGCTCTCTTTGAGAGCATAGTGGGGGGGGGGGGATTAATGAATCAACGTACATTATACATGCACATTATGCTAGCCCATTCATCTTGTACTTAGTGTCCATTGTGTGTACTAAAATAGCCGTACAAACGGTAATTTGATGATTCTCTTCCATGCAGCACTAAGTCGGTAGCTATCCAAACGATTACAATTATTTTTATTTCTTTAAATTTAGATAGATTATGTAATTAGTCTTGGCCAGTAGTAACTAGTTTTGCACAGAACTTCAACATTATCAAAATCAATTGAGTGTCCTTGTGGGCACGCGTGTTCTGCTACTGCTGACAGTTGTATTTGTGAGCATTTCATATTTCTGTGGTGTTCTTTTAGTCTCGTGCTGATCATTCGTCCTGTTTGCCCTACATAGCATTTGCCACAAGTGCAATTATTCCGGTACACACCTTCTGTTGATAGCTTCAGTAATAGAACAGCAAAGAAATATCAAATAGTCCTTTTCGTAGGTTTCCATATGCCTTTTGAATTTGCCTGGCTGATCAAAGTTTCGACCGCAGATGCCATTGGTCAGGGGTCTCTTTGTCCGTTCTCATGTGGGACTCTAGCCATGATGGCAGTTGGAATGCTTTCCCACAGACTTGGCAAGACATTTGTTTTCTCACTCTAGTGACTATGTGAGTGAGGTGGAGTCGAGACGGGCACTGGTCAGGCGTGGCGTTTCCCAGCAGGCGCCTTCGTTCCATGCGCGGTTGCTGTGATAGCAATAACTTCGTTGCACGCAGGTGCGCCCTTTGCAGAAGGTGGCATTGTCTGCAACTCTGCCACCTCACCACCAGGACTCGACAAGCTGCTGCTGCTGGAGCTGCTGGTGCCATCCATGGCAAAGCCAATTCTTTCAGCACCATGACTCGCAGCCGAGTAGCTCTGACACACCTTCAACACAGCATTGGCAAAATTGCCGTCATTCACCATGCCACGTGCGCCCCTTGAGTTATTTCCGTGGGTCTCCATATGCCTTCTGAGTTTGTAGGGCTGATCAAAGCTTTGATCGCAGATGTGGCATCTTTCACCACCGGTCTTGTGCATTCTCATGTGGGACTCTAGGCACCATGCCAGTTGGAATGTTTTCCTGCAGACATCGCAAGAGATTCGTTTTCTCACTCTAGTGACTCTATCGGATTCCAGTGGCTCTATCAGATTCAACACCGCATTGGCAAAACTGCCGTTATTCACCAAGCCTGGTGCACCCTTTATCATGTAATACTTTTCGTGGGTCTTCATATGCCTTTTGAATTTCCCTGGCTGATCAAAACTTCGTCCGCATATGCCGCACCATTGATCACGGGTCTCCTTGTGCGTTCTTACGTGGGATTCTAGGCACCATGCCAGTTGGAATTTTTCCCACAGACGTCACAAGAGATTAGTTTTTTCGCTCTTGTAACTCTACCGGATTGAGGTGGGGTCGAGACGGGTGCTGGTGAAGTGCCATCGATGGTAAAGGCAATTCTCCCAGCACCACCTTGACTCGCAGCGGAGTTGCTCTCGCACATCTGAAACAAAAGACAAAGGTCACGCGCATGACACCCGTGTCACGAGTGTACTCACAAAGGCATACTTAAGGTGACATAAGATTCATTACAACAGATTCATTATAACAGAACTCCTCAATAGTGCAGATCCTACCATCTTCTATTTTACTCCTTATCCACCAAAATAAGTACTCTTTGGTTCTTTCGGTAAAGTCACGTAGGTAGGAAAAATAAAATAAAAAATAATATATCACGACCATAAATGACGTCACGCGATTTTAGACGATTTTTGACCCCCCCCCCCCTCATCACACGGCGTCACAAAAAGTCAGACCCCCACCCTCAAGTATGACGTCACAAAGCTCTGCCCCCCCCCCCAAACCATATTTTCATTTTCAAAATAAAACATGCTTCAAATCGCTTTAAACTATTGTCATTGTATTTAATGTGGCGCTGCACTCTGATGTTGTAGGAGAAAACATTTATTAAAAAGTCTATTTAACTAAATAGAACGTGTCGTCTATATTTATTTAAAGTTGCGCATTTTGACGTGACGTCACATTTCTCAAACCCCCCCTCCTCGTCACAAATGTCTGACCCCCCCTCCCCAGGTGTGTGACGTCATTTATGGACGGCCCCCATCGCCTTAAAACGCGAACTCGCGCTTGCTAACTGAAACCGCGGAACTTTTTTTGTTCAGCAGCGCGATCCTCCGCGAGATGTAATGAGTCGGCCTCGCGCTGTGAGTGAGTGTGAGTGAGACAGCATCGTCCCCCACTCCTCCTGATGTCGAGGGTAAATGGGCGAGGTTTAAGCCTGTGACTCATGCAGCTGCAATGACTGCTTTGTGTACGCGGTCCAGACCTCCCCAGAGACCCTGGCTGACAGAGGAGGTGTTCAGGATTGTTGAGAAAAAGCGACAGGCTCACTCTAATCGTCTACAGCATCCCACGTCAGAGAATGAGGAGGCTTACCGCAGCCTTCGCTCGGAGGTTCGGAGAGCCGTGAGGCGCTGCAAGGATGGGTGGTGATCGCGGGTTGCTGAGGAGATGGAGTCTGCCTCAATGGCCCGCGATCACAAATCCCTATTTAACTCCATCAAAAAAGTAACCTACAGCGCCACACCTATTACCATTGTAGGGGTAATCGTCACTCACCACTCTGTGGGCTGGTAGCTTCCCCTTATCGTCAATAGGGGGCGGAAGCGCTATCACGCCAGGGCTAATGTCCATGGCCCAAAAAGGGGCCAACGACAAACCCTAGCAAACGGATCCTGGAACACATTCCCCGGGGCCCCGGGAGGGGGGAACCGGGGGATGATGTCACCTTCCAGAACGTTCTAGAAGGGAAGCGTGGCTAGGGCGGAGCAAGCCACGAACCATAAGCCGGACCTCTCAGAGGTCTGGCTCAGTCATCTGCAAGCTGAAGAACGAAGACCTGGGCTGAAGATAGGACTCTGGACCCCAAGCACCATTGTCCTTCTAAGGGCCGGAGCTCAGTGAGGCCAGTGGTCAGGACCCACGGACCGGGTACGGTCAGGCCAAATAGCCTCTCCTAGGGTCCCAGCCGGAGGAAGGGTAACGGGGTACCCAGTGATAGGGCCCGCATAATCCGGAGGCCATACCTCCCCAGGTATCGGGTAAAGGGACCGATATACCCTTTGTGTTAGAGACTTGTAAGGAAGACAATAAATATCGTGTTACCTCATCAGAACTTTATTCGTCAATTTATACCCACTACACCACCATTAGGGGAACGAAGGGTGATCCAATCTCCGACCCCCAGGGACAGGTTTGCAGATTTGCTGAGCATTTCTGTGAGGTCCTGGGGGAGGGGGAATCCCTCAGCCTGGAAAACATCATGGGACAAAGTGGGGATGACCCTGCTGAGGATGCGGTACCTCAAATATTAGAGGAGGAAGTCACCCCCTGTGAGTGGCTGGCTGAGGTACCATCCATTGAGGAAGTACTGAGGGCGATCCAGAGTCCGAGAACAGGAAAGGCACCGAGCAGAGATGATCTCCAAAGCGAAATGCTGAGGGAGGGTGGCGTTTGTGCGTAGACTGCCCTACATGACATCATAACAACAGTCTGGGCCACTGGACGGGTTCCGCAGGATTGGAAGGATGCCCTGGCGGTCCCCCTCTTTAAGAAGGGGGACCGCACAGACTGTAACAACTACAGGGGCATCTAACTCCTCAGTGTGCCGGGAAAGGTCCTGGCAAGGATTATTCAACATCGCCTTGCTAGGTACGCTAAGGAGAGGCTTGCGGAGCCCCAATGCGGTTTCAAGAAAGGGCGGTCCTGCAAAAATGTCATATTTTCTGTCCGTCTGCTACAGCAGAGGTGGAGGGAATTCCAACTAGACCTACATCTCTGCTTTATTGACCTGGTTAAGGCCTATGATACCATCAGTAGGCCTGGGCTCTGGGTTGTTCTTCGTGCTTTCAGAGTCCCTGACCCTCTGCTCACACTCATTAAGGACCTTCATGATGGTGAGCAGACCCGAGTAAAACTACATAGCCGGGAGTCAGAGCCATTCCCTGCAACAGGGATGTCCTCTGGCTCCAACATTATTTAACATCTATTTCGACCACATAGTTCGTGAAGCATTCAGTAGCTGTACCAGAGGAATTTACGTCTGGTACAGATACAATGGGAGGCTGATCGATGCCCAGGTGCGGTCAAGGGATGTCTCCCTATTGGTCAACCACATTATGTATGCCGACGACCTGGTAATTGCTGCTCATTCAGAGGAGGAGTTGGAGGCGCTGCTGCTGAAACTGGAGTGTGCCACTAAGAGGTGGGGCCTTACCATCAGCCCCACCAAAACGAAGCACCTGCCTGGGTATTTTGTGCCATCGGGCACTCAACCCCCACAACTCCCAATCGGTGATGGGGCAGTTGGGGAGAGAGTGGAGAGTTTTCCATACCTGGGCAGTGTGCTCATGATCGGCTCCGGTTTAACAGCAGAGGTCTCACTCCGAATTAGTCGAGCGGCATTATCTTTTCATCGGTTGTGTAACGTTGTGTGGAAGCTACCTGGTCTGTCGCTCCGCATGAAGCTTCGGTTCTTCTCGGCCACAGTCATTCCCTCCCTTCTCTACGCTTGCAAAACGTGGACCCCCCCTAATGCAGCATCTTCACCGGTTAGAAACATTTAGGCTGGCCTGCCTACGATCAATCCTGGGTTTAACCAGGCTGGATTGTGTGAGGAGCTCACAAATCCTCGAAAGATCTGGACAAAGTCCCATCGGTGAGCTCCTCCAGCAGGCAAGGCTGCGTTGGCTGGGCCATGTAGCCCGCATGCCCAATCACCGCATGCCCAAACAGATCGAGGGAGCTAAACGGGCGTGGCACGGACTAGAGAAGAGATGAGTGATGTGGTACAGGAGGATGTGGAGCTGAGTGGACTTGCCAATGACTGGTACCAGCGGTGTCTCTACTGGGCAGTTGGAGGCAGTCGCCCTCCAACAACAACGGAGGGCGGAGGAGCGACGCTCAGAAAAACGAGCGGAGCGTCGGGTGGCTAAAGCTCAGCAAGTTGGCACAGTAGGGGGCACAGGTGGTGCATCAGCCAGTAATCTCAGTCATCTCAGTCAGTCGACCAGTGGCACCTGGGTCTGCCCCGTGACCTCCTGCCAGCCGGCGATCGACACTTCACATAGCCTCAAGGTGCACATAGCCTGGCATAAGCGTCGTGGTGACGTCACCGCCACTTAGTGGCGCATGGCGGTTGTTGTTTTGAGACAGTAAGAGAGTGTGAGGTCGACTCAGCCTCAGATGAGTACCTGGTGCGGTGTGTCGTAAACATCGCTACTGGGGGAGACAAAGGCCGCCGTGGAGGAGAATCCTAAAATAATAAAAGCTTTGATTATAATAAAAGCTTTGATTATAATATTATGATATTATAATATTATGATATTATAATAAAAGCTATACTAAAAGCTTTTAAATTAAAAATACAAAACATTTTGAAATAATGAAAGCTTTTATTATTAAAAATGTATTATTTAATTTTTAAATTGGCAGAATCTACACGCCATATTCTTGGTTCTTCAGGTAAAGTCACGTAGATTTGAAAATAAAAATAATAAAATTTAATTTAAAAATATAAATTATAATATTTAAACTAATAAAAGCTTTATTATTTTCAATTTATTATTTGAAATTTTAAAATACAAAAAAATAAAATACAAATAATAAATTGAAAATAATAAAGGTTTTATTATTTTATAATAAATTTCAAATAAAAGCTTTTATTATTTTCAATTTATTATTTTAATTTTATTAACAGGTCCCTGCAGGGTGGGCTGGTAGGGCAAGTCTCTGCGCTGCCTATTGCTGATTTTACACCCAACAGCACGAGATTTCACTTCGTTAAAGTATTGAAAGGGGACGGACGGACACATTAATCTATTGCAGGCTGGTACACTCAGTTTACAACTTCGTTCCTACCAGTATTGACTTTACCGAAGGAAGCAATAATCTGGCGTGTAGATGCTGCCATCTGCTGGCCACCATTGTTGGGTGTAGATTGTGACTTAAAACTTTCGTGACTTCAGGAATTCATATTCTTGGTTCTTTCGGTAGTCACGTCCATAGAAAATAAAAAAAATATCAAATCAAATAAAAATGTGAAATTTTAAATAATAAAAGCAAAAAACCCACATTCATATTCTTGGTTCTTTCGGTAAAGTCACGGAGATAAAAAAAATACAATTTTAAAATAATCAATTAAATAAAAGCTTTTAATATTATTTAAGCTTTTGTTATATTCAATTTATTATTTTAATTTTTAAATTGGCAGAATCTACACGCCACGTTGGTGGCCGGCAGGTGGCAACATCTACACGCCGAATTCTTGTTTTTTTCGTTAAAGTCACGTAGATTTTAAAATAAAAATAATATAATTTAATTTAAAAATACAAATAATAAATTGAAAATAATAAAAGCTTTCATAATTTTCATTTTTTAATTGTATTATTATTTTCTATCTACGTGACTTTACCGAAGGAAGCAATAATATGGCGTGTAGATGCTGCCATCTGGTGGCCAACAACGTTGGCAGGTGGCAGCATCTACACGCCAGATTCTTGGTTCTTTGGGTAAAATATAAATAATAAAGAAAAGTAAAAAAAATAATTCATGATTTAGTATTTTTTCATTTAATTCTATTATTTTCATTTTCAAATCTACGTTACTTTACCGAAAGAACCAAGAATATGGCGTGTAGATTCTGCCAATTTTAAAAAAAATTACAAATTTAAATAATAAATTTAAATAATAAAAGCTTTCATTATTTTCCATTTATCTTTTGTATTTTTTATTTAATTTTATTGTTTTTATTTTCAACCTACATGGCTTTACCGAAAGAACCAAGAATATGAATCTGGATTTTGATTATTATTTTCAATCTATTTTAATATTTAAATTGGCAGCATCTACACGCCATATTCCTGGTTCTATCGGTAAAGTCACGTCGATAGAAAATAAAAAATAATAATCAAATAAAATAAAATTAAAAGTGTGAAATGGAAAATAATAAAAGCAAAAAACCCACATTCATATTCTTGGTTCTTTCGGTAAAGTCACAGAGATAAAAAAAAATGAAACAAAATTTTGATTTTAAAATAATAAATTGAAAATAATAAAAGCTTTTATTATTTTCCATTTATTTTTTGTATTTTTAAATTGGTAGAATCTACACGCTACATTCTTAGTTCTTTGGGTAAAGTGACGTAGATAGAAAATATAAATAATAAAAGAAAAGTAAAAAATTTAATAATATTTTAAAAAATATTTATTTTATTTTATTGTTTCCCTTCTACGTGACTTTACTGAAAGAACCAATAATATGAATCACTGCAGTCACGAAAGCTTTAAATATAATAATAACAATGCATGATTTTCATTTAATTATTTTCTTTTTATTTTCAAATATACGTGACTTTACCGAAAGAACCAAGAATATGGCGTGTAGATTATGCCAATTGAAAATTTACAAATAAAAGTAATTTTATTATTTCCGTTTTTTTCATTCAATTTATTTAATTATTTTTAAATATACGTGACTTTACCGAAAGAACCAAGAATATGAATCTGGATTTTTGCTTATTATTTTCAATTTATTATTTTAATTTTTCAATTTGCAGCATCTACACGCCATAATCTTGGTTCATCTTCTTTGGTTCTTTCTGTAAAGTCACGTAGCATGAGAATAAAATAATAAATTGATCAAATAAAATAACACAATAAAATTCTCACGACGTTTCGGCCACAACACAAGCGGCCTTCATCAGGTGAAGGGACGACACTGTCTGGAGGACAGCGCTGGAGCGAACAAAGCCAAGCTCAGATCGAGACCTTTAAGCTGTGTGAGAAGGAACAAAGCGCCTTCACAAAGGAATTAGCATTGAATTTAGCATTGAAATGGCTGAGTGATTAGCTTGTGACTGGTCACAGATATGGCTATGTTAAAGTCAAAGCATACACATCCACAGAGGCACCCCTTGACAAAGGAATTAGCATAGAATTTAGCATTGAAATAGCTGAGTGATTAGCTTGTGACTGGTCACAGAAATGGCTATGTTAAAGTCAAAGCATACACATTCACAGAAGCACCTAGTAAAAATCAAACAGGAAAATTTAGCATTGAAATAACTAGGAGAATTTAGCATTGAAATGGCTGAGTGATTAGCTTGTGACTGGTCACAGATATGGCTATGTTAAAGTCAAAGCATACACATCCACAGAGGCACCCCTTGACAAAGGAATTGGCATAGAATTTAGCATTGAAATAGCTGAGTGATTAGCTTGTGACTGGTCACAGAAATGGCTATGTTAAAGTCAAAGCATACACATTCACAGAGGCACCTAGTAAAAATCAAACAGGAAAATTTAGCATTGAAATAACTAGGAGAATTTAGCATTGAAATAACTGAGTGATTAGCTTGTGACTGGTCACAGATATGGCTATGTTAAAGTCAAAGCATACACATCCACAGAGGCACCCCTTGACAAAGGAATTAGCATAGAATTTAGCATTGAAATAGCTGAGTGATTAGCTTGTGACTGGTCACAGAAATGGCTATGTTAAAGTCAAAGCATACACATTCACAGAGGCACCTAGTAAAAATCAAACTGGAAAATTTAGCATTGAAATAACTAGGAGAATTTAGCATTGAAATAACTGAGTGATTAGCTTGTGACTGGTCACAGAAATGGCTATGTTAAATTCAAAGCCTACACATCTGAGCTATTAATAGTAACTGGGTCAGTGTCTACTTCAAATATTGTTCAGGCTCTGGAGACTTCCAAAGTTATTCGTGATGTTATACATTTGGTTCGTTTTGAGCATAATCGCGACCTTATATAATTATGACGTGATATACACGCTGAATATACGCACACAAACATCGTGTACACGTGTGTCGTGCCCTCTATTGTCCACATAGACGGCTTGTGCTGACGAGAGAACGATCTTAACGTACAATGCCGTGACATGTATCAGCCCTTTGTCGATCCAGCGTTTTGATAGAGGCCTCCCCCACACCATGCCGTTCGTGGGAGTTGTTTAACCATACTTCACCATGCCGGTCAATGCGGGTTTGGTGAAGTGAGGAGGCCCAGAAACTTGTACATGCAGATACGAGTTTGCCTGTGCTTGCATCTGCAGAATTACATTCTCACACATCTTCAAGTGTAGTTTAATACTTCTAAAAATGCATTTATTCTTCAGGATTCCATAAAGTACTGTGGTTAAAAGAAAACAACTTGATTTGAATAAATTTCGATTTAAAGCTTTCGTGACTGCAGAGATTAATCTTCTTGGTTCTTTCGGTAAAGTCACGTAGAAGGGAAATAATAAACTAATAAAAATAAAACATAATAAAATAAAATTCTCACGACGTTTCGGCCACAACACAAGCAGCCGTCCTCAGGTGAAGCAACAGAACTGTCGGAAAGACAGCGCTCCAATGAACACTGCTAAGCTTGGCAGCGTATTTTAAGCTGGGTGGGAGGAGCAGAGCGCCTTGCCAAAAGAGTTTACATATCAACAGAATAATTTAGCAGTGTTAATGTGAGATATTAGCAGGATGTTAAAGTCAGAAATTAGCATGTAACTGGGAGATTAGCATGATGTTAATGTGAGGAATTAGCATGTAACTGGTCACGGAAGTAGCTATGTTAAAGTCAGAGTTTACATATCAACAGAGGCATTTAGTATATTGACGCTAAAGAACTGCAACTACCCAACTATCATACAATAAACCGATGTGAAAGAACTAAATATAAACTACATCAATATAATCAATGTACTCAATATATTCTCCACTAAGCTGAGCTACTAACAATAAGTTATTATACATTACACTTCTATGTCGCAAAAAATATTATAATATGCCTCCAAATAATATTTTTATTATAAACTGGCATAGACAGACCACAACATTGAATTATACACTGAGTTACTATACACTACCCTATACGTTAGATTATAATAATATTAGACTTGTAATATTACACTATGTATTATTTTACCAACCCTACTGTATACCACACTGCTGTAGATTCACTATACAATTACGATACTATATATTACCAAATAAATTATATTAAACATTACACTGAGTACTTTGTTGAACAAGGAATGCTTTGAGCTTGTGGGTTGAATCCATCTGTGTGGAGTTGTGTTATTTCCCAATATGCAAGGTGGGGTCTCTCTGGGTTCCACTCACACAAACATCTCAATGCAATGGGACCTTTATGAAAATGCAGTACTTAGACTCAATGAAGCTTTCCTGGGTAACTAGTTAACATTGTAATATTAGCATGAGAGATAATGACGTTCACTTATAAGTGCCATTAATAGTACTATACTGTACTTTTAATGAAGACTATTTTACGTAGTTTTTTGTAAAAAAGCGTCCATTCTCAAAACTTTTTGATCGGCCCTCGTACAGAAATTATATTTCAATCTTATATGCAGATTGCGAGTCAGAGTGTTGTGAATAGTGGAGTGAACGTGTAGTGCCATCATTATATTGTTGGTGTGTATATACAGAAAGGCCTATTGGGTGGGTAACATTAGGAAATTGTAGGTAGATAGTCATTGTTGTTTAGAAACAAAATATTACTTGGGTGGATAAGAGGGTAAAATCGTACATGATAGGAACTGCAATATTGTGGAGTTCTGGTATAATGAGTTGTGGTATATATGAATCTTGTCACCTTAAGTATGCCTGTGTGAGTACACTCGTGAAACGGGTGTCATGCGCGTGACCTTTGTCTTTTGTATCAGATGTGCGAGAGCAACTCCGCTGCGAGTCATGGTGGTGCTGGGAGAATTGCCTTCACCATTGATGGCACTTCACCAGCACCCGTCTCAACCCCACCTCAATCCGGTAGAGTTACAAGAGCTAAAAAACTCATCTCTTGTGACGTCTGTGGGAAAAAATTCCAGCTGGCATGGTGCCTAGAAGCCCACGTAAGAACGCATAAGGAGATCCGTGAGCAATGGTGCGGCATATGTGGACAAAGGTTTGATCAGCCAGGAAAATTCAAAAGGCATTTGAAGAGCCACAAAAAGGATTATATGATAAAGGGTGCACCAGGCTTGGTGAATAACAGCAGTTTTGCCAATGCGGTGTTGAATCCACCGTCGCCCTATGAGATGTGCTCAGTCTGCGGATTTTTAAGTCCTATTGAAATCCTGAAAACTCATGAAAGTCTTCAAGCACAGTTCTTGTACAGAGCGAAGCCTGAACATGATTACACTTCGACAAAAGATAGCGGCGTTAAGATAAATGACATGAAATCCAATTTTCTTGAATGCTTTGGCCTAGTTCCACATCAACAAACTGCTTCACCAGTCAGTGAGAATAAACCATACGCTGCTCTTGATCCTATTACGAGCATGAAAGTGTTGATGGCCTTGCAGCAGAAAAAGAAGGAAAAGCGAAGTAGACCTAAGCCCATTAAAAGAAAGAAGACCACCACCAGCGTCACCAATTGCAGCAGTAGCAACAGCCAGAATTCGGACATCAAGAGGATGGACTGCACGGAAGCAGGAGGCTGCGTGGAGCAGAGCATCCCCAAGGTGGATGAACCCAACCTGGCACCTTTAGGTACGTCCTAGTAATGCACACACTACATTTCATTTGGATGTAATTCATAATTTCACAAATTTGTTAATGTACGAATATGTTGACCATATTTGTATGCCTGCGCTGAGGAGTCTAGAGATCTGATGTGGTGTTGCTCGGATGTTGGGTTAAACCGTGAACCGGGAACCGGGAAAATGTTCCCGGTTAAACCGGGAACATTTTTGAATGTATAGACCGAGTCATTTCCACAATGGGAATTTCCTCTTCATTGTACTAACACCTAACTTCCATGTGTATTTATTCGTTCTTTTGCAGGTTATTATTGTGTAATAAATGAGCTGTAATAGAATAATCTGGCTCAACCACCTCAATGTTAAATTATAGTTGTTGCTCTGCATCAACATCAACCACACGAAGAAGTGCAAAATGTTGGGGCTTCAAAATATGCCCCAAAAATGTGTTCTTCTGATATTTTGCAGGAAATCAGTATCTTGCTTTTCTACTATTTGTACATATGTTGAACTTCTTTCGTACCATACATAGCCACCCGTGCTAATCGGAGGTATTTGTTGCTGGCCATTTGGCATTTTGGGCCTTTGGGCCTGTGGTTAGCAACCGTGATTGATAAAACGTCCCATATACATAGTGATGCAATGGCATCCACTGCATGGTGATGAATAAATTATGTATTAGCACGTGCATGTGCTCAACGGTGGATGTCTTGTGTTCCAGAGGAAAAGCCCTTCCCGTGCAGTGACTGCTCGTACGGAGCGACACAGAAGTCAAAGCTTAAGAGACACGTCCTGGGCGTTCACCACGTGCCCTTCGATAGAGCGCTGGACTCCGACTGCCCCAAGAAGAGAAGGCGGCTGGCTGGGTGCCGAGACCGCGGCTCAACTCTGGATTTGGAGCGCGCACGATGCTCACGGAGAACTCCCTGATGATTTATTTCATCCTGAGGCTGAGGTACCACATGTGGGGCGATGAACTCAAGGTTTTGTGCAGCGGACATTTCCATGATTAAATTTCGTCACGTTCACTGCTGCGAGGTTACATCTATTGCCGTATATTTCTAGTCAATTGCTGTATTTTCTTGTATTCAATATATTTAATAAATTGTCCTAATTTCATAACAAAGGTTTTTGGGTTAGATCGTGTAAGCATAAATGTGTCATAACTCTCCACCACCTGACACAGCCAATTAGTAAGGAATTTGTCACGTAAACAAAACTCCACTTAGTTACTACTTCAGCCCACCGGTGTTTTGGAGAGTAAATCCACAAGATGAGTACGACGTTTCACTGGTAATTACATCCAGCATCATCGGGCGATTTTCCAGAATAGTGAAGCCATCCCCCTGCTTCCGGTCTTAAATAGAGAAAGGCGATGTCATCACTGAACCCATCAGGTGCAGAAATCAGAAGCGGGGAGGGGGATTATTGAAATTATATAATTGATTAGTAATAATTAAATTAGTATGTTTCCTCTATAAGTAATGATAAATGTGAGATGTCTTCTTCCTCCACGCGTTTGTTCCAATCACGTGGGGTCCGCCGTCCTTGCCACCTTCTCCACACCGCCCCGTCCCGCGCCATCTCTCCCTCCGCTCCTCGGGCCACCACGTTCGACCGCATCACCACATCGCCCCACGTCTTCTTCTTCTGCCTTCATCTCCTCATCTTACAATCACAATTACTTAATAATACGCTTCCAGGCCGCACTAAGCCTGTAGCTGTCAGAGAGGTTAAAATAATACAAATTTTCTCAGTTTCAATGGATTCTCGAATTAGTCTTGGCCAGTAATAATGAGTTTTACACAACACTTCATCGTTATCAAAATACATTAAGTGTTCTTGTTGGCAAGCATGTACTGCAACTTCCGACAGTTATGTTTGAGAGTGTTTAATATTTATTTGGTGTTCTTTTAGTCTTGCGCTGTTACATCCCGTCTGTGCAATGTAACATCTGCCACGTAAGGCATTAATCCGATACACACCATCCGTTGATGACTTAAGCAATCAATCTTTAGTACAAGATACAATTTTTTGAATTTTGTGTACCGTGCCAAATCGTACTTAGATTTTTAGCTTTTTGCTTTTCCAAAACTCGCGCTAATTTGTCAGTTACTCCCATGATATGTGGTATTTTAATTGTTTAATAACGTGATCACTTTCAGCAGTATTGCTGCTCGATCTTGGTTTGGCATTCACTGCTCTGTTAATTTGAGCATTATTGTAGACATTCAATCGTCGCATTTCTTTGACATGTTTAATCTCTCTCCTCAGACTTTCACCATCTGACACTGTTTTAGCCAGATGTATGAGCATCTTGATGAGAGAGGTTTTCTGTGCGGGGTGATGATGCGAATCTGCATTCAGATAGGCATCAGTGTGTGTTATACCATTTAGGCCTCGTCCGAGAAATCACCTCTCCAAAGGAAATAAGTATTTAGAGGCCACACGGGACCCAGGGAGGGGGGGGGGAGTTTATTGTTGTGTCTGTTGCTGCGAGCAGATAGCGCGCAATGGAGAGCTTGCTCAGAGCGGAGCTGGGCACGGACTCGGTGAGGACGCTGGGCGCTTCGGCCGGTGGAGGCTGCATCAGCACCGGGCAGAGCTACGAGACGGGGCACGAACACGTGTTCACCAAGATCAACACCAAGAGCGGGGCACCCTCCTCTACGCCTCCTCTACGCCTCCTCTACGCCTCCTCACCACGCCACCTCAACACCTCACCTCCTGTACCCTCCTCTTTGCCTCCTCTACACCATCTTGCATCCACGCCTCAACCTTCATTCATTCAGCCCTGTATCACTTTTTTTTCACTGCGACTACTAGCACCACCGTGGTGAATGTTGCAGTGAACTTCACCTCGTTGATTCCCCCCTGCACCCACGTTAAGGGACTCGGTCTACCAGAAACTTTGACCGCTTCGTCTCATTCACTCCGCGTTCAACCACCGCGCCTCACTGCAGGTCACAACAACGCACTCAACTAAACAACTCGGTCACCCACTCATCCAGTCACTAACTCAATCACCCTATCACACATTCATCCAGTCACTAACTCATCCAGTCACTAACTCAATCACCCTATCACACACTCATCCAGTCACCCACGCATCCAGTCGCCCACTCATCCAGTCACCCACGCATCCAGTCACCCACGCATCCAGTCACCCACGCAATCACCCTATCATCCAGTCACCCACTAACTCAATCACCCGATCACACATTCATCTCGTCACTAATTCAATCACACACTCAGCTAGTCACTCAGTCAATCATCCTATCACACACTCATCCAATCACCCACTCATCCAGTCACCCATTCATCCAGTCACCCATTCAATCACGCACTCATCCACTCACCCACTCATTCAGTCACCCACTCATTCAGTCACCCACTCATTCAGTCACCCACGCAATCATCCTATCACCTACGCATCCAGTCACCCACTCATCTAATCACCTACGCATCCAGTCACCCACGCATCCAGTCACTCACGCATCCGGTCACTGACTCAATCACCCTATCACTCACTCCTCCACTCGTTTACTCAAACACTCACCCATTTACTCACCCACCCGCTCACCACCATGCAGGTCACCTCACTCTTCTTTTCAGCTTCATTAGTTTGCACTGCTCCACTCTGGAATCCACACCCGGTCTTCCTGTTTTCCCAAACTCTTGCAACAATAAACTTGATCAATTTAAGGAACGCGTTTCTTTGATCTTAATTATCTAATTACTCATTGGACAGTTATGTATTATTATTTTTGTTGTTGCTGGCCGCTTGGCGTTTTGTATTGTGTGGGGTTTGCATCGCTGTCAACCCCTTATCAGTGCCTTCCTTATTACAGGACAATTCAGACCTTGTTGGTCACCCCGTGCCCCTTATAAGTCCCATGACAAGGGAGAAACACACAAATAAACTTAACAAAAATGTTGCCCGTATTGAAACGGCCGTGTGCCGTATGGACCTGACAACTCACTTTCCCCCAACAGAATACGGGTAAACCGTGTGGGTTGGCGGCTATGGGTTTTGTTGTGTTTGCAAGTCCAAGTTATAGGACTGCACCATGGGTTGTGCGTGGTTCTTATTGGTGGGAGATTCCCTTCGCTGTGTTGCACGCCAGTGGCTGGGGGCTGCCTGGGGCCAGTGAAGTGTGAGCCGGTCCCAATGTGCACCGGCAAACATTTACCGCCAGGTGGCCCCAGTCCACACGTGGACACCTGAAGCCCTTGGATTTCTCCAGGTGCTCCGATTTCCTCCCACATGTAAACACTCATTGATCTTGATTTGAAGCTTTCGTGACTGCAGGAATCCTTACTCTTTGGTTCTTTCGGTAAAGTCACGTAGGTAGAAAAAATAATAATGGATCACGACGTTTCGATCGCCACACAAGCAATCTCACTGAGTTTCAAGACTCTTGTTCAGGAGGGGCCTGCCAACTTTTCGCTGGAGTAATTTGAATGTTTGGTTAGTACCAGTTACATTGTATGTTGTTGTTTTGCTATGGGAGTAAATCCACACAGAGAAAGGGACCAGAATGAGGAAAGCGAAGCCAGGCAGTCCTTCAGAAGATGTCATGCACGGGCGTGACCACTGCACCACCCTGCCGCCCAAACAAAAGTAATTTAAATAATGTACAATACTGGCATATAAACCCTATTAGTATCAACTGAATTTCTGGACAATGTGGCACGTGTATAGCTGCATCGGTGTTTCTAAAAGTCGTGTTCACATTGCCTGAAATTAATCATATTATAAAGTACAGGTTTCCCACCTCTGGTTTCGTTTTACTTACTGGTTGTCCTCATTATGTGTGTCACAGGTAATATGGCAAGGAAAATATTACGCAGCACGAGTTGTAGGATTAGTACAATTATGGTGACACACGTGACCCCCTCTACACAAGAAAACAGCTGAGAGTCAATGCTGTGGTGTTGTGCGATTGGTGCAAGCGACCCATCATTGTGTTTTGATGTTGAGCTGTTAAAATTGCACTGTTGTGAGGTGAGGTCAACGCCGATGACTTCTTCCAGCGGTGTCAAGATCAGCATTTTGAAGAGGCTCGCGGAGGATGATACTGGGCACTAGGGTGCAGTCTCCCTCCATGAACAACAGAGGGCAGAGGATCGACACTCACAACAATTATTGGCGTAGCACTGGGCGTATAAAACACAAAGTTGGAAGAAAGTTTATCTCGGGGAGTTAACCCACAACACCTGGGTCTGTCCCGCGTGTTCACACGATAACGCGTTTTCACTACGTTGAGATTTATAAGGGCACGGGGTGACCAATAAAGTCTGAATTGGTCTGTAATAAGCTCGGCCCTGATAAGGGGTTAACAGATATGAAATAATCGAGCAGACAGACACGGGCCTGACTTCATCCACAGATGCCTTGTTGAGTCTCTAATTTTTAGGATTCTGCTTGAGACGTCTTGCCAGTTCCTCACCAAATAATGTGTACGTGTGAGTAACCAGACCTACCTGAGATCTCACGCCTCGTAGAGAGCCAAAATAAATATCGTACGTTTATAGATTGCTCGGTAACCTCCGTTCCATGCTGCCATCGACTGGCCAAGGATGTGGCCTGTAGATGCTGCCATCTGCTGGCCACTGATGTAGATGGCAGCATGGAAGGTGGTGAATTGCGGTCGTTGAGATGAGTTTTGATTGGTGAGATGAGTGAGGTTGGTGCAGTGGATGAGATGGGTGCAGTCAGTATGGTGACTGTGTGGTTGGTGTGGTGAATGTAGTGGTTGGTGTGATGAATGTAGTGGTTGGTGTGGTGAATGTAGCGGTTGGTGTGGTGAATGTAGTGGTTGGTGTGGTGAATGTAGTGGGTGGTGTGGTGAATGTAGTGGTTGGTGTGGTGAATGTAGTGGTTGGTGTGGTGAATGTAGCGGTTGGTGTGGTGAATGTAGTGGTTGGTGTGGTGAATGTAGTGGGTGGTGTGGTGAATGTAGTGGTTGGTGTGGTGAATGTAGTGGTTGGTGTGGTGAATGTAGTGGGTGGTGTGGTGACTGTGTGGTTGGTGTGGTGAATGTAGTGGGTGGTGTGGTGAATGTAGTGGTTGGTGTGGTGGATGTAGTGGTTGGTGTGGTGACTGTGTGGTTGGTGTGGTGAATGTAGTGGTTGGTGTGGTGAATGTAGTGGGTGGTGTGGTGAATGTAGTGGGTGGTGTGGTGAATGTAGTGGTTGGTGTGGTGAATGTAGTGGTTGGTGTGGTGAATGTAGTGGTTGGTGTGGTGAATGTAGTGGTTGGTTTGGTGAATGTAGTGGGTGGTGTGGTGAATGTAGTGGTTGGTTTGGTGAATGTAGTGGTTGGTTTGGTGAATGTAGTGGGTGGTGTGGTGAATGTAGTGGGTGAGATGAGTGTAGTAGGTGTGATGAGTGCCATTTGTGCGGTTAGTGGAGTTGGTGCTTGGTGAGTGAGGTGAGTGTGGTGTGATTGGTGAGGTGTAATTGGTGAGGTTAGGTTTGTGAGGTGTAATTGGGGTGGTGAGGTGGGTGAGGTGTAATTGGTGAGGTAAAGTTGGTGAGTGTATCAGTGAGCACCTGGAGGATTCTCCTCCACGGTCGCCTTTGTCTCCCCCAGTAGCGGTGTTCACTCCACACCGCACCAGGAACTCATCTGAGGCTGAGTCGACCTCACACTCTCTCACTGTCTCACAACAACAACAACAACCGCCATTCGCCACTAAGTGGCGGTGACGTCACCACGACGCTTGTGCCAGGCCATGTGCACCTTGAGGCCACGTGAAGTGTCGAACGCCCGCTGGCAGGAGGTCACGGGGCAGATCCAGGTGGTGCCACGGGTCGACTGACTGAGATGACTGGCTGATGCACCACCTGTGCCCCCTGCTCACACTCACGCACGCGCACTCACTCACAAGCGCGAGTTCGCGTTTTCAGGCGATATAAAATAATTTATATTTCATGCCAGTTGGTTCTGAAGGGCGGCTGTTTGTAATTTGGGCGTTCGTAAGTCGAGGACTGTCTGTAAATAAAGATTCCGATTGTGGGGCTTTCACCGTGGGATGAGCTTGGCCCGATCCGCGGGGGCGTGGCTTGCACGACAGTGGGCGGGGCATAGCCGCGACGGGCGTGGCTTATCCAGGAAGTGGAGACCGCGATCGCCGGACTGCAAGCCAGACAGAAGCGCGCTCCTTTTAAAGTTAACAACAACATTGTTAAATGTAAGTAGCGCCTCTCTACTTTATTATTGTTTTATTTGTTTAATACATTACTTGTGGTGCCGTGAGTCGAGTCAAATGAGTCAATAACCTTGCTAGACATGGCTAAGCTTTAATAAGGGGCGCCGCGGTGTCGAGATGTTAACTACCTCGCTAGGCCTACAGCAGCGTGGAGGTTCCATCGAGACCCTGACGCCTGCTCTGTATTTGTTTATTTTTTTCCCCTGTGGTCGCGTAGATTCTTCTCCTGGTCCTTCGGTTTTCCCCTCCACATTTAGAAACGTGAGTTTAGAGTACTTGACTGCTATAAATGTCCACATGATAAGCCACTTTCGTTGAGCTATCATTTGTGTCCAGGTCGCTTCTGATAAGAGTTATATAGATCAGTGGGCCTTACCTGGTTAAATAGAAATAGTTTATAGTTTAGTTTATAGTTCATAAGAACTCGTGACAAGGGTCAGTGTCTACTTCAAATATTGTTCAGGCTCTGGAGACCTCCAAAGTTATTCGTGATGTTATACATTTGGTTCGTTTTGAGCATAATCGCGACCTTATATAATTATTACGTGATACACACGCTGAATATACGCACACAAACATCGTGTACACGTGTGCCGTGCCCTCTATTGTCCACATAGACGGCTTGTGCTGACTAGAGAACGATCTTAACGTACAATGTCGTGACATGTATCAGCCCTTTGTCGATCCAGCGTTTTGATAGAGGCCTCCCCCACACCATGTCGTTCGTGGGAGTTGTTTAACCATACTTCACCATGCCGGTCAATGCGGGTTTGGTGAAGTGAGGAGGGCCAGAAACTTGTACATGCAGATACGAGTTTGCCTGTGCTTGCATCTGCAGAATTACATTCTCACACATCTTCAAGTATAGTTTAATACTTATAAAAATGCATTTATTCTTCAGGATTCCATAAAGTACCGTGGTAAAAATAAAACAACTTGATTTGAATACATTTCGATTTAAAGCTTTCGTGACTGCATGGATTCATCTTCTTGGTTATTTCGGTAAAGTCACGTAGAAGGGAAATAATAAAATAATAAAAATAAAACATGATAAAATAAATATAATCTCCACTAAGCTGAGCTACTAACAATAAGTCATTATACATTACACTTCTATGTCGCAAAAATTATTATAATATGCCTCCAAATAATGTTTTATTATAAACTGCCATAGACAGACCCCAACATTGAATTATACGCTGCGTTACTATACACTACCCTATACCTTAGATTATAATAATATTACACTGTATTATTTTACCAACCCTACTGTATACCACACTGCTGTATATTGACTATACAATTACGATACTATATATTACCCAATAAATTATATTAAACATTACACTGAATACTTTGTTGAACAAGGCATGCTTTGAGCTTGTGGGTTGAATCCATCTGTGTGAAGTTGTGTTATTTCCCCATATGCAAGGTGGGGTCTCTCTGGGTTCCACTCACACAAACGTCTCAATGCAATGGGACCTTTCTGAAAATGCAGTACTTAGACTCAATGAAGCTTTCCTGGGTAACTAGTTAACATTGTAATAATTAGCATGAGAGATAATGACGTTCAGTTATAAGTGCCATTAATAGTACTATACTGTACTTTTATTGAAGACTATTTTACGTAGTTGTTTGTAAAAAAAAGTGTCCATTATCAAAACTTTTTGACGGGCCCTCGTACAGAAATGATGTTACAGTCTTATATGGAGAATGCAAGTCAGAGTGTTGTGAATAGTGGACTGAACGTGTGGTGCCATCATTATATTGTTGGTGTGTACATACAGAAAGGCCTATTTGGTGGGTAACATTAGGAAAATGGAGGTAGTTCGTCATTGTTGTTAAACAAAATCTTATTTGGGTGGATAAGAGGAGTAAAATCGTACATGATAGGAACTGCAATATTGTGGAGTTCTGGTATAATGAGTTGTAGTATATATGAATCTTATGTCACCTTAATTATGCCTTTGTGAGTACACTCGTGACACGGGTGTCATGCGCGTGACCTTTGTCTTTTGTTTCAGATGTGCGAGGGCAACTCTGCTGCGAGTCAAGGTGGTGCTGGGAGAATTGCCTTCACCATTGATGGCACTTCACCAGCACCCATCTCAACCCCACCTCAATCCGGTAGAATTACAAGAACGAAAAAACTTATCTCTTGTGACGTCTGTGGGAAAAAATTCCAGCTGGCATGGTGCCTAGAAGCCCACGTAAGAACGCATAAGGAGACCCGTGATCAATGGTGCGGCATATGCGGACAAAGGTTTGATCAGCTAGGAAAATTAAAAAGGCATTTGAAGACCCATGAGAAGGATTACATGATAAAGGGTGCACCAGGCTTGGTGAATAACGGCAGTTTTGCCAATGCGGTGTTGAATCCACCGTCGCCCTATGAGATGTGCTCAGTCTGCGGATTTTTATGTCCTATTGAAATCCTGAAAACTCATGAAAGTCTTCACGCACAGTTCTTGTACAGACCGAAGCCTGAACATGATTATTCTTCGACAAAAGATAGCGGCGTTAAGATAAATGACATGAAATCCAATTTTCCTGAATTCTTTGGCCTAGTTCCACATCAACAAACTGCTTCACCAGTCAGTGAGAATAAACCATTCGCTGCTCTCGATCCTATTACGAGCATGGAAGTGTTGATGGCCTTGCAGCAGAAGAAGAAGAAGAAAAAGCGAAGTAGACCTAGGTCCATTAAAAGAAAGAAGACCACCACCAGCGTCACCAATTGCAGCAGTAGCAACAGCCAGAATTCGGACATCAAGAGGATGGACTGCACGGAAGCAGGAGGCTGCGTGGAGCAGAGCATCCCCAAGGTGGATGAACCCAACCTGGCACCTTTAGGTACGTCCTAGTAATGCACACACTACATTTCATTTGGATGTAATTCATAATTTCACAAATTAGTTAATGTACGCATATGTTGACCATATCTGTATGCCTGCGCTGAGGAGTCTAGAGATCTGATGTGGTGCTGCTCGGATGTTGGGTTAAACCGTGAAACTCTGGGTTTCAGTCACGGAGCCTTGATTAAACTGGCTTCTCATTGATGGTCTTATCCAGTTACAAAACACTTCTTCCAGCAAACACTTCTGATGTCGCGTGATGTGTAGGAAATTGCAATAACCTCCTAGTGGATAAAAAACGGTCACGAAGGGATGTCATGAGTAGTGCAATGATATCTCCTTCCACGAGCTGTTCTCTTACATGAGGTGGTTCACTGCTGTGTGAGAGTTGCACAGGGATACTTCATCTCATGACATGGAGCCAATAGCACCATTGGAAGGAAACTAAGCAAAATACATTGCTTGACAAATTCCAAAAAGTATCAATTTCTTAACCGGGGTAAATTTTATTTAAACAAATGGGTCAATTTGGGGAACATTTTTGAATGTATAGACCGAGTCATTTCCACAATGGGAATTTCCTCTTCATTGTACTAACACCTAACTTCCATGCACATTTACTCATTCTGTTGCAGGTAATTATTGTGTAATTAATGAGCTGTCAGGGAATAATCTGGCTCAACCACCTCAGTGTTAAATTATAGTTGTTGCCCTGCATCAACATCAACCACACGAAGAAGTGCAAAATGTTGGGGCTTCAAAATAAGCCCCAAAAATGTGTTCTTCTGGTATTCTTCAGGAAATCAGTATCTTGCTTTTCTACTATTTGTACGTATGTTGAACTTCTTTAGTACCATACGTAGCCAACCGTGCTAATCGGGCCTGAGGTCAGCAACCGTGATTGATAAAAACGTCCCATATACATAGTGATGCTATGGCATCCACTGCATGGTGATGAATAAATTATGTATTAGCGCGTGTGTGTGCTCAACGGTGGATGTCTTGTGTTCCAGAGGAAAAGCCCTTCCCGTGCAGTGACTGCTCGTACGGAGCGACGCAGAAGTCGAAGCTCGAGAGACACGTCCTGAGCGTTCACCACGTGCCCTTCGATAGCGCGCTGGACTCCGACTGCCCCAAGAAGAGAAGGCGGCTGGCTGGGTGCCGAGACCCCGGCTCAACTCTGGATTTGGAGCGCGCACGATGCTCACGGAGAACTTCCTGATGATTTATTTCATCCTGAGGTACCACGTGTGGGGCGATGAACTCAAGGTTTTGTGCAGCAGACATTTCCATGATGAACTTTCGTCACGTTCACTGCTGCGAGGTTACATCTATTGCTGTATATTTTTAGTCAATTGCTGTATTTTCTAATATACAATATATTTAATAATTTGTCCTAATTTCATAACAAAGGTTTTTGGGTTAGATCGTGTAAGTATAAATGCGTCATAATCCTCCACCACCTGACACAGCCAATTAGTAAGGAATTTGTCACGTAAACAAAACTCCACTTAGTTACTACTTCAGCCCACCGGTGTTTTGGAGAGTAAATCCACAATATGAGTACGACGTTTCGCTGGTAATTACATCCAGCATCATCGGGCGATTTGCCAGAATAGTGAAGCCATCCACCTGCTTCCTTTCTTAAATAGAGAAAGGCGATGTCATCACTGAACCCATCAGGTGCAGAAATCAGAGGCGGGGGGGGGGGGATTATTGAAATTATATAATTGATTAGTAATAATTTAATTAGTATGCTTCCTCTATAAGTAATGATAAATGTAAGATGTCTTCTTCCTCCACGCGTTTGTTCCACTCACGTGGGGTCCGCCGTCCTTGCCACCTTCTCCACACCGCCCCGTCCCGCGCCATCTCTCCCTCCGCTCCTCGGGCCACCACGTTCGACCGCATCACCACATCGCCCCACGTCTTCTTCTGCCTTCATCTCCTCATCTTACAATCACAATTACTTAATAATACGCTTCCAGGCCGCACTAAGCCTGTAGCTGTCAGAGAGGTTAAAATAATACAAATTTTCTCAGTTTCAATGGATTCTCGAATTAGTCTTGGCCAGTAATAATGAGTTTTACACAACACTTCATCGTTATCAAAATACATGAAGTGTTCTTGTTGGCAAGCATGTACTGCAACTTCCGACAGTTATGTTTGAGAGTGTTTAATATGTATTTGGTGTTCCTTTAGTCTTACGCTAATGTTACATCCCATCTGTCCAATATAACATCTGCCACATAAGCCATTAATCCGATACACACCATCCGTTGACAACTTAGGCAATTCATCTTAAGTACAAAATACTATTTTTTGAATTTTGTGTACCGTGCCAAATCTTACTTAGATGTTTAGCTTTTTGCTTTTCCAAAACTCGAGCTAATTTCTCAATTACTCCCACGATATATGGTATTTTAATTGTTTAATAACCTGATTTAGCAGTATTGCTGTTCGATCTTGGTTTAGCATTCATTGCTTTTAATTATTTGAGCATTATTGTAGACATTCAATCGTAGCGTTTCTTTGACATGTTCAATCTCTCTCCCCAGATAAATCGGACGATAAATCGGACGATAAATCGTCCGATTTATCGTTCCATAAATCATCTCTCCAAAGGAAATAAGTATTTAGAAGCCACACGGAACCGGGGGGGGGGGGGGGGGAAGTTTATCGTTGTGTCTGTTGCTGCGAGCAGATAGCGCGCAATGGAGAGCTTGCTCAGAGCGGAGCTGGGCACGGACTCGGCGAGGACGCTGGGCGCTTCGGCCGGTGGAGGCTGCATCAGCACCGGGCAGAGCTACGAGACGGGGCACGGACACGTGTTCACCAAGATCAACGCCAAGAGCGGGGCACCCTCCTCTACGCCTCCTCTACGCCTCCTCACCACCTCCTCTACCCTTCTCCTCGCCTCCTCTACGCCTCCTCACCACGCCACCTCACCACGCCACCTCACCTCCTCACCACGCCACCTCACCTCCTCACCACGCCACCTCACCTCCTCACCACGCCACCTCAACACCTCACCACCTCACCTCCTCTACCCTCCTCTTCGCCTCCTCTACACCACCTTGCATCCTTGCCTCAACCTTCATTCATTCAGCCCTGTCATTAATGTATCACTTTTTTTTTGGCTGCGACTACTAGCTAATTTGTCAGTTACTCCCACGATATATGGTATTTTAATTGTTTAATAACCTGATTCAGCAGTATTGCTGTTTGATCTTGGTTTAGCATTCACTGCTCTGTTAATTTGAGCATTATTGTAGACATTCAATCGTAGCGTTTCTTTGACATGTTTAATCTCTCTCCTCAGACTTTGACCATCTGACACTGTTTTAGCCAGATGTATGATCATCTTGTTGAGAAAGGATTTCTGTGCGGGGTGATGATACCAATCTGCATTCAGATAGGCATCAGTATGTGTTCCCTTTCGGTAAACGCTGTGTGTGTTACTTTACCATTTAGGCCTCGTCCGAGCAAAATATCCAGGAAAGGGAGTGTGTTATTCACCTCCATTTCCATGGTGAACTGGATGGCCGTTTTTTTGTGAATTGAGATGATTTAGACATTCATTCATTAAGTGTATCCTTACCATGTCGCCAAACAACCAAAGTGTCATCTACATATCTACACCAAAAAGTGGGTTTTAATGTACTTGAAGCAAGTGCTCTTGCAACCCGGGGGTTGAGGACCCCTGTGTTAGAGGCCACACGGGACGGGGGGGGTGGGGAAGTTTAACGTTGTGTTTGTCGCTGCGAGCAGACAGCGTGCAATGGAGAGCTTGCTCAGAGCGGAGCTGGGCACGGACTCGGCGAGGCCGCTGGGCCCTGCGGCCGGTGGAGGCTGCATCAGCACCGGGCAGAGCTACGAGACGGGGCGCGGACACGTGTTCACCAAGATCAACGCCAAGAGCGGGGCACCCTCCTCTACGCCTCCTCACCACCTCACCCCCTCTACCCTCCTCTTCGCCTCCTCTACACCACCTTGCATCTTCGCCTCAACCTTCATTCAGTCAGCCCTGTATCACTTTTTTTCGCTGCGACTACTAGCACCACCATGATGAATGTTGCAGTGAACTTCCCCTCGTTGATTCCCCCCTCCACCCACGTTAAGGGACTTGGTCTACCAGACACTTTGACCGCTTCGTCTCATCCACTCCGCGTTCAACCACCGCTCCTCACTGCAGTTCACAACAACGCACTCAACTAAACAACTCGGTCACCCACTCATCCAGTCACTAACTCAATCGCCCTATCACACATTCATCCAGTCACTAACTCATCCAGTCACTAACTCAATCACCCTATCACCCACTCATTCAGTCACCCACTCATTCAGTCACCCACTCATCCAGTCACCCACTCATTCAGTCACCCACTCAATCACCCTATCACCCACTCATCAAATCAGCCACGCATCCAGTCACCCACTCATCCAGTCATCCACGCAATCACCCTATAACCCACTCATCCACTAATCCAGTCACCCACTCAATCACCCTATCACATACTCATCTAGTCACTAATTAAATCACCCTATCACCCACTCATCCAGTAACCCACTCATCTAGTCACCCACTCATTTAGTCACCCACTCAATCACCCACTCATCTAATCACCCACGCATCCAGTCACCCACGCATCCAGTCACCCACTCATTCGGTCACTGACTCAATCACCCTATCACACACTCCTCGTTTACTCAAACACTCACCCATTTACTCACCCACCCGCTCACCACCATGCAGGTCACCTCACTCTTCTTTTCAGATTTATCAGTTTGCACTGCTCCACTCTGGAATCCACACCCGGTCTTCCTGTTTTCCCAAACTCTTGCAACAATAAACTTGATCAATTTAAGGAACGCGTTTCTTTGATCTTAATTATCTAATTACTCATTGGACAGTTATGTATTATTATTTTTTGTTGTTACTGGCCGTTTGGCGTTTTGTATTGTGTGGGGTTTACATCGCTGCCAACCCCTCATCAGTGCCTACCTTATTACAGAACAATTCAGACCTTGTTGGTCACCCCGTGCCCCTTATAAGTCCCATGACAAGGGAGAAACACACAAATAAACTTAACAAAAATGTTGCCCGTATTGAAACGGCCGTGTGCCGTATGGACCTGACAACTCACTTTCCCCCAACAGAATACGGGTAAACCGTGTGGGTTGGCGGCTATGGGTTTTGTTGTGTTTGCGAGTCCAAGTTATAGGACTGCACCCTGGGTTGTGCGTGGTCCTCATTGGTGGGAGATTCCCTTCGCTGTGTTGCACGCCAGTGGCTGGGGGCTGCCTGGGGCCAGTGACGTGTGAGCCGGTGTCAATGTGCACCGGCAAACATTTACCGCCTGGTGGCCCCAGTGTTTATTGCCCGTCCACACGTGGATACCTGAAGCCCATGTCAATCCACTGCTGGATGAGTCCCGCAATGAAGATACAATCAGTACATCCACTTTGCTTTTGCACTCCACCTGTTCCATTGGCGGCCGAATGCGAATCTAAATGTGCATAGAAATCAAACCAATTGACCTACAACCTTTGCCCCATCAACTTTTGTAGAATTTTAGATGTGCATTACAGCTACTTTAGCCGGGTGGTTGTGGTGGCTATGTATGCCTGTAATCCACGACTGCGTGGAGGTGAGGGTTGGTGGATTACAAAAATGTTGCGACAACTCCCACCCCTTGGTCGTCAAGGAGGTAGAGAAGGCGGTGTGGAATAATGTGGACTCCGCTTGTTCCATCTGTAGATTTGTGATAGAGCATTTGCTTGGATTTCTCCAGGTGCTCCGATTTCCTCCCACATGTAAACACTCATTAATCTTGATTTGAAGCTGTCGTGACTGCAGGAATCCTTACTCTTTGGTTCTTTCGGTGAAGTCACGTAGGTAGAAAAAACTAATTTTAAAAAAAATCGTCGATTGCTTGTGTGGCGATCGAAACGTCGTGATCCATTATTATTTGTTCTACCTACGCGACTTTACCTAAACAACCGAAGGGTACAAACTCTCATTAATTGTCCGATAACATCTTTATGTAAAGAGGACAACAGAGCATGGGCAGGAGTGGTGGGGGGGATTTGTTGACAGCTGCTCACCATTTGACTGCTGCTGTCCCTCGTCTGTAGTTCCTCGCGCCAAAGTGAAGGAATTCTGTGTGCCAGTTACAATTATCTCTTGAACGTAACTTGATGTTTCAATGAAAACAGCCACTGAGATTTAATACTGAAAATCTTTATTTTTCACATGCAGTGAAACAATGTTGTTAATAGGCTTGTTTCCCTGGGAAAGCCTCACTGAGTCTCAAGACTCTTTTTCAGGAGGGGCCTGCCAACTTTTCGCAGGAGTAATTTGGATGTTTGGCTAGTACCAGTTACATTGTATGTTGTTGTTTTGCCATGGGAGTAAACCCATACAGAGAAAGGGACCAGAATGAGGAAAGCGAAGCCAGGCAGTCCTTCAGAAGATGTCATGTACGGGCGTGACCACTGCACCACCCTGCCGCCCAAACAAATGTAATTTAAATAATGTACAATACTGGCAAATAAACCCTATTAGTATCAACTGAATTTCTGGACAATGTGGCACGTGTAGAGCTGCATCGGTGTTTCTAAAAGTCGTGTTCAAATTGCCTGCTATTAATAATATTTTAAAGTACAGGTTTCCCACCTCTGGTTTCATTTGACTTACCGGTTGTCCTCATTATGTGTGTCACAGGTAATATGGCAAGGAAAATATTACACAGCACGAGTTGCAGGATTAGGGCAATCATGGTTACACACTTGACCCCCTCTACACAAGTAACAGCTGAGAGTCAATGCTGGGATGTTGTGCGATTGATGCAAGCGACCCATCATTGTGTTTTGATGTTGAGCTGTTAAAATTGCACTGTTGTGGGGTGAGGTCAAGGCCGATGACTGCTTCCAGCGGTGTCAAGATCAGCATTTTGAAGAGGCTCGCGGAGGATGATACTGGGCACTAGGGTGCAGTCTCCCTCCATGAACAACAGAGGGCAGAGGAGCGACGCTCACAACAACAATTATTGGCGGAGCGCCGGGCGTATAAAACACAAAGTTGGAAGAGAGTTTATCTCGGGGAGTTAACCCACAACACCTGGGTCTGTCCCGCGTGTTCACACGATAACGCGTTTTCACTACAACGCGTTTTCTTTAATTTAGGGAACGCTTCTCGCACAATGCGGAATGCGCTCCGTCACAACGCGCTTTCTGAGCCACAGTGTGTCTCTTAGTTCTTGCAAGCTAAGCTGGAGTCAGTCTCTCTCATTAAGGCCACATGGCCACACTGAGTCTCTTAGTTCTTGCAAGCTAAGCTGGAGTCAGTCTCTCTCATTAAGGCCACATGGCCACACAGTGTCTCTTAGTTCTTGCAAGCTAAGCTGGAGTCAGTCTCTCTCATTAAGGCCACATGGCCACACTGTGTCTCTTAGTTCTTGCAAGCTAAGCTGGAGTCAGTCTCTCTCATTAAGGCCACATGACCACACTGTGTCTCTTAGTTCTTGCAAGCTAAGCTGGAGTCAGTCTCTCTCATTAAGGCCACATGGCCACAGTGTGTCTCTTAGTTCTTGCAAGCTAAGCTGGAGTGAGTCTCTCTCATTAAGGCCACATGGCCACACAGTGTCTCTTGGTTCTTGCAAGCTAAGTTGGAGTTAGTCTCTCTCATTAAGGTCACATGGCCACACTGTGTCTCTTAGTTCTTGCAAGCTAAGCTGGAGTCAGTCTCTCTCATTAAGGCCACATGGCCACACTGTGTCTCTTAGTTCTTGCAAGCTAAGCTGGAGTGAGTCTCTCTCATTAAGACCACATGGCCACACTGTGTCTCTTAGTTCTTGCAAGCTAAGCTGGAGTCAGTCTCTCTCATTAAGGCCACATGGCCACACTGTGTCTCTTAGTTCTTGCAAGCTAAGCTGGAGTCAGTCTCTCTCATTAAGGCCACATGGCCACACTGTGTCTCTTAGTTCTTGCAAGCTAAGCTGGAGTGAGTCTCTCTCATTAAGACCACATGGCCACACTGTGTCTCTTAGTTCTTGCAAGCTAAGCTGGAGTCAGTCTCTCTCATTAAGGCCACATGGCCACACTGTGTCTCTTAGTTCTTACAAGCTAAGCTGGAGTCAGCCTCTCTCATTAAGGCCACATGGCCACACTGTGTCTCTTAGTTCTTGCAAGCTAAGCTGGAGTCAGTCTCTCTCATTAAGGCCACATGGCCACACTGTGTCTCTTAGTTCTTGCAAGCTAAGCTTGAGTCAGTCTCTCTCATTAAGGCCACATGGCCACACTGTGTCTCTTAGTTCTTGCAAGCTAAGCTGGAGTCAGTCTCTCTCATTAAGGCCACATGGCCACACAGTGTCTCTTAGTTCTTGCAAGCTAAGCTGGAGTGAGTCTCTCTCATTAAGACCACATGGCCACACTGTGTCTCTTAGTTCTTGCAAGCTAAGCTGGAGTCAGTCTCTCTCATTAAGGCCACATGGCCACACTGTGTCTCTTAGTTCTTGCAAGCTAAGCTGGAGTGAGTCTCTCTCATTAAGACCACATGGCCACACTGTGTCTCTTAGTTCTTGCAAGCTAAGCTGGAGTCAGTCTCTCTCATTAAGGCCACATGGCCACACTGTGTCTCTTAGTTCTTGCAAGCTAAGCTGGAGTGAGTCTCTCTCATTAAGACCACATGGCCACACTGTGTCTCTTAATTCTTGCAAGCTAAGCTTGAGTCAGTCTCTCTCATTAAGGCCACATGGCCACACTGTGTCTCTTAGTTCTTGCAAGCTAAGCTGGAGTCAGTCTCTCTCATTAAGGCCACATGGCCACACTGTGTCTCTTAGTTCTTGCAAGCTAAGCTGGAGTCAGTCTCTCTCATTAAGGCCACGTGGCCACACTGTGTCTCTTAGTTCGTGCAAGCTAAGCTGGAGTCAGTCTCTCTCATTAAGGCCACATGGCCACACTGTGTCTCTTAGTTCTTGCAAGCTAAGCTGGAGTCACTCTCTTTTCGTCATATGTCCCACCAAATTCTGTAATAATAATGTTCCAGTTCTCTATATGTTTTTAAATTTAAATTTAAATAAATCTACATTTTAAAATCCACAAATCTGGCTGCCTCCTGATGATGCTGGTTGTAATTACTGGCGAAACGTCGTACTCAGATTGTTAATGTTGTGGCTTTGCTCTCTAACACACAACCGGTGTGCTGTACTAGTAACGAATTGGCATGTTCTGTTTAAGTGACAAACCTTACTAATTGGCTGTGTCGGGTGGTGGTGGGTTTACCGACATATTTTTATATTTACGTGGTCTCACCCAAAAAACCTGCATTATGTAAAAATATGTTTATTTCCCCCCTTTATTTTTGGACAGTTTTAAATCTCTAACGTCTTTCAAATTGTTCTGATGTACAGTGCTACATTTCAAATTACTGTCATGTTTGCAACGGGTTGTTTAAAATATATTTAAATGGTGTAGATTCACGTTTAAACTCGCTTCGAATCTGCATTCATCATTTTCTTCTTAAGCAGTCCGTAACCACAATTGGTACATCGATGAATGACCCATTTGATTATGGTTTGTTGATCTTAATTTATCAAATAAAATGTTATTGAGTGTGCCAAATCCTAAAGAGTGGCGTTTGAGTCGACCTTATTTATTTTATATTCACATGTGAAACGCCTGTGCACATGAATGTAATCCAGTTACACACTCTCCTACTTGTTCATCAACTCTCTTCGTGGTGCAGATTTGATGGCTTGTATTGCAACCATAAACAAACACAACAAGTCCGGGTGACTCATGATCCATGACTCACGATGCCAGTGGGCCAGGTTTCACTCTCAACTCTCTACCTGTGTGGCATGAATAAAACGCACCTGTAAATTTGACCTGAAATGATTGCACAACAATTGCCCCGCCTTCATGCGATGTTTATCCTCCACTGTTTATCTAGCTTTGACCTGAATTATATAAAAGTGCGGCTCTGCAACTGCTGTAGAGTCACATTGGTATAAACACATTTTACAATATGAACAGCGCATTAAAAACGCGTACTATTTTATGTATTGTTTAACAAGTGTGTTCACAAATCCACACTGAGAAACACGATGATTGACAGAGGGGAGTAAATTATGTTTTCGATAGTGTATTTAAATAGAGCTACTGTAGGTAAGTAGTTTTCAGTTTTAAAGGCATAGTTTAACAAGACAACACTTGCCACCACCCTTCAAACCCATTGGTGAAAAAGAGCAAAGTTTATGTTAACATTATAAAATAATGTTTTTATAATATATATTATATATAATATAATGTTTACATTATATTATATATAATATAATGTTTATATAATATATAATATAATGTTTATGCAAGAGCCGCCATAAGGTTCATATGAATGGTTACCTAATAGCTTTTGAAACACGGTAATCGCTGTGAAGTGCAGTTTCCAATTCTTATTGTTCACTCAATCTCTCTGGCCTTTCTATGCAATATGAAGAAGGGTCATTGCCCGAAACGTCGCTTATCGGATGTTTTCCCTTTTTCAAGGCCCCAGTCCTACTGATGCATGAATTTGTTTGGTATTTGAAATGATACGAAGGCTCAGCAAGTGATTCCTTGCAGACATAAACAGAAGCGATACGCGCCACCCCAGCCACCCATGTCGCGAATCAATCGATTATCGCGATTGAGGGCTCGTGAATAAATTCTAGATTCAACGCCTTGTTTTAAAACGTGAACACAGCCGGCTCTAGTGACTGGAGTGGGTGGGTGTTGGACAATATGAAACAATGACACGCAACGCATACAAATCTAAAACATAAATTCTTATGCACGCGATCCGGTGTGCATATCGCGATCTTCAGGATGAATGATCACGTCCGAATCAATGCGTCGTCGTTGCTCCCCTAGCATGCGCTCTGCGTAACCCGCTCGTGTTGTTGTTGTTGTTTGCGGCAGAGTTTAGGACCTTCGTGGCCAAGAGCCGCAGCTCCCGAGGCAAAGGAGTGATGGCACGCTTCAAGGTGCCGGACTTGCTGAAGCATCTTATGGAACGATACGGGGCTCCGGATATTCACGATCTGGGCATCGGTATCACCAGCATACCTCTGGGCATTTCCGTACGTGCCGTGCCTGCGTGTACGAGCGTGTGTGTGTGTACGTGTGTATGCATTGCGTCGCTTGTTGACTGCGAATTGTATTATCATTGGATGCCTCAAGTTATACTCTTTGGTTCTTTCGGTAAAGTCACGTAGGTATAAAATAAAATAAATCGCGACGTTTCGGGCGCAACACAAGCGTCCGTCATCAGGTGGGAAAGCCTTGGTGTGCTGCTGAGGCAGACTGTTTTAAATGGTTTGAAATGTGTGTAGCCCATGGGTCATAAAGAAGTGGCCAGGGCTAGTGATGTTAACGTGAGAAATTAGCGTGTAACTGTAAGGTAGGAAAGGGGCCTCCTCGATTTTACGTGACTTTACCGAAAGAACCAAAGAGTCTGGATTCCTGCAGTCGCGAAAGCTTCAAATCAAGATTGCCTCAAGTATGTATTGTTGTTGCCCTTGAGGGGGTTTACTTTCTGAATTAAATGCGTTCTGGAATTGCTGACACACAGCCACAACGTACGTGTCGCTGTGTTCACACCTGAGAGTGACACTGCATCAGCCTTTTACCAATATTCCCCCTCCCCTGCGTTTGCCTTACACGGCCACAATGCTGAGCTATCCTCAGTTGCTCAGGCACACAAGTTTCACACCTGTCTCCCTGTCAAGTGAATGTGGTGTATCCTTTTGTCATGCAGTCTGAGACAGACTTCCAACACGACTTCAGTTTTGTGGGTGCAGTGCTGCGACAAGAGCACTGAAGTAACTGCTCGTGTAAGTACATCATGTTACTATATATCGTATTGAAGGCTGAGGCCTATTTTACTGTACCGCTCCTTACAGAAATCTTCTTTCCCGAGTGGTTGTGCATTTGTCGCTTTTTTCAGAGGTTCGCGATTCGATCCCAGAAGTCGCCCTAGTTAATATTGCGGGTGTATTATCCAAAACTGCATTTCTATATGCTTCACAAATAATGTAAAAAAAAATCCCGTGTTGTTATTAATGAATGAGGAGGACATGTGTGCCGGCGTCAGAATCAAAATTTGCAAATCTAAACAAGTACTCAGAAATGACTGGATTGGGTAAAACCACATGTATATATGTTCAACTTCTTTCGCACTGTACGTAGCCAACTGTGCTTATCGGAGGTGTGGAGGACAACAAACTGAACACAAAAAGCAGTTCTAAAGAAATTGTTTTCAATATAGATTTAAAAGTGCATAGCTCCAATGGCTTCCTGATATCGGAAGGAAGAGCATTCCAGTTGGCCGCAGAAGCCCATCTGAAAGCGAGTGATGCGGTGACTGTCTTTGTTCGATGGCTTGCCAAAAGCCACTGCTGCTAGGATGATCCACCAATCCCATCTCTCGATTGCAATCGTGCATTAGCAGCACACCTTGCATTCGCTGTTGAACCACTCGTCCATCACGTGTTCCATCATCGCAACTACAGCACTGCCCTGCACCTGTGGCCGCCACAGTTGCTAACATTGTGTTGTTTGTTTAGGTGATCGGCAAGGCCCAGAAAGGCGAGCGGGAGGCGATGGACCGTGGGCTGGCTCGCATCGAGTGCGACATCAAGCAGGAGGTGGAGGGCCGGCCACACAAGGTCAAGAAATACCTGTTGGAGTCGTTCCCCTTGCCAGGGACGAGCGCCGATCTTCGCCGACAGTTCACGACACAGCCGGCAGCCGAGATGGTGCTGCAGGTCTTCCAGAACGCCGAGGACATCTTTGTGAATAAGCTGAAGAAGTTGGGGGCCATGGCGTCTGGACTTAATGCAACAAAATTACCGTGCGAGAAAGTTCATGCATTTGCTTACATTTGTCAAAGATTTTCCATAAAATTTGTCCTCGGAATTATTTAATGAGTGATAATCGCCATACGTTTCAAGTCTGTGGATGCTTCCACCATTATCAAAAAACTTTCTCTACCACTGATTTAACTCTCCTCTATAATATTTAGGGCCATCGCTTTCACAAAATTCAGTCACACGTTGAGACAAAAGTAAGGGGGGGCATTGAAATTGGTCAGACATCTATGAATGTGTCACCCTCTATTTGTCCCAACAGAGTGATATGGCTGCACGTGGTTTGGGTCCTTTGTTGTTTCCACCAACAGTGTGTGCAGGACTTCCTGGGGCAGGTGAAAGGGGACACGCTGGCCCGGAAGCTGTTTCAGTTGGCCCTGTGCTGTGGCTCCCTCAAGACTCCTCGCGACCTCGTGGTCAAGGAGAAACCGGCCGCGTTTCTCGGCAACATCAGCACTCCCGACACCAGACCGCCGCTTCTTCCGGGGAGTAAGGAGACAAATTTTCACATACAGTAGACTCTCGATTATCCGCGCTAATTACGGGGAAGATGGCTGCGGATGATAAAAAATCTCGGATGATCCAAAGATATCTATTTTCTGCGGATCTCTATGCCACAAACTAACGATCAACCGATCGATGCACGTGGTCGGTGATAAAACTTTCCTGCTCCCGAGCAGAAGACTCGGCCCTCTAAGTGGATAGCAGAGCCACGCCAATCACCATCAATCAAACTCCACCCACTGTTGTAAAGATATGCAACTACTGTACTGTCGAGGTGATCACGTAGATTTCGGATTCATGGGCGCACATATTTGCTCGATATAAGCACGTGACTTGTAACAAACATTTCCAAGAATTACAATGTATAACTATTTTTAGATTATTAATTTGGGCCTAAGGGAAAATCCATGAGTTATTAATAAGTAAAAATCTCATGTGCGTGGTTAATCCGCAAATCAGATAAACCGCACATGGATAATCAAGAGTCTACTGGATTGCACGCGTGCTGAATTGTCGTAGCTTCTCTAAACACCTTCACATCTCGTCTCGATTATTACTAATGCATTAGTAAGAGTTTGGCATATCACGACGCATTAGTTTGTCAAATTCACGTCGAGATGACCCGGGTGGCTGAGAGAGATTATTAGCATTGAGCTGGAAACGCTGAGATCCTGGGTTCGAATCTGGGTAACCACCTGTGATTAAACTTGCTTTTGTCAAGTGCAGCCAGTTGATGGTCTCAGCTCGGTCATTAATGACTGTCAAAAAAACCCAAAACATACTAAATAAATGGCTATGCACTTAATTTGACCAAGTCCAATATCGGCTCAACAGAGTGGGTGGGAATGTGCTTCCCTTTACTCTGTGGACCAGAGGTCACTAGAAGCAATGTCAGAGGTAGCTTTGTGATGTTCTCTTCTGCGGGCCATTCTCCAATAGGACGGGTTCTGCTGCTCCGTGAGAGATCCGAGCGGATACTCCGTCTCATGACACGATATCGAAAGCACAATCTGAATAAAATGTAGTTTCTTGTATTGTACATAGGGGGTCAGACCACGGAGGACCTTCAGAATGCTGAGTGTGATCTTGAAATTAATCCTGTACTGGTTCGGGGGATAGTTGAACAATTCGAATATTGGGGCGATATCGTCTTGCATACGGGTGTGAGAAGTTTGCCAGTGGTTTTTTTAGTCCATCTAGATTTTTGGGTTAGATCATGTAAACATGCACTCAATAATACGCGTTAATATGCACTTTTTACGTGACCTAACCCAAAAATCTCTATTATGGATAATATTGGTCGCGAAGGCCTTCGTGTTAAACTTGTTTTTTGAGTCATCTGGAGAGTGATGATGAAACGTATCGGGAGGCCGTAGATGAGACGTGGGGGTGGGGGGGCAGAGAGAGAGAGTTGCAGTTGTTGAGCCTATTGGAGCGAGTTACAGCATCGTTGTCTTCTCCTACAATGGCATTGCTTCTCTCCTTCGCAGAGGCGGTAGCCGAGCATCTGGTCCGTCTGCTGAGCCACGTAAGTAAGATGGCAGAGCCCCTGGGCCTATCCGCTCTGTCACGCGTGGAGAAGCAGCTTGCCGAGCTTTTGACTCGCGCGACCTCCCCAGCCTGGGCCTCGGCTCCTTCTTGGACATCCTCCATCGCAACGCCCAGGTGCGTACGTGGCGTGCGTGAGCCCACCCGCCTCCAGCTGGTAAGAGGCAGTACAGCAAGTAGGTGTACGACACTGCCCGTGCAAAGCTTGAGTGTACTTATCGCCTCCGAGTGGCGCTCAATGTTAAGTTTGTTTCCAAAATTGTGCGCGGTAATATTAGTTTATTATTACGAACTTAAAACTCATTTGTCGATAACTCAAATACGTTTAAGCGTTATGTTATCACTGCCAATGCAGAGCACAACAAAGTGTCACGTAAGATGCATGGGTTTTCTCTTGTCACTCTTAAAAAATATCTGTGAATTTGGCAAACATCCCAAAGGTAGATATTGAAAATCACCGTTAAAATTGAGTGTACAGCGGTGACATTCAGATAAAATATATGATAACACTATATATGCAAAGTGGACGGGTGGCTCAGAGATCAAAGCGGTGATTTGGCAATAATGAGATTCTGGGCTTGAATCTGGATTTTGACCGCTTGGGTTGAAACCGAGGTCTCAGGTCTTATCAAGTCGATCGTCCGAGCCCTGTCACCAGCGACTGCACAAAATTACAGTCTCATTAAACTTGGGTTTTGCACTTCATTTTCCTAATTCCATCTCTGAGAATAACAATTTCAGCTTGACTCTCGTGCGCCACACAATCTCATAACACAGCTAATGTGAAAGTGTTGGCTCCTATTGTGTACAAGATAAGAGGCCACCCACCGCATTTTATGACACAGGGCCTGCACGGCTATGCGAGATTTACGAATGGATGATTTATTTGTCTCTTGACATTACGCCGATAGCGCATTTGGAAAACTAAAATTGGGAACGAATTTTGTGTTAATTTGCAAACTTAAATCTGTATTATTTAATCAGTTTTCGTGCACTGCATTGTGAGATGCAGCTCCATGCGTATCGTTTAGCTTTAAGCCGGTGTTTGCCTTGCGGTCGCCTCGGTGTCAACCAACTGATGTTGACGGATTTGTTGTGTCTGTGGTAGCTGTTGGAGGAGACTGGGGTTGTGATCTCTGTCCTGGGTGGATCTGGAGCCACAGCGGGAAGCTTCTGCCCAAAGCGCGACGAGCTGCTGGAGTTCATCCACCAGTGCGGCAGCCTCGACACCGCAGCGGTGAGACACGGGCCCCAGTAGGGGCCACAGGGGCGGCTCAGAGATGGGGATAAGGATTTGGAGATATAGGGCGCTCGCGGAAATAAACTCTTCAACTCAAAGCGCCTTACAGCAGCGTCTCATCTCAACCATTCCATTGCTCTGTGGCAGTCTACCCGAAAGGACCCCCCCCCCCCCCCCCATGGCAGCTGTTCCTATTTGGCACGTGGTGCACGCACTACCGGCCTGTGAATGGACATGTCTGCCATTTGGGAGCGATGTTTGAGTTTCCTACGTGGTTTTTTCCCCGATAAAGTAATTTGCAAGTATTTGATCTGATTTGGCAGATTTGGAACATGATGCGGTTACACGTGGCCAATTCTTTTTTTTTAATACAGCGTCACAGGATTATTATCATACATTGTGAAACAGATCTCTTTGTTTATGGTGAATAAACCGGCAACATTAACCAGGGCGGATGCTGGGCTTTGTTGTATATGCCCCCCTTTCCATCTTAATATTAACAAGTAATTTTTCAATACATATAGATACATATTTCTATTGTTTCTTTTAATTTTAATAATGAATAAAAACACCAAACCAGGCCTCAGCATGGCATGTGGAGGTCATATTTACCTTGACCCACTAACACGATTTTGACGTTCAGAGCCCTCCCAGGGTCAGAGGGAGCAGATAGAGAGCAGAGCGCAGTGGATTGCAAAGGGCTGACGTAAACACAAAGCCAGGGTCACTGGGAGGTTGCGTTAGCCTAGATCTAGTTAAGTCAAAAAAGCTAATTGGTTCTGCATTACTATTAAAGTAACTTAAAGTCGGAATTTAACGACAGGGTAGGCTAAAGTTATTGATCTTCACACCCACTTCAATTGAACCCTGCCACAAGCTACGTCAATGTAACCATCATCCGTCTATTAATTTAATATGAAATGTATTTCCATATTTTAATAATTTCTATACGACTTGACCCGAAGCCTATAACAATCAGGTTTTCCTAAGTCAACATAAATGCTCTAGCCTCCACTCATACGCAAATAATAAGCAGGGTTAAAGTAAGAGTAGAGAGGAAAAGAAATGCAAGCGCACAGCAAAACTGCAACGTAAGCAAAGGGCGATGTTAAACCCAGGGTCGGAGAGAAAGGGAAATCCCGGCCGTCTTTGTATCCCTGCAGCGCGGGGTAGGAGTGTGTATACGCTTGGGGAAACACGAGTCAAACACCACAACGAGAAGCTGACTCAGACCTTGGATTAATACAGAATCATAACTATGGAACTCAGATGAAATAAAATGTTAACTTAAAACTTTTTAACCATTTCTTTGTGCGTCGGTGAAAGTCGGAGGGAATATCGCCCCTCCCTCCAGGTTGTGCACCCAGACACAGAGGCACCTTCGAGACAATTTATAACATTTGATTGTTTTACTTGTGGGTTTTATGGTAGGAGTATGACAACGGAATATACCGTGGGTGATGCACAAGGACACACACTGACACACGTACGGACACACACGGACACAGATACATACGGACAAATCCTGACACAGCAAAAATCGAAAGAAATCCCGCCTTGTGGGCAGGATCCGAGTGAAGGGATTTTTGGGCATAAAAAGAGGATCCTGAGCATTGAAACTCGGAAGAGTTCAACTCGGAAGAGTTCGACCGGGGGGTCGACTCTCGGGAGACAGTTCGACTCGGAGGAGCAACTCGGAACAGTTCGACCGGAGGGGGTCGGCTCACCAGAGTTCGACCAGTGGGTCGACTCTCAGGAGACAGTTTGACTCGGAGGTCGGAACTCGGGGAGTTCGACCAGGGGGGTCAGAACTCGGGGCGGTTCGACACGGGAGAGAGTTCGACCAGTGGGTCAGCTCAGGAGCAGTTCAAATCGGGAACGAGAGCAACAGGTCGCCAGCCGTCGAGCTGCAGAGCAGGGGGCGGCGAGCAGAAGCCAAAGTGGCCCCGTCGCTACCCACTGACGTTGGCAAGACTCGCAGGGTAGTGAGGCGTCACCTAGTGTGATTTCCAAGAGCTGAAAGATAGAGTATTGCTGAAAGATTATTCTACATTGAGTCCAGCTGCAGAGCGACCGACGCACCAAGCAAGAGCTTCTGCAAACCAGAGCAAGAGCACGTGCGACTTGAGTCATCCAGCAGTGAAGAAAAACCTGCTTTCAGCAAACCAGCAACGAGCACGTTCGAGTTCTCCACCCAGAGAGAGGGAGCGTGCCGATGCAGCTCATCCAACAGCGGAGAGAAACTGCTGTCAGCGAACCAGCACGAGCGTGATCGCGCAGCTCATCCAGCAGTGGAGAGAGGTGTCCACTGAGCAGAACTGAGAGCGATCAAGCAACTCTCCCCCGTGGACAGAGGCTGGCTGCTGCGTGGAGGAGGGAACGGCGATTCGTATGATGCACTCCCACACACCTCACCGCTCTAAAGGGAGCGAGGCTACTTCTCCTACAAGCGATGCCAACTTCAGCGTATGGCAACGCAAAGAATTAATTCCAAACACTGACTATTCAAAACAATTCATATCACTCAAACATACACGGGTCCTTAACCAGAAGCGAACACTCAAGTCCGTGAACCATCTGGCTGTGGAAGCATCGATCGTGTGATAACAGTCCGTCATTTATGAGTATATTCATAATTTCCCTCTTTAATATTTTGTTTTGGACTGTACTTCTAATCGCATAAGTTACCAACCGATCCATCAATACGAATTAACCCTTGGCACCTTCGCCACGGAGCTACGCTCCCAGGGAGGAATCGTGCTAAACCGATTTTTCTGCTCATACAATCTTATTCACGAATTAATTAATTAATATCCCGTGAGACAACACGTTCCGCCGCATACCCTCACACTAAGCCATTTCGGTAATCTTATAGTCTGTCCGGTGGATCTGTTGTTACATTTATGCCTTTGGAAATAATAACTGTTTGATTGTCTTTTTATATGAATACCGTTGCATGTTAATCAATCGCCTATGATAATGTGCTGACCATTTCAAGCATAATGATCGTTCATATTATAATGTATAAGCTTTTGTGTAGCATAGCATTTGCATATCCTGACTCTCTCTCTCACTAACAGCAATCGCTTTATGCGGGGTCCATGTGTTATCAAAGTGAAATCGTACAGTCGTTGATGATACTGTCTTGATACCGTGTGGATACCGTGTTGAAGTTCCGAGATTGAGAGTTCACATACATATTATAGTTAAGGTTTAATTAGAAAATAAATTGATTAATACAGAAGTGGTCGTGTGATTCTTTCCTGAAATTTTTGCATAAGATCTGTATCCTGCGACGAGATAGGAACTCGGGAACCTAAACTATAAACACACCAATCCACACTCATTAAACTAAGCGAACGATGTGAACATGGGACCTAAAATATGAACACTCGGGGAGTGTTAAAGCGAGAATAATTGTATTATGCTGATCAATAATATGAAGTTAGACAACGAGGCCGAATTGACACTAGCGTAACTGCACATGATTGATTGCGTTATCCTGAATAGATAGCCCCACCTCGTCAACGAGGCGGGGCCTGATTACCATAAAGGCTATCATTAACACAACCACACTCACTCGTATAAATTAATACGATTACCTCTCTAATTAGCATAGTTACACGCATATTTACACGAATTTGCATACTTTCGGATGAATTATGCAAATTTCGAATTTCATTTAATTTTAATTATTTTTCATCAATTTTCACACACCCACATATACAACAGCTTGAACCGAGAACCACCACTCGGCCATGTTTCCATAAATTTGTGCAGTCACATTAACGCTGTTCACTTCGTACGCAATGGACACTTTATTATTAGCACCACCTCTGGACCTGTTTGGCCCCTGGTCCATCTTGAGTGGTCTTCTAAGGGCAACGTATTACAGTTTGATTTTATATCGGCACAGCAAATAGCCAATGGAAAACCACCCGTTCCGTGGGGGTGCTACGTGCAGGCACGGATCGGATGCGCCAGTGGAAAAGGGCTGCTAGCAACTCGGCCGCCTCCAAACGAAAGAGAGAGGGTTCCTGGTCTCTGTTGTTGGCTGTGTGCTCTGCAGCTGCCGGCCGTGGACTGTGCTGTGGGGCAGCACTACGGCGTGCATTCCTGCCGCAACCTTGGGCACGGCCCCGTGGCCAACCTGGTAAAACTGGCGCAGAAGGCCAAGCCCGGTGGCAGCAGCGGCGGTGCCCATCGGTGCGCCGTCTTGTACGAGACGGCGCTGTGTGCTCGCGACTCGAGGTTTGGCAGCCCCCTCCAAAGTGCCCTCCTCCTCACCCCTCTGCTCACCTCGTGATCTGCCTGACCGCCACGGGTCGCTCCTCAAAATTGTTGAGTCGGCGACAGACACTTGGGGTTCTTTAATCTTTCACATCAAAGGGTCAGTGAGCCACACCAATATGCCATTGGTAATGTAACTTAAGGATTCAATGTTCAAGGCAAGTGATTGTCGAGACAAACTGATGATTGTGTGTGTTACACCCCTCTGGCAGTCCACTGCCTGATGAAGGCCTCGCCACGTTGCTTTGGTCATGGGGGTTGTTGCACCAAACTTTACCACGCTTGGTGAAGGGGGCGCGGATTAGGTTCAGGACTTGTGCAGATATCAGTCACCACTGACGTCAGCCATGGCTAGGAATCCAACTCGGATCGCCGCGTTAGTATCGCAGTGCACCAAACATTGCAGCAGTGCTTCAGAAATCATTCCGAAGTTGCTTGATATTGCACACAGTTTGAATAAACCATCATTACTTCAGGAAATATATTTTTAGTTAAAATTTTACTTTGTACATGCTGTGATCGTAATAAAGAGTTGTGCTAGTTAGTAGTAACAGCGCGATACATCGGTTAAATCGATTAATATTTATTATTCAGCTGACAATTCATGTATTGAATTGCACGTGTAAGAATCAACTCTTAAAAAATTGTATCCCTTTTTATTTTAATAGTTTCACATCGCCACTAGAGAGAGTCGACATGATCAGTGTAAGTTCAAATGAACTGACACACCTTGTGAAAAACCCAACGCAGAAGATCCCTGGGCTTGATATTCCACGAAGCTCATGGTCGCCCTAAACCGCTTCTGCACAAACCATGGCAGATGCGGATACCTGATGCACAAATGGAAAATTTTAAACTCTCCAGTGTTTGACTGTGGTCATCCAGAACAGATCGTACAACGTGAAACGACGCAATAGAAAATTAAAGTCAAGCCACAGTGCGATTGTGACCATGCAACCCAAACTATGCACGATATTGTGAACCACAGTCGTCTGTGCTCCTTCAACGGAGTAGGAATAGTAACCCTACACGAAGTTTCTCCTGAAGCCCTCTCGTCGTGACCAGCAGACCTCGGACATTGGCTTATGGCTCCTGAACATGTTGCCCTCATGGGCAGGAATAGAATAGCTCAGGGGTTGGCAATCTGCGTCTCCCGGTGCCGCATGCTGCTCTTTAAAGACTGTTTGGTGATGTTGTTTATGAAGGACCACTGTCTCGTATTCACCACAGTGCATTGCGCCTCTTGAAATATTGAGTTGAGTAATCCCGGTAGTTGAGAAACTAAGGTAGTTGAGTACCCCGGGAACACGCTGTGGTTCGTGTCGTGTTAATAGCTCCGTACCGTGCCGTGTAACTCACTAAGCAGCCGATTGCTCGCGTGCAGTGGTAGTGCCGTGTTCATTGATAACACTGTACACTCGGTGCAGTGGTAGTGCCGTGTTCATTGATAACGCTGCACACTCCGTGCAGTGGTAGTGCCGTGTTCATTGATAACGCTGCACACTCCGTGCAGTGGTAGTGCCGTGTTCATTGATAACACTGCACACTCCATGCAGTGGTAGTGCCGTGTTCATTGATAACGCTGCACACTCCATGCAGTGGTAGTGCCGTGTTCATTGATAACACTGCACACTCCGTGCAGTGGTAGTGCCGTGTTCATTGATAACGCTGCACACTCCGTGCAGTGGTAGTGCCGTGTTCATTGATAACACTGTACACTCGGTGCAGTGGTAGTGCCGTGTTCATTGATAACGCTGCACACTCCGTGCAGTGGTAGTGCCGTGTTCATTGATAACGCTGCACACTCCGTGCAGTGGTAGTGCCGTGTTCATTGATAACACTGCACACTCCGTGCAGTGGTAGTGCCGTGTTCATTGATAACGCTGCACACTCCATGCAGTGGTAGTGCCGTGTTCATTGATAACACTACACACTCCGTGCAGTGGTAGTGCCGTGTTCATTGATAACGCTGCACACTCCGTGCAGTGGTAGTGCCGTGTTCATTGATAACACTGTACACTCCGTGCAGTGGTAGTGCCGTGTTCATTGATAACACTGTACACTCCGTGCAGTGGTAGTGCCGTGTTCATTGATAACGCTGCACACTCCGTGCAGTGGTAGTGCCGTGTTCATTGATAACGCTGCACACTCCATGCAGTGGTAGTGCCGTGTTCATTGATAACACTGCACACTCTGCAGTGGTAGTGCCGTGTTCATTGATAACGCTGCACTCTCCGTGCAGCGTTGTGTGAGGATGGCTCACTAAATGAAAGGGGAGTCGTAGCTATCGCACTGTGGGGTGGTCATCGCCCTCCTCCCCCTGGGCATGTGCCGTGTGTGTTGTGTGCGTCGTGAGTCGTGGCGATGTAAACCCGGGGTAGCTCCTCTCTCCGTCTCTTCCTTTGTTGCTGTCCCGGCGAAGCTCGAGTTGGTGAGCGCAACGCGTGGCAGATCCGGCTTCACCCGTTCCCACTCCTCCCAGTCAGCGACTCCAAAACCCCCACTCAATAATCGCAGATCACTACCCAGGTCCTTATCAACCAAATGATTTTTAACTAAACTATTTTTTGTATTCTTAACAAAGTATCCACAGTTCAATTTTAAAGTACAATTTTACCGAGGCACTGCATGTTTTCCTGGTGTGGACTGTGGCTGTTTTTGCTATTGTTTTACTGCCTTTTCCAAGCTTGGAAATGTATGTATGAATGAAATTGGAACTTATATACTTCATTTATTTACTAATTGACAAACTATTTTTATTTTACCAGGTAAGGCCCACTGAGCATATATAGCAGTTTTTCAGAAGCGACCTGGCCATCGCAAATGATAGCTCAACGAAGTGGCTTATCGTCACGTGGACATTTATAGCAGACAAATATACAGCATGCGTCAGGGTTGGGATGGAACCCACGACCTCCTGCGTACCAGGGGAGGTAGTTAACATCTCCCAGCCACCGTGGTGCCCTGTGGTCACGTGAGGCCTTCCACTTCTGAATGGCTTGCGATGCATATTTGAACATTACTGCAAGCGTCTTAGCCTCGCTCATTCGCTATTCGAGGGGAATATTGCCATTTAGTAACTTTGTTTCAAATATCGTGCATTGAACTTTCGATTTTAATTTGCAATGTAAGTGAGGGACTGTGCGTTGTCTTGTCGTGGTCTGGTGCTGTTGTTGTGTTGCTGAATTGCCCAAACTTGCATTTGTTGACAAATCGGCAGGAATCTATGTACTTTGTATTTTTAGCAACATGCTTACATTTTCTCCGTCTTGCCTCTCATATCGTTTTTGAACATACCTCGCTGACCCGCCCCTACTGGACATATGTGAAAAGAGCTTCATAGCTCATTGGATTCCTCCAGGATGAAAAAAAGATTCTAATTAATCAGTGGCACTGCCAACAACCTGCATCCACACACGACTAAGCACCCCTTTGTAATTCCATACACATGGTTCCTTTCCCATAGACATGTAATTCTGCAAATTTCCAGAAATATCTGCCGTATGCGAATTACTCCAGACAAGTTTAGAGTATTAAACGTGACCTGTTGTGACTCGTCTAATGTGTATCGCGTGGTCGTTAGCACAGAAAGATGCGTCTGGTAACGTCCTAATGGACCAAACATCGTAAAAAGGAGGCTGGGTCTGCGTTGTTCAGAGTGACCACCATATACAGGGACTCTTCTACTTACGGACGAGTTAGGTTCCAGAAGTCTGTTCGTAAGTCCAACTTTACTCCTGTCGATTCCAAACATGTTGTACGGCGTGTACACTAAACACAAGGAATGGCTTTAAGAGTTGTATAATCTCCTGTAGACGTAGACGCCACTGGTTCTTCACGTTGTGTAGATGTAGATGCCACCACCACCATCTATTGCGTGGCGGTTGAACTTATGAATCTCGGTACAAACAGGCAACTGGACATATGGACAGGTTTCTTCGTATCTCTGAGACTTTCTAAGTTGAATGTTTGTAAGCGAAGGAGTCCCCGTAAATATTTTTGAGGACCACTGGGATCTTCAGTTTAAACCGTGATTCTTGGAGTCATTGGACCAGAAAGAAGTGACGCAAAAACGACAGTAACATTGAAAAATATGTACACAGGGCAGGGAGGGCCCAGCCGCATGACAGGATTTATTCAGCGGTATCGTCACGGTAACAGAAACAGTGCTCCCGAATGAATCGCAGAATCCCCCGAATATTCCGCCTCAGGCGGGAGAATCTCCGTCCAGGCCCGCGTGACGCTTTTGACCCAATCTTGTCGACGGCATCATCATCATCCTCCTCCTCGTTGTTGTTGTTGTTGCCTGGTTGGAGAGCAGGGCCCCGCCTGGCAAATGGACGCACGCGCCATCGTTAGCACGGTCGGCTACAGTTAGCACAATCGGCTACGTACGCGTTCAAAATTATTTCAACGTACAGACATGCGCGTATTCATTATGCCACCGTCTGCCCCATCGTGCATTCTCGGCTGTGCTTACACTGGTTGCTGTACTGCACCTCATATGTGTCCGGCCGCTCAAATGCGAGGTAGGAGGATGCCACACATCTCTCACTATGGCCAGTAGCGGAATGCTACATTCCTATAACAGGAGCCAATGGTGGTGTATAATAGGATCACCGCTGTTGACTTCCCACAAAATGGGATTCATTATTTGACTATAGCTCAGGTTGATAAATAAGCTGTTAACCTTCTTGACCTGGATTTTGAACTCACAAGCGTACAGTGATCATGGAGTGCTCTAACCGCAGCACCTCCAAGTGGGATGCAGTGCAATTCATATATTTATAATTAAGATATATATTTTTACTAGGAATGCATTTAGCTGCAGATTGGTGGAGATGAGGTTAGGGATAAGATATTACATCCTTTGGAGCCCTGGGATATTTACATCTTCAAGTGAGATGAACTAAAGAGGTGAATGCCATTACAGAATCCTCATTTCACAACTCCTCATGAAACAGATTCCCCGTTCTTACAATACAGAACTTGTCTCATCTGATACAGAACCCAAATCTCATGTGTCCTCAATATTTTTTACTTCCTCTCAATCGTGAATACCACATTGTGGGAATCAACAGTGGTTGTAATATAAATAGACTTGCCCTTGCTATAGGAATGTGTAATTTACTAAAGTAACTAATTTATGATGATCGATGGTGTTTGCTATATGCTAATTTATATCAGGAGACACATTGTCTGAATGACCTCCCCAATACACATTTTTCTCAAGGTGCACTTCTGCGTGGGAACTCACTCTTGTCTCGTGGCCGACTCCATCTCCTCCTCCTCTGTGATGACGTCATTGGTGCCACCACTTTGATTGGGAAATTTTTCAGACAGGCGTGTTACCACACAGTCACCTGCCGACTCCACTCTCCGCTCCGACTCCATTCCCCAATTAGAGTTTGAAGCCCACTCGCTCACAGAAACTGAGCCTGCAGTATTCTGATTTGACTAAGTGGACTCCGGAGTCTGCTCGCTTGCAGCAGTGACTTGGCAATCTCCCTCACAGAGACAGGGGATTGCCGAGAGGCTGCAGGCCACCATCGGCTCCATTTCCTCTTCAACGATGACGTCATTGGTGCTGTCACGTTGATCGAAGAGTTTTTCAGACAGGCGTGTTACCGCACAGTCACCTGCCGACTCCACTCCCCACTCCGACTCCATTCCCAAATCCGAGTTTGAAGCCCACTCGCTCCCAGAAACTGAGCCTGCAGTATTCTGATTTGACCAAGTGGACTCCGAAGTCTGCCTCCTTGCAGTAGGGACTTGGCAATCTCCCTGGCTGAGACGGGAGACTGCCGAGAGGCTGCAGGCCGCCACCGGCTCCGTGTCCATGGCTGGGCAAGGCGGGAAGTTGGCTTGCGGTGGCACGGCCCTGCCGCCCCACAATAATGGGTGGTTGAGGGCCTCCGTGGGTGTGAGGCGACGTTGGGGATCCCACCTGCCAAGGAGGCAAACGGAGGGAGTCAGGTGCCTGTTGCATTCTAAAATCGCTTCATTGAATCGTGGTCTGGGGTGAAATGCGCAATTCTATCCTCAACACTTTTGTCAGAAACGATATTTATTTTAAAAAGCGACGAGATGAAGAAACGATGCCCCGGTGTGACACAAAACTTTGCAGTCCTAGCCCAAACGACACGTGAGGTCTAAGATCGTTTCCAGTAATGTTGATGGTAGACGCAAAGTGATTTATATTTAATTATTTGTACGAGGTGAAATGTAGACAATCGTAACAAGTCTCTTACTGAAGGCACTAGCGGAGAAAATTGATGAAATTTTGATTGCGGGTTCCCAGAACCGCCTTCAAAGACACGGAGCACGGGACGATCCGTTTCCCGTTGACGACGGGGCGATTCTTTTTGTCTGTTTATCGGAGAGAGAAAAAGAGAGATACACTGAATTAGTTGTGGCGATCAGTACAATGCGGGGGCGGTCCTTAACCCTCCAATTGCGATGTTTGCAAATATGATTCCATGTTGGCAGTCGACTACAGCCTGTCATCCCTCCAGGGTCGATAAAATTTGTAACCGTTTGTGAGACGTTTGCAGTAGTCGTGTGGAAAGGATGGCTCCTAAGTGTGAAAGTGAAATTCCCACTCTCAACTCTGGGCCACTGGAGGAGACGAGATCCTCCTGATACTTGTTTGAGCAAGGAGACACTTTGATGTTTATTTTAGTATTATATTATTATTTGCATCACTTGGAGAGGATGGTAATTTGTTGTACAAGCGTGCTTTTAAGCATAATCTATTTCTCAATCAAGGACCCACAGTTTGTGTGGAGGGTTGTTCTCTGTGGTTGTTTTGTACTATGGTAGAACTGTTCTATGCTGATTTAGGATACCGTCGCATCTGCCACACAATTTTTAAAAATTGTGCTAAGTCATGCTGAAATAAAAAAAAACGGCCACTCATCTTTATTAAAAATGTGATGGCCAGAATTCCATGTAATTAATACACACGTCCTCTGTTGGATTGCAAATCCCTATAAGGTTTTACAAATATACTCTGCTACCTAAACATAACCGTTCCTTTTAAAGTATTTTTTTCATAAGACTCCTTACTGTCACACTAATTCAACACGTACTGACGAGTACGTTGCCAAGACCGTTGTGACTTTTAAACCCAAATAAAGCACAGTTCATTTTTAAATTATGCGAAGCAGTTTCCATGCCTTTCTATTCAAGCACAGAGCACGAGACACGCGGCTGCACGGCCACGACTCTCCGGGCAGTGACAGCAGCAGCAGCAACAGCTACGAACTCCAACACCACCACCTCACCACCCCCCCTGTCCACTCACCAAAGGAGATAATGTTGTGGGTCGAGGCGTCAATCATGGCTTTGGGTGGGAGCCCCAACATCTGAAACCAAGATCACAAGAGGGATGAGTTGGATGAGGTCCGTCGCTCGAGTGAACAGAGCGTACATACGCTGCTCTTTGTCTCATTGAAACGTCGATGTACAATGAACTTTGCCTGCTCTTGTACATACTGTTTGCAGATATTTATCTCTATCATCAGGCGAAGCATACATATTTGGTCTTTAATTGATGACGTGGTTACTACGTGCGGCTTCGTTGCTCTCCAACACAGGCTCTGAAAGCCTCGGGGATTAACAACAAACCACAATAATCATAACAATAGTAATCATTCCGAAGGACATCAGCCTGACGCTCTGATTATCTGGTATTACCGATGATCCCGAAATCTCTCTTTACTTCTTTACTCATGCAAATGGTGCGTGATCACGCAGTGAACACGTCCACTCCTCTCCCGTGTACCGGTAGCTGAGCGACATTTTTTGACCAGTGAAAGGCCCAGAGGATGACGACAGCCCTGCACGTAACCAGCTTTGTCGCATGAGCCATCGCACAGCGGGTCTGTACGCTGGTGGATCGTCGTGCGCCATCAGTCATAACCAACCCCCTGCTGCTGCTGCTGTTGTTGTTTATCGTGGACTCCATCGTTGGTTCAAATTCGAATTAAACCCTCCCTCCTCCTTTATATGGCGCAGTTGGAACGGTCCCATGGGAAATATGACGCCCGGTTTGGTGGTGCCGTATCGGGCTCGAGGTTTGTTACAATAAAAATTATAGAATTCATCAGTATGTATATATTATAATGATTAATATTTGTAAGGCGCATTTAATCCGATGATCCCAATGCGCCCCGTGTATGGAAAGCAGGGAAATGAGACGACCAAAACGAGGAAATGAGACGACCAAAACTATGGGGAATAGGCCATTTTACCGAGGTGAGTTTTCATGGCGAGATTTAAATAGCTTTAAAAATTCTGTCTTGTTTTCAGAGGCCAACGCGTTCCATAGTCTTGGAGCTGCACTGGCAAAAAGCCCGATCGTCCCCAGGAATTGAGACTTGACCTCAGAAAACTGAGTAGGAGATCAGAAGATCTCAAGGACCTCATTGGTGTACATGAGTGGATCAGCTTCTGTAAGTATTGTGGGGCTAACCCACTGACAGCCTTGTAGCTCAACAGCAGGACCTTATAACCAACTGGATATATATGCAATGGTGTTTTCCTACGCGTCAGATACCTGGATGAGATAGCCGATGTGGTCTTCCGAGCTTGTCTTGAAGAGCAGGTTCCCGAGGAGCATCTCGGCCACCACACATCCGAGTGACCACATGTCCGCGCTGCATGTGACCGGGAGCCCAAAGTACATTTCGGGGGCCATGTATCATATCGAGCCAAGACACCAAGCTCCTAGCAGCACACGGACAGACAGGTGACCAAACAAGGTGGCACTTGCACATTATTCATCTGTACTTGTGAAGTGCAGAATAGATGAGGGTATGCACACGCAGTCACGTATGGCACTCAAAATACGCACAATGACAAAGATCGCCCACGTAAATGCGTGTATCAGCTGGGTAGCACTTAGAAATGTAAATTATTTTCATTACACTGGTGCCAGCTATCATAGAGTGCAGCTGTCGTGTCGCGAGAGTTCTCTGCGGTGAGTAACAACTTCTTTAAAAGCAACGGCGCTGCGACGCCTCTCTGAATAAAATTAACGCCGAGCCGCTTTGCGCGTTTCAAGATTCAGTGATGAACCGGGGACACCTACCACCACCCTGTAACGTGCAGACGTCTCGGAACGGGAAAAGGTTAAGTGAGGAATGAGGACAAAGGTACCTAGGGCTGCCATGAGATCTGTACATTTGCAATCGTAAATCACATGTAAATCACACGTAAATCAGCCATCCGCGACGAAAATTCCAATGGGATTGTCTACTGGCTCCAGACTTTCAATACCAGCAATCGATTATGAAAATTGTTAGCGGTTTACTGGTTACTGTTTGACAACTACCCTCCTCAAACCTGGGAGGTTGAGAGTTGAAATCCTGGCCAAATGATTGACGAAATGTAACGTTTGAAGGGTATCAGTGTCACTACCACACTTTGTTTAAGCGGTGCTAACCAACACGCCACCACAGCACGAAGACAAAGACCCCCCCCCCCCCATATAGCTTAAACAGGCTTGTAGCGCAGCGTGCTAACCGTTAACACCACCGCTCCCCACAAACACTGTGACACGCACACACACATGCTGCTACACACGTACACACATTCACAGGGCAGCTAGATCACTCACTTGGGCAGGTCTCGCTGATGCTCAGGCCAAAATCCGTGAGCCTGATATTGCCACTGATGTGGCCTTTGACCAAGATGTTTGCCTGCAAAAAAGACGGTGGTTGTCAGTGAAACTCGTGGTGTGTCAGTGAGATTGCGTCTTGTTGAATTGGTTCATGGCGGTTTACTCAAAGATTTCATGTACTCATTTTTGTTGAACACTTAATGCCCTTTGTAAATGTAATCATGCTTGAAGATCTCCCTACCCCATGCCGTGTTAATCAAGGGGGTTGTATGGCCATACCTCACCATGCTGCTCAGGGGGCTGTTGAAGGCAATGATCATCAGGTGATGATGATTGCTTGTGTTGCAGTCGAAACGTCGTGAGAATTGTATTGTTTTATATTTTTATTATTTTATTGTTTCCCTTCTACGTGACTTTACCGAAAGAACCAAGAATATGAACAATATTTTTTATTTTACCAGTTTGAGGCCCCACTGAGCTATGGAGCTATTTTTCAGAAGCAACCTGGCTATCACAAATGTTATCTTCAACGAAGTGGCTTATCCCGTGGAAATGTATAGAGGCCAAATACTCTAAACGCGTGATGTTTATTCTAAATGTAGTGAGAGAGACATGCAACCTCAAAATATACAGCAGGCGACAGGGTCCGGATTGAATCCATGGCCTCCTGCGTACCAGGCGAGGTAGTTAACATATTGCCACTGTGGTACCCTGTGGTCACGTGAGGCCTACCACTTCTGAATGGCTTGTGATGCATATTTGAACATTACTGCAAGCGTCTTAGCCTCATTCATTAGTCAGGTATTCGAAGGGAATATTGTCATTTGGTAACGCTATTTCAAATATCGCTCATTAAACGTTCAATTTTAATGCAATGCAATTGAGGGATTTTGTGGAGTCTTGTCGTGGTCTGGAGCTGTGGTTGTTGTGTTTCTACCTTGCCCAAGCTTGCATTTGTTGACAAATTGGCAGGAATGTATGTACTTTGTATTTTTAGCAATTTGCTTACATTTTCTCCATCTTGCCTCTCATCGGTTTTGGAAATAGCTCGCTGACCCGCCCCTACTGGACATATGTGAAAAAGATCTTCATAGCTCATCGGATTCCTCCAGGATATAAAAAAGATTCTGATTAATCAGTGGCGCTGCAAACAACCTATTCCCTGTATTGCTGCGGGAATCTGCATCCACACATGATCAAGCACCCCTGTGTAATGCAATACACATGGTTCCTTTATCATAGACATGTAATTCTGCAAATGTGCAGAAATGTCTACCGTATGCGACTTACTCCAGACAAGTTTAGACTATTAAACGTGACCTGTTGTGACTCGTCTAATGTGTATTGTGTGGTCGTTATCACAGAAAGATGCATCTGGTAATGTCCTAATGGACCAAAAATAGTAAAAAGGAGGCTGGGTCTGTGTTGTTCAGAGTGACCACCATATACAGACTCTTGTACGTACAAACGAGTTCGGTTCCAGAGGTCTGTTCGTAAGTCGATTTGTTCGTGAGTCCAACTTTACTCCCGTCGATTTCAAACACGTTTTACGGCTTGTACACTAAACACGGGGAATGGCTTTGACAGTTGCCTCTGGTTCTTCACGTTCTGCAGATGTAGATGCCACCATGAACTTGCGACTCTCGGTCCGAACAGGAAACTGGACATACGGACAGGTTTGATCATATCTCTGAAAGTTCGTAAGTCGAATGTTCGTAAGTAGGGGTGTCCCTGTGTAGTGGCATAGAATCGTAATGTAACAGCATAGCGCTTGCTGCTGGCAGGGAAAGGGATCTGAGGCTTACGGCCCTGACGTCAGCAGGCCAGGTTATACACCAGAGGGGGATCTAGGGAAAGGTCGCAGAAGGGGCACTGAATTCTTAATGATACAATAATTCAGTAACACTGTACAAGTGTACAGCACGTCAGATAATTACATTGCCTAACCCTGGTTGGAAACACCGTGGGAGTGAAGAAGAAGAAGGATTAATAATCATTATTATTTACATTAGTAAGGTGCATTTCATCCGTATGCCACCAGACTTAACTTGGAGTGTCTAAATTCCCTTTGCCCACCAGAATGAACAGACCTCATCTTTCCCACCCCTGCAGACTTGGTATTAAAGTAGATACATGCTAACGTTTACAAAGTAACGGACTCATGACCAATTTCATTTCTACATAAATCAATCATTCGGAAATAGGCCCCACTATACCCCACCGACTACAGCACTCCAATCTTGCCTCCTCGTTTTGCCTCTTCCACCTGCCTCATGCTCGTCAGCACCGCCTTTCGTGCAGCCATGCGGGTGTGAGGTCATCATCACGAGAGGCCGTGCACTTCATCGTTCGCACGCGGCGGAGGAACCACTGAAGTCAAACGTTTACATTTGTGCAGTTTAGTGGGGTCATTTCCGAGCGAACTCGGTTTGAAAGTGTTTATCGTTAAATGTGGAAGGGCTTGGGTTAGTTTTCGGGTTGCCACCTTTTCCACTATGGAGATCAAACCCAGACCTACAGTGAGGGAAAAAAGTATTTGATCCCCTGCTGATTTTGTACGTTTGCCCACTGACAAATAAATGATCAGTCTATAATTTTAATGGTAGGTTTATTTGAACAGTGAGAGACAGAATAACAAGAAAATCCAGAAGAACGCATGTCAAAAATGTTCTAAATTGATTTGCATTTTAATGAGGGAAATAAGTATTTGACCCCTCTGCAAAAGATGACTTAGTACTTGTTATAATCTTAGTTCTTTCGGTAAAGTCACGTTGAAGGGAAACAATAAAATATATATAAAACAATACAAAATATATATTTTATTATTTTATTGTTTCCCTTCAACGTGACTTTACCGAAAGAACTAAGAATATGAATTACTGCAGTCACGAAAGCTTTAAATCTAAATTTAGTACTTGTTGGCAAAACCCTTGTTGGCAATCACAGAGGTCAGACGTTTCTTGTAGTTGGCCACCAGGTTTGCACACATCTCAGGAGGGATTTTGTCACCCTCCCCTTTGCAGATCTTCTCCAAGTCATTAAGGTTTCGAGGCTGACGTTTGGCAACTTGAACCTTCAGCTCCCTCCACAGATGTTCTATGGGATTAAGGTCTGGAGACTGGCTAGGCCACTCCAGGACCTTAATGTGCTTCTTCTTGAGCCACTCCTTTGTTGCCTTGGCCATGTGTTTTGGGTCATTGTCATACTGGAATACCCATCCACGACCCATTTTCAATGCCCTGGCTGAGGGAAGGAGGTTCTCACCCAAGATTTGACGGTACATGGCCCCGTCCATCGTCCCTTTGATGCGGTGATGTTGTCCTGTCCCCTTAGCAGAAAAACACCCCCAAAGCATAATGTTTCCACCTCCATGTTTGACGGTGGGGATGGTGTTATTGGGGTCATAGGCAGCATTCCTCCTCCTCCTCCAAACACGGCGAGTTGAGTTGATGCCAAAGAGCTCCATTTTGGTCTCATCTGACCACAACACTTTCACCCAGTTGTCCTCTGAATCATTCAGATGTTCATTGGCAAACTTCAGATGGGCATGTATATGTGCTTTCTTGAGCAGAGGGACCTTGCGGGCGCTGCAGGATTTCAGTCCTTCACGGCGTAGTGTGTTACCAATTGTTTTCTTGGTGACTATTGTCCCAGCTGCCTTGAGATCATTGACAAGATCCTCCCGTTTAGTTCTGGGCTGATTCCTCACCGTCCTCATGATCATTGCAACTCCACGAGGTGAGATCTTGCATGGAGCTTCAGGCCGAGGGAGATTGACAGTTCTTTTGTGTTTCTTCCATTTGTGAATAATCGCACCAACTGTTGTCACCTTCTCGCCAAGCTGCTTGGCAATGGTCCTGTAGCCCATTCCAGCCTTGTGTAGGTCTACAATCTTGTCCCTGACATCCTTGGAGAGCTCTTTGGTCTTGGCCATGGTGGAGAGTTTGGTATCTGATTGATTGATTGCTTCTGTGGACAGGTGTCTTTTATACAGGTAACAAGCTGAGATTAGGAGCACTCCCTTTAAGAGTGGGCTCCTAATCTCAGCTCGTTACCTGTATAAAAGACACCTGGGAGCCAGAAATCTTTATAATTGAGAAGGGGTCAAATACTTATTTCCCTCATTAAAATGCAAATCAATTTATAAAAAATTTGACATGCGTTTTTCTGGATTTTTTTGTTGTTATTCTGTCTCTCACTGTTCAAATAAACCTACCATTAAAATTATAGACTGATAATTTCTTTGTCAGTGGGCAAACGTACAAAATCAGCAGGGGATCAAATACTTGTTTCCCTCACTGTATGTTTCAGTTGGTCTAGGTCTGTCAACAACCATGCAGTAGTAAAGTTCAGCACAGTACCGACACCAGATCTCGGTACAAATTAATTCATGCCACCCAAACACAGATGCCAATTCACAGACTGTCTCGGCTGGACCGGGACAGGAGGTAACCCAAGGGTAGTGGGAGGATAACCGCTTTGTGAGCTATTTGTAAGTAATGCGTTTATAGTATTTGGCTGCTATACATTTCCACGTGATAAGCCACTTCGTTAAGCTATAATTTGTGGCCAGGTCGCTTCTGAAAAAGAGCTATATAGCTCTCAATGGGCCTTACCTGGTAAATAAAAAATAGTTTGCTTTAATGGTATACATACTTGAATTTTACTGCGGATGTTTTAAAACATGTCCTGTCTAACTGTCAACTTTGTTTGAATTTCAGTGAGAGAAGATGCTTCTCACACAGACGTTAAAGCAGGTACCAGAGTCCACCTGAAGCTCCTGCAGTGTGCGCCTCTTATAGGATTCCGTCCATTACTGTTGGTGCGATGGTTTGGATTTCCAAGTTGAAATCTCCTAGTTCATTTTATTTTTACCCAGGCGACAACTCAATTGTCAAGGGTAGTCCTGTTTGGAAGAGGCTATCCTCGTCTCTTGAGTTCTACATCTTGGAGAGGATGTGATTAGTCAGCATCGATGCCATTTTAGTTGGTGTCACGCATCATGCGTGCATTCTTAAATTACTGACGCCGACTGAAGACTGAAGATGCAAGTGTGCCACCTGACAATGATAGTTATGAAGCCATTTTTTGTCATTGCCAATCTTCCTTTGTGCTCTGTCAGAGTCTGGGATAACACGGCCTTGGTGACGTCCCCTGGACTTGTGTAATTTCTGTATCAATTTTTTTTCATTTTGAAACCTCTGTTCCACGTCCTTCATTTGCATCCATCTGCACCTCCGATTAGCTGACGTACGGCGCGAAAGAGGTTCAACGTACATACCTACAAGGAGTGTAAATTCATACGGTGCCAGAAACTCTGCACGAGTTCGTGCCGCGTTCTCCCGATGTTGCCGTCGATGTTTGTCCAGCGACAAGCCATTCGTTGCCACGCGCGAACCTGTCTCACCTCCACAATCACAGGGCCGAGTGTGTGACGTGTCTGGCAAGCCGTGTGATGTGTCTGCGGATGATAATCTTCAGCAGAGGCCTGTGCCTTCTCCCACAGACGCCGCGCAACTGACGCCGCTCCCAGCGCCGCCGACCTCTGCTTCCCCGGCCACGGCCACGGGGAGTTCCTCTCCTCTGCTGGACACCCCGTGTGCTGGACCTGCTGCTCCACCACACTTGCCTGCCCACTACACAGGCACAAAGAGGTACGGGCAGAATTAATGCATAAACGCTTTCAACATAAGTTGGAGAGAGCTGAGCCTTTCTAGGAATTCGGCAATGCTTTCCCACCTGTGACTGCTCCCGATATATGACTCGAGAGCATGTAGGTTTTGCTTGCAGGCCACACACACACACACACATGAATGATGTGTTTGGTATTATCTCATGGAAAATAATAAATTGCACAAGGGCCAGGGTCATGCCCCATTCATTCTGAACGATTAAACCAAACTGACCCACGTTCACACACGAGAGCAGAGAGGTTGGCTGCAGGGTGACGCACGCGAAGAACACGTCGCTGTGAAAGAGTTATAAGGTCCCCCTTCGTACCTTCTTACTCTCCTTCCCACCCCCCTCCTTCCGGTCAGGTGATTTTGAAGTGTCGTCGTCATGCGAGGACGTGGACCGAGACAGCGCGTGGAACCAGTGGCTGCGCTCCGAGATCCCGGGGCTCTTCCTGCTGGCCCTGCACACGTTTACCGTGAGTCGGTGCAGATGTGGCCTCGCGACTGGGGCTGCCACCTGTCTGTGTTTGACCCCCGGACAGTGTTCGGGTGGCAGCAGGAATTGATTTGGGCCAAAATCTGGTACCCCGGGTATAGCTGTGGTTGAATTTTATCACCGTGAACAGCACAGTTTTAACAATAGACCTGGGCTCGCTGAGAAATGTGCCTGGGTTTTCTCTGTCGTGGAAATGGTGGCAACTGTACTTGAGGCATCGGCACGTTTATTCGCGCTCCGGCTCCATTTACACCGAGTCACGTGCTCGTCTCGTGTGGGGAGTGGTGGTGTAGCTGTTAGTATGAATTTTAGTATGTATGCATGGAGGGGGGAGGAGGGGTTAACCCAAATGCGTACGCTTGTGTATGGGGGGTCTACTGACAATGTGTAAGCCGACTCAACGGCATGAATCTGCCCATCGCAGTGACATGGGGAAGTAATTGCTTCCGACAAAGGCGTTCATTGACCTTTTAAATCGTACTCAGGTTTGAGAACGGGGACAGTTTGCATTCATGATCCTGAATCATGACAATTCCTTGACTCTCCGGCAGTGGTGAATCGTTCCAACCATCAGTAGGAATCGTGTATATGTGTGTACGTGTATGCACAGCTGTACCCATTGGCTTCTGTTATGGTCATGTACGTTTATTTTTTATTTCGTGGAATTTCACTTGCTGTACTCCACGCGGTGAGTGCTTTGTGTAGATAGGAATCATCTTATGTAGAGAATATAAATCTAATTCAGTACCTCTATATGTCTCCCACAGACGAGCGGGGAGACAGCAGCCAGGCGGTGAGCCGGCACTCCCAACAATCGCCCAAGATCTGCGGTTCTCTTTACATTCCGATATTAGCAGCCACTTACTGAGTGTTTACATGTGGGGGGAAACCAGTACACTCGCAGAAAACGAACGAATGTGAGCAAGGGGGCAACGTTCTATCCCGTGCAGATGGAACAGATTCCACAGTTGTGTTCCACTGCCTCCTGGCAAGCCAGGGTATGACTCATCCTCGATGTCCACCGGAAGGGAGATTGCACACTTGCAATTGAATTCTCTGAGATTATGTATATCATGGGGTAGGCAGTGACAAAGCCCCTGACTCACTTAACACGAACATGCGGTCCAGTGCATTGTACGTGCAAGGATACTTGCTTTCCAAAATGTATGAATGTGTGTTGAACTTGAATCTTGACTTGAAGCTTTCGTGACTGCAGGAATTCATATTTTTTGGGTCTTTCGGTAAAGTCACGTAGATAGAACAATAAACTAATAAAAATAAAGTGAATACGAAATAATAATAAAATTATCACGACGTTTCGATCGCAACACAAGCAATCGTCTTCATTTTTCTCCTGATGACGATTGCTTGTGTTGTGATCGAAACGTCGTGATATATTTTACTTTTTTATTCACTTTATTTTTATTATTTTATTGTTCTATCTACGTGACTTTACGGGAAGACCCAAAGAATATGTGTTGAACTTTTTTCGCAGTGTGCGTATCCAACCGTGCTAATCTGTGGTACATTAACACCTTGCCACAAATGCCCTGTTGCTCATGAGCACAGCGACTCAAATGAATCAGGCGCAAGGTTTGCATGATTAATTCTTACAAAGTGGGGTCTATAATGAACAATATGGCTGAAGCTCGAGTTCTATTCATTTAAAACCAAACGTGTTTCTTACCAACCATACCTGGTGTTTGCACACAGATACAGATTCTGGGCGATGCGTTCTACACCATTCGGAATGCGCTGTTGCAATGTGCAGCTACAGCTGCTGCAAAAATATTTGTCTCGGTTTGATCCACTGAACAATATCCACTGACCACACCGCACGCGCAACAATGATATAACTACAAACAAAAATATAATAAATTAGGATGGTTTATTAAATATATTGCACGTAAGAAAATACAGCAATAGACGTAAAAATACATGGCAGTTTAACACGTAGGCTTTCGCGACAAATATCCATAATACAGGTTTTATGGGTTGGATCGCGTAAATATGTAAATGTGTCATTATGAGACCTCCTTTGCCAGTAGCAAGATATAGTAATAGGTTTTTACCGTTTTATCTGGCACCAAAACTGACACCTTTATACAAGGGATCATGTTTGCATCATCTGGTCCGACACCAGTGGAGACTAGGCTCTAAGAAAAGCCGTCTCGGGTGTGGACCAATCAACTTCAAGGACAATGTATATTACTATCAGAGTTGTCTCTTTTTGTTTGCATTTTGATTGCTTGTCTTGTGGTTATTGCAAACATGATCCCTTGTATAAAGGTGTCAGTTTTGGTGCCATATAAAAGGGTAAAAACCTATTACAATATAAATGTGTCGTTAAACCCGCCACCACCCGACAGCCAACTAGTAAGGGTTGTCACGTAAACAGAACATGCCAATTCATCACTAGTACAGCACACCGGTGTGTGGTGTGTTGGAGAGCCAAGCCACCACATTTACCATCGGAGTACGACGTTTCAGTAATTACAACTAGCTTCATCAGGCAACAGCAATATTTGGGAGAAGTCCACCTGTTTCATTCCTTGTATAGAGGCGTAGATGTGATGACAACACTTGTGCGCTCTTTGAGCGCAAAGTAGGGGGGGGGATTAATGAATCAACGTACATTATACATGCACATTATCCTAGGCCATTGATCTTGTACTTAGTGTCCATTGTGTGTACTAAAATAGCCGTACAAACGGTAATTTGATGATTCTCTTCCATGCAGAAACTAAGTCGGTAGCTATCCAAACGATTACAATTATTTTTATTTATTTTTATTTCGATAGATTCTGTAATTAGTCTTGGCCAGTAGTAACTAATTTTGCACAGAACTTCACCATTATCAAAATCAATTGAGTGTCTTTGTGGGCACGCGTGTTCTGCTACTGCTGACAGTTGTATTTGTGAGCATTTCATATTTCTGTGGTGTTCTTTTAGTCTCGTGCTGATCATTCATCCTGTTTGCCCTACATAGAATTTGCCACAAGTGCAATTAATCCGGTACACACCTTCTGTTGATAGCTTCAGTAATAGAACAGCAAATAAATACCCAATAGTCCTTTTCGTAGGTTTCCATATGCCTTCTGAATTTGCCTGGCTGATCAAAGTTTCGACCGCAGATGCCATTGGTCAGGGGTCTCTTTATCCGTTCTCATGTGGGACTCTAGGCATGATGGCAGTTGGAATGCTTTCCCACAGACTTGGCAAGACATTTGTTTTCTCACTCTAGTGACTATGGGAGTGAGGTGGAGTCGAGACGGGCGCTGGTCAGGCGTGGCGTTTCCCAGCAGGCGCCTTCGTTCCATGCGCGGTCGCTGTGATAGCAATAACTTCGTTGCACGCAGGTGCGCCCTTTGCAGAAGGTGGCATTGTCTGCAACTCTGCCTCCTCACCACCAGGACTCGACAAGCTGCTGCTGCTGTTGCTGGTGCCATCCATGGCAAAGGCAATTCTTCCAGCACCATGACTCGCAGCCGAGTAGCTCTGACACACCTTCACCACCGCATTGACAAAATTGCCGTCATTCACCATGCCACGTGCGCCCCTTGAGTTCTTTCCGTGGGTCTCCATATGCCTTCTGAGTTTGTAGGGCTGATCAAAGCTTTGATCGCAGATGTTGCAGCTTTGACCACCGGTCTTGTGCATTCTCATGTGGGACTCTAGGCACCATGCCAGTTGGAATGTTTTCCTGCAGACGTCGCAAGAGATTCGTTTTCTCACTCTAGTGACTCTATCGGATTCTAGTGACTATCGGATTCAACGCCGCATTGGCAAAACTGCCGTTGTTCACCAAGCCTGCTGCACCCTTTATCATGTAATCCTTTTCGTGGGTCTTCATATGCCTTTTGAATTTTCATGGCTGATCAAAGCTTCGTCCACATAAGCCGCACCATTGCTCACGGGTCTCCTTGTGCGTTCTTACGTGGGCTTCTAGGCACCACGCCAGTTGGAATTTTTTCCCACAGACGTCACAAGAGATGAGTTTTTTCGCTCTTGTAACTCTACCGGATTGAGGTGGGGTCGAGACGGGTGCTGGTGAAGTGCCATTGATGGTAAAGGCAATTCTTCCAGCACCACCATGACTCGCAGCGGAGTTGCTCTCGCACATCTGAAACAAAAGACAAAGGTCACGCGCATGACACCCGTGTCACGAGTGCACTCACAAAGGCATACTTAAGGTGACGTAAGATTCATTACAACAGATTCATTATAACAGAACTCCTCAATAGTGCAGATCCTATCATCTACTATTTCACTCCTTATCCACCCAACTAAGTACTCTTTGGTTCTTTCGGTAAAGTCACGTAGGTAGGAAAAATAAAATAAAAAATAATATATCACGACCATAAATGACGCCACGCGATTTTTGACCCCCCCCCTCGTCACACGGCGTCACAAAAAGTCAGACCCCCCCCCCTCAAGTATGACGTCACAAAGCTCTGCCCCCCCCCCCCAACCATATTTTCATTTTGAAAATAAAACATGTTCCAAATCGCTTTAAACTATTGTCATTGTATTTAATGTGGCGCTGCACTCTGATGTTGTAGGAGAAAACATTTATTAAAAAGTTTTATTTAACTAAATAGAACATGTTGTCTATATTTAAAGTTGCGCATTTTGACGTGACGTCACATTTCTCAAACCCCCCCCCCCCTCGTCACAAATGTCTGACCCCCCCTCCCCAGGTGTGTGACGTCATTTATGGACGGCCCCCATCGCCTTAAAACGCGAACTCGCGCTTGCAAACTGAAACCGCGGAAATTTTTTTGTTCCGCAGCGCGATCCTCCGCGAGATGTAATGAGTCGGCCTCGCACTGTGAGTGAGTGTGAGTGAGACAGCATCGTCCTCCACTCCTCCTGATGTCGAGGGTAAATGGGCGAGGTTTAGGTCTGTGACTCATGCAGCTGCAATGGCTGCTTTGTGTACGCGGTCCAGACCTCCCCAGAGACCCTGGCTGACAGAGGAGGTGTTCAGGATGTTTGAGAAAAAGCGACAGGCCCACTCTAATCGTCTACAGCATCCCACGTCAGAGAATGAGGAGGCTTACCGCAGCCTTCGCTCGGAGGATCGGAGAGCCGTGAGGCGCTGCAAGGATGGGTGGTGGTCGCGGGTTGCTGAGGAGATGGAGTCTGCCTCAATTGCCCGCGATCACAAATCCCTATTTAACTCCATCAAAAAAGTAACTTACAGCGCCACACCTATTACCATTGTAGGGGTAATCGTCACTCACCACTCTGTGGGCTGGTAGCTTCCCCTTATCGTCAATAGGGGGCGGAAGCGCTATCACGCCAGGGCTAATGTCCATGGCCCAAAAAGGGGCCAACGACAAACCCTAGCAAACGGATCCTGGGACACACTCCCCGGGGCCCCGGGAGGAGGGAACTGGGGGATGATGTCACCTTCCAGAACGTTCTAGAAGGGAAGCGTGGCTAGGGCGGAGCAAGCCACGAACCATAAGCCGGACCTCTCAGAGGTCTGGCTCAGTCATCTGCAAGCTGACGAACGAAGACCTGGGCTGAAGATAGGACTCTGGACCCCAAGCTCCGTTGTCCTTCTAAGGGCTGGAGCTCAGTGAGGCCAGTGGTCAGGACCCACGGACCGGGTACGGTCAGGTCAAATAGCCTCTCCTAGGGTCCCAGCCGGAGCACGAAGGGTAACGGGGTACCTAGTGATAGGGCCCGCATAATCCGGAGGCCATACCTCCCCAGGTATCGGGTAAAGGGACCGATATACCCTTTGTGTTAGAGACTTGTAAGGAAGACAATAAATATCGTGTTGCCTCATCAGAAGTTTATTCGTCAATTTATACCCACTACACCACCATTAGGGGAACGAAGGGTGATCCAATCTCCGACCCCAGGGACAGGTTTGCAGATTTGCTGAGCATTTATGTGAGGTCCTGGGGGAGGGGGAATCCCTCAGCCTGGAAAACATCATGGGACAAAGTGGGGATGACCCTGCTGAGGATGCGGTGCCTCAAATATTAGAGGAGGAAGTCACCCCCTGTGAGTGGCTGGCTGAGGTACCATCCATTGAGGAAGTACTGAGGGCGATCCAGAGTCTGAGACCAGGAAAGGCACCGAGCAGAGATGATCTCCCAAGCGAAATGCTGAGGGAGGGTTGCGTTTGTGCGTAGACTGACCTACATGACATCATAACAACAGTCTGGGCCACTGGATGGGTTCCGCAGGATTGGAAGGATGCCCTGGTGGTCCCCCTCTTTATGAAGGGGGACCGCACAGACTGTAACAACTACAGGGGCATCTCACTCAGTGTGCTGGGAAAGGTCCTGGCAAGGATTATTCAACATCGCCTTGCTAGGTACGCTGAGCAGAGGCTTGCGGAGCCCCAATGCGGTTTCAGGAAAGGGCGGTCCTGCACAGATGTCATATTTTCTGTCCGTCTGCTACAGCAGAGGTAGAGGGAATTCCAACAAGACCTACATCTCTGCTTTATTGACCTGGTCAAGGCCTATGATACCATCAGTAGGCCTGGGCTCTGGGTTTTTCTTCGTGCTTTCAGAGTCCCTGACCCTCTGCTCACACTCATTAAGGACCTTCATGATGGTGAGCAGGCCCGGGTAAAACTACGTAGCCGGGAGTCAGAGCCATTCCCTGCGACAGGGATGTCCTCTGGCTCCAACATTTAACATCTATTTCGACCACATAGTTCGTGAAGCCTTCAGTAGCTGTACCAGAGCAATTTACGTCTGGTACAGATATAATGGGAGGCTGATCGATGCCCAGGTGCGGTCAAGGGATGGCTCCCTATTGGTCAACCACATTATATATGCCGACGACCTGGTAATTGCTGCTCATTCAGAGGAAGAGTTGGAGGCGCTGCTGCTGAAACTGGAGTGTGCCACTAAGAGGTGGGGCCTTACCATCAGCCCCACCAAAACGAAGCACCTGCCTGGGTATTTTGTGCCATCGGGCACTCCACCCCCACAACTCCCAATCGGTGATGGGGCAGTTGGGAAGAGAGTGGAGAGTTTCCCATACCTGAGCAGTGTGCTCATGATCGGCTCCGGTTTAACAACAGAGGTCTCACTCCGAATTAGTCGAGCGGCATTATCTTTTCATCGGTTGTGTAACGTGTGGAAGCTACCTGGTCTGTCGCTCCGCATGAAGCTTCGGGTCTTCTCGGCCACAGTCATTCCCTCCCTCTACACTTGCGAAACGTGGACCCCCCTAATGCAGCATCTTCACCGGTTAGAAACATTTAGGCTGGCCTGCCTACTATCAATCCTAGGTTTAACCAGGCTGGATTGTGTGAGGAGCTCACAAATTCTCGAAAGATCTGGACAAAGTCCCATCGGCGAGCTCCTCCAGCAGGCAAGGCTGTGTTGGCTGGGCATGTAGCCCGCATGCCCAATCACCGCATGCCCAAACAGCTTTTGTTCGGCCGGATTGATGGAGCTAAACGGGCGTGGCACGGACTTGAGAAGAGATGGAGTGATGTGGTACAGGAGGATGTGGAGCTGAGTGGACTTGCCGATGACTGGTACCAGCGGTGTCAAGATCAGCCTCTGTGGAGGAGGCTTGTGAAGGACGCTACTGGGCAGTTGGAGGCAGTCGCCCTCCAACAACAACGGAGGGCGGAGGAGCGACGCTCAGAAAAACGAGCGGAGCGTCGGGTGGCTAAAGCTCAGCAAGTTGGCACAGTAGGGGGCACAGGTGGTGCATCAGCCAGTCATCTCAGTCATGTCAGTCAGTCGACCATTGGCACCTGGGTCTGCCCCGTGACCTCTTGCCAGCCGGCGATCGACACTTCATGTGGCCTCAAGGTGCACATGGCCTGGCACAAGCGTCGTGGTGACGTCACCACCACTTAGTGGCGAATTGCGGTTGTTTTGAGACAGTAAGAGAGTGTGAGGTCGACTCAGCCTCAGATGAGTACCTGGTGCGGTGTGTCGTAAACATCGCTACTGGGGGAGACAAAGGCCGCCGTGGAGGAGAATCCTAAAATAATAAAAGCTTTTATTATAATAAAAACTTTGATTGTAATATTTTATTAATATTATAATAAAAGCTATACTTAAAGCTTTTATTATAATCAAATTTCAATTTGTTATGAAAAGAAATACAAATAATAAATTTAAAATAATAAAAGCTTTGATTATTTCCAATTTATTATTTTATTATTTTTTATTTTGCTGCCACCTGCCGGCCACCAACGTGGCGTGTAGATTCTGCCAAATTAAAAAGTTACTAATAAAAATAAGAAATTGAAAATAATAAGCAAAAACCCAGATTCATATTCTTGGTTGCTTCGGTAAAGTCACGTAGATAGAAATAAAACTAAAATAATAACATAACATTTATTTTTTTAAATTAAAAATACAAAAAATAAATTTTAAATAATGAAAGCTTTTATTATTTTCAATTTATTATTTAATTTTTTTAATTGGCAGAATCTATACGCCATATTCTTGGTTCTTCAGGTAAAGTAACGTAGATTTGAAATAAAAATAATTCAATTTAATTCAAAAATATAAATTATATATTGAAACTAATAAAAGCTTTTATTATTTTAAATTTATTGTTTATTTTTTTAAATTGGCAGAATCTACACGCCATATTCTTGGTTCTTCAGGTAAAGTCACGTAGATTTGAAAATAAAAATAATTCAATTCAATTAAAAAATATGAATTATATATTGAAACTAATAAAAGCTTTTATTATTTTAAATTTATTCTTGAAATTTTAAAATATAAAAAAATAAAATAGAAATAATAAATTGAAAATAATAAAAGCATTTATTATTTTATAATAAATTGAAAATAAGAAAAGCTTTTATTATTTTCAATTTATTATTTTAATTTTATTATAACTTTACCGAAGGAAGCAATAATCTGGCGTGTAGATGCTGCCATCTGGTGGCCACCAACGTTGGCAGGTGGCAGCATCTACACGCCATATTCTTGGTTCTTTGGGTAAAATATAAATAATAAAGAAAAGTAAAAAACTAACAATTCATGATTTAGTATTTTTTCATTTAATTCTATTATTTTCATTTTCAAATCTACGTTACTTTACCAAAAGAACCAAGAATATGGCGTGTAGATTCTGCCAATTTAAAAAAATTAAAATAAATTGAAAATAATAAAAGCTTTCATTATTTTCCATTTATTTTTTGTATTTTTTTTATTTAATTTTATTATTTTTATTTTCATCCTACATGGCTTTACCGAAAGAACCAAGAATATGAATCTGGATTTTTGATTATTATTTTCAATCTATTCTAATTTTTAAATTGGCAGCATCTACACGCCATATTCTTGGTTCTATCGGTAAAGTCACGTTGATAGAAAAAAATCAAATCAAATAAAAAGTGTGAAATTGAAAATAATTAAAGCAAAAAACCCACATTCATATTCTTGGTTCTTTCGGTAAAGTCACAGAGATAAAAAAAATGAAACAAAATTTGGATTTTAAAATAATAAATTGACAATAATAAAAGCTTTTATTATTTTCCATTTATTTTTTTGTATTTTTAAATTGGCAGAATCTACACGCCATTTTCTTGGTTCTTTGGGTAAAGTCACGTAGATAGAAAATATAAATAATAAAAGAAAAGTAAAAATTTTAACAATATTTTTTAAAATATTTTTATTATTTTATTGTTTCCCTTCTACGTGACTTTACTGAAAGAACCAATAATATGAATCCCTGCAGTCACGAAAGCTTTAAATCAAAATTTAATAATAACAATTCATGATTTTTCATTTAATTCTTACATTTTCATTTTCAAATCTACGTGACTTTACCGAAAGAACCAAGAATACGGCGTGTAGATGCTGCCATCTGCCGGCCACCAAGGTGGCGTGTAGATTCTGCCAATTTAAAAATTACAAATAAAAGTCATAAATTGAAAATAATAAAAGCTTTTATTATTTCCGATTTATTTTGTTTTAAATTTATTTGATTATTTTTAAATCTACATGACTTTACCGAAAGAACCAAGAATATGAATCTGGATTTTTGCTTATTATTTTCAATTTATTATTTTCATTTTTCAATTGGCAGAATCTACACGCCACGTTGGTGGCCGGCAGATGGCAGCATCTACACGCCATAATCTTGGTTCTTTCGGTAAAGTCACGTAGAATGAGAATAAAATAATAAATTGATAAAATAAAATGACACAATAAAATTATCACGACGTTTCGGCCACAACACAAGCGGCCTTCATCAGGTGAAGGGACGAGACTGTCTGGAGGACAGCGCTGGAGCGAACAAAGCCAAGCTCAGATCGCGACCTTTAAGCTGTGTGAGAAGAAACAGAGCACCTTGACAAAGGAATTATCATAGAATTTAGCATTGAAATAGCTGAGTGATTAGCTTGTGACTGGTCACAGAAATGGCTATGTTAAAGTCAAAGCATACACATCCACAGAGGCACCCCTTGACAAAGGAATTATCATAGAATTTAGCATTGAAATAGCTGAGTGATTAGCTTGTGACTGGTCACAGAAATAGCTATGTTAAAGTCAAAGCATACACATTCACAGAGGCACCTAGTACAAATCAAACAGGAGAATTTAGCATTGAAATAACTAGGAGAATTTAGCATTGAAATAACTGAGTGATTAGCTTGTGACTGGTCACAGAAATGGCTATGTTAAAGTCAAAGCCTACACATCTGAGCTATTCACCGTAACTGGGTATACACTACACTACATAATGAATACTACATAATAAACCAATAAAAACTAAAATATAAATTACCTCAATGTTATCAATAAACTCTATATATTCTCCAATCAGCTAAGCTACCACACAATAAGTCGTTATATATCACAATGCTATATGGCGAAAAAATTGGTGGATTCTTACCGTTAACTTTAGCACCACGGACAGCTACGAGCCCCGTTCAGACGGACGAGTTCATCCATGGTCGGAACAGAGGAGGGGTAGAGAGACAGCTGCGAGGCGCTGTTATACTCCATGTTGTATATAGTATTCATTATTTAGTGTAGTGTATACCCAGTTACTGTTAATAGCTCAGATGTGTAGGCTTTGACTTTAACATAGCCATTTCTGTGACCAGTCACAAGCTAATCACTCAGCTATTTCAATGCTAAATTCTATGATAATTCCTTTGTCAAGGCGCTCTGTTTCTTCTCACACAGCTTAAAGGTCGCGATCTGAGCTTGGCTTTGTTCGCTCCAGCGCTGTTCTCCAGACAGTCTCGTCCCTTCACCTGCTGAAGGCGCTTGTGTTGTGGCTGAAACGTCGTGAGAATTTTATTGTTATTTTATTTTATCAATTTATTATTTTATTCTCATTCTACGTGACTTTACCGAAAGAACCAAAGAAGATGAATCCTTGCAGTCACGAAAGCTTTAAATCGAAAAATATTCTCGGTTCTTTCGGTAAAGTCACGTAGATTTGAAAATAAAATAATCGAATTTAATTAAAAAAATTTTTTTTATTATTTTAAATTTAAAAATACAAATGATAAATTGAAAATAATAAAAGCTTTTATTATTTTGAAAATAATAATAAAAGCTTTTATTATTTTCAATTTTATTTAATTATTTGTATTTTCTATCGACGTGACATTACCGACATAACCAAGAATACGGCGTGTAGATGCTGCCACCTGCCGGCCACCAACGTGGCGTGCAGATGCTGCCAGGTGTGATTTGAGAGGTGATTGGGTTGGTGATGTTGGTGAGTTGCATGGTGAGTGTGTCGGTGAGCACCTGGAGGATTCGCCTCCACGGTCGCCTTTGTCTCCCCCAGTAGCGATGTTCACTCCACACCGCACCAGGAACTCATCTGAGGCTGAGTCGACCTCACACTCTCTCACTGTCTCACAACAACAACAACAACCGCCATTCGCCACTAAGTGTCGGTGACGTCACCACGACGCTTGTGCCAGGCCATGTGCACCTTGAGGCTACGTCAAGTGTCGAACGCCCGCTGGCATGAGGTCACGGGGCAGACCCAAGGGTGCCACTGGTCGACTGACTGAGATGACTGAGATGACTGGCTGATGCACCACCTGTGCCCCCTCCTCACACTCACGCACGCGCACTCACTCACAAGCGCGAGTTCGCGTTTTCAGGCGATATAAAATAATTTATATTTCATGCCAGTTGGTTCTGAAGGGCGGCTGTTTGTAATTTGGGCGTTCGTAAGTCGAGGACTGCCTGTAAATAAAGATTCCGATTGTGGATGTGGGGCTTTCACCGTGGGGTGAGCTTGGCCCGATCTGCGGGGGCGTGGCTTGCACGACAGTGGGCGGGGCACAGCCGCGACAGGCGTGGCTTATCCAGGAAGTGGGAGGAGGAGTCTCGAGCCTACGTGGGGGCGTGCAATAACAAAGGGGACGTGGAGTGTCACCCTGGGTGACGCCTGCGCTGACCAATCACAAAGGAGACCGCGATCACCGGACTGCAAGCCAGAGAGAAGCGCGCTCCTTTTAAAGTTAACAACAACATTGTTAAATGTAAGTAGCGCCTCTCTACTTTATTATTGTTTTATTTGTTTAATACATTACTTGTGGTGCCGTGAGTCGAGTGAAATGAGTCAATAACCTTGCTAGACATGGCTAAGCTTTTAATAAGGGGCGCCGCGGTGTCGAGATGTTAACTACCTCGCCAGGCCTACAGCAGCGTGGAGGTTCCATCCAGACCCTGACGCCTGCTCTGTATTTGTTTATTTTTTTTCCCTGTGGTCACGTAGATTCTTCTCCTGGTCCTTCGGTTTTCCCCTCCACATTTAGAAACGTGAGTTCAGAGTACTTGGCTGCTATAAATGTCCACATGATAAGCCACTTTTGTTGAGCTATCATTTGTGTCTAGGTCGCTTCTGATAAGAGTTATATAGCTCAGTGGGCCTTACCTAGTAAATATAAATAGTTTATAGTTTAGTTTATAGTTCATAAGAACTCGTGACAAGGGTCAGTGTCTACTTCAAATATTGTTCAGGCTCTGGAGACCTCCAAAGTTATTCGTGATGTTATACATTTGGTTCGTTTTGAGCATAATCGCGACCTTATATAATTATTACGTGATACACACGCTGAATATACGCACACAAACATCGTGTACACGTGTGTCGTGCCCTCTATTGTCCACATAGACGGCTTGTGCTGACGAGAGAACGGTCTTAACGTACAATGTCGTGACATGTATCAGCCCTTTGTCGATCCAGCGTTTTGATAGAGGCCTCCCCCACACCATGTCGTTCGTGGGAGTTGTTTAACCATACTTCACCATGCCGGTCAATGCGGGTTTGGTGAAGTGAGGAGGCCCAGAAACTTGCATATGCAGATACGAGTTTGCCTGTGCTTGCATCTGCAGAATTACATTCTCACACATCTTCAAGTATAGTTTAATACTTATAAAAATGCATTAATTCTTGAGGATTCCATAAAGTACTGTGGTAAAAATAAAACAACTTGATTTGAATAAATTTCGATTTAAAGCGTTCGTGACTGCAGGGATTCATCTTCTTGGTTCTTTCGGTAAAGTCACGTAGAAGGGAAATAATAACATAATAAAATCAAAACATAATAAAATTCTCACAACGTTTTGGCCACAACACAAGTAGCCTTCCTCAGGTGAAGAAACAGAACTGTCGGAAAGACAGCGCTCCAATGAACACTGTTAAGCTTGGCAGCGTATTTAAGCTGGGTGGGAGGAGCAGAGCTCCTTGACAAAGGAGTTTACATATCAACAGAAGAATTTAGCATTGAAGTAGCTGTGTTAATGTGATAGATTAGCAGGATGTTAAAGTCAGAAATTAGCATGTAACTGGGAGATTAGCATGATGTTAATGTGAGGAATTAGCATGTAACTGGTGACAGAAGTAGCTATGTTAAAGTCAGAGTTTACATATCAACAGAGGCATTTAGTATATTGACGCTAAAGAACTGCAACTACCCAACTATCATACAATAAACCGATGTGAAAGAACTAAATATAAACTACATCAATATAAATTTTGATTTAAAGCTTTCGTGACTGCAGTAATTCATATTCTTAGTTTTTTCGGTAAAGTCACGTTGAAGAGAAACAAACAAAATAATATAATATATATAAAACAATAAAAATTATCACGACGTTTCGACCATAACTCAAACGGTCATCTTCACACCTGAAGACCTGAAGATGACCGTTTGAGTTGAAACGTCGTGAGAATTTTTATTGTTTTATATATATTATATTATTTTGTTTGTTTATCTTCAACGTGACTTTACCGAAAAAACTAAGAATATACATCAATATAATCAATGTACTCAATATATTCTCCACTAAGCTGAGCTACTAACAATAAGTTATTATACATTACACTTCTATGTCGCAAAAAATATTATAATATGCCTCCAAATAATATTTTTTATTATAAACTGCCATAGACAGACCCGAACATTGAATTATACACTGCGTTACTATACACTACCCTATACGTTAGATTATAATAATATTAGACTTGTAATATTACACTATGTATTATTTTACCAACCCTACTGTATACCTCACTGCTGTAGATTCACTATACAATTACGATACTGTATATTACCAAATAAATTATATTAAACATTACACTGAGTACTTTGTTGAACAGGGAATGCTTTGAGCTTGTGGGTTGAATCCATCTGTGTGGAGTTGTGTTATTTCGCAATATGCAAGGTGGGGTCTCTCTGGGTTCCACTCACGCAAACATCTCAATGCAATGGGACCTTTCTGAAAATGCAGTACTTAGACGCAATGAAGCTTTCCTGGGTAACTAGTTAACATTGTAATAATTAGCATGAGAGATAATGACGTTCCCTTATAAGTGCCATTAGTAGTACTATCCTGTACTTTTAATGAAGACTATTTTACGTAGTTGTTTGTAAAAAAGTGTCCATTCCCAAAACTTCTTGACGGGCCCTCATACAGAAATGATATTACAATCTTACATGGAGATTGCGAGTCAGAGTGTTGTGAATAGTGGAGTGAACGTGTGGTGCAATCATTATATTGTTGGTGTGTATATACAGAAAGACCTATTTGGTGGGTAACATTAGGAAAATGGAGGTAGTTAGTCATTGTTGTTTAGAAACAAAATATTACTTGGGTGGATAAGAGGAGTAAAATCGTACATGATAGGAACTGCAATATTGTGGAGTTCCGGTATAATGAGTTATAGTATATATGAATCTTACGTCACCTTAAGTATGCCTGTGCGAGTACACTCGTGACACGGGTGTCATGCGCGTGACCTTTGTCTTTTGTTTCAGATGTGCGAGAGCAACTCCGCTGCGAGTCATGGTGGTGCTGGGAGAATTGCCTTCACCATCGATGGCACTTCACCAGCACCCGTCTCAACCCCACCTCAATCCGGTAGAGTTACACGAGCGAAAAAACGTATCTCTTGTGACGTCTGTGGGAAAAAAATCCAACTGGCATGGTGCCTAGAAGCCCACGTAAGAATGCATAAGGAGACCCGTGAGCAATGGTGCGGCATATGTGGACAAAGGTTTAATCAGCCAGGAAAATTAAAAAGGCACATGAAGACCCATGAAAAGGATTATATGATAAAGGGTGCACCAGGTTTGGTGAATAACGGCAGTTTTGCCAATGCGGTGTTGAATCCACCATCGCCCTATGAGATGTGCTCAGTCTGCGGATTTTTAAGTCCTATTGAAATCCTGAAAACTCATGAAAGTCTTCACGCACAGTTCTTGTACAGACCGAAGCCTGAACATGATTACACTTCGACAAAAGATAGCGGCGTTAAGATAAATGACATGAAATCCAAATTTCTTGAATGCTTTGGCCTAGTTCCACGTCAACAAACTGCTTCACCAGTCAGTGAGAATAAACCATACGCTGCTCTCGATCCTTTTATGAGCATGAAAGTGTTGATGACCTTGCAGCAGAAGAAGGAAAAGCGAAGTAGACCTAAGTCCATTAAAAGAAAGAAGACCACCACCAGTGTCACCAATTGCAGCAGTAGCAACAGCCAGAATTCGGACATCAAGAGGATGGACTGCACGGAAGCAGGAGGCTGCGTGGAGCAGAGCATCCCCAAGGTGGATGAATCCAACCTGGCACCTTTAGGTACGTCCTAGTAATGCACACACTACATTTCATTTGGATGTAATTCATAATTTCACAAATTAGTTAATGTACGCATATGTTGACCATATCTGTATGCCTGCGCTGAGGAGTCTAGAGATCTGATGTGGTGCTACTCGGATGTTGGGTTAAACCGTGAAACTCTGGGTTTTCTGTCACCGAACCACGATTAAATTGGCTTCTCATTGATGGTCTTATCCAGTTACCAAACACTTCTTCCAGCAAACACTTGGACCTACAGCCCCAGAGCCCACTTGGACTCTTTGATGAATACCTCGAGATGGGTACAATGAGCTCAGAGGATCACACTACGGAGTCAACGCGTTTTACTTTATTATAAAAAAAACACACAATTGGGTATCATTTGATTATATTGGCACGTGTGGACGGCCCCTGTGTATCTGTCGGACATTGTTGTGGGAGGGAAATTACCCACACTTCGGGTTGTTGAAGGCAGGGAGCACAGATGTAAGAGCTTAGATGTACAATACAACAATGTAATTTGCTGCACTGTCCTCTGCTGCTCACAACCCCACAATAACTATTGCATGGTCACCCATCCAACCAATTTTCAGGCTCAGCTCTCCTTAACTTCTGGGATCTGATTAAATCTGACGCATACTGGGTGATTTGGCCATAGGCACCAATCTATGGATATACTGTAACACAATTGTCTTTGAGCATGCGCATATGTGCATATGTACGGAGTTAAGTTTTAGAAACAATAGGAGCACATATTTGCTCCTCTTGTCTGCTAACCAATGCAGCTACATTGGTCAGCTTGGATTGACGTTTTTCCCCCTTACTATTTATTTAAAACTCTTGTGCATCATGTCCACTGTGGTTAACTGCTGTGATTTGTTGGCATTTCAGCCACAGTGCATATGCCTAAAAATGTGTGGTACGGTTAATGGAGTCCTCAATACAGGATGTGATGTAGTTATTATAGCCACCTAGTGGTGGAAAATGGTGCAAAAGAAACCCAGGTGAACCAGAGCTGAGCATTAAAGATGGTAGTGGCTGATCGCATCTTAGTGGCCAATGTAATGGACACGATAATTTTGTGAACAAATGACACGAAAATGTGACCATATTTTGGGGTCTCCTTTGACTAAAACACATTCAATGCATTGAAAACATGTTTTGTTTGCTTAAAGTAATCACAACATAACAGCATTAAGAGTGTATGTCTATATCCTGTTTCACTCATTATCCTATCCTTGCCCCCCTACCCATTCTCAAAATATACCCCAGTTATCCATATTCGGGGTTTCCACTCTCTTCGTGGCATCATTTCCACTTGCGCCATTGCTCGCACTGCTCAACAACATCATCGAAGTGCGGGTCGACGCGTGGAAGCTCGTAACAAAGATGAGGAGGCCTGTGGTTTCGCAAGCAAGAGGAATTGGAGCCTGGGCCGACATTCTGAGTATCGTTGCCACCCTCTCTGTAATCACCAATGTAAGTCGCCAGATTGTCTGCTCGCTTTCTCGCTCAATATCCCATCTTATGAGTGACATAACATGTCATGTTAGCCGTGTGGGTTCTTTTTACCATAATTCACCATTCTGGTCCTGGCAGGTTTGAGAAGAGGTGTAGTGGGGGACCAGGAGCGGTTCGGGTATCACTCGTCACTGATGTTAGTCGTAGCTGGAAGTCAATTGCATGTGTGCTGAATTCAAAGTGCAGTGCATGAATCACTGCACCACCGCTCCTATCCACTCTCTCCCAAAATCGCAAAAGGTAAAGCCTTGCAATTGCTTGCTCATGTCACTGCTGGCAGAAGGGCCTCAACTAAAGGTAGCTCTAGAGAACCCCTCTACACGGTATTTGGCCTACTCTTCCATGATGACCAGACATGTTGTAAGATGTGGAATTACCTGCGCTAAAACAGTGATGAACCCATTTATATTGCTAATTGGACAGAGGTGGGGGAGATTTAAGAAAATGATCCATTGCTTCAACTGTTGTGTCAGGAGACTGAACTGACGACTGCCAGATTGCAAGTCCTTATATGGTAACCATTTCACTCTGGCAGCAACCCCCCAAATTGTATTTGTGAAAATTAATGTAATTGCCAAGGTAAGATGTTCAGAAGCCTTGGTCAAATCATTGCATGCTCAGTGACCGCTATCGCTGTGCCTCCGTATGCTAATTCCACAGTCATGCATCTTGGCATTCACAACGGACATCATCCCACGCCTGGTGTATTATTATGGATACTCAGCAGAGTATGGCACAGGTTCGCCTACAATGCATGGGTACACGGAGGACAGCCTTTCAATTTTCAAGATCAGCGACTTCAAGGAGCAAAATCATCCCAACATCCTGCCAGCCTGGTTTGATCCGGCATTCCACACAACCTGCAGGTTTGTGCCATTCAGTGTCATGCCCAGCTATCGGGGGTGCCGTCCCTGCGAATGTGATGCACTGATCTCTGGGTGTGTTGTCCAGGTAGATGCGACATCCTTCTGGGTGTGGTGTCCTCCTGGCTCCGCCCCTTCCTGATTAGTCTGGTTCTCTTCCTCTTTTCACTCCGTGACTTTCCTTTTAAGACCCACACTTCCCCTAGGCCCCACCTCTGTTTAGGCCCTGCCCCTTACCCTGGACACAGGGTTTGGCTTAGTTGGGTAGTAAGGGGTTGTGGTAGGGTTGGGGGAGGAGTGTGCGTGGTGGGCGGGGACAGTAAAGGGGGTGGGGGGGGGGGAATTGGAGGGGGGGAGCAGTGGGTACGGGTGGGATGGCTTCACAACCAAAGTCCCACTTAGAGAAATATAATAATAGATTGATATAAATTATAGCTCATTGTTACCCTGCTAAAGAGTAATGTTATTTATTTATCTATCTATCGATCCACGACTGCTTAATTGAGTCTCAAGATCCCTTTTCAGGAAGACCGTGCATTGGGATTCCAGTTTAAGGTGGTTTTATGCATGTGGGATGCAATAAGAGGTCCTGGAGAACCCATGGTAATGAAATGAAGCTTAAAGGTCCACACAGACATGAAACCACTTGCTCTACAGCCATCTTCTGGTCTCCTCACCGCACAGTTAGTTAGGAAATTGATGCGATCTACCAACCCTTTTCTGTAACGTTTTTGAATTGCTGGCATACACAACTATAATCAATATAACCATATTGATCGATATTTAATATAACCTTACTTGACTATGACCAAATCACCACGAATACAGCTAATCTTAGATTCCGGAAGTCAAGCAGGCTTGAGCCTTGTTCGTACTTAGATTGATGAACACCATGCACAATGCAGGTACAGTAGGCGACTTTGGAGCTAGGTTGTCAGCAGTGGGTAGTTCAGAAAAATTAATAGTTGTGCTATATTGTTCTCCCATTATCTGAACTCCCTACCTTCACCAACCTGGTACGGACCAGCGTGAACCATGGTCAATAGAGCCCCCACAAGCTGCACGTTGTGGGAAGGCCCTCTTTCAGAAGCGGATTTTTTAAAGGGCTGTGAACGCATATACCGTTTGTACAAAACCACTTGTTCAATTTAGCGCCAACTCTACTTTCGAGGCACTTTGCTCAATATAGTCCATGCGTGCTTGTGGTTGTATGTGTGTAGGTATCCAGGTTATCGCTACCCGCCGGATCATCCCCAAGCCTACTCCGTCACCAAGCAGTACTGGCAAGTACTGACGGCAAAGCTGGCCTTCGTCATTGCCATGCAGGTACACATCAACATGCACACACACACATTCATAAACCCATTGAAAGATAAAGGTACAGCCCTCCAATTACTTGCTCATGTCACTGATGGCAAAAGGGCTCCTGCTATAGGGAGCTCACGAGAGACCCTTAAGATGTATTTGAACTGCTCTTCCACACTGGTCAGACGTCTTGGGAAGAGCTGGGAGTTCCCGCACTGAACAGCACCAAACTCAGCCGACCAATTGACTGGATGTATTCCATTTACACTGCTAGGTGGATAGAGGCAGTGGAATGTAAAAAAAAAACTTTCACCATTGTTTACACTGCCACGATCAAAGATCAATTCACACCCGCGACCTCTGGATTGCAAGTCTAGTGTGCAAAGCCTTACACTACTGCACCATCGTATAGACTCATCTGTGAGCAGTTAAGGTCAGCAGAGCAAACCGTGATCATTGTCAATGGGTCATTACAGATAATGCCAGTAATGCTATTACACCTCACAATTGCACAGTATTTCTGAGATCACAAATAATAGTGGTAATACAATACGCTCTGTCATCATGCAGCAGACGATCCATGTTGTTTATGACATTTGTCACACGTAAGCATGTGTGCGTGTGGGAAGGGGAGCGGCTGCGTAGTTGTTCGTGAACTGCGCTACCAATCCTGTGTGACCGGAGTACTATTTCTGGCCACAGCCAACAACAGTGGAAAATATTAGAACCAGTGTTGAGCTTCCCTTAAGTTGATTCTGTCTTAAAATGAGTACTTGATGAAGTGTGTGAAAATCATCACTGGCGAGATAAAGGTGCACACCACCCCCGCAGGCACTGTGCCACCCTTCATAGATGCACTTGTCTCAGTCTGTGAAAGGCTACACAGGGAATCTTTGTAGTGGTGACATGGCCGAGTGTAAGTGTTTGCTGATTGTTGCGATAAATTTGCGGCTGCCCAGGTGAATACTGTGGGTGCATTAACTGCACATCAGAAATGTTGCCTGCTGCATAGTGAACGTAAAAAACCCATTAAGTAATTCAAAAAGTGCCTCGGTATAATTTGCCAAATGTTCAAAAATTACTCAAATGACTTAATTTAATTGGGAAAAACGACGTAACAATATAATATCCCTAGGCTTCAGGTCCCTGGAATAGTTGACCTGAGATGTAAAGCACTTTGAGATGCTGCCATATTATATTTAGTAAGCACCCTTTACATGCAAATCCTGAAACTGAAAATCCTTTACCTGTGTGTGGACGTGTGCAGCACGTGGTGTTACTCACGAAGGCCTGCATTGCATACATCATCCCGGACACGCCATCCCATGTGCGCGCCTGCATGCGCCGCGAGCGCTTCGTCGTACAGACGATTCTGCAGCAGGCAGAGCTGGGCCGTCTCCGTAACACCCTCCTCACCGATGCCCCCAGCTCACCGCCATCGCCTCAATTCCACGTTGAGGATGAGCAGGCAGAGATGGGCCTGCTTCGCTGCTCGCTGCATAAGGAGTCTCCTGGCGTATTGCACCCACCCCAGCGGTGCCACATGGAGAATGAGCAGGCAGAGAAGACTGGTGACGACTCACTGCTGAAGGGATCCGAGGAGGAATCAAGCAACGAGGATTCGTCAACTGTCTTCTACAGCGTATAAATCTACTCTGACTTTTAAAGGAGGCTGCTATCCTAACTCTGTTTGCACGTGGACAAGGACATTGCAGTCGAGGACTATCTGTATATATATATTAATAAATACGTTTATGATTTAACATGTCTCAATCATCTCACGTCTTTTCATACGAATCACGATGTGAATGAGGAAAACTAGAAATTATTGTTATTTTGTATATATTTTAAATTTTGGTTTAACATGTAGGCTTTCGCGCCCAATATCATCCATAGAGGTGTTTTTTGGATTAGATCGCATACATATATAAACGTGTCGTTAAAACCCGCCACCACTCGACACAGCCAACTAGTAGGGTTGTCACGGAAACAGAACAAGCCAATTCGTCACTGGTACTTTGGAGAGCCAAGCCACAACATTTACAATCGGAGTACGACGTTTTGCCAGTAATTACAACTAGCTTCATCAGGCGACAGCCAGATTTGTGGCCCTCTCGCGCAAAGTGGGGGGGGAGGGGGGGGGAGATTACCGAGTCAACGTACATTCTGCATGTGCATTATGAGAGCCCTTTGATCTTGTCCTTCCTGTCTATTGTGTATTAAAATAGCCGTACCAATGGTAATCCCTATTGAAGTATGCTGCCCTTTATAGGCATGCATTTAAATAATGTATTATTTGTTGGCACCCATGTTCAGCAGTAGCAGAACACACGTGCCAACAAGGACACTCAGTTGATTTTAATGTTGAAATTCTGTGCAAAACTAGCTACTACTGCCCAAGAATAATTCGAGAATCTATCGAAATTGGAAGAAAAATTTACAGTTCGGATAGCTACCGCCTTTCTGCTGTGTAGAAGCGACTCATCAAATAGTACATTAGATGAAACTCCGAGTACCCACTCAGGAGGTATAGTGGTAAAGCAGTGGAGGAAAAAAAGCAATTTTTTAAATTTGCCCTTGTTGAATGATAGAGCCGATACACACAGCAAGCGAGATTAAGAAAGCGCATCGGAAGAAATAACGGAGGAGAGAGAGAAGACAATTGCTTGCTGGAGAAGGAAAGGCATTCCTACCGAGGGAGACAAGTTGACAAAGATTTTGATAATGGGAACCGGTGGCGTGGCTCGATCTTCCCTATGTACGCAACATGCTACCGAAAGAAAACAGAAAATCCTATTCAAAGGCTAAAATAAGCTCCATTTTTTGTATAAGAGCCCGATAAACAATAACCCCATCCATAGACTGAGGAAGAGAGGGAAGAGCCTGAACAAAGGGGAGGAGATTACGACGGAGATGGGTTGGAGGTGGAGAGAAGGGGAGAGGGGAGGCCGTAAAGGCAGCTGCACATTCAAGGAAAGCGGTGTAGAAAGAGTTGAACGGGGACATGGAGACAGTAGAGACAAGGGTGGAGAAAGAGGAAGGGAGGATCTTTCAGTGCTCGCTACAGGAAACCCACAAAACTGAATTTCCTAAACTCGTGTCGCCTCCGTGACAGCAGCACCACCAACGCCACAGACTCACCCTCCTCAAATCGACAATACCATCTCCATTGCCGACCAGCCACGAGATGGCTGCTCTCAACACCTCGGTCGTGGTGTAAGCAGCAAAAGACTTCCGGCTGGTGAGCAACCGGCCATTGCGAGGGTTGGAAAGAAACTGAAGCACGGGGCGACTCCCACAACCTTCGGGTATTTCCAAACTGGATGACGTCTTGGGATGAAGCTAGAAGTAAGCCAAATCTGCACTCAATAAATGGGACAAAGATTCCAGAGAAGCCTCCAGAAATGTCACAGGAGGCTCGGGTGTGAGAAACCAGACTCCATGTGGGGTCCTCCAGACCTTTGCCCTCCAGTTCATCAACATTTGTAAAAGCAGGACGTCTCAAAGGTACGTAGCATGGGTGAGGTAAGAGGTTGAGAACCACGTTCCGAGATTAGGCGCTTTGACAGGTTGGGGTCCGAGTTAACGTTTAATGGAGCTCACCCTACGACATTATGGATAGAAGGGTAGTGTGCCGGCACAATCCGGACACCCTGCTACACCGAAACACTCTGCTGCACCAAACTCCCTGGTACAGCTAAACACTGGCACGATTGCGCTCAAATACACACAAACTCTCGCTCGGCCAGTTGGTACACAGGTTGTCAGTTGTGGGGGACGCGGGCCCCCGGCTCCCCCCCTGGGGGAGGGCTGATCTCGAGAGGGCTGCGGGCTCCGGACTCCTCGCTCGAGTGAGAGCAGCCGCTACTCGACTCCTCGCTCGCGGTGAGAGGGCTGCCGCTCTCCGGCTCCTCTCCTCGCGCCGCAGCCCCTCGGGTCCGCGGGTCCTGTTTGTGGGGCATAGCTCGGGGCTGGCACGTGGCTGCCTGGAATCAATCCGTCGCTTCTCAGCCACTCAAACGCGACGTCTCCGCTCACACAACCCCGCGCACCACTCACACGAACTGAACGGGGGGTCAGGGGTCAGAGGGCAATGACGTCCTTCGCACACGCGTTGCCGCCGATGCCGGGCAATGGAGATTGTTTAAAGGGCTGCGGGGCGGGGATTTGGAGTCAGTTTTAGAGCGACACACCAATCGCACGTGCGGGACGGGGGGGTCGGGGGTTAGAGGGCAGGGACGTCACTCATACACGCATAGTCGATTGGGGGGCTGTATTGGAGATTATTTAAAGGCTGTGGGGGCGGATATTCGGGATTGGTGTTAGTCCGCAGTCACGAAAGCTTTAAATCGAAATTTATGTTAAGTGTAATGTGTTGGTGTTAATAAATAGTGTTGCCTCCCAAGAAGTTGTGTGCGCCTATCTCAGCCCATTACATATAAGTGTAGACATGATTATGTAATTCTTGTGTTCATACAAGTGTAGTGACACAGCGCTGACTGCTGTCCAGCAGCGGCAACTGCAGTGGAAAGTTTGCACACACGCCGTTGAGCATATATACGGGTATGCCGGCCGGGCAGAGGAATTGGGGCAAGGGTCATGGAAGACCTCATAGGGAAGCCTCTGGAACCCTCTGGTCGGTTCGAGAAGGGAGGCGTGGATAGGGCAGAGCCAAGCCGCGCCGAGTAGAATATAGAATATAATATAAGCAGCGGAGAGCGAGAGCTCCGGGCTGCCGGTTCTGGGAGTGGACTCGTCTCGTCGTCGCTGTCGTTGCCACCGCATTCGCCCAATCATTGCGTGGCCAGACAGTAGCTGGCCTTCTCGGTCGACGCCGTCGGTGCAACACGGACAGGGTCGTGTCTAGGCCGGGCACTATGGCAACGTGGTCGAGTGAGGCCGGAGTTGGTGTGAACAAGATAATAAAGAGACGGTGTCTCCTGCAACTACCTCGTCTTCGACAGTGTGTGCGACACACACCACACGTCGGAAGGAGAACACTTCACAAGTATAAATGCTGCCTGTCAGTCGAGTCAAATTTGCTCTAATTTATTTTGGTGACCTAAGACAGGAGAAGCAAAATGCACTTCTTCAGGAAGTGATATTTTTTTCATAATGCAGAGGCTGTGCCTGATACACATCTTTCATGTGTTGTTTGGCAACCCTGGTGCCCAGTAAACGCCATATGGCCAGATCTTTGCATTGAATTCCAAGTATTAATTCCTCCATACTTGTGCACAGTTGAGTTTTTATTCCATTCCCTTCATGAACCATGTCTTTGAACTTTACATCATAGTAAGATAGTACATGCCGATGAATAATTAATAGATGCTTGTAAACATCTATCCCCAACCATCTGCCTGTGTTTGGCCTAAAACCCAATCACCCAGAATGCCCAAATTCACCTTACATACTCTAGGAATGTAAGCAGGTTAATGCTTGTATATCCATCACAATCATCACCCCCAAATGTGAAGACATGTCACGAGACTCGCTGACTTTTCTTAAAATACTTGAGAAATACAAATCATAGCTGAATATTTTCAATTCCATGTGTATAAGCCTTTGTCTCAGATTTATTGTAAAATAAATATACATGTACAATATAAACATTCAAATATCAGAAAATATTTAATGTATGTTGAATTTCTTTCACACTGTACATAACCAACCATGCTAAACAAGACATGATAAAAACAATCCAAGTCATGGGTTGCATACAATATGCAACTTTGGTTTATTGATTACAAGTTACATAAAAGGTTCTGAAATTTTACAATACAGGTATAGTGCAATCTAAATAAGCAAATGTACTTTTACAGTGATTTCCCAAATGTTTATAACTACACAAATACTAGCATGTATGTTCCCAATAAAGTAGTCTCCTTCCAAAATGGATAAAACCAAAATAAGTTTAGTTGTGCTCACAATATTTTTCACATATCCGTTCTCTTTCAAGTGACATTTGAGTCTGCATGGATTTGCTGTGCAAAATACTGCTGCAACCATTCACTAACTCCAACCCTGAACGAACTTCATCACATTTTTCCAATACTTTGTTGTGGCACTTCCATTAACAGGGCAATTACTGTGCCCCATGGGCCCCACAAGTTCACAAGTAATTGCGATTCACACCACAGCACCTGAAGTACCATTGATGTTTAACAACCATGAATTAGCAGGACCAAGCGAACGTATCCTTCTGAGTACAAACCTCGACCACCGCCTTAAAATGCAGCCATCCTTGTTCTCCTTGATGGTGTCAACCAGCTCTTTCAGACGCGACAGGTGGTACACAGCCCTGAGAAGAGACACGATTGAGAGAAAATTACTTGGTTGACTTATTATCATGGTGGAAGCCAGAAAAATCTCACCAAGTCTCAGGCGGGTTTGGCAGTGATATTTTGCAAATTTCATCAGCGAGTGGTATGTGAGAGGAAATCGGAGAACCCGGTGAAAACAGCAGAGGGAGTAAAATGCAAAACTCCGGATATAGATTCAAGATTCCATTGCTGTATTACTAACTCCTGGTTACCTAGCAGCCAAAATCTATAATATATGCTATTACCAAATAGTCTCCCATCCAAGTAATAACAAGGCTTACCTGCTTAGCTTATAACATTCATAATCTGACATCATACTTAGAGGCGGTGCAGCCTCTATGCTGTGCGTGAGTGTGAATATAAAGATAAATTCACAATGGCGTGGAGGGGTTTTCCCAGGGACGATCAGCCCCTAGGAAGACGTCCGTGTTGAAGCTGCCCGGGGAGGGGGCCTCCAAGCCGGGGGATTCCAACTCCATGCGCGCCCTGCTCAGCAGCTCCTCCAATGAGGCTGTGCATCAAGAATCACGCATCGCACGTCACAACCACATGGGTGGCCGCTCAGTCGTCTCTGTGAGAAAAGACTGAATATGTACCTGAAAACATATGAAATGTCATCTGCTATATACAGACTATATATATACACACACACACCTAGGGATCTAAGGTCCTCTGACACGGGCTCCTCGTTGGCTACATTCGTAAGGCCGGAGATGTCCAAATCTTTGAGCCACTCTGGGTACTTTGGTCTGCTTTGCGGGCTCTGAGCGGCACCTGCTCTCTTCGTGCTAGTATCCGTCTCGTGGCTGCTGGTCTGGGAGTCCACATCGCAGTCACGCAGCCAGGCCGGGTACCTGAGCTCAGGAATGCTCGTGATCCCCGACACATCCAGCTCATCCTTTTGGCTTGTCAACCACCTGGGATAGGTACTTGTCGCACAGCCGCCGTTCGGCAAGTGCTCACGCCTAGTTGCTTCACTGCTCCGTAAGTACAACAAAACATTCTTCTGGTTAGAAAAGAAATAATTTTTGGGCTTTGCCGACTCATTTAATGGCATCAGGGCCTTGTTGCTTCTCGCTGTTGAGCTCAACCGTTCAGTTGGCTTATTGCCCCTCACCAATGATGCGCCGAGGCTGTGCGCGGTGACCCCGAGAGATGACCGCTTGCCTCTGTGCGACACTGCCTTGCCTCTGTGCGACACTGCGAGGTCTCGGTGGGCGCCAGGCGAGCGGAACAAGGACTTGGAGGAACCGTCAACTGGCGCCTCTAGGAACTGGTCCGTGGTTAGACTGACCGTCGGGCTATAAGCCATGACCACTGCAGCGCAGCAGTGAGGCTGCACGTGCCCGAGATGAGGTCCTCCACAGGCAGCATGCCACCTGCAATGTAAGACCCACAGACATTTTACTGGTACACAATGAATTTGCTCTCCCCTAGATTCCTTGACCCCTGAACGGCAATCCTGCAATGTTGCCTTACTTTGCACCATCAGTAACTAATGATGTTATCCGTTTGTGGAGTTTGTGAGAATATGGGATAAATCAGTGCATGAGCTGTTATTGTTTAAACTTCAGATGTGTCCAGTCTAGGATCTGCAAATTTTGACACAAAGGTTGGAGGATCACTTAGATTTCACAAACTTTACAAACTCGATAATCAGTGAAGTTGCTGGAAGATGACAGGAGAAAGAAATGCATGCTCCGACCAATCTGTTCAGACCTATGCTATCCTCTCATATGCGTGTGCTTACTGTGGATAGTTTTCTCTGACATAAAATGAACTCATTAATGGAATTTGCCAAGCATCCCAGTGTGGGATTCTCACGAAAATGTATCTTTAGACCTTATTAAGGGTTTTTTTTCTAGGGGAATTGCATTACATTCATGATAGCATAGCATAATTGACAAGCACCCAGTACAAGCAAATAAATGGGGTTCTCCTCTCCAATTATCCCCCTCCAGTCAACTAGCTTTGATACCTTATGAGACCTCCTTTGCCAGTAACAAGATATAGTAATAGGTTTTTACCCTTTTATCTGGCACAACAACTGACACCTTTATACAAGGGATCATGTTTGCGATAACCACAACGCAAGTAGTCAAAATGCAAACAAGAAGACGCTAAGAATAAGAAGACGCCTTTTTGCATCTTCTGGTCCAACACCAGTGGAGACTGGGATCTCAGAAAAGCCATCTCGGGTATAGACCAATCAAATTCAAGGACAGTGCATATTATCAGAGTTGTCTTTTTTGTTTGCATTTTGACTACTTGTGTTGTGGTTACTGCAAACATGATCCCTTGTATAAAGGTGTCAGTTTTTGTGCCAGATAAAAGGGTAAAAACCTATTACTATAGCTTCAATACCATTGCACCGCGTGCACACTCGATAGCCACTCGAGTGCAAGCACCACGGAGCGATTCCTCGCGTGGCGAGAGGCGCAACCCACCTTCATCCACACTGTGCATCCTCCTCTCCTCCGCGCGTCTCCGCTCCGCCATGCTGCGCGGCGCTGTGCTCTGCACGTATCCTGGGTGGCGGTGACGCACAGATTCCGCTCTGCTCAAAGTCCTCGATGTAGGCGTCCAGCGCACCGCTCGCCTACGAGCAGCACTGCTCTCCGCACACCACAGGGCTGAGCTAGCCCCCGCTTCCGGTCCGGAGCAGCGTGCTGCCCAGGCTGCCGCGAGGGCTTGTGTCCGTCACCGTGCTGTCGCCCGAAGGGCTGTTTGTCTCACCACCGTTGCAGTACATTGTGTACGATTTGGGATGCCTGGACCGGATGGGGCCAGGGAGAGGAATGGCTGTGGCTACAAGGTCACCACTGGTCCTGGTATGGGGGGCACCATGAGGAGCTGCTGTGTGCGGAAAGTGGGTCCGCTGTCGCAACGCGATCGCATGGGCCAGTGTCGACCACTTCGCGTTAGGTCTCTTAAGCTACTGTGGCTGTTGTCCTTTTTTCAACAAAAATTCCAGCCTTTCCCATGGTTTCCTTCATCACACCTGCAAGCTCTATGTACAATTGAAGTGTCATAAATGCACTACCTGCCTACTACTACATTATGAATGATATACATTTAAGAATTAGCTGGAGACAACTCCATGTTTAAAACACACTGTATTCAAAAGAGAAGGCTTAACATTTAACATTGGTTAACGTTTGGCATGCACACCTGCATATAAAAAAATTACCGTACTACTAATACAATGAATGCTAAATATTAAGTGGTATTACAGTAGTATGACTACTTATATTTATATATTATCGCACCTCCGAAGAGCACGGTTGGCTTTGTACGATGCGAAAGAGGTTCAACACACATACAGAATACAATACTTTCCGAGCACATTATGCGTACCGAACCTCCAAGTTCCTTACCCTACCCTGAATAAGAATGTGTGCGGAGTACAGCTCCTTTTTAAATCCATTGCTGGCTGACAGCTGTCCCATGCTATGCAGCTCCCAGGGGGAGGGGTTATTTACCATACTTCACCACGCTGGTCAGTGTGAGTTTGGTGATGGCAGGGGGCTATAGAAGTGCATTACAACCATGTACTGAATATTGCTGCACTGATGGCAGGGGGCTATAGAAGTGCATTACAACCACGTACTGAACATAGCTGCATTGGTGGCAGGGGGCTATAGAAGTTCATTACAACCACGTACTGAATATTGCTGCATGGATGGCAGGGGGCTATAGAAGTACATTACAACCACGTACTGAATATTGCTGCACTGGTGGCAGGGGGCTATAGAAGTTCATTACAACCACGTACTGAATATTGCTGAACTGGTGGCAGGGGGCTATAGAAGTGCATTACAACCACGTACTGAATATTGCTGCACTGATGGCAGGGGGCTATAGAAGTACATTACAACCACGTACTGAAAATTGCTGCACTTGTGGCAGGGGGCTATAGAAGTACATTACAACCACGTACTGAATATTGCTGCACTGATGGCAGGGGGCTATAGAAGTACATTACAACCACGTGCTGAATATTGCTGCACTGGTGGCAGGGGGCTATAGAAGTTCATTACAACCACGTACTGAATATTGCTGCATTGATGGCAGGGGGCTATAGAAGTGCATTACAACCACGTACTGAATATTGCTGCACTGGTGGCAGGGGGCTATAGAAGTACATTACAACCACGTACTGAATATTGCTGCACTGGTGGCAGGGGGCTATAGAAGTGCATTACAACCACGTACTGAATATTGCTGCACTGATGCTCGCCACGTGAGAGCCACACAGCAGGACAATGCTATACTGTACAATATTGAAATGATTCTCCTACAAATACTAAACATTATTGTCTTAACAATCAATACTACTTTTAACATGAACAATAACTAATAAATGCACGCGTAGTAATCGCCGTGCTAACCCTTAGCGTGCAATGTGAGCAGAACTTGTGTTGTAAGTCGTACCCAGTCCATTACCGCGCCACACACTCCCATTAACAAACCAACGACATTTACTGAATGTCCTCCTCCTTTACACGGCACAACCAGACAACACTTTGCACACCGAAGTGTCCAAGCCGCGTGCTGAGTGAGGCAAACCCCATTCACTCTGCGCTCAGCGTTCAACAAAGTTGAACCTGGCTCGCCCTCACGCCTGCCCATCTCTCTCCGTCTCTCACCGGAGATTATTCCATTGATCGTCTTCGCCTTGCCGTCCAGAGATCCGTGTGGATTATCCGTGAGGGTAGTTAAAGGTCGCGGTTATTCGGAGAAGTTTTTTTTATTAATTTTCCCGCCACAACCGCCGCGTCGCCAACGGCCGCTGAAGGCGATGTCCGAGACGCGCGGCCTGCGCATGCGCACTGAGGGTTGAGAGAAACCTGCGGGGAGGGGCAGCGGGGGGCGGGGAAGCCGCCGCCGTTGGCCACACCCACATTCTGGCCACGCCTATATTGAACCGACGTCACGGTGACATCATTCTGGGTCGGACTTTATCGTGGGCTGGCTGTGCACGCGAGGAGCTCCTGACTTCTGACTCTGAATTCGAGAAAAAATCAAAGATTCACGATGTCTACCTTCGTCGAGATAGGTAAAGTTTAACGTTAGTGTTAGAGATGTGTGTTTGTGTTAAATGTTGAGCCTGTGGACAAAACTGCTGGGGATGTGCCAGATGTCTCCATCTAACGTTAAGGAGGTTGGAGCCTGGATAGTGCATACCAGGTGTTACAGGCTACATGATGGGAAGCAGAAGGCATTCTAGTAAAATAGGTTTTTGTTTGTACGTTAATGCTCCTCCTTTTCCTTTACCAACCCATACTCACCGGCATGGTGAAGTATGTGCAAATAACCAACACGATTCGTGCGATCGTCAAGAGGCTCTCCAGCAGGGGATTGGCAGAAGGCCGTACAGGAGCAGTTTTGTGAAAAATCATTGATTCTTTCATAATGTACATCTATGATTTATTATTATTGTTCATGTGGGTAACCTCGGCGAGGGGGGAAGCAAGGTCGGGAAGAGCGGGGGATGGGGCCGCTTTTGACCACGCCCATATTTAGGTGACGTCACGCCCTTTTGCTGTGACGTCACTATAGCAGGGAGTTATCCTTGGCTGGCTGTGCATGAGGAGCTCCCGAGTTATAACTCACAAGATCTGAGATTAGACCAAAGATTCATGATGTCCACATTTGTTGAGATAGGTAAAGTGTAATGTTCGTGCTATGACGGGGCTTTGGGCCAGTTTTAAATATTGAGATCTCGTCAGTGTTTTAATCGGACGCTCAGCAGGGTTTGAGCCAGGATAGTGCATAACAGGTCTAAAAGTGTGGTGTCGGGCTACATGGTGGGCAGCAAAGGGCAGTCCATCAAAATTGGTTGTACTATACATACTATACGTCTTCACCAACCCACATTAACCAGAGTGGTGAAATGTGGATTTGAAGCTTTCGTGACTGCAAGGATCCATACTCTTTGGTCCCTTCACCTGATGAAGGCCACTTGTTTTGTGGCCGAAACGTCGTGATTGTTGTTCATTTTATTTATTTATTTTTCCCTACGTGACTTTACCGAATAGAACCAAAGAGTACATATGTTATCTCCCGTGCAATATGGTATCTCCCTCGCAAGATGTTATCTCCCGCACAAGATGTTATCTCCCTGACAAGATATTATCTCCCTCACAAGATGTTATCTCCCTGACACGATGTTATCTCCATGACAAGATATTATCTCCCTCGCAAGATGTTATCTCCCTCGCCTCGTATGCAGGAAGTCCGTGAGTTCGATCCAAATTGTGACGCCTGTAATATTTGGAGTTTGCGTGTCTCTCTGTCTTCTCGTGGCCGCGTGGATTATTCCCTGGGTCCTCCGGTTGTTCCTTTAACATTTAGAATCAACGTGCTTTCAGAGTTATTTGGCTGCTATAAATTTCCACGTGATGCGAATTATTTTCCACCTCGCTACCAAGCCGCGCCAGGGCAGTGCCGAGCCAGCCCCGTGTGGCTCTCAAGGCACCAAGTTATGTTTTCACTGCGGAACCCGAGCCGTGCCACGGACGTCACGTGTGACGAGCGCGTCGAGACGCATGTGGGTGGTGTAGTGCAGTAATTTTCTTTTTTTTTTTACTCGGGGGTACGCGGACCTCTGGGGGCTATGTGGCAATGCCCCAGGGTGTACGTGAGATAATGTATAAATATGTGAAATCATATCGGACATGAGTCATTGGTGAATAGTCATGTATGAATCGGACAATGTAAAGTAACTACGATACAATTTGTATCCACGTGGTAACCTGGAACGATATGAAAGCACTTTCTAAACTCACTGATCGTACACAATGCGGGTTTACAAGAGCAGCCAGGGAACTAATGACGTCTCGCGTGCAGAGCGTTCGTTTAATTTGTTTTTATTCGCTTGCAGTTACTAGCAGCTGGTTAGGATATACCTCTCACAAAGTGGACAATTGGTTAAAATATTGACGTTCATTATTCACACGTTGATTTCTCAGAACCACGTTGGGTCAAGGGGGGAGTGGGGGGGGCTACTCGGTTTAAACTAAATTCAACAACGAGGGGGGGCACCGGTAGCCAACAACGGTTGAGAACCACTGGTGTGATGTGCGCTGGTGTCCTTACCGTGCACTCACCGAATGTCACGCACAATGTACGCGTCATTATCCCCGCCCCTGGCCCTGCTTGGCCCCAAGCCATATTCAGACACCGCGTGAGGTTAGCGTATCCCGGTTTTTGGTTCTAGCGCAACATGGAAAACGGCCAGTGGAGAACCAGGCAATAGAAATGTGGGAGGCACTGTTGGCACGTCCATATAAAACTGCACATGTTATCCCGTGGATACAAAATGCAGGTTAAGAGGGAGAATCGAGGCACGGTGATAAAAAAAAAACGTGATAACCCAGCAGGGTTTGAGCCAGGATAGTGCATAACAGGTCTAAAAGTGTGGTGTCGGGCTACATGGTGGGCAGCAAAGGGCAGTCCATCAAAATTGGTTGTACTATACATACTATACGTCTTCACCAACCCACATTAACCAGAGTGGTGAAATGTGGATTTGAAGCTGTCGTGACTGCAAGGATCCATACTCTTTGGTTCTATTGGGTAAAGTCACGTAGGTAAAAAATAAACCAACAAAAATCACGACGTTTTGGCCACAACACAAGTGGCCTTCTTCAGGTGAAGGAACAGAACTGTCGGGACGACAGCACTTCAATTGAAATGTGGTCAAGTAACCACCATGATCTGTGTGGTCACGGGGAAGCTCTCGCAGAAGCTGACAAGCTTCCATCTTGGCAGTAATTATGTTGCCTCTTTTTTTACTCTCAGCGTCTCTGCAGCGCTTGCAGCGCTCGCACTCCTCGCCCCATGCACCCCCCACCCTCCCCCTCTCTGACTTATTTAACTGCCCTATCCCTGGTTTCTCTCCCACTTCAGTAAAACAGTTTCCTTGCTGTGGTTGAGTGCTTGTGTTGCATTCGAAACGTCGTGATTTATTTCTATTTCTATTTTTTTTCACCTACGTGACTTTACCGAAAGAACCAAAGAGTATAGCTGACAAGCTGTCAGGGCAAAAATGACTTTGCATATTCCAACTAATATTTTTTGCCCTGGTTTGTGTCTGACCATGCTGGGCACGGCTTTGTTAAAGTGTACGATATTCAATGGGGTAAAAGTCCCCTAATGGTAATACAACTTTATACCACAGGTGTACTCACACTGGAGCAGCGTCGACATTTATGAGAAAGCTTTACACATGAGTACCATGTGCGGTTCTTTACCGACATTCCCATCCCTGCACCTGCCTCCCCTGTCCCTAATGCAATGAACCCTCTACCCCCACATTACCTATGCAGAGCTCGTGGAGAGAATGAATGAGGAGGAGGGAGCGGAGGGGCATGAGGCTCAGCCTTCAACGGTGCCGCAAGACTTTTCGACGTCATCATTTCAATCTACCCTGGCCCAGGTACGATGCGGCACAACGTGGATTTGCACTGCCTATAAATTAGCTTGGCTAATGTCAAAGATGGGAGATTCCTGGTATTTACAGATTTAGTTGTTGTTTGCATTCGCCAACTAATGGGCCCCAAAGTGTAGACATGGCTGCTCCTCATTTATAGATTTGCAGCCTTTGCAGCAGTGCGTTTTGGTGACTATACTGTGCTGATGAGTCCGAATGAGGATTACACCAGTCTACAGTTGCATATCACTGCATAACTGCTGCTGTTAGTCTGTCACATTTGCTCAACTTTATTTTGATGGTGGTTTAAGATAGCATTACCACAATGCACTTTAGAAAATACTGATGTTTTTTGTATAATGCACAGGGGCTAGATGCTTTGTGTACACATTTCTCCAGGTCTCTGGTTTCCTCCCATAGCTAAATGACACAGTGTAACTGGTATTGGCCAAACGTACCAATGCTGAAAAAATACATGCAAATTATTCAATTGGAATTAAACTAAGCAACTTCGTTCTCGACTGCTAAAAAACAGAACTTGGTAGGACCCTCCTTGAAAATAAAAATGTAAACTCATTGAGGTTTTCCTGGGTAAACAAGTACATCATCATAGCAATAAACAACTTGCATATAAATAGCAGATTAACTTATGTCCTGATACATGTATCATGAGCTTATGAATAAATATACATTTCATGCATAAGCTATTACATCTCTCATATTCGTGTGTGTGCTTGCCTTTGCGTGTAGGACACTATCTACTTTTGCGATGGAGTCCGTCGGATCGATTTCATCCTCGCGTTCGATGATGAGGTCCATTCTCAGGACGCCATCAACAATCAGGTGAGAACGAGGAACCTACAAATAATGCTCCACCTTCCTGCACCCAGCATTATCACCCCTCCCCACGTGCAACACCACACGCCTCTAAACCTAGGTTTGACGCAGTGGTGCCAGCTCAGCTCTCTGACTGCTGAGTCACCCTGCCACCTCCATACGAGTCTTTAAATCCACAGTATACATCCTTTATCAAACTGTATCGTCAACTGCAGACCACGCTAGTCAATGAACGCTAGACTCCCATCACTCAACTCGCACATCCATACCCTGAACCATACGCCTCACTGCTTTGGCGAACAACAATCAATTATCGTTACGTATCACACTCCATCCACAACTCCTCAATAAATACACCACTTTCATATTGCACACACCGACACCCAGACATAACTTACAGGATATATGTAATATCCACATTCTAACTGCCAAATGGAAAACTATTACAACAGTGCTGAAGTACCCAGTATGCATTCTCTGCAATATTGATGTTTTTGTTTATTTTGTTGCTATTGTACCCACGCACAATGGATCTATCTCCCTTGTAAAATAGCAAAGCAACTAGCTAAGTGAGACCATCCCTGTAACAAATAAGGTAAACTCAAAGAGTTGATTGACAAAGAGCTGTGCAAATTTTTATTTTATTAAGGTCTGCTGAAGTGACACCGACTGAAGTAGTTCAGTGATGCTACTTTGCAGAGCCGTTCTCTGATTGATTCCCATGTGAGGCTCTACTCACTGTAAGAGTTCAAGAAGTTTCCTCACCTCTTGACTTGACTCCCACAGTGACACAACTGAGAACAATGTATAACACAGATGGTCAATTTTGTTTGACAGAAGAAGAGGACCGAATATCAGGCAAGCCTGATGAAGATGGGGCTAGATCTCGAGATTGAACCCAAGGAGGTAAGTTTCCTGCGTGTCTCTCTGCTATAGATGACAGACACTGTATACAAATAAAAAGGTGTTAGACTGTGATTGCTTCATAATTTCACTGCTGGCATACATTCCTTGAGTAGGAGCGCTAAAGATCCCCGCTGGAGGGTATATGGCCTACTCTTCTCTGCTTGTCAGACGTCTTGAAAGAGATAGCGAATACCCATACTTTACCCCACCATGCACAATCTTAAGATGGATTAATTGTGGCTTAGCCATTTATACTGGAGGGTATAACAGTCTCCACCTTAATGTGGCATGCCAGCTATTTATACTGTAGTAATAAGTGTTCGATAACTGCACGTACGTTATGCAATTTGCTTTTGGGTTGTGCCACACGTTGATCGGCACGAGGTGCTAACAACACGTGACACAAGCACGAAAATCCACGCGGCCGTGGACACTCTTCCAAATGAGACCATCCTGTTCCCTTGAACTCTCACCTGGTCAAACAAAGTCTAATAAATACAACTAAATGCACTCATCTAGAGTCTGACGATGAACTTCGTGCCATCCACTAGGAGTCGGTGAGCGGACGCACCACCTTTGTGAAAGTACACGCGCCATGGAACCCACTCACCACCTATGCCGAGATTCTACACATCCAGGCAAGATTCTGATGGTCATTGTTATGATGATCATGATGATGCCGATGATTGTGATGATGATTGTGGTGATGATTGTGATTATGATGGTGATAATGAATGTGATGACAATAATGTTTGTGAAGATTCATCATGGTTGTGATGATAATTGCGATGATCATGCATGTGATACAGAGTATGATGGTGAGGGTGATGATTGTGATGATTATAATTTATGACGTTCAACGATAATAATCGTAGCACTGACATTACAAGATATCGAGAGACGTAAATATACAAACGGATTAGAAAAACGTACATTTGGAAAAATATGCATATTAGCAACATATTGACTCTTTTTAGAAAAGTGAATGGGCTCGGGAAGGGCACGTTGCTTGAAGGGATGATGTCTGCTGGCCGAAAATGACATTGGAGTGGCAGCAGAAGGAGAGAACGTGCCCAAGATGATGTATATCATAGAGATGGCGAGATAAGATTGGCTCATGTGCGTGTGCTCATGACTGGGGATATTGGTGGGACAACTTGAAGAGTGGGTGGGATATGCAGTGGAGGCTTTTGGCATATTAATTGTTGCATTATAGGACTTGTTGTATTATAGGACTTGTTGTATTATAGGACTTGTATTATAGGATTTGTATTGAATGTTGTATTATAGAACTTGTTGTATTATAGGACTTGTTGTATTATAGGACTTGTTGTATTATAGGACTTGTTGTATTATAGGACTTGTTGTATTATAGGACTTGTTGTATTATAGGACTTGTTGTATTATAGGACTTGTATTATTATAGGACTTGTTGTATTATAGGACTTGTTGTATTATAGGACTTGTTGTATTATAGGACTTGTATTATTATAGGACTTGTTGTATTGTTGGACTTGTATTATAGGACTTGTTGTATTATAGGACTTGTTGTATTATAGGAATTGTTGTATTATAGGACTTGTATTAGAGGACTTGTTGTATTATAGGACTTGTTGTATTATAGGACTTGTATAGAACGTTGTATTATAGGACTTGTTGTATTATAGGATTTGTTGTATTATAGGACTTGTTGTATTAAAGGACTTGTTGTACTATCGGACTTGTTGTATTATAGGACTTGTATAGATTGCAACAACTTGGGGAGACCTTCATCCATTCGTGGACTGATTTTGGCTGATGATGATTCCATGTGCTCGAGGCAAAGGGTTTAATACATTTAAAATCAAACAGGTGCCACTCAAGGAGAGCGACCTCCCCCAGGTGTCAGGCTCAGACAGTGGGCCTCTTCACTACCTGGGAAATATTCACCACCTGAAGCCGGGAGCCGTGCCCAAACAACCGGACTATTTCACGGCACCCTACCGGCGTTCGCAGCAGGACATCTATCCTATAAAGGATCATGACGTCCTCATCCCACCGGCCGTACGCAGCCAAATCGTACGTTTGTATCAATAATGCTGTATAAATAATGCCAGAATGGGGTGGTTTTTTTGCAAAAACATGTTAATTTAAAAGGGTTTTGTCGTGTTTTTATCATTTTAATTAAAGTTTTCAGCTCTGTATCGCAACTTGCGATCTCTGAGTGACATGTGGTTAGAAGTGTAAATCATTATGGTTTATTAAGAATGCCTGGATTTATGATTTATGGGTTGTGGTAATATGTGTCCCTGTAGAGAAAGCTACCAAATTTTTGGGATGCTTAACCAGGAGACATGGTGAGCTAACAGCCCCACCCTTTGTAAGTCCTGCCCACATTATATAACCACGTCCCCTCAATCACTCTCCCCTGCACAACAAAAGAATGAAAGACTACTGTTGATATGGTTCTTGGTGAGCAGGTATCCTGTCGAGCCAATATTGTGGGCATTTGGGGTTTTGATAGTATTGTATTCTGAATAAATTGCCTTTGTGCATGGAAAGCATGCATAAAATGTCTCCTTGAAATCTGGATATTGTACTTGCTGAAATCGGTACATATCTGCTTCAGTTTTTGGGGTGTTCTATGGACCTTTCCGAGTCGGGACTCAATAAGAGTTGTGGGCCCATTATAACTATGTAGGCTGGTGGTGGTTGGAGAGGGGGAAACATTTCAGAGTGGAGTGAGTCAATAATAGCTTACCCACCCAGCCCTATGTTTCATGCATGTTATGTTTGTCATGTGTGTCATGTGTGCTCACACAGGTCCACTACATGCTGCAAAACCCCATGCCACAAGACAGCACGAACATATTAAATATCAACCAAATGATTGAAAATGGCTGCTATACTGCAGCCTATCCACTGCATGACGTAAGTTGTTGGGGGGGTAGGGGGTGGAGGGCACACTGACACCCTACGGGAGGCCCAGGTACGACACCTGAATTGCACACCTGTATAGGACGCTATAGCATAGTCTAAAGCTTACCACATACTTAACATTAGTGTCCCACAGAGATGCGCCGCATAGGTGTCCAGGTTCCCCAGCTCACTAAACACACCTCTGATTTGCATGGTTGGCTACATACGGTGCAAAAGAAGTTCAATATCCATGCATTGGAAAGGACTCCACGAGCACTCTAGAGAGCCATTCTCAAGGGTATTTGGCCGACTATTTCACGTGGGACAGAAGTCTTTGGAAGAATTAGAAGTACCCACACTTCATCCCACAACACGTGAACAACCAATAGATTAACTGTGGGTGCACCCATTTACACTGCTTGCTGGGAAGAAGCAGCGTGATTAAGAAACGTGGTCATTGTTTTAACTGTCGTTCCCATGAAATCAAATGGGCGACCTCTAACTTTGCAAGTCCAGTGCAGTGTGCAACACCATTACACCACAGCAGCGCCACGGCAGAGTTTTGGGGGGGTGGAGCTGGTAATTTGTGAATGTCCATGCAGTGTTTGTGACTAACAATTGCTTTCCCCATGTCAGAGTGAGTCTGTTCATCCCACCAAAAACCCGAACACGCTGGGCGACCGCAACACGCTGCGACGGGAGTGGGCGAGAGCCGGGCGCTCTTTCAAGGAGCAGCCTCTTGACCTTGTGCGGTAAGTTCATGCCCTATCCACTGCTGGATGAAGACTTCCCCAAGCCTTCGCCATCTCTCCCAGTCTCCTGATGCAACGATCCATGTGGCTCCTGCACACATGCTGATTTCATTACTTAAATCTCTGTGGTGCACATCCTCTCAGACGCATTCCTTCTCTTGACTGCCACATCATTCTTAGTCTCGACCACAGGCCATCGTACCTCTTAGGGACGTGCCCTGTCCAGAAAGGTCCTAAGGCTGGACTTGAATGCTAGCTGGGAGTTGATAGCACAGACGGCTGGGGAAATGGAGTTCCAGAATAGCATTTGCCCATGCCTTCCCTGCTCTTCACATTTCCCTCCAGCCCATGGTCCTTGCTTACATATTCGATAGCTACACCACTGGTGCCATGTGCGGTTGGTGATGTTTGCGCTGTGTGTGCGAGTGATGTTGTCGGCACAGGTCATACTTCGGGGAGCAAGTGGGGCTCTATTTTGCATGGCTCGGCTTCTACACAAAGATGCTGATCTTCGCTGCAATCGTCGGCCTGATCTCCTTTTTCTTTGGAGTATTCAGCAATGACCGTGACATCACTAGGTACTGGCCCGACACATGCATACAGACAAATGCATACAAACACACACACACATACACTCATGTGTCAGATGTAGAACTCACACAGATCTCCTGTATAGCAATACAGACTGAACAATGAGTATCAGCAAGCACCTACTAAGGCTATACACAAGTACATATACACGTAAAGTACATATAGACATACATATACACTTATATACAATCCCATGGGATGCTGCCATGGCGTAATAGTTACATTTCTAGAATTGCAGTTTATAGATTTCCAGTGCGATCGCCTGGCATGGCAGCTGAAATAATGGCTAGGTTTCTTCAGTTATCCCACATATGCTCAGCAGTATAAACGGAGACACCGCAGTTAGATGATTGGCAGTTCAGATGTGATGGGGTAAAATGTGGGTACTCCCACCGTGTCCAAGACGTCTGGCCATCATGGACGAGTAGGCCAAATATCATCTCGAGGGGCAATCTAGAGCATTCTTTAGTGGAGGACCTTCCACCAGCAGTGGCATGAGCAAGCAATTTCAGGGCCACATCTTTAACATTTCACTATTAAAGTACATATGCACATATATACAATCTCATACAGTTTATATACATATACAGTACAAATATAGTACATTCAATATATTGTATATGTATATATGTTCCAAATGTCTCTGTTTCTAAAAGTAAATCCAAAAAATCAAGCCTAGCTACAATATTTCGGACAATCCAGGGAAAATGAAACATTGTTTTGGATTGCTCAGAAAACATGACATCGCCCATTGTGACGTCACTCACGACGACACGTATCACGTGGCATCGGGTTTCGTCACTCTTGTTCACATGAATATATTGTACATTCTTACGAATTGTAAATAATCCGAAAATCAAAAGCAAAAAATAATGAAATCCAAAATGTTTAAATGTGAAACGTATCCTTATAATACGACTTTCACACATAGACTCTTTGGAGCTGCATGACGGACAGCGGGGAGCAAGTGCAGGAAATACATTGCTGTACTCTGTGTCTGGAGTCTTCGCTTCCCATATTCAACCCGTACTGACCAGTGTGGGATGACTAGAATTAAATAGCCCTCATGACCCACGAGGTGTGGGGAGGCCCTCAGCCAGAAGTCGATTGATAAAAGGGCTGTAAACACCCCTGGAAATCAATACATAGAGATGTTACACCACTGATATCAACGAAAATTATAATTAAACATCAGCAAATACCTTCTTTGGTTCTTTCGGTAAAGTCATGTAGAATGAGAATAAAATAATAAATTGATAAAATAAAATAACACAATAATATTCTCACGACGTTTCGGCCACAACACAAGCGGCCTTCATCAGGTGAAGGGACGAGACTGTCTGGTAGGACAGCGCTGGAGTGAAAGAGCCACGTTCAGATCACGGCCTTTAAGCTGTGTGAGAGGAACAAAGCTCCTTGACAAAGGAATTAGCATATAATTTAGCATTGAAATGGCTGAATGATTAGCTTGTGACTGGTCACAGAAATAGCTATGTTAAAAGTTAAAGCATACACATCCGCAGAGGCACCCCTTGATAAAGGAATTAGTATAGAATTTAGCATTGAAATAGCTAAGTTAAAGCATACACATCCGCCGAGGCACCCCTTGACAATGGAATTAGCATAGAATTTAGCATTGAAATAGCTGAGTGATTAGCTTGTAACTGCTCACAGAAATAGCTACGTTAAAGTCAGAGCATACACATTCACCGAGGCACTTAGTACAAATCAAACAGGAGAATTTAGCATTGAAATAACTAGGCGAATTTAGCATTGACATAACTGAGTGATTAGCTAGTGACTGATCACAGAAATGACTATGTTGAAGTCAAGGCCTACACATCTGAGCTATTCACAGTACTATATAGTGAACCAATAAGAAAACTTGCCAGTTTGTAGGTGGGGGAGTTGATAGTAGCTGCCATCGTTGAGAACTACTCAACGATGGCAGCTATACAAAAATAAAAAGAGATCCCACCAACAGCCTGGTCACCAAAACGAACAAAATCATCTCTGATTCAACAGCATTAATTGATGAGATCAAACAGTTCTCGTTGAAACCCTCTGCTGCCAGACCACCAAGATTATATGGCCTTCCAAAGATACACAAAGAAGATACACCCCTTCGTCCCATCGTCTCTACTATCAACTCCCCCACCTACAAACTGGCACGTTTTCTTGCTGATATACTGCGACCTTTCACTGGAAAAACCACCTCTGCGGTACTAAATTCTACTCACCTGGTATCGACAATCAAAGGCATTTCCCTGTCCCCAAACGACCTGCTTGTCAGTTTTGATGTGGTGTCCTTGTTCACCAAAGTCCCGGTACCTGACACCATCGCTATCATTGAAGACCTGGTTCATCAAGGACTGCATACTGATGTACCCCCCCTGGTGAGACATTGCTTAACCAACACATACTTCACCTGGAATGGAACTTTCTACAAACAAACTGAGGGCACCCCAATGGGCTCCCCCCTATCTCCGGTTGTAGCCAACGTATTCATGGAAAAATTTGAAACTGACGCCATCCAGACTGCCACTCTACGCCCGACCTTATGGAAGAGGTACGTTGATGACACCTTTGTCATCTGGCCACATGGCCAGCCTGCTCTAGACCAATTCCGCGACCACATCAATTCCATACACCCAGCAATCAGATTTACCATGGAGGTCGAAAAAGATGGCAAAGTACCCTTTTTGGATGTCTTAATTAAAAGGAGACATGATGGTTCAATGAGCCACTCTGTCTACAGGAAAACTACCCATACAGATGCTTACTTGAAACCGGATTCCCACCACCATCCATTCCAGAAGAACTCCCTCATCAAGACTCTATACCATAGAGCCCAATGCATTTCCGACCAGGAACACATTACCAGTGAACTCAAGCACGTACACCAGGCTCTCAGGGCTAATGGCTACTCCGACTACACAATCCGCAAAGCCATCATTCCAGTCATGAAGAAGGATCCTCTTGTGGAGCCACTCAAAACCATCACCTTACCCTACATTGCAGGGGTCACTAAAAGATCTCCAAAATCCTGAATAAACACAAGATCCAGGTCCGATTCAACACAGTACATAAAATCCGTGATTTAGTTCCATCTGTAAAAGATGCTGTTCCAGACATACAATACCCGGGCGTTTACAAACTAAAGTGCCTCTGTGGTAGTAGCTACATTGGAGAAACCAAAAGACATATCTCGGACCGCATCCGCGAACATAAAGCAGACTTGAAACACGGTAGGACGAACTCCTCTGCCGTGGCAGATCACTGTTATAATTCAGTGGGCTCACATGACATTGACTTCTCCAAGACGGAGGTTCTTTGCAAACCAACCGGCTACCATGAGAGATTCGTTCATGAGGCCATTCACATATACAAGCACAGAGACAATTTAAACCGAGAAGATGGATTCTGGCTTAGTAACCACTGGAAAGATGTTTTAAACCATTTCTGTTCTTAATTAATTGTATTTTTACGATGACCTTCAGACCGCAGCTCTTTCGTCAGCATTGACTCTTAATACCTCTCACACCACGGTTAATGGTATGGTTTTACAACATGGAGTATAATAGCGCCTCGCAGCTATCTCTCTCCCCCTCCTCTGTTCCGACCATGGACGAACTCGTCCGTCTGAACGGGGCCCGTAGCTATCCGTGGTGCTAAAGTTGAGGGTAAGAATCCACCCATTGTTTCGCCATATAGCATTGTGATATATAACGACTTATTGTTGGTAGCTTAGCTGATTGGAGAATATAGAGTTTATTGATAACATTAAGGTAATTTATATTTTAGTTTTTTATTGGTTCACTATATAGTACTGTGAATAGCTCAGATGTGTAGGCCTTGACTTCAACATAGTCATTTCTGTGACCAGTCACTAGCTAATCACTCAGTTATTTCAATGCTAAATTCACCTAGTTATTTCAATGCTAAATTCTCCTGTTTGATTTGTACTAAGTGCCTCGGTGAATGTGTATGCTCTGACTTTAACGTAGCTATTTCTGTGAGCAGTTACAAGCTAATCACTCAACTATTTCAATGCTAAATTCTATGCTAATTCCATTGTCAAGGGGTGCCTCTGCGGATGTGTATGCTTTAACTTAGCTATTTCAATGCTAAAGTCTATGCTAATTCCTTTATTAAGGGGTGCCTCTGCGGATGTGTATGCTTTAACTTTTAACATAGCTATTTCTGTGACCAGTCACAAGCTAATCATTCAGCCATTTCAATGCTAAATTATATGCTAATTCCTTTGTCAAGGCGCTTTGTTCCTCTCACACAGCTTAAAGGCCGTGATCTGAACGTGGCTCTTTCACTCCAGCGCTGTCCTACCAGACAGTCTCGTCCCTTCACCTGATGAAGGCCGCTTGTGTTGTGGCCGAAACGTCGTGAGAATATTATTGTGTTATTTTATTTTATCAATTTATTATTTTATTCTCATTCTACGTGACTTTACCGAAAGAACCAAAGAAGATGAATCATTGCAGTCACGAAAGCTTTAAATCGAAATCAGCAAATACATTTTACTTTGGAAAATGCTTGATGTTGGAACCCATAATTTAGTCTGACTTTGTTTAAAGGGAGGGTATGACACATTCAAAGGTGGCATGACCTTTAGGCAAATTATATTTCTTATCCAAGTGTACTATGCCCATTAGTGTGTTTATGTTCGTGCGTGTCTATGTGTGCAGTGGAGAAATATGCAACAACACCATCGGAGGATCCCTGGTCATGTGTCCCCAGTGTGACCAAAAATGCACCTTTTGGAGGCTAAATGATACCTGCGAGACTGCGAAGGTATCACACAAATACACCATCGATGTTCCCTCTAAATAAGGATACTTATTGGTTTTTGGTGCTGTGCATCATTATCACAAAGCCAACTCACGTTGCTGAGATTGTATCATTAACATTAACCATGATCACTAGATTGCAGCACATCATGCTAAACACTATGCTGCCATTCGTGTGGGTGTTAAAAAATTTTATACTAATAATACACGTGTGATCATTTTTAAGGTAGTTAGTTATAGTTTTAGCAAATAGGGCATTTTAATGGACTAAGTCGATGGTTAGACAAATACATGAAAATGAATGCATCGTCACATCCCAGCGGGAGTGCAAAAGTGACTTTGTCTGAGTAAATCCGACACGATGTATTTCATGAGTATTTCTCCACGATCAATACAAGTGGACAAAGTATTTTGAAATCTGAATTTCAGTGCTAATTAGTTGACATGTCATGCCGAAATAATGATTATTCACTTTAAAGTGTCAGAAATGTATGTCCAAAATCATGGAACTGCCCATTGCTTATTTTGCTCTTTCTGTCACATTTATACAGATTTGTTTGATACATGAATAGCGCTATAATATCAGACATTGTAGAGCATTGTCATCTCCACAATTTAATGGATGTTTCATGAGTGATTAATCTATTTTAACTTAAAAATCAATAGATGCATCATTACTTTCCTGCTGTTGATATTGAAAAGACGTGGATGCTAAGATTTAAGGTTTAATTGTGACTAACACCTCTGATTGTGCCGTTGCAGACTTCACACATGTATGAAAATCCGGTCACCATATTCTTCGCAGTTTTCATGGGACTTTGGGGTAAGTGATGCTAAGCATTGGCACACATTGTCCAGACACAGTGACAAGTATCAACATGTTTGCAATGATGATGAGCACATTTGGCCACATACAGTGTTAAAGAAGTTCAACATACATACGTACAACCATATACAGTACCATCATGTCTTGCAATGTTCGTATGCAGTGATCCTGACAGTCCTATTATGAACCCACTGCTCAATGAGGGCAAATTTGGACCATGACTTGCACACATTGTCCTACTCTTCCGAATGATAACCGATAATCTTTAATGTCCACTGTGAAGCAGATGGTGTGTATTTTTGTGTAATTAATACACGGGCAATATTAATCAGGGCAGCCACATAATTTGAACCACGAACCTCTGCAACAAGCAACGAATGCGGTACCCCAATGCGATTCCATGAAAAATGCAAAGTGGCCAGGTGGCTCAGAGTTCAGAGTGCTGCGTTGCCGCCGCTGAGATTCTGTGTTGAAATGAAAGTGGCCACCTACCTGCGATTAAACCAGTTTCTCAATTATAGCAAGATGATGGTCTCAACTCAGTCACCGATATCTGCACAACAAATACAAAAATTCCATAATGTTAAAGTTGGTTCTGTACTTAATTAGGCTACATTCCAGCTCTGAGAATAAAAATGTTAGCTTGACTATCACGTAACAAACGCTCCTCTCCGTGGCAAAGCATTTGGGAAAGAGCTACCCCTACTGTGTGGACCAGAGATCACAGAGGTAGCTCTGTGACATTCACTTTTGTGTAACGTTTTGTAACACGAAGAGCAGCACTACTCTGTTATAGATCCAAAGGAAAACTCAATCTCATGCCATGCCACTCAGTGCAAGTGGGATAAAATTGTGGCAATGTACCAAAAAAAGCCAATAAAGGTATTTATGAAAGAAAAAAAAAGTACTAATGAAGTTACTTTGAACATTACATTTAACAGACTACATTAGGTAACCTTTGAACCCTTGAGCAATCGATAGTGAAATTACTTTTCTAAGTAAATCCTCCCCGTGTGGTGTGTCGCAACAGCCACAGTGTTCCTGGAATTTTGGAAGCGTCGCCAGGCATCGCTCGCATACCGCTGGGACTTGACGGCAGCGGCGGAGGAAGGAGACCCCATCCGGCCCGAGTACCTGGCTCGCTGCACGACCACGAAATGTAACATCATCACCATGGTAATGCTTTTTGCTGTCACCACGGCGACTACCTCATTGCACACACACACCTCTGTTTTGTAATGTTGCATGTGTAACTGTTCACTGTTTTCCTAGTTTTTCTTCTAACATATTTGTTGGCCTTTGGTCAATTGTGTTTTCCTCCCAATATTATCCCGATTGTCCTATCGGCATCGTTATGAAACAATGTCCATTTGGAACTCTATGTTATGGAAAGGTTTGCTGAAGCAGATGTTACATAATTACTTATAAGATCCCTTCAAGTGAACACACACTAGAGGGTGGCCCTTTCGCATCAGCCCTGCTACAAAGAAATGTTCATGATGGTCAAACTCATCTTTTTTAATTCTGAAAGGTGAAATTTGTCCAAATTAAGAAAAGAAACAAATGTAATATTGGTGACCAGGCTGATCGGCTTACTACTTGGTTTTATTGGAGGCAGCTGCCTGGGTTAAAACCAAGAAATATCAGCGCTGCCAGCTCAACTCTCAGACATCAGGACCATCAAATCCATTCCTTTATATCATCGCATGCTTAACTAGTAGTGGGGAAAACAAATAATAGTTCATCAGTCAACCTTAACGGCTCACACTAACATTGGTCACTCCGACAGACTAATCTATATACAAATGCTTTTCCGTCTGTGTCCGTGCATTGTGAGTGCAGAAGGAGGAGCCTCATATGCCTAAGAGGATACTGAGGTTCCGATACTGCCTCTCCGGGATCATGGTGTTGTTCTGGGTGAGTCCGCCAACTCAACAGCAACATTGAACCCCTTCTCCTGATCCAGTGAGCTATGGCCAAGTCACCTGCTATGTGCCTCATCTTGGAGGCGAAGCAGGTTTTGAGCCTGGGTACTGCACGAATGGGTAACCATCATGCACAAAATGGACTGTAGGCTGCTGCAGAGCTACCTTGTGGCCAACAGAGAACTGCATTCTTTTGCTTCCATCCTTTACCAACCTGTACTGGTGTGCATGGTGAAGTATGGGAAAATAACCCTGACAATCTGCGCAGGGTTGGGAAGGCCATCATCCAGCAGTGGATTCATATACGGGTTATACACATATATATATTTTTACTTGACCCAATCCTAACCTCCACACTCTGCTCCACCAGTCAGAATCGCTCTCAAACTATGTTGTTCCTCCTGTGTGATCCATTGAGTGATTACAAGTGGGGGTATAGATACATGCATAATTATATAACTTACAGCCCTTTGTCAATCCAATCACCTGAAATATCTACAGGTGGCCCAAGGCAATGAATACATCATGAGCCGTATCATGTTATCCACCTGCTCCTGTCAACCTCGATTTGGGTTTCTCGAGACTAGTCCTCGGCCTTAAGGCCAGATGGAAAAGATTTCCTCAGCTCCTTGGCCTTGAGTGTGTGGCCTCAGTCCGAGGAGTTTTACTAGAGGTACCGACCTTGACACTGGCCTCATACTAGCGCACCCAACCTTGAGTGACCTTGACACTGATTGTGCCCTAAAAAGCTGCCGCCTTGGCCTCACCTTGGCCCTGTGGCTTTTGGTCTCAACTTCACATCTGAACGTGGCTCGAGGTCAAGCAGGGCCAGGGATAGTAATTCCTTTCATAACCTTGCATCATTTTCTACAATTGACCACGTGACGTTACCATTACACGTTCATTGTGTGTGATGTTAGCGAAACAGCTCAGGTTTTGTTTAACATGTAGGCTTTTCGCGACCAATATCATCCATAATATTTTTTTTGGATTAGATTGCGTAAATATGTGTCATTAAACCCACCACCACCCGACAAAGCCAATTAGTAAAGTTGTTCACGTAAACAGAACATGCCAATTCATTACTAGTATAGCAAATTCACAATATCTACAATCTGAGTACGACGTTTTGCCAGTCATTTGGTTCTGCTGTAGACAAACGAACTGGCACCTCCTGAGCCACACCAGGCTAGCTCGGCACAGCTAACTCACGGCTTGGTTATATAGTGGAAAAGAGCTACAAGACTGTAAATCTCACCCACCTCTGTGTTTCTTGTGTTACTGGCAGATCCTCCTGATTCTTTCTGCAATTTTGGGTGTGGTTGTTTACCGCCTGACCATCTTTGGCATACTCTCCTCGAGTATCCCCAATCATGTGACCAAGATCAAGGTGATCGGTGCCCTACTCACACCTGATATGGTTACCACCATCACGGCCTCCATCCTCAACATCGTAATCATATTACTACTCAACAAAGGTTACGACAAGCTGGCCCTCGTCCTCACTGATCTGGGTAGGTGTCATCACCATCACGGTTTGCATATGTTTATTTTATTATACGCCACAAGAGAACACATGTAAATTTGAAGCTTGGATAAATGTTGTGCATGGTAAATAATGTCGCTGTAAAAATGTCATCATGATTTTAACCTTGCACCATGGGGCCATGAATAGCAGCATCAGTGCATCATCCAGTCACTTGTTCAACTACTGCCTGTTTTTGTCAGAACTTTCTTAAATTTTTCCTCCAGTTTCATTCCGATTGGGCTATCAGAATCGTGTCTTGAGATGAAGTATCCAATGGGATCTCTTGTAGACCAGTGCAACCCTTAATGTCATGAAATGGCCCTAGAAGTGAATATCACTGAGCTACCTCTGAGACCCTTCATTCAAGTGAACTCTGGTTCACACATTAGGGGGAAGCACTTTTCAATCCACACTACTACGGAATATAATGTTAATCTCGTAACAGTCAAATTGCTCATTCTCACAACTAGAATTTTACCAAATTTAGTGATGAACCAAATGGTGTATGTTACAAATGTATATGCCATCATTAGTAACCGTCCTGAAGCCATCAATTCACTGCACTTGAGAACACATGTTACCAGAGGCTGCTGCCTGGATTTAAACCCAGGATCTCAATGGTGCCAACTTAGCACTCTGATTTCACCTCTCGATCCATTGAATCACTGAATGTAATTGTGGGCTGACCCTCACTGCTGCATTGCTACCTTCTAGTCAGCTGTCAGCTATCTGCTTGTGTTGCTCATGTTGCCAGCTACTGAGCCCTTTATTAGTAATTTATCCTGCTGAAGCCTGCACCCCCTCTGAAAGGTGACCCATGATAATTACTAAGATACACCTTATAGATATTTGAGAATCAAGTGCACTGGCTTTCAGACATCATACGGACAGTGTAAATGGCTTAATTGCAAATGGAGACTGAAGGACACTCCACAGGGCGAATGTGGTGAACAACACCTGGTAAACAACTTGTGCACTGTCACTCATTCCCCAGCAACATCTTTGAAATTAACTTTTGATCTTCAAATTCATTTTAATGGATATCAAAGCACGTTACATTGTGAAATGTTGCTATTCCTCAATGCGGCATAATTATCAGTGGCTTCTCGTAGCCTGTGTGCCAGAAACTATGAAAGTAACATCAAAACTGATTGCCCTGTTTGATGTTTGTGTCCATGTGTGCCTTTGTATCACACCCACAGAGATGCCCAAGACGCAAGGAGAATATGAGTATCGGCTGACGTTCAAGAAATTCTTATTTCAGTTCGTCAACTTCTACTCGGCGTCTTTCTACATTGCATTTTTCAAGGGGAAATTCATCGGCTTCCCCGGAAGCTACACTTACTTTGGAAAATGGAGAATCGAGGAGGTGTGTAGATCTGAGGGGTTGGCCCCTCTGTTTTCTATGCTGTTTGTACAACATTTTTATGTTTTACTTTTGTAGTTGATATTTTTCCCAACAATTGTCTTCACACCGTGCTGTTGGTGAAATGTCGAAATAAGGACTCTTTCTTTTGGAACTCTAAAAGGCCTCATTGTCTTCACACCTGGTCACCAGCTCTAGCATTAACACAGTCTCCGGAGTAAAACAGTTTTCGAAACCAGACTTGAGAGAGCACGAGGTCACCACGAGCAGAACACGTGTTAGACTGATGCAATTGGTAACCCAGTTAACTTGAGGGTGTTAGTTTATCACATATTTTGCAAGTAGTACCCTTGTGGTCTCTCATTGGACATTTTCAATTATATACCGTATTTATCAAACGCCATTTATTTAAAATTATATATTTGATCATCCTTAAAAATGTACAGTATTTCAGCCCCCCTCAAGGATATGTTTAGCCACTACCTATGACTCACTGTGGCGCAGTGGAGCACGTTGTGTTAGAGAACGGCCCCGTAATATGATATCAAGAACGAATTCTGGAGTAAGGAATTAAGCAGCATTGCGTTGTGCACACGTTAAATAAATGTCATTAAGACAGTGTTAATGACACGTAGTTTAACATTTACATAATTGCCATTCAGAGTCACCCTGAGTATTTGCAGTCACTCTATGCTTGGAAGAAAGTCCATTGCCCAAAATGTGCACCTGTTGCTCATGTTTCTGTTTGAAGGCAGACTTGTTGACACATGAGATGATTATAATGAGTACATTTGGTGTTATATTAAGGTGCCTACTTCTCCTGCTGCAGATTTGTAGGAAATCGTCACGAGGGCGATTCATTGATTGATATCCTCTCAAAAACAATACACATAAAGGATAAAGAATACAGCTTATTATTTAAGTGCCTCTGTGTTTTCTACCAACTTAATTTCATGTTTTACGATTATTATATTTACTAGACGATGCTCTGCAATTAAACTCACCTGATACTAAACACCAACTGCAGTATGCATGTTGTGTGTTGAACTTATTTTGCACCGTACACAGCCTGCATCGGATGTGTGGGGGAAGGACAACAAACAAAACATTATCAGATGCGCCACCATTTTCTTTATTTAAAATACATGAGGGGGAGGGGGAAAGTGTTTCTTATAATCTGGAGAATATTGATATTCTTAATCACTGTCCCCTCTAACATATGGAGCCGTCAGTTTTGCAGTGTGCAATTGACTGAAGAGAAGAATGTGAGAGGATCATTAGAAATGATGTGTGGTATCCATATATGTATTACCCAATATTTCATATCTTCAGTGTTTAACCTGAATCTATTCTCCACCTCATCCCCCCTCCAGTGTCCCCCAAACGGCTGTCTCTTTGAACTGACTTCTCAACTCACTGTCATCATGGTAGTGAAGCAGATGGTTGGCAATTTTCAGGAGGTCATCATCCCGTAAGTATCGCATGAACACATGATAGCTGTGAAGTCTGATTACGGCGTTTCCTCGTGTAACGCGGTAGATGCGTTCCTGAAAATTTCCGCATGAAGTAAAAACGCGCAAGGAAGGAATTACTGAGTTAATCACATTTGCACAGTAAAATCAACCTGCAGTCATCCCATGGTGGGATAAATAACTCAGGCTAGGCTGCCGTGTTACTGTATCATTCGGCATGCTTTATCAAACTGCTCAGCCGCGCAACTCAAGACAGTCGTTCATCGTCGACTGCTCAGGAAAGCATTATAATGGCCGCGTTCAGCGTTTTAACAGTGTGCATTCCACATTATAATGGACACGTTCCACGTTGTGTGAAAAGTTTTCCCAAATATAGGAACCATGTTACAATGAAAATGTGTTGTGTGAAAACGCATTCAGCGAAAAGTCATGTCGACAGCTTGTTAGCAGTGTGCACTGGTTAAGCAGTGAACACCAGCCAACTGGACAAAGTTCACCTCGTTAGTATCATGTGATATTCCGATCAGACGCTTCGTACATAGTTTCATAATATTAGACAAGCAACTCCCATGACTGAAAGAGTGTAGTGGATTGACAACGGGCTAAATGAAAAACAGCTACTACTTAGGTTTTAGCAGTTGTTTTGTACAGCTCTCTGACATGTTTTGTGTCATACCGCATATTGTTTGGCATGTCTTGACGTTTCGCTCCACGTGCTTGGGATATTCACATGATACAACCTGAAAACGCAGTGGAAAGCTATGAAATAGCAAACCTAGAGTTGATGAACAAATGGATATGCACGTGTGTAAGGGTGTCTCTGTGTCTGCACATGCGTACCTCCCCCCTCAATTCCCCAGATGGTTCAGCAATTGGTGGGCCCAGCGTCGGGCCAAGCTAAGGCCTGAGGCTGTCTACACGCGCTGGGAGCAAGACATGGACCTACAGCCCCAGAGCCCACTTGGACTCTTTGATGAATACCTCGAGATGGGTACAATGAGCTCAGAGGATCACACTACGGAGTCAACGCGTTTTACTTTATTATTAAAAAAAACACACAATTGGGTATCATTTGACTATATAGGCACGTGTGTACGGCCCCTGGGTATCTGTCGGACATTGTTGTGGGAGGGAAATTACCCACACTTCGGGTTGTTGAAGGCAGGGAGCACAGATGTAAGAGCTTAGATGTACAATACAACAATGTAATTTGCTGCACTGTCCTCTGCTGCTCACAACCCCACAATAACTATTGCATGGTCACCCATGCAACCAATTTTCAGGCTCAGCTCTCCTTAACTTCTGGGATCTGATTAAATCTGACGCGTACTGGGTGATTTGGCCATAGGCACCAATCTATGGATATACTATAACACAATTGTCTTTGAGCATGCGCGTATGTGCATATGTACGGAGTTAAGTTTTAGAAACAATAGGAGCACATATTTGCTCCTCTTGTCTGCTAACCAATGCAGCTACATTGGTCAGCTTGGGTTGACGTTTCTCCCCCTTACTATTTATTTAAAACTCTTGTGCATCATGTCCACTCTGGTTAACTGCTGTGATTTGTTGGCATTTCAGCCACAGTGCATATGCCTAAAAATGTGTGGTACGGTTAATGGAGTCCTCAATACAGGATGTGATCTAGTTATTATAGCCACCTAGTGGTGGAAAATGGTGCGAAAGAAACCCAGGTGAACCAGAGCTGAGCATTAAAGATGGTAGTGGCTGGTCGCATCTCAGTGGCCAATGTAATGGACACGATAATTTTGTGAACAAATGATACGAAAATGTGATCATATTTTGGGGTCTCCTTTGACTAAAACACATTCAATGTATTGAAAACATGTTTTGTTTGCTTAAAGTAATCACAACATAACAGCATTAAGAGTGTGTGTCTATATCCTGTTTCACTCATTATCCTATCCTTGCCCCCCTACCCATTCTCAAAATATACCCCAGTTATCCAATTCGGGTTTGTCACTCTCTTCGTGGCATCATTTCCACTTGCGCCATTGCTCGCACTGCTGAACAACATCATCGAAGTGCGGGTCGACGCGTGGAAGCTCGTAACGAAGATGAGGAGGCCTGTGGTTTCGCGAGCAAGAGGAATTGGAGCCTGGGCCGACATTCTGAGTTTCATTGCCACCCTCTCTGTAATCACCAATGTAAGTCGCCAGATTGTCCGCTCGCTTTCTCGCTCAGTATCCCATCTTATGAGTGACATAACATGTCATGTTAGCCGTGTGGGTTCTTTTTACCATACTTCACCATTCTGGTCATGGCAGGTTTGAGAAGAGGTGTAGTGGGGGACCAGGAGCGGTTCGGGTATCACTCGTCACTGATGTTAGTCGTAGCTGGAAGTCAATTGCATGTGTGCTGAATTCAAAGTGCAGTGCACGAATCACTGCACCACCGCTCCTATCCACTCTCTCCCAAAATCGCAAAAGGTAAAGCCTTGCAATTGCTTGCTCATGTCACTGCTGGCAGAAGGGCCTCAACTAAAGGTAGCTCTAGAGAACCCCTCTACACGGTATTTGGCCTACTCTTCCATGATGACCAGACATGTTGTAAGATGTGGAATTACCTGTGCTAAAACAGTGATGAACCCATTTATATTGCTAATTGGACAGAGGTGGGGGAGATTTAAGAAAATGATCCATTGCTTCAACTGTTGTGTCAGGAGACTGAACTGACGACTGCCAGATTGCAAGTCCTTATATGGTAACCATTTCACTCTGGCAGCAACCCCCCAAATTGTATTTGTGAAAATTAATGTAATTGCCAAGGTAAGATGTTCAGAAGCCTTGGTCAAATCATTGCATGCTAAGTGACCGCTATCGCTGTGCCTCCGTTTGCTAATTCCACAGTCATGCATCTTGGCGTTCACAACGGACATCATCCCACGCCTGGTGTATTATTATGGATACTCAGCAGAGTATGGCACAGGTTCGCCTACAATGCATGGGTACACGGAGGACAGCTTTTCAATTTTCAAGATCAGCGACTTCAAGGAGCAAAATTATCCCAACATCCTGCCAGCCTGGTTTGATCCGGCAATCCACACAACCTGCAGGTTTGTGCCATTCAGTGTCATGCCCAGCTATCGGGGGTGCCGTCCCTGCGAATGTGATGCACTGATGTCTGGGTGTGTTGTCCAGGTAGATGCGACATCCTTCTGGGTGTGGCGTCCTCCTGGCTCCGCCCCTTCCTGATTAGGCTCGTTTTCTTCCTCTTTTCACTCCGTGACTTTCCTTTTAAGACCCACACTTCCCCTAGGCCCCACCTCTGTTTATGCCCTGCCCCTTACCGTGGACACAGGGTTTGGCTTAGTTGGGTAGTAAGGGGTTGTGGTAGGGTTGGGGGAAGAGTGTGCATGGTGGGTGGGGACAGTAAAGGGGGTGGGGGGGGGAATTGGAGGGGGGGAGCAGTGGGTACGGGTGGGATGGCTTCACAACCAAAGTCCCACTTAGAGAAATATAATAATAGATTGATATAAATTCTAGCTCATTGTTACCTTGCTAAAGAGTAATGTTATTTATTTATCTATCGATCCACGACTGCTTAATTGAGTCTCAAGATCCCTTTGCAGGAAGACCGTGCATTGGGATTCCAGTTTAAGGTGGTCTTATGCATGTGGGATGCAATAAGAGGTCCTGGAGAACCCATGATATTGAAATGAAGCTTAAAGGTTTACACAGACATGAAACCACTTGGTCTACAGCCATCTTCTGGTCACCTCAGCACAGATAGTTAAGAAATTGATGCGATCTACCAACCCTTTTCTCTAACGTTTTTGAATTGCTGGCATACACAACTATAATCAATATAACCATATTGATCGATATTTAATATAACCTTACTTGACTATGATCAAATCACCACGAATGCAGCTGATCTTAGACTATGATCAAATCACCACGAATGCAGCTGATCTTAGATTCCGGAAGTCAAGCCGACTTGAGCCTTGTTCGTGCTTAGATTGATGATCACCATGCACAATGCAGGTGCAGTAGGCGACTGTGGAGCTAGGTTGTCAGCAGTGGGTAGTTCAGCAAAATTAACAGTTGTGCTATATTGCTCTCCCATTATCTGTACTCCCTGCCTTCGCCAACCTGGCATGGACCAGCGTGAACCATTGTCAAAAGAGCCCCCACAAGCTGCACGTTGTGGGAAGGCCCTCTTTCAGAAGCGGATTTTTTTAAGGGCTGTGAACGCATATACCGTTTGTGCACAACCATACTTGTTCAATTTAGCGCCAACTCTACTTTCGAGGCACTTTGCTCAATATAGTCCATGCGTGTTTGTGGTTGTACGTGTGTAGGTATCCAGGTTATCGCTACCCGCCGGATCATCCCCAAGCCTACTCCGTCACCAAGCAGTACTGGCAAGTACTGACGGCAAAGCTGGCCTTTGTCATTGCCATGCAGGTACACATCAACATGCACACACACACACACATTCATAAACCCATTGAAAGATAAAGGTACAGCCCTCCAATTACTTGCTCATGTCACTGATGGCAAAAGCGCTCCTGCTATAGGGAGCTCAAGAGAGACCCTTAAGATGTATTTTTACTGCTCTTCCACACTGGTCAGACGTCTTGGGAAGATGTGGGAGTTCCCACACTGGACAGAACCAAACTCAGCCGACCAATTGACTGGATGTATTCCATTTACACTGCTAGGTGGATAGAGGCAGTGGAATGTAAAAAAAAACTTTCACCATTGTTTACACTCCCACGACCAAAGATCAATTCACACCCGTGACCTCTGGATTGCAAGTCTAGTGTGCAAAGCCTTACACTACTGCACCATCGTATAGACTCATCTGTGAGCAGTTGTTAAGGTCAGCAGAGCAAACCGTGATCATTGTCAATGGGTCATTACAGATAATGCCAGTAATGCTATTACACCTCACAATTGCACAGTAATTCTGAGATCACAAATAATAGTGGTAATACAATACTTTCATCATGCAGCAGACGATTCATGTTGTTGATGCAATTTGTCACACGTAAGCATGTGTGCTTGTGGGAAGGGGAGCGGCTGCGTTGTTGTTTGTGAACTGCGCTACCAATCCTGTGTGACCGGAGTACTATTTCTGGCCACAGCCAACAACCGTGGAAAATATTAGAACCAGTGTTGAGCTTCCCTTAAGTTGATTCTGTCTTAAAATGAGTACTTGATGAAGTGTGTGAAAATCATCACTGGCGAGATAAAGGTGCACACCACCCCCACAGGCACTGTGCGAACCTTCATAGATGCACTTGTCTCAGTCTGTGAAAGGCTACACAGGGAATCTTTGTAGTGGTGACATGGCCGAGTGTAAGTGTTTGTTGATTGTTGCGGTAATTTGCGGCTGCCCAGGTGAATACTGTGGGTGCATTAACTGCACATCATAAATGTTGCCTGCTGCATAGTGAACGTAAAAAACCCATTAAGTAATTCAAAAAAAGTGCCTCGGTATAATTTGCCAAATGTTCAAAAATTACTCAAATGACTTAATTTAATTTGGGAAAAACGACGTAACAATATAATATCCCTAGGCTGCAGGTCCCCGGAATAGTTGACCTGAGATGTAAAGCACTTTGAGATGCTGCCATATTATATTTAGTAAGCACCCTTTACATGCAAATCCTGAAACTGAAAATCCTTTACCTGTGTGTGGACGTGTGCAGCACGTGGTGTTACTCACGAAGGCCTGCATTGCATACATCATCCCGGACACGCCATCCCATGTGCGCGCCTGCATGCGCCGCGAGCGCTTCGTCGTACAGACGATTCTGCAGCAGGCAGAGCTGGGCCGTCTCCGTAACACCCTCCTCACCGATGCCCCCAGCTCACCGCCATCGCCTCAATTCCACGTTGAGGATGAGCAGGCAGAGATGGGCCTGCTTCGCTGCTCACTGCATAAGGAGTCTCCTGGCGTATTGCACCCACCCCAGCGGTGCCACATGGAGAATGAGCAGGCAGAGAAGACTGGTGACGACTCACTGCTGAAGGGATCCGAGGAGGAATCAAGCAGCGAGGATTCGTCAACTGTCTTCTACAGCATATAAACTACTCAGACTTTTAAAGGAGGCTGCTATCCTAACGCTGTTTGCACGTGGACAAGGACATTGCAGTCGAGGACTATCTGTATATATATATATTAATAAATAGTTTATGATTTAACATGTCTCAATCATCTCATGTCTTTTCATACGAATCACGATGTGAATGAGGAAAACTAGAAATTATTGTTATTTTGTAAATATTTTTTATTTTGGTTTAACACGTAGGCTTTCGGGCCCAATATCATCCATAGAGGTGTGTTTTGGGTTAGATCGCGTACATATATAAACGTGTCGTTAAAACCCACCACCACTCGATACAGCCAACTAGTAAGGGTTGTCATGGAAACAGAACAAGCCAATTCGTCACTGGTACTTTGGAGAGCCAAGCCACAACATTTATAATCGGAGTACGACGTTTTGCCAGTAATTACAACTAGCTTCATCAGGCGACAGCCAGATTTGTGACACTCTCGCGCAAAGTGGGGGGGGGGGGAGATTACCGAGTCAACGTACATTATGCATGTGCATAATGAGAGCATTTTGATCTTGTCCTTCCTGTCTATTGTGTATTAAAATAGCCGTACCAATGGTAATCCCTATTGAAGTATGGTGCCCTTTATAGGCATGCATTTAAATAATGTATTATTTGTTGGCACCCGTGTTCAGCAGTAGCAGAGCACACGTGCCAACAAGGACACTCAGTTGATTTTAATGTTGAAGTTCTGTGCAAAACTAGCTACTGCTGGCCAAGAATAATTCGAGAATCTATCGAAATTGAAAGAAAAATTTACCGTTCGGATAGCTACCGCCTTTGTGCTGTGTGGAAGCGACCCATCAAATAGTACATTAGATGAAACTCCGAGTACCCACTCAGGAGGTATAGTGGTAAAGCAGTGGAGGAAAAAAAAGCAAATTTTTAAATTTGCCCTTGTTGAATGATAGAGTCGAGACACACAGCAAGCGAGATTAAGAAAGCGCATCGGAAGAAATAATGGAGGTGAGAGAGAGAAACAATTGCCTCCTGGAGAAGGAAAGGCATTCCTACCGAGGGAGACAAGTTGACAAAGATTTTGATAATGGGAACCGGTGGCGTGGCTCGATCTTCCCTAGGTGCGCAACACGCTACCGAAAGAAAACTAAATCCTATTCAAAGGCTAAAATAAGCTCCATTTTTTGTATAAGAGCCGGATAAACAATAACCCCATCCATAGACTGAGGAAGAAAGGGAAGAGCCTGAACAAAGGGGAGGAGATTACGACGGAGATGGGTTGGAGGTGGAGAGAAGGGGAGAGGGGAGGCCGTAAAGGTGGCTGCACATTCAAGGAAAGCGGCGTAGAAAGAGTTGAACGGGGACATGGAGACAGTAGAGACAAGGGTGGAGAAAGAGGAAGGGAGGATCTTTCAGTGCTCGCTACAGGAAACCCACAAAACTGAATTTCCTAAACTCGTGTCGCCTCCGTGACAGCAGCACCACCAACGCCACAGACTCACGCTCCCCTAATCGATAATTCCATCTCCATTGCCGACCAGCCACGAGATGGCTGCTCTCTACACCTCGGTCGTGGTGTATGCAGCAAAAGACTTCCGGCTGGTGAGCATCCAGCCATTGCGAGGGTTGGAAATAAACTGAAGCACGGGGCGACTCCCACAACCTTCGGGTATTTCCCAACTGGATGACGTCTTGGGACGAAGCCAGAAGTAAGCCAAATACGCACTCAATAAATGGGACAAAGATCCCAGAGAAGCCTCCAGAAATGTCACAGGAGGCTCGGGTGTGAGAAACCAGACTCCATGTGGGGTCCTCCAGACCTCTGCCCTCCAGTTCATCAACATTTGTAAAAGCAGGACGTCTCAAAGGTACGTAGCATGGGTGAGGGACGATGTTGAGAACCACGTTCCATGATTAGGCGCTTTGACAGGTTGGGATCCGAGTAAACTTTTAATGGACCTCACCCTACGACATTACGGATAGAAGGATAGTGTGCCGGCACAATCCGGACACCCTGCTACACCGAAACACTCTGCTGCATCAAACTCCCTGGTACAGCTAAACACTGGCACGATTACGCTCAAATACACACAAACTCTCGCTCAGCCAGTTGGTACACAGGTTGTCAGTTGTGGGGGACGCGGGCCCCCGGCTCCCCACCCGGGGGAGGGCTGATCTCGAGAGGGCTGCGGGCTCCGGACTCCTCGCTCGAGTGAGAGCAGCCGCTACTCGACTCCTCGCTCGCGGGGAGAGGGCTGCCGCTCTCCGGCTCCTCTCTCTGGCTCCAGATCCACCCAGGATGGAGATCACAACCCCAGTCTCCTCCAACAGCTACCACAGACACAACAAATCCGTCAACATCAGTTGGTTGACACCGAGGCGACCGCAAGGCAAACACCGGCTTAAAGCTAAACGATACGCATGGAGCTGCATCTCACAATGCAGTGCACGAAAACTGATTAAATAATACAGATTTAAGTTTGCAAATTAACACAAAATTCGTTCTCAATTTTAGTTTTCCAAATGCGCTATCGGCGTAATGTCAAGAGACAAATAAATCATCCATTCGTAAATCTCGCATAGCCGTGCAGGCCCTGTGTCATAAAATGCGGTGGGTGGCCTTTTATCTTGTACACAATAGGAGCCAACACTTTCACATTAGCTGTGTTATGAGATTGTGTGGCGCACGAGAGTCAAGCTGAAATTGTTATTCTCAGAGATGGAATTAGGAAAATGAAGTGCAAAACCCAAGTTTAATGAGACTGTAATTTTGTGCAGTCGCTGGTGACAGGGCTCGGACGATCGACTTGATAAGACCTGAGACCTCGGTTTCAACCCAAGCGGTCAAAATCCAGATTCAAGCCCAGAATCTCATTATTGCCAAATCACCGCTTTGATCTCTGAGCCACCCGTCCACTTTGCATATATAGTGTTATCATATATTTTATCTGAATGTCACCGCTGTACACTCAATTTTAACGGTGATTTTCAATATCTACCTTTGGGATGTTTGCCAAATTCACAGATATTTTTTAAGAGTGACAAGAGAAAACCCATGCATCTTACGTGACACTTTGTTGTGCTCTGCATTGGCAGTGATTGAATAACGCTTAAACGTATTTGAGTTATCGACAAATGAGTTTTAAGTTGGTAATAATAAACTAATATTACCGCGCACAATTTTGGAAACAAACTTAACATTGAGCGCCACTCGGAGGCGATAAGTACACTCAAACTTTGCACGGGCAGTGTCGTACACCTACTTGCTGTACTGCCTCTTACCAGCTGGAGGCGGGTGGGCTCACGCACGCCACGTACGCACCTGTGCGTTGCGATGGAGGATGTCCAAGAAGGAGCCGAGGCCCAGGCTGGGGAGGTTGCGCGAGTCAAAAGCTCGGCAAGCTGCTTCTCCACGCGTGACAGCGCGGGTAGGCCCAGGGGCTCTGCCATCTTACTTGCGTGGCTCAGCAGACGGACCAGATGCTTGGCTACCGCCTCTGCGAAGGAGACAAGCAATGCCATTGCAGGAGAGGACAACGATGCTGTAACTCGCTCCAATAGGCTCAACAACTGCAACTCTCTCTCTGCCCTCCCACCCCCCACGTCTCATCTACGGCCTCCCGATAAGTTTCATCATCACTCTCCAGATGACTCAAAAAACAAGTTTAACACGAAGGCCTTCGCGACCAATATTACCCATAATAGAGATTTTTGGGTTAGGTCACATAAATAGTGCATATTAAAGCGTATTATTGAGTGCATGTTTACATGATCTAACCCAAAAATCTAGATGGACTAAAAAAAACACTGGCAGACTTCTCGCACCCGTATGCAAGACGATATCGCCCCAATATTCGAATTGTTCAACTATCCCCCGAACCAGTCCAGGATTAATTTCAAGATCACACTCAGCATTCTGAAGGTCCTCCGTGGTCTGACCCCCTATGTACAATACAAGAAACTACATTTTATTCAGATTGTGCTTTCGATATCGTGTAATGAGACGGAGTATCCACTCGGATCTCTCACGGAGCAGCGGAACCCGTCCTATTGGAGAATGGCCCGCAGAAGAGAACATCACAAAGCTACCTCTGACATTGCTTCTAGTGACCTCTGGTCCACAGAGTAAAGGGAAGCACATTCCCACCCACTCTGTTGAGCCGATATTGGACTTGGTCAAATTAAGTGCATAGCCATTTATTTAGTATGTCTTGGGTTTTTTTGACAGTCATTAATGACCGAGCTGAGACCATCAACTGGCTGCACTTGACAAAAGCAAGTTTAATCACAGGTGGTTACCCAGATTCGAACCCAGGATCTCAGCGTTTCCAGTTCAATGCTAATAATCTCTCTCAGCCACCCGGGTCATCTCGACGTAAATTTGACAAACTGATGCGTCGTGATATGCCAAACTCTTACTAATGCATTAGTAATAATCGAGACGAGATGTGAAATAAGGTGTTTAGAGAAGCTACGACAATTCAGCGCGCGTGCAATCCAGTAGACTCTTGATTATCCGTGTGCGGTTTATCTGATTTGCGGATTAACCACGCACATGAGATTTTTACTTATTAATAACTCATGGATTTTCCCTTAGGCCCAAATTAATAATCTAAAAATAGTTATACATTGTAATTCTTGGAAATGTTTGTTACAAGTCACGTGCTTATATCGAGCAAATATGTGCGCCCATGAATCCGAAATCTACGTGATCACTTCGACAGTACAGTAGTTGCATATCTTTACAACAGTGGGTGGAGTTTGATTGATGGTGATTGGCGTGGCTCTGCTATCCACTTAGAGGGCCGAGTCTTCTGCTCGGGAGCAGGAAAGTTTTATCACCGACCACGTGCATCGATCGGTTGATCGTTAGTTTGTGGCATAGAGATCCACAGAAAATAGATATCTTTGGATCATCCGAGATTTTTTATCATCCGCAGCCATCTTCCCCGTAATTAGCGCGGATAATCGAGAGTCTACTGTATGTGAAAATTTGTCTCCTTACTCCCCGGAAGAAGCGGCGGTCTGGTGTCGGGAGTGCTGATGTTGCCGAGAAACGCGGCCGGTTTCTCCTTGACCACGAGGTCGCGAGGAGTCTCGAGGGAGCCACAGCACAGAGCCAACTGAAACAGCTTCCCGGCCAGCGTGTCCCCTTTCACCTGCCCCAGGAAGTCCTGCACACACTGTTGGTGGAAACAATAAAGGACCCAAACCACTTGCAGCCATATCACACTGTTGGGACAAATAGAGGGTGACACATGCATAGATGTCCGACCAATTTCAATGCCCCCCCTTACTTTTGTCTCAACGTGTGACTGAATTTTGTGAAAGCGATGGCCCTAAATATTATAGAGGAGAGTTAATTCAGTGGTAGAGAAAGTTTTTTGATAATGGTGGAAGTATCCACAGACTTGAAACGTATGGCGATTATCACTCATTAAATAATTCCGAGGACAAATGTATTATGGAAAATCTTTGACAAATGTACGCAAATGCATGAACTTTCTCGCACGGTAATTTTGTTGCATTAAGTCCAGACGCCATGGCCCCCACCTTCTTCAGCTTATTCACAAAGATGTCATCGGCGTTCTGGAAGACCTGCAGCACCATCTCGGTCGCCGGCTGTGTCGTGAACTGTCGGCGAAGATCGGCGCTCGTCCCTGGCAAGGGGAACGACTCCAACAGGTATTTCTTGATCTTGTGTGGCCGGCCCTCCACCTCCTGCTTGATGTCACACTCAATGCGAGCCAGCCCACGGTCCATCGCCTCCCGCTCGCCTTTCTGGGCCTTGCCGATCACCTAAACAAACAACACAATGTTAGCAACTGTGGCGGCCACAGGTGCAGGGCAGTGCTGTAGTTGCGATGATGGAACACGTGATGGACGAGTGGTTCAACAGCGAATGCAAGGTGTGCTGCTAATGCACGATTGCAATCGAGAGATGGGATTGGTGGATCATCCTAGCAGCAGTGGCTTTTGGCAAGCCATCGAACAAAGACAGTTACCCCATCACTCGCTTTCAGATGGGCTTCTGCGGCCAACTGGAATGCTCTTCCTTCCGATATTAGGAAGCCATTGGAGCTATGCACTTTTAAATCTAGATTGAAAACAATTTCTTTAGAACTGCTTTTTGTGTTCAGTTTGTTGCCCTCCACACCTCCGATTAGCACAGTTGGCTACGTACAGTGCGAAAGAAGTTCAACATATATACTTGTGGTTTTACCCAATCCAGTAATTTCTGAGTACTTGTTTAGATTTGCAAATTTTGATTCTGACGCCGGCACACATGTCCTCCTCATTCATTAATAACAACACGGGATTTTTTTTTACATTATTTGTGAAGCATATAGAAATGCAGTTTTGGATAATACACCCGCAATATTAACTAGGGCGACTCCTGGGATCGAATCGCGAACCTCTGAAACAAGCGACAAATGCACAAAGACTCGGGAAAGAATATTTCTGTAAGGAACGGTACAGTGAAATAGGCCTCAGCCTTCAATACGATATATATTAACATGATGTACTTACACGAGCAGTTACTTCAGTGCTCTTGTCGCAGCACTGCACTCCCAAAACTGAAGTCGTGTTGGAAGTCTGTCTCAGACTGCATGACAAAAGGATACACCACATTCACTTGACAGGGAGACAGGTGTGAAACTTGTGTGCCTGAGCAACTGAGGATAGCTCAGCATTGTGGCCGTGTAAGGCAAACGCAGGGGCGGGGGAATATTGGTAAAAGGCTGATGCAGTGTCACTCTCAGGTGTGAACACAGCGACACGTACGTTGTGGCTGTGTGTCAGCAATTCCAGAACGCATTTAATTCAGAAAGTAAACCCCCTCAAGGGCAACAACAATACATACTTGAGGCAATCTTGATTTGAAGCTTTCTCGACTGCAGGAATCCACACTCTTTGGTTCTTTCGGTAAAGTCACGTAAAATCGAGGAGGAGGCCGCTTTCCTACCTGACAGTTACACGCTAATTTCTCACGTTAACATCACTAGCCCTGGACACTTCTTTATGACCCATGGGCTACACACATTTCAAACCATTTAAAACAGTCTGCCTCAGTAGCACACCAAGGCTTTATCACCTGATGACGGACGCTTGTGTCGCACCCGAAACGTCGTGATTTATTTTATTTTATACCTACGTGACTTTACCGAAAGAACCAAAGAGTATAACTTGAGGCATCCAATAATAATACAATTCGCAGTCAACAAGCGACGCAATGCATACACACGTACACACACACACACGCTCGTACACGCAGGCACGGCACGTAGGGAAATGCCCAGAGGTATGCTGGTGATACGGATGCCCAGATCGTGAATATCCGGAGCCCCGTATCGTTCCATGAGATGCTTCAGCAAGTCCGGCACCTTGAAGCGTGCCATCACTCCTTTGCCTCGGGAGCTGCGGCTCTTGGCCACGAAGGTCCTAAACTCTGCCGCAAACAACAACAACAACACGAGCGGGTTACGCAGAGCGCATGCTAGGGGAGCAACGACGACGCATTGATTCGGACGTGATCATTCATCCTGAAGATCGCGATATGCACACCGGATCGCGTGCGTAAGAATTTATGTTTTAGATTTGTATACGTTGCGTGTCATTGTTTCACATTGTCCAACACCCACCCACTCCAGTCACTAGAGCCGGCTGTGTTCACGTTTTAAAACAAGGCGTTGAATCTAGAATTTATTCACGAGCCCTCAATCGCGATAATCGATTGATTCGCGACATGGGTGGCTGGGGTGGCGCGTATCGCTTCTGTTTATGTCTGCAAGGAATCACTTGCTGAGCCTTCGTATCATTTCAAATACCAAACAAATTCATGCATCAGTAGCACTGGGGCCTTGAAAAAGGGAAAAAAAATCCGATAAGCGACGTTTCGGGCAATGACCCTTCTTCATATTGCATAGAAAGGCCAGAGAGATTGAGTGAACAATAAGAATTGGAAACTGCACTTCACAGCGATTACCGTGTTTCAAAAGTTATTAGGTAACCATTCATATGAACCTTATGGCGGGACCCCGGGGTCTCATAAGTCCCCGGCTCTTGCATAAACATTATATTATATATTATATAAACATTATATTCTATATAATGTAAACATTGTGTTATAATGTAAACATAAACTTTGCTTTTTTTCACCAATGGGTTTGAAGGATGGTGGCAAGTGTTGTCTTGTTAAACTATGCCTTTAAAACTGAAAACTACTTACCTACAGTAGCTCTATTTACATACACTATCTAAAAAATAATTTACTCCCCTCGTCAATCATCGTGTTTCTCAGTGTGGATTTGTAAACACACTTGTTAAACAATACATAAAATAGTACGCGTTTTCAATGCGCTGTTCATATTGTAAAATGCGTTTTTACAAATGTGACTCTACAGCAGTTGCAGAGCCGCACTTTTATATAATTCAGGTCAAAGCCAGATAAACAGTGGAGGATAAACATCGCATGAAGGCGGGGCAATTGTTGTGCAATCATTTCAGGTCAAATTTACAGGTGCGTTTTATTCATGCCACACAGGTAGAGAGTTGAGAGTGAAACCTGGCCCACTGGCATCGTGAATCATGAATCATGAGTCACCCGGACTTGTTGTGTTTGTTTATGGTTGCTATACAAGCCATCAAATCTACACCACGAAGAGAGTTGATGAACAAGTAGGAGAGTGTGTAACTGGATTACATTCATGTGCACAGGCGTTTCACATGTGAATATAAAATAAATAACGTCGACTCAAACGCCACTCTTTAGGATTTGGCACACTCAATAACATTTTAATTGATAAATTAAGACCAACAAACCATAATCAAATGGGTCATGCATCGATGTACCAATTGTGGTTACGGACTGCTAAAGAAGAAAATGATGAATGCAGATTCGAAGTGAGTTTAAACGTGAATCTACACCATTTAAATATATTTTAAACAACCCGTTGCAAACATGACAGTAATTTGAAATGTAGCACTGTACATCAGAACAATTTGAAAGACGTTAGAGATTTGAAACTATCCAAAAAGAAAGGAGGAAAATAAATGTATTTTTACATAATACAGGTTTTTTGGGTAAGATTGCATAAATATAAAAATATGTCGGTAAACCCACCACCACCCGACACAGCCAATTAGTAAGGTTTGTCACTTAAACAGAACATGCCAATTCGTTACTAGTACAGCACACCGGTTGTGTGTTAGAGAGCAAAGCCACAACATTAACAATCTGAGTACGTCGTTTCGCCAGTAATTACAACCAGCATCATCAGGAGGCAGCCAGAATTGTGGATTTTAAAATGTAGATTTATTTAAATCTAAATTAAAAAAACATATAGAGAAACTGGAACATTATTATTACAGAATTTGGTGAGACATGTCGAAAAGAGAATGACTCCAGCTTAGCTTGCAAGAACTAAGAGACACAGTGTGGCCATGTGGCCTTAATGAGAGAGACTGACTCCAGCTTAGCTTGCAAGAACTAAGAGACACAGCGTGGCCATGTGGCCTTAATGAGAGAGACTGACTCCAGCTTAGCTTGCAAGAACTAAGTGACACTGTGTGGCCGTGTGGCCTTAATGAGAGACTCACTCCAGCTTAGCTTGCAAGAACCAAGAGACACAGTGTGGCCACGTGGCCTTAATGAGAGAGACTGACTCGAGCTTAGCTTACAAGAACTAAGAGACACAGTGTGGCCATGTGGCCTTAATGAGAGAGACTGACTCCAGCTTAGCTTGCAAGAACTAAGAGACAGTGTGGCCATGTGGCCTTAATGAGAGAGACTGACTCCAGCTTAGCTTGCAATAACTAAGAGACACAGTGTGGCCATGTGGCCTTAATGAGAGAGACTGACTCCAGCTTAGCTTGCAAGAAATAAGAGACACAGTGTGGCCATGTGGCCTTAATGAGAGACTCACTCCAGCTTAGCTTGCAAGAACTAAGAGACACAGTGTGGCCATGTGGCCTTAATGAGAGAGACTCACTCCAGCTTAGCTTGCAAGAACTAAGAGACAGTATGGCCATGTGGCCTTAATGAGAGAGACTGACTCCAGCTTAGCTTACAAGAACTAAGAGACACAGTGTGGCCATGTGGCCTTAATGAGAGAGACTCACTCCAGCTTAGCTTGCAAGAACTAAGAGACACAGTGTGGCCATGTGGCCTTAATGAGAGAGACTGACTCCAGCTTAGCTTGCAAGAACTAAGAGACACAGTGTGGCCATGTGGCCTTAATGAGAGAGACTGACTCCAGCTTAGCTTGCAAGAACTAAGAGACACAGTGTGGCCATGTGGCCTTAATGAGAGAGACTGACTCCAGCTTAGCTTGCAAGAACTAAGAGACACAGTGTGGCCATGTGGCCTTAATGAGAGAGACTGACTCCAGCTTAGCTTGCAAGAACTAAGAGACACAGTGTGGCCATGTGGCCTTAATGAGAGAGACTGACTCCAGCTTAGCTTGCAAGAACTAAGAGACACAGTGTGGCCATGTGGCCTTAATGAGAGAGACTTACTCCAGCTTAGCTTGCAAGAACTAAGAGACACAGTGTGGCCATGTGGCCTTAATGAGAGACTGACTCCAGCTTAGCTTGCAAGAACTAAGAGACACAGTGTGGCCATGTGGCCTTAATGAGAGAGACTTACTCCAGCTTAGCTTGCAAGAACTAAGAGACACAGTGTGGCCATGTGGCCTTAATGAGAGACTGACTCCAGCTTAGCTTGCAAGAACTAAGAGACACAGTGTGGCTCAGAAAGCGCGTTGTGACGGAGCGCGTTCCGCGTTGTGCGAAAAGCGTTCCCTAAATTAAAGAAAACGCGTTGTAGTGAAAACGCGTTATCGTGTGAACACTTGGGACAGACCCAGGTGTTGTGGGTTAACTCCCCGAGGTAAATTTTCTTCCAAATTTGTGTTTTATACGCCTTGTGCTCCGCCAATAATTGTTGTGAGTGTCGCTCCTCTGCCCTCTGTTGTTCATGGAGAGAGACTGCACCCTAGTGCCCAGTATCCTCCTCCGCGAGCCTCTTCAAAATGCTGATCTTGACACCGCTGGAAGCAGTCATCGGCCTTGACCTCACCCCACAACAGTGCAATTTTAACAGCTCAACATCAAAACACGATGATGGGTCGCTTGCACCAATCGCACAGCACCACAGCATTGACTCTCAGCTGTTACTTGTGTAGAGGGGGTCACGTGTGTCACCATAATTGCCCTAATCCTGAAACTCGTGCTGCGTAATATTTTCCTTGCCATATTATCTGTGACACACATAATGAGGACAACCGGTAAGTCAAACGAAACCAGAGGTGGGAAACCTGTTCTTAATATTATTAATTTCAGGCAATGTGAACACGACTTTTAGAAACACCGATGCAGCTATACACATGCCAGATTGTCCAGAAATTCAGTTGATACTAATAGGGTTTATTTGCCAGTATTGTACATTATTTAAATTACATTTGTTTGGGCGGCAGGGTGGTGCAGTGGTCACGCCCGTGCATGACATCTTCTGAAGGACTGCCTGGCTTCGCTTTTCTAATTATGGTCCCTTTCTCTGTATGGGTTTACTCCCATGGCAAAACAACAACAACAACATACAATGTAACTGGTACTAGCCAAACATCCAAATTACTCCTGCGAAAAGTTGGCAGGCCCCTCCTGAACAAGAGTCTTGAGACTCAGTGAGATTGCTTGTGTGGCGATCGAAACGTCGTGATCCATTATTATTTTTTCTACCTACGTGACTTTACCGAAAGAACCAAAGAGTAAGGATTCCTGCAGTCACGAAAGCTTCAAATCAAGATTAATGAGTGTTTACATGTGGGAGGAAATCGGAGCACCTGGAGAAATCCAAGCAAATGGGGGGGGGCTAACGCTCTATCACAAATCTACAGATGGAACAGGCGGAGTCCACATTATTCGACACCGCCTTCTCTACCTCCTTGACGACCAAGGGGTGGGAGTTGTCGCAATATTTTTGTAATCCACCAACCCTCACCTCTACGCAGTCGTGGATTACAGGCATACATAGCCACCACAACCACCCGGCTAAAGTAGCTGTAATGCACATCTAAAATTCTACAAAAGTTGATGGGGCAAAGGTCGTAGGTCAATTGGTTTGATTCCTATGCGCATTAACCAGTCTCTAACGTATGCACATTTAGATTCGCATTCAGCCGCCAATGGAACAGGTGGAGTCCAAAAGCTAAGTGGATGTACTGATTGTATCTTCATTGCGGGACTCATCCAGCAGTGGATTGACATGGGCTTCAGGTATCCACGTGTGGACGGGCAATAAACACTGGGGCCACCTGGCGGTAAATGTTTGCCGGTGCACATTGGGACCGGCTCACACGTCGCTGGCCCCAGGCAGCCCCCAGCCACTGGCGTGCAACACAGCGAAGGGAATCTCCCACCAATGAGAACCACGCACAACCCATGGTGCAGTCCTATAACTTGGACTCCTAAACACAACAAAACCCATAGCCGCCAACCCACACGGTTTACCCGTATTCTGTTGGGGGAAAGTGAGTGTGTTTATCCCTTGTGATGGGACTTTGTAGGATGGACGTTGAGATTTATAAGGGGCACGGGGTGACCAACAAGGTCTGAATTGGTCTGTAATAAGGAAGGCACTGATAAGGGGTTGACAGCGATGCAAACCCCACACAATACAAAACGGCAAGCGGCCAGCAACAACAAAAAATAATAATACATAACTGTCCAATGAGTAATTAGATAATTAAGATCAAAGAAACGTGTTCCTTAAATTGATCAAGTTTATTGTTGCAAGAGTTTGGGAAAACAGGAAGACCGGGTGTGGATTCCAGAGTGGAGCAGTGCAAACTGATAAATCTGAAAAGGAGAGTGAGGTGACCTGCATGGTGGTGAGCGGGTGGGTGAGTAAATGGGTGAGTGTTTGAGTAAACGAGTGGAGGAGTGAGTGATAGGGTGATTGAGTCAGTGACCGGATGCGTGAGTGACTGGATGCGTGGGTGACTGGATGCGTAGGTGATTAGATGAGTGGGTGACTGGATGCGTAGGTGATAGGATGATTGCGTGGGTGACTGAATGAGTGGGTGACTGAATGAGTGGGTGAGTGGATGAGTGCGTGATTGAATGGGTGACTGGATGAGTGGGTGACTGGATGAGTGGGTGACTGGATGAATGGGTGACTGGATGAGTGGGTGATTGGATGAGTGTGTAATAGGATGATTGACTGAGTGACTAGCTGAGTGTGTGATTGAATTAGTGACGAGATGAGTGTGTGATAGGGTGATTGAGTTAGTGGGTGACTGGATGATAGGGTGATTGCGTGGGTGACTGGATGCGTGGGTGACTGGATGAGTGGGCGACTGGATGCGTGGGTGACTGGATGAGTGTGTGATAGGGTGATTGAGTTAGTGACTGGATGAGTGGGTGACCGAGTTGTTTAGTTGAGTGCGTTCTTGTGACCTGCAGTGAGGCGCGGTGGTTGAACGCGGAGTGGATGAGACGAAGCGGTCAAAGTGTCTGGTAGACCGAGTCCCTTAACGTGGGTGGAGGGGGGAATCAACGAGGGGAAGTTCACTGCAACATTCACCACGGTGGTGCTAGTAGTCGCAGCGAAAAAAAAGTGATACAGGGCTGAATGAATGAAGGTTGAGGCGAGGATGCAAGATGGTGTAGAGGAGGCAAAGAGGAGGGTACAGGAGGTGAGGTGTTGAGGTTGCGTAGTGAGGAGGCGTAGAGGAGGTGTAGAGGAGGCGTAGAGGAGGGTGCCCCGCTCTTGGCGTTGATCTTGGTGAACACGTGTCCGCGCCCCGTCTCGTAGCTCTGCCCGGTGCTGATGCAGCCTCCACCGGCCGAAGCGCCCAGCGTCCTCGCCGAGTCCGTGCCCAGCTCCGCTCTGAGCAAGCTCTCCATTGCGCGCTATCTGCTCGCAGCAACAGACACAACGATAAACTCCCCCCCCCCCCCCCCGGTCCCGTGTGGCCTCTAAATACTTATTTCCTTAGGAGAGGTGATTTATCGGACGAGGCCTAAATTGTAAAATAACACACACAGCGTTTACCAAAAGGGAACGCATACTGATGCCTATCTGAATGCATATTCGCATCATCACCCCGTACAGAATACCTCTCATCAAGATGCTCATACATCTGGCTAAAACAGTGTCAGATTTGTGAAAGTCTGAGGAGAGATTAAACATGTCAAAGAAATGCGACGATTGAATGTCTACAATAATGCTCAAATTAACAGAGCAGTGAATGCCAAACCAAGATTGAGCAGCAATACTGCTGAAAGTGAACAGGTTATTAAACAATTAAAATACCACATATTATGGGAGTGGCTGACAAATTAGCGCGAGTTTTGGAAAAGCAAAAAGCTAAAAATCTAAGTACGATTTGGCACGGTACACAAAATTCAAAAAATTGTAACTCGTACTAAAGATTGATTGCTTAAGTCATCAACAGATGGTATGTATCGGATTAATTGCTTACGTGGCAGATGTTATATTGGCCAGACGGGATGTAACATTAGAGCAAGACTAAAAGAACACCAAATAAATATTAAACACTCTCAAACATAACTGTTGGAAGTTGCAGTACATGCTTGCCAACAAGGACACTTAATTGATTTTGATAACGATGAAGTGTTGTGTAAAACTAATTATTACTGTTGATTTAAAGCTTTCGTGACTGCAGTAATTCATATTCTTAGTTCTTTCGGTAAAGTCACGTTGAAGGGAATCAACAAAATAATAAAATATATAAAAAACAATAAAAATTCTCACGACGTTTCGACCATAACACAAACGGTCGTCTTCAGGTGTGTCGGTTTGCATACATTTATTTATTTATTTTTAAAGCGGTGCATCTATTTATTTATTTTTTAAAAAACGCTAGCGCCACGCGCAGCGATTTGACAATTTATTTAGACGGACTAGTCCATCTATGTTCTGAAAAGAGGAGGGAGTCAAAATTTTTAAATAAATAAATAAATACCCCGTTTAAAAATAAATACATTTATGCAAACCGACACACCTGAAGACGACCGTTTGTGTTATGGTCAAAACGTCGTGAGAATTTTTATTGTTTAAATATATTTTATTATTTCGTTGTTTCCCTTCAACGTGACTTTACTGAAAGAACTAAGATTATAATTATTACTGGCCAAGACTAATTTGAGAATCCATTGAAACTGAGAAAAATGTAATTATTTTAACCGCTCTGACAGCTACAGGCTTAGTGCGGCCTGGAAGCGTATTATTAAGTAATTGTGATTGTAAGATGAGGAGATGAAGGCAGAAGAAGAAGACGTGGGGCGATGTGGTGATGCGGTCGAACGTGGTGGCCCGAGGAACGGAGGGAGAGATGGCACGGGACGGGGCGGTGTGGAGAAGGTGGCAAGGACGGCGAACCCCACGTGAGTGGAACAAACGCGTGGAGGAAGAAGACATCTCACATTTATCATTACTTATAGAGGAAACATACTAATTAAATGATTACTAATCAATTATATAATTTCAATAATCCCCCTCCCCGCCTCTGATTTCTGCACCTGATGGGTTCAGTGATGACATCGCCTTTCTCTATTTAAGACCGGAAGCAGGTGGATGGCTTCACTATTCTGGCAAATCGCCCGATGATGCTGGATGTAATTACCAGTGAAACGTCGTACTCATCTTGTGGATTTACTCTCCAAAACACCGGTGGGCTGAAGTAGTAACTAAAAGTGGAGTTTTGTTTACGTGACAAATTCCTTACTAATTGGCTGTGTCAGGTGGTGTAGGGTTATGACACATTTATACTTACACGATCTAACCCAAAAACCTTTGTTATGAAATTAGGACAATTTATGAAATATATTGTATACCAGAAAATACAGCAATTGACTAAAAATATACGGCAATAGATGTAACCTCGCAGCAGTGAACGTGACGAAATTTAATCATGGAAATGTCCGCTGCACAAAACCTTGAGTTCATCGCCCCACACGTGGTACCTCAGCCTCAGGATGAAATAAATCATCAGGGAGTTCTCCGTGAGCATCGTGCGCGCTCCAAATCTAGAGTTGAGCCGTGGTCTCGGCACCCAGCCAGCCGCCTTCTATTCTTGGGGCAGTCGGAGTCCAGCGCGCTATCGAAGGGCACGTGGTGAACGCTCAGGACGTGTCTCTTGAGCTTCGACTTCTGCGTCGCTCCGTACGAGCAGTCACTGCACGGGAAGGGCTTTTCCTCTGGAACACAAGACATCCACCGTTGAGCACACGCACGCGCTAATACATAATTTATTTATCACCATGCAGTGGATGCCATAGCATTACTATGTATATGGGACGTTTTATCAATCACGGTTGCTGACCACAGGCCCAAAGGCCCAAAATGCCAAATGGCCAGCAACAAATACCTCCGATTAGCACGGTTGGCTACGTATGGTACGAAAGAAGTTCAACATACGTACAAATAGTAGAAAAGCAAGATACTGATTTCCTGAAAAATATCATAATACATTTTTGAGGCTTATTTTGAAGCCCCAACATTTTGCACTTCTTCGTGTGGTTGATGTTGATGCAGAGCAACAACTATAATTAACATTGAGGTGGTTGAGCCAGATTATTCTATTACAGCTCATTAATTACACAATAATTACCTGCAATAGAACGAGTAAATACACATGGAAGTTAGGTGTTAGTACAATGAAGAGGAAATTCCCATTGTGGAAATGACTCGATCTATACATTCAAAAATGTTCCCTAAATTTACCCACTTGTTTAAGTAAAATTTACCCCGGTTAAGAAATAGATACTCTTTGGAATTTGTCAAGCAATGCATTTTGCTCAGTTTCCTTCCAATGGTGCTATTGGCTCCATGTCATGAGATGAAGGATCCCTGTGCAACTCTCACACAGCAGTGAACCACCTCATGTAAGAGAACAGCTCGTGGAAGGAGATATCATTGCAGATATCAGGCAGAATAGACCTGGGATGGGACCGAGATTGGTTCAGATACTCGTCACCGATGTTGGCCGTGAGTGGGAATAGAACTCGGGTCGCCGGATCCCGTCGCACGGTGCGCTAACCACTTCGGCACCGCTCCCCATGTAATCCTCACTTCAAGCACACACCTCATCACCGACACAGCTTCCACATCGTCATATCCACCACTCCTCCCCCAGCCCCATCGCTTACAACACTCTCACCCCTTCCCTCTCCACAATGCCGATGCACCTCACACTCCCCATACCTCCCATGCTCCCACCAGCAGCTTCCACTCCCGATGACGCCTCCTCACAATACCCCTTCACTCCCTCCCATCGGACCGCCATTCTCAAACTATAACTTTTAAACTAAACTATATTTTGATTTAAAGCTTTCGTTACTGCAGGGATTCATATCCTTGGTTCTTTCGGTAAAGTCACGTAGAAGGGAAACAATAAAATAATAAAAATATAAGACAATAAAATTATCCCGACGTTTCGACTGCAACACAAGCAATCATCAGGTGATGATGATCATCAGGTGATGTTGCAGTCGAAACCTCGTGAGAATTTTATTGTTTTATATTTTTATTATTTTATTGTTTCCCTTCTACGTGACTTTACCGAAAGAACCAAGAATATAAACTATATTTTTTATTTTACCAGTTGGAGGCCCCACTGAGCTATGGAGCTATTTTTCAGAAGCAACCTGGCTATCACAAATGTTATCTTCAACGAAGTGGCTTATCCCGTGGAAATTTATAGAGGCCAAATACTCTAAACGCGTGATGTTTATTCTAAATGTAGTGAGAGAGACATGCAACCTCAAAATATACAGCAGGCGACGGGGTCGGGATTGAATCCACGGCCTCCTGCGTACCAGGCGAGGTAGTTAACATATTGCCACTGTGGTGCCCTGTGGTCACGTGAGGCCTACCACTTCTGAATGGCTTGTGATGCATATTTGAATATTACTGCAAGCGTCTTAGCCTCATTCATTAGTCAGGTATTCGAAGGGAATATTGTCATTTGGTAGCGCTATTTCAAATATCGCTCATTAAACGTTCAATTTTAATGCAATGCAATTGAGGGACTTTGTAGAGTCTTGTCGTGGTCTGGAGCTGTGGTTGTTGTGTTGCTACCTTGCCCAAGCTTGCATTTGTTGACAAATTGGCAGGAATGTATGTACTTTGTATTTTTAGCAATTTGCTTACATTTTCTCCATCTTGCCTCTCATCGGTTTTGGAAATAGCTCGCTGACCCTCCCCTACTGGACATATGTGAAAAAGATCTTCATAGCTCATCGTATTCCTCCAGGATATAAAATAGATTCTGATTCTGATTAATCAGTGGCGCTGCGAACAACCTATTCCCTCTATTGCTGCGGGAATCTGCATCCACACATGATCAAGCACCCCTGTCTAATGCAATAGACATGGTTCCTTTGTCATAGGCATGTAATTCTGCAAATGTGCAGAAATGTCTACCGTATGCGACTTACTCCAGACAAGGTTAGACTATTAAACGTGACCTGTTGTGACACGTCTAATGTGTATTGTGTGGTCGTTAGCACAGAAAGATGCATCTGGTAATGTCCTAATGGACCAAAAATAGTAAAAAGGAGGCTGGGTCTGTGTTGTTCAGAGTGACCACCATATACAGACTCTTGTACGTACAAACGAGTTCGGTTCCATAGGTCTGTTCGTAAGTCGATTTGTTCGTGAGTCCAACTTTACTCCCGTCGATTTCAAACACGTTTTACGACTTGTACACTAAACACGGGGAATGGCTTTAACAGTTGCCTCTGGTTCTTCACGTTCTGCAGATGTAGATGCCACCATCACCACCTATTGTGCGGTGGTTGAACTTGCGACTCTCGGTCCGAACAGGAAACTGGACATACGGACAGGTTTGATCATATCTCTGAAAGTTCGTAAGTCGATTGTTCGTAAGTAGAGGAGTCCCTGTGTAGTGGCATAGAATCGTAATGTAACAGCATAGCGCCTGCTGCTGGCAGGGAAAGGGATCTGAGGCTTACGGCCCTGACGTCAGCAGGCCAAGTTATACACAAGAGGGGGATCTAGGGAAAGGTCGCAGAAGGGGCACTGAATTCATAATGATACAATAATTCAGTAACACTGTACAAGTGTACAGCACGTCAGATCATTACATGGCCTAACCCTGGTTGGAAACACCGTGGGAGTGAAGAAGAAGATGGATTTCTAATCATTATTTACATTTGTAAGGTGCATTTTATCCGTATGCCACCAGACTTAACTTGGAGTGTCTAAATTCCCTTTGCCCACCAGAATGAATAGACCTCATCTTTCCCACCCCTGCAGACTTGGTATTAAAGTAGATACATGCTAATGTTTACAAAGTAACGGGCTCTTGACCAATTTCATTTCCACATAAATCAATCATTTGGAAATAGGCCCCACTATACCCCACCGACTACAGCACTCTAATCTTGCCTCCTCGTTTTGCCTCTTCCACCTGCCTCATGCTCGTCAGCACCGCCTTTCGTGCAGCCATGCGGGTGTGAGGTCATCATCACGAGAGGCCGTGCACTTCATCGTTCGCACGCGGCGGAGGAACCACTGAAGTCAAACGTTTACATACGTGCGGTTTAGTGGGGTCATTTCCGAGCGAACTCGGTTTTAGAAGTGTTTATCGTTGAATGTGGAAGGGTTTGGGTTAGTTTTCGGGTTACCACCTTTTCCACTATGGAGATCAAACCCAGACCTATGTTTCAGTCTGTCTAGGTCTGTCAACAACCATGCAGTAGTAAAGTTCAGCACAGTACCGGTACCAGATCTCGGTACAAATTAATTCATGCCACCCAAACACAGATGCCAATTCACAGACTGTCTCGGCTGGACCGGGACAGGAGGTAACCCAAGGGTAGTGGGAGGATAACCGCTTTGTGAGCTATTTGTAAGTAATGCGTTTAGAGTATTTGGCTACTATAAATTTCCACGTGATAAGCCACTTCGTTAAGCTATAATTTGTGGCCAGGTCGCTTCTGAAAAAGAGCTATATAGCTCTCAATGGGCCTTACCTGGTAAATAAAAAATATTTCACTTTAATGGTATACATACTTGAATTTTACTGCGGATGTTTTAAAACATGTCCTGTCTAACTGTCAACTTTGTTTGAATTTCAGTGGGAGAAGATGCTTCTCACACAGACGTTAAAGCAGGTACCAGAGTCCACCTGAAGCTTCTGCAGTGTGCACCTCATAGGATTCCATCCATTACTGTTGGTGCGATGGTTTGGATTTTCAAGTTGAAATCTCCTAGTTCATTTTATTTTTACCCAGGCGGCAACTCAATTGTCAAGGGTAGTCCTGTTTGGATAAGGCATCCTTGTCTCTTGAGTTCCACATCTTGGAGAGGATGTGATTAGTCAGCATCGATGCCATTTTAGTTGGTGTCACGCATCATGCGTGCATTCTTAAATTACTGACGCCGACTGAAGACTGAAGATGCAAGTGTGCCATCTGACAATGAAAGTTATGAAGCCATTTTTTGTCATTGCCAATCTTCCTTTGTGCTCTGTCAGAGTCTGGGATAACACGGCCTTGGTGAAGTCCACTGGACTTGTGTCATTTCTGTATCAATTTTTTTTGTTTCATTTTGAAATCTCTGCTCGACTTCCTTCAATTGCATCCATCTCCACCTCCGATTAGCACGGCTGGCTGACGTATGGCGCGAAAGAGGTTCAACGCACATACCTACAAGGAGTGTAAATTCATACGGTGCCAGAAACTCTGCACGAGTTCGTGCCGCGTTCTCCCGATGTTGCCGTCGATGTTTGTCCAGCGACAAGCCATTCGTTGCCACGCGTGAACCTGTCTCACCTCCACAATCACAGGGCCGAGTGCGTGACGTGTCCGGCAAGCCGTGTGATGTGTCTGCGGATGATAATCTTCAGCAGAGGCCTGTGCCTTCTCCCACAGACGCCGCGCAACTGACGCCGCTCCCAGCGCCGCCGACCTCTGCTTCCCCAGCCACGGCCCCGAGGAGTTCCTCTCCTCTGCTGGACACCCCGTGTGCTGGACCTGCTGCTCCACCACACTTGCCTGCCCACTACACAGGCACAAAGAGGTACGGGCAGAACTAATTCATAAACGCTTTCAACATAAGTTGGAGAGAGCTGAGCCTTTCTAGGAATTCGGCAATGCTTTCCCACCTGTGACTGCTCCCGATATATGACTCGAGAGCATGTAGGTTTTGCTTGCAGGCCACACACACTCACAAACATGAATGATGTGTTTGGTATTATCTCATGGAAAATAATAAGTTGCACAAGGGCCAGGGTCATGCCCCATTCATTCTGAACGATTAAACAAAACTGACCCACGTTCACACACGAGAGCAGAGAGGTTGGCTGCAGGGTGACGCATGCGAAGAACGCGTCCCTGTGAAAGAGTTAGAAGGTTCCCCTTCGTACCTTCTTACTCTCCCTCCCACCCCCCTCCTTCCGGTCAGGTGATTTTGAAGTGTCGTCGTCGTCACAAGAGGACGTTGACCAAGACAGCGCGTGGAACCAGTGGCTGCGCTCCAAGATCCCGGGGCTCTTCCTGCTGGCCCTGCACACACTTACCGTGAGTCGGCGCAGATGTGGCCTCGCGACTGGGGCTGCCACCTGTCCGCGTTTGACCCCCGGACAGTGTTCGGGTGGCAGCAGGAATTGATTTGTGCCGAGATCTGGTACCCCGGGTATGGCTATGGTTGAATTTTATCACCGTGAACTGCACAGTTTTAACAATAGACCTGGGCTCGCTGAGAAATGTGCCTGGGTTTGCTCTGTCGTAGAAATGGTGGCAACTGTACTTGGGGCATCGGCACGTTTATTCGCGCTCCGGCTCCATTTACACCGAGAGTCACGTGCTTGTCTCGTGTGAGGAGTGGTGGTGTGGCTGTTAAGGGGGCATCCATTTAGTATGTATGCATGGAGGGGGGAGGAGGGGTTAACCCAAATGCGTACGCTTGCGTATGGGGGGGTCTACTGACAATGTGTAAGCCGACTGCAATTGCATGAATCTGCCCATCGCAGTGACATGGGGAAGTAATTGCTTCCGACAAAGGCGTTCTATGACCTTTTAAATCGTACTCAGGTTTGAGAACGGGGACAGTTTGCATTCATGATCCTGAATCATGACAATTCTTTGACTCTCCGGCAGTGGTGAATCGTTCCAACCATCAGTAGGAATCGTGTATATGTGTGTATGTGTATGCACAGCTGTACCCATTGGCTTCTGTTATGGTCATGTACGTTTATTTTTTATTTCGTGGAATATCACTTGCTGTACTCCACGCGGTGAGTGCTTTGTGTAGATAGGAATCATGTTATGTAGAGAATATAAATCTAATTCAGTACCTCTATATGTCTCCCACAGACGAGCGGGGAGACAGCAGCCAGGCGGTGAGCCGGCACTCCCAACAATCGCCCAAGCTCTGCGGTTCTCTTTACATTCCGATATTTGCAGCCACTTACTGAGTGTTTACATGTGGGGGGAAACCAGTACACTCGCAGAAAACGAAAGAATGTGAGCAAGGAGGCAACGTTCTATCCCGTGCAGATGGAAAGGATTCCACAGTTGTGTTCCACTGCCTCCTGGCAAGCCAGGGTATGACTCATCCTCGATGCCCACCGGAAGGGAGATTGCACACTTGCAATTGAATTCCCTGAGATTATTTATATCATGGGGTAGGCAGTGACAAAGCCCCTGAATCACTTAACACGAACATGCGGTCCAGTGCATTGTACGTGCAAGGATGCTCGCTTTACAAAATGTATGAATGTATGTTGAACTTGAATCTTGACTTAAAGCTTTCGTGACTGCAGGAATTCATATTCTTTGGGTCTTTCGGTAAAGTCACGCAGATAGAACAATAAAATAATAAAAATAAAGTGAATACAAAATAATAATACAAATATCACGACGTTTTGATCACAACACAAGCAATCATTTTTCTCCTGATGACGATTGCTTGTGTTGCGATCGAAACGTCGTGATATATTTTACTTTTTTATTCAATTTATTTTCATTATTTTATTGTTCTATCTACGTGACTTTACGGAAAAACCCAAAGAATATGTGTTGAACTTCTTTCGCAGTGTACGTAGCCAACCGTGCTAATCTGTGGTACATTAACACCTTGCCACAAATGCCCTGTTGCTCATGAGCACACCGACTCAAATGAATCAGGCGCAAGGTTTGCGTGATTAATGCTTACAAAGTGGGGTCTATAATGAACAATATGGCTGAAGCTCGAGTTCTATTCATTTAAAACCAAACGTGTTTCTTACCAACCATACCTGGTGTTTGCACACAGATACAGATTCTGGGCGATGCGTTCTACACCATTCGGAATGCGCTGTTGCAATGTGCAGCCACAGCTGCTGCAAAAATATTTGTCTCGGTTTGATCCACTGAACAATATCCACTGACCACACCGCACGCGCAACAATGATATAACTACGAACAAAAATATGAATAAATTAAGATCGTTTATTAAATATATTGCACGTAAGAAAATACAGCAATAGACGTAAAAATACATGGCAGTTTAACATGTAGGCTTTCGCGACAAATATCCATAATACAGGTTTTATGGGTTGGATCGCGTAAATATATGTGCCATTATGAGACCTTTGCCAGTAGCAAGATTTAGTAATAGGTTTTTACCCTTTTATCTGGCACCAAAACTGACACCTTTATACAAGGGATCATGTTTGCAATAACCACAACACAAGCAGTCAAAATGCAAACAAAAAGAGACAACTCTGATAATGATATACACTGTCCTTGAAGCTGATTGGTGCACACCCGAGACGGCTTTTCTTAGAGCCTAGTCTCCACTGGTGTTGGACCAGATGACGCCAAAAGGCATACAACTCAAAAACAGCGCACTATCAGAGTATTGAGAGCTCGGGGTAAGAATTTACATTATGAGACCTCCTTTGCCAGTAGCAAGATATAGTAATAGGTTTTTACCCTTTTATCTGGCACCAAAACTGACACCTTTATACAAGGGATCATGTTTGCATAAAGGTGTCAGTTTTGGTGCCAGATAAAAGGGTAAAAACCTATTACAATTTAAATGTGTCGTTAAACCCGCCACCACCCGACAGCCCACTAGTAAGGGTTGTCACGTAAACAGAACATGCCAATTCATCACTAGTACAGCACACCGGTGTGTGGTGTGTTGGAGAGCCAAGCCACAACATTTACCATCGGAGTACGGCGTTTCAGTAATTACAACTAGCTTCATCAGGCAACAGCAAGGTTTGGGAGAAGTCCACCTGTTTAATTCCTTATATAGAGGCGTAGATGTGGTGACAACACTTGTGCACTCTTTGAGCGCAAACTGGGGGGGGATTAATGAATCAACATACATTATACATGCGCATTATGCTAGCCCATTGATCTTGTACTTAGTGTCCATTGTGTGTATTAAAATAGCCGTACAAATGGTAATTTGATGATTCTCTTCCATGCAGCACTAAGTCGGTAGCTATCCAAACGATTACAATTATTTTTATTTCTTTAAATTTCGATAGATTCTGGAACTAGTCTTGGCCAGTAGTAACAAGTTTTGCACAGAACTTCAACATTATCAAAATCAATTGAGTGTCCTTGTGGGCACGTGTGTTCTGCTACTGCTGACAGTTGTATTTGTGAGCATTTCATATTTCTGTGGTGTTCTTATAGTCTTGTGCTGATCATTCATCCTGTTTGCCCAACATAGCATTCCACAAGTGCAATTAATCCGGTACACACCTTCTGTTGATAGCTTCAGTAATAGAACAGCAAAGAAATATCCAATAGTCCTTTTCGTAGGTTTCCATATGCCTTCTGAATTTGCCTGGCTGATCAAAGTTTCGACCGCAGATGCCATTGGTCAGTGGTCTCTTTGTCCGTTCTCATGTGGGACTCTAGGCATGATGGCAGTTGGAATGCTTTCCCACAGACTTGGCAAGACATTTGTTTTCTCACTCTAGTGACTATGGGAGTGAGGTGGAGTCGAGACGGGCGCTGGTCAGGCGTGGCGTTTCCCAGCAGGCGCCTTCGTTCCATGCGCGGTTGCTGTGATAGCAATAACTTTGTTGCACGCAGGTGCGCCCTTTGCAGAAGGTGGCATTGTCTGCAACTCTGCCTCCTCACCACCAGGACTCGACAAGCTGCTGCTGCTGGAGCTGCTGGTGCCATCCATGGCAAAGGCAATTCTTTCAGCACCATGACTCGCAGCCGAGTAGCTCTGACACACCTTTAACACCGCATTGGCAAAATTGCCGTCATTCACCATGCCACGTGCGCCCCTTGAGTTCTTTCCGTGGGTCTCCATATGCCTTCTGAGTTTGTAGGGCTGATCAAAGCTTTGATCGCAGATGTGGCAGCTTTGACCACCGGTCTTGTGCATTCTCATGTGGGACTCTAGGCACCATGCCAGTTGGAATGTTTTCCTGCAGACGTCGCAAGAGATTCGTTTTCTCACTCTAGTGACTCTATCGGATTCCAGTGGCTCTATCAGATTCAACACCGCATTGGCAAAACTGCCGTTATTCACCAAGCCTGGTGCACCCTTTATCATGTAATACTTTTCGTGGGTCTTCATATGCCTTTTGAATTTCCCTGGCTGATCAAAACTTCGTCCGCATATGCCGCACCATTGATCACGGGTCTCCTTGTGCGTTCTTACGTGGGATTCTAGGCACCATGCCAGTTGGAATTTTTTCCCACAGACGTCACAAGAGATGAGTTTTTTCGCTCTTGTAACTCTACCGGATTGAGGTGGGGTCGAGACGGGTGCTGGTGAAGTGCCATCGATGGTAAAGGCAATTCTCCCAGCACCACCATGACTCGCAGCGGAGTTGCTCTCGCACATCTGATACAAAAGACAAAGGTCACGCGCATGACACCCGTGTCACGAGTGTACTCACAAAGGCATACTTAAGGTGACATAAGATTCATTACAACAGATTCATTATAACAGAACTCCTCAATAGTGCAGATCCTATCATCTAATATTTTACTCCTTATCCACCCAACTAAGTACTCTTTGGTTCTTTCAGTAAAGTCACGTAGGTAGGAAAAATAAAATAAAAAATAATATATCACGACCATAAATGACGTCACGCGATTTTGGACGATTTTTGACCCCCCCCCCTCGTCACACGGCGTCACAAAAAGTCAGACCCCCCCCCTCAAGTATGACGTCACAAAGCTCTGCCCCCCCCCCCCAAACCATATTTTCATTTTGAAAATAAAACATGCTTCAAATCGCTTTAAACTATTGTCATTGTATTTAATGTGGCGCTGCACTCTGATGTTGTAGGAGAAAACATTTATTAAAAAGTCTATTTAACTAAATAGAACGTGTCGTCTATATTTATTTAAAGTTGCGCATTTTGACGTGACGTCACATTTCTCAAACCCCCCCTCCTCGTCACAAATGTCTGACCCCCCCTCCCTAGGTGTGTGACGTCATTTATGGACGGCCCCCATCGCCTTAAAACGCGAACTCGCGCTTGCAAACTGAAACGCGGAACTTTTTTTGTTCCGCAGCGCGATCCTCCGCGAGATGTAATGAGTCGGCCTCGCGCTGTGAGTGAGTGTGAGTGAGACAGCATCGTCCCCCACTCCTCCTGATGTCGAGGGTAAATGGGCGAGGTTTAAGCCTGTGACTCATGCAGCTGCAATGACTGCTTTGTGTACGCGGTCCAGACCTCCCCAGAGACCCTGGCTGACAGAGGAGGTGTTCAGGATTGTTGAGAAAAAGCGACAGGCCCACTCTAATCGTCTACAGCATCCCACGTCAGAGAATGAGGAGGCTTACCGCAGCCTTCGCTCGGAGGTTCGGAGAGCCGTGAGGCGCTGCAAGGATGGGTGGTGGTCGCGGGTTGCTGAGGAGATGGAGTCTGCCTCAATGGCCCGCGATCACAAATCCCTATTTAACTCTATCAAAAAAGTAACCTACAGCGCCACACCTATTACCATTATAGGGGTAATCGTCACTCACCACTCTGTGGGCTGGTAGCTTCCCCTTATCGTCAATAGGGGGCGGAAGCGCTATCACGCCAGGGCTAATGTCCATGGCCCAAAAAGGGGCCAACGACAAACCCTAGCAAACGGATCCTGGGACACATTCCCCGGGGCCCCGGGAGGGGGGAACCGGGGGATGATGTCACCTTCCAGAACGTTCTAGAAGGGAAGCGTGGCTAGGGCGGAGCAAGCCACGAACCATAAGCCGGACCTCTCAGAGGTCTGGCTCAGTCATCTGCAAGCTGAAGAACGAAGACCTGGGCTGAAGATAGGACTCTGGACCCCAAGTACCATTGTCCTTCTAAGGGCCGGAGCTCAGTGAGGCCAGTGGTCAGGACCCACGGACCGGGTACGGTCAGGTCAAATAGCCTCTCCTAGGGTCCCAGCCGGAGGAAGGGTAACGGGGTACCCAGTGATAGGGCCCGCATAATCCGGAGGCCATACCTCCCCAGGTATCGGGTAAAGGGACCGATATACCCTTTGTGTTAGAGACTTGTAAGGAAGACAATAAATATCGTGTTACCTCATCAGAACTTTATTCGTCAATTTATACCCACTACACCACCATTAGGGGAACGAAGGGTGATCCAAGCTCCGACCCCCAGGGACAGGTTTGCAGATTTGCTGAGCATTTCTGTGAGGTCCTGGGGGAGGGGGAATCCCTCAGCCTGGAAAACATCATGGGACAAAGTGGGGATGACCCTGCTGAGGATGCGGTACCTCAAATATTAGAGGAGGAAGTCACCCCCTGTGAGTGGCTGGCTGAGGTACCATCCATTGAGGAAGTACTGAGGGCGATCCAGAGTCCGAGAACAGGAAAGGCACCGAGCAGAGATGATCTCCAAAGCGAAATGCTGAGGGAGGGTGGCGTTTGTGCGTAGACTGCCCTACATGACATCATAACAACAGTCTGGGCCACTGGACGGGTTCCGCAGGATTGGAAGGATGCCCTGGCGGTCCCCCTCTTTAAGAAGGGGGACCGCACAGACTGTAACAACTACAGGGGCATCTAACTCCTCAGTGTGCCGGGAAAGGTCCTGGCAAGGATTATTCAACATCGCCTTGCTAGGTACGCTAAGGAGAGGCTTGCGGAGCCCCAATGCGGTTTCAAGAAAGGGCGGTCCTGCAAAAATGTCATATTTTCTGTCCGTCTGCTACAGCAGAGGTGGAGGGAATTCCAACTAGACCTACATCTCTGCTTTATTGACCTGGTTAAGGCCTATGATACCATCAGTAGGCCTGGGCTCTGGGTTGTTCTTCGTGCTTTCAGAGTCCCTGACCCTCTGCTCACACTCATTAAGGACCTTCATGATGGTGAGCAGACCCGAGTAAAACTACATAGCCGGGAGTCAGAGCCATTCCCTGCGACAGGGATGTCCTCTGGCTCCAACATTATTTAACATCTATTTCGACCACATAGTTCGTGAAGCCTTCAGTAGCTGTACCAGAGGAATTTACGTCTGGTACAGATACAATGGGAGGCTGATCGATGCCCAGGTGCGGTCAAGGGATGTCTCCCTATTGGTCAACCACATTATGTATGCGACGACCTGGTAATTGCTGCTCATTCAGAGGAGGAGTTGGAGGCGCTGCTGCTGAAACTGGAGTGTGCCACTAAGAGGTGGGGCCTTACCATCAGCCCCACCAAAACGAAGCACCTGCCTGGGTATTTTGTGCCATCGGGCACTCTACCCCCACAACTCCCAATCGGTGATGGGGCAGTTGGGGAGAGAGTGGAGAGTTTTCCATACCTGGGCAGTGTGCTCATGATCGGCTCCGGATTAACAGCAGAGGTCTCACTCCGAATTAGTCGAGCGGCATTATCTTTTCATCGGTTGTGTAACGTTGTGTGAAAGCTACCTGGTCTGTCGCTCCGCATGAAGCTTCGGTTCTTCTCGGCCACAGTCATTCCCTCCCTTCTCTACGCTTGCAAAACGTGGACCCCCCCTAATGCAGCATCTTCACCGGTTAGAAACATTTAGGCTGGCCTGCCTACGATCAATCCTGGGTTTAACCAGGCTGGATTGTGTGAGGAGCTCACAAATCCTCGAAAGATCTGGACAAAGTCCCATCGGTGAGCTCCTCCAGCAGGCAAGGCTGCGTTGGCTGGGCCATGTAGCCCGCATGCCCAATCACCGCATGCCCAAACAGATCGAGGGAGCTAAACGGGCGTGGCACGGACTAGAGAAGAGATGAGTGATGTGGTACAGGAGGATGTGGAGCTGAGTGGACTTGCCAATGACTGGTACCAGCGGTGTCTCTACTGGGCAGTTGGAGGCAGTCGCCCTCCAACAACAACGGAGGGCGGAGGAGCGACGCTCAGAAAAACGAGCGGAGCGTCGGGTGGCTAAAGCTCAGCAAGTTGGCACAGTAGGGGGCACAGGTGGTGCATCAGCCAGTAATCTCAGTCATCTCAGTCAGTCGACCAGTGGCACCTGGGTCTGCCCCGTGACCTCCTGCCAGCCGGCGATCGACACTTCACGTAGCCTCAAGGTGCACATAGCCTGGCATAAGCGTCGTGGTGACGTCACCGCCACTTAGTGGCGCATGGCGGTTGTTGTTTTGAGACAGTAAGAGAGTGTGAGGTCGACTCAGCCTCAGATGAGTACCTGGTGCGGTGTGTCGTAAACATCGCTACTGGGGGAGACAAAGGCCGCCGTGGAGGAGAATCCTAAAATAATAAAAGCTTTGATTATAATAAAAGCTTTGATTATAATATTATGATATTATAATAAAAGCTATACTAAAAGCTTTTAAATTAAAAATACAAAACATTTTGAAATAATGAAAGCTTTTATTATTAAAAATGTATTATTTAATTTTTAAATTGGCAGAATCTACACGCCATATTCTTGGTTCTTCAGGTAAAGTCACGCAGATTTGAAAATAAAAATAATTAAATTTAATTTAAAAATATAAATTATAATATTTAAACTAATAAAAGCTTTATTATTTTCAAGTTATTATTTGAAATTTTAAAATACAAAAAAATAAAATACAAATAATAAATTGAAAATAATAAAGGTTTTATTATTTTATAATAAATTTAAAATAAAAGCTTTTATTATTTTCAATTTATTATTTTAATTTTATCAACAGGTCCCTGCAGGGTGGGCTGGTAGGGCAAGTCTCTGCGCTGCCTATTGCTGATTTTACACCCAACAGCACGAGATTTCACTTCGTTAAAGTATTGAAAGGGGACGGACGGACACATTAATATATTGCAGGCTGGTACACTCAGTTTACAACTTCGTTCCTACCAGTATTATGACTTTACCGAAGGAAGCAATAATCTGGCGTGTAGATGCTGCCATCTGCTGGCCACCATTGTTGGGTGTAGATTGTGACTTGAAACTTTCGTGACTTCAGGAATTCATATTCTTGGTTCTTTCGGTAGTCACGTCCATAGAAAATAAAAAAAAATATCAAATCAAATAAAAATGTGAAATTTTAAATAATAAAAGCAAAAAACCCACATTCATATTCTTGGTTCTTTCGGTAAAGTCACGGAGATAAAAAAAAATACAATTTTAAAATAATCAATTGAATAAAAGCTTTTAATATTATTTAAGCTTTTGTTATATTCAATTTATTATTTTAATTTTTAAATTGGCAGAATCTACACGCCACGTTGGTGGCCGGCAGGTGGCAACATCTACACGCCGAATTCTTGTTTTTTTCGTTAAAGTCACGTAGATTTTAAAATAAAAATAATATAATTTAATTTAAAAATACAAATAATAAATTGAAAATAATAAAAGCTTTCATAATTTTCATTTTTTAATTTTATTATTATTTTCTATCTACGTGACTTTACCGAAGGAAGCAATAATATGGCGTGTAGATGCTGCCATCTGGTGGCCAACAACGTTGGCAGGTGGCAGCATCTACACGCCAGATTCTTGGTTCTTTGGGTAAAATATAAATAATAAAGAAAAGTAAAAAAATAATAATTCATGATTTAGTATTTTTTCATTTAATTCTATTATTTTCATTTTCAAATCTACGTTACTCTACCGAAAGAACCAAGAATATGGCGTGTAGATTCTGCCAATTAAAAACAAAAAATTACAAATTAAAATAATAAATTTAAATAATAAAAGCTTTCATTATTTTCCATTTATCTTTTGTATTTTTTATTTAATTTTATTGTTTTTATTTTCAACCTACATGGCTTTACCGAAAGAACCAAGAATATGAATCTGGATTTTGATTATTATTTTCAATCTATTTTAATTTTTAAATTGGCAGCATCTACACGCCATATTCCTGGTTCTATCGGTAAAGTCACGTCGATAGAAAATAAAAAAATAATCAAATCAAATCAAATTAAAAGTGTGAAATGGAAAATAATAAAAGCAAAAAACCCACATTCATATTCTTGGTTCTTTCGGTAAAGTCACAGAGAAAAAAAAAATGAAACAAAATTTTGATTTTAAAATAATAAATTGAAAAAAATAAAAGCTTTTATTATTTTCCATTTATTTTTTTGTATTTTTAAATTGGTAGAATCTACACGCTACATTCTTAGTTATTTGGGTAAAGTGACGTAGATAGAAAATATAAATAATAAAAGAAAAGTAAAAATTTAAATATTTTAAAAAATATTTATTTTATTTTATTGTTTCCCTTCTACGTGACTTTACTGAAAGAACCAATAATATGAATCACTGCAGTCACGAAAGCTTTAAATCAAAATATAATAATAACAATTCATGATTTTCATTTAATTATTTTCTTTTTATTTTCAAATCTACGTGACTTTACCGAAAGAACCAAGAATATGGCGTGTAGATTATGCCAATTGAAAAATTACAAATAAAAGTAATTTTATTATTTCCGTTTTTTTCATTCAATTTATTTAATTATTTTTAAATATACGTGACTTTACCGAAAGAACCAAGAATATGAATCTGGATTTTTGCTTATTATTTTCAATTTATTATTTTAATTTTTCAATTTGCAGAATCTACACGCCACGTTGGTGGCCGGCAGATGGCAGCATCTGATCAAATAAAATAACACAATAAAATTCTCACGACGTTTCGGCCACAACACAAGCGGCCTTCATCAGGTGAAGGGACGAGACTGTCTGGAGGACAGCGCTGGAGCGAACAAAGCCAAGCTCAGATCGAGACCTTTAAGCTGTGTGAGAAGAAACAAAGCGCCTTGACAAAGGAATTAGCATTGAATTTAGCATTGAAATGGCTGAGTGATTAGCTTGTGACTGGTCACAGATATGGCTATGTTAAAGTCAAAGCCTACACATCCACAGAGGCACCCCTTGACAAAGGAATTAGCATAGAATTTAGCATTGAAATAGCTGAGTGATTAGCTTGTGACTGGTCACAGAAATGGCTATGTTAAAGTCAAAGCATACACATTCACAGAGGCACCTAGTAAAAATCAAACAGGAAAATTTAGCATTGAAATAACTAGGAGAATTTAGCATTGAAATGGCTGAGTGATTAGCTTGTGACTGGTCACAGATATGGCTATGTTAAAGTCAAAGCATACACATCCACATAGGCACCCCTTGACAAAGGAATTAGCATAGAATTTAGCATTGAAATAGCTGAGTGATTAGCTTGTGACTGGTCACAGAAATGGCTATGTTAAAGTCAAAGCATACACATTCACAGAGGCACCTAGTAAAAATCAAACAGGAAAATTTAGCATTGAAATAACTAGGAGAATTTAGCATTGAAATAACTGAGTGATTAGCTTGTGACTGGTCACAGATATGGCTATGTTAAAGTCAAAGCATACACATCCACAGAGGCACCCCTTGACAAATGAATTAGCATAGAATTTAGCATTGAAATAGCTGAGTGATTAGCTTGTGACTGGTGACAGAAATGGCTATGTTAAAGTCAAAGCATACACATTCACAGAGGCACCTAGTAAAAATCAAACAGGAAAATTTAGCATTGAAATAACTAGGAGAATTTAGCATTGAAATAACTGAGTGATTAGCTTGTGACTTGTCACAGAAATGGCTATGTTAAATTCAAAGCCTACACATCTGAGCTATTAATAGTAACTGGGTCAGTGTCTACTTCAAATATTGTTCAGGCTCTGGAGACTTCCAAAGTTATTCGTGATGTTATACATTTGGTTCGTTTTGAGCATAATCGCGACCTTATATAATTATGACGTGATACACACGCTGAATATACGCACACAAACATCGTGTACACGTGTGTCGTGCCCTCTATTGTCCACATAGACGGCTTGTGCTGACGAGAGAACGATCTTAACGTACAATGTCGTGACATGTATCAGCCCTTTGTCGATCCAGCGTTTTGATAGAGGCCTCCCCCACACCATGTCGTTCGTGGGAGTTGTTTAACCATACTTCACCATGCCGGTCAATGCGGGTTTGGTGAAGTGAGGAGGCCCAGAAACTTGTATATGCAGATACGAGTTTGCCTGTGCTTGCATCTGCAGAATTACATTCTCACACATCTTCAAGTGAGGTTTAATACTTCTAAAAATGCATTTATTCTTCAGGATTCCATAAAGTACTGTGGTAAAAAGAAAACAACTTGATTTGAATAAATTTCGATTTAAAGCTTTCGTGACTGCAGAGATTAATCTTCTTGGTTCTTTCGGTAAAGTCACGTAGAAGGGAAATAATAAACTAATAAAAATAAAACATAATAAAATAAAATTCTCACGACGTTTCGGCCACAACACAAGCAGCCGTCCTCAGGTGAAGCAACAGAACTGTCGGAAAGACAGCGCTCCAATGAACACTGCTAAGCTTGGCAGCGTATTTTAAGCTGGGTGGGAGGAGCAGAGCGCCTTGCCAAAAGAGTTTACATATCAACAGAATAATTTAGCAGTGTTAATGTGAGATATTAGCAGGATGTTAAAGTCAGAAATTAGCATGTAACTGGGAGATTAGCATGATGTTAATGTGAGGAATTAGCATGTAACTGGTCACGGAAGTAGCTATGTTAAAGTCAGAGTTTACATATCAACAGAGGCATTTAGTATATTGACGCTAAAGAACTGCAACTACCCAACTATCATACAATAAACCGATGTGAAAGAACTAAATATAAACTACATCAATATAATCAATGTACTCAATATATTCTCCACTAAGCTGAGCTACTAACAATAAGTTATTATACATTACACTTCTATGTCGCAAAAAATATTATAATATGCCTCCAAATAATATTTTTATTATAAACTGGCATAGACAGACCACAACATTGAATTATACACTGAGTTACTATACACTACCCTATACGTTAGATTATAATAATATTAGACTTGTAATATTACACTATGTATTATTTTACCAACCCTACTGTATACCACACTGCTGTAGATTCACTATACAATTACGATACTATATATTACCAAATAAATTATATTAAACATTACACTGAGTACTTTGTTGAACAGGGAATGCTTTGAGCTTGTGGGTTGAATCCATCTGTGTGGAGTTGTGTTATTTCCCAATATGCAAGGTGGGGTCTCTCTGGGTTCCACTCACACAAACATCTCAATGCAATGGGACCTTTATGAAAATGCAGTACTTAGACTCAATGAAGCTTTCCTGGGTAACTAGTTAACATTGTAATATTAGCATGAGAGATAATGACGTTCACTTATAAGTGCCATTAATAGTACTATACTGTACTTTTAATGAAGACTATTTTACGTAGTTTTTTGTAAAAAAGCGTCCATTCTCAAAACTTTTTGATCGGCCCTCGTACAGAAATTATATTACAATCTTATATGCAGATTGCGAGTCAGAGTGTTGTGAATAGTGGAGTGAACGTGTAGTGCCATCATTATATTGTTGGTGTGTATATACAGAAAGGCCTATTGGGTGGGTAACATTAGGAAATTGTAGGTAGATAGTCATTGTTGTTTAGAAACAAAATATTACTTGGGTGGATAAGAGGGTAAAATCGTACATGATAGGAACTGCAATATTGTGGAGTTCTGGTATAATGAGTTGTGGTATATATGAATCTTATGTCACCTTAAGTATGCCTGTGTGAGTACACTCGTGAAACGGGTGTCATGCGCGTGACCTTTGTCTTTTGTATCAGATGTGCGAGAGCAACTCCGCTGCGAGTCATGGTGGTGCTGGGAGAATTGCCTTCACCATTGATGGCACTTCACCAGCACCCGTCTCAACCCCACCTCAATCCGGTAGAGTTACAAGAGCTAAAAAACTCATCTCTTGTGACGTCTGTGGGAAAAAATTCCAGCTGGCATGGTGCTTAGAAGCCCACGTAAGAACGCATAAGGAGATCCGTGAGCAATGGTGCGGCATATGTGGACAAAGGTTTGATCAGCCAGGAAAATTCAAAAGGCATTTGAAGAGCCACAAAAAGGATTATATGATAAAGGGTGCACCAGGCTTGGTGAATAACAGCAGTTTTGCCAATGCGGTGTTGAATCCACCGTCGCCCTATGAGATGTGCTCAGTCTGCGGATTTTTAAGTCCTATTGAAATCCTGAAAACTCATGAAAGTCTTCAAGCACAGTTCTTGTACAGAGCGAAGCCTGAACATGATTACACTTCGACAAAAGATAGCGGCGTTAAGATAAATGACATGAAATCCAATTTTCTTGAATGCTTTGGCCTAGTTCCACATCAACAAACTGCTTCACCAGTCAGTGAGAATAAACCATACGCTGCTCTTGATCCTATTACGAGCATGAAAGTGTTGATGGCCTTGCAGCAGAAAAAGAAGGAAAAGCGAAGTAGACCTAAGCCCATTAAAATAAAGAAGACCACCACCAGCGTCACCAATTGCAGCAGTAGCAACAGCCAGAATTCGGACATCAAGAGGATGGACTGCACGGAAGCAGGAGGCTGCGTGGAGCAGAGCATCCCCAAGGTGGATGAACCCAACCTGGCACCTTTAGGTACGTCCTAGTAATGCACACACTACATTTCATTTGGATGTAATTCATAATTTCACAAATTTGTTAATGTACGAATATGTTGACCATATTTGTATGCCTGCGCTGAGGAGTCTAGAGATCTGATGTGGTGTTGCTCGGATGTTGGGTTAAACCGTGAACCGGGAACCGGGAAAATGTTCCCGGTTAAACCGGGAACATTTTTGAATGTATAGACCGAGTCATTTCCACAATGGGAATTTCCTCTTCATTGTACTAACACCTAACTTCCATGCACATTTACTCATTCTTTTGCAGGTTATTATTGTGTAATAAATGAGCTGTAATAGAATAATCTGGCTCAACCACCTCAATGTTAAATTATAGTTGTTGCTCTGCATCAACATCAACCACACGAAGAAGTGCAAAATGTTGGGGCTTCAAAATATGCCCCAAAAATGTGTTCTTCTGATATTTTGCAGGAAATCAGTATCTTGCTTTTCTACTATTTGTACATATGTTGAACTTCTTTCGTACCATACATAGCCACCCGTGCTAATCGGAGGTATTTGTTGCTGGCCATTTGGCATTTTGGGCCTTTGGGCCTGTGGTTAGCAACCGTGATTGATAAAACGTCCCATATACATAGTGATGCAATGGCATCCACTGCATGGTGATGAATAAATTATGTATTAGCACGTGCATGTGCTCAACGGTGGATGTCTTGTGTTCCAGAGGAAAAGCCCTTCCCGTGCAGTGACTGCTCGTACGGAGCGACACAGAAGTCAAAGCTCAAGAGACACGTCCTGGGCGTTCACCACGTGCCCTTCGATAGCGCGCTGGACTCCGACTGCCCCAAGAAGAGAAGGCGGCTGGCTGGGTGCCGAGACCGCGGCTCAACTCTGGATTTGGAGCGCGCACGATGCTCACGGAGAACTCCCTGATGATTTATTTCATCCTGAGGCTGAGGTACCACATGTGGGGCGATGAACTCAAGGTTTTGTGCAGCGGACATTTCCATGATTAAATTTCGTCACGTTCACTGCTGCGAGGTTACATCTATTGCCGTATATTTCTAGTCAATTGCTGTATTTTCTTGTATTCAATATATTTAATAAATTGTCCTAATTTCATAACAAAGGTTTTTGGGTTAGATCGTGTAAGCATAAATGTGTCATAACTCTCCACCACCTGACACAGCCAATTAGTAAGGAATTTGTCACGTAAACAAAACTCCACTTAGTTACTACTTCAGCCCACCGGTGTTTTGGAGAGTAAATCCACAAGATGAGTACGACGTTTCACTGGTAATTACATCCAGCATCATCGGGCGATTTGCCAGAATAGTGAAGCCATCCCCCTGCTTCCGGTCTTAAATAGAGAAAGGCGATGTCATCACTGAACCCATCAGGTGCAGAAATCAGAGGCGGGGAGGGGGATTATTGAAATTATATAATTGATTAGTAATAATTAAATTAGTATGTTTCCTCTATAAGTAATGATAAATGTGAGATGTCTTCTTCCTCCACGCGTTTGTTCCAATCACGTGGGGTCCGCCGTCCTTGCCACCTTCTCCACACCGCCCCGTCCCGCGCCATCTCTCCCTCCGCTCCTTGGGCCACCACGTTCGACCGCATCACCACATCGCCCCACGTCTTCTTCTTCTGCCTTCATCTCCTCATCTTACAATCACAATTACTTAATAATACGCTTCCAGGCCGCACTAAGCCTGTAGCTGTCAGAGAGGTTAAAATAATACAAATTTTCTCAGTTTCAATGGATTCTCGAATTAGTCTTGGCCAGTAATAATGAGTTTTACACAACACTTCATCGTTATCAAAATACATTAAGTGTTCTTGTTGGCAAGCATGTACTGCAACTTCCGACAGTTATGTTTGAGAGTGTTTAATATTTATTTGGTGTTCTTTTAGTCTTGCGCTGTTACATCCCGTCTGTGCAATGTAACATCTGCCACGTAAGGCATTAATCCGATACACACCATCCGTTGATGACTTAAGCAATCAATCTTTAGTACAAGATACAATTTTTTGAATTTTGTGTACCGTGCCAAATCGTACTTAGATTTTTAGCTTTTTGCTTTTCCAAAACTCGCGCTAATTTGTCAGTTACTCCCATGATATGTGGTATTTTAATTGTTTAATAACCTGATCACTTTCAGCAGTATTGCTGCTCGATCTTGGTTTGGCATTCACTGCTCTGTTAATTTGAGCATTATTGTAGACATTCAATCGTCGCATTTCTTTGACATGTTTAATCTCTCTCCTCAGACTTTCACCATCTGACACTGTTTTAGCCAGATGTATGAGCATCTTGATGAGAGAGGTTTTCTGTGCGGGGTGATGATGCGAATCTGCATTCAGATAGGCATCAGTGTGTGTTATACCATTTAGGCCTCGTCCGAGAAATCACCTCTCCAAAGGAAATAAGTATTTAGAGGCCACACGGGACCCGGGGAGGGGGGGGGAGTTTATTGTTGTGTCTGTTGCTGAGAGCAGATAGCGCGCAATGGAGAGCTTGCTCAGAGCGGAGCTGGGCACGGACTCGGTGAGGACGCTGGGCGCTTCGGCCGGTGGAGGCTGCATCAGCACCGGGCAGAGCTACGAGACGGGGCACGAACACGTGTTCACCAAGATCAACACCAAGAGCGGGGCACCCTCCTCTACGCCTCCTCACCACGCCACCTCAACACCTCACCTCCTGTACCCTCCTCTTTGCCTCCTCTACACCATCTTGCATCCACGCCTCAACCTTCATTCATTCAGCCCTGTATCACTTTTTTTTCACTGCGACTACTAGCACCACCGTGGTGAATGTTGCAGTGAACTTCACCTCGTTGATTCCCCCCTGCACCCACGTTAAGGGACTCGGTCTACCAGAAACTTTGACCACATCGTCTCATTCACTCCGCGTTCAACCACCGCGCCTCACTGCAGGTCACAACAACGCACTCAACTAAACAACTCGGTCACCCACTCATCCAGTCACTAACTCAATCACCCTATCACACATTCATCCAGTCACTAACTCATCCAGTCACTAACTCAATCACCCTATCACACACTCATCCAGTCACCCACGCATCCAGTCGCCCACTCATCCAGTCACCCACGGATCCAGTCACCCACGCATCCAGTCACCCACGCAATCACCCTATCATCCAGTCACCCACTAACTCAATCACCCGATCACACATTCATCTCGTCACTAATTCAATCACACACTCAGCTAGTCACTCAGTCAATCATCCTATCACACACTCATCCAATCACCCACTCATCCAGTCACCCATTCATCCAGTCACCCATTCAATCACGCACTCATCCACTCACCCACTCATTCAGTCACCCACTCATTCAGTCACCCACTCATTCAGTCACCCACGCAATCATCCTATCACCTACGCATCCAGTCACCCACGCATCCAGTCACTCACGCATCCGGTCACTGACTCAATCACCCTATCACTCACTCCTCCACTCGTTTACTCAAACACTCACCCATTTACTCACCCACCCGCTCACCACCATGCAGGTCACCTCACTCTTCTTTTCAGCTTCATTAGTTTGCACTGCTCCACTCTGGAATCCACACCCGGTCTTCCTGTTTTCCCAAACTCTTGCAACAATAAACTTGATCAATTTAAGGAACGCGTTTCTTTGATCTTAATTATCTAATTACTCATTGGACAGTTATGTATTATTATTTTTGTTGTTGCTGGCCGCTTGGCGTTTTGTATTGTGTGGGGTTTGCATCGCTGTCAACCCCTTATCAGTGCCTTCCTTATTACAGGACAATTCAGACCTTGTTGGTCACCCCGTGCCCCTTATAAGTCCCATGACAAGGGAGAAACACACAAATAAACTTAACAAAAATGTTGCCCGTATTGAAACGGCCGTGTGCCGTATGGACCTGACAACTCACTTTCCCCCAACAGAATACGGGTAAACCGTGTGGGTTGGCGGCTATGGGTTTTGTTGTGTTTGCAAGTCCAAGTTATAGGACTGCACCATGAGTTGTGCGTGGTTCTTATTGGTGGGAGATTCCCTTCGCTGTGTTGCACGCCAGTGGCTGGGGGCTGCCTGGGGCCAGTGAAGTGTGAGCCGGTCCCAATGTGCACCGGCAAACATTTACCGCCAGGTGGCCCCAGTCCACACGTGGACACCTGAAGCCCTTGGATTTCTCCAGGTGCTCCGATTTCCTCCCACATGTAAACACTCATTGATCTTGATTTGAAGCTTTCGTGACTGCAGGAATCCTTACTCTTTGGTTCTTTCGGTAAAGTCACGTAGGTAGAAAAAATAATAATGGATCACGACGTTTCGATCGCCACACAAGCAATCTCACTGAGTTTCAAGACTCTTGTTCAGGAGGGGCCTGCCAACTTTTCGCTGGAGTAATTTGAATGTTTGGTTAGTACCAGTTACATTGTATGTTGTTGTTTTGCTATGGGAGTAAATCCACACAGAGAAAGGGACCAGAATGAGGAAAGCGAAGCCAGGCAGTCCTTCAGAAGATGTCATGCACGGGCGTGACCACTGCACCACCCTGCCGCCCAAACAAAAGTAATTTAAATAATGTACAATACTGGCATATAAACCCTATTAGTATCAACTGAATTTCTGGACAATGTGGCACGTGTATAGCTGCATCGGTGTTTCTAAAAGTCGTGTTCACATTGCCTGAAATTAATCATATTATAAAGTACAGGTTTCCCACCTCTGGTTTCGTTTTACTTACTGGTTGTCCTCATTATGTGTGTCACAGGTAATATGGCAAGGAAAATATTACGCAGCACGAGTTGTAGGATTAGTACAATTATGGTGACACACGTGACCCCCTCTACACAAGAAAACAGCTGAGAGTCAATGCTGTGGTGTTGTGCGATTGGTGCAAGCGACCCATCATTGTGTTTTGATGTTGAGCTGTTAAAATTGCACTGTTGTGAGGTGAGGTCAACGCCGATGACTTCTTCCAGCGGTGTCAAGATCAGCATTTTGAAGAGGCTCGCGGAGGATGATACTGGGCACTAGGGTGCAGTCTCCCTCCATGAACAACAGAGGGCAGAGGAGCGACACTCACAACAATTATTGGCGTAGCACTGGGCGTATAAAACACAAAGTTGGAAGAAAGTTTATCTCGGGGAGTTAACCCACAACACCTGGGTCTGTCCCGCGTGTTCACACGATAACGCGTTTTCACTACGTTGAGATTTATAAGGGCACGGGGTGACCAATAAAGTCTGAATTGGTCTGTAATAAGCTCGGCCCTGATAAGGGGTTAACAGATATGAAATAATCGAGCAGACAGACACGGGCCTGACTTCATCCACAGATGCCTTGTTGAGTCTCTAATTTTTAGGATTCTGCTTGAGACGTCTTGCCAGTTCCTCACCAAATAATGTGTACGTGTGAGTAACCAGACCTACCTGAGATCTCACGCCTCGTAGAGAGCCAAAATAAATATCGTACGTTTATAGATTGCTCGGTAACCTCCGTTCCATGCTGCCATCGACTGGCCAAGAATGTGGCCTGTAGATGCTGCCATCTGCTGGCCACTGATGTAGATGGCAGCATGGAAGGTGGTGAATTGCGGTCGTTGAGATGAGTTTTGATTGGTGAGATGAGTGAGGTTGGTGCTGTGGATGAGATGGGTGCAGTCAGTATGGTGACTGTGTGGTTGGTGTGGTGAATGTAGTGGTTGGTGTGATGAATGTAGTGGTTGGTGTGGTGAATGTAGCGGTTGGTGTGGTGAATGTAGTGGTTGGTGTGGTGAATGTAGTGGGTGGTGTGGTGAATGTAGTGGTTGGTGTGGTGAATGTAGTGGTTGGTGTGGTGAATGTAGTGGTTGGTGTGGTGAATGTAGTGGTTGGTGTGGTGAATGTAGTGGTTGGTGTGGTGAATGTAGTGGGTGGTGTGGTGAATGTAGTGGGTGGTGTGGTGAATGTAGTGGTTGGTGTGGTGGATGTAGTGGTTGGTGTGGTGACTGTGTGGTTGGTGTGGTGAATGTAGTGGTTGGTGTGGTGAATGTAGTGGGTGGTGTGGTGACTGTGTGGTTGGTGTGGTGAATGTAGTGGTTGGTGTGGTGAATGTAGTGGTTGGTGTGGTGAATGTAGTGGTTGGTTTGGTGAATGTAGTGGGTGGTGTGGTGAATGTAGTGGGTGGTGTGGTGACTGTGTGGTTGGTGTGGTGAATGTAGTGGTTGGTGTGGTGAATGTAGTGGTTGGTGTGGTGAATGTAGTGGTTGGTGTGGTGAATGTAGTGGTTGGTTTGGTGAATGTAGTGGGTGGTGTGGTGAATGTAGTGGGTGAGATGAGTGTAGTAGGTGTGATGAGTGCCATTTGTGCGGTTAGTGGAGTTGGTGTTTGGTGAGTGAGGTGAGTGTGGTGTGATTGGTGAGGTGTAATTGGTGAGGTTAGGTTGGTGAGGTGTAATTGGGGTGGTGAGGTGGGTGAGGTGTAATTGGTGAGGTAAAGTTGGTGAGTGTATCAGTGAGCACCTGGAGGATTCTCCTCCACGGTCGCCTTTGTCTCCCCCAGTAGCGATGTTCACTCCACACCGCACCAGGAACTCATCTGAGGCTGAGTCGACCTCACACTCTCTCACTGTCTCACAACAACAACAACAACCGCCATTCGCCACTAAGTGGCGGTGACGTCACCACGACGCTTGTGCCAGGCCATGTGCACCTTGAGGCCACGTGAAGTGTCGAACGCCCGCTGGCAGGAGGTCACGGGGCAGACCCAGGTGGTGCCACGGGTCGACTGACTGAGATGACTGAGATGACTGGCTGATGCACCACCTGTGCCCCCTGCTCACACTCACGCACGCGCACTCACTCACAAGCGCGAGTTCGCGTTTTAAGGCGATATAAAATAATTTATATTTCATGCCAGTTGGTTCTGAAGGGCGGCTGTTTGTAATTTGGGCGTTCGTAAGTCGAGGACTGTCTGTAAATAAAGATTCCGATTGTGGGGCTTTCACCGTGGGATGAGCTTGGCCCGATCCGCGGGGGCGTGGCTTGCACGACAGTGGGCGGGGCATAGCCGCGACGGGCGTGGCTTATCCAGGAAGTGGAGACCGCGATCGCCGGACTGCAAGCCAGACAGAAGCGCGCTCCTTTTAAAGTTAACAACAACATTGTTAAATGTAAGTAGCGCCTCTCTACTTTATTATTGTTTTATTTGTTTAATACATTACTTGTGGTGCCGTGAGTCGAGTGAAATCAGTCAATAACCTTGCTAGACATGGTTAATCTTTTAATAAGGGGCGCCGCGGTGTCGAGATGTTAACTACCTCGCTAGGCCTACAGCAGCGTGGAGGTTCCATCGAGACCCTGACGCCTGCTCTGTATTAGTTTATTTTTTTCCCCTGTGGTCGCGTAGATTCTTCTCCTGGTCCTTCGGTTTTCCCCTCCACATTTAGAAACGTGAGTTTAGAGTACTTGACTGCTATAAATGTCCACATGATAAGCCACTTTCGTTGAGCTATCATTTGTGTCCAGGTCGCTTCTGATAAGCGTTATATAGCTCAGTGGGCCTTACCTGGTTAAATAAAAATAGTTTATAGTTTAGTTTATAGTTCATAAGAACTCGTGACAAGGGTCAGTGTCTACTTCAAATATTGTTCAGGCTCTGGAGACCTCCAAAGTTATTCGTGATGTTATACATTTGGTTCGTTTTGAGCATAATCGCGACCTTATATAATTATGACGTGATGCACACGCTGAATATACGCACACAAACATCGTGTACACGTGTGTCGTGCCCTCTATTGTCCACATAGACGGCTTGTGCTGACGAGAGAACGGTCTTAATGTACAATGTCGTGACATGTATCAGCCCTTTGTCGATCCAGCGTTTTGATAGAGGCCTCCCCCACACCATGTCGTTCGTGGGAGTTGTTTAACCATACTTCACCATGCCGGTCAATGCGGGTTTGGTGAAGTGAGGAGGCCCAGAAACTTGTATATGCAGATACGAGTTTGCCTGTGGTTGCATCTGCAGAATTACATTCTCACACATCTTCAAGTATAGTTTAATACTTCTAAAATGCATTAATTATTGAGGATTCCATAAAGTACTGTGGTAAAAAGAAAATAACTTGATTTGAATACTTTGTTGAACAGGGAATGCTTTGAGTTTGTGGGTTGAATCCATTAGTGCGGAGTTGTGTTATTTCCCCATTTGCAAGGTGGGGTCTCTCTGGGTTCCACTCACACAAACATCTCAATGCAATGGGACCTTTCTGAAAATGCAGTACTTAGACTCAATGAAGCTTTCCTGGGTAACTATTTAACATTGTAATAATTAGCATGAGAGATAATGACGTTCACGTATAAGTGCCATTAATAGTACTATACTGTACTTTTATTGAAGACTATTTTACGTAGTTGTTTGTAAAAAAAGTGTCCATTCTCAAAACTTTTTAACTTGCCCTCGTACATAAATGATATTACAATCTTTATGGAGATTGCAAGTCAGAGTGTTGTGAATAGTGGAGTGAACGTGTGGTGCAATCATTATATTGTTGGTGTGTATATACAGAAAGGCCTATTTGGTGGGTAACATTAGGAAAATGGAGGTAGTTGGTCATTGTTGTTTAGAAACAAAATATTATTTGGGTGGATAAGAGGAGTAAAATCGTACATGATAGGAACTGCAATATTGTGGAGTTCTGGTATAATGAGTTGTAGTATATATGAATCTTATGTCACCTTAAGTATGCCTTTGTGAGTACACTCGTGACACGGGTGTCATGCGCGTGACCTTTGTCTTTGTTTCAGATGTGCGAGAGCAACTCCGCTGTGAGTCATGGTGGTGCTGGGAGAATTGCCTTTACCATCGATGGCACTTCATCAGCACCCGTCTCAACCCCACCTCAATCCGGTAGAGTTACAAGACCGAAAAAACTTATCTCTTGTGACGTCTGTGGGAAAAAATTCCAACTGGCATGGTGCCTAGAAGCCCACGTAACAACGCACAAAGAGACCCATGACCAATGGTGCCGCATATGTGGACAAAGGTTTGAACAGCTAGGAAAATTTAAAAGGCATGTGAAGACCCACGAGAAGGATTACGTGATAAAGGGTGCACCAGGCTTGGTGAATAACGGCAGTTTTGCCAATGCGGTGTTGAATCCACCATCGCCCTATGAGATGTGCTCAGTCTGCGGAGTTTTATGTCCTATTGAAATCCTGAAAACTCATGAAAGTCTTCACGCACAGTTCTTGTACAGACCGAAGCCTGAACATGATTACGCTTCGACAAAAGATAGCGGCGTTAAGATAAATGACATGAAATCCAATTTTCCTGAATGCTTTGGCCTAGTTCCACATCAACAAACTGCTTCACCAGTCAGTGAGAATAAACCATACGCTGCTCTCGATCCTATTACGAGCATGAAAGTGTTGATGGCCTTGCAGCAGAAGAAGAAGGAAAAGCGACGTAGACCTAAGTCCATTAAAAGAAAGAAGACCACCACCAGCGTCACCAATTGCAGCAGTAGCAACAGCCAGAATTCGGACATCAAGAGGATGGACTGCACGGAAGCAGGAGGCTGCGTGGAGCGGAACATCCCCAAGGTGGATGAACCCAACCTGGCACCTTTCGGTACGTCCGAGTAATGCACACACTACATTTCATTTATATGTAATTCATAATTTCACAAATTAGTTAATGTACGCATATGTTGACCATATCTGTATGCCTGCGCTGAGGAGTCTAGAGATCTGATGTGGTGCTGCTCGGATGTTGGGTTAAACCATGAAACTCTGGGTTTCAGTCACCGAGCCATGATTAAACTGGCTTCTCATTGATGGTCTTATCCAGTTACCAAACACTTCTTCCAGCAAACACTTCTGATGTCGCGTGATGTGTAGGAAATTGCAATAACCTCCTAGTGGATAAAAAACGGTCACGAAGGGATGTCATGAGCAGTGCAATGATATCTCCTTCCACGAGCTGTTCTCTTACATGAGGTGGTTCACTGCTGTGTGAGAGTTGCACAGAGATACTTCATCTCATGACATGGAGCCAATAGCACCATTGGAAGGAAACTGAGAAAAATACATTGCTTGACAAATTCCAAAAATTATCTATTTCTTAACCGGGGTAAATTTTACTTAAACAAGTGGGTAAATTTAGGGAACATTTTTGAATGTATAGACCGAGTCATTTCCATGATGGGAATTTCCTCTTCATTGTACTCACACCTAACTTCCATGTGTATTTACTCGTTCTATTGCAGGTAATTATTGTGTAATTAATGAGCTGTAATAGAATAATCTGGCTCAACCACCTCAATGTTAATTATAGTTGTTGCTCTGCATCAACATCAACCACACGAAGAAGTGCAAAATGTTGGGGCTTCAAAATAAGCCCCAAAAATGTATTATGATATTTTTCAGGAAATCAGTATCTTGCTTTTCTACTATTTGTACGTATGTTGAACTTCTTTCGTACCATACGTAGCCAACCGTGCTAATCGGAGGTATTTGTTGCTGGCCATTTGGCATTTTGGGCCTTTGGGCCTGTGCTCAGCAACCGTGATTGATAAAACGTCCCATATACATAGTAATGCTATGGCATCCACTGCATGGTGATAAATAAATTATGTATTAGCGCGTGCGTGTGCTCAACGGTGGATGTCTTGTGTTCCAGAGGAAAAGCCCTTTCCGTACAGTGACTGCTCGTACGGAGCGATGCAGAAGTCGAAGCTCAAGAGACACGTCCTGAGCGTTCACCACGTGCCCTTCGATAGCGCGCTGGACTCCGACTGCCCCAAGAAGAGAAGGCGTCTGGCTGGGTGCCGAGACCACGGCTCAACTCTGGATTTGGAGCGCGCACGATGCTCACGGAGAACTCCCTGATGATTTATTTCATCCTGAGGCTGAGGTACCACGTGTGGAGCGATGAACTCAAGGTTTTGTGCAGCGGACATTTCCATGATGAAATTTCGTCACGTTCACTGCTGCGAGGTTACATCTATTGCCGTATATTTTTAGTCAATTGCTGTATTTTATGGTATACAATATATTTAATAAATTGTCCTAATTTCATAACCCATCAGGTGCAGAAATCAGAGGCGGGGAGGGGGATTATTGAAATTATATAATTGATTAGTAATCATTTAATTAGTATGTTTCCTCTATAAGTAATGATAAATGTGAGATGTCTTCTTCTTCCACGCGTTTGTTCCACTCACGTGGGGTCCGCCGTCCTTGCCACCTTCTCCACACCGCCCCGTCCCGCGCCATCTCTCCCTCCGCTCCTCGGGCCACCACGTTCGACCGCATCACCACATCGCCCCACGTCTTCTTCTTCTGCCTTCATCTCCTCATCTTACAATTACAATTACTTAATAATACGCTTCCAGGCCGCACTAAGCCTGTAGCTGTCAGAGAGGTTAAAATAATACAAATTTTCTCAGTTTCAATGGATTCTCGAATTAGTCTTGACCAGTATTAATGAGTTTTACACAACACTTCATCGTTATCAAAATACATTAAGTGTTCTTGTTGGCAAGCATGTACTGCAACTTCCGACAGTTATGTTTGAGAGTGTTTAATATTTATTTGGTGTTCCTTTAGTCTTACGCTAATGTTACGTCCCATCTGTCCAATATAACATCTGCCACATAAGCCATTAATCCGATACACACCATCCGTTGACAACTTAGGCAATTCATCTTAAGTACAAGATACTATTTTTTGAATTTTGTGTACCGTGCCAAATCTTACTTAGATGTTTAGATTTTTGCTTTTCCAAAACTCGAGCTAATTTCTCAATTACTCCCACGATATATGGTATTTTAATTGTTTAATAACCTGATTCAGCAGTATTGCTGTTCGATCTTGGTTTAGCATTCATTGCTGTTAATTATTTGAGCATTTTCTTTGGTTCTTTCGGTAAAGTCACGTAGAATGAGAATAAAATAATAAATTGATAAAATATCAATTTATTATTTGATAAAATATCAATTTATTATTTTATTCTCATTCTACGTGACTTTACCGAAAGAACCAAAGAAGATGAATCATTGCAGTCACGAAAGCTTTAAATCGATATTTGAGCATTATTGTAGACATTCAATCGTAGCGTTTCTTTGACATGTTCAATCTCTCTCCCCAGACATTCACCATCTGACACTGTTTTAGCCAGATGTATGAGCATCTTGATGAGAGAGGTTTTCTGTACGGGGTAATGATGCGAATCTGCATTCAGATAGGCATCAGTATGCGTTCCCTTTTGGTAAACGCTGTGTGTGTTATTTTACCATTTAGGCCTCGTCCGATAAATCACCTCTCCCAAGGAAATAAGTATTTAGAGGCCACACGGGACCGGGGGGGGGGGGGGGGGAGTTTATCGTTGTGTCTGTTGCTGAGAGCAGATAGCGCGCAATGGAGAGCTTGCTCGGAGCGGAGCTGGGCACGTACTCGGCGAGGACGCTGGGCGCTTCGGCCAGTGGAGGCTGCATCAGCACCGGGCAGAGCTACGAGACGGGGCGCGGACACTTGCTCACCAAGATCAACGCCAAGAGCGGGGCACCCTCCTCTACGCCTCCTCTACGCCTCCTCACCACCTCACCTCCTCTACCCTTCTCCTCGCCTCCTCTACGCCTCCTCACTACGCCACCTCACCACGCCACCTCACCTCCTCACCACGCCACCTCACCTCCTCACGCCACCTCACCTCCTCACCACGCCACCTCACCTCCTCACCACGCCACCTCAACACCTCACCACCTCACCTCCTCTACCCTCCTCTTCGCCTCCTCTACACCACCCTGCATTCTTGCCTCAACCTTCATTCATTCAGCCCTGTCATTAATGTATCACTTTTTTTTAGCTGCGACTACTAGCTAATTTGTCAGTTACTCCCACGATATATGGTATTTTAATTATTTAATAACCTGATTCAGCAGTATTACTGTTTGATCTTGGTTTAGCATTCACTGCTCTGTTAATTTGAGCATTATTGTAGACATTCAATCGTAGCGTTTCTTTGACATGTTTAATCTCTCTCCTCAGACTTTGACCATCTGACACTGTTTTAGCCAGATGTATGAGCATCTTGTTGAGAAAGGATTTCTGTTCGGGGTGATGATGCCAATCTGCATTCAGATAGGCATCAGTATGTGTTCCCTTTTGGTAAATGCTGTGTGTGTTACTTTACCATTTAGGCCTCGTCCGAGCAAAATATCCAGGAAAGGGAGTGTGTTATTCACCTCCATTTCCATGGTGAACTGGATGGCCGGTTTTTGTGAATTGAGATGATTTAGACATTCATTCATTAAGTGTATCCTTACCATGTCGCCAGACAACCAAAGTGTCATCTACATATCTACACAAAAAAGTGGGTTTTAATATACTTGAAGCAAGTGCTCTTGCAACCCGGGGGTTGAGGACCCCTGTCTTAGAGGCCACACGGGACGGGGGGGGTGGGGAAGTTTAACGTTGTGTTTGTCGCTGCGAGCAGACAGCGTGCAATGGAGAGCTTGCTCAGAGCGGAGCTGTGCACGGACTCGGCGAGGCCGCTGGGCGCTGCGGCCGGTGGAGGCTGCATCAGCACCGGGCAGAGCTACGAGACGGGGCGCGGACACGTGTTCACCAAGATCAACGCCAAGAGCGGGGCACCCTCCTCTACGCCTCCTCACCACCTCACCTCCTCTACCCTCCTCTTCGCCTCCTCTACACCACCTTGCATCCTGGCCTCAACCTTCATTCAGTCAGCCCTGTATCACTTTTTTTCGCTGCGACTACTAGCACCACCGTGGTGAATGTTGCAGTGAACTTCCCCTCGTTGATTCCCCCCTCCACCCACGTTAAGGGACTCGGTCTACCAGACACTTTGACCGCTTCGTCTCATCCACTCCGCGTTCAACCACCGCGCCTCACTGCAGTTCACAACAACGCACTCAACTAAACAACTCGGTCACCCACTCATCCAGTCACTAACCCAATCACCCTATCACACATTCATCCAGTCACTAACTCATCCAGTCACTAACTCAATCACCCTATCACACACTTATCTCGTCACTAATTCAATCACCCTATCACCCACTCATCCAGTTAACCACTCATCCAGTCACCCACTCATTCAGTCACCCACTCATCCAGTCACCCACTCATTCAGTCACCCACTCAATCACCCTATCACCCACTCATCAAATCAGCCACGCATCCAGTCACCCACTCATCCAGTCATCCACGCAATCACCCTATAACCCACTCACCCACTCATCTAGTCACCCACTCATTTAGTCACCCACTCAATCACCCACTCATCTAATCACCCACGCATTCAGTCACCCACGCATCCAGTCACCCACTCATCCGGTCACTGACTCAATCACCCTATCACACACTCCTCCACTCGTTTACTCAAACACTCACCCATTTACTCACCCACCCGCTCACCACCATGCAGGTCACCTCACTCTTCTTTTCAGATTTATCAGTTTGCACTGCTCCACTCTGGAATCCACTCCCGGTCTTCCTGTTTTCCCAAACTCTTGCAACAATAAACTTGATCAATTTAAGGAACGCGTTTCTTTGATCTTAATTATCTAATTACTCATTGGACAGTTATGTATTATTATTTTTTATTGTTACTGGCCGTTTGGCGTTTTGTATTGTGTGGGGTTTGCATCGCTGTCAACCCCTCATCAGTGCCTACCTTATTACAGAACAATTCAGACCTTGTTGGTCACCCCGTGCCCCTTATAAGTCCCATGACAAGGGAGAAACACACAAATAAACTTAACAAAATGTTGCCCGTATTGAAACGGCCGTCTGCCGTATGGACCTGACAACTCACTCCCCCCCAACAGAATACGGGTAAACCGTGTGGGTTGGCGGCTATGGGTTTTGTTGTGTTTGCGAGTCCAAGTTATAGGACTGCACCCTGGGTTGTGCGTGGTTCTCATTGGTGGGAGATTCCCTTCGCTGTGTTGCACGCCAGTGGCTGGGGGCTGCCTGGGGCTAGTGACGTGTAAGCCGGTCCCAATGTGCACCGGCAAACATTTACCGCCAGGTGGCCCCAGTGTTTATTGCCCGTCTCCACGTGGATACCTGAAACCCATGTCAATCCACTGCTGGATGAGTCCCGCAATGAAGATACAATCAGTACATCCACTTAGCTTTTGGACTCCACCTGTTGCATTGGCGGCCGAATGCGAATCTAAATGTGCATACGTTAGAGACTGGTTAATGCGCATAGAAATCAAACCAATTGACCTACGACATTTGCCCCGTCAACTTTTGTAGAATTTTAGATGTGCATTACAGCTACTTTAGCCGGATGGTTGTGGTGGCTATGTATGCCTGTAATCCACGACTACGTGGAGGTGAGGGTTGGTGGATTACAAAAATGTTGCGACAACTCCCACCCCTTGGTCGTCAAGGAGGTAGAGAAGGCGGTGTCGAATAATGTGGACTCTGCCTGTTCCATCTGTAGATTTGTGATAGAGCATTTGATTGGATTTCTCCAGGTGCTCCGATTTCCTCCCACATGTAAACACTCATTAATCTTGATTTGAAGCTGTCGTGACTGCAGGAATCCTTACTCTTTGGTTCTTTCGGTAAAGTCACGTAAGTAGAAAAAATAATAATGGATCACGATGTTTCGATCGCCACACAAGCAATCTCACTGAGTCTCAAGACTCTTGTTCAGGAGGGGCCTGCCAACTTTTCGCAGGAGTAATTTGGATGTTTGGCTAGTACCAGTTACATTGTATGTTGTTGTTTTGCTATGGGAGTAAACCCATACAGAGAAAGGGACCAGAATGAGAAAAGCGAAGCCAGGCAGTCCTTCAGAAGATGTCATGCACGGGCGTGACCACTGCACCACCCTGCCGCCCAAACAAATGTAATTTAAATAATGTACAATACTGGCAAATAAACCCTATTAGTATCAACTGAATTTCTGGACAATGTGGCACGTGTATAGCTGCATCGGTGTTTCTAAAAGTCGTGTTAAAATTGCTTATTAAAAATATTATAAAGAACAGGTTTCCCACCTCTGGTTTCATTTGACTTACCGGTTGTCCTCATTATGTGTGTCACAGGTAATATGGAAAGGAAAATATTACGCAGCACGAGTTGTAGGATAAGGGTAATTATGGTGACACACGTGACCCCCTCTACACAAGAAACAGCTAGGATTCATATTCTTGGTTCTTTCGGGAAAGTCACGTCGAAGGGAAACAATAAAATAATACAAATATAAAACAATAAAATTCTCGCGATCTTTTGATTGCAACACAAGCAATCATCATCAGGTGTGAAAACCACAAGAAAATTTGAAAGAACCAAGAATATGAATCTCTGCAGTCACTAAAGCTTTAAATCAAAATGTAACAGCTGAGAGTCAATGCTGTGGTGTTGTGCGATTGGTGCAAGCGACCCATCATTGTGTTTTGATGTTGAGCTGTTAAAATTGCACTGTTGTGAGGTGAGGTCAAGGCCGATGACTGCTTCCAGCGGTGTCAAGTTCAGCATTTTGAAGAGGCTCGCGGAGGATGATACTGGGCACTGGGGTGCAGTCTCCCTCCATGAACAACAGAGGGCAGAGGAGCGACGCTCACAACAATTATTGGCGGAGCGCCGGGCGTATGAAACGCAAATTTGGAAGAAAGTTTATCTCGGGGAGTTAACCCACAACACCTGGGTCTATCCCGCGTGTTCACACGATAACGCGTTTTCACTACAACGCGTTTTCTCCGTCACAACGCGCTTTCTGAGCGGACTACTTTCTTGAGCTGCGCGGTTGAGCGAGATGAGACGGTAACGCGGCGGCGTCCCCTCAAGTTATTTGGACCCCCATCTTACCGTGCGTGGACATTATTATTATTTACGGGAGGAAAATAGTTTCCGCTTAACGCGGCACTTTTCAGGAACGCATCTACCGCGTTAAACGAGGACTCGCCGCGTACAGGTGCCGCGCACGCTGTATCGACCCTGGAGAAATCCGAAGCGCTATGAAGCTCTTGTTCACAGACGTCCAGTAAGGGGCGGGTGGTGTTGGTGGTGTGGGCGTCACCACGTGACACACAGCTTGTCCGTGGAGTCCATCGTGAGGGTGCCGACGTCGCCTAGGCAACGCCGCCCCCCCTCTGGCTCTGCTGCTGCTGCTGCCTCGCTCTGTGCACGCGAGGCGCCAATCCGTGACGCGGGCACTGTACGCGTTGCGTCACCGTTCACCGTGGGGGGCGGCGGGGCCCCAGCTACGTCACGTCGTGTACAGTGGCACATTAATATTGACACTTTTACTCGTGTTTATGTGCCTCGTTATTAAAGGTGAGTTTAATAATAATCATGCTGCTGCTACACAATGTGTGCATTGATATATACGTACAGTTTATGTGTTTAAACGCGATTGTAGTTTATGGGCCCTTGAGGGATTTTTCGCCTCGTGTGAGGTTTTTATGCGCAACCTTAATTATTGCGCTTTTGTTAATCGTTAACATTTGGTCAGGAATAATGCACTTAAGATAAATGTTCTGGCGACGATATTTTGCAAAACAGACGATGGCAAAATTTCGATTTAAAGCTTTCGTGACTGCAAGGATTCATCTTCTTTGGTTCTTTCGGTAAAGTCACGTAGAATGAGAATAAAATAATAAATTGATAAAATAAAATAACACAATAATATTCTCACGACGTTTTCGGCCACAACACAAGCGGCCTTCATCAGGTGAAGGGGACGAGACTGTCTGATGAAGGCCACTTGTGTTGTGGCCGAAACGTCGTGAGAATATTTTTATTTTATTTTATCAATTTATTATTTTATCTTATTCTACGTGACTTTACCGAAATAACCAAAGAAGATGGCAAAATTGTGTATATATTGTGCGATATGTGCCACTGAAACGGCAAGAAGTCAATAACAATGACTCGTGTTGAGTGTTTAATATGCAAGCAATGGGCCCACCACAGGTTCGTTAATGTTATAATGGAAGCAGTGAAATTAATGAAAATCTTTTGCTCTGCCATTTGATTTTAAATTACGACTCTTCAAAGAGCTTTGGTTGTAGTAAGCAATATTTGAATTTGTTTAAGCGACCTGTATTCTCTTACAACATGTTTTATATTCCTAGGCATTAAATTTGTACTAAAGATTCAGACTAATTGTAAATCTAATGGGACCACTGTAATCGATGTCCGTTAATATATGTAGGCGTGGTAAGGTTTCGAGACGCACTCTGCGATGCGTGAAACGCAGTCCGTGTCCTTCCTCATCCATGTGTCTTCATTCCAACGTCAACTTTGTTCTGCCGGTCTCTCTCATTAAGGCCACATGGCCACACTGTGTCTCTTAGTTCTTGCAAGCTAAGCTGGAGTCAGTCTCTCTCATTAAGGCCACATGGCCACACTGTGTCTCTTAGTTCTTGCAAGCTAAGCTGGAGTGAGTCTCATTAAGGCCACATGGCCACACTGTGTCTCTTAGTTCTTGCAAGCTAAGCTGGAGTCAGTCTCTCTCATTAAGGCCACATGGCCACACTGTCTCTTAGTTCTTGCAAGCCAAGCTGGAGTCAGTCTCTCTCATTAAGGCCACGTGGCCACAGTGTCTCTTAGTTCTTGCAAGCTAAGCTGGAGTGAGTCCCTCTCATTAAGGCCACATGGCCACACTGTGTCTCTTAGTGCTTGCAAGCTAAGCTGGAGTCAGTCTCTCTCATTAAGGCCACATGGCCACACAGTGTCTCTTAGTTCTTGCAAGCTAAGCTGGAGTCAGTCTCTTTTCAACATATGTCCCACCAAATTCTGTATTAATAATGTTCCAGTTTCTCTATATGTTTTTAAATTTAGATTTAAATTAATCTACATTTTAAAATCCACATATCTGGCTGCCTCCTGATGATGCTGGTTGTAATTACTGGCGAAACGTCGTACTCAGATTGTTAATGTTGTGGCTTTGCTCTCTAACACACAACCGGTGTGCTGTACTAGTAACGAATTGGCATGTTCTGTTTAAGTGACAAACCTTACTAATTGGCTGTGTCGGGTGGTGGTGGGTTTACCGACATTTTTTTTATATTTACACGATCTTACCCAAAAAACCTGTATTATGTAAAAATACATTTATTTTCCTCCTTTCTTTTTGGACAGTTTAAAATCTCTAACGTTTTTCAAATTGTTCTGATGTACAGTGCTACATTTCAAATTACTGTCATGTTTGCAACGGGTTGTTTAAAATATATTTAAATGGTGTAGATTCATGTTTAAACTCGCTTCGAATCTGCATTCATCATTTTCTTCTTAAGCAGTCCGTAACCACAATTGGTACATCGATGCATGACCCATTTGATTATGGTTTGTTGATCTTAATTTATCAATTAAAATGTTATTGAGTGTGCCAAATCCTAAAGAGTGGCGTTTGAGTCGACCTTATTTCATATTCACATCTGAAACGCCTGTGCACATGAATGTAATCCAGTTACACACTCTTCTACTTGTTCATCAACTCTCTTCGTGGTGTAGATTTGATGGCTTGTATAGCAACCATAATCAAACACAACAAGTCCGGGTGACTCATGATCCATAATTCACGATGCCAGTGGGCCAGGTTTCACTCTCAATTCTCTACCTGTGTGGCATGAATAAAACGCACCTGTAAATTTGACCTGAAATGATTGCACAACAATTGCCCCGCCTTCATGCGATGTTTATCCTCCACTGTTTATCTGTCTTTGACCTGAATTATATAAAAGTGCGGCTGTGCAACTGCTGTAGAGTCACATTGGTATAAACGCATTTTACAATATGAACAGCGCATTGAAAACGCGTACTATTTTAAGTATTGTTTAACAAGTGTGTTTACAAATCCACACTGAGAAACACGATGATTGACAGAGGGGAGTAGATTATGTTTTCGATAGTGTATTTAAATAGAGCTACTGTAGGTAAGTAGTTTTCAGTTTTAAAGGCATAGTTTAACAAGTCAACACTTGCCACCATCCTTCAAACCCATTGGTGAAAAAGACCACAGTTTATGTTTACATTATAATATGTTTACATTATATATAATATATAATATAATGTTTACATTATATATAATATAATGTTTATATATAATATAATGTTTACATTATAATACATTGTTTACATTATATATAATATAATGTTTATGCAAAAGCCGGAGACTTATGGGACCCCGGGGTCCCACCATAAGGTTCATATGAATGGTTACCTAATAACTTTTGAAACACGGTAATCGCTGTGAAGTGCAGTTTCCAATTCTTATTGTTGACTCAATCTCTCTGGCCTTTCTATGCAATATGAAGAAGGGTCATTGCCCGAAACGTCGCTTATCGGATTTTTTCCCTTTTTCAAGGCACCAGTGCTACTGATGCATGAATTTGTTTGGTATTTGAAATGATACGAAGGCTCAGCAAGTGATTCCTTGCAGACATAAACAGAAGCGATACGCGCCACCCCAGCCACCCATGTCGCGAATCAATCGATTATCGCGATTGAGGGCTCGTGAATAAATTCTAGATTCAACGCCTTGTTTTAAAACGTGAACACAGCCGGCTCTAGTGACTGGAGTGGGTGGGTGTTGGACAATGTGAAACAATGACACGCAACGTATACAAATCAAAAACAAATTCTTACGCACGCGATCCGGTGTGCATATCGCGATCTTCAGGATGAATGATCACGTCCGAATCAATGCGTCGTCGTTGCTCCCCTAGCATGCGCTCTGCGTAACCCGCTCGTGTTGTTGTTGTTTGCGGCAGAGTTTAGGACCTTCGTGGCCAAGAGCCGCAGCTCCCGAGGCAAAGGAGTGATGGCACGCTTCAAGGTGCCGGACTTGCTGACGCATCTCATGGAATGATACGGGGCTCCGGATATTCACGATCTGGGCATCCGTATCACCAGCATACCTCTGGGCATTTCCGTACGTGCCGTGCCTGCGTGTACGAGCGTGTGTGTGTGTGTGTACGTGTGTATGCATTGCGTCGCTTGTTGACTGCGAATTGTATTATTATTGGATGCCTCAAGTTATACTCTTTGGTTCTTTCGGTAAAGTCACGTAGGTATAAAATGAAATAAATCACGACGTTTCGGGCGCGACACAAGCGTTCGTCATCAGGTGGGAAAGCCTTGGTGTGCTGCTGAGGCAGACTGTTTTAAATGGTTTGAAATGTGTGTAGCCCATGGGTCATAAAGAAGTGGCCAGGGATAGTGATGTTAACATGAGAAATTAGCGTGTAACTGTAAGGTAGGAAAGCGGCCTCCTCCTCGATTTTACGTGACTTTACCGAAAGAACTAAAGAGTGTGGATTCCTGCAGTCGCGAAAGCTTCAAATCAAGATTGGCTCAAGTATGTATTGTTGTTGCCCTTGAGGGGGTTTACTTTCGGAATTAAATGCGTTCTGGAATTGCTGACACACAGCCACAACGTACGTGTCGCTGTGTTCACACCTGAGAGTGACACTGCATCAGCCTTTTACCAATATTCCCCCGCCCCTGCGTTTGCCTTACACGGCCACAATGCTGAGTTATCCTCAGTTGCTCAGGCACACAAGTTTCACACCTGTCTCCCTGTCAAGTGAATGTGGTGTATCCTTTTGTCATGCAGTCTGAGACAGACTTCCAACACGACTTCAGTTTTGGGGGTGCAGTGCTGCGACAAGAGCACTGAAGTAACTGCTCGTGTAAGTACATCATGTTAATATATCGTATTGAAGGCTGAGGCCTATTTTACTGTACCGCTCCTTACAGAAATCTTCTTTCCCGAGTGGTTGTGCATTTGTCGCTTGTTTCAGAGGTTCGCGATTCGATCCCAGGAGTCGCCCTAGTTAATATTGCGGGTGTATTATCCAAAACTGCATTTCTATATGCTTCACAAATAATGTAAAAAAATAAATCCCGTGTTATTAATGAATGAGGAGGACATGTGTGCTGGCGTCAGAATCAAAATTTGCAAATCTAAACAAGTACTCAGAAATGACTGGATTGGGTAAAACCACATGTATATATGTTGAACATCTTTCGCACTGTACATAGCCAACTGTGCTAATCGGAGGTGTGGAGGACAACAAACTGAACACAAAAAGCAGTTCTAAAGAAATTGTTTTCAATCTAGATTTAAAAGTGCATAGCTCCAATGGCTTCCTAATATCGGAAGGAAGAGCATTCCAGTTGGCCGCAGAAGCCCATCTGAAAGCGAGTGATGCGGTGACTGTCTTTGTTCGATGGCTTGCCAAAAGCCACTGCTGCTAGGATGATCCACCAATCCCATCTCTCGATTGCAATCGTGCATTAGCTGCACACCTTGCATTTGCTGTTGAACCACTCGTCCATCACGTGTTCCATCATCGCAACTACAGCACTGCCCTGCACCTGTGGCCGCCACAGTTGCTAACATTGTGTTGTTTGTTTAGGTGATCGGCAAGGCCCAGAAAGGCGAGTGGGAGGTGATGGACCGTGGGCTGGCTCGCATCGAGTGTGACATTAAGCAGGAGGTGGAGGGCCGGCCACACAAGATCAAGAAATACCTGTTGGAGTCGTTCCCCTTGCCAGGGACGAGCGCCGATCTTCGCCGACAGTTCACGATACAGCCGGCGGCCGAGATGGTGCTGCAGGTCTTCCAGAACGCCGAGGACATCTTTGTGAATAAGCTGAAGAAGGTGGGGCCATGGCGTCTGGACTTAATGCAACAAAATTACCTTGCGAGAACATTCATGCATTTGCTTAGATTTGTCAAAGATTTTCCATAATACATTTGTCCTCGGAATTATTTAATAAGTGATAATCGCCATACGTTTCAAGTCTGTGGATACTTCCACCATTATCAAAAGACTTGCTCTACCACTGAATTAACACTCCTCTATAATATTTAGGGCCATCGCTTTCACAAAATTCAGTCACACGTTGAAACAAAAGTAAGGGGGGGCATTGAAATCGGTCGGACATCTATGCATGTATCACCCTCTATTTGTCCCAACAGAGTGATATGGCTGCACGTGGTTTGGGTCCTTTGTTGTTTCTACCGACAGTGTGTGCAGGACTTCCTGGGGCAGGTGAAAGGGGACACGCCGGCCCGGAATATGTTTCAGTTGGCCCTGTGCTGTAGCTCCCTCGAGACTCCTCGCGACCTCGTGGTCAAGGAGAAACCGGCCGCGTTTCTCGGCAACATCAGCACTCCCGACACCAGACCGCCGCCTACTCCGGGGAGTAAGGAGACAAATTTGCATATACAGTAGACTCGATTATCTGCGCTAATGACGTGGAGGATGGCTGCGGATAATTAAAAATCTCGGATGATCCAAAGATATCTATTTTTTGCGGATCTCTATGCCACAAACTAACGATCAACCGATCGATGCACGTGCTGGGTGATAACACTTTCCTGCTAATTTGACCAAGTCCAATATCGGCTCAACTTTCATGTGACGGACATTACTCTCACGTTCAGAGTGGGTTAGAATGTGCTTCCCTTTACTCTGTAGACCAGAGGTCACTAGAAGCGATGTCAGAGGTAGCTTTGTGAAGTTCTCTTCTGTGGGCCATTCTCCAATAGGACGGGTTCCGCTGCTCCGTGAGAGATCCGAGTGGATACTCCGTCTCATGACACGATATCGAAAGCACAATCTGAATAAAATGTAGTTTCTCGTATTGTACATAAGGGATCAGACCACGGAGGACTGTCAAAATGCTGAGTGTGATCTTGAAATTTATCCTGGACTGGTTCGGGGGATAGTTGAACAATTTGAATATTGGGGCGATATCGTCTTGCATACGGGTGTGAGAAGTCTGCCAGTGGTTTTTTGAGTCCATCATCTAGATTTTTGGGTTAGATCATGTATACATGCACTAAATAATACGCGTTAATATGCACTATTTACGTGACCTAATCCAAAAATCTCTATTATGGATAATCATTGGTCGCGAAGGCCTTCGTGTTAAACTTGTTTTTTGAGTCATTTGGAGAGTGATGATGAAACTTATCGGGAGGCCGTAGATGAGACGTGGGGGTGGGGGGGCAGAGAGAGAGTTGCAGTTGTTGAGCCTATTGGAGCGAGTTACAGCATCGTTGTCCTCTCCTACAATGGCATTGCTTGTCTCCTTCGCAGAGGCAGTAGCCGAGCATCTGGTCCGTCTGCTGAGCCACGTAAGTAAGATGGCAAAGCCCCCGAGCCTATCTGCGCTGTTACGCGTGGAGAAGCAGCTTGCCGAGCATTTTGACTCGTGCGACCTCCCCAGCCTGGGCCTCGGCTCCTTGGACATCCTCCATCGCAACGCCCAGGTGCGTACGTGGCGTGCGTGAGCCCACCCGCCTCCAGCTGGTAAGAGGCAGTACAGCAAGTAGGTGTACGACACTGCCCGTGCAAAGTTTGAGTGTACTTACCGCCTCCGAGTGGCGCTCAATGTTAAGTTTGTTTCCAAAATTGTGTGCGGTAATATTAGTTTATTATTATGAACTTAAAACTCATTTGTCGATAACTCGAATACGTTTAAGCGTTATGTAATCACTGCCAATGCAGAGCACAACAAAGTGTCACGTAAGATGCATGGGTTTTCTCTTGTCACTCTTAAAAAATATCTGTGAATTTGGCAAACATCCCAAAGGTAGATATTGAAAATCACCATTAAAATTGAGTGTACAGCGGTGACATTCAGATAACATTTATGATAACACTATATATGCAAAGTGGCCAGGTGGCTCAGATATCAAAGCGGTGCGATGACAATAATTAGATTCTGGGCTTGAATCTGGATTTTGACCGCTTGGGTTGAAACCGAGGTCTCAAGTCTTATCAAGTCGATCGTCCGAGCCCAGTCACCAGCGACTGCACAAAATTACAGTCTCATTAAACTTGGGTTTTGCACTTCATTTTCCTAATTCCATCTCTGAGAATAACAATTTTAGCTTGACTCTCGTGCGCCGCACAATCTCATAACACAGCTAATGTGAAAGTGTTGGCTCCTATTGTGTACAAGATAAAAGGCCACCCATCGCATTTTATGACACAGGGCCTGCACGGCTATGCGAGATTTACGCATGGATGATTTATTTGTCTCTTGACATTACGCCGATAGTGCATTTGGAAAACTAAAATTGAGAACGAATTTTGTGTTAATTTGCAAACTTAAATCTGTAATATTTAATCAGTTTTTGTGCACTGCATTGTGAGATGCAGCTCCATGCGTATCGTTTAGCTTTAAGCCGGTGTTTGCCTTGCGGTCGCCTCGGTGTCAACCAACTGATGTTGACGGATTTGTTGTGTCTGTGGTAGCTGTTGGAGGAGACTGGGGTTGTGATCTCTGCCCTGGGTGGATCTGGAGCCACAGCGGGAAGCTTCTGTCCAAAGCGCGACGAGCTGCATGGAGTTCATCCACCAGTGCGGCAGCCTCGACACCGCAGCGGTGAGACACGGGCCCCAGTAGGGGCCACAGGGGCGGCTCAGAGATGGGGATAAGGATTTGGAGATATAGGGCGCTCGCGTAAATAAACTCTTCAACTCAAAGCGCCTTACAGCAACGTCTCATCTCAACCATTCCATTGCTCTACGGCAGTCTACCCGAGGGGACCCCCCCCCCAATGGCAGCTGTTCCTATTTGGCACGTGGTGCACGCACTACCGGCCTGTGAATGGACATGCCTGCCATTCGGGAGCGATGTTTGATTTTCCTACGTGGTTTTTTTCCCCGGTAAAGTAATTTGCAAGTATTTGATCTGATTTGGCAAATTTGGAACATGATGCGGTTACACGTGGCCAATTCAATTTTTTTAATACGGCGTCACAGGATTATTATCATACATTGTGAAACAGATCTCTTTGTTTGTGGTGAATAAACTGGCAACATTAACCAGGGCGGATGCTGGGCTTGATCCGAGAACCACCACTCGGCCATGTTTCCATAAATTTGTGCAGTCACATTAACGCTGTTCACGTCGTACGCAATGGACACTTTATTATTAGCACCACCTCTGGACCTGTTTGGCTCCTGGTCCATTTTGAGAGGTCTTGTAAGGGCAACGTATTACAGTTTGATTTTATATCGGCACAGCAAATGGCCAATGGAAAACCACCCGTTCCGTGGGGGTGCTACGCGCTGGCACGGATCGGATGCGCCAGTGGAAAAGGGCTGCTAGCAACTCGGCCGCCTCCAAACGAAAGAGAGAGGGTTCCAGGTCTCTGTTGTTGGCTGTGTGCTCTGCAGCTGCCGGCCGTTGACTGCGCTGTGGGGCAGCACTACGGCGTGCATTCCTGCCGCAACCTTGGGCACGGCCCCGTGGCCAACCTGGTAAAACTGGCGCAGAAGGCCAAGCCCGGTGGCAGCAGCGGCGGTGCCCATCGGTGCGCCGTCTTGTACGAGGAGACGGCGCTGTGTGCTCGCGACTCGAGGTTTGGCAGCCCCCTCCAAAGTGCCCTCCTCCTCACCCCTCTGCTCACCTCGTGATCTGCCTGACCGCCACGGGTCGCTCCTCAAAATTGTTGAGTCGGCGACAGACACTTGGGGTTCTTTAATCTTTCACATCAAAGGGTCAGTGAGCCACACCAATATGCCATTGGTAATGTAACTTAAGGATTCAATGTTCAAGGCAAGTGATTGTCTAGACAAACTGATGATTGTGTGTGTAACACCCCTCTGGCAGTCCACTGCCTGATGAAGGCCTCGCCACGTTGCTTTGGTCATGGGGGTTGTTGCACCAAACTTTACCACGCTTGGTGAAGGGGGCGGGGATTAGGTTCAGGACTGGTTCAGATATCAGTCACCACTGACTTTAGCCATGGCTAGGAATCCAACTCGGATCGCCGCGTTAGTATCGCAGTGCACCAAACATTGCAGCAGTGCTTCAGAAATCATTCCGAAGTTGCTTGATATTGCACACAGTTTGAATAAACCATCATTACTTCAGGAAGTATATTTTTTATTAAAATGTTACTTTGTACATGCTGTGATCGTAATAAAGAGTTGCGCTAGTTAGTAGTAACAGCGCGATACATCGGTTAAATCGATTAATATTTATTATTCAGCTGACAATTCATGTATTGAATTGCACGTGTAAGAATCAACTTCTAAAAAATTGTATCGCTTTTTATTTTAATAGTTTCACATTGCCACTGCAGAGAGTCGACATGATCAGTGTAAGTTCAAAAGAACTGACACACCTTGTGAAAAACCCAACGCAGAAGATCCCTGGGCTTGATATTCCACGAAGATCATGGTCCCCCTAAACCGCATCTGCACAAACCATGGCAGCTGCGGATACCTGATGCACAAATGGAAAATTTTAAACTCTCCAGTGTTTGACTGTGGTCATCCAGAACAGATCGTACAACGTGAAACGACGCAATAGAAAATTAAAGTCAAGCCACAGTGTGATTGTGACCATGCAACCCAAACTATGCACGATATTGTGAACCACAGTCGTCTGTGCTCCTTCAACGGAGTAGGAATAGTAACCCTACACGAAGTTTCTCCTGAAGCCCTCTCGTCGTGACCAGCAGACCTCGGACATTGGCTTATGGCTCCTGAACATGTTGCCCTCATGCGCTGGAATAGAATAGCTCAGGGGTTGGCAATCTGCGTCTCCCGGTGCCGCATGCTGCTCTTTAAAGACTGGTGATGTTATTTATGAAGGACCACTGTCTCGTATTCACCACAGTGCATTGCGCCTCTTGAAATATTGAGTTGAGTAATCCCGGTAGTTGAGAAACTAAGGTAGTTGAGTACCCCGGGAACACGCTGTGGTTCGTGTCGCGTTAATAGCTCCGTACCGTGCCGTGTAACTCACTAAGCAGCCGATTGCTCGCGTGCAGTGGTAGTGCTGTGTTCATTGATAACACTGCACACTCCGTGCAGTGGTAGTGCCGTGTTCATTGATAACGCTGCACACTCCGTGCAGTGGTAGCGCCGTGTTGATTGATAACGCTGCACACTCCGTGCAGTGGTAGTGCCGTGTTCATTGATAACGCTGCACACTCCGTGTAGTGGTAGTGCCGTGTTCATTGATAACGCTGCACCCTCTGTGCAGCGTTGTGTGAGAATGGCTCACTAATTGAAAGGGGAGTCGTAGCTATCGCACTGTGGGGTGGTCATCGCCCTCCTCCCGCTGGGCATGTGCCGTGTGTGTTGTGTGCGTCGTGAGTCGTGGCGATGTAAACCCGGGGTAGCTCCTCTCTCCGTCTCTTCGTTTGTTGCTCTGCCGGCGAAGCTCGAGTTGGTGAGCGCAACGCGTGGCAGATCCGGCTTCACCCGTTCCCACTCCTCCCAGTCAGCGACTCCCAAACCCCCACTCAATAATCGCAGATCACTACCCAGGTCCTTACGAACCAAATTATTTTTAACTAAACTATTTTTTGTATTCTTAACAAAGTATCCACAGTTCAATTTTAAAGTACAATTTTACCGCGCACTGTATGTTTTCCTGGTGTGGACTGTGGCTGTTTTTGCTATTGTTTTACTGCCTTTCCCAAGCTTGGAAATGTATTCATGAATGAAATTGGAACTTATATACTTCATTTATTTACTAATTGACAAACTATTTATATTTTACCAGGTAAGGCCCACTGAGCATATATAGCAGTTTTTCAGAAGCGACCTGGCCATCGCAAATGATAGCTCAACGAAGTGGCTTATCGTCACGTGGACATTTATAGCAGACAAATATACAGCATGCGTCAGGGTTGGGATGGAACCCACGACCTCCTGCGTACCAGGGGAGGTAGTTAACATCTCCCAGCCACCGTGGTGCCCTGTGGTCACGTGAGGCCTTCCACTTCTGAATGGCTTGCGATGCATATTTGAACATTACTGCAAGCGTCTTAGCCTCGTTCATTCGGTATTCGAGGGGAATATTGCCATTTAGTAACTTTGTTTCAAATATCGTGCATTGAACTTTCGATTTTAATTTGCAATGTAATTGAGGGACTGTGCGTTGTCTTGTCGTGGTCTGGTGCTGTTGTTGTGTTGCTGAATTGCCCAAACTTGCATTTGTTGACAAATCGGCAGGAATCTATGTACTTTGTATTTTTAGCAACATGCTTACATTTTCTCCGTCTTGCCTCTCATATCGTTTTTGAACATACCTCGCTGACCCGCCCCTACTGGACATATGTGAAAAGAGCTTCATAGCTCATTGGATTCCTCCAGGATAAAAAAAAGATTCTGATTAATCAGTGGCACTGCCAACAGCCTGCATCCACACACGACCAAGCACCCTTTGCAATGCCATACACATGGTTCCTTTCCCATAGACATGTAATTTTGCAAATGTGCAGAAAAGTCTGCCGTATGAGAATTACTCCAGACAAGTTTAGAGTATTAAACGTGACCTGTTGTGACTCATCTAATGTGTATCGCGTGGTCGTCAGCACAGAAAGATGCATCTGGTAACGTCCTAATGGACCAAACATCGTAAAAAGGAGGCTGGATCTGCGTTGTTCAGAGTGACCACCATATACAGGGACTCTTCTACTTACGGACGAGTTAGGTTCCAGAAGTCTGTTCGTAAGTCCAACTTTACTCCTGTCGATTCCAAACATGTTGTACGGCGTGTACACTAAACACAGGGAATGGCTTTAAGAGTTGTATAATCTCCTGTAGACGTAGACGCCACTGGTTCTTCACGTTGTGTAGATGTAGATGCCACCACCACCATCTATTGCGTGGCGGTTTGAACTTATGAATCTCGGTACAAACAGGCAACTGGACATATGGAGAGGTTTCTTTGTATCTCTGAGACTTTCTAAGTTGAATGTTTTTTAAGTGAAGGAGTCCCCGTAAATATTTTTGAGGACCACTGGGATCTTCAGTTTAAACCGTGAGTCTTGGAGTCATTGGACCAGAAAGAAGTGAGACAAAAACGACAGTAACATTGAAAAATATGTACACAGGGCAGGGAGGGCCCAGCCACATGACAGGATTTATTCAGCGGTATCGTCACGGTAACAGAAACAGTGCTCCCGAATGAATTGCAGAATCCCCCGAATATTCCGCCTCAGGCGGGAGAATCTCCGTCCAGGCCCGCGTGACGCCTTTGGCCCAATCTTGTCGACGGCATCATCATCATCATCCTCCTCGTTGTTGTTGTTGCCTGGTTGGAGATCATGGCCCCGCCTGGCAAATGGACGCACGCGCCATCGTTAGCACGGTCGGCTACAGTTAGCACGGTCGGCTACGTACGCGTTCAAAATTATTTCAACGTACAGACATGCGCGTATTCATTATGCCACCGTCTGCCCCATCATGCATTCTCGGCTGTGCTTACACTGGTTGCTGCAGTGCACCTCATATGTGTCCGGCCGCTCAAATGCGAGGTAGGAGGATGCCACACATCTCTCACTATGGCCAGTAGCGTAATGCTACATTCCTATAACAGGAGCCAATGGTGGTGTATAATAGGATCACCGCTGTTGACTTCCCACAAAATGGGATTCATTATTTGACTATAGCTCGGGTTGATAAATAAGCTGTTAACCTTCTTGACCTAGATTTTGAACTCGCAAGCGTACAGTGATCGTGGAGTGCTCTAACCGCAGCACCTCCAAGTGGGATGCAGTGCAATTCATATATTTATAATTAAGATATATATATGTTTTACTAGGAATGCATTTAGCTGCAGATTGGTGGAGATGAGGTTAGGGATAAGATATTACATCCTTTGGAGCCCTGGGATATTTACATCTTCAAGTGAGATGAACTAAAGAGGTGAATGCCATTACAGAATCCTCATTTCACAACTCCTCATGAAACAGATTCCCCGTTCTTAGTTTTTTCGGTAAAGTCACGTTGAAGAGAAACAACAAAATAATAAAATATATATAAAACAATAAAAATTCTCACGACGTTTCGACCATAACTCAAACGGTCGTCTTCAGGTGTGTTGGTTCGCATACATTTATTTTTAAACGGCGCATATATTTATTTATAAAAAAATTAAAAAAACGGTTAGCGCCACGCGCAACGATTTGGCAGTTTACCCAGGACTAGTCCATCTATATTCTGAAAAGAGGAGGGGGGAGACGAAATTTTTTATAATGTATGCTGTCTGAAAGCCACTGTAAGCGTGAACAATCAATTAAGACCTGAAATGGTTTATCAAATCTTTCCAATGATTGCTAAGATAGAATCCATCTTCTCGGTTGAAATTGTCTCTGTGCTTGTATATGTGGATAGCCTCATGAACGAATCTCTCATGGAAGCCAGATGGCTTACAAAGAACCTCTGTCTTGGAAAAGTCAATGGCATGTGAGCCTACTGAATTAGAACAATGATCTGCCACGGCCGAGGTGTTGGTCCTACCGTGTTTAAGGTCTGCTTTGTGTTCACGAATGCGGTCCGAGACATGGCGTTTGGTTTCTCCAATGTAACTACTACCACAGAGGCAACTTAGTTTGTAGACACCAGGGTATTGTATGTCCAGAATCACATCTTTTACAGACGGAACCAGATCACGGATTTTATGTAATGTGTTGAAACGGACCTGGATCTTGTGTTTATTCAAGATTTTGGAGATCTTTTTTGTGATCCCAGCAATGTAGGGTAAAGTGATGGTTTTGAAAGGCTCCTCAAGAGGGTTTTTCTTCATGGTTTGAGTGATAGCTTTGCAGATTGTATAGTCGGAGTAACCATTAGCCCTAAGAGCTTGGTGTACGTGCTTGAGTTCACTGCTTATGTGTTCCTGGTCGGATATGCATTGGGCTCTATGATACAGAGTCTTGATGAGAGAATTCTTCTGTGATGGATGGTGGTGGGAATCCGGTTTCAGATAAGCATCCGTATGGGTAGCTTTCCTGTAGACAGAGTGGCTCATTGAACCATCAGGTCTCTTTTTAATTAGGACATCCAAAAAAGGTATCTTGCCATCTATTTCAACTTCCATGGTAAATCTGATGGCTGGGTGTATGGAATTGATGTGGTCGAAGAATTGGTCTAGAGCAGGCCGGCCATGTGGCCAGATGACAAAAGTGTCATCCACGTACCTCTTCCATAAGGTTGGGCGCAGAGTGGCAGTCTGGATGGCGTCAGTCTCAAATTTCTCCATGAAAATGTTAGCTATAACTGGAGAAAGGGGGGAGCCCATTGGGGTGCCCTCAGTTTGTTTGTAGAAAGTTCCATTCCAAGTGAAGTATGTATTGGTTAAACAGTGTCTCACCAGGGGGGGTACCTCAGTGTTTAGTCCTTGATGAACTAAGTCTTCAATTATTGCAATGGTGTCAGGTACAGGAACCTTGGTGAATAAGGAAACTACATCAAAACTGACAAGCAGGTCGTCTGGGGACAGGGAAATACCCTTGATTGTCGATACCAGGTGAGTAGAATTTTGTACCGCAGAGGTGGTCTTTCCAGTGAAAGGACGCAGGATTTCAGACAAAAAACGAGCTAGTTTGTAGGTGGGGGAGCCGATAGTAGAGACTATGGGACGAAGGGGTGTATCTACTTTATGTATTTTTGGTAAGCCGTATAATCTTGGTGGCCTGGCAGCAGAAGGTTTCAACGAAAACTGTTTAGATTGATCAATTAATGCGGTTGAATCAGAAATTATTTTGTTGGTTTGTGTGACGAGGCTGTTGGTGGGATCTCTTTTATTTTTGTATAACTACCATCGTAGAGTAATTCTTTAATTTTGTTGTTGTATTCTATTTTATCCATGATGACAGTAGCATTGCCTTTGTCAGCTGAGAGGACTACAATATCATTCCTCTTTTTTAATTTATATAATTCAAAACGCTCATCTTTGCTGAGGTTGCTAGCTGGCATCTTAGCGTTTTTGAGGGTTGCAGCGATTTCAGATCTTGCTACGTCTGCAGCGATGTGACCCAGGCCCCTGAGAGCAACGTCTACTTGGGCAATTATATCATTAACTGGTATGTGTTTAGGTGTGACTGCAAAGTTTAGACCTTTAGCTAAAACGGATTTCAGACCATCGGAAATAGAACTGTTACTGCGATTAATTACGACTTTATTAACGTCTAACTTTTTGGTGTGTGGGTCCGGTCTTTTGTTGAAGAGGAGGTTAAATTTGGAAAAAGAGGAATGATATTGTAGTCCTCTCAGCTGACAAAGGCAATGCTACTGTCATCATGGATAAAATAGAATACAACAACAAAATTAAAGAATTACTCGACGATGGTAGTTATACAAAAATAAAAGAGATCCCACCAACAGCCTCGTCACACAAACCAACAAAATAATTTCTGATTCAACCGCATTAATTAATCAATCTAAACAGTTTTCGTTGAAACCTTCTGCTGCCAGGCCACCAAGATTATACGGCTTACCAAAAATACATAAAGTAGATACACCCCTTCGTCCCATAGTCTCTACTATCGGCTCCCCCACCTACAAACTAGCTCGTTTTTTGTCTGAAATCCTGCGTCCTTTCACTGGAAAGACCACCTCTGCGGTACAAAATTCTACTCACCTGGTATCGACAATCAAGGGTATTTCCCTGTCCCCAGACGACCTGCTTGTCAGTTTTGATGTAGTTTCCTTATTCACCAAGGTTCCTGTACCTGACACATTGCAATAATTGAAGACTTAGTTCATCAAGGACTAAACACTGAGGTACCCCCCCTGGTGAGACACTGTTTAACCAATACATACTTCACTTGGAATGGAACTTTCTACAAACAAACTGAGGGCACCCCAATGGGCTCCCCCCTTTCTCCAGTTATAGCTAACATTTTCATGGAGAAATTTGAGACTGACGCCATCCAGACTGCCACTCTGCGCCCAACCTTATGGAAGAGGTACGTGGATGACACTTTTGTCATCTGGCCACATGGCCGGCCTGCTCTAGACCAATTCTTCGACCACATCAATTCCATACACCCAGCCATCAGATTTACCATGGAAGTCGAAATAGATGGCAAGATACCTTTTTTGGATGTCCTAATTAAAAAGAGACCTGATGGTTCAATGAGCCACTCTGTCTACAGGAAAGCTACCCATACGGATGCTTATCTGAAACCGGATTCCCACCACCATCCATCACAGAAGAATTCTCTCATCAAGACTCTGTATCATAGAGCCCAATGCATATTCGACCAGGAACACATAAGCAGTGAACTCAAGCACGTACACCAAGCTCTTATGGCTAATGGTTACTCCGACTATACAATCCGCAAAGCTATCACTCAAACCATGAAGAAAAACCCTCTTGAGGAGCCTTTCAAAACCATCACTTTACCCTACATTGCTGGGATCACAAAAAAGATCTCCAAAATCTTGAATAAACACAAGATCCAGGTCCGTTTCAACACATTACATAAAATACGTGATCTGGTTCCGTCTGTAAAAGATGTGATTCCGGACATACAATACCCTGGTGTCTACAAACTAAGTTGCCTCTGTGGTAGTAGTTACATTGGAGAAACCAAACGCCATGTCTCGGACCGCATTCGTGAACACAAAGCAGACCTTAAACACGGTAGGACCAACACCTCGGCCGTGGCAGATCATTGTTCTAATTCAGTAGGCTCACATGCCATTGACTTTTCCAAGACAGAGGTTCTTTGTAAGCCATCTGGCTTCCATGAGAGATTCGTTCATGAGGCTATCCACATATACAAGCACAGAGACAATTTCAACCGAGAATATGGATTCTATCTTAGCAATCATTGGAAAGATTTGATAAACCATTTCAGGTCTTAATTGATTGTTCACGCTTACAGTGGCTTTCAGACAGCATACATTATAAAAAATTTCGTCTCCCCCCTCCTCTTTTCAGAATATAGATGGACTAGTCCTGGGTAAACTGCCAAATCGTTGCGCGTGGCGCTAACCGTTTTTTTATTTTTTTTATAAATAAATAAATGCGCCGTTTACAAATAAATTTATGCGAACCAACACACCTGAAGACGACCGTTTGAGTTATGGTCGAAACGTCGTGAGAATTTTTATTGTTTTATATATATTTTATTATTTTGTTGTTTCTCTTCAACGTGACTTTACCGAAAAAACTAAGAATATGAATTACTGCAGGCACGAAAGCTTTAAATAAAAATTTAAGATTCCCCGTTCTTACAATACAGAACTTGTCTCATCTGATACAGAACCCAAATCTCATGTGTCCTCAATATTTTTACTTCCTCTCAATCGTGAATACCACATTGTGGGAATCAACAGTGGTTGTAATTTAAATAGACTTGCCCTTGCTATAGGAATGTGTAATTTACTCAAGTAACTAATTTATGATGATCGATGGTGTTTGCTATATGCTAATTTATAGCAGGAGACACATTGTCTGAATGACCTCCCCAATACACATTTTTCTCAAGGTGCACTTCTGCGTGGAGACTCACTCTTGTCTCGTGGCCGACTCCATCTCCTCCTCCTCCGCGATGACGTCATTGGTGCCACCACTTTGATTGGGGAATTTTTCAGACAGGCGTGTTACCGCACAGTCACCCGCCGACTCCACTCCCCGCTCCGACTCCATTCCCCAATCCGAGTTCGAAGCCCACTCGCTCCCAGAAACTGAGCCTGCAGTATTCTGATTTGACCAAGTGGACTCCGAAGTCTGCCTCCTTGCAGTAGGGACTTGGCAATCTCCCTGGCTGAGACTGGAGACTGCCGAGAGGCTGCAGGCCGCCACCGGCTCCGTGTCCATGGCTGGGCAAGGCGGGAAGTTCGCTTGCGGTGGCACGGCCCTGCCGCCCCACAATAATGGGCGGTTGAGGGCCTCCGTGGGTGTGAGGCGACGTTGGGGATCCCACCTGCCAAGGAGGCAAACGGAGGGAGTCAGGTGCCTGTTGCATTCTAAAATCGCTTCATTGAATCGTGGTCTGGGGTGAAATGAGCAATTCTATCCTCAACACTTTTGTCAGAAACGATATTTATTTTAAAAAACGACGAGATGAAGAAACGATGCCCCGGTGTGACACAAAACTTTGCAGTCCTAGCCCAAACGACACGTGAGGTCTAAGATCGTTTCCAGTAATGTTGATGGTAGACGCAAAGTGATTTATATTTAATTATTTGTACGAGGTGAAATGTAGACAATAGTAACAAGTCTCTTACTAAAGGCACCCGTTGAGAAAATTGATGAACTTTTGATTGCGGGTTCCCAGAACCGCCTTCAAAGACACGGAGCACGGGACGATCCGTTTCCCGTTGACGATGGGGCGATTCTTTTTGTCTGTTTATCGGAGAGAGAAAAAGAGAGAAACACTGAATTAGTTGTGGCGATCAGTACAATGCGGCGGCGGTCCTTAATCCTCCAATTGCGATGTTTGCAAATATGATTCCATGTTGGCGGTCGACTACAGCCTGTCATCCCTCCAGGGTCGATAAAATTTGTAACCGTTTGTGAGACGTTTGCAGTAGTCGTGTGGAAAGGATGGCTCCTAAGCGTTAAAGTGAAATTCCCACTCTCAACTCTGGGCCACCGGAGGAGACGAGAACCTCCTGATACTTGTTTGAGCAAGGAGACACTTTGATGTTTATTTTAGTATTATATTATTATTTGCATCATTTGGAGAGGATGGTATTTTGTTGTACAAGCGTGCTTTTAAGCGTAATATATTTCTCAATCAAGGACCCACAGTTTGTGTGGAGGGTTGTTCTCTGTGGTTGTTTTGTACTATGGTAGAACTGTTCTATGCTGATTTAGGATACCGTTGCATCTGGCACACAATTTTTTAAAATTGTGCTAAGTCATGCTGAAATATAAAAAAAAACCGCCACTCATCTTCATGAAAAATGTGATGGCCAGATTCCATGTAATTAATGCATACGTCCTCTGTTGGATTGCAAATCCCGATTGGTTTTCCAAATATACTGTGCTTCCTAAACATAACCGTTCCTTTTAAAGTATTTTTTTCATAAGACTCCTTACTGTCGCACTAATTCAACACGTACTGAAAAGTACGTTGCCAAGACCGTTGTGACTTTTAAACCCCAATAAAGCATAGTTCATTTTTAAATTACGCGAAGCAGTTTCCATGCCTTTCTATTCAAGCACAGAGCACGAGACACGCGGCTGCACGGCCATGACTCTCCGGGCAGTGACAGCAGCAGCAGCATCAACAGCTACGAACTGCAACACCACCACCTCACCACCCCCCCTGTCCACTCACCAAAGGAGATAATGTTGTGGGTCGAGGCGTCAATCATGGCTTTGGGTGGGAGCCCCAACATCTGAAACCAAGATCACAAGAGGGATGAGTTGGATGAGGTCCGTCGCTCGAGTGAACAGAGCGTACATACGCTGCACTTTGTCTCATTGAAACGTCGATGAACAATGAACTTTGCCTGCTCTTGTACATACTGTTTGCAGATATTTATCTCTATCATCAGGCGAAGCATACATATTTGGTCTTTAATTGATGACGTGGTTACTACGTGCGGCTTCGTTGCTCTCCAACACAGGCCCTGAAAGCCTCAGGGATTAACAACAAACCACAATAGTCATAACAATAGTAATCATTCCGAAGGACAACAGCCTGACGCTCTGATTCTCTGGTATTACTGATGAACCCGAAATCTCTCTTTACTTCTTTACTCATGCAAATGGTGCGTGATCATGCAGTGAACACGTCCACTCCTCTCCCGTGTACCGGCAGCTGAGCGACATTTTTTGACCAGTGAAAGGCCCAGAGGATGACGACAGCCCTGCACGTAACCAGCTTTGTCGCATGAGCCATCGCACAGCGGGTCTGTACGCTGGTGGATCGTCGTGCGCCATCAGTCATAACCAACCCCCTGCTGCTGCTGCTGTTGTTGTTTATCGTGGACTCCATCGTTGGTTCAAATTCGAATTAAACCCTCCCTCCTCCTTTATATGGCGCAGTTGGAACGGTCCCATGGGAAATATGACGCCCGGTTTGGTGGTGCCGTATCGGGCTCGAGGTTTGTTACAATAAAAAATACAGAATTCATCAGTATGTATATATTATAATAATTAATATTTGTAAGGCGCATTTAATCCGATGATCCCATTGCGCCCCGTGTATGGAAAGCAGGGAAATGAGACGACCAAAACGAGGAAATGAGACGACCAAAACTATGGGGAATAGGCCATTTTACCGAGGTGAGTTTTCATGGCGAGATTTAAATAGCTTTAAAAATTCTGTCTTGTTATCAGAGGCCAACGCGTTCCATAGTCTTGGAGCTGCACTGGCAAAAAGCCCGATCGCCCTCAGGAATTGAGACTTGACCTCAGAAAACTGAGTAGAAGATCTCAAGGACCTCATTGGTGTACATGAGTGGATCAGCTCTTGTAAGTATTGTGGGGCTAACCCACTGACAGCCTTGTAGCTCAACAGCAGGACCTTATAACCAACTGGATATATGCAATGGTGTTTTCCTACGCGTCAGATACCTGGATGAGATAGCCGATGTGGTCTTCCGAGCTTGTCTTGAAGAGCGGGTTCCCGAGGAGCATCTCGGCCACCACACATCCGAGTGACCACATGTCCGCGCTGCATGTGACCGGGAGCCCAAAGTACATTTCGGGGGCCATGTACCACATCGAGCCAAGACACCAAGCTCCTAGCAGCACACGGACAGACAGGTGACCAAACAAGGTGGCACTTGCACATTATTCACCTGTACTTGTGAAGTGCAGAATAGATGAGGGTATGCACACGCAGTCACGTATGGCACTCAAAATACGCACAAATACAAAGATCGCCCACGTAAATGCGTGTATCAGCTGGGTAGCACTTAGAAATGTAAATTATTTTCATTACACTGGTGCCAGCTATCATAGAGTGCAGCTGTCGTGTCGCGAGAGTTCTCTGCGGTGAGTAACAACTTCTTTAAAAGCAACGGCGCTGCGACGCCTCTCTGAATAAAATTAACGCCGAGCCACTTTGCGCGTTTCAAGATTCAGTGATGAACCGGGGACACCTACCACCACCCTGTAACGTGCAGACGTCTCGGAACGGGAAAAGGTTAAGTGAGGAATGAGGACAAAGGTACTTAGGGCTGCCATGCGATCTGTACATTTGCAAACGTAAATCACATGTAAATCACACGTAAATCAGCCATCCGCGACGAAAATTCCAATGGGATTGGCTACTGGCTCCAGACTTTCAATACCAGCAATCGATTATGAAAATTGTTACCGGTTTACTGGTACTTGTTTGACAACTACCCTCCTCAAAAATGGGAGGTTGAGAGTTGAAATCCTGGCCAAATGATTGACGAAATGTAACGTTTGAAGGGTATCAGTGTCACTACCACACTTTGTTTAAGCGGTGCTAACCACCACACCACCACAGCACGAAGACAAAGACCCCCCCATATAGCTTAAACAGGCTCGTAGCGCAGCGTGTTAACCGTTAACACCACCGCTCCCCACAAACACTGTGACACGCACACACACATGCTGCTACACACGTACACACACACAGGGCAGCTAGATCACTCACTTGGGCAGGTCTCGCTGATGCTCAGGCCAAAATCCGTGAGCCTGATATTGCCACTGATGTGGTCTTTGACCAAGATGTTTGCCTGCAAAAATGACAGAGTGGTTGTCAGTGAAACTCGTGATGTGTCGGTGAGATTGCGTCTTGTTGAATTGGTTCATGGCGGTTTACTCAAGGATTTCATGTACTCATTTTTGTTGAACACTTACTGCCCTTTGTAAATGTAATCATGCTTAAAGATCTCCCTACCCCATGCCGTGTTAATCAAGGGGGTTGTATGGCCATACCTCACCATGCTGCTCAGGGGGCTGTTGAAGGCAATGGGATCCAGGACCGGTTCAGATATCATCCAAACCCTGGTTTAAGCCGTGGCCAGAAATCGAATTCGGGTCATTAACCTCTGAGTGCAGTTTGCGAACTACCGCACCACTGCTAAGCCCATCATTTAGCTTTGGCATTCGGAATTGTTGCTTAGGGCAGTGGTCGTTGTTGTTTAACGCAAATTAGAAAATATTAAATGTTCCACGGAGCGTTGGTTGTTGAGAGCAAACAGAGATCCACGTGAAAAGTTGTATTTCTATGCAAGTTTTGGCTATCTGTGTTTATGAAATAGCAAGTCGTGGCATGAGTGTTGTTGCGGTGTAGAATAAGATATCTCGAAATCCTGTTACTAAGGTTTCCAAGAGTGTTCTCATTTTCTACAACTGCACGAACTGAGGCACTAACTCCATACTGACGGACAAAAGACGCAGCGGGCTGCTTAGTTTACTAACCGGCCTCAGATCCGCGTGAATGATGTGCATCGCCTTCAGCTTTGCCAGGGCCCGCAACATGGAGCCCACGTACGGCTTCAATTCCGTCATGTATAAGCCATAGGTCTCGTCCAGCTTCTGGAGGAGGTCTCCGCTGCGTGACGGCACAAAACGTGAACGGTTACAGTTTCTTCTGGCTTGTGACCCATTCCCTGATTGGCCCCTTGAACGGGAGCACACGTGCTTGACTGAGGCGAAGCCGCACGGAGTAACCATACAGGGTTGCCGCTCAACTCAAAAGATAGTCAATGAGGCAGGAAGGCATTATAAAGAGTTATGTCTGACCATGGAGCCGCGTACAAATACAATAATTCTAGGGCATTCTGAAAGCCTACGGACATTTATTCTACATCCAAATGATTCATGTGTGTGAACACACGGACGCATCGGTGTTTGGGGGAGCGGTGGTGCGGCGTTTAGCGCGTTGCTCTACAATTCCCGCTCACGGCCAAGACCGGTGACGATTATCTGAACCAATCCTGAGCCTCCCCTAGATCGACTCAGCCTCAAATGAGTACCTGGTGCGGTGTGTAAACATCGCCACTGGGGAGACAAAGGCTGCCGGGCGTGGTGCTGCCCACCCACCCCCTCGTGTGCCTTGCCCGTCTTCATAGGTGCTACTTGCTAACAGCACTTGCCCCAACAATCTTCTCAGGCTATACTGGTTAATCTTTGTCTTTGGATCGGTGTTCATCGGACGCCATGACACTCACCTGATGAGCTCCAGGACGACGCAGTTGTGTCCCCGGAAGGTGAAGTTGTCCAGGAGGGTGACGATGTTGTTGTTGTCAGGGTCCCCCTTGCTCTGCAGGATCTTCATGATCTCCAACTCCAGCTGCTGTCTCTTGTTGTTGATGCTGTGGGGTGGGGGGGAGAACGCACGGAATGAGAGTTGTCACCTCGCTCTGAGCATCGCAACACGCAGGGGCGGAGGCAATGCTCATTCACCCTCCATGAGTGGTCCTAAGCCAAGAGTGTGAATCCCACTGGCTGAGGGAACCATTAAACACACCGTGAACACGCTGTTTGTGTTTAGTTTGTTGCCCTTCCTCTGCACCTCCGATTAGCATGGTCGGTTACATACGGTGCGAAAGAAGTTGAACATTACATACTTACAATGAATGTCAGAATCGGCATGTGTATTTATACTGGAGGAATTTGATGAGCTGCAAATAACTTTTTCACAGATATAATTATATAATTTCATATTTTTTTCTCTTTAAACCAAAGTCACAAATATGCACACATTTTAGATTTTGGACTAAAATTGGGGGTTGGTGGGGGGGGGCAGCTGCATACATTTGTATTCATTTGTGATCTCTGTGTGTGGCTAAATGTGATCTATGACACGAGTTACAAGGCGATATAAGTTATTTGGGCTAAGGACAGGCATAGGGAGATTAATTTAGTGTCTGACGAATGCACAGCAATGAGGAAGCTGGCTTAAAATAATGTTAAAGTGGACACCACTACAGATTATCGTTCTGTATGTTTACTGTATAGATGTGTGCTGTCTGCTCGTATTAAAAAAACGAAGTAGTTGACTATCGTTTAAAATATTACATCAATAAAATATTTATTTTGGGTGAATATTGTTGCTGAGGAGCAGTTATGTTAACGTGTTAAGATGGTGATTTTATCTCAAAGTGATTCCCATCCGATATTTTGAGGGGGTAATTGACGAAAGTAACAGGCCTCATATCATCGTGGGAGAGGAATATTGGCGGGCGTATTGCGTCTCTGTACAAGGATTGTTGTTGTTGTTGTCACGGTAAACTCTCAGTGACAGTGGTGTGCTACGTGGAGCAAAATCCCAACGTGAGGCTGAAGAGGAGGTGGACGAGGTGGTGACACCGCCGAGAGGAGGAGCAGGAGGAGAGCCATCAGGGGTGGCCAGGCCTTGCCGAGAGGATCTCAAGGAGCGCTCCCCCCCCCCCCCCATTGACACCACAAGGGAGGAGGAGGGAGCAGACATCGCGGAGTTGCCGCTCATCTCCCGTAGCAGCAGCAGCAGCAGCCAGAGAGCCCCACCACGACTGCCGTGCCACGCGACTGTCACTGCGACTCCGGGAGTCGGGGCTCTCACCACCACCACCACCACCGCCGCCCTTCTGCGTCGACTCACAGCGGAGCTCCACAGCAGCAGCAGCAGCAGCGTGACCCCTGCCGACCCGCGCGGTCTTCTACGCCGTCTTCTTGCGCGGCGGGGACATTGAGTTTGCGGCTCCTTACGGCATACGGACGTTTCAATAGGGGTTAAAAAACACAATGTCTCTGTGTGGTGTTTCTTCCTTGTCATGGGGACTTTGTAGGATGAACGGTGGAGATTGTTAAGGGGTGACCGATAATGTCTGAATTGGTCTGTAATAAGGTAGGGCACTGATAAGGTAATGACGACACGTGTGCACTAGCGATGAGAACATTGACGCACTTTTGTCGAAGCGTTACTGAGTTTCAAGTCTCTGTTCCCGACAGTTTTGTTTGGTGGAGGGGATATTTGGGGCCTCCTGACAAAGACTTTTCTAGCTAAGCTCTACTAACATCGTAGAGTAACAACAACAACAGCAGCAGCAGCACTGTCCTCATAATAGAAACACTCCTCCTCCTCGTTCACACGTGCGTGCATTCACTTACTGCCACCTAGACACCGCTGGAACTTGTGCAGAGACATTTCGTGAGGTTCAAATGTCAAAGTTTGTGCTCAGAGAGCCAGCCGGAGCCGTCGAGAGTTTGCGGATTGGCGATGCCTTTGTCGAGGCAAGACGCAGCCACACTCGGGCACAATTAGAACCTTTAGATAACTGCAATTGTCTGAGGACTTTGAGTGCACGAGTTATGTGAAACAGTTCTCGGTGGCAATTGTTATTTTGTTAGTTTTAGATGTTTTGTTTGGCCTCCTCCATACAATTGTCCTACTGGTGGTGTATTTAATGGGCTGTGAGCTGCTGTTGGTCATTGCTGGTCGATGATGATGATGTGTGGATGTTCAGAGTTGGGACGTGGCGGTGGTGGGGAGGTGAGGACAGAGAACTTTGGGCATAACCCCCCTGACTCTACTCCACATTATCATCATCACATTCAACCTCCTCATTATCTCGCTGCTGCTGCTGCTCATCATCATCATCATCATAGACTTCACAAGGCAGCAACAGCAGCAACAGTAGTAGGATGTGTGGGGTGGTGGGTGCCTTGTGTTTCGGCTCTTAGCAATGTGATCACAAGTTCCACATCGATACCCACACACGCCTCAATAACATTTTTTGGCGGGAAAGTTTATTTAAAATCTTTATTTAAAGCAGTCCTGGGCACAATGTGAGGAGATATGTGTTGCTGGATGTTGCTGTGCTCGTGGATATGAAAGAAAAGCGAGACCACTGTGTGTTGTAAGGACAACATTGTGGTGCTCACTCTGTGAGGAGTTTGTGGGCACCTTCCCAGGCAGGGTCGCCATCCGAGCCCCGTGGTCTCATCGCGGCCTACCTAAGTATTGCTTCCTGCGTGTCTGCCGCATTATTACCGCTGATTTAAGTTGTTGTCGCTGTCCAGCTCATTATATGACCGCTCCATCTTCGTGAACCAGCGTGTTGGGACGCTAATTCACTACTTTGAAGGAACAAACGCGTGTTGTAGGATGTGGCAGTGCATTTGTCTGCGTGGTTGTTGATACTGCGAAGGGGCAGTGGTGGCTGCTGAAGTGCGACTTCTGGAGCTTCTTCCTCCTCCTCCTCCACACATTATTTTAAGTACACCACAGTACTCACAATAATTATTAGTCCATCTGTGGGTTCTATGAATGTCTCCTAACGCCGTGTTGGTCACAGGAAGTATTTGACTATACTTCACCATTCCTGGTGGGTGAGGGCTGGGGAAAGCCCTCCGATTCTATCCACCACACGGGGAATGTTAACAACACGCACTGCGCTTCTGGTCAAATAACTCGCACGGCATGGCAAGGCCCTCATCCAGCAGTGGATGGACCAGGGCTGCCCACGCTGCCTGCGTTGTGTTTGTGAGCGAGGGTGTGGGGAGCGGTGGCGCAGCGGTTAGCGCTACGCTGCCCTACGAACCCGGCGACCCAAGTTCGATTTCCGCTCACGGCCACCAACACCGGTGACGATTATCTGAACAGGTCTTGGGCCTCCCCTAGGTCGACTCGACCTCAAATGACTACCTGGTTGCGGTGTGTAAACATCGCCAATGGGGGAGACAAAGGCGGCCGGGCGTGGTGCTGGCCACCCACCCCCTCGTGTGCCGTGCCGGCCTTCGTAGGTGCTCGCTAACAGCACTTGCCCCTACAGTCTGTTAAGGGTTCACTGGGGATCTTTGTTTTTGTTTGTTAGTCTGTGAGTCTGTGTGAGCGAGTTACTTTGTGAGTTCATGTGAGTTACTCCGAGTCTGTGAGTGTGTTACCCAGTGAGACTGAGTTGAGTGGGAGTGACTGTGAGTTACTGTGTAAGTCTGTGAGTGTGTGAGTTACTCTGAGTCTGTGTGAGTCTGAGTGAGTCTCCGAGTGTCTGAGTGAGTGGGTGACTCTGTGAATCTCTGAGTGAGTGACTTTGTGAGTCTCTGAGTGAGTGACTCCGTGCGTCTCTGAATGTGGCTCTGTGAGTCTGTGGCTCTGAGTCTCTGAGTGAGTGACTTTGTGAGTCTCTGAGTGAGTGACTGTGAGTCTCTGAGTGAGTGACTGAGCGTGAGTCTGAGTGTGGCTCTGAGTCTCTGAGTGAGTGTCTGAATCTCTGAGTTGTGGCTTTGTGAGTGCGTGCGAGTTTCTGAGTGACTGTGAGTCCCTGAGTGAGTGACTGAGCGTGACTCTGTGAGTCTCTGAGTGCGTGTTACTCTGCGAGTCTGTGTGTGTGTCAAAACTAGTATGTGAGTGTGAGTCTGTGTGTGAGTTACTCTGTGAGTCTGTGTGAGTGAGTCTGTGAGTGAGTCTGTGGGTCTCCTTGAGTGAGTGTGAGTCTGTGTGAGTGACTGTGATTCTTGGAGTGACTCTGTCAGTCTCTTGAGTGTGGCTCTGTGAGTCTGAGTGAGTGACTCTGTGAGTCTCTGAGTGTGGCTCTGTGAGTCTGAGTGAGTGACTCTGTGAGTCTCTGAGTGTGGCTCTGTGAGTCTGAGTGAGTGACTGTGAGTCTCTGAGTGTGGCTGTGAGTCTGTGGCTCTGTGAGTCTGAGTGAGTGACTGTGAGTCTCTTGAGTGTGGCTGTGAGTCTCTTGAGTGTGGCTCTGTGATTCTAAGTGAGTGACTGTGAGTCTCTGAGTGTGGCTCTGTGAGTCTAAGTGAGTGACTGTGAGTCTCTGAGTGTGGCTCTGTGAATCTGAGTGAGTGACTCGTCATCACCATCGTCATCAACATCATCACCGTCGTCACCGTCTTCATCACCACTTCCATTACCCAGGTGCCATGGGGTGACACGCTGAGATGGGATGGGTAGCCAGCACCACGCCTGGCCGCCTTTGTCTCCTCTCATTCACCGAACCTGGATACTCATTTTAAGGCAGAATAGACCTGGGATGGGACCGAGATTGGTTCAGATACTCGTCACCGATGTTGGCCGTGAGTGGGAATAGAACTCGGGTCGCCGGATCCCGTCGCACGGTGCGCTAACCACTCCGGCACCGCTCCCCATGTAATCTTCACTTCAAGCACACACCTCATCACCGACACAGCTTCCACATCGTCATATCCACCACTCCTCCCCCAGCCCCATCGCTTACAACACTCTCACCCCTTCCCTCTCCACAATGCCGATGCACCTCACACTCCCCATACCTCCCATGCTCCCACCAGCAGCTTCCACTCTCGATGACGCCTCCTCACAATACCCCTTCACTCCCTCCCATCGGACCACCATTCTCAAACTATAACTTTTAAACTAAACTATATTTTGATTTAAAGCTTTCGTGACTGCAGGGATTCATATCCTTGGTTCTTTCGGTAAAGTCACGTAGAAGGGAAACAATTAAATAATAAAAATATAAGACAAAATTCTCCCGACGTTTCGACTGCAACACAAGCAATCATCAGGTGATGATGATCATCAGGTGATGTTGCAGTCGAAACGCCGTGAGAATTTTATTGTTTTATATTTTTATTATTTTATTGTTTCCCTTCTACGTGACTTTACCGAAAGAACCAAGAATATAAACTATATTTTTTTATTTTACCAGTTTGAGGCCCCACTGAGCTATGGAGCTATTTTTCAGAAGCAACCTGGCTATCACAAATGTTATCTTCAACGAAGTGGCTTATCCCGTGGAAATTTATAGATGCCAAATACTCTAAACGCGTGATGTTTATTCTAAATGTAGTGAAAGAGACATGCAACCTCAAAATATACAGCAGGCGACAGGGTCCGGATTGAATCCACGGCCTCTTGCGTACCAGGCGAGGTAGTTAACATATTGCCACTGTGGTGCCCTGTGGTCACGTGAGGCCTACCACTTCTGAATGGCTTGTGATGCATATTTGAACATTACTGCAAGCGTCTTAGCCTCATTCATTAGTCAGGTATTCGAAGGGAATATTGTCATTTGGTAACGCTATTTCATATATCGCTCATTAAACGTTCAATTTTAATGCAATGCAATTGAGGGACTTTGTGGAGTCTTGTTGTGGGCTGAAGCTGTGGTTGTTGTGTTGCTACCTTGCCGAAGCTTGCATTTGTTGACAAATTGGCAGGAATGTATGTACTTTGTATTTTTAGCAATTTGCTTACATTTTCTCCATCTTGCCTCTCATCGGTTTTGGAAATAGCTCGCTGACCCGCCCCTACTGGACATATGTGAAAAAGATCTTCATAGCTCATCGTATTCCTCCAGGATATAAAAAAGATTCTGATTCTGATTAATCAGTGGCGCTGCGAACAACCTATTCCCTGTATTGCTGCGGGAATCTGCATCCACACATGTTCAAGCACCCCTGTGTAATGCAATACACATGGTTCCTTTATCATAAACATGTAATTCTGCAAATGTGCAAAAATGTCTTCCGTATGCGACTTACTCCAGACAAGTTTAGACTATTAAACGTGACCTGTTATGACTCGTCTAATGTGTATTGTGTGGTCGTTAGCACAGAAAGATGTGTCTGGTAATGTCCTAATGGACCAAAAATAGTAAAAAGGAGGCTGGGTCTGTGTTGTTCAGAGTGACCACCATATACAGACTCTTGTACGTACAAACGAGTTCGGTTCCAGAGGTCTGTTCGTAAGTCGATTTGTTCGTGAGTCCAACTTTACTCCCGTCGATTTCAAACACGTTTTACGGCTTGTACACTAAACACGGGGAATGGCTTTAAAAGTTGCCTCTGGTTCTTCACGTTCTGCAGATGTAGATGCCACCATGAACTTGTGACTCTCGGTCCAAACAGGAAACTGGACATACGGACAGGTTTGATCATATCTCTGTATGTTCGTAAGTCGAATGTTCGTAAGTAGAGGAGTCCCTGTGTAGTGGCATAGAATGGTAATGTAACAGTATTGCGCTGGCTGCTGGCAGGGAAAGGGATCTGCGGCTTACAGCCCTGACGTCAGCAGGCCAGGTTATACACAAGAGGGGGATCTAGGGAAAGGTCGCAGAAGGGGCACTGAATTCATAATGATACAATAATTCAGTAACACTGTACAAGTGTACAGCACGTCAGATCATTACATGGCCTAACCCTGGTTGGAAACACCGTGGGAGTGAAGAAGATGCATTAATAATCATTATTATTTACATTTGTAAGGTGCATTTCATCCGTATGCCACCAGACTTAACTTGGAGTGTCTAAATTCTCTTTGCCCACCAGAATGAACAGACCTCATCTTTCCCACCCCTGCAGACTTGGTATTAAAGTAGATACATGCTAATGTTTACAAAGTAACGGACTCTTGACCAATTTCATTTCCACTATAATCAATCATTCGGAAATAGCCCCCACTATACCCCACCGACTACAGCACTCAAATCTTGCCTCCTCGTTTTGCCTCTTCCACCTGCCTCATGCTCGTCAGCACCGCCTTTCGTGCAGCCATGCGGGTGTGAGGTCATCATCACGAGAGGCCGTGCACTTCATCGTTCGCACGCGGCGGAGGAACCACTGAAGTCAAACGTTTACATACGTGCGGTTTAGTGGGGTCATTTCCGAGCGAACTCGGTTTGAAAGTGTTTATCGTTGAATGTGGAAGGGTTTGTGTTAGTTTTCGGGTTACCACCTTTTCCACTATGGAGATCAAACCCAGACCTATGTTTCAGTCGGTCTAGGTCTGTCAACAACCATGCAGTAGTAAAGTTCAGCACAGTACCGGTACCAGATCTCGGTACAAATTAATTCATGCCACCCAAACACAGATGCCAATTCACAGACTGTCTCGGCTGGACCGGGACAGGAGGTAACCCAAGGGTAGTGGCAGGATAACCGCTTTGTGAGCTATTTGTAAGTAATGCGATTAGAGTATTTGGCTGCTATAAATTTCCACGTGATAAGCTACTTCGTTAAGCTATAATTTGTGGCCAGGTCGCTTCTGAAAAAGAGCTTAATAGCTCTCAATGGGCCTAACCTGGTAAATAAAAAATAGTTTACTTTAATGGTATACATACTTGAATTTTACTGCGGATGTTTTAAAACATGTCCTGTCTAACTGTCAACTTTGTTTGATTTTCAGTGGGAGAAGATGCTTCTCACACAGACGTTAAAGCAGGTACCAGAGTCCACCTGAAGCTCCTGCAGTGTGCGCCTCATATAGGATTCCGTCCATTACTGTTGGTGCGATGGTTTGGATTTTCAAGTTGAAATCTCCTAGTTCATTTTATTTTTACCCAGGCGACAACTCAATTGTCAAGGGTAGTCCTGTTTGGAAGAGGCTATCCTCGTCTCTTGAGTTCCACATCTTGGAGAGGATGTGATTAGTCAGCATCGATGCCATTTTAGTTGGTGTCACGCATCATGCGTGCATTCTTAAATTACTGACGCCGACTGAAGATGCAAGTGTGCCATCTGACAATGAAAGTTATGAAGCCATTTTTTGTCATTGCCAATCGTCATTTGTGCTCTGTCAGAGTCTGGGATAACACGGCCTTGGTGAAGTCCCCTGGACTTGTGTAATTTCTGTATCAATAATTTTTTTCATTTTGACACCTCTGCTCCACGTCCTTCAATTGCATCCATCTGCACCTACGATTAGCACGGCTGGCTGACGTATGGCGCGAACGAGGTTCAACGTACATACCTACAAGGAGTGTAAATTCATACGGTGCCAGAAACTCTGCACGAGTTCGTGCCGCGTTCTCCCGATGTTGCCGTCGATGTTTGTCCAGCGACAAGTCATTCGTTGCCACGCGCGAACCTGTCTCACCTCCACAATCACAGGGCCGAGTGTGTGACGTGTCCGGCAAGCCGTGTGATGTGTCTGCGGATGATAATCTTCAGCAGAGGCCTGTGCCTTCTCCCACAGACGCCGCGCAACTGACGCCGCTCCCAGCGCCGCCGACCTCTGCTTCCCTGGCCACGGCCCCGGGGAGTTCCTCTCCTCTGCTGGACACCCCGTGTGCTGGACCTGCTGCTCCACCACACTTGCCTGCCCACTACACAGGCACAAAGAGGTACGGGCAGAACTAATGCATACAGTGAGGGAAAAAAGTATTTGATCCCCTGCTGATTTTGTACGTTTGCCCACTGACAAAGAAATTATTAGTCTATAATTTTAATGGCAGGTTTATTTGAACAGTGAGAGGCAGAATAACAACAAAAAAATCCAGAAAAACGCATGTCAAAAATGTAATAAATTGATTTGCATTTTAATGAGGGAAATAAGTATTTGACCCCCTCTCAATCAGAAAGATTTCTGGCTCCCAGGTGTCTTTTATACAGCTAACGAGCTGAGATTAGGAGCACACTCTTAAAGGGAGTGCTCCTAATCGCAGCTTGTTACCTGTATAAAAGACACCTGTCCACAGAAGCAATCAATCAATCAGATTCCAAACTCTCCACCATGGCCAAGACCAAAGAGCTCTCCAAGGATGTCAGGGACAAGATTGTAGACCTACACAAGGCTGGAATGGGCTACAAGACCATTGCCAAGCAGCTTGTGGAGAAGGTGACAACAGTTGGTGCGATTATTCGCAAATGGAAGAAACAAAATAACTGTCAATCTCCCTCTGCCTGGGGCTCCATGCAAGATATCACCTCGTGGAGTTGCAATGATCATGAGAACGGTGAGGAATCAGCCCAGACCTATACGGGAGGATCTTGTCAATGATCTCAAGGCAGCTGGCACCATACCAAGAAAACAATTGGTAACACACTACACCTTGAAGGACTGAAATCCTGCAGCACCCGCAAGGTCCCCCTGCTCAAGAAAGCACATATACATGCCCGTCTGAAGTTTGCCAATGAACATCTGAATGAATCAGAGGATAACTGGGTGAAAGTGTTGTGGTCAGATGAGACCAAAATGGAGCTCTTTGGCATAAACTCAACTCGCCGTGTTTGTTTGGAGGAGGAATGCTGCCTATGACCCCAAGAACACCATCCCCACCGTCAAACATGGAGGTGGAAACATTATGCTTTGGGGGTGTTTTTCTGCTAAGGGGACAGGACAACTTCACCGCATCAAAGGGACGATGGACGGGGCCATGTACCGTCAAATCTTGGGTGATAACCTTCCCTCAGCCAGGGCATTGAAAATGGGTCGTGGATGGGTATTCCAGCATGACAATGACCCAAAACATACGGCCAAGGCAACAAAGGAGTGGCTCAAGAAGAAGCACATTAATGTCCTAGAGTGGCCTAGCCAGTCTCCAGACTTTAATCCCATAGAAAATCTGTGGAGGGAGCTGAAGGTTCGAGTTGCCAAACGTCAGCCTCCACACCTTAATGACTTGGAGAAGATCTGCAAAGAGGAGTGGGACAAAATCCCTCCTGAGATGTGTGCAAACCTGGTAGCCAACTACAAAAAAACGTCTGACCTCTGTGATTGCCAACAAGGGTTTTTTCACCAAGTACTAAGTCATGTTTTGCAGAGGGGTCAAGTACTTATTCCCCTAATTAAAATGCAAATCAATTTAGAACATTTTTTACATGCATTTTTCTGGATTTTGTTGTTGTTATTCTGTCTCTTACTGTTCAAATATACCTACCATTAAAATTATAGACTGATCATTTCTTTGTCAGTGGGCAAACGTACAAAATCAGCAGGGGATCAAATACTTTTTCCCTCACTGTAAATGCTTTCAACATAAGTTGGAGAGAGTTGAGCCTATATTCTTAGTTTTTTCGGTAAAGTCACGTTGAAGAGAAACAACAAAATATATATAAATATATATATATTTTGTTATTTTGTTGTTTATATATACAAAATATATATAAATATATATATATTTTGTTATTTTGTTGTTTCTCTTCAACGTGACTTTACCGAAAAAACTAAGAATATGAATTACTGCAGTCACGAAAGCTTTAAATCAGAGTTGAGCCTTTCAAGGAATTCGGCAATGCTTTCTCACCTGTGACTGCTCCCGATATATGACTCGAGAGAATGTAGGTTTTGCTTGCAGGCCACAGACACACTCACACATGAATTATGTGTTTGGTATTATCTCATGGAAAATAATAAGTTGCACAAGGGCCAGGGTCATGCCCCATTCATTCTGAACGATTAAACCAAACTGACCCACGTTCACACACGAGAGCAGAGAGGTTGGCTGCAGGGTGACGCACCCGAAGAACGCGTCGCTGTGAAAGAGTTAGAAGGTTCCCCTTCGTACCTTCTTACTCTCCCTCCCCCCTCCTTCCGGTCAGGTGATTTTGAAGTGTCGTCGTCGTCACGCGAGGACGTGGACCGAGACAGCACGTGGAACCAGTGGCTGCGCTCCGAGATCCCGGGGCTCTTCCTGCTGGCCCTGCACACATTTACCGTGAGTCGGCGCAGATGTGGCCTCTCGACTGGGGCTGCCACCTGTCCGTCTCCGGCAGTGGTGAATCGTTCCAACCATCAGTAGGAATCGTGTATATGTGTGTATGTGTATGCACAGCTGTACCCATTGGCTTCTGTTATGGTCACGTACGTTTATTTTTTATTTCGTGGAATATCACTTGCTGTACTCCACGCGGTGAGTGCTTTGTGTAGATAGGAATCATGTTATGTAGAGAATATAAATCTAATTCAGTACCTCTATATGTCTCCCACAGACGAGCGGGGAGACAGCAGCCAGGCGGTGAGCCGGCACTCCCAACAATCGCCCAAGCTCTGCGGTTCTCTTTACATTCCGATATTTGCAGCCACTTACTGAGTGTTTACATGTGGGGGGAAACCAGTACACTCGCAGAAAACGAAAGAATGTGAGCAAGGGGGCAACGTTCTATCCCGTGCAGATGGAAAGGATTCCACAGTTGTGTTCCACTGCCTCCTGGCAAGCCAGGGTATGACTCATCCTCGATGCCCACCGGAAGGGAGATTGCACACTTGTAATTGAATTTCCTGAGATTATTTATATCATGGGGTAGGCAGTGACAAAGCCCCTGAATCACTTAACACGAACATGCGGTCCAGTGCATTGTACGTGCAAGGATGCTCGCTTTACAAAATGTATGAATGTATGTTGAACTTGAATCTTGACTTAAAGCTTTCGTGACTGCAGGAATTCATATTCTTTGGGTCTTTCGGTAAAGTCACGCAGATAGAACAATAAAATAATAAAAATAAAGTGAATACAAAATAATAATACAAATATCACGACGTTTTGATCACAACACAAGCAATCGTTATCATTTTTCTCCTGATGACGATTGCTTGTGTTGCGATCGAAACGTCGTGATATATTTTACTTTTTTATTCAATTTATTTTCATTATTTTATTGTTCTATCTACGTGACTTTACGGAAAGACCCAAAGAATATGTGTTGAACTTCTTTCGCAGTGTACGTAGCCAACCGTGCTAATCTGTGGTACATTAACACCTTGCCACAAATGCCCTGTTGCTCATGAGCACACCGACTCAAATGAATCAGGCGCAAGGTTTGCGTGATTAATGCTTACAAAGTGGGGTCTATAATGAACAATATGGCTGAAGCTCGAGTTCTATTCATTTAAAACCAAACGTGTTTCTTACCAACCATACCTGGTGTTTGCACACAGATACAGATTCTGGGTGATGCGTTCTACACCATTCGGAATGCGCTGTTGCAATGTGCAGCCACAGCTGCTGCAAAAATATTTGTCTCGGTTTGATCCACTGAACAATATCCACTGACCACACCGTACGTGCAACAATGATATAACTATGAACAAAAATCTGAATAAATTAGGATGGTTTATTAAATATATTGCACGTAAGAAAATACAGCAATAGACGTAAAAATACATGGCAGTTTAACACGTAGGCTTTCGCGACAAATATCCATAATACAGGTTTTATGGGTTGGATCGCGTAAATATATGTGCCATTATGAGACCTTTGCCAGTAGCAAGATATAGTAATAGGTTTTTACCCTTTTATCTGGCACCAAAACTGACACCTTTATACAAGGGATCATGTTTGCAATAACCACAACACAAGCAGTCAAAATGCAAACAAAAAGAGACAACTCTGATAATGATATACACTGTCCTTGAAGCTGATTGGTGCACACCCGAGACGGCTTTTCTTAGAGCCTAGTCTCCACTGGTGTTGGACCAGATGACGCCAAAAGGCATACAACTTAAAAACAGCGCACTATCAGAGTATTGAGAGCTCGGGGTAAGAATTTACATTATGAGACCTCCTTTGCCAGTAGCAAGATATAGTAATAGGTTTTTACGCTTTTATCTGGCACCAAAACTGACACCTTTATACAAGGGATCATGTTTGCATAAAGGTGTCAGTTTTGGTGCCAGATAAAAGGGTAAAAACCTATTACAATTTAAATGTGTCGTTAAACCCGCCACCACCCGACAGCCCACTAGTAAGGGTTGTCACGTAAACAGAACATGCCAATTCATCACTAGTACAGCACACCGGTGTGTGGTGTGTTGGAGAGCCAAGCCACAACATTTACCATCGGAGTACGGCGTTTCAGTAATTACAACTAGCTTCATCAGGCAACAGCAAGGTTTGGGAGAAGTCCACCTGATTAATTCCTTATATAGAGGCGTAGATGTGGTGACAACACTTGTGCACTCTTTGAGCGCAAACTGGGGGGGGATTAATGAATGAACATACATTATACATGCGCATTATGCTAGCCCATTGATCTTGTACTTAGTGTCCATTGTGTGTATTAAAATAGCCGTACAAATGGTAATTTGATGATTCTCTTCCATGCAGCACTAAGTCGGTAGCTATCCAAACGATTACAATTATTTTTATTTCTTTAAATTTCGATAGATTCTGGAATTAGTCTTGGCCAGTAGTAACAAGTTTTGCACAGAACTTCAACATTATCAAAATCAATTGAGTGTCCTTGTGGGCACGTGTGTTCTGCTACTGCTGACAGTTGTATTTGTGAGCATTTCATATTTCTGTGGTGTTCTTATAGTCTTGTGCTGATCATTCATCCTGTTTGCCCAACATAGCATTCCACAAGTGCAATTAATCCGGTACACACCTTCTGTTGATAGCTTCAGTAATAGAACAGCAAAGAAATATCCAATAGTCCTTTTCGTAGGTTTCCATATGCCTTCTGAATTTGCCTGGCTGATCAAAGTTTCGACCGCAGATGCCATTGGTCAGGGGTCTCTTTGTCCGTTCTCATATGGGACTCTAGGCATGATGGCAGTTGGAATGCTTTCCCACAGACTTGGCAAGACATTTGTTTTCTCACTCTAGTGACTATGGGAGTGAGGTGGAGTCGAGACGGGCGCTGGTCAGCGTGGCGTTTCCCAGCAGGCGCCTTCGTTCCATGCGTGATCGCTGTGATAGCAATAACTTCGTTGCATGCAGGTGCGCCCTTTGCAGAAGGTGGCATTGTCTGCAACTCTGCCTCCTCACCACCAGGACTCGACAAGCTGCTGCTGCTGGAGCTGCTGGTGCCATCCATGGCAAAGGCAATTCTTTCAGCACCATGACTCGCAGCCGAGTAGCTCTGACACACCTTTAACACCGCATTGGCAAAATTGCCGTCATTCACCATGCCACGTGCGCCCCTTGAGTTCTTTCCGTGGGTCTCCATATGCCTTCTGAGTTTGTAGGGCTGATCAAAGCTTTGATCGCAGATGTGGCAGCTTTGACCACCGGTCTTGTGCATTCTCATGTGGGACTCTAGGCACCATGCCAGTTGGAATGTTTTCCTGCAGACGTCGCAAGAGATTCGTTTTCTCACTCTAGTGACTCTATCGGATTCCAGTGGCTCTATCAGATTCAACACCGCATTGGCAAAACTGCCGTTATTCACCAAGCCTGGTGCACCCTTTATCATGTAATACTTTTCGTGGGTCTTCATATGCCTTTTGAATTTCCCTGGCTGATCAAAACTTCGTCCGCATATGCCGCACCATTGATCACGGGTCTCCTTGTGCATTCTTACGTGGGATTCTAGGCACCATGCCAGTTGGAATTTTTTCCCACAGACGTCACAAGAGATGAGTTTTTTCGCTCTTGTAACTCTACCGGATTGAGGTGGGGTCGAGACGGGTGCTGGTGAAGTGCCATCGATGGTAAAGGCAATTCTCCCAGCACCACCATGACTCGCAGCGGAGTTGCTCTCGCACATCTGATACAAAAGACAAAGGTCACGCGCATGACACCCGTGTCATGAGTGTACTCACAAAGGCATACTTAAGGTGACATAAGATTCATTACAAGAGATTCATTATAACAGAACTCCTCAATAGTGCAGATCCTATCATCTACTATTTTACTCCTTATCCACCCAACTAAGTACTCTTTGGTTCTTTCAGTAAAGTCACGTAGGTAGGAAAAATAAAATAAAAAATAATATATCACGACCATAAATGACGTCACGCGATTTTGGACGATTTTTGACCCCCCCCCCTCGTCACACGGCGTCACAAAAAGTCAGACCCCCCCCTCAAGTATGACGTCACAAAGCTCTGCCCCCCCCCCCAAAACCATATTTTCATTTTGAAAATAAAACATGCTTCAAATCGCTTTAAACTATTGTCATTGTATTTAATGTGGCGCTGCACTCTGATGTTGTAGGAGAAAACATTTATTAAAAAGTCTATTTAACTAAATAGAACGTGTCGTCTATATTTATTTAAAGTTGCGCATTTTGACGTGACGTCACATTTCTCAAACCCCCCCTCCTCGTCACAAATGTCTGACCCCCCCTCCCCAGGTGTGTGACGTCATTTATGGACGGCCCCCATCGCCTTAAAACGCGAACTCGCGCTTGCAAACTGAAACCACGGAACTTTTTTCGTTCAGCAGCGCGATCCTCCGCGAGATGTAATGAGTCGGCCTCGTGCTGTGAGTGAGTGTGAGTGAGACAGCATCGTCCCCCACTCCTCCTGATGTCGAGGGTAAATGGGCGAGGTTTAAGCCTGTGACTCATGCAGCTGCAATGACTGCTTTGTGTACGCGGTCCAGACCTCCCCAGAGACCCTGGCTGACAGAGGAGGTGTTCAGGATTGTTGAAAAAAAGCGACAGGCTCACTCTAATCGTCTACAGCATCCCACGTCAGAGAATGAGGAGGCTTACCGCAGCCTTCGCTCGGAGGTTCGGAGAGCCGTGAGGCGCTGCAAGGATGGGTGGTGATCGCGGGTTGCTGAGGAGATGGAGTCTGCCTCAATGGCCCGCGATCACAAATCCCTATTTAACTCCATCAAAAAAGTAACCTACAGCGCCACACCTATTACCATTGTAGGGGTAATCGTCACTCACCACTCTGTGGGCTGGTAGCTTCCCCTTATCGTCAATAGGGGGCGGAAGCGCTATCACGCCAGGGCTAATGTCCATGGCCCAAAAAGGGGCCAACGACAAACCCTAGCAAACGGATCCTGGGACACATTCCCCGGGGCCCCGGGAGGGGGGAACCGGGGGATGATGTCACCTTCCAGAACGTTCTAGAAGGGAAGCGTGGCTAGGGCGGAGCAAGCCACGAACCATAAGCCGGACCTCTCAGAGGTCTGGCTCAGTCATCTGCAAGCTGAAGAACGAAGACCTGGGCTGAAGATAGGACTCTGGACCCCAAGCACCATTGTCCTTCTAAGGGCTGGAGCTCAGTGAGGCCAGTGGTCAGGACCCACGGACCGGGTACGGTCAGGTCAAATAGCCTCTCCTAGGGTCCCAGCCGGAGGAAGGGTAACGGGGTACCCAGTGATAGGGCCCGCATAATCCGGAGGCCATACCTCCCCAGGTATCGGGTAAAGGGACCGATATACCCTTTGTGTTAGAGACTTGTAAGGAAGACAATAAATATCGTGTTACCTCATCAGAACTTTATTCGTCAATTTATACCCACTACACCACCATTAGGGGAACGAAGGGTGATCCAATCTCCGACCCCCAGGGACAGGTTTGCAGATTTGCTGAGCATTTCTGTGAGGTCCTGGGGGAGGGGGAATCCCTCAGCCTGGAAAACATCATGGGACAAAGTGGGGATGACCCTGCTGAGGATGCGGTACCTCAAATATTAGAGGAGGAAGTCACCCCCTGTGAGTGGCTGGCTGAGGTACCATCCATTGAGGAAGTACTGAGGGCGATCCAGAGTCCGAGAACAGGAAAGGCACTGAGCAGAGATGATCTCCAAAGCGAAATGCTGAGGGAGGGTGGCGTTTGTGCGTAGACTGCCCTACATGACATCATAACAACAGTCTGGGCCACTGGACGGGTTCCGCAGGATTGGAAGGATGCCCTGGCGGTCCCCCTCTTTAAGAAGGGGGACCGCACAGACTGTAACAACTACAGGGGCATCTAACTCCTCAGTGTGCCGGGAAAGGTCCTGGCAAGGATTATTCAACATCGCCTTGCTAGGTACGCTAAGGAGAGGCTTGCGGAGCCCCAATGTGGTTTCAAGAAAGGGCGGTCCTGCAAAAATGTCATATTTTCTGTCCGTCTGCTACAGCAGAGGTGGAGGGAATTCCAACTAGACCTACATCTCTGCTTTATTGACCTGGTTAAGGCCTATGATACCATCAGTAGGCCTGGGCTCTGGGTTGTTCTTCGTGCTTTCAGAGTCCCTGACCCTCTGCTCACACACATTAAGGACCTTCATGATGGTGAGCAGACCCGAGTAAAACTACATAGCCGGGAGTCAGAGCCATTCCCTGCGACAGGGATGTCCTCTGGCTCCAACATTATTTAACATCTATTTCGACCACATAGTTCGTGAAGCCTTCAGTAGCTGTACCAGAGGATTTACGTCTGGTACAGATACAATGGGAGGCTGATCGATGCCCAGGTGCGGTCAAGGGATGTCTCCCTATTGGTAAACCACATTATGTATGCCGACGACCTGGTAATTGCTGCTCATTCAGAGGAGGAGTTGGAGGCGCTGCTGCTGAAACTGGAGTGTGCCACTAAGAGGTGGGGCCTTACCATCAGCCCCACCAAAACGAAGCACCTGCCTGGGTATTTTGTGCCATCGGGCACTCTACCCCCACAACTCCCAATCGGTGATGGGGCAGTTGGGGAGAGAGTGGAGAGTTTTCCATACCTGGGCAGTGTGCTCATGATCGGCTCCGGTTTAACAGCAGAGGTCTCACTCCGAATTAGTCGAGCGGCATTATCTTTTCATCGGTTGTGTAACGTTGTGTGGAAGCTACCTGGTCTGTCGCTCCGCATGAAGCTTCGGTTCTTCTCGGCCACAGTCATTCCCTCCCTTCTCTACGCTTGCAAAACGTGGACCCCCCCTAATGCAGCATCTTCACCGGTTAGAAACATTTAGGCTGGCCTGCCTACGATCAATCCTGGGTTTAACCAGGCTGGATTGTGTGAGGAGCTCACAAATCCTCGAAAGATCTGGACAAAGTCCCATCGGTGAGCTCCTCCAGCAGGCAAGGCTGCGTTGGCTGGGCCATGTAGCCCGCATGCCCAATCACCGCATGCCCAAACAGATCGAGGGAGCTAAACGGGCGTGGCACGGACTAGAGAAGAGATGAGTGATGTGGTACAGGAGGATGTGGAGCTGAGTGGACTTGCCAATGACTGGTACCAGCGGTGTCTCTACTGGGCAGTTGGAGGCAGTCGCCCTCCAACAACAACGGAGGGCGGAGGAGCGACGCTCAGAAAAACGAGCGGAGCGTCGGGTGGCTAAAGCTCAGCAAGTTGGCACAGTAGGGGGCACAGGTGGTGCATCAGCCAGTAATCTCACTCATCTCAGTCAGTCGACCAGTGGCACCTGGGTCTGCCCCGTGACCTCCTGCCAGCCGGCGATCGACACTTCACGTAGCCTCAAGGTGCACATAGCCTGGCATAAGCGTCGTGGTGACGTCACCGCCACTTAGTGGCGCATGGCGGTTGTTGTTTTGAGACAGTAAGAGAGTGTGAGGTCGACTCAGCCTCAGATGAGTACCTGGTGCGGTGTGTCGTAAACATCGCTACTGGGGGAGACAAAGGCCGCCGTGGAGGAGAATCCTAAAATAATAAAAGCTTTGATTATAATAAAAGCTTTGATTATAATATTATGATATTATAATAAAAGCTATACTAAAAGCTTTTAAATTAAAAATACAAAACATTTTGAAATAATGAAAGCTTTTATTATTAAAAATGTATTATTTAATTTTTAAATTGGCAGAATCTACACGCCATATTCTTGGTTCTTCAGGTAAAGTCACGTAGATTTGAAAAGAAAAATAATTAAATTTAATTTAAAAATATAAATTATAATATTTAAACTAATAAAAGCTTTATTATTTTCAAGTTATTATTTGAAATTTTAAAATACAAAAAAATAAAATACAAATAATAAATTGAAAATAATAAAGGTTTTATTATTTTATAATAAATTTAAAATAAAAGCTTTTATTATTTTCAATTTATTATTTTAATTTTATCAACAGGTCCCTGCAGGGTGGGCTGGTAGGGCAAGTCTCTGCGCTGCCTATTGCTGATTTTACACCCAACAGCACGAGATTTCACTTCGTTAAAGTATTTAAAGGGGACGGACGGACACATTAATATATTGCAGGCTGGTACACTCAGTTTACAACTTCGTTCCTACCAGTATTATGACTTTACCGAAGGAAGCAATAATCTGGCGTGTAGATGCTGCCATCTGCTGGCCACCATTGTTGGGTGTAGATTGTGACTTAAAACTTTCGTGACTTCAGGAATTCATATTCTTGGTTCTTTCGGTAGTCACGTCCATAGAAAATAAAAAAAATATCAAATCAAATAAAAATGTGAAATTTTAAATAATAAAAGCAAAAAACCCACATTCATATTCTTGGTTCTTTCGGTAAAGTCACGGAGATAAAAAAAATACAATTTTAAAATAATCAATTGAATAAAAGCTTTTAATATTATTTTTTGTTATATTCAATTTATTATTTTAATTTTTAAATTGGCAGAATCTACACGCCACGTTGGTGGCCGGCAGGTGGCAACATCTACACGCCGAATTCTTGTTTTTTTCGTTAAAGTCACGTAGATTTTAAAATAAAAATAATATAATTTAATTTAAAAATACAAATAATAAATTGAAAATAATAAAAGCTTTCATAATTTTCATTTTTTAATTTTATTATTATTTTCTATCTACGTGACTTTACCGAAGGAAGCAATAATATGGCGTGTAGATGCTGCCATCTGGTGGCCAACAACGTTGGCAGGTGGCAGCATCTACACGCCAGATTCTTGGTTCTTTGGGTAAAATATAAATAATAAAGAAAAGTAAAAAAAAAAATCATGATTTAGTATTTTTTCATTTAATTCTATTATTTTCATTTTCAAATCTACGTTACTCTACCGAAAGAACCAAGAATATGGCGTGTAGATTCTGCCAATTTTTTAAAAAATTACAAATTAAAATAATAAATTTAAATAATAAAAGCTTTCATTATTTTCCATTTATCTTTTGTATTTTTTATTTAATTTTATTGTTTTTATTTTCAACCTACATGGCTTTACCGAAAGAACCAAGAATATGAATCTGGATTTTGATTATTATTTTCAATCTATTTTAATTTTTAAATTGGCAGCATCTACACGCCATATTCCTGGTTCTATCGGTAAAGTCACGTCGATAGAAAATAAAAAAAATAATCAAATCAAATCAAATTAAAAGTGTGAAATGGAAAATAATAAAAGCAAAAAACCCACATTCATATTCTTGGTTCTTTCGGTAAAGTCACAGAGAAAAAAAAAATGAAACAAAATTTTGATTTTAAAATAATAAATTGAAAATAATAAAAGCTTTTATTATTTTCCATTTATTTTTTTGTATTTTTAAATTGGTAGAATCTACACGCTACATTCTTAGTTCTTTGGGTAGGGTGACGTAGATAGAAAATATAAATAATAAAAGAAAAGTAAAAATTTAAATAATATTTTAAAAAATATTTATTTTATTTTATTGTTTCCCTTCTACGTGACTTTACTGAAAGAACCAATAATATGAATCACTGCAGTCACGAAAGCTTTAAATCAAAATATAATAATAACAATTCATGATTTTCATTTAATTATTTTCTTTTTATTTTCAAATCTACGTGACTTTACCGAAAGAACCAAGAATATGGCGTGTAGATTATGCCAATTGAAAAATTACAAATAAAAGTAATTTTATTATTTCCGTTTTTTTCATTCAACTTATTTAATTATTTTTAAATATACGTGACTTTACCGAAAGAACCAAGAATATGAATCTGGATTTTTGCTTATTATTTTCAATTTATTATTTTAATTTTTCAATTTGCAGAATCTACACGCCACGTTGGTGGCCGGCAGATGGCAGCATCTACACGCCATAATCTTGGTTCATCTTCTTTGGTTCTTTCGGTAAAGTCACGTAGCATGAGAATAAAATAATAAATTGATCAAATAAAATAACACAATAAAATTCTCACGACGTTTCGGCCACAACACAAGCGGCCTTCATCAGGTGAAGGGACGAGACTGTCTGGAGGACAGCGCTGGAGCGAACAAAGCCAAGCTCAGATCGAGACCTTTAAGCTGTGTGAGAAGAAACAAAGCGCCTTGACAAAGGAATTAGCATTGAATTTAGCATTGAAATGGCTGAGTGATTAGCTTGTGACTGGTCACAGATATGGCTATGTTAAAGTCAAAGCATACACATCCACAGAGGCACCCCTTGACAAAGGAATTAGCATAGAATTTAGCATTGAAATAGCTGAGTGATTAGCTTGTGACTGGTCACAGAAATGGCTATGTTAAAGTCAAAGCATACACATTCACAGAGGCACCTAGTAAAAATCAAACAGGAAAATTTAGCATTGAAATAACTAGGAGAATTTAGCATTGAAATGGCTGAGTGATTAGCTTGTGACTGGTCACAGATATGGCTATGTTAAAGTCAAAGCATACACATCCACAGAGGCACCCCTTGACAAAGGAATTAGCATAGAATTTAGCATTGAAATAGCTGAGTGATTAGCTTGTGACTGGTCACAGAAATGGCTATGTTAAAGTCAAAGCATACACATTCACAGAGGCACCTAGTAAAAATCAAACAGGAAAATTTAGCATTGAAATAACTAGGAGAATTTAGCATTGAAATAACTGAGTGATTAGCTTGTGACTGGTCACAGATATGGCTATGTTAAAGTCAAAGCATACACATCCACAGAGGCACCCCTTGACAAAGGAATTAGCATAGAATTTAGCATTGAAATAGCTGAGTGATTAGCTTGTGACTGGTCACAGAAATGGCTATGTTAAAGTCAAAGCATACACATTCACAGAGGCACCTAGTAAAAATCAAACAGGAAAATTTAGCATTGAAATAACTAGGAGAATTTAGCATTGAAATAACTGAGTGATTAGCTTGTGACTGGTCACAGAAATGGATATGTTAAAGTCAAAGCCTACACATCTGAGATATTAATAGTAACTGGGTCAGTGTCTACTTCAAATATTGTTCAGGCTCTGGAGACTTCCAAAATTATTCGTGATGTTATACATTTGGTTCGTTTTGAGCATAATCGCGACCTTATATAATTATTACGTGATACACATGCTGAATATACGCACACAAACATCGTGTACACGTGTGTCGTGCCCTCTATTGTCCACATAGACGGCTTGTGCTGACTAGAGAACGGTCTTAACGAACAATGTCGTGACATGTATCAGCCCTTTGTCGATCCAGCGTTTTGATAGAGGCCTCCCCCACACCATGTCGTTCGTGGGAGTTGTTTAACCATACTTCACCATGCCGGTCAATGCGGGTTTTGTGAAGTGAGGAGGCCCAGAAACTTGTATATGCAGATACGAGTTTGCCTGTGCTTGCATCTGCAGAATTACATTCTCACACATCTTCAAGTGTAGTTTAATACTTCTAAAAATGCATTTATTCTTCAGGATTCCATAAAGTACTGTGGTAAAAAGAAAACAACGTGATTTGAATAAATTTCGATTTAAAGCTTTCGTGACTGCAGAGATTAATCTTCTTGGTTCTTTCGGTAAAGTCACGTAGAAGGGAAATAATAAACTAATAAAAATAAAACATAATAAAATAAAATTCTCACGACGTTTCGGCCACAACACAAGCAGCCGTCCTCAGGTGAAGCAACAGAACTGTCGGAAAGACAGCGCTCCAATGAACACTGCTAAGCTTGGCAGCGTATTTTAAGCTGGGTGGGAGGAGCAGAGCGCCTTGCCAAAAGAGTTTACATATCAACAGAATAATTTAGCAGTGTTAATGTGAGATATTAGCAGGATGTTAAAGTCAGAAATTAGCATGTAACTGGGAGATTAGCATGATGTTAATGTGAGGAATTAGCATGTAACTGGTCACGGAAGTAGCTATGTTAAAGTCAGAGTTTACATATCAACAGAGGCATTTAGTATATTGACGCTAAAGAACTGCAACTACCCAACTATCATACAATAAACCGATGTGAAAGAACTAAATATAAACTACATCAATATAATCAATGTACTCAATATATTCTCCACTAAGCTGAGCTACTAACAATAAGTTATTATACATTACACTTCTATGTCGCAAAAAATATTATAATATGCCTCCAAATAATATTTTTATTATAAACTGGCATAGACAGACCACAACATTGAATTATACACTGAGTTACTATACACTACCCTATACGTTAGATTATAATAATATTAGACTTGTAATATTACACTATGTATTATTTTACCAACCCTACTGTATACCACACTGCTGTAGATTCACTATACAATTACGATACTATAAATTACCAAATAGATTATATTAAACATTACACTGAGTACTTTGTTGAACAGGGAATGCTTTGAGCTTGTGGGTTGAATCCATCTGTGTGGAGTTGTGTTATTTCCCAATATGCAAGGTGGGGTCTCTCTGGGTTCCACTCACACAAACATCTCAATGCAATGGGACCTTTATGAAAATGCAGTACTTAGACTCAATGAAGCTTTCCTGGGTAACTAGTTAACATTGTAATATTAGCATGAGAGATAATGACGTTCACTTATAAGTGCCATTAATAGTACTATACTGTACTTTTAATGAAGACTATTTTACGTAGTTTTTTGTAAAAAAGCGTCCATTCTCAAAACTTTTTGATCGGCCCTCGTACAGAAATTATATTACAATCTTATATGGAGATTGCGAGTCAGAGTGTTGTGAATAGTGGAGTGAACGTGTAGTGCCATCATTATATTGTTGGTGTGTATATACAGAAAGGCCTATTGGGTGGGTAACATTAGGAAATTGTAGGTAGATAGTCATTGTTGTTTAGAAACAAAATATTACTTGGGTGGATAAGAGGGTAAAATCGTACATGATAGGAACTGCAATATTGTGGAGTTCTGGTATAATGAGTTGTGGTATATATGAATCTTATGTCACCTTAAGTATGCCTGTGTGAGTACACTCGTGACACGAGTGTCATGCGCGTGACCTTTGTCTTTTGTATCAGATGTGCGAGAGCAACTCCGCTGCGAGTCATGGTGGTGCTGGGAGAATTGCCTTCACCATTGATGGCACTTCACCAGCACCCGTCTCAACCCCACCTCAATCCGGTAGAGTTACAAGAGCTAAAAAACTAATCTCTTGTGACGTCTGTGGGAAAAAATTCCAGCTGGCATGGTGCCTAGAAGCCCACGTAAGAACGCATAAGGAGATCCGTGAGCAATGGTGTGGCATATGTGGACAAAGGTTTGATCAGCCAGGAAAATTCAAAAGGCATTTGAAGAGCCACAAAAAGGATTATATGATAAAGGGTGCACCAGGCTTGGTGAATAACAGCAGTTTTGCCAATGCGGTGTTGAATCCACCGTCGCCCTATGAGATGTGCTCAGTCTGCGGATTTTTAAGTCCTATTGAAATCCTGAAAACTCATGAAAGTCTTCAAGCACAGTTCTTGTACAGAGCGAAGCCTGAACATGATTACACTTCGACAAAAGATAGCGGCGTTAAGATAAATGACATGAAATCCAATTTTCTTGAATGCTTTGGCCTAGTTCCACATCAACAAACTGCTTCACCAGTCAGTGAGAATAAACCATACGCTGCTCTTGATCCTATTACGAGCATGAAAGTGTTGATGGCCTTGCAGCAGAAAAAGAAGGAAAAGCGAAGTAGACCTAAGCCCATTAAAATAAAGAAGACCACCACCAGCGTCACCAATTGCAGCAGTAGCAACAGCCAGAATTCGGACATCAAGAGGATGGACTGCACGGAAGCAGGAGGCTGCGTGGAGCAGAGCATCCCCAAGGTGGATGAACCCAACCTGGCACCTTTAGGTACGTCCTAGTAATGCACACACTACATTTCATTTGGATGTAATTCATAATTTCACAAATTTGTTAATGTACGCATATGTTGACCATATTTGTATGCCTGCGCTGAAGAGTCTAGAGATCTGATGTGGTGCTGCTCGGATGTTGGGTTAAACCGTGAACCGGGAACCGGGAAAATGTTCCCGGTTAAACCGGGAACATTTTTGTTCCCGGTTAAACCGGGAACATTTTTGAATGTATAGACCGAGTCATTTCCACAATGGGAATTTCCTCTTCATTGTACTAACACCTAACTTCCATGCACATTTACTCATTCTTTTGCAGGTTATTATTGTGTAATAAATGAGCTGTAATAGAATAATCTGGCTCAACCACCTCAATGTTAAATTATAGTTGTTGCTCTGCATCAACATCAACCACACGAAGAAGTGCAAAATGTTGGGGCTTCAAAATATGCCCCAAAAATGTGTTCTTCTGATATTTTGCAGGAAATCAGTATCTTGCTTTTCTACTATTTGTACGTATGTTGAACTTCTTTCGTACCATACATAGCCACCCGTGCTAATCGGAGGTATTTGTTGCTGGCCATTTGGCATTTTGGGCCTTTGGGCCTGTGGTTAGCAACCGTGATTGATAAAACGTCCCATATACATAGTGATGCAATGGCATCCACTGCATGGTGATGAATAAATTATGTATTAGCACGTGCATGTGCTCAACGGTGGATGTCTTGTGTTCCAGAGGAAAAGCCCTTCCCGTGCAGTGACTGCTCGTACGGAGCGACACAGAAGTCAAAGCTCAAGAGACACGTCCTGGGCGTTCACCACGTGCCCTTCGATAGCGCGCTGGACTCCGACTGCCCCAAGAAGAGAAGGCGGCTGGCTGGGTGCCGAGACCGCGGCTCAACTCTGGATTTGGAGCGCGCACGATGCTCACGGAGAACTCCCTGATGATTTATTTCATCCTGAGGCTGAGGTACCACGTGTAGGGCGATGAACTCAAGGTTTTGTGCAGCGGACATTTCCATGATGAAATTTCGTCACGATCACTGCTGCGAGGTTACATCTATTGCCGTATATTTCTAGTCAATTGCTGTATTTTCTTGTATTCAATATATTTAATAAATTGTCCTAATTTCATAACAAAGGTTTTTGGGTTAGATCGTGTAAGCATAAATGTGTCATAACTCTCCACCACCTGACACAGCCAATTAGTAAGGAATTTGTCACGTAAACAAAACTCCACTTAGTTACTACTTCAGCCCACCGGTGTTTTGGAGAGTAAATCCACAAGATGAGTACGACGTTTCACTGGTAATTACATCCAGCATCATCGGGCGATTTGCCAGAATAGTGAAGCCATCCCCCTGCTTCCGGTCTTAAATAGAGAAAGGCGATGTCATCACTGAACCCATCAGGTGCAGAAATCAGAGGCGGGGAGGGGGATTATTGAAATTATATAATTGATTAGTAATAATTAAATTAGTATGTTTCCTCTATAAGTAATGATAAATGTGAGATGTCTTCTTCCTCCACGCGTTTGTTCCAATCACGTGGGGTCCGCCGTCCTTGCCACCTTCTCCACACCGCCCCGTCCCGCGCCATCTCTCCCTCCGCTCCTCGGGCCACCACGTTCGACCGCATCACCACATCGCCCCACGTCTTCTTCTTCTGCCTTCATCTCCTCATCTTACAATCACAATTACTTAATAATACGCTTCCAGGCCGCACTAAGCCTGTAGCTGTCAGAGAGGTTAAAATAATACAAATTTTCTCAGTTTCAATGGATTCTCGAATTAGTCTTGGCCAGTAATAATGAGTTTTACACAACACTTCATCGTTATCAAAATACATTAAGTGTTCTTGTTGGCAAGCATGTACTGCAACTTCCGACAGTTATGTTTGAGAGTGTTTAATATGTATTTGGTGTTCTTTTAGTCTTGCGCTGTTACATCCCGTCTGTGCAATGTAACATCTGCCACGTAAGGCATTAATCCGATACACACCATCCGTTGATGACTTAAGCAATCAATCTTTAGTACAAGATACAATTTTTTGAATTTTGTGTACCGTGCCAAATCGTACTTAGATTTTTAGCTTTTTGCTTTTCCAAAACTCGCGCTAATTTGTCAGTTACTCCCATGATATGTGGTATTTTAATTGTTTAATAACCTGATCACTTTCAGCAGTATTGCTGCTCGATCTTGGTTTGGCATTCACTGCTCTGTTAATTTGAGCATTATTGTAGACATTCAATCGTCGCATTTCTTTGACATGTTTAATCTCTCTCCTCAGACTTTCACCATCTGACACTGTTTTAGCCAGATGTATGAGCATCTTGATGAGAGAGGTTTTCTGTGCGGGGTGATGATGCGAATCTGCATTCAGATAGGCATCAGTGTGTGTTATACCATTTAGGCCTCGTCCGAGAAATCACCTCTCCAAAGGAAATAAGTATTTAGAGGCCACACGGGACCCGGGGAGGGGGGGGGGAGTTTATTGTTGTGTCTGTTGCTGAGAGCAGATAGCGCGCAATGGAGAGCTTGCTCAGAGCGGAGCTGGGCACGGACTCGGTGAGGACGCTGGGCGCTTCGGCCGGTGGAGGCTGCATCAGCACCGGGCAGAGCTACGAGACGGGGCACGAACACGTGTTCACCAAGATCAACACCAAGAGCGGGGCACCCTCCTCTACGCCTCCTCACCACGCCACCTCAACACCTCACCTCCTGTACCCTCCTCTTCGCCTCCTCTACACCATCTTGCATCCACGCCTCAACCTTCATTCATTCAGCCCTGTATCACTTTTTTTTCACTGTGACTACTAGCACCACCGTGGTGAATGTTGCAGTGAACTTCACCTCGTTGATTCCCCCCTGCACCCACGTTAAGGGACTCGGTCTACCAGAAACTTTGACCACTTCGTCTCATTCACTCCGCGTTCAACCACCGCGCCTCACTGCAGGTCACAACAACGCACTCAACTAAACAACTCGGTCACCCACTCATCCAGTCACTAACTCATCCAGTCACTAACTCAATCACCCTATCACACACTCATCCAGTCACCCACGCATCCAGTCGCCCACTCATCCAGTCACCCACGCATCCAGTCACCCACGCATCCAGTTACCCACGCAATCACCCTATCATCCAGTCACCCACTAACTCAATCACCCGATCACACATTCATCTCGTCACTAATTCAATCACACACTCAGCTAGTCACTCAGTCAATCATCCTATCACACACTCATCCAATCACCCACTCATCCAGTCACCCATTCATCCAGTCACCCATTCAATCACGCACTCATCCACTCACCCACTCATTCAGTCACCCACTCATTCAGTCACCCACTCATTCAGTCACCCACGCAATCATCCTATCACCTACGCATCCAGTCACCCACGCATCCAGTCACTCACGCATCCGGTCACTGACTCAATCACCCTATCACTCACTCCTCCACTCGTTTACTCAAACACTCACCCATTTACTCACCCACCCGCTCACCACCATGCAGGTCACCTCACTCTTCTTTTCAGCTTCATTAGTTTGCACTGCTCCACTCTGGAATCCACACCCGGTCTTCCTGTTTTCCCAAACTCTTGCAACAATAAACTTGATCAATTTAAGGAACGCGTTTCTTTGATCTTAATTATCTAATTACTCATTGGACAGTTATGTATTATTATTTTTGTTGTTGCTGGCCGCTTGGCGTTTTGTATTGTGTGGGGTTTGCATCGCTGTCAACCCCTTATCAGTGCCTTCCTTATTACAGGACAATTCAGACCTTGTTGGTCACCCCGTGCCCCTTATAAGTCCCATGACAAGGGAGAAACACACAAATAAACTTAACAAAAATGTTGCCCGTATTGAAACGGCCGTGTGCCGTATGGACCTGACAACTCACTTTCCCCCAACAGAATACGGGTAAACCGTGTGGGTTGGCGGCTATGGGTTTTGTTGTGTTTGCAAGTCCAAGTTATAGGACTGCACCATGGGTTGTGCGTGGTTCTTATTGGTGGGAGATTCCCTTCGCTGTGTTGCACGCCAGTGGCTGGGGGCTGCCTGGGGCCAGTGAAGTGTGAGCCGGTCCCAATGTGCACCGGCAAACATTTACCGCCAGGTGGCCCCAGTCCACACGTGGACACCTGAAGCCCTTGGATTTCTCCAGGTGCTCCGATTTCCTCCCACATGTAAACACTCATTAATCTTGATTTGAAGCTTTCGTGACTGCAGGAATCCTTACTCTTTGGTTCTTTCGGTAAAGTCACGTAGGTAGAAAAAATAATAATGGATCACGACGTTTCGATCGCCACACAAGCAATCTCACTAAGTTTCAAGACTCTTGTTCAGGAGGGGCCTGCCAACTTTTCGCTGGAGTAATTTGAATGTTTGGTTAGTACCAGTTACATTGTATGTTGTTGTTTTGCTATGGGAGTAAATCCACACAGAGAAAGGGACCAGAATGAGGAAAGCGAAGCCAGGCAGTCCTTCAGAAGATGTCATGCACGGGCGTGACCACTGCACCACCCTGCCGCCCAAACAAAAGTAATTTAAATAATGTACAATACTGGCATATAAACCCTATTAGTATCAACTGAATTTCTGGACAATGTGGCACGTGTATAGCTGCATCGGTGTTTCTAAAAGTCGTGTTCACATTGCCTGAAATTAATCATATTATAAAGTACAGGTTTCCCACCTCTGGTTTCGTTTTACTTACTGGTTGTCCTCATTATGTGTGTCACAGGTAATATGGCAAGGAAAATATTACGCAGCACGAGTTGTAGGATTAGTACAATTATGGTGACACACGTGACCCCCTCTACACAAGAAAACAGCTGAGAGTCAATGCTGTGGTGTTGTGCGATTGGTGCAAGCGACCCATCATTGTGTTTTGATGTTGAGCTGTTAAAATTGCACTGTTGTGAGGTGAGGTCAACGCCGATGACTTCTTCCAGCGGTGTCAAGATCAGCATTTTGAAGAGGCTCGCGGAGGATGATACTGGGCACTAGGGTGCAGTCTCCCTCCATGAACAACAGAGGGCAGAGGAGCGACACTCACAACAATTATTGGCGTAGCACTGGGCATATAAAACACAAAGTTGGAAGAAAGTTTATCTCGGGGAGTTAACCCACAACACCTGGGTCTGTCCCGCGTGTTCACACGATAACGCGTTTTCACTACGTTGAGATTTATAAGGGCACGGGGTGACCAATAAAGTCTGAATTGGTCTGTAATAAGCTCGGCCCTGATAAGGGGTTAACAGATATGAAATAATCGAGCAGACAGACACGGGCCTGACTTCATCCACAGATGCCTTGTTGAGTCTCTAATTTTTAGGATTCTGCTTGAGACGTCTTGCCAGTTCCTCACCAAATAATGTGTACGTGTGAGTAACCAGACCTACCTGAGATCTCACGCCTCGTAGAGAGCCAAAATAAATATCGTACGTTTATAGATTGCTCGGTAACCTCCGTTCCATGCTGCCATCGACTGGCCAAGAATGTGGCCTGTAGATGCTGCCATCTGCTGGCCACTGATGTAGATGGCAGCATGGAAGGTGGTGAATTGCGGTCGTTGAGATGAGTTTTGATTGGTGAGATGAGTGAGGTTGGTGCTGTGGATGAGATGGGTGCAGTCAGTATGGTGACTGTGTGGTTGGTGTGGTGAATGTAGTGGTTGGTGTGATGAATGTAGTGGTTGGTGTGGTGAATGTAGCTGTTGGTGTGGTGAATGTAGTGGTTGGTGTGGTGAATGTAGTGGGTGGTGTGGTGAATGTAGTGGTTGGTGTGGTGAATGTAGTGGTTGGTGTGGTGAATGTAGCGGTTGGTGTGGTGAGTGTAGTGGTTGGTGTGGTGAATGTAGTGGGTGGTGTGGTGAATGTAGTGGTTGGTGTGGTGAATGTAGTGGTTGGTGTGGTGAATGTAGTGGGTGGTGTGGTGACTGTGTGGTTGGTGTGGTGAATGTAGTGGGTGGTGTGGTGAATGTAGTGGTTGGTGTGGTGGATGTAGTGGTTGGTGTGGTGACTGTGTGGTTGGTGTGGTGAATGTAGTGGTTGGTGTGGTGAATGTAGTGGTTGGTGTGGTGAATGTAGTGGGTGGTGTGGTGAATGTAGTGGTTGGTGTGGTGAATGTAGTGGTTGGTGTGGTGGATGTAGTGGTTGGTGTGGTGAATGTAGTGGTTGGTGTGGTGAATGTAGTGGTTGGTTTGGTGAATGTAGTGGGTGGTGTGGTGACTGTGTGGTTGGTGTGGTGAATGTAGTGGTTGGTGTGGTGAATGTAGTGGGTGGTGTGGTGAATGTAGTGGTTGGTGTGGTGAGTGTAGTGGTTGGTGTGGTGAATGTAGTGGGTGGTGTGGTGAATGTAGTGGTTGGTGTGGTGAATGTAGTGGTTGGTGTGGTGAATGTAGTGGGTGGTGTGGTGAATGTAGTGGTTGGTGTGGTGGATGTAGTGGTTGGTGTGGTGAATGTAGTGGGTGGTGTGGTGACTGTGTGGTTGGTGTGGTGAATGTAGTGGGTGGTGTGGTGACTGTGTGGTTGGTGTGGTGAATGTAGTGGTTGGTGTGGTGAATGTAGTGGTTGGTGTGGTGAATGTAGTGGGTGGTGTGGTGAATGTAGTGGGTGGTGTGGTGAGTGTAGTGGTTGGTGTGATGAATGTAGTGGGTGGTGTGGTGAATGTAGTGGTTGGTGTGGTGAATGTAGTGGTTTGTGTGGTGAATGTAGTGGTTGGTGTGGTGAATGTAGTGGTTGGTTTGGTGAATGTAGTGGGTGGTTTGGTGAATGTAGTGGGTGGTGTGGTGAATGTAGTGGTTGGTGTGGTGAATGTAGTGGTTGGTGTGGTGAATGTAGTGGTTGGTTTGGTGAATGTAGTGGGTGGTGTGGTGAATGTAGTGGGTGAGATGAGTGTAGTAGGTGTGATGAGTGCCATTTGTGCGGTTAGTGGAGTTGGTGTTTGGTGAGTGAGGTGAGTGTGGTGTGATTGGTGAGGTGTAATTGGTGAGGTTAGGTTTGTGAGGTGTAATTGGGGTGGTGAGGTGGGTGAGGTGTAATTGGTGAGGTAAAGTTGGTGAGTGTATCAGTGAGCACCTGGAGGATTCTCCTCCACGGTCGCCTTTGTCTCCCCCAGTAGCGATGTTCACTCCACACGGCACCAGGAACTCATCTGAGGCTGAGTCGACCTCACACTCTCTCACTGTCTCACAACAACAACAACCGCCATTCGCCACTAAGTGGCGGTGACGTCACCACGACGCTTGTGCCAGGCCATGTGCACCTTGAGGCCACGTGAAGTGTCGAACGCCCGCTGGCAGGAGGTCACGGGGCAGATCCAGGTGGTGCCACGGGTCGACTGACTGAGATGACTGAGATGACTGGCTGATGCACCACCTGTGCCCCCTGCTCACACTCACGCACGCGCACTCACTCACAAGCGCGAGTTCGCGTTTTCAGGCGATATAAAATAATTTCTATTTCATGCCAGTTGGTTCTGAAGGGCGGCTGTTTGTAATTTGGGCGTTCGTAAGTCGAGGACTGTCTGTAAATAAAGATTCCGATTGTGGGGCTTTCACCGTGGGATGAGCTTGGCCCGATCCGCGGGGGCGTGGCTTGCACGACAGTGGGCGGGGCATAGCCGCGACGGGCGTGGCTTATCCAGGAAGTGGAGACTGCGATCGCCGGACTGCAAGCCAGACAGAAGCGCACTCCTTTTAAAGTTAACAACAACATTGTTAAATGTAAGTAGCGCCTCTCTACTTTATTATTGTTTTATTTGTTTAATACATTACTTGTGGTGCCGTGAGTCGAGTGAAATGAGTCAATAACCTTGCTAGACATGGCTAAGCTTTTAATAAGGGGCGCCGCGGTGTCGAGATGTTAACTACCTCGCAAGGCCTACAGCAGCGTGGAGGTTCCATCCAGACCCTGACGCCTGCTCTGTATTTGTTTATTTTTTTCCCCTGTGGTCGCGTAGATTCTTCTCCTGGTCCTTCGGTTTTCCCCTCCACATTTAGAAACGTGAGTTTAGAGTACTTGACTGCTATAAATGTGCACATGATAAGCCACTTTCGTTGAGCTATCATTTGTGTCCAGGGCGCTTCTGGTAAGAGTTATATAGCTCAGTGGGCCTTACCTGGTTAAATAGAAATAGTTTATAGTTTAGTTTATAGTTCATAAGAACTCGTGACAAGGGTCAGTGTCTACTTCAAATATTGTTCAGGCTCTGGAGACCTCCAAAGTTATTCGTGATGTTATACATTTGGTTCGTTTTGAGCATAATCGCGACCTTATATAATTATTACGTGATACACACGCTGAATATACGCACACAAACATCGTGTACACGTGTGCCGTGCCCTCTATTGTCCACATAGACGGCTTGTGCTGACGAGAGAACGATCTTAACGTACAATGTCGTGACATGTATCAGCCCTTTGTCGATCCAGCGTTTTGATAGAGGCCTCCCCCACACCATGTCGTTCGTGGGAGTTGTTTAACCATACTTCACCATGCCGGTCAATGCGGGTTTTGTGAAGTGAGGAGGCCCAGAAACTTGTATATGCAGATACGAGTTTGCCTGTGCTTGCATCTGCAGAATTACATTCTCACACATCTTCAAGTGTAGTTTAATACTTCTAAAAATGCATTTATTCTTCAGGATTCCATAAAGTACTGTGGTAAAAAGAAAACAACTTGATTTGAATAAATTTCGATTGAAAGCTTTCGTGACTGCAGGGATTCATCTTCTTGGTTCTTTCGGTAAAGTCACGTCGAAGGGAAATAATAAAATAATTAAAATTAAACAATAAAATTCTCACGACGTTTCGGCCACAACACAAGTAGCCTTCCTCAGGTGAAGAAACAGAACTGTCGGAAAGACAGCGCTCCAATGAACACTGCTAAGCTTGGCAGCGTATTTTAAGCTGGGTGGGAGGAGCAGAGCGCCTTGACAAAGGAGTTTACATATCAACAGAATAATTTAGCATTGAAGTAGATGTGTTAATGTGAGATATTAGCAGGATGTTAACGTCAGAAATTAGCATGTAACTGGGAGATTAGCATGATGTTAATGCGAGGAATTAGCATGTAACTTGTCACGGAAGTAGCTATGTTAAAGTCAGAGTTTATATATCAACAGAGGCATTTAGTATATTGACGCTAAAGAACTGCAACTACCCAACTATCATACAACAAACCGATGTGAAAGAACTAAATATAAACTACATCAATATAATCAATGTACTCAATATATTCTCCACTAAGCTGAGCTACTAACAATACGTCATTATACATTACACTTCTATGTCGCAAAAATTATTATAATATGCCTCCAAATAATGTTTTATTATAAACTGCCATAGACAGACCCCAACATTGAATTATACGCAGCGTTACTATACACTACCCTATACCTTAGATTATAATAATATTACACTGTATTATTTTACCAACCCTACTGTATACCACACTGCTATATATTGACTATACAATTACGATACTATATATTACCAAATAAATTATATTAAACATTACACTGAATACTTTGTTAAACAAGGAATGCTTTGAGCTTGTGGGTTGAATCCATCTGTGTGAAGTTGTGTTATTTCCCCATATGCAAGGTGGGGTCTCTCTGGGTTCCACTCACACAAACATCTCAATGCAATGGGACCTTTCTGAAAATGCAGTACTTAGACTCAATGAAGCTTTCCTGCGTAACTAGTTAACATTGTAATAATTAGCATGAGAGATAATGACGTTCAGTTATAAGTGCCATTAATAGTACTATACTGTACTTTTTTTGAAGACTATTTTACGTAGTTGTTTGTAAAAAAAAGTGTCCATTCTCAAAACTTTTTGACGGGCCCTCGTACAGAAATGATATTACAATCTTATATGGAGATTGCGAGTCAGAGTGTTGTGAATAGTGGAGTGAACGTGTGGTGCCATCATTATATTGTTGGTGTGTATATACAGAAAGGCCTATTTGGTGGGTAACATTAGGAAAATGGAGGTAGTTCGTCATTGTTGTTAAACAAAATCTTATTTGGGTGGATTAGAGGAGTAAAATCGTACATGATAGGAACTGCAATATTGTGGAGTGCTGGTATAATGAGTTGTAGTATATATGAATCTTATGTCACCTTAAGTATGCCTGTGTGAGTACACTCGTGACACGGGTGTCATGCGCGTGACCTTTGTCTTTTGTTTCAGATGTGCGAGAGCAACTCCGCTGTGAGTCAAGGTGGTGCTGGGAGAATTGCCTTCACCATTGATGGCACTTCACCAGCACCCATCTCAACCCCACCTCAATCCGGTAGAATTACAAGAACGAAAAAACGTATCTCTTGTGACGTCTGTGGGAAAAAATTCCAGCTGGCATGGTGCCTAGAAGCCCACGTAAGAACACACAAGGAGACCCGTGATCAATGGTGCGGCATATGCGGAAAAAGGTTTGATCAGCTAGGAAAATTAAAAAGGCATTTTAAGACCCATGAGAAGGATTATATGATAAAGGGTGCACCAGGCTTGGTGAATAACGGCAGTTTTGCCAATGCGGTGTTGAATCCACCGTCGCCCTATGAGATGTGCTCAGTCTGCGGATTTTTAAGTCCTATTGAAATCCTGAAAACTCATGAAAGTCTTCACGCACAGTTCTTGTACAGACCGAAGCCTGAACATGATTACACTTCGACAAAAGATAGCGGCGTTAAGATAAATGACATGAAATCCAATTTTCTTGAATGCTTTGGCCTAGTTCCACGTCAACAAACTGCTTCACCAGTCAGTGAGAATAAACCATACGCTGCTCTCGATCCTATGACGAGCATGAAAGTGTTGATGGCCTTGCAGCAGAAGAAGAAGGAAAAGCGAAGTAGACCTAAGCCCATTAAAAGAAAGAAGACCACCACCAGCGTCACCAATTGCAGCAGTAGCAACAGCCAGAATTCGGACATCAAGAGGATGGACTGCACGGAAGCAGGAGGCTGCATGGAGCAGAGCATCCCCAAGGTGGATGAACCCAACCTGGCACCTTTAGGTACGTCCGAGTAATGCACACACTACATTTCATTTGGATGTAATTGATAATTTCACAAATTAGTTAATGTACGCATATGTTGACCATATCTGTATGCCTGCACTGAGGAGTCTAGAGATCTGATGTGGTGCTGCTCGGATGTTGGGTTAAACCGTGAAACTCTGGGTTTCAGTCACCGAGCCATGATTAAACTGGCTTCTCATTGATGTTCTTATCCAGTTACCAAACACTTCTTCCAGCAAACACTTCTGATGTCGCGTGATGTGTAGGAAATTGCAATAACCTCCTAGTGGATAAAAAACGGTCACGAAGGGATGTCATGAGTAGTGCAATGATATCTCCTTCCACGAGCTGTTCTCTTACATGAGGTGGTTCACTGCTGTGTGAGAGTTGCACAGGGATACTTCATCTCATGACATGGAGCCAATAGCACCATTGGAAGGAAACTGAGTAAAATACATTGCTTGACAAATTCCAAAAAGTATCTATTTCTTAACCGGGGTAAATTTTGCTTAAACAAGTGGGTAAATTTAGGGAACATTTTTGAATGTATAGACCGAGTCATTTCCACAATGGGAATTTCCTCTTCATTGTACTAACACCTAACTTCCATGTGTATTTACTCATTCTATTGCAGGTAATTATTGTGTAATTAATGAGCTGTAATATAATAATCTGGCTCAACCACCTCAATGTTAAATTATAGTTGTTGCTCTGCATCAACACCAACCACACGAAGAAGTGCAAAATGTTGGGGCTTCAAAATAAGCCCCAAAAATGTGTTCTTCTGATATTTTTCAGGAAATCAGTATCTTGCTTTTCTACTATTTGCACGCATGTTGAACTTCTTTCGTACCATACGTAGCCAACCGTGCTAATCGGAGGTATTTGTTGCTGGCCATTTGGCATTTTAGGCTTTTGGGCCTTTGGGCCTGTGGTCAGCAACCGTGATTGATAAAACGTCCCATATACATAGTAATGCTATGGCATCCACTGCATGGTGATAAATAAATTATGTATTAGCGCGTGCGTGTGCTCAACGGTGGATGTCTTGTGTTCCAGATGAAAAGCCCTTCCCGTGCAGTGACTGCTCGTACGGAGCGACGCAGAAGTCGAAGCTCAAGAGACACGTCCTGAGCGTTCACCACGTGCCCTTCGATAGCGCGCTGGACTCCGACTGCCCCAAGAAGAGAAGGCGGCTGGCTGGGTGCCGAGACCGCGGCTCAACTCTGGATTTGGAGCGCGCACGATGCTCACGGAGAACTCCCTGATGATTTATTTCATCCTGAGGCTGAGGTACCACGTGTAGGGCGATGAACTCAAGGTTTTGTGCAGCGGACATTTCCATGATGAAATTTCGTCACGATCACTGCTGCGAGGTTACATCTATTGCCGTATATTTCTAGTCAATTGCTGTATTTTCTTGTATTCAATATATTTAATAAATTGTCCTAATTTCATAACAAAGGTTTTTGGGTTAGATCGTGTAAGCATAAATGTGTCATAACTCTCCACCACCTGACACAGCCAATTAGTAAGGAATTTGTCACGTAAACAAAACTCCACTTAGTTACTACTTCAGCCCACCGGTGTTTTGGAGAGTAAATCCACAAGATGAGTACGACGTTTCACTGGTAATTACATCCAGCATCATCGGGCGATTTGCCAGAATAGTGAAGCCATCCCCCTGCTTCCGGTCTTAAATAGAGAAAGGCGATGTCATCACTGAACCCATCAGGTGCAGAAATCAGAGGCGGGGAGGGGGATTATTGAAATTATATAATTGATTAGTAATAATTAAATTAGTATGTTTCCTCTATAAGTAATGATAAATGTGAGATGTCTTCTTCCTCCACGCGTTTGTTCCAATCACGTGGGGTCCGCCGTCCTTGCCACCTTCTCCACACCGCCCCGTCCCGCGCCATCTCTCCCTCCGCTCCTCGGGCCACCACGTTCGACCGCATCACCACATCGCCCCACGTCTTCTTCTTCTGCCTTCATCTCCTCATCTTACAATCACAATTACTTAATAATACGCTTCCAGGCCGCACTAAGCCTGTAGCTGTCAGAGAGGTTAAAATAATACAAATTTTCTCAGTTTCAATGGATTCTCGAATTAGTCTTGGCCAGTAATAATGAGTTTTACACAACACTTCATCGTTATCAAAATACATTAAGTGTTCTTGTTGGCAAGCATGTACTGCAACTTCCGACAGTTATGTTTGAGAGTGTTTAATATTTATTTGGTGTTCCTTTAGTCTTACGCTAATGTTACATCCCATCTGTCCAATATAACATCTGCCACATAAGCCATTAATCCGATACACACCATCCGTTGACAACTTAGGCAATTCATCTTAAGTACAAGATACTATTTTTTGACTTTTGTGTACCGTGCCAAATCTTACTTAGATGTTTAGCTTTTTGCTTTTCCAAAACTCGAGCTAATTTCTCAATTACTCCCACGATATATGGTATTTTAATTGTTTAATAACCTGATTCAGCAGTATTGCTGTTCGATCTTGGTTTAGCATTCATTTCTGTTAATTATTTGAGCATTATTGTAGACATTCAATCGTAGCGTTTCTTTGACATGTTCAATCTCTCTCCCCAGACGTTCACCATCTGACACTGTTTTAGCCAGATGTATGAGCATCTTGATGAGAGAGGTTTTCTGTACGGGGTGATGATGCGAATCTGCATTCAGATAGGCATCAGTATGCGTTCCCTTTTGGTAAACGCTGTGTGTGTTATTTTACCATTTAGGCCTCATCCGATAAATCACCTCTCCCAAGGAAATAAGTATTTAGAGGCCACACGGGACCGGGGGGGGGGGGGGGGAGTTTATCGTTGTGTCTGTTGCTGCGAGCAGATAGCGCGCAATGGAGAGCTTGCTCAGAGCGGATCTGGGCACGGACTCGGCGAGGCCGCTGGGCGCTTCGGCCGGTGGAGGCTGCATCAGCACCGGGCAGAGCTACGAGACGGGGCGCGGACACGTGTTCACCAAGATCAACGCCAAGAGCGGGGCACCCTCCTCTACGCCTCCTCTACGCCTCCTCACCACCTCACCTCCTCTACCCTTCTCCTCGCCTCCTCTACGCCTCCTCACCACGCCACCTCACCAAGCCACCTCACCTCCTCACCACGCCACCTCACCTCCTCACCACGCCACCTCACCTCCTCACCACGCCACCTCAACACCTCACCACCTCACCTCCTCTACCCTCCTCTTCGCCTCCTCTACACCACCCTGCATCCTTGCCTCAACCTTCATTCATTCAGCCCTGTCATTAATGTATCACTTTTTTTTTAGCTGCGACTACTAGCTAATTTGTCAGTTATTCTCACGATATATGGTATTTTAATTGTTTAATAACCTGATTCAGCAGTATTGCTGTTTGATCTTGGTTTAGAATTCACTGCTCTGTTAATTTGAGCATTATTGTAGACATTCAATCGTAGCGTTTCTTTGACATGTTTAATCTCTCTCCTCAGACTTTGACCATCTGACACTGTTTTAGCCAGATGTATGAGCATCTTGTTGAGAAAGGATTTCTGTGCGGGGTGATGATGCCAATCTGCATTCAGATAGGCATCAGTATGTGTTCCCTTTCGGTAAACGCTGTGTGTGTTACTTTACCATTTAGGCCTCGTCCGAGCAAAATATCCAGGAAAGGGAGTGTGTTATTCATCTCCATTTCCATGGTGAACTGGATGGCCGTTTTTTGTGAATTGAGATGATTTAGACATTCATTCATTAAGTGTATTCTTCCCATGTCGCCAGACAACCAAAGTGTCATCTACATATCTACACCAAAAAGTGGGTTTTAATGTACTTGAAGCAAGTGCTCTTGCAACCCGGGGGTTGAGGACCCCTGTGTTAGAGGCCACACGGGACGGGGGGGGTGGGGAAGTTTAACGTTGTGTTTGTCGCTGCGAGCAGACAGCGTGCAATGGAGAGCTTGCTCAGAGCGGAGCTGTGCACGGACTCGGCGAGGCCGCTGGGCGCTGCGGCCGGTGGAGGCTGCATCAGCACCGGGCAGAGCTACGAGACGGGGCGCGGACACGTGTTCACCAAGATCAACGCCAAGAGCGGGGCACCCTCCTCTACGCCTCCTCACCACCTCACCTCCTCTACCCTCCTCTTCGCCTCCTCTACACCACCTTGCATCCTGGCCTCAACCTTCATTCAGTCAGCCCTGTATCACTTTTTTTCGCTGCGACTACTAGCACCACCGTGGTGAATGTTGCAGTGAACTTCCCCTCGTTGATTCCCCCCTCCACCCACGTTAAGGGACTCGGTCTACCAGACACTTTGACCGCTTCGTCTCATCCACTCCGCGTTCAACCACCGCGCCTCACTGCAGTTCACAACAACGCACTCAACTAAACAACTCGGTCACCCACTCATCCAGTCACTAACCCAATCACCCTATCACACATTCATCCAGTCACTAACTCATCCAGTCACTAACTCAATCACCCTATCACACACTTATCTCGTCACTAATTCAATCACCCTATCACCCACTCATCCAGTTAACCACTCATCCAGTCACCCACTCATTCAGTCACCCACTCATCCAGTCACCCACTCATTCAGTCACCCACTCAATCACCCTATCACCCACTCATCAAATCAGCCACGCATCCAGTCACCCACTCATCCAGTCATCCACGCAATCACCCTATAACCCACTCACCCACTCATCTAGTCACCCACTCATTTAGTCACCCACTCAATCACCCACTCATCTAATCACCCACGCATTCAGTCACCCACGCATCCAGTCACCCACTCATCCGGTCACTGACTCAATCACCCTATCACACACTCCTCCACTCGTTTACTCAAACACTCACCCATTTACTCACCCACCCGCTCACCACCATGCAGGTCACCTCACTCTTCTTTTCAGATTTATCAGTTTGCACTGCTCCACTCTGGAATCCACTCCCGGTCTTCCTGTTTTCCCAAACTCTTGCAACAATAAACTTGATCAATTTAAGGAACGCGTTTCTTTGATCTTAATTATCTAATTACTCATTGGACAGTTATGTATTATTATTTTTTATTGTTACTGGCCGTTTGGCGTTTTGTATTGTGTGGGGTTTGCATCGCTGTCAACCCCTCATCAGTGCCTACCTTATTACAGAATAATTCAGACCTTGTTGGTCACCCCGTGCCCCTTATAAGTCCCATGACAAGGGAGAAACACACAAATAAACTTAACAAAATGTTGCCCGTATTGAAACGGCCGTCTGCCGTATGGACCTGACAACTCACTCCCCCCCAACAGAATACGGGTAAACCGTGTGGGTTGGCGGCTATGGGTTTTGTTGTGTTTGCGAGTCCAAGTTATAGGACTGCACCCTGGGTTGTGCGTGGTTCTCATTGGTGGGAGATTCCCTTCGCTGTGTTGCACGCCAGTGGCTGGGGGCTGCCTGGGGCTAGTGACGTGTAAGCCGGTCCCAATGTGCACCGGCAAACATTTACCGCCAGGTGGCCCCAGTGTTTATTGCCCGTCTCCACGTGGATACCTGAAACCCATGTCAATCCACTGCTGGATGAGTCCCGCAATGAAGATACAATCAGTACATCCACTTAGCTTTTGGACTCCACCTGTTCCATTGGCGGCCGAATGCGAATCTAAATGTGCATACGTTAGAGACTGGTTAATGCGCATAGAAATCAAACCAATTGACCTACGACATTTGCCCCGTCAACTTTTGTAGAATTTTAGATGTGCATTACAGCTACTTTAGCCGGATGGTTGTGGTGGCTATGTATGCCTGTAATCCACGACTACGTGGAGGTGAGGGTTGGTGGATTACAAAAATGTTGCGACAACTCCCACCCCTTGGTCGTCATGGAGGTAGAGAAGGCGGTGTCGAATAATGTGGACTCTGCCTGTTCCATCTGTAGATTTGTGATAGAGCATTTGATTGGATTTCTCCAGGTGCTCCGATTTCCTCCCACATGTAAACACTCATTAATCTTGATTTGAAGCTGTCGTGACTGCAGGAATCCTTACTCTTTGGTTCTTTCGGTAAAGTCACGTAAGTAGAAAAAATAATAATGGATCACGATGTTTCGATCGCCACACAAGCAATCTCACTGAGTCTCAAGACTCTTGTTCAGGAGGGGCCTGCCAACTTTTCGCAGGAGTAATTTGGATGTTTGGCTAGTACCAGTTACATTGTATGTTGTTGTTTTGCTATTGGAGTAAACCCATACAGAGAAAGGGACCAGAATGAGAAAAGCGAAGCCAGGCAGTCCTTCAGAAGATGTCATGCACGGGCGTGACCACTGCACCACCCTGCCGCCCAAACAAATGTAATTTAAATAATGTACAATACTGGCAAATAAACCCTATTAGTATCAACTGAATTTCTGGACAATGTGGCACGTGTATAGCTGCATCGGTGTTTCTAAAAGTCGTGTTAAAATTGCTTATTAAAAATATTATAAAGAACAGGTTTCCCACCTCTGGTTTCATTTGACTTACCGGTTGTCCTCATTATGTGTGTCACAGGTAATATGGAAAGGAAAATATTACGCAGCACGAGTTGTAGGATAAGGGCAATTATGGTGACACACGTGACCCCCTCTACACAAGAAACAGCTAGGATTCATATTCTTGGTTCTTTCGGGAAAGTCACGTCGAAGGGAAACAATAAAATAATACAAATATAAAACAATAAAATTCTCGCGACCTTTTGATTGCAACACAAGCAATCATCATCAGGTGTGAAAACCACAAGAAAATTTGAAAGAACCAAGAATATGAATCTCTGCAGTCACTAAAGCTTTAAATCAAAATGTAACAGCTGAGAGTCAATGCTGTGGTGTTGTGCGATTGGTGCAAGCGACCCATCATTGTGTTTTGATGTTGAGCTGTTAAAATTGCACTGTTGTGAGGTGAGGTCAAGGCCGATGACTGCTTCCAGCGGTGTCAAGTTCAGCATTTTGAAGAGGCTCGCGGAGGATGATACTGGGCACTGGGGTGCAGTCTCCCTCCATGAACAACAGAGGGCAGAGGAGCGACGCTCACAACAATTATTGGCGGAGCGCCGGGCGTATGAAACGCAAATTTGGAAGAAAGTTTATCTCGGGGAGTTAACCCACAACACCTGGGTCTGTCCCGCGTGTTCACACGATAACGCGTTTTCACTACAACGCGTTTTCTCCGTCACAACGCGCTTTCTGAGCGGACTACTTTCTTGAGCTGCGCGGTTGAGCGAGATGAGACGGTAACGCGGCGGCGTCCCCTCAAGTTATTTGGACCCCCATCTTACCGTGCGTGGACATTATTATTATTTACGGGAGGAAAATAGTTTCCGCTTAACGCGACACTTTTCAGGAACGCATCTACCGCGTTAAACGAGGACTCGCCGCGTACAGGTGCCGCGCACGCTGTATCGACCCTGGAGAAATCCGAAGCGCTATGAAGCTCTTGTTCACAGACGTCCAGTAAGGGGCGGGTGGTGTTGGTGGTGTGGGCGTCACCACGTGACACACAGCTTGTCCGTGGAGTCGATCGTGAGGGTGCCGACGTCGCCTAGGCAACGCCGCCCCCCCTCTGGCTCTGCTGCTGCTGCTGCCTCGCTCTGTGCACGCGAGGCGCCAATCCGTGACGCGGGCACTGTACGCGTTGCGTCACCGTTCACCGTGGGGGGCGGCGGGGCCTCAGCTACGTCACGTCGTGTACAGTGGCACATTAATATTGACACTTTTACTCGTGTTTATGTGCCTCGTTATTAAAGGTGAGTTTAATAATAATCATGCTGCTGCTACACAATGTGTGCATTGATATATACGTACAGTTTATGTGTTTAAACGCGATTGTAGTTTATGGGCCCTTGAGGGATTTTTCGCCTCGTGTGAGGTTTTTATGCGCAACCTTAATTATTGCGCTTTTGTTAATCGTTAACATTTGGTCAGGAATAATGCACTTAAGATAAATGTTCTGGCGACGATATTTTGCAAAACAGACGATGGCAAAATTTCGATTTAAAGCTTTCGTGACTGCAAGGATTCATCTTCTTTGGTTCTTTCGGTAAAGTCACGTAGAATGAGAATAAAATAAAAAAATTATAAAATAAAATAACACAATAATATTCTCACGACGTTTTCGGCCACAACACAAGCGGCCTTCATCAGGTGAAGGGGACGAGACTGTCTGATGAAGGCCACTTGTGTTGTGGCGGAAACGTCGTGAGAATATTATTATTTTATTTTATCAATTTATTATTTTATCTTATTCTACGTGACTTTACCGAAATAACCAAAGAAGATGGCAAAATTGTGTATATATTGTGCGATATGTGCCACTGAAACGGCAAGAAGTCAATAACAATGACTCGTGTTGAGTGTTTAATATGCAAGCAATGGGCCCACCACAGGTTCGTTAATGTTATAATGGAAGCAGTGAAATTAATGAAAATCTTTTGCTCTGCCATTTGATTTTAAATTACGACTCTTCAAAGAGCTTTGGTTGTAGTAAGCAATATTTGAATTTGTTTAAGCGACCTGTATTCTCTTACAACATGTTTTATATTCCTAGGCATTAAATTTGTACTAAAGATTCAGACTAATTGTAAATCTAATGGGACCACTGCAATCGATGTCCGTTAATATATGTAGGCGTGGTAAGGTTTCGAGACGCACTCTGCGATGCGTGAAACGCAGTCCGTGTCCTTCCTCATCCATTTGTCTTCATTCCAACGTCAACTTTGTTCTGCCGGTCTCTCTCATTAAGGCCACATGGCCACACTGTGTCTCTTAGTTCTTGCAAGCTAAGCTGGAGTCAGTCTCTCTCATTAAGGCCACATGGCCACACTGTGTCTCTTAGTTCTTGCAAGCTAAGCTGGAGTGAGTCTCATTAAGGCCACATGGCCACACTGTGTCTCTTAGTTCTTGCAAGCTAAGCTGGAGTCAGTCTCTCTCATTAAGGCCACATGGCCACACTGTCTCTTAGTTCTTGCAAGCCAAGCTGGAGTCTGTCTCTCTCATTAAGGCCACGTGGCCACAGTGTCTCTTTGTTCTTGCAAGCTAAGCTGGAGTGAGTCCCTCTCATTAAGGCCACATGGCCACACTGTGTCTCTTAGTGCTTGCAAGCTAAGCTGGAGTCAGTCTCTCTCATTAAGGCCACATGGCCACACAGTGTCTCTTAGTTCTTGCAAGCTAAGCTGGAGTCAGTCTCTTTTCAACATATGTCCCACCAAATTCTGTATTAATAATGTTCCAGTTTCTCTATATGTTTTTAAATTTAGATTTAAATTAATCTACATTTTAAAATCCACAAATCTGGCTGCCTCCTGATGATGCTGGTTGTAATTACTGGCGAAACGTCGTACTCAGATTGTTAATGTTGTGGCTTTGCTCTCTAACACACAACCGGTGTGCTGTACTAGTAACGAATTGGCATGTTCTGTTTAAGTGACAAACCTTACTAATTGGCTGTGTCGGGTGGTGGTGGGTTTACCGACATTTTTTTTATATTTACGCGATCTTACCCAAAAAACCTGTATTATGTAAAAATACATTTATTTTCCTCCTTTCTTTTTGGACAGTTTAAAATCTCTAACGTTTTTCAAATTGTTCTGATGTACAGTGCTACATTTCAAATTACTGTCATGTTTGCAACGGGTTGTTTAAAATATATTTAAATGGTGTAGATTCATGTTTAAACTCGCTTCGAATCTGCATTCATCATTTTCTTCTTAAGCAGTCCGTAACCACAATTGGTACATCGATGCATGACCCATTTGATTATGGTTTGTTGATCTTAATTTATCAATTAAAATGTTATTGAGTGTGCCAAATCCTAAAGAGTGGCGTTTGAGTCGACCTTATTTCATATTCACATCTGAAACGCCTGTGCACATGAATGTAATCCAGTTACACACTCTCCTACTTGTTCATCAACTCTCTTCGTGGTGTAGATTTGATGGCTTGTATAGCAACCATAATCAAACACAACAAGTCCGGGTGACTCATGATCCATGATTCACGATGCCAGTGGGCCAGGTTTCACTCTCAATTCTCTACCTGTGTGGCATGAATAAAACGCACCTGTAAATTTGACCTGAAATGATTGCGCAACAATTGCCCCGCCTTCATGCGATGTTTATCCTCCACTGTTTATCTGGCTTTGACCTGAATTATATAAAAGTGCGGCTGTGCAACTGCTGTAGAGTCACATTGGTATAAACGCATTTTACAATATGAACAGCGCATTGAAAACGCGTACTATTTTAAGTATTGTTTAACAAGTGTGTTTACAAATCCACACTGAGAAACACGATGATTGACAGAGGGTAGTAGATTATGTTTTCGATAGTGTATTTAAATAGAGCTACTGTAGGTAAGTAGTTTTCAGTTTTAAAGGCATAGTTTAACAAGTCAACACTTGCCACCATCCTTCAAACCCATTGGTGAAAAAGACCACAGTTTATGTTTACATTATAATATGTTTACATTATATATAATATATAATATAATGTTTACATTATATATAATATAATGTTTATATATAATATATAATATAATGTTTACATTATAATACATTGTTTACATTATATATAATATAATGTTTATGCAAAAGCTGGAGACTTATGGGACCCCGGGGTCCCACCATAAGGTTCATATGAATGGTTACCTAATAACTTTTGAAACACGGTAATCGCTGTGAAGTGCAGTTTCCAATTCTTATTGTTGACTCAATCTCTCTGGCCTTTCTATGCAATATGAAGAAGGGTCATTGCCCGAAACGTCACTTATCGGATTTTTTCCCTTTTTCAAGGCACCAGTGCTACTGATGCATGAATTTGTTTGGTATTTGAAATGATACGAAGGCTCAGCAAGTGATTCCTTGCAGACATAAACAGAAGCGATACGCGCCACCCCAGCCACCCATGTCGCGAATCAATCGATTATCGCGATTGAGGGCTCGTGAATAAATTCTAGATTCAACGCCTTGTTTTAAAACGTGAACACAGCCGGCTCTAGTGACTGGAGTGGGTGGGTGTTGGACAATGTGAAACAATGACACGCAACGTATACAAATCAAAAACATAAATTCTTACGCACGCGATCCGGTGTGCATATCGCGATCTTCAGGATGAATGATCACGTCCGAATCAATGCGTCGTCGTTGCTCCCCTAGCATGCGCTCTGCGTAACCCGCTCGTGTTGTTGTTGTTTGCGGCAGAGTTTAGGACCTTCGTGGCCAAGAGCCGCAGCTCCCGAGGCAAAGGAGTGATGGCACGCTTCAAGGTGCCGGACTTGCTGAAGCATCTCATGGAATGATACGGGGCTCCGGATATTCACGATCTGGGCATCCGTATCACCAGCATACCTCTGGGCATTTCCGTACGTGCCGTGCCTGCGTGTACGAGCGTGTGTGTGTGTGTACGTGTGTATGCATTGCGTCGCTTGTTGACTGCGAATTGTATTATTATTGGATGCCTCAAGTTATACTCTTTGGTTCTTTCGGTAAAGTCACGTAGGTATAAAATGAAATAAATCACGACGTTTCGGGCGCGACACAAGCGTCCGTCATCAGGTGGGAAAACCTTGGTGTGCTGCTGAGGCAGACTGTTTTAAATGGTTTGAAATGTGTGTAGCCCATGGGTCATAAAGAAGTGGCCAGGGCTAGTGATGTTAACGTGAGAAATTAGCGTGTAACTGTAAGGTAGGAAAGCGGCCTCCTCCTCGATTTTACGTGACTTTACCGAAAGAACCAAAGAGTGTGGATTCCTGCAGTCGCGAAAGCTTCAAATCAAGATTGGCTCAAGTATGTATTGTTGTTGCCCTTGAGGGGGTTTACTTTCGGAATTAAATGCGTTCTGGAATTGCTGACACACAGCTACAACGTACGTGTCGCTGTGTTCACACCTGAGAGTGACACTGCATCATCCTTTTACCAATATTCCCCCGCCCCTGCGTTTGCCTTACACGGCCACAATGCTGAGTTATCCTCAGTTGCTCAGGCACACAAGTTTCACACCTGTCTCCCTGTCAAGTGAATGTGGTGTATCCTTTTGTCATGCAGTCTGAGACAGACTTCCAACACGACTTCAGTTTTGGGGGTGCAGTGCTGCGACAAGAGCACTGAAGTAACTGCTCGTGTAAGTACATCATGTTAATATATCGTATTGAAGGCTGAGGCCTATTTTACTGTACCGCTCCTTACAGAAATCTTCTTTCCCGAGTGGTTGTGCATTTGTCGCTTGTTTCAGAGGTTCGCGATTCGATCCCAGGAGTCGCCCTAGTTAATATTGCGGGTGTATTATCCAAAACTGCATTTCTATATGCTTCACAAATAATGTAAAAAAATAAATCCCGTGTTATTAATGAATGAGGAGGACATGTGTGCTGGCGTCAGAATCAAAATTTGCAAATCTAAACAAGTACTCAGAAATGACTGGATTGGGTAAAACCACATGTATATATGTTGAACATCTTTCGCACTGTACATAGCCAACTGTGCTAATCGGAGGTGTGGAGGACAACAAACTGAACACAAAAAGCAGTTCTAAAGAAATTGTTTTCAATCTAGATTTAAAAGTGCATAGCTCCAATGGCTTCCTAATATCGGAAGGAAGAGCATTCCAGTTGGCCGCAGAAGCCCATCTGAAAGCGAGTGATGCGGTGACTGTCTTTGTTCGATGGCTTGCCAAAAGCCACTGCTGCTAGGATGATCCACCAATCCCATCTCTCGATTGCAATCGTGCATTAGCTGCACACCTTGCATTCGCTGTTGAACCACTCGTCCATCACGTGTTCCATCATCGCAACTACAGCACTGCCCTGCACCTGTGGCCGCCACAGTTGCTAACATTGTGTTGTTTGTTTAGGTGATCGGCAAGGCCCAGAAAGGCGAGCGGGAGGCGATGGACCGTGGGCTGGCTCGCATCGAGTGTGACATTAAGCAGGAGGTGGAGGGCCGGCCACACAAGATCAAGAAATACCTGTTGGAGTCGTTCCCCTTGCCAGGGACGAGCGCCGATCTTCGCCGACAGTTCACGACACAGCCGGCGGCCGAGATGGTGCTGCAGGTCTTCCAGAACGCCGAGGACATCTTTGTGAATAAGCTGAAGAAGGTGGGGCCATGGCGTCTGGACTTAATGCAACAAAATTACCTTGCGAGAACATTCATGCATTTGCTTAGATTTGTCAAAGATTTTCCATAATACATTTGTCCTCGGAATTATTTAATAAGTGATAATCGCCATACGTTTCAAGTCTGTGGATACTTCCACCATTATCAAAAGACTTGCTCTACCACTGAATTAACACTCCTCTATAATATTTAGGGCCATCGCTTTCACAAAATTCAGTCACACGTTGAAACAAAAGTAAGGGGGGGCATTGAAATCGGTCGGACATCTATGCATGTATCACCCTCTATTTGTCCCAACAGAGTGATATGGCTGCACGTGGTTTGGGTCCTTTGTTGTTTCTACCGACAGTGTGTGCAGGACTTCCTGGGGCAGGTGAAAGGGGACACGCTGGCCCGGAAGCTGTTTCAGTTGGCCCTGTGCTGTAGCTCCCTCGAGACTCCTCGCGACCTCGTGGTCAAGGAGAAACCGGCCGCGTTTCTCGGCAACATCAGCACTCCCGACACCAGACCGCCGCCTACTCCGGGGAGTAAGGAGACAAATTTGCATATACAGTAGACTCGATTATCTGCGCTAATGACGTGGAGGATGGCTGCGGATAATTAAAAATCTCGGATGATCCAAAGATATCTATTTTTTGCGGATCTCTATGCCACAAACTAACGATCAACCGATCGATGCACGTGCTGGGTGATAACACTTTCCTGCTAATTTGACCAAGTCCAATATCGGCTCAACTTTCATGTGACGGACATTACTCTCACGTTCAGAGTGGGTTAGAATGTGCTTCCCTTTACTCTGTAGACCAGAGGTCACTAGAAGCGATGTCAGAGGTAGCTTTGTGAAGTTCTCTTCTGTGGGCCATTCTCCAATAGGACGGGTTCCGCTGCTCCGTGAGAGATCCGAGTGGATACTCCGTCTCATGACACGATATCGAAAGCACAATCTGAATAAAATGTAGTTTCTCGTATTGTACATAAGGGATCAGACCACGGAGGACTGTCAAAATGCTGAGTGTGATCTTGAAATTTATCCTGGACTGGTTCGGGGGATAGTTGAACAATTTGAATATTGGGGCGATATCGTCTTGCATACGGGTGTGAGAAGTCTGCCAGTGGTTTTTTGAGTCCATCATCTAGATTTTTGGGTTAGATCATGTATACATGCACTAAATAATACGCGTTAATATGCACTATTTACGTGACCTAATCCAAAAATCTCTATTATGGATAATCATTGGTCGCGAAGGCCTTCGTGTTAAACTTGTTTTTTGAGTCATCTGGAGAGTGATGATGAAACTTATCGGGAGGCCGTAGATGAGACGTGGGGGTGGGGGGGCAGAGAGAGAGTTGCAGTTGTTGAGCCTATTGGAGCGAGTTACAGCATCGTTGTCCTCTCCTACAATGGCATTGCTTGTCTCCTTCGCAGAGGCAGTAGCCGAGCATCTGGTCCGTCTGCTGAGCCACGTAAGTAAGATGGCAAAGCCCCCGAGCCTATCTGCGCTGTCACGCGTGGAGAAGCAGCTTGCCGAGCACTTTGACTCGCGCGACCTCCCCAGCCTGGGCCTCGGCTCCTTCTTGGACATCCTCCATCGCAACGCCCAGGTGCGTACGTGGCGTGCGTGAGCCCACCCGCCTCCAGCTGGTAAGAGGCAGTACAGCAAGTAGGTGTACGACACTGCCCGTGCAAAGTTTGAGTGTACTTACCGCCTCCGAGTGGCGCTCAATGTTAAGTTTGTTTCCAAAATTGTGCGCGGTAATATTAGTTTATTATTACGAACTTAAAACTCATTTGTCGATAACTCGAATACGTTTAAGCGTTATGTAATCACTGCCAATGCAGAGCACAACAAAGTGTCACGTAAGATGCATGGGTTTTCTCTTGTCACTCTTAAAAAATATCTGTGAATTTGGCAAACATCCCAAAGGTAGATATTGAAAATCACCGTTAAAATTGAGTGTACAGCGGTGACATTCAGATAACATTTATGATAACACTATATATGCAAAGTGGCCAGGTGGCTCAGATATCAAAGCGGTGCGATGACAATAATTAGATTCTGGGCTTGAATCTGGATTTTGACCGCTTGGGTTGAAACCGAGGTCTCAAGTCTTATCAAGTCGATCGTCCGAGCCCAGTCACCAGCGACTGCACAAAATTACAGTCTCATTAAACTTGGGTTTTGCACTTCATTTTCCTAATTCCATCTCTGAGAATAACAATTTCAGCTTGACTCTCGTGTGCCGCACAATCTCATAACACAGCTAATGTGAAAGTGTTGGCTCCTATTGTGTACAAGATAAAAGGCCACCCATCGCATTTTATGACATAGGGCCTGCACGGCTATGCGAGATTTACGCATGGATGATTTATTTGTCTCTTGACATTACGCCGATAGTGCATTTGGAAAACTAAAATTGAGAACGAATTTTGTGTTAATTTGCAAACTTAAATCTGTAATATTTAATCAGTTTTTGTGCACTGCATTGTGAGATGCAGCTCCATGCGTATCGTTTAGCTTTAAGCCGGTGTTTGCCTTGCGGTCGCCTCGGTGTCAACCAACTGATGTTGACGGATTTGTTGTGTCTGTGGTAGCTGTTGGAGGAGACTGGGGTTGTGATCTCTGCCCTGGGTGGATCTGGAGCCACAGCGGGAAGCTTCTGTCCAAAGCGCGACGAGCTGCATGGAGTTCATCCACCAGTGCGGCAGCCTCGACACCGCAGCGGTGAGACACGGGCCCCAGTAGGGGCCACAGGGGCGGCTCAGAGATGGGGATAAGGATTTGGAGATATAGGGCGCTCGCGTAAATAAACTCTTCAACTCAAAGCGCCTTACAGCAACGTCTCATCTCAACCATTCCATTGCTCTGCGGCAGTCTACCCGAGGGGACCCCCCCCCCAATGGCAGCTGTTCCTATTTGGCACGTGGTGCACGCACTACCGGCCTGTGAATGGACATGTCTGCCATTCGGGAGCGATGTTTGATTTTCCTACGTGGTTTTTTCCCCGGTAAAGTAATTTGCAAGTATTTGATCTGATTTGGCAAATTTGGAACATGATGCGGTTACACGTGGCCAATTCAATTTTTTTAATACGGCGTCACAGGATTATTATCATACATTGTGAAACAGATCTCTTTGTTTGTGGTGAATAAACTGGCAACATTAACCAGGGCGGATGCTGGGCTTGATCCGAGAACCACCACTCGGCCATGTTTCCATAAATTTGTGCAGTCACATTAACGCTGTTCACGTCGTACGCAATGGACACTTTATTATTAGCACCACCTCTGGACCTGTTTGGCTCCTGGTCCATTTTGAGAGGTCTTGTAAGGGCGACGTATTACAGTTTGATTTTATATCGGCACAGCAAATGGCCAATGGAAAACCACCCGTTCCGTGGGGGTGCTACGCGCTGGCACGGATCGGATGCGCCAGTGGAAAAGGGCTGCTAGCAACTCGGCCGCCTCCAAACGAAAGAGAGAGGGTTCCAGGTCTCTGTTGTTGGCTGTGTGCTCTGCAGCTGCCGGCCGTGGACTGCGCTGTGGGGCAGCACTACGGCGTGCATTCCTGCCGCAACCTTGGGCACGGCCCCGTGGCCAACCTGGTAAAACTGGCGCAGAAGGCCAAGCCCGGTGGCAGCAGCGGCGGTGCCTATCGGTGCGCCGTCTTGTACGAGGAGACGGCGCTGTGTGCTCGCGACTCGAGGTTTGGCAGCCCCCTCCAAAGTGCCCTCCTCCTCACCCCTCTGCTCACCTCGTGATCTGCCTGACCGCCACGGGTCGCTCCTCAAAATTGTTGAGTCGGCGACAGACACTTGGGGTTCTTTAATCTTTCACATCAAAGGGTCAGTGAGCCACATCAATATGCCATTGGTAATGTAACTTAAGGATTCAATGTTCAAGGCAAGTGATTGTCTAGACAAACTGATGATTGTGTGTGTAACACCCCTCTGGCAGTCCACTGCCTGATGAAGGCCTCGCCACGTTGCTTTGGTCATGGGGGTTGTTGCACCAAACTTTACCACGCTTGGTGAAGGGGGCGGGGATTAGGTTCAGGACTGGTTCAGATATCAGTCACCACTGACTTTAGCCATGGCTAGGAATCCAACTCGGATCGCCGCGTTAGTATCGCAGTGCACCAAACATTGCAGCAGTGCTTCAGAAATCATTCCGAAGTTGCTTGATATTGCACACAGTTTGAATAAACCATCATTACTTCAGGAAGTATATTTTTTATTAAAATGTTACTTTGTACATGCTGTGATCGTAATAAAGAGTTGTGCTAGTTAGTAGTAACAGCGCGATACATCGGTTAAATCGATTAATATTTATTATTCAGCTGACAATTCATGTATTGAATTGCACGTGTAAGAATCAACTTCTAAAAAATTGTATCGCTTTTTATTTTAATAGTTTCACATTGCCACTGCAGAGAGTCGACATGATAAGTGTAAGTTCAAAAGAACTGACACACCTTGTGAAAAACCCAACGCAGAAGATCCCTGGGCTTGATATTCCACGAAGATCATGGTCCCCCTAAACCGCATCTGCACAAACCATGGCAGCTGCGGATACCTGATGCACAAATGGAAAATTTTAAACTCTCCAGTGTTTGACTGTGGTCATCCAGAACAGATCGTACAACGTGAAACGACGCAATAGAAAATTAAAGTCAAGCCACAGTGTGATTGTGACCATGCAACCCAAACTATGCACGATATTGTGAACCACAGTCGTCTGTGCTCCTTCAACGGAGTAGGAATAGTAACCCTACACGAAGTTTCTCCTGAAGCCCTCTCGTCGTGACCAGCAGACCTCGGACATTGGCTTATGGCTCCTGAACATGTTGCCCTCATGCGCTGGAATAGAATAGCTCAGGGGTTGGCAATCTGCGTCTCCCGGTGCCGCATGCTGCTCTTTAAAGACTGTTTGGTGATGTTATTTATGAAGGACCACTGTCTCGTATTCACCACAGTGCATTGCGCCTCTTGAAATATTGAGTTGAGTAATCCCGGTAGTTGAGAAACTAAGGTAGTTGAGTACCCCGGGAACACGCTGTGGTTCGTGTCGCGTTAATAGCTCCGTACCGTGCCGTGTAACTCACTAAGCAGCCGATTGTTCGCGTGCAGTGGTAGTGCCGTGTTCATTGATAACACTGCACACTCCGTGCAGTGGTAGTGCCGTGTTCATTGATAACGCTGCACACTCCGTGTAGTGGTAGTGCCGTGTTCATTGATAACACTGCACACTCCGTGCAGTGGTAGTGCCGTGTTCATTGATAACGCTGTACACTCCGCGCAGTGGTAGTGCCATGTTCATTGATAACATTGCACAATCCGTGCAGTGGAAGTGCCGTGTTCATTGATAACGCTGCACACTCCGTGTAGTGGTAGTGCCGTGTTCATTGATAACGCTGCACACTCCGTGCAGTGGTAGTGCCGTGTTCATTGATAACACTGCACACTCCGTGCAGCGTTGTGTGAGGATGGCTCACTAATTGAAAGGGGAGTCGTAGCTATCGCACTGTGGGGTGGTCATCGCCCTCCTCCCGCTGGGCATGTGCCGTGTGTGTTGTGTGCGTCGTGAGTCGTGGCGATGTAAACCCGGGGTAGCTCCTCTCTCCGTCTCTTCGTTTGTTGCTGTCCCGGCGAAGCTCGAGTTGGTGAGCGCAACGCGTGGCAGATCCGGCTTCACCCGTTCCCACTCCTCCCAGTCAGCGACTCCCAAACCCCCACTCAATAATCGCAGATCACTACCCAGGTCCTTACGAACCAAATTATTTTTAACTAAACTATTTTTTGTATTCTTAACAAAGTATCCACAGTTCAATTTTAAAGTACAATTTTACCGCGCACTGTATGTTTTCCTGGTGTGGACTGTGGCTGTTTTTGCTATTGTTTTACTGCCTTTCCCAAGCTTGGAAATGTATTCATGAATGAAATTGGAACTTATATACTTCATTTATTTACTAATTGACAAACTATTTATATTTTACCAGGTAAGGCCCACTGAGCATATATAGCAGTTTTTCAGAAGCGACCTGGCCATCGCAAATGATAGCTCAACGAAGTGGCTTATCGTCACGTGGACATTTATAGCAGACAAATATACAGCATGCGTCAGGGTTGGGATGGAACCCACGACCTCCTGCGTACCAGGGGAGGTAGTTAACATCTCCCAGCCACCGTGGTGCCCTGTGGTCACGTGAGGCCTTCCACTTCTGAATGGCTTGCGATGCATATTTGAACATTACTGCAAGCGTCTTAGCCTCGTTCATTCGGTATTCGAGGGGAATATTGCCATTTAGTAACTTTGTTTCAAATATCGTGCATTGAACTTTCGATTTTAATTTGCATTGTAATTGAGGGACTGTGCGTTGTCTTGTCGTGGTCTGGTGCTGTTGTTGTGTTGCTGAATTGCCCAAACTTGCATTTGTTGACAAATCGGCAGGAATCTATGTACTTTGTATTTTTAGCAACATGCTTACATTTTCTCCGTCTTGCCTCTCATATCGTTTTTGAACATACCTCGCTGACCCGCCCCTACTGGACATATGTGAAAAGAGCTTCATAGCTCATTGGATTCCTCCAGGATAAAAAAAAGATTCTGATTAATCAGTGGCACTGCCAACAGCCTGCATCCACACACGACCAAGCACCCTTTGTAATGCCATACACATGGTTCCTTTCCCATAGACATGTAATTTTGCAAATGTGCAGAAAAGTCTGCCGTATGAGAATTACTCCAGACAAGTTTAGAGTATTAAACGTGACCTGTTGTGACTCATCTAATGTGTATCGCGTGGTCGTCAGCACAGAAAGATGCATCTGGTAACGTCCTAATGGACCAAACATCGTAAAAAGGAGGCTGGGTCTGCGTTGTTCAGAGTGACCACCATATACAGGGACTCTTCTACTTACGGACGAGTTAGGTTCCAGAAGTCTGTTCGTAAGTCCAACTTTACTCCTGTCGATTCCAAACATGTTGTACGGCGTGTACACTAAACACAGGGAATGGCTTTAAGAGTTGTATAATCTCCTGTAGACGTAGACGCCACTGGTTCTTCACGTTGTGTAGATGTAGATGCCACCACCACCATCTATTGCGTGGCGGTTTGAACTTGTGAATCTCGGTACAAACAGGCAACTGGACATATGGAGAGGTTTCTTTGTATCTCTGAGACTTTCTAAGTTGAATGTTTTTTAAGTGAAGGAGTCCCCGTAAATATTTTTGAGGACCACTGGGATCTTCAGTTTAAACCGTGAGTCTTGGAGTCATTGGACCAGAAAGAAGTGAGACAAAAACGACAGTAACATTGAAAAATATGTACACAGGGCAGGGAGGGCCCAGCCACATGACAGGATTTATTCAGCGGTATCGTCACGGTAACAGAAACAGTGCTCCCGAATGAATTGCAGAATCCCCCGAATATTCCGCCTCAGGCGGGAGAATCTCCGTCCAGGCCCGCGTGACGCCTTTGGCCCAATCTTGTCGACGGCATCATCATCATCATCCTCCTCGTTGTTGTTGTTGCCTGGTTGGAGATCATGGTCCCGCCTGGCAAATGGACGCACGCGCCATCGTTAGCACGGTCGGCTACAGTTAGCACGGTCGGCTACGTACGCGTTCAAAATTATTTCAACGTACAGACATGCGCGTATTCATTATGCCACCGTCTGCCCCATCATGCATTCTCGGCTGTGCTTACACTGGTTGCTGCAGTGCACCTCATATGTGTCCGGCCGCTCAAATGCGAGGTAGGAGGATGCCACACATCTCTCACTATGGCCAGTAGCGGAATGCTACATTCCTATAACAGGAGCCAATGGTGGTGTATAATAGGATCACCGCTGTTGACTTCCCACAAAATGGGATTCATTATTTGACTATAGCTCGGGTTGATAAATAAGCTGTTAACCTTCTTGACCTAGATTTTGAACTCGCAAGCGTACAGTGATCGTGGAGTGCTCTAACCGCAGCACCTCCAAGTGGGATGCAGTGCAATTAATATATTTATAATTAAGATATATATATGTTTTACTAGGAATGCATTTAGCTGCAGATTGGTGGAGATGAGGTTAGGGATAAGATATTACATCCTTTGGAGCCCTGGGATATTTACATCTTCAAGTGAGATGAACTAAAGAGGTGAATGCCATTACAGAATCCTCATTTCACAACTCCTCATGAAACAGATTCCCCGTTCTTAGTTTTTTCGGTAAAGTCACGTTGAAGAGAAACAACAAAATAATAAAATATATATAAAACAATACAAATTCTCACGACGTTTCGACCATAACTCAAACGGTCGTCTTCAGGTGTGTTGGTTCGCATAAATTTATTTTTAAACGGCGCATATATTTATTTATAAAAAAATAAAAAAAAACGGTTAGCGCCACGCGCAACGATTTGGCAGTTTACCCAGGACTAGTCCATCTATATTCTGAAAAGAGGAGGGGGGAGACGAAATTTTTTATAATGTATGCTGTCTGAAAGCCACTGTAAGCGTGAACAATCAATTAAGACCTGAAATGGTTTATCAAATCTTTCCAATGATTGCTAAGATAGAATCCATCTTCTCGGTTGAAATTGTCTCTGTGCTTGTATATGTGGATAGCCTCATGAACGAATCTCTCATGGAAGCCAGATGGCTTACAAAGAACCTCTGTCTTGGAAAAGTCAATGGCATGTGAGCCTACTGAATTAGAACAATGATCTGCCACGGCCGAGGTGTTGGTCCTACCGTGTTTAAGGTCTGCTTTGTGTTCACGAATGCGGTCCGAGACATGGCGTTTGGTTTCTCCAATGTAACTACTACCACAGAGGCAACTTAGTTTGTAGACACCAGGGTATTGTATGTCCGGAATCACATCTTTTACAGACGGAACCAGATCACGTGTTTTATGTAATGTGTTGAAACGGACCTGGATCTTGTGTTTATTCAAGATTTTGGAGATCTTTTTTGTGATCCCAGCAATGTAGGGTAAAGTGATGGTTTTGAAAGGCTCCTCAAGAGGGTTTTTCTTCATGGTTTGAGTGATAGCTTTGCAGATTGTATAGTCGGAGTAACCATTAGCCCTAAGAGCTTGGTGTACGTGCTTGAGTTCACTGCTTATGTGTTCCTGGTCGGATATGCATTGGGCTCTATGATACAGAGTCTTGATGAGAGAATTCTTCTGTGATGGATGGTGGTGGGAATCCGGTTTCAGATAAGCATCCGTATGGGTAGCTTTCCTGTAGACAGAGTGGCTCATTGAACCATCAGGTCTCTTTTTAATTAGGACATCCAAAAAAGGTATCTTGCCATCTATTTCAACTTCCATGGTAAATCTGATGGCTGGGTGTATGGAATTGATGTGGTCGAAGAATTGGTCTAGAGCAGGCCGGCCATGTGGCCAGATGACAAAAGTGTCATCCACGTACCTCTTCCATAAGGTTGGGCGCAGAGTGGCAGTCTGGATGGCGTCAGTCTCAAATTTCTCCATGAAAATGTTAGCTATAACTGGAGAAAGGGGGGAGCCCATTGGGGTGCCCTCAGTTTGTTTGTAGAAAGTTCCATTCCAAGTGAAGTATGTATTGGTTAAACAGTGTCTCACCAGGGGGGGTACCTCAGTGTTTAGTCCTTGATGAACTAAGTCTTCAATTATTGCAATGGTGTCAGGTACAGGAACCTTGGTGAATAAGGAAACTACATCAAAACTGACAAGCAGGTCGTCTGGGGACAGGGAAATACCCTTGATTGTCGATACCAGGTGAGTAGAATTTTGTACCGCAGAGGTGGTCTTTCCAGTGAAAGGACGCAGGATTTCAGACAAAAAACGAGCTAGTTTGTAGGTGGGGGAGCCGATAGTAGAGACTATGGGACGAAGGGGTGTATCTACTTCATGTATTTTTGGTAAGCCGTATAATCTTGGTGGCCTGGCAGCAGAAGGTTTCAACGAAAACTGTTTAGATTGATCAATTAATGCGGTTGAATCAGAAATTATTTTGTTTGTTTGTGTGACGAGGCTGTTGGTGGGATCTCTTTTATTTTTGTATAACTACCATCGTAGAGTAATTCTTTAATTTTGTTGTTGTATTCTATTTTATCCATGATGACAGTAGCATTGCCTTTGTCAGCTGAGAGGACTACAATATCATTCCTCTTTTTTAATTTATATAATTCAAAACGCTCATCTTTGCTGAGGTTGCTAGCTGGCATCTTAGCGTTTTTGAGGGTTGCAGCGATTTCAGATCTTGCTACATCTGCAGCGATGTGACCCAGGCCCCTGAGAGCAACGTCTACTTGGGCAATTATATCATTAACTGGTATGTGTTTAGGTGTGACTGCAAAGTTTAGACCTTTAGCTAAAACGGATTTCAGACCATCGGAAATAGAACTGTTACTGCGATTAATTACAACTTTATTAACGTCTAACTTTTTGGTGTGTGGGACCGGTCTTTTGTTGAAGAGGAGGTTAAATTTGGAAAAAGAGGAATGATATTGTAGTCCTCTCAGCTGACAAAGGCAATGCTACTGTCATCATGGATAAAATAGAATACAACAACAAAATTAAAGAATTACTCTACGATGGTAGTTATACAAAAATAAAAGAGATCCCACCAACAGCCTCGTCACACAAACCAACAAAATAATTTCTGATTCAACCGCATTAATTAATCAATCTAAACAGTTTTCGTTGAAACCTTCTGCTGCCAGGCCACCAAGATTATACGGCTTACCAAAAATACATAAAGTAGATACACCCCTTCGTCCCATAGTCTCTACTATCGGCTCCCCCACCTACAAACTAGCTCGTTTTTTGTCTGAAATCCTGCGTCCTTTCACTGGAAAGACCACCTCTGCGGTACAAAATTCTACTCACCTGGTATCGACAATCAAGGGTATTTCCCTGTCCCCAGACGACCTGCTTGTCAGTTTTGATGTAGTTTCCTTATTCACCAAGGTTCCTGTACCTGACACATTGCAATAATTGAAGACTTAGTTCATCAAGGACTAAACACTGAGGTACCCCCCCTGGTGAGACACTGTTTAACCAATACATACTTCACTTGGAATGGAACTTTCTACAAACAAACTGAGGGCACCCCAATGGGCTCCCCCCTTTCTCCAGTTATAGCTAACATTTTCATGGAGAAATTTGAGACTGACGCCATCCAGACTGCCACTCTGCGCCCAACCTTATGGAAGAGGTACGTGGATGACACTTTTGTCATCTGGCCACATGGCCGGCCTGCTCTAGACCAATTCTTCGACCACATCAATTCCATACACCCAGCCATCAGATTTACCATGGAAGTCGAAATAGATGGCAAGATACCTTTTTTGGATGTCCTAATTAAAAAGAGACCTGATGGTTCAATGAGCCACTCTGTCTACAGGAAAGCTACCCATACGGATGCTTATCTGAAACCGGATTCCCACCACCATCCATCACAGAAGAATTCTCTCATCAAGACTCTGTATCATAGAGCCCAATGCATATCCGACCAGGAACACATAAGCAGTGAACTCAAGCACGTACACCAAGCTCTTAGGGCTAATGGTTACTCCGACTATACAATCCGCAAAGCTATCACTCAAACCATGAAGAAAAACCCTCTTGAGGAGCCTTTCAAAACCATCACTTTACCCTACATTGCTGGGGTCACAAAAAAGATCTCCAAAATCTTGAATAAACACAAGATCCAGGTCCGTTTCAACACATTACATGAAACACGTGATCTGGTTCCGTCTGTAAAAGATGTGATTCCGGACATACAATACCCTGGTGTCTACAAACTAAGTTGCCTCTGTGGTAGTAGTTACATTGGAGAAACCAAACGCCATGTCTCGGACCGCATTCGTGAACACAAAGCAGACCTTAAACACGGTAGGACCAACACCTCGGCCGTGGCAGATCATTGTTCTAATTCAGTAGGCTCACATGCCATTGACTTTTCCAAGACAGAGGTTCTTTGTAAGCCATCTGGCTTCCATGAGAGATTCGTTCATGAGGCTATCCACATATACAAGCACAGAGACAATTTCAACCGAGAAGATGGATTCTATCTTAGCAATCATTGGAAAGATTTGATAAACCATTTCAGGTCTTAATTGATTGTTCACGCTTACAGTGGCTTTCAGACAGCATACATTATAAAAAATTTCGTCTCCCCCCTCCTCTTTTCAGAATATAGATGGACTAGTCCTGGGTAAACTGCCAAATCGTTGCGCGTGGCACTAACCGTTTTTTTTTATAAATAAATAAATGCGCCGTTTACAAATAAATTTATGCGAACCAACACACCTGAAGACGACCGTTTGAGTTATGGTCGAAACGTCGTGAGAATTTTTATTGTTTTATATATATTTTATTATTTTGTTGTTTCTCTTCAACGTGACTTTACCGAAAAAACTAAGAATATGAATTACTGCAGTCACGAAAGCTTTAAATAAAAATGTAAGATTCCCCGTTCTTACAATACAGAACTTGTCTCATCTGATACAGAACCCAAATCTCATGTGTCCTCAATATTTTTACTTCCTCTCAATCGTGAATACCACATTGTGGGAATCAACAGTGGTTGTAATTTAAATAGACTTGCCCTTGCTATAGGAATGTGTAATTTACTCAAGTAACTAATTTATGATGATCGATGGTGTTTGCTATATGCTAATTTATAGCAGGAGACACATTGTCTGAATGACCTCCCCAATACACATTTTTCTCAAGGTGCACTTCTGCGTGGAGACTCACTCTTGTCTCGTGGCCGACTCCATCTCCTCCTCCTCCGCGATGACGTCATTGGTGCCACCACTTTGATTGGGGAATTTTTCAGACAGGCGTGTTACCGCACAGTCACCCGCCGACTCCACTCCCCGCTCCGACTCCATTCCCCAATCCGAGTTCGAAGCCCACTCGCTCCCAGAAACTGAGCCTGCAGTATTCTGATTTGACCAAGTGGACTCCGAAGTCTGCCTCCTTGCAGTAGGGACTTGGCAATCTCCCTGGCTGAGACTGGAGACTGCCGAGAGGCTGCAGGCCGCCACCGGCTCCGTGTCCATGGCTGGGCAAGGCGGGAAGTTCGCTTGCGGTGGCACGGCCCTGCCGCCCCACAATAATGGGCGGTTGAGGGCCTCCGTGGGTGTGAGGCGACGTTGGGGATCCCACCTGCCAAGGAGGCAAACGGAGGGAGTCAGGTGCCTGTTGCATTCTAAAATCGCTTCATTGAATCGTGGTCTGGGGTGAAATGAGCAATTCTATCCTCAACACTTTTGTCAGAAACGATATTTATTTTAAAAAACGACGAGATGAAGAAACGATGCCCCGGTGTGACACAAAACTTTGCAGTCCTAGCCCAAACGACACGTGAGGTCTAAGATCGTTTCCAGTAATGTTGATGGTAGACGCAAAGTGATTTATATTTAATTATTTGTACGAGGTGAAATGTAGACAATAGTAACAAGTCTCTTACTAAAGGCACCCGCTGAGAAAATTGATGAACTTTTGATTGCGGGTTCCCAGAACCGCCTTCAAAGACACGGAGCACGGGACGATCCGTTTCCCATTGACGACGGGGCGATTCTTTTTGTCTGTTTATCGGAGAGAGAAAAAGAGAGAAACACTGAATTAGTTGTGGCGATCAGTACAATGCGGCGGCGGTCCTTAACCCTCCAATTGCGATGTTTGCAAATATGATTCCATGTTGGCGGTCGACTACAGCCTGTCATCCCTCCAGGGTCGATAAAATTTGTAACCGTTTGTGAGACGTTTGCAGTAGTCGTGTGGAAAGGATGGCTCCTAAGCGTTAAAGTGAAATTCCCACTCTCAACTCTGGGCCACCGGAGGAGACGAGAACCTCCTGATACTTGTTTGAGCAAGGAGACACTTTGATGTTTATTTTAGTATTATATTATTATTTGCATCATTTGGAGAGGATGGTATTTTGTTGTACAAGCGTGCTTTTAAGCATAATATATTTCTCAATCAAGGACCCACAGTTTGTGTGGAGGGTTGTTCTCTGTGGTTGTTTTGTACTATGGTAGAACTGTTCTATGCTGATTTAGGATACCGTTGCATCTGGCACACAATTTTTTAAAATTGTGCTAAGTCATGCTGAAATATAAAAAAAAAACCGCCACTCATCTTCATGAAAAATGTGATGGCCAGATTCCATGTAATTAATGCATACGTCCTCTGTTGGATTGCAAATCCCGATTGGTTTTCCAAATATACTGTGCTTCCTAAACATAACCGTTCCTTTTAAAGTATTTTTTTCATAAGACTCCTTACTGTCGCACTAATTCAACACGTACTGAAAAGTACGTTGCCAAGACCGTTGTGACTTTTAAACCCAAATAAAGCATAGTTCATTTTTAAATTACGCAAAGCAGTTTCCATGCCTTTCTATTCAAGCACAGAGCACGAGACACGCGGCTGCACGGCCATGACTCTCCGGGCAGTGACAGCAGCAGCAGCATCAACAGCTACGAACTGCAACACCACCACCTCACCACCCCCCCTGTCCACTCACCAAAGGAGATAATGTTGTGGGTCGAGGCGTCAATCATGGCTTTGGGTGGGAGCCCCAACATCTGAAACCAAGATCACAAGAGGGATGAGTTGGATGAGGTCCGTCGAGCGAGTGAACACAGCGTACATACGCTGCACTTTGTCTCATTGAAACGTCGATGAACAATGAACTTTGCCTGCTCTTGTACATACTGTTTGCAGATATTTATCTCTATCATCAGGCGAAGCATACATATTTGGTCTTTAATTGATGACGTGGTTACTACGTGCGGCTTCGTTGCTCTCCAACACAGGCCCTGAAAGCCTCAGGGATTAACAACAAACCACAATAGTCATAACAATAGTAATCATTCCGAAGGACATCAGCCTGACGCTCTGATTCTCTGGTATTACTGATGAACCCGAAATCTCTCTTTACTTCTTTACTCATGCAAATGGTGCGTGATCATGCAGTGAACACGTCCACTCCTCTCCCGTGTACCGGCAGCTGAGCGACATTTTTTGACCAGTGAAAGGCCCAGAGGATGACGACAGCCCTGCACGTAACCAGCTTTGTCGCATGAGCCATCGCACAGCGGGTCTGTACGCTGGTGGATCGTCGTGCGCCATCAGTCATAACCAACCCCCTGCTGCTGCTGCTGTTGTTGTTTATCGTGGACTCCATCGTTGGTTCAAATTCGAATTAAACCCTCCCTCCTCCTTTATATGGCGCAGTTGGAACGGTCCCATGGGAAATATGACGCCCGGTTTGGTGGTGCCGTATCGGGCTCGAGGTTTGTTACAATAAAAAATACAGAATTCATCAGTATGTATATATTATAATAATTAATATTTGTAAGGCGCATTTAATCCGATGATCCCATTGCGCCCCGTGTATGGAAAGCAGGGAAATGAGACGACCAAAACGAGGAAATGAGACGACCAAAACTATGGGGAATAGGCCATTTTACCGAGGTGAGTTTTCATGGCGAGATTTAAATAGCTTTAAAAATTCTGTCTTGTTATCAGAGGCCAACGCGTTCCATAGTCTTGGAGCTGCACTGGCAAAAAGCCCGATCGCCCTCAGGAATTGAGACTTGACCTCAGAAAACTGAGTAGAAGATCTCAAGGACCTCATTGGTGTACATGAGTGGATCAGCTCTTGTAAGTATTGTGGGGCTAACCCACTGACAGCCTTGTAGCTCAACAGCAGGACCTTATAACCAACTGGATATATGCAATGGTGTTTTCCTACGCGTCAGATACCTGGATGAGATAGCCGATGTGGTCTTCCGAGCTTGTCTTGAAGAGCGGGTTCCCGAGGAGCATCTCGGCCACCACACATCCGAGTGACCACATGTCCGCGCTGCATGTGACCGGGAGCCCAAAGTACATTTCGGGGGCCATGTACCACATCGAGCCAAGACACCAAGCTCCTAGCAGCACATGGACAGACAGGTGACCAAACAAGGTGGCACTTGCACATTATTCACCTGTACTTGTGAAGTGCAGAATAGATGAGGGTATGCACAAGCAGTCACGTATGGCACTCAAAATACGCACAAATACAAAGATCGCCCACGTAAATGCGTGTATCAGCTGGGTAGCACTTAGAAATGTAAATTATTTTCATTACACTGGTGCCAGCTATCATAGAGTGCAGCTGTCGTGTCGCGAGAGTTCTCTGCGGTGAGTAACAACTTCTTTAAAAGCAACGGCGCTGCGACGCCTCTCTGAATAAAATTAACGCCGAGCCACTTTGCGCGTTTCAAGATTCAGTGATGAACCGGGGACACCTACCACCACCCTGTAACGTGCAGACGTCTCGGAACGGGAAAAGGTTAAGTGAGGAATGAGGACAAAGGTACTTAGGGCTGCCATGCGATCTGTACATTTGCAAACGTAAATCACATGTAAATCACACGTAAATCAGCCATCCGCGACGAAAATTCCAATGGGATTGGCTACTGGCTCCAGACTTTCAATACCAGCAATCGATTATGAAAATTGTTACCGGTTTACTGGTACTTGTTTGACAACTACCCTCCTCAAAACTGGGAGGTTGAGAGTTGAAATCCTGGCCAAATGATTGACGAAATGTAACGTTTGAAGGGTATCAGTGTCACTACCACACTTTGTTTAAGCGGTGCTAACCACCACACCACCACAGCACGAAGACAAAGACCCCCCCATATAGCTTAAACAGGCTCGTAGCGCAGCGTGTTAACCGTTAACACCACCGCTCCCCACAAACACTGTGACACGCACACACACATGCTGCTACACACGTACACACACACAGGGCAGCTAGATCACTCACTTGGGCAGGTCTCGCTGATGCTCAGGCCAAAATCCGTGAGCCTGATATTGCCACTGATGTGGTCTTTGACCAAGATGTTTGCCTGCAAAAATGACAGAGTGGTTGTCAGTGAAACTCGTGATGTGTCGGTGAGATTGCGTCTTGTTGAATTGGTTCATGGCGGTTTACTCAAGGATTTCATGTACTCATTTTTGTTGAACACTTACTGCCCTTTGTAAATGTAATCATGCTTAAAGATCTCCCTACCCCATGCCGTGTTAATCAAGGGGGTTGTATGGCCATACCTCACCATGCTGCTCAGGGGGCTGTTGAAGGCAATGGGATCCAGGACCGGTTCAGATATCATCCAAACCCTGGTTTAAGCCGTGGCCAGAAATCGAATTCGGGTCATTAACCTCTGAGTGCAGTTTGCGAACTACCGCACCACTGCTACGCCCATCATTTAGCTTTGGCATTCGGCATTGTTGCTTAGGGCAGTGGTCGTTGTTGTTTAACGCAAATGAGAAAATATTAAATGTTCCGCGGAGCGTTGGTTGTTGAGAGCAAACAGAGATCCACGTGAAAAGTTGTATTTCTATGCAAGTTTTGGCTATCTGTGTTTATGAAATAGCAAGTCGTGGCATGAGTGTTGTTGCGGTGTAGAATAAGATATCTCGAAATCCTGTTACTAAGGTTTACAAGAGTGTTCTCATTTTCTACAACTGCACGAACTGAGGCACTAATTCCATACTGACGGACAAAAGACGCAGCGGGCTGCTTAGTTTACTTACCGGCTTCAGATCCGCGTGAATGATGTGCATCGCCTTCAGCTTTGCCAGGGCCCGCAGCATGGAGCCCACGTACGGCTTCAATTCCGTCATGTATAAGCCATAGGTCTCGTCCAGCTTCTGGAGGAGGTCTCCGCTGCGTGACGGCACAAAACGTGAACGGTTACAGTTTCTTCTGGCTTGTGACCCATTCCCTGATTGGCCCCTTGAACGGGAGCACATGTGCTTGACTGAGGCGAAGCCGCACGGAGTAACCATACAGGGTTGCCGCTCAACTCAAAAGATAGTCAATGAGGCAGGAAGGCATTATAAAGAGTTATGTCTGACCATGGAGCCGCGTACAAATACAATAATTCTAGGGCATTCTGAAAGCCTACGGACATTTATTCTACATCCAAATGATTCATGTGTGTGAACACACGGACGCATCGGTGTTTGGGGGAGCGGTGGTGCGGCGTTTAGCGCGTTGCTCTACAATTCCCGCTCACGGCCAAGACCGGTGACGATTATCTGAACCAATCCTGAGCCTCCCCTAGATCGACTCAGCCTCAAATGAGTACCTGGTGCGGTGTGTAAACATCGCCACTGGGGAGACAAAGGCTGCCGGGCGTGGTGCTGCCCACCCACCCCCTCGTGTGCCTTGCCCGTCTTCATAGGTGCTACTTGCTAACAGCACTTGCCCCAACAATCTTCTCAGGCTATACTGGTTAATCTTTGTCTTTGGATCGGTGTTCATCGGACGCCATGACACTCACCTGATGAGCTCCAGGACGACGCAGTTGTGTCCCCGGAAGGTGAAGTTGTCCAGGAGGGTGACGATGTTGTTGTTGTCAGGGTCCCCCTTGCTCTGCAGGATCTTCATGATCTCCAACTCCAGCTGCTGTCTCTTGTTGTTGATGCTGTGGGGTGGGGGGGAGAACGCACGGAATGAGAGTTGTCACCTCGCTCTGAGCATCGCAACACGCAGGGGCGGAGGCAATGCTCATTCACCCTCCATGAGTGGTCCTAAGCCAAGAGTGTGAATCCCACTGGCTGAGGGAACCATTAAACACACCGTGAACACGCTGTTTGTGTTTAGTTTGTTGCCCTTCCTCTGCACCTCCGATTAGCATGGTCGGTTACATACGGTGCGAAAGAAGTTGAACATTACATACTTACAATGAATGTCAGAATCGGCATGTGTATTTATACTGGAGGAATTTGATGAGCTGCAAATAACTTTTTCACAGATATAATTATATAATTTCATATTTTTTTCTCTTTAAACCAAAGTCACAAATATGCACACATTTTAGATTTTGGACTAAAATTGGGGGTGGGTGGTGGGGGGCAGCTGCATACATTTGTATTCATTTGTGATCTCTGTGTGTGGCTAAATGTGATCTATGACACGAGTTACAAGGCGATATAAGTTATTTGGGCTAAGGACAGGCATAGGGAGATTAATTTAGTGTCTGACGAATGCACAGCAATGAGGAAGCTGGCTTAAAATAATGTTAAAGTGGACACCACTACAGATTATCGTTCTGTATGTTTACTGTATAGATGTGTGCTGTCTGCTCGTATTAAAAAAACGAAGTAGTTGACTATCGTTTAAAATATTACATCAATAAAATATTTATTTTGGGTGAATATTGTTGCTGAGGAGCAGTTATGTTAACGTGTTAAGATGGTGATTTTATCTCAAAGTGATTCCCATCCGATATTTTGAGGGGGTAATTGACGAAAGTAACAGGCCTCATATCATCGTGGGAGAGGAATATTGGCGGGCGTATTGCGTCTCTGTACAAGGATTGTTGTTGTTGTTGTTGTCACGGTAAACTCTCAGTGACAGTGGTGTGCTACGTGGAGCAAAATCCCAACGTGAGGCTGAAGAGGAGGTGGACGAGGTGGTGACACCGCCGAGAGGAGGAGCAGGAGGAGAGCCATCAGGGGTGGCCAGGCCTTGCCGAGAGGATCTCAAGGAGCGCTCCCCCCCCCCCCCCCCATTGACACCACAAGGGAGGAGGAGGGAGCAGACATCGCGGAGTTGCCGCTCATCTCCCGTAGCAGCAGCAGCAGCCAGAGAGCCCCACCACGACTGCCGTGCCACGCGACTGTCACTGCGACTCCGGGAGTCGGGGCTCTCACCACCACCACCACCGCCGCCGCCCTTCTGCGTCGACTCACAGCGGAGCTCCACAGCAGCAGCAGCAGCAGCGTGACCCCTGCCGACCCGCGCGGTCTTCTACGCCGTCTTCTTGCGCGGCGGGGACATTGAGTTTGCGGCTCCTTACGGCGTACGGACGTTTCAATAGGGGTTAAAAAACACAATGTCTCTGTGTGGTGTTTCTTCCTTGTCATGGGGACTTTGTAGGATGAACGGTGGAGATTGTTAAGGGGTGACCAATAATGTCTGAATTGGTCTGTAATAAGGTAGGGCACTGATAAGGTAATGACGACACGTGTGCACTAGCGATGAGAACATTGACGCACTTTTGTCGAAGCGTTACTGAGTTTCAAGTCTCTGTTCCCGACAGTTTTGTTTGGTGGAGGGGATATTTGGGGCCTCCTGACAAAGACTTTTCTAGCTAAGCTCTACTAACATCGTAGAGTAACAACAACAACAGCAGCAGCAGCACTGTCCTCATAATAGAAACACTCCTCCTCCTCGTTCACACGTGCGTGCATTCACTTACTGCCACCTAGACACCGCTGGAACTTGTGCAGAGACATTTCGTGAGGTTCAAATGTCAAAGTTTGTGCTCAGAGAGCCAGCCGGAGCCGTCGAGAGTTTGCGGATTGGCGATGCCTTTGTCGAGGCAAGACGCAGCCACACTCGGGCACAATTAGAACCTTTAGATAACTGCAATTGTCTGAGGACTTTGAGTGCACGAGTTATGTGAAACAGTTCTCGGTGGCAATGGTTATTTTGTTAGTTTTAGATGTTTGTTTGGCCTCCTCCATACAATTGTCCTACTGGTGGTGTATTTAATGGGCTGTGAGCTGCTGTTGGTCATTACTGGTCGATGATGATGATGTGTGGATGTTCAGAGTTGGGACGTGGCGGTGGTGGGGAGGTGAGGACAGAGAACTTTGGGCATAACCCCCCTGACTCTACTCCACATTATCATCATCACATTCAACCTCCTCATTATCTCGCTGCTGCTGCTCATCATCATCATCATAGACTTCACAAGGCAGCAGCAACAGCAGCAGTAGGATGTGTGGGGTGGTGGGTGCCTTGTGTTTCGGCTCTTAGCAATGTGATCACAAGTTCCACATCGATACCCAGACACGCCTCAATTACATTCTTTGGCGGGAAAGTTTATTTAAAATCTTTATTTAAAGCAGTCCTGGGCACAATGTGAGGAGATATGTGTTGCTGGATGTTGCTGTGCTCGTGGATATGAAAGAAAAGCGAGACCACTGTGTGTTGTAAGGACAACATTGTGGTGCTCACTCTGTGAGGAGTTTGTGTGCACCTTCCCAGGCAGGGTCGCCATCCGAGCCCCGTGGTCTCATCGCGGCCTACCTAAGTATTGCTTCCTGCGTGTCTGCCGCATTATTACCGCTGATTTAAGTTGTCGCTGTCCAGCTCATTATATGACCGCTCCATCTTCGTGAACCAGCGTGTTGGGACGCTAATTCACTACTTTGAAGGAACAAACGCGTGTTGTAGGATGTGGCAGTGCATTTGTCTGCGTGGTTGTTGATACTGCGAAGGGGCAGTGGTGGCTGCTGAAGTGCGACTTCTGGAGCTTCTTCCTCCTCCTCCACACATTATTTTAAGTACACCACAGTACTTACAATAATTATTAGTCCATCTGTGGGTTGTATGAATGTCTCCTAACGCCGTGTTGGTCACAGGAAGTATTTGACTATACTTCACCATTCCTGGTGGGTGAGGGCTGGGGAAAGCCCTCCGATTCTATCCACCACACGGGGAATGTTAACAACACGCACTGCGCTTCTGGTCAAATAACTCGCACGGCATGGCAAGGCCCTCATCCAGCAGTGGATGGACCAGGGCTGCCCACGCTGCCTGCGTTGTGTTTGTGAGCGAGGGTGTGGGGAGCGGTGGCGCAGCGGTTAGCGCTACGCTGCGCTACGAACCCGGCGACCCGAGTTCGATTCCCGCTCACGGCCACCAACACCGGTGACGATTATCTGAACAGGTCTTGGGCCTCCCCTAGGTCGACTCGGCCTCAAATGAGTACCTGGTTGCTGTGTAAACATCGCCAATGGGGGAGACAAAGGCGGCCGGGCGTGGTGCTGGCCACCCACCCCCTCGTGTGCCGTGCCGGCCTTCGTAGGTGCTCGCTAACAGCACTTGCCCCTACAGTCTGTTAAGGGTTCACTGGGGATCTTTGTTTTTGTTTGTTAGTCTGTGTGAGTGAGTTACTTTGTGAGTTCATGTGAGTTACTCCGAGTCTGTGTGTGTTACCCGGTGAGACTGAGTTGAGTGGGAGTGACTGTGAGTTACTGTGTAAGTCTGTGAGTGTGTGAGTTACTCTGAGTCTGTGTGAGTCTGAGTGAGTCTCCGAGTGTCTGAGTGAGTGAGTGACTCTGTGAGTCTCTGAGTGAGTGACTGTGAGTCTCTGAGTGAGTGACTCCGTGCGTCTCTGAATGTGGCTCTGTGAGTCTGTGGCTCTGAGTCTCTGAGTGAGTGACTTTGTGAGTCTCTGAGTGAGTGACTGTGAGTCTCTGAGTGAGTGACTGAGCGTGAGTCTCTGAGTGTGGCTCTGAGCCTCTGAGTGAGTGTCTGAATCTCTGAGTGTGGCTTTGTGAGTGTGTGCGAGTTTCTGAGTGAGTGACTGTGAGTCCCTGAGTGAGTGACTGAGCGTGACTCTGTGAGTCTCTGAGTGCGTGTTACTCTGCGAGTCTGTGTGTGTGTCAGAACTAGTATGTGAGTGTGAGTCTGTGTGTGAGTTACTCTGTGAGTCTGTGAGTGAGTCTGTGGGTCTCCTTGAGTGAGTGTGAGTCTGTGTGAGTGACTGTGATTCTCGGAGTGACTCTGTCAGTCTCTTGAGTGTGGCTCTGTGAGTCTGAGTGAGTGACTCTGTGAGTCTCTGAGTGTGGCTCTGTGAGTCTGAGTGAGTGACTCTGTGAGTCTCTGAGTGTGGCTCTGTGAGACTGAGTGAGTGACTGTGAGTCTCTGAGTGTGGCTGTGAGTCTGTGGCTCTGTGAGTCTGAGTGAGTGACTGTGAGTCTCTTGAGTGTAACTGTGAGTCTCTTGAGTGTGGCTCTGTGATTCTAAGTGAGTGATTGTGAGTCTCTGAGTGTGGCTCTGTGAGTCTGAGTGAGTGACTGTGAGTCTCTGAGTGTGGCTCTGTGAATCTGAGTGAGTGACTCGTCATCACCATCGTCATCAACATCATCATCACCGTCGTCACCATCTTCATCACCACCTCCATTACCCAGGTGCCATGGGGTGACACACTGAGATGGGATGGGTAGCCAGCACCACGCCTGGCCGCCTTTGTCTCCTCTCATTCACCGAACCTGGATACTCATTTTAAGGCAGAATAGACCTGGGATGGGACCGAGATTGGTTCAGATACTCGTCACCGATGTTGGCCGTGAGTGGGAATAGAACTCGGGTCGCCGGATCCCGTCGCACGGTGCGCTAACCACTTCGGCACCGCTCCCCATGTAATCCTCACTTCAAGCACACACCTCATCACCGACAGCTTCCACATCGTCATATCCAACACTCCTCCCCCAGCCCCATCGCTTACAACACTCTCACCCCTTCCCTCTCCACAATGCCGATGCAACTCACACTCCCCACACCTCCCATGCTCCCACCAGCAGCTTCCACTCCCGATGACGCCTCCTCACAATACCCCTTCACTCCCTCCCATCGGACCGCCATTCTCAAACTATAACTTTTAAACTAAACTATATTTTGATTTAAAGCTTTCGTGAATGCAGGGATTCATATTCTTGGTTCTTTCGGTAAAGTCACGTAGAAGGGAAACAAAATAATAAAAATATAAAACAATAAAATTCTCACGACGTTTCGACTGCAACACAAGCAATCATCATCACCTGATGATGATCATCATCACCTGATGATTGCTTGTGTTGCAGTCGAAACGTCGTGAGAATTTTATTGTTTTATATTTTTATTATTTTATTGTTTCCTTTCTATGCGACTTTACCGAAAAAACCAAGAATACAAACTATATTTTTTTTATTTTACCAGTTTGAGGCCCCACTGAGCTATGGAGCTATTTTTCAGAAGCAACCTGGCTATCACAAATGTTATCTTCAACGAAGTGGCTTATCCCGTGGAAATGTATAGAGGCCAAATGTTCTAAACGCGTGATGTTTATTCTAAATGTAGTGAGAGAGACATGCAACCTCAAAATCTACAGCAGGCGACAGGGTCGGGATTGAATCCACGGCCTCCTGCGTACCAGGCGAGGTAGTTAACATATTGCCACTGTGGTGCCCTGTGGTCACGTGAGGCCTACCACTTCTGAATGGCTTGTGATGCATATTTGAACATTACTGCAAGCGTCTTAGCCTCATTCATTAGTCAGGTATTCGAAGGGAATATTGTCATTTGGTAACGCTATTTCAAATATCGCTCATTTAACGTTCAATTTTAATGCAATGCAATTGAGGGACTTTGTGGAGTCTTGTCGTGGTCTGGAGCTGTGGTTGTTGTGTTGCTACCTTGCCCAAGCTTGCATTTGTTGACAAATTGGCAGGAATGTATGTACTTTGTATTTTTAGCAATTTGCTTACATTTTCTCCATCTTGCCTCTCATCGGTTTTGGAAATAGCTCGCTGACCCTCCCCTACTGGACATATGTGAAAAAGATCTTCATAGCTCATCGGATTCCTCCAGGATATAAAATAGATTCTGATTCTGATTAATCAGTGGCGCTGCGAACAACCTATTCCCTCTATTGCTGCGGGAATCTGCATCCACACATGATCAAGCACCCCTGTCTAATGCAATACACGTGGTTCCTTTGTCATAGGCATGTAATTCTGCACCCCTGTCTAATGCAATACACATGGTTCCTTTGTCATAGGCATGTAATTCTGCAAATGTGCAGAAATGTCTACCGTATGCGACTTACTCCAGACAAGGTTAGACTATTAAACGTGAACTGTTGTGACACGTCTAATGTGTATTGTGTGGTCGTTAGCACAGAAAGATGCATCTGGTAATGTCCTAATGGACCAAAAATAGTAAAAAGGAGGCTGGGTCTGTGTTGTTCAGAGTGACCACCATATACAGACTCTTGTACGTACAAACGAGTTCGGTTCCATAGGTCTGTTCGTAAGTCGATTTGTTCGTGAGTCCAACTTTACTCCCGTTGATTTCAAACACGTTTTACGGCTTGTACACTAAACACGGGGAATGGCTTTAACAGTTGCCTCTGGTTCTTCACGTTCTGCAGATGTAGATGCCACCATCACCACCTATTGTGCGGTGGTTGAATTTGCGACTCTCGGTCCGAACAGGAAACTGGACATACGGACAGGTTTGATCATATCTCTGAAAGTTCGTAAGTCGAATGTTCGTAAGTAGAGGAGTCCCTGTGTAGTGGCATAGAATCGTAATGTAACAGCATAGCGCCTGCTGCTGGCAGGGAAAGGGATCTGAGGCTTACGGCCCTGACGTCAGCAGGCCAGGTTATACACAAGAGGGGGATCTAGGGAAAGGTCGCAGAAGGGGCACTGAATTCATAATGATACAATAATTCAGTAACACTGTACAAGTGTACAGCACGTCAGATCATTACATGGCCTAACCCTGGTTGGAAACACCGTGGGAGTGAAGAAGAAGATGGATTAATAATCATTATTTACATTTGTAAGGTGCATTTCATCCGTATGCCACCAGACTTAAATTGGAGTGTCTAAATTCCCTTTGCCCACCAGAATGAACAGACCTCATCTTTCCCACCCCTGCAGACTTGGTATTAAAGTAGATACATGCTAATGTTTACAAAGTAACGGACTCTTGACCAATTTCATTTCCACATAAATCAATCATTCGGAAATAGGCCCCACTATACCCCACCGACTACAGCACTCTAATCTTGCCTCCTCGTTTTGCCTCTTCCACCTGCCTCATGCTCGTCAGCACCGCCTTTCGTGCAGCCATGCGGGTGTGAGGTCATCATCACGAGAGGCCGTGCACTTCATCGTTCGCACGTGGCGGAGGAACCACTGAAGTCAAACGTTTACATACGTGCGGTTTAGTGGGGTCATTTCCGAGCGAACTCGGTTTGAAAGTGTTTATCGTTGAATGTGGAAGGGTTTGGGTTAGTTTTCGGGTTACCACCTGTTCCACTATGGAGATCAAACCCAGACCTATGTTTCAGTCTGTCTAGGTCTGTCAACAACCATGCAGTAGTAAAGTTCAGCACAGTACCGGTACCAGATCTCGGTACAAATTAATTCATGCCACCCAAACACAGATGCCAATTCACAGACTGTCTCGGCTGGACCGGGACAGGAGGTAACCCAAGGGTAGTGGGAGGATAACCGCTTTGTGAGCTATTTGTAAGTAATGCGTTTAGAGTATTTGGCTACTATAAATTTCCACATGATAAGCCACTTCGTTAAGCTATAATTTGTGGCCAGGTCGCTTCTGAAAAAGAGCTATATAGCTCTCAATGGGCCTTACCTGGTAAGTAAAAAATAGTTTACTTTAATGGTATACATACTTGAATTTTACTGCGGATGTTTTAAAACATGTCCTGTCTAACTGTCAACTTTGTTTGAATTTCAGTGGGAGAAGATGCTTCTCACACAGACGTTAAAGCAGGTACCAGAGTCCACCTGAAGCTACTGCAGTGTGCGCCTCATATAGGATTCCATCCATTACTGTTGGTGCGATGGTTTGGATTTTCAAGTTGAAATCTCCTAGTTCATTTTATTTTTACCCAGGCGATAACGCAATTGTCAAGGGTAGTCCTGTTTGGAAGAGGCATCCTTGTCTCTTGAGTTCCACATCTTGGAGAGGATGTGATTAGTCAGCATCGATGCCATTGTAGTTGGTGTCACGCATCATGCGTGCATTCTTAAATTACTGACGCCGACTGAAGACTGAAGATGCAAGTGTGCCATCTGACAATGATAGTTATGAAGCCATTTTTTGCCATTGCCAATCTTCCTTTGTGCTCTGTCAGAGTCTGGGATAACACTGCCTTGGTGAAGTCCCCTGGACTTGTGTAATTTCTGTATCAATTTTTTTTTTCATTTTGAAACCTCTGCTCCACTTCCTGCAATTGCATCCATCTGCACCTCCGATTAGCACGGCTGGCTGATGTACGGCGCGAAAGAGGTTCAACGCACATACCTACAAGGAGTGTAAATTCATACGGTGCCAGAAACTCTGGACGAGTTCGTGCCGCGTTCTCCCGATGTTGCCGTCGATGTTTGTCCAGCGACAAGCCATTCGTTGCCACGCGCGAACCTGTCTCACCTCCACAATCACAGGGCCGAGTGCGTGACGTGTCCGGCAAGCCGTGTGATGTGTCTGCGGATGATAATCTTCAGCAGAGGCCTGTGCCTTCTCCCACAGACGCCGCGCAACTGACGCCGCTCCCAGCACCGCCGACCTCTGCTTCCCCGGCCACGGCCACGGGGAGTTCCTCTCCTCTGCTGGACACCCCGTGTGCTGGACCTGCTGCTCCACCACACTTGCCTGCCCACTACACAGGCACAAAGAGGTACGGGCAGAACTAATGCATAAATGCTTTCAACATAAGTTGGAGAGAGCTGAGCCTTTCTAGGAATTTGGCAATGCTTTCCCACCTGTGACTGCTCCCGATATATGACTCGAGAGCATGTAGGTTTTGCTTGCAGGCCACACACACACACATGAATTATGTGTTTGGTATTATCTCATGGAAAATAATAAGTTGCACAAGGGCCAGGGTCATGCCCCATTCATTCTGAACGATTAAACCAAACTGACCCACGTTCACACACGAGAGCAGAGAGGTTGGCTGCAGGGTGACGCACGCGAAGAACGCGTCGCTGTGAAAGAGTTAGAAGGTTCCCCTTCGTACCTTCTTACTCTCCCTCCCACCCCCCTCCTTCCGGTCAGGTGATTTTGAAGTGTCGTTGTCACGCGAGGACGTGGACCGAGACAGCGCGTGGAACCAGTGCCTGCGCTCCGAGATCCCGGGGCTCTTCCTGCTGGCCCTGCACACATTTACCGTGAGTCGGCACAGATGTGACCTCTCGACTGGGGCTGCCACCTGTCTGCGTTTGACCCCCGGACAGTGTTCGGGTGGCTGCAGGAATTGATTTGGGCCAAGATCTGGTACCCCGGGTATAGCTGTGGTTGAATTTTATTACCGTGAACTGCACAGTTTTAACAATAGACCTGGGCTCGCTGAGAAATGTGCCTGGGTTTGCTCTGTCGTGGAAATGGTGGCAACTGTACTTGGGGCATCGGCACGTTTATTCGCGCTCCGGCTCCATTTACACCGAGAGTCACATGCTTGTCTCGTGTGGGGAGTGGTGGTGTAGCTGTTAGGGGGCATCCATTTAGTATGTATGCATGGAGGGGGGAGGAGGGGTTAACCCAAATGCGTACGCTTGCGTATGGGGGGTCTACTGACAATGTGTAAGCCGACTGCAACGGCATGAATCTGCCCATCGCAGTGACATGGGGAAGTAATTGCTTCCGACAAAGGCGTTCTATGACCTTTTAAATCGTACTCAGGTTTGAGAACGGGGACAGTTTGCATTCATGATCCTGAATCATAACAATTCCTTGACTCTCCGGCAGTGGTGAATCGTTCCAACCATGGTTTTTTATTTCGTGGAATATCACTTGCTGTACTCCACGCGGTGAGTGCTTTGTGTAGATAAGAATCATGTTATGTAGAGAATATAAATCTAATTCAGTACCTCTATATGTCTCCCACAGACAAGCGGGGAGACAGCAGCCAGGCGGTGAGCCGGCACTCCCAACAATCGCCCAAGATCTGCGGTTCTCTTTACATTCCGATATTTGCAGCCACTTACTGAGTGTTTACATGTGGGGGGAAACCAGTACACTCGCAGAAAACGAACGAATGTGAGCAAGGGGGCAACGTTCTATCCCGTGCAGATGGAAACGATTCCACAGTTGTGTTCCACTGCCTCCTGGCAAGCCAGGGTATGACTCATCCTCGATGCCCACCGGAAGGGAGATTGCACACTTGCAATTGAATTCCCTGAGATTAATTATATCATGGGGTAGGCAGTGACAAAGCCCCTGACTCACTTAACACGAACATGCGGTCCAGTGCATTGTACGTGCAAGGATACTCGCTTTCCAAAATGTATGAATGTGTGTTGAACTTGAATCTTGACTTAAAGCTTTCGTGACTGCAGGAATTAATATTCTTTGGGTCTTTCGATAAAGTCACGTAGATAGAACAATAAAATAATAAAAATAAAGTGAATACAAAATAATAATACAAATATCACGACGTTTCGATCGCAACACAAGCAATCGTCATCATTTTTCTCCTGATGACGATTGCTTGTGTTGCGATCGAAACGTCGTGATATATTTTACTTCTTTTATTCACTTTCTTTTTTATTATTTTATTGTTCTATCTACGTGACTTTACGGAAAGACCCAAAGAATATGTGTTTAACTTCTTTCGCAGTGTACGTAGCCAACCGTGCTAATCTGTGGTACATTAACACCTTGCCACAAATGCCCTGTTGCTTATGAGCACAGCCACTCAAATGAATCAGGCGCAAGGTTTGCGTGATTAATGCTTACAAAGTGGGGTCTATAATGAACAATATGGCTGAAGCTCGAGTTCTATTCATTTAAAACCAAACGTGTTTCTTACCAACCATACCTGGTGTTTGCACACAGATACAGATTATGGGCGATGCGTTCTACACCACGGAATGCGCTGTTGCAATGTGCAGCCACAGCTGCTGCAAAAATATTTGTCTCGGTTTGATCCACTGAACAATATCCACTGACCACACCGCACGCGCAACAATGATATAACTATGAACAAAAATATGAATAAATTAATATGGTTTATTAAATATATTGCACGTAAGAAAATACAGCAATAGACGTAAAAATACATGGCAGTTTAACACGTAGGCTTTCGCGACAAATATCCATAATACAGGTTTTATGGGTTGGATCGCGTAAATATATAAATGTGTCATTATGAGACCTCCTTTGCCAGTCGCAAGATATAGTAATAGGTTTTTACCCTTTTATCTGGCACCAAAACTGACACCGTTATACAAGAGATCATGTTTGCAATAACCACAACACAAGCAGTCAAAATGCAAACAAAAAGAGACAACTCTGATAATGATATACACTGTCCCTGAAGTTGATTGGTCCACACCCGAGACGGCTTTTCTTAGAGCCTAGTCTCCACTGGTGTTGGACCAGATGACGCCAAAAGGCATACAACTCAAAAACAGCGCACTATCAGAGTATTGAGAGCTCGGGGTATGAATTTTCATTATGAGACCTCCTTTGCCAGTAGCAAGATATAGTAATATTTTTTACCCTTTTATCTGGCACCAAAACTGACACATTTATACAAGGGATCATGTTTGCATAAAGGTGTCAGTTTTCGTGCCAGATAAAAGGGTATAAACCTATTACAATATAAATGTGCCGTTAAACCCGCCACCACCCGACAGCCAAACTAGTAAGGGTTGTCACGTAAACAGAACATGCCAATTCATCACTAGTACAGCACACCGGTGTGTGGTGTGTTGGAGAGCCAAGCCACAACATTTACCATCGGAGTACGACGTTTCAGTAATTACAACTAGCTTCTTCAGGCAACAGCAAGATTTGGGAGAAGTCCACCTGTTTAATTCCTTATATAGAGGCGTAGATGTGATGACAACACTTGTGCTCTCTTTGAGCGCAAAGTGGGGGGGGGGGGATTAATGAATCAACGTACATTATTATACATGCACATTATGCTAGCCCATTGATCTTGTACTTAGTGTCCATTGTGTGTACTAAAATAGCCGTACAAACGGTAATTTGATTATTCTCTTCCATGCAGCACTAAGTCGGTAGCTATCCAAACGATTACAATTATTTTTATTTATTTAAATGTCGATAGATTATGTAATTAGTCTTGGCTAGTAGTAACAAGTTTTGCACAGAACTTCAACATTATCAAAATCAATTGATTGTCCTTGTGGGCACGCGTGTTCTGCTACTGCTGACAGTTGTATTTGTGAGCATTTCATATTTCTGTGGTGTTCTTTTAGTCTCGTGCTGATCATTCATCCTGTTTGCCCAACATAGCATTTGCCACAAGTGCAATTAATCTGGTACACACCTTCTGTTGATAACTTCAGTAATAGAACAGCAAAGAAATATCCAATAGTCCTTTTCGTAGGTTTCCATATGCCTTCTGAATTTGCCTGGCTGATCAAAGTTTCGACCGCAGATGCCATTGGTCAGGGGTCTCTTTGTCCGTTCTCATGTGGGACTCTAGGCATGATGGCAGTTGGAATGCTTTCCCACAGACTTGGCAAGACATTTGTTTTCTCACTCTAGTGACTATGGGAGTGAGGTGGAGTCGAGACGGGCGCTGGTCAGGCGTGGCGTTTCCCAGCAGGCGCCTTCGTTCCATGCGCGGTCGCTGTGATAGCAATAACTTCGTTGCACGCAGGTGCGCCCTTTGCAGAAGGTGGCATTGTCTGCAACTCTGCCTCCTCACCACCAGGACTCGACAAGCTGCTGCTGCTGCTGGAGCTGCTGGTGCCATCCATGGCAAAGGCAATTCTTCCAGCACCATGACTCGCGGCAGAGTAGCTCTGACACACCTTCAACACCGCATTGGCAAAATTGCCGTCATTCACCATGCCACGTGCGCCCCTTGAGTTCTTTCCGTGGGTTACTCCATATGCCTTCTGAGTTTGTAGGGCCGATCAAAGCTTTGATCGCAGATGTTGCAGCTTTGACCACCGGTCTTGTGCATTCTCATGTGGGACTCTAGGCACCATGCCAGTTGGAATGTTTTCCTGCAGACGTCGCAAGAGATTCGTTTTCTCACTCTAGTGACTCTATCGGATTCTAGTGACTCTATCGGATTCAACACCGCATTGGCAAAACTGCCGTTATTCACCAAGCCTGGTGCACCCTTTATCATGTAATCCTTTTCGTGGGTCTTCATATGCCTTTTGAATTTTCCTTGCTGATCAAAGCTTCGTCCGCATATGCCGCACCATTGGTCATGGGTCTCCTTGTGCGTTCTTACGTGGGCTTCTAGGCACCATGCCAGTTGGAATTTTTTCCCACAGACGTCACAAAAGATGAGTTTTTTCGCTCTTGTAACTCTACCGGATTGAGGTGGGGTCGAGACGGGTGCTGGTGAAGTGCCATCGATGGTAAAGGCAATTCAGCGTAAGAACGGCTGGCGGGAGAGAGAGAGAGAGAATGTGTTTTAATGAGAGAAGCATGTAAAAGTTAATGAAAAAATTAGTAAGTTAATGTCAGTCTATGTGTAACCAAGAGTGGCATGTTAAAGTTAAAGAGAAAAGCATGTAAAAGTACATGAACGAAGTCAATGAGAATATCATGTTGAAGGCAATGAGAGATAAGCAAGTCGATGCAGTCATGCCGGTGGTAGCATGTCCACGTGTGACAAAAGCAGCCGTGTTAGCGATCCAAAAGATGGCCGTGCCAACGCGTTCGGGTGCGGAGCTCGCTCCCGCCACGGAGCTCGCTCCCGTCACGGAGCTCGCTCCCGCTAGGAGCTCGCTCCCGCTAGGAGCTCGTTCCCGCCGCGGAGCTCGCTCCCGCCGCGGAGCTCGCTCCCGCCGCGGAGCTCGCTGACGTCACAAAGCTCTGCCCCCCCCCCCAAAACCATATTTCCATTTTGAAAATAAAACATGCTTCAAATCGCTTTAAACTATTGTCATTGTATTTAATGTGGCGCTGCACTCTGATGTTGTAGGAGAAAACATTTATTAAAAAGTCTATTTAACTAAGTAGAACATGTTGTCTATATTTATTTTAAGTTGCGCATTTTGACGTGACGTCACATTTCTCAACTCCCCCCCCCTCGTCACAAATGTCTGACCCCCCCCCTCCCCAGGTGCGTGATGTCATTTATGGACGGCCCCCATCGCCTTAAAACGCGAACTCACGCTTGCAAACTGAACCCGCGGAACTTTTTTTGTTCAGCAGCGCGATCATCCGCGAGATGTAATGAGTCGGCCTCGCGCTGTGAGTGAGTGTGAGTGAGAGAGCATCGTCCCCCACTCCTCCTGATGTCGAGGGTAAATGGGGGAGGTTTAGGCCTGTGACTCATGCAGCTGCAATGACTGCTTTGTGTACGCGGTCCAGACCTCCCCAGAGACCCTGGCTGACAGAGGAGGTGTTCAGGATTGTTGAGAAAAAGCGACAGGCCCACTCTAATCGTCTACAGCATCCCACGTCAGAGAATGAGGAGGCTTACCGCAGCCTTCGCTCGGAGGTTCGGAGAGCCGTGAGGCGCTGCAAGGATGGGGGGTGGTCGCGGGTTGATGAGGAGATGGAGTCTGCCTCAATGGCCCGCGATCACAAATTCCTATTTAACTCCATCAAAAAAGTAACCTACAGCGCCACACCTATTACCATTGTAGAGGTAATCGTCACTCACCACTCTGTGGGCTGGTAGCTTCCCCTTATCGTCAATAGGGGGCGGAAGCGCTATCACGCCAGGGCTAATGTCCATGGCCCAAAAAGGGGCCAAGACAATACATATCGTGTTGCCTCAGAAGTTTATTCGTCAATTTATACCCACTACACCATCATTAGGGGAACGAAGGGTGATCCAATCTCCGACCCCCAGCGACAGGTTTGCAGATTTGCTGAGCATTTCTGTGAGGTCCTGGGGGAGGGGGAATCCCTCAGCCTGGAAAACATCATGGGACAAAGTGGGGATGACCCTGCTGAGGATGCGGTGCCTCAAATATTGGAGGAGGAAGTCACCCTCTGTGAGTGGCTGGCTGAGGTACCATCCGTTGAGGAAGTACTGAGGGCGATCCAGAGTCTGAGAACAGGAAAGGCACCGAGCAGAGATGATCTCCAAAGCGAAATGCTGAGGGAGGGTGGCGTTTGTGCGTAGACTGCCCTACATGACATCATAACAACAGTCTGGGCCACTGGACGGGTTCTGCAGGATTGGAAGGATGCCCTGGCGGTCCCCCTCTTTAAGAAGGGGGACCGCACAGACTGTAACAACTACAGGGGCATCTAACTCCTCAGTGTGCCGGGAAAGGTCCTGGCAAGGATTATTCAACATCGCCTTGCTAGGTACGCTAAGGAGAGGCTTGCGGAGCCCCAATGCGGTTTCAAGAAATGGCGGTCCTGCAAAAATGTCATATTTTCTGTCCGTCTGCTACAGCAGAGGTAGAGGGAATTCCAACTAGACCTACATCTCTGCTTTATTGACCTGGTTAAGGCCTATGATACCATCAGTAGGCCTGGGCTCTGGGTTGTTCTTCGTGCTTTTAGAGTCCCTGACCCTCTGCTCACACTCATTAAGGACCTTCATGATGGTGAGCAGACCCGAGTAAAACTACATAGCCGGGAGTCAGAGCCATTCCCTGCGACAGGGATGTCCTCTGGCTCCAACATTATTTAACATCTATTTCGACCACATAGTTCGTGAAGCCTTCAGTAGCTGTACCAGAGGAATTTACGTCTGGTACAGATACAATGGGAGGCTGATCGATGCCCAGGTGCGGTCAAGGGATGTCTCCCTATTGGTCAACCACATTATGTATGCCGACGACCTGGTAATTGCTGCTCATTCAGAGGAGGAGTTGGAGGCGCTGCTGCTGAAACTGGAGTGTGCCACTTAGAGGTGGGGCCTTACCATCAGCCCAACCAAAACGAAGCACCTGCCTGGGTATTTTGTGCCATCGGGCACTCTACCCCCACAACTCCCAATCGGGGATGGGGCAGTTGGGGAGAGAGTGGAGAGTTTTCCATACCTGGGCAGTGTGCTCATGATCGGCTCCGGTTTAACAGCAGAGGTCTCACTCCGAATTATCTTTTCATCGGTTGTGTAACGTTGTGTGGAAGCTACCTGGTCTGTCGCTCCGCATGAAGCTTCGGTTCTTCTCGGCCACAGTCATTCCCTCCCTTCTCTACGCTTGCAAAACGTGGACCCCCCTAATGCAGCATCTTCACCGGTTAGAAACATTTAGGCTGGTCTGCCTACGATCAATCCTGGGTTTAACCAGGCTGGATTGTGTGAGGAGCTCACAAATCCTCAAAAGATCTGGACAAAGTCCCATCGGTGAGCTCCTCCAGCAGGCAAGGCTGCGTTGGCTGGGCAATGTAGCCCGCATGCCCAATCACCGCATGCCCAAACAGCTTTTGTTCGGCCGGATCGAGGGAGCTAAACGGGCGTGGCACGGACTAGAGAAGAGATGGAGTGATGTGGTACAGGAGGATGTGGAGCTGAGTGGACTTGCCAATGACTGGTACCAGCGGTGTCTCTACTGGGCAGTTGGAGGCAGTCGCCCTCCAACAACAACGGAGGGCGGAGGAGCGACGCTCAGAAAAACGAGCGGAGCGTCGGGTGGCTAAAGCTCAGCAAGTTGGCACAGTAGGGGGCACAGGTGGTGCATCAGCCAGTAATCTCAGTCATCTCAGTCAGTCGACCAGTGGCACCTGGGTCTGCCCCGTGACCTCCTGCCAGCCGGCGATCGACACTTCACGTAGCCTCAAGGTGCACATAGCCTGGCATAAGCGTCGTGGTGACGTCACCGCCACTTAGTGGCGCATGGCGGTTGTTGTTTTGAGACAGTAAGAGAGTGTGAGGTCGACTCTGCCTCAGATGAGTACCTGGTGCGGTGTGTCGTAAACATCGCTACTGGGGGAGAGAAAGGCCGCCGTGGAGGAGAATCCTAAAATAATAAAAGCTTTGATTATAATATTATGATATTATAATAAAAGCTATACTAAAAGCTTTTTAAATTAAAAATACACAAAATTTTGAAATAATGAAAGCTTTTATTATTTAAAATTTATTATTTAATTTTTAAATTGGCAGAATCTACACGCCATATTCTTGGTTCTTCAGGTAAGTCACGTAGATTTGAAAATAAAAATAATTAAATTTAATTTAAAAATATAAATTATAATATTTAAACTAATCAAAGCTTTATTATTTTCAATTTATTATTTGAAATTTTAACATACAAAAAAATATAATACAAATAATAAATTGAAAATAATAAAAGCTTTTATTATTTTAACATAAATTGAAAATAAAAGCTTTTATTATTTTCAATTTATTATTAAAATTTTATTAACAGGTCCCTGCAGGGTGGGCTGGTAGGGCAAGTCTCTGCGCTGCCTATTGCTGATTTTACACCCAACAGCACGAGATTTCACTTCGTTAAAGTATTGAAAGGGGACGGACGGACACATTAATCTATTGCAGGCTGGTACACTCAGTTTACAACTTCGTTCCTACCAGTATTATGACTTTACCGAAGGAAGCAATAATCTGGCGTGTAGATGCTGCCATCTGCTGGCCACCATTGTTGGGTGTAGATTGTGACAAACTTACGTGACTTCAGGAATTCATATTCTTGGTTCTTTCGGTAAAGTCACGTCCATAGAAAATAAAAAAAAATATCAAATCAAATAAAAATGTGAAATTTTAAATAATAAAAGCAAAAAACCCACATTCATATTCTTGGTTCTTTCGGTAAAGTCACGGAGATAAAAAAAATACTATTTTAAAATAATCAATTGAATAAAAGCTTTTAATATTATTTAAGCTTTTGTTATATTCAATTTATTTTTTTAATTTTTAAATTGGCAGAATCTACACGCCACGTTGGTGGCCGGCAGGTGGCAACATTTGCACGCCGAAATCTTGGTTTTTTCGTTAAAGTCACGTAGATTTTAAAATAAAAATAATATATTTAAAAATACAAATAATAAATTGAAAATACTAAAAGCTTTCATAATTTTCATTTTTTAAATTTTATTATTATTTTCTATCTACGTGACTTTACCGAAGGAAGCAATAATATGGCGTGTAGATGCTGCCATCTGGTGGCCAACAACGTTGGCAGGTGGCAGCATCTACACGCCAGATTCTTGGTTCTTTGGGTAAAATATAAATAATAAAGAAAAGTAAAAAAAAATCATGATTTAGTATTTTTTCATTTAATTCTATTATTTTCATTTTCAAATCGACGTTACTTTACCGAAAGAACCAAGAATATGGCGTGTAGATTCTGCCAATTTTAAAAAAAATACAAATTAAAATAATAAATTAAAAATAATAAAAGCTTTCATTATTTTCCATTTATCTTTTGTATTTTTTAATTTAATTTTATTATTTTTATTTTCAACCTACATGGCTTTACCGAAAGAACCAAGAATATGAATCTGGATTTTGATTATTATTTTCAATCTATTTTAATTTCTAAATTGGCAGCATCTACACGCCATATTCTTGGTTCTATCGGTAAAGTCACGTCGATAGAAAATAAAAAAAATAATCAAATCAAATCAAATAAAAAGTGTGAAATGGAAAGTAATAAAAGCAAAAAACCCACATTCATATTCTTGGTTCTTTCGGTAAAGTCACAGAGATTAAAAAAAAATGAAACAAAATTTTGATTTTATAATAATAAATTGAAAATAATAAAAGCTTTTATTATTTTCCATTTATTTTTTTGTATTTTTAAATTGGCAGAATCTACACGCTAAATTCTTAGTTCTTTGGGTAAAGTCACGTAGATAGAAAATATAAATAATTAAACAAAAGTAAAAATTTAAATAATATTTTTAAAAATATTTATTTTATTTTATTGTTTCCCTTCTACGTGACTTTACTGAAAGAACCAATAATATGAATCACTGCAGTCACGAAAGCTTTAAATCAAAATATAATAATAACAATTCATGATTTTCATTTAATTATTTTATTTTTATTTTCAAATCGACGTCACTTTACCGAAAGAACCAAGAATATGGCGTGTAGATTATGCCAATTTAAAAATTACAAATAAAAGTAATTTTATTATTTCCGATTTATTTTTTATTAAAATTATTTCATTATTTTTAAATCTACGTGACTTTTCCGAAAGAACCAAGAATATGAATCTGGATTTTTGCTTATTATTTTCAATTTATTATTTTAATTTTTCAATTTGCAGAATCTACACGCCACGTTGGTGGCCGGCAGATGGCAGCATCTACACGCCATATTCTTGGTTCATCTTCTTTGGTTCTTTCGGTAAAGTCACGTAGCATGAGAATAAAATAATAAATTGAAAAAATAAAATAACACAATAAAATTCTCACGACGTTTCGGCCACAACACAAGCGGCCTTCATCAGGTGAAGGGACGAGACTGTCTGGAGGACAGCGCTGGAGCGAACAAAGCCAAGCTCAGATCGAGACCTTTAAGCTGTGTGAGAAGGAACAAAGTGCCTTGACAAAGGAATTAGCATTGAATTTAGCATTGAAATGGCTGAGTGATTAGCTTGTGACTGGTCACAGATATGGCTATGTTAAAGTCAAAGCATACACATCCACAGAGGCACCCCTTGACAAAGGAATTAGCATAGAATTTAGCATTGAAATAGCTGAGTGATTAGCTTGTGACTGGTCACAGAAATGGCTATGTTAAAGTCAAAGCATACACATTCACAGAGGCACCTAGTAAAAATCAAACAGGAAAATTTAGCATTGAAATAACTAGGAGAATTTAGCATTGAAATAACTGAGTGATTAGCTTGTGACTGGTCACAGAAATGGATGTGTTAAAGTCAAAGCCTACACATCTGAGCTATTAATAGTAACTGGGTCAGTGTCTACTTCAAATATTGTTCAGGCTCTGGAGACTTCCAAAGTTATTCGTGATGTTATACATTTGGTTCGTTTTGAGCATAATCGCGACCTTGTATAATTATGACGTGATACACACGCTGAATATACGCACACAAACATCGTGTACACGTGTGTCGTGCCCTCTATTGTCCACATAGACGGCTTGTGCTGACTAGAGAACGATCTTAACGTACAATGCCGTGACATGTATCAGCCCTTTGTCGATCCAGCGTTTTGATAGAGGCCTCCCCCACACCATGTCGTTCGTGGGAGTTGTTTAACCATACTTCACCATGCCGGTCAATGCGGGTTTGGTGAAGTGAGGAGGGCCAGAAACTTGTACATGCAGATACGAGTTTGCCTGTGCTTGCATCTGCAGAATTACATTCTCACACATCTTCAAGTATAGTTTAATACTTATAAAAATGCATTTATTCTTCAGGATTCCATAAAGTACTGTGGTAAAAATAAAACAACTTGATTTGAATACATTTCGATTTAAAGCTTTCGTGACTGCATGGATTCATCTTCTTGGTTCTTTCGGTAAAGTCACGTAGAAGGGAAATAATAAAATAATAAAAATAAAACATGATAAAATAAATATAATCTCCACTAAGCTGAGCTACTAACAATAAGTCATTATACATTCCACTTCTATGTCGCAAAAATTATTATAATATGCCTCCAAATAATGTTTTATTATAAACTGCCATAGACAGACCCCAACATTGAATTATACGCTGCGTTACTATACACTACCCTATACCTTAGATTATAATAATATTACACTGTATTATTTTACCAACCCTACTGTATACCACACTGCTGTATATTGACTATACAATTACGATACTATATATTACCCAATAAATTATATTAAACATTACACTGAATACTTTGTTGAACAAGGCATGCTTTGAGCTTGTGGGTTGAATCCATCTGTGTGAAGTTGTGTTATTTCCCCATATGCAAGGTGGGGTCTCTCTGGGTTCCACTCACACAAACGTCTCAATGCAATGGGACCTTTCTGAAAATGCAGTACTTAGACTCAATGAAGCTTTCCTGGGTAACTAGTTAACATTGTAAATATTAGCATGAGAGATAATGACGTTCAGTTATAAGTGCCATTAATAGTACTATACTGTACTTTTATTGAAGACTATTTTACGTAGTTGTTTGTAAAAAAAAGTGTCCATTATCAAAACTTTTTGACGGGCCCTCGTACAGAAATGATGTTACAGTCTTATATGGAGAATGCAAGTCAGAGTGTTGTGAATAGTGGACTGAACGTGTGGTGCCATCATTATATTGTTGGTGTGTACATACAGAAAGGCCTATTTGGTGGGTAACATTAGGAAAATGGAGGTAGTTCGTCATTGTTGTTAAACAAAATCTTATTTGGGTGGATAAGAGGAGTAAAATCGTACATGATAGGAACTGCAATATTGTGGAGTTCTGGTATAATGAGTTGTAGTATATATGAATCTTATGTCACCTTAAGTATGCCTTTGTGAGTACACTCGTGACACGGGTGTCATGCGCGTGACCTTTGTCTTTTGTTTCAGATGTGCGAGAGCAACTCCGCTGCGAGTCAAGGTGGTGCTGGGAGAATTGCCTTCACCATTGATGGCACTTCACCAGCACCCATCTCAACCCCACCTCAATCCGGTAGAATTACAAGAACGAAAAAACGTATCTCTTGTGACGTCTGTGGGAAAAAATTCCAGCTGGCATGGTGCCTAGAAGCCCACGTAAGAACGCACAAGGAGACCCGTGATCAATGGTGCGGCATATGCGGAAAAAGTTTGATCAGCTAGGGAAATTAAAAAGGCATTTGAAGACCCATGAGAAGGATTACATGATAAAGGGTGCACCAGGCTTGGTGAATAACGGCAGTTTTGCCAATGCGGTGTTGAATCCACCGTCGCCCTATGAGATGTGCTCAGTCTGCGGATTTTTAAGTCCTATTGAAATCCTGAAAACTCATGAAAGTCTTCACGCACAGTTTTTGTACAGACCGAAGCCTGAACATGATTACACTTCGACAAAAGATAGCGGCGTTAAGATAAATGACATGAAATCCAATTTTCTTGAATGCTTTGGCCTAGTTCCACGTCAACAAACTGCTTCACCAGTCAGTGAGAATAAACCATACGCTGCTCTCGATCCTATGACGAGCATGAAAGTGTTTATGGCCTTGCAGCAGAAGAAGAAGGAAAAGCGAAGTAGACCTAAGCCCATTAAAAGAAAGAAGACCACCACCAGCGTCACCAATTGCAGCAGTAGCAACAGCCAGAATTCGGACATCAAGAGGATGGACTGCACGGAAGCAGGAGGCTGCGTGGAGCAGAGCATCCCCAAGGTGGATGAACCCAACCTGGCACCTTTAGGTACGTCCGAGTAATGCACACACTACATTTCATTTGGATGTAATTCATAATTTCACAAATTAGTTAATGTACGCATATGTTGACCATATCTGTATGCCTGCGCTGAGGAGTCTAGAGATCTGATGTGGTGCTGCTCGGATGTTGGGTTAAACCGTGAAACTCTGGGTTTCAGTCACCGAGCCATGATTAAACTGGCTTCTCATTGATGGTCTTATCCAGTTACCAAACTTCTTCCAGCAAACACTTCTGATGTCGCGTGATGTGTAGGAAATTGCAATAACCTCCTAGTGGATAAAAAACGGTCACGAAGGGATGTCATGAGCAGTGCAATGATATCTTCTTCCACGAGCTGTTCTCTTACATGAGGTGGTTCACTGCTGTGTGAGAGTTGCACGTGGATACTTCATCTCATGACATGGAGCCAATAGCACCATTGGAAGGAAACTGAGCAAAATACATTGCTTGACAAATTCCAAAAAGTATCTATTTCTTAACCGGGGTAAATTTTACTTAAACAAGTGGGTAAATTTAGGGAACATTTTTGAATGTATAGACCGAGTCATTTCCACAATGGGAATTTCCTCTTCATTGTACTAACACCTAACTTCCATGTGTATTTACTCGTTCTATTGCAGGTAATTATTGTGTAATTAATGAGCTGTAATAGAATAATCTGGCTCAACCACCTGCATCAACATCAACCACACGAAGAAGTGCAAAATGTTGGGGCTTCAAAATAAGCCCCAAAAATGTATTATGATATTTTTCAGGAAATCAGTATCTTGCTTTTCTACTATTTGTACGTATGTTGAACTTCTTTCGTACCATACGTAGCCAACCGTGCTAATCAAAGGTATTTGTTGCTGGCCATTTGGCATTTTGGGCCTTTGGGCCTGTGGTCATCAACCGTGATTGATAAAACGTCCCATATACATTGTAATGCTATGGCATCCACTGCATGGTGATAAATAAATTATGTATTAGCGCGTGCGTGTGCTCAACGGTGGATGTCTTGTGTTCCAGAGGAAAAGCCCTTCCCGTGCAGTGACTGCTCGTACGGAGCGACGCAGAAGTCGAAGCTCAAGAGACACGTCCTGAGTGTTCACCACGTGCCCTTCGATAGCGTGCTGGACTCCGACTGCCCCAAGAAGAGAAGGCAGCTGGCTGGGTGCCGAGACCACGGCTCAACTCTGGATTTGGAGCGCGCACGATGCTCACGGAGAACTCCCTGATGATTTATTTCATCCTGAGGCTGAGGTACCACGTGTGGGGCGATGAACGGAAGGTTTTGTGCAGCGGACATTTCCATGATGAAATTTCGTCACGTTCACTGCTGCGAGGTTACATCTATTGCCGTATATGTTTAGTGAATTGCTGTTTTTTCTGGTATACAATATATTTAATAAATTGTCCAAATTTCATAACAAAGGTTTTTGGGTTAGATCGTGTAAGTATAAATGTGTCATAACCCTACACCACCTGACACAGCCAATTAGTAAGGAATTTGTCACGTAAACAAAACTCCACTTAGTTACTACTTCAGCCCACCGGTGTTTTGGAGAGGAAATCCACAAGATGAGTACGACGTTTCACTGGTAATTACATCCAGCATCATCGGGCGATTTGCCAGAATAGTGAAGCCATCCACCTGCTTCCGGTCTTAAATAGAGAAAGGCGATGTCATCACTGAACCCATCAGGTGCAGAAATCAGAGGCGGGGAGGGGGATTATTGAAATTATATAATTGATTAGTAATAATTAAATTTGTATGTTTCCTCTATAAGTAATGATAAATGTGAGATGTCTTCTTCTTCCACGCGTTTGTTCCACTCACGTGGGGTCCGCCGTCCTTGCCACCTTCTCCACACCGCCCCGTCCCACGCCATCTCTCCCTCCGCTCCTCGGGCCACCACGTTCGACCGCATCACCACATCGCCCCACGTCTTCTTCTTCTGCCTTCATCTCCTCATCTTACAATCACAATAACTTAATAATACGCTTCCAGGCCGCACTAAGCCTGTAGCTGTCAGAGAGGTTAAAATAATAACATTTTTCTCAGTTTCAATGAATTCTCAAATTAGTCTTGGCCAGTAATAATTAGTTTTACACAACATCTTCTTTGGTTCTTTCGGTAAAGTCACGTACAATGAGAATAAAATAATAAATTGATAAAATAAAATAACACAATAATATTATTTTATCAATTTATTATTTTATTCTCATTCTATGTGACTTTACCGAAAGAACCAAAGAAGATGAATCATTGCAGTCACGAAAGCTTTAAATCGAAATTTTACACAACACTTCATCGTTATCAAAATCAATTAAGTGTTCTTGTTGGCAAGCATGTACTGCAACTTCCAACAGTTATGTTTGAGAGTGTTTAATATTTATTTGGTGTTCTTTTAGTCTTGCGCTAATGTTACATCCCGTCTGTGCAATATAACATCTGCCACATAAGCAATTAATCCGATACATACCATCTGTTGATGACTTAGGCAATTCATCTTTAGTACAAGATACAATTTTTTGAATTTTGTGTACCGTGCCAAATCGTACTTAGATTTTTAGCTTTTTGCTTTTCCAAAAGTCGAGCTAATTTGTCAGTCACTCCCACGATATATGGTATTTTAATTGTTTAATAACCTGATCACTTTCAGCAGTATTGCTGCTCGATGTTGGTTTGGCATTCACTGCTCTGTTAATTTGAGCATTATTGTAGAAATTCAATCCTAGATTTGAAGCTTTCGTGACTGCAAAGATCCATACTCTTTTGTTCTATTCGGTAAAGTCACGTAGGTAAAAAAAATAAAGCAATGAAAAAATCAAATAAAGCAATAAAAACAAATTATAATGCTTTCTTTTATTTGTTTACCTATGTTACTTTACCGAATAGAACCAAAGAGTATAGAAATTCAATCGTCGCATTTCTTTGACATGTTTAATCTCTCTCCTCAGACTTTCACCATCTGACACTGTTTTAGCCAGATGTATGAGCATCGTGATGAGAGAGGTTTTCTGTGCGGGGTGATGATCCGAATCTGCATTCAGATAGGCATCAGTATGCATTCCCTTTCGGTAGATGCTGTGTGTGTTATTTTACCATTTAGACTTCGTCCGATAAATCACCTCTCCCAAGGAAATAAGTATTTAGAGGCCACACCGGACCGGGTGGGGGGGGGGGGGGGAGTTTATCGTTGTGTCTGTTGCTGCGAGCAGACGGCGCGCAATGGAGAGCTTGCTCAGAGCGGAGCTGGGCACGGACTCAGCGAGGACGCTGGGCGCTTCGGCCGGTGGAGGCTGCATCAGCACCGGGCAGAGCTACGAGACGGGGCGCGGACACGTGTTCACCAAGATCAACGCCAAGAGCGGGGCACCCTCCTCTACGCCTCCTCTACACCTCCTCTACGCCTCCTCACTACGCCACCTCAACACCTCACCTCCTGTACCCTCCTCTTTGCCTCCTCTACACCATCTTGCATCCTCGCCTCAACCTTCATTCATTCAGCCCTGTATCACTTTTTTTTCGCTGCGACTACTAGCACCACCGTGGTGAATGTTGCAGTGAACTTCCCCTCGTTGATTCCCCCCTCCACCCACGTTAAGGGACTCGGTCTACCAGACACTTTGACCGCTTCATCTCATCCACTCCGCGTTCAACCACCGCGCCTCACTGCAGGTCACAAGAACGCACTCAACTAAACAACTCGGTCACCCACTCATCCAGTCACTAACTCAATCACCCTATCACACACTCATCCAGTCACCCACGCATCCAGTCGCCCACTCATCCAGTCACCCACGCATCCAGTCACCCACGCAATCACCCTATCATCCAGTCACCCACTAACTCAATCACCCTATCACACACTCATCTCGTCACTAATTCAATCACACACTCAGCTGGTCACTCAGTCAATCATCCTATCACACACTCATCCAATCACCCACTCATCCAGTCACCCATTCATCCAGTCACCCACTCATCCAGTCACCCACTCATCCAGTCACCCATTCAATCACGCACTCATCCACTCACCCACTCATTCAGTCACCCACTCATTCAGTCACCCACGCAATCATCCTATCACCTACGCATCCAGTCACCCACGCATCCAGTCACTCACGCATCCGGTCACTGACTCAATCACCCTATCACTCACTCCTCCACTCGTTTACTCAAACACTCACCCATTTACTCACCCACCCACTCACCACCATGCAGGTCACCTCACTCTTCTTTTCAGATTAATCAGTTTGCACTGCTCCACTCTGGAATCCACACCCGGTCTTCCTGTTTTCCCAAACTCTTGCAACAATAAACTTGATCCATTTAAGGAACGCGTTTCTTTGATCTTAATGATCTAATTACTCATTGGACAGTTATGTATTATAATTTTTTGTTGTTGCTGGCCGCTTGCCGTTTTGTATTGTGTGGGGTGTGCATCGCTGTCAACCCCTTATCAGTGCCTACCTTATTACAGACCAATTCAGACCTTGTTGGTCACCCCGTGCCCCTTATAAATCTCAACGTTCATCCTACAAAGTCCCATCACAAGGGAGAAACACACTCATTTTCCCCCAACAGAATGCGGGTAAACCGTGTGGGTTGGCGGCTATGGGTTTTGTTGTGTTTAGGAGTCCAAGTTATAGGACTGCACCATGGGTTGTGCGTGGTTCTCATTGGTGGGAGATTCCCTTCGCTGTGTTGCACGCCAGTGGCTGGGGGCTGCCTGGGGCCAGAGACGTGTGAGCCGGTCCCAATGTGCACCGGCAAACATTTACCGCCAGGTGGCCCCAGTGTTTATTGCCCGTCCACACGTGGATACCTGAAGCCCATGTCAATCCACTGCTGGATGAGTCCCGCAATGAAGATACAATCAGTACATCCACTTAGCTTTTGGACTCCACCTGTTCCATTGGCGGCTGAATGTGAATATAAATGTGCATACGTTAGAGACTGGTTAATGCGCATAGAAATCAAACCAATTGACCTACGACCTTTGCCCCATCAACTTTTGTAGAATTTTAGATGTGCATTACAGCTACTTTAGCCGGGTGGTTGTGGTGGCTATGTATGCCTGTAAACCACCACTACGTGGAGGTGAGGGTTGGTGGATTACAAAAATATTGCGACAACTCCCACCCCTTGGTCGTCAAGGAGGTAGAGAAGGCGGTGTGGAATAATGTGGACTCCGCCTGTTCCATCTGTAGATTTGTGATAGAGCGTTGGCCCCCCCATTTGCTTGGATTTCTCCAGGTGCTCCGATTTCCTCCCACATGTAAACACTCATTAATCTTGATTTGAAGCTTTCGTGACTGCAGGAATCCTTACTCTTTGGTTCTTTCGGTAAAGTCACGTAGGTAGAAAAAATAATAATGGATCACGACGTTTCTATCGCCACACAAGCAATCTCACTGAGTCTCAAGACTCTTGTTCAGGAGGGGCCTGCCACCTTTTCGCAGGAGTAATTTGGATGTTTGGCTAGTACCAGTTACATTGTATGTTGTTGTTGTTTTGCCATGGGAGTAAACCCATACAGAGAAAGGGACCATAATTAGAAAAGCGAAGCCAGGCAGTCCTTCAGAAGATGTCATGCACGGGCGTGACCACTGCACCACCCTGCCGCCCAAACAAATGTAATTTAAATAATGTACAATACTGGCAAATAAACCCTATTAGTATCAACTGAATTTCTGGACAATCTGGCATGTGTATAGCTGCATCGGTGTTTCTAAAAGTCGTGTTCACATTGCCTGAAATTAATAATATTAAGAACAGGTTTCCCACCTCTGGTTTCGTTTGACTTACCGGTTGTCCTCATTATGTGTGTCACAGATAATATGGCAAGGAAAATATTACGCAGCACGAGTTTCAGGATTAGGGCAATTATGGTGACACACGTGACCCCCTCTACACAAGTAACAGCTGAGAGTCAATGCTGTGGTGCTGTGCGATTGGTGCAAGCGACCCATCATCGTGTTTTGATGTTGAGCTGTTAAAATTGCACTGTTGTGGGGTGAGGTCAAGGCCGATGACTGCTTCCAGCGGTGTCAAGATCAGCATTTTGAAGAGGCTCGCAGAGGAAGATACTGGGCACTAGGGTGCAGTCTCTCTCCATGAGCAACAGAGGGCAGAGGAGCGACACTCACAACAATTATTGGCGGAGCACAAGGCGTATAAAACACAAATTTGGAAGAAAGTTTACCTCGGGGAGTTAACCCACAACACCTGGGTCTGTCCCGCGTGTTCACACGATAACGCGTTTTCACTACAACGCGTTTTCTTTAATTTAGGGAACGCTTTTCGCACAACGCGGAACGCGCTCCGTCACAACGCGCTTACTGAGCCACACTGTGTCTCTTAGTTCTTGCAAGCTAAGCTGGAGTCAGTCTCTCATTAAGGCTACATGGCCACACTGTGTCTCTTAGTTCTTGCAAGCTAAGCTGGAGTGAGTCTCTCTCATTAAGGCCACATGGCCACACTGTGTCTCTTAGTTCTTGCAAGCTAAGCTGGAGTCAGTCTCTCTCATTAAGGCTACATGGCCACACTGTGTCTCTTAGTTCTTGCAAGCTAAGCTGGAGTCAGTCTCTCTCATTAAGGCCACATGGCCACACTGTGTCTCTTAGTTCTTGCAAGCTAAGCTGGAGTCAGTCTCTCTCATTAAGGCCACATGGCCACACTGTGTCTCTTAGTTCTTGCAAGCTAAGCTGGAGTCAGTCTCTCTCATTAAGGCCACATGGCCACACTGTGTCTCTTAGTTCTTGCAAGCTAAGCTGGAGTGAGTCTCTCTCATTAAGGCCACATGGCCACACTGTGTCTCTTAGTTCTTGCAAGCTAAGCTGGAGTCAGTCTCTCTCATTAAGGCCACATGGCCACACTGTGTCTGTTAGTTCTTGCAAGCTAAGCTGGAGTGAGTCTCTCATTAAGGCCACATGGCCACACTGTGTCTCTTAGTTCTTGCAAGCTAAGCTGGAGTAAGTCTCTCTCATTAAGGCCACATGGCCACACTGTGTCTCTTAGTTCTTGCAAGCTAAGCTGGAGTCAGTCTCTCTCATTAAGGCCACATGGCCACACTGTGTCTCTTAGTTCTTGCAAGCTAAGCTGGAGTCAGTCTCTCTCATTAAGGCCACATGGCCACACTGTGTCTCTTAGTTCTTGCAAGCTAAGCTGGAGTGAGTCTCTCTCATTAAGGCCACATGGCCACACTGTGTCTCTTAGTTCTTGCAAGCTAAGCTGGAGTCAGTCTCTCTCATTAAGGCCACATGGCCACACTGTGTCTCTTAGTTCTTGCAAGCTAAGCTGGAGTGAGTCTCTCTCATTAAGGCCACATGGCCACACTGTGTCTCTTAGTTCTTGCAAGCTAAGCTGGAGTCAGTCTCTCTCATTAAGGCCACATGGCCACACTCTGTCTCTTAGTTCTTGCAAGCTAAGCTGGAGTGAGTCTTTCATTAAGGCCACATGGCCATACTGTGTCTCTTAGTTCTTGCAAGCTAAGCTGGAGTGAGTCTCTCATTAAGGCCACATGGCCACACTGTGTCTCTTATTTCTTGCAAGCTAAGCTGGAGTCAGTCTCTCTCATTAAGGCCACATGGCCACACTGTGTCTCTTAGTTATTGCAAGCTAAGCTGGAGTGAGTCTCTCTCATTAAGGCCACATGGCCACACTGTCTCTTAGTTCTTGCAAGCTAAGCTGGAGTGAGTCTCTCATTAAGGCCACATGGCCACACTGTGTCTCTAAGTTCTTGCAAGCTAAGCTGGAGTCAGTCTCTCTCATTAAGGCCACATGGCCACACTGTGTCTCTTAGTTCTTGCAAGCTAAGCTCGAGTCAGTCTCTCTCATTAAGGCCACGTGGCCACACTGTGTCTCTTAGTTCTTGCAAGCTAAGCTGGAGTGAGTCTCTCATTAAGGCCACATGGCCACACAGTGTCACTTAGTTCTTGCAAGCTAAGCTGGAGTCAGTCTCTCTCATTAAGGCCACATGGCCACACTGTGTCTCTTAGTTCTTGTAAGCTAAGCTGGAGTCATTCTCTTTTCGACATGTCTCACCAAATTCTGTAATAATAATGTTCCAGTTTCTCTATATGTTTTTTTAATTTAGATTTAAATAAATCTACATTTTAAAATCCACAATTCTGGCTGCCTCCTGATGATGCTGGTTGTAATTACTGGCGAAACGACGTACTCAGATTGTTAATGTTGCGGCTTTGCTCTCTAACACACAACCGGTGTGCTGTACTAGTAACGAATTGGCATGTTCTGTTTAAGTGACAAACCTTACTAATTGGCTGTGTCGGGTGGTGGTGGGTTTACCGACATATTTTTATATTTATGCAATCTTACCCAAAAAACCTGTATTATGTAAAAATACATTTATTTTCCTCCTTTCTTTTTGGACAGTTTCAAATCTCTAACGTCTTTCAAATTGTTCTGATGTACAGTGCTACATTTCAAATTACTGTCATGTTTGCAACGGGTTGTTTAAAATATATTTAAATGGTGTAGATTCACGTTTAAACTCGCTTCGAATCTGCATTCATCATTTTCTTCTTTAGCAGTCCGTAACCACAATTGGTACATCGATGCATGACCCATTTGATTATGGTTTGTTGGTCTTAATTTATCAATTAAAATGTTATTGAGTGTGCCAAATCCTAAAGAGTGGCGTTTGAGTCGACGTTATTTATTTTATATTCACATGTGAAACGCCTGTGCACATGAATGTAATCCAGTTACACACTCTCCTACTTGTTCATCAACTCTCTTCGTGGTGTAGATTTGATGGCTTGTATAGCAACCATAAACAAACACAACAAGTCCGGGTGACTCATGATCCATGATTCACGATGCCAGTGGGCCAGGTTTCACTCTCAACTCTCTACCTGTGTGGCATGAATAAAACGCACCTGTAAATTTGACCTGAAATGATTGCACAACAATTGCCCCGCCTTCATGCGATGTTTATCCTCCACTGTTTATCTGGCTTTGACCTGAATTATATAAAAGTGCGGCTCTGCAACTGCTGTAGAGTCACATTTGTAAAAACGCATTTTACGATATGAACAGCGCATTGAAAACGCGTACTATTTTATGTATTGTTTAACAAGTGTGTTTACAAATCCACACTGAGAAACACGATGATTGACAGAGGGGAGTAAATTATTTTTTAGATAGTGTATGTAAATAGAGCTACTGTAGGTAAGTAGTTTTCAGTTTTAAAGGCATAGTTTAACAAGACAACACTTGCCACCATCCTTCAAACCCATTGGTGAAAAAAAGCAAAGTTTATGTTTACATTATAACACAATGTTTACATTATATATAATATAATGTTTACATTATATATAATATATAATATAATGTTTATGCAAGAGCCGGGGACTTATGAGACCCCGGGGTCCCGCCATAAGGTTCATATGAATGGTTACCTAATAACTTTTGAAACACGGTAATCGCTGTGAAGTGCAGTTTCCAATTCTTATTGTTCACTCAATCTCTCTGGCCTTTCTATGCAATATGAAGAAGGGTCATTGCCCGAAACGTCGCTTATCGGATTTTTTTTCCCTTTTTCAAGGCCCCAGTGCTACTGATGCATGAATTTGTTTGGTATTTGAAATGATACGAAGGCTCAGCAAGTGATTCCTTGCAGACATAAACAGAAGCGATACGCGCCACCCCAGCCACCCATGTCGCGAATCAATTGATTATCGCGATTGAGGGCTCGTAAATAAATTCTAGATTCAACGCCTTGTTTTAAAACGTGAACACAGCCGGCTCTAGTGACTGGAGTGGGTGCGTGTTGGACAATGTGAAACAATGACACGCAACGTATACAAATCTAAAACATAAATTCTTACGCACGCGATCCGGTGTGCATATCGCGATCTTCAGGATGAATGATCACGTCCGAATCAATGCGTCGTCGTTGCTCCCCTAGCATGCGCTCTGCGTAACCCGCTCGTGTTGTTGTTGTTGTTTGCGGCAGAGTTTAGGACCTTCGTGGCCAAGAGCCGCAGCTCCCGAGGCAAAGGAGTGATGGCACGCTTCAAGGTGCCGGACTTGCTGAAGCATCTCATGGAACGATACGGGGCTCCGGATATTCACGATCTGGGCATCCGTATCACCAGCATACCTCTGGGCATTTCCGTACGTGCCGTGCCTGCGTGTATGAGCGTGTGTGTGTGTGTACGTGTGTATGCATTGCGTCGCTTGTTGACTGCGAATTGTATTATTATTGGATGCCTCAAGTAGACTCTTTGGTTCTTTCGGTAGAGTCACGTAGGTATAAAATAAAATAAATCACGACGTTTCGGGCGCAACACAAGCGTCCGTCATCAGGTGGGAAAGCCTTGGTGTGCTGCTGAGGCAGACTGTTTTAAATGGTTTGAAATGTGTGTAGCCCATGGGTCATAAAGAAGTGTCCAGGGCTAGTGATGTTAACGTGAGAAATTAGCGTGTCACTGTAAGGTAGGAAAGCGGCCTCCTCCTCGATTTTACGTGACTTTACCGAAAGAACCAAAGAGTGTGGATTCCTGCAGTCGCGAAAGCTTCAAATCAAGATTGCCTCAAGTATGTATTGTTGTTGCCCTTGAGGGGGTTTACTTTCGGAATTAAATGCGTTCTGGAATTGCTGACACACAGCCACAACGTACGTGTCGCTGTGTTCACACCTGAGAGTGACACTTCATCAGCCTTTTACCAATATTCCCCCGCCCCTGCGTTTGCCTTACACGGCCACAATGCTGAGCTATCCTCAGTTGCTCAGGCACACAAGTTTCACACCTGTCTCCCTGTCAAGTGAATGTGGTGTATCCTTTTGTCATGCAGTCTGAGACAGACTTCCAACACGACTTCAGTTTTGTGGGTGCAGTGCTGCGACAAGAGCACTGAAGTAACTGCTCGTGTAAGTACATCATGTTAATATATATCGTATTGAAGGCTGAGGCCTATTTTACTGTACCACTCCTTACAGAAATCTTCTTTCCCGAGTGGTTGTGCATTTGTCGCTTGTTTCAGAGGTTTGCGATTCGATCCCAGGAGTCGCCCTAGTTAATATTGCGGGTGTATTATCCAAAACTGCATTTCTATATGCTTCACAAATAATGTAAAAAAAAATCCCGTGTTGTTATCAATGAATGAGGAGGACATGTGTGCCGGCGTCAGAATCAAAATTTGAAAATCTAAACAAGTACTCAGAAATGACTGGATTGGGTAAAACCACATGTATATATGTTGAACTTCTTTCGCACTGTACGTAGCCAACTGTGCTAATCGGAGGTGTGGAGGACAACAAACTGAACACAAAAAGCAGTTCTAAAGACATTGTTTTCAATCTAGATTTAAAAGTGCTGTTGTATATGTGGGTGTGTGAAAATTGATGAAAAATAATTAAAATTCAATGAAATTCGAAATTTGCATAATTAATCCGAAATTATGCTAATTCGTGTAATTATGCGTGTAACTATGCTAATTAGAGAGGTAATCATATTCATTTATACGAGTGGGTGTGGTTGTGTTAATGATAGCCTTTATGATAATCAGGCCCCGCCTCGTTGACGAGGTGGGGTTATCAATCAGGATAACGCAATCAATCGTGTGCAGTTACGCTAGTGTCAATTCGGCCTCGTTGTCTAACTTCGTATTATTGATCAGCATAATACAATGATTCTCGCTTTAACACTCCCCGAGTGTTCATATTTTAGGTCCCAAGTTCATATCATTCGCTTTAAAGTTTAATGAGTGTGGATTGGTGTGTTTATAGTTTAGGTTCCCGAGTTCATATCTCGTCGCAGGATACAGATCTTATGCAAAAATTTCAGGAAAGAATCACACGACCACTTCTGTATTAATCAATTTATTTTCTAATTAAACCTTAACTATAATATGTATGTGAACTCTCAATCTCGGAACTTCAACACGGTATCCACACGGTATCAAGACAGTATCATCAACGACTGTACGATTTCACTTTGATAACACATGGACCCCGCATAAAGCGATTGCTGTTAGTGAGAGAGAGAGTCCGGACATGCAAATGCTATGCTACACAAAAGCTTATACATTATTATATGAACGATCATTATGCTTGAAATGGTCAGCACATTATCACAGGCGATTTATTAACATGCCACGGTATTCATATAAAAAGACAATCAAACAGTTATTATTTCCAAAGGCATAAATGTAACAACAGATCCACCGGACAGACTATAAGATTACCGAAATGGCTTAGTGTGAGGGTATGCGGTGGAACGTGTTATCTCACGGTATATTAATTAATTCGTGAATAAGATTGTATGATCAGAAAATCGGTTTAGCACGATTCCTCCGCGGGAGCGTAGCTCCGTGGCGAAGGCTCCAAGGGTTAATTCGTATTGATGGATCGGTTGGTAACTTATGCGATTAGAAGTACAGTCCAAAACAAAATATTAAAGAGGGAAATTATGAATATACTTATAAATGTCAGACTGTTATCACACGATCGATGCTTCCACAGCCAGATGGTTCACGGACTTGAGTGTTCGCCTCTGGTTAAGGACCCATGTATGTTTGAGTGATATGAATTGTTTTGAATAGTCAGTGTTTGGAATTCTTTGCGTTGCCATACGCTGAAGTTGGCATCGCTTGTAGAAGTAGCCTCGCTCCCTTTAGAGCGGTGAGGTGTGTGAGAGTTGTGCATCATACGTATCGGCGTTCCCTCCTCCACACAGCAGCCAGCCTCTGTCCACGGGGGAGAGTTGCTTGATCGCTCTCAGTTCTGCTCAGTGGACACCTCTCTCCACTGCTGGATGAGCTGCGCGATCACGCTCATGCTGGTTCGCTGACAGCAGTTTCTCTCCGCTGTTGGATGAGCTGCATCGGCACGCTCCCTCTCTCTGGGTGGAGAACTCGAACGTGCTCGTTGCTGGTTTGCTGAAAGCAGGTTTTTCTCCACTGCTGGATGACTCAAGTCGCACGTGCTCTTGCTCTGGTTTGCAGAAGCTCTTGCTTGGTGCGTCGGTCGCTCTGCAGCTGGACTCAATGTAGAATAATCTTTCAGCAATACTCTGTCTTTCAGCTCTTGGAAATCACACTAGGTGACGCCTCACTACCCTGCGAGTCTTGCCAACGTCAGTGGGTAGCGACGGGGCCACTTTGGCTTCTGCTCGCCGCCCCCTGCTCTGCAGCTCGCCGGCTGGCGACCTGTTGCTCTCGTTCCCGATTGGAACGGCTCCTGAGCCGACCCACTGGTCGAACTCCCCGCGTTCCGACCTCCTCCGAGTCGAACTCCCCGAGTTCCGACCCCCCTGGTCGAACTCTTCCGAGTTGCTCCTCCGAGTCAAACTGTCTCCCGAGAGTCGACCCCCCGGTCGAACTCTGGTGAGCCGACCCCCCCCGGGTCGAACTCTGGTGAGCCGACCCACTCCTGTCGAACTGATGTTTCAATGCTCAGGATCCTCTTTTTATGCCCAAAAATCCCTTCACTCGGATCCTGCCCACAAGGCGGGGTTTCTTTCGATTTTTGCTGTGTCAGGATTTGTCCGTATGTATCTGTGTCCGTGTGTGTCCGTACGTGTGTCAGTGTGTGTCCTTGTGCATCACCCACGGTATATTCCGTTGTCATACTCCTACCATAAAACCCACAAGTAAAACAATCAAATGTTATAAATTGTCTCGAAGGCACCTCTCTGTCTGGGTGCACAACCTGGAGGGAGGGGCGATATTCCCTCCGACTTTCACCGACGCACAAAGAAATGGTTAAAACGTTTTAAGTTAACATTTCATTTCATCAGAGTTCAATAGTTATGATTCTGTATTAATCCAAGGTCTGAGTCAGCTTCTCGTTGTGGTATTTGACTCGTGTTTCCCCAAGCGTATACACACTCCTACCCCGCGCTGCAGGGATACAAAGACGGCCGGGATTTCCCTTTCTCTCCGACCCTGGGTTTAACATCGCCCTTTGCTTACGTTGCAGTTTTGCTGTGCGCTTGCATTCCTTTTCCTCTCTACTCTTACTTTAACCCTGCTTATTATTTGTGTATGGGTGGAGGCTAGAGCATTTATGTTGACTTAGGAAAACCTGATTGTTATAGGCTTTGGGTCAAGTCGTATAGAAATTATTAAAATATGGAAATACATTTCATATTAAATTAATAGACGGTTGATGGTTACATTGATGTAGCTATTGGCAGGGTTCAATTGAAGTTGGTGTGAAGATCAATAACTTTAGCCTACCCTGTCGTTGAATTCCGATTGTAAGTTACTTTAATAGTAATGTAGAACCAATCAGCTTTTTGACTGAACTATATCTAGGCTAACGCAAACTCCCAGTGACCCTGGCTTGGTGTGTTTACGTCAGCCCCTGGCAATCCGCTGTGCTCTGCTCTCTATCTGCTCCCGCTGACCCTGGGAGGGCTCTTAATGTCAAAATCGTGTTAGTGGGTCATGGTAAAGATAACCTCCACATGCCATGCGGAGGCCTGGTTTGGTGTTTTTATTCATTATTATAAAAAAAAAACAATAGAAACATGTATCTATATGTATCGGAAAATTACCTGTTAACATTAAGATGGAAAAGGGGCCTAGATACAACAGTGCATAGCTCCAATGGCTTCCTAATATCGGAAGGAAGAGCATTCCAGTTGGCCGCAGAAGCCCATCTGAAAGCGAGTGATGCGGTGACTGTCTTTGTTCGATGGCTTGCCAAAAGCCACTGCCGCTAGGATGATCCACCAATCCCATCTCTCGATTGCAATCGTGCATTAGCAGCACACCTTGCATTCGCTGTTGAACCACTCGTCCATCACGTGATCCATCATCGCAACTACAGCACTGCCCTGCACCTGTGGCCGCCACAGTTGCTAACATTGTGTTGTTTAAATTTTGATTTAAAGCTTTCGTGACTGCAGTAATTCATATTCTTAGTTTTTTTTCGGTAAAGTCACGTTGAAGAGAAACAACAAAATAATAAAATATATAAAAAACAATAAAAAATTCTCACGACGTTTCGACCGTTTGAGTTATGGTCGAAACGTCGTGAGAATTTTTTTTATTGTTTTATATATATTTTATTATTTTGTTGTTTCTCTTCAACGTGACTTTACCGAAAAAAAAACTAAGAATATTGTGTTGTTTGTTTAGGTGATCGGCAAGGCCCGGAAAGGCGAGCGGGAGGCGATGGACCGTGGGCTGGCTCGCATCGAGTGTGACATCAAGCAGGAGGTGGAGGGCCGGCCACACAAGATCAAGAAATACCTGTTGGAGTCGTTCCCCTTGCCAGGGACGAGCGCCGATCTTCGCCGACAGTTCACGACACAGCCGGCGGCCGAGATGGTGCTGCAGGTCTTCCAGAACGCCGAGGACATCTTTGTGAATAAGCTGAAGAAGGTGGGGCCATGGCGTCTGGACTTAATGCAACAAAATTACCGTGCGAGAAAAATCATGCATCTGCTTAGATTTGTCAAAGATTTTCCAAAATACATTTGTTCTCGGAATTATTTAATGAGTGATAATCGCCATACGTTTCAAGTCTGTCGATACTTCCACCAGTATCAATGACTTGCTCTACCACTGAATTAACTCTCCTCTATAATATTTAGGGCCATCGCTTTCACAAAATTCAGTCACACATTGAGACAAAAGTAAGGGGGGCATTGAAATCGGTAGGACATCTATGCATGTGTCACCCTCTATTTGTCCCAACAGAGTGATATGGCTGCACGTGGTTTGGGTCCTTTGTTGTCTCCACCAACAGTGTGTGCAGGACTTCCTGGGGCAGGTGAAAGGGGACACGCTGGCCCGGAAGCTGTTTCAGTTGGCCCTGTGCTGTGGCTCCCTCGAGACTCCTCGCGACCTCGTGGTCAAGGAGAAACCGGCCGCGTTTCTCGGCAACATCAGCACTCCCGACACCAGACCGCCGCCTCCTCCGGGGAGTAAGGAGACAAATTTGCATATACAGTAGACTCTCGATTGTCCGCGCTAATGACGTGGAGGATGGCTGCAGATAATTAAAATGACGGATGATCCAAAGATATCTATTTTTTGCGGCTCTCTATGCCACAAACTAACGATCAACCAATCGATGCACGTGGTCAGTGATAACACTTTCCTGCTAATTTGACCAAGTCCAATATCGGCTCAACTTTCATGTGACGGACGTTACTCTCACGTTCAGAGTGGGTTGGAATGTGCTTCCCTTTACTCTGTGGACCAGAGGTCACTAGAAGCAATGTCAGAGGTAGCTTTGTGATGTTCTCTTCTGCGGGCCATTCTCCAATAGGACGGGTTCCGCTGCTCCGTGAGAGATCCGAGTGGATACTCCGTCTCATGACACGATATCGAAAGCACAATCTGAATAAAATGTAGTTTCTTGTATTGTACATAAGGGGTCAGACCACGGAGGACCTTCAGAATGCTGAGTGTGATCTTGAAATTAATCCTGGACTGGTTCGGGGGATAGTTGAACAATTCGAATATTGGGGCGATATTGTCTTGCATACGGGTGTGAGTGAGAAGTCTGCCAGTGGTTTTTTGAGTCCATCATCTAAATTTTTGGGTTAGATCATGTAAACATGCACTCAATAATACGCGTTAATATGCGCTTTTTATGTGACCTAACCCAAAAATCTCTATTATGGATAATATTGGTCGCGAAGGCCTTCGTGTTAAACTTGTTTTTTGAGTCATCTGGAGAGTGATGATGAAACGTATCGGGAGGCCGTAGATGAGACGTCGGGGTGGGGGGGGCAGAGAGAGAGTTGCAGTTGTTGAGCCTATTGGAGCGAGTTACAGCATCGTTGTCCTCTCCTACAATGGCATTGCTTCTCTCCTTCGCAGAGGCGGTAGCCGAGCATCTGGTCCGTCTGCTGAGCCACGCAAGTAAGATGGCAGAGCCCCTGGGCCTACCCGCGCTGTCACGCGTGGAGAAGCAGCTTGCCGAGCACTTTGACTCGCGCGACCTCCCCAGCCTGGGCCTCGGCTCCTTCTTGGACATCCTCCATCGCAACGCCCAGGTGCGTACGTGGCGTGCGTGAGCCCACCCGCCTCCAGCTGGTAAGAGGCAGTACAGCAAGTAGGTGTACGACACTGCCCGTGCAAAGTTTGAGTGTACTTATCGCCTCCGAGTGGCGCTCAATGTTAAGTTTGTTTCCAAAATTGTGCGGGGTAATATTAGTTTATTATTACGAACTTAAAACTAATTTATCGATAACTCGAATACGTTTAAGCATCATGTAATCACTGCGAATGCAGAGCGCAACAAAGTGTCACGTAAGATGCATGGGTTTTCTCTTGTCACTCTTAAAAAATATCTGTGAATTTGGCAAACATCCCAAAGGTATAGGTATAAAAATCCCAAAGGTAGATATTGAAAATCACCGTTAAAATTGAGTGTGCAGCGGTGACATTCAGATAACATATATGATAACACTATATATGCAAAGCGGCCAGGTGGCTCAGATATCAAAGCGGTGCGTTGGCAATAATGAGATGCTGGGCTTGAATCTGGATTTTGACCGCTTGGATGGAAACCGAGGTCTCAAGTCTTATGAAGTCGATCATCCAAGCCCAGTCACCAGCGACTGCACAAAATTACAGTCTCATTAAACTTGGGTTTTGCACTTCATTTTCCTAATTCCATCTCTGAGAATAACAATTTCAGCTTGACTCTCGTGCGCCGCACAATCTCATAACACAGCTCATGTGAAAGTGTTGGCTCCTATTGTGTACAAGATCAAAGGCCACCCACTGCATTTTATGACACAGGGCCTGCACGGCTATGCGAGATTTACGAATGGATGATTTATTTGTCTCTTGACATTACGCCGATAGCGCATTTGGAAAACTAAAATTGAGAACAAATTTTGTGTTAATTTGCAAACTTAAATCTGTAATATTTAATCAGTTTTCGTGCACTGCATTGTGAGATGCAGCTCCATGCGTATCGTTTAGCTTTAAGCCGGTGTTTGCCTTGCGGTCGCCTCGGTGTCAACCAACTGATGTTGACGGATTTGTTGTGTCTGTGGTAGCTGTTGGAGGAGACTGGGGTTGTGATCTCTGCCCTGGGTGGATCTGGAGCCACAGCGGGAAGCTTCTGTTCATCCACCAGTGCGGCAGCCTCGACACCGCAGCGGTGAGACACGGGCCCCAGTAGGGGCCACAGGGGCGGCTCAGAGATGGGGATAAGGATTTGGAGATTTAGGGCGCTCGTGGAAATAAACTCTTCAACTCAAAGCGCCTTACAGCAGCGTCTCATCTCAACCATTCCATTGCTCTGTGGCAGTCTACCCGAGGGGACCCCCCCCCCCCCATTGGCAGCTGTTCCTATTTGGCACGTGGTGCACGCACTACCGGCCTGTGAATGGACATGTCTGCCATTCGGGAGCGATGTTTGATTTTCCTACGTGGTTTTTCACCGATAAAGTAATTTGCAAGTATTTTATCTGATTTAGCAAATTTGGAACATGATGCGGTTACACGTGGCCAATTCTATTTTTTTTAATACAGCGTCACAGGATTATTATCATACATTGTGAAACAGATCTCTTTGTTTGTGGTGAATAAACTGCCAACATTAACCAGGGCGGATGCTGGGCTTGAACCGAGAACCACCACTCGACCATGTTTCCATAAATTTGTGCAGTCACATTAACGCTGTTCACGTCGTACGCAATGGACACTTTATTATTAGCACCACCTCTGGACCTGTTTGGCCCCTGATCCATCTTAAGAGGTCTTGTAAGGACGGCGTATTACAGTTTGATTTTATATCGGCACAGCAAATAGCCAATGGAAAACCACCCGTTCCGTGGGGGTGCTACGCGCTGGCACGGATCGGATGCGCCAGTGGAAAAGGGCTGCTAGCAACTCGGCCGCCTCCAAACGAAAGAGAGAGGGTTCCTTGTCTCTGTTGTTGGCTGTGTGCTCTGCAGCTGCCGGCCGTGGACTGTGCTGTGGGGCAGCACTACGGCGTGCATTCCTGCCGCAACCTTGGGCACGGCCCCATGGCCAACCTGGTAAAACTGGCGCAGAAGGCCAAGCCCGGTGGCAGCAGCGGCGGTGCCCATCGGTGCGCCGTCTTGTACGAGACGGCGCTGTGTGCTCGCGACTCGAGGTTTGGCAGCCCCCTCCAAAGTGCCCTCCTCCTCACCCCTCTGCTCACCTCGTGATCTGCCTGACCGCCACGGGTCGCTCCTCAAAATTGTTGAGTCGGCGACAGACACTTGGGGTTCTTTAATCTTTCACATCAAAGGGTCAGTGAGCCACACCAATATGCCATTGGTAATGTAACTTAAGGATTCAATGTTCAAGGCAAGTGATTGTCGAGACAAACTGATGATTGTGTGTGTAACACCCCTCTGGCAGTCCACTGCCTGATGAAGGCCTCGCCACGTTGCTTTGGTCATGGGGGTTGTTGCACCAAACTTTACCACGCTTGGTGAAGGGGGCGCGGATTAGGTTCAGGACTTGTGCAGATATCAGTTACCACTGACGTCAGCCATGGCTAGGAATCCAACTCGGATCGCCGCGTTAGTATCGCAGTGCACCAAACATTGCAGCAGTGCTTCAGAAATCATTCCGAAGTTGCTTGATATTGCACACAGTTTGAATAAACCATCATTACTTCAGGAAATATATTTTTAGTTAAAATTTTACTTTGTACATGCTGTGATCGTAATAAAGAGTTGTGCTAGTTAGTAGTAACAGCGCGATACATCGGTTAAATCGATTAATATTTATTATTCAGCTGACAATTCATGTATTGAATTGCACGTGTAAGAATCAACTCTTAAAAAATTGTATCCCTTTTTATTTTAATAGTTTCACATCGCCACTAGAGAGAGTCGACATGATCAGTGTAAGTTCAAATGAACTGACACACCTTGTGAAAAACCCAACGCAGAAGATCCCTGGGCTTGATATTCCACGAAGCTCATGGTCGCCCTAAACCGCATCTGCACAAACCATGGCAGATGCGGATACCTGATGCACAAATGGAAAATTTTAAACTCTCCAGTGTTTGACTGTGGTCATCCAGAACAGATCGTACAACGTGAAACGACGCAATAGAAAATTAAAGTCAAGCCACAGTGCGATTGTGACCATGCAACCCAAACTATGCACGATATTGTGAACCACAGTCGTCTGTGCTCCTTCAACGGAGTAGGAATAGTAACCCTACACGAAGTTTCTCCTGAAGCCCTCTCGTCGTGACCAGCAGACCTCGGACATTGGCTTATGGCTCCTGAACATGTTGCCCTCATGGGCAGGAATAGAATAGCTCAGGGGTTGGCAATCTGCGTCTCCCGGTGCCGCATGCTGCTCTTTAAAGACTGTTTGGTGATGTTGTTTATGAAGGACCACTGTCTCGTATTCACCACAGTGCATTGCGCCTCTTGAAATATTGAGTTGAGTAATCCCGGTAGTTGAGAAACTAAGGTAGTTGAGTACCCCGGGAACACGCTGTGGTTCGTGTCGCGTTAATAGCTCCGTACCGTGCCGTGTAACTCACTAAGCAGCCGATTGCTCGCGTGCAGTGGTAGTGCCGTGTTCATTGATAACACTGCACACTCCGTGCAGTGGTAGTGCCGTGTTCATTGATAACACTGCACACTCCGTGCAGTGGTAGTGCCGTGTTCATTGATAACACTGCACACTCCGTGCAGTGGTAGTGCCGTGTTCATTGATAACGCTGCACACTCCATGCAGTGGCAGTGCCGTGTTCATTGATAGCACTGCACACTCCGTGCAGTGGTAGTGCCGTGTTCATTAATAACACTGCACACTCCGTGCAGTGGTAGTGTGAGGATGGCTCACTAAATGAAAGGGGAGTCGTAGCTATCGCACTGTGGGGTGGTCATCGCCCTCCTCCCCCTGGGCATGTGCCGTGTGTGTTGTGTGCGTCGTGAGTCGTGGCGATGTAAACCCGGGGTAGCTCCTCTCTCCGTCTCTTCGTTTGTTGCTGTCCCGGCGAAGCTCGAGTTGGTGAGCGCAACGCGTGGCAGATCCGGCTTCACCCGTTCCCACTCCTCCCAGTCAGCGACTCCAAAACCCCCACTCAATAATCGCAGATCACTACCCAGGTCCTTATCAACCAAATGATTTTTAACTAAACTATTTTTTGTATTCTTAACAATGTATCCACAGTTCAATTTTAAAGTACAATTTTACCGAGGCACTGCATGTTTTCCTGGTGTGGACTGTGGCTGTTTTTGCTATTGTTTTACTGCCTTTTCCAAGCTTGGAAATGTATGTATGAATGAAATTGGAACTTATATACTTCATTTATTTACTAATTGACAAACTATTTTTATTTTACCAGGTAAGGCCCACTGAGCATATATAGCAGTTTTTCAGAAGCGACCTGGCCATCGCAAATGATAGCTCAACGAAGTGGCTTATCGTCACGTGGACATTTATAGCAGACAAATATACAGCATGCGTCAGGGTTGGGATGGAACCCACGACCTCCTGCGTACCAGGGGAGGTAGTTAACATCTCCCAGCCACCGTGGTGCCCTGTGGTCACGTGAGGCCTTCCACTTCTGAATGGCTTGCGATGCATATTTGAACATTACTGCAAGCGTCTTAGCCTCGCTCATTCGCTATTCGAGGGGAATATTGCCATTTAGTAACTTTGTTTCAAATATCGTGCATTGAACTTTCGATTTTAATTTGCAATGTAAGTGAGGGACTGTGCGTTGTCTTGTCGTGGTCTGGTGCTGTTGTTGTGTTGCTGAATTGCCCAAACTTGCATTTGTTGACAAATCGGCAGGAATCTATGTACTTTGTATTTTTAGCAACATGCTTACATTTTCTCCGTCTTGCCTCTCATATCGTTTTTGAACATACCTCGCTGACCCGCCCCTACTGGACATATGTGAAAAGAGCTTCATAGCTCATTGGATTCCTCCAGGATGAAAAAAAGATTCTAATTAATCAGTGGCACTGCCAACAACCTGCATCCACACACGACTAAGCACCCCTTTGTAATTCCATACACATGGTTCCTTTCCCATAGACATGTAATTCTGCAAATTTCCAGAAATATCTGCCGTATGCGAATTACTCCAGACAAGTTTAGAGTATTAAACGTGACCTGTTGTGACTCGTCTAATGTGTATCGCGTGGTCGTTAGCACAGAAAGATGCGTCTGGTAACGTCCTAATGGACCAAACATCGTAAAAAGGAGGCTGGGTCTGCGTTGTTCAGAGTGACCACCATATACAGGGACTCTTCTACTTACGGACGAGTTAGGTTCCAGAAGTCTGTTCGTAAGTCCAACTTTACTCCTGTCGATTCCAAACATGTTGTACGGCGTGTACACTAAAACAAGGAATGGCTTTAAGAGTTGTATAATCTCCTGTAGACGTAGACGCCACTGGTTCTTCACGTTGTGTAGATGTAGATGCCACCACCACCATCTATTGCGTGGCGGTTGAACTTATGAATCTCGGTACAAACAGGCAACTGGACATATGGACAGGTTTCTTCGTATCTCTGAGACTTTCTAAGTTGAATGTTTGTAAGCGAAGGAGTCCCCGTAAATATTTTTGAGGACCACTGGGATCTTCAGTTTAAACCGTGATTCTTGGAGTCATTGGACCAGAAAGAAGTGAGACAAAAACGACAGTAACATTGAAAAATATGTACACAGGGCAGGGAGGGCCCAGCCGCATGACAGGATTTATTCAGCGGTATCATCACGGTAACAGAAACAGTGCTCCCGAATGAATCGCAGAATCCCCCGAATATTCCGCCTCAGGCGGGAGAATCTCCGTCCAGGCCCGCGTGACGCTTTTGGCCCAATCTTGTCGACGGCATCATCATCATCCTCCTCCTCGTTGTTGTTGTTGTTGCCTGGTTGGAGAGCAGGGCCCCGCCTGGCAAATGGACGCACGCGCCATCGTTAGCACGGTCGGCTACAGTTAGCACGGTCGGCTACGGTTAGCACGATCGGCTACGTACGCGTTCAAAATTATTTCAACGTACAGACATGCGCGTATTCATTATGCCACCGTCTGCCCCATCGTGCATTCTCGGCTGTGCTTACACTGGTTGCTGCAGTGCACCTCATATGTGTCCGGCCGCTCAAATGCGAGGTAGGAGGATGCCACACATCTCTCACTATGGCCAGTAGCGGAATGCTACATTCCTGTAACAGGAGCCAATGGTGGTGTATAATAGGATCACCGCTGTTGACTTCCCACAAAATGGGATTCATTATTTGACTATAGCTCAGGTTGATAAATAAGCTGTTAACCTTCTTGACCTGGATTTTGAACTCACAAGCGTACAGTGATCATGGAGTGCTCTAACCGCAGCACCTCCAAGTGGGATGCAGTGCAATTCATATATTTATAATTAAGATATATATTTTTACTAGGAATGCATTTAGCTGCAGATTGGTGGAGATGAGGTTAGGGATAAGATATTACATCCTTTGGAGCCCTGGGATATTTACATCTTCAAGTGAGATGAACTAAAGAGGTGAATGCCATTACAGAATCCTCATTTCACAACTCCTCATGAAACAGATTCCCTGTTCTTACAATACAGAACTTGTCTCATCTGATACAGAACCCAAATCTCATGTGTCCTCAATATTTTTTACTTCCTCTCAATCGTGAATACCACATTGTGGGAATCAACAGTAGTTGTAATATAAATAGACTTGCCCTTGCTATAGGAATGTGTAATTTACTAAAGTAACTAATTTATGATGATCGATGGTGTTTGCTATATGCTAATTTATATCAGGAGACACATTGTCTGAATGACCTCCCCAATACACATTTTTCTCAAGGTGCACTTCTGCGTGGGAACTCACTCTTGTCTCGTGGCCGACTCCATCTCCTCCTCCTCTGCGATGACGTCATTGGTGCCACCACTTTGATTGGGAAATTTTTCAGACAGGCGTGTTACCACACAGTCACCTGCCGACTCCACTCTCCGCTCCGACTCCATTCCCCAATCAGAGTTTGAAGCCCACTCGCTCACAGAAACTGAGCCTGCAGTATTCTGATTTGACTAAGTGGACTCCGGAGTCTGCTCGCTTGCAGCAGTGACTTGGCAATCTCCCTCACAGAGACAGGGGATTGCCGAGAGGCTGCAGGCCACCATCGGCTCCATTTCCTCTTCAACGATGACGTCATTGGTGCTGTCACGTTGATCGAAGAGTTTTTCAGACAGGCGTGTTACCGCACAGTCACCTGCCGACTCCACTCCCCACTCCGACTCCATTCCCAAATCCGAGTTTGAAGCCCACTCGCTCCCAGAAACTGAGCCTGCAGTATTCTGATTTGACCAAGTGGACTCCGAAGTCTGCCTCCTTGCAGTAGGGACTTGGCAATCTCCCTGGCTGAGACGGGAGACTGCCGAGAGGCTGCAGGCCGCCACCGGCTCCGTGTCCATGGCTGGGCAAGGCGGGAAGTTGGCTTGCGGTGGCACGGCCCTGCCGCCCCACAATAATGGGTGGTTGAGGGCCTCCGTGGGTGTGAGGCGACGTTAGGGATCCCACCTGCCAAGGAGGCAAACGGAGGGAGTCAGGTGCCTGTTGCATTCTAAAATCGCTTCATTGAATCGTGGTCTGGGGTGAAATGCGCAATTCTATCCTCAACACTTTTGTCAGAAACGATATTTATTTTAAAAAGCGACGAGATGAAGAAACGATGCCCCGGTGTGACACAAAACTTTGCAGTCCTAGCCCAAACGACACGTGAGGTCTAAGATCGTTTCCAGTAATGTTGATGGTAGACGCAAAGTGATTTATATTTAATTATTTGTACGAGGTGAAATGTAGACAATCGTAACAAGTCTCTTACTGAAGGCACTCGCGGAGAAAATTGATGAAATTTTGATTGCGGGTTCCCAGAACCGCCTTCAAAGACACGGAGCACGGGACGATCCGTTTCCCGTTGACGACGGGGCGATTCTTTTTGTCTGTTTATCGGAGAGAGAAAAAGAGAGATACACTGAATTAGTTGTGGCGATCAGTACAATGCGGGGGCGGTCCTTAACCCTCCAATTGCGATGTTTGCAAATATGATTCCATGTTGGCGGTCGACTACAGCCTGTCATCCCTCCAGGGTCGATAAAATTTCTAACCGTTTGTGAGACGTTTGCAGTAGTCGTGTGGAAAGGATGGCTCCTAAGTGTGAAAGTGAAATTCCCACTCTCAACTCTGGGCCACTGGAGGAGACGAGATCCTCCTGATACTTGTTTGAGCAAGGAGACACTTTGATGTTTATTTTAGTATTATATTATTATTTGCATCACTTGGAGAGGATGGTAATTTGTTGTACAAGCGTGCTTTTAAGCATAATCTATTTCTCAATCAAGGACCCACAGTTTGTGTGGAGGGTTGTTCTCTGTGGTTGTTTTGTACTATGGTAGAACTGTTCTATGCTGATTTAGGATACCGTCGCATCTGCCACACAATTTTTAAAAATTGTGCTAAGTCATGCTGAAATAAAAAAAAAACGGCCACTCATCTTTATTAAAAATGTGATGGCCAGAATTCCATGTAATTAATACACACGTCCTCTGTTGGATTGCAAATCCCTATAAGGTTTTCCAAATATACTCTGCTACCTAAACATAACCGTTCCTTTTAAAGTATTTTTTTCATAAGACTCCTTACTGTCACACTAATTCAACACGTACTGACGAGTATGTTGCCAAGACCGTTGTGACTTTTAAACCCAAATAAAGCACAGTTCATTTTTAAATTATGCGAAGCAGTTTCCATGCCTTTCTATTCAAGCACAGAGCACGAGACACGCGGCTGCACGGCCACGACTCTCCGGGCAGTGACAGCAGCAGCAGCAACAGCTACGAACTCCAACACCACCACCTCACCACCCCCCCTGTCCACTCACCAAAGGAGATAATGTTGTGGGTCGAGGCGTCAATCATGGCTTTGGGTGGGAGCCCCAACATCTGAAACCAAGATCACAAGAGGGATGAGTTGGATGAGGTCCGTCGCTCGAGTGAACAGAGCGTACATACGCTGCTCTTTGTCTCATTGAAACGTCGATGTACAATGAACTTTGCCTGCTCTTGTACATACTGTTTGCAGATATTTATCTCTATCATCAGGCGAAGCATACATATTTGGTCTTTAATTGATGACGTGGTTACTACGTGCGGCTTCGTTGCTCTCCAACACAGGCTCTGAAAGCCTCGGGGATTAACAACAAACCACAATAATCATAACAATAGTAATCATTCCGAAGGACATCAGCCTGACGCTCTGATTATCTGGTATTACCGATGATCCCGAAATCTCTCTTTACTTCTTTACTCATGCAAATGGTGCGTGATCACGCAGTGAACACGTCCACTCCTCTCCCGTGTACCGGTAGCTGAGCGACATTTTTTGACCAGTGAAAGGCCCAGAGGATGACGACAGCCCTGCACGTAACCAGCTTTGTCGCATGAGCCATCGCACAGCGGGTCTGTACGCTGGTGGATCGTCGTGCGCCATCAGTCATAACCAACCCCCTGCTGCTGCTGCTGCTGCTGTTGTTGTTTATCGTGGACTCCATCGTTGGTTCAAATTCGAATTAAACCCTCCCTCCTCCTTTATATGGCGCAGTTGGAACGGTCCCATGGGAAATATGACGCCCGGTTTGGTGGTGCCGTATCGGGCTCGAGGTTTGTTACAATAAAAATTATAGAATTCATCAGTATGTATATATTATAATAATTAATATTTGTAAGGCGCATTTAATTCGATGATCCCAATGCGCCCCGTGTATGGAAAGCAGGGAAATGAGACGACCAAAACGAGGAAATGAGACGACCAAAACTATGGGGAATAGGCCATTTTACTGAGGTGAGTTTTCATGGCGAGATTTAAATAGCTTTAAAAATTCTGTCTTGTTTTCAGAGGCCAACGCGTTCCATAGTCTTGGAGCTGCACTGGCAAAAAGCCCGATCGCCCCCAGGAATTGAGACTTGACCTCAGAAAACTGAGTAGGAGATCAGAAGATCTCAAGGACCTCATTGGTGTACATGAGTGGATCAGCTCCTGTAAGTATTGTGGGGCTAACCCACTGACAGCCTTGGAGCTCAACAGCAGGACCTTATAACCAACTGGATATATATGCAATGGTGTTTTCCTACGCGTCAGATACCTGGATGAGATAGCCGATGTGGTCTTCCGAGCTTGTCTTGAAGAGCAGGTTCCCGAGGAGCATCTCGGCCACCACACATCCGAGTGACCACATGTCCGCGCTGCATGTGACCGGGAGCCCAAAGTACATTTCGGGGGCCATGTATCATATCGAGCCAAGACACCAAGCTCCTAGCAGCACACGGACAGACAGGTGACCAAACAAGGTGGCACTTGCACATTATTCATCTGTACTTGTGAAGTGCAGAATAGATGAGGGTATGCACACGCAGTCACGTATGGCACTCAAAATACGCACAATGACAAAGATCGCCCACGTAAATGCGTGTATCAGCTGGGTAGCACTTAGAAATGTAAATTATTTTCATTACACTGGTGCCAGCTATCATAGAGTGCAGCTGTCGTGTCGCGAGAGTTCTCTGCGGTGAGTAACAACTTCTTTAAAAGCAACGGCGCTGCGACGCCTCTCTGAATAAAATTAACGCCGAGCCGCTTTGCGCGTTTCAAGATTCAGTGATGAACCGGGGACACCTACCACCACCCTGTAACGTGCAGACGTCTCGGAACGGGAAAAGGTTAAGTGAGGAATGAGGACAAAGGTACCTAGGGCTGCCATGAGATCTGTACATTTGCAATCGTAAATCACATGTAAATCACACGTAAATCAGCCATCCGCGACGAAAATTCCAATGGGATTGTCTACTGGCTCCAGACTTTCAATACCAGCAATCGATTATGAAAATTGTTAGCGGTTTACTGGTTACTGTTTGACAACTACCCTCCTCAAACCTGGGAGGTTGAGAGTTGAAATCCTGGCCAAATGATTGACGAAATGTAACGTTTGAAGGGTATCAGTGTCACTACCACACTTTGTTTAAGCGGTGCTAACCAACACGCCACCACAGCACGAAGACAAAGACCCCCCCCCATATAGCTTAAACAGGCTTGTAGCGCAGCGTGCTAACCGTTAACACCACCGCTCCCCACAAACACTGTGACACGCACACACACATGCTGCTACACACGTACACACATTCACAGGGCAGCTAGATCACTCACTTGGGCAGGTCTCGCTGATGCTCAGGCCAAAATCCGTGAGCCTGATATTGCCACTGATGTGGCCTTTGACCAAGATGTTTGCCTGCAAAAAAGACGGTGGTTGTCAGTGAAACTCGTGGTGTGTCGGTGAGATTGCGTCTTGTTGAATTGGTTCATGGCGGTTTACTCAAAGATTTCATGTACTCATTTTTGTTGAACACTTACTGCCCTTTGTAAATGTAATCATGCTTGAAGATCTCCCTACCCCATGCCGTGTTAATCAAGGGGGTTGTATGGCCATACCTCACCATGCTGCTCAGGGGGCTGTTGAAGGCAATGATCATCAGGTGATGATGATTGCTTGTGTTGCAGTCGAAACGTCGTGAGAATTGTATTGTTTTATATTTTTATTATTTTATTGTTTCCCTTCTACGTGACTTTACCGAAAGAACCAAGAATATGAACAATATTTTTTATTTTACCAGTTTGAGGCCCCACTGAGCTATGGAGCTATTTTTCAGAAGCAACCTGGCTATCACAAATGTTATCTTCAACGAAGTGGCTTATCCCGTGGAAATGTATAGAGGCCAAATACTCTAAACGCGTGATGTTTATTCTAAATGTAGTGAGAGAGACATGCAACCTCAAAATATACAGCAGGCGACAGGGTCCGGATTGAATCCATGGCCTCCTGCGTACCAGGCGAGGTAGTTAACTATTGCCACTGTGGTACCCTGTGGTCACGTGAGGCCTACCACTTCTGAATGACTTGTGATGCATATTTGAACATTACTGCAAGCGTCTTAGCCTCATTCATTAGTCAGGTATTCGAAGGGAATATTGTCATTTGGTAACTCTATTTCAAATATCGCTCATTAAACGTTCAATTTTAATGCAATGCAATTGAGGGACTTTGTGGAGTCTTGTCGTGGTCTGGAGCTGTGGTTGTTGTGTTTCTACCTTGCCCAAGCTTGCATTTGTTGACAAATTGGCAGGAATGTATGTACTTTGTATTTTTAGCAATTTGCTTACATTTTCTCCATCTTGCCTCTCATCGGTTTTGGAAATAGCTCGCTGACCCGCCCCTACTGGACATATGTGAAAAAGATCTTCATAGCTCATCGGATTCCTCCAGGATATAAAAAAGATTCTGATTAATCAGTGGCGCTGCAAACAACCTATTCCCTGTATTGCTGCGGGAATCTGCATCCACACATGATCAAGCACCCCTGTGTAATGCAATACACATGGTTCCTTTATCATAGACATGTAATTCTGCAAATGTGCAGAAATGTCTACCGTATGCGACTTACTCCAGACAAGTTTAGACTATTAAACGTGACCTGTTGTGACTCGTCTAATGTGTATTGTGTGGTCGTTATCACAGAAAGATGCATCTGGTAATGTCCTAATGGACCAAAAATAGTAAAAAGGAGGCTGGGTCTGTGTTGTTCAGAGTGACCACCATATACAGACTCTTGTACGTACAAACGAGTTCGGTTCCAGAGGTCTGTTCGTAAGTCGATTTGTTCGTGAGTCCAACTTTACTCCCGTCGATTTCAAACACGTTTTACGGCTTGTACACTAAACACGGGGAATGGCTTTGACAGTTGCCTCTGGTTCTTCACGTTCTGCAGATGTAGATGCCACCATGAACTTGCGACTCTCGGTCCGAACAGGAAACTGGACATACGGACAGGTTTGATCATATCTCTGAAAGTTCGTAAGTCGAATGTTCGTAAGTAGGGGTGTCCCTGTGTAGTGGCATAGAATCGTAATGTAACAGCATAGCGCTTGCTGCTGGCAGGGAAAGGGATGTGAGGCTTACGGCCCTGACGTCAGCAGGCCAGGTTATACACCAGAGGGGGATCTAGGGAAAGGTCGCAGAAGGGGCACTGAATTCATAATGATACAATAATTCAGTAACACTGTACAAGTGTACAGCACGTCAGATAATTACATTGCCTAACCCTGGTTGGAAACACCGTGGGAGTGAAGAAGAAGAAGGATTAATAATCATTATTATTTACATTAGTAAGGTGCATTTCATCCGTTTGCCACCATACTCATGACCAATTTCATTTCTACATAAATCAATCATTCGGAAATAGGCCCCACTATACCCCACCGACTACAGCACTCCAATCTTGCCTCCTCGTTTTGCCTCTTCCACCTGCCTCATGCTCGTCAGCACCGCCTTTCGTGCAGCCATGCGGGTGTGAGGTCATCATCACGAGAGGCCGTGCACTTCATCGTTCGCACGCGGCGGAGGAACCACTGAAGTCAAACGTTTACATTTGTGCAGTTTAGTGGGGTCATTTCCGAGCGAACTCGGTTTGAAAGTGTTTATCGTTAAATGTGGAAGGGCTTGGGTTAGTTTTCGGGTTGCCACCTTTTCCACTATGGAGATCAAACCCAGACCTACAGTGAGGGAAAAAAGTATTTGATCCCCTGCTGATTTTGTACGTTTGCCCACTGACAAATAAATGATCAGTCTATAATTTTAATGGTAGGTTTATTTGAACAATGAGAGACAGAATAACAAGAAAATCCAGAAGAACGCATGTCAAAAATGTTCTAAATTGATTTGCATTTTAATGAGGGAAATAAGTATTTGACCCCTCTGCAAAAGATGACTTAGTACTTGTTATAATCTTAGTTCTTTCGGTAAAGTCACGTTGAAGTGAAACAATAAAATATATATAAAACAATACAAAATATATATTTTATTATTTTATTGTTTCCCTTCAACGTGACTTTACCGAAAGAACTAAGAATATGAATTACTGCAGTCACGAAAGCTTTAAATCAAAATTTAGTACTTGTTGGCAAAACCCTTGTTGGCAATCACAGAGGTCAGACGTTTCTTGTAGTTGGCCACCAGGTTTGCACACATCTCAGGAGGGATTTTGTCACCCTCCCCTTTGCAGATCTTCTCCAAGTCATTAAGGTTTCGAGGCTGACGTTTGGCAACTTGAACCTTCAGCTCCCTCCACAGATGTTCTATGGGATTAAGGTCTGGAGACTGGCTAGGCCACTCCAGGACCTTAATGTGCTTCTTCTTGAGCCACTCCTTTGTTGCCTTGGCCATGTGTTTTGGGTCATTGTCATACTGGAATACCCATCCACGACCCATTTTCAATGCCCTGGCTGAGGGAAGGAGGTTCTCACCCAAGATTTGACGGTACATGGCCCCGTCCATCGTCCCTTTGATGCGGTGATGTTGTCCTGTCCCCTTAGAAAAACACCCCCAAAGCATAATGTTTCCACCTCCATGTTTGACGGTGGGGATGGTGTTATTGGGGTCATAGGCAGCATTCCTCCTCCTCCTCCAAACACGGCGAGTTGAGTTGATGCCAAAGAGCTCCATTTTGGTCTCATCTGACCACAACACTTTCACCCAGTTGTCCTCTGAATCATTCAGATGTTCATTGGCAAACTTCAGATGGGCATGTATATGTGCTTTCTTGAGCAGAGGGACCTTGCGGGCGCTGCAGGATTTCAGTCCTTCACGGCATAGTGTGTTACCAATTGTTTTCTTGGTGACTATTGTCCCAGCTGCCTTGAGATCATTGACAAGATCCTCCCGTGTAGTTCTGGGCTGATTCCTCACCGTCCTCATGATCATTGCAACTCCACGAGGTGAGATCTTGCATGGAGCTTCAGGCCGAGGGAGATTGACAGTTCTTTTGTGTTTCTTCCATTTGCGAATAATCGCACCAACTGTTGTCACCTTCTCGCCAAGCTGCTTGGCAATGGTCCTGTAGCCCATTCCAGCCTTGTGTAGGTCTACAATCTTGTCCCTGACATCCTTGGAGAGCTCTTTGGTCTTGGCCATGGTGGAGAGTTTGGTATCTGATTGATTGATTGCTTCTGTGGACAGGTGTCTTTTATACAGGTAACAAGCTGAGATTAGGAGCACTCCCTTTAAGAGTGGGCTCCTAATCTCAGCTCGTTACCTGTATAAAATACACCTGGGAGCCAGAAATCTTTATAATTGAGAAGGGGTCAAATACTTATTTCCCTCATTAAAATGCAAATCAATTTATACAAATTTTGACATGCGTTTTTCTGGATTTTTTTGTTGTTATTCTGTCTCTCACTGTTCAAATAAACCTACCATTAAAATTATAGACTGATAATTTCTTTGTCAGTGGGCAAACGTACAAAATCAGCAGGGGATCAAATACTTGTTTCCCTCACTGTATGTTTCAGTTGGTCTAGGTCTGTCAACAACCATGCAGTAGTAAAGTTCAGCACAGTACCGACACCAGATCTCGGTACAAATTAATTCATGCCACCCAAACACAGATGCCAATTCACAGACTGTCTCGGCTGGACCGGGACAGGAGGTAACGCAAGGGTAGTGGGAGGATAACCGCTTTGTGAGCAATTTGTAAGTAATGCGTTTATAGTATTTGGCTGCTATAAATTTCCACGTGATAAACCACTTCGTTAAGCTATAATTTGTGGCCAGGTCGCTTCTGAAAAAGAGCTATATAGCTCTCAATGGGCCTTACCTGGTAAATAAAAAAATAGTTTGCTTTAATGGTATACATACTTGAATTTTACTGCGGATGTTTTAAAACATGTCCTGTCTAACTGTCAACTTTGTTTGAATTTCAGTGGGAGAAGATGCTTCTCACACAGACGTTAAAGCAGGTACCAAAGTCCACCTGAAGCTCCTGCAGTGTGCGCCTCATATAGGATTCCGTCCATTACTGTTGGTGCGATGGTTTGGATTTCCAAGTTGAAATCTCCTAGTTCATTTTATTTTTACCCAGGCGACAACTCAATTGTCAAGGGTAGTCCTGTTTGGAAGAGGCTATCCTTGTCTCTTGAGTTCTACATCTTGGAGAGGATGTGATTAGTCAGCATCGATGCCATTTTAGTTGGTGTCACGCATCATGCGTGCATTCTTAAATTACTGACGCCGACTGAAGACTGAAGATGCAAGTGTGCCACCTGACAATGATAGTTATGAAGCCATTTTTTGTCATTGCCAATCTTCCTTTGTGCTCTGTCAGAGTCTGGGATAACACGGCCTTGGTGACGTCCCCTGGACTTGTGTAATTTCTGTATCAATTTTTTTTCATTTTGAAACCTCTGCTCCACGTCCTTCATTTGCATCCATCTGCACCTCCGATTAGCACGGCTGGCTGACGTACGGCGCGAAAGAGGTTCAACGTACATACCTACAAGGAGTGTAAATTCATACGGTGCCAGAAACTCTGCACGAGTTCGTGCCGCGTTCTCCCGATGTTGCCGTCGATGTTTGTCCAGCGACAAGCCATTCGTTGCCACGCGCGAACCTGTCTCACCTCCACAATCACAGGGCCGAGTGTGTGACGTGTCTGCCAAGCCGTGTGATGTGTCTGCGGATGATAATCTTCAGCAGAGGCCTGTGCCTTCTCCCACAGACGCCGCGCAACTGACGCCGCTCCCAGCGCCGCCGACCTCTGCTTCCCCGGCCACGGCCACGGGGAGTTCCTCTCCTCTGCTGGACACCCGTGTGCTGGACCTGCTGCTCCACCACACTTGCCTGCCCACTACACAGGCACAAAGAGGTACGGGCAGAATTAATGCATAAACGCTTTCAACATAAGTTGGAGAGAGCTGAGCCTTTCTAGGAATTCGGCAATGCTTTCCCACCTGTGACTGCTCCCGATATATGACTCGAGAGCATGTAGGTTTTGCTTGCAGGCCACACACACACACACATGAATGATGTGTTTGGTATTATCTCATGGAAAATAATAAGTTGCACAAGGACCAGGGTCATGCCCCATTCATTCTGAACGATTAAACCAAACTGACCCACGTTCACACACGAGAGCAGAGAGGTTGGCTGCAGGGTGACGCACGCGAAGAACACGTCGCTGTGAAAGAGTTAGAAGGTCCCCCTTCGTACCTTCTTACTCTCCTTCCCACCCCCCTCCTTCCGGTCAGGTGATTTTGAAGTGTCGTCGTCACGCGAGGACGTGGACCGAGACAGCGCGTGGAACCAGTGGCTGCGCTCCGAGATCCCGGGGCTCTTCCTGCTGGCCCTGCACACGTTTACCGTGAGTCGGCGCAGATGTGGCCTCGCGACTGGGGCTGCCACCTGTCCGCGTTTGACCCCCGGACAGTGTTCGGGTGGCAGCAGGAATTGATTTGGGCCAAGATCTGGTACCCCGGGTATAGCTGTGGTTGAATTTTATCACCGTGAATAGCACAGTTTTAACAATAGACCTGGGCTCGCTGAGAAATGTGCCTGGGTTTTCTCTGTCGTGGAAATGGTGGCAACTGTACTTGAGGCATCGGCACGTTTATTCGCGCTCCGGCTCCATTTACACCGAGTCACGTGCTCGTCTCGTGTGGGGAGTGGTGGTGTAGCTGTTAGTATGAATTTGAGTATGTATGCATGGAGGCGGGCGGAGGGGTTAACCCAAATGCGTACGCTTGTGTATGGGGGGTCTACTGACAATGAGTAAGCCGACTCAACGGAATGAATCTGCCCATCGCAGTGACATGGGGAAGTAATTGCTTCCGACAAAGGCGTTCATTGACCTTTTAAATCGTACTCAGGTTTGAGAACGGGGACAGTTTGCATTCATGATCCTGAATCATGACAATTCCTTGACTCTCCGGCAGTGGTGAATCGTTCCAACCATCAGTAGGAATCGTGTATATGTGTGTACGTGTATGCACAGCTGTACCCATTGGCTTCTGTTATGGTCATGTACGTTTCTTTTTTATTTCGTGGAATTTCACTTGCTGTACTCCACGCGGTGAGTGCTTTGTGTAGATAGGAATCATGTTATGTAGAGAATATAAATCTAATTCAGTACCTCTATATGTCTCCCACAGCCGAGCGGGGAGACAGCAGCCAGGCGGTGAGCCGGCACTCCCAACAATCGCCCAAGCTCTGCGGTTCTCTTTACATTCCGATATTTGCAGCCACTTACTGAGTGTTTACATGTGGGGGGAAACCAGTACACTCGCAGAAAACGAACGAATGTGAGCAAGGGGGCAACGTTCTATCCCGTGCAGATGGAACAGATTCCACAGTTGTGTTCCACTGCCTCCTGGCAAGCCAGGGTATGACTCATCCTCGATGTCCACCGGAAGGGAGATTGCACACTTGCAATTGAATTCTCTGAAATTATTTATATCATGGGGTAGGCAGTGACAAAGCCCCTGACTCACTTAACATGAACATGCGGTCCAGTGCATTGTACGTGCAAGGATACTTGCTTTCCAAAATATATGAATGTGTGTTGAACTTGAATCTTGACTTGAAGCTTTCGTGACTGCAGGAATTCATATTTTTTGGGTCTTTCGGTAAAGTCACGTAGATAGAACAATAAACTAATAAAAATAAAGTGAATACGAAATAATAATAAAATTATCACGACGTTTCGATCGCAACACAAGCAATCTTCATCATTTTTCTCCTGATGACGATTGCTTGTGTTGCGATCGAAACGTCGTGATATATTTTACTTTTTTATTCACTTTATTTTTATTATTTTATTGTTCTATCTACGTGA